>NC_045597.1:149815597-152315597 GCF_009762305.2 Zalophus californianus
CTGATCATGAGAGAAATGAGCTACAATTTAATGAATGCAATTTTCATTCAAAAAAAGAGACAAAACTTAAACTTAAGAAAACATAGAAAAAGTACATTTTTGAATTTCGTCTTCAGTTTTCTTCATTTTAATAAATAGAAGCAATCTGTACTCCATATCTTCAAAGCAAAGGTCCTTAAAGAAAGGTGTTACTGTATAATTAGGGAACACAAAACCTGAAATAGATTTCAGAGAAATCTGAATCTAAACTTGGAAGACACAGAAGAGAAAGTTGTGTTAGGGAACATGCAAGTGGGTCAGATTTAAGTAACTGACCTTTGGACACAGCATGGGGAAAACAGAAAATGATAAAATTATTTTCATAAAGAGAACTTAAGGATTTATGAATTAGCAAACTCTATACCGGGATATAATGAGATGAGTTGTAAGGAATGATTTCAGGAAAAATTTAAAAAAACACATATTGAACAGAAAATCAATGCTGTTTAATAGAGAACGTCTTAAGTGCTGGTCTGAGTCTGAATCAGTAGGAAGAAGCATTTATTAAGACCATCTAGAGATTCGTCCAGAGCTGTTGCTCAGCAGTGAGATTTGTAGAGTATGGCAACTCCATTTTTTCTTGCTGACTTTGTAGCAAAGAAATACTCTAAAATATTTTCAGTGTAAAGCTAATATGGTTGAGATCACTGCAATGCTTAGGACTTTCCCTCTAGTGTTAACATGAGGTTTGATTGCCATGATTTAGCATGAAAAGGTTAGTTAGCTGAATGAGAAAAATTGAGTTAATATTATCTATCTCTTCCACAGATATTCTTCATATTAGCTATTGAGAAACTATATGAAAACGATTTAGAAAAAATTAATCTTGAAAACCACTATTATTTTAAAGGGCATGCTCAGTTTTTGATAATACTATCGATCATACTAGAATCATATCTTTTAAGTGAAACCACCACATATTTATTTTTATATATGATTGAAATGTCTCATTTTGAAAAACTAGTTTATAAAGGATTGAAAGATTCTGATTAAAGTATCCTTTTTTTTTGTTAAAGATTTTATTTATTTGACAGAGAGAGACACAGTGAGAGAGGGAACACAAGCAGGGGGAGTGGGAGAGGGAGAGAGAGAGAGTGCTCCCGCTGAGCAGGGAGCCCGACGCAGGGCCCAATCCCATTGTGACCTGAGCCGAAGGCAGACGCCTAACAACTGAGCCACCCAGGCACCCCTGATTAGAACTGTCCTTAACTTAAGCTCTGTGGATTGATGTGAACAATGGAGATCTGCTTGTCTACACGGACAAGTTGCCTGTGCTATTTTACAGGTGCATAACAGCTATAAGACATTCTACATGAAGTAGAGGGCACAAAAACATCTTCGCAGACTGGGGTCAGTAAATTATGGAAGAGCAGGTTGATTTTGTCCATTCTAATATGGCCTCCTGAGCTATAATATATGTCAGGTGTACCAAGTAGTGTTGCAACTATTTGAAGAACATTATTTTTTTCTGAATTCCCCTTTTTTGTGGAACATTTCAAACTCATCATTAGTAGTTAGTTTTGAAAATTTTCTATATCTCTTTAGAGTACGTGCCACTTGAAAACCAAATCAATGTCCATAGGATGTACCTTAGCACAACAACAACAAAAAATATAGACTCTTGGGGTGCCTGACCTGCTCAGACCATAGAGCATATGACTCTTGATCCTCGGGGTCTTGAGTTCAAGCCCCATGTTGGATGTAAAATCTACTTTTAAAAATCCACAATAAAATAGCAATAAGAAAAAGAAAAAGAAACAAAAAAGAAGGAAAAATAAATACAAAAGGTTAATAAATGTATGAAAAAGATCCTCCACTTAAAATCAAATAAGTACTTAAAAAATACAGGCTCTGTACATTTGATGAATTAATGCATAATATTTCCAAAGTAATTACAAAATAGTTACATTTCAGTAGGCCCTAATACATGCCAGATACATGATCTCATTTATTATTTTCCATGACTCAGTATGGTGATTATTAATCTTTACATAAGAGAAAACTTTATACTTTACGTAAGAGATAACTAAGGCTGAAAGATTAAGTAACCTGCCTATTGTCACAAAGCTTGTAAGACAGAGCCAGAGTAAAAAACTGAAGTCGATATGACTTCAGAGATTTGCTGTTTTTATGTATATAATAACACTTGATTAATCAGTCATCCACTACATTGCTGATATGTATAAGGTGCTGTTACTGAAACTTCACTGAATATTGGTGAAGTTTCAGAGCTATATGACACGTCTTATATTCTCATGGATCTTATCGTCATAAGGAAACATCATACAAAAATAAGCAACATAAAAGTTAGATCCTGTTCTGTGTCATTCAAATGTCATTTAACAGAAAGCTATAGAGATTCAGAGAATGGTGTGACTCTTGTTTTATGAAAGTGGGAGGGAGGTAGGATTTCCAAGGATCAAAACAAGGGAGGAGTGACCATTTCACGCAGAGATATCTGAAGGACGATGAGTAGAGTCCTTAAGGTCTAAGGTACAAACTGAATATGACAAGAGTTGGGCTGGGGCATAAAGTACTTAACGATGGTAAAGTATTTTATCAGTCAAGGTTGCACCTGAGAAACAGAACTACTAGGATGTGTATACACACATACACTTATCTCAAGGAATGGGTTACACAATTTTGGCACTGGCTAGGCAAGTCTGAAAAGCATATGGCAGGCCATCAGGAAGGGCATGCTGAAAGTTCTTGGGCAGGAGATGACCACACGTAAAATTTCTTCTTTAGGGACATAGCAGTTCTATTCTCAAGGCCTTTAAATTGATTCTATCAAACCCACTCCTGTTATCCAGCTTGTTCTTTCTTTACATGAAGTCAGCTGATTATAGATGTTAATCATATCTATAAAATAACTTCATGGCAACACTTAGATTACTATTTGACTGAGTAACTGGATAGTATAAGCTGACCAAGTTGACACATAGCATTGACCATCACAAGTACGAATGCCGGGCAAGGCTAAAAAGTTGAGTTGGGAAGGCTTTGCGTGGCAGGAGAAGGAGTCTGAGTAGTGAACTAAGTAAGTAGGATTTTAGGAAGATAAATCTTTAGTGATCTGAAAGTTGATTTGGATCAAGAGAGATAGGATGACGTTTAGCTTCTTAGGAAGTTAACTTTAATGGTCCAGGTGTGTGGTCTTATGTGTATACAGGGTAATAGATAAACATATAGTGGAAAATAAAGATGTGCTAAATATTGCAAGGAAAATTGATGCAACAGAGGAATAATTTGTATGTGGGGGAAAAGAAAAATACCTATTTTCATCCTGGCTAAAAGAGGGAATGATCATACCATTAAAAGATTTCCACCACTTCATTCACTTTTGGGATCCGCTGGTTACAAAATAACCTGATAAATTAACCAGAGCTGTTCAAGAACTGTAATTCTTCCTGGTGAAACATGTAATAACGTTTACATCTAGATGTTTTCAGTTTTAAAGTAATAGTTATCTGCTTTCATGTTACAATTTCTTTTTTTTTTAAAAAAAGATTTTATTTATTCATTTGAGACACAGAGATATGGAGAGAGAGAGAGAGAGAGCATGAAGAGGGGGAGAGGCAGAGGGAAAGGGAGAAGCAGGCTCCCCGCTGAACCAGGAGCCTGATGTGGGGCTCGATCCCAGGACCCTGGGATCATGACCTGAGCCGAAGGCAGACGCTTAACCATCTGAGCCACCCAGGCACCCCTCATGTTATAATTTCTTTAATTTTTTTAAGAACATATTTTAGTTCCACATTCTTTCATTTTTATATAAAATTCTATTTCAGAAATTCACATTTAATATTTAGAATATGCTTATTTCAGACCATATGTGGATATAAAATATTAGTTGCTTTCAGAAGTATTATTCTGTATAAGGTTCATTAGTTTTGGGGTTTTTGTTTGTTTGTTTAATGAGCAGTGACAGCTTTAATACCAGTTCATTGGGAATTCTGCATGTTATCCTGTGTACTCTGTAGTGATGTTTTCAAATTGCAGGCTATGCTCCATGAAAAAAATGGAGTCATGAAATTAATGCAGTGGGTCACAGGAGGCATGTATTTAAAGATGAAATAGAACAGAAAAGAAAAAGAAACGACATTTTTAGAATGCATATGGTAAACATCAATTTGTTCATAAAATTGTGGTTCATAGTCATTGAATATGAAAGCCACTGCCTTTAAATGGTAACCTGCCTTTAAAGTGTATGAAAGACTTCACCAGATTTAACCAATTTAAATCATAAAATAATAATAGGGGGAGCTGCTTAAAAGAGCCATTAAGTTTTTAATAGAAGAGATGATCCACATGTAAGTTTAACCACATGCCCTCATTGAATATAGCATCTTAAAATCATTTCTGAAATATGCACGTAAGCATGATAGGAATGATAGAGAAATAAAGTATAATGTAAAAATATAGGTTCACTTGTGCACTTGTTCATTCACACATGTGCTTATCCATTTGAATGGAGTTCCTAATATATGCAAGGTCCTGATCTAGAAAAATGGGAATTGATTAGTAAACCAAATAGATAAAATCCTGCCCTCCTGGGCTTTCCATATAATAAACAATAATATAACTTTTTCAGAAACACCTGCTAAGAAAATTTTATTTTTACTTGTGAATACATTGGTTATTATATTGATTTGTATTATTTATATGTTAACCGCTATATCGTATTAATATTAGTTATGTATTATATGGTATATATGTATATTAGTATATATAATGTTAACACAATATTTATTAATATAGTATTCCAGGCTGTACTAATTGCAATGCAGAGAAGGCAGGATATCGGGGATTGGGAGAAATGGGAAGGAGGGTGCTGCTCTGTTATACACAGTGGTCAGGGAAGATCTCTGAGGAGGGCAGAAGCCTAAAGAGAATGAGGGAGGGAGACATGTGACTACATGAGAGGAGAGTAGTCCAGATGTGGCAAGCATGTACTTGTCTAGTCAAAAACTAGTGGTCAGGGCCAGGCGGCTGGAATGCTGTGGAACACAGTGGAATGCAGGGAAGTTCCAGAGACATGGGTCCAGTAGAGCAGATGGGACAGCTGGTGTCTTGTAGTTCTTATAGGGCGTCATAGACCACTATAAAATTTGCAAACCCTTCAATTCAGAGAGTTTTGAGAGAAAGAATGACAAGATGTGAGACACGTTTCTTACAGGGTTAAATTAGCTGTAAGGAGACAAGGGAGGACTTCCCTCAGGAGTGCAGTGCAGGAACCCGGGGAAAGTGATGGTGGCTTGAGGCTGAGGAGGCGCCGAAGGAGAAAGGCCACGGGCCTCTCGGCAGATTTTGAAGATAATGCTGATAGGGCCTATGGATGGATTGTGTATTAGCTTTCCATTTCTGCTATAATTAGAACATTAAGCAGAAATTTTAAAAAATTTGTTTTTGATCACCCTTAAGGAGGAACATGGAATTTTCCATTCCTTCCAACCTTTGATGAGCCTGCTGAACCGTCTTTTCTATAAAGGTGAAATACTAGAAAACTTTTACTTTAATGAACTTATTCTGTTGGTGTTAATGGTCATTTTTCAAATGAAAAATTATGATGTTTCATACAAAAGCGCTTATTGATAAATGTTTTATTCTAAAATGTATCATTATCCCAAAAGAGGTTGGTGTACTTATGAAATACCGAGCTTTTCTAAGATACAGAAGAAGAATGCGATTCTAAAGAGATTACCATATGTACAACTTTGCACTATTCTGCAGTAAAGAGAGTCAGCATTCCTTGATTATCAGTTTACCATGTTGCAAGTTTTAAAAGTGGGGGAATCGAAAACAAATGGGAACATGGACCTTGACCTTAAAAACTTACGACTTCTCCTGGGGAGAAGGAAAAGGCACCAGAAACAAAGAATTTGGGGAGAAAATTAAATAGATTATGAGCAAAAAGATAAAATATGAATGTCAAGGAGAAGTTTAAAAAGCAAGTGATGTTATATTTCAAGGATTTCTAGAGGTACCAGAGTTTCATGTGTGAAACAAGCAGTTTGCCAGGAGGTATGTTTGATGAGAGAGAAGGCTTGACTGAGTTGTGACCCTCGGTATCTTCCTGAGTGAGTGAGTCCTGTGGTTTCCTGCCAGGCTTTCTCAACCTCACAACATAATTGTCCTCAACATTTATAGCCTATAAGCTCTTATTTGGCTTCCAAAAACAAAAAACAACAAAGAACAACAAAACCCCCATGAAAAACAGATATAATCTGAAATATGACAGTAAGTGGTTAGCACTTGAGGATTGTTTTTTTTTTTTTAAGATTTATTTATTTATTTCACAGAGAGACACAGCGAGAGAGGGAACACAAGCAGTGGGGGAGCGGGAGAGGGAGAAGCAGGCTTCCCGCCGAGCAGGGAGCCCGATGTGGGGCTCAATACCAGGACCCTGGGATCATGACCTGAGCCGAAGGCAGACGCTTAACAACTGAGCCACCCAGGCGCCCCGCACTTGAGGATTCTACCCTATGTATTTGAAATCCACATCTTAGCCACTTAGATTTGGAACTTCTGGCAAACCTGCTCAATAGTCATTGATACGGAGAAATCAGAACCCAGGTGTACCCCACAATAACAAGGCTGTATCCCAACTCCACTGATGTTACCAGAATTTTATCAGAATAGCTTCATAGTTGCTGCATCCTATTTCGGGGATTGGAGCAGCCCCTTCCCAGTCAAACTGTCTGGGTTCAAAGTTCAGCTCTCTCAGTTAATACCTGAATTATGTGACTTTTCTATTCTTGAGTTTTCTCATTTGTAAAATGAGATTAGTAATTGTACCTACTTCATTGTACTGCTAGGAGGCTTAAATGAGTTAATATATTAAAAACCTCTTCACTCAATGTCTTGTATATCAAAAGCTTATCATTAATATGATAGCCAGTGTTCTGTCAACTCTGGAGTCTCACTAGTTATTATTATCTCTTGAGAATAATGTGGCATTTGCATTATTCTCTGAAAAACAGAACAAAGTTCTTAGAGTACATGTCAGGTGTTGTATCCTTTCCATTTACATCAGAAACCATGAGAACCAGCTTGAGAATTTCAATGGGGGAAGCAATGGGTTTTCCTGCAAGCATGACAGGAGACCCAACAGTGCCAACTTTGTAGGTTTATATACAAGAGAAGGTTTTGATTGTTAAAGATAAATACCATTGTAATCGTACTTTCCTGTTACCTTGAGTTTTCAATAGCTGCATTCCAGAGCAGGATGTTAATCCAAAGATCATCTTGGTCTTAGAGTCAAATATAGAAAGATGAGAAAGTCCATGCAAAACATCATAAAACTGTTACTGAGTTTTACAAGTAAAAAGTTAATGAAGAGAGAAAATGGCAGCATTATGTGGCGTAATGAGTCATGGTAAAGGAAGGTTTTAATGTAACTAAATCATTTTACTAACGATTTCTCAAATTATTTTTGGTGAATATATGATAAATTACCCTTCAGTGAAATGTTAATATTGGTTTGTGACTTAACAGAAGAAAATTTGGGTCCCAGAAATACATATCTACTACATTGTCCAAACAAAAGGAAATTAACAAAGAAAACATTCAAATGGAACCCAGTGGAAATCACTGAAACTTGGGCAAAAGATACGTCCTTATAATTGATGAGATGTATTGCTGACACGTCCAAAATGGTTTAGGATTCCAAATTCCTAAGATTCTTTAGAGCAGCTTTAGAGTAGCAGCAAACATAAGTATTTGCCAGTTTTGCTGGTTGTAGATACCAGGGGAATGTAAACAAAACAAAAACGAAAGCAAAAACCGTAGAGCTTAACTGCATTCCATGTGATTCATTTGTTCAAAAACGAATTTTAGTTAATCTCAAAGCATAGGGACCATTTCAAAAAAAAAAATTTTTGTAGAGTCTTTTAAAAAAGATTTCTTAGACATTAGAACTGGTTTTTAATAATGCTAATATGTGGAGAATATATTCATTCCAAATGTTTTAAAGTTGTAGTGTAAGCATAAAAATTGAACATTAACTATCATTCTTCCAATTAAAAAAGTGATATATGCTATATCATATATAGGTAATAATTCTGCATCTGTACTCTTTGGAAATGCTCCTTTGTGTACCACCGCAACATGACACATGCTTTAAGAGGAAAATAGCTATAGTATGTTATTTTTCCATTGCTTTCTTTTTGCGGCGGGGGGGTGGGGGTGGTATGTATGTATTTATGTATTTATGTATGTATGTATGTATGTATTTATTTATTTATTTATTTATTTATTTATGATGTAGTGTTCCATGATTCATTGTTTGCATATAACACCCAGGGCTCCATGCAGAATGTGCCCTCTTTAATACCCGTCACCGGGCTAACCCATCCCCCCACCTCCCTCCCCTCTAGAACCCTCAGTTTGTTTCTCAGAGTCCAGTCTCTCATGGTTCTGAGTCCATAGTCTTTCATGGTTTGTCTCCCCCTCCGATTTCCTTCCCTTCATTTTTCCCTTCCTACTATCTCCTTTTTTTTGTTTTTTTGGAACATATAACGTATTATTTGTTTCAGAGGTATAGGTCTGTGATTCAACAGTCTTACACAATTCACAGCGCTCACCATAGCACATACCCTCCCCAATGTCTATCACCCAGCCACCCCATCCCTCCCACCCCCCACCAATCCAGCAACCCTCAGTTTGTTTCCTGAGATTAAGAATTCCTCATATCAGTGAGATCATATGATACATGTCTTTCTCTGATGGACTTACTTCGCTTAGCATAATTATCCATTGCTTTCTTTAGAATGTGAAGCTATAAATCTTTCATGCTAAATAATTTGGAAACAAAGAATATAGTAATAATGGGAAATTTGTTGAATTATGACTTTATAGTTGGTATGTGCTTATGAAATACAAGAATAAATAGAAAAAGAGAAATGGCAGTAAGCACCTAACATCACCTAATTTCTCAATTCTGGAGATGAACTTATAAAACTAATTTCTGAAAAGCATATGGTTGTTTTAGAAGATGCTTGTGTTTTTTTTTCCCTAAGTTTTCTCAGGTAACTGAAATAGTTATTTTTAAAAAATTTTATTTACTCATTACTACTTTTTTTTTATGAAGGTATATTGACATATGCAACATTATATTATTTTCAGGTATACAACAAAATGATTAGATACTTGTGTATATTGTAAAATGGTCACCACAGTAAGTCTAATTAACGTAATTTTGAAGGTGATCATCATTGTAAACTTACTTTACATGTGAGAATTCTCTTAAAAAGTATCATGTAACTGTTAGAAATTATTGAATAGAAACTAAAAACTCCATATTAATTATTCCTTATAACATTTCACTATGGACTACATTGTCTTTTTTCTTAAACTGTGTTACGGATTCATAGACTTTGTGTTGAAAAGGACTTCAAGAATCTTCCAATTCCATCTCTTTCTTGATAAAATAAATTGAGGCGCAAGCTTACACAACAAGATAATAGCAAAATTCATGACTTTTTTTTCCATTGCAATTTACTATTCCCAGTTTTAAAGAGAAAACCTCCTTAGCAAGCAGATGAATGAATCCAAAGACAAAATATAGTATGTATACCTGTCTTCCCTTTATATATGTTAATTGTGAAATTGGTTTGTCTAGGTAGCTCTGTCTGTTAATTGATCCCTTGGATATCATTTACAACTAGCCAGGAGTTTAGCAGAGATGTGAGCTAAAGGAAACTAAGTAAAGTCTATGTATTTACCTCCCTACCAGAAAGGCCACAAAGTCTAAGCTTTTGTAAAGTATTTTGTCTTATTCTGCTTTGCCTAATGGTATTAATATTAATATAATCCCCTGATGAAAAATGCCTATGGTGTTATTTATCTTTAAATACTTCAACTGGAGAGCACCTAGTTTTAAATGGGGAATTCTCTGAATGTTAGATACATTTGTCATTTATTTCATATTTCTACATGGATTTGTTTGGCGCTATGTGAAATAACAAGATTAGCCGAAGAATGTGAAAAAGGAGAAGTCTGATTTGGTCTCAAAGGGGTCAAGTAGTAACATTTTGAAGCCTGGAATATGAAATTTAGAGATCTGGGCCAAAAGCACAGCCAGGGAATATTATAGTTTTGGGGGAAAAATGTTTGAAAATGTAAAAAAAAAATAAAATTATCAAATTTTTTATCAAATTGATTTCAATAAGCAGTTTTGGTGAGTAACTAAAATAAGCATGAGCTAAATAGAAGAAAATTCGGAAAGAAGTGAACCTTTTTGAACAAAGGACCTATGAGAAATGAGAAATGGGAATGAAGAAGGAATTACTATGGGAGATAAAATACAGCAGGAAATACCAGGGTTTTCAAATTATTTAGATTTAAACATTGAACCAGCATTATTAGTGGATATATGGTTGCATTTCAAATATCAATTGGAAAGACGTTAGGTGGAAGAAAGTTGTCTCCAGAATTCTTTGTGATTTGATTCGGGTATTGTGAAATAAGAGGAGCAGTGCACTCACTTCAGAGACAGAGCTTCTTCTAACAAAACTAAGATTCCAGCTGACTGTGTTCTTACATTTTAGGAGATGTTTGGAAGAAGTAATCTTTCATCACTTAGGAAATATGTACATACATATATTTAAATCAACTAAAGTCATTTTTGTCTTTTTTCTAATCTTATGAACTATGAGAAACTTCATCTCCATAGCAATTATGCATATTTTTACATTTAAGAATGGTCTCCTGTTGTGTGCCTGTTTCTTCAGTTTCCAAGAAAGTGTTTATTATCTTCTCTTTTTTCTTCCTGCTGGAATAAGCAGTTCTTTTTTCTGAACCTTTAAAAATCATGTTCAAAAAAGTACAAGTAGAGTCCAGTCTCAGTCTTTGTAGCAGATACTTTTGGAGCATCTCCTTTTTCTGTAACTTGCATAGTTGTGATAGCAAAGCAGTAAAAATAAAGGCCATGGGGAGCTCAAGATCGGACGTAATTTATGCAACCATAGTCTGAGCAAAAATGTATCTCAAAGTATAGAGGGCACAAATAAAACATGGAAGAAGCAGTTATTCACATTTTAGGTCTGCACTGTATTATTTGCTAAGAATAACAACTTTATTATTTTGTAAACATGATAAATGCTAATTATTAAAAGTTAAGCAGTGTAGAAAAGCACAGAAATACAGAAATATATACAGAAGTATAGAAAACAGAACTATAGAAATCAACACAATGCTCAAAATCTTCTCAGGCAGAAATAACCCAGTGTTAACTTACCTGGACCAGAAGTCCAGGTAACCTGGACTCTCTCTGAACAAATACAAATGCAAGAATAGATAGATAGATTTAAAGAAAATAACATTCAACAGTATATAAACTCTGTACCAGTAACTTTCTGTGCATTTCCCATCTGTCATCTCATTTAATCTTCTCAAATGCCCAATGAGATTAAGGCTATTAATATCTCCCATTAAACAGCGAAATTGTAACATTAAACTGCAAATAGTTGAATAGTTAAGGAGAATGAGGCTGGGAATGAATAGATAGTTTGGGTGAATCAGCTTTATAAGAAAGAAATTATAATATGCATGCTGTTTTACAGTAAAAAGCATTGAACTTTACTTGCATTTAACAAACGAAGAGATGAAGTGAATTAAAGGAGTTACTAAATATCAGGAATGTGTATCTTTGCCACAAGGGATATTAATTACTAAAAGATTGCTCTAACGTTAAAGGAAGACATTTATGAAAGTCATTAAATATCTGGCATCCTTATATTTTTCCTGAACATCACATTTCAGTTTTTGACAGTGTATATATGAATGATGAGGCAGATAGCCTACTTACATTCCTCCTCCTAGCATGCTCCACTCCCCGGATTTTGTTGCTCATTTTGATTCTACTTGCCAGGATTTGCAACATTTACATTTTGTTCTGAAACTGTAATTCCCCTAGTAGTTTAGTTCTAATTATATATTGAAATGGATTCAGATCACCAGCACTCCTTTTACCATTTCTTTTCTATTTCTGAGCTCTTGATGTGATTCTGGTTTTCCTCTTCTAAAAGTTTTTCAAAAAAGACTCAGTAACTTCAGTATTTCATGAGATATTTCATATTTGAGAATGTCTGCCTATCATCTTAAATCTTCCTTTCGCTCAGAACACTAGTCCCCAGTGCAGTCTCCCCTCATTTTCTTGTTGAGTAAATATCTGAATCCACCTCACTTTCCCCCTTGAAGTTGTCTTCCTTTTTTTGTATAGATGCCCAAGACTTCACTCTTTATCATTACATTTTAATAACATAGTGTATGGGCCGAACTTAAGTCTCAGCGAACATCTCTAATGCCTCACAACCAGAAAATGAATTCCTCAGCTCTGTTGAAGGTCGCCTAGGAGGAGAAGTGAACAGAAAATGAGGCCTCTGTTCTTCACAATACAACAACAAACTTACTTACTCAAAGAAATAGATATGGGGTGACTAAGGGCTATTATTCATACAATGGAACCAACAGTTTTTCAATCTGGGAGGGCTGAGTGCTATCATCAAAAGAGCACTGGACTTTGGAGTCTCAGAACTTAGTGGAGAGCAGACTCCACAGCTAAATGGAAAGCCTGGTATTTAACTACTTTCATATCTGTAAAATGCAAACAATACTCTCCTTATAAAGCTTTTATGCCAGTTAAACAAGGTAACATCTGTACATTGCCTGCCACATGGTTGGTGCTCCCTAAATGGTAGTGTTCCCGTGTCTCTCTTTCAGTTATACCTAGACTTTATTAAGATTTGATATAACCTTGTTATTATGGGAAGAAAGAGTTTCCACACTTTCAAACAATCAGCTGACAGATTGGAGTCTTTAGAAGGCAGCACGTTCATTAGTAGATTAGTCCCTGATTCTTTGCATATTTGGATGACACCACTGTTCCAAGATTCAGTGTTAAGAAATCGTAGAACCAAGTTGCACAATCTTCCCCTCTACCTGTACTCCGTCTCTCAGGAGATTTTACCTGTGATAAATAACTCAGGAATGGTGATAGACAAGGCAGCAATGGTTAATTACTTCCTAGGAGATTTAGAGTCAGAGAGCATAAATCACTCTATCCCAGACTCTGTGCAGGTTCAGATAAGAAATGGTATCCTGGGCAGCAAGCAAGCACTGAAGGGTTTGATCTGCCTTCACTTGATCCCCAGTTATAATCCTAAATAATTAAAGGTAGATCTCTAGCTCCATCAGGTTTTGCATTTATTTCTGAGGATTACCACACCACACCACTTACGTGGTTACATGTCTGTTTTTATTGCTCATTAGAATGGTATTGCTCCAGACTTGCTCACACAAACATTTGCCGAGGTGATGGAATAAAAACAAAGCAAGTCTTGTAAGCAGAGAGCTATTTTCATTTGCAAAAATTCAGACTCAATAGTACACTACAGGAACTGCTGAGGGAAAATGAGTGAGATTGAATATGCTCAAGCATTGTCAGGAGAAACATGTCAGTAAATTTAATTTTTAAAATGTGTGTAGAAAGAGTAAGGAAACAACAGCTAAATAATTTAAGAAACTAGAATTTTACAGATGATTTTATGTTTGCATGTGAGCATGGCAGTAGCAGGCTAAAGTAGGAAATTGGGTATTATAATCAATGAATTATCTATTCTTTTTGGAAAAGTATATAAGACAGAGAAAAATTTTATAGTAGAGATGTACAGAGCACAGATCTATGAGCATTGTGTAAATGATACCTGCACAACTTTAGCTCAGACTTTTATAATGAATTAATGTTACTTTTTACATTTATTTAGTAAATTTCATAAGTAATATCCTTCTATATGTTTTCCAATGTAGTAAAACTTGCAAAGAATGGAAATGCACGTGACATTATAGTGAATGATCCAAACAACAGGGCATTAATTAACCAGTGAGTATAGTAGCTCATTCAGTGTCCACCAGCATAAAATGGAAATCTTCATAGTTAAAAAATAGTTAATGGACTATTACAAATTTAAATGATTTTGTTGTTAGTTTCATCATGAATCACCTCATGGTGAGATGATGTGTAGAACTCTGTGCATAGTGAGTTTGATTTTAGGGCATAAATTAACAGTCTTTTAATCTAGTTCCAAGAAGCAAATTTGTAATTTCAGAAAACTGATCAACAAAAGAAATGAATGCTTACTTTACAGTTTTTTAGGGACTGGTTCAGTCTCCTTCTTTTTAGCATGTATGAGGTGCCAGACTCCAGGTCTTATAGAAGAATCTCCAAGGATTACACAGCGTTGGATGATTGGAAGGACACTCAGGACCCTTTGGGTCTCATGCATGTCCTTACTCATGTAAGGCTTTAATAAAGGCGGTGAAAATGTTATAGCAGGAGAAAGCATCAGGAGCCCAAGAAGCTTCCAGCATAGCTCTCTAGGAGCCTTGGTTAGCCACACAGGACTCATCTCCAGATTATGAACCACGAACATAGGTGGAAGGAATTTTGGCTTTGAAAGACCTTGTTCTTATGTTGGCCAAAAATAAATATCATTTTTCTACATATCCCAGAGATACGCATAGAGCTGGCTCACTAGCTTAACATCTTGTGGCACCTTGAATTACACTGAGGATCATCCATGGGAAGGGTGAAGGAAGATTTCCTGATGGAGATCAAGAATCAGTGGAAATGATTTTAGTGATTACGGTGAGGTGGCTATGACAGTCACGCATGCACATCGTCCCAGAGACATCCCAGAAAATGGCACATTTTACAAAGTCTAAGGGTTCAATATGGCTGGAGTGTAAAGTGTATATAAGTAAACTGGATAAAGAATCATGGCAGTAGCAGGATAATCCCTCATTTGCATTCCTAAGTGACAGGCATGTCGTGATAGGCTTGAATTTGAGATACGGGATAATGAGGTTCCCAGTTAGGAACACCTCATTTGGAGATATCCAAGAAATAATTAAAAGCCCAGAATACAGAGCACAGTATTTTGAGACCACTCAGTAAGCACTAAACAACTAAAAGACTGAGGCTGTGATCTTGCATTTTAAGAGTTCTAATAATTCCTCTCAGAAACCTATTATAAATAGGACAACAAACAAAAATTGTTTTGAAATCTGTCTCATGCTGTGAACTTATGTTAGAACCAACTACTGTTTTCATGTTACAACACCTTCAAAGCGAAGTGTTTCTCAGTTAACAAAGGTACGTACTTGCGGAAGACCAGGTGAAAGCTGGCTTCCTGTGGAGAAGTTTGCCTTACCAGTTTCATTATGGCTTCTTTCTACCATATGGGTTCAAGGAGATATTCCCTTCTTTCTTTTCCATTTTCTCTTTTATCCAAGGATTTTAATTGACTTCTAAAATAACGATTAATTGAAGTTAAGTTTATATGTGTACATATGTGGACACAAATATATATAATTTATACTCATGTATAAAGCACACATAAATGCATGCACATGTAAGAACTCTGAATTTATTACATCTAACAGATCAAACGACAAATGGTACCAGCTTCTCAATCTGGCTATTTTCATGTTAGCATAGTGCCTTTAAAATAAGCAATTTCTTGAAACCTGAAAAAAACATAAAACTACATTTATTTTTCTTTTGAGTGACAGCCAGTTCCTTTCAAGTACTAAATAGCAAGGATCATTAATATTTTTTAAAGGTTTATTTATTTATATCTGAGAGAGAGAGAGAGCAGGAAGGAGGGGCAGAGGCAGAGGGAGAGGGAATCTCAAGCAGACTCCGCACTGAGCATAGAACCCAACGTGGGGCTCGAGCTCATGATCCCGAGGTCATGACCTGAGCTGAAACCAGGAGTCAGAGGCTTAACTGAGTGTGCCACCCAGGTACCCCAGATCATCAGTATTATATTGTATGTGTATCTCATCCTGCTTCATGATAAAATGTCTTAAAAGTAACCCAAACAAAAAGCTATTTCCCATGAGCTGCAAAGTTACACGTCATTTAGAATAGTGGTTTCTGTGCCTTTGCAGAGCCGTGGCTCTGCCAAATATTACTACCTTAGGTTTGCGCCTTTACATTCCAGTGAGGTAGTCAGAGCTAATATTATATTTTACAAACAGGAATAAGCACAACCTCAGAGTGCTTAAATTACTTGTTTAAGGTCACACCATGTCAATTAGAAGTGAAACCTGGGCTTCTGTGCAGATAATGTTCTTTTAGGTTCTGACCTATTTGAATTACTATTTGAATTACATTTCTTTTCTAAGCTGCCTTATCTCTCTTTTCAGAAAAGTAAGAGTAGGGGAATATATTGCCCAATTACTCATGTATTTTTTTTGTTACATAAACAACTTTTATTTTGAACTTTACATTAAAGCAGCCTTCTGCATAGAAGTATATAAAAAAGACAAAGCTGCTTTTGAGAGTGATGGGCTCTTAATCTATGGAAATACTGCTCCTCGGTACCTTATTGCCCCATTCTTTTTTTTTTTTTAACCTGTACACTTACTTTCTGCACTGTCCTAATTCAAGTAGACATTCTAGTAAGTTGGGCATGCATATCCTTGGTCAGATTAAGAGCTACCACTCTTTGTGGCACAAAGAAACATCATCACTGAATATGCAGGATTAATCTTATTTGGGCTTAATTAGAATGGGTCAGTCTTTCTTGAACTGCTGTGTTTGTTAAAAATGCAGATTCCCTGTCCACCTACCCTGATAAGTTAATTTTTTTTTTTTTTAGTTAATCTAGAATGAGTCCAGAAATCTGCATTTGTACTTGAGAAGCATGGGAAAGAGTATTTTCTTTGTATTGGAAGGGACAAAGAGCAAAACAAATGAAATACACAGATAAAGTCTATTTTAATAGCGTCCACCATGTTCCCTACCCCTCTTTACAGGAAGCTAATAATAAGTAGCAAAATTGAGTGGCTTTAGTTTCAGTTCTCTGCTCTTGCACACCAGCTGTTACAGTGTTAGTAAGCATCAAAATCATTCAAAGTTGATGATTTAGGAGACTAAAATGAAAACTGCAGTATCTGAGTAATCTATTATACTGGTGATACCTGGATAAATAAATCTTTGGGGAAGAAAGATCTTAAAATAAAATTGACTGTGCTACCATAAGGAGTAACTTTTCAAGTGCAGTGGAAGTACTTCTCTTAAACTGTTCTTAGATGTTTGCCTAGTAACCTATTAGCATCAAGATTTTCTGAATGTCTATCTGTGATTAGCAAGATTTGATGGAGTCAAAATTATACAGTAGTTTGCTTTGGAAATTCCTTGTTTTTGTCCATTTTCTTTTCCACCCTCCCTCAAGGGGGAAATCTGTTTTTTTCTTAAATTCACATCCTTTAACTGCTATTTTCTATCAGATTGGGTAAGTGTTAGTGACTGGTCATTGGTATATCCTGACTGCTCAACTCGTACCTACCAGTAATAATAACCGTACTAGCATTGTTCACTGCTTGTTGGGCACATATTCTGCCTTTATTCTCATGGTAGTCCTCTGAGCTAAGTAATGTAGTTAGAACAACCTTTGGTATACTTACCTACTTTCGTTATTATGATGGCCCCCATTTTACAAATAAGGAGATTAAGGTTTAGAGAAATTTAATACCTTGCCCAGGGTTACACAGTTAATAATCAGTAGAGTTCCCAAGTTCAGACAGCGTGGATTTTTGAGCATGAGCTTCTAATCACTACAGCATGCCCCCAGGTATTAGAACTTTAAGCTCTTTGTCTTTATGTAAGTAGAGAATTTCTCCTGTTAAAGACCTTTCTGTGTCTTATTTTGTTCTGTTAGAAAAAGATGGTCCTGTGTCTTTTCACTTAGTAGTCTCCTGCTCTTCTGTTAAGTAGCTTCTAGCAATTTATCTCTGGGATTGCCAGAACAGAAAAAGACAAGTGTCCCATTGTCACTGCTTTCTTCCAGAACATATCTGCCAGTAGGCTCTTTCTACTCCTGGCTGCCATTTGCAACCTTGAACACTCCTCTGTATCCCCCACCTCTTGTGGACCAGGTTTCCCAGAGCCATATTTTCTCTTTTCTATCCCTCAACTTACAAACTTCACTTTGTTCAGAAAGTACATTTGTTACTCATTTGCCCTGATTTCATAGACAGCCTACTCATGCTTTATTAGAATTCTAGTACCTAAGAAGGCCCTGGTGGTAAGAAACAATTGTGGGAGGCTTTGGTTGGAAAGGATCCTGGGGGGAGAGGGGTGGAATGGATTGCTATACTGGGCCAGTTCTAGTGAAAAGAGGGAGAGAGAGAGGAGAGAGCTACATCTGATGGCCATGAAAGGAGGTGTTTGATTAGATATTTGATTTGTTGTGACTGCTCCATGGCTGGCAAGGCAATTCTTAAGGAAAGATTATCTGTACATTTTAGAACATTTGTCGGAATGCATTCTTGAACGTAGACTCAGTTTTCATAAAGATACTATTGCGTATTTGTTACTGGTGCTAAATGAATATGCTAGAGGAAATCATTAATTATGTCTGTAAGGTAATGTCTATAATTTTAATTTATATAGAAATGGAGATTAATTATCTTACTAAAGTTAAAAATAATCTGCCTTTAATCTACAAACTGATAAAACATTTCCTGATATTTCCATAACTCTTAAATGAGATATATTTGAAAATAATTTCCACAGTGCGTGACACGTAGTAGAAGGCGAAAACATATTAGAAATTGTTCCTTTCTCTGTGCTTTCTAGCCATCGGCAAGAATTTCATTTAATCTCTGAGTATTTCAGAATGCTAGTAGGGCATAACTTGAAGAAGCTTTTAAGGGGTGCTCTATTGGAATTTTCCTAGAAAGTCTCCTTTTCATGTAAATATAA
Source organism: Zalophus californianus (assembly GCF_009762305.2). Taxonomy (NCBI): domain Eukaryota; kingdom Metazoa; phylum Chordata; class Mammalia; order Carnivora; family Otariidae; genus Zalophus; species Zalophus californianus. Next base: position 149,834,409 of record NC_045597.1, read on the forward strand.
CTAGACATGAACATAACTGCCATGGGCTTTGAATATAATACTATTCACTGAATCCTTTCTACGAGCGACTGAGAGCCCAGTTACCCAGCTTAATGCCTTATGAATCCCTGAATTAGTAATGAATCCCTGAATTAGTAATGCTATTATCATGTTTATTTTAACAATATTGTATAAAGTCTAAGTAATACATATATACATTTTACATTAATTCTCAGAAATCCATATTTACCTGTATTCCTAATTCTCTGGATTTAATTTTATGTTAAGATATACTTACTAAAATAAAGTCTTAACAAGTCTTTTAAAAATGTTTATCATAATTTCCTCAACACATTTTTTGTCCTGGTAATTACCAGCCTTGATTTTGTACTATGGAATATCTCAAAACTAATGCTAACAATGATTCTTAAGAGAACTAAGTAGCAGAAATAATTCAGCTGTCACTATGGGGTAGTGAAGAGAATGTTACAACTTTTCACTTCCAGCATTAACAATATGGAGATAAGGACAGCTCTCAAGGGAATGCACTGTCTGAAGAATAAAACTGATAAGATGTCATGATTCGTATATTCTCAATTTGAAAAACTTGACTGAAGAAACTAATTGGGACTTTTAAAAGCTTGGTGGATCTACTGGAGGTGGGAACTATACTAAGGAGAATCATTTTTAGAGCCGAGTTTGAGTTGCCTGAATGTTATATATACCCTATGGTGCCTTAAAGTGCATTTCACACCCAAGAACTATTTCATGGTTCAGTAAATTAAATGTTGACATAACAATTATGAAGAAAGTTATTGAGACAGAATGTAAAGGCGAACATAGTATTTTATCCCATTTTGATTGAGAGTGATAGGTATTTCTCCAAAGTAGTTAAAAATAGCAAAGTATATGGTGGGTTGAAATACAGTCAATAACTGTGAAGCTGGTTTTCATATTTATCGTTTCTGTAAACATAAAACAAATATCTAGTGGGTTATTTCAAATTTAATGAACTGTCCAGCATTTCAGCCAGTGAAATCATATTAATCCAGATGCATATCAAAGTCCCATCGTATATATGAAACACTTTTATCTTGTCAGCTGTGAATCAGATAGTTAACAAGTTGTGTTTCTTTGTGCTGCTGCTGAAGAACTTGTAGCCTAGTTTATGATCTGCCTCTAGCAAATTTATAGGATTAAATGGCTTTTGACTGAAAACCTATTTCTACTCCGTATTCTTGTTTTATTTTCTTTGGCTTCATTTTTCTATTTTATTTTATCTTCCTCTATTTTATGACTCTTCATAAGCCACTTTAAATACATTTGAGGACATACTGGAATGATTTCTTAAATCAGTGAAATTAAAAAATGGTGTGGTTTTTTTGTTTTGTTTTGGTTTGGTTTTTGGTTTTTTTTTTTTTTTTTGAAGAAGGAACTGTGCGAGGGTCCCTAGGAACCCAAGATCAATCATCACCAAAATCCTCTTGGTCTTCCACCTCTCTTCTGAACCTTGCTGTTTCTTTCTCCAAGGAAAACCAGCTCTCTTCTGAAGACACTGAATCCAGTTGCCCTTCCCATCCTTGAACACTTTCTGCACATGGTGGATGTTTTCTCCACACAACTACACAACTCTCCCCAGAACACCTGGCCTGGCAGGTGAATTGATTGGCCTTCTTTTTTTTCTCCCTATAGTCTCTTAACGTTGAGTCTCATGTTATCAAACTGTGCCAATTATCTTCTCCTAATTGAAGTCATCTACAATCCTCAGGTCACTCCTCCGTTCCTTCAGTATTCTAGCTCCTGCTTTATTGTCATTGTTCCCAAAATAACTCCATAAGAGGAAGAATATTATAATTTACAGAGTGGTCACATAGGAGCAGATGCTCTTGTGAGGTAGTGATCTCCCTGTCAATAAATATTCTCAAATAGACATAGCATGCCAAATCTTTGGATATGGCCTATACCTGATTCACCCATTGCATGCAGATGTGCTATTCTAGACCAGCAGTGGAATTAGCAGCGTACAATTCTATTCACACAGAAAATCATAACCAGTAGGTTAAATATTTGGGGGCCATTTGGCCCCATACATCTATGTATATATCGAACTTACAATATATAAATTATAGACATTGAGATCATTTACATGAAATATGTCCTGAATGCTGTGTCTTGACCTTCATAAATTGGATCATTTAACAGGGTAGGTTTCAGACTTTAACCAACTTATAGTCACTGAACCAGTATGCTTCTGAGGTGACCTCAGACTAACTTTTGTTGTACTATATGGTTGACCAGCTGCATGGCCTCATTAATGAGATCACCACACACCTACATAGTATATATAGTGTACTTAATTTAACAGCAAATATAATTATAGTAACTTATACAATTTTTTACTTTATTAAATTTAGAAAAGAAGGTTCTGGGAAAAGATTGTATGCAATATACTTAGCACCTAATGAAGTTTTAATGCAATGTTTCTTACAAATTTTAATCTCTAACATTTGGTAAATAGTACCCTATTTACCCACACTCTTCCTTTTGTCTTTATTTTAAGTATAGTGTTATGGGTATAATTGCTAATATGCATATACATTTCATAGTCCCTTTTTAATTTCAGGTTCCCACTTATTAAATTCCTAGAATTATAATGGAACATTAAAATCATTGGTGGAACTAGCATGACAAATACCACTTCCTTTTCACTTGTATTTATCTAATTTCAAAGTAGAAGAAAAAGCCAGAAACTAATTGATTATTCTTATTTTCTATAAAATGCTTGCATCATATGGAACAATTTAATTTCAAGGAGATTCTTTGGCTTTTATTATAAAATAGTTTTAGTTCTTCTAGTTGATTGAGACCAATCTATTGAATATTAACTCATTATCATAAGCAATCCTCAGAATGACTTTATATAGAAATATCACTGCCACTTTTTTTTTTATAAAGAGTAACCAATTTGGGGATGTAAAGTACATTGACCAAAACAACTTAGTAACAGTAGAGCCCAGATACAATCTTTTTTTTATTATGTTATGTTCATCACCATACATTACATCATTAGTTTTTGATGTAGTGTTTCCGTGAGTGCATAGATTCTTCTTAAGCACTTTATCACTATACAGAATAAAGTTTGACTTTGTCATTCAGTAAATAGCCAATCTTTGAGGACAGTATGACGTAATGAAAATAAAGCCTTTTGACTTCAGTGTTTACATGAGGATCTGTATTTTATAAATCATGTCTGTGGTAAGTTGCTAAGTTTGCTCTCCTGGTAACAAGCTGAACATTCAGTCCAAGTGGAGAAGAACCATCCACAACCTGAATTTCTTTCTTCCAGGAAGTGTACTTAGAGCAGCAAGCCAAACATACCTATGCAGAGAGGCTAATAAGACTGTTGAGAGATTGGGGTGCCTGGGTGGCTCAGTCGTTAAGCATCTGCCTTCGGCTCAGGTCATGATCCCAGCGTCCTGGGATCGAGCCCCCCAAAAGGCTTCCTGCTCCGTGGGAAGCCTGCTTCTCCCTCTCCCACTCCCCCTGCTTGTGTTCTCTCTCTCGCTGTCTCTCTCTCTCTCTGTCAAATAAATAAATAAAATCTAAAAAACAAAAACTGTTGAGAGACTAAGGGTTACTTGCCCTTCTCCTGACCTTTGTTTGTACCATCCATCCACTTTGCATTCCTTCCTGCAGACTCCTGGCAGGATTTCTAAAGGCAAAGCTTGACAGATGGAATTCTAGTGACTGAAGCCCCTCTCGCTCCCTGACATGTCATCAGGGACTGAGAAAAGGCCCTTCCCCAAGCTCTCTGCTGCATGAAAGGCTATCTACCTTCAACTAAAGAATTAACCGTATTAAAATGGCAGTAATTCTCAGAATCTTTAGTAAAATTCCATTATGGAGTTTACTGGGGCTTTATAGAGTGAGGCTCCCTGGGTTTGTACAGCTGTTTCAACTTGAATATTGGGTAACAGAATGTAAATTTTGGAACAAAGAGAGTATGCCTTTTGTGTCCTAATTCCTACTTGTAGCAGCATCCATAATTTCTTTGGACATATGTAATATTGAAATTTATACTTGATTAGCCCTGAAATGAGAGGCAAATAAGTGTCATGATTCTAATGATATCATGTCCTTGCCCATACTTCATTTATTTGTGCCTTTTAATAGCATATATCGCTTTTAAATAGAAACACATCAATCATAAGACTGAGTCAGTATATGTATTTTATATTAAGCGTGATGGGCAAGGAATTGAAGTGGCATGTCACAAAATGCTTAAAAGTCTGTTAAAAATAAGTAGGTTACTTTAAACTTTAGTCATATTAATAATTAAATGCATGTGGAGTAGAGGTTCATCTGAAATACCAGTTCTGTAGTCCCAAAATAGTAAATTTAAGTATTTGATGTATTAATCAAATATATCATGGGAATAGAAATGTATAATTCTTTTTGATTAAAGTAATACTGCAGTATAATTCTGTGTAAGTAATGGGAAGGTTTCTTTATATATATATATATATGTATATATATACATATATATATATATATATATAAAATTTGGAATTGTAGTCACTAATCAGGTTATTAAATTTTTAGAAGTAGTCCAATAAAGACATAAAGGTCTGTGTTAATACCAGGATTAGAACTTTCAAAGGGCAGCTGAAAAATGCTCTCAAAAGCTGCCCAGAAATATACGATTGATTTTTTTTTTTAAAGGCCAAGGAAAATCAAATAAAATCAACATATAGCAGAGTTCAAACAAAGCCATTTAAGCATTACACTAAAGACTAAGTGGTGCTAATTAGTGATAATTGATTTCAAATATCAAGAAAAATCTAAATAAAGTTGTTTTTAAAGAGAATAAAACATGGACTTAAAAAAATAAACAAAATTATCATATTGAAGTTAGAAGTACACAGGATTGGCCTAATGGTAACAAGAGCGCCAGGATGAGTTGTGGTAGTGGAAGCAGAATGGCTGTTTATTTTTACAATCAGTAAGGAGAGAATGAGACTATAGACAAATGCCACGAAACAGCATATGTCCTCCTATCCGCATCTGATTGTAAGGCAGACTCCTTACTGTAGTTGGACTCCGCTGGTCACGCAAACGGGAATGATGCACTTCCTCCCCTACTCCACTGTAGGACTTGCCAGGACCCTGCCCTTGTTGGAATGCCTCTGCATTTCCCCATCCTTCACTTGATTAGCCAGAGTGCTCAGTTTCCCAGCAGATCTCTTTAAGTCCTGTTAATAGAATGATGTTGAATCTATAAAATTAGAAAAAAGAATCCTGACCCCGTTAAAAAGAATCCAAGTCACAAATCCTGTTTTCCTCACATTATTCTAGGGTCTGGAACCTAATAATTCAACACCCGTGCATCACTTAGGAGCATTTATTGAATGGAAGCAAGTATTTCTAAATGAATGTCCTCTGTGTTTCCGGCACTTGACCCATGTAATTTTTGCTCACAACCCACTTAGAAGTCTGGGGATGTTTGTCTACATTTTAGAAAAAGAAGCTGCTGCTCAGAGATGTTAATTCATAGACCTGTCAGGTGGTAGAGTCAGAATTCACACCTTGTGTTCCCGACTCTCAAACCCTTTTAGTGTGGTTCCACAAAGCCACTTCCGCAGAGATCTTTGCCTTTTCTGCTTCTTACTGTATCCAAGAACCTGGAACAGTGCCCGGCACATAGTAGGTCTTCAGTAAACAGCTGTTGAATAAAAGAAGGTGCCCTCTAATTAGTGCTTCTGGGGGGACCCAAGGGAAATGAGAACAGTCCATTCATAGTCACTGGCATTAAGCTTGTTTCAGTCTGTTCCAGATCTCTCACTTCTGTTTGTTGTTGGTTTTGGTTTTTTTGTTTTGTCTTTCCTTGCATGCGTTTGACTCTTTAACTCTAGGAGAGAAAACCCCGGGGAGCAAGGATCCAGTCTTCTTTGCTTGCACCCTTATAGCACACTAATGAAAGTTCTGCATGCAGCAATGCCTCACAAAATTAATCAGGCCATATTAATCATTGACAGAAAGTCTGTTGAAAGAAATAAATACATCTGCATTTCAGGAGTGTTAGCCCACACTCATTTTTCATGCCGAAGAGCTATGCACAACCTATCAAGATCTGAAAAGTAGATGTTCTTCCCCTTTTAAAGAAATGAGGACAGCAGTTTGAGTTGTACAGTCTCTTAATGTGATCAGTCATTTTCTGTGATACTCAAGTGTGAAGGAGATGTTCTGCTCTGCTTGGGATGAGGTCTTCTCCAAAATGGCTTAAGACTTTAAAACAAACTGGTCACTTAGACCCAGAATTACTGTGACAGTTAGCGTATTTACAGATTTCTTGTGGTAGTCTATTTTGATTGTACTCAAATAATGAGGATCTAGCTAGGAAGAGTGGAACGAAAGAACCTTTGGGAAAACACCGGCACCCGCTCTGGTCATTGCGGATAAGGGGAGAGCCTACAGCGGCATTAGTAGGTCAGGGAATTTGGTCTGTTTTGTTTGCTGCTATACTCCTGGTCTAGGACAGTACCTGAAATTAGATGATGTACAACAAATATTTTTGAAATGGATTAGGATATAGAAATAATAATAATAATAATAATAATAATAATAATAATAATAATACAGTTTCTCAGAGAGGAAGTCCTGGGAAAACTATTCCCTGAAGTAGGAGGGGTACTAGAGGTTTTAAAGAATGATTGTTCCAAAAAAAAAATAAATAAAGAATGATTGTTCCAAAAGGGAGAGAAAGAGATAAATTTAGCTCAGGAAAGAGGTGAGGATTCTTGACATAGTAGGGGCTTCTCCAGAGAAATATATTCTTTGTGGAAAGAGTTCAGGAACACAAGCAGATTTGAGGCAATTACTTTGTCAAAGTTTAAACCTGAAGTAAAATAATGGGCAGTATAATATATTGCCAAAAGCTTTAGTAAGTTCCATGAAAATGAAGAATAAGAAGTGAATACTTAGGGGCACTTGGGTGGCTCCATTGTTAAGCGTCTGCCTTCAGTTCAGGTCATGATCCCAGGGTCCTGGGGGGCTCGCTGCTCCGCGGGAGGCCTGCTTCTCCCTCTCCCACTCCCCCTGCTTGTGTTCCGTCTCTCGCTGTCTCTCTGTCAAAAAATAAATTAAAAAATCTTAAAAAAATGTGAAGACTTAACTACCACTGTTATTCCTTATTGTTTTATAAGCAAAGAAAAAGACATAATTGGTAACAATATCGGGAAAGAAAAGGAAATGTTTTTCTCTTTATTGATAATTATATTCCAGTAGACTCAAATTTTAAAAAATAAAACTACTGTGCTTGAGAGGATAATTTGGTAAGCTGACTGGATACAGGGTATTTCCTATAGTGGCAATAACTTGTGGTAAATAGAATTTTAAAAAACTAAACCCCAAAGTATAAAGCAAATAGGAAGAAAAATACTCAGCCTTCCTGAAAACAGATAAAGCGTCCACAAACAGGCATATCATGTACAGATGTTCTAAAAATCTCACTTGTCTCAAGTTTTATATAATTGATTAGATTGCAATGAGAATTACAATTAAATTACAGTGAGAATTAGGAAGAATAAATGTTTGAAAATAACCAATAAAATTTAGAGACAAACCGATATACCTGTTCATGTGCTGGTAAGAATTGTAGCAGCTTCAAGAGCCAAAATCCAAATACTGGTGGCTTAAAATAGGTTTTTTTCTTCCTTACTTCACAGCCACTCCGGGTGGGTTGACTATTTGCTTGTTGTGGCCATTTTGTTATCTTATTTTAATTTCTAAGCCTAAATTCAGTGAATATTCACTCTGTTTCAGTCACTGGTTGCATTTTCTCATTCAATTCTTACACAAACACTGTGAATTTATCCCCATTTTATGAATGATGAAATTGAGTCTCTGAGAGTCTCAGTAAATAAATGGTATTTGGAAATTCAGGTTACCTCTCTGTAAAGCCAACTAAATATTCTTTTAACACCTTTAGATTTTAAGCATATTTCACAGTAGAAAGAAAGAACATACAACATAAATTTTAATCAGCCAAATGGATGTAGCATAAATGAGTATATATGCCCAGTGTACATATTATCTTTCATTGTGTTTCTGTTTTATTTAAGGTAAGTAAAGAGCATGTGTCTGAAAAATAGGAAGGCTGGAATCCTAGCCCTAGCTCTGCTACTAACAAGCTTCCCAACCTTGAGAAGAGACTTCAACTTCCTGGTCCTCAGTTTCGCATCCCTAAAATAATGGGAGTTGAATGACAGTATCTCCACAGCCCATAACCACACAGTCCACAGCCTCATTTAGAGTGGTTCTCTAATAAGAAGGTGGATTGTGAAGTCCATCTGGCTCCAAAGCCCATGGTTTTGGTTCTCTGTGTAGATTGGTTTATTTTTGTAATACTATTTATAACAATACAAGTGAATGCCCTGACTTCACTTTGCCTGTCTCACTTCTCACATGTGAAGGAAGTCTGACTGAGGAAGTGCCTCTGGGACAGGACAAAAACTTGATGCAGCTTATTGTACGCATGGGATGCAGAACTCAGTCTGGGAGACCCTGGAACACCATACTTTCTTGTGGTAGCCAGTAGGTTTGTTTTGGCTTAAACTCAGAACTCTCATTTTAAAAGCAAGAGCCTATGAAAATGATACACTCAGTATCCATGTAAAAGAGGAACAGAAATAATTTAATAGAAAGTTGCCATCATAAAATGAGAAACCCAATATCAAATCAAATATAAAATGTAGAGTTTTTAAATACTGAGCTCAATATTTTTTTTTTATTCTCCATCAAAATTTCCTGGCCCTCCTTTAAAGGATAACCTTCAGAGTATTTAGTTTAAAGTATAACCTTTCTTTTTGGTGGATCTTTTTTTTTTTTTCAGGATTATGGTTTTGGTGATTAAGTAATAGGTTTAAATCTCATTGATTCTGACCCTTTGTTAGCAGTTGAATGTTATGATGTGCCTTTTAAAAATGTTTTTTTTCCCGCATTGCTTGGCATACTGACATGGCAAGTCAGGCAAATAAAGACTATAAAATTAAATTGGCTTACTCCTATATGGCTTATCTCCTGGGTGCAGTTGATTAGCTAGAAGGTTTAAGTACATTTTTTTTTTTGACACGTATGCAGTGAAGTTAATGCCAAGAAAATTAGCCCTATCCTATTTTGAGGCTCTGCAACCTTGGTTATAAAAGATAGAGACATGCCCATTTATTTTATTCTACCTTTAGAATGTCCATTGGTCATTATCTGCCAATTATTTATTAACCTTAACATTAGATAAATCTTTTATGTTGTGAAAAGTAGAAATTATTTTCCCTTAATATTTTAAAGTAATTATATAAAGAACATCTTATCTACATAAAATCGGCATATTTTGAATTTGATATAAGTAAAGCATATATTTCATATATTTCTGTCATAAACTATCTCTTTCATATGTTAAATAGTGTCAAATTTCATAGCAATTAAACTTACAACTCTTTAGTTAATTATTTTAATTGTTACTTATCTGGCGTTTTAAAAAACCCTACTTTATTCATAGAGTGATCTTAAAAACATTTGAGGAAGTAAAGCTGGTAGTATAAATGAATCCATGTGATGTGCAACACTGCTCTCTACTGGCAAAGAAGCAAATCATAAAACTATGCAGCTTTTCATGTGAAAAAATATCAGTCTCTGAAAATGAAGATGGAATCCTCAAACTTTCACACATTTTTGCAAAATGCTTATTGTAGGTATGATGGAATACAATGAATGAACTGGAAGAAACAATACAGGCATTACTTGAGATTAATTTAAAAGAGAAGTCTGTATCATTTTAATTAATTAAAAATTGGTTGTGGAAGTGAAATATCTTAATAGCATTTTAATTTGAGAAATCTATATATTTGATGACATTTTTGGTTTTAATTTTAACAGACTATAGCTTCTAAAATACCTGTTGAGAGTGCATCTGCTGAGTATTCAAATACATTGAGCAGAGAGACGCATAGGCTATATGTATATATATTAGCTTAGTATATGAGTATATAATTAGCTTTATACTATCAAAATTTTCTCTGTATTTGTCAAAGTATTTATAGAAGATTTTTCAAAGATATTTTATAGTTTGTGGAAGATACATGCCATGTTGGCATACCTTTCAATATATAGACTAAGAATACAGAAAATATTTTTAGGTCATCTGACTTCCTACAGTCTAATATATTCTAAATGCCCTTTTTGTCTTTTATGTCTTTCTTACCTGCCCATATTGCTTAGGAGTCATATTTAATGTTTTAATCTCAACTCTTAATAATTTGGCTGGTAGTAAAAATTTAAATACACATGCACACACAATAATGCCCAGTAAATAAATAGATAAGTCATTTTTCGAAATTTAAGAGGTTTTGTTTGTTTTCACAAGTTTGTCCAATATTGTCATTGGCTGATTATTATTGTAACATGAATTTTTTTTAATTTTTTTATATTGTAACATGAATTTAAAAGATAATATTTTCAAATAATAGCTACCTTTTGGTTATGAGATAAAAGCTGATGCTTATTTTCATTGATACATTTTTCTGTAGTTCCTAAATTCCCAAAAGTGAATGTGCATTACTATTAAAATATCAATGTTTATTTATAATAAAATGGAAACATTTTGTTGTAGCATTTCAAAGCATAGGCACACAATTGTGAAGGACAGGTATTTGTACTTATGTAAGGTCTAATTCCTGATCTTTCTTAAAAAAATATGTACTAAACTGAATGTTACCTATTTGTGACTATGAAGAAAAATAATTGATGAAATTTTAAATACTTAAAGTGAGAAAAAATGCCACCAATCATTACCACTTGCAACAGAACACATAACCTTTCTCTTGCTCTTTGCCACACTGAAAAATGATACTCTGAATCGACATGTATAAAGCAAAAACAGTCTGATACATTATACTCTCTTCTCATCATTGTTTTTTCCTGCCACATGGAGGAGCTAAAACATAAAGTTGCTAAAACATAAAAGCAATTATTTTTACTCAGTTTAAAATGTTAAACATACCAATGTCCCTTTTTTTTTTTTTTGAGAGAACGCTAAAAAATAAAAAATCCTGTATTTTTCACTTAGGTAAATACCTAACAGAAAAAAACTTTTTGAGATTGATTTTTTTTCATTCAGCATAATTCCTTTGAGATCTATGCAAGTTGTTGTGTGTATCAATAATTCACTGGTTTTTATTGCTAAGTAGTATTCTGTGGTATAAATGTATCACAATTTAACTATTAATTCACTGAAGGACATTTGGGTTGTTTCCAGTGTTTGGCTATTACAAACATTACTTTGAACATCAGTGCACAGAATATTTACATGAACATAAATTTTCATTTCTTTGGGATAAGTACCCCAAAGTGCAGATGTTGTATCCTATGATAAGTGCATATTTAATTCTAAAAGAAACTACCAAACTATTATCCAGAGCTACTGTACCATTATTCCCACCAACAGCAGGATCTATAGTTGTATTTGCTAATCTGACAACCCTAATTAGTAATATTAATGATCAAAATTTTCTGATTCCCTTTGGCATTTCCTAGAACACTTAACTACTTCTTCCTATTGGCAGCATTATTCTCTTTCACCTCCCTCTGAACCATGGCAGTTGCTTGGGGCCCCGTGATTCTGGAACTCAACTCCTCCAGCTAGTTAACAACTCAGTTGGTATGGGATGGAATAATCTCTTGGCCTTGGCTTGATTTTGAGTTTCATTTTTTCTTTTATGCTTCAGGCACCAGGCAGAGTAGAAAAAGATGAAATCCTCCCTCTAATTTGCATACAAGCCTTTTCATAGCACTTATAACAAGAGCATTTATTATTTCTGATTTTGGGGGTTTTTTTGTTTAAGATTTTATTTATTTATTTAATTGACAGAGAGAGACAGAGACAGCGAGAGAGGGAACACAAGCAGGGGGAGAAGCAGGCCTCCCACCGAGCAGGGAGCCCGATGCGGGGCTCAATTCCAGGACCCCGGGATCATAACCTGAGCCGAAGGCAGTCGCTTAACCAACTGAGCCACCCAGGCGCCCCTGTTTCTGAGTTTGTATGCTGGACTGTATGTTCCTAAATGTAAGCCATTAAGTGTTTAATAGTGTCTTAACAGGTCAGTTTCTCCCAGAATGAGATCCTAAGACAAAGATTTGGGTGCAAGTAATTTATTAAGCGAGAGCTCCCAGGAGCAAAGTAAGAGTATGGAAAAGGAGGGCAGACAAGGGGAAGAAATCAAGGATGAGTACAGCATCAAGTGAAGCCCCAACCTCAGTCTGATTCTGAGGGAAGCTCAGCATGATATTGTTACATCACAGAGTTTACCCTATGTCCAAGCAGAGGAACTGGGCCTCTGTACTTCATACTAGTCATTGACTAAAAAATGTGGTAATGTGGGGTGGGGGGAGCAAAAAACTCCCAGGCATTTCTAGCTCAGTGTTGGCCAAGTGGCTTCATTGCTCAAAGGGAATCTTCTGAAGATCTGGAGTGTGAGCTCTTACCAGCAAAGTGTGCAGAAGCCAGAGGATGGTTCCTAGTGCTGATAATGTGGATCTATCAAAGGACAGCTGAGCAGGTACCAACAGTATCCACTAAATTCTGGTGTCTTCCCCATATAGTCATTAAATAAAGAAATGGAATCCCTCAAAAAAAATTTTATAAGGAGAGAAGAGCAATATCACTATCCTGATTTTTCAAAAGTCAAATAAGAGATTAAGTGACTTTTCTAACATCTTAAGATTCCAAGCCTAGAATTTATTCCAGCATGCTGCATCATATTTTAAGGGTTTTATAAGTATCTTATATAGACATATGGAATGCATATAAATATGCTTTCTTTAAGCTGAGTAAGTAGCATGATGACTTTTATAATTTAAAAAGTACAGGAAATATTATAACAAATGATTACTTTTCATTTTTAAAATGACTTCCCTTTAGGTTATCTAACACTACATAGAATAATTGGGTTAAGTGGCAAGCTCCATATTAGATGTCTGCACAGTTTAATTCCTACCATCATTCAAGGCTTCTCTCTGTGTTTCATTCTTCAGATGATTTAATTAAAGCCACTGTTTAAAAAGAATATATTAAAAGGTTCCTGGAGCACTGCAAGAGGTTAATTCATTTAGAATGTACTTGGAGTTCTTCCATAATTTTCCCATGTGGGCCTATTTACATATAATACTTATGACTCATGGCATTTCTGCTGAAAAATGAATATTCTTCCATAAATATTTCCAGTAACTCTTATAGTCTGTTATTGACACATCACACACTTCCTTCTAGTTCGAGAATCACTTACCAATAAAGAGTCTACCTTTGTTTCCCTGTTTCTGCGAACTCTAGACCACTCACTAATGCAGAATCTCTCAGTGATATGATAAATTCAGGGAGAAGGAGAACAGGAGTTTACCCGGTGGATTAACTCAGAACTAAATAGCTACTATTGTGTTAACTCTCTTCCTGTCACCTTGAACCCTTTATCCCTTCCGGAGGATCTAAAACAGTGCTTTTCAAACCTACTGACCCATTAAAATCTCCTGGGGAGCTTTAAAATGTACAGATGCCCTGGCTCTGCCCCAGACCAATTAAATCATACTCGGTAGGCACTGGTCTGTGGAAAGCCCCTATGTGATTTTTTTCATGCAGCCAAGGTTGAATACACTGATCTGAAACAGAAGCAATGTGACAGGTCCATTGGTGTCAAGAATAGATTTGACTGTGTCCCACATCTTAGAAGCACGTTTTCAATTCCTTTTAAGCTGAGAATTTCCCATTTATTTTGCTCTTTTTTGAAGGTCTGGTTACCAACTTGAGGTCACGCCTGGGCAAACCAAAGTGCCCGATGATACCGTCTGTAGGCCGTTGTAGGGTTGTTTGGGATAGTTTGAGCACGTAAGAAAAAAGAACTGTTGTATCTTATAGAATCTGAGAACTGAAACTTTTTTTACCCTAATGCTTCTGAGCCTCACTCTCTCTCCTCTGGGAGCTCACGAGAAAGCGGACCAGCAGTTAGCTGTGTTTTCAGGTCACTTTTTGTACCTGCCCCCGCTATCCTCTGACTTGTTACTGTTTTCTTACTCTGTTTCTTAGACTGCCGTACAAGGAATCATCTGTGATGCTTTTAGAAATATAATTCCCTTAACCCTACCTTAAAGGTGCTGATTTTTTAGACCAGGGCATCTGCGTTTTATATTTTAACCTGTTCCTGGGGTAATTCTCATGCTGGTAATACAGAGAGCGCATTCTGAAAAAACAAAACTCTGATTTCCTTAGTCGTTATTGTTGTTATTTTTCCAAGAATGAAGGAAGGAATAAAATGTGATATAAGAAGATACTCTGACATTACTGTTTTGCTCCTTTCCATTCTATGAGTTAACATAAAAAAATTCTACTTATTTACTTCATATAAAGTGTATACACACACACACACACACACACACACACGTCTATTTACATAAGGAGTGATGAGTTTTTAACTCACACTGGTGTTATAATTGGTACTATGTGGACAAAGTCTGGGAAATTATATACACTTACTGCATTTAATGATTATTTGCTATTATATAGAAATATCTTATAGAATAAAATATCCATACTTCAATTCTAATTAGTCTTACATGTTTCATGAGATTGGACTTCTGTTTAGGAGGTCTTACATCTCTCCAGGATAGAGGGTCTGTCACAACATGGTAATTATTATGAAACTTTTTCTCTTTTGGGGGTGGGGTAGATAGTTCAGGTATTAGCTAAAAACCTTCAGGGATATTTTAAAATTTAGTAAAATCGTAGATCCATGTTTTATTTTTAAATGTAGTTTAGCTTATAGCTCTTAGCTGGAGTGATTAGTTTTTTAAAAGTTTATATTTTAAAAGCTTATGTACTATAAGAGTGTCATAATTGGAAAACAAAGAAAATGCTTATTTGAAATTAGGAACTGTATTAAATCATATTAGTATCTTAAAATATACCATGACATTTAAATCAAGTAACAAATAAAAAACATTTATATGCTTTGAATTTACAGATAAATTAATAATTTATGTATTATTAATATGTTTTAGATCTTAAATTTTTAAGTCAACTTTATTCCTTTCCTTCTAACATAATGAAAGTAGCTTTAGTTTTCTTTCCTGTAAAAATCTTCAAATAAAATATTTAGGGGGCGCCTGAGTGGCTCAGTCAGTTAACTGTCTGCCTTTGGCTCAGGTCATGATCCCGGGATCCTGGGATAGAGCCCCTTTCAGGCTCCCTGCTCAGTGGAGAGCCTGCTTCTCCCTCTCCCTCTGCCCTCCCACCCACTCATGCACATGCTCATTCTCTCTCTCTCTCTCAGATAAGTAAATAAAATCTTTAAAAATGAAAAAAAATAAATGACTATTTAGGAAAAAAGTTTTTTAAAAAAATCTTTGAATAATAGGCATTGTATGTGTTTAAGTAATATATTTACATTTTCACATAATATAAAATAATATAAATTAATAAATCTTCTGCTTAATTAGGATTTGGGTTTGCATTACTACCATACCATGTGTATTCTGTTGTTGTTGTTGTTTTAAAGATTTTATTTATTTGAGAGAGAGAGAGGGAGTGATCACAAGGTGGGGGAGGGTTAGGGGCAGTGGGAGAGGGAGAAGAGGCTCCCCACTGATCACGAGCAGGGAGCCTGATTCAGGACTGCATCCCAGGACCCTGGGATCGTGACCTAAGCCGAAGGCGGATGCTTAACCAACTGAGCCACCCAGGCACCTCCCATGTGTATATGTTATGCCATGTTACAGTTCAAAATGATTTGATGATGTACCATGTGGTAAAGCCTATTTCTGACAAATTGCCATTTTCAGTTTCTTGGCAGTACGGAAGTGGAGCAGCCTAAAGGAACAGAAGTTGTGAGAGATGCTGTCAGGAAACTCAAGGTAGGGAAAGCCCTCCAAAGCAATGTCTAGTAGTGTATTGATCCTGTCTTAAGTCATCAGTAGATGGATGCATATTCAATGCATAAATAGGTTTGTGGCAGGTAATAGCTTTGTCTTGTTAAAGATGAATAAATACCACCAGATCAGGGAAACATATTTAAAAATAAATATGAATCCACAATTATTTTTCTGAATTTCCTATTTGTCCATGATTTCTCATGCTCAAACAACAAAAAATGGCAGTGTTCCCTATGTATTGACATTCAGTAGCTTGCCTTTACTTTGCTTGGACAATGTGAACTCATGCCCTGACTCAGAAACTAGTAATGGCATACCAACTGCTCTAATAGGAGATCACATCCACCGGTGGAAAGTGTAGAATTAGAATTGATTCCAAGCAGAATTTTGCAGTGACACCGTATGTTAAAGATGTCCTAATGCCCCAATCCCAGAGTATGCAGCTTTGTCCCTGAGCAGACATGGGGAACTGGTGAGACCAAGAGAGCAGAAGAGACATTAAATCAGCAACTCCATACTCATAATCACATTTCCTGAGAAAATTCTCTGTAAGATGCCACATATCTTAGCATGTTTTTCTAAGTCCACCCCATCCCAAAAGACATTGTTCTCACTGAGATACTAAGATGTGAAAAATTCCTTCAACAGAATTCTCATCTTTATCTCATTAAGAAAATCTAACAAACCACTACTTTTTTTTTACACAATTCATTGTTATTCTCTGTAGTTATTCTCAGTTTTTATCAGAAACGACCCTTCTCTAAATTTAGTTTAGAGATCATCCAGTTATTTTAGAAGAGGGTTAGGCCTTTGATTGTGCCTGGCAAAGTCCTAGACATGAAAAAATACCTTTCTGCTTTGAGAATGTCGTATCAGGTGGAATCTGCTGAGTGTTTAAATTGAAGAACAGTTGAAGTGGGATGGCGTGTATTCTGGGGAAAGAAAGTAAAAGGGATAATATGTTTATCTACCCATGTTACATGTAAATAATTTACCAATGCTTTCAAGTAAATATGCTAAAAGTTTTCAAGATGATATCTCTCCCATTTGGGAAAAAAGTGGAGTAGGCAATCATTTCTTTCCACTGCTCATTAGGTAATAATTCACACTTGCCCTTGTTTGGTCAGTATTTTTAAGCACTAGCAGAAAATTAAAAAGGCCTCACAGTTTATGAACCACATTTAAGATTGTCTTTAAATGTTCAAAATATTGTAAACTCAGCATGAGTCCAGCTTCACTACAATCAGAATTTTTTTCCCTTTAAATTTTTTTTACTGTTAATCACCATACATTACATTAGTTTTTGATGTAGTGTTCCATGATTCATTGTTTGTGCATAACACCCAGTGCTCCACGCAGAACGTGCCCTCTCTAATACCCATCACCAGGCTAACCCATCCCCCCACCCTCCTCCCCTCTAGAACCCTCAGTTTGTTTCTCAGAGTCCATAGTCTCTCACGGTTCGTCTCCCCCTCTGAATCCTCCCCTTCATTCTTCCCCTCCTATCTTCTTCTTCTTCTTCTTTTTTTGACATATATTGCATTATTTGTTTCAGAGGTACAGGTCTGTGATTCAACTGTCTTGTGCAATTCACAGCGCTCACCATAGCACATACCCTCCCCAATGTCCATCACCCAGCCACCCCATCCCTCCCACCCCCAACCACTCCAGCAACCCTCAGTTTGTTTCCTGAGATTAAGAATTCCTCATATCAGTGAGGTCATATGAGACATGTCTTTCTCTGTACAGTCAGGATTTCTTATAGAAGAATAATGGTATTTATACTTAATGTGTCTTTATGTCTAGGAGGTTCTTTATTGGGTCAACTCAGATCCCAAACCAAAAGGATTAAATTACATTATGACCAGGTAAAATGTAGAGGTATTTGAAATGAAATGCTTTTAAATGATGGCTAGTTTTCGTACATTTTGGAGAGACTCTGTTTGCAGTTCCTATGTCATTTTATATTTGGAAATGTACTGTGTTAATAAAGGAATGTGATTTATAGTAAGTATGCAGTATAGTTTACAAATGCATGTTCGCTTGATAATTGTTTTTCAAGTGTTTTCCAGAATAAATGTTTATCTAATAAGCAATCTTTATGCTGCTAATGGCAAAAAATTTGTAGATAGGAAAGTGTTTTTAAGGGTAATGATTTATAAACAAATTAAAATAAATAAGTGTTTTTTATCTAATTATATATATATATATATTTTTTTTTTTTTTCTTGGTGTCAGAGGTCAGAGGCTAAATTCAAGCCTTCAAAATATTTGCATTTATTTTAGAAATGTAGACCCTGGCTCCTCTTTAATTCTGTTGTCATGTAGAAATGGCCAGAAGGTGGTGCTATGGTTCTACCAAAAAAAAAAAAAAAAAAAAAAGCTCATTAACTCTATTTTGTGTACACATCCTCCATTTTAATTTCCTGCTTATTTTTCGTAAGCATATGTATTCTGACTGCCTTTTTAGCCATTATAGTTCAGTATTGATTTTACTTGCCACATAAGTTAATATTTTATTTATATTTACTCATTTTTCAAAGCTTTGCAATATTTTATGTACTGTTTTCTGACAATTTAAAATTTAGGATTAATATAAGATGATGGGTACTTAGAATATTTTCAATTTTGTATTTTTTCATGCTCTGTGTTTAATGATGCCTGATTATTTTGTGAGAAAAATTTTAAAGTTTTGATTTTGTTACATACAACTTTTCTATCATTTTGTAGAGAATTATAGTTTATAAATTTTTCTTAAAATAATTTTTATAAGTGTTAAAATTTTTACTTTCAGATTTCGTATTTGCCATAACACCATATTTTCTGTTTCTCAATCATGTTCAACCATTTCTATTTCTTAATCATGTTTTAGCCCAAGATTTAAGAAAATACCAGATTTTCCAAAATGTGATAATTTAAAAACCCTTTCAACTTCTGTATATTTAGTGGTATTGTTATTGTAATGATTTCATTTTTAATAGTGTTTTATTTATTTTTATTTATACAACTAGTACAAACGTCAGAGGATACAATCTATTTTATAAATAGTTTGCTTGTAATGTTTACATGTGGATGAATATTGATATATAGATCCAAAACTTCTTAGTTTCCCTGGGAGATAAGCAGGGGGGCAGCATTCCTGGATCCCAATTTTAGAGGAGAGATCCCTCACCCCAATACAGCTAAATTAAAATTGCGTGAAGCTCCCTCAGCGAAGGAGGCCTTGGGAATTGCCGCTGAGTGTTAATCTTGGTCTTTTTCCATTCGACCTCACTCTCTCTGTGTAGCATAACACTATTTTAGTGTTCATAACCAGTTATTTAATTAATAAAGTGTTTAGAGCTTAATTTAATTATATGCATACATACATACATACATAGCTGATTCCTAGGAATATGCTTAATTTAAGTTAACAATTTATAAGAGCCATAAAGGAAGAGTAGCTCTAATATTTGACTCATAGTAATAAATTCATTGGTTTTCTTTCCTAATAATGTATATTCCCCCAGCAGTGTACTTAGATTTCATCTTTTTAAAGTCCTCTGAGAAATAAATAGAAATTGTGTGATTGTGCTATTGAAACCCAGTAGTGCTCTCTGTAAGAAATTTTCTTTAGCTGTTCTACTCACTAGTGACATATACTTAACTATGAATTTCTAGTAATACTTCATTTTTCCCCATCTTTTTATGGTGATCAAGGCTTGTTTCTGTTTGTTTGCTGTATCCACATATCCTCCAGGATGCTTAGGCTTTATCCCCTTTGAATAATTTTTATTGGATTATCATATACAAATTATGATGGTAGATCACTACCTAGATGACCCAAGAAATGAATCCACTGAAGCAAAAATGGAAAGAAATCGCAAAAAAAGGCTCTTCAAGCATTAACATTCAAGTAGTAAATAGGGAGACAAAAGAATATAGTGTAAGTAAGAATGAAAAGCAGTCTTCAACATGTGAATTAGAAGTATTTTGGAACACAGTTAAGAGGTCTGTCAGACTTTGAGTTGGCAAAACAGACTGAGTTAGACGGGACATGCAAACTATAATGCAATATTTGATTTCAGAAAAAAAAGTGGACAGGAGTGAGAATATTCTGTTTTAAATACAGATTGAGCAAATATAACCTTAAGCATCATTGTTTACAACCAGTGTGCAACAATCAAAGCCAATAGCCATTGATATACATGAAAGTAAAACTGGGAAGTTTATTATTATTATTTTTTTAATGTAGAAACTGTGTTGTGCAAAAGAAAAGAGTTATTTAGTGGGTAGCTGCAAAACTAGATTCTCAGCCTGACTGCTACAAGCCCATTTTATGACCAGGGTATTGGATTGGATGACCTATAAATCTTTTTTGAGCACAATTACTTCATCTTGATAAGAAGCAGAGAAAAAAATCTTAAGCCCCTAATTCGGATATTTTGTTCCTTTTTCTTTATCTCATTCTTTTGTTTTCATTTTCCTCCCTCCTTCCTCTCCTATTTGTTTTTTTTTTTTTTTCTTTCTTTTTTTTCTCTATCTGTAGCCCCCACTTTTTCCTTTTTGTTATTTCTTACATGATTTCTTCTTTTCTTTTCTGTGGCAGGAAAGAAGTTACTCAATGAGGTTTAGTATTAGTGGTTGTTCTGTGACAGACTTGGGAAACTAGAAGAGGTCGCAGGAATGGTGGTGGCCAGATGTGGAAAAACAAGAGCCACTGCTCAGTGTCTTGTTTCTGGAAGAGAGCAGCATCCAGGAGGCCAGCTTGCCTGCTGCTGCAGCCCGTGATGGAGTGGATGTGCTTAGATGCATTCACAGAGACAGATAGAAGCCGCTGATTTATTTTATAAGCCTTCGTATGTGAAAATCCCCAAATTGTTTTAATTATGGCAATACAGGAAGGAGATTCTGAAGGGAAAATAAACAAACTGAATCTACTTTCTTTGGGAGAGAGTTGGAATAATTTTTAAAGATCTGAAACAAAACATTTTTCTTGAAGACATACAAAAAATTATCTGGTACAAATTCGTCCAATTCTTGAGCAGAATATAAGACTTCTGGATGCAAAATGAGAGCTGCCTGCATTCATAGAACAGGACAGATAGCAAGCTAAAAAATTATACCTCCCAAAATGAAATAAACAAATGGTATCCCCCACCCCAGGATAGCAAGGCAGACACTTTTAGGCATTTGTGTATGCATTAATTATATTATTCTGAGGGCAGTGCAAAGCCATGAAAAGACAAAAGGGCTTTCAACCACTCTGTGCTTTAGGACTGAACTGTACCATGTGTACTCACATCTGTCCTAAATTAGAAATGCACAATGCAAATAAATATGACATACAAAAGAGGACTGAAACCCCACCCTGCCTTACATATAATCTATTTTGAGTCAAGTGAGGATGATCCATATGCTGAAAAAATGTTATAATAGTAGGGAAATAATATTTTGAGGCTCTAGAAGAGGAGTAAAATACCTTATTTTTTCCATTGTCCTTCCCCCTCCCCCCCCCCCCCCATTTCTTAAAAAGAAAGGTAGGAGTATGGTAGAAAGAAGTAAAGTAGGGACAGAGCAACATTGACAGTAGCATTGCCAAATCAGGACACTTGGTCAACTTTGAACTTCAGATAAACAGTGAATACTGTTTTAGTGTAAGTATGTGTCCCAAATATTGCATGGGACATACTTACACTAACTAGCATGTATGCATTATATGTGTGTACACATATATACAGAGTGTAGATGTGTATTCTAAAATAAAAGTTTTAAGTCTTCATTTAATATTCAAATTTAACTGGGCTCCTGTAATTTTTTCCACCACTAAATCTGGCAATGAGGGGAGAGAGACAGAAACTCCCATTTACAAACTGCACGAATGTTGGGATTTTCTTTTTTCTTGTATAAAAAAAACCTAACAGGCATTTACATACACTTACCAATTCAATAAGAAGTTACATTACTGTGAAAACTGTAAAAATGTTTAGATTTTTAAGATACTCGTAATTCTAGACTGAGTCTAGTTCTTAGTCTTTTAGCTGGGATAATTACTCCAGTTCTTAACTTCCGTTTAAATACGGTAATCGGTCTCTTTTCATTCATTGATTTGATTGGGTAGGATGGCATTACCAAATGAGGTAAGTATCTAGAAATGACAAAGATGGTATATCTAGCACTGGGGAACTGTAAGTTCCCTAAAGGTATTAAAAACAAAAGATCCACCCACAAAGTTTTCATTTTCTTAATAGTTAGTATGACTATAATTGTTTAAATATAATGAAAGAAGTATTAAAATTTTTTAAAAGGTTATTGAATATCTGAATTTAATGATAGTAATGGTAGATTGCTATGATTACTAAATATTTTGAAGCTATTCAGGGTTTATAAAATACTTTGCAATGGATAATAATTTATTTAATGGAAGTCCAGCACTGAATACAAACTCCAAATATATATTATACATATGTATACACACACACACATCTAATTATATATATATGTGTGTATTTATTTTCCATGGAAACAGAATTATAGTTTTCTGAATAACTTTTCATTTGTAGTTTGCAAGACATATCAAGAAATCTGAAGGCCAGAAAATTCCTAAAGTTGAGCTGCAAATATCAATATATGGAGTAAAAATTCTAGAACCGAAAAC
This sequence comes from Zalophus californianus, assembly GCF_009762305.2. NCBI lineage: Eukaryota > Metazoa > Chordata > Mammalia > Carnivora > Otariidae > Zalophus > Zalophus californianus. The sequence goes on from NC_045597.1 coordinate 149,856,990, forward strand.
AAAGGTAAGTCTTCTTTTTGAATGTCAGAAACACTCTAATCTTTCATTCATTGAGGTTATGTTCCTATTTCAATAAATAAGTTTGGTTACCAACTGGAACTGGTTAGTTCTCAGTTAATGACAATTTAAAATTCTGTAGAATTTTTAGGAGGAAAAACAACTTTTGGGAGTGCTTCCAAAGTGGTCTGTGTTTGGGATAGAAGTGTATTTAATAGTGTTTGGTCTCGTTTTCAGGAATTTTTCTTTGTGTGCTGTGAAAGAGATTTGTGAAGTGTGGTTCCCTAAGTATGAGAGGAGACAAAAAGCTGTGTGTTGTTTATTAAAATGTTCGGGACTGCCTCTTATTGCCTGGAGACATAATCAGTGCATACTAGTTCACCTAGGCTGCCATGATAAAACACCACAGACATGGTGGCTCAAAGAACAGAAATTTATTTTCTCACAGTCCTGGAGGCTGGAAATCTGAGACTACACTGACAGCGGTATTGGTGTCCTCTGAGGCCTCTCTCCTTGACTTGCCGATGGCAGCCCTTTTGCTGCCTCTTCACATGGTCATCTGTGCACACACACCCCTGGTGTCTCTGTGTGTGTCCAATCTCCTTTCCCTATTAGGACACCAGTCAGATTGGATAAGGGACCATCCTAATGGGCTCACTTTAATGTAATCAGCGCTTTCAAACCTTCTCTTCAAATACAGTCCCATTCTGAGGTATGGGAGGGGTGGTAAGGCTTCAGCATTATGCATTCTGGGGCAGCATAATTCAGCCCATAATGCGTTGTGAACTTAAAGTTCTTGTATTTAAGAGCCCTTTCCCCTACAAATCCAATGAAAAAATTTTAAATATAACCCATTCTGGCTTCACATTCATTAATATGGATTTGTTATGGACTTCACTGTTTTTACCCCAAATTCCCTAAGCCCCAATGGGACCGTACTTGGAGGTAATTATGGTTACATGTGATCTTAATGAGGCCTTCCTCTACCAGAAAGAAAGAAAGAAAGAAAGAAAGAGAGAAAGAGAGAAAGGGAGAAAGGGAGAAAGGGAGGAAGGGAGGAAGGGAGGAAGGGAGGAAGGGAGGAAAGGAGGAAGGAGGGAAGGGAGGAAGGGAAAGGAGAAAGAAAGAAGAAAGAAAGAGAAAGAGAGAGAGAGAGAAAGAAAGAAAGGAAAGAAAGAAAGACAGACAGACATCAGGGATGTGCAAGCACAGAGGAGAGGCCACGTGAGGACACAGTGAGAAGGCAGCCGTTGGCAACCCACGCTGAAATACGACTAAACGCAGAATATAGAGAGAACTTCTGTAGTGTTTAGAATTCACCAACACTAATATGTGGTGTGTATGTGTGTGTGTGTGTGTGTGTGTGTGTGTGTAAAAAAGAGAGAGCTCCATCATGGGAATGCAAATACAGCTCAGTGTTATCAGTTGGTGATTCTGAAGTCCCCCATAATAAGTCTTCCATAATCGTAGGCTGCCCGTTGACAGCTGTCAACCATATCACTCTGTTCTCTAAATTTTGACTACCAGATGTAACTTCCTGCCCGATCCTAAATCCCATGTACAAAACCTCAGTGAGGTGGGATTCAACTCAATATGATTAACCAGTTGAGTTTTGAGCATTACATCTTTGTCTTACCCAAATCAGTAACACAAAAGCTTTTCCTCCCTGTCTGAAGATCTCAATTTCCTAGACTTAATAGCTAATTTTCAAGAGACCCAATTGAATTTTTCCCTAAAAACATAAGTTTTCCAAGCTTTCAATAGGAAAAAAAAATTCTTTTCATCCCTACCAAATCGAAAAGCAGTCTTGGAGTTTTAAAATCTTTAAAATGTCTTATTAATTCAATTATATTACATTTGAATAGAGAGCAACTGACTCTTTACCCATATATTACATATGAACATAGAGTATCTGAACTCTTCATGCATATATAGAATGTACCATTTTTTGGATCCACTAACAAAAATAACCTAAAAAAGGTTTTACCAGCTCTGCTGAGCATCAGGACCCCGAGGAGATTCCTGGAAATGCTGATTGCTGGAGTCCCCTCAGGACTTTCAGATTCAGAATCTGCTGAACAAGCCTTAGCATCTGTATCATAAAGAACAAAACCAAAAACACCACCCCATGTGACTCTGATACAGCCTGTTCACAGATACGTGTTTAGGAACCACTATTTGGGGAGATCTAAGTGAATCAGAACAAAATCTGTCATTCATTTTATTTTGGTTTGTTTATTTTATTTAGTCGTAATGAAAAAAAATACTATGCTCCTAAAATAAATTTATTTATAGTAAAATGTACGTGTACGAGGCAGGATTTAAAAATGCATTATTAATCTAACATGGACTCATAGAAAATAGACTGTTTTTCTATGCCATTTGGTTGGATGAAAACAGAAGTGAAAAGCAATCTCAATTGGCTCCAGTATCTTTCTTTCTGTGTCTTTTCCCCTTCCTCCTTTGTCACTTGTCCTTCATATGAAGATTATGCAGTGGTGGAAAGAGGTGGTATAGGTGAATTGGGGATTTACTTATTCTTTGTTCCAACTCCAATAAAATATGGCCAGTGTTAAAGTATAATTGTTTTTCACTGTGCTTGTGTTCCCAAGTCTATCCTGTCTCGTCAAAAATTAGGGCTACATTTAAAATTCACAAAGATTTATCACAACAACAAAACATTCACAAAAAATAATGAAGTTACTAGTTTTAGCTTCCTAGTCTTCTTTTGTAGGAAGATGCCTCTGCTAATCTAAACAAAAATTAAGATGATTCCCAACTGTCATTACCAAAGACTTTCTGTAATCATACTGGTTGATGAGTGAGCGAGGGCCTGTGTACATTTTACCACCAGCCTATGTAAGTGGTATGTTTTCATGTTACTTGTAGTTTCTCCTACAAATGGAAAAAAATGAATCATTTTTCTATATTATGTAGTAATGACATTTCCTCTATATATAATTAACATGATTATGCAGTTAATAAACTGGTGTATACCTGCTGTCAGTATTTGGGAGCTACAATGTGGCTGAATGGTATTGTTTGATTGACTGTATTAACTTTTACACACACAAAAAATATGTCAGCAAGAAAAAGACTGGTCAATCAAAGTATAGGAGAAGGATAGTCTCAGACAAATGTGGCCATTGTCCATCTTAGCACTAACCACAAGAAAAGGAAGGTGTCCTCATCAGATGCCTCAGTAAGTTGAGCCCCTCTTTTTGGCATTGTTCCTTCCTGCTGTTGAAATGGATGGATCAAGCTATCTAGTAATGACAAAAATGTTACAGTCATATAGTATACCTCCTCATTCTAATTTCCATGTTTGCTTCTGGTGACTTACATTTGGTTTGTATGCAGGGAAAGAATACAGTGCTATAAACAAATTCTCTTAACATTTATCTGTATATCTTAATATATTAATTTTCAGTCTGATGAGCAGTAATGTGAAATCTGAGTGATAGATCAAATCTCATCAAAGTGACACATCGAACCCTGAACTTAGAAAGGTGTAGTAACAGATGCTGTAGTTATAGAATATATATAGAGTGTGTGTGTATCATATGTATACACAATATATATGTACATATATGAAAAATACAAAATTATAACTGTGTGTATGTATATATATATATATATATAGTTACAGCATTTATCTTTCTAATTAGTAGGGTTGATTAAGTAATTTAGATGCTTGACATATAGACCTTCCTCATGAAGACATGTAAAATACAATTTAATATGAAAACTAAGGTTGAAATGGTAGTATGTTTCCTAGGAAATCATGTGCAGATGAATTTAGGTTTCAAACTGTAATGCTAGTGAGGAGAAGTAAGATAAAATGAAAATGTTCTGGTAATAAAAGTGTTCTGCTAATTCTGTAACCCTTAATTCTCTGGGCCTCGATGTTCTTCTAAGTAAAGTTTCAGCGTTTAAAGTAGTTGTCTCTTAAGATCCCTTGCAACTCAGAAAGTCCACGCACCTCTGATCCTCTCGTATTTTGCTTGTGTTTCTCTAAGTCCTATTGAGATGACTACCATAGTTTAATCTGAGTCGGGAGATCTATCTCCATTATGTATTTGTTTAAGTTTGGGTGTATGTAATTATAAACCGAAGCTTGACAGATGATTGTTTCACTTTTAAAGTCATAAGTTGTATGTTATTAACACAAGCTGGTATTTCAGAAAATGGACAAAAATCTCTTCAACTGTTTATTTCCATTTGTGTTCACAGGAAGTCCAACACAATTGCCAGCTTCATAGAATATCATTTTGTGCAGATGACAAAACTGACAAGAGGATATTCACTTTCATATGCAAAGATTCTGAGTCAAATAAACATTTGTGCTATGTATTTGACAGCGAAAAGTGTGTAAGTATGCCAGATGTTTTAGGGTGGTTTGTTCTGTTTTACAAGCCAGGAATTGTCTTGTTTCCGGCATTAGTAAAGTATTTGGAAAGGAATAAGGTCTGCAAATCCTTAACTACACTAATAGATTCATCCTGTCATGAGAATGTGCTTCAGGATTTCATTCCTAACTGAATTCTCATGTTCATGGGCACAAACTTGCATGCAAATTTCTTTCCTTAGAACGTCATGCCTGCTTATGTTATGCATTTCTTTCTTTTATAATCATATATTTGTAATTTTAATCTCAAATATGACTTAGTAATCACATAATACAAAGAGTAATGGTGAGCAGAGTGTTTCTTTTTTTCTAGAATGCGATGGATATGATAAAAATAAATATTTTAAACTCCAGGAAATAAAATCTGTATGGCTCCTTTAAAATATCTCCAATACTTTGAAAAGCTGGTTCTTGATTTTCATTATTCAGAAAACTTAATATAATGAAAGGTAATAGAATGGTATGTGCATGAGTGTTGCCTGCATGCATGTGTGTTAGCTTGCAAATATAAAGTTCTCAGCAAGTAAGATCAGTTAGGGAATTCTAAAGTTAAGTCCTCTAATAGTTCTTTTAATCATCTGGAATCTTCAGAAAACCCTACATCTTGATTATAAGCATAAGCTAATGTTAATCATAACCTAGTCTGACGTCCTATTATAAAACATAAGATATGAATTCCAAGCACACGTTGCAGCCATTAATGGCTTTAATGAAGGAAGAGCATCTAACCTCAACAACACTATTGGCTTAGGCGGGAAAAAGAACTTAATTCATTTATTTGCTTATTTTTCCTGCTGTTAAAAATAGCAAAGGATTAATATTATTATCACTCTTACATAATTTGTTCCTCTGATTCCAGTATGTGAGCTTCTTTTTTTTTTTTTGAAATAAAGATTTATTTATTTATTTTTGAGAGAGAGAGTGCATGAGCAGGGGGAGGGGCAGAGAGAGAAGCAGACTCCGCACTGAGTCAAAGTCTGACATGGGGTTGATCTCACAACCCTGAGATCATGACCTGAGCCAAAACCAAGAGTTGGACACTTAACTGACTGAGCCACCCAGGCGCCCCAGTATTTGAGCTCTTGAAAGCAAATTACCTTTTGATTTGTCTATGTAACTCCTACATTAGGTGAACAATAGATGCTCAATGAATTTTTCCTTATGGAAAAAGGGACCATATAGAAAAATTTACAAAGAACAAGTTATTATATGTATCTTTTAAGCTATAATGCTCTAAAAATACAAACTAATGTGCTAAGCTCTTGACATCATAGTACTTTTTTGAGGATTTAATGAACATTATGGAACATCTCATCAGAAAAATACGCTCACATATATGACAATATTGTATGTACAATAAGGCATTTATTATTTTTTAAAGATTTTATTTATTTGAGAGAGAGTGAGCAAGCGAGAGAGCAGGAGCAGGGGAGGGGCAGAAGGAGAGGGAGAAGTAGATTCCCCACTGAGCAGGAAGCCCGGATGCAGGGCTCAATCCTGAGACCCTGGGATCATGACCTGAGTCGAAGGCAGATGCTTAACTGACTGAGCCACCCAGGTGCCCCATAAGACATTTTATATAAAGTTCTAGTTGTTTTTGAAATTTATCCTATTAGTGAATGCATTATATTTAATATTTCAAGTGTTTCTTAACCATGATCATTTGCAGATGTTTTTCTCTATGTGATTGAGAATATGAAATTTGATATTTGTTGAATATCTTTTATGTGTAAGATATAATAACCTTTTACCACTTATACCAGGCAGTAAACTCAGTTGTCCTTCTTTCTTGCTTTACACATAGAAATAAATGGCCTTGGGGTCCTTTGAAATACTCATAAATAGAATTCATTATAAATATTAGCCTTGTTATAGATTTGTGTCACATGTTTTTATTTGATCTCCATCCAAATTTATTGGATTATTTAAAACATAAGTTTGTCAGAGTCCCTGCATAGTTATATTATTTCAAAAGTATAAACTCTATTTTACCCTAATCATAATTGTTTATAATTGATTTCAAGAATTTAAATTCCTTGACCCATTATTCTCTTTGGATATAGCATATTAGCCTTTTTTTCTTGAGTGTTGAAAATAATTTCTTGAAACCTAAAGCAGTGGCTCACAACTATTAGTGTATATAATATTCATAAAGAGGGCTCTTTGGTTTTTACTTGAAAAAATAAGCTCATACTGATTGGGGCTTGATCTCAGGAAATCCTTACAAGTTCACCCGAAATGATTCTGCTGCAGGTATATGGAAGTCTGGCCTTTGAAAAGAGGTCTAAGTTACTTCTTCAGCTATAAGCATGCATGACTTTCATAAGCTCAAAGAGGCTATGTTTCCTCAAAATTTCCTTATATCATTTCACCTCAAAGTTTTATTTGTTCTAATTATAATAAGGACTATATTTATAAAATTGATTTGATATGTATGTAGAACTTTTGACATGCCATCCTAATCTTTAATTCTCATTTTAAATAGCTTATCATGGAGGATTAAAACAGGAAAATAATGGCCCAATTGGCAAAACTCTTTCCTCTTTATAAAACCAAGGTCAGAAAAGTTGAGTGAGTTTACCAATTTACAAAGCTAGGTAGTAACAGAATCAGGATTAAAATTTAAGACCTTAGATTACCATTGGAGCCTTGGTTCCATCATGCTATATTACTTTTGTAACTGTGACCTATTCCAGAGCCCATCCACTCTTATTGGGGGCCTTTGTCTTATCTACTCACTGTACCTTTTTTAGTGCTTCTGTGAAATTGTTGAGAGTTTGAAAGATAGATAAAACCAATCATAGTATGTCTCAAGACTGGAAATTCACTACTTTATAAACAGTTTCATGTTGTATTAATGAGTCTCCCTCCCTCCATGGTGACAGTGAGGAGCTAGAGTACCCAGCCCTGCCAAGCAGTAATGAAGAGAGGCCAAATGTGGAAGCTGAACCTCTACCCCACCAGGCAGTAATGAGGTAGTGCTCTCCATTCCCATTCCCCTACTGGAATGGTATCATAGTAAGCCACTAAAACACACAGTGTAAATAATTTCTAAAGTCTTTAATATATAAAATATCCAAGATTTGGTTGAAAATCACTCATCATATAAAGAAACAGGAAGAGGTTAAACTAAAAGAAAAAAGATGACCAGTAGATTCCAACACTTGAGATGAGAGAGATACTAGAATTACCAAAGATTTTTAAACAGCCATCATAAAAAGAATGGTAAACAATTACAAGCACTCTTGAGACAAATTAAAAAGTACAAAATTTTATCAAAGAAATAGAAAATCTAAACAAAGAAATAGAAGATATAAGAAAAATCCAGTAGGAATATTAGAACTGAAAAATTACAGTTACCAACTGAAAACTCAGTATCTGGGCTCAGTGGCAGAATGGAGGGGACAGAGGAAAGAATTAGTGACCTGGAAATAGGAGAGATTACAAAATTCCCAATTTAAACAACACAGAGATAATAGGCATATGCATGCACACACATGTATACACACACAACACACACACACTGCAGACACACACACACAATAATATAAAAAGAGAACACGACTTCAGGGGTCTCTGAGTCTGTAACAAAATAGGTAACATTTATGTATCATCAGAGTCCTAGAAAGATAGAAAAAAGAAGAAAAAGAAGACAGCCTTGAAGAAACACTTGAAGAAATAATAGTTGCCCAATTTTGACAAAAGGCATAAACCTATAGATTCAAGAAATCGAGTGAACTCCAAACAGGATAAACCCAAACAGTTCCACACCAAGATACATCATAGTTAAAGTTCTGAAAACGAAAGACAGAGAAAAATCTTGAAGACACAGGACATAAACAAGTTCTAGAGCAGAAAATCAATTTGAAAGACAGTGTATTTCTCATTAGAAACCATGAAGGCGAGAGCAAGTAGCACAATATATTTTGAGTGTTTGTCGCCGGGAGGGGGGAGAACTGTCCAGAATCCTATACCCAGAAAAAAACATATGCTTCAGTAATTAAGGAGAAATTGAAAAATTATCAGATGTGGGAAAACTGAGATAATTGATTCTACCAGACCTACCCTAAACGAATGGCTAAAGGAAGTTCTCTAAACAGAAAAGAAACAATAAAAGAAGGAACCTTGGAACATGAGGAAGGAAAAAAGAACAGGATAAGCAAACATATGGGTAAATCTTTACTTTTCTAAATTATTATTTAAAATAGAAAATACCAACAGCGTTTTTCACAGAACTAGAATTTTCCAACAGTCTTAAAATGTGTATAGAACCACAAAAGACCCCGAATAGCCAAAGCAACCTTGAAAAAGAATAGCAAAACTGGAGGCATCACAATTCTGGACTTCAAGTTATATTACAAAGCTGTAGTGATCATAACAGTATGGAACTGGCACAAAAATAGACACATAGGTTAGTGGAACAGAATAGAAAACCTAGAAACAAACTGACAATTATATGGTCAATTAATCTTTGACAAAGCAGGAAAGAATATCCAATGGGAAAAAGACAAACTCTTCAAATGGAATAGGAGAACTGGACAGCAGCATGCAAAAGAATGAAATTGAATCATTTTCTTACACCACAGTATAAATTCAAAACGGATGAAAGACCTAAATGTGAGACAGGAAACCATCAAAATTCTAGAGAACACAGGTGGTAACCTCTTTGACTTTAGCTATACCAACTTCTTTCTAGATATGTCTCCTGAGACAAGGGAAACAAAAGCAAAAATAAACTATTGGAACTTCATCAAAACAAAAAAAGCTCTTCACAGCAAAGGAAACAACAAAACTAAAAGGCAACCTACGGAAGGGGAGAAGATGTTTGCAAATGACATATCTGATCCAAAATATATAAAGAACTTATAAAACTCAACATCCAAAAAATGAATAATCCAATTAAAATGGGCAGAAAACATGAATAGACATTTTTCCAAAGAAGACATCCAGATGGCCAATAGACACATGAAGAAATGTTCAGCATCTTTTCACTGGATGAATGAGGGAGATACAAATCAAAACTATAATGAGATATCACCTCACACTTGTCAGAATGGCTAAAATAAACGACAGGTGTTGACAAGGTTGTGGAGAAAGGGGAACCTTCCTTCACTTCCCACTTGGTGGGAATGCAACCTGATGCAGCCACTGTGGAAAACAGTATGGAGGTTCCTCAAAAAATTAAAAATAGAACTATCCTATGATCTGACAATTGCACAATTATTTACCCAAAGAATACAAAAATACTAATTCAAAGGGGTACATGCACCCTGATGTTCGTAGCAGCATTATTTACAATAGCTAAATTATGGAAACAGCCCAAGTGTCCATTGACTGATGAATGGATAAAGAAGAAGTGTGTGTGTGTGTGTGTGTGTGTGTGTGTGTGTGTGTATTACTCAGCCATAAAAAAGAATGAAATCTTGCCATTTGCAATGACATGGATGGAGCTACAGAATATTATGTAAGTGAAATAAGTCAGAGAAAAAGAGACACAAATACCATATGAATTCACTCATATGTGGAATTTAAGAAACAAAATAAATGAACAAAGGGGAAAAAGAGAGAGAGAGAGGCAAACCAAAAATAGACTCTTAACTTGAGAACTAATTGATAGTTACCAGAGGGCAGGGGGCTATGGGTTAAAAAAAAAAAAAAAAGGCAAAGAATAGTTTCTGATGTGATTCTAAATGTATATATAGGAAATATGTGAGGCAATTATTAAAAGGACAGTTGAAGGGATGTAAAACTTTTCTCTCACTTGAACTAGAAAAATGACAACACTATTAGACTGTGATAAGTTATATAAATATAATATGCATCCTAGAGCAATCATTTAAAAAGCTATACAGTGAGACACATTTAAAGTGCTACAGGTAAATAAAAATTTTCTTATAAAAATATTTCAAAAATTCACATCAATAATAGTGAAAAGAAAATAGAGAAAGAAAACAGGTGACAGAAAAGAAAAATTTAAACGGCAAACTATCAAAAATCACATTAAATGTAAATGGTCTAAATAAAAGAGGTGGTCAGAGTGGATTAAAAAACCTAATCCAGACATATATTTTCTATAAGAAACTTTCTGCAAATATAGTGTTATGGATGATACAGGAAGATTGAAAAGAAAAGAATAGAAAAATATATTTCATGCAAACATTACTTAAATAAAGGAAAAGTATAGTAATATCAGATAAAGTGGACTTCAAAATAAAGAAAATTATGAGGGACAGAGAAGGGCATTATATAAAGAAAAAAAAGAGTCATACCACCAGGAAAGCCATCTAAACATGTATATCCAAACAGTAAAGCTATAAAGTAAGTGAAGTAAAAACTGATAGAACTGAAAGGAAACACAAGATAGACAATACACAATTACAGTTGAACACTTCACCACCACCACTCTTACCACAATTGATTGAGCAACTAGACAGGAAATGATCAAGAATATGGAATTACTCTATTACTCAATTACATCGTCAGCCAATGGGATCTGATTAATAGCTATGGGGATATCCACTCAACAACAGCAGAATGCATATATATGGTCTTCCAGTGCCAAAGGAACATGTACAAAATAAACCATATCCTGGGCTATAAAATAAATCTCAAACATTTTTAGAATTGAAACAAGAAAAAAATCAATTTAAAAATTAATAACAAATTCTTCAAAAATTGGAACTGAAACTTAACAAGTATTCCATGTGTCAGAGGATTTCTCAAAGACAACTATTAAAATATAGTGAACTGTATGTAAGTAAAATAGAACGTTATCAACATTTGAGTGATGCAGCTAAAACAGTGGTGAGAGAAAAATTTAAGACAAGTAAATTAACACATTAAAGAAAAGGAAAGTCTCAAATCAATGATCTAAGCTCCTACCTCAAGTACCTAGAAAACAAAACATCAAAATAAACTCAAAGAAAATAAGAATGATAAAGGAGAAATTAACAACATTGAAAACAAAAACAATAGAGAAAACTAATGAAACAAAGAGCTGGTTTTTTGAAAGATCATAAGAGTATCAAAATTTTAGTGAAATTGACAAAGTAAAAAAAAGACACTAGTTGCCAATGTCAGGAATGAAACAGGAGATTTCACTGCAGACCCTCCAGATAGCAAAAGAATAAGAGGCTACTATAGATAACTGTATACCTTTAAAAAAAATTGACAATATAGGTGAATTGAATCTATTTCTTAAAAGAGAGAAATACTACCATGAACCACCCAATATTAAATATATAATTTGAATAGCCCTGTAACTAAAAAGGAAATTGAATTTATAATTTAAAACTTATTAAAAGAGTACTCTTGATGTCTAGATGGTTTCACTGGAAGAATCTATAAAATGCTTAAGTAAAAATTAACATTATTCTACACAACCTATTCCAAAAAACAGAAGAGGTAAGAGCACCCCTCAATTCATTTTATGAATCTAGTGTTTCCCTAATATCAAACCAGACAGACAGTGAAAAACAAACAAAAATACAGACCAAGCTATATCCCCCAGGAATATAGATGTAAAAATTTCTAACAAATTATTAGCAAATACAATTCTGCAATATATAAAGGAATTATACACCAAGACCAAGTGGAATTTGCCCCAGGGATACATACCTTGTTCAACATTCAAAAATCCAACCATGCAATCAACCATATTAAGTGGCTACAGAAGAAAAAACATATGATCATATCAGTCAGTGCTTAAAAAATATTTGAAAAAAATCAACACCCATTCAGGGCTAGAAACTCTCAGAAAAATGGGAATATAAAGAAACTTTTTCAATTTTATAAAGAACATTTAAACTACAGGTAAAATTTTACTTAATGGGGAAAAAGCTGAATGCTTTCCTTCTAAGACTGAGAACTAGGCAAGGATTTCTACTCTAACCACTCTTATTAAACACAGTCCTGGAAGTTCTAAAGGCAATAAGGTAATATAAGAAAATCAAAAGCATGCAGATTGTAAAGGAAGAAATATTACTTATTTGCAGATATCATGATTGTCTATGCAGAAAATTCAAAGGATTCTACAAAAAAATACTTGGATCTAATAAATGAGTTCAGCAAGGTGACAGAATAGGTGATAAACCTACAGAAATCAATTGTATTGCTGTATGCTAGCAATGAACACATGGATACAAAAATTTACAATTACTCAAAACAAAATACATAGGTGTAAATGTAACCTAAGATGTAAAACTTGTATAGGACTTGTATGCTGAAAATTACAAATTGCTGATGAAAGAAATAAAAATAGATGCAGGTAGATGGAGAGATATGCCATGTTCATGGATTGGAAGACTCAATCTAGTATATATGTCAATTCTCTCCAAATTAATGTACAGGTTTAATACAATTCCTGTCAAAATCATAGCAAGATTTTTTTTGTAGATAGGGACAAGAGGATTCTAAAATTTATATAAAAAGACAAAGGAACAAGAATTGTTAAAACAATTTTGGGAAAAAAAACAATAAGTAGAAGAAAAAGGTTTACCCTATTGCAAGGCTTATTACATACTTATGGTAATTGAGACTATAGTTTTGGTGAAGGGATAAATAGATTAATGGAACAGAATGGAGAATACAGAAATCAACTCACAAACATACCCCACTGATTTTTGACAAAGGTACAAATGCAATGCAACACATGCAAAATGCAAAAGATGCCCTTTTCAATAAATGGTGCTTGTGAAATTAGATCTCTGTGGACAAATAAAATGCACACTGACTTAAATCTCACACATTATACAAAAATTAATTGAAAACGCATCATGGACTTAAATGTAAAATGCACAACTATAAAACATTTAGAGAAAGAGACAGAATATTCAGGGTGTAGGGATAGGCAGAGTTCTTAGACTTGACACACAAAACAGGATCCATAAATGGAAAACGTGGCAAGTTGAGCTTTATAAAAAATAAACATTTTTTTCTGTGAAAGTCCTTATGAAGGAGATAAGAAGACTACCCAGAACTGAGAGAAAATATTTGTAAACATATCAAAGAACTTTCAAAACTCAACAGCATAAAATATCAAATTGGAAAGTAGACAAAAGATATGACGGATCGTTTCATGGAAGAGCATAGTCAGATGGCAAATAGCACACGAAAAGATTTTAACACTGGTATCCATTAGGGAAATGCAAATTAAAATGAGGTATCACTGTACAATTATCAGAAAAACTACAATAAAAAAAGGTGGCAATAGAAGCGCCTGGGTGGCTCAGTCAGGTAAGCGTCTGCCTTCAGCTCAGGTCATGATCCCAGAGTCCTGAGATCAAGCCCTGCATTGGGCTCCCTGCTCAGCAGGGAGTCTGCTTCTCCCTCTGCCCTTCCCCTGCCTTTGTGCTCTCTCTGTCCCAATTAAATAAATAAAATCTTTAAAATAAATAAATAAAAAATTTTAAAAAGTGGCAATACCAGATGCTGGCAAGGATATGGAAAAGTGGTTCACTTGTACATAGTTATTGGGATATAAAACGGTACAAACACTGGGGTAAACAGTTTGGCAGTTTCATAAAAACACTAAACCTGCAATTAGCATATGACTCATTTGGGCATTTATCCCAGAGAAATAAAAACTTGTGTTCATACAAAAACCTACATATGAATGTTTATAGCAGCTTATTCATAATAACCCCAAACTACAAATATCTCAGATAATGGGTGAATGGTTAAACAGATTCTGGTATATCCAAACCATGGAATACTACTCAGAAAGAAAAAAGAATGAGCTATTAATACATGAAACAACCTTGGTAACTCTCCAGATAATTATGGAATGAAAAAAGTCAATCCCAAAAGCTTACATACTGTATGACTCTGTTTTTATAATCTTGAAATGACAAAATTAAAGAAATGGAGAACAGATTAGTGTTTTTCAGGAGTTAAGGACATGGTAAGGGGAAACAAAGAGGATGTGGCTATAAAACAGCAAGATGAGGCAGTTTTGTGGTAATGGAATTATTCTGTATCTTGACTATATTAATATCAGTATTAGTTGGTGGGGTTTGTACAATAGTTTTTGTAATATATTACCATTGGGGGAAAGTGGATGAAGGGTACCCATGATCTCTCTGTATTATTTCTTATAACTGCATATCAGCTAAAAAATACCTGGAAAAAAACCTATGGCTATATTTTGTTTTCATTTTCATCTTATTTTAAGTAAATCTGGGCCAGAGAGATTTAGTGCCTTTCTCAGAGTCAGAAAGCTAGGTAACAATAGAATCAGAAGTCCAGTGTGAGACCCTAGATTCCCATTCCACATTCTTCCATCTTCCATGTTATATTACTCCCATGACTGTGACCTTTCCAGAGTCCCTCTGCTCTTACTTCATTCTCTTTATTCCTTGTATTTTTTATATTCAGTACTTCTGTGAATTTCTAAGAGCTTGGTTGAAATTCAGATGAAACCCTACCCTAGTATGCTACAAAATTAGAACTCACTTTATTAGTATCATGTGTTATTAAGATTTAATATTTATACAACTACTGTAGTGATCTCATTAAGTTTAAAAAATAAAATTACAATATAGATAATCATTATGATGTGACTGATCTTGTTTATTTAATATAAGGTTAATATACAATCAGTATCAACTCCTTAGCCATCATTTTTTTCAATTTTTTTTCCAAATGTTAATATAATATACTTTATTCACTGGATGTTACACTTGATATATATATTTTTAAGATTTGTTTATTTGAGAGAGAGAGAGAGTGTGAGTACAAGTGGGGAAGGGCAGAGGGAGAGAGATTCTCAAGCGGACTCTGTGCAGAGCATGGAGCCTGATGCAGGGGTTGATCTCACGATCCTGAGATCATGACCCAAGCCAAAATCAAGGGTCTGCTGCTTAACTGACTTCACCACCCAGGAGCCTCTACACTTGATAAAATTTAAATAGTAGCCCCAATAAATGATGAAAGCTTCACCCCACCAGCATATTTTCCTTTATTTATGTGAAGTGAGATGTAGATAAGGCAAAGTTTAAAACCTCTCTCTTACTTGTTAACTAATTGTAAAAAAGAGTTCATGTGTCAAAAGAATCATAAATTATTATTACTAGAAGGAATCATTACACCCAGTCTTTTCACAAGCTTTATTTGTAAGCTATTTATTATATATTCTTGTTGTATTTCATGTTTGCCTTGTAATAATTTTTTGAAATAAATTTTTTTGGATTTAACAAATATTCTTGCTCTTTATATTTCATTAAATGATTGGATGGGGGAATTCATCTTAGTCATTCATGGAACTGGGCTAATGTAATTATTCAACAGGGAAATTCAAATTAAAAACACATTGAGATAGCATCACTCATTCAGTTAGGGTGACCAGTTAAAAAGACTGTCAATATATGATATTGGTGAGAATGAGGAGCAACGAGAACTCTCTTACTGCTGGTGGGAATGTAAAAGGGGACAATTACTTTGCAAATCAGTTTGGTAGTTTCTTGTAATGTTAAAATAGAGCTATTCTATGATTTAGCATTTCCATTGAAGATATCCAGATTTTTGAAAACAGATGTCCACAAAAGGATTTTAGAAGAATGTAACAGTTTTATTTATAAGCAAAAATTGAAAACAATGCAAGTGTTCCTTAATAGGCAAATAGATAAATCAATCTGGTATATTCATTAGATGGGACACTAATCAGCAATAAAACAAATGATACATACAACATCTAAGAAACTCCAAAAGAAGCCAGACAGAAAAGAATATATATATACTATATGGTTCATTTTTATGGATACAAGGACAGACAAAACTGATTTATGATGATGGAATTCTAGCAATGGTTACCCATAAGATAAGTGATTTGACTGCAAGTAGGCATGGGAGAACTTTCTAGGAAGATAGAAATATCCTATATCTTTAATGATATGGTGCTTATATAGGTATATACATTTATCAAAGCACATCTGATTGTGCAAATATAATCTGTATGTTTTATTGTTTATAAAAATGTGTGAGGGCTTGTAGAGTCAAAATTTTGGATTTAAATCCAGTTTCTCCACTCACAAATTGAGATCTCACAGAGTTGAAGCTGCATTTGTATTGTGGGGATAATAATAATCCCTACCTCATAGATTAATTATGAGAATCAAGTGAGGTAATGTATGCAAAATATTTTCTGGGGAGTTAAATGCTGTTTTAATAAAAAGATGTCTTAATCACAAAAGATATGTCTTATCATAAAAAGAGAATATGATTTTTAAAAGTTACTGTAAACAATTATAATCAAGTCAAATGTTATTAATGATAAATCAAACTTGCTGCCCTTGAAACAATTCTCTGTAATGTACACCTTGAGTATTTGAGGGTAACATACTGTCTTAGGAGGAGGACACACTGAACCCATAATAAAGAAGGTAGAAAAAACAACCAGAATTTACAAATATGTCTTTATTATTGTAAAACAAATACTACCACATTACCTTAAGTTTTGAAGTTAGAGATTTAAAAAATGATAGTCCCACAATCTATTATAACCACATTTACTATGTTTTAATATTATATGTGATCACAACAACCAATGCAACTAATTTTTTTATATGTGTACTTTTTCATCAGTTGGAATCATTGAGCACACATAGTTTGGTATCTGGCGTTTTCATTTCTGTAGTATTCCTTAATGTAGCTTCTTTTTTCCCCTTTTTTGTGAGACAGATAGTACTTATATATAACTTTAGGAATATATTTTGTATTTTTTAGTTAACTGGATTAAACTATTTTTTTATACTAAAGGCATTCTTTAAACAAATAGTGAACTACAAAAATGACAATGTCTTAATTAAATCCATGTTATTCATAAAAGAGACTCTTAACTAGATTGGTTGCTGGAGGGGAGGTGGGCAGGGGTTGAGCTAGATGGGTGATGGGGATTAAGGAGGGCACTTGTTGTGATGAGCACTGGGTGTTGTATGTAAGTGGTGAATCACTAAATTCCATTCCTGAAACCAATATTACACTCTATGTTAATTAACTAGAATTTAAATAAAAGCTTGAAACATTAAAAAAATCTGTTATTAATAAAGCATATTTGCAATTTAGATTGTTCATAGCATATCACAAAGCTTTAGGATTTGCAGTAAATTAAAGCATGGCATTTTCAAGATTTAATATTACCACCAGTTTTTATGTCATCTGGAAATCTTATAATAAATATGACATTTCTGATGTATTAAATCAATTAATGCCTTCACTAATCTTTTTAATAAAATGTTAATAAAATAAATACATTTTTATTTAGTGTTTACATTGTGCAAGACACTGATCCCAGTCAAGATATGAATGAGGAAGGAATGAACTGGTAGACTTTGGACATTTGTGGCAGTTTCTGGTTGACTAACGAGAAACTCTAAATTATTTTTGAGGCCAAATTCAGATAACAGATATATTTTGTTCAATAGGCACTGTGTTTTACAGTAATATGGTTTACTATCATTTACAATTGGGAGTTTTCATATAAAAATTCAGATTTCTGACCTCATCTCCCATTTTTAAAATCTGACAACTCTGGGTTGGAATTGTTCATTTCCACAAGCCAACAATTAACTGGAACTGATTATTACACTTTGAGAGGGCATACCTCAAGTTTTCCACGACACCACCCGGTCAGCCTCATTCGAGTTACCTGCCAGGTTTAACCAGCCCTCCTCATTAGGAAGAGGAAATAAGTAGTAAAGCAACAAGAGAACTGCAGTTGGCAACATGCTTTCATTTAATAGGCACCAAATATTTGAGGAAAGAAGGAAAACAAACTAGGAAAAAATGCTATGATGAAATAGATGAGAAGGTGGATAGAACTCCTGCTTCCAACTTCAACAGCTACTCATTTAATTACCAAAGCTTTTTTTTTTTAATTTTGTGCATGGATAGGCATTGAATTATGTTAGCATAGACGACTTGATTCATTGACCACATCTCTACCTGCAGCCATCGCCCCTTTGAAGTACCTCATGTGAATGTTTTTCTTGATTCAAAGAACAGTCTGACATATCAAATCTTTGGTTTTTACAAAGGCTGAAGAAATAACTTTAACAATTGGCCAAGCATTTGACCTGGCATACAGGAAATTTCTAGAATCTGGAGGAAAAGATGTTGAAACAAGGAAACAGATTGCAGGATTACAGAAAAGAGTGAGTAAACTAAACTTTCTGTTTCATGTTTATGTGATGTAAGTACAGGGAAACTTGCATATCCTCAAACAAATTTAGAAGGCCTGCCATTAAATTTCCCCCACACTGATTGGAACTGCTTTCACTGTGTTCCTATAATTTTTCATTCCTGATCCCCTGCACAGTTTTTAACCATTTTATATTGAATTCCCACAAGAACTTAGTGTTCTCATGTGACTTTGCTTCACTTCCTGATGCTTCTCATGGGGATCAGAGCAGCAGAAGCAGCAGATGCTGGGTAAGTGGTTTCCCATGCAGATCAGATTCCTTTGTAATTAAATTACACCCTTTCTCCACTGTCTTCAAAGTCATCATAAGCAAGTTTCACTGTCTTGCGGTTATACTCCAAGATTATGGGTAACAGACTGTACAGTGCAACCAGAAAACACAGAGATGAGGTATTAGAAACATGGAATTTGCACACGTGTAAAAACATATTTTAAATCCAATAAAAGGTCTTTCCAATGATCTAGAATTTCCTGATAGTCCCCAACCTTTATCAAATGATTTTCTCCCCTGTGCACAAGAGTACATTAAAATTTTAAATAATATAAAATCCTATTCATTAATGTAGCCAATATGATGGCCAATATTTTCCAAGAATAAATTTCTGAAGGTTATTCAATAATCATTGCTTTTTAGATTCAAGACTTAGAAACCGAAAATATGGAACTTAAAAACAAAGTACAAGATTTGGAAAGCCAGTTAAGAATAACCCAAGTATCAACATCTCCAGTAAGTATATAGACTATGTGCATGTTTTCCTTAAAAACAAGACTTCCTGGTGATAGAGCATTTCTGGATCATCAGCTCTGTGATGTTTATAATACTCTGGGATCAGGATTTAAAACACGGGTAGAGAAGAAAGATGCTAATTAAAAAATTAAAATTATGTTGGTAGCATAGACGAGTTGTTTTTCCATGTTGCTCTTTTCCCTCGTGTTTTGTAGAATAAACCATCCCTCAGTATGTTCTTTTTCTCTTTGTGACATATTCTTTCTTTCACTCTTATTGATTACTATTTACTGAGGTTAGATTTAATGACCTAAGCCAATCCACCCCTGGACTACTGACCTTCATTATAGAAAATGGACTGTTAACAAGACTGACTTTGGTTTCTTACATTACATAGCAAGGGTTTCCACTGGGAGTGACACAATTGAATTTCAGACACCAAAATGAGTGGTAGTTTCTGCAGACAACTCTCAGATATTTATATTTAAATTATTTACTTTTGGTTTATCATAGATTTAAAATCCTTTTCCCAATACGATATATGATGCCATTCTTTCATGATTTTGGCTAAGGGAATCTTTTGGAGGAGGAAGATGGAATTTAAGACAATATTTTTTCTGGCAAAATATATTTAGAAAACTTTTTTTCTTCTTAAATCATCTGTGCTACTGATATTCTCCAGTAAAGTATATATTTTATTTTGCATTTTAAAAATATTTAATAAAACTGAAACATGATTATGGCATTTGCAAACTTTTAAAAAGAATTTTTGTTTCTAATTTTTATTTGCAAGTCCATATTGGTTCAATCTCTAGGCTAACTCAATGAAAATTATATATATATATATATATGAGAGAGAGAGAGAGAGAGTGAGATGGATAGATAGATAGATAGATAGATAGATAGATAGATAGATAGATTGCTGGCTATGCAATGTAAGAAACCAAAGTCAGTCTTGTTAACAGTCCAGTATCTATAATGAAGGTCAGTACTCCAAGGGTGGATTGGCTTAGGTCATATATATATATATATATATATATACATATATATATGGCTATCTAGTTCTAGAATATTTCAGCACCTTATAACCATAAATAATGCTCCTATAAGAAATTGCATTTAGGGTTTCAAATTTGGTGTGCCCTGGAAATGGGTCAAAAAACTTTCTTTTAAACTCACAGTTTTCCATCTTTCTCACTGAAGCAGGTTGGCATTTCCATTGCTTGGCAAATAGTGTATGATAGTGGGGCTGATATGGCCAAGATAAGAGAGGTTGTGAGTGAGGTTCGTATGTTCCCATGTACCTCTGTTATGGATAGTGATGCTGGCTTTATTAAAATATCCTTCCTGTTTTGTTTTTTGTTATTTTCTCTTCACTACCATCACTGTTTGCTTCTCATCAAGATTATGGTATTTATTTTCTTTCCTCCCTGGTCCCAAAGAACAAGGCATCGGCTCAAACGCCTTCTTTTTTTTTTTTTTTTAAGGTTTTATTTATTTATTTGTCAGAGAGAGAGAGCACAAGCAGGGGGAGCGACAGGCAGAAGGAGAAGCAGGCTCCCGCCGAGCAAGGAGCCCAATGCGGGACTCGATCCCAGGACCCTGGGATTATGACCTGAGCCGAAGGCAGACCCTTAACCAACTGAGCCACCCAGGCATCCCTCAAACTTGTCTTTAAACTTTGGTCCCAAAATGAAGTAACACCCTTCTGGGTCTTTTTGAAAGTCTTACTATAAGCCATCCTGTGAAACAAACTAGGAGTATAAACATAAATGAAGGGAAGTTACATTTTCAAGCAGTCTTTTTTTTTTAGATTTTATTTATTTATTTGAGAGAGAGAATGAGATAGAGAGAGAGAGCATGAGAGGGGAGAGGGTCAGAGGGAGAAGCAGACTCCCTGCTAAGCAGGGAGCCTGAAGCAGGACTCGATCCTGGGACTCCAGGATCATGACCTGAGCTGAAGGCAGTCACTTAACCAACTGAGCCACCCACGCACCCCTCAAGCAGTCTTAATAAAGTGTTGTTTCTGTAATTCCTTGTATGTAAATAACAGCTTTACTTTAGTAAAGACCCATTACCATTTTGGATGTAAACCCAAAGCTCTGTCTCTAGATGAACTAAGATTTGAGGGGCAAGGTAGATTTGGGAGGAGCAAGAAGTTCTGGGGCATGTTGATGAATGATGAAACAGCCCTCCCCTCTTTTATCTCCTGAAAGCGGGCATTGCCCTGGACTGGCACTAGGGCAACTAAGAAGAAGGTGGGTCAGGTTGGGAGTTATGCATGTGCATTGGTGATCTGGAATGGTCACCAAGTCAGCTTCAGAAATGGCAAGGATCAGGAGGAATGAAGAGATGACACTTGCCTTAGTTCCCATGAGCATGACAGTTGGCATGTAAATGAAGCACAAGCAGTCTGTATGTTCATTATTCAGCAGATCTCACTGGTAGAGTCTGTTATATAAAAAACAATAAAATTATTCAAATAGGCAGTTATTAAAAAGGATTAGCTCTCCAGAAGTTGTCATTTAATAATTATTATAAGCATTGTATTCATCTCAGTACTGAATGTGTCTCAATAGAATGCTTCAGAGACTATAACTAAAGGCTTAATTAAAAAAAGAGAAATCATTTTCTTTAAACCACTTTTTTGAACCTAATACATATGTGTAGAAAATTTATTGCTTCATTGATCATTATGTGAATAACTCAGATTGTAACTTTGCAATTATATTTTGTCATAGTAATATCTTAGTATTATTTATTTTAACTTCAAAAATTACTTGTCTTATAATTTTTCAGTTTCTAAAAGCTTATATGATTTTTGAAATTGCCCATATACTGGAGGATGTACATCTTTAAGATAAAAAATAGAAATTATTTTATTTTTAAAGGAAGGAAACTCAACATTTTTAAGTTGCTAAAAGATATCTGATGTTTTAAAGTTTTTGAAGAGATTATGAACAAATACTTTTGCCTTTCATTTTTGATTTTAGTTATGTAGCTGTGGAATAAATTAATATAACACTAAGTGCTATATTTATTTCACATTTCTTAAAATTATCTCCCAATTTTCTGATATTAAAAATGAACTGAATCAAATTATCTACAGTTATTTAGTATGAAATATTTTTTTAAAGATTTTATTTATTTGAGAGAGAGAGAGAGAGAAACAGCATGAGAGGGGAGAGGGTCAGAGGGAGAAGCAGGCTCCCCGCTGAGTTGGGAGCCCGATGTGGGACTCAATCCCAGGACTCCGGGATCATGACCTGAGCTGAAGGCAGTCGCTTAACCAACTGAGCCACCCAGGCGCCCTTTAGTATGAAATATTGCCATGCTTATAAATATCCACTCTGTTGAAGATTTTTTAATGATTCAAACTATTAAAATTGAATTTGGAAAACAATGAAAATTGTAAATAATTAAAATATAAATTTAAAGTATAGGTAACTTGTTTAATAGCTTGCAGTGGGTCTATAGTAAAGCAAATTTCTGTTAAGTTAGAACTTTCTTATGAAATTTGACCACCAGTTTAATAGGAGAGAACGAGAACACAAAGCGCCTCACAGAGTGCCATCATGTATAGCAAAGTTAATGCACAGTAAATGCCTGTTGGGCTTGTAATTCTGGAAATGAGACTCTATAGCTTTTCTTTCTTTGTTCGTTTCCTTTGCTCTCAGAGGACTGAAGGATAGAATGCTCCAAAATTGCTAAAGTTCTCAGCGGTTTGTTTAAGGGATTAGAGGCAACAATTAATGCATGAATTGAAGAAGTGCTGAAGTGAATTATGAATCCCATTATGCACATCAGAATTGCAATATAGGTGGGTTTGGTATGAAAAATTAATTTGGCATCAGGTTCTCCCCGAGCTTTCAGTGTGTTATGGTGAGAGGAAGCCCCAAGACAGATGACTCTTCTCCAATGACCAGCCCAAGATGGGTCTTGATCCTTTTGGGAGCCAGATTTTCTGAAGACACACAGAAGTAACTCTTCTGCCATATAAAAGAGTCTAATTCAGAAATGGTTCTCTATAAATGATTTAACACTATAATTTGGTTCATAAAAATAGGCATATAAAACAACAGTTTCCTGAAATATCAGGATTTGCCAGTGGAACACAATATAATCCACATCAAGCAAGTGTTAGTCAAAGTAAAAGAAAAGATTTATCTCCGATCCTAGCTTTAAAGTAGTCTCTTTGGAAAGAGGGAGAGAAGAGAACAAAAGTAGGAATGGATTTATGGAGGGATTGTGAAATTAAAAGTAATGTAGAAAATGAAAATAATTCACATTGCTGGTTTGGATGCTATTCTTATCAGTTGTGTGATGAAATAGCAAATAAAGTCAAATATGGGAAGCATCAGAAAAATAAGAAACATTTTTGATTAGATAATTACAAGATTGCAAGCTATTTTTCCTAGCAAGAGGTCCAAAGTTATAGTTGAATTTCTGTAACACAGAACAATGGTTCAGAGGAATCAGATCTCCTCATAAGAAATTTCAACTTTTGAGATGGTGATCTTTTATTCTATATTAAGTCATAAGTGAAAAATGTGAGGCCCTGTTGAGTAGAATATTCCAGACTGAGAACCTTTGATACTTTAAGGAGTCACCATGTGGGTGAGAACATAGATAACATTTCTCTGCACTCCCCAAAGGCACCCTATGGAAAGATTGCTATTTCTTAGATGGTGGCCGGCCATCCACATATGTGTTATATACATCATTGTGAATTGGTCATTCTGATTTGTTTTGAGAATGCAAACTAAGTAATTTTGGTTCAAACTTTTAATGAAATTCTTCAGCAATTCTAAAACATCCTTTCAAGGTTTCACTGTGTAAATTGTAGTTTTGTTTTTATTTTTCCCAGTCCTACCAAGTCATCATTCCTTTTTTGAAATAGTATCTTAGTGACATGTCTTATGTATTACAATGCATATCACTTTGATTTTTATTTTCTCACATTTTCCAACTCCACACATTAGATACAGTTGTGATCTGTTATGGCAGCTTGTGAAATATTTATTGAATATCAAATATGGTCATATGATATTCTAGGCTGTTGGGTTTTAGCAGTCTATGAATTTCAGCTGTTATGGGGAACGGAGAGCTAGATGGGTAATCATCCCATAGGTAAATGAATAAATAAATTTAAAAATTCAGATCTGATATATGCTATGAACAAAATAACATACAGCGGAATAGGAGAGAATTGGTGGGGACTCTTAGAGACAGTGATCAGGGAAGCCCTTTCTGCGAAGGTAGCATTTGAATTGAGACCTGCAGTTGGTCAATGCAAAGGGCTGGAAAGAGTGACAAGACCTTTGTGCCTAGAGCATAGTGACCAAGAGCCAAAAAAAGTTGGAGATGACACTGGAGAGAGAGGGGCTAGATTTTATAGGGCCCTGTAGAGGTTTCTTTGGTTGTTTTTTTTTTTTTTTTTTTTCTTTTTTAATTGCACTGAGAAGTTACTCGTAGGTTTTAAACAGGGGATTTGGGGATCATCTGACTGATGTATGCCCCACGGTCTATAAAGAGGCCAAAATGAGGTCCCCAAAACTGTCTAGGAGACTATTTCAGTAGCTTAGGAAAGATAGAAGGGTAAATTGGTCTGGAGTTCTGTCATTTCAGACAGTACATATAACTTGATACATTTTTTTTTTTTAAACATTGGGAGAGAGAGAGAGTGAGCACAAATGGGCGAGGGGCAGAGGGAGAGGAAGAAGCAGACTCCCAGCTGAGCACAGATCTAGTTGTGGGGCTCCATCCCAAGACACTGATTTCATGGCCCAAGCCAAAGTCAGATGCTTAACTGACTGAGCCGCCCAGGCGTCCCTAACGATACATTTTGGAAGTAGAGCTTGCAGGATTTACTGATGGATTGGTTGGGGCTGTAGAATAAAAGAGGGGTCAGAATTGTCCCTTAGGGTTTTTTCCTGAGCATTGGGTTCGTGATGCCATTTTCAAAATAGACATGACTTGGTGAAGGTGCATGACAAAGATTTAATATTTCACTTTTGCTCATGTTAGTTCTGCCTCCTGGACAGCCACCTAGAGATGCTTATTGGGTGGTTGAATATGCAAATCTGGAATTGAAGGAGGAAGTCTGGGCTCATGATTATAGTACTTGAATGAAAAAAGGTTGCTCTTTTTCTGTCACCATTTGGACTGTTGTTTATTGTTTTAGTTAATACACCCAGTATAAATTTGCCCACTGTGAGGTTCTAGAGTAGTTTAGTTCTAGCTAAGGAAAACAAAATAGAGACTTTTTTTTGCTCAGTATTAAAATCAAAAGACATTTCTAACTACAAACCAATGTATATGTTCAGTATATATCCAAACCTGTTTTTACTTAAAACCAATTCCTCATATGTGTGATGAGTGAAGGACCACACCTATTTTTAATCTTCCTATGGATAATTGACATACTCTTTTTTAACTTATTCTTAACAAACGGAATGCTTACATGTCTCCTAAATACCACTCTGTTGTTCAATCATAGATTCCTTTTCTAAGGCAAATGAAATAGCCTTTGATAGCACCCATATTAATATACCTCTGTATCACACTGAAATTGTGGAAATCTTTTCACTGGTTTTAGAAATCGGGTCCTTGGGGCACCTGGGTGGCTCAGTTGGTTAAGCAACTGCCTTCGGCTCAGGTCGTGATCCTGGAGTCCTGGGATCGAGT
The DNA here is from genome assembly GCF_009762305.2 of Zalophus californianus. Lineage (NCBI taxonomy): Eukaryota > Metazoa > Chordata > Mammalia > Carnivora > Otariidae > Zalophus > Zalophus californianus. Next base: position 149,883,003 of record NC_045597.1, read on the forward strand.
CCCACATCGGGCTCCCTGCTCAGCAGGGAGTCTGCTTCTCCCTCTGACCCTCTTCCCTCTCGTGCTTTCTATCTCTCATCCTCTCTCTTTCTCAAATAAATAAATAAAATCTTAAAAAAAAAAAGAAATTGGGTCCTTATTTTATACAGTCATTTAGATACACTGAGAAATTTCCGTTACTTGACTGTGCTGTTTGCTTTTTGCTGTGTTCTAGTGGTTTGGCAATAGATTAGAGGTTGGGTTTCCACCATTTGGTACTAATTATCTAGGAACAATCTGATTTCCATTTATTACATTCACATGGCAATGCTGCCTGTATTTATATCAGAAAAAGAAAAGGGTTTATTCTGCCCTCCTAGCCTCATGAATGCCCCCAGAAGATTGTTCCATTATAAGATGGGGGCATAGCAAGTTAAGTTAGATTGTTCCTCTTGATTCTTGTGTCTGGATGCTTACATTTTACTTTTCTGGCTATAGATACTTTTAACCAAATCAGACTATTGCCAGGAAGTTAAATGAATAAAATTGTAGTCCTTAGAAGTACTGGACTTTCTATTGCTGAGTAAAATAAATGTCTCCCTTTCAATTAAACCAAGTGTTTGTTACTGGATAAAATTCTACCTTTACATAATCAACTGTGTGGCCACTGATTAGACTTGATAGGACAATTATAACCTAAAATGTGTATTTCATTGTGGGTAAACAAAAGTGCCTATTTATCTTCCTCTAGTGTTTTCTCGACTATTACTGAAATCAAGATGGGCAAGAGCGGATTGTGAAAACTCTCAGTTACACAACAAGCCAAATGTGAATCTTTAAACAAAGGCATAAATTTTAAACATGACATTGATTCAAGAACATTTGCTGCCCACAAAAAATGATTATCGGTTCACGGCTTCATTTTCATAATTGTTACTTGCAAAAAAGACGATCCTGAAGGAGTAAACTCTATCTAATGGGAAAAAAATATATTCTGTTCCAATTCTGACCATGAGTACCTGATCAAATCATTTAATTTAGTGTTGCAGTTTTCCTCTTTGGATATGCAGACAGTCCTATCCATTTAACTTATGGCATTCTTGGAAGAACAAATAAGATAATAGGTCTTACAAGTAAGAGACCAATATAACCAAACTGTGAATCTAGAAATCTGAAAAAATGCATTCATGATACTATAAATTCTAAACTGGAAGTTACTACTTTTAAAACTTACTTAAAAAGTGATGTCGAAAATGTAACGTAATTGTGAACTTTGACAATGTGAATCAGCATGGCAGCAAAGAAAGATTTGCCAGAATGTTTTGCATCACCATTGTATTTCCTCATCTAGTTTTATTTATAATCTACCAGTTTTTCAACTAGAAAAAGTTAGACATCATATTTCAAATATAAATTTAAATAATTTAAGTAATTTACTTTGTAAATTTAATTCTAAGTAATTTTAACAATTATGATAAATCATATTTTAATCTTAAGGTTATGTGTTTTACATTTTAAAAGGGTATTTGGATATTTATATTACCAAAACAATTAACAGCATAAAATAAAATTGGTATCATTCTAATATTTCTGTAGATATTACCAAAGAACTGTTTAATGCAGTTTTTTTAATTGTTGTTTAAGTGTATTGGACATTTACTGAGAATTCAAACCCTTTTATAACACTTCATCATTGCTGTCATATTTAGAAAAGACTAAGGTTGAAATATTCACCATGGCCTGAATGTCTCAAGCCACTACTTCCTGAAAGAGCAAGCTACAAAACTATAACAATGAATCTCAAATATGGGCATTTGTTTTTTTTTTTTTTTTTTGGAGTTTGTTTGTTTATTTGTTTTTAAGAGAGAGATAGAGAGGAGGGGCAGAGGGAGAGAGAGAATCCCAAGCAGGCTCCAGGCCCGGCTGGAGCCTGGCGCAGGACTCGATCTCACAACCCTCAGATCATGACCTGAGCTGAAATTAAGAGTTGGACACTTAACAAATAAGACACCCAGGTGCCCCTGGGCACTCATAATTAATAGGCCTTAAGAACCTAACAATGTCTGCGTAATTAACATGTAATGGTTGAACATAGAGCTCCTTGTTCCCTTAGAATGGGATCATATCTTGTACACCTTCATAAAGACCAGAGCACTTGGAATTATGAGCATAAAGGACTAAACCGTGGTGCCATGAATGTAGGAGAGTCCAGAAATTTTGGTTTCTAGCCATCTGTCAAAATACTGACAGAAGACACAAAAATACCAAGCTCTATGTATTTAATTTCTTAAAAAATAAATATCCTCAACCAGTTAAAAATGGCAGCTTAAAAAATGACTAGCTCCTGACCCCCTAAATTTAGAAACACCACTCAAAATATTTAACAGATGTAATAATTAATTCCTTGACTTGAATCATTTCTAAGTTAGGAATCACAAACTCAGACATCAACAGAGCACAGGCTGTGATATTTATGTCACAGTGATGAATTGGAGAGCATATACCCAACTTAAGAGGCACAACAGTTACTACCAGTTATTTTCATGCAAGTCTGTGGGCCCACTTTCTAGATTTTGTAATTTCTCAAGAAAAGCTCCAGATTTTAATGTGCAGTCTCTTAACATTACCTGCAAGCAACTGTTTTCAATATATCCAAAGATCTGTGTGACCCGAGCAACAGATGCCAGTTGGCCAAATCTACATTACTGATGACCCAAAGGAAACCTGTGGTGGTTAGTGTTAGAGGCTTTAACTTTAGATACTGCAACTATTTATAGATATCCAAGCTTTGCCATTTTGGAAGTGAAAATACCTCTTAAATGGAGTATTTAAAAACTTGATTATTTTCATATTACATACATTCTTCATCTGTATAAGTATACATTCTCAGAGTAAGTAGAAGGCATAGTATTAGCACTATCATAAAATACTAGAGCACTTGTAAGTTAGGTTATTTTGGCCCTCAGTTTGTTTTGAGGCATCTGGTTAAGATTTTTGGGCTAATATAGAGTACTTTCATTTATGTTATAAACCAGATGATACCAAGGACAACTTCCACATAAAATCATGTTTCACTCGCTATAAACATCCTTATCAATTTATAGTTTAAGTTTAAAAGTTGCAATAAATATACATTGACATTTTATTATATGTCTAGTATTTTGATGTGTTATATAGCTTTTAGAAAATACTTCTTTTAAAGTTTAGAAAAATTTTGTGCACAAGGAGCTTACAGTTCTCACTTAAAATTAAGTAAAAGGTGGCCACCAATCACAAAATTATACAGTAAACTGCGTAGACTATAAAATAGAATTTAAAATCATATTTATACAGGCATACATGTATACATATCTGCAGACAGATCACTATGGAGAGCAATAGGGGAAACAGTAATTATATAACTGTATATACATATTAATAGAGTGGTAAATTATATAACTCAGACCATCAGAGATTTTGCTTCCACACTGAACCCTTCCCTCAGCTTAAATCTTTCACTTCACCCTGCCTTATTTTCCCCTCAGCTTTGAGAAATGTGCGAAGAGGTGACTCAGCTTAAAAACTTCCTTCAAATTTGTGGGTTCTCCTAACTATCATTTTGGTTATAACCTTTCACTGTGAGGTTATCAAAAGCCATATTTGTGTTGGCTGCCTCAAAATCCTGTTAGTGCTAAAAAATCCCTGAAGTGTGACCAGTAGTTGAGAAGTCCTGCTCCAGGGCCAATCCTGTCAGGCTCTATCATGGGCAATTACAAAAGCTTCACCTGGCAACCCCCCAGGAGAAACTGCCCTCCCCGCACCAGGGACAGTGCACAGTATGGAGGAGTTGCAGTCAAGGACTCAGCCCCTCAACCCCTAGGCCAGCTGTGCTCTTCTGCATAGCATGTCTGCATTCCTAGCCCTGGTGCCTGTATTCAGAGACCTTCTTTTTGGAGGCCCTTAACCGTGGCCTTTTTTTAAAATGTCTCTGTCAAGGCCATCTTAGGAGGGCCTTGAAGACTCCTTTCTCCACTCTGATTCACTATTCAGTACTTTTCTGCTCCTAGCCCTTTCTCCTTTCCCCCTCTCTGGCTTGTTCCCTCCCTTCAAAACAAAACAAACACAACACAACACAAAACCCATCAGGACCTTTAGTTCAGGGCTCCCTCAGCAGAGAGACAATGCCTTGCTTCTGCACTGATACTTCTAACCTTAGCCCAGTGCCATTTTCTGGGAAAAAAAGGGACATTGATGAAGACAGCACCTTCTTTCTGGCCTCTTGCTTATACCATAGCAGTAAGTGAATAAAGGCTGAATTACTACTTTCATTTTGGCTTGTTTTAATTGACTACTCTGACAGCTCAGTTCCTATCAGCTCAGCTCTTGACAGTAGCTTTCCATACTGTAATGTAGATAACTTATACAAGTCATCCAAAATCTGATATGCAGACCCAGTATAGTGTATCGTTTACTGATTATCTAATCATTTATTATCTCATTTATTTGAGATGCTTGACAACCCCCTTTGCCCATCCCTGAGAAGTCTTACCATTTGGAACTCAGAACCTACAGAAAGGTCATGATGATTGGAGTCAGATTATTTTAATATTAGGCTCTGCTTCTTACCTCATAGAGGAATAAATCACAAAGAATCTCTGGGCCTTGATTCCCATATCTTTATTATAATAAGGACATAACATTACTAATACAAATATCTCAAAAAATGTTTTGAGGATTAAAACTAAAATGATTGTTGTAACCTTTTTTGAAAATTCTACAAAGTCATTACTTTTTACTAGACTTTACTCCTATTTCAGTGACTGTTTTTTTTCTTACTACTTATGATTCCTTTTCCCATGTCATTACCCAGAAGCTCTCATTGAAATAAATCATTAAGCTTTACTCTTTATTGTCTTCCTCGCAAGTCCTAATGATGCAACATTTTATTTAAATATCTAAAAATGTAATATTTCAGTGAAAAATGATCAAATTAAACATTCTGGAATCTAAGGACTATTGCAATAGGAAAATACACTCAAATGATTTTTTTAAATTTTTAGTAAAGTTATTTTGAAATTACTTATTCTTTTCACAAAATATCACTTTACAGATAAATTGTCATATATACTTTTTTCCTTTTTCCTCCATGTCTTCTTTCTTCTCCTCAGTGTATTTCTCTGTCATTCCTTTACAGCTGCTGCACAAAATGTCTGATCATGAGCAACATGGGTTTCAGAGATGCTCATCTTTCTGGCGTAGTAGTGATGATTCCTCTTCCTGTCTAAATATTTCTTCCATTACTGTCACTCCTGTCAACTCGCCTGATTCCAGACTGTCATTGGGACTGTTAATACCACCACCTTCTAAATGTGGCCTTCCCAAGCCAATCAGTGAGAGCAGCATCCCAAGACCTCATGTAATTTGCTAAGCAGAAAATTCTTTTTCATTATCCCACGTATTTTTTTTTAAACTCTACTAAAATGTGCCATTTATATCATAATGAAAAACATCAGGTATGTCTTGAATCAATGTGATGGGACCTGGCGACTTTGTGTGCTATTTTTGCTTCCTTTGGTTACCTGATATCAGAGTTTCAAGTAGAGAGTGGTGCTGGTGTACAAGCCACAGAAAGGCGAGTTAGGACAGGTGACTTCAAAGGACCCTCAGATATGGCAACTGGGAAATTAGATTGTCAGTGATATTAGTAAAAGCAGCTTTAGTGACATTTGGTACAAAAAGAGCAAAGTCTCGATTGATATGAGTTAGTACCTCTTCCAAGAAAGTTAGCCATAAGGGAAAAAGTAGAGATGAGAGGTTTAGAGGAGTCAGACATTTTTGGTTGGTTGGTTTTGTTTTCAAGAACAGTCAGGATATGGGTGTCTTTATATCCTGAGAAAGAGGGGAGAGAGGGAAGACAGGGCAGATAGAGGGATGGATTGATCAGGAAAACAATATTCCTGAATTGGAGGAAATAGCTGGGGGATAAAGTTGCCTCAAAGTCTTTGGACAATATTTGACTGATAAAGTGAGCATGTTGTTAAAGAAAAGGAGATGACACCAGTTTTCCTGCATGAAAAATGTACCAGCAGTCATATTAGCTGAATAGTAACTCTGTCACTCTTTGCACACAATCAACCTTATTTTTCTTCCATTACTTTCATTATCTGTGAATCACAAAAATAAATGTATTCTGAAAAGTCTAATTTTACTGTGAAACACACGAAATAACCTCTGTTCATGTTCTTTGAGGAAAAGCAAGTTTTTTCTTACTATTCCTCACCAAAATGGGAATTTTCTTTCTTTTCTAGATTGTATGTGCATGTATGTGTGTTTTTTTCCCCCTGAATGACAAAGTGATGATTGTTTCATTTTTTTTAATAAAGATTTTTATTTATTTATTTGACAGAGAGACAGCGAGAGCAGGAACACAAGCAGGGGGAGTGGGAGAGGTTTCCCGCCGAGCAGGGAGCCTGATGCGGGGCTCGATCCCAGGACCCTGGGATCATGACCTGAGCAGAAGGCAGACGCTTAATGAACCACTGAGCCACCCAGGCGCCCCCGATTGTTTCATTCTTATGTTACATCTTGACCCAGACTGACCCAGATAACTTAATGATTTGGGTAGTATATTTAGTGATTATTAATTATTTTGCAAGGTAGCTCTTATCATAGAAAACTTAATGAACTCTTACCCAGGAATAAAAGGCACTGCGGTGAATATAATAGTTGGCTGTCATTGTAGTTATAAATACGGATTAACTTATACTCTTCGAAATTTTTTTAAGTGGCTATCAATTGCATTTGAATGGTCATATTTAAGAAGGTGCATTACTTATGTTCAGTTATTTCTGTTTCCAACTTATGGAGAATATATTACAGAAATCATGTTTTTATATAGTTTCTAATATTTTCAATTCTCTGATACAAATGGCAATTGTTTCTAGATATACAAAAATATCTAATATCTTTTATATCTATCTATAATAGTATTGTCACCATTTTTGCCATCATCTTTAAGGTCATTGTTGCAGAAATTTTCTGTTGCTTTCTTTCCAATGAATATTGGGTACCTGGTTAAATCATATGGAATTGCCAACATTTGATCTAGAAAATGGCAAGTTCATATGATTCAACTGAATTTGTTGTTGTTTATCTATGTTCTCTATGCATATAAAATATTTAGCATTATAATGTGTCTACCTGAAATACTGCCTTAATTCACACTATTTTCATTGCAGGCGGGCAGTGTGACACCTAAGTCACCCTCCACTGACATCTTTGATATGATACCATTTTCTCCGATATCACACCCAGCTTCGATGCCTACTCGCAATGGCACACAGCCACCTCCAATACCTAGTAGATCTACTGAGATTAGTAAGCTTTCTAAACCAATATTCTTTGCTACATTTGTGTAGATTTGAAATGTTTAATTGACACTTTATGGAAAATTTCATATCTTTAGTTCACTAAGAGTGTTAATTACCAAAGAATTATGTCTACTTGTGCCAAATCAGCTAATCATATTTAACTTTATAATTCAGAGTATACTACTAAAGACATCACTATTGCATCTGAAGCTATTTTATGAAAACTGATATTTTTGGTATAGGGTTATTTATATCAATACAAAGCATTTAATTATATTTTATTGTATTGGGGGTTATACTTTTAATGTTTTAATGGTTAAAAACAACTTGGTGGTAATTATTTTAATATTTTTGACATGTTTAGTAGAGCTCAGTATAAATTTTTTGTTATCATAGAGTATAGGAATATTCTTAAAGAAATACATAAATACATGAATTCCATGATTCGTTTATTTATTAATCCTGTATAAGTGTTCTCTCTTGTTATCTAAAATACTATACATGCATCGCTTTTCTGATTTACCTTCTATACATTTGGAAGGAACATAAGAGTCTCTTACTGATGAATTAGAAAGCATTCAACGATGCTCATTTTCAATGTCGTGATTGTATTTTGATCTGTGCCCTGTCACAGAAACTTAAAGAGTAGTTCCCAATGGCCATGCTCAGTCATTATGTCCAGAGGAAACTGAAGAAAAGAGAGTTTTACATACTATGCTTTATTGCATCCTCTCTGGTTCACATTAAGACATTTTCAATATAACTCTTAAGTTTTAGCTTGGGCTTAAAGTATGTCAGGGCCTTTAATTTATTTGTTTCCCTCTATGGAACTTACCAAAATATATTACACATGTTAGATATTCAATAAATTTTAGAGAATTAATTTGTAAATGCAAAGTAATAACATTATAAACTTCAAAAATCACTTTACAAAAATATATCAGTACTTTTACATAAATTGAAATATATATTGAAATTCCTCTGAATATATTTTGTACCAATGCAAAGTATTTTTTCAGGAAATAATCTATAATATATATGCCATAGTGTGTTTTTAGCAAAGTTGCCAATATCCTGATACATAATGGGGCATTTTTTTGTCTTTATGAGTATCCCACATCTCTTCCTTTACTGTTTTTTAATTCCTTGGACTTAACCACTGGTTTACTCATTCATTTATTTAGTCCAATGGGCATTTGTATAGCATATATGCTAGACTTGGGTTACAAGCTGGAATTTGAAATATAAATTAGTGATATATCTACCGAAGAGGATTTTAATCAAAGCCAAAATAGAAATTGAGAAGACTGGATAGATTTGAAAATATTTAGAAGGAATAATCTATCAGGATGGTGATTGAGAGTTCATAATCAATTATGACTCAGGATTTTAGACTGAATGTTGTTAACAGGGAAAACTAGAGGTAGAAAGGTGAAAAATGTATTCCGTTGTAGACATTGATAAATTTGATGTGCTTTTAGAAAATCTAGGCAAAGATGCTCAGATAGTTTTAAGGAATTTTTTAATGAGAAACTGAAGTAACACCTTGCTACATTTTTTAATATCTAATGATCCTGAGTGCCAAAGTTTAGTAAATACAATGAAAGATAGATGATGATAGGTAGGTAGATAGATAGATAGATAGATAGATAGATAGATAGATAGATAGATAGAATTCTAGATACCCCATACCATATCTGTCTATCTTTATAGCAAATGCTATTGGAAGAATGGTACAGACAGACTTACTTGATGCAGAATTTCCACAAATCTTTTTAATTTGTAAAAAACCACAGTCTCTGTGAAGCACTGTAAAGCAAAGCACAATAAAATGAGATATGCTTGTAATGAAAATCTCTATTCTTCTTGATCAGCTCTTCTTCCTTTTCATTAATTGATTTCTTTTTTTTTTTAAGATTTTATTTATTTATTTGACAGAAAGAGAGAGAGCGAGAGCAGGAACACAACCAGGGGGAGTGGGAGAGGGAGAAGCAGGCTTCCTGCCAAGCAGGGAGCCCAGTGCGGGTCTCGATCCCAGGACCCTGGGATCATGACCTGAGCCAAAAAAGGCAGACGCTTGACGACTGAGCCACCGAGGCACCCTCATTAATTCATTTCATTTCACGAACATCTATCATGTGTAAAGCATTGTTGGACAGGCTTGTGGTATGGTGGTAACCAGGGCACTCCTCCAAAGAAAAGTTCCTTTGTTCTCCAAGTTCTGATTTATTGCCTGAGCTACATCAGACTGAGGATAATAACAGTAATAATAACACCCATACCCATATGTAATACCTATATGCATTATATCATATATATGATATTCATATATAAGGTGACAATAAATTCCCATTTATTTAGGACAGTTCTGGTTTATAACTTTTATCCTGCTTTAACTGTTGGTAGCGTTCCTTTTACTCTTAAAAGTGTCTTTTATTTGGATGATAAAGTATATGTCCCTCTTAGTTATACAATACTTATCAGCACCAGGAACTTATAAAAATTTTTTACTTATTTAATACATGAATTTGAAAAAAAAAAACAGTTAGAAAAGCAAGAGTCTTTTATAATGAGGGTTACAGATTAATTTACATGATATGGTAGAACTCAAGGAACATAAATACTACTTCTTACATAGCATGGAATTTTGAGGATATAGTTTTTCTTAATATATTATAAATTCCCATGCACCTATATAATTTTAAAAAATTGTGTCCATTAAGGCTGCATTGGAATTGATTCAGAAGAAAGAAATTTCATAATTTTTAAATTTTTAAATAACAGGCCATAGTTTTACCAATTTTAACTTTGATACTTATTTAGTGGTTAAAAAAGTATGTACTTTAGAATGTATGTTACAGAGACCTTTTTGATATTCCATTATTGCTGTTTTTAAAAAGAAATTTGTTTCTGGGTTAGGAGACATTTTTAAAGAACCTGTCCCATTGTGTTTATTTAGGAAGGTGGTATAATTTCATAGTACATGAGACAATGTGCCTTAAGTTTTCTCTAAATAAATGTGAGATTAAGGTATAATGAGCTATGAGTAAAACTATTTACCAATCTACCTCAGTCCCTCATATTGCTTCATGATCTATTGTGTTACAAAGGCATCAGTAAAGGGAATAGAGAAGTCTCAATAAGTAATACATTCACTGTGGTAAATTTAAACTGCTTCAGTAAAAATGCAGGTATTGTAATACGGTAATTTCAAATATTTGGTGAATTTGATAGTGAGAAGTCTTAATTAAAGACACAGAAATCTCTCTGGATAATAATTCCTTGAAACCAGAGAGTTTTTAATATTGTCATAAAATGGATCTTTGCTTCTTTGTTGGTCTAAGCTCAGGAAAGCCCAGCATAAAGTGTGTGTGGATAGGAGCTCATTTGGCCATATGAGTAGTTCTTTATATAATCTTGCCTTGGAAACCTAACTCACCCCAACTCACTTCTTGTCATTTCATTTACTAAATTATTTTCCTCCTTTTAGAACGGGACCTGTTTGGAGCAGAACCTTTTGACCCATTTAACTGTGGCGCAGGGGATTTTCCTCCAGATATTCAATCAAAATTAGATGAAATGCAGGTGACTATTTTAACAGATTGGCCTATAAATGGTTTATTTCTTTTTAATATGGGACACAGAAAATGGACACAAAGAAATTTGGACACACCAAAACTACCCTTTCCTTGAATTATTATCACTATAAAAACCTATTTGAAACAATTGCTTTAAAATATTCATATACATTTAGTCCTAAAAATACTCCTATGCGTGCTAAGGATGGGTCTTACTTTGTTCTCTTTTGTTTTTAGTAGTGTGATTTACAATGGCAATAAGTTGGTTTCTTTTTTTATACAAAATTACATGGATTCTAGTGGTTCATTACTTTGAAATCCAAAAATTACAAGGTAATTTCACTAGGTTTACAAGATTTTGTCTCAGTTTTACCAGTTATGAAGTTCAAATTGTGAATGGGTAGATGAAGGAAAATCTTTGTGAGAGTAAAATCAGTCTCTTTTAAAAGAGGCATTGTAGCTGTGGTTCCTAACTTCTGGACTCTTTGGAAAAGCAGGGACCCAGTGACACCTTCTTTAGTAATGTAGTCCAGTTGGGTTTTCACTTCTCTCTCCCTTTTTCAATTCTCAATTGTACTGGAAGTTTGAAGATACTGGTTTCTTTTTATGGTGGGCAATGATTAATAAATGGTCTTAAAAGCACCAGAAAAAAAAAATCTGCTCTTTATATTTGCCCTTTACATTTTGGTGAAGTTAATATATCTTATTTTTTATCTAAAAGACTATTTGTATGGTAGAATGTAGGCAAAGACCAATTATAGGAAACTGATTGAGAAGAGGCAGCGAAGAGAAGGAGTCATTCCTGTTTATTATGTGATTCATTCTCTGTGCTTCATTTCCTGGACAAAACAATTAATAGTGGATTCTGATCTTCTAATACTGGTGGAACACCCCTTCCTAGAAAGATAATATTAATATCCTTCCACTCCTTTTGGACTACAGCTGTGAAGCAGTTGTCTTCTTTTCTAGGTATTCTGTGAATTTCCTTATTGTTCTAGATAGAATAATGCCTGCATCTTAACAGTTGGATTATTTGACATACGCCTTGAGATTTTCAAAGAATATGTTCAAACAGCATTTCTCAAGTTGGGTGATTGATAATTTTCTTTTACGTGAAAAAAATATTTTAAATCCTTTATATTGACTTAAATTGTAACACTTCTTAAGTATTTACCAAAAAAGTTATAAATAACTTAGCCTTACAGCTCCTATACAACTGTTAATTCAAAAATTATAAGTTAAATGAAAGCAAAATTACAATACCTAATAAAATTCAAATTAAGAACTTCAACACGTTGGGTGATGTTATTTGGCTGAAACCAAAACCACCGATGTCAAACTTCTATTGACTTCAGCATGTATCCTGTTTGGTGGTACAATTTCTCTCCCTCTTTTCTGTATTTCAAATACTATGAAATACTTTCACTCAAATAGTGCGTGATTACTTAGCAAGAATATCTATTTCATATGAAATCAATCCCTTCCTTTTTTATTAGTTTTACCAATTAGGTTTGTGCTCCTTGGGATTAATGCTTTTATAAGAACAAACACAAACATGGGCGCTGATGTGGTGGTGTTTGTTCTCAAGCATTATGCAAATCACAAAGAGTACTTTTCTATTAATGTTTTTTTAATTTTCACAAGACTGAAAAAATTTCTATAGATTTTTTTATTTTTTTAAATAAACCTACATTTGCAGATTTTTGTAGGAACTAACTTTGAGAGACACTGTATTGGAATGATTTAGTGATGTGTTAGTTAAATAAGGTTAAGCTGTGGTATTTTTGCTTCTGTTTTTGTTTTTGCCATTTCTAATATTTTCTTAATGTCTTTTTTATTCTTTTCTGCTTTCATGGTGGGTAGCGCCAGAGATGGTTGGTATATTATTTTCATAATAATTTTAAGCAACTTACAACTTCTTAAAGCTAAAACCTTAATATTTGCATGCTTTACTTAATAAATATTCAAACAGCAGTTTCATATGGATGTTTCTGATTGTTGTGTTTAAAGAGGTTTTATAATCTGTATTTTAAAGTTATTTTTTTCAATGGTGTAGTCTCTATTGCATTATCCACCTCATTGCTTGTCTGATTGTTTTGTTTTGTTTTGTTTTGTTTTTTTAGTTCAAGATTTACTTGCAAGGTCACTTTAAAGTAAAATAATATTTTCTTCATTTAAAGCCTGTGACAACTTTTGTTATTAATTTTGTTAGCCTAATTAAACTAATGCACACTTTTGACTACTATTTTTATCTTTGTATATAATGTAAAAACAGTACAGTACAGGGGGTTGTATAAATAATATTGAGTTAATAAGCCTAGGGAGATATTTGGGTTTTCTCTTCCGCTTACAGAGGAAATCACAAAAGTATCTTGTGCGTGTCAGAATGTAAGCAGAAATGTGAAGTCGTATTGTACTATAAATTGTTAGAGAATTAAATATTTATTTGAACTCAATAACGTGGTTATTTAATTTGACATAATTTGAACTTCCTGGGACATGTCACTGACAGGCAAATCAGTAAAATAGTATCGACAGCCTAGAAGTGTACCTTCTAAGTTATAATAATTTAATACCTTTCAAAAGGAGCTTGGCAAGAAAGATGGAAGAATTTTGCATGCAGGGGTGTTAAGTCAGCTGGTTAATAATTTGGTAGAAGATCAGTGCACAGCTGTAACTTACAACAAATATCCAAGTAAATTTCAGAAAGATTAGTCAGTTTAAAAAATGTTTGAAAATACAACTGAATATTTATCAGACTTTTGAATTGGAAAGAAATTTTTATAAGGAAAAGAAAAATATGTAGTTTTATAGTTTCTATAGTTTTCTGTAAATTTTTTCTTTTCTCTTTAAAAATATATAAATATATCACATATACATAATTAAGGTAAGTAGACAAATAATTAGATAACTTAATCAGATAAATAAAAACCTAGCAGTTCACAAAAGACCATGGTTTTTATGCATGTAGCAATCTGACCAAAGAAAATCTACAAATTAAATAAAGAATTAGAAATGCTGTTTTAATGAAGCAAATCAAACATTTTATTTCCTTGCTAATAATCAGTACAGGTGAAAGTATGATGAGACAAGCCCTCTAACTCATTGCTGGGCCACGGTCAGTTCATAGCATCCCTTCGGAGAGTAATTTGTTAGTAAACCTTATATTTTCATTTGAGATCAGAAACTTTAATGCAATCTGTTCTGAGGAAAAAAAATGACTAAAAATGTGGAAAATTTCTGTGGGCAAAAGCTTCTAGTTAACTTTTTTCATAATTATAAATACTGGAAACAGTTAAATCACATTAAAAATAATAGATTGGTGGTTGCCAGAAGGAAGAGAAGAGACAGGATTAAGAGGTACAAACTTCCAGTTATAAAGTAAATAAGTCACAGGGATGAAAAGTATAGGGAATATAGTCAATAATATTAATAATGACTTTTTATGGTGACAGATGGTAACTACACGTATTGTGGGGACATTTCATAATGTATATAAATATTGAATCACTATGTTATATACTCAAAACTAACATAATAATTGTGTATCAACTATACTTGAATTTTTAAAAAAATTAATAGGATATTATATAATCATTAAATTAGTTTCATGGGGACTCAATAGGGAATGTTTGTTCCACTAAGTTTTAAAAAGAATATAGAAAATTATATATATGAAATACATAAGAAAGTTACATATGCCATATGGTTTTTATGTTATTATTAAAATTGTTTTAAAAAACCTAGAGATAGAAAAAAAGGAGCCTCAAAGGACATACCTCAGTGTGTGGACAATTCTTGCAGAAGACTGGCTTTTCCTTGACATAATTTTCTCCCTATTTCAAAATAAGAAAATGCAATGGGGCAACATATTTTGTACGAAAAGTGTATTACTAGTAATATGTTAATAATAAAGTTATCATTTGCATGATACTAGCTTATGATCACTTCCATCACTAGGTAAGTTTAATAAAGCCTGATTTTCATCCCAAGTTTTAAAATTCAAGAGGATATGGAAATCTGAGAAAGATTCACTGATCATTAAATCATGATTTACTAAATGAGACCTAGGAGGAAGGGTCAGAAACTGTGTGAGAAATTTTATGTTAGGAGTAAAGAAAAGCAAGGAGAGAGAGAGAATATTATGGGTCTGTTAATAGGGATGATTAAAGTAATTGAAGGAGACTACAAAGGAATCCTTATAAAATCACTATGGAGATACTCTTGTAAATGATATACATTTTTTTATTGTTGAAATCGTGACCGATCCCTATTTTACTATGATTGCTCTTCTGCCATTCAAACACAAACACACTGATAAATAGTATTTTCAGGGTAGTTGAAATGATAGTGGTTTCATTTCATAATGAACTGAGAAAAATTCTAAAATACTGTATAGTATCAAACCTTTCCCAGTTATTATATATACTCTATCTATCCATCTATCATCTATTTATCTGATGTATCAGAAGATGACATAGTACACAGATCCTCACATATCCAAATAAAATATTTATACGAAACAGTTAATTTACACCCTCTTTAGCTTTAAGTATTGACTCCTCTAAGTATTTGGCAACTGTTTAAAATAATATGCGTAGATATGACAAAGTATTTCTTCTTGTGATAAAAACAGGCTTTAAAAAAATAATGGTAAGTACTCTGACTTTTACTCAACTGACTATAATTTGTATTCTAAGTGCTGGGAAGAAGTTTGGGGAAACCTTTGCAGCGGTGGCATTGCCCCGTGGTCTTTGTGCTGTAGATACAGTGAAGAGCACTCTGAACGTTGAGAGCAAATGAGGTGTGGCTTGCAGTTTCATGATTTTCTCCCTCTCTATGATCATGTTCACACTGGATTTGTAATAAGGACATTTAGATACCTGTTGTAAACGAAAGCAATTTGGGGGAAGGCAAAGAAATACACAATTGGCTAACACACCAGTAGGTACAGTTTAATGAAATAAAATGCAAAGGAGAACAGAGGACAAAAGCCTTCTCACTGAGAGACATTTTATTTTCTGCAGGAATAGTCTGTTTACATTTCCCTCACCAATAATGTGTCACATGGTCACCCCTTACTACACCTTAGCTCCTTGAACAAAATTTCAGTGGCCCCCAGTTCCTCTGATTAATGTGAGTCCATGCTTTCGATCTCTTCTTGGCACACCAGTGTACATAGATTACGGGCAAGAGTGGGGGGCGAGGGAGGTCGTAAATCTGGAGATAGCCCATTACCTTATGCGAAAAAGAAGAGAGCTCGGAGCAGAGGACAAACTTTTTTGCCACTAACTTTTAACTCAAAATCTTAGGGCGCTTGTGATGAGCACTGGGTGTTGTAAGCCAGTGATGAATCACTAAATCCTCCATGTGAAACAAATACTACACTGTACGTTAGCTTGCTGGAATTAAACAAAAACTTGGAAAAAAAAATCTTAGGAGGAAAAAAAAAATTGTGTACTTGCTCTCAGTAAATCAGGGGCGGCTTAACTTAACTTCCAGAAACATCTAAACCCTGCTAAGGGGAGTGGGACTCAAAGCAAAACTTAGAGCTACAAGCAATAGCAGGACTAGAGGAAGCCTTCTCCGTGACAAAGTGGTCTGCAGTTCTGTGTTCCACGTAGGATATGGCATTGCGCTTACTATTAAGTATTTTACCCAGGCCCTGGACAGGGATGAGAACTATCAGGCTATCTCAAACTTTTCGTCAAATTTGAGGTCTAGCTATCTTACTTACATTTAAATGAATACTGATCCTGAAAGCCAACAGAGGAGATGGAAGCTACCATAGAATGGCAGAATAGACTTTACTGAAAAAGAAACATTTAAGTCTTAAAGCCACTTAATTCCATGTATTTCTGTCTTCTTTTGTCTTTCGTCACATATGTTTACAACATTTCAACTGCTAATGGGTGTAAACAATTACCTGAGATACACACCAATATAAAAATTTGACAGACCAGCATTTGCCATATTGTTCCTTAGCTGATCGAAGCATGAAGATTTCAACTTCCATTCAGAGTCGTTTTATTTTGTGATTATCATCGTTATTATCATTATTATTATTGCCATGAGCATTTCTTATTTTAATGATTTTACTCTGTTTTACAGGAGGGGTTCAAAATGGGACTAACTCTTGAAGGCACAGTATTTTGTCTCGACCCATTAGACAGCAGGTGCTGATGTCAAGAACAAGAGATCCAGATTTGTGTTAAATTTGTTGTATATGCATATACATCACTCCTTATTACGTTATGACAGGTAGTATATGTGTGCCAATATATTTTTGAAGATCTTAACTTTTTGCAAATTATTTTAGTAAAATGTCCTTCACTATTGATCTATAATGTTTATTTTAAAAACAACTCACTGTATAGTAAATCATACTTTTATGTTCCTTTCTGTTTCTCTTGTAGATGAATTTATGATCAAAAAACAAATTATCCAAATATCTGTCTTGTGTCTGAGTTCTGAATAATTAGTATCTTGAAATTTGTGTTCATTTTCCAGGCTGCTAGTTTATTATTGATTCCCAAAAGCCATACCTTGATGATACCTTTCAAAGTCTTGAGGAGATATGCCAATGCCAAACTAAATATGTTCTATATTCAAACCAATAAGCATGTTACCTACCATCCATTAGACATATGTTATTTTATGTGTTAAATGTTGTTCATATCATTGGCAAAATGTAGACTTTGACTATAATGCCACTAGGTCATTTTTAGCAGGTAAAATAGCAAAAATATAATTTCCAATAATAATTAAACCAAATAATTAGAGTATTTATTAGTAAAAGCAAAGTAATAATGTTAGCTATTATTATCATTTATACTCTAAATCTTTTCTTTATTTCATAAATAAGGATAATGGAAAAAAAAATCTGCTCATTACAAAACACTTAAAATTTAATTTCTAATGAGATAAGTTATATTGCTAAACATCTAAACATCATCTGGTCTAGTATTTTCTAAAAAAAATTTGGAATATATGCTGTCTATAGTTGCAATGTCTATTACCCACATTTACTTTACCAAATATATTTTTTCTCACTGAATGATATTATTCTCATATTTTCTCCTTTGGTAAATATTTTCTCACCAAATTTTATTTTGTGATGCCCCCTTAGTTTTGATACTTTAAAATCTGTAACAATTATTCTTTATGAATCATCAGTATTATTTAGCAATTTTAATTTGTATTTGTTTTTGTTGAAGTCAGAATCTCATTCTTTACAAAAATCAAGTGGCTTCTCAGTTTGGGCTAACACGAACTATAAAATTTTCTTGTACTTAATTCATAATGTGCTATGAACTCTGACCTTTAAAAATGTTTATTTTTCTACCTTGCCCATTATGTAAACAGACTTTAATTTGTACTCAGTGCAAGAGAATTTATGGTTAAAATTTATAATTTGGTTCATTGCATCATAAGAAAAATAGATTAAATTAATGAAAATGTGAGTTTAGATTAGGGGTAGATCTCAAAATAGATTTTTCTTTTACTCATGGGAATTTTTGTCAAGTGCTAAAGGTACATATTCACTAGGAAAAGAAATCAAATATGCTTATGCAATATTATCTTTGTATGTATATTCATAATGTTCTATGGTATATATAAGCCTTCTTAGGTGTTTTCTGTTATCTGCTAAGTTGTACCTTAATTAGAGGTTAGTATATGTTTCATAAAGAAGAATCTTTATAATTTTGTTTGTCATATAGTATTTTGGAATTTGTATAATGATGTTTAGAAGCCATATGAATGGCTTTTTTTTAACAGATAGAATTTGTATTTTTATTGTACTTTAAAAGCTTTATGTAATAGGTATCTATTCAGTGGCCATTTATTACCAATGGTAACACAGTAGAGTACTAAGATGGTATTTGCACACTTAAGATATGTTACTTTACCAATTTTTAATGGTAATCAGTTCTGCTACTGGCATGACTAAATAGTACATAATTGGTCATTAATTATGAACCTTTATTTCACCAGTGCATTTTTATGAAGATCCAGTTGAAAAATGGTATTTCTATGTAAACTCAGTGATATGTTTGATTTTGCTGAGAATAAATGATTTTAAATAAATAATTGTATATTTACTCATTAAATAATCTCTGGTTAAGTTAGAAACATTCTGAAGCTAATCACATGACAAGGTTTCCAGGTCAAAAAATGAGGCCTAAGAGTGGAAGGAAGGAAGGAAGGAAGGAAGGAAGGAAAGAAGGAAAGGAGGGGAGGAAGGGAGGAGAAAAGAAAGGAAAAGAATTAATGAACTTTAACTTCATTTCTTACAGCCCACACACATTTTAGCTTTATAAGCAAATTTCATTCAGTTGTGAAAACAGTGGACTCGATCCTGCTGGTGAGAGAGGTCATAATTTGGTTCCTTTCAAGAAGCGCCTGGTGCAGTAACTGTATTAATAATAACTCTTCAAAATTGAGAGCCTTTTTAGTGTAGTAGTAATATAAAGGGTTTCTTGGTAGATAGTCTTTAAAAGGTAGACTTGATAATAAGATTTGAGTTGTGGCTTATTGGAATATCTTAACATTTTGAACTTTTTGAAAACAGAATATTAAGTATTTTAAAGATTCACAGGACTCACATGTACGTTCTTTGCACACCAGTGAACAATTCATCAACCCATTCAATAAAGCTTATTTATTACTCACTTTACGTGATAATATATAGTATGTGGATAAGAGAACGTCTAGTAAGTTTGCTTACTTAACATTGTTTAAATTGAAGGGGACCAGTTCCTGCCTTCGGTTAGTTTATTGTCATAAAGGAAAAGTAAGGCAATATATGAATTAATAGGTGAAAACCAATATGTTCTAAAGTACCGTGTGAACCAAAAACTTCCCATAAGACGTTTATATTTAACTATGTTTAAATGTGGGCACCTAGCACTGGCTAGTGTCTACAGTGTTAGATATCCACTGTGAGACTATCAAGACAGTCCAATGGCAATAATTTTCTCTTCTTATTTCTTTCATTTGGGATTTGAATTTTTTTTTCAAAAAATTTTGGTTACATTATGGGAATTTATTTTTCAGATAGAATTTCTGATAGATTTTACATTGTTGCATTTCTGAATGTTTTTTTTACTCTTTTTGATATTACTTAACATAACCATGAAAAAAACTAGCTGCTAATATTTTTCTGTTCCAGTGTTTCCATATATAGTTCCAAATTCAGTATTTATTCATGATTTTGGATTTCAACCTCTTAAATTAGTTGGAGAATCTTGGACTCAATTTTGACAACTAAATCTCGGACTCCACCTAAATTACACTCTTTCTAGCTGGTTAACCCTCTGCTGAGATGGGCGTGGCTAGAATTGCCCTCAGATCCCCCTATCTCATGCAGGAAGGGCCTAACTTGTGTCCTCTTCTTCCTAGATAAGCTCAGATAAATTTCTCAAGAACTTCCTCCTTCAATGTCCATCTCATAAATGGGACAAAACCTTAATTCTTACATACTTGCTCCATGTCTTGATCTTATGTTGTTAAGGACCAAATGTAACCCACTTCTAGAAATTCCTCATATAAAACTTATTTTCTCTGGATTCATCCAAAATGGATTTCCTTACTCTTATAAGGAGACCACCTAAAATAATTTATGGTCTTCTATGTCCTTGCTTTCAAGTAAATTTTTATGAAATATGGATATTATTTAAATAGCAGAAGACATTACATTTCTTTGGATTCATTTCCTTCCACTTCGGTTCATGGATTCTAAGACAGAGTACTAACTAAATCATACTTAAATAATACGCAAAATATGGCATACTTAAGGAATTGAGCTTAAAGTCTCATTTCAAATTTTTCTGACATTACATGATAAATTGAAATAGTGAAATTTCTATATCATTAACATAGAGTTTTGTGTCACTTAATAGTACCACCATAGCTGTGTGACTAAAAATTTGGAAAAATTTACTTTATTTCTCTTTCCTGCATTTTTGGCATTCATTCAGATGCATACTTAAAATTCATCGGGTCAGACTTTTCCAGTTTACATACAAATCTATAGGCACTTTGGAATATGCATGAAGGCTTTTAAATATTGCTGTTTTCATTAAAGAAAACCTGGCTAGAAGCTGTAGGAGTTACCTTCTTAAAAGGATTCTCCAGTACATAACGGACCTAATCAAGTTCTTTATTAGAGGACATTCTGATATCCCATAACATTTTCTTGATAATTTGTACTTTCTTGAATTATCATTAATATATTTTACAAAAATATATAAAATACTGTTTTGGAAAATCTTTTAAAAATATTTTAATAAAGTTTTTTTTTTAACTTTTCTGTTTATTCTCCAAAAATCTTGAAGAAAAGTTTGCTTTGACATTTTTATATCCTGTGGTGCCAAGCACAACATTTTGTCCATAAGCATTCAGTAAAGGTTGAATGCTTCTTTAGCATGCTTCTTGCTAATGATGTGAGCTAAAATGTCTTATGCCCTACGGGAGAGAAAAGAACAATATGCCTTCCAAGTGAATGTTAGAAGATAATCACTTTGTTCTATCTGATGAAATCTTTTCCTATGATTTTAATTTTTATCTCACTGTAGCAATAATTTGCTAAATAAAGATCTTGACAATTCTCTAAGAGCATCTACAAACACTATAGAATCATAGACTAAAGAAATTTGGCCCAGCTGAGGGAGGGAAAACAAATGATTACTGAGTTTTCAAAGAGGCTGTGAAGATTTATAAAGATGAATATTCTATAATTAAGAGACATTCCTTGCACTGAAGGGACTGGAGAACTGTATTTTTGGAGCATGTGTATTAACTCCTACTGTATCTTTCCTTGAATGCCATATTGTGGTCACACCGTTTTCATTGGTTTTAAATATTTTTAAGCTCACTTATTTGTCCTTAATTTTTATTGTCCTCTTACTTCAAATGACATTTCACAAGAACATGTTGGGGCCCTTCCCAGTTGACTACTCCCTCCTCTCTGTCTGGCCAGGCTGCTATGTTCTAGTCTGTTCCAAAGGTCACTTGTTCCAGTTGAAATAGCTGTCTGGATGGCCTGGAAATAATCCAGAGACTGGTTCTTTCCTGCAAAGAAAGCAAAGAAAGATGTTTGTTTCTTGGCTACATTTTGAAAGGAAAAAATAAAAGAATTTTATGACTAAGTCTACTAATAGCTGAAAAAAAACCTAATATAACTCTGGGGCAAATTTAAAATTATTATTTTTCAAAGCTTTGTGTCATTTTGCCTTTTTGTATAATTCTTAAAATCAGTTTACTATCAAAATCATTAAATAATCGGTATTAGGTAGCTAAGTATACCTAGGAAGTGTGTGCTGAGAAATTTTGGCAAAGATTCAGCATATACTGATTTCTCTCACAGACGAATGCAAAGACACACACTCATGCTTCATTTAGCAATTCAGTTCTTCATTTATTTTATTCTTGGTAACTGCTTTAATTGAAAAAAAAAAGCAGCTTAGGTTATGCTAGACAGTACAGGGAGTGGGAGGAGACAGGTAATGAAGGGACTGTCATAAATATTCAGAGATATCAGCTAACCCACACTTGGCCAAGTGGCTGTGCACAGATATTTGACCTGTTCATTTTTCAGACGATTTGGACCATTTGTAGGCTAGAGAGTAATAAGTATGATGCAATTATGCAACAAGCTGTTTCTACAGTGATTCCTCTTTAATTTCCTTTAGTTCTCTGGTAATGCCTGCAGTTTTCATCTTTTCGACATAAAAGGAATTAAAGGAAAATACCTGAAAATAAGCTGGCCAATTGTTTCATTACTTCCTGCCATCTATGGCAATTAGAAAACCTTTTTTTTTTTTAAGATTTTATTTATTTTTCAACAGAGAGAGCGAGCGAGAGAGGGAACACAAGCAGGGGGAGTGGGAGAGGGAGAAGCAGGCTTCCCGCTGAGCAGGAAGCCCGATGAGGGGCTCGATCCCGGGACCCTGGGATCATGACCTGACCCGAAGGCAGACGCTTAACGAGTGAGCCACCCAGGCGCCCTAGAAAAATAAATATTACTTAGAATGACTTGAGTTTGAAAATTTCTAAACCATAGCTTATTTGAACGATTACGTAGTTTTTAATAAGATTACTTAAACTATTTGCCCTAGAACATCTCAGTCTGATCTATAATCACTGAACTAGGATTTTAATGTAACATATGTACATACAGTATGTAACTAACATACTTTGATGTTACAGTTACAGTTATGGCCCTGATCTGAGCTTTGACTTTGGGAGAGTCCTGTAATGGGGTTCATGAAGTTCATGAACATTAGCTATTCTTGGCATAAAAAAGAAACAAAGTCCTCCAAACTAACCAAAAAATGTCACAGAAACCACATATTTCATCTTTTATTTACATACTAGTTTAAGTAAATATTGAATCAATGTCTCCTAGGTAAATAGTGCATCTGGCTGGCAACAGTCTCATAAAAGGGGACAGCAAAGACCACAAAACTGTCCCAGCCTTTGTATCTGTTTATAATCTTAAAATTTGTATACAGAATTCTGTCCTTTTAATAAAGTTGGATGCAAGCATGATTCTAAGATTCCTTCTCAACCTTTCCTACTCCTCGGGACACATTGAAAGACAAATCTCAGCGCATAGTTACACTGGAGAAATGGGGCCTATGGTTCTCTTCAAAAGCATCAATGGCTTGCCAAATTTTCAGGATAACTTCAAGATAAATGATGCATGTCTCAAAGGAATTCAGGGACTCTCCTCTTTCCAAGTAAACAATAAACTTTGAAAATGCCAGCAAAGAAATGTTGAAAAATATATGCTACTAGTATATTGAAATACCAAAACACAAGGGGTTTTTTTGGGGGGGGGGTAGGGAAATATATATATATATATATATATATATATATATTAGGATTACTTTTATTTTATTTTATTTTATTTTATTGTTATGTTAATCACCCTACATTACATCATTAGTTTTTGATGTAGTGTTCCATGATTCATTGTTTGCGTATAACACCCAGTACTCCATGCAGTACGTGCCCTCCTTAATACCCATCACCAGGTTAACCCATCCCCCAACCCCGCTCCCCTCTAGAACCCTCAGTTTGTTTCTCAGAGTCCATAGTCTGTCATGATTCGTCTCCCACTCTGATTTCCCCCCCCTTCATTTTTCCCTTCCTACTATCTTTTTTCTTAAACATATAATATATTATTTGTTTCAGAGGTACAGATCTGTGATTCATCAGTCTTAAACAATTCACAGCGCTCACCACAAAAAAAAAAACAAGTATTTTTAAATATGTTTACATGAAGAGAAACGTTTAAATTCACAGAGAATTTGTTATCCTTCTGGATTTTATAGGAACCTGCTTGTATGTGCTTAGGTTTTATAATGAAGCTTTATATGTGAGAATGTGAGTGTAGAATACTTTCTTGAAATATATTCAAATAAAACTTGCCTTTGACATATGAACTATACTCTTTTATGTAGCTTTTTGGTGAAGTTGTTTGTGTATTTTTTTTCTGTACCTATAAAGAAAAGAATATGCAAAACATAAAAATCCCCAGCATGCCTGTTAAATCTTCCAAAGGTAGCAATTGTATTTCTCATCACTCTGTATCCTTCCTTAAGCCTTAATCATAGAGCTGAAACTAGAGAAAACAGCTGTCCTTGAAAACCACAAGGGGCTTGAGTATTTATTCCTGCTATGCAAATGGATGAAATCCATACAAACTTTTGGAAGATATTTTACTGATAACTCTAAAGTGGTACCTCCTTCTTAGCCAACAGTCAATTTTTTTCAGAAAGAAGCAATCAAGAATGTCTATCTGATCAAATAAAATTAATTAGAAAGCTTGTAGACATAAAACAGTCAATGAGACCATGGAAAGCACATGAGTCATATGACCTAGATGAGCTTATTTAGAACACACACACGCTTACAAAATTTTGGGATTCCATCAAAACCAGATTGTTTCCCTCACTGTTCCCCAACTAAAAATTAGAAGGTCAAAGCAAAATTAGACAAAAATGTCCCTAAAAGCAATGCATGAAAATTGCCTAACAACTGACAAGACGAAATACATGGGAAAGTAAAAGGAAGACCA
The DNA here is from genome assembly GCF_009762305.2 of Zalophus californianus. NCBI lineage: Eukaryota > Metazoa > Chordata > Mammalia > Carnivora > Otariidae > Zalophus > Zalophus californianus. The sequence continues at coordinate 149,907,995 of NC_045597.1, forward strand.
TGTTTTAACATTGTGAGTTTTACATGTTCAAGTGTTTTTTACTCACATAATATTTAATATTAACTTGCCTATAACACCACTTATCTTTCTCTTCAACAACTATGAGGAAATTTGCTCTGGCTAGTTCATTTTTCGGGTGTAAAATGAGACAATGTAACTAGGATTTAAAGGACACAGAGAACTATTTTGGAATGTGCTTGCTTTCGAGAAAGGCCAAGCAAGATTAAGATAAATGCATTAATTGATTATTGTTCTTCAGGAGAATGAGCAATTTCAAGCAGAGAGAAACTTCTGTTTCAAAGGTCAGCTGTGATGGTATTTAAGAGGAAAACTGAAGTCACATTTTTAATACTTACGACAGATGCTTTATGTTAAAAGGCCTCTCTGATGAGGTCCTTTTGTGCCAGCTCGAGTCTATTCTCCTGGGTGGATATAGATTGGAAGGAAAAAAAAACAAGTTATTGTCCTTCACTGATCCTTTCATGGCCCATAACTGCACATATTCTGAAGGAACAATTGAAATTTCTGCACCCAGGTTTTATCTTCCCTCTCTGCTTCCTTTCCAGCAAGAGATATATATCCACATAGACAAACAGAACTGAAGTTTTAGAAATGTGATCCTGAATTTGGTTTAAGGCAATTATTAAAGTAGTTTGGGGTATTCAGTGAAAATTTTGGAGATGTTTTAGAGGCATATTTCTTTTTCTTTCATTTCCTAAAGGCTAAAACATCAAAAGAAAATGGTATAAATAATGAATATATATTGGCAAGAATCATGTATACTTATGACTGCCAAAATTTCAAGATTACTGATACAAATTGTGGTATGTGGCCAGAAAGATTATTGTGAGATGCACAGTCTTTTCCATCCAGCGCTCATCATAGAATATTTTTTGGTATATGTGAAACCACAAGTACATCAGTGGGAACTTACTTGTATGGAAATACTGTAGTCAAACCACTAATCATGGCAGCCAGATTTCCCAGAATAAAGCAGTTGCTTTAGAAATTATGCCAACTACTTGGGTTAAAATATGGTTTCAAAAATTGCAGATCAGCATAATATGGAGAAGTTATTAACAAACTGCAGAAATGTGGTTCTAAAGCAGACAGTGTTGAACAGCAATTTCATAAAGACTTTTATTTTTCTTAGATATAGGGTCTTAAACAAAGAACAGTTGCAAACCCTGTCAGTTATACCTTCAGTCAAGCTGGGGTTTGCATCTAAATAGCTCTATTCTGCCTAAATGAGTTTTATTCACAAGATACGTCTTTTTCCAGTCGAATACAGGGCACCATGTTAACATTCTTTTCTCATTTAAAGTACATAATTATTCAGATGTTTTTATAAGTTATTTTTTGGCTTTATAACTTGACACTTCATACTAGTTGTGAATTAATATGAATTAGAACCAGGGCAATTATAAATATAAAACAATGTGATTTCCATTAATATTCCAATATTCCAGACAGACTCAGGATGAGAGGCAGACGGGCCCACTGTGGTTAAGCTTTTGTAAGAACTTCAAATTACAAAAAAAAAAAAAAAAAATACAGAAGAATACAATGAAGCTGTATACATTCATAAAACATCCTCGTTGTTATGTCAAGATTTTATAAAATAAATTCACAAATGAGTTTCTATTTCTTAATTTTATGTATATCTCTTAATGCTGCATAATGCCAATTTGTTCTACATAATATTTTTTAAATTAGCTTCCCCATATAAATGATGCTGTCTTTGTTCTTCTATAATTTTGCTCTCTACATGGTACTATTGAGAGAAAACTTTATCCAGTATCTTCCATTGAGTTAATTCCGTAGAGCAGAAATCATGTACCAGTTCTGCGATAAAAGGATCAGTCACTACCAACTGTTTTTGCTTAGGGTTTTCACAGTGTACATGAAATGGTGTGGGTAATCTGATAGAAACTTGTGATTATTATTGGTCATAACTCTATTCTGATAGATGTGAAAGTGTCACAAAATAAGTGGGTTTCTACATGAACACTGTAAAAGCCACAAGTTGTATATATTCTATTGAAATAAACAGTTCAAATATCAAATCACATGGTATACTTTTGGATTATGTAGTGTTGTATTTTTAATTTTTTTACTTATTGATACCATGTCTTAAAGAATATTCCTCTAGCTGCTAGTTGCAACTTGGGTTCTAACTTTTTTTATAGAAAAAAATTACATTCAAGCATAAAGATAACATTAATGGTGTGTTGAGTTTCCCAAAATAACAGATGTTAAAGTATTCTGAAGTGGACTATGAAGCATCTTACTTAGATTAATGATTCTCAGACAAAAAATAGCATAAAAAGCTAGAGATTTGGCTATTCATGATGATATCTGCCTCTTCCGAACTAAAATTTCCTTATTAAATAACAGTTGGCTAAAATCCAAAATACTGAAAATACCAATTACAGGCAAGGATGTAACACAGCAGAAACTCTCATCCATTGCTGGTGAGAATATAAAATGGTGCAGCAACTTTGGAAGACATTTTCCAGTTTCTTGTAAAACTAAATATAGTCTTACCATTGAATTCAGCAACTACTCCCATAGATATTTATCCAACTTATTTGAAAACTTATGTCTACATAAAAACCTGCATGTGTATGTTTATTGCAACTTTATTCACTGTTGCTAAAAACTAGAAGCAACCGAAATATCCTTCAATGGGATCCTGAAACAGAAAAAAAAGACACTAGGTAAAAACTAAAGAAATCTGAATAATTTGTGGTCTTCAGTTAATAATAATTCATCAGTATTAATTCCTTAATTGTAACAAATCCAAAACATGTTAATCATGGGGACATTGGTGTGCAGTACATGGGGATTCCCTGTTCTTTCTTTGTGATTTTTCTGTAAATCTAAACCTGTCCTGAATTTAAAAGTTTATTTAAAAAAAATATTAAGAGCTCCTTGAGATACGTGGTAACCTATACGTTTCCTGGCTAAGTATAACACTCAAAATGTTAATAAAGCAAAATATAGATATAAGAAGAAATTAACTGTAGAAGTGCCAGTTTTTTCTAGACCTAGCCACAAGAAGAAAGGCCTGTTAAGTGTAAAAAAGGCTAGTGTGCAACAGAAATATAGAAGTGATGATAGTCAAACCAGCATGAGTGGGCATTAATTTAATAGGAACTCAACAGAAACACTAGATTTTTCTTAAGTTGTAGAAATGTCACAAATGACATTTTCCAATGCTATTTCAAAGACCCTGTTTATTTCATTTTAAGGACTAGTGTGTGTTGAAGGTATATAAAGACCCGTGAGCCCGTGAGGGGATGAAAAAATAGTAAGGTATTTAATATACTTAAGTTCGTGCAGAAGGAAAGACCTATACACCGTTGTATGGTCTTGGATTAAAATGCAAAAAAAAAAAAAAGCCTCACAAAACAATGAAAATAAATGAACATAATCTCATTCATTCACAGCAAATACCATGTACATATCTTGAGTAGAACAATTTTTTTGGTGAAGAAAAATATGAGTGTAAACATAATGCATTATATTAGCCTTTAGAAAGATTTTAATCAAGTTGGAGATAAGAGATGTTCATGCTTGAACAACTCAAAAGGAATTAATGTAATAGTCATAGAAAGGGTGTTGAGTCAGGTCACAGTGACTTTTATTTGTAGTTGGTATTGAGTAAAGCAATCCAGGCCAAGATCTGCTGTGTCAACAAGTGACCCCCACGTATCAGCGGTGAACACAGTTTATTTCTCACTCACACTACATGTCATTACAAAATGCGACAGCTCTGTTCCAAGGCGGATCTCTTCCAGGCTAAAGAAGCTGTCCCTAACTGCAGCATTACTGATCTTGTGGTAGAGAGAAAAGAGGCAGGACAAGTCATTTGCTGACTCAACATTTCTGCTGGGCAGCGGCACACATCACTTATGCTCAGAAGTGAATACACATTACTTCACTGGCCAAACCAAGTACACGCCTCCTCCCGAGCTCCTCAGGAAAGGGATAGAGCAAGGGAAATGACTAGGAGGGAAACAAAAGTTGACAAGCATCAATATAATCCATGATACTTATTAAATGCTTCTAATGTTTATTAATTTTGTGACCTCGGAAAACAAGTACTTAATATCTGTAAACCTCAGTCTGCTTACCTATAAAATATGAATTGTAGAGTTAAGAATAAAATGAAATGAATATGCGAAGCATCTAAATTAGATAACAAATGATAGCTGTTATTATAAATGCCACATGAATGTAGAAATACTATTAGGGCAATGAGAGTCTTATGCTTCCAATAAGTCTTAGGTTAAAAAAAAATAATAATCATAAAGCACTAAGGAAATTAATATAAAAGGGCTTAACCTTGTATTTCTTTAACCGTTTTATATATCATCAAATGACTTGATAACAAAAATTGTTTTGATATATTGTTTCAGAATAATTTCCTTGTGACTGCCTCATAAAATGTTCTGCAATTTTGAGGTGCCTATTTGCTCCATATGATATCTTTAGTGAAAATGAGAGTCAATCTTTCCAGGATTGGATGTCCAGAACTAAATAAATCATAACAAGACCTGCATAATTGAAAACAGGAATGTTGGTCTATGGGAGGGCTTACCCCTGTAATAGTGGCCATTGGCATGGCTTCTGCTTTGGGTCTGTGCCTGCCAGAAGCCTTTGTGCTGAGTGTGGCTTACAGAACCAAGAGTCCCACAAAGTCTAATCCAGGTTGCTTTACTGGGAAGCCAAAAAACTATGTGATTTTTCTATGGTTTGAAATCTATTCCAAAGAAAGATTCAAACCAAAACCAAAATTGGCTAAAATTCTTTGGAAATATGAGTACTTGGGCAACTCAGATATGCTGAACTGTAAATGGCTGCTGACAAAGTGTCTGTCCAACTATGCTTCATTCAACATGGTAGACATGGAGTAGAAAGTAATTATCTATTGCTTAAATGCACTGCCCTTATCTTTTTTCCTCTTGAAAAATTGAATATGTGGTTTCCATGATTCTTAACTCTTCTAATAGCCTTTTTCACAAGTACAAATTCTTGCTCTTTCACTAATCTCACATTTTGATAGTTTCACTTCTACTTGGATGTTGTTAAATCCTTACATTTAATATTATTTTATGTGATATCTTCTGCCTTTCCATCTAGCTCTTAAGTGCTTGCTAACAGCTACTACAAAGTTTGCTTTTTAATGACCTTCGATTATAAATAGCATGTATTAATAAACATCTGTTTTGCTTATGAACTCTCTCATCTGCCTGCTTATCATTTTTCTTGGTTTTACTGCTCATACTAACAAAATTATATTTTTTCTCAAAGGATATTATGGTCTGAGAGTTGACTCAGAAATATTTGATCAATTTTAATCAAGGAAATAAGACCGTTTTAAAATATTTTAAAGTCAGTTAATGTGGGACCTTGCTAATAAAGGCACAATTTAAATTTTATTTGTCCAGCATAATTATCTAAAAATGTGTGTTTGAGATATTCCCAGGGTTGAAACCACTGAATTGCTCTCCTTGCAGGAAGTCAGAATAAAGTTCAGACACTTTTATTTTTTCTTTTATTGTATTTATTTATTTGACAGAGAGACAGAGAGAGAGCACAAGTAGGCAGAGCGGCAGGCAGAGGGAGAGGGAGAGGGAGAAGCAGGCTCTCGCTGAGCAAGGGAGCCCAATGTGGAGCTCGATCCCAGGACCCCGAGATCATGACCCGAGCAGAAGGCAGCCGCTTAACTGACCGAGCCACCCAGGCGCCCCAAGTTCAGACACTTTTAGCAAAAATGTGGAATTTGGGTAAAAGAGGAAATTTGAGACTTACTAATGGATGGATTACCCAGAGTGAAAGATCTGGGGTAAACAATTCTGAACGGGGCTTCAGATCAGAGAAATATAAGAGGATGAATACAGGAGAGGCTGCTGAATTTGGGAAGTTTGAGCTGTAGCTTAACAGGGATCTCATGAGCATTCAAACCAGGAGAAAAGTTAAGCAGTGTAGTAGCTTTTTTACATGTGATTGAGACTACCAGGGAAACATTCCACTTCTCCAGAGTCCTAGGAAGAAAGTATGGTCCAAGGCTTATGTCAATTCCAAGAATCAGCACCTAGGGAAAGACCTACATTTTGGAAAGTAAGACATTGGGCGGTGAGAGTCAGATTGACAAGGGAAATATTGCTTCATGTTTTAAGTATGTGCTAAAAGTAATTAAGATGTAATAATGTCATAAGATGTGTTTCCTAAGAAAAACACTCTGAGATGGGTATTTGCAGGCAGATGGCTCACTGGGGATTGCTCTTGGTAATGACACCTATGCAGGAGTGAGAGAAGCCTGACCGGGCAGAAGGCCATGTTGAACTGTGAGGCAACATGGCTTCAGTCATCCAGCAGGGAGCTCTGGGGCTAAATGACCCTTCAGAGAAACTCTGAATTAAGGAAAGGGTGCTGTACCCTCTCACGGATTAGTAATTACATGCAGTGACTTCAGAGAGTAGCAGTTACTTTGGGTGAGGCATCTCCCTTTGGCCAGAAGGAATTCCTGGGGAAGGACTCAGCTATGAGCCATGAGAAAGCAATTGTTCTGGCAGTTGGGAACAATAGTGCCTTGGGAACATCTTAATGGAGGGATGTGGGTATGTCAGTTTATCCCATTTGGGAATAGTTCCTCCATGATTTTGGTTGGTCTTTGTTTCATTAAAAAAAAAAAAAAATGTACAGGAGAAAGATTAGTGAAAAAAACAAAAACCTAGAGTTCCCACCACTGCAGCTGGTATTTAGGAAGCAAATGATGGTTGTTAACATGCAATACAAAAATCTGCACTTGCTCAGGCCCATAGCTCTATGCACATGCCATAAACCCAGATAACCTTGTTCCTGATTTTCCGATCTTTCCCTGTGTCTCTGACCAACCAACCAAGTCACTCACCACTGCCTATGAATTTGCTTATATTAATTACCATAGGACATTCCCCTTCATAAAGTGGGTGACTAAGTGCATTATCAATGATCTGCCTGTTTTGAGGATTTTCCTATCATGACTGTCTTGCTGGGCAGTAGAATGGAAAAGCATCTATTCTCCAGATCGAAACATATACCATTTACTTGGGTCTCAGTTAATCTGTTCTAGTATGGCAGATCCGATAAAGACTATTCTTTGATTCAGTTTATTGTAGGACCATCAATCCTGCATCTGGTTAGTCATTAAGGATAGAACTAATTGCTTCCACTCCCACCCTCCATTCTCTTGGAATTTAATATTTATTGTTTTTGATTTACTATTTTGCCTGGAGAAAAGGAGGGTATAGTTTAAATGGATTCCACTTCATTTACTCCACTGCAATATCTCTGACCCAACAGGCCCAAGGAATAATTGGGCTGTTTTGTCTAATAATAAGTACTTCATTCGACTCCTAAATTTATGTACCAGAGAACTGACCAAAAACCCAAGAGACCCATTGCAAGTTGCACTTTGGCCAGGAATTCATTAATCAGCAAGCTCCAAACACTCTTACCCTCATGGAGGACCTGTGATGATGTCTTGTGTCCAGTTGTCTTCAAAATATTTCCCTTCCTCAGTGTACAATTGCTCAAATAATTGTCCATAGATCCTCTAGAGGAAAGTCTAGGAGTATCATTACCATACACATTTGATGTACTGTTTCAGGGAGAATCCTTATTCCTGCAGATTTGATCTCTCCTTCCACAGTGGGAATCTGGCTCTGAAAACTTGCTCAATTCCCATATTTGACAAAGGATTATGGAATTTTATTGGGAAATCTGGCCTTGGTCTTCTGATGATCCATTCTTGATTTTTTATCATTATATAGTTTGAGCAGCATTACATATCTAGAAATATAGGCCGAGCAACATTTTTCTTAGCTGACTACAGACTATATAACTATAGATTGAATTACTCTTATCTGAACATCTACAATGCCCATAAGGATGCCGTATTCTGTTACCATCTCCATTGCTTCTTACAGGCCAAGGGCCTCTGCTTGTCAGATCAAACTTGTTGCTTATTACAACAATTGCAATACTTTTCTCCTGATGGTCAAATGCCTCCACTTGAACTCTCTGGAATCGTTCCATCCCCATTGCTCTCTGTAAGCGAGTTCTATGTGAACACCATCTATCATCAACCTAAAGAGTTCAGCCACTGCTGATCTTGTCAACAGTGCTGGTGCTCCTGTCACAAGTATAGTCCCTATCACTCTGGTAAATGGAGCATACTCTGGGTGATTTGGAGGGATGTAGCTGGTGGGTTTTCTAACTTTACATAGATTATTTACTCTAACAGTACTTCTTTGAGTCTTTTTTAAAAACTTATTTCACCATCTTCTGCAGAAGATGTTTTGTCATTTTCATTTCAGAAACCACCTCATTAGCATGTTAGCACTGTCTTTCCAGGCTATAAAGTCTATAGCAAGGAGAATGCTCCCATATCAATAAATTATCATTTATCTAAATTTGTAATTTCTTTCCTTTGATTCCAAATGGTCTACTTTATGCTGATATACAGTTTCTGAAAGTATCTTGGGGTTATAGTTCCTTTCTTTCCTTAGCAGGCTCAGAATTTCTTTTGCCTAATTATGTTGTGACTTTACTCTAGTTTTGGGTCTGGTGGCCCAGGAGATAGATGGGTGTAGATCCCAAGAAGGGATATACATTGTCTTGCTGGTTTAAGACTCCTGTGGCTTCTAAAAGCAAGTGAAGAGTACAAACCGTTAACAGAGAAGATGGGGACTTTTCTATAGGCTTGGAGTGTTCAAGGTGACCTGTAACTCAAGTTGGGGAATGCATTTATCCATGTGTCCCATTCCATGTTTCAGATTCCCCTTCCTTCCCAATCAGAACCCTGACTTTGGATAATGGGCTTCCAGATTTGAGAATCTAAACTTTCCTGGAGCCAGCCTCCCCTTTGCATCCTGAATCGTATGCTCAATGTTTTTTTTCTTCCCTCCAGAATGAGATGAGTCTCTTCACGCTGTGCCAACACATTCTGGCTTTCAGAGTTTGTCTTTAATTGTTGACTAATGACCTTTAGTCCACCATGGTTTTCTTTTGTTTTGTTTTGTTTTGTTTTTTCTAATCTATCCAATTCCCAACCAACAGCCATCCAATTCCATAGTCCTTATGAATATTACATTCTCTAAACCCTTGAATATCTGCATTGTTGCATCTAACAGTGTATTCCTTTCTACAAGTATCCTTTCCGTTTGATCATTTTCATCAATTGCACTGCTGCTGTGTTCAAGGCTATGTCAGTATTCTACCCATCAGCAGCTATTGGTCCTGACTGTCAGTTTGCCAGAAGTGATCTTGCTCCAAATTATCACATTAGAGTTTGCCTTCTAGGACCATACTCCGTATTAACTATCATAGGTCACTTTCACAAGGAAATAGACTCTGTGTTGGAAATTTGCAATAACAATATCTACAAACGGATGAGGGAAGTAAGATTAGGCAGAGGTAGAAATTGCAGTGCAATGCAGTTGCAACAAAGACCTCAGATAACCCATAGGGAACTCTGTAGCTGGAATAACTTTTCAGAAATGTCCAAGTGAATTTGAGAGAATCTGTACTTCCTATTTAGATTCACCATTGGATATAGCCTTCCCTGAGGATAAAGTATAATCTTAGGTGAGGTAGCGCTCATGCAGAAAGTGATTCCTAGGCTGTGACCCCTCAGGGGGGGACAACACTACCAACATTTGTGAGAATGAATGCCCAAACCCCATGGAGGTATCTGAGAGGCAGGGGCATACCATCCAGCATTAATCTCAAACACTTTATGATGATATGCCTCTCTATGCCTGATTTGTCTAACAAAATTATCTCACACAGCAATAAACTTTTAACAATATTCTATTATAATATAATGTTTCCAATCTCCAGCTCTGGTGGGCAGATTTTTAAGAGGGCCCCAATATTTCCATCCTCTAGTGCACATGCCCTGTATGTATAATCCCCTCTCACTGATGTGGGCAGGGCCAGTGAATATAATGATTACATTACTAATCAATTGACTTTGAGTTAATCAGGAGGAAAAGATTATCTCAGGTGGGTCTGACATGGTCAGGTGAGCCCAATAAAATAAGGCGAAGCATCGGAGAGATACTCTGCTACTGACCACTAAGACGCAGCAAACTCCCATGCCGTTCGGGGGAAGGCTTCTAGTTGGTAGGAGAGAATCCCGACTGACTGACAGCTAGCAAGAAACTGGGGACATCAATCATACAACCACAAAATAATGCATTCTCCCACCTGAATAAGATTGGAGAGGACCCTGCGTCTCAGATAAAGTCGAGTTTCAGCTAACAGTTTGACTCCAGCCTTGTAAGACACTAAGCCATGCCTGGACTTCTGACCTACAGAAACTCTGAGGTAATAAGTACATGGTTTTGAGTCCCTAGGTTTGTGGTACTTTCTTATGCAACCCCTGATAACTAATAACCAACATTTAAGAAATTCTACAACTCAACCTTGACTTATCTATCCAGTGGTATTTCTCAAGATAAGCCAAAATGAAAACATTGTATCAGTATCTTTCAGCCTCCCTCATTTTTCCGTAAACATATGGTTCTCATTTCTGCATCTGTATTTGTTCCCGTGAGGTTTTCCTTTATGTGGAGTTCTCTCCTCATTCACTCTGCTTATCTAAATCCTACACATTCATCAAGACCCAAGATTTACAGCTTCTATATGGCATTTAATCTGCATTTTATATTTTAAGGTACATAATAGGCTCTAATTCATTATATGGCGAATACATTCAAGTATCCAAGTAAACCCAGTCTGCCTTCTAAGCCTATTTCAAAATGTGACCAAAGTTTGGAGAGAGGAATATTCTGTGTCCTCCTTTCCCCGACTTACCCTGTTGATCCCAGTTCAACTCGGCCACTTTAAGGACAAGGTGACCACTGAAATGGATGGATAAACTCTCTAAAATGGGGTTCCAAGGAAGAATTGGCTTTGAGGGGCTGGAGGGGCTTTATAAATTATTTATCCTAAAAACTCCATTATACAGACAATGAAAGTGAGGCATGAGGAATTTAAGGGCACAATGTCTCAGAGCTGAATTAAAATAGAGAACTAATATCTCCCAGTTTTCAATTTAGTAAATTTATCACCAGAAAAAAAAGCTAGGAGTTTAAAAAAAAATACTCGATCTGTGCTTTTCTTTTTTTTTAAGATTTTATTTATTTATTTGAGAGAGAGAATGAGAGAGAGAGAGAGAGCACATGAGAGGGGGGAGGGTCAGAGGGAGAAGCAAGCTCCTTGCTGAGCAGGGAGCCCGATGTGGGACTCGATCCCAGGACTCCAGGATCATGACCTGAGCCACAGGCAGTTGCTTAATCAACTGAGCCACCCAGGCGCCCTCGATCTGTGCTTTTCTAACTCATAATTATTAACTTGATCTATCATGGATGATGGTATAACATTATATTACAATAGCATATAAGTAATAGGATAGTATCATGAGCAGTGGGCTCTAGGAATCTAAATCCTGAGTTTAAACCCTGTCTTTGCCACTGGTGAATTGTAGGATATAGGTGATTTATTTAAACTCTCTGAGCATCAGTTTTATATGTAATATAGTCATAATAAAACGTATTACCTCCTAGGGTCTTCGTCATGATAAAAATTGGTTTAATTACTTTTGTTTTTATTTTTATTACCTCAAAAAAACAAATAAGTATTGTGTTTTTTTTAAGATTTTTTTTTAAAGATTTTATTTACTTGAGAGAGAGTGAGAGAGCGCATGCACAAGTGTGGGGGAGGGGCAGAGAGAGGGGGAGAAGCAGGCTCCCCGCTGAGCAGGGGGCTCGATCCCAGGACCCTGGGATCATGACCTAAGCCGAAGGCAGATACTTAACTGGCTAAGCCACCCAGGCGCCCCCCAAATAAGTATTGTTGCACTAAAAATTGTCCTGAAAATACATTGGAAGTGTTGTGCCACATTTTTAGATCTGCTCCTGTTATCTAAGAGACATAAGACAAACTTCAGTCCTCAAGTGGAATAAATAGTAAAACAGCCAGACATTCACAGAATGGGAACAAATTAGAATAACTTAAAACGTGCTGGAGAGAGTGAGTGCTAGTTATGCTGAAGGTTCCATTCTTATTCATAGTATTTTAGCAGGTACTTCCCAATTGTCCCTTATAGTGCTTCAGAATTACTTCTAGATTTTACCTTTTAATCAGGCTTCCATCTTGGAGTATTTTTTAAATCAGATTTTTGTGAATTTCAAATAAACAGAACTTGAGAGTCTTTAGTTGTAACCCACTGTAACCCTTCTACCATTGGCAATTCATTTCTTTCTCTAGAATTCATTTTTTTAAGTAAAACAATTCTGTTCTACAAATAAAAATGCAATTCTCAGCACCTAATTTGAGTGAATTTACTTGATCACTCTCCCAGTGAAAGAAACAATATTAAATGAGATAGAGGGGGGAAAAGATTTGGAAAAAAGATATGACATATGAAGAAGAGAGAAGGGAGTTTGTTGACAAACTCATCTAATATGATTTTGCAAATGTTGTATTAGTATTAGTCACTGCACTGAAGATTTATAGTTTTAAAGTAGTCAAGTGCAGCATATCTAAAAATATTTAACTGAGATATTGATGTTATTGTAAACACATAGAACAAGATGAGCAGAAATTCTTTGGCTTGACTATTGATTTGTATATTGTGTCCAACAACTATAGAGGAACAGAGAATTTCTCAGTGAAACTTCTAAACATTTTCAATTTTGATTTGGGTAGAAGCTATTGATGCATTTTGTACAATTCAATAAAAAAATGTTCCAGGAAGTTCTGGGTAGTTTAATAGATCAGGCAACCCCAGATCAGCTATGTTTACTTGGTAAAGAATGTATATGACTAGTTTACAAATTTTCCTCAGTTGTTTTCTGGGTCTGGTTAAGGAGATAGCCTTCTGGTCCTAACTCCAATATTAATTTGATGTGACATTTTGGGGAAGTTACTTAACCTCTTCATGCCTTTCTTTTTCCTAAAAGAAGGATGGTAAATCTCTGCTTATTTAGTTGAGAGAGAAGATGATGATGAGTAGTAAGTAGAATAATGGATGCTAATGCACTGAAAGCGTAAAGAACTACAAAATACAAGGAATTGGCTTTAGTTACAAAGAAAATCAAAAAGATTGTTTTTAAAGATTTTATTTATTTACCTGATAGAGAGAGAGAATACACAAGCAGTGGGAGCAGCAGGCAGAAGGAGAAGCAGACTCTCCTCTGAGCAGGGAGCCCGATGCGGGGCTTGATCCCAGGACCCTGGGGTCATGACCTGACCCAAAGGCAGATGCTTAACGACTGAGCCACCCAGGTGCCACCTAAAGAAGATTTAAATAGAATGTTTCAGTAATAAACATGGACCTGATCTTTATGAACACTAAATTTTGCTTAGAGTAAAATGAAAATCTGTATGAAAAATTAAAAAGTGTACAAAATAATATAATTGTCATTCATTGGAAGAAGAGAAATGATTTTGCCTTTTTGGTTGGGAGAGATAGAATGTGCTTATTATCAAAACAGTCCTTTAGGTTTTCTATGGTTATCTGGAGAAACTAGAGAGTACATTGCTTTCCTTCCAGCCAACTTCACACATTTAATCATTACCAATACTTGCTGGCCTGACGTGAAACTTGACACTCTCATATCAAAAGATGAGATTTGAGAAGGAAAGAGGAAAAAAAGTCACGTCTCTAAATAACTTGTTGCATATAATATATTCAACAGCTGGGTTTTCTTATTCTGATAATTTCTCTTTGATCACACAGATCAATTTGATGATAATGTGTGGATCACAATTTGATGGTAATTTTTTACAAGGAGAAATCCAGTTTTCCTTTTTTTTTGGTTTTTTTAATCAGGACAATTTATTTTTTCTCCTCGTTTCTTGCGTGACGTGACCACAGACTGAACCTGTCACTGAAATTGTGCTCTTTCCACCTCGGCTTATTCCCTGATGTGAAATGATATCATGTTTCCGTAGTTTCTGGATAAACTCAAGCACAAGCTAAACCTCAAAATGTCTTGTGGCTTTGATCTAAGCCTCTGTCTATGGTTTATAAGCCTCAGAAAGTGCTATTGTAAAATATCTGCAAACTGTCTATTTCTTATAAAACTGTTAAGTTTTATTGGAGTGAATCTGGTGATTTTCGTGCCTCAGTCTCTGCTTTTCCAGATGCCTGACATGAAAGGAATATAGGCTGCCTAACATATAAACGGAAAAGCCTTTCATTAAGAAATAGATTTTCCCCTTACAACCTCTAGTTTAATTTTTTTTCCCTAGAAGTAATGCCCTGTGGGCCTGTAGTTTTTATGATTTTTGTTTGTTCTTCCTGTATCTCAACATCACTAACACTTGTTCAAATGGCTTAATAGCCTGATTTTTTAAATCTAATTGATCAAAAATTAAACAACAACAAAAAAAATACCCACAGTTTCAAATTTAATCAAATGACTTATTTTATATTGTCCTTATCTGATATTAAAGTTAAATAGGTTAATGGGGCGCCTGGGTGGCTCAGTCGGTTAAGCATCTGACTTTTGGTGTTGGCTCAGGTCATGATCTCAGAGTGGTGAGGTTGAGCCCCGCATTGGGCTTCTCGCTCAGCATAGAGTCTGCTTGAGATTCTCTGACTCCCTCTCCCTCTGCCCCTTCCCCCCAAATAAATAAATAAATAAATTAAATAAAATAAATCTTAAAAAAAAATTAAGTAGGTTGAAACTAATTCCAAAAAGCTGATTTAATCAACTGCGTGTAGTGGACATTCAATTTTCTGAGATTTTCTGTTAAGAAGGAGTTAACTCAAATACCACTTCTTTTTATCCCTAGTCAGTTCTTGGTGACATTATGGAGATCAACTCAAATCCCAAGAGACATGACAAATATTACCTCTCAGCTCTTTCAGAAAGTCTTCCCTCCTTGTGTGCTCCCTCCTTATCTCCACCCCAGTCACTCCCTCTGTGATGCTAGTAATACTTAGTAACTAGTTCTCATGTATCATTTATATAGAAATATGTTTGCATTTTTCCTGTCTTGTCTTCACCCAGCCTAATATTCACACAAACACCTACAGGGCTATGTACTATTTGGAACAGGCCCTATCTTTTATTCTTGTATCTCAGTGATGAAAAAACAGATACAGGAAGGGATTTTTGTTAACAGTACAGGTAACAGCCCCTTAAGCTTTCAGTAAAAGCTAAAGTTGAACAAAAGTTCTAAGCAATTAAAATAAGAAGTGTTATGGAAAATATTCCTTATGACCTATTCATTTTCTCTTCTTCCTTACTGAAAAGACTTTTGTTCAAACATGGCCAACTATTTTAATTTCCTCATACTCCTTTGCAACTATTCTATGACACTGATGGTCAAATCTATATTATTCCTTGATATAAAGGGAAAGAGTCAGTTAGAATCTTCTTGCCTTTCCCTCTTCTCCATCTTGGGATACAGGTGTGATGTCTAGATGTTCAACGGCTGGTTTGTACCACACAAATTAAAACGACATACTAAGGAAAACAGAGAAAACATATCAGACCCTCTTTTAGTACATGGTGTCCCCCTCATCCCAATCCTGAGCAATTTACCTCTGAATTTCCTGTTATAGAAGGAAAAATAATTAAGCAGTAGATTCAACTTTCTGATGCATAGAACCAAACATACTTCTAAATAACAAAAATATATATTTAAAAAAACTACTTAAATTTTAAGATCTTAAAGTGACAGACCTATAACTTGGATTTCTGTCTCTTCATATATCATTATTTGAATTTTCCTCCCTGGAAGGAAAAGAATAAATCTTTTTTTTTTTTCAGGTTAGCAGAGTGAGTTTAAGAACACAAATGATAAATTTTTTTTTAAAGATTTTATTTATTTGACAGAGAGAGACACAGTGAGAGAAGGAACACAAGCAGGGGGAGTGGGAGAGGGAGAAGCAGGCTTCCCGCCGAGCAGGGAGCCCGATGCGGGGCTCATCCCAGGACCCTGGGATCGTGACCTGAGCCGAAGGCAGATGCTTAACGACTGAGCCACCCAGGCACCCCGCACAAATGATAAATTAAGATTCCTTTTATAAAATAAGTGTAGAGAATAATCGAACTATCCATGTAAAAAAGTTAGCTGCTTACTAAGCAGTTATTCGTACTTACATTTTCTGTCGGGTTTACTTTGATACGGAGCTTCTTAACAAAGCTAACTGAATTTGTCCAGTGAAAAGTCTCACGATTTTTGGAAAACCAATGCTGAGTGGTTGAGATTTAGAGACCAAGAATCATGTAAAATGGTCCTTTGTATTTGAAATGTAAATATTTTTCTCTTTGATTAAAAAAAAAAAAATTCCTGCCAGGTACCTGGGTGGCTCAGTTGGTTAAGTGTCAGACTCTTGATAGCAGCTCAGGTCTTGGGATCTCAGGGTTGTGAGTTTGAGCCCTGTGTTGGGCTCCACGCTGGGTGGGGAGCCTACTTAAGAAAAAAAAAATCCTGTAATTGCTGAACAGTTAAAAACTTTAAGGAAGTAAATGAATTTATAGGAAGGAAAGTTAGCTACTTTGCACAAAATTTTGCAATTTTATAAATTATATTTCTTTTTGTTAACAAGGGTTTATGGTCTCTTAGATAAAATTAGAATGGATTTTGCATTAAAGTGGATTCATATTGTCATGAATGTATTTATCCGGGTGTTCCTTTTCTTCAGAGAAACAAGAAATACTTTGTCTATAACCATACATTAATTTTCCAGGATAGCCCCAATTTCAATAATACTTAGAGGTCATGTACCCTAATTTCTTTTTTTAATCATTATATTCTTTGTTCCAAAACTCTCCCTGTGGACTGTTATTATTTTGAAATAAAATATAAGGTCTCTCAGATTTCACTCAATAAAACAAATAATTTTGAAGTGTTACTCTTCTATATTCTAAATTTTACTTTGAGGCTGCATTTGAATTTGTCTCTGAGTCTGGAAGCTTTGCTCTCCTCTCCTTCACAGAATTTATCCCCTTGCTCAAACCTTCCATATCCTCAGCCGAAATCTCTGTCTGGCTCCCAATGCCTTCTAGACCATAGTGCCAAGCCAACCTCTCACTCATGTCTCCTCCTACACTCCTACACAAGAGAAGGCTGGACCTTTAGGAGAATAAACTGGATTATTTGTAATGGTTCATTTTTGAGGTGACTCTGAGTCCATAATTTTCATGAAGTCCCTTAGTGACATAGCTCTTAAGACCTATTAAGGATTTGGTTAAAAAAAAAAAAGTGAGTATCCTTTGGGATTTATGTGATCAGGACAGAGATCTGGTTTCACTGGCAGATTATGGAGCTAAGGTTCATGGAGAGTGAGACACATCTCTAAGTTATACCCGTGTGGCGGAAATACCACAAATCACCTCCATTTGATTGGTCTTCAGCTTATTTAGTTCAGTCCTCCAAACCTAACCTCAATGCACCATCATACTAGTTATACAGCTGATGCATAAGGATGTCATAGGGCTTTGTGGGATTATCTGTATTGAGTCTAAACAAAGTTTTTTGGCACAGACAGGTGTTACTTCTGCTAAGCCCTTGATTGAGAGTTAGGGATTCCTTAGTGAAGGTGAGATTATCACCTCTGATACCCTCCAGAGTCGTGTAGCTGTGTGTTCCTTGCTCGAGTGGAGGCTAGACAGTCAGTAAAAGGAGACTCAAGCTCAATGAAGACCAAATATTACAATAATGTCCCTTGAAGGAATCCTTTACTTGGTCCCAGGTTTGACATTGTGTTTTAGCTGCAGTTCCTATACCTTCTTAGATACCATGACTGGTGTTGAGTGCACAGGCTTCTCTCTCCTCCTTTCCAGATTCCTGTTGACATACCTTTCCCCATCTTCTTTGTCCCTCCAATGCCTACACCCACTTCAAATAGGACATATATATAATCTTGTCGTGTTCTTTTGTAATAAAACTTAAAGTTCCAGCTACGGAGACAGTCATTTACAAAAAACACCCTCCAGTTCCCCGAGGACACAAAGAATCTTAGTCATACAAACTTCTCAGTCGATGCAAACTAATTGTAATCCAAATTCTGATTTAATAGGTAGATGGATAGATACACTGATACATGGATACATGTGCACATGTATCTATATATCTAATAAATTACCATGTTATAAATGTAAAATGGGTGACCATTTTTGTTTTGCCTCATTTAAGCTGTGTAATCTGTATTGCCTCTTAAGGACCATAACAAAAAAGATAAGGGAGGGTGGGGTAATTTATCTTAGGGGAATCCACTTTGGACACTTGAAATTCCAGTGCTAGGAAGCCTGAAAATGTTCTTGATCTGGGAAATCCCCCAGCTCTAACCTACTATCGCAGGATAAGCCAGGAGCCTGGGGAAACATGACAAAAGAGGATGGATACTGCAGAGGCATGCAATGTTTCTTTTGTGGTTGGCATCGTAGAACAATAGGAACAAGACACAGAGGACACAGGCAATGGTGAAGACACCCCAAAGCCCCAAACTTGGGACATTACCTGTCATCTGACTTTATGAAATTCAGGATTTAAATGTCTTCCATTCCCCGTTTCCACAGTGGAATCCTTGTAATTGGACCCCATGATCTTGCAGTCATTCCCCTTCTGTTTACAGATCAGTTATTCCATCCCTGGCCTCAGGGATGTGAACAAGTCTGCAAGGGAGAACACTGTGAGTGGTTAAAGTCATTGCTGGCCAACGTTTCCATCAAGTGTGAGGTGCCCTCAGCCAAAGGCAGAGTAATGGAAGAGAGGGCCTCTGAGGAGGTCCAGTCTGAGGAACCAAGAATTCATTCTCTGGAAGCAACTGCTGGTTAAAGCACCGGGCACAGGATCGGGAAGGGACGCCTGGGAGGTGGGGGTCCTTGAATGATGCCCGTTTACACCGCTCTCCACACCTTGTGACATCTGGGTATAGGAAAGCAGGGTGTGGATGAAAATTGTTAAAGAAAATACAGGGTGCTCTTTTTCTTTTGAATGTTTTAGATATTTTCCTTGAGAATGCTGCACTGGGGAAGCCAAGCCAGGCCAGAAGGATAAAGTTTACTGTTTCTTTGTTCACTGTGTCTCATGAGGTACAACCCTTTTGACATCTGGCACAGGCTCTGGCCTAGAAGGCCTTGCTCTGATTAGAGGGATTTGCTCTAAGTGAAAAGTGGTGTAGAGGGGTAAGGGTTGAGCTCAGTGGGTTGATATTCTTTTCACAGTCCTTTGTGTAACTCCTGGCCAGGAAAGCCCATGGAGGAAGGGCAGGGATCTGAAGGAAAGGGGGTTTTGCAGAGAACCAAATGCACTGCTATTCTTTCTGACTTTCCGTGGACATTATGGCCGTCAGCCAAACTCCTGGAGGCTCCGAAAGAGACATGTTCTCATAAAGCTCTGTTTCTCCTGAATCTGACTCAAAAGAAGAAGAGAGAGAAGAAAAGAAAAAAAAAAAGAAAAAGAAAAAGAAAAGAAAGAAAATCTGACGTTCGGACTGTGAAAACTTTTTCTCGGCCTGGAAGTGAGGAGAGTGAAGAAGGGTTACAAGTCAGCAGACATTCCATTCCTGAATCTGAGAACGTCTTTAGAATTCTGTTAAGAGCAAGCACAGATGGATCTTAACGGTCTCATACTTTAGCAGTCTGATGTTGACATAAAGGCAGCCAGTTCTGATAGTTTCACCGATGGCACTTGGCCAAGATTCCGACTCAAACTCCCTAGGCTCTGTTCTAGACCTGGCAGACTGGGCAAGGGACCGCAGAAGGAGAAGACAGGCAGGAAGCTCTAGGCTCCCAGGCCTCAGTTCTGCTGTAGGACTTTGAGGGAGGCCAGCGTGAGTCCTTCATAACAGTGTCTTCCATTATTTTTAATTTCCATTATGATGTTTCAGTATATAGAATGCTGGGTAAAAGTTTTAATTTATAATGATGGCAAATACCTTGGTAAAAAGTATATACTTCAGGGGTGAACAGGTGGCACTTTTAAAACTCTAATTATGAATCCACACACCAGCGGGAGTTAACAGAAAGGAGCTTTAAATAATTCTATTTTAATCTGCCTTCGAGAGTTGATTCTTTTTTTAATAAGGGATGGTAGAAATCCATTTGGTTGGGCTAGAAATAACAGACAGGCAGCTCAGCCCTTGTATGAATAAAAAGAAGAATCTGGTGGGTGATACCCGAGGCTAAGAATTTTGCTTGGTCTTACGCAAAGCTACATACAGATGATTCTGCTCTAACTCTGATTAGAAGATTAGCAAAATCCTGTCCCTGAAAAAGTGCTGAAAATTCCTCAGAGAACTTTTCATTCAAGGCACTTTCTGGAATGTCTAAATCTCAGAACTCACTGAGTTTATAGAGCAGATTATATGACTGTTTTTGCTTGCTTGCAAAGAAATGTATGTATGGAAGAATTTGGTCTAAGGTTGCTTTCATTATATCTTATCATTTGTCATTTACAAGGCCAGAACAGGGGTATAAATGGAGGCCCACATACCATAAGTTTAAATATTTAAAGTTATAAATCAAGTTGACAAATTTTAAGTAAATTATTTTCTATACTTCTACCTTGACAACACTGAAACATTATTGATTGATTGATACATGCCCAGAGGAAGAATTTAATTAATTAACTAATTTGCCCCTTGAATATATCTGTTGTTTGAATTCATAATACCTGACTTAATTTAGACATCTGAGAGTGTGTATAAATATTACAGTCCTAACCAAAATTTCTTACAGAAGGTTTTCAGTAACCAAGTATAATATGCTTTTAGAAAATGGGATAATGTAATGCCTATTATTTTGGAGGATTATTTTTAATGAAATTACACACATTTAGATAATTTATTTAGAGATTAAATAGGCAATGTAACTAATAAGTAGCAATGAATTTTTAATGTAAGTAATTTAATGTACATCTGTATCTTATATGTACATAGCAAAAAGGTGTTTTACATTAAGTTGAAATTTCTAGACATGTAATACCTTTTTGTGTTTATTTCACAATTGTTTAAATTTGCTAATTTAATTTTGTTTAAAACAAGTTTGGGATAATTTTCAAATTGATACAAAAATTCTTTCTAATACTTTCAAAAAAACAAAGTTCAGTTTTAAATCAAGCATCTTGGTTTATTATTGTCTTCTCTGAAACATTCAAGTCATTGGAACTTATTTCCTGTAATGTAAGCTTTTTTCATTCCAGGAGATAACGATGCAAGTGGCAAATGCAAATGCAAAAAAGTAAAATCATCAGGAATAAACTTAATAATTATCTTGGTTAACTCAATAACACTCATTCTGAATGTTGAACCTCAAAAACTGTAGGAGAATAAATGTGTATTGTTTTAAGTCACTAAATTTTTTATAGTGACAATAGGAAATTAATATAAAAATTAGAGGGGAAAAAAGGGTGAATTCCTCTATAACCTGGATGTAGAAAAAGGCTTTTTAGCTATGAGTCACATGTTAGGCAAAGAATGGCCTCCAAGAATGTGCACCCTTAATTCCTGAAATTTTTGAATATGTTACCTCACATGGCAAAAGGGAATTTACAGATGTGATTAGGGAGAGGACTTTGAGGTGGAGAGATTTTCCTGGATTATCTGGGTAAACTCAATATAATCACATAAATTCTTAAAAGGAGAGAACCCTTCCCAATTAGATCAGACAGAGATAACAATGGAAGAAGAAGGTGTGACAGGAATTTTACCTGACATTCTGGCTTTGCAGTTGGAGGAAGAGACCCCTTGATTTTACTCATAGATAAGAGTATCTATGTCTGATCCCTGACGTACAGAACTGTAAGGTAGTAAATCTGTATTACGGTAATTTGTTACAGCAGCAATAGAAAACATATACAATTCACAATCCAGATGAAATGAAAGATTAACACATTTGACTACATAAGAATTTTTAAAAACAAGCTTGCCTCACATAACTACCAAATTCAATAAACATATAAAAAACTGGAAGAAAATATTTTAATATATATCAGACATAAAGGGTCAAGATCCTTTATATGTAATGAATCCTTTCAAGCTGAGGAAAATACAAAAGCCCAGTTATAAAAGTGGGCAAGAGACATGAACCAAGAAGATAACAAGACAAAATCCTAGTTATCAAAGTAGGCAAAAAGTTCACAAAAAAGATATAAGAAAGGCCCTTAAATATTATAAGGGAAAGGCAAATTAAAACGACATTGAGAGAAAAGTTTCTGTTTCCAGGAAGTTAGAATACATATGTTTTACCAAATTTGTCTCACTAAATACAAGTAAACACCCTGGATATTATATGTAAAACAAATATATGACTCAGAAAGGTTGAAAGAAGAAGGTTGTCCAGACCCAAGGAAGGACACAGTGGTGAATTCCTTTGGTTTTCTTTTCGACTAATGTATCACAGACTCAGAGCTGAAGAGGCTGGTATCACAGAAAGCCAAATGCATCCCTCTGTCTTACAGCCTAGGCGGTATCAGTGGAGGCCTCATTGGAACCCAGAGTTCCCACCCTTGCTAAACAGTAATGAGAATATCTCTATCAAGTGTCAACAGAACTAGAGTGGAGAAGCTAGACTTCTACTCTCACATGCAGTAACAAGACAGCACCATCCTTTCTCCTGCTGGAACAATGTCAGAAGAAGCTAGCTAGAACAAAAGGTCTAGAGTCTCAGAACATAATACCCAAACTTTCCAGCTTTCAAAAACAATCACTTGTCATACTAAGAACCAGGAAGATCTTAACCTAAAGAAAAAGACAACTGAGACAACAGAGATAGTAAAATTATCTGACAAACATTCTAAAAAAGCTATCATAAGAATGCTTCAGTGAACTATAACAAACATACTTGAAACAAACAAAAATTAGAAAGTTTCAGCACAGCAATATAACTTTTATAGAACTCTCTCTCTAGCAAAAGCAGAAAACACATTCTTTTCTAGTGCCACAGAAGATATTCCAACATACACCATATCCATGGCCATCCTCAACAATTTAAAAGAATTAATATTGTGCAAATTGTTCACCAACTACAATGAAATCAAACCAGAAAAACAATAATAGATGGATAAGAGAAAAAATTCCAAACACTTGGAAACCAAATAACCACATTTCTAAATAATCTTTTTGCTAGAGAAAAATCTAATAACATCTAATAACATAAATAATAAAATCTGTTGAA
The DNA here is from genome assembly GCF_009762305.2 of Zalophus californianus. NCBI lineage: Eukaryota > Metazoa > Chordata > Mammalia > Carnivora > Otariidae > Zalophus > Zalophus californianus. The sequence goes on from NC_045597.1 coordinate 149,931,193, forward strand.
AATACCGTACATCAAAATTTGTGAGACACAGCAGAGCACTAACTATATATGTTAAAAAAGAAGAAAAGTCTCAAATCAGTAATCTCAGTCCCCACCTCAAGAACCCAGAAATAGCAAAATGAACCCAATGCAGGCAGAAAGAAGAAAATGATAAAGATAAGAGAATTAAATTAAAAAACCATATACATCAGAAAAGAATAAATAAAGCTGACCATATTTGCATATGACCTGGTGGTCTTAGTAGAAAATATGAAGGAATGCAATAAAAATATACCTACAATGTGTAAGTTTAGCATAGTCACAAGATATAAGGTAAACTTGGGGTGCCTGGGTGGCTCAGTCGTTAAGCATCTGCCTTCGGCTCAGGTCATGATTCCAGGGTCTTGGGATCGAGCCCCGCATCCGGGCTCCCTGCTCGTCGGGAGGCCTGCTTCTCCCTCTCCCACTCCCCCTGCTTGTGTTCCCTCTCTCACTGTGTCTCTCTCTGTCAAATAAATAAATACAATCTTTAAAAATAAAGATGTAAGGTAAACTTGCAAAAATCAATGGTATTTCTATGTTCTTTTAATTAACAAGTGGACATCCAAATTAAAATCGCAATACTATTTGCAATTGCCCAAAAAATGAAATACTGAGGTGCAAATCTAACAAAACATATATGTCATATATACTGAAAACTAGAAGACTCTGATGAAAGAAAACAAAGAAATCTAAATGAATGGAGAAACATACTTTATTTATTGATTGGAAGACTCAGCGTAGTAAAAATATCAATCCTCCCAAAAATGGTATACAACTTTCACGCATATGAAGCAAAATTCCAGAAAGACATTTTATAGCTATATGCAAGATTATTCTAAAATGTGTTAGAAAATGCAAAGGAATTTAAATTGCTACAACAACGTTGAAAAGAAAGAATAAAGTAGGAGGAATGCTACTTTTAAGACTTAGAATATGGTCTTGACTACAGTTCAAAACCATGTGGTATTGGCAGAGGGAGAGATCAGTGCAACACAACAGAGAGCCAAGAAAGAGACCCACACTAATATGCACAACTGATTTGGGGCACACATTGCAAAAGCACTCAGTGGAGAAAAGATAATCTTTTCATGAAATGGCACTAGAGCAATTAGATACCCATAAGCAAAAACAAAACAAAACAAGACAAAAACAAAGAAAGAAAGAGAGGGAAAGAGAGAAAAGAGAGGAGAAAGGAAAGGAAAAGAAGAAAGAAAAGAAAAGAGAGAAAAAGAAAAGACAAGACCTGTCCCTCATCTTCTAAGGTCAAAAATTAACTCCTTCCATTCCTCACTCCTCCTCTCTCTTCCTTCTTCCTTCTTCCCTTCCCTGCTTCCTTCTCCTCGCCCTCCTTCTCCCTGCTCCATCCCTTTCCCCCTCCCTTCTTTCTCCTTTCTCTTTTCTTCCTCCTATACCCCTCTCTCTCTTTGTTTTGTTAGTTTCTCTTTCCTCTCTTCTTTTCCTGATTACCTCGAACTATTTGGAGACAAATATAATGCAAAATAAGGAGTATAGGGATATAAAACAATAGACATTAAAGGAAGAAATAAGATTAAATTATATTTGTCACTTCTTTCAGAATTAATGCTATGATAACATTTAAAAATATCAAGTTTCAACAAACCATAAGAGACTCTTAATCTCAGGAAACAAACAGGGTTGCTGGAGTGGTGGGGGAGTGGCTGGGTGATGGACATGGGGGAGGGTATGTGCTATGGTGAGCTCTGTAAATTGTGTAAGACATGAATCACAGATCTGTACCCCTGAAACAAGAATTTAAAAAATAAATAAAAATGTCTCAAGTTTCTGAGTGACTATAAGAAGAAAGGCTATATTAAAGTATATAGTTTTTATTATCTAAAAAATTTAAAACATATCTTAGGTGTGCAAAGACTTTTCCCCTAAAATTAAACTTAGCAGAACGTTTTAGCATTGGTTTGGGTTTGACAAACATACAATGAGATAGACTCTACTTTTTTTTTTTAAGTATGTTTGGATGGAGCTATCCTCTAGACAAAGATGTGCTTTATCACTAGCATTAATTCTAACATTTATCACTACCATATTTTAGGATCATCCCTAGGTTATTCATTTCTTTAGCCTCAACTGTGTGGAATGCACTGTACTGAGAATACATTCAAGGCAGCTGCCTTGGCAAACACTTTGCAATTCCCAGTATCAATGAACTTTCCAAGTATTTTCTATTCACAGTGCTGTGAGAAGCTTATTGAAAATGACCTTTCAAATTCTTACTTTTAGGATCTTGCTATAGTGTTACTACTCAAGGGTGGTCTGAAAACTGGCAGCAAGCATCATACAAACTTAGTAAAAATACTGTCTCGGGCCCCACCTTAGACTGACTTCTTTACAGTCTACATTTTAACAAGATCCGCAGGTTGATTCACATGCACATCAGAGTTTTTTGCATGTGTGTGGGGGCTCCTAATTAGGAGCGGACCCACTTGTTACCAGGCTGGTACTAGGAGATTTCCACTTGCCTAGACTACTGTTTAGACAGAACCAAGCACTGTTTTATGTAAACCCATATCCAAGAGTAAAGAAAAAATTTTCCAGTACAAACATTATATATAACTTTGTAATGAATTAAAGTTATTTTGGAGATAACAGGACAATGTGAAATTATATCTATTGTCATAGTTAATTAGACAAATCTACCTGTCAATTTTCTGCATTTAGAGTGAAAATTAGAGTTCCAGGATATTACAGACCCTAAAAAGTCCACGTACTACTCTTTAAAAATATTTTCTGGTACAGCTGTACTCTAGGCAAGGGGAGTGTTTTATCACAAACATTAGTACTACCACTTATTGCTGACATATATTTTAAGGTCTTTCCTGGATTAGCCATTCCTTTAGCCTTTACCATGTGGAAATATTTTGCCGTTTGCCTTTTTTTGGCCATATCAGAGAGCAAATTTAGCTTACCATTCTAATCATCATTTTAGAGTATAGAATAGTATATGCAAGAACTACACGTTTAGTGATGCTTGAAGGGGGACTTATAAGATAACATGGTCCAATGCTATGAAATCTATGGTCTTATCCCGTATCTCTTCTCCAGTTTTTCATGTGATTCTTGGTACAAAGAATAGAAAGAGAACTGGACTCAGAAAAACAAGGTCCTACTTTTATTCACAATTATTTGCTGGGGAGTCTCAGAAGGTACTTAACCTTGATTCTGGACCTTTATTTCCTCATTTGAATAATGAGATAATTTTGAAGAATAAACTTAATGAATTGATTTTATAGAAACAATAAATATTGTAATACACCAAGCACATATTAGTGCTGCCTTCATTTGATTAGAAATCCAAGATGTTATGGTATATTTTTGCTTTTGTGAGATGATATGTTAAATGGAAAGGATTCATGATTATAAAAATTGACTACTTCATTTAAAAATCATGTATTAAAACTGTATATATTAAATGTATATAGTGCACACAAATAAATATATATTATATATTACAATATATATTTAATATATAATACATGTATTTAATATATATATATACATATATATATATTTCCTGATGTTTAATCTTAGGGAATTGTCAGCATAAGCTGTAGTTTGCAGTTTTGTAGCTGTGTTCATTGAGATAATTTTGAAACTGTCTTGGCAAAAAAATATTGTTTCCAGGAAGTCCATTACTAGAGATTTTAAGTTTCAATAAAGTTGTTAGTACTGGACTTCTCAAATAGTCCAATTACTGTAATAACAAAAAATTTTTCATTACACTAAATTTTAGAAAATAAAAAATAATTGACAACCTTGATAAAGGTTACAGTGAAAACAGTTCAGTTCTAGTTTTGAACATCAGGATGTCTCTTGGTTCAAATGGCTAAAGTGGGCAGTTTCAGCAAAGGCTGAAGAGAATTTTGGAGATCAGGTTTAAGAAATGTTGCTAACGGGGCACCTGGGTGGCTCAGTCCGTTAAGCATCTGCCTTCCAGCTCAGGTCATGATCCAGGGTCCTGGGATCGAACCCCGCATCGGGCTCCCTGCTCAGCGGGAAGCCTGCCTCTCCCTCTCCCCACTCCCCTGCTTGTGTTCCCTCTCTCACTGTCTCTTTGTCAAAAAATAAATAAAATCTTAAAAAAAAAAAGCAAAAAACGTTGCTAAGCAAGGGGAAGCAGAGCAGATTGTTAGCATTATCTTGGAGCACACTGTAACTGATAATCAACATTCATTTCTTCTTTGCTCTTTAGTCATCTATGATTTACTTTAAAAGATTGCTTTCTGAGACAACATAGCTGGTATAGGTGCTGATCATAGACTTTGAGGGTGGAGACAGGAGTTTGGCATCAAGATACCATGGTACTGGTAATAGAGAAGGAGTTGGCAGTTACTGAGAAGGGATGAGAATTTTGGAGTTTTCAGGGCTATCATAATCTTCATATCTTCATGGAAAGATAACTATGTGGTTTGTTGGTATAGAAACATCAATACAGCATTAAGGAGGGCATGTGATGTAATGAGCACTGGGTATTATATAAGATCAACGAATCACTGACCTCTACCTCTGAAACCAATAATACAATCTATGTTAATTAATTGAATTTAAATAAAAAAATAAATAAAATACTTCTTAGCCAAAAAAAAAAGGAACATCAATACTTCGCATCTTTAATTGAATCTTCTGAAAAGGATCCAAAAGGTCCATATGGCATCGAGAGGGAGAAGTTGTGGGTTCTTGAAAAGACCTCTAGATTTGGACTATCAGTATCTCAGTGATGATCTATTTGATCAGAGGAATAGGACATTCTTCTACCCAATTTCCTGTATGCGGGGTCTTGTTATCAGAGTCGTTTCCATCCTTTTCAAATAATAGACTGATACTAGATATCTCTACATCATAAGGAGTGGAAGAATAAGCCAAGATTTAATGTGATCAAAAATAAATTAATATTCTATGGCAGGAGGCAAATACACTAGATTTTGATACTAGTATATTATGCAAAATTATGTTACATACATACTTAAAATAATTTACTATAAAAATAAAAAATATGCAGTAGAGGGATTAACTATTCATCCCATCAAGGAAAATTCAGTTTTACAGTAATAGCCGTCATCTGCTCTATTCATATGAATAAAGTTCTGTTAAAATATTTGTGGAAACTATTATAAATTGAGACAAATGAGAATTAGTTTGGAAAACCACACATATGTCAAGAAGCTAAGAGTGTATTTATTAACTATAATTGAGTTTTGGCAAGAGTGACTGATAGGAAATTTGAAGAGTTTACAATGCTATGAGATTGTTTTTAAAACTAGGATTTATAAAAATGTTATCACTATGTGACTTGTTTGAGAAAAGCAATGGAAGGAATTTGTTGCCAGCAAATTTACGTGGCAAGTAAACCTAACTAACAAATTAGAAAAATAAATTTGCTTGAAAGATCTCGTAGTCTGGAGAAATGGTGGTGTAGAGAAATGATTTATGTTACATTAGAAATCCATTTGCAAGAGAAAACTTTTAGTGTGCAAGAAAATAAAGCAAAACAACCAAGAAAATTATCAAGTGGGCTTCTGGGAATACATAAAAGGAGTAGTCAATGCATCAATCAATCTGGGTTTATAGGTAAATAAACATATTTTAAGGAGAAATGCTTACACAAAATTTAGCATAATTAATTATAAAATAAAATTTTAAAGTAAATAGGTTAGAATAAGTTCAAGTCAGTGGAAAATCACAATTATCATTGACACCATATTTATGAGGATATTCTGATCAACTATAGCAAGTAGCTATTGTAAAATAGGCATGGACTCAACCTCATAGAGGATAATTATATAAAACCCAAATAATTCCGTGTTAAGAGGCACTAAACACATGCACATAATCAGTAAGACATAAAAGTTTTGAGTAATGAATTGAATAAATCTCAGCATATTATTTTCCCATTTGTTAATTGAAAAGTATATCTCCTTCAGCAATATCTCTTCCTGTCAGGTGCTCCAGCAGATATATTGCTTTCTTAGGCAGAGTTTCTCAAAATGACAACTTGTGCACTGAAGGGATGATAAAGGAATAAATAACTCTGTTAGCATTATGAAAACTCAAGCCCAATGGATATTGCCTCAGTAATAAATATAATTATTATGGGGATAGTGTGGTTTGAACAACATAAGAGAAAGGGGGCCTTCTGAAATTTTATGAACTAGGAATTGATCTATGAAAGATGTGACATTTTAAAGATTATGCAAAGGGAATATTTGGTAATGTGAGGGTGTCATAAAAGAGTATTGAGTCCAGGTACTTGATAGAAGCGGTAATAGATATATTTGATTATGAAGGATTAGCGAATAAGGTAAATTGTGAAAAATCTGAAAACAAATTGAAGACATTTCTAATATTGCTCTGAACTACATAATTAAGTTAAATTATTCTAGTCTGTAATGGTCAAGTCTTAGACCTCTTTGGTCAAGCCTGTCACCTCCCACCTGAGCCATCTCATCCAGCTTCCAATTGCATCCCATGACCCATCAGCGACGGTCATGACCAGACTAATTTTATTTAACCTTTGGTTCACCATATTTTGTTTTGTCATCTTTCCCTGGAACACTCAATGACTCTCACTCTCTGCTCAATTACGGTCAAATTCCTTAGTCTGACGTTCACAGTCCTCTACATTTGATTACAAATAACTGCTCTGCAGCCTTTATCTTTTCTTGCAGTGGACCACAGAGCCTCTATCTTAGTCATCCTAAGTTTCTTGTACTTTTCCTAAACAGTCATTAGACTTTTCTGCTTTTAATGACCCTACCACCTGTGTTTGAAACACTGCTCCACCATCTTTGTCTAACAAATGTACTCATTTCAAGGCTCATTTCACATGTCAGTGATTTCTCAAGTAGACATAAACTCAGATTTTCACCAAAGAGTGTATTTTATCTCTGTTGTCACGTAGTGATTATTAATACGATTGCTTCAATTCTCAAAAATATTCATTGGACGGTCCATGAATTTAGTCATCTCAGTAATTTCAACTACTTCAGTAGAAAGATAATCTGAGGCATTAAGCCTTCCTAATTTTAGGAAGTCAAAAATGTTTAAAAATGAGTGAAGGAGGGAAGGATAGAATGGGGGGAATAATACAGAGGAGTACTGGACTAGTATGAAGATTAATCTAGATGAAGAAAAAACCATTGTCTGAAATAACTCTGGTATGACAGAAAAGAAAAAATAAGTAGGTTAACAAAAAAAAATAATGTACTCGATCATATTTATTACAAGTATGAAAGCACGTGTAGTTTAAAATGTTGCTCACATTGTTATTTAATGATGCTATGTTTTCTTGCTCATATGACATGGTTGTAAATGACTTAAATTGAAAAATACTATTTATTTAAAATGTGAAACATATACAAAAACTATTACTACTGTAATAGACAGTAGAGGGTAATGATTCAGAGTCGGAATTTTTCCTCTTCTCCTTGTTCGCTGCATCATCTTGACAGGTCTCCTGATCTATTTGTACCTTGGTTTCCTCATTGTGTAAAGGAGAATATATATCAGTAGCCTGGATATATTTCTCAATCTGAAAATTTCCCTGTCTACCCACAGTATATTATTTAAAAATAGTTTTAAGGGGTGCCTGGGTGGCTCAGTCGTTAAGCGTCTGCCTTCGGCTCAGGCCATGATCCCAGGGTCCTGGGATCGAGCCCCACATCGGGCTCTCTGCTCCACGGGAAGCCTGCTTCTCCCTCTCTCTCTCCCCCTGCTTGTGTTCCCTCTCTCGCTGTGTCTCTCTCTGTCAAATAAATAAATAAAATCTGTAAAAAAAAAAAAGTTTTAAAATGAATTCTGTGTGTGTGTTTCAAATAGTTTAATCTTTTCCAGCTTTGCTACGTGGGTGATCCTGTGCCTAGGCATTTTTAAGTGTAATATAGTTTGTGAATCTCTTAAGGCCTCTTCAGGAGGGGAAACTATCATATTTAGTATAACACAGTCTTGTTTCTGGCTTCCTTGTGATGTTAATATTAGATTTTTGGCTCTTTTCCAAATATAATATGCTGTGCTAGCATTTTCTTATAGAGCCTAAAAAGAATGGGAAAGAACTCTTTGTTTTCCCCTGAAATGACTGAAGAAGCCTCTCCTGATCACTGAAGACCTGGAAGCAGGCTAACAGACAGGAATTATAGTGTGAGGAATATTTGCTAAGATTCCTTTTAAGGCCTGGTAACATCTTCTATCCCATAATTAATTCAATGTGTTGTGATCCAAGACATTTCCAGTTCAGATCCTTTTCCGGAGGATAATACTAAGCTATAGAAGGAAAGGCGAATGCTATGGTGGCTTGAGTTTCATCTCGGCATCCTTTGCTACATAAGGCATCTCCTCTGGTACATTTTTATTCCTTATTGGCATCCACAGGAATACTTGTCAATTCCCTGGTTAGATATCTAGTCTGCATCTCCTTATCCAGACTCTAAAACCTCATTTTCCCAGGGACGACCACTTCCTTCTGCAAGGAAAAGGGAGAACAGGAGACATTTAAATGCTTTTCCATACTACTGCTGTGAGGAGAGGGTGTGGGCTTGGTCCTTCTAATGCCTGGGAATAGAATGCTGCCATCTCCCCTCTAGCAACCATACAGTGTTGTTGCAGGAGATTATTGAATGAGACTTGACATCTTCTTAGACCCCGTCTGAAAATGACTTACACAGGTCATCTTTCATCTTCAACCTCTAAATTTAAAGAGGATTCCCTCATTTACCACCCTTTTTCACGGGATCAGCCTAGGGCAGGACAATAAATGGTGAGGGACTTCCATTTATACCCAACCCTTATTTTTTTCCCAACAAGTTTTCTCCAACATTTTCCTATCCCCTTGTCCAGTTTGGAGCCTCTTATCTTTCCAAGGGCTATAGATCATTTAGCTACTGACAAAACCATGCATGTAACAAACCAACTGTAACTTAGCAGCATACAATGATATATTTATTTTTAAGATTCTATTTTTTTAAGTAATCTCTGTATCCAATGAGGGGCTTGAACTTACAACCTTGAGATCAAGAGTCACATGTTCTGCCAGCTAGCCAGCCAGGCCCCCCCACAACAATATGTTTAAATGATTCTGGATTGGTGGAGACTTAGCTTATCAATGGGGGTTCAGTTGGGCTTGACTCCAAGTTGCAGACTGGGTCTAGGTCTCCTCCACCTTGGATCTGTGGCTACCCAAGGCATGAAAAAGCAGAAGTGAAGGAGAGAAAACACATCTGTCAATAATATCTCATTGGCTGAAGTAAGTCACAGGCCAAGCCCAAATTCCAGAGACTGGGAAGTCCATGCTATCCACCATGAGACCATGGCAAGGAGATGGATGTACAATACTACTACAGGGAAGTGAAGAATTAAGACTAACAATTCAAAATATCAGAGATAAGGAAAAATAAAATTTCACTCAGCTATCAGTATCCCTAGTTTAGTTAAAATATCATATTTTCTTTCTCTTTGCCTCTTTTTTTTTTTTAAAGATTATATTTATTTATTTGACGGAGAGAGAGAGAGAGAGAGAGAATGTGAACACACAAGCAGGGGGAGCGGCAGGCAGAGAGAGAAGCAGGCTCCCAGCAGAGCAGGGAGCCCGATGTGGGACTCGATCCCCGAACCCTGGGATCATGACCTGAGCTGAAGGCAGATGCTTAATTGATTGAGTCACGCAGGCGTTCCTGCATCTTTTTTTCTGGTACAAGAGAGACTAAAATCAAGTCTAGTCTGAACAGTGAAAAGAGTGATGGGATAAGTGAAGATATTTCAGGGATAATGCAATTCAGCAATTTTACCATATATTTGAGTATTCTTTGGCTCCTCTGGAACTCTCTCTTTCTTTTTCCCTTCCTGGATTAGTAACATTTGGAAATGATATTGTTTAACCTTCTCTCTCTCCTCTAAAAATATGGAGGTCTTGTTGTTCTAACTTGGCCTAAAGACTGTAGGAGGAGAGCTGGTTTCAAGATGGAGCCATGTAAGGCTCAGTCCATGCAAGAGTCTGGGAAGGAAGCCCAAGGCATTAGGTCCAAGGGGCAGATGGAGAACAAGAACTAGATAAGAGATGAAAAATCAATAGGGAAATATTGAACCAAAACTATACTTTAGACCAAATGCACCTATCAGACACATACAGAGCATTCTATTCAGCAGCAACAGAGTACCCATCCTTCTCAAGTACACATGGATCATTCTCCAGGAAAGACTATATGACAGGTCACGAAACAAGTCTTAGCAAATTTAAGAAGGTTAAAACCATACCAGGTATCTTTTATGACCCACTATGGCATGAAACTAGAAATTAATACTAGAAAGGAAGCTGGAAAATTGACAAATAAGTGGAAATTAACTCCTAAAGGACCAATAGGTCAAAGTTGTTTTTGTTTTTTTTTTTAGAAAAGATAAACAAAACTGACAAATCTTTAGTTAGACTAAGACAAAAAAAAGGAAACTCAGATAAATAAAACCAAAATGGAAGAGGAGACATTATAACTGTTAGCACAGAAGTACTAAGGATTATAAATGACTACTACGAATAATATGCCAACAAACTGGATAATCTAGAAGAAATGGATAAATTCCTAGAAACATACAACCTATCAAGACTGGCTCACAAAGACAGAGAAAAATCTTAACAGACCAATAACAAGTAAGGCATTTAAATCAGTCATCAAAATCTCCTAACAAAGAAAAGCCCAGGACCAGATGGTTTCCCTGGTGAATTCTATTAAACATTTAGGAATTAAGGCCAATCCTTCTCAAACCCTTCAAAAATTTTGAAGAGAAGAGAACACTCCCAAACTCTTTTTATGACGCCAGTATTATTCCGATACCAGAGCCAGTTAAGGGATTTGAAGAAGAGGACTTAATAGGAAAGAAAAAACTATAGGCCAATATCCCTAATGAATACAGATGAAAAAATTCTCAACAAAATGTTAGCAACTGAATCCAACAGCACATTAGGAGGATCATACACCATGATCAAGGGGGATTTATTCTGGGGATGCAAGTATGGTTCAATACATGCAGATCAATAAATGTGATACACCACACTAGTAGAATAAAAATAAAAACCATATGATCATCCTAAGAAATGCAGAAAAATACATTTGATGAAGCACAACATCATTTCATCATAAACAATTTCAACAAATTGGGTATAGAAGGAACATACCTCAACATAATAAAGGCCATATATGACAAGCCCACAGCTAACATTAAAATCAATGGGGGAAAGTTTTAGTTTTCCCTCTAAGATTAGGTATAAGACAAGGGTGTCCATTCTCACCACTCTTATTCGACATAGTACTGGAAGTCCTAGTCAGAACCTTTGAGCAAGAAAAAGAAATAAAAGACATCCAAATTGAAATAGAAGAAGTAAAATTGTCTTTGTTTGCAGATAATATGATTTTCTATATAGAAAATCCTAAAGACTCTACCAAAAGACTGTTAGAACTCAGAAACAAATTCAGTAAGGCTGCAGGACATAAAATCAACATACACAAATTCGTTGTGTTTCTACAAACTAACAACAAAATATCTGAAAAGAAAATAAAATAATCCCATTCACAATAGCAGAAGGAATAATAAAATACTTAGGAATAAATGTTAACAAGGAGGTGAAAGATCTGTATATAGAACACTATAAGACTTTGATGAAAGGCATTAAAGATGACACATATAAATGGAATGATATCCTGAGGTAATGAATTGGAAGAATTAATATGGTTAAAATGTCCTTACTACCCAAAGCCATCAGTAGATTAAATGGAATCTCTATCGAAATTCCAATGGGAGGGGCGCCTGGGTGGCTCAGTCATCAAGTGTCTGCCTTGGGCTCAGGTCATGATCCCAGGGTCCTAGGATTGAGCCCCACATCGGGCTCACTGCTCAGCGGGAAACCTGCTTCTCCCTCTCTCACTCCCCCTCCTTGTGTTCCTTCTCTCGCTGTGTCTCTCTCTGTCAAATAAATAAGTAAAAAAATCTTAAAAAAAAAATTCCAATGGGATTTTTCACACAAATAGAAAAAACAAACATGAAATTTGTATTAAACCACAAGAGACACTGAAAGTCAAAGAGATCTTGAAAAAGAAAAACAAAGCTAGAGGCATCATGCGTCCTGATTTCAAACTATATTACAAAGCAATAGTAATTAAAACAGTATGGTATTGGCATAAAAACAAACATCTAAATCAATAAAACAATATAGAGAGCCCCAAATAAACCCATGAATGTATGGTCAGTTAATTTATGATGAAGGAGCCAAGAATATACAATGGAGAAAGGGCAGTCTCTTCAATAAATGGTGTTGTGAAAGAAAACTGGAAAGCCACATGTAAAAGAATGAAACTGGACCACTATTGTACACCATATACAAAAATTAACTCAGAAATGGATTAAAGACTTGAATGTAAGACCTGAAAGAAGACATAGGCAACAATCTCCCTGACATACATCTCGGTGATGATTTTTTGGATTTCACACCAAAGGCAAAAGTGACAAAAGCAAAAATAAACAAGTGAAACTACATCAAACTTGAAGCTTCTGAACAGTAAAAGAAACCGTCAACAAAATGAAAAGACAATGTATGGGATGGGAGAAATTATTTGCAAGTCATATTCCTGATAAAAGGTGGAATCCAAAATATATAAAGAACTCATTCAATTCAGTATTAAAATGGGCAGATGAATTGAATAGACATTTTCCCAAAGACATACAAATGGCCAACAGGTGCATGAAAATGTGTCCAAAATCACTAACCATCTGAGAAATGCAAATCAAAACTACAATGAAAAAAAAAAAAACTACAATGAAATATCACTTCACATCTTTTAGAATGGTTTTCACCAAAACAACAAAAAGACAAAACAAAACAAAACACCCTAAGAGATAACAAGTGTTTGTGGGGATGTGGAGAAAAGGCAACCTTTGTGTACTGCTGGGTAGAAATGTAAATTAGTAGAAGTACTGTGGAAAATAGTATGGGGTTTCCTCAAAAAAGTTAACAGTAGAGCTACCATACGATCTAGCAATCTATGCTGGGTACTTCTCCTCAGGAAATGGAATCAGAATCCTGAAGAGACATCTGCACTCTCATGTTCACTGCAGCATTATTTACAATAACCAAACTATGGAAAAAACTGAAATGTCCATCTATGGATGCATGGATAAAGAAGTGATTTCATTGTATATAGCCAAGGGAATATTACTTGTCCATGAGAAAGAAGGAAATCCTGTCATTTGCTACCACACAGATGAGGGCATTATGCTAAGTGAGATGAGTCAGACAGAAAAGCACAGATGCTGTTTATCACCTACACGTACAGTCTGAAAAAGCTGAACTCCTCGAAAAAGGTAATCAAATCACCATTTCCAACGACTGGGGGCTAGAGGAAATGGGAAGATGTTGGTCAAAGTGTACAAACTTCCAGTTATGAGAAAATAAGTTCTGGGGATCTAATGTGCAGCATGGTGATTATAGTTGACAATATTGGGTTGTATACTTGAAAGTTGCTAAGAGAGTAGATCTTAAATGTTTTTACCACAAATAAGAAATGGTAATTAAGAAATGATAGAGCTGTTAACTAATGCTACCGTGGTGATTGTTTCACAGTATGTGAGTGTATTAAATCAACACATTGTATACCTTAATCTTGCACAACATTATGTCAAGTGTATCTCAATAAGGTGGGAAAGAGTAAATAAATAAGACAGGAAAAGCAAATGTTAGGAGAGTTTTTCAATGCTGCTTTAAATTCGGCTATTATTTTTTTAGCTTTTAAACTTTTTTATATATGCAATTGCCATTTTGAAGAAAGGGAAAACAGGGTTGTAAATAGGTTTGAATGACAAAGCTACTTTGTGACAAGCTGGGAGGTAAACTTAGGTCTATGTGATTCCAGTCTGGATGTTTACTTATCTATCACACTACACAGTATCCTCAGCTAAGTAATCAATTTTCCCATATATAGAAGAAATTATGCTCCCCTCCTTTTTTTTTTTTTATACCTGACTAGACCCATTTTGTGGTTTTGATAAGACTCAATTTTTTTTTTATTGTCAGGAGCAAATAACAGCTGAATAGTTTCATGCCAGACTTAAATACATATTGCTTTTAGAAAATAATTCCATTTGGCTTTTTGACATGTTAGTGAAGGAGAACAATTTGCACTGTATTTCAAAGACAATGAAACAAGTAGCCTAGCTTTGCATTTGCTTTGTTTAAATAAAAAAAAGTAATTTCATGTTACATTTTCCCTGTTTAAGATTATTAAATATTTTTAAAGTTGTTCTTAAAATTCACATGCATGTTGACCTGCAAAGATCAAAAATTATATATATATAATTTTTATAAAATTTATATATATATTTGTAACTAAAGGTATTTGGGAATCGGTTATTTTTTAATCTGATTTATGGAAATTGTAATGATTTGGGCATGTTTTAAAAGCAGGCACTATGGATGCCAAGTTATATTTTCATGTGGAGGAACAGTACCATAGGAACAAAAATATATCCTTTATTAAAATGTTTTTGGACATCAAAAACACATAGAGGTTATATAGGAAAGACTTCTAAAAAACTGCATTTGTTATTTGATGTGAATGGGGAATGAATTATCAATGTGAAATTTAACTGTTTACCAAACTCAGTGGTTGAATGTTTGTTTTTCAAACTTGGACCATTATTTATGTTGAACTACAGATACATAGTTTCTTTATCAATTGGGCATTTCTATCTTCTGGTCTTATGACTTGCTAAACTTGTCCAAATATTTCAAGAGAAATTTAGCATTCCCAAAACAAGGTTAATTTAATTTGTTTGAATAAATATGATATGTTTTAACCAGACTGACTTTGTTCTAAGATGATTATCTTCTAAAAATGTAGGCAAGGGCTTAAAACTTGAATAATTAAGGAATCAAAGTTGAAGAGATTTCAGAATCAATATTTTTTTTAAAAGTTCAGTAGGTAAGTGCAAGTGATACTACTGAAAATAAGAGTAAGCAAATATATATTTTTGAATATTATAGATTTTTTTCAATACCTGGGAAGACATAATTATGTTTCATAAGTACCACTTCATAAGATTTATGTGTACATACTTGGAGATCACAGGATTCTGTGAGAAAACAACTGTCAACTTTATTTTATTAAAGAAAATAATTCCAGAAAAATTCAATTTTTCTTTATGCTTAGAGAACAAGGAGAGATAGAGTCACTTGATACAAAATATTTTCTTTTTCTTTATGCAAGTTATTTAGTTTTGTTTTGCTTCATTCATTCAGAAGTCTTTTTCCAGAGTTCTTTATAGATTTTTATCATTTTACAGATTGCTTAAAATCAGGGCACATAGAATATTCCCAGTTTTAAGTAAAAGGAATGGGCTTTGTGTAGTCAGCTAAAAGTGAGTTTCTGCTAAGAATATAAGGAGGAGCAAAGGAGAGCAGGAAGCATTTGCACAATCCCTAATATCGATAAACTTTTTGACCAAGAATAAAAGAGACAACACAAATTATCTAATAAGATACGAAGGAGAGAATATCATTACTGACCCCACAGACATTGAAAAAGATAATTATACAACAAACAACTGTATATACATAAATTTGATAACTTAGATGCAATAGATCAATCCTTTGAAGACACAAGCTAACAAAGAGATGATCTGAACAATCATGTTTTTAATAAATGGAATTTCTACTAAGCAAATCTTCCAGAAGAAAGAAAACTTTAAGCCCAGATGGTTTCACAGGCTAATTCTAACAAAGACTGAAGGAGAAATAATCCCAGTTCTACACAGTCTTTCCCAGAAAATGAGGGGGATGGACTTCTTCCCAAAACATTTTAGGGAAGTTGCAATACCCTGAATTCAAAATCAAAGATATCACCAGAAAAGAAAACTGTAGACAAATACTTCTTAAGAGGATTTGTTTTTTGTTTTTGTTTTTTGTTCTTGTTTTTTTTCAAAATGAGAGTAAAATTAAAAAAACAAACGAACATGTAAGGCCAAAATATTGTAATCCAAATGTTTATATTTCCTCTAAATTTAAATATCTTTATAGATAATTTGTTTAAACAAAAGAGAATGATTAATAATATAAAACACAAAAGCATAAAGAACTTTTAGGAGTTGCTTTTTCATTTTGCTCACTTTTCCCACATGACACTAGAGTTTTCCACTCATAGATGACTAACTAGTTGAAGTTGAAGACATTATTTTAAGACATTAGTTTTGACATTGTGATCCAAAATATTAACTCCTGTGTTCTAAATCCTTGACAAGTTTTAATCCCTGAATGGAGTGCAAAGTATAAGATTAAGAAGCTGAGATGAGTTCCTAGCTAAAGGATTATGGGGGTGATAGTAGGATGCCAGAGAATAGGAAATGCTGGTATCCCCCAGGTCCTTGTATACTTTACTACACTGTCCACTGGTCAGATTGTCCCATATGATTCAGCCAGCGTTTCTGAAGTAGATGATTGGGTTTGAAGGAGTTTCACTAATTTTACCATATATGTTAACTAACTAGAATTTAAATAAAAACTTGAAAAAAATAGTTTCAATCCATATGAAAGTCTAACCCTGTCTCTGCCCCCGTTTTCTTATATCGAGATTACCACACCCTGGGGCTGCATCTTCAGCAAACTCTTCTTGAATCTGTCAAATTTCTTAAGATAGTATTTCCCTTTCTGTGTCCCCCATCTCACCACATCCCTACACCCAAATACCAGTCTACGGTGGAAAACTGGAACTTAGCATCTTTTAAAGTGTAAAAACTGATAGTATGCCATGTATAAACTCTAAAAATCCAGAGCTATGAATGTGATTAAAATTTACTAGGTATATGCATGAGGAAGATAGTACAAGATTTGCTCTTTGAAGAATTCAAACTCATGCATATTTGAAATACCGAAACTGTTTACATTCCAGAATCCCTCTGCTTCTTTTCCTAAAATCCTTTGCTTGGAGTTTCAAGTGTTTTAATGTTCTCAGGGAAAGGAACCTTCATTTAAAGTTGACATAGGTTCTTTACTGTTGTTTCCAAATCAGATTCTAGGTTTACTGACTTAGACACAGGGTGACAGCATAATATTTTACTAATGTACAGAAGACCTTGGATGTATAAATAAAATTTGCTGTACAATTTTCAGAAGCAACACTTAGAATATATCCAAAAGAAAAGAAAACACAAACTCAAAAGGAGAGCCAAACCCCTGTGTCCACAGCAGCATTATTTACAATAGCCAAGACATGGAAACAACCCAAGTGTCCAGTGATGGATGAATAGATAAAGAAGATGTGTTATGTATACACAGTGGAATATTATTCAACCAGACAAAATGAGAAATTCCTGCCATTTCTGACAACATGAATGGGCCTTGAGGGCATTATGTGAAGTAAAATAAGTCAGATAGAGAAAGACAAATACTGTGTGATCTCCCTTATATGTAGAATCTAACACAAACAAACAAACAAAAAACCCAGACAACCAAAGTCACAGAAGAGTAGATAAGATTTGTGGTTACCAGAGATGGGGGATAGGGAAAGGGGAATTGGAGGAGGGTGGCCAAAAGGTACAAACTTTCAGTTATAAGAGAAATAAGTACTAGGGATAGTAATCGTTTCACAATGTATGTACGCCAAATCTTTATGCTAAGTATATAGAAACTTACACAGTGGATGTGTGTGTAATTATATCTCAGTAAAACTGGACAAAAAAAATAAAATAAAACCACAATGATCTCAACATGACAAAAAACCCACAAAATGTGTGAGATAAATCTGAATTTCCAAACTTTGATACTAAGTAACTTTTTTCTCCTTTCAGCCTGATAATGAACTGGTCAGATATAATTTTTTTAAAGGGCATTCTTGCCCTTATCTTTTATATTGTGGTAATGAGTTCTAATATTTGGAAAACTGAGCAAATAGTTTACAGTCTTTTCTTGAGAGATCTAAAATTTATCTTACTTCAGTGGGTATACACACACGCTTTTACCTATCAGAAAGGACCAACACAAAAGTATTAGTTCATATAATTGGATTATGAACAGTGTTAAGCAAATTGATGCTTCAAATTCAGGTTCTGTCTACATTGAAAAAGAGCAATTAAAGAGTGGGTACACCTCCCCCCCACTTAACTACATAGCTTAAACTTCACACCATGACACTAGTAGGTCCTAAGGAGCTTATCTTGAAAGGTCTTTATCCATGCCCATGGAGAGTCTTTGGGTCTTTACTGTCAGCGTATTTCCAGTCCATGGAATCTTTTTAGTAAACAACATCCATAGAATGAGCAGCTGCATGGATGGTTTTAACAGTTTCAGAAAGAAGACATCTACTATAATGTGAGGTCAAATTTTGCTCTGCCTAATAAATGAGGAAACAAGCATCAAATAGCCTTTAGAGATGTTTTTATTTGACAACACATCTGGAGCCCATAAAGATAATTTTGCCTTTATACCCTGGGAAAAAGATACCATTAAACAATGCTCTGAAACCTAGTTACTCAACATGAGATAGTTATAATCACACTCCTTTCTAAACTTTTTGTTCGTTTGCCCGATTACCACATGTGGAATTGTAGGAAACCCAATAGAAACAATTTTGACTTGTCCTCGGTTTTATAAATAAATACTTCAAAAAAGAACATGAAAATGGACAAAGGGATTAGTAATAGATTACACAAAGATAAGCAATTCAGAGTAAATAGCAAACAACAAATGAGGCTTTATTAAAATGGGGAGTGTGTAAAAATGGTAATAGATACAAATATAGGTCACTGGTTATATCACAGAGATTAAAATATATTTTGAATATATAATATGTTTATGTATGTTGATGCTTACTGAGTTTTACTTTATTTTTGAAGAATATAGCTGAGAAATGATATGCCCCTTTGTCATGGAACAACTTATCAATGACCTAACCTGAGGCAAAAAAGTCAGGTATCTTTTTTCGTTTCTTTTTCCCAGAGTGCGTAACAGTATTTACATTAAGTCACTTTCAAAATAAAGGATAATACAAAATCTAAACTCTTTGGGACACGAGGATCTTAAACAAAACACACTAAAGCTTTCACAATATATTAGAGAAAAATATTTAACAAGTTGCACTGCTGTTTAGCTATTATCCTTCAGCAGCTTACAGATTGAAGGAGTCTGAGAAACTCATTATACGTATGCTCACACATGTTCCCTTTCAATCAACCCTTCCTCAGAATTCTTCATTTTATACCTATAGAATGTATGGTGGTCATTTTACTCTTGTTTTGTTTTTCCAAAACACACAGAGCCTGAACAATTCTTTTTATGATTTTAGTATTTAATTAGGTGTTGACTTGAGATGTGTGCATGTCTAGAGCACAGTAACTAAATGCAGCCACTTCTTTGGGACTTATGACATATTCTTGTTGTTAGTAGCCAAGGGCAGCGGCTGCAAAATAACTGGGTGGCTTAAGGGAGAGAAAGTAAAAGACGGAGGCTTTCTTGTGAAGCCTGAAGAAAGAAATGTCCAAATTCTTGGTCAGGTTTCACTCTGTTTTGAGCCAATTTGCCACATCACAGGTCCCCACTTCACAGAATGAAGCATTCTGATAAAGAAAATTGAGTCTCTGAAGAAGTGGCATGACTCCCCGTATTTTTGCATATTGTTGATACACATTGGTAAAATTGAAACAGTTTCAAGTACAACACAAACTACAAAGACTGGAGATATTCTTTCACTGCAACTTATCATTATTGGAATTGAGTCTGTCCTTGTTTTTTTAGTGTCTTTGGAAGAAGTGTTATTCTAAATGAAAGGATTTTCCAAGTCACCAAAAAGTGTATTCCTTCAAGCACAAAAGGTTTTCATCACTTTTAAATATCTTGGATTCTGGAAATCTTTCTAAAATCGTTGTGCTTTGTTTTATAAAACAGCAAACACAGAAGATAATGAGGTATGGTTTTCTAAACTGCGTTTTTAACCTATTTAGCAATGCAGTAAATAATAATTAAAGCTATCACTGAAGGAGGCCTTCTTTATGCCAGGGGTTCTGCTAAGCACTTTACAAGGATCACATCTCTTAAACTTAGGATATGTCTAAGAGGAGATCCTGCCTCAGGTCATATTATTAGAAGAGGACACAGATGTGAACCCAGGACAAGCTGGGTGTGCCTCCCCCGGGCTTGCCTTGCTGACCACGAAAGATTGATGGGTTTTTTTTGTTTCTTTTTTCTTCTGGTGTAGTTTTCCTTTCTCTATTTCCCTGGCAGTTATTCATTGTCTCTTTCTCTCTCTCAGTTACTGTGTCTGCAAGTTCTGTCATCCCCTTATTCTCAGTTTTAGTGTTTCTCAGAAGACAAAGGAGCACCCAAAAGAGTCATTAGGGATATCATCTGGAGTCTGAAATTAGTTCATCATCTTTAGGTTGCTAGTCCTTGTGATAACTTTCCTTGTCATTAGATATTATATTCACTTTTTTCAATATTTTTTCAGAAAACTATTCAGAAACCAAAAATTGAATAAGTTGAATATTATCATATTGGAGATATTTCTTCATTTCTAAGTTATGTAACACAGTGGTTTTATGAGGAGGTTTTTTTCTTCTTCAGGTAAATTGGAGTTCAGCAATGCATGACATTTATTCATCATATAGTTCTGGTTTCTACATGAGCTTGTTGTTGAGTAAAAATAAATAAATAAATAAATAAGACATCTCTGCCCTCATGGAGCTTACTGTCGAGTAGGAAGAAAGGCGATAATGATTTTGCACTTATTTACAGATCAGAAACTCTAGGATCTCAGCAATTAGTGTCAAGCTTGCCTCACAAACGAGCAGGGGATGCATTTCTATCTGCCAGTAACTGCATCTATGCTATCTTCTTCCAATTCTGCTTCCTTCTTTCTTTCTCTTCTTTCTTGCCTTTCTTCCTGCCTGACTTTTTTTTTTTGTCTTCCTTTCTTCCTTCATCTTTTGCTTTTATAGGAACAAAAGATTAAAATGTACATTTTTGATTACATATATGAGAAACTGGTAATGACATCATCATCACTATACTGGTGAAAATGGCTCCTGTTTATTAAGCACTCAGTTTATTCCAGGCACTGTTGCAAGCATTTTACATATTCTTTTTGATTTAGTTCTCACAACTCTATGAGGTGTCCACTACTATTATCGGTACAGTTTTACTGATGAGGAGACCAACACTGAGAAATGTTAAAGAAACCATTCAGAATGTGCTGGCTGGTAAATGACGGCCATCGCTCAGTCAAATCTAGATGTTTGAGATGCTTATATAGTACTCTTCAGGTATATTTTCTTTGGTTGGTAAATCTTAGGGTCCTCTAAAACAATTTATCTTTGTCTTTGTGTTATACATTTAATATCAGGTAACTAATTGCATTTCTACATATTTACTACAGTTCATTGACTCTAAGACCACACTGATGGCATTTTAGGTACTAGTCAGAATGAGAAAAAGCTACCAAGTAAATAATGACTCTCCATTGATTTTAAGACACATCCCAATTATATAAATGTTAAAATGTAAACATAGGCATCCTAGAATCCACGAAAAATAAATGAATACATAAAAACAAAGAAGACAACATTGTGCACAATCAACAGTTTATGGGGGGAAGAGGGAAGGGTGAAGTCAGGGTTAGCTGGAACCACTGAAGAGTTATTTTCAAAAAGAGGGAAAAAAAGGCTTTTAACCCAAACTTGTTAACTAAAACAGTAAAAAAAATTCCAATCCCATATTGCAAGTCTGAAACAATTTATTCACAACTAGTGAAACATACATTTTTAGTCAATTATACATGGCAAAGGTGTTGAGTTTTTTTCTAGCAAGTAGTTAGTTGACCTTCTGGAAAATACCTTGACTCTGTGCAAGCTTGTTTTTAGACTTTGTTGGGTTGGTCTGTTCCAGCTTTGCCCTTACCTGTCCTGTTGGGCATGACCCTTACTGCTAGGGCATGGTTCTAAGAGTAAGAATGTGCCCTTGTTTCCTCAATTGAATGCCTAGAGTGTTCAGCAAAGTCTCTTCATTCTGGCCATGCCTAATTTCCAAGGTCTTTCCTGTATCACGCAACCTCTGAAATTTCTGTTCAGGTCTCAGCTTCCCAGGAGCTGTTCCAGTCTGGTTTTTCAGAGTCACACCCTATGAATTTGCAGCTCAGGAGTTAGCCAAAAACCAGAAGGGAATTTTTATGCAGATTTTGCAACTCCTTCTCTATGCATCCTTCCTCTCTACTATACTACCCCCAAATCCCAGTATTTTTCTCAGTGTACTCTTCCTAGAAAGGACTCCCCTTCGCTTGGACTCCCTCTCTCTGGCCTATGGTTTGGAAAACTACATCAAGGATATTGTATGGTATCAGGAGTCCTGGACCTCTGGCTTAGAATTTCTATTTTAAAAACAAGATGTAAATGTAAAACCAAAACTTTTTTTAAACCAAAACATTTTATTTTTTAAAAGATTTATTTATTTATTTGAGAGAGAGAGTGTGGGTGTGTGTGGGAGGGAGGCCGAGGGAGAGGGAAAGAGAGACAACTTCAAGCAGACTCCCCGCTGAATGTGGAGCCAAACTCTGAGCATGGGGTTCAATCTCACGACCCTGAGATCATGACCTGAGCTGAAACCAAGAGTCGAATCTCAACCCAATGAGCCACCCAGACTCCCCTAAACCAAAACACTTTAAATCAAAAAGTTGAGAATATGAAACAATATACATGACATAAACATTTAGATTTTAGGCATGAGATTTAATAATTTTGACTGTTTTATCACAGAGACTTTAACAGACTGAATTCATCTCTTATGAGCCTAGACCATGTTGTCTATGATAAACTGAAGTAAAACATGTGGATATTAAAAATTTTTAAGGTACAAAAAAAGAGGGAAAATATATAAAATTGAAATGCTTGAACTCATGAATACTTCATCAGTTCTTATGCTGAGATGATTTTCTTGAATATTTTTTTCAAGATGATTGACCTATATAGACAAGGCAGTTAAAGTGATTTGATTCCTGTCTGTTTCTTTCCAGTATGCACCTGTGCTAATGGTCTGAGCACTAGTCTTGGCTGCCTGACAAAGGGTTTGGATGATTCGAGAAAATATTAGAATTATACAGATGTTATATTCATGCACTACTCCATATGGGGAATAATTTAGGAAATAAAGTTAATCTCGTACATTGGATGACTTCTGTTAATAGTATTCTGAATGAATACAAATAAAAGTGGTAATTGATGTTCTACAATTTATTTTCTACTATTTACGTAGTTTACATACAGAGATAAATTTTGCCCGTAGCATTTTAATGTCATTTGAAGCATAGTTATAACTTACTAGTTATAAGTTGATAAGTTATGTTGATTTTTACTCTTAAATTAAAAAAAACTCTTAAGCTCTTATTTTGCTAACGATAGATGCCGTGAGATAGTAAGCATTAAAAGTACTTAGGAATAATTGTATCTTTTTGTTTAATATTAAATTTAACAATTTTCATGGAAACAATTTAAGTCACTTTGAACATTCTCATGATCATGGACAAGGTGCTCTGTTTTTCTCTTTCTTATTTTTTTCAGTTCAGAAACAGCAGGGACTTTGGAGTTTAGGAAGTATGCAGCAAATTTCAATTCTGGTTAAAAATGTGGTGGAGAATCTCTGTAATTGGGAAATGAGAAAAAAGAGAGTATTTTCAACATATTTTATCACATACATTTTAATAAAATACTTATTAATTATTAGGTAGCTGAAAAGATATGGTTCTCTCCATTTTTAACCTAAAAGAATACATAAGTAAGAAGCATTTTGGGCCTTTATTATGAACACATCTGTGTTATTATTTCTAAGTTAATGAAATTTCAAGTAGGCTTAAGTAACCCAACAGCAAACAGTTGTAAGATGCAAAATGTTGAAGCTAAGACTCAAAATGGAAACTATTACAGCATAGTGAACAGAACGAAGTTTCAAAGGACTGGAGGTCTGCCAAGGTGCTCTTGAAAATGCTCAAGTCCCACATACCTACAGCTCCCACTTGCAACAGACTCACAGGAAAAAAGAAAAAGAGATTCAGTGAATGCCACATGTAGAAATGAGCTGCCTCACGAAAAGCAAAACTGAAGAGAAGAGTGGGTCACAGCATTAGTCTTCATTTAGGAAGCAAGCAGTAAAGGGGGAACCCAATGATTTCTATTTCCTAAAAATATCTAAAACATCATAAACATTCTAGCTCATCTTGGTGAGAGCCACAGTAAGTAACTTTTTTGAAGTTTATATATAAGAGTGTTGATTTTTGTCACTGGAGAAGGTTAACCTTTGACTATAGATTGGACTATTCCAGCAACCTGTTATTTGAACATGACAAACGTAAACCTTTGAGGGCAGGGGGCATAATTCTCTTGATTACTGGTGCATCTCAGAACTCAAGCATGGTTTCTATGTATAGCGGGGACTCAGTAAATATTGTTATTTTATATAAGTTTTGCCATCATATAAGAACGATAAATCATCTGTTTAATGCAATGATAATTAGTACACAATCTATTGTCAGTTAATTTGTGCTATGTAGAAAACTATCTCAAAATATGTGACTTAAAACCACAGTTATGTAACTCAGGTTCTGTAGGTCACCAGTGTTAGTGGTGCTGACCAGTTGTGTTGGCCTAGGTCAGGCCTTGCTGACCTTGGCTAAGATTTCTCATGTCTATGGTGAGTTGCCAGGTTAACTAATGACTGGCTGGTCAAAAATGCTTAGATACTACCAAGGTTGCCTTGGGGAACAATAATTCCTCAGTTTTCCTTGCTACCAACCAAAATACATCTTTGAAAATCATAAATTTAACCATTGGTTTCCATTTTTTTTTTCACCAACCCTACCTTCTGATATCAAGTTGATTGACTTTCAGATCTTTAGCCCTTTTGAAGACTTGTGCTGCCTACAGATATTCAACTTGGATAATCCTCTAATTCAGGGAGTGACATCTACAGCACACAGGCCAAATCTGACCCATCATTTGCTTTTTTTTTTTTAAAGATTTTATTTATTTATTTGACAGAGAGAGACATAGCGAGAGAAGGAACACAAGCAGGGGGAGTAGGAGAGAGAGAAGCAGGCTACCCTGTGGAGCAGGGAGCCGGATGTGAGGCTCGATCCCAGGACCCTGGGATCACGACCTGAGCCAAAGGCAGATGCTTAATGACTGAGCCACCCAGGCACCCCATCATTGGCTTTTATAAATAAAGTTTTATTGAAACATAATCACACTCATTTGTTTCTATATTGCCTCCTATTACTTTCATACTATAATGGTAGAGTTGGCTAATTGTGATGGAAAACATATGTTTTACAAAGCCTAAACATTTACTATCTGGCTCCCATTCTATCTGATTTGTCTCCTGAATGATGATGAATACTGGCACATACTTTTAGGGCTTTCAATATTTTATTATTGTAAATAATAATAGCAACCATAGAGATAATTACTAATAATTTTAGAGCAATTCCTTTGTGCAGGGTACTATTTTAAGTTTCCTTATTCCAACTAATTTAATCTTCACGAAAACCTTATGATGTACAGCTATTATCACCACTTTACAAATGAATAAACTGAAGTACAGAAAAGTTATATTCACTCACTGAATTTAGAATGTAATTAAATCTAGGTTCCATGGCCTAGAAAGCATAATATGTCTTCCATATTATTGTTCCTACTTCATGTTATGCCAATAATTTTTCTCAACAGTCTTAGCTATACTAACTTTTTTTGAATTCCTAAAATATGCTGCACTCATAACTTCTTTATGAACTTGACATATGGAATTAGCTGTATTTTAAATACATTCATACTGTTATATCTGGCTTATCATTTTTTACATCACAGTTCAAATGTCAGTGTCCCAAAGTAGTCTTCCTTAACAATTCATCTAAGGAAACAATTTTCACCTATCTTGTTATTCACTCCATAAACATATTATTTTTCATCATAACACCAAAACTTGCAATATTCCATTTATTTGCTTGTACATCTGTTTATTATTTGTCTTTCTCAGTATAACCTCCTGAGGGCAAAAGCATGTCTACTTTATACACCATGTCTAGCAAAGTGCCTGGTACATAGTAGGTATTCAATTAATGTTCACTGAATAATGAAAAAATAAACTGCAAGATGGGATTTCAAAAACTATTGTTTACATATCAATAAAATTATAGGGTTTTTCTACTCTTTAGACATCTCACATTCACCAACAACTACTTTAAGGATGTATGTATGTATGTGTAACATATAATATATGTGATGTATATAATATGTATTATATATATAGTATTTCACTGCTCTTTAAATAGTCCTCTCTCTGAGCATAAAATTACCTCTCCAACATCAAGCATCCATCCATCCATTCATCCATCCAACTCATCTATTAGTCCTTTCACTATTATAATTGTCAAGCCAACTATTTTCCAATTTGAAATCTAACCATTACAGGAAAATTTCCCAAATCTCTGATAATTTTAAAAGCTAGGATATTTTAATGGCTTCTCTGCAATTAAAATCAAGTCTAAAATCTCTAGCATGTCATTTATTTTTTTTAAGACTTTAATTATTTATTTGTCAGAGAGAGAGAGAAATAGAGAGCGAGCACAAGTGGAGGGAGTGGCAGGCAGAGGGAGAAGCAGGCTCCCTGCTGAGCAGGGAGCCCAATGAGGGACTCGATCCCAGGACCCTGGGATCATGACCTGAGCCAAAGGCAGATGTTTAGCGACTGAGCCACGCAGGCGTCCCACTAGCATTTCATTTTAGTTCAACCTAACTTCAGGTTCCATCGGACACCAAATCCTGTATGCATTTTGTTTTTAACCACATTACATTCATAAAACTTCTCAGCATGATTCCCACCATCAAATTAATATAATTTTATTATTAATATTAATGCAATTAACATATCATATCACAAGTGTCCGTTTTAAACATTGTCCATTGTACCCATAGGTGTACTAATGGGAATTATTTGTTAATTAACAGCATTTGCTGTCAAACCTATGTTAAGAATTATACATAGTTTTATGTATAATTCATTAAGAACAGGTACATTTTCCTTAATATAGCATAACAATGACTTTTTTATATAATCCTTACACATCTTATTGCAGAACAGATTTGACAGATGTCTTTTTTTTTAAAGATTTTATTTATTTGACAGAGAGAGACACAGCGAGAGAGGGAACACAAGTAGGGGGAGTGGGAGAGGGAGAAGCAGGCTTCCCACTGAGCAAGGAGCCCAATGTGGGGCTCAATCCCAGGACCCCGGGATCATGACCTGAGCTGAAGGCAGACGCTTAACTGACTGAGCCTCCCAGGCGCCCAGTTTTGACAGATAATCTTAAGTTAGCTCTATTCTATGTGTTTTTTTTTAATTTCTAAGGTCAGTTTAGAAATAAGTTAAATATGTGGGTAGATGTATTTCTAGGGAAAAAAAAATACTGAAGACTATTTCAAGTGTTTGATTTGTTTAGTGTCTCAGTGCTAGCAATGCCCTTTTTGGAAGAAGTGGCTGAAAATCTTGGAGAAGTTTCAATGGGTACCACATCATTCATTCACATTCTTTTCATGTCATAAATCCAAGGGATTAACTTGATCACTTGTGACTTTTTAAACCTGCACATTTATGCTTAATTCTTGAAGAGTATGAATTAAAACTGCATAGTAAAAGTAAAACTTCCCCAGGTAAAATCACAATCACAATACATGTAAAATAGATGCAAATGTTTTAGCATAAAAAATGTGAGAATCCCCAGGCACACATCTGACATTAAGGGCTCTTATGGGACTTGCGCTGTTTTAGGTGGTCTGCAGTATACTTGAGAAATTTTGAAAGCAGAATTGCATCTGAAACACTCCATTTTCTTCCTAATGGAAAGGGCTCCAGTGTTTCAGGACACTTACTGAATACCTTGAAGAAAGATTAATCATCAGTCGTCATATTATTTCCAAATAGCTGACCATTAAGTTGTGTAGATGGTAATAGCTAGATGACTGATTGCATTTGCTACTGATCCTCAGACATGACCTGTATGGTGAGGATGATCTCACGATTTGAAAGATAAGTAAATGATTAAAAGGAGATGGCTAAGTTTAAGGTTTCCCTCTGAGTTGCTATGAATGCTTCTAAAGTCACTTTTTAACTTAGTCTCTCGTAAAAAATTCCTACTTTAGTTTCAAGAGAAGCAGAAAGAATGTCTGCAGCAAGGTTTCTTTAGCTGTGAAGAATATAAATATCTGGTAAGTAAGGGTTTCCATTTGAAAATTAGTGAATACACAGCAAAATCAAATAATGTTATACAAAAGAACCCATGCAGATTATAAACATCAATAGGAAATAATATACATATAACAGGAGATAATACCAAATAAAAAAATTAGTTCAATGCCATAAATAAAATAATTTTGAATAAGATGAATTTGCCCACTGTAAATTGGTTATTTTAGATATAAGCCCAAAAGTAAACCCCATAGAAAAGATAAGTATAATTTTAGACAACTGCATTTTCAAAGTAATAGAGTACTCTATGTGAACTGATGTCATTGAGCTCTTAAAAACTTAATTGGAGGAAAAATGCAAAGAAAATCACTGTTATCAATTGTTGATAATATTAAAAATATTTTTAAATATCTGTGTTTATTTTATGAGTACTAATTAGGGTAAATTGAATAAAAATATTTTTTTAAAGATTTTATTCATTTATTTGAAAGAGAGTGAGAGAGAGCACAAGTTGTGGAGAGGGGCAGAGGCAGCGGGAGAAGCAGGCTCCCCATTGAACAGGGAGCCTGACATGGGGCTGGATCGCAGGACCCCAGGACCTCAGGATCATGACCTGAGCCAGAGGCAGATGCTTAACCAACTGAGCCACACAAGTGTCCCTGAATAAAAATAGTTTTATAAGCAAAATAATGTAATAATCAAGATTCCACGTACATAATGCTCAGGAAAGCATAAATGTATATAGAATTTCCTAGAAAAACAATATTATTTATTAGAATATTATTGGTATCAGGGTGCTTAGGTGGCTCAGTTGGTTAAGCATCTGCGTTCGGCTCAGGTCATGATCCCAGGGTCCTGGGATCGAGCCCCGCATCGGGCTCCCTGCTCAGCGGGAAGCCAGCTTCTCCTTATCCCACTCTCCCTGCTTGTGCTCTCTCTCTGTCAAATAAATAAATAAAATCTAAAAAAAAATATTACTGGCATCAAACCAAAAGTACAGTCTTTGGATTTTGCCAAAATTCTTTCACAAAAAATATTAAGAAAAAGTAAAAAGAAAACTGATTTCTACTATGAATCTCACTATCAGCTCATCTATGACTTCTATCTTTGAAAGAAATGCCATAGAATGGTCACTTCAGTATTCCAGATAGCATATGAATGAACTACTGCAACTACTTAAAATTTTGCAATTGAAGTTGATTATGAACAGAAAAAGAAAAATTTAAATGTTCTTTTCTGCAATCTAGTTTGAGTCCTGGTACAATATTACAAGATATGTGTAGTAGGAATTTACATCATACATTTCCATACACTTGTGGTTCTTGTGGTATATTTAACTTTGCCATTATCACCAAAATTAAAATTAAATAAAAGCTATATAAATTCTAAAATATCACAGAAAAAGATTCTCAAATTGAGTGATTATATCATAATAAATTGAATCAAGTGAGCCCTGAAACTATCCTGAAGAATTATATTTTCATTAAAGCAAAACACAGATGTTTCATTCTAGAGATTTTGAATTGATTGCAAAGTATTATGGTTAAACACTCTAATTTTCTATTCTTTTTATATTTTAATTTGTGTTATTTGTCTAGATATACCTTAGGATTGTTATTATGTGAAATAACTAGTATGCTTCCTTAAGTGACCTCCACTAGAGTTATGCCATTTTTTTAACTGCTTCATTGTGCCATTCAATACAAATGTATTTTAATTTTAACCTTTCCATCCTGATTGATTGTGCCCATCTTTTCATATTATGAATATTAGTGTCCTTAATTTCCATGTCATATCTTTACACTCACAAACATTTCTAAAGGTTATATACTTAGAAATAACCTCAGAGTATACACAATTTAAAATTATAGAAATTGCCAAAGTACTCTTTTAAAGGGTGACACAAATTTTTACTTCCCTCAAAATTGAATGAGGATATTCCTTTCCCTACAGTTCAAGAATACCAGGCATTATAAAGTTATTTTACAGGGGATTTCAATATATTAATCTTGCTATTAAATGCTTGCATTGAGCACCTTTTAATACATTTATTGATAAGTGATTATCATTTGTGAATTTCCTCTTCTTTACTGAGCCCATTTTTCTATTTAATTATCTTTTTTGGGGTATCAATTTGTAGGAGCTATTTATACAAAAATTAATGTTAACTTTTTGTCTTTTACATGGTGAAAATATTTCTCTCAGGCTGTCTTAGAGTTTTTAACTTAGTTTATAAAGATTATTACCAAAAGGAAATATACGTGTAGTCAAAGATGACAATCATTTATTTTATGTCTTCTGCTAAGAAAGAGCTTATATATATATATGAATTGTTAAGTATCTATACATATAAAGAGAGACACACACATACACATCAATATATAGGTGTGTGTATATATATGATATTTTCTTCTGATATTTTAGAGTTATTTACTTTTCAATACCTCAACCCTACAAGGGTACAAGATTTTTGACTTTCTGTACACCCCCCCTTAAATTTTGCTTGCCATCAAGCCAAATCTCTTCTGAGATGTCTCTGTTTTGTAGAAACTTGTTAAATGCAGCCAAAGGTACCACAGCAGGCAACCAATACTGTTTCCCTCTGGCCTAGAAGCACGGGCTCAGTCAGTACGTTATCTGCTTTCAAAATGACAGCTGATGACAGTTTTAAAAATGTATTACCACTGCATACCATCACTGCTCTTCTAATCTTAACAGTTTTCTCACTGTTCATTGGCTGCTCATGAGGCGTGACACACATTGAAGGTTTTCTGTTTTGGCAACACCCAATCTGTGTATCAGTCAGGAAATACAGAGTTATGTCGGCAGCAAGAAAAGTCCACCAAATCCCTTACAACATAGTGCTGCAAAAATGTTCATTATCTCACATTGCGTATGGCAGGAATCATGAGAAATCTGTTATTAGATTCTGGAATATTATACAGTGGCAAAATATTTGTGAAGTAGTAGGTCCCTCTGGTTTTCATTCTAGGACTTAGGCTAAGAAACAATCTCCATCTAAATCATTGCAGGTCTTGTGTCAGAAGCATAATAATAATAATGATAATGATAATAATAATAATAATAATAAAAGAATTTTAAGCTCTGTTCAGGAGTGTTATTCATTACTTCCCCAAGCTGATAATTCGTTGTAGCAAGTCACCTGCAGATCCTATGTTTAAAAAGGCAAAAATGTATAATGCCATGACAGGGAGAGAAGAAATACTCATGACAATAATAAAAGCAATCCTCTAATTTCCTTAAAATTCACGCTTTTTCACTCTATTTTCTCTCTGGAATTTTTTATTGGTCTTTAGTCTTTTTGCTATATGTTCTAGGATTATTTATTTGAATTTATCTTTCATATGACTAATTTAGTCTACAATAGTGTTTATTCTATTATTTTATTATTTTATCTCGTTTTAAGCATTGTAATTAATTTCAAAGTACTTGCTTTTGTTTCCTGGATTGCTCTAGTTTATAGCTGTCCAGTCTTGTTTTATGGTTGTTATAGTCCCTTGACTCTATTTTGGATACAGACTTATATTAAAAATTTTAAAAATTTCTTAAATTATCTTTATTTTTTGATCAGTTTCTTTTTCTTGCTTGCTCTTATCTTAAATATTTGGTGATATTGGGTTATCCACTTATATTTATTAATGAAGGCTATGTTGACCATATAGGTGAATGATGTAGGCTTTCTCCGCAGGCTGTCTCTGGATGAGATCTCTAACCTGAATTTGAGAAATCTGTGCAAATGTGTGGGGCATATTGACGGGCAAGATTCACTTTAAGTACAAGGAAGAAGCATACAGGCTACTTGTTCTCGCTTGTTACAATAAGGAGAAATTTACTCAGGGGAAGGAACACTCTCATGTATTTTTTTTAAATTCCTGGCATCTTCAGATAAAAGGTTTTCTAAAATTTTGTGGATTCCCCCAATCTCTAATTAACAAAAGAATAGAAAAATTAAAACTTTTTAAGGAAGAAATAAGTCTGAGATATGAATGAAGTTCTCTGTGTTTTAGCTTGGAAAGCTCAACCTACCAATATTTGGATGATAATATTAAAACTCCCTGGCTCCTTCACTTATACTATACAATTAAATGGCTAAACAAAGACTTAGTCATTCTCCCAGAAAAAAAATGCTAATTTGTGAGACTAAATGAAAAATCTGAGTCACTCTGTCATTGTTGGGATAGATAATTCTACCAAGGGACTGAGCCCAGTAATTTAGAGGTATAGTGGTAAATAAATGATGGCTTCTTAACTCTTGTTGACCAAGAATCATTTATGTATTTCTCTCTCTCTCTTTATGTTTGGTATTTAAATATCAAATTCCTGTACTTACATCAGTGGCCTTGTGAGTAAACAGTTCTCAGCGAGGGGTTGTTTGAAAGGGTAGACAGGGCAAGTAAGAATGCAATTTCTTATAGCAACTGGGATAGCGAAAAACTAACGTTCAGACATGTAAGAATATCTTTGATGTGTGGCTATGGTTTTGCCTTAGATGGATTATTTCTGTGGCCCTGACTCAGACTCATGTGCTTCTCAAAATCCCCTTTCAAAGGAAATTATCCCAGTTTTTATTGTTACATGCCAGATTACTTTTTCTACCAATGATGTATTTCAGCAGTCATTGGCTCCATTCCACTGCCGGGTTACGTTTCAATGTTTCCTCAAAACATTCTCCTCTTCTGTGATGTTTTGACAGTGTTCTGTTTTCTTCAGTGCTGCATCCTCATGTGCCTGGAGCATAGTAGGCATTTAATGCATTTCAATGAATGAATAAAAAATGCACAAATCAGGCAGCTAGTTGTACATCTGGTGGTAAGTATTTCTCTAAATGTGCTTGGTTCAGAAGAGTCAAATCATAATTAAAACCACCTTAAGATCAGTGGCCAAACTCTTTGATGATGAAGCCACTCTGTCATGCCATTTTAATCATAATTATTCTGGTCAAACTGCTTAGAAATTTGATGCCAAGATTTTGACAGATTCATGTATGCTGACAACTTGGGTATTGGATTTCTCCCTTCTGGGCTTTTTTTTTTTTAACCTTGAATTTGTTATATTTTGTTATATTTTATATTTGAGATGTTTGCCCCCATTGTTTGTAATTAGCAAGTAACCAAATCTTAATTAGCATTGTGATTTTAAGGTGGTTAGTGCCTTGAATGTTCATTACATTAACATTTTTTATGTGACTATTGTTATTTATAGGGCATTTGATAGTTAAAATTAATCTTAAGCCCTTACTATCTACCTAACTTGGGAGGATACCATTTGCTAAACTAATAATAAATTTAGACCGGCTAAGACAAAGGCATAATTTAATTTTCATTTACCTTTTAACTTTCTATTTAAATGACTCACGACTTTCTTGGTTACAAAAAACATAAAAATCTACAATTTTTTTGTTATTTGCTTTATTAACCCACGAGTAGAAAAAATATTCAACCAGTTGTTAGACACAGGTATTGTGTAATACAGTGTATTGCTGTAGCTAATAATATGCCATGATTTCCCAGTAGAAATCTCCAAGTATGCTTTTCCCTGAATCATAATCCATTGCAATTCAAACTCAAGACTCTATTAAAATCATAACTCGATATATAATTAAATCTCTCCTTTATTTACCTCTTTCATCTGTTCAAATCCCCAATACGTGTAGCACATGTATTCAAGAATGTATTGGATCATAGTCAAAAACTTTGATGGGAAGAGCCCAGGGAAAGAAGGGGAAAAGATGATTGGATTGAATTTTATGGCCTGGGGATACAAAGATGCATAATACATGATGGCAAAGATCATTCATTGCTCTCTGAAGCCAGACCACCTGGATCTAAATCTTCTTTTAATTACTCCTAAGTGTGAGATTAGGCAAATCACTTAACTTCTCTTTGCCCTAGTTAACTCATCTGTGTTAATGGAAATAAAAATAACACCTAAGTAATTGGTGATTGTAAGATTAAATGAATTAATATGTGTTGCTCAGAAGAATGATTAGCACATAGGAAGCAGCATTAGAATTTACTTTTATTACTACTATCTGAAGGAATGTATTATGGTATTTGTAAAGATGTAGTGATAGGCAGGGTTATGTTTTATGTCTCAGAAGTTGAATAGTAGGAATTATCTACTCTTTTTCATGGCAAGAGGACTCTTGGTTGGTTTGACTCTGCTAGATATATATTCAAAATTCCTTGAATTTTTTGAGAAAAGCATAGATAAAAGAATAATATAAACAAACACCCTAGTCAACACTGTTGATTACCAATTTATTTGCCCCTTTCTAATTGAATCATTATTTCCTTTTGGGTATCCAACCCTCAACTAGGTGGGCATCCATTATGCTTGAAAGGAATGTGACCCCATCTTCTTATTGGTTGGTTGGATTTGGACAAAGGATGATGGTTGGTTGGATTTGGACAAAGGATGATTCCATCCTCCATGCTATGTGCAAACATTTGGCCCCTGAAGTTTAGGTTAATCAACATATAGCACTCCCCTTAATTTTCCATTTGGGCTATTAAAACAGCAAAGGAGGTTAAAATGGGCTTCTTTGAGAGATGTTTGCTTGGTATTAAGACAGAATCAATGAAAGATTATTCATGTTCTTTCATACATTATTGTGTGTGAATAAGAAGCCTGAAATTGCCACAACTCTCTAGCTGCTGTAGTGAAGATGAAGGTGACACATGGAGGAAGAAAGAGCCAAGAGAATAGAGCCCCTATAGAGTGACAACAGATTACTGACTCAGCTGTAGACTTGTTCAGTTATATGATGTAAGATAACAATTTTTTTTGTTCAAACCTGTTTTCTATTTTCTGTTTGTTGCAACTAAAAGTATCATAACGAATTGTACACACACATTCACACATTCTGTACATTTATGTTTCAGAAGAAAATCTGTGGTACCTTTCATGTTATGGCAAATAACAGAGAACTGAAGCTAAAAGAAGCTTATTAATATTAATAATAACAAATATCAATCTGATCATATACTTGGAAGTTAGAGGTATGGTGTGCTATGGGCTGGTTTAATTCAGAGGAATCAACTCAATTTCTCTCTGATTCTCTGGGGTCTGTTTTTCTGTGTGCGTTGTTCCTATCTTCAGGCTGGTGGTAATATGGCTGGCAGAGTTCCACACCTTACATTCATATACCATGATAATACAGGGTAGGAATAATGCCTTTCTTTCAAATGAAAGAAAACGTTTTTACTTAGCGACACTGAGTGAATTTCCATTTATGTTTTATTAGTCTGAGTAGGATCATAGTTTCACCTCCTGCAGGATGGTAATTTACTTAAGCTTTAACCAGTTTTTGACAAGGAGAGTGGAAAGCCATGTTTGGTTTAGACTATAAACCAAAGTAAAACCTCAAATACTGAAAAAGTCACAGGATTTTCTTAATTACCTTCAATTTAAAAAGTAATAATAGCTAATATTTATTGTGTATGTAGTATTTTCAGACAGTCTTGTAAGGATTTTAAATTTATGATGTGATTTATTCCTCATAGAAAACCTACAATTTAGATGTTATGTCTCCATTTTACAAAAGAGAAAAACAAGACAAAGAGATATCATTTAATTTGACCAGGTCACACAGTTTGCAAGGGTCGTGACACATACCCATTTTCCTATCCGTCTTCAAAGACCATGCTTCTAATTACCATGTTTTGTTTCTATTAATCATCATATTAGAAGGAAGATAAGATGCAGAACATAATGAATGAGAGTTAATTCTTGGACCTTATCACTTACTGTAAATCTATTTGCTTGAAATCAACAAATGGTAGCATAGTACAAGTACAGCTGGAAGAATTCATAGACAGAAGGGGATACATTCTTTGTTATTTGGAGAACAGAGCTTTAGGGACTTGGCTACTGCCTCTGGGGGAAACTATTCACTACAGAGTATATTCTGGGTCTTCTCTCTGATGGCGATGTCTTCATTTCGAGAATTTTGCTTCCATTTTTATGAAGTATTAAGAGGATGGTGTACTTTTTAAAATAAATATAAATAAATATCAGAGATATTCATAGTATATGAGAGTACAGAATAACCATGTAGTGACATTGACAACACGTCTATGAGAAAGCTGTGGTTTGATCAAAAATGATATTTAATTATTATTTAATGATGAAAACATGTAAAATAGGCATTTTGAGAAGAAAATAGAATACTAGAAGGTAAAATTACTTCTAAGACTACTAAAAATGCAATCCAGCCATATACCAAATTTGTGTGAAACCTCATCTTCTCCAAACAAAGAAACATGCCATGAATACACTCCTGAAGCTGTGCTCTCTTTCCTGTAGACTTTGTGTATGTGCCTGCAGGTGTGGTGTGTCTGTGTCTATTATTAGCTAGGAAAAAGGGTATCCCTCTTCATAATACTAAATGGGGCCCGAAACATCTGCAGCTATGTAAACTGGATATAAACTTATAAACACTAGTTTATCTTTTAATGTAATTATAGGATTTCGTATGTATCAAAATGGTCTCCAGTGTTAATGATAATTGAGCCCCTTTGTTTCATAATTGTTCCATCGACCTCCTGAGAAAGGAGGATTCCTTGCATAGCGTCTCCTTGCCTTTCATTTTCTCTTGGCTTGTCAATGGTAGCTGTGGCATACATTCATAATGATGTGCCGCTCAGATCTCCCTTCAAGATGGGAACCGTCATGAAGAGTATAGTTAGTTGAGGGTCTTCAGCTGTGAAGTCAATATTTTCATGATCTTGAGATTTCAAGCTGAAGTCACGCTTTTCCCAGAAAGCGCACAGACAATGGAAGAAAGACAATGATAGAGTATGATGGGAGTACAAGGGTCTGGCCATTTCTGCATAGTCTCTGCCCTAAAGTTCCTCATTTGAATGGCCAGTGCTTTCACAAAGCTGCGCTGAAGTCTGAGCCTCTTCCTAGCCAATCTTCCTACCTTACTCCTCTCCTTTCACAGGTTTCAGACCATATCATGGCCTGAAGGTCTTCCTGTCTACCCTGATCCTTTCACAGGCAATGCCCCCAATAAAGCTCTTGCACTTTTAAACCTGTTTTGACATCTGCTTCTTGAAAAATCCAACTGACACACAGCAAATGTGAGATTCTTATCTTTCTTTCTTTCTTTTTTTTTTATTTTTATTTGAGACAGAGAGAGAAAGAGAGAGAGAGAACAAGTGGGGAGGAGGGTCAGAGAGAGAGGAAGAAGCAGACTTTCCACTGAGCAGTGAGCCCAATGCGGGGCTCGATCCCAGGACCCTGAGATCATGACCTGAGCTGAAGGCAGACGTTTAACCGACTGAGCCACCCAGGCACCCCTCTTATTTTACTTTCTATCCTCTTTGTGCAGGTATTCTCACAAAAAGCCAGGGAAATCCTTGCCAGTGAGTACCTTTACTTCCAAAACAAAATTATTTTTTGAGAGAAGATATTATTAATGAATTCAAATATATTTGAGAGCTTACTATGCTCTACACTGTCCTATGCATTTGGAATATATCAGTGAACACAAGTGATCTAATATCGTAAATTAACAGAGAAAAGGTATATTCAGGTAAGGTGTCAAAATTTTGACTATTTAACAAAAAAGTACTTTTAGATATCAGTTCACACTATATTCCAAAATGAGTACCAAATTCTGTTTTTTTCAAATTTTAATTTAAGTTCTAGTTGGTTAACATATAGCATAATATTGGTTTCAAAAGGAGAATTTAGTGATTCATCACTTATATATAACACCCAGTGCTCATCACAAGTGCCCTCCTTAATGCCCATCACCCATTTAGCCCATCCCCTATCCACCTCCCCTCCAGCAACCCTCAGTTTGTTCTCTGTAGTTAAAAGTCTCTTGTGGTTTGCTTCCCTTGTCTTTTCTTCACCCCCACCCCATGGTCATCTGTTTCCTTTCTTAAATTCCACATAAGAGTGAAATCATATGGTATTTGTCTTTCTCTGACTTGTTTTGCTTAGCATAATAC
Organism: Zalophus californianus; assembly: GCF_009762305.2. Lineage (NCBI taxonomy): Eukaryota > Metazoa > Chordata > Mammalia > Carnivora > Otariidae > Zalophus > Zalophus californianus. The sequence goes on from NC_045597.1 coordinate 149,969,470, forward strand.
ACTCAAGCTCTATCCATGTTGTTGCAAATAGCAAGATTTCGTTCTCTTTGATGACTAAGTAATATTCCATGTATGTACGTATGCATGCATATATATATATCTATATGTGTATATATGTATATATCTGTATACCACATCTTCTTTTTCCAAAATAAGCAATAAATTTCTTGACCAATAAGTTAACCCCCCAAAATAAAACTGAAATATAAAAGGGCTAGAAGAAAATAGTCGCATATATGAATCTGTTCTCTATGTGGGAAAGGTGTTTTCCAAACATGAAAATAATTGATTTCATCACAAAAATATACCATTATTAAGCTATAAAAATTTCTCTACTTTGAAAACATGATTTCTAACTCAAGTGATGAGTACCATATTAACATCTTTAGTTATAGAACCACCGTTTTCTTCCCAATTGCATTAGAGGCATGGGAAATACTAAAACCCACAAGAACAAAGAAGTCTTACAGAAAGATGAATAACTAAATCTATAGGAATTAACAAAACCATTCATAGTCTACTCAATTTTATATTTTGCAAAGATACCAAGTTATAAAAAGTACTAAGCTGAGATGATTCTCAGCCTCCCTGGAGACCTAGCTCTTCACAACCATCACTTGGATCTCTATTTTTGTTCACTTTTTCCATATCAGGAGATCTTTACCTGACTTACCTGAGATCACCAAAGCCACTATTGATGCCTTTGGCAATCTAAGGAAAACTATAGACTATGTCTCAGAATAATTGATTTTAAATTCATAGAATAAAATATAATACACCTAGGATTTCAAGGAAAACCAATTACATTGAAATGTATTTATTAAAGTATTTTAAAAATTGGGTGATACAAAAATAATGTACTTTTTATTAATGCTATAAATAAAATTATTAGTAGAAAGTTTATTGCCTACTCTAATTTCTAAATAGTGTTCGGAATAAATTTTATTTGGAAATATGTACAATGTCTGATATATGTCTAACTTCTATTGGTGGCAAGGTCACAGTTATTCTATTACTGCTATGCCTAAAGCTATGTTTATAATTGAAGCAAGTGCTGCATTTTAGTTGGAGCCTAGTGAAAATAAAAATGTAGTTTATTTGCTTACAAATTCATAAACCCTGAGAATTCTTTTGGAAATAGAGTCCAAGCCCTGAAATGGTCTGAAAAGAAGTAGGATCGACCTGGCAACAGTATGATGCTTTTTGAAATGCATAGTTTGCATGAGGAAAGCTCTATGAACAAGATGGAATCAAGGCAAAATCTGATGGCAAAATGTGATTGTAAGTGATATATTTCATACTTTCTCAACCCCAAGTATCAGAAAATTGAGGAATAGAGAGTAGTGGGAAAATGCCACTATAATATAAAAGAAGTCACCTCAACAAAAATATGATGGCAAAGTAAATTGGCCTAGGAACAACACATATAAATATTTTTGAAATGCTAGGGCAAAGAGAATGTTCTTTCAGTACAAAACAAAACAAAACAACACACACACACACACACACACACACACACACACACACACACACACACACTTACTGGTTACTTGCAAAGAGACTAGACCTAGACTATGTCACACAAATTAAGAAAAAGAATGGAGCACCATTTAACAGTGTGTAGGAAAAGTTGTCACAGAAGATGTGAATATCTTGACAGATTTTCTTTCATAAGTGAAAGCAACAGAAAGACAAAAAATCATTTGAATGTATGATTCAAAAAGTAAGTATCACGATAAAATTAATAAATAATACAAGAAAGGAAAAATAATAAGATTAAAAAAACTGAAGGATAATACTAAATCTAGTCAAGCAAGATAAAGAATTATTTATAACCACTTATAATAATTTATATTTATATCATATTTATAATACAATAATAATTGCAGGTATTTTAAACATGGACACTTCAAAAAACTTTAAAACTTCTATATTATTTTTTAAATTGCCAGTGATAATCTGGATCGAAAATGCCAAATTAAATTAACTAAAATAACTTAATTAACTAAACAAGTATTTATACTGAGAAATGGAAGGGGAAAGAAGAGAGAAAGTCAATGTCAGCTCCGTTCTCCATATTAAAGAGGAGGTATCCAAAATGCTGGAAAACTGAAATTGATAAAATCAGGAACAAAGTAGAACAGAAAAGTATTACGAAAAAGATGACTGACTTATAAAAACAGGAGATTCAACATTAAAATGTCAGTAGATATATCAGTCAAAGACAAATGCCATATGATCTCATTCACATGTGGAATTTAAGAAACAAAACAGATGACCATAGGGGAAGGGGGAAAAAAAGAGAGGGAAGCAAACCATGAGAGACTCAACTAGAAAGAACAAACAGGGCTGCAGGAGGGAGGTGGGTGGGGGTTGAGCTAGGTGATGGGGATTAAGAAGGGCACTTGTTCTGATGAGCACTGGGTGTTATATGTAAGTGATGAATCACTAAATTCTATTCCTGAAACCAATGTTACCCTTTTTGTTAACTAACTAGAATTTAAATAAAAACTTGAAATAAAGAAAAGTCAGTAGGGAAATCAAAGCAAGCCTCATTCAATAAGACACCACTAACAGAATACTGATTAAAGGTCTGTTCATGATGAAAAAATTATTGCTTATTTTGAGAACAATACTAAAATTGAGAGGAAAAAGAAAACCTCACCTGCTTCACTCCTCCTTTTAAGCTTATTGAAAACAACAAAAAGCAATAATAATAGAAAAAGAGTGGGGGAACACCTCATCAGTGATATAAAAAGACAACCATAACCTCAAACCACAAACCATGGGGCATCCATGCCAAAACTGTAAAGCCAGGACTGAGACGAGGAACATGCTGAAAGTTGACATCCGTTGCCTTTAAACTTTAGCAGAGAGCATACTCTCCAAGAGTATCACCTTCCCGAAAGGCATACACAATCAGAGTTTGATTAGAGGGATTAGATCCAGCTCTGTGTTGGTCACAGGTTTTATGTGGAATGTCCAGAAAGAAGCCCAGTTCAAATGACTTGGTAGGGAGGTTAAGAAAAATCAAGCTGATAAGTAATTTATTTTATTTAGGATTTGGTTTCCTAGCTCCAGGAAACTGTAGAGGGTGAAGTAGAGTAAAAGAAGAAGAGCCAGACCACAAGAACCAGGACCTGAGCCTGAATAGCAATTGCTGTGAGGCCCATGAGTCTCTTGGACAAAACTTGAGATGAGTTGTGTCCCTAGCATAAAGAATGTGGTCAGAGACAAAGAAAATAGCAGGGAGTGTGTTCTGGAAAATAAGTGCTCTCTGTTCCTTATCCAACTGTATCTCCTTACATTATATTATGCTGGCAGCCAATGTCCATTCAAAGGTGAGTTTTAATTGGAAATAAACCAATACATTTCCTATACATAAAAACCACCATCATAAAGGAATAAGTACACAATAAAAAGATAAATATCATGGACCTCAAGAAGAATCATTCCATCAAAATATAGGAAGAGATTAGAAATTTCTTTTAAAATCTCAAGATAATGAAAGGTAACTATCTTTTTTAAAGAAGTAAAGGAATGAGAGATAGAAATTTTTAAGACATCAGAAGATCATAGATCAGTGCAAATGAAAAGTTTGGGAAAAAAGCATGGGAAAGAAGTGGAAGTGAATTAAAAATACTAAAGGTAATATAGAAAGAAAAAAATAGAACAAAATGATTGAAAAGAATGTCAGAAATATGTGGATAGATTTGAGTCAAAACTCACAACAAAAGAAAATGACAACTAACTAAAAAAGATTATAAAAAATTAAGATTATGGTAACAAAGGACATCTGGGCCACACATGACTAGTGATTTTCAAGAGAAAAGAATGCATCAAATACAAAATCTATTCAAATGTATGAGAGGAGAGAACTTTGAAACAAAGGGACTAGAATCTGTAAAGCATGCTATTTACCAGGAAAACCTGACAGAGAACTATAAACATTAGACATTCTCTTGAGGGTCAAATGTCACTAATAATTGGCATCCACACAGAAAAGAGCAACCTCTTCTACCAGAATGCAGTACAGTCTAACCAATAAATGATGTCCAAAAATTTTGAGAGAAAAGAAATATGACGCTAGATTTTTTCTTAGGTAAATTTTCATTCAGTGTAACAGCAGCAGATAGATGATCACGAGTGTCTAAGAACTTCTGCATATTCAACGCCAGACAAACAAACAAAATAATTCCATGACATCCAATATAAAGAGCAGGAGACTAGAAAGTACCTTGAAGTGGTGGAAAGAGAAGGGAGTAATGAATCCTTTCAAATATACAATTGAAATCAGCTATAGCTGTTATTAGTTTAGCATGGAAGTATGAACATAACTACGTTAATAACACAAATCAAGGAAGTAAGAAAAATAAGAGACATATTAATGCACATTATATCTTTACTAATAGGGAGTAAATAGTAACTACACTAATTGAAGCATTATTTGAAAAAACTCTAGACAATGTAAATAGCTCTAACAATCAATATCAAGGGTATATGGGAGTCTTCATTTCACTGTTCTTGGATATTATCTGTGAGTTTCAAAATTTTCAAAAGAACAAGTTGTAAAAACATGTGAAAAATCATTTGTTAAGTAAAACTCCAGTGACTTCAAGTTTTCATTATCTTTTTTTTAAATCTTAATTTTAGAGGGATACTTTAAGAAATAATATCACTTTTGGTAAAGAAACTATTGCCCGAATTTTAGCAATTCTATCAGTTTTATGGCAATTTGGGGGTTATATTCATCTAAATAATAAAATTATTAACACTTGAATTTTACTAAACCTAGAACACATCTCTAAATTAAATCTATATTTCTTTTTTTTTCTTGCTAGAGAGTTATCTGAAATAATGCTGGTCAAATATTATGGATATTTCTAATAATTAGAATTTAGGTGATTTTAAAAAAACCCTACCCTTCTCGCATTCTTGGAAATCATTTTTTTAAATGATTTTTTTAGGCTTTGAAAAGCATATATGTGATTTGGAAAGTAGCTTTATTGTTACATATTCAACCACTATAGTATATACCTTCTTTTCAATTAGCTAAAAAGTTACTTGCAAAAAATATCTTTTGTCAAAAAGTAAAATTAAAATTATAAACATCAGATTTAATCTCACCACAAAAATTTAGGAAAAATTATCACAAATATGGCAAAAAAAAAGGGTTTCCTTAACACTTAAAAGTTTCATCATATCGGGGTGGGGGGGGACGCCCTGGGTGGCGGAGTCTGTTGACTCTTGGTTTCTGCTCAGGTCCTGATCTCAGGGCTGCGGGATTGAGCCCCGGGGCAGGCTCTGTGCTCAGCCTGGAGTCTGCTTGATTCTCTCTCCCTCTGCACCTGCCCCCACCAATGCTCACACTCTTTGTCTTAAATAAATAAATCAATAAATCTTTTTAGGTAAATAAGAGAATGATCATAAAACATTTTATAAACTCTATAGTACTTAAAGAAATTGAAGATAAAAATATTGACACAACGCCTTTGACTTTCAAATTTGGGCTATTTATTTTTAAACATTTATTGTTTTATTTGAGAGAGAGAGAGAAAAAAAGCAAGAGCGCACAAGTAGGGGGAGGGACAGAAGGAGAGGGAAAGAGAATCCTCAGACTCCAGGCTGAGTGGGAGCCCAATGCAGAGCTTGATCCCAGGACCCTTGAGATCATGACCTGAGCAAAAACAAAGAGTCAGACACTTAACTGCCTGAGCCACCCAGGCACCCCAAGTTTGGGCTGTTTTAAAGTGAGAATTGGCAAGGCTTAAGACTGAGGTTAGAAAGACAAACTTCACTGCTTTCTTAGAAGTTTGAATGTTGGAACAATGTTAAGGAAAAAATTTTTCTGGTATAATCAATTCTTTTAAAACATATCTTACAATGTGTCCCAAAAATTTGACTTCTAGGAATTTATGCTAAGGAAAAAGATATTCTGGCACTAGTACTGTAACTGTTGGTGGCATAGTATGACATAGTGGTGAAGAGACAGACTCCAGAGAGAGACTTGCCTCAGTTTGAATCTCAGTACTGCCACTTACTACCTGTATGACCTTACCCTCTCTATACCTTTAGTAGCTTATTTGCAAAATGAGGATAATTATACCCACAGAGTTGTTATAAGGATTAAATGAGTCCATATAAACGTGATCAGAATTGCTATTATAAACTGTTATTTTATGAAAATATCCCATAATAGGGTTGGTCCATAACAACAAACACTATGACAAACTTAAATGTCTGAAAATAATGGAATGATGAAATAAATCATAATCCACATACAGAATTATGAAACCACTATAAGATTTTTCTTGACACGAGTAAATGTCCATTTATAGATAACACTAAGGAATTAAGGCAGATTATAAAAGTTATCAAAAGCAAGGCTTCAATTAGTCCTAAGATTAGGTAAATATTCCTAAGGTAACTATTGCAAAATGTTTATGGGAATCTAATGAATTATGCCTACTTTGTTCTCTCTGTAATTGTATTTTACAAGTTTATACATGCATCAAATTTTATGTTGAACATGTATGGATTTAATAATAAAAAATTAATAATTAAAAAGAACCTAAGTCACTCATGAAATACACAGTAGCCACTTCCTAATCTAAAATGTATTTTTCTGGAATTTAATGATTTCATGACTAATTAATTCTTGGCTACACTTTAATTTTAGAATTTAATCAAGTAACAAATACATCCTGTAATATTTAGGCTGACTAATAGATTTATTTTTCTTTTTAAGTGTTGAGCGAATTTATTAGCAGAATGAATGTGGAAGGTTGATAGGATTATCAGGCAAGATTCTCTCTCTGGTTTCTTACAGGCTTGCTACCTTCTTTACCACATGCTCTGAATATACTTATAAAAAGAAAAAAATACAAATTCTACTGAAAGAGACTTTCTAACGCTATACCTGTGAGGAAAGAATCAGCATGAGAGAGAATCGAAACAATATGCAATCTGTGGCTAGAATGCAAAAAAAGTTAAGAAGAAATTTCAACTATTTCCTCTCGGTTTGTTATGTCAGGTGCAAAACAACAGGGGCCATCAATTTTAATTGAGAAATGAAAACTGTACTTACTTTCATGTTGAGAACATATCTAATATAATATATCAAGGCAACATTAAGAGAAGGAAAAAGAAAAAAACAGAGAAATAGGGAATATTTTACTTCATGTATGATAATATAATTTTTAGATAAGAAGAATGATAGCTAAATCAATATCATAAAGTGCCATATCTTTATGAAAATAATTTGTATTATATCTATAAAAACCTAGCAAGTATACTCCAGCTTGCTTTGAACAGATTGAGGGTAAGCAGTCTACATTTCTTTCTACTCACAGTCTAGGCCATAAGCTTTATTAAAAACAATTTCCTTATTGTTTTATAACTCTGATAATCTGTTACAAATACAAATCTGTTCGCACATTTTTACAGAATTCATAAAGCAGTACTTCTATTTCAAATGGCATCTAGCCACCACCCCCTGAAAAAGTCTCCCTTGAACTTTGCGCTGAAATAGCATAATGAGGTTATGTCTTCAAAACAAGGGCTTACAGACTAGCTCATTGCAGATTATGGGGGACATACCATTTAAAATATAAGGGAAGTTGTTTGGAATGGTTTTAATGTCTGACAGGGCTTTTCTTCATGACAAATTAAAACCTTAAAAAGACATGAATAAGGTAGCTTAAGAAGGACAGACAAGATGCAGGTACAATTTTCTCCTCATTGACTCAAAACAAGGCTTTGTAATGATGAAAAACCTTGGTTGTTGCTTCTCTACCATAAGACAATTCCTCCTATGTATGCTGACATTTCACACTCTCTCTTTACCTGAAGGAGTAAATAGGCAGAATAGTGATGGTGCTATTTTTAATAATCCATATATAGAATTTGAGTGTCTATGGAAGAAGATCACTTTTTAAAAAATGATCTTTTTATCTTTTAGATAAAAGTCTGAAAAATATAAATTTTATCTTTGTACTTTTAAATAAGAATGACATATCTACAAAGCAAGAACAAAATGCTCTCAAACATGGTGATATGAAGAACAAAAAAGAAGTTCCTGGATGTTACTAAGAGAAACAAAAAATAACTCAGTAAGAGAGTTGGAAGATAAAATTGAGGTCACCTCCTCAAAAGTAGAGGAAAATTATAAAATAATAAAATGTAAGAGAAAAAACACAAGAACATGTTTACTGGTACAGGTCCATAGGTACAACGTCTGAAAAGCAGGAGTTTAGGTAAAAGAGAAGGAAGAACACCATTAACACATTCAACATCTCCAGTCACAGAGACATAAATTTGAGGAGGCCAGAGTAATTCCATACATAATGAATTAAAAATTGACCCAGAGTAAGCTACATTATTTTTACAACTTCAGAGGAGCAGAGAAAAAGAGAAGATCCTGAAAACTTGCTGCTATGATGTGAACGTTGGTGTCCTACTAAAATTCATATGTTGAAAATCTAATGCCCACAGTAACGGTATTAGGAGGTGGGGCCTTTGGGAAGTAATTAGGTCATGAGGGGGGAGCTCTCATAATTGGGATTCGTGCCTTATGAAAAAGGACCCACAATGTTCCCTCATGCCTTCTGTCATATGAGGATACAACAGAGAAGTCTGCAACCCAGAAGAAGGTCCTCACTTGACCATGCTGACACCCCAGTATCAGATGTTCAGCCTCCAGAACTGTAAGAAATAAATTTCTGTTGTTTATAAGCTACCCATTCTGTGGTATTTTGTTATAGAAGTTCAAAAAGGACTGAGATACTTCTGGAAGGACAGAAGGTTTTTATGGTGACATCCAAATTCTCTTTGTCTCACAGAAAAAGTCTCAGGGGTGAATGATAACAGAACAGAATACTCAACAATACATTAGAAGCTGAAAGACAATGTATTTTGTCTTCTAAATCCTGGGGGAGAGAAAGTTTTTCAACCTAGAACCTAAAATTAGCTGAATGACCAGTCATGTTAGAAAGTAAAGTCCATATAACTACTGACATAAGGGTACTCTGAACATTTATATAACCATTCTCAGGAAGCTTTTGGAAGATATACACACAAACATCAATAAGCAGAACAAGAAAGAGACTGACATAAGGTACAGGATTCAGACATACCCACAGATGGGAGTAACATTACTGATCTTGTTTCACTTTGGCAAAATATTCATAATCATTCCTATAATATGCTTAGATTGGAAAGTGAGAAACAGCTGAAAATATGTCTAATTCTTTAACAATGATTTTTAAACATAATTTCTTCTAATTACAAGCCTTTGATTTATCCAATACTTAACTATATGACTTTACAAATGATTTTTATTTAGAAATCTTTGGAATACACATTATTTTTATGTTTTAAGTTCTTCTGATGTGGAAATTAGATTTGCCTTTCAGGAGTCTGGCCATATTTGAAAAAAATAACTCTAAGCCATCTTGCACATTCTATAAACTGCTAAATTACTAAAGAAAATTCTCATTTATAAAGTTTTGAGTCCAGCTGTTTTCCATTGTCATGTTTCATGTACAGACTTGCTTACAAGGCACTAAAATAGAATTCTGTGACTCATAAGGAAATGTTTTTTCATATTCGGGAGATGGTTCGAACATAATCATCAAACAGGGCCAACCTATTTCTTAGACAAGGAAGACAGAGTCATGAAGTTATACAACTCATGTGAAGTTTGATGGAGCACGCTCATAGAAACAAGGCTTTAAGACATGTAAAACTTCAAAACGCTTCAACATCAACTTCTTTCCTGCGATCTAAATGGCCAATGTTTCTTGAGAGAATCTGTGTTAATCTGAACCCTGATGGTCTGTTGCTCCGTCATTTCCAAGAACTGTTGAACTCCTATATAGCTTCATCGCTTCTGTGTCGCAGTACTCTCAAGAAAAACCTTTCCATCTGGTTGCAAGGAGGACAGTTAGCCGACAACCATCCAGCTGTTAGCATCTTGAGGATTTGTCTCAACCTTTGAGCCAAGGCCAAGTACTTTCAGAGCAGCCCTAGCCGATGACTGAGCACAGTAAGGGTAGAAGAGCCTGGCAATGTCTGCAGTGAGATTTATCTGACTCGCCACCTTTGCTCCAGAACTCCCCTTTGAGTTGGCTAAGTATTTGTCATAAAGGTAGGATAGTCTGAAACCCCCCCTGCCCAATCCTTCTCCCTCTGATCTCAGGGGTTACCTCTCAAGAAATCTGTTACATTTCCCATTTCAGCATCAGATCAGAGATTACTATAGACTCCATACATCCAACCCCACAAATGCACTTCTGAAACTTATTTGCGCATTTGATGGTGTGAGAGGAAATAACTCTGGACTTGGAGCCAGAGGATAAGGGTGCAAGTCTTAGTTCCTACGTTTTCTAAGTTTTTGACTGGTGAAATGATTTAATGTGTCTAATGATTAGTGTCCTCATTGATAAAACAACATTTCAACCTCTCCATGCTCGGATGATAGCTTGAGGCTAAAATGAAAGCATGCGTGTGATGGGGTTTGATAAGTTCTCTAATGCTTGGGCATATTAAATTAAGTAAATGATCATCAAACTATAACTTCGTGTTTTAAAATCTCACTGTCATCCCCTCCTCTACCAATATTACTGTCCTTAACATGCTAGAGAAATGGTCAAATTTATATGAGTATGTGTCTGAAAGAAAACATTAACACTCACTGATCTGCACAGAGAATATTATCTTCTATCTCCAGTCTTTTAAAACATAATGGACGTATTCTCATGTCATCGTTTGTGCAAAAATGTCTATGTTGAGTGACTCAGTGCTGAGAAAGCATATATGAAGAACATGGGACTTCTGAATTCACATTTCTCCGAGCCTAGTGAAGAAATCTGCAATGTAAAAAGTCATAACAAAAATGTAAGAAATATGGACATAGAAGCTACCATGACAGCACAGGGAAGGGTTGATAATTAACTATCTTTCAGGGAGCAGGGGTGATTATTTAATGAAAGTGATACTTAATGTGAAAGCTAAATAGACATTCACCAGCCCACCAACACTGGAAAACACATTCCAGGTAGAAGAACTGGCATTTGCGAGGCCTGGGGGTATAAAAGAGCAAAGGTCCTGTAGGAACGTAATTGGTTATATTTGTAATGTTGGTATATATGGTGTTTGTGTAGGACAGAGGGACGTGAGAACCTGGGAGACACGGGAGTGAGAAAAAGCAGTCAGGTCATGAGGGGTCTTGCAGTTTACACTAAAAGCTTTGACTTCGGTGAAGTGGGAGGCAGAGAGCAATATTTTTAGAAGAAAGAGATAACATCATTTTCTTCGTAGGGAAGAAATTTTACTCTGACAGTAGCACATAGACTGGGTTTAAGTGGAGGATAAAGAGGTTCAGATTATAATAATGGTTCAGGTGTGAAATGAAATACTGGTAGTGGTGATCATTCCATGCACAACAGATAAATGTAGGTGACAGCAATGACATGTATTAGTTACTAATTGGATGTGCTGTAAAAAAGGATTCTGAAGTGTCTTTCTGATTTCTAGCTTAGGGGAGTAGGTTGTGAAAATGCAGAAGAGAGGAAATCGTTTTACTTTCATTTTTAGAAGAAGTATGGATTAGAGTTCAGTTCTGGATGTAAGGAGTCTGAGTTGTCCCTAAGATATTCTGAGATGTGCCATGAGATTTATTTCTACTGCTTTCCGGAGCTTTTCTGGGCACCAGCCTAGGCTGGGGCTTCTGAAAGTTGTGGGAGTCAACAAGAAGCGAGAGCCAATGAAAGCCGTAGGAGCTATCAATCTGTCTTGGGGGCACGGGGGGAGAAATCAGGGGATAAACAGAGAATATGGATGTCTCCATAAAAGGGGACTTAAGGAAAAAATCTAGTTGTAGTTGTAACCCAAATTGAAAGAAATTCCATGTTTTTTTCCCACCCAGCAAAACTAATTTGAGAGTTTATTTCTGCCATTTAACTCAGTGTGAAAATTCAATTACATGAGTAGGAAGAAAGGTCCTTACTTAATAATACATTTCCTTGAACTCACTGTTTTTTTCCACCATGAATTTTGATATAAAAATAAGTTTAAGTAATCTGATTTTCCCCAGTTTAAGGTTTAAAGGTAAACTTCTGGCAATGACAGCCTCTAGCTCAGCCCTGGAGGAAACTCCTGGCTGCTAATCGATAGTGGCCTTCAGTCTTCAGGACTGGAGCCATGGACACCGCCAGCTTTGTCACTAACACTTGCTCCCGGGGAAGCACTCTGGAACCCAATGGAAGCGCAAGTCCCTGTGTCACCGGTGCTGACAGACAGATGCTTCCCTTTCCTCTTTGTTTTGCAATGAAAACAAGATGAGAAAATACTAGTATCATTCTTCTCCTTTGAGAGCAAGCTTCTGTCTGGGAGAAAGTAAATCCCCTTGGAAATAAAACAATTAAAACACAATTATCTGTACCTATACAACTTTCTTTGGGTCTTACAAGCTGATGGTCATCACACCTGAACATGTGGTACCTTAACTGCCTTTCCTTTGAACTTTGTTATGATGAACATCAGACTTAAGTGTATTATGTATTACAACACATTGAGGAGATCACTAACACATTCTCCTAACTTTTAGTCACTAGAATTTATTTAGTTTGCATTTAAAGTCATCATTTAAATGGATTCAAAGTGAAGATGTTAATAGAATAATCTCTTTCAATATACGCTAGATATGTATCTCCAATTACCAGGAGTAGGAAACTTTGAGCTTCTCTGAACACCATCTATTTGCTAGGCGCTTCTAAAACATAAAACTATACATTTTATATCTTTTGTTTCTGCTAAATTGCCAATATTATTTTAAAATCGGTTTGCTATATCACCTACTTTTTTTGTGCTTAGCTTATAGACAAAGTCAGGTCTACAGTCCTGAAGTGTTCCACTGCTGGAGAGAAATTAGGATGAAATAAGATAAAATTATTCTACTCATATCCAGAGAAATGTAATTTGTATTAAATTATCTTTTGCATTGATTTCTCAGGAACAGCAAAAGATGAGCAGATCTTAACATACCAGTCTAAAAAAGAAGTATCCTATTAGTGTTGGTATGTGACATTTTTGCAAATGTTTCTATTGTTTTGAAGTTCTTTTTTTAACAAACATTTTGGAATCATGTGAAGAAAAACAAAGATAATTTTGGGAGTGGGAGGCATGCTTTGAAAATCATCACATTCCAAATTCTCAATATCTCTTCTAGTGTGACCTATAACATTTATGAATAGAATTACTGTACAGAAGAAAAAGATCTGTTTGATCACTGAAGTCGGCCCTTCAAGTATCTGTAGGAAGCACAGTGGCCTTGGCCTACACATCTTACTCACAGTGAATAAATAAACAGGGATGTATACCAGATAACTTATCTTTTACTAATTCTATCTTGGTTTCAACCTAATCAAAACACACATCACCATAAAAATTAACCATTTAGAAAGTTTGATTAATTTACTTTTCAGTTAGATTCCCACGTGTATGACTCACAAGAAAAAACCCTATTGCATGAGAACATTCAGCGAGTAGACATAATTGCTAGAGATTTGTTCAAGTATCAAGTCAGTTGTAAAACACTTTGTAATCCAAAGGTTAGATATTTAGGGAAAGCTTATCAGGTGAAATATTAGTTTTAAGGGGACTTTGAGGTAAATGTCCTATAAATATACATCTTTAAGAGACCATCTGAACATTTAATAGCCTGTTAATTATCAAGATATACTTTAAACTATAGTTTAAAGGTCAAATCACGTTTGGTCATTGTAAAATGACGTAAAGTATAAATAAATGTAAAAATAAAGCATATAAATAAAGCATTTAAATTATCTTTTTTTTAATTTTTATGTTTCCAAAGAGTTAGGTAAACCCAACTCTTTATCTCTCCCCCTCCTTCAAAGAGTTGATGTCATATTAACTGATGAGAAGAACGAAAACATCAAATGTCAATGCAAGAGTATATATTTCTGTGCTGGAAGAAATAGAATCAACAAGAATGATGGCCAGACTATATGGAATCAATTATACCTGGCAATAAAACTAAAAGGATAGTGTTTCTTTTGTGAAATATTTTCCACATTGATTCCAGCAATTTCTGCATCATTAGTAACATCTGTGACAAAAAAAAAAATCAGTTAAAACAAGGAAGGGGAGGGGAGAGAGAGAGAAGGAGGGAAGGGGGGAGAGAGAGAGAGAAGCTGTGACTAATCCATTTTCTTACTTCATCTCCAATTTGCCCTGTGGTATTTTCCATTCACATGAAATCATAAAGGAAGCTGGGCTCCGGAGTCTAGATAAGTAAAATTTTTTCTGCATTATATATGCAGTTTATCTGCAATAAATTCTGCAGTGAAGGTACTAAATACAATTATATTTTCACTCCCTTTACAGGGTGGGGAGGGTTAGCCGTTCTTTGGGTGATTTGTTTCCTTACAAGAGGCTAAGGGAACACGACCACCTAACTCCTCACTCCTGTTTGGCGCGCTTTGTGGAACAGCTACTCCTGCTGAGAAAATACATCGTGGTCAGCAGATAGAAATTCTGTTTTACTGCAACATTTCTATCAAGATGATATCCTCAGTGTTTACCTTACTTATATAGGTAATTAGTTCTTCATGGGAAGTAAATGTTACGACTTGTCCTAGAAGTAAGAGGTATTTTTTTTTCCTTTGAGGCAAGGCTAATGAATCTTTGTTGGTCGCCCACCGCATGAGCCTGGGTTTGGTGCAGTCACGTGGACAAAGAAGTTCAGTGCAAGTCCCACCTGACAAGGGGTATTTTGGCCCATGCTAAATGGCTGGATGTTTTCTTTCAAAATATTATTTCAACTGTAATCTTTTAAGGTACCGGCACTAATGCTTCAAGGAAGCATATCTTTCTCCAAGGATTTCACAAACAAGAACAACGCAAAGCATGTTCGAGGTAATTTATTTATCATGATTTCAATTCCTACTATATGTTCCAGGCAGAGTTTTTAATGCAGAGGTTAAAAAGATAAGGAAAACATAAAATTTTAATAAAGAATCCAAAATACAAAATAAACTTCCATCTGGAACAAAATAAGAAATACCCAAGAGTGTGCCTGTCTTTATGTTTAGCAGCCTATAGCTCATCAGGTAAAACATGTTGCTCAAATTAATACCCTAATTTTGAGGTGAACAGTTCTTTGTTCTGGAATGTTTCAAGCACTTCAGAGTAAGCTAAAGTGGTTTAGTAGAGGCTAAAGATTTCATATCTTGAGCAGTTAATCTTTTCAAAGTTTAACTTGGGATAAAGCCGCGATTTATGGATTCTTCACCATCTATCTGGGTTAGTTCCTGGCAATGGGAGCTAGAAAGACTCTTCTTATCTGAAGACTTACCATTGTCGAGGGACAACTGTGGCAATCAGATTGAACTGATGGCTTAAGTCTGGTGCTGCAGCAGCCCTCTGAATATTGTGAGAAGTAACTCATCCACTGTTCTCCCGGGGAAAGCATGGTGATACTCATGAGACACACAGACATAATGTTTACTCAGCGACTTCGCATCCTCATGTACTTTCCGTCTATGTGCAGGCTATCAGACATATTGGAGGAAAGTTACATAAAATCTTTTAATTGTTGGAAGACGTAAATCTATATTCTTTAACAAAATCTATCATTTCGCCTCTAAGTAAGAGTGACGATTGTAGACTGGTGTGAGACTAGGATAAAAAAGCAGTCATTTAAGAATTCCATTTTTGCAGAAATCATATTCTAACTGCTTACTAGAACCTTCTTGAATTATTTGATAAAAACTGAAAACCTAATAAATATCTTAATTTCTTAAACGTCCAAACATGAACGTTAATAGAATATGTAGGTAGTAAGTCTAAAGGAAACGTTATCTCGAGTAATGATCAGTACTGCAATGGCTGAACATGAATAATTTGAGACAAAGCATGCATGTACTGGCCGGAAACATTAAAATTTAAAAGATCTGCTAACAGTAGGCTAGTTGAAAGATATCTTGATGCTTTCCACTTAGAGAAATAATAATCTCACCTCCCACCATATAAACAATATTTTTCTTTGATCTGCATTCTGTGGTTAAGTGCATTCCTCTGGTATTTCAAACATGCAAGCATGATAACCTGCTGAATAGTATAAAAAATCACAGATAATTTCAACCGACTGAACCAATACACATTAAAATTCATTCTCATTTTCTAATGTATAGATGTATAGAGCACTGACTATTGTTCTCTTCTATTAAAATTAAGTTATAGTCTTTCCATTTCCCTTCCTTAGGCCAATAATGGTTGATCCATTCTTAAAAAAAAAAAAAAAAGGAAATCCTAGCTTCTCAGAGCCTGAAGTAAACATTATAATAAATCTTATCTATTAATTAGAATTGTTTCATTTTTAAATATCTATGTATTGGTATATTTAAATATTTTCCCTCTGTTTTATCCAAACACAGCGATGCTTTGAAATATGGAATGTACATTTTTTCATATGCCAGTGTGATTTTAGGCTAAAAATTTCCAAGGCTTACTATATTTAGAACCTGAACTTTTTTAAAATCTTACTGTAATATGTAACTGTTATTTTGAACTTTTTAATGACAAGAACACCAAAAGCCTTCTGCATATTAGCTCTAGAGTTTGAAATACTGACACCATAGGTCCTAACATAATCATCACCCACACAGAGGACAGACTTCCTTTTTTTTTTCTTTCTAGAGAATACGGACTTTCCCTATGCACAGGCATGATAGGAATTTATGCCTTTCATTTTCTTAAATGTACATGCCAGGGGACAGATCATAGAGGGAAAAAGCCTGGGTTTTCTATCTGGTATTGAGTGAACAAACATTTGGTGGAAGGACTGAAGAAAATAGTGAGCTATTGTACAGCTCAAGGCAATAAAGATATACCTGCTCTGTTCTTCCTCCCTCCCCCACCTCTTCTTACTCTCCTTCTTTCTTTTTATTCCTTTCTTTCTTTCTTTCTTTCCTCCCTCTCTCCCTCCCTCCTTTTTCTCTCTCTTTCTTTCTTTCTTCCTTTCTTTCTTTCTTCCTTCCTTCCTTCCTTTCTTTCTTTTTCTTTCTTTCTTTCTTTCTTTCTTTCTTTCTTTCTTTCTTTCTTTCTTTCTTTCTTTCTTTCTTTCTTTCTTTTTCTTTCTTTCTTTCTTTCTTTCCCTTCCTTCCTTTCTTTCTTTCTTTCTTTCTTTCTTTCTTTCTTTCTTTCTTTCTTTCTTTCTTTCTTTCTTTCTTTCTTTCTTTCTTTCTTTCTCTTTCTTTCTTTCTTTCTTTCTTCTCTTTCTTTCTTTCTTTCTTTCTTCTTTCTTTCTTTCTCTCTCTCTCTCTTTCATTCATTCCTGAGCAACAGAGACGAAGACTTAGGTGCCAGAGGCTATCCCAGGACCAGGTTGGAGGCAATAGGACAGATACACTAGAGTCCTAACTGGCTTGTCTAATGGCTGTGTTAGTACCAGCGCTCAGCCCAACTCACTCAATCTCTCATTCTGTGCCTATGCACAATTTGGACCATTCCTTTTTATCCAATAGTATGTGTACCCTGTTCCTGGAGATATCAAGATGAAAAAGCACAGGTACTTAACAAAAAAGTTCAGGGGGAGATAGTTTGTAAATAAACCAGTACAGTTGTAGAGCCCGTGTGGAGGGCTGGGATTTCACCCACCACTACCTAGAGGCTGCAGCCAACGCAGGGTCATGTACCAGCCCTTCACCATCATCACCAGAACAACTGCAACTTTGGAAGTACTTCGGTATGTAATGCATTTTCTTCTATATCTGGAACTGCTTCTTTAAAATCTGAAAGCCCGGTTATATTTTCTAGGCTCATTGTCCCTCTACTTTTGTCTGCTCACTCCATTCTCTCCCTTCCTCCTAAGATCTCTCATGGTCTCAGGCAATTTTGCACTGGCTCTCCCCTTGCATACTCTGTTCAACGAAAGTTAAAAAGTAGCCTGGCTGCTGTCTGTCTTGAGAAATATTTTTTTAAATGATTTTATTTATTTATTTGACAGAGAGAGACACAGCAAGAGAGGGAACACAAGCAGGGGGAGTGGGAGAGAGAGAAGCAGTCTTCCCGCAGAGCAGGGAGCCCAACGCGGGGCTAGATCCCAAGACCCCGGGACCACGACCTGAGCCGAAGGCAGATGTTTAACGACTGAGCCACCCTGGTGCCCCTGTCTTGAGAAATATTTCTTCAACTTCAGATCATCTTGGGCTATAATCCCAGCAATTTATAAGAAAGCGCTCTCTCTTTTAGGGACAGGGATGAATTCTCTTTGTGAAGAAAATCATGCTTTTCATGCTAGTAACATAACAAGATATTAGCTTTTATAGAAATCTGTGTAAAATTAAGTAGAACAAATAGTGCTTAGTCACTCCTGACACAATGGGGGCGGGGGGGGGCGGGTTCACAGAGCAGAAAGGCAGTGGGAGGGCTCTCCAGGCAGAGATCTTCAATTCCTCCACTTTTCTTCCTCTCATAGATGCCAGAGAACTATCTAGGCTGTTGTTGCTGTCCTTTGTTCCTTCCTTGGTGCCACTTCCTACCACTCTACTGCCCTGCTTCTCCTGTCCTCCCTCAGCTAGGGGATTGTGCTGTCCCTTCTCAAACAGGCAACTTATAGCCTCCTGGCCGAGATTTTTCTTTTCTTGACTCAAAATAGAAAACAGGAAACAAAACTCAACATTTCCTCAAGTGAGCACGGTGATAAGGTGTCTGTGGCAGGGCAGGAGTGGTGTATGTACATTTTGAAAAGCAGCAGGAGAGAACTGAAAAGTAGCAAAATAGAGGTCTGTAAGGGGACCTGGGACATTTTGAAGGGTCAGAAAGAGGCAAAGGCACAGAGGACTTGCACAGTTAAATGAAATTTTTGTCTTTCTTAGGTGTCAGTGACTTAGGCGTAAAGAAGATTTAGCAACGAAACAGGGAAAGTTGTCAACAAATGTAAATAACAAAAAAGATACATAAAAATAATAGTATTTCCGGACCCCTGGGTGGCACAGTCGGTTAAGCATCAGGCTCTTCATTTCAGTTCAGGTCATGATCTCAGGGTCCTGAGATCGAGCCCCACGTCAGGCTCCACGCTCAAAATCAAGTCTGTTTGGGACGCTCTCTCCTCTCCCCCTGCCCCCTCCCCGCCTCTCTCTCTCTCAAAAAGTAAAGAAATAAATCTTTAGAAAAAAATAATGGTAATTCATCCTTTATGTAAACTTTTAATTTTTCATAGTTACTATGATAATATAATGAATATGCAAAACACTAAATGTCATAATAATTTTTACAAGTTTTCTTTAATTTCAAAAGTTAGTCTTTAAGTTTCTCATCAAAGCCTTCAGTAATACCATTCAATGTCAAATTGATTAATATATAGGTATATGTGGCCATCTTAGCTTCATTTTCTAATATTTGGGAATCTGGATTTCTAGAAAAGAATACCAGAGAACAATTATTCACCTCATCATGGAGTCACTAAAGAATTCTATTACATCATAAGTTCCTCTAGAGATTTACAACATTTCTAGTTACTTGAAACATTTTAATGAAAACATTTGTCAAAAAGAAATCATACGATTTTATAGACAATAAATATTTAAGTATCAATCTCATGTATTGCACACAAGATGGCCACTCCTCAATGAAATGTTTTCAGCCCACCAGAGTTGGAATTCGTTTTCTTCTTCCTTCCCTCCACTGAACTTTGTTTTACCTATTACAGCGTCTCCAACTTTTGTCCCAGTATCCTTGTTTGTTGTATATATGCCTGTTTCTCCAGCCAGTTTTTTGAGGATAAACTCCAACATGTTTTATTTTTTCTTTCTCTGAAATCCATAGCAAAGTATATAACACATCCTAAATGTATAATAAAGACTTGCTGATACAAACATGGGATTGATAAAGGTACAGATTGGAATTTAGACACACAAATTGAAGCAGTCTAGATAGGAAAAAAAAGAATACGTTATAAATGTGACTGTTTCAACAGTTATTTTAGGAATGATTTAAACTAGATCTTTGTTTTTGGAGTTGATTTCCAAGCCAATCAGCATATATATTTCAAATGTTTTTATCTTGCTTTAGTAAGAAGAAAATCACAAGGATAACTATCAATACGCCATATTATCCAGAATAACATTTTCATTGCCATCTAAATGGACTAGGGGAACATGTTTTTTGAGTAATAATTCAATCTAGAAGTGAGGGTAAATAATTGAATAAATGAGTTAATAATTCAATCCATTCTGTGTGTGTAAAACAATACCAGCTGCAGATAATGGCCAAGAAATTCAAGATCTAGACTCTCAAATCAAGCAATTTACATTTTAGATAATTCATGTTTTCAACATATATTTTTTAGTCAAGTTTCCTTACTAAAAATCTGGCCAGTTTCTGTTCTGACTCACTGCAAAAATTAGCATCTATCCCAACTCAGATGACTCCATTTTACATGAGTCCACAGGAAGGGTACAGGTACCTCTCTGAAAATTACATTTTAATACAGGTTTTTTCATTCATGTTAAGGAAAGACACGTTGAACCACTTTAATCATTCAGTGAATACTTATTAATTTGGCCCTCAGTAAAAGAAGATATCACTTGCATGTATTTAGGCCCGAAATAAAATCATGGGCTGTATGTGTGCTACACCCTGATTCTGAAACATAGTATATATGTAAAATAAATTATATGTGTTTGGAATTCCTTGATTTAACATATATGTGATTTCACATTTTCTTTAATTTACTGAAATTTTCCTAGTTTTTAAATGAGTTGTGATTCTCTTATGGTGTCAAGCCACTTTTTCAACCGTGGGAACATCTAAGTATATTTCCGAAATTTATAATCTGATAGCTTGGTTCAGAAAAAGGGTTTTCTTGCCAGTACTGTGTGTGGTAGACGCTGGAGATGAAAGAATGGGGAAAGTAACTTCTCAAAATGCTTACAGATATGATATTTTATTATATATCATGTTAGAGACAAATGTTTAAAAGTACACAGCATAGGGAAAGATGATCAAAACTACTAAAGTGAATGATTTTGATTCTAATTTTTCTAATTGGGAAAGTTAACTTCAAATTCTCATTTTTCTACATATGAAATGCAAGGTAGTTAGCATTGGGAGGAATAGTCTGGTTCCGCAGGCAGATCTATCTGGGTGCAATGAATCCTTATTCACCATTTGTTTGGGTAAACTGTGCAAATTACCTAACTTCTTCAATACTCAACGCCCACATAGTAAGAGTACACACTGCTTTGCTATATGGCCTACATTAAAAGTGGTTAGGCTTGCAAAGGCCTTAGCATAGTATCTGGCTCACGGTAGGCACTCATTAAACATTTATTATAATTTTATGAATATGGAATGTTGACATAGATGTTTATCATTAATGTAAGATATAGTGTTTACTTTTGTATCTTAATTTTTGTCCTTTTCGATACTTCTCTAATTCCTAGTAAATAAGACAGTGTTATAGAAATAAAAATCTTTTAAGAGGCTTCCAGAAAACATAATACATTCTTGACACATTTTTCATTTTCATGATTGACATAAATTTATGGAAATTATAAGCAGCTGGATAGCACACGATAAAAAAAATGGTAACCTTTTGAACTTACATTCTTAATATTCCTAATTACAAAATATTCTTTTGTTTCTAAGAATATAGTCAATGCAGTTATTGTTTTTTTTAAATGTGGTTTTTAATTTTATAAAATATTTTCCAAATTCTCTTACAGTAAATAATAAAAAGGCGCTCTGTCTATTTGTGTAAGTTTGAAGTCAGATAGGTTTCTTGCCAGTGACACAAAATAGAATGTCATTATGTTAACAATATGTAGTCCATTATTCAAAGAAGAATATAAATGGATCAGAAACCCTAATGGATGAAAAATGTTAAATATCATCTTGTATAATAATGACTGTTCAAAATCTGGTTTTAAAACTTGTATAATCTAAGCTTGACAATGGTGAATTTGCTCAAGAATTAACTAAAAAACATGCCATCTGAAGCAAGTAATTTTCTCTCTATCCAAATCATTTATTCTACAATTGAGCAGAGCACTATAAAGCTGCTGCCTTGGGAGGAAAACAATTATAATTATTATTTTTAAAATTATTTATTACTTGTTAATTTGATATGTGTTGAACTGTCTAACACTGAAAACTCATCTGACTCTTGTCCTTTGAAATATTTCAGGGACATATCAAAGCTTCTAAACTTCTAAATTACATTCTGAGAAAATACTTCCCTTCTTAGTCTCATTAGTATGTTCTCTGATTCAGAAACAATGGATACAAAGGACTGCAGTAAGCGAAGTAGATTGAGGCCAGGAAGGAGATGGAAAGGAAACATATTGAACAACAAAAAAGGTAACATATCCTTTAAGAATTATTGTGATTATTTATCACACTTCTGGGTTTATTTTTACTATATTCAAAGAAATCTTTAGCAGTAATATCTGGATATCCAAAGCATCCTTTTATATAAAAGTTAAGATTTTGTGAATATGTCCTGCAGACTTAGGAATAATGGTAAATGAAGGCATGAATATTAATTTGGACGTGGTTTTTGATGTTTAAAGTATAACCCAAATATAAGTAACATTAATTCTATCATTTATTGAGATAGTAATGTTTATTCTACAATGTATCAAGGAAAGTTGGATTATGTATTATGCAAAATTCTTCAAATTTTAAATTAAAAAAATACAAGGCATTCTCTCAAAAAGATATTTTCCAGGTTATTAGGAAATGTTGTTATAATAGTGGACTTATTCAACAATATAAAAAGGTCAGTATTAAAATTATACATAGAGAAGAGAGGTCTAATATTTTTTTAAAGATTTTATTTATTTATTTGAAGTAGAGAGAGAATGAGAGACTAGAAGAGCACGAGAGGGAAGAGGGCCAGAGGGAGAAGCGACTCCCTGCTCAGCAGGGAGCCCGATGAGGGACTTGATCCTGGGACTCCAGGATTATGACCTGAGCCGAAGAGCAGTCGCCTTAACCGACTGAGCCACCCAGGTGCCCGAGAGGTCTAATATTAAGGATCAAATTCTTCACATTAAGAAGCTAGAACAGAACAGAAAATTAAATTTAAAGTAAGGATAAGAAAGGAAATTATAAAGATAAGAAATAGAAGTATGGCACATAACAGGAAGAAATAATAAAGCTGAAAGTCCAATTGTTTGAAAACTTTAATAAAATTTTAAACCCCTACCTAGACTGAACAAGGAGGAAAAAAAGAAAAAAATGGAAACATTCCATGTAAAAAATGAAAAATTAGAATACTTCCAACTCATTTATGAGCCTAATCCTGATGAAAAACCTGATAAAAATGTCATTAATAAAGGAAAATTAGAGAGTAGTATTTTCATGAACAAAGATGCACATATCCTCAATAAAATATCAGTAAATTGAATCAAAAATATTTTTAATATACAGTACTTCATAGTCAAGAGAATTTTAATTACAGCAATCTTTATCTGTTGTATATATTGAATGCTATGTAAGATTTAGTGTTTTTGTTTTTAAAGTTCTAACTTTAAAAATGTTGGAACTTTGCAGGGATGAAAATTCTCTCAAATATCTCAAATTCGCAATTTGTGTTAGAGACTGTAAACGCTAAGTAGCTCTACATAGAACTTCTAGAAAGAAACAAATCTGGCAAGAATCTGTATGTTAATTTTATCTTGTATTATTTAAAATATTTAGTTTTTTAACCTCTGTAGCAATAAAGAAAACTCTTCTGGGGCACCTGGGTGGCTCAGTTGGTTAAGCGACTGCCTTCAGCTCAGGTCATGATCCCGGAGTCCTGGGATTGAGTCCCGCATCGGGCTCCCCGCTCAGCGGGGAGTCTGCTTCTCCCTCTGACCCTACCCCCTCTTGTGCTCTCTCTTTCACTCTCTCTCTCCCAAATAAATAAAAATAAAATCTTAAAAAAAACTCTTTTTATTTCAAAATGTAGTATTTCTAAAATTTGTATACATCTTGCCTGTTGCAAGTGGGGTAAATTGTAATATACTTTTTTTTTCCCAGTCAAACATAATGATGAATAAAATATACATTCACCTGATAGTCACCACATTTATTAACTTTCTCCACTTACTCTAATGGGAGGTACTGTTGTCACACAACAGTGTGCTTCTGTATAATTCCACAAGGAGCCGTGATGAGCAGAGAACAATAATCCAATCTGTCATATTATCCAGCTCCCAAAAGGTATTTTCCTTAAGTAAAGTAAGACTGCTACCTAAAAGCAACTCTTTCATATCAATAATTAAAATAATAATTTTGAGGGGTGCCTGGGTGGCTCAGTGGTTAAGTGTCTGTCTGCCTTTGGCTCAGGTTGTGATCCCAGGGTCCTGGGATCCAGCCCCATGTTGGCCTCCCTGCTCAGTGGGAGCCTGCTTCTCCCTCTCCTCTCTGCTCATGCTCTCTTCTTGCTATCTCTTCTCTCTCTCTCAAATAAATAAACAAATCTTTAATAATAGTAATAATAATAATGATAATTTTGACACTTTTTAACATAATGTTGCATTTGAACTACAAATAGAAGACCTGGTTCTCATCTGTGAGACCTGAGAATCTGCAAGGAAATAATGACAAAGAATGAGTAGAATAAACTCTCCTATTAAGTATTATTATATGAATCAAAATTTCCAGTATATGTGAATAAACAAATAAAATCAACATTTTAAAAATTTCACTCCAATTAAAGTAAAAATAAAAGAATCTAAAACCAATTTCATGAGAAATATATTTGTGATTCTTAAAAAAGATGGATAACAGCAGTGTACAGAGAATGAAAATTACAAAAGCAGGCAGAATTGATGCAAGGAGCAATTGGGTGCCCTGAAAATGAAATCTACAACCACTGAAAGTAACCACAAGGACTGATGAGTAACTGCAGAGTAGTCCTGCGGAACTCCCCCACCATGCAAGGTAAGACGTAAAGACGTTAAATATATGATAACACACTGAGAGATGGAGGGTAAGTTTAGATGTATCAACATAGATCTGAGAGGAGTTCCAGAAGGAAATAGTAGGGGAAAGGATAGAAAATAAATGTTTGAAAAGAAAATGGTTGAGATATTTTTGCAGAACTGAAGTAACTTTAGGCTGAAAGTGATCATTGAAAGAGCAAAGCAAGGGGTGCCTGGGTGGCTCAGTCGGTTAAGCATCTGCCTTTGTCTCAGGTCATGATCCCGGGGTCCTGGGATAGAGCCCTGCATGGAGCCCCGCATGGAGCCCATCTCTCCCTCTGCCCCTCCCCCCGCCTGTGCTCTCTGGCTCTCTCTATCTCTCTGTCAAATAAATAAATAAAAATCTTAAAAAAAAAAGAGCAAAGCAAGGTATAGATGATAAAGAAATAAATATCAATAAGTAAATTCCTTATGAAGCAAAACATCAGAGATAATGAGAGAAGAAAGATCAACAACAAAAAACATGTTATCAACACAAGAACCATTAACCTGGAATCTGATATTCAATTAACCTATGACCTAAAAAAAAGGAGGATAAGGTAAAGACATTTTCTTTTTTTCCCCAAGGATTGCTATAGAGTTTATTGATCCTCATTTATCAGAAACATATATTAAGCTGTATCTAAATACATAGTTTCATCACTTTATCTTCACAAGAACTTGAAGGGTGTATCAGAACATATGGCAAAATAGCAAAAAATTCCTAAAAGACATTTCCAGATATACAAAGATGAGGAGAGCTTTATGACCCACAACCTGCACTGCAAGAGTATTATAGAAACATGCCATATAACCACAAACAATATCATATCACTTAAGACATTACAAGTGACTCAACATTCGCTATTTTATTAAAATTCTCAACAGTCAGAACCAGTGTTATTTATATCATCTTCAGCAAATAATAAAATTGAAGTTGCAGGAGGTGATAAATAACATGCTCAAATTCATACAACAGTACTGGCACTCTAACACAGCATTTGTGAATTCAATTCTCACCCATTTACAGCACATTTAAAAAAAATACCCCATCACAGAAGATCTGACCTACCAGATAAAGGAATGACTCTGGAATTGTAATCCATTGCTAAGAACAAGTTCTGCAAATATAAGTAACTATATATCATCTAGTGTCATAGGAATGAGTAGCTAACATTTTCCTTAGCTATTTGTCTAGAGCACTATATAAGAAATTTGCAATTTGATGAGGATTGTTTTGACATAGCTGTGTGTATGTGTAACTATTTATTATTGTATTTACTTATTATTTATTTAGTTTAGTTCATTGGGTTCATTATTAATTGCACAACTACAGTGATCATTGGAGAGTCTTATTTGCCTTGCTGATAGAGTCATCACTCAGCTCAAATCTTATTCCAGGTAACTGATAAAGGATTTACATATAATTTCAAAAATATAAAAATAGAAACCAGAGAATTCTTTACTGGACCATAAGACTATAGGCATTTAAGTCTTTTAAGAAGATGAAACAGGGATTAATTTTCACAGTTCTGCATAAACTCACAAATTTCTCTTCTAGGTATTTATTTCTGGACAATGGGAAATTTACATAATGGCCACATGCTTTAAAATAATCAATTACTCAGACCTCATGCTATGGATATGAAATGTGGTTAGTTGATGCCAGTCATTGTTATTATAAAATATAAATCTAGTCCCCCAAAGTCCAAAGGAATTTACCACTGGTTGTTTTAGGGTGTGGTATGAATTAGTAATATTTTTGGCTTTGATTATGCCTTTGAGAGAAGTGTACCAAAAATTTGAACTGTTACCCATAGCTGGTACGTGTTAGTCAGAGTACATGTAGTAACTGAGGATTGTGTCATCATGGAGAGGAAAACTAATTATTTCCAGTGCCTCACTCAAGTTTAAGTGTGTGCTAAAATATACCTGCTAGATTTTAATAGGGCTGGTGTTTACAAAGCTCTCTGTGGTTATGTGGTCATGTCTATAAAAGAATATAAAATTTATTGAAGTTGGTTAAGTTACTAACCTGCAAAATGAAAGAGAGTCAATGACCTCAACACTGACATATTTCAGAGGCTGTTTCCAACTAATGAAAATGGAATATGTGATTCCTAAATGTCAATACACATTTGAGAGGAAGAATGAATGTAATTGGTAATAGCCTACAGGTTCCTATAGGTCAAGACTGTGGAATCGGGTATGCCTACAGTCAGGGGACAAATACCAACAGAATTCAGGCGTGAGTGTGGAGAGTTAATCCAGAGAAATCTCTACATTTCTAGAATGAAGCTAAGGAATCGGAGAGCAAGAGAGATACTGGCAAAGTAAAGGAGACTGAAATTGACTCAGGACACTATTGAGAGAAAGCAGTCTTGATCCTGGCAGAACTCTTATTTGTTCTCTGTGGTATGACTCATGGAAAGGCCTCAAGATGTAATAATAATCAAAACAATAAAAGCAATAGTTAACAATTAATGACCTTACCAGGTACTAGGCACATATCTCATGTAATTCTCCTAACCTAATGATTAGGAGACTATGGTTAAACCCTTTTTTATACTGCCCTCTTTACTTCACCATGCATTAACCCCACCTTCTGCGTCTGATGTCATCTCTTAGTGTATGTCCATTCTCTTCTGTTTCTATGAAGATTGACTTCTCTTTTGATTAGTGTTAGCATGGTAAATTTTCCTCCATCCATTTAGTTTTAATCTATATGTGTCTTTACTTAAAGTGGATTTCTTATAGACCATACATAACTGGCTCATGTTTTTTGATCCACTCTGATAATCTCTTTTGACTGCTGCATTTAGACTATCAACCTTCAAAGTGATTATTGACATATTTGGAGGAATAGCTACTGTATTTGCTACTGTTTTCTATTTGTTGCTCTTGTTCTTTGTTCTTATTTTCATCTTCCAATCTTTTTCTACCTGTTGCAGTTTTAACTGAACATTTTATATGATTCTGTTTTCTTTCCTTTCTTGGTATATTGATTTTAGTCCCTTTTTTACATTTTTTCAGTGGTTGCCATAGGGTTTGCAATACTCACCTACAGCTGATCCAAGTCCACTTTCAAATGACATTATATCACTTCATGGATAATGTGAATACTTTATAATAACAAAAATAGTCTTAATTCCTGCCTTCCATCAGTTGGTTCATCCTATAATTAATTTCATTTATATATGAGCATATATATAAATATATATACATAACCATAAATAATCAAATACATATTGGAATTATTACTTTGAACAATATGTTATCTGTTAGATGAAAGCAAGAAAAATTTTTTATTTTACCTTCACTTATTCCTTCTTGGATGCTCTTCCTTAGTTTATATAGATCCAAGTTTCTGACCTACATTATTTTCTTTCTCTCTAAATAATTCTTTTAACATTTTCTAGAAGACATTCTACTGGCAGTAAATTCCCCCAATTTTTGTTTGTCTGAGAAATTCTTTATTTCCCTTTCACTTTAGAGGATAATTTTCTAGGCTACAAAATTCTAAGATAGTGGGGTTTTTTTTCTCAAAATTTTAATTATTTGACCTCATTCACCTCTTGCTTGCATCACCTCTGAGAAATTGAATATAATTGTTATCTTTGCTCTTCTATAGGTGTGGTGTTTTTCCTCTGGCATCTTTCAGAATTTTTTCTTTATCTTTGATTTTCTGTAATTTGAAAATGATATGCCTGGTTGTGGGGTTTTTTGGGGGAGATGTTATTTATCTTGTTTGGTGTTCTCAGCACTTCCTGGATCGGTGGTTTGGTTTCTGATACTAGTTTGGGGAAATTCTCAGTCATTGTTTCAAAAATTTCTTCTCTCCCTTTCTCTCTTCCTTCTCCTTTGGTATTCCCAATATGCATATGTTACACCTTTTGCAATTGTCCCACAGTCCTTGGATATTCTGTTCCTTTTTTTCCCCCCCAGTCTTTTCTCTCTTTGCTTTTTAATTTTCAGGGATTCTATTGATCCTATTAAACTCATCTTCTCTAGTTTAAAGATGCTTTTCTTAGCCATGTAAACCTGCTAATAAACCCATCAAGGCATTTTTTGTTTCTATTACAGTGGAGTTTTTTTTGTTTTTAATCTCCAGTATTTATTTTTGGTTCTTAAATTTCCGTCTTTCTGCTTACATTACCCATCTGTTTGAATGCTGTCTACTTTATCCATTAGAGCCCTTAGGAGATTAAAGTTGTTTTAAATTTCTGGACTGAAAATTCCAACATCCCTGTCATGGCTGCTTCTGATGCTTTCTCCTGTGTCTTTAAATTGTGTTTTGTTTTATTTTTGCCTTTTGGTATGCCTTGTCCTTTTTTCTTGCTACCTGGACATGAGGTACTGGGTGAAGGGAACTGTTGTGAAGCAGCCTTAATTGTGTGGTGGTGAGGTGTGGAGGGAGAGGAAATGTTCCATAATCCTATGATTAGGTCATTTCGTGAGACTTTTAGTGAGCCTATGCCTCTGGCCTGTGGACTTCACAAGAGTTTCTCAGTTTTTGTTTGTTTGTTTGTTTGTTTTTCTCCTCCTTAGGTGGGACAGGTTGGTTAGAGTGGGCTAGAGTTGGGTAATCCCTTCCTGAAGGTCAGTTAGGCTCTGGTAGTAATCCAACAGGTTAGGGGACTGGTTAATTAGTTTCCGCTGATAGCGGGCCTTGTTAAGAAGATGGTGTATTTCAAACCTGTTCTTTTTTTCCTCCTCTTTCTAGAATATGAAGGACTTTTCTCAGATTCTATTGTGAGAACCTGGTCAAGCTCCTGGAGGTAAATCTCATAAACTTGTGGTGGTCCCCTGTGACTGGCTGCCCTGGAGTTTTTAACACTCAGACTCATCCACACTAAGTCTCCAGCAATTCATCAATTCCAGTTCAGGTTTTCCTACCCTTGGTTCTTGGGGCAGTTTGTGGTCATGGGTCTGTGCTCCGATAAGCCGTGTCTCCCGTTTTCACCGGTCTCTCCAATGTTGAGGGCAGTGGTTTGCCCTGTGTCCTCTGCTGTATTATGAGTCCAAGAAGGATGTTGGTTTTTTGGTCTGTTCAGCTTTCTATTTGTTGCTGGGAAAGAGTGGTGACTTCCAAGCTCCTTACACATGGAACCCAAAACCCTCTGAAGATAGATTTTTCTTACTGTTTATGATTTGCTATTTTGCTGGCCATTTTACAGAATAAAATAGCATCTTTCTTTATTTTGTCAAACAACACTTTCCTCTAAGTTTAGACAAAGTGTCAATATATAAAACTTGGCTGATTTGTTCTATCTAGCCTTAACTTTGGGGGCATTATGTCCTTTTAAATGTTTATCATTAAGGGATTATTCAGGATAAACAATTTTTATCTTTGAGGAATTTTTATTTTAAATAATATTCTCTTCATATACATATGTCACTTCTTTCTTTTGCTATCAGTTTCTAAACGTATCCCATATGTTCTGTTGAGTTCAGTAGACATCAGTAAATTAAATATTTTATTATTTTTGCTTAATGCACTGTTACTTTCCAGTTTGCAGTTTTAAAGACGGAACTGTTTGGAGCAATGTACGCCTCCCATTAATGACCTATCCCTGCAACTCCATCTCTCTCTAATCCTTGCCTTACTCTCTTGTTTAAGCCACATGGCTCCCCAATAACAATGAGCTATTTCATGCCATTATGCTTTTGTTCATGTGTTAAGTCATCCCACTTTCTCTACTCTGGTAGTGACTGGTTCTTTCAGACACACTCTGAGCTTGTGTTGATTATCTCTCTTCTACGAATATCCTAATCATACTTTTGCATGTGCACACACATGTGCATACACACACAGATGATATTTTAGCAAAATCATTTATTTCTGTGCCAATTTCCTCCCTAGTCACTGTAATTCTTTGAAGTTAGACACAGATTCTCATGCAACCCTCTATCTCCAGTGTTTACTCAATGTTTAGGACACTGCATGCTGCACTAATTAGAGCTCAAGTCCCCTGTCTCTCTTTTACACTTCTATCACTTATGATACAATAAAAATATATATATTAATAAAATTTATTTTTAATTTTAGAATATTCTAATCTGTATCAATTATATGGTTTTCACTTGCAAATAAGTAGAAACCTCAATTAAAACTTTTAAGAATTTCCCTGATGCCAAGTGATGTTGAGCAATTTTTCATGTGTCTGTTGGCCATTTGTATGTCTTCTTTGGAGAAATGTCTGTTCATGTCTTCTGCCCATTTCTTGACTGGATTTCCACCTCACACCAGTCAGAATAGCTAAAATTAACAACTCAGGAAACAACAGATGTTGGTGAGAATGTGGAGAAAGGGGAACCCACTTACACTGTTGGAGGGAATGCAAACTGGTGCAGCCATTATGGAAAGCTGTATGGAGGTTCCTCAAAACGTTAAAAATAGAGCTACACTGTGACCCAGCAATTGCACTACTAGGGATTTATTCCAAAGATACAAACGTAGTGATCCAAAGGGGCATCTGCACCCCAATGTTTATAGCAGCAATGTCCATAACAGCCAAACTATGGAAAGAGCCCAGATGTCTATCAACAGATGAATGGATAAAGAAGATGTGGTGTATATGTATATGTATATGTATATGTATATATATGTATATATGTATATGTGTATATATATACACATATACATATATACCATGGAATATTACTCAGCCATCAAAAAGAATGAAAATAGCAAATTGCATTTGCAATGACATGGGTGGAGCTGGAGGGTATTACGCTAAGTGAAGTGAGTCAGTCAGAGAAAGACAAATGCCATATGATTTCACTCATATGTGGAACTTAAGAAACAGAACAGGTGAACATACAGGAAGGGAAGGAAAAGTAAAGTAAGTTGAAAACAGAGAGGGAGGCAAACCAGAAGTGATACTTAGCTTTAGGAAACAAACTGAGGGTTGCTGGAGGGGATGTGGGTGGGGGGATGGGTAATTAGGTGATGGGCATTAAGGAGGGCACATGATGTGATGAGCACATGATGTTATATGCAACTGATGAATCACTAGATTCTACCCCTGAAACTAATAATACAGCATATGTTAACTAAATTGAATTTAAATAAAAAATAAAAAAACACCTTTTTTAAACAATGAAAAGGTGTATGAGCTTATGTGAAACTTGAAGTTTTAGAAGTAGAAGGGCTTTAGGAATGATTTGACCAAAGTTCCAACTCCATTTTTCAGTGACACCCGCATCTCTGTCTTCCTTTGTCAACTTCGGCCATATGATATTCTCCATCATGGTGGCCAAATGGCTACAGCAACTCCAGGTATCCCCCATACATGATACACTGTCCAGGAAAAGAGAAAAGTTTCTCTTCCCCACTCTAGGGAATGGTGGATTTAGGACAGTAGGATCCACAGTAGAAGTTGGCGGCAGATACATGATTAAAACCAGGAATCCTGATTCTAGCACTAACATATAACAGTCTATATAAAATTATGATATTTCTTTTCTCTTTTTAAAATAAATAAATGTCAAGTTTTATTCTACACTGTGCCATTTCTAGAATTCCTTAGAGTTCAGAAAAAAATCTAGGCTTTACTGTTAGAAATATTTTATGCAAGGTTTTTATATTACTTTTGTACCTGAAATGTTCTAGAAATATTCCAAATTTCTAACTCAAGTAAATCTCAAGGGGGCTCCCTCAAACTTTCCAAAATAAAACAAAACAATGGACAAACAAACCTATTGGGTATATAAAATATTAAAATTATAAAACAAAATATTTTGAAATATATGAAAAATGTATTGTATCCTACAGTAAAACAGGAGTTATTTCAGTTACAATGCTTAATAAAAACATGACTAAAAATAACAGGTAAAATTGCCAATTGATTACAATATTCTATGAAATAGAATAAATAAAATCTTAGTAATAAGAGTAAATACTGAAAACAAACATGATTAAGAGAGAATAATCATTTTATTAGAATCTGTGTTCACCAGAGTTTGTACATTTCAGAGAAAAATTTAATATTTACATAAGCCTCCTTTTTGAAAAAATATTTTAAAACATATTTTATAACCACTGTATCTTTATGTTGGGTATGCACTATTATATATTAAATCTTTTGGAGGTGAAGTAATTATAATCTTTAGGCCACAGAGAGACTAGATTTCTTTAAACTTTATAAGGAAGAGTCACTTTTCCAGTATTATAACACTGCAAGCCATGCACTACTCATTGGTGCATTTGTAAAATTATTTAGAATTTATAAAATGCACATAGCCTCTACTAACTCTTCTTAAACTGTCCCCATGGCTCACATGGTCTACAGAGTAAGATCATGCAAATTAGCACCTCAGATATACTTCAGTAACTGCATCTCATCTCATGCTCTCCCTGTGTACCCTGCTCACTCTTCATAGATTTTTTTCACTATTCTCTGCAATACCAACTTTATAAAATCCCCCTGGCTGTTTATACCAACTGTTCTGGTAGTCACTGCCCTCCCCACTTCTCTGATTAGAAATAATTTTTCTTTCAGAATCAGTCCAAATATAACTTTTATGAGAAACATCCCTAAATCCCATCTTAGTAGTTAAAATTTCCTGTATAATATCATAGAATTAGAAAGCTGTCTATGCCCAGCAGATTGAAAGGGCATGGAACAACAGAATATCTTTTTTTTTTTAAGATTTTTTTTTATTTATTTGAGAGAGAGAGAATGAGAGATAGAGAGCACGAGAGGGAAGAGGGTCAGAGGGAGAAGCGGACTCCCCGCTGAGCAGGGAGCCCGATGTGGGACTCGATCCCAGGACTCCAGGATCATGACCTGAGCTGAAGGCAGTCGCTTAACCAACTGAGCCACCCAGGCGCCCAGAATATCTTTTTTCTTAAGTAAAGATTTTATTTATTTATTTGACAAAGAGAAAGAGAGAGCACAAGCAGGGGGAGCGGCAAAGGGAGAGGGAGAAGCAGTCTTCCTGCTGAGCAGGGAGCCCGATGCGGGGCTTGATCCCAGGACCCCGAGATCAGGACCTGAGTTGAAGGGAGATGTTAGGCCGACTGAGCCACCCAGGTGCCCCCAATAGAATATCTGTAGTCAATGATTACTAAGCTAATAAATCCATTAATTTTGTGAATTTATAAAAAAAATTATATAGAAACAAATGTCAGCTTTTTGCTCCTATATGAGTTTTGCTAATTAAAAAAAAATTCTCTGTGAAAATGGATAATAGTAGGCTGATATTCATGATTAAGAAGGAAGTATTCATTGCTTATTATTCTATTGTTAAATAGAGTCTCTTTTATTAAAAAAAAGATAACTTAATCTTTATTAATCTTGATTTTTTAAAAAAAATCCTCTCTAAAAAGTGGAAGACTTGTAAATTCAAATATCTCTTATTCATATGAGTTTGTGACATAGTCTGCAAATTGCCTCCCTAACATACATTTCTGCAAATTTTATTTGATGTGGGAAAGGGTCCAGCTAAAGATACTAAATTCTCCACCTCTCTTGCTGCCAAAGATGGCCTTATTTCTTGCCCCAAAGGCAAAACAATGAAAGTTTCTTAATAGGGTTTTGCTCTCCTGTTATAGGTGCTGTACATTATTTGCTTCTTTTTTGTACTGGAATGTGGTCATGAGATAGAGGTGAAGGAGTCATGTCAAGATCTTAATGATCAAAACTACATGTAAGGGGTGGATGGTCAGAAGATTCTGATCCTAATGACAACCTTGAATAGCTATACCAGTCTTGACCTGTCTAGTGTCAGATTCCTTTTTCTCTTCTTTTTTTTTTAATTTAAAAAATAGCTTTACTGAGATCTAATTTCCATGCCACGCAATTCACTCATTTAAAGTATACAAGTCAATGGTTTTTAGTATATTAGATATGTAGAATCATTACCACCACTATTAGTCAATTTCAGAACATTTTCACGAACTCAAAAGAAACCCCCTTACCTATTACTCTCTCATCCCTCAGCCCTAGGGAACCACTATAGATTTTGCTACTCTGGGCTTTCATAGGAATGGAATCATATGATATTTCGTCTTTTGTTACTGACTTCTGTCAGTTAACAACATGTTTTCAAGGTTGCTCCATGTTTTATCATGCATTAGTATTTTGTTCCTTTTTTATGGCCAAATGATATCCCATTGTGTGGATAAACTATCTTTTGTTTTTTTCCTCTTCAATTGATAGTGATTGTGTTGTTTCCACCTTTTAGCTTTTGTAAAAGATGCTACTATAAACATTGGTGTACAGGATTTTTTGGTATGGATATGTGTTTTCATCTCTCTTGGGTATATATCTAGGAGTGGAATTGCTGAGTCATATGGTATTTCTATGTTTAATTATTAAAGAACTGCCAGAGTATATAATATATAATATATAATAAAATGCTGCAGATTTGCAACATCAGTCAACATGAATGAGATGAAAAGTTTGCATCATGTTACTTTGTGATACTACTTTCAAAAAGAATACATTATATAACAACTTAAAAATTTAGAAAGAACAAAAATCAGGCATTATAATTTAAAACTTTGAAAGATTTACTCCTGGATTTGCTTAAAGAACAAACTTTTTTTCAAACTTTAGAAACTAAATTAAAAATTGTATTAGTAAACACTTTTTTTTCCAGAAAATGTTATCTGGATAAAAAAAAAACATA
The DNA here is from genome assembly GCF_009762305.2 of Zalophus californianus. NCBI lineage: Eukaryota > Metazoa > Chordata > Mammalia > Carnivora > Otariidae > Zalophus > Zalophus californianus. The sequence goes on from NC_045597.1 coordinate 150,005,085, forward strand.
TGTACACTTTTATTTATATCTTATTGGATGGTAAAATAAGACACTGAAAGGAAGGTGAAAAGAAGTTGAAAGCCCAGCTTTCTGTAATCCTTGCTCAGGTGAGTCACATTTGGCTTAGAGCCATTGTAGGGACTGTTTTAGAAATGTACTCTATGTCTGTATTTTTATGGCTAGTCCTTAAGGTATAGAATATGTTCCATATTACTTGTTATCATGGTGTGCCAAACTAATGAATTAAAAATAGTTAATGTTGGAACTAAAAAAAAAAAAAATCTTTGCCAAGTTGGAAGAAGTGGATTCAGACATGCCCAAGTGGTAAGGAACAGAAACATCTATCATTGATTCTGTCACTTTGCATGCAGGATATATGGCAGGATGGATAGCGCTCATAATTTACAACAGATGCTAAAGTATAAAATATGTATTTAATTTTAACAAAAATTTTACATTTAAAGGAAATAATATTTTGCTGACTGTAATATGTTAGCAATATAAATATATTCTAATACTTTTATAAGGAGGAATATTTTAAGAAGTAATTAATTCATGAACAAGAGAAATTCTAATAGATATAAATGGATAAATGGCCAGGAATTTGCTTTGGGGAGCACCACGCTCATGCACAGCCCAGCCCAGCCTGACTAACGTGCCTGAGGTCTACCACTAACGGACCTGCAGAGGAGCTCCCGCTCCTGCTGCTTCCCTATGGACCAATGGATGATGTTCGCTGTCAGGTAGGCACATATAGCTCTCATTTACATTTGGTTATTGTAAATAAGATGAATTTCCCTAAGTGCAAATAAAAATAAAAAAATTAAAATAAAGTCATTTATGTCAGTGAAACTTTAGAAATTTGTAATGGATAAAAATGAAATAAATATTTGCAAATGTGAGAGAATTTGATAGAATTTGATCACTAAACCAGGCAAATACTAAGCCAAAAACATGTATCATCTTATATATTTTTTTCTAACTCTTCATCTCAAATGACACCTATTGATTTTACTTCTTAATTGCATCCTGAGTTTACTACCAAAACTAAGGTGTTTATTATCTTCTACTTATGTTACTGAAATACCTTTAGTTATAATTTTATGTATAACATATATTTGATAAGGAAAAATTGAGGTAAAATAAGTTTTCTCTCAGTATTTCCTTAAGTCCCCATCTTCCTTCCGGAGACAAAAATTTCATTTTTGAAATTAAATTTCAAATTAAATTAAATTTAATTTTCATTTAATTTTCTCCTGTATCCTTAAAAATATTTCATGCAAATACAAACGTAAATTAACTTAAACATGTAAAAGCACACTGACACACATTTATATTGTTATAAAGCTTGCAGAATATTCTCTACAATGTTCTACAATTACATATTCCACTTAACAATATATCTTAGAGATAATTCCATGATAGTTCCTATAAAAACAATATTTGCTTTAAAGGTAGTATAGTATTCTCCTATATGAATGTACAATGACATATTTGGTACATTATACAATGCATTCTTATTATATTTTGCACATGCATAATACACTGAATGTTTCTTCCTAAGGGATACTTGATATATTTCCACATATCTTGGTTATTATTAGTAAGCATGCTTCAGTGTATATTCATATTCATACAACTTTGGACACTTGAATAGTAAAATAAATTGTTGGAAGTGGTTACACATATTTTATTCTTTGATTGATATTAGCAAAATGATGTCCAAAGACTTTATATCAATTTACTCTTCCACCAATAATGTATGAAAGAATTGTTTCTCTTTCTCCTTGTTAATTGAGCAGAATCAGTGTTGAGAGAGGGGCAAGAACATGGAGAGAGACCTCTGTTGAGTAAATCTACAGCAAGTCTAAAACAAAAGGTGGAACAGTGGCAGAATCATTAGGACAACAAAACCCCAAATCACATCAACCTGTCACTAGATTAACTCAAACTGCTACACTAAGAACCTAGCATAAAAAGAGATGTGTCCATTTTCAGACATCAACAATATTTATCTCAATTTGTACTGTCTTAGACACAATGGACAGTATTCAACAAAAATTACAGAGCAATAAAGCAAGAAAAACTGTATACCGTTAAGATACATTGAAAGCAATTAATAAAATTATGTTCATATAGGACCTAGATGTTGGAACTATCAAACAGAAAATTTAAATTAACTATGATTAATGTACTTAAAAACTCTTGTTAAAAAGGTGGAAAACACACATGTATTATATCAGAGAGAAAAAATTATAAGAACAGATTTTAAATGTTGTCAGAATGATGAACTCTATAAGAGAATCAAAGGGAACTAGCTATAAGAAACATAGTAACTGAGGTAAGAAAAAATGCCTTTGATGGGCTTATTAATAGACTTAAAAGAGTCAAAGAAAGAAGACCGAGTAAACATGAAAGTAGTTCAATAGAAATTAACCAGGATACATTACAATGAGTTAAAAAAGAAAAAAAGACCTTGAAAGACCTCGGGGCGATATTTCTATTACACCATTAATACTGGTGTAATAGAAATCACAAAAGAAGAGAGCAAAACCATGGAAAGCATGTATTATTGTAAGTTAACAACTGAGAATTTTCCAAAAATATTAAAAGGCATGAAATCACAGATCAAAAAAATTCATAGAAAACCAAGCAGAATAAATACTAAACAAAACAAATAAAACACTTGGACAAGCATAATCAAAGTGCCAAAAACCAAAGATAAAAAGAAAATCTTAAAGGGAGTCAGAGGAAAAGAACATATCACATATGTAAGTGTATGTTCATAAATTACAGCAGACTTCTCAAGAATTAACATCAGGAATTACTGAAACCAGAAAATCAGCAAGTGACATCTTTAAAATGCCAAAAGGAAAAAAAAATGTCAACCTAGAATACTCTGGCATAAAGAGCTTTCAAATATGAAGGAGAAATAGGCTTTTTCAGATTAAAAAATAGAACCAACCCTTTATAAAAACAAAAATGTTAGAAGTCCTTCAGGCAAAACATGGAGGATAAAACCTCGAATCTACACAATGGAATGAGGAGCACTGGAAATGGCATAAGTAAAAGTACTATAAAATTAATTTTCTTTCATATTTTTAATTGCTTTATTGACTAACTAATGCAAATTGCATTATAATCAACTCATGGTTGAATTCTGCCTCAAACCTGAAATCCAGATATTTTGTGTGGTGTGTTGTTATCCAAAGCTTAATGTTGAAAATCAAACATTTATTATATCCTTTAACATAGACTAATGTCTGAATGAACCCGATCAACAAGTGAATTAAATGATAATTCTCATCCCCTGTCAATCATCATCAATATTGGATAAGACTATTTACAATTGTTAAAGTTATCACCTTTGTACTGCTTATGGAAAGCATTGTAAGGAAAATGTTGGGGTGGGGAATGGAGATATAAGAAAATCTCTGTCTCCTTGAAGCATAGAATTTACCCATCTTCAAACACAAAGATTTGCCTATTTATTTACTCAAAAACATTTTAGTTGAGTAGAGTTGACACAGTGTTACATTAGTTTCAGGTGTACAACATAGTGATTCAACTTCTCTATACTTTATGCTGTGCTCACAAGTGTAGCTGCCATCTGCCACAGTACAACGCTATTACAATATTATTAAATATTTTCCCTGTGCCCTGCCTTTTATACCTGTGACTTATTGATTCTGTAGCTGGAAGACTATATTTCCCACTCCCCTCCATCGCTCATTTTACCCATCTCCACCCCCACCTCTGGCAACCATCGGTTCTTCTCTGTATTTATTAGTCTGACTTTGCTTTTAAACACAGATAGATTTAATTAAGTCTATTTAAATTAAATCACAGGGATGATTCCCTTGCCCTCTAAAAAGGCCTAATATGAAGTAAGATATCCTTTTGATGACACAAAAGCCAACATTTCACAACTAAAAACCTTAATCCTCAAAGTTCACAATGCAGAAATAAATACTGCTTTCCAACAGCATCTGTCATTAAAATTCAGGTACAAGTCTCTTACTAAAAAAGAGTTTGGTAAGCAAGGTGAAACTTCTATTCAGTACTCTCCCCAGAATACTGCTAATAAAGAGCTAGGGGAAAGAAGATTGAAAGCCAAAAAATCTATGTCAGCAAAATGTTCATGGAGTTTAATGACAAATATAATCTTGTCCCTTCCAGTTTTCCTAAGGAGCTCCACAATTCTGCATCATTTGGAGGTCAGTGCATAATTCTGACACCCAAGGTTATTGTAACTCTCGGAAAGAATGTTCTCAAGTTATAAAAATTTCTAACTTGTCAAACATTTAGTTGTTTTGTTTCTCAGGCAAGTTATACTGGCAAGTACATCTATGGGAGACTATTTATATATCCTTCTTGATCATTGTGGACAGGGAGTTTTCAACTAAGAAACAAAATATAAAACATCACAAAATCATATAACTTTGCAAAAACAAAGTCAAATAAATCCTATCCAGGGGATCTTATGGGATCCCTTCAAAAACAGAGTGTCAGTAAAGCAGGGAGGAAAATTGGACGTATGCTTCTTTATACACAATAAAGGGAAATAATGAATTCTTAAATATCATTAGGATGAGAAGCTTCTTCATCCAAAAAAGAGGCAACAGACGTGTTAAGGGAAAATTGGCATAGAAAACAAAATAGCAAATATAACATTAACTAGAAAAAAAATTAGCTAATTATATGCTTTCATCTTTGCTTACAAGAGGAGTAAAGCCTAATTTTTAAAGAAATGGAAAAGTTTAGGGCATGCCAAGAGTATTTTTTCATGCATTATAGCTCTTTGGCATAGAATCTCTATGCATTTATCCAGATGTTATGGATGGAAATTATGGGATTTGATGGTAACTGGAAGTGCATTTGAAGTACAGAACAGTAATAAAATGAAAATGGATGAGTATGTTTGGAAAAAAACAATTCTATTTTATTCTTAAAGGAATTTAGGATCACACTGTGTTGTAAGTGCCAAAACACGTTGGAGATAAAGACACAAGCACAAAATTGCCTTTTTCCTAAAATTCACACTTGAAATAAAGTTACAGTAGAGTGAAATTTCCTAAAAACAGTTTTGATGTGAATTATTTAATGGTCTCTAAAAGATACATTTTAATAACATATATAGTATAAAAAAAGACTTTCTGACTGTGCTCGGGTGAGTATTCCTTCCATGGGAGGCGATCGTGAAGTGTGTAGGACATGGTGGGTAAGAGCATATACTCTGGATCTTGCAGACAAGGGATAAAACTCAGGTGTATCATGTGTGAACTTTGTGACCTTGGACAGGTGACTAACCTGGCTTGCCTTATCTGTAAAAGGTAAGAGTCCCCACCTTGAAGAATTCCTGTGAGGATTAAAGTCGATTAATGCAAATGATTGTGATTATTATTACCATGTAATTCTGTACAGAGTTTACTCGGTTATGATTATACTGACCATCAATACTGACCATTTTTTTTAAAGACTTTATTTATTCATTTGAGAGAGAGAGAGAGAGAATGCGTGGGGGCAGGGGAGGCACAGAGGGAGAGGGAGAAGCAGGCTCCCCGCTGAGCAGGATCATGACCTGGTGGAAGGTAGACACTTAACAAACTGAGCCACCCAGGCATGACCACTTCTGATGCCAAGTGGGTCTATTCTTCTTGTCTCATGAGTGATATCCACTCAGATGGTGCATTAGGCTGTGTTAACACTGCTGAGAGACCATGAAGAGATCACCCTGGTTGCTGGGAAAAGGAGAGGACATGGCACTAAAATTCATTTAGCATGTAGGATACAATGATAATTGTCTGTTTATATTTGGATTAGAAACTTAAAAAAAGGGGGGAAACTTTTGATCCTCTCAAAAATCTTATAGGAATTAAAATTTAAAAATATTTTATAAAGAAACTTAAAGTACAAATTACCTAATTCATTTTTCGAGATATAAATTTTATTCAGAAAATATATTTGAAGAATTATTCAATTGAATGAACTCATAAAAATTTAATATTATTCAAATAACTTCCAAGTAATTCATGCTTTAGAACCAAGATTTTATTTCTGTTACTTGTTTATCTTTTTGTTTTATTCGATATTAGTATGAGGAAAAAAAGTCATTTAAAATTATACAAGGATCATATTAATCCTTGATATTCTTTTAACAGTTATGTCATTCTGAAACTTGTTGTTCAGACTAAATGCACCAGTTCTCAGGGAGTAATCATAAAAAAAAGTTACCATTTTGATCTTCATAGAAGATCAAATTTACTTAAAGCAACACTCATGGTCTCATGCTCATCATTAACTCATCTAAGCACATTTTCAAAGTTTGACAGTAGGGTTCCAGAACTTGATTATAATCCCTAGAAATAAAGAATGAAGGGGCATTTACAGATGATCTACTCTTTTCTTCACCGAAAAGCAGAGAAAGGAAAAGTGGCTCCCAGTTAAGTAAAAAGAACTAGATTGAATGTGGAGTGACCTAGCTTCTAAGGCCCAGTTTTGTCATTATTTAATTTCCAAGAATGATGTGTGAGAACTATTTAGTTGTGAAAATTTAAAAGAATAGTAATACTACTACTAATAAGAAAAAATAAAAGTGTATTCCTTTGAAGTTATTAAAGAATAAATGAATACATGTGATATAAGTCTAACTTTTGTTAAAAGGAAGTTTAGTGGTATTGTTAGGATTTCCAAAGAATCTTATCTTCCAGGACCCAAGAATATCCCCAGTGGGATCATGGATTAACTTATTTTGCATAATATGGCTCCCAAGTGTAATGGGAGGGAACGTGCCAAGAAGAATGGGTCTGGTGGCCAAAGAAGCATTTCCTTAGTACTCAGCAACAATGAACAAAACAAAGAACAACAGAAGCCTCCCTTCTACCCAATAATGCAAAGGATTGGGAAGAAATCTCTACTTGGCTGGTAATGTCATATGATAGTTGCAATTAGAACAGCACAAGCAGAAATGAGAAAGAGAAAACAATGGGAAAGAAAAAAATAGAGAATATAAAAGAAAACATCAGTGCTACCATACAGCAAAAATCATGTTCCTTAGTCCAATGCCCCACACTACATACAATGGAATCTCAAGCTATATGTACACAGCACGGCATAATGACTTTTTTTTTTTTTAAAGATTTTATTTATTTATTTGACAGAGAGAGACACAGTGAGAGAGGGAACACAAGCAGGAGGAGTGGGAGAGGGAGAAGCGAAGCAGGCTTCCCGCAGAGCAGGGAGCCCGATGCGGGGCTCGATCCCAAGACCCTGGGATCATGACCTGAGCCGAAGGCAGATGCTTAACGACTGAGCCACCCAGGCGCCCCACGGCATAATGACTTAAGAAAAGAAAATTTATTTAGAGAATAGCTCCACCAAGAAAGGTTTACATACAAAAAATAATATTAACTTGTCTAACATCACTTATTTTTCAGGGTTTCTATACAGCTGAGGGTTTAGCCTTCTTTTTCAGTGACATAACATAAATTGTTGCACTTATTATTATGATTCGATTTTTACTCATTTATGAAAGTTAGAACCATTTTTAAAAGCTGGATTGTTTCCTTATCGGTGTATTATTTAGCCTCAAAATGTAGTAGGAAGTAAAAAGAAAAAAGTAGTGTGAAGTAAGCCCTCAATAATTCTTTGTTGATTTTATCTTCATTAATTCATAATGATGAAAATATTTACTCCTATTTATACTAAACCTTTAACTCCTTCACTCACGTTCTAATTGCATTAAATATTGATTTTAATGGCAATTTAAAACATATATTATTAAACATAAAACACATTGCTCACATCTATTGAACTGTTGAAAATGATTAGATCTATGACATTTTTGTAACATTATGCATGAATATATTTGACTTCTATATATTATCACTAATTTAAGTAATGAAATTTACTGATATATCCCCAACTTAAGTGAACTGGTATTAAAATGTATTGCCAGTGCGAAATTTTAGAAATGTATTGTAGTATCCCCCCAAATCTTCCTTCTTTCCTTCCTTCTTTTCCATTCTTGCTGCCAGCCCCATACTTCAGTTTCTGATGATTTTAAGATTATGCAGTGGTTTAAGATGATGAAGTGACCTTCATGCCTACATTTTTACCCACTTTAGCTGTTCCTGTGTGTTTCTGAAAAATTAATGGTTCAAAAGCATTTATTTCATGTGTCACTCTCCTTTTAAGAAAGTCCGTTGGTTTTCCTATGGAATAAAATCCACACTTCTCATCCTAGCCTTTAAAGTGTCCCACAATCTGGCCACAATCTAGCTGCAGCTCCTGCTGTGTGTCAGCCAGAACCATGAACTTCTCTAAAACCACTTGTGACCTGTGAATATTTGACTCCATTTTCTCCATCTAGAATGCCTCTCCTTCCATTTGTATTTTTTGTGCTTGAAATATTCAGCCTCAGCCATGAGTTAACTACCTTTCTTACTGAGAACTGGTATTTGTATCACACATTTTGCTTTAATCATTCTATCACAGTTTTGCAAATATGTTTTATGTCTACCTCTATTTGGTAAACTACTGTCTAACAAGGGTTATTTTGTTTTCTTTGCAATCACCTCTCTGCTCAGCATCTTGCCTTTCTCATAGCCGACTCATTACATATTAAACTAAAATCATCGAACTGAACATCAATGTGCCTTACTTATCTCTTTCATGATTTTCAAGCTTCCATGCTCAGCACTGAATATTAAATGTTCTGAAACTGATATGACTTAAAAAATATTTGAATTGTTTTTACTGAGGTATAATTGACATATAATATTATTTTCAGGTGTACAACATAATGATTTGATATTTGTAAACACTACAAAATGATCACCACAGTAAGTCTGGTTTCCCACTATCACATATAAACTTACATGACACGCAATGCAATATTGTTGACTATGGTCACCATACTGTACATTACATCCCCATGACTTACCTAATTTATGAATGGAAGTTTGTTATCTCCTGACTTCCTTCTCCCATTTCACCCACTCCCAATCTCCCTCCCTCTGGCAACTACCAATCTATTCTCTGCATCTATGAATTTTGTCTTTTGTATGTTTGTTTTGTTTTTTAGATTCAATGTATAAGATTTGTCTTTCTCTGTCTGACTTATTTCCCTTAGCGTAATACCATCCATGTTGTGACAACAGTCCACGTTGTCACAGCAATCCACGTTGTCACAAACAGCAAGATTTCATTCTTTTTTATGTCCAAGTAGTATTCCATTGTGTGTGTGTATATATATCTTCTTTATCCATTCACTCATTGATGGACACTTTGGATGTTTCTATATTTGGCTATTGTGAATAATGCTGCAAGGAACATAGGGGCCCATACATCTTCTCAAACTAGCGTTTTTGTTTTCTTCAGACAAATGCCCAAGGTGGAATTGCTGAATTATATGGCAGTTCTATCTTTAGCTTTTTGAAGAACTTCCATACTGTTTTCCAGAGTGGCTGCACCAATCTACATTCCCAGCACCAATCTACATTCCCAGCAACAGTGCACAAGACTCCCCTTTTCTCCACAACCTTGACAACACTTGTTATTTCCTGTCTTTTTGATAACCATTCTGACCGGGGTGAGGTGGTATCTCATTGTGGTTTTAATTTGCATTTCCCTGATGATCAGTGATGTTGAGCATGATCTTTTCCTGTGTCTTTGGCCATGAGGGCGGGATCGCAGTGGCAGGATAGGGCAGGGCTGGGGCTAGCAGTGCTAACAAGGTACAGGGAAAATGCTGAAATGGTGCCTGCCAATGCCTCCATCCCTGGGGAGAGTTCTGACAGACCCTTGTCCCTCTGGCTTTAAGTTTAGCCAGTGAAATTCCTTCACATATGGTGTAGGTGCTTTTCAACTTGTTGCTTTGGGGCTGGGTCCCCAGGTAGGTAAGTCTGAACAGTCTAGTAGAATGAAATATAAAACCAGGTATAATGAAATTTTCAGCATCTTTGAGTCAGAATTTAATGATACGGTGAAAGGTGATCTTTGAAAAATTTTTGGTTTGATTTGCATAATTCATTAAGTTTCCATATGTGACCTTTTATATATCCTACGAGCTGCTAAAACATTTGACATTTCTTATTTGCTAAGTTTAAATAATTAAAGCTATGAATTTTCCAATCAGTGGCAATTGTTTTTGTCTAAATATCATTTTATTAGAACCAGAATTTATCCTGCATGTTGCTGTTTTACCCAGTGAACATTTGCATAATGCTAAACATTTGTTGTCCATGTTTTTTGTTCACACCCTTCAAATTCTTTTAGCCCTCTTACTCATCAATTGGCCAAGCTGAAAAGATTTAGTTCTTTTCATCTATTTGAATAAATCAGTACCATATTTTTAAAAGAACCTTTCTATTCTTCATGTATTCTTCTTTGTATTCCTATCAACTTTTGGAAGACTGATAAAACATACCCAGAATAATACCCAAGGTGGTTTTAAAAGAGAAATATAGAAACAATAATTATCACAAAATTAAATATTCTAACAAGTGTTCCATTATCAAACTACATAATTAAGACAAACCTGTTCTCTATTACTTCATAGGATTTGGCAGAGGAAGACTTTGAACTGTGAACTGAAGAAGAGAGAGGAAAGAACCATGAGCAGATAGTTTACAGATGTGTTCACTAGGTTTTTGCTAGTGTGCGCTGAAGTCTGAAGAAAATAACTTATAATTGTTCTTTGAATTTCACGCGTTGCTTTATGTCAGCATGCAAATGTTTCCATTGACATAATTAATTTAACATTAAATCCCACTTTCCCATTCTTGCTTGTGAATGGAACAACCACACATACTGATCAATATTTATCTTTGGGGTGCCTGGGTGGCTCAGTTGGTTAAGCAACTGTCTTCGGCTCAGGTCATGATCTTGGAGTCCCGGGATCGAGTCCCGCATCGGGCTCCCTGCTGAGCAGGGAGTCTGCTTCTCCCTCTGACCCTCCCCCCTCTCATGTACTCTCTCTATCTCATTCTCTCTCTCAAATAAATAAAATATTAAAAAAATATTTATCTTTGACTATCTAACATCTTTTTAAACAATTGAGAGTAAGCACTGGGAACACAAATTTTCATGGCAGCCTGTATAACCTATGCATTATTGAAGACTCAGACTTGATGTGGTGGCTGCCTCTCACTTTCCCTCCCAAATAAGTTCTACATGTTCGCAAAAAAAAAACACTGTATGCCAAGGTTGTGGAAGCTCGCTAGTGTAAAATTTATGAAGCTTAACATATAGGAGAATCTTAGGAAATATTCACCAATATTATGTGAAAAATATCCTCAACATAAATCATGTTAGGTGTTATTTAACAAAAAATTATTTAAAACAACAAAATATAGATTTTATTATTTATAAATCCTTTTCTAGGTGAAAAGACATAATTAGACACAAATCAGTAACTGGTCAATTTAAAATGAATCAAAATCCACCCACTTGAGCATCTATGTCTTCATGACTGCAATACTGCTGGCTTTGTCTCCTGTTTTTAAGAATATTTTGCCATCAGAATCAGTTCTCATAATTATGCAACAAAGACAGATCTTTTTATTTGGAATATCCCTGTTAAATTTTGTAATTATTACTTTGGGACAGAGGTCAAAGAGAAGCCTGTCTTAATCTTTGTTAAACTTCACCCTCATGCCTGTGAACTAAGAGCTTTCCATCTTTACAGCCCAGAGAACATACTACTAAAAACTGAGACACAACTTCCATAAGTTGCTTTATTCAACAATCATTTATTACAAATTTTCTTTGTACTTGGCACTAAATTAAATGCTTAGAATACAGGAGAAAATAAAAACATAAATATGTGCACACACACACACACACACACACACCCATACACACACACTCCCCACTCAGTTTCTGTCCTGTGAGACTCAGTTTAGTCAGGAATATAGATGTAAAAACATATTATTCTAATACAGGCAGAGCCTTGTACACACACTAAAGATTTTTGGACAGTATTTTAAAGAAATGCAGAGTTACAGAATGATTTTAAGTTGGGGAGTTAAGTGATTATATTAAAAGTGGGGAAGATAGCTTTGTAGCCCTAAGGAGGACGCACTGGAGCAGGAGAAAGAAGAGGTATTACTTTAATCTTACTGTCTTTATTGCTCTCTTTAGCCTTTATCCTAGGAGAGAAAAAGGAAAGAAAAAGGGATAAAGCAGCAAGGAGAGCTTTAGGTGTGGAAAGTAAGGTGGCAGGATGGCATAAGAGAGAGCACAGGAAAGAAGTATCAGGTAATGGGGGAGGAGGAAGAGATGGGCATCATGTTCTTGCTGTTGTCCATGTGTCCACGGCCAGATTAAGGGGACAGTGAGCAGGGCACCCGGGCAACTCTCTATTAGGAATTGCTAAAACAATCCCTCTATTAGGGATTGCTAACAACATGAACGGGGCAAAATTATGGTGGCTGCTGGTTAGCTAAGGTGTTTCCTTGTAACTGTTAAAATATAAATTGAAATTATTTTCTCCCAAAGAAGGCAGCATTTTGACAAGAAATTAAAATGAACTAAATAAAACCCTCTTTACGTTCACCAATCCTGCCCTTAATACATAATGTTAATTATACCTTTAAACAATAGCAGTTTGCTGGGACAAAATATTATTAGCTTGCCTGTTGCACCAAATGACAAACTTGGCTGGGGCAATCCCATGTCTCTGTCAATCCCTGAATATGCATTTAGATATTTTGTCCTTTCTACAGGAATGAAGAACAGAAAGTGAAGGCCAGAGAGGAGGAAGCTGTTTGGAGAAAGAAAAACATTGGCTTTAGTCTAACCATACGTAAATACAAATGCATCCAATATAACTTAAAAAAAAACCTGACAATCCTTAGATATTCTGGAAACTAACACATTATCAGATATGTCATTTGCAAATAACTTCTCCCGTTCTGTAGGTTGTCTGTCAGTTTTGTTAATTGTTTCCTTTGCTGTGCAGAAGTTTTTATTTTGATGTAGTGTCAATAGTTTATTTTTGCTTTTGTTTCCCTTGCCTCAGGAGACATATCGAGAAAGATGTTGTTACGGCTGGTGTCAGAGAAATTACTGCCTGTGCTCTCTTCTAGGATTTTTATGGTTTCAAGTCTCACATTTAGGTCCTCAATACATTTTGAGTTTATTTTTGTGTGTGGTGTAAGAAAGTGGTCTAGTTTCACTGTTTTGCATGTACCTGTGCTGTTTTCCCAGCACCATTTGTTGAAGAGACTGGTCTTTTTCCCATTGCATATTCTTGCCTCCTTTGTCAAAGATTAATTGACCATATAATCGTGGGTTCACTTCTGGGCTTTCTGTTCTGTTCCATTGACCTACGTAGAGGTTGTTCAAAGAATTAAAAAATAAAACTGTCACATAAAAAAAAAAAACTATCACATGATCCAGTAATCATACTACCAGGTATTTCCCGAAAGAATATGAGAATGCTAATTTGGAAGTATATATGCACCCTTATGTTTATTGCAGCATTATTTACAATAGTCAAATTATGGAAGCATCCCAAGTGTCCATCAATAAATGAATGGCTAAAGAAGATGTGGTGTATGTATACACACAATAGAATATTATTCCGCCATAAAAAAGAATGAATCTTCCATTTGCAACAACATGGATGAATCTAGAGTATAATGCTAAGTGAAATAAGTCAGTCAGAGAAAGATAAATATCATATGATTTCACTCATATGTGGAATTTAAGACAAAATAAGCAAACAAAGGGAAAAAAAGAGACAAACCAAAATCCAGACTCTTAACCATAGAGAACAAACAAATGGTTACCAGAGGAGAGGTGGATGGGGTAACGGGATGGATGAAATAGGTGAAGGGGATTAAGTGTACACTTTTCGTGGTGAGCACTGAGTAACATATGGAATTGTTGAATCACTATATTGTTCACCTGAAACTAATATAACACTGTATGTTAAGTATTCTGGAATCAAAATTAAAAACTTATAAAAGAAGACAGAAGAAGATGTGTTACAGCACAATCCCCTAGGATTCTGGAGCAAAACAATGCTTTCTCTAGCAAAGAACTACTTGATTTTTTAAAAAGTAAAATATGGTTAAATACAATAAACTTTCCTGCTTCTCTTGAGTTTTCTAAATTATATTTGACAACAGAAGCCAAAATTATAACTCTACCTAATGTAGGTCTAACTGTATGTAGAAGAAATATTTAAGATATATAAATAGGGATGAGTAAAGGGACATAAGGCTGCTACACTGTAGTCTAACTGCTAAAATGTCATAACATAACTGATTTTATGTATACATAATGTAATACCCAAAGTAACCACTAAAAAGCTATACAAAAGACATACTCAAAAAATATATGAATCAAGATAGATTTCTAAAAATTTTCAGTAGAACATAGGAAGGCAGGAAAAAAAAAAGAAATAATATCAGAATAAGCAGAAAACAAAAAATAATATGGCAGGGTGTCTGGGGGTGACTCAATTAGTTAAGCATTTGACTCTTGATTTCACCTCAGGTCATGACCTCAGGGTTGTGGGATTGAGCTCCATGTGAGACTCTGTGCTCAGAGTGGAGTATGCTTGAGATTCTCTCTCTCCCTCTCTTTCTGCCTCTCCCAGCCACCACTCTCTCTCTCTCAAATAAATAAATAAATAAATAAATAAATAAAATCTTTAAAAATAATATGGCAGACTTAAACTCTTAAATATTAATTGTTACATTAAATATAAAGTGTCTTAACGAACCAACTAAAAGACAGAGATTGGGGCGCCTCGGTGGCTCAGGCAGTTAAGTGACTGGCTCTTGATTTCAGCTCAGGTTATGATCTCAGGGTCATGAGATCAAGCTCTGTGTTGGGCTCCACTCTGGGCATGAAGCCTGCTTGAGATTATCTCTCTCCCTCTTCCTCTGCCCCTCCCCCCCGTCTCTCTCAAAAAAAACCAAAAAAAATTTTAAAAATGAAAGACAGAGATTGGAAGGGAAGATTAAAAAAAATTTAAAAAGTAAAAGATTAGCAAGGAAGATGAAAAGAAAATATGATCCAAATATATGCTTCCTACAAGAAACTAATTTCAAATAAAACAGTAAAATCAGGTTGAAGAAAAACTCTGGAAAAGGGTTTATCAGGCAAACATTAATCAAAAGATAGTAGGAGTAACTATCCTAATATTACATAAAGTAGAATTTAGAGCAAAGAAAATTATCAGAGATAGGAGGACATTACTTAATGATAAAAGGGTCAATGCACCAAAAAGATGTAATGATCCTAAATGTTTACATACCATAAATAGAACAGAAAAATATGTAAAGCAAATACTGAAAGAAGAAAAGGAGAAATAGATAAATCCATAACTATCATAGTTGGAGACTTCAACATCCCTCTCACAACAGCTGATAGAGCAATTAGACAGAAAACCAGCAAGGATATAGTTTAAAGTGACACCATTAACAAACAGGATCTAATAAAGATTTATGGAACACTTCATTCAACAATGGCAGAATACTCATTCTTTTCAGGTACTCATGGAACATATACCAAGATGGATCATGGGCCATAAAAATAACCTCAACAAGTTTTCTAAAAATGAAGTTATGTAGAGTATCTTCAACCACAATTAATCAAGCTAGAATTCATTAATGAAAAGATAATAGGAAAATCTTCTAACACTTGGAAACTAATAAATACACCACTGAATAATTCATAGCTCAAAGAGGAAGTCTCAAGGGATATCAGGAAATACATCAAATTGAATGAAAATAAAAAACTATGATACATCAAAAATTTAGGGACATAGTTAAAGCAGTGCTGAGAGAAAAAATTGTAACACTACAAAGATAGTAGAAAAGAGGTAAAGTCAAAATCATCCATGCTCAAGAACCTAGAAAAAGAAGAGCAAAATAAACTCAAAGAAAATAGAAAGAAAAAATTAATAAAAATAAGAGTAGACACTGGGACACCTGACTGGCTCTCTTCGTAGAGCACATGACTCTTGATCTCTAGGGTCATGAGTTCAAGCCCCATGTTGGGCATAGAGATTACTTAAAAAAAGTAAGAGTGTACATCAATGAAATTAAAAACAAAATGATAGAGAAAAATCAGTGAAACAAATTCTTCCAAAACATTAATAAAATTGGTAAATTCTCAGCAAGACTGAGAAATGAGAAAACACACAAATTAACCATATCAGGAATGAAACAGGAGGTATCACTCAGACCCAATAGGATAATAAGGGCATCCTATGAACAAATCTTGATTATATCTTGACTCTATTAATGTCAATGTCCTGATAATGATTTGTGCTACAGTTTTGTGTTATGTTACTATTGAGGCAAACTGTATACACAGATCACTCTGTATTATTTCCTACAACAGCATATATGTATCCAAAATTATCTCAATATAAGTATTCTATTTTTAAAAAAACAGGCAGGTATCTGCAATGCCTTTAATAATTTTAAGAAAATTAAATTTGTGAGGATCTAATATTAAAAATATTTATCACAAAATTTAAAAAAATATAAAAAATAAAAACAAGCAGGTGCTGACCTGCTACTGCACCCTCATGGAAACTTTATATCTATGGGTTATCAAGTGACGCTGGGACTGTAATTGTTCATCATCCCTTCTTAAACTAAAGAAGATAAGATATGTATATATATACTTTTAGATATGATTTTATTATGTTATTGATATAGAAATACAATTTTATTGGAATATAATTTATTATTATATATAAATACTATAAAATTCATCTATTTAAAGTATACACATCAGTTGTTTTTAATATATTCAGAGTTGTATAACTATCATCACAATCAATTTTAGAGTATTTTCATCACTCTAAAAAGAAACTTCTTGCCCATTAGCAGTCACTCCCCTAGCCTCATGCCTCTACCCTTGACCCCAGTGTAAGCAACTACTAATATACTTTCCCTTTCTAAAGAATTGCCTATTCTGGATATTTCATAGAAATGGAAACATACAATATGTGGTTCTTTGTCACTGGCTTCTTTCAATCATCATGATGTTTTCAAAGCACATCCCCTGGGAGGCCATTATTCTGCCCCCAAAGATGTTCACAGCAAACCCTGAAACTGTAAATATGTCAGGTTACACAGCAAAGGGGATTAAAGTTGCAGATGGAATTAAGGTTGCTAATGAGCTACCTTAAAGTAGAGAAATTATCCTGGATTGTGGAGTGAGCCTAATATAACCACAAAAGTCCTTAAAAATGGAAGATGGAGGCAGAAGAAGAGGTCAGAGTGATGGGATGTGAAAAGGACTAGATCCACCGCTGCTGGTTTGAAAGATGAAGAAACAGGGTCATGAGCCATGGAATGTGGTTCCTTCAGTGGCTGAAAAAGGAAAGAAATTCTCTCCTACAGAGAAGTCAAGGTGTCCACTGACACCTTGATTTCAGCTAGGTGAGACTTCCAACCTACAGAACTGTATTTGTGTTGATTTAATTCACTCAATTTGCATTAAGTTGTTAACAGTAGCAATAGAAAACTAAATATATTTTTAATATAAGGCCTTACTGTTATAGAATTCCCCCTAAGTAATGTGTAGCTCCATTCTGTAGATTTAGTATGTTTTCTCTTCATTTTCATTCATCTCAAAGTATTTTCTAATTTCCTCTCTGATTTCTCCTTTGCTCTATTGTTTTTTAGGATTGTGTTTTTTTAATTTTCACATATTTGTGAATTTCCAAAATTTATTTCTATTATTTCTTTCTAGTTTTATTTCAATGTGATTAGAGAACATACTTTGTATGATTTCAATCCTTTTGAATGTATTTATTGAGGCTGTTTTTGGCCTATCCTATGGCATGTCATGGAAAATGCCCTAAGTACACTTGAAAAGAGTGTATCTGCTGTTGTTGGGTGGATATAACGCTCTTTAAATAGAGGGGAAAATCAGAGTGAACATCATTAGGCAAAGAAATGAAAAGTTTGAGGTGTACATAAATATCCGAGACTATTTACGTTTGACTCTACTTTTTAGGGTCAGCGTGACTGTGAACGTAAGTTGTAGATAGACCATGGGGAAATCTTTAACAGGGTACAGAATATGGAAATATTTTTTCTAAGTTTTAAAAAAGTAGTGGGTGGGGGCACCTGAGTTAAGCATCTGCCTTCCACTCGGGTCATGATCCCGGGGTCCTGGGATGAACCCCATGTTGTTGGGCTCCCTGCTCAGTGGGGAGTCTGCTTCTCCTTCTCCCTCTAACCCCGACCTCCACCCCCAGCTTGTGCTCTCTCTCTCAAATAAATAAATACAATCTTTTAAAAAAAATAGTGGGTGATTTTTAAACCGGAGAACAAATGTTCATTCCCTTATTTCTGGATAGAAAACACTTGACACTAAAGTGGAAAAACTTAATTCCAAACTATGGTAGGGAGATTCACAATTAAGTGTTCCTAAAAGAAAACATATCCCTAATATATGGGCTTTAAAATTAAATTCAATTCATCAGTGTTGGAAAAATGTCCACTGCTGGTTTCCATCTCTGGCTCCTACCCATTGGCAACTCATTCCGTGAGAGACTACATCTCACAGAATACATCTGATTTCTTTAACCCAGCCTCCTAGAAATCAGTTTGGTTGCATGGAAATATGGAGAATTTAGTTTGATATATATAAGTTATAAGTAGTAGCAGAAGTTAAGCTGCTAGAGATTGTGAAGTTTACGTTTTTGTTACTAATCTTTAATATTGAATAGTTTTATATTTCTTCTATAAACTGAAAGTATAGTTTTACAGCTAAGTTCTGAGATAATATTGGTGTTCCAAAAAGTTAATCTTCACAAGAATCTTTATTTATATGCTTTCTCCATATGTTATCATTTCCAAATAAATTTTCTAGTACACTATGACATTTTTTTTTAAACCAGAAGCATCAACATGGAAGGATATTTTAAAGATGCATTAAAAAATCTCATTGGATTCATTTCAGATTTAGAAGATCTATTTAATGATGTTTTAAAGTTGAAATACAATTTCTGATGTTATTTCTTGGGCATTAAAACTCATTAGGTGGAAGTTGAGGATTGAGTTATTACAATAACAACAGGCACATTGCTGTTCCACTACAATTGCATCTGAATACCGATGAACTAAATTCTGTGGAACAGCTTTGCAGCCCTGTCGTTAAATGCTGTTATGACTTGAGTTCTGTTCTTGTTATCTCTCTGAACCTTTAAGAAATCACATTGATATAGGAATATGTTTACATAATAACCATCATTTTGACATCTATTTATGAATTTTCTAGGCTGATGACAGCTGTGCCCATATGATGCCGCTATTTGCAAGTAAAATATATTTTTATCCCACATTCTGATTTTAGTCCTATAATCAACACTACCAGAACACAAACCAATTGCAAGAAATGGAGATTTATATGGTGTGCACCCTCCATGGAATCAGCAGTATGCATCTGGAGAATTTGGCTTTACAGAGGTCTGTAGAGAGTAAATGCTACTGTTTCCAAGAGAAGTTAATCTGCCCATTATAATCGATCCACCTACAAAGGTAAATAGAGGGTTAAGTCAAAGAAAAAAGACACCTCTGTTAAGTCATAATTAGGTCAATCGGGATTAGATAAAAGAAAAAGTAGTGGTAAGTATAAAACACATTTCTCCTCCTAGGTGGTCATAAAATCACAAATAGAAAGAATGTTCAGTGCAGATTATGGGCAGCATTCTTACCAGAATTTTCAGATTCTGGAACTGATACGCCCCTTGGTGATTGGAATTGATACGCCCCTTTGTGATTTTAAATGGCAATCAAATGTAGGCACTTTTTATAACTTAAATAGCATCACAGGGAAAAGAAACAGAGCTAAAAAGATTTTTTGCAGCCCTAAGCACTGAAAAGATTATGGTTTCCTGCTTCGGTTTAAAATCAAAAAGAAAACAAACCTAAATTATAAAGTAATCGTAAGAAATTGCAAAATGTTCTGATTTTCACCATGAAAGCTACTTCACAATTTTTGAAATATCAAAAATCAAGTTATTTCAAAAAACATTGGCGATGCCCCACCTTGCTGCATGCCATTGGTCTCCCTGTGGGTAAGACAAATGGCCGTGCCAGGAGATGTTCTGCCAACCGGGTCTGATGATCTTTAAAGTCCCAACATCATACTGTTCATTTTGTTGGGAGGAGGGCACATGTGGTTATGAGAGTAGTATGAATGGGGCAGCGAAGAGAAAAATAACAACTTTCTAACCTTCCCTTTGCGGCTGCTATTATACTTCTAATGAGAACCACTAGCCCTTACCAGTCCAGATGAAAACGAGCCATGCAGCAGTTTAGTCACACATTAAGTTGACACACCTCGTTTTACAGCTCTCTACAATGTAAAATGCTAGAAATCTGTAAAGATGTCAATTTTCTGTTTTCAAAATGTTTTTTCAAACATGTTTATGAGCATGGGTATATAATTTAAAAACATATGGCAATCGGATTTTAAAATCCAAATTGGTTTGTTCTCTACATATATCAGGTCTAGAACATGCCTCTTTTCTTATGAGTTTTTGGTGTTAAATTTCTCTTTTCTGACAAATGAGACACTATTCAGATCTTACTAATGAACCTAATATTTTCCCATTGAGTTGGACAGATTAGTTCATTGTATTTTAAATGAAAATAATTTTCCATGGGAAAATGTATGAGATTTTAAACCTGCATAGTATATATTCATGTACTTTCAAAACCAATTCCTTTTGGCTTACAATGTGAAAATTAGCTATTTTTGTTACATAATTTGCCTGGGCAGGAATGCGCACTGAGTGATAGCTGTTATGTAGTCGATGGCATCCGGGGCCTGGGTCAGAAGATCTGAATTCCTGTCTTTTTCTGGCATGTTCAGCTGTATTTATTTGCATGGTAACAGCCACTTCACTCAATTTCCTTCTCGGTTAAAAGATTAGTAAGTGCTAAAGTAACAGTAGCATGATAATGATTTAAAAGGGCATAGTACAATTCACTCTGAAAAATTTGAGCGTCCTAAAGTCTGGGGGGCGGGGTTAAGGAAAAAATAGATTTTGACGGTGGGAATAATGGGCTAAAATTAAGAGAAAATATTGCTGTATGTTGGACTCCGCTTTAGAACAGAATAGTGTCTTCAAATTACCTGATTATATGAAAAATACCTAAGGTTTTAGTTAACCACTGCTTGCCTATAAGTGAACAGTGTGATTTAATTGCTTAAAAAATCATGGAAGTTCCTGTTGTATTGGTGGCCATATTGAAAACAACAGAGGCCATTATCTCAAGAACTGGGATGTTGCCAGAATCACTGCAGCAAGCCTCTAAGTGGTTAAATGTTTCCCTGCCTTTATTAGTGCCTGCCTTCCAATTTATTGACACAAGCACAAAAGGATATGTTGAGATTTTAACATGAAACTTTCTAGCTTAAAATCAGTCCGTGGCTCTCTATCACTTTAGGCAAAAGTGTTCAAATTCATCAGCATGACATACCCATTACCAGGGCTGACTCCTGTTAATCTCCTGGCCTCATCTGTACCCATCCCCTACCCATGCCCTCTCCCCCCTCATGCTGGACACCAGTCATGACAAACCCGTCCTGTCACACCAGGTTGTCTCAGTTCTTCACATCTTTACCCGTAGTGCAGCTTCTGCCAGGATTTCTCCTTATCCTGTTCCAATCCTTACTCTTGATTCAGTATCCTTGGAGTAATCCTTATTATTTTTTAAGATGCAATTTAATCATCATGTACTTTAAGAACTACTCTGGGTTAAGTGATCACGCCTATCTTTTTTTTTAAGATGAGATTTTATTTATATTTATTTTCTGTGGTAAGAACACTTAACATGAGATTTATCCTCTTAACAAATTTTGAAGTGCACAATACCACATTGCGAAGTATAAGCACTCTCTTGTACAGTAGATCTCTAGAATTTGTTCATCTAGAATGACTGAAAGTTTATACCCACTGAACAGCAACTCCTCACTTCCCACACTCCTCAAATCCCTGGCAACCACTATTGTATTTCTGCTTCTGTGAGTTTGACTATTTTAGATACCTCATATATGTGGATCATACCGCATTTGGCCTTCTGTTATACTCTGTCCTAGTGTTTATAATACTTACAGATCTTTTTCTGGCTACTGTTTGCAAGCTGTTGTAGATGTCATGTCTGTCTTGTATCTCATAACCCTAGAACCCAGCTCATTCCCAAGCACACTCATGGTGCTAAATAATGTGTTTATGTGTATGTGTTTTACGATAAATGATGAATATATATACATATGAATATATACGGATATGGATATATATGTATATATGTGAATGTGTGTGTGTGTGTGTATCTCCTATTGAGCAAGAATGGGCAGAACAAAGAGTATAAGTTGGACAGAGTAAACTGTGCTGTAAATTTTCAAAAATAAAAAGTTAAAAAGATTGGATAATCATCTAGAAGTTAAATTGTAGAAGAGATTGCTTTATTGGATGAAGGATTGGAAAGAATAATATCTAAATAATAATGACAAAAATGCGGTAATGACTTTATTCATATATTGCCTCCCACAACAAATGATGAGTGCTTGTTATGTGCCAGACCCTGCTAAGTGTTTTACATAGCTTTTCTTATTTACCAGCCAAAATATAAAAGTGAGTTCAGATATATGAATTGATTTGCCCTTGTTGTAACATGATTAAATGAATGAAAAAGAAATTCAAACTTAGTTTATTGGAGTTCTAAGCTTTTGCTTTCCTACTTACTTTACTCCATCTTCTTCTCTGCTTCCTGCATTCCCAGGGCAGCTGAGAGGCAGGACCCTGAGACCTCGGTACGTTGCCCAATGACTTTGTGATACAAGAAACATGAGGGCCAAGGCCTAGGCCAGTATCAAGGGAACAGGAAAATCAAAAGGGCACCATGAAAGTAAGATAGATTCCTAGAACCAAAGATCGTGGGGAAGGCGGACAGGAGTCGAGGTTCATCTCTTTTCACTCTCTTTAAAAACAACAACAATAATAATAACAGCAAAACCTTAAGTTATTTTACTTACAGATTCAGCAACAAAGAGCTTTTCCTTGATTCTTTCATCCCTTTGGTACCATACCCAACTCCACTCATTTTACATATACTCTCTTGTCTAAAAATTTTTGACTAGCAATAAAGCTTTTCAGTTTAGATAACATATAAAAGTTGGAGAGTTATGCCTTGGTCCAGAGTGACCCCCAAATGTATTGCATTGTTAATATCCAAAATGCTTTTTTGTGGAAAGTAAGACGATTGTTAGACTACACCTCATCATTTCCTGGATATGTATATAATATATTTGCTTCCCTACCTCTAGTTTTAGTCTGGAGCATAAAATGGGTCAAACTTTGGAAATTGTAAGGAAAGTCCATTAAAATCCTCATTCTTAGACCATTAGACTTAATGAAAATGAATATTCCAGGTGTCATCATTGCCACTCCGAGAGTGGCAAGGAATAATATACCTTGCAAATTGCAGAGAAAGCCTATATAATTCAGCAATACACACTCAGTCCTAGATCTGATTACACAATCATCCTCTAGGAGTTCTGTTCTTCCCTTCCCCATTGGACACTCTTTGCCATTCCATCTCTCCTTTAAATTACACCAATGCTTACCTTCATAATAAAATTTGCATAATAAATTTTACCAGAGCAGGGCTGTTTCTTTTTTTTTCCTTAAGATTTTATTTTTAAGTAATCTCCATTCCCAGTATGGGGCTCAAACTCACAACATTAAGATCAAGAGTTGCATGCCCTACTGACTGAGCCAGTCAGGCACACCCCTACCAGAACAAGGTTATAATATAAATTTGTTCTTAGTATACTCCTCAGTGTTTAAAAACCTTCTTCATTTTTTATACTCCAAGTTATATTGACTTCAGTTCAAACTAAATTCTGCCCCATCCTGAGGTGAATGAGAAAAGGAAAATGTGTCTTCTACTTCTCAATACTTTATAAAATCTTATCATGGATAATATTTCATTTTCTGTCAAAGAACGTTTTCATTAACAAAGTGTGACTCACCAAATCTCAAAATGATTTTCTTAAAGCATTTATAACAGATTACTTACCAAAATTCTGTTTAACGTTTTCTCATTATGAGAAACTGGTGTCAGAAATGTTATTTAAGTATTTAGTGGTGGGGTGCCTGGGTGGCTCAGTTGGTTAAGTGCCCAACTCTTGATTTCTGCTCAAGTCATGATCTCAGGGTCATGAGATAGAGCCCCATGTTGGGCTCCATGCTGGGCATAGAGCCTGCTCAAGATTCTCTCTCTCCCTCTGCCCCCCTATCTCTGTACTTGCAAGGGCCACTCCCTCTCTCTCTCTCAAAAAAATAATTCTTTTGGTGGTGTGTGTGTTTATAGATGTGTATATTATATAAATATATAATCACATAATATACAACCAAATTATAGTTATATAAATATATAATACTACAATACAGACATATCCATTATATCTCATACTTCTCAAAATGATACTTCACATCCACAGATCAATCTGATAAGCATCATCTTTCTTATTCATTGACATAATGTTTGGAAAAATATATTTTAATATACTTATATAACATATATGATATTATAGAGAGAAAAATTTAAAAAACATATAAGAATTATGATCATGCTTTAGCAGCTATGGATGAAATGCAACAACTGATATAAAGGATTTCAATTTGATCTTACTGATACTGTGATCTTTGTGTCATATAATAATGTTCTGAACTCAGTCCAAAAGTCAACATCTCACATGATTGTTTTTGTTTTCATGGGCCACAGTTCTACCTAAGAACCTTCAAGATCATCTATAGATGCAAATGGAGCTAAATAGGGAAACTCTGGTTTTTTAGGAGAATCTCTACCTGAAAGCAAAAAGTATTCTTTTTCCTAACAATGTAATATCTGTCTCAGTCAAACCTGCAATCTGATCAATTAACCTACAATAAAGGAGGACAGAGAGCCTCATTTTACCACGAAATATCTTGGTGTAGCCTTCAGGTGTCACTGTTATGGAAAACAAAATGCATATTTCTGGATTAGAAATGTGATGTGCTCTCCTTTAGGTTCTGACCAAAAAAGCAGACATGAAAATAGGGCCAATTCTGGGGAGCTTCACTTTTGTTGGGATTAAAATCATCAGAGAATAAAAGTCAGATGTAAAAATATTCTTTGACACCTTAGACTAACACTAGGGATTACTAAACATAGAAATGTATATGCTCCAGAAGACCCATAATTCTGCCCCCCAAAGAATTTGGAACTTTTTTTTTATATGGCGGTTTTTAGTGCAGAATAATAGAAGCAAAAAATTCTCTTTTCTAATCCTTTTAAAGATAGTTCTTAAAAGGGTATGTTATTGAAACCTGTGATTATTCAATATATTAAAT
Source organism: Zalophus californianus (assembly GCF_009762305.2). Lineage (NCBI taxonomy): Eukaryota > Metazoa > Chordata > Mammalia > Carnivora > Otariidae > Zalophus > Zalophus californianus. The sequence continues at coordinate 150,030,469 of NC_045597.1, forward strand.
GTAAATATATACCTAAGAATTTATATTATTTGCATTAATTATCAAATTATACTAATCCAAAGATCTTTTTGAATATTTTATAATACTTTAAAGTTCTGCGTAACTCAAATATTAAGATTTTTCCTTGAATTATTTCACTTAATAAACTTATGTAAGTATCCATTAGACATAAGGCATTCTAGGCTGCCAGGAAAATAGATATATGATCACCCTCAATGAATGGATAGCCTACTCAAATCAGTTATATGAAATTGTCTTCAAATAATTACTCATTTAAACTAGATCTAGAGAGATAGCATAGTATTTCATCCTTTGTTCTTAATGGATAAATCTTCATAGAGTTTAGTGGCTGATTGTAGCTCTTTCTTAAAGGCCAAAGATTCATGTTTCTAATCTTCCCCATCTCCAAGTATGTTTATCCACGACAGTTAAAAGATATGGAAATGAATTTCAAAAATGTTGAATCCTTTATTATACCCTTGAAGACAGTCCAGACTGTTCACCCTTAGATGACTAAACACATGCCTGGAATAGAGGCTGACATAAACCAGCCCTCAATTTTCTCTTCAGCAGCAGCATCATCTGTACCAAGTCTACCTCAAATGGGCAACAGCCCATCTTCTCTTTTTGGTCACCCTCTTTCTTCCATCCTCCAGATCCTCTCTGATTACAATGATTTGCTTTTTAAACCACTGGAAGGATGTTATTTATAGACATACTTCATAGATACTTAGATATTTTAATTTATTTTCTCACCATCCTGAAATAATTTGATAACCTGTTTTTTGTTTGTTTGTTTGTTTGTTTTTCTTAGGTAATCCAAACATCTCCCAAATCCCTCTGTCTTTCATCTAATGTAACTGTATGAAGTGCAGAACCCTCTGCCATAATTCGGAAGATGACCAGAACACAGATCTTTTGCTTGGTCACTCTTGTCTCCTGTTCTGAATTCCTAGCTTCCTTGAATCACCACTGCCTCATTGCTCACTGTTCACAATGGCTGCTTCCTTGCCCTGCTCATGCTGGCTACTGTCCTTGCCCTGCTCATGCTGGCTGCCGTCCTTGCCCTGCTCATGCTGGCTGCTGTCCTTGCCCTGCTCATGCTGGCTGCTGTCCTTGCCCTGCTCATGATGGCTGCTTCCTTGCCCTGCTCATGATGGCTGCTGTCCTTGCCCTGCTCATGCTGGCTGCTGTCCTTGCCCTCTCATGCTGGCTGCTGTCCTTGCCCTGCTCATGATGGCTGCTTCCTTGCCCTGCTCATGATGGCTGCTGTCCTTGCCCTGCTCAGGCTGGCTGCTGTCCTTGCCCTGCTCAGGCTGGCTGCTGTCCTTACCCTGCTCAGGCTGGCTGCTGTCCTTGTCCTGCTTATGATGGCTGCTTCCTTGCCCTGCTCATGCTGGCTGCTATCTTTGCCCTGCTCATACTGGCTGCTGTCCTTGCCCTGCTCAGGCTGGCTGCTGTCCTTGCCCTGCTCATGCTGGCCGCTTCCTTGCCCTGCTCATGCTGGCTGCTGTCCTTGCCCTGCTCATGCTGGCTGCTGTCCTTGCCCTGCTCATGCTGGCTGCCTGTCCTTGCTCTGCTCATGATGGCTGCTGTCCTTGCCCTGCTCATGGTGGCTGCTGTCCTTGCCCTGCTCATGCTGGCTGTTGTCCTTGCCCTGCTCATGCTGGCTACTTTCTTGCCCTGCTCATGATGGCTACTTTCTTGCCCTGCTCATGATGGCTACTGTCCTTGCCCTGCTCGTGATGGCTGCTTCCTTGCCCTGTTGGTCCCAAGTGTGGACGTCAGTCACTGTGTAAGGCCCCATGAACACACGGCCAGTGTGTGTGTTAGACTTTGGAGATGATGGAGGAGAATCACAACACAGGACATAAAATAATTTAAAACAATAGAGATGTCATATTTCTTACATTTTTCCAGCCATTCTCATAAAAGAAACTCTCTTTGGTGATTTCCCCTCTCCTTAGGCAAAGACATCTGTCTCCAGGGCCGCAGAATTTGAAAGAGGCTCACTGCTTACCATCTCTCCTTCCCATCCCATTAACCAACAACTTATAAGATAAATCCCCATGCAACAAATCAAACAAAAACAAACCATTTTCTCTCTAAGATTAACACCAGTTACTTCACTACATAGGGAATGTGTGTATTTTCTTAACCTCTCCCTATAGATTCTTCACTTCCTATAACTGAGAAGCCTACTTAAGAGCTTTCCAGAAGTGAATTTTGTCACTACATAAGGTGTAAGGAATTATACAGGTGGTGCACAGAGATTTATTAAACAACATTTTTTTTTCCCTCATCCTTTCACCTGACGTTGCATTTCTCTATTCGCAAAACCTCTGTCTCACTTTCTACCCAGGAGAGATATACCTCCAAATAATATTTCTAAGAAATAATAATCCTGTGTTCTCTGGGAAGGGAACGTAGCAAGCAAACCATCTGAAATAAAAGTGATGTCATTTGGAAGAGGCAGGCTGGCCTGGCTGGAGAAAGTACTAAACATGATGCAAGGGAAGCTCAAGCTTCATACTGGATCGAGAGCTTTGAGTTCTGTATTTTTTTAAACTAAGCTAACAAATATATGAATATATCTACAGGCTTATTAATCTTTTGTCTTTGAGCCAACTGTTGAAAATAAGTCCTTGGCAATGATCTATCTGCTTCAGTCTCTGAGCCAACTTCACCTCCCAGCATTTCCAAGCCAAGATTATCACCAGACTGAAGGCAATACCTCCTATCCAGGTCAAAGAATAGAATCACTAGAAGCTGCTCTAGGCTCCAGAATCCTCTCTTCTATCCCCATGTATCTACACATTCTCCCAGTATGTGGGACACTCCTTCTTGTCTCTTTCCATTTTCTCCCATGAAAACCATGCCTCCTCTGTTTCCTAATGCATACTCTTACGTTGGCGGAGGGAGCACGTGGCTAAAGGAGGGTAAGAGGGAAGGCTGCAATGCTCATTGTCCTTTTCTTCCTAAGATGGAGATTTTTACTGTACTTTACAACATTTTCCTGGCACTCGTAGGTTTATTATTTTCATGACAACTTTGTAAAATTGCATTTCTAAGGCAGTTTATCACTGTTTTTTATTTTATGTTCTTGAAACTTTCCAGAACTCTTAACCAAGGAGACTTCAGTAAATGGAGTTAGCATTTGGGCCCTACAAAGAGTCAGAGACAAAAATAGCAGTACTTACTTGGTTTGGTCAACAATATTTATACAATACTTAACCGTCTGGGTCCACAAGATAAAGGACAGACATTTAAACTGTTCATAATAGGGTCAGGAAAACTAGGCTTGTAACAGGTTTTGGTCCTTGCACTTGCAGGAACACACAGTTCTCAAAGGAGAACTCTGTATTGAATTTAAACTTATTGACACATGAAGTATGCATCATGTAAATATTTAATTTCCTAACTACATAGTCCTCATAGTGAACCCTGGTCCCCATTCTTCACAAGGCCACATTAAAAAAGTCAGAATTACAAGCTCTCTCTCTTTTTTTTTTTTTTAAGAAAGATGTTAACAAAGTAATAAAAGTGAAACTGAAGAAGCCTGACTTATAGTTTGGAGATCATTGCCAAAGATAACTCAATTTTTTTGAACTTTTAGAATGTAGGATTTATGCCTTTTTACTTTCTGAAATTTATTAACTGATTTGTCCCCCCCAGGGAGCTACGTGGCGTATCTTCATCCGCAGATTCACTTTTGCCCTTGGACTCTTTCTCACCCTTTCCTTCCTTAGGGAGAGAAGAGAGAGAAAAAAAAGTACTGTTTTAGCCAACTGGCTTTATTAAAGCTTTCTCATCTATGAGCATGAGAATATGTTTGCAAATCTGCTTCTTTTCTGATTGGCAGTGAAAAGTACAATTGCTCTTTAATTAGAACCTTCTGAGTCCCATCGTATGGTTTAACCCAGGTGTTTAACCCATCTCAAGTCAAGTGCCAGTTGAGGACATGGGTCAACTGACAAATTTTTTAAATTATCAGACAATGCAGGATTTACACCACAGAGTTATTTTCTTTGTTGATATTAGGGCAGAGGATGGGGAAGTAATGGAGGGGGTATACTGGAAATCACAGCAGACTTGGTCATGAAATTGAATGGTTAACCTTGATCCTGACAAAATTTATCTGTATGCATCTGAATATATCCTTTAAGATTACAGGAATTCGATTGTGTTATCTGTAAAAATTAGGAGTACTATTTCTCAAATACTTTGCTGAGTAACTTCTAAGATTCTCCCTAAGTCTCAAATACTACAATTCTAATCAACACATAGAAGAGATACACACTTATGTACCAATAGGTTGGTTATTGCAAGATTTTATGGTTTTGAAAAACCCTTATTTACTTAACACTTTATCAGTAATGTTTTGCTTTCATGACATTTTAACAAAATGTTTGCTAACATTGTCAAGGGATTTCCTAGCTAAGATATAATCAAGAGATACTCTCTGAAGACTATTTCTTTTCTTGTCCTAGTTCCATCTCTTTGATCTTCTACAAGTAACCAAAAATATCAATGACATTGACAAATAGAAAAAAAATAGTTATATAGTTAATCACACCTCATTGAAAATCACACCATTGCCTTCCTTCCCTAATGATTGTCTATAAACAAATCCAAGAACAGTATCTCTTTTTTTCTTTGCGTTAGTTCCTGTCCGTGTACAGAGAACATCAGTCTGAGACTCACATACTGACACGTCTCCAGCACAGCTGGATAGGCACAGAATGCTTTTCACAACAAGGACAAAGAAAGAAGGGAGAAAAGTTTGTTCATTTAAAAAATCTATATAGCTTATGCTGCAAAAGCAAGATGCAAACTTTTCAAGAAAACCAGTTAAAGGAAAAGCAAATTGCTTTGTGCTAATTAAAAATTACTTGAATAATTTTTAATATGTAATAAATTCCTTCAAGGTAGCTATTCACTCTGGAAACCTCACTCTCACTGAGGAGAAGCAACAATTTATGAATATCAGGAGTGAAGCTCTGGTGACAGTTTAGAGGGATGAACAATAAAAGAAAAGTACTCTGTGATAATCTTGGAATTCTTTTGAGAGAAAAATAGTGTAGGGATAGGTTTCTATGCAGGCAAAGAAAGAATTGTATTGCATAAACTCTTCAGAGATTTGATAAATGAACTCAGAAATATCTGCACTCTAGCTTTGAAAGGGCTGAGGTGGTTGGTACAGAACAATGTCAAAGATGGCATATTTTCACAGAATTGTCCATGGGTAACATTTCCCTCCCTGTGCAAGTAAATATAAATGATACTGTCACTCATTGTGTCTTCTGTCTACGCTGTGTAGAATGTGAATTAAATTGTTGGCTGGATATAAAAAAAAGTTAAAAATAAATAAATAAAATAAAATAAATTGTTGGCTGGATAGTTAGGTGAAAAGTAAAGTTGTCAAGCAAGCTTACAACAGGTCTATTATCACTAGTAATAGAAGGTCTCATAATTGTAAGAGGAAATAGCACTTCTTCAGACTGTGCTAACAGAAAATGTTTCTCTGGGTTAATTTATGATTAAGAAATAGGTGCCTTGGCAAACCCACCATCATGAAGATCTTGGGTGAGCTTCTCATTCTGACAATGAGAAACCATGCTAGAGTGCCCAGTCCAGCCATATTTACTTTCTGTTCAGAAATTCAGTAAATAGTGATGCATGTGGAATGAGGGGTAAGATATATTATCTTAACAATTACTGCAGAATTTCTATTAGCTAGAAATACTGTTGGAAGAAATATCTTGGAAGGTATTTAGAAGTGGAAAGTGAGAACAAGTTGAGGGCAAGAGAAAGTCTGCCATGATCAGAGATAAAAGCATAAAATGGTCCTTTCTGTCTCTCTGACTACATCATTGGACCAGTGAGTTCAAATGAGTTCAAAGAGTCAGTCTGCAATTCTTCTTTTCTTTTGCAGCAAGTGGAATAATGCTTTTGAGAGTAAAAAGAAGACAAGTTACCAGTGTATTGCCTGTACACTGGACCTCTGGTAAGGTTGCTACATTTGTTCATAGATTATCACACTATTTTGGAAGCTTAAGTTCTATCCCTATCTTCTGGCAAGTGGACAGCCTCAACACTGATATTCTTTCTGTATCCTAGCAGAAGGTTTTGGGCCACCTTGGACACGTATCCTACATTCATTCAGGGCTTGGCACAACTTAATTGTCCTGAAACGTATTTCATTGAAAGGATAGTTAGATTGGAACTTTATCAGAGTAGTTATGAGAATATATGTAAAATTTTATGTATCACTAATTTTATACATGTTATATATTACTATTTTAAAAAGATTTTATTTACTTATTTATTTGAAAGAGAGAGCAGGGAGAAGAGCGGAGGGAGAGGAAAGAGAGAATCTAGCTGAGTGTGGAGCCTGATATGGGCTAGATCTCACAACCCTGAGATCATGACCGAGACAAATCAAGAGTTGGATGCTCAATCAACTCAGCCACCCTGGCGCCCCTATATTTTCTATATTTTTTAAAGATTTTATTTATTGATTTGAGAGAGAGAAGGAGAGAGCAAGTGAGAGAGCACAAGCAGGGGCAGTGGCAGAGGAGAAGAAGCAGGCTCCCCCAGAGCAGCGAGCCTGACACAGGGCTTGATCCCAGGGACCCTGAGATCATGATCGGAGCCAAAGGTAGACACTTAACCGACCTAGCCACCCAGGTACCCCCCTATATTTCTATTTGCTCTTAGATAATGACTAAAGCCCCGTGGATAGCAATAGATAGATACATACATGCATAGATACCTAGATGATAGAGAGATGGGCCTAGTTCAATGACCACAAGAATAATTATCTTGGCTTTATAAAAAGACTAAGAACCTAACTAATGTGTTCCACCTTCTTTACTTATTACTTATGATTTAATATAATTCAAGAATATTATACTTTGCATAATCTTCCATTCTAGCCCACATTAAGGAGAAGTGACGAGGGGATCTAATAAATAAAGGGGGATATCTAAAAATGGAGATGAGAAAGTTCATTTGCTTCATCTTCCCCAGAGTTCCTCTACATTAATGTAATAATTTTTTAGTGTCTGTGGGGAAGTAAAGTTATCATACACATGTTTAATGGTAATTATCTTGAATATGCCATTTGATAAATGCTAATAGTCATGCATCTTCATTTTTGGGGTGTTACTAATTCTTAGGTTTTAATTGTATAAGATGACAAAAAACATAAAACAAATAATCTAGCACATTATTTAAATCTACCTGCCATATTTTAAGACAAAATTTTGCACTTCCTTACCATGTTCTCTTTAGCTTTAACACTCTGTGCTAGGTGAGAGTTCACTGGTATTCCCAGTTAATTTCTTTCAAAAGATAGGCAGAAATTTAGTGTTAACAGGATCTTAGAAAGTCATCACTAGCCTACATCTTGTTTCAATTTCCTCTATATCACTCACAATTTAGGAGGAAATGTTATTACATTTTGGCATTCTAATCTCTCTCCTGCCGTCTATGTAATTCTCGTCTGGCCCATTCACATTGTTTACTACTGTACACGTGTTCCTGAACATTCGAAGAAGTGTTTTTCACTAGGTAGTTATTGTGGGTTTATTTTTTTATTTTTCTTTTTTTCTTTTTAGTTATTGTGGTTTTAAATTCACCAAATTAATAATAGCAGTTTATTACTCTCCCACTAAGAAATTCACATAATTATATTGGTGTTTTAATAAAAATTTATATAAGATTTTTATTTGTTGATTAAAAATCACCAAGAATCTCATTCCCTCAGTTTTATAAGAAACAATCTTGAAATGTCACTTAAACATGATATTTTAAAAAGACACTAACCAGAATAATGAACTGGGAAGCTGATAATAACAGAGTTTTTAATTAATGAGTTCTCTTCTTTAATTCGTTTATTCAGTACAAAGTAGGCAATTCATTATATGGCAGGGGAATGCTGGAGGATTTTCATGACTAGGCTGGCTAGAGAGACATTCTAGCTCTCTTTCACATAAAATATCGTCCCACAATCTACTACCCAAAGGACAACATCATGCTCACACCTCGTTATAAGAACATACTTGATTGGGAATTAATTTCCTCATAGAGGAAAACTTATATGTATGTTTATTTTCAACACAATGAATATAATATCTGCAGCATTTCTACCAAAGGAAAGGGTGAGCTTAAGCATTAATCTGTCCATATGGTTAATACATATGGACAATTAAACCCGGTGTGTGTGCTTTTTTAAAAAAACATGTGCTTCGGTAGATGAATGAGAACATGTGCTGTCGGTAAGTGGAGGGTGATGTCAGTATAACACAAGTTCATGTAGGTCCTATGAAATTTTTCCTACCACATTAATTTATATGCCATCACTGAATCACAGCTGAATGCAAAGGGCACTAGAATAATTAAATGCACGAGACCACAGAGCATACGGTGCTGTACAGGAAGCCCATTCATTCTTCAGTGTTCCTCTTGGCTCAGTTTCATTGTGTGATCAGGTTGAGAACTGCTTTTTGTGCAGCTCTTTCTGATTATTTGTATTTACACTTTTTAAAAAATTTTATTTATTTGAGAGAGAGAGAGAGCACAAGAGGGGGTAGGGTCAGAGGGAGAAGCAGACTTCCTGCTGAGCGGGGAGCCCGATGCGGAACTCGATCTGGGACTCCGGGATCATGACCTGAGCCGAAGGCAGTCGCTTAACCAACTGAGCCACCCAGGCGCCCTGTATTTTACACTTCTTTTCACACCTCAGCAGGCTAAGCCCTTCTTATACATCTTTTATCCATCCACCATCATCTTTTTAAAAAGGTAGAACTTTATATTTACAGTAATTTTTCTCTCCTTATTAGTAATTTAAAATCTTTTTAAAACTGTGTTAGTATTTTAAATAGAAAAGCTCAAATTAATGTTGTTAATGATATGGATACAAATTTCAATATGTTTTAAGTGTTTCGCACAACTCTATTTTTCTCATAAACCCACTTATATAAATGTTTAATATTGTGCAATGCAAGATTTTTCAGAAATTGCATATACTGTGTTAGATCTGAAATATCTCTGCTGTATAATATTGTAAAAAGCCGTTATTAAATAAAATATAAAAATTTCTAGAATTTTTGGATGTCAGTAATGGCAGAAACATTAGCCAGTTATATCGTCTGTTTGGATCGCTGTACAACTCTGGATAAAACACTATTCCCATGAAATAACATGAAAAAAAATAAGGACTTTTGAAAGAGATTTATATCAAAAGAGGGAAAAATTAGTGGGAAACTTTGTATGATCTGCTCCTAGATAAGTGAAAAAATGGCTACTCATCACAAATTGGAATAAAACTACAGGTTGTCAAAAATAAGAATAAAATACTACTTTCACTATAGCTAAACATGTGTTTATTGAGACTAGAATGGTCTCAAGCCTGATCTATGCAAATTTATAAGGATGTCAGGGCATATAAGTAGCGTGCTCAATTAATATTTTTTGAATAAACAAAAGACCCAATATATATCTCTCCAGTTGATTTTCTTTTTTTGGAAAACTATACCAGATTATGAGTCTAAGAGGACACGCCTAACATCATGAGACCACCCCAGGCCCCATGCCCAGCACATAGCGATGCTAAATAAAAGTATGTTGAATAAATGAGTTAAGACATTCCCTACCCAGATCGAATCCTGAGAAAGATTATTTTTAAACTCTTTAAATCATTCCTGGGCTTCTCTAGGAGATTCCTATACATTGCCTCAGTTCCTTGACTAAAAAGACATACACTATTTCAGTTAATATCCTATTCCTTCCTTGGAGAGTTTATCCAACAAACTGATAAAAACAGGTTATGTCCCTTGTACATCTAAGAAATACCACTGTCCAATTTCAATAATCTTTCAAACGTGCCCTTGAAGATAGTTGTAGCAAGTGACTAATGATACTGGTTGTGGAATCACTTTCTCTGATTTGAATCCTGGCTCTATCCTTTGGTAACTGGGCAAAATGCTCAAGTCTTTGCAACTCAGTTCTCTTATCTATAAAACTGGAATAAAGTCACACCTATGCCAGGGGATTTTACGTGATAAATGAGTTTATACACAAGAATTACTTAGCACTAAGCATAACACATAGTAAGTAATCAATAAATATGAGATATAACTGTTATCTTTCCTAACAACACATCTACCTTTGCTCCTGATGCCATTTCCCCATTTCTTGCCAACCAGGAAATCTTCCTAGATATCTCTTCCACATCAGCTTCTCACTACAGACACCTGTACACTTAACTCCTAAAAGCTGTTGATGAAAACAAACATATTACCTAATAATAATTTAATCCGTGATTGGTCTTAGGGTATTTTCAATTTAAAAGTTAACACCTAAAGATGTAATCCTCTAGTACCTCCATGTTCACTCATAATGAAGAATAAATAAAGAAGATATTGGTATGTAATTTCCAAAACATTGCTAATTTTCTTCAACTATTTCAATCTGGAAGCACATACCACTTTTAGTTATATTTAGAAATATTTGCTCTTCTCCCACACATTTTATTTAAGTGATATATCTCTCTGTAATTATAATATCTCTTTATGCATGTGCTGATCCATATCTTGCACTGACAATGAATTATTAATACACAGTGAGTCAGGATATAAACAGCTCCTTGGTTAGTTGTTTCATCCATGTGTTTGCAGTGTGCTAGGTCACATCATTTGCAGGATATTTGTATATTCATTGGGGAGCCATGAGTGCTGGAACTGTTGGAAATATCTGGCTTTGTGTTGTACTATAGAAAATGGAAAATCCTGAGGACAGCTGTGTAATATAAACAACAGCTGGAGCAAACTATGTCCTGGAAAAAATGGGAGCCTTGGGATCTGTGTTATCAACCAGCTAAAATAAATACAATGCCCTTTCCCAAATTGTATATTTAAATTATATTTCCATAAGATTTGGAGTAAATTTCATAGTACAGTTGACATACACACAATATATATTTCTACTTATTTATATTATTTTTCCATACCCAACCTACTTAATGCTAAAATATATACTAAAAGCTAATGTTAAAAAATGCAAAGGGATACTTCCAGATTGTGCTCTCCTAAATACTATTTTCTACTAAAACAATAGAGCTACCATACGATCCAGCAATTGCACTACTGGGTATTTACCCCAAAGATACAAATGTAGGGATCCGAAGGGGTACGTGCCCCCTGATGTTTATAGCAGCAATGTCCACAATAGCCAAACTGTGGAAAGAACCAAGATGTCCATCGACAGATGAATGGATAAAGAAGATGTGGTACACACACACACACACACACACCACACACACACACACACACACACACACAATGGAAATATTATGCAGCCATCAAAAGGAATGAAATCTTGCCATTTGCAACGGACATGGATGGAATTGGAGGGTGTTATGCTGAGCGAAATAAGTCAATCAGAGAAAGATATGTATCATATGACCTCACTGATATGAAGAATTCTTAATCTCAGGAATTATGCTATGGTGAGCGCTGTGAATTGTCTAAGACTTGAATCACAGATCTGTACCTCTGAAACAAATAATACATTACATGTTAAAAAAAAAGAAGAAGAAGATAGTGGGAGGGGAAGAATGAAGGGGGGGGAAATCGGAGGGGGAGATGAACCATGAGAGGACTATGGACTCTGAGAAACAAACTGAGGGTTCTAGAGGGGAGGGGGTTGGGGGGATGGGTTAGCCTGGTGATGGGTATTAAAGAGGGCACGTTCCGCATGGAGCACTGGGTGTTCAAACAATGAATCATGGAACACTACATCAAAAACTAATGATGTAATGTATGGTGAATAACATAACATAATAATAATAATAATAAAAATACTATTTTCTACTAAAACAAACCAGGATTCTTTGAGGAAAATGTTGACTACAAACCTGGGACAGAAACCATTGACTAAAGTGTCAGGCCAATTTGAGCCTGGAATATCTCTTTATTGAATACAAGAAAACTGTCAAATATTAGTGGAGTCATGTCTGAATTAAATGGGTGCCAACTTGAAGGGACCCTTACTGTCCAAATATGGAACAATTTAGTATTAGAAAGGATAGTGATTGAAATAATTGAGGCATATCAAATACATAAAAATCTATTAATGTTTAAAATTTTGGACATTTCTAGAGTTTGCTTACAACTATGGCCCCAATTCATTGTTTTGAATAATGATCTATAAAAGAAAAGACTCAAATATCTATTCTTTCTTTTTTTGGCTGTTTTTTTAGGTGAACCAAATAGTTAATGGGGGAAAGTATTCTAGTAGAGTCATAATTAATGAAAGCAGAAAAAAATTATAGAATTAAAAAGTTATCAATTTAAAACACCAAAGGAAAGGGATCTATACGCCAATAATCAGTGGCTGCTAAAACCATCAGGGGACAAGTTGATGGAAAACTTTATAAAGAGTTAGGCTGACTACACTTGAAACCACTGATAAATCCTAGCATCACTAAAAGTGAATATCTAGATCGTTAGTGCTTCCCAATGTAAAACAACATGAAATAAACAGCATTCCATGTGAAGTATTCTTGTTAAAAATTTGTACTTGAATATAATCAGGCCTCTGATAGCAGTTTATAAGAACTTCAGGGGAGAGAGGATCATATTAAATGACTGCATAAGGATACAATCATCCAATTTAGGAATCAGAGGCATTTTTAGAAATCGATATCCCACTTTTGACACATAGGAGGGCACAAAAATTTAAGAGAGGGCTGTTATAAAATTAAAAACACCTAAGATACAAATCAATCAAAGCAAATGTGTCTATTCTAAGGATGGGAAAACCTGAACTATATCTGGCAAATATGTTTGCAATACAACTATTATTTTAAACTACATATGTACATATGTAGGTATGTATATACATACCTACATATATGTTCATAACAAAGCAAGTAAGTAGATTACGATAAAGTCTTTAGGAATAAAGATTTTTCATAGTAAGAATGAAGAAATGGTAATACAAAATCAAAATAATTAAGTACTATTACAGTCTGAATGTTTCCTCCCCACCGGCCCCCCCAATTCATATGTTGAAGTCTTAATGCTCAATGTGATGGTATTAGTAGGTGAAGCATTTGGGAGGTGATTAGGTTATGAGGGCAGAGTGAGTAAAGAAGAGGGTTAATGTCCTTATTAAAGAGATTCGAGAGAGTTCCTCTGTCCCTTCTACTGCATGAAGACATTGTGAGAAGTTGGCAGTTTGTAACCAGAAGAGGATTTTCACCAGAATCCAACCATGCTGGCACCCTGATTCTTGGACTTCCAGTTTCCAAAACTGTGAGAAATAAATTTCTGTTGTTTATAGGCCACCCATTTTGTTGTCATTTTGTTATAGCATTCCTAACAGACTAAAACAGTGACCCACCATTAATAAAATATATTTTTCCTTTTCAAAGAAATGTATTTCCTAATGCAGTCCACTAAAAAGGCCTAAAAGAATGATCAACTCAGAAGCAGTGATACCACAAATACCCAGGTTGTGGGCAAAATCCTAAAAGAACCCTCAGTGAATCATGCCCATGTATAACCCCACCTTGAGTGCATTCAGAACCCGTAACTTGCTTCTAGCCAACAGAACAGACAATGATGACAGGATCTCACTCTCATGATTACCCTGCATTTATAAAACTCCTATCTGGAGACATTAGTGATAGAGATTCTCCTGTGCCTTGAAGAAGCAAGTTGTTGTGATGTGAACTACCTATGGAGAGGGCCATGTGTCAGAGAATGCAGGTGGCATCTAGGCCTGGAATAAGAAGCTGGGCCCTTAGTTACACAGTCATGAGAAAATGGATTCTGCCAGCAACCTAAATGAGTTTGAAAGCAGATTCTTCCCTCCTTAAGCCTCCAGATAAGAACGCAGCTTTGCTAAGGCCTTGAGTTCATCCCTGTGATACCCCGAACGGAAGAGTCAAGTAAGTCATACCCAAATTTCTGACCTACTATAGGATTTTGTATATGTGCATTTTAATATATATATAATAAAATACAATTTATAATTTTATATATTATATATTTTGATATATTATTTGTGTATATACAAACAGCTTGTATATAGATATAATATATATAAGGTGTAATATATATATATGCATGTGTGTGTTTGTGTGTTTTTAGTCACTAGTCCCCAATTCCCCACCTGTTCCTCACTTTTCCCATGCTACCAGCTTCTAACCACAATAGTGACACTGTGCTTGTCTTAGTTCTGTGTATAAGTAGAATGTTGCAGAGATGACCCCACCTTTCATCATCTGGTTCCCCTCCCCTTTTCTCTGGTCGTGGCCACTTATGGTAGTAGGACCAGTAAGGGGCCTTCCATTATAAGAAACCACACAGACAATAATAATAATAATAATAAAGTACATAAGAATCAATTTGAAGGAGCTCCCACTGGCTAGATATGAAAAATTTTATATAAGAAAATAATGGTAGCAATGCAATATAATACATTAAAATAATACATTAAATATATTATATTCTAGGAGTTTAACATGATAACCTAAAAAGGCCTTCTTGGCCTTTGCAAGTTATTGTGGCAAACATCTCATTTTCCCGAAAACTATAAAGAGAGAGAAAGAAAGCATTTATGTTCTCTTTACCAAATGTATTGTGAGCTAGCCAAATAGTGGATAAGTGAAAACTCTTTGCAGGAGCATTCTAGCTTAGTAATGCAAAGGAATGATGAAATTAGAATATAAATATTTTATAATCCTTAATGAAATAATGAATCTAGGCCATCATCATCAACAGCTGCTAAAAAAACAGGTGAAAAGCTGATGGCATCTTTTGAACAACAGGATAAGGCTGACCATCTAAACCCACTTACCAGTCCTAACATCACTTTAATAGACAGCCAGCTGGACGCAATGTCCTTGCTGACATGATGCGGTAGGAAACTCAAAGCATTACCTATGAGATGCTCTTGCCCAACTGTTGAACATGAATTTGATCAAGTCCCCAAATCTGTCATGTTTTTTCACTTTTATTTTGTTATAGCAGAAGACTTTCAGAAAAGGTGCAAGAACAGTACAAAGAATTTCCATAAACTTTTCATCCAGTTTCCACAAATACGAACATTTTGCCACATTTGTTTCATCTTCCTCTTTCTTTTCCTCCTTCTCCTCTTCCTTGTTTCTCTCTGTATGTGGGTGAGTATATGTATAATATATATGCAGATGTATTCACACATATATGTGTTTTTCTGAACAATTTGAGAAATAAGTTACACATATGACACTTTACACCTAAATACTTCAGTTTTTCTCTAAAAACAAGGACATTCTCTTACTTATAATGATCAAAATCAGGAGATAATGATAACATAATGGTATGAACTATTTATAGACCTTATCAAATTTTGTCAATTGTCCCAAATATTTTCATTTACAGCACAATAAAATCTCTCAGTATGCATAGCTTCTGGTTTTCATGTTCTTTAGCATTCTTCAACCTGTAACAGTTCCTCAGTTTTTTGTGATATTAGCATTTTGAAAAGCGTGTTGAGATGTATATTGTTTTTGTAGACTATCTCTGAATTTGGGTACCTTCCATTATATGGGAAATACAGGGGATGGAAAAACATGTTTTAAAACACTGCAGGGGGGCAATTCAGAATATGAGAAATTCCACAAGACAAAAGATCCGTTTTCTTCCACAATACGTGACAACAGAACAGAAGGAGTGGTTATTATAGATTAAGGGAAAAAAAATCAGAAAAATATATCCTATTGCAATACGTATAATTGATTGGGATTCTATTTCAACAAACTAACTTTTAAAATACATGTATATAGCAGAGGGAGAAATCTGAAACAATATTTAAATGATATAAAGAATTAATGGTAATTTTTAGGTGTGCTAATGGCATCGTTATATTTTTTTAAATGTTAGTTCTTATCTCTTAGAGATATTACTTATGGTTAAAATGATAACATGTCTGGTATTTGTTTTTAAAAGAATTCTAGGCAAGGGTTGAAAATGGTAGGCATAGATAAATAAGAATGCCTGCATGTTGATAATTATTGAATAGCTTGAGATAGGAGGTATTTGGGGATTTGTTATACAAGTCTTTTACTTTTATGTGTATTTAAAGTTTCCAAAACTAAACGTTAGAAACAAAAAACCTGAATGCCTTACTATGAGGCTATTAGGTGATCAAACTCCTTGAGCTCATGAAGTATGTGTTATCTGAGTCATCTACCCATAACGTCTGGTATGCCTATTAATGGAAGCCTAACAGATTGGAACTTAGTCCAAGAAAGTTCTGGAAGCACACATAATTTGCATGAGCTGGTGACTCAATTCCTAGTGGGCCTATTCTTATTTTGATTCCATCACTCCCTCCATTTAAATCAATGTCACAAATGGCCTCCCAGAGAATTCTTACAACCAACTGACCTAAAGAGAAAATACTTTAGTCCACTTTAGGGTTCCATGCCACAAGTGTTTAGCAGTTGGAAGTGCAATTTTATGGTAGAACACTCTACCGAGGTAGGATGTAAAGGATAATGGAATCAGAAAATATGCCCTGTGGCAAAATTTTGAGTGTCGTATCTTTTATATTTTGCCTGAGATGAGCTGAAGTAAGATTTGCTTAATTCCTTGACAATTGTTAATGATATGTGTGAATGGTCAGGAACAAAATTAAAGAATGAATAAGAAGAAATTTATGAAAATGTATGGATCTTTCAAAATAGGCTTAGAATTTGAAAACATTTCATTTGTGGATGAGGTTTTTAATAACCAATGGAAATGAAGACTTGCTATGTGGATGTAATCCACTTTTCCCCTCACTTCAGCCCTAGACCCATGGGCTCATGGTGGCAAGGATGGTTGTTTTAACTATGTGAGCTTAACTAGACATTTGCCGTTCTTTATTCTTTTTAAAAAATTCTTAATATTTCTAACCCCCTTTATGTGGGTATTCCCCCATCTTACAAGTCTTGTTGGCAAGTAGAGTGTTCTTCTATTGTAAAAACCAGAGAATGCTGCTTGCTTTACAAGTCCCCTTCGGAGGTAAGGTGCCAACACAAGACCTAGGTCCGCTAATAAGATATGCTCACCCCTCAGAGTTTGAATTAAGAGATAGGTGATGCAAAGACTGGAACATATCACCAGGAGGCCATGGATAACACGCAAGATTTAGTCCTTTGATCAGCAATGGTAGAGGGTCTGATGGTTCGAACCCAAAGTCCAATATATTCAGAATGGGTTTGTGTGCAAATTAAATGAACTTTTATGTATGATTTGTGTTTCACTAATGTCCTGACATTGTGATCCTAACAACTCATTTGTGCTACTGAGATATTGATACTGTATTAATAATAATACTTGTGGTTAATTTTTAGGCCACTCAAATCCTGTTCTGTATCTCTCCATTTTCTCTTATTGCCTCATACTTGATTTCTTTGGTTCTGCCTTTTTCTGATTGGTGATCTGCCTGGAAGAATGTCTAGACTAGGTCTTGCCCTTGAATCACCTTTAGTTCCATTTTTCATCATCTGAGGGAGTCTATTTCTTGATCCTTTTCTTTAGCTGTTCTCAAAATATATTAATCCAGCACAGATAAAATTTTGGGTTCCAATTATCTATAAAAGGGAATCTAGCAATGAAAGCAAAGTGCTATCAAAAGAATCTGGTAGATGTATTTTTCTCCATCTTAATTTTCGTGTATTTACATCATCTCTTCCAGGTATTTAAAACTCTCAAAGACATTAAAGTTTGGTTCAGACAGTTTTCTATCTGTTCTTAGTTCAACTTCAATAATTTAAAAGATATGTTCTACTTTATGGAAAGAGTTATAAATTTTGCTACCAAAGAAGAAAACTATAACAGAGGACAAAGATAAATTCTAGAATATCCAAAGGCAAATTTTTTTATGGTATATTAAAAGAAAACAAAATACCAGTTAAACCAATGATTAATGTGATTTTAATCAAACATAATGCACCTTTTCTTTCTTCTTCTTTCTAGTTTTCCCATTCATATTGAAATATAATCAATGAGCCAATCTGTAATTATTCTAAATAACTGGTCTTAGATCCATTGCTATTAGATTGAGGTTGCAGACCAATCTAAGAAAGAACCAGCACTTGGGTGGAAAAAGAGACTATTACTGAGAATGAAAATAGTATAAGAAAAGACAAGTGACAGAGTATTGACACTGAAGACCACCTTTCTAACTACCCATCTCCTGTGCTATTTACCTTTACCTGGTTACAGAAAAAGGGCGCACATCAAGACCATCCTGTGGCCTTGTACTTTGGCGGGTTAGCAGAGTGTTGTTGAGCTGGGCAAAGCAGCTCAAATTTATTATTGTTTTATAAACTGGTGATTTCATTAAATGACACACAGCAAAACAAAAACAAGTAAGCAAAAGCTTTGCCTCCACCCACTTTAATTGAAACAATACCCTTATTCTTTGCGTTCCAAATTACTGAAATACACATATGCTAAATGGGATGGTAATGGAGTCCTTTTGTCATGGGCAGGGTTTCTGCCACAGATACTTAAGGGATCCCTTTGCAGACCTTACCATGAGCTTGTAGAGAATTTGCCACAAGAGAAAAGCAGTGCTAACCCAAAATAAAGGTGAAATTTTGTTTCATCATTTCCTAACAAGCTGCAGTGAAGACCTACTGAATTAGAGGCTATTTAGTGATCGATAGCTTTCCTGTTGAGGGTCTTTGACTATGGAAAAAGGGGGCCTCTCTTTCCTTTCTTATAAATCAAAAGCAATTTTCCGAAAGTCTTCCTCCTCACTGAGCACAGAAGGAGATCACAGGGAGCAAATGGAGGTGAAGTACAATACTATTTGCCTCCTTTTGCTCTGCAGTAGAAAACTATATTGATAAGCCTTTAAGTTGCTGTTATAACAAAGAAACGAGTGGGTGTGTATCTTTTTTTTTTTTTTTTTTTTGAGGCATTCTTCCTAGGAGAGTACTGAATTCTCACTATTGCTATGTTGGCTATCTCTAATACTAGATTATATATCTTTATGAATGAAGTAAGTTATAAAAATCTTCTCATGTTGGGTTTCATGAAAACCATATGGATACAGAAGTCTAACTGTTAGTGGACAGTTTTAAACCACATTGATCTGTCTTAGGCAGGAAAATATTTTGATGACTAACTGTGGTTGTCTTGACTAAGCATCTCTTTATTCACTTTCTAACTAGTTTCTTTAAAGATATTAAATTAACTTTGAGATCTTCTTACCATGGCAAGTAAGGGGCTAACATGTGTTTTTCCAAAACTCTGTGGGGAGTTGTAATTTTCTGTGGAGGATTTTCCTAAATGTTGAAATGCCTTCCCTGGTTCCCAATGACTAAGTTCCAATTTGGCTTGAATGTTTATAGCAAGATTTTGAAAAACCATTTTTCCCAGAGAAACATTTCATATTTAACCAATGTTTCTGCAGAACTACGTAAAACAAAGTTTGCCTGAAACCGAATGCTCCCAACATTTAGACCATATGTCTATGTGTGATTCAGGCCAAGGTGACAGATAACTTAGTTCTCACTCTTGGTAGTAAATTTCAGATGGTTTGAACAAACCAGACACCTTCAGCTTTTCTAAGTCAAGGAGTCAGGCTAGGAATGCATCGGTGAGACGAGGCTTAGTTCTGACCAGAGTCTGGAAAGAGTCAGTGCAACACTCTGAGCTTCTGGGGCTAGATCCAACACTGACTTAAGACAGGAAATGTGTGCTCCGATGGCGCTTTGTCAGACCTAGTTGGGCCTAAGACGTGCAGAAATCACAAACGTACTTGAGGCTTTATAGCTCCAACTGGTAAATTCAGCATTAAGCTTCTCTTTCCTGCTCTCTGACCTAATAGGAATTCTCTCCTTGGTTGTGTTTAAATACTACCTAGTGTATTTTGGCTTTTGGTAATTAGAAAAGCAGAAGTCTACAATGTGTGCCATGTCTCTGAATTTCAGACTGCAATGATATCATAAGTAAAGGGAGCACCATTAATCACATGGGGCAGGCTAGAAAAGTCAGGAAAAGAGATTTTTTCTATAATAAAATCCAGACTAAAATTGAAATGGTGAGGGGAAAATGTTGAAAGAAAAAAAAAACTAACTAGTACACTTTCAGACTTGAAAATATTTCAACTGAGCTATTTTAAATTGAATTATGTACATATGTATGATGTGTTATATATAAGGGAAATAGATACATCTATACAACATACTCATATGTAATAGATATATAAACAACATAATTGCCATATTATTATGCTTTTTTGCAAGTTAGTACTTAGCATATATATTTAAAGAAAAATGTAAGTAAATATTAAGTTTAGAGAAATGTAGTTTGCTTTAAGTAATACTTATTTTAAACAATCCATTTACCATCAAGGATACTATTTTTTTTTTTTAAGTATTTATTTATTTGACACAGAGAGACACAGCAAGAGAGGGAACACAAGCAGGGGGAGTGGGAGAGGGAGAGGCAGGCTTCCAGCAGAACAGGGAGCCAGACGCGGGCCTCGATCCCAGGACCCCAGGATCATGCCCTGAGCTGAAGGCAGATGCTTAACGACTGAGCCACCCAGGCACCACAAGGATACTATCTTTAAAATAGTCAGCCTTACCCACTTTGCTGAGTTGCAGGTTGAAACAGAGACCACATCAAAGAAGTCACACAGAGGCAGTGATACTGATAAAAGTTGAAAGTAAAAGTGCTTTGATGGTAAATCCCAGACACCTTTCTCCCAAAGAAAACCTAATGTAAATCATGATGATTTGTTGTCTCTGTAGTCTAAGAGAATTACTTACTAAGGATGTAATGAAGTAGGAAAGTTTACTTATGAACATGTACTTATCAGGAAAAATATGTTTTGTGAATGAGATAAAAAGCTTGAAACAACATGACTTTGTATGAAATAAGTTATGAGTTTTATATAATTATTAAATCCTTTAGCTGTTAAGAGGGTCAGTAAGTGAAAGTCAGAAGAGTGAAATGAATTGAAAACTTAGATCACAGGCATAACCATCTAATTCTTCTTATATAAAGGGGTAATGCATTCAAACATGAAGTGTTTGTTTTGTTTTCCATACAGCTTTGTTTATAAAAAACTAGCATTCTGGGTCAGGCTTCCTTCCAAGTTCAGGTTTCCAAAACCGATGAAGTAATCAAAGAAGTAATACTCTGAGTATTTAAAATGTTTTGCAGAGATCATTATTATGATAATTAGATCTGACAAAGTTGATTCAGTATTTTCAATTGTCTCTGCAAATTCAGTAGTCAAGTCCAAAATATAGTTTAAAAAAATCAACCATGCCATATTCCAATTATTTCTATCATATAAGTCCATTAAAGGAAGAGAGATCCACGGCTTTGTATCTCATTTAGATAAAAGTTAGCTAGTCTTATTACAGAGGGAACATAAAACACAAACACCTTAATACATTTAAAAAGCATTCGTCCACATTTCCATTTATTTAGCAAGTTACTCTACTAGGGGTTTGTGAGTAGTCTTGCTAAAATAAGCAAGACCATGTCCCATAAAATCACAGATGTGTGTCTGGAATGTCTAAAAGAAATTTGAAATTTACCCCAATGACGAATGACATAAATCATTGCTATTTTACCCCCATTCATTTCCTGAGATGAGATAAGGTGTGACATAGTTATGGAGATGGGTAGAAGGTGAGGGAGGTGAGAGGAAAGGAATGATAACATGCATAGCTAAGGGAACCCAGAGACAGGCGGCAAGAAACGTCATTGTATTTATTCACTTACACTTGTCTGGTATGATAAATCTTTGCTTTAATATTTCTTTTACTATGTCATTTTTCATTTTAGATCTGTGAAAATTCATTCAAGAATTCTTATGTCATTTACCATAAAAGTAGTCCTTCTATATGAATCCCCCAAAATTGAACACTGGCGCTCAAACAAATACATGACGCACATGTTCATAGCACCGCTATTCACAATAGCCAGAAGCTGAAAACAGTCCTATGTCCATCATGGGATAAATGGATAAACAAATTGTTGCATATACATACAATGGAACGTTATTCATCCGTAAAAAGGAATGAAGTATTGGTATATGCCCCAACATACATATACCTCAAAAATATTATGCCGAGTGAAAGAAACCAGATGCCAAAGGTAACATTATATGATTTCATTTATATGAAATATCCAAAATAGGTAAATCCATAGGGACAAAATGCAGATTGGGAGTTGCCAGAGGTAGAGGGTGGGGGAAATAGGAATAACTGATTCATAGGTACAGGCTTTCCTTTTGAGGTGACTAAATTATTTTGGAAATGGACAGAGGTGGTGATTGCACACATCGTGAATGTACTAAATATCATTAGACTGTTCACTTTAAAATGGTTAATTTTATATTATGTGAATTTTACCTCAATGAAAACAAAGTTTACATTTTTTTTTAAAGTAGCCCTTCTAATCAGTAAGATGTAAAGTAAATTGGCTATTCAAAATGAAAAGAAACACTGCCACTCACAGAAAAGAAGAAATGATAATAATTTTTGGAAAATTTATAGAGTGTTTAATACATGTTCCTATGAGCAAACTAATTTTCTTATCTCCAGAAGTTATATCTTCAAGAAAGTTATTGTCAATGGGATTTAGGGACTTTAAGCTACCAGCATATATTTCATATTTTCAATAAAGTAATTAAATACTATTCTAATACAATGACTCCACTATGTTGTAACTTTTTTATGTTAATACCTGCAAGATTGTCAGGAATTTAGTCTCCTTTGTTCTCAATTCCTCTCACTATAAATGGAGGAAGTTGACTTGCCAGTTGATGTGAATCAGGGGCATACAACAGAAATACTCATGTATACACTCTATCCCAAACCTTGTGAATCAGAAGTGAGGAGACAGTGTCTTGACGAGCATGTTTTGAAAAATCTCCATCTTCTTACATTTTGAGTAATAACCATGATATCAAATAATCTCTACTGTCCCTTACTTTTCATATTTTATACAGAGTAACTTATAATTATGGCCAAATTATCAATCATTAGTGGTCTTCCATACATCCAAAATATAATCACAAATATCTTCTCAATAATATTTTAGAATATTTTGTTTTACATGGTTATAGAAATTGCTTACAAATTTTAATTCTGCATGTATAGATAAATTCTAGTTTTAATTGCTGGATTTTATTTCTTATTTTAGGATATACATATATTATATATATACATATATACATAAATGTATATACACTTTATATATATACTTTTTTCTGATATTCAGAAAGTGTATTAAGAATTTACTGCTTGCAGTTGTGAAATTTCCATTTTCCCAGAGATTATTCACTGAAAAATGTGATGATTATTCATAAAATTACAGAAAGAAGACATATTTTTGTGGGTAGCCACAAAGATAGGCAATCAGACAACCAATTACTCCAAAGAACTACATCCTGAAGAACTGCATCCTGAAAAATTACCCCAAACGCTAATATTGAAACCCTATGACACACATAATATCTCTTCAGCTTCATAAGTATAAATATTTGTCCAGCTAAGTTATCCCTCCGGATGTAGATGTATTAGTTGGCTCTGATTTCAGTAGCCATAAAATGCTTACCTTCGTCACTTTTTAATTCTAGTAAATTCTAGATCACAGGGGAAGGAAAACATAGTCTAAACTCTAGAGGGTTAGCATTTAATGGCTTTGATATTGTCAAATTGTGCTAAGTTCACTTCAGAAATCTTGACACTGTACCAGGAAAATAATGTGATATATACTCACTTGTTTTCTAGTCCTTATAGGACACAGGGGTTGTGACTTCAATTTTAGTAACAAAGTTTTAATTTGTGCAACAAATTGATGGCAATTTGGTGCAGATAGAGTAGCTTAATTTTTTGTTTTATTTAATTTTATTTTTTGCTGCAGTTAATGTTATGTGGAGTTGGCTGGATTAATACTTGAGATATAGATATCATAAAATTATTTCATATAAGAAATCGCTATCAATGGGATGCCTGGGTGGCTCAGTCAGTTAAGCGTCTGCCTTTGGCTCAGGTTGTGATCCCCTAGTCCTGGGATCAAGCCCCACATCGGGCTCCCTGCTCAGCGGGGAGTCTGCTTCTCCTCTTTGCTGCTCCCCCTGTTTGTATGCTCTCTCTCTCTCTCTCTCTCTGATAAATAAATAAATAAATAAAATCTTAAAAAAAAAAGAAATCGCTATCAAATGTCAGGTACGTGATAGGCTTTCTTTTTGGTTCTGGGATTAAAATAAATGAGGACTCATTAAAGACTTGAAGACAAGTACCATTTACTTGCAGAATCAAGAAAAGTAGTTATGACTGTACTACAATAATAGCTATTCTTTTTATTAATGATTTTTTAAGCCCTTGCTGTATTTCAGACCATGGCTAAGCACCAGAGATAGAGATATTAAGAACAATAGCTCTTGTATTCTGTAAGTTTATCATCTACTGGGAGTGAAAGCCAGGCAGCCAAACACTTGGGATCCCATGTATTAAATGATGGGGTAGGCACAGGATGCTGTGGGAGCACAAGAAGGGCCATCTGACATATTCAAGCTGGGGTAGAAGGAAGAGGGGAATACTGGGAAAAGTCTCAAGGAAGAAGTGATGCCTGAATTAAATCTTAGATCGTTTGGAATAAAGTAACAGATTATGTTAAGTAATGCATAATTATACATATATTGCATAATTATATATAATATATATTATAATGCATAATTGTTATATATAACATATATATATGCACAATGTGCTAAAAATGGCCAATCAGACCTTTTAATTCTAGCTTATGGAAGGATTCAGGAAATCTTTATGGAGAAAATGTTATTAAGCCTAAATCTCAAAGTATGAATGGGGTTGACCAGGTTAAGATGAGGAGAAAGAACCATTCCAACAAGTTAAAAACTTGAGCAAAGAATTCAGGTTTTGTTTGAGCTACCATGAGCATTCAGGTGTACATATATACATCCTTCCTGAGGGATCTCCCAAGGATGAACTTTTATAGTAAAGTGTTATATCTTCATCTTACCGAAGAAAAACCAGTAACTAATGTCTAAAACTTAAAAATTATCTTCCAGAGTAGAAAGATAATAGATAATATATAAAACTTAAAGACCAAAACACAAGCAGTAGACTTGTGGGCCTAATTTTGTATTACTCCAAGTACCCTCTAAAAGGAATCATATAATCATCAAGGAGGGAAAATAACACACAAAGCTCAAACATCATGCCACCTGATATTTCTGATTCAAGGTTTTTTCTCCTATTCTCAAATGCCTCCCTTGTGCTGTGAAATATCGTGGAATGTAGTGGGATGGTTTTCTTCTGTTTCATGTTTATTTCGTGGGGAGTGAGAATTTTCCTGTCTTTGAGAGGAGCTTCACGTGTCAGTTACTTCCCTCTTTTACACAATTTCTGTAAAAGGTAATTTGGGGGGCAGAGAGGTTGCATGCTTTGTTCTCATTTGTTTTTTTCCCAGGAACTAATTTTTCTCTTTCTCCATATAGCCACATCGCCAAAGGATATCTATCACCACTTCTCCTTATATATGAACCTTCCAGAAGTAATACTTCTCCAAAGCTGCAAGCCATGGTCCCGCTCCTTTTTAAGCCCCCTTTCCCCCAAACCTTTCAAGTCCCAACTGTGCTCCAGTACATGGGCACTTAGTGATGAACTTTTTTATTCTGGGAAAATGTTTGTATGCCCTTCTCCTAAGTCCTTTGTACCCTTTGGCTCTTTTTCCATAAGTTTCGGTAAGTTTCTCTCCTAGTTTTGCATTCATAGGCTTGCAGCAGTAGGCAGCAAGGAGCTTTTTTTGGAATTTTGTTATTTATCTCTTATCTTTCTACTCTGGAGAAACATTTTTCAGTTTTACACATTATCTACACTTTTCCTCTGTAAGATAACAACGTTACTCTTCCATGGTAACTTGAGGTATGTGGAATTTAGTGTCTTCTAGTAATGTAGAGAGCATGAGCTGTGGGTATTTTTTATTAGAGGACATGTGGGAGGTGATTCAAATTTTAAAAAAAGAAAAAAGGAAGGATTGGATCCTGGATCCAATACTGAAGATACAATGGTTGAGCTGCTCAGATCACTAAGTACAGCTCCGCCCTTATGAAACTCCACAAACACCACCCCCCCTGCTCCCAATACCTGAATGGTTATTGTGTTAATATGGGTGCAACCACATTCTTAATTTCCTTCTAATAAGGAAAGATATAAACTCTGCCCCTTTCCCCCCAAGGCTTGACATTCCTTCAGACTATGTTACATGGAAAAACTAAAACATGTATAATTTGACAGCTGTTCAATGTTAACTCAACAAGAGCCTCCAATAATTTTTATTTCATGTCTCTAAAAACAAATGTTGGAAGTTTATTTTAAGTTTTTTTCTTATATTGCCTAACATATTTAATATATGACTTAGCTTGCATTTATCTGCCGCAAATACTGGCAGTCAATTAGGGATTTCCAACATTGCTAGCAGCTGTGCTATTACAGAAATATTTGCTCAGAACTTATTTATGAAAAAAGTTTTTCTACATTACTATTATGGAGAAGACAGACATATGAAGTTTTTGATGTTCTTTAGCCTTCATAAATAGGATTGATTAAAAAACAATTTAATATCATGTCAAATTGTCATGAATTTGAAAAATGAATTTCAAAACAATAAAACTCAAGAAAGTATAGGTACTATACTCACTAATTAGTTATTAATTAATTAACCAGAACCAATATATATATATATATATAATAATCAAGGTCTCTTACTTCTTATTCTGAAGGGCAGTGTTTTTCTCTTACAACATGCTGGCATATTTTATATAATTTGTTAAAGATCATATAGTAAGTCATTGCTATCAAATTATTATCACAAAGTACCTACTAGCTATGTATACCTAATTTTGACAGTTGAAAAAGAGGTTAGAGAAAGAATGGGAGAATCCCTCACCTATTTCTCTATGCATAATCATGTATGAATCCATCAAGGCAGTTAATGTGACAGAGTGAAAACCAGTTGTCTTTTAGCTTTATTCTGATACTTACTGTTTGCGTGAGCCTGGGCAGGTAACTGCCATCCCACTAACCTTCAGGATTCTCATTTGCAAATTGGATGATTATAAGGATTAAATGAGACTAATGTAGAGTGATGGACATAGAAGGCACTTAGTACTTGGTTATTCCTTGATCCTCCCATTCTGCCCCACACCACCGTTATATAACAAAACAGTTAAATATACAAAATATATTCTCTTAAATATTATTTGTATTTATGTTTTGAGTGTCTGTCATTTATATGTACTTTACTATATGTATGAAAATTTATATGGCTTTCGATATTTGATTCTTTGATGAAGTCATTATGAAAATCTACTGGAGAGACAAGATATACAAAGCATTTCATCATAAAAAAGGAAATGAGTTAAAATAGTAAAAGAAAATTATAGAAAGAATTAAATTCA
Source organism: Zalophus californianus (assembly GCF_009762305.2). Lineage (NCBI taxonomy): Eukaryota > Metazoa > Chordata > Mammalia > Carnivora > Otariidae > Zalophus > Zalophus californianus. Next base: position 150,057,976 of record NC_045597.1, read on the forward strand.
ATATTTTTATTTTATTTTTTTAAAGATTTTGTTTATTATTTGACAGGAGAGACACAGCGAGAGAGGGAACAAAAGCAGGGGGAGTGGGAGAGGGAGAAGCTGGCTTCCCGCAGAGCAGGGAGCCCCGAATGCGGGACTCGATCCAGGACCCTGGGATCATGACCTGAGCCGAAGGCAGACGCTTAACGATCTGAGCCACCCAGGCGCCCCTAAAATTCAATATTTTAAAACTCATGCTTACAAGAATATGTAAGGCAGGTAGCTTATAATAAATTCCTTTTTTAACAAGGACAAGAAAGGTATGGCTAATTTTTAAATGGATGTTGAAGACAATGTTCTATATTTTCTGTCTTCTCCTGTTTGAAAGCTCTAAGTATAAAGGTCTTCACCTTTTTGTGCACTGATCTATCCATGCACATAGGTCAGAGCCAAGAACCTGCTCGGTAAATGTTATTTTAAAAGTACGATTGAATGAATTTAGAAGATAATGATTCCCATGGCAAATTCAAGGAGAATGCTGTGAGTGGGTTAAAACCTAAGAATGATCTTGACAGATGGGTGGTTTGGATAAGTAGTGGGATAGGAGGGTGATCTGAATGGAGTGACTCTAGTGAGCACTTTTTATTATTCCAGATACTGATACATTTTACAAACTGGCATTAACCATGACAAATGATGCCAAGAGGTCAATTAAAGAAGGAAAATGGCCACCTGGATTTAGCAATAGAATTTCTTTTTACTTTAAGATTACTTTCAGTGGAGGGCTAGAGATGGAGGCCAGATTGCAGATCATTTAGGAAGGGGATAAAATAGAGGCAGTGCGTCTTTCCAAAAGTTCGGTAGTGAAAAAATGATGTATGTACAGTAGTCAAACTCTGTGAAATTTCTTTTTAATACTGCCTTTAAAATTGGAGAAGCTTGAGCGTGTTTAAATAGAAATAAAAAAGACAGAGAGGTTGAAGATATAGGTGAATCAAGAGTAATTTGCTAGTATAAGGTCCCCCCAAATGAAGGGAAGTATCTAATCCAGATCATAAAGGAAGGAATAAACATGGACAAGAGTAAGATAATGTGATGAGCAATTTAGCTATGTATCTTTTTGTTTTTTTCCAAGTTTTATAATAAAAATATTCAAATATTCAGAAAGGCTACAAGAATTATACAATGAATACCCATATTCTCACTACTTTGATTCCCATGATTATTAATGATATTAATCTCATAGCTATCCATTGTTCTATCCTATTCAGGCATAAAAGATTTTATTTATTTACTTGTCAGAGAGAGAGAGAGAGAGAGAGATGAGAGCATAAGCAGCGGGGGGAGCAACAGGCAGAGGGAGAAGCAGGATTCCTGCTGAGCAAAGAGCTTGATGCAGACTCCATCCCAGGACCCTGGGATCATGACCTGAGCCAAAGGCAGATGCTTACTGACTGAGCCACCCAGGCGCTCCCTGTATATATAAGATTTTAGTTGATTTTACTATTTCAGAGTCAATTGGTTCTAAGGAATAACAAAATCCAGCACATTGTTATGAGAACAGGTCGCTGAAGGGAGGCGTATGGGAGTTAGAAATGTTCCAGAGCTAAAACACTAGATGTGTGAATGTCAAGTCACCCAAGACATTGGAGGAACTTGAAAAGGAAAAAAAGCAAGCTCAGTGCCAAAATGGTTAGTGAAGGTTGGGAGTGTCCAGGTGGTCATAAGATGCACCCGCAAGGAAAGGTATAGTATTTCTAGATTTTCTGAGTCTTAAAAACAAAAGGCTTTTGCACAAAAGTAGAGGAATATTGATCTAGACACAGTATTGGTACAAAAGTATACAGTGAAATTTCTCTGTAAGACGTTCTTCTATATATATAGAAGTCCCTTTCCAAAAGTATTGTATATAATAATTTATTGAAGTGTTGGTAATAAGAAGTAGTATCATTTTCCCCACCCCCGAATTTAAGACTAGTGGCCATATATTAATTGACCAAATTGAATGGACAAAACTCAGTCTTTGTTTATATAATAAATCTCCACCAAAATAACTTTATCTTGGTCTGTTATATGGATGCTTGAATTTATTTTTCTCTTTCCCATGTATAAAATTTGATATCATGTAGATACAATTCAACTGGAGAAAGTACACAGAACATGGCATGACTATTACAGTAATGAATTTTCAATTGGAGTATAAATCTTATATTCCACTTCTCTAAGAACACTTGGGAATTTTCACAGTATAAATCATAACAAGAATGAAACGGTTGCAATAGGCATTTTTATCTCTAAGGATCAATTGCAGAATGAGTTTTAGGGTTAAAGCTATAAAGAAAGTAGAAATGTGACAAGTTTCTGACTGCTGGAATGAAATGCTTTTAGGCCTTGCATCTATATTAGCAAGACAATGACAGCAAATGTTTATGCCTAAGGCATTCCAGCTCTCTCCAGCAGCACCCCCTCTGAGTCACTACCTCTAGAGAGGATCCATTTGGTGGCAAAGAAGAGATTGGCTGTGTTAACTATGTGCTTTGTATGAAAGCCAAAGTGTATTTTCCTTCTCCACTGGAGCCGTCCATGGAATCAACATCTTCTGTATTTATACCATAGAACATATTTCAGTAGTCTAGTGTTAGTAGACCATATCGGCCTCAAGACTTGTTTTGTTTTCCCGAGAAATCAATAAAGTCAGGTAGTTATGGAAATCCCATCTGTACAAATCTTTCAACGAAAGTCTCAAAATAGCATTAAAAATTATACAGAGTGACTTGATTTTATCTCTGAATATTATAAAGTAACAAGTATTTGGGACATCAGATGAGGATCTAGAAGAGCTAAAGTTATGGAAAACCCTAATGCTTAATGGTAATATCTGGAAGTTATTTCACAAGTCTGGGATGACAGGGATCAAATATGGGAATATCTGTGATAACTCAGATTATAGAATCTCTTAGGATTGAAAAAAACTCTCTCCTCTAGAATATACAAATCCAAACTCTATAACTAATTTAGAAAACAAACAAAACATGTATTTTAATGCAATGTCTAGTGTTTGTTTATTCCTGGAATTATCAATAATTATGATGTAATAAAATCTGATTAAATTCAGTTTGGTTTCTAATAAGAATACAAACAAGACTTGGGGTGCCTGGGTAGCCCAGTTGGTTAAGTGTCTGACTCTTGGTTTCTGCTCAGGTCATGATCTCAGGGTCATGGGATCGAGCCCTGAGTCAGGCTCCACACTCAGCATGGAGTCTGCTTGGGATTCTCTCTCACCGTCTCTCTCTCTCTCTCTCCCTCCCTCTAAAATAAATAAATAAATCTTTAAAAAAAAAGACTACAAACAAAACTTTATTATTATCAAACACTTACTTGAAGTATGTTTGTACAATTGCATATGTAAACAAATATATCAACCACTGAATAGGTCTGAGGAGTGTATTTATTTAACAATAAAGAAGAATCAGATTTCTTCCTTCTCCAATTATTAGCTATTATTACGCTAAAATCATCTCTTTACTAACCAAAATTATATCTGAAATCTCCATCATTAGGGTTACATTTTGATTTAAAAGGTAGTCTTTTTTTAAAAAAAAGATTTTATTTATTTACTTGAGAGAGAGAGAGCATGTGTGTGCACACACAAGCAAGGGAGGGGCAGAGGACAAGCAGACTCCTGCTGATCCAGGCACCCCATGAGGGTTCAATCCCAGGATCCTGAGCTGAAGTTAGACACTTAACTGACTGAGGCCACCCATGTGCCCCTTAAGACGTAATCTTAATGTGATATCAAAATACAGGATTTCAGGAGATTCTCTCTCTCTGTCCCTCGTCCTGCTTGTGTTCTCTCTCTCTCTCAAATAAATAAATAAATCTAAAAAAAAATGTATGCCTTGGAATTTGAACATTTAGATTAGTGCTGTCCAACAGAATTATCTGCCAACGAGTTAAGTTTTTTATAATCTGCACTCTTCAGTATAGTAGTCACTGGCTACCGTGGCTAATGAGTACTTGAAATGTGAATAGCATAACTAAAGAAACAAAATTTTTAAAATATATTCATTTAATTAATTTAAGTTTAAATAGGTAGTTACTTCCATATTGGACTATGAAGCTTTAGATGAAATGTATAAATTCTAGAAAGAAAAAAAGGTATAAAAAGAATAGAAAATTTGAATAGCTTTATAATTATTAAAGAAATTGAATCCATAATCAAAAAAAAAATCTTCCTCAAAAGAAATTTCCAAACCCCACTGGTAAATTCTTCCTGAAACTTGAGAAAAAAATAGCACTATTCTTACACAAACTCTGTCCAAAATGTATGTAATTAAATATGTTTCTCCAGCCTTTTTATAACGCCAGCATATCTTGATATCAAAATTTACAAAGGCATTCCAAGAGGGGAAAAATTAAGGTCAAACATGAAAAATCTACCCAAATAAAAGCAATCAAAATACAGTGATATAGTAGAAGGATAACACCTTATAGGTAGATGGGTTTTATTACAGAAATAAGACACTGATTTAATTTTCTGATAATTGTTATTATAACTCAATGATCTTTTTTTTTTTTAGATTTTATTTATTTCTTTGAAGAGAGAGACACAGCGAGAGAGGGAACACAAGCAGGGGGAGTGGGAAAGGGAGAAGCAGGCTTCCTGCAGAGCAGGGAGCCCGACGCGGGGCTCGATCCCAGGACCCTGGGAATGACCTGAGCCAAAGGCAGGACACTTAATGACGGAGCCACCCAGCACCCCTATGACTTAACGATTTAAAGGAAAAACCATATAATCATCTGTGGTTATAGAAAATCATTTACAAACTATTCAAATACCTAGCAAAAATCCAAAAAAAAAAAAAAGATGTGCAAAATTTTTACGCAGAAAACCACAAATATTATTGAGACAAATTAAAGAAGACCAAAATAATGGAGAACTACCTCATATTCATGGATTAGAATACCCAATAAATGTAAAGATGTGATGTCTTCTTAACTTTACTTATGGTTTCATTTCAATCCCATTTAAAATTCCAAAAGGATTAAAAAGAATCTAGGCCAGGGTTCTACAGAGTCCAGTCTGTGGCCAAATTTACATGTTTTGTAAATGAACTGTTATCGGAACACGGTGGCACCCAGCCTTTTAGATGCTGTCTATGGTTGCTTTTGAGTTGTAACAGCAGAGTTGACTAGTTATGACACATAATACGTGGCCCACAAAGTGGAAATACTATCCTGTCCCTTTATAGAAAAACTTGGCTGGCTCTTGGTGTAGACAAACTTAAAGCAGAAGAACAAATTTGGAGGACTTATACTACTGAATATCAAGCCATTATGAAATAGTTAAGTAGTTAACACTCTTATAACATGAGGAGTTTAGCATTATGTGATAGACACAGACAAATAAACCAACGTAACAGACAATAGAGTTCAGAAACAGATACACATTAAAAGGGCACATGATTTAAGATCGGAGTAGTTGGAACAGCACAATAGTTTTCAATGAAGGTGCCAAGTCAACTATACAGCTTATGGAAGAAAATTAAACTTGACCTTATCTCGTGCACAGGGGCATTGTAGACCTATATATGGAAAGTCAAACAATATAAGTTAGAGATGAAATCATGCAAGAATATCTTCATAATTTTTAGCAGTATTAGATAAGGCACAAAAATACGCCACAAAGATTAATTGTATGACATTAAATCAGAAACTTCTTTTCAGGGCGCCTGGGTGGCTCAGTTGGTTAAGCGACTGCCTTCGGCTCAGGTCATGATCCTGGAGTCCCGGGATCGAGTCCCGCATCGGGCTCCCTGTTCGGCAGGGAGTCTGCTTCTCCCTCTGACCCTCCCCCTCTCATGTGCTCTCTCTCTCTCTCATTCTCTCTCTCTCAAATAATAAATAAAATAAAATCTTTAAAAAAAAGAAAGAAAGAAACTTGTTTTCACCCTGAACACTAAAAAATCAAATGCATAGCCACAGTGAAAAAAATACTTTAATGTACAAAATAAACAAAGAAAACATATTAGAATATATAAAGAATCCCCAGACACACACATTGGACTTTGAGTGTCAACTCTGACATGTAAAGATCTTAGTAAATGATCACTCATCCTTAAAAGAAAAAGCTGGACAATCTGACAAATCAACAACTTTCTTTGATCCATCAGAGAACCAAGGTTTCAGGAAAAACCACCACTTCACAATCTGGAGAGATAGGTAAACCCAGAAGAAGTCTAGGTCAAGACTTGATTACCTGAAGTAGAAGCCCAAGAGCCAGAAAGAAAGAGCACTTAAATGGTAAATTTGGTGAATTGCTGGAGGCTGAGTGTGACTAGCATGAGAGCGAGAGTCCTGTCACCCTTTGGTAGAGGTACCTCCAGAAAGTCCACCAGGTTCTCACTGTGAACATCTGAGAAAATCCCCTCTTGGTTTGGGAAGAAAGAGGGGAAAAGTGATCATTATGAAATACTTTCAGTGCCTTCTCTACAACAAAAGCCTATTCTAAAGGGAAAGTACCTTTCTGAGCCTCATCCTAGCTGGGGGAAGGGAATTCCTCCGAGTGCATGACTCCCTCTAGTTCTGACTCTCCAAGCAGAGGCGAGACAACAAAACTAGTCACAGGTATTAGGGCTTCTAGGAAATAGATTGAGAATCCTGCAGCAGAGAAGGGAGTAAGGAATAGAAAGGAAAAAATATATATCACTGGAGAAAGAATTTGTGAAAGCCACAGCCCTGAGACACAAACACACAAAAGAATTATTTAATGGAAGATTACAGAATGTTCCATTCACTCACACCTCAGCCTTTATAGACTACTCTAACATAATTTATAGAATACTCTATCCAGCCAATAGCAGAATACACATTCTTCACAAGGTCCTATAGAACACTCACTTATATAAAACACACCTTAACACATTTAAAAGACTAGAAATCATACAAATTATGTTGTCTGAACACAATTGAATTAAACTAGAATCAATAACAAAAAAATAGTTGAAAAAATCCTAAATATTTAGAAATTAAACAACATGCTTTTAAATAACCCATGGGTCAAAGGAGTCTCAAGAGAAATTAAAGAATGTTCATAAGGAAATAAAAAGCAGGGCACCTGGGTGGCTCAATTGGTTAAGCTACCAACTCTTGGTTTTAGTTCAGGTCATGTCTCAGGGTCCTGGGAACGAGCTTCCTGCTCCCCGGGGAGCCTGCTTCTCCCTCTCGCACTCCCCCCTGCTTGTGTTCCTTCTCTTGCTGTCTCTCTCTCTCTTCTCTGTCAAATAAATACATAAAACTTCATTTCAATAAAAACATTTATTTAAAAAACCCTGAAGATAAAATAACCAAATTTCATGGTGTAGAATACAGTCCTTACTGTTCAAACACTTAGGGCTCCCTACCACCCAAGTACTCTTACTCTCTGCATCTAAGACATTAACATGGTCTTAAAATACTTAAAGAGCTGTTTTAGCAGACTCCTACTTTTTAGCAGGAAAAAATAAACTTGTTCATTTTGGAAGTTCAACTTAACATTCCAAGAAGTGATGTCATTTCCTGTGTGATAGAGGAAAGTTTCCCATTTCAATAATACATGACCATTCTGTGTCCTCTACAGTATTAGAGAAACATCCTTCTGTAAAATTCTTTTAGGTTTTCAGTTTCTTTTCAGGGTATTGATGTTCCATTCAATGTGAGAGGAGGAAGCTGGAATTCCTGTCCTTGGATGCCATGGTTGATTGTGAGCTCAGGGCCTGAACCCTCACAGTTGCTAGCTTAACGGCCTTAATGCTTCTGCCTACAGGTGTTCCTCATTCACCTTGATGCACTCATAGAGCTTGACTATTCTTTATCCTTGAGATGACATTCTTTTTTGTTCATGAAGCAATAAGAAAGTATAGAAGTCAAATTACAATTTAATAAATGTAGCGGATCTTTGATGGGTGAACTATGGCAGAGGAAAGTTACTAATTTATTTAAGTAAAGGATTTTTTTTTAGGTAGTCACAAAAAATTGCATTCTTGCATTAATATATAATCACTCGAGTTCTAATTCAAATTGTGAATTCTTTTTTTTTTAAGGTTTATTTATTTTAGAGAAAGAGGTGAGCGAGAGGGGAGGTGCAGAGGGAGAGAGAATCCTGAAGCAGACTCCTGCCGAGTACAGAGCCCAAGGCAGGGCTCAATCCAGGACCCTGAGATCATGACCTGAGTGGAAATCAAGAGTCGGCCACTTAACCAACCAAGCCACCCAGGCACCACCAAATTATGAATTTTAACAAAAACATCTTTTGTTATTTTGGGGACAGAGTAATCCAGGCTTTTTAAAATTATTTTGTCTTATTTTCGGTTAACTAATAACTGCAAAGTCCTCCTTGAAATATTAAAAGGAAATAATATTTATATGCATTGAATGGATTGATTTATCAAGATATTTTATTCCTCTAGGAAAAAAAAGAGTTAATAAAAAATAACATCAGTCTTATGTCTGGTTTTTTGAAACTAAAATGAGAAGAGGGAACTGTGTTTTATGATTAAGGGATGTGGAGGGCTGACTATAAGAAATGTCTCATACAATATAGTTTTGGGGCATCAGAATAGAAATGGCAATTTTTAGCAGAAGATGCGTTCTTTCAGGTCGCAAACTGTATACTGAAGTATTAATTGTATCGTCTGTGCCAGGTTTCTTCCATTCAATCAGCCCTAAGCATGAAATAATTTACATATTGGTGAGCCAAGCATGACTTCATTATATAATGGTCCACACCAGCTTTTGCTTTTATTTTTTCTTCTTGTGATGTTAAAGCCATTTCTCAAATATTTATCTTCCCCTTTTCCTTTCAAATTAAAAACAAGCCTGGATGACTCCAGTAAGATGGAGAAAGAGGCAGTTACTGAGTAATGGAAACGTGAATAAACTTGGGAATTGGGAAGCTTGGCTTCCAGTCCTGGCATTACCCCTCAGCATCTCTTCGGGCACATCAGTCTTCGTGAGTCTCGGTTTCCTCATTTGTAAAATGTGGATAATAACTCTTGTTCCACTTACCTCACTGGTGGTTGTGAATGACTGAGGTAAATGTGGAAGGTCTGTGAAAACCTCTTACATAAATGTAAGGTGTTATTATTACTACCACTGTTTTTACAGATTTATTGGGACTGGATTTCTAAGGTAATGTCCTTGTACCGGACTCAGTCACTTGACTTACACTGAATTTACTTTTTGTTGGACTTGGAAACTTCTAGAATCTATCCAATATTGTAATCTGTAGAGAATACTTAAAACTTTAGAAACTAAGGAAAGCATCTGCCCTATTTGGGTGAAAGTGGTTTGTGGAAGCTACCCAAGCTCCTGTAGAATTAAAGAGGAAAAAAAAAAAGAAAAAGAAAAGAAAAAGGCAGGGGGAAGCTTCTCCTATGACGTCTGAATCACTGACAATCTCCGTGTATTTAAATGTATTAGACTGGATCAGAGGGGCTATCCCTTGCAAATCTGCTACCAGGGGCACCCGAGGCCATTTGCCGAGAACTACTGGCTCTAGTTCAGTTACTTCTAAGTACCTTTCAGCTCCTTCTCCCCATGACCTTACAATTTGGCTCCCCTTGCTAGTCAGCACCACTCTTCAGGCTCCCCCTTTTCCAGACTGTAGCAGTGTTCCCCACCCTTCTTTGCTTGCTTCTAAATGCCAAAGCTTTGAGGTTTCCAAAAAGGCAAACACAGCTTGATCCTTCCCCCAGTGGCTGCTTTTGAGTGTCTCAAACCATTTGTTCCATTTACTGGACTTGGAGACACAAGAATAAGAAAACTGATGGGAAGGCTCCTGGAGTTGTAAAGTGGGCTGACCTCATGTGCCCTAGGTCACGCTGACCTTTTGGAGTCCTCGGCACTCTCTTGATGCACCCTCAGATCTCTCTGACCAGTTGCCAGCTGCATTATCAGAGAAGTAGTAATCCATAGTTTCCGGGAGAATGGTGCTGCCCCCAGTCAGGTCAGGACTGTAGCCTGAATGATGGCAGAAGCACCTCGAACCACATGTGGCTTTGTGGGGCAGGACGATACTTCGGTCCAGTCGCTCTGCTTAAGGATTTCCTAAATTAGTCAAAAAGATTTATATCATGGAATAAAACACACTGTACTCTTTTCTCAATTATTTACACATTATGAATTTATTATTATGCTACATTTCATATTCTTCTAAATTATATTCTCAATGCTATCATCAGGTGATTCCCAACTGTGTTCAGAGAATAGTGCTGAAATTGCATGTGGAATATCGGCAGCAGTAAGGAGGAAGGAGGGGTGCGGAAGATTGCCCAGAACATCACTAGTAACATGTTGGGCACGATTTTTCCTTCTCCTCCTCAAGAGGGTGTGATAATCCACTCAGCCAATAGAGGAACGGTTTAATAGTACTGCAGCCAGGGACCTTTGAGAAATGCTCTCAATTACCCACATGGGTCTTAGCAGCAACATTTCTAAATTAACACTGATTTCCATTAGTTTACACTATTTACTGGTAGGGAAACAAAAATCTGTCAGGTTGCTCATATTAGTAGTTTTATTTGGCTCCTGAATGTTTTATCATATGATTCACATTTTAATTTTATAATCCCTCAAAATGTTATATGTATATTTATTCCAAGTTCAATATTTTCTGATTATAATATCTTTCCTTTGTATATGTCCATGCTACTACAAGTGGTAAGGATTTCCAAAATGCATTTTTTTTCTAAATAGTAGTTTGGCCTCCAAAATTTTTTGTTTAGATACAATAATCTGAGAAAGTAACTTCCCCTACTTCCAGAATCAGTGCTTGAGCCAAACACTTTCACTTTCCCCCCCTGAACCCTTCCTTGTTTGACTGATTTTTATTCACCTTTCAGACCTTAAGTGAAATAAATGTCCTTTTTTGGGGGGAGACTTGCCACAAATCCTAGGACTAGTTTAGGTCCTCCAGTAATACATATAGCTTCCAGTACTATGATTTCATGTCAAATTACACCATTCCTAATACATACCAATTTATATAATCGTCTGTTTACGTTTACTCTATTTCTGGACGTTAAGCTCCAAGAAGGCAGGTTTCACGCTCATCTTGAACACTGCCGAATTTCCTTTGTCTTAAAGAGTGCTTGGCACTTAGCAGTATAGGTAAAAAATATTTTCATGTGAGTAAAGAATTGAAGAAAACAACATGTCTCTGGCACCTAATTCCTGGTGAACTTAAAACATGTAATCCTGCTGAAACCTGGGACAAGTTCAGGAATATTTGTGGTCACTAGTTGACCAGGTGTAGAAACAAAGGAGACAGGAATGTCCACTCTCTGAGGTTCGCTTCAGTTCACAAAGTTTCCGTGATGTATTAATTCTCTCAGTCTTTTCAAAGTAATTGCAGAGACTCAGAGGCTGTGTAGAGAGAGTCTGTGTTTTGTACTTCTGACACTTGGTGGACCACCTGCCAACTTTAAGTCAATTAGTTTTAAAATCTAGCCTTAAAATATGGTGATATTCGATATTCACAGCATTCATTCAGTTCAACCACCATGTAGTCGGATTTGCTGTTTCTTATCTATGGGAGGCAGAAGCGGAGAACTACTGCTCCTATCTATCGCTCTTAGAAGCTGTCATTAAGTGGCTGAAGATAAAAAAGATGGAACATTTTTAAAACTCGCTATTTGACCGTTTCAATTACAGAGATTACCAACAACCATGCTTCTTTTAAGTCCCATTATGCATAAAGAATTTGTCATTCTTTCTGATTACTCATTTATCCTGGGGCAGGCATCATTTGAGTCTACTTGCTCACCCAACATTAGGATATGACCACAAATTAAATTAAAAAAAAGCAAGCCAAAGACAAGGACAGCAAAGACAGCAAATCCTTGGAGTTATTTTATTAAACACTAAGCCATTTTGATGACAACATTCCTTTGCTTTAGTGGAAACGGACTAAAACCAAATTCTCTTTTGCTTTTCCAATGAAGAACCTACTGCTTGCTCTACACCTACAAGGATGTATCCCTACACATCCGCTTCCATAAAGACATGATACAAGAGGCTGAAAGGCCCCAATGATTATCTTGCCATCTTTTAATTCTAGGTAAAATTAAAACTTTGACTTAATTTTTTCTAAACAAATTAAACAACACAAGGTCAGTTTGCTTATTCCAAATGTCATTGTTATTTGTTTTGGGTATGCTTTGGAAGGTTTGCTTTGAGTACAATATGGACATTCAATAAATATGAACAGGCAAATAATTGTAATCATCACAGTCTTTATGCTTACTTGATTTAAAAATGTGAGTCTTGGACCTTCATTTGAAATGTTTGGTAATCTTTTGTTTCCCTTCACCATAGTGCTTGTGCTGTCAAAATGAAACCGTGGCAGAACTTTAAGGATTATTGCCAAACATATGGTATCCACAACCAGTCAGCATAACCTTTGGAATGCTAATTGCAAAGAAGAGCCAAAAGAAAATGCTTAATAGCACACATATGGCCAGTTGAGGATTTCCTAATAGACTGAGTTCTCTAAGGCCTGAAATATCTTTGTCATGTAGAACAGATAAATTTTAATGTTGTGAGAAAGATCATGATTAAACAGTCTTTTAACAGTTTTGTGTATTTTTTAAAATGGGGTAAAATATAATTTTCATACCTTTATTAAAGTATAAGGTGTCTTTTCCAAAACTATATACTCTCTGGAAGTGCCTGCTAATTTCCCTATTCATTTTTAGCCTGAGGCTGCCCAAATTAAGGATGCAATAATTTCCCTTGAACTAAATATATAATAATTCCATGAAAACAACTGCCACAGCAGCATAAATCTAATATCTAGTTAACGTGGCATTTATTTTAAGCACTAATCCTGAAATCAAAACTTTCAGCTCAGAAGATACTAGAGATCCCTGGTTTCAATGCTTCATTTGTTTGATACATGAGGGAATTGTGATACATAGAAGTTATATGACTATGGAGCACCAAGATTTTTTAGTGTGGTGAAAATATTCTCTATGTTATAATGATGGAGCCATTATACATTTGTCCAAACCCATAGCATGTACAAGACCAAGAGTGAACCCGAAGGTAAACTATGGGCTGTGGGTGGTTGTGATGTGTCAGTTAAGACAAATGTACCACTCTGGTGGGGAACGTTAGTAATGGGGGCACTGTACATGTGTAAGACAAGGAGTATATAGGAAATCTCTATCTTCCTCTCAATTTTAGTATGAACCTAAAAACTACTGTAAAAAAAAAAAAGTCCTTAAAAAACAGCAGATATATTTGGTGCAGTAAGGACTAAATTTTGAGCAATTTTGCCTGGGAAGAGAGTTAATATGTTACCCTCAATCCTAATTTCCTTTATCAACCTCCCTCTTTGTGTCTTTCTACTGTTCATAGCGCCCCCCCGCCCCGGCAAAGTGTAACTATCTTTTCTCGCTGAGAATTTGCTCCTCTGTTGTGTCATGCTTCCCATGTATATGACTCTTTAGTTTATATATCAAGTAAATTTAATATTATAACAAATAAATTCCCCATACCAAATAGAGCCTTAATTACTCAAATTAACTGAAGGATCCAGCATGTCTTCCCTGAAGAAAGAGATGAGCAAGGACACTGCAGGCTGAAGGAACAATGTGAACGTATGTGTGAGTCAGGAAAGTGTTGGAATGTTCAGGAAATGGTGAGTGATCCTGTATAACTAAAGCAGGCTTCAACATACAGCTTGAAGATCAGATCTAGTTTATAACATGTTTGCTTACACAGAGTAGTGTTTTTAAAATGTTTGAATTATTTGTCAATATTTAATAATTGGGAGATTTCACATTACACTTCAGCGTCCTGGTTTGTCTGGAAACACTGAGATGGAAACTCTGAGCTGGCTTTTCAGCATGGCAGAATGAATTCATCAGGCTAGGCTGAATTTGCAATAAACAACTGCAAATGTTCAGTAGCTTAGTGTGATAAATATTTATTTATTCCCAAAGCAATGACTCAACAAAGGTGTTTCTGATCTGGTGCTTTTTCTGGATGGTTCTCTACCGAGTGATATATCAAAGGCACAAACTCATTTTATTTTATGATTGCACCCTCCTCTAGATCTTTGGAGTTTTCTCTGATCAGCAGAGGAAGAAGAAAGAGAATAGAGAATTATGCATGGGTGGGTTTCATGGTCCATGTCTAGATATGGTGTTTGTCAGTCTCATTCATGTTTCATGAGCCAGTAGTCAGTCATATGTCTCCCCTAATGACAATAAAGCCTGGAAAATATATTTTAGCTCTGTGCTTATAAGGAAAAGAAAGTGGCTTGTGAACAATTCTAGTACTTGACAACTGGTTGGAACTAAGTAGTCTCCATTCCCTTTATCAAGGGCATGTATCCACTTTTTCAACACAGTCTGCACCCAGCCTGCTGACCTCATCTGATTGCTTCTCTGACCACTTTGGGCATTTGAGTGTGTAAACCTCAGGATAGAAAATGGAAAATTGCATATCTGGAAGTAGTGAAAAAGATTCTTTCTGGAAAGAGAAAGGACTTAGTAGACTTGCCATTGAAAAGAAATTCTGTTCTGCTTTTTAATTTTTTTTTTTAAGTGTGGGCATAATTCTTTCCTTAGGTCAATGGACCATACAAAGATGTACCAGAAAAAAACAATTATATGTGTTTCAGTCAGTCACTAAATATTTCATAATTTTCAGCATTGCTTTTTGCTGTACTTCTAAATGAAATATTTCTGGCATTTTTAAGTGCCATTATTTTTCTCACAGTCAGAGAAGTCTGAATTATGGACTGTGATTTTTGATGACAGAGAAACATTTAATACATAGCCTAGTTGTTTGCAATTTTTTCTTTAAACCTGTCAATTCCTCGATTGCTCAAATCTAGTTCATACACATCAATATAAGGCTAGCATTTTTTGAAAACCTCGCTTTCACAGGCATAATTCTTTTTAAAGTTGGCTCTCTCAAGTCTGGGGACATCTTAGGAGTTTCTATTGTGATCTCCTTTTGTGTACTTGCTAAACAGAAGTGAATGCGTGGCATTGTATTCAGATGGAATGTCAGTGATAGAAAAAACTTGAGCGCCACTGAATCTACTCTCCTTTCACAAGGAAGTCACTGAGGTCACAGGAAGTAGCCTGCTTTGTCCGAGGACTCAGAGCCATTTAGGTTTTGGGGAACTCCTAAGTTATTTTGCAGCATTGTCCTTTCATTTACCTCCAAACAGCCAGGTTCTGCAAACACCTTTGAGTTGATGGTTTAGGGGACATCCCAGTGGTGTCAGCAAAGAAAGAAGAGACTTGAGGTGGGGCACAGACAAAGATCAGAAAGGGTAGCATAGAAATGAGTTAGAGCGAATATTACAGCCTCTTTCCCAAAATGGACTAGAGATAGATGAGCACTGAAGAGACTTTGTCAGATGTCAGAGCCTCCAAATAACATGGAAAACAAATGGCACTGTCTCCAACTATAGTCCCTTCATTCACCAGTAGTGAATGATTGTGTCTAGCCATTACTGTCCTCAGTGTTCGGTCCAAGTTCACCCATACTCTGCTGTCACCCTGACCCCGGCAGATAGAATACAGATAAGCACACTTTCAGTGCTGGGTCCAAAACAGATTCCCTTGTGCTACTTTTGCTATTTTTCTATGGAAAAAAAAAAATACCTTTCCTGGATTCTGATTCTGAGTCCAGATTTGTTGGTCTAGTATCTGGACTCTCGATTGCCCACATCATTTTTGTTTCCCCACTTTCCTTCCCTGGGATAGCATTCTGTCCTATATCTGTTCTTTGTTCCTATTATATAGCCCACCTCCCAGCCTTAAGTGTTTTTGTCTCGCCTGTTCTGTCTTAATCTCACAATGATTGACTTATTTGCTCCTAATATGTTCTCCCAACTGTACTAAGCAGCATAGGCTTGCACCAGACATCTAAGATAAAAATTATTGGCCACTAACTATGTGACTTACGGTGGGACTTTGCATGTAAGAATAAAGTTACCTGGTTCAGCTAATCCTTCCTATGTGTTCAGTGGAGTTCCTCTATACACCTATTAAAAGTTTTCTACCTTAAATCAATTACATTAACAAGAGGGATTGGTACTGGGCTATGTATGGGGCAGGGCAACATAATATAATGAGAGGTCTGGTATTGATTAAATTGCCTTTGGGTTCCATTTAGCCTCCAAGGATGCTTCAGAGCCTCGTACTCAGAATTGAACTATATCTATGCTTAAAGTTTATCAACTCATTCTGATAAAAATAAAACACATTTTAGCAGGAGTTAGATAATGTAAGGAAGTTTTAGGAATCTAAAATTTCACTTAAATAATATCAGACTAATAAAAGCTTTGCACAAACCATTGTGCTTAGAAAAATTATAAAGTTACTTTCCAAAGAACAAAAACAATAAAGTTTTATTAACATTCATTGTGAATCGTATTCTGGCTCTTAGTATACCACAAAATCTCTCTTTCAATCCTTAAATTTTGTCTCCCTAATCTTTGCTTGTAAATTTATTGTTATCTTAAAGTCTCTGACTGATAATTTCAGTGTCTGGACATGTACATTCCTCTTAATACAGAATGTTTGCCAATTTTTTTACTATAAATCAAACCTATTTGGAAAACAAGTTTGATTCCATGCTGCAAAGCAAATTTATTCTAAGGCAAATACTGGGTCAAACATAATCACTAACAAAAACTAAAAACACGAACACAAACAACAACAAAACACACCTCCCTTTCAACAGTGAAGTGCATCTTTATCAAAAATATTTAGCAACATATTCACACAATGAACTACTGGTACAACTGAATATAAGGCATTAGTCTAAGAAATTGTAGGAGGTTCATTCCTCCAAAATTTCTACTACTGTCTTATATTTCTATATGGTTTTAAAAAATCCAACTCTGAAAGTAGCATGATATTTTAAATCCATATTTCTTATATATATTCATTGTATAAATCAGAGTAATAAAGATTTCTAAAATAATTATATATGTAAATGTATTTTTATATTCTAGAGTTTAAAATAATTTTCAATTGACATTAAGATATTTAACCAACAATTAGAGTCGAGGGGTAAAATGAGACTAATTTATATTTGAGGTACCCTAATAGTAAAACAAAGTTACTTAACTAACAACTGAGAATCCTTTATCATCTTTAGATGACTACTATATGGTGGTTTCTAAATCTCTAACTCCATCCTCCCTCTTCTAATCAATTTTACACCTGGTTACCAGAACATTTTTAAAAAGTTAATACATAGTAACTTATGTATCATATCAAAATCACTCAAACTTAGGTATTTTCTTACCAATTCCTTTCTCCTCCTATATTTTGCTGCCACCCTCCCTTTTTTTTTGGTCAACTCATCTCAGTTTTACTTTTTTTCATATTACATTGAAGTGGCATAGAAATTCTCCCAGCCAGCCTCCATTCGATCTCTCCATGGATTAGTTTGTACTCCTCAGCCACTCCATAAAAGTGGAGTGCTAATGGGTGACTCATATTGGTATGTATTCATGCTAAATAAACTCATAATCTAAAATATGGTTTTCATTTTTTTTCATTTAAAAATTGAGTTCACAATAAATCATTTTACTTAAAGTATATCTGATCATAAACTTGGCAAATCTCTCATGAAGCATTCAAATATGTAAAGAAACACCATATAGTGGAAAATCAGTGACCTAACCATCCATTCATGAAGCATAACTACATGGGGAGAACTCTGCAAGCCAGTTTTTTCACCGACTCTTAATTAAATGAGACTTACTTTCCCTATTTGTTTTTCATGCCATTTAAAACCATACAATAAATAATTATATATAATTCATATTAGGTTTTTTTTCTAGCATTTAAAGAATTACACTCTCAGTGCATCTGGCCTCAAGATGAGTATCACTACATACAGACATTTACTTTTCACAGGTACAAAGACTAGAATTCATCTTGGAAAAGGAATTGCCCCTAAATGCAGGCAGCTATTTTCAAGAATTCTATGTTCTTAGAAATGATTGAGCTGCTGTATGGCATTTGAGCATTGGTAAATGGACATACTTTTACTTGTAAGCCTTTCAACGCAAGGGATGATATATGCAGGAAAAGAAATTCTTGCTCTAAGGAATCGTGGGGTAAGAATAGGGACAGGAAAAAAGAGAGCAGAGACAAAGGTCACATTTTGTCTCTCCCTCTCTCAAGTTGACCCCAGGATTGGTGGGTGTTTAGAAATATCAAGATACATTAGAGGAAACTGAGGGAAGAATGCTTTTGCTGTGTTCCATGCAGAGGACTCTGGAGTAAAATTCCTTCCTGTGCAACTGGATGCCAGGTCAAAATGAACATGATGGTGAGGTGTGTGTGGTTGGACAGGAAACTCCATGATGTTTAGTCTTCCTGAATGGAGTGGATGGGAGCAAGGGGCAGCTGACTCCCTGGAAGGGCAGACTGCCAGAGGAAGCCTCCAGCAAGGAGGGGGACAGAGGCCATGAAGGGTATCACCTGAATGAAGTCAAATGAATGTCACAGACAGGCTTAACAAATTCTGCAGTAGAGCTGAATCAAGAAGATCTTTGTGTCTCAGGCTAAGACAAGAGAGACCAAAACACAATTTACTCCAGATACTGCCTTGGTCAGGTAAATGTCACGCAGACCAGAGCCATTCAGAAACCAGAAGATCCAGAGGACACTGCAGATCTGAGGACCCTGCCTCATCATTCCATAAGTCTCTTGCTCCCATGACAAAATTCTATCTTAAAGAAGATCTATGTTGGGGATAGAAGTATGAAGGAAACTATTTAAAATACTAAAGGGACTGAGTTTGCAAATGGGACTAAAAATTAGAAAGTCTGTTTTGTTTATTTGCCTCTTGTCTACCAACAAATGTGTAGACACATGAGGAAGACCGTATCTGTTATAGGCCAAATAAAATTACTAAAACCTTTTTTGTTTGTTTGAATATTATTGTGTGTTAATTATGTTCTCAGTATATTATTCTGGGAATATAAACTATATATCTTTAAATTTTGGTCTAATGTTATATTATATTTGGTAGTTCTTTGTCCTTACATAAAATTTATAATAATAGCAGCACATAGGTGTGGCTGGGTGGCTCAGTCGGTTAAATGGTTGACTCTTGATTTTGGCTTGGGCCATGATCTGAGTGAGGGTCATGAGATCGAGCCCCACTTCAGGGTCTGTGCTCAGCTCAGAGTCTGTTTGTCCGTCTCCCTCTACAGCTCCCCCCCCAACTCACTCACTCTCTCTCTCTCAAATAAGTAAATAAAATCTTAAAAAAGTGATAATAATAACAACAGCAAATAGCTAACATTACTTGATGCTAGGTATGGTACCAAATTATTTACATGAGCTATCTCATTTATTCTTCACAACAATCTGATGAGGGTACTCCTATTATTCCCATTTTTTTCAGAATTAAAAAAAAGCAAAAAACAGAGAATGTCTAAATCATTTGCCGAGGTGTCGAGCCAAGATTCCAACTGAGGCATTCTGACTACAAATCTTCCCTTTTAAAAATCACCTACAACGAGACTCTGATTTCATTACACTTTCATTCACTTTGATCAGAAACTTTGTCAAATAGGTTGCTTGGCACCAAGTAGGAAAAATGTCTGGATGAATAAAAAAATTTTTTACTGTTTTGAAATGTCTACATTTTAACATGGCAAGTACAGTTTGGTTGTTTCTAATGACTTTAAAGAAATATTGCACTTGCTTAAACTATGAGTTAAAAAATACTCTCTTGGGATTTCAGTGCCTCTATTGACCTGTTTATAGTTCCATGTTTTGACAAAAAAGAGGCTTTCAAATCATGAGCTGGAGACTCTCTACCGTAATGAATAACTTCAGGTAACCCGTCTCTTTATTATTCCCCTTACTCTGTATAATTGCTTCTGCATTTTCCTTCTTCCTTCAACTCATTCATTTTGCTCTTCTCTATTTTCCTCATGTTTACCTCATCCTTTCCACTCAATATTCTTTAGTCAGTTCCTTTCGGAGAGAACAATTTTTCTTCCTCAATCCTCTGTCCTTGTTTATCAATATGATCATCACAACCATGGCAGAAAGAATGTTAAAATAAGAGGTAGAGATTTGAAATCACTTGATGTTGGTCAAGTCATTAATTTTTCTAGGTCTCAATTTCCTCACCTGTAAAATAAAGGGATTAAACTAGAAAGGACCTAAAATTTACTCTAGTTCAAGGATTGTTCACTGGGCTTGTTGAATTTGCTATTTACATTTTACATACAACATGATTCCTTTAAAATGTGTCTATAACAATGTCAAACGTTAAATCAATTTAATAAAAATACTCAGCCAGTCAGATGTTTTGTCTTCATGACACCAAACATCTGGGAGAACTGCATTTTGGACTGATGTGACCTGACCCTTTAAGTATCATGGCATAAGCCTGGCCAATCAATATATTAGCTGAACTGATTGTTTGTATCTAATTCCCAATTGGCCTTTCTATATGTAAATCAAGTTGTTCTGTCCAATATCTATGTTTGAACTTCAACTATTTTAGAACTTCTGAAGAGCTGGTTGACATTTGAATAAAACACCAGAAGTTTGGTGAACCTAGGTTACAGAAAGATTTATTTTACTAAGTGATCCTATGAATATCCTCATTGAACTTGAGGATGAAATGACCAACCTGGTTTCCTACAGAAGTTTTGATTTTGATTTTGAATAGCTTGGAATAATGAATTCCAATACTACCAATAATTACACCAATAATTTAATGATTCATAAGATGTTCTTCCTCATACATCTTATTCCTGAGAGCCACAACTTATCCATTCCTCTTGATTATTCCTTAATGAGGATAAACACATTTGGTCACCATCACCCCTATAAAAATAACTGAAGTACTTACAGATGTTCTCCTCCAGGATGTCATCTTCTAGATGCATCGTGTAGAGAATCTGTTTTAGTTTTCAACTTAAAACTTATTTTGTCATTATCAAAGTGTGAAATATGTTTGGCTGGATGCATAGGACAAAATGAATAATTATGGTTATGTAGTCACTTTGTTTTAGGGTTATTGGAGGAAGCTAGCATGCAAATAATTAAAACTTGGAGACTGGAAATGGGAAGAAAGTTTAGTCTAGTTACAGTGAGTTGTGGTAATGAAAACTGCTATTTATTGAGTATGTACTTATATTGCACACATTAAAAAAGACGTTTAAAAAATTAGGACATGGAATTTCAAAAGGGCTAAAAGAACTGTCCAACCATAAAAAGGAACTGTCTGCACCAGAATTCAAATTTGGGTCTGTTTCTCTTAAAAATCCATGCATTTTCTGGTATACAATATTGTCACTATACCCAAAAGTTCAAAGGGGACATTATCTCATTTAAAACCCACAGATTTATTTGAACCATTTTGTAAAGTTTTTAAAAAGATTATTTTAAAGTTCGGATATTTCACATAAGATCTAGATTTTCTGATTTCTCTAAGAGAACATTCACCCCAGTAGCAACATTCACCTCACAATTAGCAAGTTAAAAATAGTTTCTGCCTCCCTTTAAAGTAGTCATATACTATCCAGTTTGCCCCAGTCTCCACCATACACTATTACCACCCTATCAATGTGTGTGAATGTCTATTGTTGTATGAAAATATTAAATATTATGTCATTAGATTACCAGAATAATGACCAGTCTAATTAAGACATTGCATGATTTGCACATGCAAAAAACGTGACACAGAGGCAGTGTTGGTTTGCCATAACATCCAGATGGAACACATGATGCTAACATATGAAAATCTTTCCACTCAAAATAATGTGATCACACAGCCAACATGCTCTTCTTTCCCTGTAAGGCTATGACACATATACATCTGTCACCCAGCTGTGTAATCCAGATTTGCTAAAAATAAGAGATGCTATTTTCAAATAAAGAAGTCTTAAAAACATTAATTTTTTGGATAAATGTTTTGAGCCCAACAAATTCCATATCAGATGCCAAGCCATATCCTTTCAATCCATTATGATTTTGCCATGAATCCACAGGGTTACATGGCATCATAAATTAAGAAATGTTTTACAGAGTCTTTCCCTTAATAGGCCTTATAAAAAGATAACTTAGTCTCATAAATACTTGGCAGAATAGTCTAGTTGTAGGAGGTAGTAGCACCATATAACTTTGAACTTGCAGAGTTCCAAGAAGCAAAACTGTTGGCTGGAGAACTCACACAAAAGCAAACGGGATAATAAATGGTATTTGATATTTTATTTATTTGTCTGTTTGTTCACAAGTTTTACTGTGTACCTGCTATGTCCTAGACACTGGCCCAGGCATGATGGATACCGTGTTAAAAAAAATAGACATGGCCCTTGCTCTCATGCAGGCTGCACTCTAGTGGAAGGAAAAAGCACTAATCATGGAATTACATGTAAAAATGTTTCCTGGAAAATACTACTAAAAAGGAGATTTGATCTGGAGAGAGGTAGCCTCCATGAGGAAATGAGGTTTTGCACTGAAATATGAAGGATAAGTAGGAGTTAACGATGTGAGCAAAAGATGGATAAACATGTTAGGCAGAGGAAATTGCATATATAAATGGCCTGTAGTGGGATACAGCATAGCAAATATGAAGAGACTGAAAGAATTTCTTTATGGCTGGGCAGAGAGCAGAGCTGAGTGTGAAATGAGGATGGGGATATGGAGAGGAGCCAGACTATGCAATGCTTTGTTTACCATGTTAATGAGTTAGCTGACATAAATGGGAAGCTATTGAAGAGAATAAACTAATTGATTTATGTTATGGAAAGATCACTCTATCACATGAAGAAGTGATTTGAAGGAAGCTACACCAGATGTAGGTAGACAAGCTAGCAGACTACTGTGGTTACTGACTATATTAGTTATTTATGGCTGTGTACCAAATGTTGCTCAAACATGACTTAAAACACCAAACACTTATTATCTCACAGATTCCATGGATCTGAAATCGGGGAACAGCTTAGTCAGGTTCTGTGCCTCTAGCTCTTTCATATGTGACAAACAAGGTGTCCAGAGCTGCAGTCATCTCAAGGCTCCACTGAAGGATGATCCACTTCCAAGCCCACTCATATAGTTGATGGCAGAATTCAGTTCCTCATAGGGTCTTGGATGAGGGTCTCAGCTGGCTCTTGACCAGCCATCTTCCTCAGGTCCTTGCCACTGTAGGCCAACTCACAATATGGAATCTGGCCTTCATCAGCACAAACAAGTGAGAGAGTCAGAGAATAGGAACAAGATGGAAACCCAAGTCATTTTGTAACCTAATCTTAGAAGAGACATTCCATCCCACTTTTGCCATATTCTATTCATTAGTCAATAGATTCAGCCCAATTCAAGGGTAGGAGAATTATATAAGCACAAAAATACCTGTTGGCAGAAATCCTTGGGAGCCATCTCAGATGTTGCCTAACACATTGAGTAAGAGACAGTGGTAGCTTGGATTATGAAGGGATGGAGATAAGTGTGTGTATTCAAGAGGTACTTATTTAAAGAAAAAAAATCAAATGAATCTGGTGATAGATTGTTATGGGCTGAACTGTGTCCCTACCAAAATTCATATGTTAGAGCCCTTACCCCCTAGCAGCTCGGAATGTGATTATATTCAGAGATAGAGCCTTTAAATGGGGTGATTAAGTTAAAATGAAGCTATTGTGGTGGGCCCTAGTATACTCTCTCTAGTGTCCTTATAAGAAGAGGAAATTTGGATACACAGACACCAGGAATACACACACACAGAGGAATGGCCATGTGAGGATATAGCGACTTGGTGGCCATCTGCAAGCCAAGAAGTGTTATCTCAGGAGAAAGCAGACCTACAGACATCTTGATCTTAATCTTGGACTTCTAGCCTCCAGAACTGTGAGAAAATATGTTGCTTAAGCCACCTAGTCTGAATTTTGTTATGGCAGCCTTAGCAAACTAATACAATTGTCAACTCTGAAAGATGAGGGAAATGGAAATGTCAACCATTTTTGATAGGCTATTTAACTGTAGGAATGGTGGTGCTTCACACCAATAGGAAATCCTAAAAGAGGACCAAATTTATACAGCTTTTTTTTGTGTGTGAAACAAATATTTATTGAACTAATATGTGCTGGGTACTATCCTATGCACCCAGAATAGAGCAGAGATAAAGCAAGAGTCATTGCTTTCACTGAGCTTATGTTCCATGTAATGTGTGGGTCTGCAATTCAAGACATCTGAGATAGAAACAAACATTTATGAATCATCTGATTAAGGTAATAATTAAAGCCATAGGTGAGCATGAGATGCATAGGTGGAGAGTGGAAAGTAAACAACAACAACAATAAAACCCAAGCCTAGAAATAAATCTCGATGCACTCTAACAATGAAAGCTAGGTACAGGGGAATGAACTTATGCAGGAGATAGGGGAAGAGAAGGAGAGTAGGGGAAAAAAACATGTTTCACATAAGCCAAGGGAGGAGTGTTTCAAAGAGGAAGAAGTGGTCAGCAGAGTGGAATGCTGGTGAAAGCTCAAATAAAATGAGAGATGAAAAATGTGTGTCAGATTTAGTGCCATAGAGGTCATTTATAAACTTGGTGAAAGCCGGCTGGGTGGAGGGTCAATACTGAAGAGATGAAAGTAAGAGGTGAGGAAATAAAGATGAGAACAGTCACCTCTTCCAAGAAAGGTATGTGTGGATGGGCAGATAAAAAGAAGGAGCCAAGGGAGGAAGAGGGTGAATCTATACACACACACAAAAGTTAACAAATCAGGTGAGGTAGCAAGGAAGAAGAGCATAAGACCCAAAGCATATATGATAGGTAGGATTAGTCCCAGACAGGAAGAGGGATAACTTCTTCACTATGAGACGTAGGTGGTTTGTAGGTTCGGTATGAGGAGGAGGCCATATGTATAGTGGTCAGAGACATAGGCTCAAATTGGAATGCTGATCATCTAAATGAGAACCCAACTCTGCCATTTGCTACTTGTGTGACTATGGGCGAATGGCTTAAACTTCCTTTACTTCAATTTTCTTATCTATAAAATGGTGATGAAAATAATATGTTTCCTAAGGTTGTTATACTTATTAAATTAGTCAATATATGTAAAGTTTTAAAGACTAGTTCCTGGAATATAATAAGCATTAGGCAAACACTTATCATTACTATTATCTCTCTAAACTGGAGCTAAGCCAATCTCCTGAGGGTAAGGATGGAAGGAGAGGGTGGGAGTTTTGGGGATGGTAGAAAGGGGTGGAGATAGGCACTGCTGAGAGAGGCACATCTGAGATGTAGTTGGATTGTCTAGCAATGTCGACAGCCCTATAAGGTTGGGATTGTGAATTTGTCATAGATTCAAGCTGCTCTATTATGTGAACTTTTAGGCAGTTTTTAGCTATTTGGGGGCAGCAGCAGAGAAAATAAATATTTGAATACAACCACACTAGCTTTGCCCAACAGACTGGTATGACAAAAAGAAAATAGGGCAAGGAGTTTCAGTTTATCAGAAGAAAGCTGTGTTTCATGGACATGAGGCTGGATAAAGAGAGACATAAAGGAATGAGATAGATGTTGGATTTGGAGAAAGTAGAAGGTCTCTTTTGCAAGAGCCACAGGTAATAACAACAAGGGAACATCTTGCTTGTCAAGATAAATGTCTTTTGGCTCTGATTTAAACTTACTTTGTATCAGTTAAAATAGGATTTAATGTTATCCAAACATTACTGGTGTGAGGTGATGTCACTAAAATGGTGGCATAAAAGACCCCAGCCTCTGCCTCCTCACAAAGATCAACAATTAGACAAGTGCTCACCAACAAAAGCAGCTCTGGGAGAGCTCTGGAGTCCATTTAAGAAGAAACACATTGAAACAAAAAACCTGAGAATAACCACACAAAAAGAGAAGAAAGGCAGATTCATTTTGCCTGCACCATCCCATCTGACTAGCAAGCATTACTCAGTGCCATGAGGGAACTCCCCAGCTAGAAAGAGTTCCCTTTACCAGGAAAAAAGAGTGGATGAGCAATCAGCTTCCTCAGCCTTTGAGGGCACTGGACAAAGGTCCTGCTTGGTTTCACCCTGCCCAGACCAGCCAAGCTGAGACATATAGAGACAGCTAGGAATGAGGAAGGAAAGCAGGGGCTACCAATAGCAGCCACACAGCAATTGTGATCACAGTTCCCAGTAACCTGCTTTGCAACAACCCCAGCAGCTTTTGCCACTAAGAAAGGAATTGTCAGAACAGCTGCCACAGACCTTCTGCAGATTTTACCAGTTTTTGCCCCATAGATGCCTGCATTCACTGATGACAGCTGCCTGGTCCCACCCTGCTCCTTCCCTCTGCCCCCCTCCCCCACCAACTGGAGCCTGGGAACTGTCCCAGCAGGCCTCTATGGCTGTGTGAGTGCAAGCTGCCAGCTTAGACTCCCACAACTGACCCACAACACCATGTGCATGCTGGGGTTAGCACCTTCAGCTGTGCCCCCGCATGCCCTCAGCTGTGAAGAAACCCAACAAAGTCGTGTACATCAGCAGCCAGGACCCCCTCTAGCTTCCAGTAAGCCCTTAGTTGGCCCCAGCCCTTGCTGCCTACCCTGGCCCCACCATTACACATGTGTCTACACCTGGCTCCGCCCACTACACAGGCATCTGCAGCTGGCCTCTGCAGCCAACTATAGCATCCAGTGGCTACAGCCACCATCACTGCCTGCCCTGGTCCCTAGCCACTGGATCTGGAGGTGCCAGTGAAGCACCAATAGCCTGTAGGGACACTGCAGACTCCCCATAGCATTCACAAGGACCACAGTGGCCTGAGCTAAAGAGCCATCACACTCCCTTGGACCTAGTGCCACCACACCTTTCTGCTCTTGGTGCCTTGTATCACTAGACCCAGGGTCACAGCACACTTCAGCATGCCACCACCCACTGAAAGTCTTCCCTTACTAAAATCAGTCCATGAAGTCTAGAAGTGACTACTTCTTCAAATATGCAGACACCTACACAAGGCTACAGGGATCACAAAGAATCAGAGAAACATGATTCTACCAAAAGAACATAGTAAACCTCTAATAACTGATTTCAAAGAAATGGAAATCCAGGAATTGCCCAGCAAAGAATTCAAAATAATTGCTTTATGGATGCTCACATACCTGTAAGAGAATACAGATAAACAATTTAACAGTACCATGAAGCAATACCAGAAAAAAATTGGAGTTTAACAAATAGAAAATAACCAAACAAGTTTTGGAGCTGAAGAATACAATGATTGAACTAAAGAATTCAGTAGAAAACTACAATGAGAGACTTGGTCAAGCAGAAGAAAGACTCAATGAGCTCAAAAACAGATCAACTGAAATCACCTAATCAGAGGAGAGAAAAAAAAAAAGAAAAAGAACAAAAAGGCATGAAAAAAATCTTACAGGACTTACAGACACCATAAAAAGACATAGGCATGCATTATTGGAATCCCTAAAGGAAAAGAAGGAGAAGAGGGGAGAGAAATGATTTTGTAAAATAATGGCTGATAACTTCCCAAATCTGGGGAGAGATTTGGACATTCAAATTCATGAAGCTAATAGGTCACTCCAAAATTTCAATCTAAAACAATCTTCTCTGAGACACGTAATAAAACTGTCTAAAATCAAAGACAAAGAGAATTTTTTAAGAAATCTCTTATACAAGGGGACCCTCTATGGCTATTAGTAAATTTCTCAGCTGAGACCCTGAAGGCTGGAAAAGAATGGGATTATATAGTCAAAGTGCTGAAAGAAAGATGCTGCCAACCAAGAATACTTTACCCAGAAAAGTTGTCCTTCAAAAATGAAGGCAAGATAAAGACTTTGCCTAACAAACAAAAGCCGAGGAATATCATTACCAGTAGATCTACCTTACAAGAAATGCTGAAAGGAGTTCTTCAAGCTAAAATGAAAGTAGCCTAACGAGTAACATGAAACATATGAAAATCTACAACACACTGCTAAAAGTAAGTATATAGTCAGAATAACACTATAATATGATGATGTTAGCCACTTAACTCTATTATAAAGGTTAAAAGAAAACTATGACTATTTAAAATAGCCATAGTTATGATAACTTGTTAATGAATATACAACATCAAAAGGTGTAAATTGTGACATCAAAAACATAAAAGGGGGCGCCTGGGTGGCTCAGATGGTTAAGCATCTGCCTTCGGCTCAGGTCATGATCCCGGGGTCCTGGGATCAAGTCCCGCATTGGGCTCCCTGCTCCTTGGGAGCCTGCTTCTCCCTCTGCTTCTCTCTCTTTCTCTCTCTCCCTCTGTCTCTCATGAATAAAAAAAAAAAAAGATTTACTCTAAGTAATTTAAAAAAAAAATAAATAAAAGGAGAGGAGTGAAAGAGTAGAATACTTTTAAAAGGTACCCATAAAAAATGCCAGTACAGAAAATGATCAACCCACAAAGAAAGGAGGCAAGAGAGGAAGAAAGGAATAAGGGAGATACAAAACAGCCAAAAAACAAAGAATAAGTCCTTACCTATCAATAACTACTCTAAATGTAAATGGATTAAATCCTCAAAAGACATATCAAAAGACAGAGTGGTCCAATGAATAAAAAAAAATTGAATATATGCTGCCTCTGAAAGACTCAAAGGACGCACAAAAGCTCAATGTGAAGGGATTAAAAAAGATATTCTGTGCAAATACAAACCAAAAGAGCAGAGGGTAGCTATACATGTATCAAACAGAATAGACTTTTTTTTTTTAAAAGATTTTATTTATTTGACAGAGAGAGACACAGCAAGAGAGGGAACACAAGCAGGGGGAGTGGGAGAGGGAGAACCAGGCTTCCCGCTGAGCAGGGAGCCCGATGCGGGGCTTGATCCCAGGACCCTGGGATCATGACCCGAGCCAAAGGCAGACGGTTAACGACTGAGCCACCCAGGCGCCCCCAAACAGAATAGACTTTACACCAAAAATAGTAACCAGAGATAAAAAGGGTCATTATATAACATTACTTGACACATTCAACTGAGGACATAGAGTGGAAAGAAGTATACTTGTACAATTCAGCAAATGGATCCCTTGCTGGGTTAAATATTTGGTGATATGTTCAGTAGGAATGTGGTTGTTTATTGGAATGAACTGTAGCTGGGAAACCAAGTCACCAAGTCTCATTTCAGTTCTTATTTAACCATGGGCAAATGCTCAACCTCTTTGAGCCTCAGTTCCTCACCAGCAAGTAGTGCTTGATTTTAATTGATCTCTGTGACTATCTTTAGTTCTGAGATCTGTGACTGTCTTTTGGGGCTGCCATTTTCTAGGTCAGCTACAATATTCCATGGATTGTACTTAATAACTTAGGTGTATTCTCAAGCAGAAGATCATCTGCTGTTTGCTGGAGATTGAATCCAAGAAGGGCTTAATTTCATGATTTTAAAGAGGCCCATGGAAGTGTATTTCCTCCATGTGGTTTTGGTTATAGGCAAATGTAAAGTATATCTCTGACTCAACTTGTGGGTGGTCAAATAGGGGGGAAATAAACAAAGGCTGGTTCTGTAATATGTTAGGTCACTGCAGTTTTGTGTTTGTAGAAGCTGCTTGAGAAAAGATAAACAAACAAATGTTCAAATCAA
This sequence comes from Zalophus californianus, assembly GCF_009762305.2. Classification (NCBI taxonomy): domain Eukaryota; kingdom Metazoa; phylum Chordata; class Mammalia; order Carnivora; family Otariidae; genus Zalophus; species Zalophus californianus. Next base: position 150,087,569 of record NC_045597.1, read on the forward strand.
GTGAAAAAAGAAAACTTTTTGTTATATGCAGCTAAAAACACATAGACTATACTGTTTCCTAAAATGGAGAAAACTAAAGATGTCAATCTTTAATCATTTTATTATTCTTTTCCACTTCCACACAAACACCAACACACAAAGTATTCTTCTTAAAAGTATCTTTGCAACATTAGTAATCTGCAAGTTAACTTCATGTAAACCAAAATTCAATTTTACAAGTTTTCTTTGTTCCATTCTTATAATAAAAATGTAAAATATATGGAGTCTTAATATGGCACTATATAATAGAAACTAGTAGAGTCTCATATAGAACCTATATACTTTCTTCAAAAGGAGTCACAGCATTATGGAGTTGAATTTTGTCTGAAGAAAATGTAATCAAAAATTTTGGAAATATATTGTGGAAGTTTTCCTATCAGCTAAACGTTCTGAGGCATTGAATCAATTATTATAGGATATTTACTATACACCAACAAAAGATTCAGATAAGAGTTGAGATTCACATAGATGCCATTTAAAATTGTATAAAATTTGTTTATTGAGTCTCTGAATATGAATACTAATTTAATGCTGTTTTGCTGACCAAGAAAAATCAATCAGTAAAAAAGTAAATCTCTAAGAAAATGGCCTCCTTTCCATGATCTGTGTTTTTCTCATGGTTGGATATGTGGTAATTCTCCATCTGTAATTTTTGAAATTATTTCAAGGAACTTTTGAATGTAAATCATCAGTGCAATTTGGGATCATGCATCAAATCCCACTCCTGAAAGTGTTGGAAGTATCTCTTTTATTATAAGGATAGTTTCTATATCTTTAATAAACACCTTCTTTCATTATCAGATACTGTCTCTGAAAAAAAAAAGATGTTGAAATCATGAAAGAGGAAGATACACAAGTATGTCAAATATTTTATTTGAATCATTTTTCTTGGCTATTTGCTCTTGTATATACATAGTATAACCATAATCATATTCTGCATTGATTAGGGCTAAAGCTAAAGCAGGAACTAATATACCAATATTCAAATCACAACTATTATCCCATAGGTAGCTTTTTTCTCTGCTGAGAAAATGCAATTGAAAATTTTTAATTTTGATTTCAAGGTTGAGAAAATGAACAACCTGAGTTATTTAAAAACATGAATATTTATGAATAAGGGTAATATTCCATCAACTTCCAGTCTCTTAGCTAATTGGTTAATAATGTTCTATTTAGTCACCAAGCAAAAGGAGAATGTGATTTCTACCCGATTTCAAAAACATTTTTTTGAAATTAAGATATTTTAACTTTAGGTTTTTTAAATCATTAGCTAATCAATTCATTCCCTTATCAAAGCACATGAAGTAGTTCTAAGAAGTAGATTCCCAACATACCCATTTATGTAAAGGAGTTTCTGACACCCAGTTAACAATTACTTTGAAAATATCTTCTATAATTTACTTATTTTTAGTGTTATATCAGTGCTGGGTGTGGTTGTTTTATTTTATTTTGCTCTTTTAAATTGAATATCTAAATAGTTCTGAACTTTAAGAAGCTCTGAAAATGAAAAAAATAAGAACTTTTAGCATTTGGTTGCTTGCTATTCTTTCTCCTTCAGGTAAGATGATAAAATGTGGAAGGAATAGATTCATTTTTCCTGTATGACTCGGGACAATGTGTGGTCAATCTTTGTGTGACTACGGGTCACACAGTTTTACAAATTGAAGGACAATGAGTCAAGTTCAAAATTCTATAAAGAGAAATTTAATTTTTCATCTAAAACTCCTATTATCATATGGAAATTCTCTAGTTGTCAAAAAATGTTCTCTATAACCACTGAATATATGTGTAGGTTTCATTTTGTTTGCATTAATTTCCATTCAAGGATGCCTTAGCTATGGTGAAACATGCACTCATTTCACTTACAATTATTTACTGACAGACCATCAATAGCTAGTAACTATATTAACAAAATAGGGATAGGAAATTAAAACATATCTTTCTTCTCGGGGAACCATGAGTCAACATGTGCTATTTGAAGCCATGGAAGTGGTTGAGATCATCTAGGGAAAGATTAAAGATTGAAAATATAAAGGCGGCTAATGACAAAAAGCAAGTAACACCAACATTAATGGACTAGAAGATTACCCCCCCCCAAAATATGAAGAGTGGCCATAGGAGAATAGGAAAGAGTGATGTCAGAAAAGAGGGTCTAGAAGGATATTGGCTAGATTTCACCAAGATGTCTTTTATATTTTTTCTTTGTGTAACAAGAATAGTATTTTTAAAATAATCCCAAACTTAGATTACTTTATTAAAAGCGAGTTTTTCTCTCCCCTTACCTCAACTGATATTTCAGTTTCAGGGAAGTAGGTAGAGAAGATGTCGACTCAGGAATCAGAGAAAACCATGGAGAATTGCCGAACACTTCCCATCGAGGAATTGTGGCAAAACAAATGAGAGTAGAGGGATAGCTGGTGAGTGAGATATATGGATCCAACCCTCCCCTCTCTGAAATTAGCCTGGAAAGTGATGAATGTGTTAGGTAAATTGAGGAGTATGCCAAAGAAATGAGGTTTTTGGAGAAGCAACTGATCTACAAGGTGATTTCACACCAACAAAGAGTCCTTGCCAGTATATCTATGAGGGATGCATGGTGTAGTCAATCAGGGAAAGAATCTAGTCCTCACTTTATAAAGACTATGGATGCCAAATTTAGAGCCAGCATATCTGTCATAAGGTCTGGCATGCTGTGACAAAGTGATAGATTTAGAAACCCAGAGAACACTGGAGGATGAGGCAAAGACTCAGAAAACGGACAACACTAACAAGAGTCCAAGAGAAGGCAAGCCAGGAAAGAAGGAAACCCCAAGTCTGCACAAACCAAGAGTGAATATGCTATAACCTAATGAACAATCACCAACAGCATGACCTTGGACAAGTCAGGTCATTCATATTCCAAGGAAGAGCACCAGCATGTACCCAATCACTTGCATACAAGCCAGAGGGTTCTTTTTCTTCTGTCCCCAGAAGGTCACAGTTGCCTCTCCTGTACATTGCTGGGGAGGAATCTGAAAGTTCTGAGTTATTATGTCAAACAATTGAATTAAATCTAAAGAGACTGTTCAAATAATCATGTATTCTAAATTTTTAACTGAATTTTTCTGTATTTAATTTCCTCTAACCCCCACCTTGCAACTACTTAGTGGGATGAGGTGATAGAGGAGATAAAATCAGTTTTAGAATAAAAGGAAATTGTGTATTTTTTTCTGCACAAATAGCATAAAGTGAGTAATCTGTCAACCAAATAATTATGCACCATTTGTTTTCATTTCTCATCTCTCAACAGATTTTTTTTCCCCAACATTGAAAAGAGGCAAGTTGGGTGAAAAAATGAGCTCAAATCTCTTTATTATCCCAGAACTTTCTGTCCTCAATCACACAGGTACTTTTGGATTACTATGCATCTAAAAATCATTGATTAATGATTGGTGCCTTTTGTCAAAAGACTCTTAACAAGAGAGCTGAAGTTGGTAGCTATTGGTAATGTAGTATATAATGATTATTAGGTATATGGTAATTAGTGCTAGATAAAGTTGGAAAACATAGTATGTAAAAAAAGAGGAAGGAGGTCTGATGTATGGGTATTCCAAGGAAAAGTGAATATAGATGGAGCATTGAACTAAGAGCATACAGTTGAAGCATAGGATATAGCATTAAGCTATTCAGATGGGAAGAAGATTCAAAGCATAGGAGAAGATATTTAAATTAAGGGCAGGGGGAGGGGGAGGGTCTCTGACTGGCCTAGTCAGTAGAGCATGTGACTTTTGATCTCAGGGTTGTGAGTTTGAACCCCATGTTGGGTGTAGAGATTACTTAAAAATAAAATCTTCAAATAAATAAATAAATAAATAAATAAATAAATAAATAAATAGGCAAGGGGAACTGAAGGGTAATACCATTAACATTTATTTTTACTTAAAACATACAAATGTTTCAATCACATCTAATATTCCAATGGCCCCTCACACCAACCTCAGGATGTCTTTTTTTTTTTTTTTGTCAGTGAAAAGCCCAAGATTCCAAGTAGTAAAGTGACTTATCCAAGGTCACATTACAATAAGTGGCAGAACCAGGGCTGGAATTCATGTATCTTGCTTCCATGTCCATTTCTCTTCTGATTACAATCACAGCAGCAAATTTTCAATCTTCATAATTTTTATATGTCCAACTCTATGTTTTTAAACAATCAAGAACAAGTATTAATAAAATCTAAAAAAACCAATGTCCCTCCAACTTCTAAGAGTGTAAACATTTTAGCTCATACAATCTAATCTAATCTCTTCATCTCTGTTTTTCATTAATATTTAGACTTGCTAACATGTACCTAAAATCGAGGATTAGTGTCTCTGAAATGCTTTTAGTAAAAATGATTTGTTTGTTGTCTATGTAGGGGAAAAGATGATATGGCATATGAGAGTTTCTTGTATTCTAGACTTGTCACAATCAGAAAGACAAATGAAATATAATAAAGTATATCAATTGATTATGGGTCTTGAGAAGCACTCAAGTGTATTTGAATCTGTAAAGATACACAATATATTGTCATATTCTAGTAGTAACAGCTATTATACAGAGATTCTTGAGAATGACAATGATACACTTTTCCAATTATAAAATGAGATATTTTTGCCTTCACAGTTCAAGGAAAAGAAGATTTTTATAGCCATGGAATGAGCATTGAATGGTAAGTGCATTTTTTGAAAATCACAGATAATTATTAAACACATGGAGGATTTGCTCCAAGGAAGGAGAGGACACAGAATTAAGAAAGAAGGTAGTATATGAGAGATATTTTCACATGGCTGGTTAATGTGCTCATCACAATTTATGACAAGCTATCTTGAGAAGAGAGTTGTCAAGTTACATAGATTTCTTTTACCTAGTGCTTTTATAATACACTTTTTTATCTCCCAAATTTTAATTTTTCTGTATGTTTTGCTATAGATGTATCTCTTAAATTTGTAATTAGATTGTTTTTCATCTAGTCTGACAATCTTTGTCTTTTAACTCGAACACTTTTAGTCCACCTCTATTAAAAAATAATTATTATGTTGCTGATGCTAAAAGTGTTGAAAAGACAACTAATTCTCACTACTTTGGAGAGAATACGTCTTCTCTAGTTACACTTAAATTTCCTCTTTGTCTTTGATCTTCGTTTATCTCTTCATTCATTCGTTTTTCTGAGGTTAATTAAACATCCTGTAATAGTAGGTGTGTGTCTGTGACATATTTTATTTTATTCTCACAATTCTTTCTTCCCTGCTTGAATATACTTTGGTTTACAATGGGCAGAGTATCTGTCCACGTCTCATTGATAATGAGCATGTCCATATAAAGTGCTTTGATCAGTAAAATGTATGAGGGAATGAGGGTGTGTCAGTACCCAGCCAAGGCTCGACCAATACCTAGTGTTTTCATTTGTCCTTCTTATTCTATTGCCAACCTCCATGAGAAAAGCATGTTCAAATTAGCCACTAGTCCCCAAATGAGAGTCATATAGACCAATATTAAACTTGATCCTCAACCAATTCAAGGAATTGTGCACAACAAAAGTAAATTTGTTTTACTATAGATCACTGATATGTGGAGATGACTTGTTATACTATTACTGATGCAGGTTTCTGAGTAATGAAATATCTTTCATCGGGTCTTGAAAAATCCTAAGTTTTATCTCTCTCTCTTTCTATCTTCCAATTATACATATGCTAAACCCTTTTGCAGCTTACTCTCTTTTAGTCACATACAAAAATTTCCATATTTTGATCATTCCATGCTGTTCAGATAAATTTTCTAACCTATATTACAGATCATAAGCTCCCTCTATAACTGTTTAACTTGCTTTTAAAATACCTATGGAGGTTTTTTCCTATAATTTCAATGTGATTTTTTTTCAAACATGGTATGCCACTCTAACAGATTCCTATTTTCTGTAGATATCTTTAATCTTGTATTTTATTATTTTTTTCTTAGTAGGATAATGACTTCTTGGTCTGCATCTAATAATTTCATCATCTAAAGTATTTCTTTGTCTTTTGTTTTTTTCTGGTTCCCAGTCATTTCCTTTGTGACCAAGTCTCTCTTATGACTAGTATATTATTAGAATTTCAAATTTATGGAAAGTTTCTCCTTTTGTGGCAAGATTTATGCTCTTTTCTGACAGATAACTGTGGATTCCACCTGTCCATGTCCACCTTCAACCATACCAGTTTCAAATTCCTTGGAGCACTGAAGGGGTAGACACCTGGATTGAAATTCCATGCCAAGAACTAGTTCTCTTCTTGTTGACATTCATCCAGAGTCCAAGATAACATGAGGGTCTCCTGTTAGGCTCTTATGTACACCTTCAGCTTTAAATTCAGTCCTCTTCATCATAGGAAGCTTTTAATTTTCTAGGTCAACAAATGCCTAAAGTACTAGCTGTGCTTGCTTGTGGACTTGATTTCTAACATTCCTTTTATTTTGCCATTGGTAATTGTTGACAATCTCATCATTTTCTTAATGTTTTAAGGAGATTTTATTTTTTTAAATCTTTTATCTAAGTTTTAAATTGCTTTCAACAGGATGAGTGATCTGAACAACCTATTCCGTTGTTATCAGAAACAGGAGGTGTCTCACAGTTTTTCCAGGCCTTTTCATTATACTACTATGTTTTTCTGTTTAATTTCCTTTTCTTCCATCTGTTCTTTCCACTATCTTACACGTCTGCGCTGGAATCAAACCTATCCCAAATTAAAGTACATTTGCAAAACCTAGAATAGCATAAAGTCAGCATTGCTGTTAGTTTGACTCTCATCTTTTGACTTTATGGAGTTGGGAACAAACCCTCAGCTTGGGCCCCAATTTGGTAGAGTCATTTTTTTTTTCCTTTCTGTGTAAGAGATCATGGCTAGAAAGTCTAGAAATTTTTCCAGCATAGTATCAATGCCTTACTTTTCCAAATCTGTTTTGTTGCTAAAATCTTGTCTCTACCCTTTAAACTTTGTGGCTAATGTCATGTTTGTTTAGGAAAGACCATGATGATGCAGACCTTGATCTCTACATGTTATTTTCTACACAAATCCTTGTTGCAGTGTTTTATTGGCTTTGTGGAAAAGTCAATGCCATTTTCTGAACCTCTTTGGTACTGACTGTTTCAACCTACTCTCTGGATGCCAAATTCTTCCCCTTGACTCACTTTACCTCATCTCCTATAACCAGATACATGGTATACCCACACATTGCACCCCTCTTATGGACAAAATGTCATTCTTCATGTTGACCCCTCTTTGATGATGCTATCAGCTTCATGAACTATTTCATAAACTTCCGTATCTCCAGACATGGCCCTTCACCATTTGCTTTTGAGTGGTGAAGAAAATAGATGAAAAATTAATCCATTGATTTAATTATTTGTTTATACGTCTTATCAAAAATGTGGTATTTAAGGATGAATAAACCAATTGAATTACCAGTATCTTTAAAAATAAAAATTCCTACTAACAATAGAAACACCCCTACTTCAGTCTTTGAAAGTTAATTGCATTGACAGATTCTTTCTCAGTGAAATTTTTAAATGTAGTTCTCCCAATATTTTTTCTTAATTTTACCATCTAACTCATGGAGAAAGGTATCAGACATAAAAATCTGAATTACAGCTGTGCTGTTTCAAAATGAATAATGTCTACTGGGTGAGACACTGAGTCAAGGGTTTAGTTTGCAGCAAAGGAAAATATTTGTGAGTGCTGCTGGAAAAGCTGACAGCCTAGCATATGCAGCCTCCCTTTTAGATAGAGAAACATGGGAATGCGAGCAATCGCTAATTTGGCTAGAAAAGCAAAAGCAAGTTTTGTAACCATGTCAGTAGTATCCCGAAGAATCTCTGATTACAAGTAATCCTTATCTGTTATTCCTTGTTTTAGAAAATAAAGTTGTGAACCTTTAAAACACTAAAACAAACCTCTGGTCTTAAATTCAATGAGATAAGGTTTTGGGGAAAAAGGCAGTGAAAGCATTCTTGTTGCTCAACACAGAATATTATCTAAAAGAGATAATAGGCCTAAAATTGAGTTCACTAGGCATTGCTTCCACAAGCATAAGCAAGTAATACGATTGTTGTGTTGCCCTAGGCAAAATGCATTAGTTGAGGCTATATTTTCTAACTCTTAATTCATTAATCAGATATTTAAAAATTTCTCTATTGAAAATATGGGTTTTTCATTTTGCTAAGCTTTCCATTTGATCAGTTTCACCAGACAGTTAATACTAAATGTTGACCTTTCAGGAAGAATGAAGTTTAAAATACTAGGCTGTGTGTACTTTTTACTCAATTTTTAAACACTTGATCTAAATTAAATCTACCCAAATTAAACCACCAGCAACAAATTGGTGGGTTTTAAGTGGAATAAAAAGTTCAGGTCATTAAGTCTAAGGAGTATTCATTTGCTCTCATTCTTGAACCCAAATTTGTGCTTATTAATAAGTGAACATATATGAATATATAACTTGGCTATTTATTTACCTTTGTTAAAGTTCTTTGAAAACACTAAAAATATAATAGCACAATTAATAGGTCATTGAAAGGGCAGTCCAAATTTTTCCCTAAATCCAAGTATTTTCCAGAGTTAATTAACAAGTATATATTGCACTACAGCCTTACATGGCATGACCTTGCCTCAGGTAGTTCTTCATCTTCCAGAGACCACACTGAGAGACAAGCAGCAGTCTAGGATAGATACTGTGTAGGTCATTTGCAGTTTATATTTTCTCTGACAGTTCAAGACCAACCTGGGTGCTCTGCCTGCATGCACAGTAAAACTTCAGAATCAGGAATGTTAGCAGAAGGACACAGAGAACACAGAGTTAGTTGAAGGAAAAATGAGCTAATGAACTCTAGGGAGGCAACCATATTGCAGTATAAAATATTTTCTTGGCTTCCAAAATAAGAATTGATTTAATCTTGCAATAAATGAAGTAATATAAAAACTGAGAGCCAATATCAGTCAAAACTTGCTAGCACATTGATGAACATGACCTGTTTTTTAAAAAGCCATTTATGGGGGCACCTGCGTGGCTCAGTCTGTTAAGCAGCCAACTCTTGGTATGGCTCAGGTCGTGATCTCAGGGTCCTGAGATGGGCCCCCACGTGGGGCTCTGCACTCAGCAGGGAATCTGCTGGGGATTCTCTTCCTCTCCCTCTGCTCCTCCCCCACTTGCACGCTCTCCCTCTCTTTCTCTCAAATAAATAAATCTTTAAAAAATAAAAAATAATTTTAAAAAAAAAGCCATTTATGTGGGCAAATAAGTACCACCACAACAAAATAAATACAATACAGAGATATTTAAATTTAACAAGTAAATTTTAGGAACAAGTTGCCATCATTATTAAGAATGATTATGATTTTTAGATAACTTGAAAACAGTCAAAAGTCATGGTTGCTCTGTTACATGAAAAGCCTTAATGGTCAATTTTGACTATTGCTGTCAACTAGATCCATTATCATACTGTCAGTTGTTAATGAAGTTTAATGATCATGTTCAAAATCAGTTATGTTTTTTAGAGGTGATCTGAGGAAGTTTTAAAGCCCATGCATTTGGCACAATATGAGACCTGAGCAAAGAAAAGGGGTTGAGGGTGTGGGGAACAGAGAAGGGAAAGGAAATAAAGTCTCAGATGATTCAACTGGAATTACTTAAATCCTCAGGGATTACCAACAAAAAGTCCTTTAGTCTTACTTAAAATAACTGCCTTTTTTGAATTCAGACATATGTGAATTAAATTAGAACAATGATGAAATCAGATAGTATTGCTAGTAAACTTGCCCACTGCCTTTCCTTTCCCCCAACTCCTCTAAGGAAAAATAATGTTCCAGAGTTGAAAAACAACTCTTTACTGTACTGTACAAGTATGGCAAATTGACTAAGAAATTAGAAATACATATAAATACATTCTTTCTCCTTTCCTTTACCTAAAGAAATAAGTAGAGTTTTATGATGTGAGGTATCAACAATGTAATTGCTTTGCAACATTGTAAAGTCGAAGTACTAAATTTAATCGGACTCCTTTGCTAATATATATCATTTTGTTAGCCATTATTATCACAAAACGTTCTCAATTAATTGTAAGTCATTAACATTACTATTTAAAAGGAAATGTGGCACAAAATAAAATTCTGAGATACTTGAGAATCCATGAAATTAGTTTTTATATGTGTAAACTAATGCAAATATGCCTGATTTTCTTCTATATTGGTTTATTTCAGAATTAAGTTGTCCAATAAAGCAAAAACCTCATGTATTTGTAAGAGAGAAGACTAGTGATACTAATACTTAAGACAGACTTAAAAAAATTCTTTAATTCATCCACACATGAAATTGACAAATAACTTTTAAGAAGACAATTATTTTTAATGTTTGCATATTAAGAAAAAGAAAGTATGATTTTTTTACAAAGCAATAAGTCATTTTAGCTAGTAAAACAAAACAAAACAAATAAACAAACATCAACAACAGAAAAGCCCCTGCTGTACTAGTAGATCTCCTCCATAGTTTCTCTACCGAATAATACATGGACTATAGAGTTTTTCGCTACAAGAAAAATGTTTGAGAATGAGCGGATATTTACTAAATGATTGTTGTATATAGCGTGTTATATATAATGGTTTGAGTTTCCTTTAACTAAAAAAGCCTAGCTACAAATCTTTTTACTTCTAAAAGAGGAAAATAGGAAGAGGCAGAGAAGGAAGAAAAAAAGGAACTTCAAATCCTTGTTATTTTTCAACAGAGATGTTATCTTTCACTATCTACTCAATGTGTTTCCACCTTTAAATAATGTTATCTCTAAAAACTACATACATGATACAGAAATTAATAGAAAATGAAAGTAATTTTCTTAGTCCAGTGATTTCACAGTGTTATTGAACTATGAATTAACTAAATAATTTTCACCTCTCATTACTACTTGCAATCTCCCAACTAACAATAAGGGACCCCATAAAGTGATTATTTTTCCTTCTCATGGGTGCAGAATCAAAATTAATGAGATATTAATTCAAATAATAAACTTTTTGTAATTCTTAGTATGTGGGTCTCTACTGAACATTGCCACTCTTGCTGATATCATATCTTGATATGTTCCTGTTCCTTTCTCTGATATCGAGCATCTATTTCATGACACAATAGTAAAATTCATACGTGTAGTAAATTATAGAGTGAGTACCAAGTCCACATTCCTTCTATCTTTGTTGAGCCAGTGATCAATCAGATACTTTTGTTGAAGATTTCGAACTAAGAGTCAGAGAAAACAGTCTCTGAGTCACCCTGATGGTGGAACATTAGAAGGAATATCATTCAAATACCACTGTTCATGTCCCCTCGTTGACATCGCTACTGCTCATGTCCCTCGACCCCTCATTTTCCATTGCTTGTTATCAAGACATGCTACTCATGTCACCATACTCCCAGCTTTCTTCCTGGTTATTCCACTTTTGCTCAAATTCCATAAAATGCCTCAATACATTTTCAATACAACTTTTGCTCAGTTTCTATAAAATGTCTAAGTACACTTCCAAAAATTCCAATAAATTTTGAAGAAAATTGTAGCAAGTAGCTTGTGTGCATGTGAATACACTAATCTATATACAGTACATAATTCCTAAAAACTACTTTTCTTGATTTGAAAGAGGGAACTTACACAAACAAGAAGGAAACTGGAAAATATGTATCTGAAACAGGAGAGACTCTCAGAAACTCTGACATAGAGATCTTCACATTTTCTGGGCTTCATATTATAATCTGGGTTTGGCTACGTATTTAGAACAAAGCTAACCATCATTTATTGCATACATTGGTGGAGAGAGGAAGAAAAACCACTACGTTTTTATGTAAGAATTTTTGTATGTTTAGTCTACATAAATATTGCCCAAATCTCATAAGTAAGACAAGTAGGTACTAGTTACCAATTAAAAGCACATTTGCAACATCTTTTACTGTGTGTTCATTATTTTTGAGAGTCAAACATATAGCACCACCAAAAAAAGTTCTTCATTGTTGTTCAAAGCATATGTATACTCCTTTCTCACCAACATGCTTGTTGAATCAAGAAATTAAATATTAAATTTTGTTTTGACTAATAAAATTGGTAAGATATAAATGTTCAAGTCTAATGATATAATGGAATTCTCCAGATAATAAAACAAGACATGGAAATATATAGAAAACAAAAGAACTTCTATTACTGCATTACAGAGTCATTCTCTGTGGATACGCTACTTTCCACAGCCTTGAACAATCAGGCAGGGTAAATGGTTTTAGAGTAGGATCATGCTTAAATAAATACATTCTCAGCCACCCAAGCATCGGCTGATTTCTGGAAGTCCAGAAACATTGGTGAATGTTTTGCATTTCTGGTTTCTGACCTGGGTTGAACTGGACACACTGAAATTATGTGAGAAAGACTGTTTTTTGGCTAGAACTGGAAGTAAATCTGCCAGCTTTCCCATGAGCATGCCTTTTTTTTTCTGTCCAGCTCTGACTGTTTGACAAATCAAATTATGTTAGACCCAGCCCTTAATCTCAACGATAGCTAGACCATGAAACTTTTTTGAGAATGATAGAAATGTCTAACCCAAATTGTGGGGGTGGATCTTTTGGGAGGGCTGGCATTGCCAACAACCAGAAACATTTGGTAAGTGAAAGAAATGAATTGTCAAAACGTGTGTCAGTGGATATTTTGTGCCATCCAGGTGAGGTGACCTGAGAGTAGCTTCTCACCTAGACTGTGACTAATAACACTCCAGACAGAATTCCCTAGCAGAGGTTTTTGAGATATGTTAGTGATAGCCCATCATCCACATTCAGTGGGAAGAGGAAGGTATGCCAATAGTTAAATCTCCAATTTAGTCATAGCATATTAAGCTCATGTATTAGTAATAGGATATTTGAGATGGCATGATTTTATAATTTATAAGTACCTGTAAACTTTATTAACCTTCAAACTGATCTCCTCCCACCCAACATTATTTTTTACTTTTAGATTTATAAAATTTTTCAAAGAGGAACAAGAAGTAATTACTAGTCTGAGGCTATGTTTTATTGTTGACATTCTGATAGCTTTTTTTCCCCTCATACTTATTCTTTTATCTAATTTAAACATAAGTTGGTTCTCTTTTAGAACCATGAAATAGAGTTGAAAGCTCTCTTCAAAGGTCAAAACATCCTAGAATATCCTTTTGAAAAAAGGAGTGGCACATTATCCCCAAGTTATGCAAACGTTACATTTTGCCCAGGCCTAGGTCCACAAGACAATCACAAAGGAAGCCCGTTTTTGCCTTTTCAGTCACCAGTGAAGGAGAACAGTTAGCTCTTCTCCTTTGTATATTCATCTTTTACAGACTTAGAGATCAGGCTCATCTCTGTGTTCAATCAAGACTACACAATAAAGATCCCTTAGACTTTACTCATCACTTTTACTTCCAGTTCATTAATAATCATGTGGATAACCCTTGAATTTTTTTTCATTTTCCCCCCTCTTAAGTTGTAGAATTAGAAGCAGGAAGAGTAGTCCTCAAAGAAATTAGCCAACCCTGAAGAACATAAATTTAAAGAATTTCTTTATGGTTCTTAAAGTTTTTGCACATTACCTTACTTTCTATAACAAGCATGACACATAGCTGACACATCAAATAACAAACTGAGTTTGTTATTTCACCCACCTCTAGCAATGTTCTCTGAATGGGCTGGTAGTATATATTTTCCTCTCCATGTGTGTGACATTCGGCCCCAGCTCCAGTCAAGAAGCTAAATATTTACATTTGATTTTGACTGATAACCAATGTGATGTCTATGTGCCTGTTTATATATGAGGAGTGTTAAAATATTGCCACCACCCATGACAAAGATTCTAAAAGCATCTAAATTCACTTAAGTGATTAAACAGATAGAAGAAAAAAATTTCAATAGAAAAAGCATATTCCAGAATCAAATATGCAAGGATGAATTACCCTGTAACTATTGCTCCAAATCAAACTGGAATTAGATTTTCCAATGGGCTCTGCTATGTAGTTATCTATAATAAACACAGGCAACCAGAACCAACACTTCAAGGTTGGTGCCCAAAGTTGACTTTTGTCATTAACGACAAATTCAAAAGCATAGTAGTCCAAAACATAATAAATAGATAGATTTCCATGTTTATTGTTTTATATAGTCTGTGTGCCTAATAGCTAAAAACCGGGTGCCTAAAATATACCCATTAATAAGGAAATTGATTTTTTTGTTTAAAATATCTAATATTCTCATCAAATACTATTCTCTAAATGGTTATGTTGGTTAGGAAATCTTTGACTATAGATAACAGAACACCTGACTGTTTCACCATAAAAATATTTATTATTTATTAACAAAAATTCTTTCAATGTTGGTCCAGCAGCTCAGGGATGTCATCAAGGATCCAGGCTCTTTCTCACTTTCTTCTCCACCATATTTTTATATTTCCTATTTGTCTTTTGATTGGTAGATTCTTACCATAGTTCAAGACATTATAATGTTCATCTTCAGAGTAGGAAAAAAAGGAAAGAGGAGGTTCATGTAACACTAGTCTCATATTTGTCTCTTTTATTGGAAATTTTTTTTTTCTCGAGAAACCTCCTTCAGGAGAATTTCTCTCTAATCACTTGATCACTCCCATCTGCAAGAAGTTTAGAAAAATGAGTTTCTATCAAGTGAGAATAAAGTTACATGATTGGTGTAAACTAATCACAATTCATTTCCTAGTTTTGGCAGATTGCCTTATTTCCTGGAGATCAAGACCTCTCAGTCCACCACTTAAACAGACTTGATTTCAGTTAGCAGAAAAGTAAGGTTTGGGAGTGGCTGAGTAGGCAGCCAAAACTGTCTACCACAATAGCCATCTCCTCTGATCCATTATGTACTTAAACCAGTACCACTCACAACCAAACATGTCTTGGATAAGATATGCCTCAGGAAATAACATCAGATAGTCTTATGTAAAAGTATGCAGGTATTTATAAGAAACAAAACTGTTGTGAGCTAAAGAAAGGCTGGAATGTAGAGCTCAAAAGGGCTCGCTCTGTCTTTGGCTCCACATCAATATTTCACCTGAGCACAGAGAGCTACTGGTTTCTCTGGGGGGCTGGGCTGATGTTGAGAAAGCCCCTGACATTAACGTTCCTTTCCCCACAGTGATCCTGCTTTCCCCACAGTCAGGCTGGCTTCCCTCTGTTGGGAACCCCCCCATCTTTTCCATGTAACAGGTTTCACACATGAGCAAGATTCAACCCGTTCAGAGCCTCAGGGAGACTCAACCAGCAAGGGAAGGTATCAGTTACACAGTGCATTGTGTCAAGAGCTATAAGGAGACATGGATCACTCTATGCTTCACTTACCTCACCTGTAAAATGGAGATAATAATTGCAGCTGCTTCACTGGGTTGTTGTGAGGATTAAATAAGATAATTACACATGGTAAGAGCCAAATCAAGGGGCGTCTGGGTGGATGGCTCAGTTGGTTAAGTGTCTGACTTTGGCTCAGATCATGACCTCGGGGTCCTGGGATGGAGCGCAGTGTCCTGTCTGGCTTCCTGCTCAGTGGGGAGTCTGCTTGTCCCTCTGCTCCTCCCCCTGCTCATGCTCCCTCTCTTGCTCTCTCAAATAAATAAAATCTTTAAAAAAAAAGAGCCACATCAATGTAGTAGTACTACTATAAGAGATGTGGATTTACATACGAAGTTAAAGGTAAATGGTGACTGCTTAGATATCACTGGTGAAATATTTGCGGTTCAAAGGTAAGTAATAACAGAGGTTTCTATAAAAAGATAGAAAAAATAAAAGATAAAAAATGTTATCTACACACACACACACACACATACACACACACGCACAAGGAGAATCATCTCATTTGTCTCCTCTACCACATTAAAACCTGGAAGACACTAGCATATCTACTGAGTTTTCAAGTGAAAAGTTTAGGACCAAAGACATTATTACTCATATAATACAAGCAATAGAAAGATAGTTTCAAATCCTCAAGGACTCAGAGTATAACCCACGTAGTCTTCATGGAGAAAAAAAGTTATTCAAAATGTACTTTAATCAAGAATAGCAGCCAATGTCATCCTTCTAAAAAGTAGGTCAGATTATGTCATTATTTTGTTCAAAACCATCCAATTGCTCCCTATTCACCGTAGGGTGAGTTGGCAAGAGTAAAAAAGACCAAGAAACTCTGGCCCCAGTTACTTCTTTTACCTTATGTCCAATTACCCTCACTGTCGGTTACTTAGCTCTAGTCGCAATAACTTCCTTGCTGTTCTCAAATAAGCCAGGCATTTTCTTACCTTTGGGTCTTCTCAGAGATAGCCCTCTCTGCCTGGAATGCTTATCCCACAGTTATCTGCAAGAGCCTTTCATCTTCTTGCTCAAATATCCCTTCTCCCTGTGGCTTCTGATCAGTTGTTTATTTGATTACCCTTATCCTCATTCCATTTGCTCTATCCGTGCCATCTGTAGTATGTGCTAGAATATGGGTTCTCTGCATCTTCCATATCTATAAACTCTTTTTCATCTTTTTTTCTTTTTCTGTTGAGGTCTGATCATTTTGTTCCACTTTGTTTCCAATTTCCTAATTCTTTTTTAAAAATTAGATCGATACTATTTTAATTTTTTCTGCATATTTTTAAAATTTTAAGAGTTTTCTTGGTCTGTGATTACTCCTATTCCCTAGCATCTTGTTTGTGCTTTATGAATGATATATTCCCTCAAATATTTCTAAGCATACATACTCAAATTTTTTAATTCTCTACTATTTCTTGCATTATTTCCGTATCTCGGATCTGTTGTTCTGATTGCCCATCTTGGTCTTTCTTTTCCAGGCTGTTAAGTATTCCTCAGAGGTCTAAGAGTCCTTGGTTAATGATTATATTCATAAACAGAATTTGATCTGACTCAGCATAAATTGCTATCAGGCTTTTCCTTTTCAGTAGTGTATGTCTGTCAACCTAAACAGGATCTTCATGTAAGTTAATGGATCCTATTGAAAATCAGGCTTTTCTTTATGGTACATACCTGGGAGTAGAAAGGCTAGCTCAAGAACTCCACAAATGCCAAAGTAAAGTATATGTTGTTTTGGAAGTAGACTTTTCCACAATATACTTCTTAGAGGCACTGTCTCTTCCTATACTATTGTGGTAATATGGTGTCCTTTCAGGTTCTTCTTTGCTTCCTTCACCTTACTACACAGACTATGACTGATCCCTCCCCAAATCTATTACTCACTCTGTCTAGAAGGTAAATCTTGCATTTCCATCTGTGAACAAATGTTCTAGAATGCTGCTCCAAAACGGCCCCAGAAGATAAGGAGCCAACTTAGACCATATGGATTTCTGCCATTTGTTGTCTGCCAGCTCCAAATTTGAAATTTCTCTGGAGCTCAGCTAGGAAGAGCTTCTCCCTCATCTGCAGCATCTTACTCCTCTGTCTGTTCCAAGCCGTGACTTTTTCCACCCATCTGATTTATCTATTAGTATAACCCCTTCCACTTTCAGAGTTCCAAAAGTTTGTAAAATCTCTAGTTTGCTAGAGGAATTCTCTCTTGTTTACAGTGTTCCCAGGGACTCATTATGTTTTATATCTTTAGTGCCATTCAACAGGATCTATGGATGGAGGAGAGAAGCAAGTATGTGCCCAGTTTGCCACTATAGATTGAAAAATAGGGTGAAGGGTTAACTGTACAGTGGCAAGAAACGTATTTCAGATGAAGAAATTAGAATAATAGGAGTAGGAATGCAAACTAGTGGTTTTCCTAAGAGGAGAAACCGCCATGCCTATTATTCATTTTTTAACCACTAGGAAAAGGAACTTCACTGTGTTTTTATATCCTTGTGACTTCACTTTCCTTGCTTCTCAAGGCTTCTCATGACTATAATATAATGGCCCACTGGAGCGAACACCTATCTTTATAGTCTATGCATAGGGATTTCAGAAAAAGTAAATGCGGAAATCAGCCAGAAGTCCAGGCTCTGGTTTTAAGTCTCATGGCAAAGGTAGGAATAAATTTCACTAAAGAAAAGAATGGCTCGGGTTCCAAACAAATTATTTGAATGTGACAATGATTTTATAAAAACAGTCTATAAATTTCCATGGACAAAACTTCCCTCAAACATATTTTAAAATATCCTTATTCTGACTCTTCTGTCTTTGTTGATTTTTTTTTTTTTGATTTGGCCCTTTGATTTGTTATTTATTCTTTCATCTCTACCTCCTCTGCAAAATCTTGTAAGAAAATAATTCAAGATGATAGACAAGGCAACATCTTAACTTCATTATGGTTTTCCATCCCTTAACAATTATCATGACTAGAGAATGACAGATGCAATTGGCCCAGGAGCCTAATACTAAAATTGAGCTTTTGAGAACAAAAGTCAAGACATCAAAGCCAGCAGGACAAATGAGGCAGGCACAAACCTACATTCTCTAATTTGAAACAAAGCAATGAAAATCCTTTTCATTTCAAATTGATGACTGAAATAAATTACAGCAGGAGAAAGTAGGATATAATAGGATTGTCTAGTGTGATGCAAATGTTAATTTAAATACGATTGTTTTCATATTTGCCTTAATAACTACTGAAATGTACATATGTTGATGATGGCTGTTGCTTATAATTTGAAGTTTCATTAGATGGTGGAAAGTCTCCCTTGGAGGCTTTATAATTAGCATAGACAATCATCATCTGTTTTGGATGATTTTGGAGACAGAATTTTTAGGTCCCTTCCAGCTCTGATCCTGTGTCTGGGTCTAAACAAAAATGAATCATTTCCAAACAATTTTCCCAAATGCACACATCAGCATTTTCTGGTACTGCCATGTCTCAACTACAAGTGTGAATTTGGAAGTAACTGCTCACTAAGCTTTATCTCAATACCACTCACCTCAAAACACACTTCTGGCTGTGGTCTTCCCAGGATGCTCAATCCCACCTTTTCACGCCTGCTCCCCCTTTCTTTCCCTACTCCACACCATACTTAAGCACACACACCTGCTTGCTCTTTCTAGCTCATCAACTAATCCCTCATTTCCCCTCCAAGTCAGGCTGCCCAGCTGCAAAGAGCATCATTAAATCATAGTTTATATGTTCTCCTTCCTGATCTGATGTGAAGTAAATCACTGTGTCTCTGGAAAATTCCTTTCTGTTTTCAAAGAGCCACGTTTTTACACAAATAAGATAATTAAAAGTTTTGGCCTTGGTAGGGAAACAGGAGCTCACATCAGCATACAGTGACCCATCATTGAGCAAAATTATTTATCAAGCTCAGTATAATCCATCTTTGATGTATGTTATAACATTAATCCATATCTGATATATACTATATATATACTATTATAAAAATTTCTAAATAAAATTAGTATATCCAACAAAATTACTTTAGACTCAAGTGGGTTTATGAATTCTATCTCTCCACTGACTTTCACTATAAAATAAGAGCAGGAAAAGATGGAAATTATAATAGTTAATGTTCCTTGAGCTCTTACCATTGTTCTCAATACTCCAAATAGAATGATCCATTTAATCCTCACAATATCCCCAAAGAGTGGGTGTATTTCTATTCAGATTGTGTGCATAAAGAAAGGAGATACAGAAATTTTTTTATATCCAAGATCATTGCTAAGATTATTAACCAATATTATTGCTACCAAGATTATTGCTACCAAGTGGCAAAGTCAGGACTCAGACATATAACCTAAACTCATGTTCTTAATCAAAATGCTTTAATGCCTCAAGATATAATAGAATAGTGCTAATTGTCCTTGAAAAAATATTTAATGGAAAATAAAATTATAGAGCACCAATGATGACACTGAACATTTTAATAATAGTGTAGTTTTGAGCTGGGCAATCTTATCAAAACAGGTTAAAATAAATAGCTGCTCACAAAGAAGAAGAAAAACAACCCAAAGCATTTCTATAGTAAAATTATGCTATGCATATGATATATCTATATACTCCCCCAGAGCTACTGTGAAATGACAGGTAAGTATACAAAATGCAACATGATTAGAATTGAAGCTATGCCTGTATATGTCACATAATTATGATTTTCCTAGTGCCTATTATACCAAGTATCCTTTGCACAATAAATGTTGAATTGGATGAACTTTTATTGGTAGCCCTATAAGAGGCATAAAGTATTCAAGTGCCTTCTTTGAATTAAGTTGAATTTAATTCTTTAGGATTTAAAAACTTTGGAGTAATCTTTTTTCAGAAGCCTTCAGAAGCATATAAGCAGGTAAGTTGTTTGTCCACAGGCTGTGAGAGTGTTAAAGCAGAGCCATTAGAAACTTTCTAGTCTAATCCTCTCATTTACAATAGAGGTAAATGGGCCAAGAATGGTTCACAGACTTGCTGGGTTTACTCATCAGCTGGTTAATGGCAAAGTGACTAAAACCTGAGTCTCTTGATGCCTGGATTGACTTGAGAAGTGCACATGTGAACACAAACATGCACAGATTCCATCTGTTCTACGCTGTCTTCTCACCAGTATGCCACAGTTCTGAAATCCTAGCTTTAAAGGATATGGTTACACATATTTGTCTTCCCTGTATTCAATGCTTCTGCCAAAACTGCCATCCATGGATTTATAGAATGCCTTTTCTTCCATCATGGTATTCCACACAGCATTGCTTCTAATCAGGAAGTCACTTCACAGCAAAAGAAGTATTGCAATGGGCCCATGCTCATGGAATTCAGTGGTTTTATCATGTTTTTAATCATCCTGAAGCAGCTGGCTTGACAGATTATAGAATGGATTTTTGAAGACTTGGTCACAGTACCAGTTGAATGGAAATACTTTGCAGAGCTGGTGAAAGGTTCTTCAGAAGGCTGTACATGCTCTGAATCAGTGTCCAATATATGGTGCTGTTTCTCCAATACCAGGATTCATGGGTCCAAGAATCAAGGGGTGGAAATGAGAGTGGCATCCTTTAGTGACCCATTAGCAAAAGTTTGTTTCCTGTTTTCATGACTTTATGCCCTGTTGCTTAATGGTGTGAGTTTCAGAGAGAGGGATGCTTCCACCAGGGAAAACAACAATGGTCCATTGAACTGGAAGGTAAGACTGATACTCAGACATTCTGGGCTCCTCTGTATCAATAGGCAAAGAAAGGAGTAACAGTATTGCCTGTATTAACATGTCCTGCAACTAAAGTCAATAGAAAACTACATCAACCCAATCTAGGGAGAAATATTAATAACCCAGATCCCTTAGGAATGAAGGTTTAGGTCACCCAACCAGGTAAAGAATCATGACCATCCTTGGTGCTTGCTGAAAGCAAAGGGAATACAGAATGGGTAATGGAATGAATTGGCCCTAAATAACAGCTATGATCATGTGACCAGTTACAGAAATGAGGATACTAATTGTCATGAGTATTTTCTTCTTATTTTGCTATGAACACATTTGAGTATGTGCATGCATATGTTTTCAACCCTCTCTAATTACCATATTGTGTTAACACAAGGTATATTGATTTTATATCATACTATTTAAGTGTTGTTAATTTTACTCATAGTATTTAAGTTACAGGATATCAAGAAGAGTTAACATTTCTATGTTTCCATGGAAAGAGCCAAAATGTCCATCAACAGATGAATGGATAAAGAAGATGTGGTATATATATACAATGGAATATTATGCAGCCATCAAAAAATGAATTTTTGCCATTTGCAACAATGTGGTTGGAACTAGAGGGTATTATGCTAAATGAAATAAGTCAATCAGAGAAAGACATATATCACATGATCTCACTGATATGAGGAATTCTTAATCTCAGGAAACAAACTGAGGGTTGCTGGAGTGGTGGGGAGTGGGAGGGATGGGGTGGCTGGGTGATAGACATTGGGGAGGGTATGTGCTATGGTGAGCGCTGTGAATTGTGTAAGACTGTTGAATCACACAGACCTGTACCTCTGAAGCAAATAATACATTATATGTTAGAAAAAAAAAAAGATAGCAGGAAGGGAAAAATGAAGGGGGGGAAATCGGAGGGGAAGACGAACCATGAGAGACGATGGACTCTGAGAAACAAACTGAGGGTTCTAGAGGGGAGGGGGTGGGAGGATGGGTTAGCCTGGTGATGGGTATTGAGGAGGGCACGTTCTGCATGGAGCACTGGGTGTTATGCACAAACAATGAATCATGGAACACTACATCAAAAACTAATGATGTTATGTATGGTGATTAACATAACATAATAAAAAATGTAAAAAAAAATCTTTAAATTTTAAAAATAACCTTTTTATGACCTCACTTTCCCTGCCAGCAACAGATCCATTCATCTACTTTCCTTTACAGCAACCTCTCAAAAAAGTTACTCAACTTTCCCCCCACTATACTCTCTGAAATGTCACCACAATCAAACTTTCACTCCTATTACTTCACCAGAGCTGCCTTTATCAAGATTAGTAATGATGTTTACATTGCAATATCCAATTGCTAATTCACAGCCCTCATTTTAAATCACTGATCAGGAGCCTCAAATAAAGCTGATCCCCCTCATCTCCTTAATATATTTTCTTCACTTGACTTCCTATCTCACTGCCAATCTCAGGTTATTTTACTGGGTTCTCATTTACTTCAATTCTGAGCCCTGTTCTCAGTTCTTGGTTCTATTCTTTTACTCTGCTTAAACTTACTACTTTGGTGATTTTTATCCAATCATGGTTATAAATTGATATGCTGAGGTCTTTCAAGTTTATGTTTCCAACCCAGATCTCTCTCTTGAATCTGAAACACGTATATGGTATATGCAACTGTCTACTTGACACATTGTCTTAGCAATCTCATAGATATCTCAAATTTAAGTCTAAAATCTACTCTTGACCTCCTCCCACCCAAAATTGATCCATCTGGAGTCTACCCTTTCTAAATTGAAGACAAAATTATCCTTTTTGTTTTCAGAACAAAAACTTTAAAATCACTTATGGTTTCTTTCTTTTCCTTACTATCTAGATTCAAATTGTCAAGAAACCCAGTTGGGTCTATCCTCAGAATATATTTAGAATCTTACTGCTTCTCATTAGCTTCAACACTACATTCTATTATATATCTTGCCTGAGTCACTGAAGTAACTTCTCTTTATCATTTCCTCTCTCCCCCACAACTGTAATACGTTCTCAATATAGAAGCCAGAGTAATACCTTTACGAAAGCAGTAGTACTCCTCTATTCAAACCCTCTTAGTGGTTCTCCTCCTAAACTTTCTGAGCCAAAGTTCCGTTAAAAAGACTGAAAAATCCTATATGATGTGGGTTCTTTAACTTCTACTCCAGTTGTCCATGCTTCCTCCATGTTCCACAAACATGCCAGGCATGCTTTTATCATAGGGCTTTTTGCATGGACTCTTCCTTCTGTCTGGAATGCTTTATCTCAAAATATCAATATGGCTTACTCCTCTACTATAGCATATAGATCTAGATGATATAAATATGGACATTGAAGAAATATGGCCAAACATTACCAAATATGGTAAAACACAAACACCCACAAATGCACAAATCCAAGAACCTCTATGAACCACATACCATATAAATACAAAGGAAACCACACCCAGATCCATCATAACCAAACTGATGGTAAGGCAAAAATGAAAATAAAAATTTTAAAGTAGCTAGAAAAAAATTACACATTATATTCAGGGAAAAATCAGTGAATAAAAGTTGGCTTCTTTTTAACAAACAAAATAAAACAAGTTTTATCACCATGGAATTGTATCCTTAAATTCTGAAACAAACAACAATAATAACAAAAATATCGATGACCACCAATACCATATCCAGTAAAAATATCCTTTAGATACGAAAGGAAAAATAAAGAAGTTTTCAGATTAAAATGGACAAAATGTATTTCTAGTAGTCCTATAATAAGAGAAAAGCTAAAAGAATTCTTCTGGCTAAGGGGAATAGAAACCAGATAAATACTTTGTTCTATAGGAAAGAATATAGAAAACTAGAAATAGTAAATATAAGAGAATACAAAAGGCTATTTTATCATAACTTCCTTGAAAGGCATATAACTGAATGAAAATAACAGCACTGTTGTAAGGTTTGTACCATAAGCAAGAAGCTGGAATATATATGACAATATCAGTGACCAGATAAAAGGAACTTTGCTATTACAAAGTTACCACCTTTTATTAAAGTACAATGTTAATTCTAAAATAAAGAATGTATATTGCAATCCTTAGGACAACCACTAAAAATAATGTAAATAGTTATAGCTGAAAAAGTAATAGAGGACTGAATCAAATATCAGTAACCGTGAGATCTCTAGGAACTCCTCAATTATTTTGAAATTTGACACACTACTAGGTAACTCACAGCTCAAAAACAAATTGCAAGAAAATTAGAAAATATCTCAAAGAGAATGATAATGAAAATACACTACAAAAAATTGCTGCATAAATTTAAAGTTGTGTTTAGGGGAAATTTGTAGCTTTAGATGTTTATATTAAAGAAGAATAGTCTAAAATCTATTCTCAACTTTTTCCCTTAAGAGGCTGGAAAGGAAGTGCAAATTAAATATAATAAAGAAAATAATGACAAACATCAGTAATATAGTGTGAGAAAAAGACAAAATTAACAAAGTCAAAGTTTGGTTCTTTGAAAAGATTAATGAAAGTGATAAGTAATTCCAAGATTGACCAAGGAGAGAGAGAGAGAGAAAGGAAGAAAGGAGACAGATTCGGGCAGAAATAATAAAGCAAATTAGGCAGAAACATAAAACAATTGCTGAGGGGTATGTAGGAGCTCTTAGTACTATTCTGGTAAATTCGAGAGCATATCAAAAATTTTAAAATTAAAAAAAATCCCTACATATTACTTGAAATCAGTGTAATATCTGAATAGGCTAAGATGAACTTTTCTCCCTTTCTAAATTTTGCTGAAGCTTGCTCACATCGGGTTCCACTGGCTGTTGGTGGGAGTATTTAGACTAGGGAAATCAACAAAAGCCATCCATAAATTGGGGTTTGATTTATCGTTTTATTGATTGGCTAGACTTAAGAAAATGATCGAGGAAATGTTAATAATACAGATTAAACTTAAAAGTATGTCAGTTATGTAGCTTTTTAATATTTTGAGTAGCACAAAAACAATTAAAGAAATACTCTTCCAGTATTCAAACGCTAGTATGAGATTCAGCAAAAAAGAGTTGCTGGAGGCATTGACCAATGAGTGAATTTCTGATATGTGTCTTTATTATCTCACTTTATCTTACTCATTAATATAAATGAAAACGTAAAACAGCATTGGTGTCAGAATTATGTTTATCCATCATTTCCAATGATAGATTGGCTATGGATACAGAGTTCAACAAAAATCCAGGAGAGTAATCTGTGAGACTTAATTGGCCATGTGGAATTGACAATATTTTAGAGTTTATTGTTATTTGGAAATTGTGTGCCACACATCTTTTACATAAGTAAAAATTATAATGATGTTATGCAGATATGTGAATTTACCTATAAATATAGTAATATATGTGTGAATATATATGCGAACACTTATTTTTCAACAGGGCCAATGGTTAAACACTTAGGAGCACGTCACTGAACTGTGGGCACATCCCTCAACTCTGAAAATTTCCTAGACACAGTTTCACATCTGAAAACTAATGACTAAGAATTACCTCGTAAGTTCAACATGAGATTTACTGACATCACCTCAAACCTGCCCGACCTAGTACCCCATAGAAACTGGCAACTACTACGACAAAGATTATAATCACTGTTATTAGTATTCTTGCTACTGCTAAATGACCATGGCTGATCCCTGCTGCTCCGATTCCCTCAGGTTATTCCCCACTTTCTTCACGCGTCTTAGAGAAGTTTATCTGAAATATGTCTGTCCCGTGTATCAACCCCTCAAGTACTTTTTCTTTCTGTTCTAGTTTGTTAACCTCAGAATAAGAAGTAAAGTCTAAATTTCTTTCTAGGCTTTAATGTTCTCATCAGTGAATGAGGGGTGACATAGAGGCATACACATCTCTTTGTGAATGAATGAATGTATGCATATTTCCTAATATTGAACCAGCTTTCATTCTGGAAAGAGGCCTGTTTAAGCAATGGATATTAGACATTGATACATTCACTTTGCTATACACTAGTTTTCTTTAAGGATTAGAACAGGTATGGCACGTGCCTATCTGGCCAATGTGCATAATAGGACAAACATGAAATTTTGACTACCAGTGACCTGGAATAAAATTCTGACCTCCTGATTTAGCAGCTGTGTGACTGACGTAAATTAGAATCGCTGAGTTTCAATTTTCTCATCTTTATGCAGAACTATTACAAGTTGCTGCATAGCAATTTTTAAAGGATAAAATGTGAGAAGCTATATAAAACCCTAGCAAAGGCCTCTACTCTCAATAAATGTTGATTTACCTGTTCTGTGAGCTAACAACTAAGAAGAGCAGTGTAACACATATACATGCTTTCAAGTGGATCCGGGTGGCATTTCTCCTCAGTCACATTGGAAGAGTCCAACTGTGTGTCCATAATAGCAAGGGTGATATAAATATCACACTAAATAAAATATTTTTCGACTATTCCTACTTTAATAAGAGCAGTCACTAGTGAGTGAACCTCCTGGCTGGGGTTCCTTTGCAGCAGTCTGTCTTTTGCATAACAGGACTGTTTGATCCAAACAAGTGTTCTTGTCAAAACTTTCCCAGGACTCCTTATTTATAACTACACCATGGCCAGTGTAGTTCCCTTACATATAATCTCTAAAACATATTTGCAGTTGAATCGTTATGCCATTTCCTTCTCTGAATTTCTTTCTAGGACACATGGAAAGTAGGAAAGCCACTGTTTGCATAGCCAAACATCCTCTGTGTCCAGATATTTCCTTTGGCAGTCACTGTAGTAGGTTTCTAAGTATGATGAGAGTGCATGTTACATTGTGAATTGTGAAAGGGGCTACCAGCACTAAGCCTGGCACAAACCAGGTTTTAAATAAGCACTAAATAAATGAATAAATGAAAGAATAAGAATTCAATTAAAAATAAAAGAAGTTATTTATTTGGAAACTATCTTAACACTTTAGAGAATTGGGGAAGTGTTTTAAATAGAAAATACAACTCATCCATCCACCCACTCATTTCATTCAATAAATATTGATTGAGGTTTATTATTTTCCAGACACTGTGCAAGTCACTGTGAATATTGTGCTTACTGTGACATGTTGGCCCATAGCGAGATTGCAGACTGCTGAGGAAATAAATATTCATTACAGTTCCAAAATTACTGCCAGTCATGAAGAAGTCCAGTTACACAAGTATATAATAGGGAATAGAAACAAAAATTTCATGTATAATCTATAAGATTAATCTACATTTGTACTGTTAATGTTCAAGAACAACAATCAAATATATATATCATGATCAGGTTCTGAATGTTGGATTGATCTAAGTTGTAGTTCAAGGTCCAGTGCTAAATAAGCTGATTATAAATTCATCAACTACAAAATCAAGGGATCATATGCACTATTGGAGGATAACATTGAGATTCAGTTTGGAGAATGGCTGGTCTATTTTATGAGATAAATATCTCTTTCCTGCAACATAGCAGCAAAAAAAAAAATAATAATCTTGAAAACAGATAGCTTAATCTTTAAATGATAATCTAGTATAATTCATAAAGTCCTAATCCTGACTAGGCAAAATAACACAAAAGAGAAAGCAGAATATGCTCCAAAAATTGAAATATAATCAAAACAACAAAATATACTATGATTCAGTGTAGAAAAAAAAGGTAAAGAAAAATTACAGATGAATTTCACAGATTGAATTGAAGGCTTTTGATAGATAATTAAGAGAAGAATAGTTTTAGACCAGTCTGAATCTACAAGCTGAACATGGGTAACATTCATTTCTGGTGAGATAAAGCAAACCAGTTAGCATGTAGTAGGCTCATCCATGGCAGTAATTATCAGACTCTTTTCCTGCCTTGTTCCTATAATTTTTTGGCAAAAGTCATATGACTCTGAAGATCCATCAGCTTTTATCCACACAAATCCCACTCTAACTGCATGAGGAGATCTTGATAAGATCCCTAAAAGCAACATGCATCAGCCTCCCATGCTCGTCCTGCTTTGAGTATAGTAGGTAGAGTCCCTCCTATCACTTCCTACCCTTATAAAATAATCTTCTCAAGGAGCACGGACTACAGGAAAAACAAGATTCTGGAAGGCTGAATAAACCTCCTGAAGCAAGGGACTGCCAAGGCCCAACTCTCCCCTTAGAAAGGGAGATGGAAAAGTACAGTAAACACAAAATACATATGAATATCCCAGCGTAACCATATGAATATTCCAATATACTCAGCACACTCCCCCTCTCACATGGATCCCTCAAATCAAAATTTTAAAATCCCAAAGTAACATCAACAAAAAAACAAAAATAAAAACAAAAAATCTCACCACCAGTGACAGCTGCATTGCCCAATTCACCAGTCAGACTTTTTTCCCCTCAAACTTATTAGTTATTGTCCTGATTTTGTATAAGAATAAACGTCAATAAAAAATTCATTGCCAATCGAACTGCTCAGCTGTTTTCAACAGTTCAGTTGGCTCTTCCTTTTTCAAACATTCCCTTTTCTTTCGCTGCATAACGACCTCTTGGCTATATTCCTAACTGATCATCTCCCAGGCCCCTCAACACAACTGTTGCAGTTCTTCAAGGCTACACTTTAAGCCTCCTTCTCATTCTACTCATTTAACTCAACAGCTTCAATTATCAATCTAGCCAACTGGTGACTAGACACTACTGTCTTCCAAATTTACATTTTTAGCCTCCAGATAATTTTTCTGAGTTCTAAACTTGTGTATAGAACTGCTACATAGAACTACACAGTTCCACTTGGGTATCTCAGCTGCACCTCAAATTTAACATGCCTGAAATCAAATTCCTGATTTCTCCCCACCAAAACAAAACTACACAAATGAATGAACACAGCAAATCCCTCTTCACAAAAATATCCACATGGTTTTCTTCCAGTGTTTCCCATCTCAACACAAGGATCACCCATATTCTAGTTTAAATTAGTATAAATTCTCATATAAACTGGAAACTAAAAATAGTATTTTTCCTTACTCCCGTATTAATCAATTCTTTAGATCTCAATTCCTACATACCTCTTAAATGCATGTACTCTTCTGTATACCATCTTTCACAACTTTAGTATTGGCCTCCATTTTCCCAAGGCTTGATTTTTGAATTGCCTAATGATTGGTCTCTTTAGGTCCACTCTTACTCCAAACCAATCCTTTCTTCATACTGCCATCAAAGTAATATTTTGAAAGCTAAAGTTTCATCACTGTTTTCCTCCTTGCTTCGAAATTCTTAATGGTTTTGCAGCCTACTGAAAATAAAAACATGTACCTTCATATATCATGCAATGCCTTCCATGGTTTCACCCCTGCCTGAGTCTCTGGCTTTGCATCACACCATCTGCCCTTGCTCTTTGCTCCGGCTCCACCGGCATTTTCTCAGTCCCTCAAAATGTCTTGCTCTCTCCTACCACAGGAGGAAGCTAAAACTCTTCCCTCAGCCAATAATACTCTGTTATTTTCCCAACTTTGAAGAATACCTGTCATTCAGGTCAAAGTTCATTTCCTGAGGAAATAATTCCTAAACACCACAGACCAGGTCAAAGACCTCTATTATGGACTCTGGTAGCACAATTTGAAAGTACTTCTTCATAACACTTAGCATTGTTCTGTACCAAATGGCAATTTGTGGAACACTCCCTCTGTGATAGTAGACACCATGACTATTTTTGTCACAATTACATACCTAGAGTCTAGCACAGGGCCTGTCACATAGTACTGAGGCTTAATACATTTTTAGGGTATGAAAAACCAAATTAACCAATTCTGTAGAGATGAAAATTAGTTAATTTTATCTAAAGAAGTAATTAATGTCTTTTTTTCAAATTTATACCTTTCATCTACATGGATACATTGTATCAAGTAAAATTGACTCAAAAATTGCTGATTTTCTTACCCATGTGCATCTTAGTAATGTTTCTGAATGATTGGTTAACAGCAGAGCAAGAGTGATGTTTCTGTAGAGATTCTGTAGAGATGAAAATTAGTTAATTTTATCTAAAGAAGTAATTAATGTTTTTTTCAAATTTATAACTTTGATCTACATGGATACATTGTATCAAGTAAAATTGACTCAAAAAATGCTGAGTTTTCTTACCCATGTGCATCTTAGTAATGTTTCTGAATGATTAGTTAACAGCAGAGCAAGAGTGATGTATCTGTAGAGAGTCTGTAGAGATGAAAATTAGTTAATTTTATCTAAAGAAGTAATTAATGTCTTTTTTTTTCAAATTTATACCTTTGATCTACATGGATACATTGTATCAAGTAAAATTGACTAAAAAAATGCTGAGTTTTCTTACCCATGTGCATCTCATAATGTTTCTGAATGATTGGTTAGCAGCAGAGCAAGAGTGATGGAGAGCTTTGTATGTATTGCACTTCTCTATTTTCATAATGCAAAATTCTGGATCTTATGTATCTATGACTTGAAACATATAGTTGGCATATATATATATATACACACACACATATATACACATACATATACACACACACATATATACAATATACATACATACACACACATATACAATAGGTATATATATGTATATGTATTTTTTATCATAATATATAATGATAAAATATTTCAGGGAGCTGGGGCCTCCCCATATCTCACTGTGAGATTTAGATTGAGAGTGGTCTTTTTTTGGGGGGGGATAATTCTTTTTTTCTTTTTCTTTTAATTTTATTATGTTAGTCACCATACATTACATCATTAGTTTTTGATGCAGTATTCCATGATTCACTGTTTGCGTATAACACCCAGTGCTCCATTCAGTACGTGCCCTCTCTAATACCCATCACCAGGCTAACCCATCCCCCCACCCCCTCCCCACTAGAACCCTCAGTTTGTTTCTCAGAGTCCATAGTCTCTCATGGTTCGTCTCCCCCTCCAATTTCCCCTCCTTCATTTTTCCCTTCCTGCTATCTTCTTCTTCTTCTTCTTTTTTTTTAACGTATAATGTATTATTTGTTTCAGAGGTACAGGTTTGTGATTCAGCAGTCTTACACAATTCACAGCCCTCACCATAGCACATACCCTCCCCAATGTCTATCACCCAGCCACCCCATCCTTCCCACTCCCCACCACTCCAGCAACTCTCAGTTTGTTTCCTGAGATTAAGAATTCCTCATATCAGTGAGGTCATATGATACATGTTTTTCTCTGATTGACTGATTTGGCTCAGCATAATACCATCTAATTCCATCCACATCATTGCAAATGGCAAGATTTCACTCCTTTTGATGGCTGCATAATATTCCATTGTGTATATATACCACTTCTTCTTTATCCATTCATCTGTCGATGGACATCTTGGCCCTTTCCATAGTTTGACTATTGTGGACATTGCTGCTATAAACATTGGGGTGCACATACCCCTTCGGATCCCTACATTTGTATCTTTGTGGTAAATACCCAGTAGTGCAATTGCTGGATCATATAGTAGCTCTATTTTCAACTTTTTGAGGAACCTCCATCTTGTTTTCCAGAGTGGCTGCACCAGCTTGCATTCCCACCAACAGTGTAGGAGGGTTCCCCTTTCTCCGCATCCCTGCCAACATCTGTCGTTTCCTGACATTAATTTTAGCCATTCTGACTGGTGTGAGGTGGTATCTCATTGAGGTTTTGACTTGGATTTCCCTGATGCTGAGCGATGTTGGGCACTTTTTCATGTGTCTGTTGGCCATTTGGATGTCTTCTTTGGAAAAATGTTCATGTCTTCTGCCCATTTCTTGATTGGATCATTTGTTCTTTGGGTGTTGGGTTTAATAAGTTTTTTATAGATTTTGGATACTAACCCTTTATCTGATATGTCATTTGCAAATATCTTCTCCCATTCTGTCGGTTTTCTTTTGGTTTTGTTGACTTTCTTTTGCTGTGCAAAAGCTTTTTATCTTGATGAAGTCCCAATAGTTCATTTTTGCCCTTGCTTCCCTTGCCTTTGGCAATATTCCTAGGAAGAAGTTGCTACAGCTGAGGTTGAAGAGGTTGCTGCCTGTGTTCTCCTTTAGGATTTTGATGGACTGCCATCTTTCAGCTATTTGCAAGCCCTGAAAAAAATTACAGGTCACTGATAAAGAATCTATATCTTCAAGGCTATGTAGTCAATATACTACCATAGTCAACTCTTTGGAAAAGAGTTAATGTTAAACAAATGTTTTTTAACATTTTTTTAAATTTTACATTTTAACATTTAATGTTAAATTTAACATTAATTATATATTTTAACATATAATGTATTATTTGTTTCAGAGCTACAGGTTTGTGATTCAGCAGTCTTACACAATTTACAGCCCTCACCATAGCACATACCCTCCCCAATGTCTATCACCCAGCCACCCCATCCCTTCCACCCCCCACCACTCTAGCAACCCTCAGTTTGTTTCTTGAGATTAAGAATTCCTCATATCAGTGAGATCATATGATACATGTCTTTCTCTGATTGACTTATTTGGCTCAGCATAATACCCTCTAATTTCATCCACATCATTGCAAATCGCAAGATTTCATTCCTTTTGATGGCTGCGTAATATTCCAGTGTGTGTGTGTGTGTGTGTGTGTGTGTGTGTGTGTATAAAGAAGATGTGTGTGTATATATATATATATATATATATATATATATAAAGAAGATGTGGTGTGTGTATATATATATATATCTATATCTATATCTATATATATATATCTTCTTTATCCATTCATCTGTCAACGGACGTCTTGGCTCTTTCAATAGTTTGACTATTGTGGACATTGCTGCTATAAACATCGGGGTAGTATTAGAAGTCCTAGCCACAGCAATCAGACAACAAAAAGAAATAAGAGTCATCCTAATCGGCAAAGAAGAAGTCAAACTCTCACTCTTTGCAGATGATATGATACTATGTGGAAAATCCAAAAGACTCCACTCCAAAACTGCTGGAATTCATACAGGAATTCAGTAAAGTGGCAGGATATAAAATCAATGCACAGAAATCAGTGGCATTCCTATACACCAACAACAAGACCGAAGAGAAATTAAAGAATCGATCCCATTTACAATTGCACCCAAAACCATAAGATACCTAGGAATAAATCTAACCAAAGAGGCAAAGAATCTGTACTCAGAAAAATATAAAATACTCATGAAAGAAATTGAGGAAGACACAAAGAAATGGAAAAATGTTCCATGCTCATGGATTGGAAGAACCAATATTGTGAAGATGTCAATGCTACCTAGAGCAATCTACACGTTCAATGCAATCTCTATCAAAATACCATCAACGTTTTTCAAAGAAATGGAACAAATAATCCTAAAATTTGTATGGAACCAGAAAATACCTTGGATAGCCAGAGGAAGGTTGAAAAAGAAAAGCAAAGCTGGTGGCATCACAATTCCGGACTTTAAGCTCTATTACAAAGCTGTCATCATCAAGACAGTATGGTACTGGCACAAAAACAGACACATAGATCAATGGAACAGAATAGAGAGCCTAGAAATGGACCCTCAACTCTATGGTCAACTAATCTTCGACAAAGCAGGAAAGAATGTCCAGTGGAAAACAGACAGTCTCTTCAACAAAAGGTGTTGGGAAAATTGGACAGCCACATGCAGAAGAATGAAACTGGACCATTTCCTTACACCATACACAAAAATAGACTCAAAATGGATGAAAGACCTAAATGTGAGATAGGAGTTCATCAGAATCCTAAAGGAGAGTAGTCTTTTTTAAATTGAGGAAGAGGTAGTTTTGACAACTTAACACCACTAAGCTCAAAAATAGTAGTACTTTATACTTGACTTAAATGTGACTAGAGATGAGGAATGGGGATTCTCTGGGCAACGTTTGGCTGTGTCTTTGAGAAAGTATCTGATTTTAATTTCAGTTGGTAAAACTTGAACACTGTTGGTGATTTACCAGCCACCATGTTGGAGACACATGCAAGAAAAAAAGGACACACATCATTTTAAGTGATTTATATAATTTATGGTAGTTACTGCCATCTTTCAGCTATTTGCAAGCCCTGAAAAAAATTACAGGTCACTGATAAAGAATCTATATCTTCAAGGCTATGTAGTCAGTATACTACCATTGTCAACTCTTTGGAAATCAGTGTATAAATTCAATGCATATGTAATATCTATTAAGGTATAAATGTGATTTTTAATTATCACACAAAATATCAAAATTAATTTTATATTTTTATTTTAAAATGTTTGTTCAGTGTTCATTGACTCTAAGATTGCTTATCTGTCATAAAATTCTCAGCTGAATGTGTCCTATAATGTAATAAAGAAATTATTATGTGTCACTTTACTGCTAGTATCATCAAATCAAAATGTGTATAAGACACTATTTTTTAAAAAGCTATAAAAACAATTACATGAGAAGAAACACTAAGACCAGACTCTGAATACTTTGAAATGAGAAAATAGCAAATGCACATTTAGCTTACAAACTAAAGACCTCTCTTTATTCATTCAACAAATAAATCTGCCAGATAATGCCCTGGTAGCTAAGATAGTTCCTGTGAATTAGATCTCCAGGACTTATCTACCTACTAGTTCCAAGTATGTATCTTAAACAACATCTCTCTTACTCCCCCACATCTCAGCTCCTGGTAACCACCATTCCACTTGCTGTTTTTTGGAGTTCATTTCTTTTTAGATTCCACATATAAGAGATAGCATGTAGTATTTGTCTTTCTCTGTCTGACTTATCTCACTTAGCTTAATGTGCTCAAGGTCCAACCGTGCTGTTGCAAATGGTAAGATTTCCCTTTTATCTCACGACAGCAGTATTCCATTGTATGTATATACACGCACCACATCTTTATACATTCATCCATTGATGAACACTAGGTTGTTTCCATATCTTGGCTTTTGTGAAAAATGCTGCATATTAAACTTTCTAAGAGACTAGATCTTAATTGTTCCCACCACTAGGAGAAATAATAAGTGGGGTACCTAGCTGGCTCAGTCGGTTAAGCATCTGACTCTTGATTTCGGCCAAGGTCATGATCTCAGGATTGTGAGATCGATCCCTGAGTCCAGCTTGAATCTGCTTGAGTTTCTCTCCTTCTCCCTCTGCCCCTTCCCCTGTTCGTGCTTTCTCTAAAATAAACAAATAAATAATATTATTTTAAAAAAAGAAATAATAATTATGGGGCACCAGAGAGGTGTTAGCTAATGCTACAATGGCAGTCATACTGCAATATAAATGTATCAAAGCAAGATGTTGTACCCCTGAAGTTTATATAATGTTATGTCATTCAATTATATCTCAGTTAAAAGAAAAAACAACACTTGTAAAAAAAGAAGTTTCTAAGAGTGGAAAAAAAATCTAACCTCACAGAGCTTAATCTAGTTCTCTCTCTAAGATTAATCTCAATTTTGGTAAATCCAATCATATAGGGATGTATTTTTTACCTTCAGTCATTGAGCTTTTATTATGATTATCATTATATCCAAATAATATTCAAGGTTCACATTAGTTATTTCATAATATATACACCAAATAGACAAAATAAATATTTGATTATTGATAGTTGCTTTGTCATGTTTTTTCAAGTATTTTTTAAAATTTATTCCGTGTGTACCTAAAATAAAACATAAAATAGATATTGTGCTTAGGAGAGCAATTGGTTTTTGAATTCCTTTCAGTAGCAGAGACTTCCTATTTTAAATTACTCTAAGTCATTTAGAAAAGCAAACGTCATCTGTTCCTCATAACTATTTGTATACCTTCTAGATCCCAGCCCGCAGGTTGGCAGGAATCTGCACCGTTATGTTGTTGGAGAGAACTATTCATGCTGCTGAAGAGGAGCATGAATGAACAGGGTGTGTTCAGGGATCTGCAGAAGTATTTTTCCTGAGCTGTATTGACTGTTCTTTAATTCCGATTGACTCATGCAAAACCACACACACTTCCCAGCACAACGAGGAATTAGGATGTCTATTCTTCATCCATGTTATTTGAGTAGATTTGGAAGACCAGCTGTTCTCTTCCAAGAACTGCTTCCTTTATCTTTCCATCACAAAATATCTTGCATTCAGAGAACTATATCTGGATGTAGATAGAAATGTTCCATGTACAACTATTATTATTGATGAATGATATCAGTGGGCAAAATCAGCTATGCATGCCTCATCTTAACCCTCCTCTCGTGTTTTATAATTGTCAATGACACGAATGCTTCTTAATCTGACCCTACCATCACAGGAATTTCCTTAAGGATAGGGAATACGTGTTACTTACATTTATATTACCAGTGTTTAGGAAATATTTGGACTTCAAGAGGCACTTTAAAAATGTTTGTAACAGTAGGAACAAAATGTCCCAATTCTCTATTTAATGTTTTGATCAATTAATAAAAGAACTCACAAGATACAGAAGAAAGATGCCAGTATTGTATCATCCAGAGCTTAGATTCTTGCTGCCAACCCTGCTTAATTTGTGGATCTTGCAGTGGTTCTCAACTCTGGCTGCACAATGGAATCATCTAGGGATTGTCTTTTTAGAAGATCCCACCCAGATCACATCTCAGATTAAACAAACCAAAATCTCAGGAAGTGAGATGCAAGCATCTGTATTTCTTAAAGCTCCCGAGTTGGTTTCGATATGCAGTTAAGTGTGGAAAACACTTTTGTAGAGGAACCTGAAGAATGCAGTCATTTCACTGATATATCTTTAAAAGAAAAAGCTAAGCTTATTTCAAAAACTGGTAACAATGAGATAACTAATTTAAATAGACTTAGAATTTGTTAGAGAAGAGTAATTAATATTTTATTTCCTCAATCTTGGTCAGTTGGAGAATATTTTTGGATGAAAAGATAAAATATACTTGCCCGAAAAGTTGCACAATGTGATACAAAATACATTGAACCTGGAGAAGCTTCCTGGGTTTTAGAGACCTTCACCTATAAATTAAACCGTGCATCTCAGTTTTCTCACCTGTCAAGAGACCAGGTTGGGCTGGATCATCTCTGATTCTCTCCAGCCCCACAATTCTATAGCTGGTTTGAAGAGCATTCTGAATAATTATTTTAATCAGTTTCTAAAATGTACTTTTCATTTGAGGGCATATCCTTCACAACTGTGATGAAACAGGCCTTTGATGGCCATCAGAAGTTTTTGTTTTATATTTAAGAGCTCTGTTATTCAGGAAAAATAAGTCTAGAGTCCTTATATCTTGATGAAAGGCTTTTCCTGGCTCAAATTC
Source organism: Zalophus californianus (assembly GCF_009762305.2). NCBI lineage: Eukaryota > Metazoa > Chordata > Mammalia > Carnivora > Otariidae > Zalophus > Zalophus californianus. The sequence continues at coordinate 150,124,967 of NC_045597.1, forward strand.
TTTAAGGCTGAGTCCAGATACCAAAATCCCTGCCCACCATCCACATGAATGCTTCCAGCAGTGTTGGCTATTATATTCTGTAAATCAGAGTTCATGGGATAAGGTTGATTCTGACCAAGAAATGGCTTTGTCAGCTAAAGAGAACTGCAAGAATTAATTCTAGCTGCCACAAATCTGTAGAGAAATTATATGATATGGATATTTTATGGTTAAGCATTAACACAATAAGCATACAATTAAGTCTCTCATTGAGAATTTCACCATGAACTTTAACATTATGTTCAGTCTTCCATCTTTCCTTCATCCTTTCATCATTGTTCGTAGAGTTAGTTGCTTAGCATCAATGATAATACCAATCCAATATTCCACTTTGTTTCTCAGTACCTTCACATATATCTCAAAACAATTCTGTGAGTCAAAGAACATCATTTTAACTTTTTAAAGTGAGGAAACTGAGGTTATAAGAAATTCAATAACCTGTCTAGAGCCAGTCAGGGACAGAGTCAAGGCTTGTGTCCTATATTCTTAACTCCAAGTCCAGGGTGTTTTTGCTATGGCTTGCTGTCATAACCAGGCACATCATTAGTCAGGTTGTTCTTTTTACTTACTTTTTTAAAAATGGACTCTTAGTTTTTCATTTGGTTTACAGTGACTACTTCTTCAGTTCTTTTCAGGGCAGAGGAAGGGACTGAACAGATTTACACACTCATGCTTGGAAACCACTTGAGACAATGTCATAACAGACTGATAAATGTCAGTGATGTCAAGTTATAGCAGAAGAAACAAAGTTCTGGGATCAAAGACCCTCATGTCAGTTCTGCCACCAGCTGACCATATCTTCTTGGACAAGGCACAATCTCTCCAAATCCCAGTCTCCTCAGCAGTAAAGGGATGCAGATTGAGAATTCCTTGTACTTTCTTCTTCAATCTCAATGTAATTATCTTAGTGCCATACACTGGATGATATTCAAATTGACCAGGTTGTCATTTTTAATTTTTTTCTTTCTATTTAGTACAGATTTCAGTTAATATTCTTTGTCTCTAGTGAATATTGTATAGGTCACAAATTTTTCCTTGAGTAAATGTTTAATGAAATAATTACATGTCTTATTGTGTTTTTCAAAATCATTAGTAAGCAACTGAAATCTTTTCTCTGTGGTCTTGATTAAATTGCTAGAAATGACTACCACATATCTGATTTCTCTACGTTTGTATTTCATTTCTTTACATATAATATATTGGCTAAATTATATTTCATTTCCCTTGATCTAATAATATTAAATATTGAACTTCCAAAAATTGTAGAAATCATTCTAATATTCTAATTATATAGGTGTTAACAAGTCTACCTGTACCTAAAGATCTGTAAAAAAAAATAATAATAATAACTGTGGTAGACAGAATTCCAGGATGGCTCCCAAAAGTCCTATCCTAATCTTTGGAACTGTGAATTAAATAGATATTACTCCCATGATTACATTACGTTATATGGCATGATTAATTCTAAAAAGGACAGATTATTCAGTGACTATTCTAATCACTAGAATCCTCTAAAAGCCAAGAGTTTTCTGGGTCTTGTTACAGAAGAGGAAGTCAGAAATTCAAAACACAAGAAAGACCTCACACACCATTGCTGGCTTGAAGACAGAAGAGGCCACTTGGCACAGAATGTACAGGTGATCTCTAGGAGCTGAGACCAGCTGTCCACTGATAGCTAGCAAGGAACGAAGACCTCAGCCCTGCAACTTCAAGGAATAAGAAGAATGAACTTGGAAGTAGTATCTCCTCTGAGCTTGCAGAGGAGAACTCAACCAGGTAATGTCTTGATTTCAGCCTTGTGATACCCTGACCAGAGAATACAGGTACACGATACCAGACTTCTGTGCTTCCAGTAAAACTGAACGAATAAATGGACACATTCTAAGTCATTACATTTGTGTCATTGTTACACAGAAGTAGAAAACTAGGGCGCCTGGGTGTCTCAGTCGGTTAAGCGACTGCCTTCGGCTCAGGTCATGATCCCAGGGTCCTGGGATCGAGTCCCACATGGGGCTCCCTGCTCTGCGGGGAGCCTGCTTCTCCCTCTGCCTCTGCCTCTCTCTCACTCTATCTCTCATGAATAAATAAATAAAATCTTTTAAAGAAAAAGAAATAGAAAACTAGTACATACCACCTTGGCCTCAATTTTCTTTTTGTAAAGTTAATAGTTATAGATGCAGACTACACAGAAAACAATCATTCAAAAATAAGTCAAATATATTTTTCACGGGAGGGCTTTGTTATAGCATTTATTCAAACTTTGTTCCAGCAAACATAAATCTAACTTATTCCACCAAATGATAAACTATTCCGTTTCAAAGCCATTCCAGAAAGTCCTTTTCTAATGCATTCCAGTGCTAAATAATTCATCATTAGGAAATTTGTTCTTAGTCCTCATTTCCTCCAGATAATGAAAATTAGCATACTTCATGCATACTATCTACTGCTCCTACCTAGGGATATTGGCCCTTATATAAAAATCCATACGTGCTGTTGTTAAAAAAAAAAAAATACATAAACACACTTCTTGAAGTTGTTAGAGGTGACGGGGAAGGACTGCAATGAGAACCAGAATGGTGGTACATACTCAGGAAATCTTAGCTTTCATCTTTTTTTCTCATGAGCCACAGGGCTTTTCTCTTAATATATTTCTCACAAGAAATTTCCTTTGATTTCTCATAATTTTAGTTTGATGTATACAAATGCTATATATTTGCTATATTCACTATGTATTGTAATTTTTCAAGTTCTGCCCTTTTTCCTAATTGGTAAATCACTTTCATGCATTTGATTCAGATTTTATAAGGGGGAATCTGGATTAGCTCACTTTATCCTACCATTCCGTGTTTAAGGCCAGAAACCAGCCTAAGGGTGCAGCCACTGGATTCGTGAAGCAAGAGAGGGATAAAGTCACAAACTCTATAACACGGCTGCCCACACAGGCAGGAGAGGCAGCAATCCCCCAGAGCAGACTTTGCCCAATGATCATCAGCTCTAGTAGAAACCTCATAACCTTCTTTCTCTCTCTTTTTCTGACTCACAAACTAAAAAGGTAAAAATTTGCTTTGCCTCTTCCTATCGAGATAAAAGGAAATCATACTTAATTGGCAGGAGGCCTAAGTACCAAAGAACAATCTCTGCAATTGAGAAATAACATTGCAACTGGTCTTCCCATAGAATATTTTACTAAAAAAAAAAAAATGTTCTTGAACATTATAGTATATATAGATATATATAGTATATATATATAGATAGATATAGTATAACCAAACATCTATAGAAGTGAGAAAGAAACAAAGGCAAAGTTAACTTGAAACTACCAGATAATTAGAACTGAGTGGAGAATAAAGTTATTAAATTGTATCCCTCAATCCTTCAAAAGATATCTGTCAACAGACATGAATTTTGATCTTGACATAGCTTATATTAAGATGGCCATTCTGGTGCTAAGTAGCCAACAGACGGTTTAGACAGTTCTAAATTTTAAGAATATATTAAATATCATAAAAACTCAAAAGGGGGATATCATCTCTTTCTAAAATAGCTGACAACAACCTGTAAAATTGATCTTGCCTTTGGATGACAGGTAATTCTTGGATACATGCAGAGGAGTTGAGAAATGCACTACTGATAAGGGTAATAGTTTGAGTAAAAGAATGACAAGGATGAAAATGAACAACACCAGCTAAGCTAATATCAAGACCTGGAGAAAAGCTTTTATTAAGTGTTTTAGAAGTTGACTTGTACCAGGTTAAGTGGTCAATATGAAGGAAATCTGGACAGAAAGATGTAAAAGAAACTGGTCATCAAAATTTCAGGAATACCAGACAACGTACTTGATAATAATGACTAACACTTATCCAACTTTATTTATGTGCCAGGATTTGTTCTTTATATATATATTAACTCATGCAATTCTCACAAAAACCCTTTGAGGTAGATTCTATTGTTTTTTCCATTTTAGAGATAAAAGATCTAAGGCAAAACTGGTTAAATGACTTGCCCAAGGTCATGCAGCTAAAAGAAGAATTTGAAAACAAAAATGTCAGTATCTATTTTTTATCACTCTACCTAGTTTTTCTAGCCTGTGCTTTCTTTCCTTTTGTGTGTCAAGAAAATTGGCTAGAGTATATAGAGAAACATATGCATATGTATTTGTGAGATGTGGATGAGGTCATTTTGTGTTATTACTTTTAGTTAATGGGAAAAGAAATGGCAACAATTAAATATGAATTGGGCCAAACTCAAACTTGGTGAACTAAAAAGAATATTCATTTTTTTTTAAATTCATTTGAAGGACTAATAAACAATAATTTCTTTGTGGGTAAATTTGCTTGTGAGCCTTTTTAAACCCTAAAATGTTTAAGGCAACATTCAATATGCCTTTTATTTCAAAGAGCATATAGTTTATAACTCTGAGCTGTCATTTATCCCTACTTCCCACAATTTATCACTGAGACCACAAACTTGAATACTCTTTTCAGAATTTTGCTGGGGTTACTTTCATCTATTTTTTTTAAAACAGATCTATAGAAACTTCTTGTCAGTTTGTCCTTTTCAGGCTAACAATTTGTGATAGTACTAACCATAAAAACAAAATTTAATAGCTGATTATTGTAAAAAACGACAACAACAAAACCAAAACAGCACTTTATGTGATGTTTGCCTATGATTCTTGATTGTATTGAAGTGGAAAAAGAAACATCAAATTGATTAGCAATTAGTGACTTTTTCCCCCTGAATTTATGCTTAGATACTAATCATTGAACTTGTACTTCTTTCTTTCTTTCTTTCTTTCTCTTTCTTTCTTTCTTTCTTTCTTTCTTTCTTTCTTTCTTTCTTTCTTTCTTTCTTTCTTTCTTTCTTTCCTTTCTTTCTTTTTCTTTCTTTCTTTCTTTCTTTCTTTCTTTCTTTCTTTCTTTCTTTCTTTCTTTCTTTCTTTCTTTTTCTTTCTTTCTTTTCTTTCTTTCTCTCTCTCTCTCTCTCTTTCTCTCTTTCTTTCTCTCTTTCTTTTTTTTTTCTTTTAGGTAGGCTCCACACTCATTGTGGAGCCCAGCCCAACATGGGGCTTCAACTCACGACCCTGAGATCAAGACCTGAGCTGAAAACAAAGGTCACATGCTTAACCTACTGAGCCACCAGGCACCCCAAACTTGTACTTCTTTCATCAGTCAAGTTCATGGAGCTAGGGAAGCATGCTTCCTGATCACTCCATTTTTTTGTGTTTCTTATTCCAGTGATAGGTTTACACTTTTGCTGAAAGAAAAAGGTTTTAATTAATTAATTAATTAATTAATTAATTAAACTTCTATGCTGAATTTAACTGAAGGGTGGAAAAATCCCAAAGAAGTAAGACCACTAAAGCTTGCATAAAAACTTAGAGGTCTGACCTATTTAAATGATAGTGGGTTGTGATAGTAAGTTATTTTTTTAATGTTAAAGTATCTATGGAAGTGAGTAAAAGTTGAATAATTCATTTACATTTCTCAAATGGATGGTCTTTCAACATAAAAACTTCTACAAATCAGTTGAGTGTGATGGTTTTCCTTTGACTCAGGAACCCCTCATGTGGCCTTCTCATGTTTACATTGTTTTTAAGTTTCCTTTAGAGATCTAAATGAACAAAAGATTTCAGCAACTTTAGAAGAAACCACCAGAGTTTACATGGATCTATTAAACATTCCTCTAAAGTTATTTTGTTTCTAATGATCTTGGATGTGTACAGTCACTTCCAAAAGGCATATTTATTTTCTTTTATCTTTGTCTTCTCAAAGATCTCACAATTTTTTAAGATGGATACCCAATGATTAAATTACAATCCAATATCTAAAATAAAAGCTGAATATTTAATGCTTTAGACGTTCTTTCTTTTTTTTTTTAAAGATTTTATTTATTTATTAGAGAGGGAGAATGAGAGATAGAGAGCATGAGAGGGAAGAGGGTCAGAGGGAGAAGCAGACTCCCCGCCGAGCAGGGAGCCCGATGTGGGACTCGATCCCGGGACTCCAGGATCATGACCTGAGCCGAAGGCAGTTGCTTAACCAACTGAGCCACCCAGGCTCCCAATGCTTTAGACTTTCAATCTCCTGCAAGGATGGGAAGTAACTAGGTTCCTATACCATGAAATCTCTAATTTTACATATGCAATGTTATTTTTTTTTAATATGCCACAATTTTTATTGCAACGTGGCCATTTTTGTGAGTGTGGGGAGTTTGATCTAAATATGCCATGTTTAATAAATAACCATCTAAAGGGCCTCTCATCTGTCTAGGCATATGTGAGTAACCTGATATGGAATACTTACCAGTGCTCAATAAAATTTCCAGTTTTTTATACCAGAAATTTTCTTCTGAGAACATACCTTAGGTCTTATTATTTTGTTTAGCCCATGAAAGGTGATCAGAGGTAGCATGCCAATTACTAGTGAGAACAGGTGATAGTTGTCCAATTCTCCATGATCTCTTTGGCTGACAAAGGTAACCCTAAAGCCTCCTGTTAATATGACAGCAGAGCTTCTATCCATTTGATTCCCTGAGTGACCATGATGAGCAAAACCCATACTGATCTGCAAAACCTGTGTTGTTTTGTATATTCTGTATACAAGTCTTTTTATCAAATAGGTGAATTGCAAATATTTTCTCCAGTCTGTGGCTTGTCTGTTCATTCTTTTAGTATCTCTCACAGAGCAAAAGTTCTTAGCTTTAATGAAGTACATTTGTTTTCCTTCCATGGACAGTACTTTTGGCGTTGTATCTGAAAAGTCATAACCAAACCCAAGGTCATTCAGACAGATTTCATCCTAATTTTCTCCTAGAAGTTTTATAGCTTTGCAATTTACATTTATCTTTGGTACATTTTGAATTGATTTTGCATAAGCTGTGAAATCTGTGTGTGAGTTCATGTTTTTGCATAAGAATATCTAATTATTTCAACACCATTTGTTGAAAAGACTATCTTATCTTCATGGAATTACCTTTGCATTTTTGTCAAAAATCAATTAACAGTATCTCTGTGGGTCTACTTTTTGGCTCTCTATTCTGTACCATTAACCGGGGTTCCATTTTTTTCTCAGTACCAGACTGTTCTGATTCCAGTAGCTTTATAATAAATCTTGAAATGTAATATTGAGAGTACTCTGACTTTATTCTTGTTTTTCAGAATTGTGTTGGCTATTCTAGGCCCTTTATCTTTCCATATAAATTTTAGAATAATTTTTTCATAGCCAGCCCAAGGAGCTAACTCCAAAAATACTTGTGGGGATTTTGATTGGGATTATGTTTAATATATAGATCGGGCTAGGAAGAATGGACATCTTAGATATTCCATTTTCCAATCCATGAAAATATCTTTCCTATTTATTTGGATATTATTTTTTTCTTTCATCAATAATTTACAATATTCCACATACAGATTCAGTACGTATTTTGTAGATTTAAAACTAATTACTTCATCTTTCTTTTTTGTGCTATTGTAAATGCTATCTTTTTTTTTTTAATTTCACATTCTAATTGTTAATTGCTGGTACATAGGAAAGCAGTTGCCTTGTGCCTTTCTTACTTTAAACATTTTAAGTTTGGGGGTTATTTGTTACCAATCGACTGTCTTGATGAATATGAATATTGTACCTAAAGCATGCTGAATCCCTAATAAAAACCTAAAACATGCATTACTATCATTGGGATCTAATAGCTGGTGGTAGGGCATCATCATACTGGAAACTGAAAAGATAGAGATTTGTGCTTTACAGCATGGTGAAACATTTGCTAAGGCCTATAATAACATGAAAGGCAGATCATGTTCCCAATGCACTTGTAGCTCTAAAGGAGTATGTTGGAAAGCAAAATGTTGGTTATGTGTTTTGGTAACCACTGGATAGTTTGGCAAGAAACAAATGAACTAAGGAAAGAACTAGCCAGTTTCCAAAGCAGAGGGGAAAGGAAATAGAATGAGTCCAGACATTACTTTTTCATCCCAAACAATGAAAGTCTTATCTTTCATTGAGAAATACTTTGTGGAACCAAAATCCACTAAAAACCTTTCAAATGATTAAATTACATTTGGGCAAGGAGCAAATTGGGGGGGGGGGGGGACGCTTAAGTCCTTTCAACTAGAAAAAGAATTCATTATTATTAGATCCTAGGGTATCAAAGTACCTGACACTAAGGAGAGAGAGAGAGAAAAAGAGAGAGAGAGAGAGAATGTGGAAGAGAAAACAGAAATGTAGCAGTTCTGGGAACTATATCTCAAAAAATAGGGTTGATCTGGTTACTAGCCCAAGGAGCTGACTAAAAGCACATAGATCAGAATCTTACTGAGTCTGTTCCTCTCCTCTTCCAGACTTTAAATGATCTTTGGGCTCCCCACCTTATATAGGCAGAAAATGAGTTAAGAAAGCAAGTACATATTCCCCAGTGACCACTTAAGATATGGCCAAGAAATACGTTGGAAAAGGAACACTCTCCCAGAGGGTGTAGCTAGTGACTTGAAAAACAATGAACAATGCCCAGTGAATACAATCAGGGCACAACCAAGGAACATTCCATACCCCCAGGGTAGGGAACCTCATAATATCTTCCCATTGGAATTTTAGAATTGCTATGAACCAGAGTTTATAGAAAGTTCCCCGTTCTTCCTCTTTCTGAATGGGAGTATTTATTGTTTTCTTTTCCCACCATTGCATATTGTGTGTCTGTCTTGTTGGGAAGGTAGCACATTTTCACTGATTTTAGCTCCCTATTCTTCAAATCAAGGGAAGCCACATTAAGACCTGAGAATAAACCAATGCATATTACTCAGAGATCCTGGATTCTAAATTCCATACCATGACTGGAATGGACTTTTGTGTTATCTCTTTTAGGTGGTGATGGGTGTGTTCTATGTGCAGGAAGGAGAGTGAACAGAATATTTGATAATCAGAAAAGCAAACTGTGATGGATATTAATATTGTTCCCAGAGATTTCTGATTCTCCTCGCCTTCCAGGAACATTCATTCTCTAAGTTATACATAGCCATAGGATTTGTTTTGACCAATGAAGTGTGAATGATAGTGAAGTGTCACACCTGAGCAGAAGCACTTAAGAAATTCAATTCTCCATCTTCTTTGATCCCACCAAACATAAACTTGAAGCCTCATGTTTAGATAGCAACAGAGCTTCAATCAAGGTGGTCTCCTGAGCAACTCCAATAAGCAGGTTGCCCTTTGCCAGCCTGGATTACACACTTAGCATGAAGAAGAAATAGATCTCTGTTATTTTAAGCTACTGAGATGTGGGGATTCTTTGTTTGGCAACATAAAGTAATCTGTTCTGATGATTGCACAAGATAAATTACATAACAGCACTTGACACTTGAATGGATTAAAACTCAACTCGGTAGATAAATAAAAATGTTCAAATTGTGCATGAAATTCTTAGGAAAAAGATTCTTGATTTTAGTCAAGTTTCTATACCCTTCTAAAATGCAGTAGTCATAATAAGCATATGAAAAAAATAAGATATACAAATCTAGATAAAGTCAACCTTGTGAAGTTTGTTTTTTGAACCTTTCTACTTCCTTTTTCTGGGGCTATTCAGTCTCCAGAGAGCCTTAATCTCCACTCACCAACCTCAACCTCTAAATACATAATTGTACACAACTCGGAGCATGATAGTTTTGGAGAATATGTAAAAGTGGTGCCATTTGGAGTTAGTGCAAATTATCTCCATTATTTGGTTTGGAAAGCTCGAAGAAAATGATATGGGATGTGAAAAATAATGAACAGGTTTATACATGTGTACACTAGAAGCAGTATTCAATCATGCTTTCCCTGTTCCCCTTTTCTCTTTTCTTCTACTCATCTTTTATTTTCTCTTCTTACTGCGCCCTTAAAAAGGTAATTTTGAGGTAAAATGCAACAATTAGATGTGATATCAGGAAGACATATGTGATGATGTGTTCATTTAAGGTTCTTTTAAAATCCATATTTTAAGATGCCTTATTTACTTATCATACAGGAATCACAATAAATTCCATTTTAGAACTTGAAGATTAAAATTCAGAGAAGTTCATTGGTCTGAAGATTCATGATAATAGGGAAACTCAGGTGCTCTAGTTGGTGAAAACAAATACAACTAAATGGTAATAATGGAGGATCTCAAATATTATAAGCAGCAGATGTGGTACTCCTTATACTTACAATTTTCACTAAATGTTAAAGGAAATAGCATTTTATTCTAAAATAAAGGCATATTTTTATGAAGTATGTCCTAATTCTCCTATTTCCCAAGAGACTATTATAATAAATAGTAAACCATTATCTTAGGAGTTAACACCTAGATAAGGCCTACAATTTCCAATGTCCTTTGGGTTTAAGAAATTCGGTGTTTAATACGTTAATTTCCAGTGACAAGAAATCAACAAATACCTATTTGTTAACAGTATTTTTTCAATATTTCAACTTTAAATGGAGTGCATATAGATTTTGATAAAATATGACAAAAAAGTATGAATTTTTTACAGCTGTAAAGTGCCCTAACACAAAACACACACGACAAAGAAAGTCTGTGAGTGCAGAAGCCATTTTGATTCTCTCAGGAATATGTTCCCAGGATCAGACCATTGACTGAGGGCTTTCTTCCATGACTGTGATGAGACTCAGCTGGGCCTCTAACAATCCTCTCTGGGGAGCTGGCAAGTCCAAAGGACATTGCTGCAACTGGTTCCCTTGCCCCCACCTTTCCTCCGCTGCCCTCAGTGAGACTGACTGTCTGGGAAGACAAAAGTGTGCAGACAGAAAATTCGTTCGACATCAAGTCGAAAGCAGGGCCAAAACCCACTTTCTTTAATGTAGGCAGTGACTTTCCGCCCACAGCTTCCATCTCTCTTAAGTGTTCCAGTCCTGACAGCTCATGAACAATCTTTTCCTGTGGACAACTGCCAGGTACTTGATTATTATATTTTTCTTTCTAACTTTGAACTGAATTATCTTTCATTGGTTGAAAATCTTTCAGAAATATCCCCCAATTAAAGTTAACTCTTTCTTTTAGTCTTTCCCTTTACTTATGGAAAACTTAGAGATATGAGGTTAGCTAGAACTAAAATGAAATTCGAGCTAGAAAAGAAAAAAATTGAATATACTTTGTTGACACGGGGAAGAAACTGACTGATGTAGGGAAAGTGGTCAATATTTGATATTATCTATTATTTCTCTTCAACATAGGCCTCAACTTCTGATACCATACCTTTTTTTTTTTTAACTTTTTGGATAATTGCATTTAATTTATTTTCATATTCATTAGTATAGCTACACAGAGTCTGCTTTTCTCCAATCTAATTTTATCTTAGAATTTTTCATTATAGCTTATGGAAGCTACAACATGTAGAAGGTACTAAATGTGACTTTGTATATATATATATAAAATTCAATATGGCTATGTTGGTCAGAATAAAATGAGAAAGTTGAACCAAACTCATTAAAATCCTGTTACACTGATATTTCTACCAAGTAAATATGATAATAAAGGATAAGAGAATGGTACTGAGAGGCTTCAAACACTAGATATAATTATCAAATCAAGAGAAAACACATAAATGTTCTTGAATTCTCATCCTCCTTAAAAAAGTGTAATAAAAATTAGGGATGCCTGGGTGGCCCAGTCAGCTAAGCATCTGCCTTCAACTCAGGTCATGATCCCAAGGGCCCTGGGATCGAGCCCCACATCGAGCTCCGTGCTCAGTGGGGAGTCTGTTTCTCTCTCTGCCTGCCTCCCCCTGCTTGTTTGCTCTCTCTGACAAATAAATAAAATATTTAAAAAACAAAAAAGAAAAAGTGTAATAAAAATTAATCACTAGGCCTAGTTTTGCCTAGACCAACTGGTTTTCTATACAAAGTAAATTCCAAATTTTTAAGCTATATTTCATTAGGAAAGTAATTGAGGTTCAAATCTCATGAGGAATCAGTAAATTGGTTTCTTTGGATGTGTGTGTAAACATTGATCCATATATAAAATATCCAATGAGTATAAGACAATATAAACATGTCCTATCTTTCACATAAAAGAATTATTGAGTATGTATTTTTATATGTAACATTGTGTAAATTTAAGGTGTACAACATGTTAATTTGATATATCACTGCCATAATGTGATTGCCATTGTAGCAATATTTAGCACCTCTATCATATTATATAATTATCCTTTCTTTTTAGTGGTTGGTAAATTTTTTTAGTGGAAAAAGGTCAAGAGACAATTCTACAATAGTGAAGGGCATGCTTTTTTGGAATAAACAATATTTTTCAAAAAAAATCCTCTTTAGCTGTCATATCCTAATGACACACACCATTTCTAGTTCCCATATAAATGCTTCCATTTCATTTGAGGACAGGTGCCATATGAGGTCAAGAATACGGTGGTCAGAACAAGTATTACACATTGGCAGTGTTAGACATGACTTCTGGATCAAAGAATGAGAAGTTAATATCTTTCCATTCATAGTGTCAGTTAAAAACTCAGTCTTTGGTGGTGATGATGAATGGGTGGGGAGGGCCTTGTATAGTTTTCTTTCTCTTGCTGTGGTTTTTTAGAATGTTTCAAAAATATATACACTGTGCCAAAATAAACCACATAGTTTTTAATAAAATAATTGGAGAATTTTATAAATTTGAATGGTGTTCTCTATTTTGATATACAAAATCTGCAAAGGAAAAAAAGTTATAGCTTTCTATAGGTAACTGAGGCATTAAAATATTAGTGGTAATAGTTGTGGCAATAATAATAATAATAATAATATTATATTATATTATATTATATTATATTATATTATTATATTACTTGGAAAAGGAAGCATGTATGGAAGTTCTAAACAAATTGCACTTGCCACAGTAGCAGATCTCTGTCCATTTGGGAGGTGACAGCAAGATATATTTTCATTAAAATCCAAGACTTCTTTCCACCTTCACTAGAGCACCTGTTGACAAAATCCATCAAAACTTTAAGGAAGAGCACAAGGTATAAATCTCGTGTTTAACAAATTAAAGGATTTTTGAAGTAATATTAATTGTCACTTTTGTCCCCTCTTTTTCTTAGCTCATAAATTTTAATTTCAGGTAACTAGTTTAATCTCAACAGATACTACACAGAGAATATTTAGTTTATGATGCAACTTGAGGAAAACTGTCATTCCATACATTCATTCGTGTAACAGAAATCCCAGGATGGTAATTTCCTGGAAGGCAGAGCCATAGTCTTTTACCCCAATTCAAAATAATAAGGATTGTATTAGTTCCCTATTGCTGTTGTAATGAAATGCTACACACCGAGGGGCTGAAAACAACACACATTTGTTATCTTACAATTCTGAAGATCAGGAGTCCAAAATGAGTCTTACAAGCTAAAATCAAGGAGTTGGCAGGGCTGTGTTCTTTTCCAGAGGCCCTAGAGGAGAGTGATTCTTTGCCCTCTCCAGCTTCTAGAGGCCACCACATTCCTTGATTTGTGGCTTCCTTCCATTTTCAAAGTCAGCGATGGCTGGTTGAATCTTTTTCACATCATATTACTCTAACACTTCTGCCTTGCTATTCCACAGTTTAAGAAACCTTGTGATTACCTTGAGCTCAGGCAGATCATCCGGGATAATCATACTATTTTAAAGCCCCCTGATTAGCCACCTGAATTCCATCTGCTTCTTTAATTTCTTTTGCATTGGAATTTAACTTATACACAGGTTCTAGGCATTAGACTATCACATCTTTGGTGGGTCGTTTTGCTACCTGGCTATTCTTTATGCATTTGTGAAATTGAGCATCTTAAGGAGGTGATTTTCTATATGAAACATGTGGTTACTAATATATTTCCATGAAATTTCCCAGCAATTAAAACCATCTGCCTCTTTTCCTAAGGCCATATTCTTGTTATATGTAACATTTTCTTTCTTTGGAGAAAAAATATTTCAAAAATATTTATTTTCCTTAAATGAGTTAGTTGCTAGGAATATACTCAGGCATACAATTAATTAAAAACTTCGTAGAAAAAGTTACAAAATTTCCATATTTTAAAAATGGTGTGTGTCAGCAATAGTTTCAAGAGAGTAATTCTTTTTTTAAAAAAGATCTTATTTATTTATTTGAGAGAGAGAGATTGAGAGGGGGGAGGGTCAGAGGGAGAAGCAGACTCCCTGCCAAGCAGGGAGTCCCGACGGGGGACTCGATCCCGGGACTCCAGGATCATGACCTGAGCTGAAGGCAGTCGATCAACCAACTGAGCCACCCAGGTGCCCAAGAGTAATTCTTTAATAATTACTGATTTGTAAAGAATCCTTCAAATCAATAGTTCTTTAAAAATTTGTCTTATTGAAGCATTTTCTTTTATGCATTAAGAGGCTACTTTACTTGGTTAATTGCATGCAACCTTGTTTTTTATTAATATAGGAAATAGTGAATTTAACATATAAACAATTGTGTGTTTATTATTTTATATCTCTAAAGGTGTTGTACATACTTTACCTACCCTCCATCCCAGAAAATCATTTATTTGCTTTCTGTCATTATAGATGAATTTGCATTTATAGAGTTTCATAAAAGTAGAGTCATATATTACATACTCTAAGTTTGGTTTCTTTCAATGAGCATAATTATTTTCATATGTATCAAGACTGGTGACTGACTTCTTAGTTCATTGCTTTTTATAACTGAGTAGTATTCCATTTTATACTGGATTCTACAATCTGTTATCCATTGACCTGTTGTTGGAGATAGGGATTGTTTCCAGTTTAGAGTTATTGCAAATAACATTCGTGAACAAGTATGGATATATGCTTTCCTTTGTATTGAGTGAATACCTAGAAATGAAATGACTGGGTCATATGGTAGAAGTATATTTAACTTCTTAAGGAACTGAAAACTGTTTTTCAAAGCAGTTGTATCACTTTGCATTTGTGCTAGCCGTGTGCCGTGCAGGAGGGTTTCAGTGTTATTTAGCCTCATCAACATTCTAATTTTATTTTTATTTTTTTTCTAATTTTAGACTTACTAAACGGTGTTCAGTGTTACCTAATGGTTGTAATTTATATTTCTCCATTGACTGATGATGTTACCATTTTTTCATGTACTTCTTACCACACACACACACATATATTTTCTGATAAAGTGTCTATTGAAATCTTTTGTTTGATTTTTTTTAATATGGAACGCTTCACAAATTTGTTTGTCATCCTTCTGCAGAAACCATGCTAACCTACTCTGTATTATTCCAATTTTAGTATATGCCCCGCCAAAGCAAACTCTCTTTTGTTTTTTTTTTTTTAATTGGGTTGTTTGTTGTTTCATTATTCGATTTTGAGAGTTCTCTATGTATTCTGAATACAAGTTCTCTATTAGATGTGTGGTTTGCAAATATTTTCTCCCCATGTTTGTTTTCTCTTTTCATTTCTTTAACGATTTTGTTCAAAGAGACAAAGTGCTTAACTTTGATGATGTTCCGTATATCAACTATTTCTTTGATATATATTGTGATTTTGGTGTTATATCTAAGAAAACTTTACCCAAAATCAAAAAGATTTTCTCTCACATTTTCTTCTAGTGGTTTTATGGTTTTTGGTGCTTCGCTTAGGTCTATGAACTATCTTAAGTTTATTTTTGTATATGGAGAAAAGTATGGATCAAGATGTTTTTTTAAATAAATGGATACTCAATTATTCCAGCACAATGTAAGAATTCTATTTTTTTCTCCATGGAATTGACTTTGCATCTTTTTTGGATATCAATTGACCATATATGTATATGTCAACTTCTGTAATTTCTATTAGGTTCTGTCAGTCTATTTGTTTATCCTTATACTATGATCGCACTATATTGACTACTGTAATTTATAATAAGTCCTAAAGTCAGATAGTCCTAATCATCCAACTTTATTCTTCTTTTTCAAGTTTTTTTCTCTATTCTGGGTGATTTGTATTTTTTTTTAAGATTTATTTATTTATTTTAGAGAGAAAGAGAGCGCGCACGCATGTACAAGCGGAGGGAGGACCAGAGGAAGAAAGAGGACCTCAAGCAGACTCCACACTGGGCACACAGCTTGACTTGGGGCTCAATCTCACGGCCCTGACAGCATGACCCTGATATTGTGACCTGAGTGGAAATCGAAAGTCCGTCACTTAACCTACTGAGCCACCCAGGTGCCCCCTGGGTGATTTGTATTTCTATATGAAACTTAGAATGAGCTTGACAGTTTCTACCAAAAAAAAAAAAAAAAAAAAAAAAAAAAACCCTGCTAGGATTTTGACTGAGACTGCATAAAATTTATAGTCCAATTTGACATCTTAACATTATTTTGGGTTTCTTTTCATATATGAGGTATATCTCTCCATTTATTTAAAGTTCCTTTGAAATCTCTCATCAGAGTTTTAAAATATTCAGTGTATGGGTCTTCTACATATTTTTCAGATTTGTTAAGTATTTTATCTTTTAATGCTATTGGAAATGGTATCTCTTTAAATTTAAATTTCCAATTTTATGTTGCTAGTATATACGATAAAATCAATTTTAGCATGTTCATCTGCTATTCTGCAATGTGTTAACCTCACTTAGTAGTTCTACTTTTTTATTTTCCAATCTGGATGACTTTCATTTATTTTTCTTGCCTTACTACCTATCTAGAATCTCTCATACAATGATAAATAGGAGTGGTGAGAGTGAACATTCTTGCTTTCTTGCAGGTCAGAGGGAGAAAGTTATATATACACATAACCATGTAAGAATAAATTACATGGCCCTTTGCCCCGGATATGAAAAATAAAGTTCTATTATGTAATCACAGTACAATTATCAGTTTTGTTAATTTACATTGATATAATTCTCATATTTTGCATCAATACTCCAATTTTGTCAGTTGTTCTAATAATGTTTTTTACACCATTTCGCCCCTCTATTAGAGTATGCAGCCTAAGGCCAGATATTGTGCCATCTGCCATCTCTCTTTAGTTTCCTTTGATCTTGAACATCTCCAACAGTGTTTATCTTTTCTAACATTGATGTTTTGAAGAGTAAAAACCCCTTTTTTAAGTCACATGTTCTTCTCTTACATTTATCTGATGTTTCCTCATGAGTAGGTAGTTGTTATTGTATTCTCAGCTAGAATACTGCATTAGCTGGGCTGTATCTTTCCAGGTTCTCACATCTGGAGACATATCATATCCATCTATCCTTTATTGGTGATGTCAGTTTTGATCACCTCATTAAAATAGTATTGAAATCCCCACTGTATAATTATGAGTTTTTCTCCCTTGAAATTAATAATTAGTCTATGGGGAGACACTGTAAGATAATGCAAATATTCTGCTCCTAATAAAAAATTCTTTATAAATTTGTTGTACATTCATTATTTTGCCTAATTCTATGTAAAACATACTGTTTATCAAATGATTATTTCCCAACTTTAACATTCCCTCCACATTGATCAGTTGTCTGTATTTACTGTAAGGAAGAGATCTTCTTTCTTTAATTATTCATTTCTCCACTTATTGTCAATATGGACTCATGAATTCCCATTCATTCAGTGGATTATAATTCATTAATGCTAATGAATAATTCACTGGTGCTAAAATTGTCCCAGATTTGACCAATAAGTGGCCCTTCAAACTGGCAGTTGTATCCTTATGGCAAGTTCCTGTCACTCTTTTTATTTTAGTACTTCCTTATTTTCTGGCATAACAAGAAGCACCAGAACCATGTTGTACTTACTGTGTCCAGCCCTGGTATCAGATTTTTCAAGGTGCCTTTGTTCATTTTAAGGAAGAGTGGTAACAGAGAAGAAGTTATGGGCACTAGGTGGGTTCATTGCTACTGGGGTGGCATTTCTTCCTGATCTTTCCTTGGACAGAGCTAAGAAAAATATGCATATATACATGCATATACATAGACTTATCTAAACTATAAATACCCACAGACATATGTACATGTATACATAAACAGTCACACACATGCACACTAATAAAATATTTAAGAAAACATAAGTTCACAGTAGTACATCCAATTCCAATCTAGCCCTATTGGGCTTATATTTGCCTTTCCCCCATTCAAAATCTATTGTTTTTCCATAGGGAAACCTCTGGTTCCCAACATCAAAACGTTTTCCCATTTGTTCAACTATTTAATGCATCTAAAATAGTTTCAGAATGTTTTGTCTACATTAGTACAATCAACAACCCTATTAAAAACACTTCAGGATTTGTCTGTGAGTCTTCACACACTACTTTGCTCAAGACTAAGGGTATATAAATACTGTGTTCATAAATTACTTTGATTAGTTTGTTATTTCACTTACTTTCCCTATAGCATCTTCATGGTAGTCAATGGAATTACAATTAGGACATTTGTTTCAGTGTTGTTTCAGTTTTTGTGTTACCATTTATCTTAATTTATATCTAAAAATAGGTAGAATGTTACATGCTTTCAAACGTCAAAATTATATAAGACGGCATACTCAAGAAAGTGCTACTGTCTCCTCCTTATGCCTTCTGTTTCATTCTTACCTCAAATTTTCCTACCATGTTTGTCTTTTCAAACTACTATGAAACTGTGATTTACAAATCAAGCCATGACAGCATTTGAACTTGGAGAAAATTCAACATTTATATATTAATTAATAATTTGACTTCTGCTTTTTCCACTGTTCTCAACTCAATTACAATAGTTTCATTTGACAACAAAAAGCTGTAAATACAAACATAAATACAGGCACTATTGTTTGGCACCTCTTGATTATAAAATTGTCATTCTTATTATCCAGAGTATACATATGTGTGCATATGGGTGTGTGCTTCTCATCAAAATGAGAACACAATCATATAAAATCTCATAGGGAATGCATTGACCTCTGAAAATTCGTCCATTCCAAGTACAAGCAGGATGTGTTCTTTTCCAATTCTCTTTCTCAGGAATCATACCATAATTCAGAAAAAAAGAAAAGAAAAGAAAAGGATGCCATCTTTAATAAGTTTATGTATAAGCCATTATTTTTTTGCCCTGCAGTAACATATGAGGCACATAAATAAGTTTTATTTTGAAAAAATAAGTAAATATATACATTATATTAAACGCAATGTGTCCATGTTCTTCCTAATGGTATGACTGTGACTAAATATAAGGAAAAACATGAATTTAACCGACAACTTTTTTTTTTCACATTCTTCATTTGAGTTTTGTTGGGAAGTGTACTCATAATACAGAATTATTTATTAACTAAAGAATGAATAGAGATTCAATGATCATAATCAAATTACAGGTGTAAAATAAAATCGAATTTATCCAACTACCTGTTTTCTTGCATCTCTTCCTCCTGTCTTCGATTCCACTCCTAAGCCAGCGAGCACTCTGGTTCCTACTTCACAGATTTGCTCAAATCCTTTTTCCATCTCGAAATCTCGAAATCAGTTCCTTTTCCAAGTTAAGTCATACATTAAGTTCACATTCTTTCCTCTCACTTCTCAGATTTCACTTTAACATATCAAGACTTACTGATTACATAAGTCTAGAAACGGCATTGCAGTAAATTGGTAATTTTGTGGTGAATTAATAGCCAACCTATTATCAGATCATCTTAATAATTGCAAAAATGACAGAAAAACACTTACAGGATTACAGTCTGACAGCAACAATATAATGTTAGATATTTGGCTTTAAATAATAAAATTTGATAAAGTTTTATTTTCTTACATTAATATTTCATAATTTAAGACCTGTCTCCCACATCTTACTCTTTTATTCAGATAGGAAACGATTGCTATAGTCATAGATATCTTATGTAAGCAGCATTTAAAAAAAAAAGCATTACACTAAAATATGAGTTGGGAATATTTTGACTACAACAAAAAAATTCAAGACATAATAAAAAAATAAGTAATAAGATATTCTTATGTAAATTCTTTTACATTTTGTAGTTATTGTGGTTTTGTTTTATTTTGTTAGTGTGAATATAATTTTGCCACTTTGGTATGAAAGCAACAGTTCTATTTTATAATATATGGAAGTTCCTCATCAGCATAGTTGTTTGAAGCATCAAGATTGAGTTTAGTTCTCTAATGATACCAGATGCTCTACTCTTTTGCAACATTAGCTCATGGTCTGAGGAGAATTGTAACATGTGGCAGACTCAGCAAAGAGATGAATTCCAAATCCTTAGCAGAGTTCTGAAAAATGGCAATAATATTTTAGCAAGGAAAACTCAATACACATGGTCTTGGCAGCAGTCCCAAGCTCAGACTGGTTCCACCCTTTTTCTTCACCTACATTTCCAACTTTGTTTCAGAATGGTTATTGTTGCAGATCTGAGAGGAAGGACAAACTAAAAGCCTCTAAGGGCAAGCAGATAAAAAGTTTGATCAAAGTTGGGGGAAATAAGAGGGAAGTTGATCATTTGGTGGTTTGGTGTTGTTTAGGAAATCTGGAAATGCTAGAAGTATTGTGGATCCCAGAAAGCTTTGGATAGGTAGTTTTACAATAATTGAGAACATGTATTTAACACAATGACTAATAATCTGTGGAACTTGATGCCCAAGGGTTGATGCTTCCTGAAGATGTAGCCATTTTAATAGCAATTTTGAAGAAAATATAAATAATAAATACAGCTAGTTTAGAATTACTTTATTAAAAACACAGCATATTAAGATGATCTCTGAGGTTCTCCCATTCATTTCTTTTTTTTTTTTTACTTTTTTTATTAAAATTTTTTATTAGCATATAATGTATTATTTGTTTCAGGGGTACAGGTCTGTGATTCATCAGTCTTACACAGTTCACAGCGCTCACCATAGCACATACCCTCCCCAATGTCTAACTCCCATTCATTTCTATCCAAGGAGTCACTCTGAGTCTCACAGTGAACACTAGGCTGGGTGAACCGTGTCCTGGCCTGGAGGGCAGCTTGAATGCTCTCCCTAAAGTATAGTAAGTTTATTGAACAAACAATCTGTGTATATTCATAAAGATTACCTCTTATCTGGCTGTAAAGGAGAACAGCCTTGTGAGTTATTTACCAGATATTAATTTGGTATCTGCTATGACCTAGGGAGCCTATTGGGTTATTAAAACAATAGAGTAGTTTAAAGATAATTATTGAAATGTTTTCCACTGGATTTTAGATGTGTTTTTATTAGATAAGAAAATTTCTTATCTTAAAGGTTTTTTAATTGGATAATAACACCCTCCCTAGGAGGGTGTTACCTAAATCCAGGCAAGAGGTGGACTGCAGTACTCTCTCTAGGGCAGAGATGTATGGCCCTCAGAAAAGAGGTCAGAGGTGAAGTAAATGGGTAGGGTTTATTTATTCAGTCACTAATTTTACAAATATTTATTGAGGATCTACCATGTCCAGGACTTGGCACTTGAGTATTAGGTGTTGGTACTGCAAGAAAACAACAAAACAAACAGAAGTTCTTGTCTTCACAGAACTTAGAATCTAGCTGTAAAGACAATAACAGAAAAATAAATAAAATATATATCAGAGGATATATTTTCTCACCACTTGATCAGAGGATCATAAAGGGTGAGAAAAAAATAATACAAGAAAAAGAAGGCAGAGGGCTGGTAAGTTGTGAGATTTTAAATGAGATCAGCAAAGAAGTACTCACTGGGGTAAAACTGGACCAAAGGTCTGCAGAAGAGGAGGGAGCAAACCATGCAGCAGATGCTGGGAAGGAGTGATCCAGTTGGAGGGACCAGCAAGTGCGAAAGCCTTAAGACACAAGTATGCTCTGGGTACATCAGTATATGTTGGAGGTTAAAGCCATAGGATACACAAGAAGAAGGAAGAGGAGGAAAATGGGGATCTCAGGATAAAGGATATCTAGGTTACTCTAAAAAACAGACATTGAGACAGAACTCTTTAGGTAGAACTCATTTCTTAAATGCATTACAAAATTACCTAACTCCTTTAATAGAATATAATGTATACCGTCTTCTCGTACTGGTAAACATTATGGACAGTACTATGGAATAGCCCTTGCTCAGGGGCTAAAGGCTTCATAGAGATTTGTTTGCTCCAACTCTGAATGCTTTGATGATATTGGGATTACGATCTAGAAAATAAGAAAGAAAAACGGATCTGCCTTTTAGATTTTTACCATCTATCCTCTTTACTACTGTATCTCATAAGCAGGCTATTGGGGTATAAAATCTGAATGCAACTCTGTTTAATATCAATGAGAGGGAAGAAGTATTATGTAAGCTTTTTGATTCTCAGAATCTATCATTGTCTGATTTCATGTTTATAAGACTATTCTGGCTGGTTGAAGAAGTTAGAAATGGTACTATGTTCAATCTTTTCCAGATAATGTAGGGGAGGGAGAAGGGTAGCAAGATCATTATAGAACAGGCTAAGATTGGGATCTACATGTAACTGGATGAGTCCCTTTGTGTGAGATTGGTGGAAAATATGAGGTGTCATTTGCTACCTCACTTCCTCTGGAAAACCCATCTTGTGACCTAGAGAAGGGATCATGTGCCCTTCAAATGTTTTGGTACCACCTTTATCATAGCATTTATCACTCTGAGTTGAAATTGCTTCTTGTCAGCCCTCCAGACCAGACTGTAGACCTCCTGAAGACATGGATCAGGTCTGTTTCATCACCAAGCCCTGTACCTAGCATAATGCTCAGCACATAATAGACACTCAATAAATATATCTTTAATCCATGAATGAGGGCATGGACCAGTTCAACAGCCATATCTCTGTGGTAGGATCAACTAAAACCTACCAACTTTTTCTTTTTCCACATCAAATACTACTCTACAGCCATATTTCTCTTCACTATATTCTTGTGCAATCAGTTTTTAATGATTGCCTTTATATTACTCTCTTACACAACTTTATTATGTTGATTTCAGCCCACCATCACTATACTTTGAGATTTTTATTTTAATCCTAATGCTATCGTGCAACATGGAGCTTTGTATCACCTACAAATTTGATAAGAATTTCTGCTCTATTAGTCATTATTTTATAGGCATATTAATTAAACTTCATTCATACCTCCCATTTCAATATCATCCCACGAAGATGTCTTCACTTCCCTGACAAAGTACAGTATGAGAGACTTTGCCAAAATGCACCGACATGAACTCTGTAGTGTCAGAAAGAGAACCAGCATCTCTAAATTAGCCCCAAACAGGTAGAATTGTTTAATCCCAAGGCATTAAGAGATTTATGTCCTGTCATTTTTAAGCATTTTCACTCTTCTCTACACAAATAATGGTTACATCACTGTCAGCACTTTCAGCCAGAGTGAAGCATTTGATCAGAAATGCTTGAAGAATGCATGCATGCAAAACCTTGAGCCTTCTATAAGACAATATGAATCAGATTCAATTGCTAGTATTGAAAAATAAATCAATGTGACAGCCAGATGAAGACTATCCCTGCCATAGCTTAGCAAAGCAGTCACGAATAGACTAACCACCCCACCTCTGAATCATGCATAATAGCAGTCCCAATATTTATGAAGTAGGGGATACTATTTTTACAAACCCTACATCTTTTGATGTGAATTTCTTTGATCTCCTGGTATAGGAAGCATTATGGGTGGAATGAGAAAATAAGCACCTTTCTTCTCTTTTCTAGGCTTATTTCACTGAACTGTACACAATGGAAAAAAGTAGATGTCATCTACCATTAGTGGGAGGTTCTAAGCTTTATTGCCTCATTCTGAAACATCCCATTCGAAATTAAAACATCAGTTAATCAGGCTACTCAAAACAAAAGTGAACTCAAGAATAAAAATATAAATAATAACAGTATGGATTATTCTAGAGTTATGTATAATTCTCTATATTAAAGTACAAAAATTTGTAGCATTACCTTTAAGTGAAAAACATCCACATATCAACCCCAGAGAGGGTTTAAATAGCTTAACAGCTGAGAAAATACTTCATGCACTGTTTAAAACACACACACACACACACACACACACACACACACACACACACAACATATTGGTTCTTTCTCTCTCTCTCTTATTTTTTTAAGTTTATTTGTTTTTTATAGTAATCTCTACACCCAGTGTGGAGCTTGAACTCACAACCCCAAGATCAAGAGTCACATGCTCTTCCAACTGAGCCAGCCAAGTGCCCCAAAACCTGTTTTGTTCTATTTACCTATATTTTATAATAATGTGGTATAGGAAAAAGGATAATGTTCTGTTAAATCCAGAGAACAGATCTGTTTCTGTGGGAGCTATTTGGAAAACAAAAACTTGTCTATAATATAAAATATATTACAAGAGAAAGGAGCACATTTGAATAAATAATTGAAATTTCTTTTAAATTGGGGGAAAAAAGCATACCATATGACTTTTTTTTTAGGAAACTGTTGAATGTTTAAACCATAATAAACTTCAGCCAAATTATGTTTAACCTTATCATTTCATAAATGAATTTATGCTGAGTGGCTGAATGATTTGTTCAATATTAAATTATAATCTCTTTAAGGCTAAGGGTTCTACATTACTTTTCTGTTTTTACCCTAATAAACAGTGCAGTGCCTTGCACACAATAGGTATTTAAGTAGCGTGATTAATTAAGCAAATGGAAACTGCTGGAACCACCAATTAGATGCCACTATCCACCTAGAGGCACTTACATGAGTTGCTGGAAAGTAATTTAGAGGTAAAAATGTAGAAAGTGAATAATGTCCTTGAAAATCCAAATCTATAGACTGAGAGGAAATGGCACATCTGTCAAATGATTAAAGTACAAAAATGAAATAAAATTAAAAAATGAAATAAAATAAAAATTGGAATTTGGTTAGCTGCTTTAATTTATTTAACTGTCAATCCACAGTTGTCTCCCAGTTTAACTGTCTTAACGTGTTCTTCAGTTGCTTCTTGTCACTAAAAAAAAAAAAAAAAAGTACATCAAAATAAGAATTTGTCTGAAGGAAAAATTTTCTTTGAAGAAACTGAAAATTAACCAAACTCTGTTTTGAAAAAATGATAAAGAGAGAAAGTGATAAAGAGAAGGTCAAGTTGAGAAATGTTGGAAAAGTCTAGCAAATAGTGTTCTAAAGAAAAACCTATGATCCTTTGGAAATATTTGTCTCAGGCTGTCATTTTGGGACAACTCCCGCCACATATATAAGTTTTGTTGGAAACTGTGTTCATTTCTGCGCTGTCAGGAAGGGATCATCTTGTAAAGTTTACAACGTGGACAGGGCCTGAGGGGAGGGAAAGCCTGATTTTTCAGTTTCTGGTTTTGCTTGGCTAATCCTAGCTTACTATTGACTACCATAAAACGTGGACTGTCCTACCAGATTCTGAGCAAAACAAAAATAGGATTAAAAATATATAATTTAGTACAGGACAGGTTCTACTCACAGACTACTCATTGTACAGACTTTTTCATTCCAAAGTATATTCACACCATCTCAATTCAAGGTACTAGATTTAAAGGACTCTTAAGTTGGCTTTTAAATTCCACAGAGTACTAAGATTTTTTTTTAAATCCTTTTTATTCTTTTCTTTTTACTAACACAACGGAAAGGATACATCTTTGACTCTACCCTCACATTATTAAAAAAAGAAAAACACTTGGATCTCTTCTATGGAATTGCCTTTGGAATCATTTTGCGAGACATGCAAGAAAATTGGAACTATTACCTTATATTCACATTTTGTTTTTTTGATGCAATTTCACTCAACTCGTTTACTCCTATTTATTCATCAGAAATTGCAGCAAATCGTTTTCGGTAGTCTAAAAAATCTAAGTATACCCTTAATGGCTCTGTCATTAGAAACATTCAATATATTTCAAACAAGTATGCAGTTCAGAAAAAAAAAAAACTGAACTAAATATAGACACACAAAATATTTTATGGAAGATGAAAATGCTCATTTGAATATAAAGTTTCTGATCAGTTTAAAAGAATTTAATGTTGGGGCGCCTGGGTAGCTCAGATGTTTAAGGGTCTGCCTTCGGCTCAGGTCATGATCCCGGGGTCCTGGGATCCAGTCCTGCATCGGGCTCCTTGCACAGCAGGGAGTCTGCTTCTCCCTCTCCCTCTGCCTCTCCCCCTGCTTGTGCTCTCTCTGTCTTTCTCGCAAATGAATAAATAAAATCTTTAAATAAATAAATAAATAAATAAAAGAATTTAATGTTATGAAATTCAACATAATATATGGACATTAAAAGAATGTCTTCTAGAACCAAACTTCTCAGGTTTGAATCTTGGCTCTGCCATTTACTAACCACGTGATCTTTGGCAGGTCGTTGTACTCATTTGTAAAACAGGTATAAAAGTATATGCACATAGGGTGGTGGTAGTGAGGATTAAGTGAAATATATCTATAATTTTTTATATATTATGTATTTTTAAAGATATTATTTATTTATATGAGAGAACAAGTAGGGGGTGAGGGACAGAGGAAGAGGGAGAACAGACTACACTGAGCAGGGAGCGGGCTGTGGGGCTCAATCCCAGGACCCCGGGATCATGACCTGAGCTGAAGGCAGATGCTTAACCCACTGAGCCACCCAGGCACCCCTATATATTCAATTTTAAGCATATTATATTAAATATATATATAAGAATTGCTATTATTATTATTGTTTTGCTGTTATTAAGAAAGGCTTTGTTTATTGTTTTAATTATGGACAATCACCCACCCACAATTATTTTTCTGTGACAATACCCTTCTTCATACTAATAAAATCAAAACCTGTAAACCCACTTCATAATTCATTCATTAAACATACATTTACTAAGCACCTTACTTGCCTGGAGCTGCATCAGGTATTAGGTATTTAATATTTTTCAGATTTTATTATGAGATGATTGAAGCTCTCTGCCTAACACTTTTTAGGGCTGCGTGCTTAAATGCACAGTCAAAAACAATTTCTGAGAATATTTTAATTGAGGGAGACTCTCTTCTTCACTCAACCCTGTTCCTTGCCTTTATCTATGCAAATTAGCATTTACAGGCCAATCTTTTTCTTGTAAGACTTTTAAAAAAATTATCTGTTGGATAGTGATCCAAAATAAACAGTTCAAATAGGATAGGCTTTGGGAAAATGTTAATAAACTTGCCTCAGGCAAATTATTTGAGTTTCCTTGCATTTCTTTCATTTGGCGGGGATTTTACTTGGGATTAAAAAAAAAAAGAAATGAAGAAAAATGTCACCAGATGGATACTTTTATTCTAAAGTGATGATTTTCTTATAAAACCCACTTTTCAAGATTGAGAATTGGGAGGTCTTCAATTTAAATTTAAATTATATAAATTAGACTGGAAAACAATGAAATCACCAAAAAGCTTAGAATCCTTGGTATTGGATTAGATTCTCAACATCTCATCAGCTGGCAGGTCTTTAGTGAGGGCCTGCTCTTTGAGGTCTGGTGCTAGGTGGTAGAGAAAAGGTGACCACCAGAATAGGCACAACCTTTTCTCCGTGGAGCCTAGCCTTACAGGAAATTAAAATAACTATGAGTGATCAAGTAAATTACCTAAATAAATAAATATACCAGACAAGAAATTAAGCAGTTTGGGAATGTGTCCATTCAAGATGGCCCATATTTGGGCATTCTTTGTCAATACCTCAAAACCCTGTGTCTTACGATTTTTTACCCCAAACTTTTGACGCCCATTTCCCCCCAGTTCTCAGCCGTTGAAGAGAGAAAATGCAAAGCGTTGCCTGTATCTTTTTTTAGCCAAGGAGAAGAAAATTTAACGGGCACCAATGTAGTGCTAGGAACAACACGCAGGAAAGCTAACACCATGATGGGTACACAGAGGCGCACGAGGTAGCTGTCACAACTGCTGTTGTTTCTTCCCATTCACTTGTCACCCTTTCTTCTTGTGAACAGCCAGGAAGGATTTTGCTAACTAGTATTGGCTGCATCATTAACAATTTGGTGAAGTTCCAAAATCCACAGCCCCTAGAAATTTTCCTGGATCCCCTACTTGGAGAAACACTGCAAGCATCTTACAGCACACTAAATCAAGAAAGGTTGGCCTGGAAAACCATTTATGTAATTTCTCTGCTTTTGTTTTGGGGAATCTTCCAAAGGAAGTGTCTAGAGAATCAGATATAATTTTGAGCAGGGTATGCTAACGTGGCTTCAACAATGATTTTACTTTTCTTGTAATTTTGCACTCGACATCATTTTTTCCAGTGGTGTGTCATGCTGTCCCAATTGACTGTCTGGCCATATTTTGCTCTGTTGTTTGCTATAGCAAAAAGAACAGATACAAAATTACCATTTTTCAACATGGTGTTAATTTCAGTGAAATCTCCCAAGATGCATCCTCTCCCATTTTCCCCTCCTGAATCTACATGATTTCAAAGAGTCCATCCGTTCTTGATTATATTTTGAATAGGAAATAATAACTCTTTGGTATTTAAAAATAATCCAAGAGTCTTATATTAGCTATGGATTTCTTTTTAATTAGCTAGTCATCATAACTAGCAAACATATTTCTTTCTTTTTTCTTCCTTTCCCCAGCATAAAAATATGTTGCTTACACCACTTCAACTTGGGAGATGGGGAGAATCACGCAATTTTCACACAATCCTACCAGTTTGATCACACACTGCCTCCAGCTCCTAACCTTTAGCTGTTGGCTTCCCATTGCCTGTCACACCCTAATTGAAGTTTTAGGAGTGACTGCTTGAGCTCATACCGATCAAGACTGATATAACCCTGATGCTGAATCTAGGTCAAAGAAGCCGCCCACTTTGGAGCTAACCTTGCCCCTCACAACCAAAAACTGGATTCCAATTTCAACACAAAAAGGACCTCTTGAGAATACCATTACCTGACTTCTCTATATTCTTCGGCATGCTCAACTAACCAGACTGGTTTCCACACTGCTCCATGGCATTTAAATCAATAGAGCAAACAATATAAAGCAAAGCACTAAACAGTTGTTTTACATTATGTGTGGAGTGTTTGTGTTTGTGGAAGGGAAGGGAAATTTCAGTATTTTGATTTGATATTTTACACTTTTTTTCCTTTTTAAAATTGTAATTGCAAGGAAATTGAGTCAAGGGAAGTAAAAGAGTTCAAACAAAAAAAGTGTGAGAACTCTTCAAGTATTTTGTTCTCATGATACTCATTTATACGTCATTTTTTTTTTTTGGTTTGTTTTTAACACCCCCCCCCAATAAAACACATTAAAATTGTGATGCGTTTCTAGTTCAGTTATTTAAATTCATTGTGAAATGAACTTTTGGCTTTTCTGTCATTCTCTCTTACAATCCTTGGTAAATTACCTCTTTCTTTCCATTGTGCAAGTTACTTTTTTTTTTTTTTAGTGCTCTGTCTCTTACTTGTGATACTTGTGATAAACACAGAGTTTGGCTGCTTTTAATTTGTTTGCTAACCACTTCTATTGTTTATTTTTTCTTATTCTAGAAATAAATTAATAACATCTGGAAGTTTTAAAAATCCATTATAAATCCAAAGACTTCCTTTGCTGGAAAGAGTGACCTTTCTTCTTTCAGAGTGACAGAAACACTGGGAGTTATTAACTTATTGAAAATTACATGGATTCTAAAGAATACAAAGGAATTAGATTACTTTATATGTATTTTGTATATTTTAAATCACATGCCACTTGATATTTATTAATCACCTACTATATGCAAGGCCCTATAACAACTACTATGGGGTATAAAAAGATGAATAAACCTGAATCTTACCCTACAGTAGCTTTCTGTTTAGTACAGGATATAAAAAGCTATAAATCAAAAGAAACTAAGAGCCATGGGAAAGGTAAGGAAAGTTAGAGGAGGAAGAAACTATTTTGACAGGGAATATCAGAGAGATTTCCCGCATTAGGTGATCCGTGGGTTGAGTCTTAAAAATGCAGTAGAGAAAGATTATATAGAGATGCATATTCAGGTAGAAGAAAGATAATTTCAGACAGAAAGGCAACACAAGGAAAGGCATGGAAACAAATAAATATAAGTTAGATATTAGAAAAAGGGAGCTATTCGATTTAAGAAAGTAGCGCCTAAATCAGGATGAATTGCGTATCAGAAATTATCTAAGAGTGTTTAGCCTCTTATCAGGGAGAGGATGGAAAATGGAAAGGGTGGATGGACACGAAAGAATAAGAATAAAGTAAGATTCGTCTATTCAGTATCATCATCCAAAGATTAGTGCTTTGCATAACCAAGATGGCATAAGTTTTGTGTGGTAACTTTCTACTTGCAGTGGTTATTTTCATTAGTCAGATGTTTGGACTTAATCACCACATGAAATGTATCTAACATCTGTAAAATGGTGAAGGGTAGAAGTGAATTCTTGGTGTGGGTCCTGTAAATTTGAAGAAATATCTATATTATTAAGTGCCTAGTATTTTTTCTACACTTTTATTTATTTACTTTTCAATAAGTTTAAATCCTTAAGGGATGGACCATCATACAGATTCTATGTCCAACGGCCTTAGCAGGAAGATTGCTTCAGAATTTGGCATGAACCATGCCCCTGTTCCCACTGGCACCTCTCCCCAGATCACTTTGGTTTTATTTGGGTGGCCACCAGGAGTCACTGTGTGTCCTTTGTATGCCTAAGAACAATTCTTGCCCAAACAGAAATCAGGTGCATAAGT
This sequence comes from Zalophus californianus, assembly GCF_009762305.2. Classification (NCBI taxonomy): domain Eukaryota; kingdom Metazoa; phylum Chordata; class Mammalia; order Carnivora; family Otariidae; genus Zalophus; species Zalophus californianus. Next base: position 150,155,581 of record NC_045597.1, read on the forward strand.
ACCTTAAATTTTAACCAGTGTGTGTTCCCACTGGTTATGGAGACCCCACTGAAGCCAGCAAAATTGGACCACACTCTTCCAGACATACCTGCATTTTAGAAACCCCATTCCCAGCAGACCTCCATCGGCCTCAAGTTGGCAAGAAAGAGAATGCCTAATATTTTAAATATTCCATTCTAATCCTGTAATCTTTTTTCACATTTACCAATACCTATTGCATTCGAGGGACTGTGCTTCCTGTTGTGCATGATATTAAAAAGAGGGTGAGGTAAAAAATAAGAATGACCTATGAGCAGAAATAAAATAAATACATAAATAAGTATAAATAGAAAGCAAAGCTATTAAAATGGACATTGCCACATGAAAGCTAAGATGCCAGAGGGGGACACGTAGGTGCTTGGAAACAAAAGGAGCCCATTTGCCATAGCCCCCTTCCACCAAGAAATTTTTTTTAAAGATTTTATTTATTTATTTGAAAGAGAGAGAGTGCATGCACATGAGTGGGGAGGGGGATGGGCAGAGGCAGAGAGAGAGGGAGAAGCAGACTCCCCACTGAGTGCAGAGCCTGAGGAGCTCAGACGCGGGGCTCAATTCCAGGACCCCAAGATTATGACCTGAGCTGAAGTCAGCCGCTTAGCCCAGGTGCTCCCACCAAGAATTCAATGTTGGTATTGTTTCATAGATCAATAAATACCTAAATGCAGAGCTTTTTAAAACTTGATTTAATGTACAGACAAAAATAAAGTCTTCAAACCTAAGACAGAATATTTTTTCATGAACAATAATACTAACTTGAGATGGGTTAGTTGTATAAAATAATAGTCACAATAAGTTAAACATGGAAAGGCTGCATTTTCATTTATTTTGGGAGAGGGAGTCAGATGGCTCTAAATTTCGGTGTCCTAAAGAATTATTTGGATTAAAAGACCCTAAATCTGGATGCCCCCCCCATTGAATATCTGAATATAAAAATATTGATAGGAATTAAAGTCAGTCTCCATTTGAAACATGCAAATCCAATGAGTTTGGCTTTGGTCTATCTACTGCTTCTATCTGTAGATGGTGATTGGGGCCTTCTTTTTATCTGCAGACAGAATTGGCTATGTTTGAAAAGCTATTGCAGCTGTGTTGGATATTGCTGAAAATTCCTAAGTATGACTCAGATGACAAATTATATTTGATATACAGTCTAGGGGGATTTGCAGAGAAGAGCTTCAATCCTGAGAGTGATTAAGTTAACTGAAGACCCAACAGGGAACTCCTAAACTCCTACAAGATGTTGCATCCAAGCCTCTGTGTCACCTTTGTGGCAAAATTTATAAAGTAATCGCACTGTTCTGGGATGAGTCAATGTGTTAGGTAATGAGATGAACTTCAGTTTTCTATGAATTTTCAAATCTAATTACAATAATAATTATGATGGCAAATGAATCATCACTGAAACACAAGTATATAAAGATGTCATTCAAAAGGACATACTGAGAATACTTCAGAAACTTCTACAGTTCAAGCGTGTACATTAAGACAGTTTGCAGGAAATTGTACTTGCTCAAATTTTTGTCAATCTTTAAAGGTGTATGTGTGTGTATATATATATATTTAAAAGCATACAAATATTTAAAAGTGTATATATGCATATACACACATATGTATACATATAAGCATACACACAAACACACATATAAACACACTCAAACACATATGTGAATTCTCCTACGTGTCCTGAGTTTGGACTCCATCATTCAGTATAAATTAATGAGTATTTCCAAAAAAAAAAAAAAAATTTAAATTACAGCAATACTGGAAATTACGTAAAGATTAATGGTAAGCCAAAAATCAGAAGAATGGTGTTTTTTTTAATTGACCATTAACTCTAAAACTTTGTTCTTTCTCTTCTCTCCATCATTTCACAATCCCCCATTAAAAGACATACAAAATTAAGTGCCAAATTTGCATTCACCCAATTCTTAAATTGCACAAAAATATCTTTACCACAATCAGTGACTAATCCAAGTGGAAAACAGCTGAAAAAAAAATTGGAAACTGTGCTATTTAATTCCAATCCCAATGAGTAATTTGGAGAGTCATGTAACCTCTTTGAACTTGGGGTAATTTTCAGCTGAAAAATACAAGGGTAGAAATGCAGAACCTCAGTAGTCCCGGCACATGATAAAAAAAGAATAGATGGGAATAAAGATATTTAGTGTTTCCAAAATGAGTACACTGTAGCACACTTCATTTTACTAAATGTCAAGGAAATGTGAGTTTTGTCCGAAAGTAAAATTTCTAGGCTAGAGAGAAGTGGTTAGCAATATAGTTCTTTGGAAACAAAAATAAGAAGACAATCAATTCTACCTTGTGGACTAAGAAGAAATTAAAGAAAGGGGTTTTGAAGAATTGGTCATAGTAAATCACTCAAATATTTGCCTATCATGGCCACTACCAATGTCATTGTCTCAATCTTGGATCTGTCTATGGTTAGATATGCCCAAGTTCTTTAACTACAACATATTTTCAACCATATTTCTAGCTCAACTACACACGTAGTGGTATTTGTCCAAATTCTTTTAGAGGGAACACAACTCTTCGAGCGTGTTTCACACACGTAAACTAAGTGAACTCACCCATTCCTCTATGACTAGCAAAGAAAAGCTGCCTTGTGTTTTACAGTTGTAAATTACCCTATTTTAGGCTGCAATTCTGCTATGGATTCAGTATATGTTTAAGTGAATCTTATCACAGATACATTTTAAAGGCACTTACAGTGATTTGAAAGCATATAGAAAATGTCCATAAAAAATACTGCATCCCCTTGGCTTAAAAAAGAGAATCATACATGCAGCAGTAGAAAGGAGAGCAAGAATTCTCCTTCCATGTGTTTCTCATGATGGAGATAATTGCTTTTCTTACTGCTATTGTAGAGAGCGGTGCTGACATTCACTGGCCTACTGAGTCCATCACAGCTGTGCTCATGCATCTCTCCCAAGCTGCGCTTTCCACTGAACTGGAAAAGATTGCAATTGTTGGTTGATAATTTGCCACACCCTCGTTTTGCCTCATCTTTCCAGTCACTCTCTTTGTGAAAGGAGAGCCAGATTACTCAGTGCTTTTGCTGGTGCAGGTGTTTAGATTTGTGTTAAAACTCCAAATGCAATCCAGAGAGCAAAATGACATGTTGGTGTGAGCTGGTTAACGTCAGGGCAGCCAGGGATGTATAGAAAAGAATAACAAAACACAACAGAAATTGTATGTGCAATGGCTGAAATAAAGCATAAAAAGCATTATTTAAAAAATAATCTATCTAACTTTTCACACTGTAAAATGATTTTAATGAAGGAATTCAACAAACTTCAACTTTTATCGACCATCTAAAACAATAAGATAATAGAGATACCTGAATTTTTTATGCAAGTGTCAAAGACACTGGAAGAAAGACGAATCATATTTCTGGAGTAGTTCGAAAGCAAGGTTTTTTTTTTGTTTTGTTTTGTTTTTGTTTTTGATTTTTAAGTATAGGATGAAGATAATTGGAAGACAGAAAGATGTATGTAACAGTCTTTTCCCCCAACATCTCCACTATGATCCAGTAAAACAGCTTAATTTCATGACTGTCCAATAGTTACTTTTTTTTTCATCAAGTGGTGACTCCCCAATCTAAAATCAGAAGACTCACAAGAGATTGGTCCAACTGATTCTCTTTTCCTGTCATCAGATGATGTCATCTACATTGAGATATCTTTGTGCTTTTTGTAACTGGGCCCCGGGAAGCAAGCTAACCACCATCCATCCCTACTGAATAGATACATATACCTGGGAATATGTGCATAACATGTGACTTAAGTAAAAATTGAATAACATGAATTGAGAGAAAGAGAGAGAGGAAAGCAAGTTTAAGGAAGGACAGTTTTGAACTGGGTCTTAGAGAAGTGACTTCCATGAATTGGTGTGAGGCGGAGAGAATTTTCTGTGTACATACACACATGGAAATGGGCACAGTTGAGTTAATGTGGAAAAAGTGAAATAAATACAAGTGACTTTGACTAGACTTGAGCAGAATTGAAGAGCCCAGGTAGAATACACGGATGATTGAGGAAAGTGTGGATTGATGATTAAGGTGTAAAGAAAGACTGTGCTTACTAGAAATATCTTGTTCTGTGGACAAGCGTCTTTCTCTGGCCAAGATTTATCAAAGACTTACAGATGGTATTTGTCCCTCTTTCAAATATGACCCAGAAATCCCTCCTTAGATCCAGAACTACATTGAAAAGCTATGTTAATGTGGCTTGGAAAATATACATATGAACATCTAAATTTATAAATATTTATACTAATCTTTATACCAATCCAGATCACATGAGAGCTTCTTCTGGGACTCATTTGATATTCCATGTAATAAACCCTTTCCCTTCCTGTTTCTTACAAAGCCAAAACATGAAAAAGCTAATTTCTTCTCTAGGAAACCCTGTCCTGGCTTTCGCAAGCAGCATACAAATTTAAAATCTCACAAGAAACCACACTTTGGCTGGCTAAAGAACTTTGCTGAGAAATAGGAATAGCTATTGATGAGTATCTAAACTTTAAGATGCCATTCAAACATAGCTTAGATACTTAGTCTTTTGACATTTGCCTGAAATTGAACTTCTAGGACCCAGAGTGGGTGGATGAGAAGAACAAACAGAGGCTTTTCTTTCAGTTAATCTCTTACAGTTCCTTATTTAAATTGAGTTAGGGTGGATTCTGGCAAAATCCCAATATAAAGAACTTCTAGAAAGATAAGATTTGCAAATTAGCCATGCCCAAGACAAGGGCATCAAGCAATTTCTCAAAATCAACAGTTGTTAATGTTGTCAGAGGAAATGAAAAATATATACATTTAATTCTTTTACGAAAATGCAAGGCAGAGCATTTTGACATATTTTCTTAAGTTATGCAAACATGAATGTAAGGAAAATATGTTACAAACTTAGACACAAACAGATGCACACAAACTCCAGATGTGTTTTTTCTTACTTTGTGGGTTGTGTCTTCTATAAGGGAAAAAGACATATTAATCATTTCTTTTACTGCTGAGGGGATGGGTGCTGCTCTCATATTTCAGAAAGGGGCTGGAAAGTGAGGGAAGCCAAACTTTTTCCTATTTAAGGCCAAAGCAAAGGAATCTCAGTGGCTGAGTTTTATGACGGGCCCGGTGCTGAAGGGCAGGGGACATCTGATGGTGCTACTTTGAACTGCTTTTCTTTTCTCCTTTTTGCACAAAGAGTCTCATGTCTGATATTTAGACATGATGAGCTTTGTGCAAAAGGGGACCTGGTTACTTCTTGCTCTGCTTCATCCCACTGTTATTTTGGCACAACAGCAAGGTGAGTAGGTCTTGCTTTCAAGAAACTTTCTGGGGTTTTTGTCTTTCCTTCTCCTTACAAACAGGGATAAAGGGGAAATTAGCCTCTGCAAAGTTAATTTCCTCTGTAAGCTCCCAACTGGGGAACATAGAACTGAGTGTGATGGTGTGTTTTGTTTTTGTTTTTTTCACATTTGCATAGAAAGAATATTGTCATTTTTGTATTTGAAAGTTTTCTGGTTGTTTAAGATAAAGATGTTCTTGTACTAACTTGTTTTCATGTTAGCGGCACTGGAAACTTTTTAAATGGCTTTTAAAAAGTTCCCCTCCTAGACTGTTAACATCTTGGAATGCTTTCCTAGGCGGTCTGGAAGTTATTGGTCTTTTGTAACAATTTTATACTCTCTTTTGTATGCTGGATTCTTTGTAAGGATAGACTATTGAGCATTGTTTTCTCAATAAGGTAATGCATTTTAAAAACAACATGAATTAAGGGAAATACACATTATTAGAATTATGGAATATATTTCTATAGAATGGCAACAAGCGGATACCGTCGTGTTCTTTAAATGGATACAAACTGCTAAGAATGTTTCATCGTCATTATGTTTATTCTGTTTCAAACACTTCCATGGTTGATTAATACATATTTCTAATAGTTTATTGTTAAGGGTCTAGTGTTTTTCACATGTTCTACATTTTAACTGTATTTGCATTAATGAAGAGAATATTTAAAAAGTGTTTCCAACGGGGATGTTTGACTTTTCTGCAAACAAGGTAAAATGATGCTGGTACTGTTTGACTTTAGAAGGTTGATTTGTTGTGTTTTCAAATAACTGTAAACAATGGTTTTCATGTTCTAATTTCCCCCAAACCATGCTTGTTTCATTACCTGGTTATGTGAAAACATTTCTTTTAACTCATATGTTTCTCATAGTCATGAAAATGCCAGACACATTGGAGTACAAACTTTTATACAAATTATATTTTTAAAAATATTTTAAAAAATTTATACAAAGTTTATACAAACTTAAATATTTAAATGTTAAATTTAAAGATGTTAGAAGAAATCATTTACACATCAGTTTCTATTTGCACAGAATCAAAAATGTTTACATTTAAATTCAGTTTTGGCAAGCGTGCCTGAAAATAGTTTTTGTTTATTCATATAAAATCTTTGATGTCCTTTAAGGTCATATATGAGTGGGGGGGTAGGGGGGACACCCACTGACATTGCTTCGGTTACCATCAGCCCATGGCCACGAAAGAAAAGAAACACCCATATTGCTTGTTCCCCATATACCCTCCCCCACATAGTCCTCTTTTCCCTTCCTGTCTCCTCCTTCCCATCTCTCCACCCCTGTTGGCTCTTTTGAACCTCGTCTCCCTTTTCATTCCTTCCCCCATCAGCCCCCTTTCCGAGGCAAGCCCATTTCCTCACCTTTCTTCCTCTTCTTCCTCTATCACTCCCTCCCTCGTCCCCAAGTGTCCTCCCTGTACCTCCATCTCTTTTCTTTCTTCTTGCCTCCTCCCACTCTCTTCTCCTAGAACCCTTCCCTCTCCCTTCCCGTTCTGTCCCTCCCAGAACATGCTACAACTCCCAGTCCTTGGCTAGGGTACCAAATGCCTCCAGCACACCCGTACCTCAATAAAGACATTTGCCTTTTTTACAGTTCTTAAGTTCTCCTGCTTTCGGGCGGGGGCGACGGGTAGGGCCAGAGTTGCCATTTATTGGAAAGACTACAAAACTTTGGTGTTTGGTTCAAAAGACTGACAAAATATTTGTAGTTGCCCGGTGGTTACAATCTTTTATAAGCACTATGGCTATTTTTCTTCTTGATCCAACTTTAGAGGGGAAAAAAGTGTTTAATACCTTCATTATTTGTACATTACAGAAGTTCTTTTTATCTTTGTCTTTAGCTATAGAAAATAACAGTTATGAAATTTTGCTGATACATTTGTGTGCTTTTAAACTCAAGAGAAGCTGAGAGGGATTTTGTTCAGCTTATTATTTTCATTTGTCATGAAAAAAGGTTGAGTATTTTAAGATAGTACTTCTTGTGTTCCCTATAAATTTTATAAGGAAGTTCTGTAGGCGGATTAACTTTGGAGAGGTTACAGAAGGTGGCTGAATATATAGCACACTAAGAACAGTCCAATATAGTTCTGGGAATGTCTTGAGAATCCCAGAGAGAAATAGCACAGACCTCAGGAATACTCACTTCTAGTCTACTCACACAAGTTTTCTGGAGCTTAAAACACGTCTTCACAAAGTATTCGGTCCTTCTACAGATTTCTGAAAGTTCTATTTAATTCACGTATTTTATTCCACCAATGGAGAGATGTGGTCTGTTTTATATTTCCTGTAGTTTATAAACATGCCAAATCTTAAGCACAAAGACTCGCCACCTAGTGGCTGACAGGGTTACCATTTACACAACGAATGCCAACATAAATGTTACACAGCTGGATTCCATATTTTAGAATGAGATTTAAAAATATTACATGTGTGAATTTTAAATATTAAACACTACTTTCCTAAGGAAATAAGTATATTAGTTATAAAATACTGCCCAACACACATACATACACACAAACACATGGTAACCATATTCAGAAACTTTGGAAATGAGCTTGAATGTTATGGCCATTTTCAAAATTCCACAGTAACTATTCCACATATAACATGTAACTATTTGTTTAATATTTGTCAAGTATTTTTATGTAGTCCTTATTTGACATAAGTATTCTAGTCACTGCTTATTAGATAGATGGATAAATAAATAGATCGATATTATTTAGTGATATTGCTTCATTAAGGGCAAAGAGATAAACTTTGTTTTCATTAAATGTTTTGTAATGTTTTTGCTTATATTTTGCTACCCCGATAATTTCACCATGATAATGGACTGCGAGACTTTAATTGTTTTAGAATTACAAAATAAATGGACTTAAGAGAATCCGTTCCCTATTACAGGTCATGAGAGTCTATTTTCCATTATGCTTAAGGAGACAATTTGAAATCCATCAAGTAGCAATCAAGTTTTCGGGTTTGTGTTGCCCCCAGAATTAAACATACTGAATGAAGAAAATATAGCATAAAATCACTGGAAACAATTGTCCCTTCAAGAAGAGAGAATTTATAATTGCTCATGTATTTCAGTGTCAGCACCCCACATGGGTTCAGGGCTTTAGTTGAGATTATACAACCCAGAAGTGACAGCGTTAAGACTAGGACCGAAATTCTGTTAAATCCTAAGTAATTAGAGAACACAAAACATACACTAAATCTAGAGTACCTGACTTTTCTTATTTTTGTAATTGTTTCTCACTGGAAGGGAATACTAAAAAATTTTTCTATTGTCTTAGAAAATATATCCACGAATGCATTTCTCAGGGTGAGAAAAGGTAGATTTTTCTCTGTTTAACACTCAACTTTGAATTGGTAAATCTGTTCTTTAAACAAGAGAAACAAAATGTTCAGTTGTGATTTAACCAGAAATTATCTTCAGTTCTGTAAAAATATAAACTTTAAGTAAATAAAGTATTGATACAAAATTTTGTGTTTTTCATTTATGATACCTTGCATATTTTACCACCCACAGAGTATTCAACATCATATGATCTAAAGACCTATAGGTAAATAGTTATTCTGATTAAATTCTGGAATTAAACATCCCACTATCATAAATGGAAAGAATAAAGCCACTGGAACAATTCTGGGAAAGAAGGAAAGACTGTGGTCATGTGCCTTTTAACTAATTCAGGTTCCTGGGTTGATGTCTGATCTACAGGTTTATTTTAAAAAATCAAGGACCATTGGCTATGAGTTTTCAAAGAGTAGAGTTGAGACAAAGTAAAAGAAAAGTCCCTGTTTCACACCTACAGTCACTTGCCAGACCTTGAGTGGTCACTCAGAGAAGAGTGCCATCTACTGAAACCTCATGGTTTTCATTGTGGATGACTCTGGTGCAAAGTTCCAAAGATTTTGTAGTCCAGTCTTTTATTTTGTAACATCAAATGATATCACCGCCTTGAAGTCATTAAAGTGGATTGCTTAAGAGTTAAAGGTTTAAAGATGAAAGATGTTATTGCCTTTGCTGGACATGAAGAACATTTGTAAAATTTCCAGGTCTGCAATAACTTTTTGGAAACGTCTCAGCGGACTGTTTCTTGTAAAACGGTTTTCCCTGGAAAAAAGCTTAGTCCCATTGTTTTCCACACTCCAAAAAAAAAAAAAAAAAAAAAAAAAGGAGAAGAAGGGGAGGAGGGAGGTGTAGTGTAAAAAAAATCCAGAGTTTTCAAAGAGGGAAGCTTTGCCTGTTTTGTATCAAAATGACAACGGAAAAAAATGAGATAGCTACTCTTCCACAAATCATTTGTTAACTGCAGTTTGGGGAGTTACATTAACCACTAGAATGTCTGTCTGTGCCTAACGAAAACACAGCAAAAGTGGATTCCTTTCAGATTAACTAATAAAACCCTTGTATTTTCCATGACTGAGGTCAAGAACTGCCATTTAAAATGTACAATTAATGAACAAAACGAAAAGTTCAAAGAGGAAAGCAAAACTTAGAATGCCCAAAAGATCTAAAAAAATCAAAGACAAAGGATCCAGAACCTATTAAAAATTAAATTCGTTTTGAAAACTTGCATTGAGAAAGTCCTGGTTCAATGAAATGTCATTTACTTTTCTGAAACTATACTTTCTATAATATTTGGTGTGGAAGAAGGCAACCAGGGACTGTGTTTCTCAAGTTAATTAAAATCGGAGAAACACTCTTTGGAACTGCAAGTTATGTCCATAATGTTCAAAGTTAGAAGGGAAGCTTCTAATGAAGTTAGAAGATCATTAACATGAGTCATTTAGTAACTAGAACTCCGAAGTCCTTACTACACTATATAGCTATGATAGTTGAAAACCAGTATCTTAGTGAGACATCCTAAATACGCTTTTTTGTGTGTTCAATACCTAAGATACTTAGGTAGATACTTATCTGTTTGTTGTTGCTGCACCAGAGTTGCTATGAGAATCAGGCTTCTCTGGATATAATAAAATGTAGGCTGAGTTTCCCAATCACACACTAATTCTGTCGGTGGTCTGGATGTCATTAGGGTGGCCTTGGAGATATGTCTCTTTTTCATAAGGTCAGGAGAAAATAAACAATAGAACTCAACTCCAGATGCTATCTTCTTGTTTTGAGACCAGATAGAAAAAATATTCTGTAGGCGACTGTTATCCCTTAAGACAACAACAACCAAAAAAACCCCACTGTCTTTTTAGACTCTGATTCTGAGCTTGCAGGGCTTAGAAGCCCTAATGGGGTAGAGCTTTGAAGTTGGCTTTTTTAACCCTATCCTGACCTCGAAACTGCAGAAAGGAATACAAGGCAGTAAAGTGTCAAATTTAGAGTTAGCTTTCACAGGTTCTAATCGTAGATTTACTCCTACCACGTAACCTCAGGAAAATTTTTCAACGCCTCTGTATCTCAGATTCCTCATCTATAAAATGAAGATGATTACAGCACTCACTCATAAGGAAGATTAAGTAAAATAGGTGTATGGAGCCTTCAGAAGAGTGCCTACAACATAGGAGACACTCTACCAGTTCTGCCCAAGTATTACTTTTACTGCCAGTGCAAAATAAAATTGCTGTAGGGAGTGAAAGTACTTAGTGACCTAGCGATAAGGAAAGTAAGATGTACAGTTTGGTGATCAGACGTAAAATTTTATGTTTACCAACTGCCACAAAGCAGGTAGAATATATTTTCTTCAGTATTGCTACAATTTGTCACTAATCAGTTTATATTATAATGCAATTGCTGATTGTTAGATATATGATACTTTTAATTTTAATTCTCTAATTATTTTTATTTTTCGCAGGACAAAATGTTAATCACCTTAAAGGAAATTTCTAATTGGAGGCATAAAATCATAGATCTATAAAGAATAAAGCAAGGAAACATCTAGACTTGATTCATAAAGTTTTTTGTTTTTTGGTTTTTCTGGTGGGGACAAGAATAATCAGAATCCACCTTGTCCATGTAAAACAACATTTTGAAATTGAAGTTATCCACCTATATAGGTCTACAGATATTTCCTTGAAGTTCTTTTAGTCAACTCATCTAACGTATTTTAAAATATTCTGATGAATATAAGCAGCAGAAACGTATTTAACCAAAATGTTTGTTTTCCAAACAGTGTCATTTAAAAGCAAAACATACTTCAGTTGGAAGCTATATACATTCTATATACTCACACTTACAAAACATTCAACTTCCTAAAGAAACAAGAAAATAATATTATGATAATTTGCATTTCATATCTGTTATTTTTAATTTTCAGATTAAAGAACACCTTTTCCCTGAAAAGGATTCAGTAAGAAGAGAAGAAAAAAAATTGAAACCTATCACTCAGGCCAAATGAACAATTTGATTGGATGCTTTGGGGCATATTATTTTTACTCCAAAAATGGATTAAGACAAACATAATTTATACTATTTTTTAGTCACAACAATAAAATTCTATCAGATCAGCATAAATTAACACTTAAAGAATGGAAACAAAAACAATAAAAAGGAAAGTGTTACGCATATCTAAAAATACTAGATTATGTTACTTGGTTTTATTTTTCTCTGAAGTTTCAAAACAGAGAGCTAAGAAAGAAAAGCTCAGAATGGATTATGTCATAGACTAGCTTCATTTTGCTTTATAATTTAGATCCCAGTGAGGAGATGATTTAGTCTAATGCATTGCTTGTGTGGTCACAAATAAATTTATTTCAGGACTGTACTTTGTAATAAGGAACAGAAACATCAAGTGACATGAGGGGTGGGGTTTAAAATTAATTATGTATTGGAACAGGGAGACTTCATTTTAGCAATAACAGTAAAGGAAGTAATTGGAAAAATCTATTTCTTGTCCAGTAGTAAAAATGAGATTATTTGCCTTTATTTAACATTTTTGAATTTCTGAATCCCATTTTTAAAACCATTTCTAAATGCTGCAAGTGGCAAACTAGAATGTTATTCCTCTTGAGAACAAAACATTCTTCTTCTTGACTTTCCCATGATTTTCCCACAGATCATTAGACTATGGTACTAAAACTGAGGGCCATGAGACATCTGTGTAAGAGGTTTAGCTTCTGGGAGAACATATTGCCAATCGTATTTTGTCATGCACAGAACAAGAAATTAGAGGAAACTGCCTTTCAGCAAAGGTGATTGAGATGGAGTAACAGAGAACAGTCTGACTCTCAACCACAAGTTTCTACAGAAACTGACTTTTCAGGAGAGCCAAACTTCTTTTAAATGGATGTGAAATAAGTATGGCAATAAACAACCTGCATTAATTCTTATTTTTCAAGCATTCCAACTTGCTTCTTTTCCTTAGAACAACATCACTTAAAAAAAAAAGAGAGATGTACAATAAAGTGACTCAACCTTTATATTGAGACCTCTGTGGTTTAAGAGGCATAATACATATGGTTTCTAATAAAATTTGGACACAAGAGGCTAAGTAACAATTTTCATTTATGTAACATTGGTTTTAACCCAACTTTAATGAATTCATTTACAATTTTTTAAAAAAGTAAATATTGTGCTCACTTAATAGTTTACAGAACAAATGGAAAACACTATTTCTAGTGATGTGGTGATACTTTCAATGAGACATAAACAGAGAGGATGAATATACAAGGAAAAAATTATGTTAATTTTAGGGCAGATTAAGAACAAAGAAAAGATATTTAAAGTATGAAATACTTGACTCTCCCTTTAACTTTTTAATCATTTGTCTTTAGTAAATCATCAATATTCAATAGCTAAGTTTTGTAACAGAGGTCCTGTGTTAAACGTAGAAAGATATTCCCGACCCAGAGACAAAGAGCTGAAGGAATCCTTAGTATAAATTAGTACTATATTTTCTCCCCACCCCAGCTTTATTGAACTATTATTGGCAAATAAAATTGTGTATATTTAAGGTGTACAACATGATGATTTGATATACATACACATTGTGAAATGATTACCACAATCGAGTTAACTAATAGTCACCCACAGTCACCTTTTTGTGTGTGTGCGGGGGGAGGGGTGTAAACACTTAAAATCTACTTTCCTAGCAAATCTCTAGTATACGATACAGTATTATTACCTGTAATCAACATTCTGTACGCTAGTGGTATTTTCAGGAAGGCTGGGGAGCCTGAAGTCCACATTATTAATGGGCAAATCTTGAGCTAAAAATAATCTGTTGGAACATTCCCCATAATGTTAATTTAGAGAAAGCTTTAAAATGTTTCATTTTAAGAATCAGAAGCTAATCCAAAGACTGAAGAATGTATTTCATGCAATTTATTAAACTATCTTCCATCTTATTAAAACATTCAGACCTCTTCTGAAGAACAGTGAACTTAGTTCCTAAATACAAAATGTCAGTTCTGCTCAGAGAAAAATGAGTTTGATGCCTCTCCCCTCTCATATTATTATTGTTCATAACAATGTGAAAAAGATTGGGCTTCTCTTAAGCATATCTTTCATAATACTGTTTAAATAGACCTACTTCATTTGCATTAGGTAAGCCTTCTGGCATTCAGCTTTTATGCTCACTAAGTAGAAAGGAATTCTCCTCCGAAAGCTTAGACAGTATTTCTTTCCAATGTTCTCATATATCTATTTCAAACATGGAGGAAGAATGAGAATAACTTTTTAAAATAAACAAATTCTTGCCTTCTTAAAATTGCATTAAAACAAGCTTTCTTTTATTAGCTGTCGACCACTTTGGGTGATGGTCACACACAGAACAGACTTGGAAACTTCCTGAATCGATGGAGGGTATTACAATAGTGCAAGATCATTAAAGTCATATCTGTATGCAATAATGGAAAAGAGGAATGGAGTCCATGTCAGTCTGCAGGTTCTGCAATTACCCCTCTTTTGTGAACTTTTGCTAAACCGGCTAAACGTCTAAACCCAAAGTATATAGCATGAACCTAAATCATTGTTACTTCAGATATGAGAGGATATAGAAATGGGAACTCATAAACGTGATCTTCATGGTCATATGCAACCTCCAGATGGAAAAATTTTAGGACCCACTAAAAAGGCCTCTTGGCCACAAGGCAGCAAAAAGTATGGTTATTAAACTCCTTGCTTCCTCCCAAGCAGGCCTCTTTCAGGAGACATTTTAAAGATGTTTGCTCTGAGAAAATAAAATTTCACTGTTTCACAAAGATATAAATACTGAACAGTACATCATTTGTTGTTTGCAAAAATTTTTGCAGATGTTTAGAAACATCTTATTTATTTACTCAATTACTGGCAAACTATCATAATAATCCTTAGGAACTAAAGTTGTATTCAACCACAATTCACAGCTAATGCTTTAAGAATTGAGACCAGGTTTTGTTTTGGCAACCCCTAAGCTGATTCATTGTTAATATCTGCTGAAATTTGAGTACCTTACATATAATTAGGAAACAAGTTTAAAATTTTGGTTGAAGCAAATTTTTGACCATGTTAAGCCACAAATACACATGGCCATGATTCATATTTTTCCCTATTATTTTTACTTATTCCCTGCCCATATTTATTTTTTAAAAACACCATTTATTTTTAGTGATTTGGAACTCTCTTTATATCCATATGGGCTCTACGATATATTATGTCATATCATGTTGACCTACTAATGCCCAGTGGAGCTGACAGTGATATTCAATACATACAGTCAGCTTTGCTAAAGCTTTTCCAGGAATCTGGAAGAGTTTTATGCTGCCAAGAATAGCTGTTTTCCCCTGAATTTCCCAATTAGCTTAATAAAATCCAGAAAGTCTTAAGAGTTAGTGACAAAATCATCATAGTTTAATGCTCCTGTCTACTATTAAAGCAGAGGATAATGATTGCTAGAAAGGCTTGTTTTCAATTACACAATTAATAAATAAATGTTTAAGTGTTGTGTGATTTCCATTGGTGTTAAATTCTTACTATAATTGAAATTAAAATTCTTATTGGCCTTAAGGAAAATTTACTATGGTGTGCCATTTTGAAGCTAATAAACAGATTTGGTATTTTAAGCAAACTTTTACCAGTTAGCAAATTATGTATAGAGAATATGATATTCTTGGTAATTTAATTTGTGGATTTTTTTTTTTTTTGCATAAGCATGCTTCTAAGAACATACAAATTAGTTTAATAAAAGGAAGAACTTATTGGTTTCAAACTATCTCCACTTTGGTTATTGGAAAGTCATGACAGCATAACAAAAATCATATTTCAGCAAAACCTAAGACAACATCACACCATCTAACTTACTTTCCAGCTGTTGATGGAGGATGCTCCCATCTTGGTCAATCCTATGCGGATAGAGATGTCTGGAAGCCAGAACCTTGCCAAATATGTGTCTGTGACTCAGGATCTGTTCTCTGTGATGACATAATATGTGACGAACAAGAATTGGACTGTCCCAACCCAGAAATCCCATTTGGAGAATGTTGTGCAGTGTGCCCCCAGCCTCCAACAGCTGTGAGTTTAAAGAAAATCTGTACATCCTCAAGATTTATATTTTAACACATGAATCATTCCTATACCATAGGAGCCTGAAAGGAGAAGAAAGTAATGTCTATCAACTATGTTGGAATTACAAGTAAAAGATGAACATTCTGGTTTAAAACTAAGGATTGGATGTAATTGGGGATAAGAAATAAATATGCAAATTGGGACACACTTCATGGGGAAGTTGCTCTTATGTCTTATTTAATCTGTATCTTTTCCATTTATTAGCCTCCTCGCCCTCCTAATGGTCATGGACCTCAAGGCCCTAAGGGAGATCCAGTAAGTAAACATTCTTCAGTAGAATGAAATGAGTTATTTAAGTAGTCTGCTTTTTTTTTTTTTTTTTGCTTCTTCTAATAGCCTTTTCATATTTGGGCCTTCATCATTCAGACATTTCCTTGACTACTACATTATTTAATGACACAAGAGAACTCAAACTGAGAATCCATAATTGTACATGTGAATACCTAAATTTCCCCAACATTATATAACGTCTTCATCCCCATTATCAGTTTGAAAAATAAAATATAGGTCAATCTACAAATAAATAAATCATGCTGAAATTATTCGCATGATTTAGATAAAAAATGTATGTATTCTCAAGAAAATTTATCACTTATATTGGTTCCTCATATTATAAAGCAGAGAAGCTACAATTTGATGATAATTCTGAATCACGAGGCCTTTTCACTGTCTTATGAATTTTTGTCTTTGATTCTTTTAGGGCCCACCTGGTATTCCTGGGAGAAATGGTGATCCTGGTATTCCAGGACAACCAGGTTCCCCTGGGTCTCCTGGCCCCCCTGGAATCTGTGAATCATGCCCTACTGGTCCTCAGGTAATAAATTCCAGGACAAAAAGATCCCCTCCCTTTAAAACTACCTACTTTCTTTTTCTTTTCTTTAGCCTATAAAACATTTCACTTTTGTGGATTCCTTATATCTATTCTCTGATTGTATGTATTTAACAAATCCTTATTTAGTGCTTGTAAGTGCTGGACACTATTTTAAGTGCTTTATAAATTTTACTTTTCCTCATAATGCCAATGCTATTGTTACTATATCTTGGCAACATTTCCCAACTTCTCAGCAGACATAGAATCTATCACTATGTTTGAGAAATGAGCCATCAACTCCCAAATGAATTAACCTGGAGTGTCTAGGAACTGTTGTAACTGTGCCTTATTTTACTTATAATCCCAATGGTAGAGCCTCTGAAAGTTTAGACAAAAAGCAGTTGAAGAGCTGTGAATACTCCTTATTGACTTTAAGTCAACAGGATTATTCAAGCCTAGGCAACTAACTCTTGCCAAGCCTTCAGGGCACATCCTGCTCCTCCTAAAAAGCATGGCAGCGCAATAACCCTGCATGTAAAACAACCAACCGAACAAATAAATAAGATATAATTTCTGCTGCATGGGGTTAGGAGAAATTAGAAGCCACATATCTACAAATCACTCTGAGTTTTAAAAAATGCTATTCAAAAATCAATTCAACAGAAAGCAAAGCATACCATCTAATTTATTCTTATCCTGGTACCAAACATAACCCACTTGTAGGCCTGGGATTCAAAACAAAATAATCTCCAAAGAAATCCGATAAGCACATGAGCTTTTCTATTATTCTTGTGCCTATTTTCTATGAGGATGCTTATTTGGAGGGTAAATTTGTTAGGCATATTAACCGGAAGCCAAGGAATACAAATTTCACTTTCATCATTAAATGTTCGTAAAGTAATTTGACTTTTCCATTTTTTTTTTCTGCTCAGCATGAGACGATGATTATACGATTTCAAGGCTCTTTCAGCTTCAAACAGTCCATGATCCTATGTTTCTAAAGCTGCGCGTATCCCTTAGAAATGATATTTTGAGTAAGATCATATAGGAAATAATTATTTGGGAATAACATTGCACAGAGTCAGTTGAAGGGGGTGTGTATTACATAAACAAGTATTTCTGTAGAGTATCTACTACCTGAAGCAACACAGAGACAGGATAAGCAAGATGATGAAATAATGCATATACCACATCTTCTGGCATGCAGAGACTCTCCGTCAGTGAGTGGTAGACGTTGCATGCACCTCTTCTAAATGCTTTTGGAAAGAACTATGACATATATATCAAAATGATCGTATCTATTTGGTCTCTTTGCTACAGAACTATTCTCCCCAGTTTGAGTCATATGACGTCAAGTCTGGAGTAGCAGGAGGAGGAATCGCGGGCTATCCTGGGCCAGCTGTATGTACAAGAGTTTCTCAGCATTCTAGAGCATGATGTAGTTTCCAATTTGTTAATTCTTGAATGGTGGTTTTCCTAGTAATATGGTATTATTACATACGCTTACAAAATAGCTTATTCTCCATTAAGGCTGGGAAAGCAAATGGTAGGATTATCATGATCTTTCTTATCCTAACTCCTCTTTTCCTCACCGCCTCTCATCTCACGCCTGTTCTGCCTCGCCTTCCTTCTTTATACAACCACCTATCCCAGGAGCCCACCTGCCTTCGTGCTTAGGTCTCACACCCATATATTCCCTAATTTTAACAAAAATTTGCTATCTTTCACTTCCATTTTTCCTCGTTCTCCCTAAGTTGTTCAGAATCTTCTTTTTTTATGTGCTTTCATCAATTAAGTGCTACTTGCTAGATGACAATCCGAGTGATGAATGTCCAATATTACAAGCTGCCCCACCTCAAACCCTGAAATCAAATACAAATATTTCCAGAATTTATTGAGTCTTTAAGTTTTCCTACTACAAATGCTAGCTATTCACATTGTACCCAAAAGGTTTCCCTTAATGTAAATGACCTAGAGTTTTGATAGAAGAAAATAGAAAAAAAAAATCACTGAAACCTGGGCAGCTGGGCATGATGCATGGTGTCCCATGTAAATGACCCTAATTGTAGACCAGGCTCTCGGGAGAAGCAATGTGGGGAAGATTATCGCTTCACTGCCAGTAACAGGTACGTAAGTGTAAAGGAAACATGACGCTGGATTCTCAGGGATTATGGAAGTTTGCCAACCAGATCATTAGACACCATATTTGTGACTTCCGAAACTAGAGAGAACAAAATTTATCTCGTAGATCCAAATGGCCAGTTAAAGAAAGACCCTTAAAATTGATGTAAATTGTAAAAAGAGAATTTTACAAATCCCTAAAGTTTTCAAATCTCTAAAGATGTGATTTTTTTTCTTTTAAAGCCAGAAGGAAAATTATATTAACAATGTAAATATCTGGTCTTATGCAACTAGATTCAAATTATGAATCTTATTTTTCAATCCTATATACAGTTTTTACTAAAAAAAACAAAAACTAAAAAAACAAAACAAAACAAAAAACCCACTACTTAATATTCCAGAAAAGAGGTTACGAGAGAACATTTAATTACAAACTGTGATTTTATAAATTTGTTATCAGTATGTAGAAACAGCATGCTATAAAATGGAAGATTTTCTAGTGTAAGCTGTATTTCTAAGCAATGATAAATCAGTTGGTTCTAATTGTAATTTATCATCGTCCCATGTACGCTGATTTTCTTAAGCACATCTAAATCTTCATGTTAACATAACTCAGTGACATAATTAAGAATTTCTGGGTTGATTTACATCATTGTTTTTAGAAACTGGGATTAACAGTATGTAGATATTTTTCCACAGGAGTTTGGCTGGCAAGCAAAAAAATGCTTCTTCACCAGGACAAATATCATTCTAATTGCAGGGACTTTCATAGCATTTTGCGTGGTTTTTCCAGATTTTAAACCCCTTTTTATGGAGGGTTCAGGCTAACATTTTATAGCATTTACTAATAATTTGTATTGAGTCTGTGGGAATTCCATTTAGAGTGATGTTTTTGTAGTGAGATCTTTATTGTATATCTAATAAAATTAATCATATCTGTGAATAGTTACTACATAATGAGGCATGCTGTTCTCATTTATTTTTTAATGTCAGTATCATTTCTGAACAGAGGCATCTCTTTGATGCCTGAAAAAAGTGTATTTCAAATGCATCTATTTTGTATTTATCCTTTACATTTACATTCCAGGGTCCCCCTGGCCCTCCCGGTCCCCCTGGTACATCTGGTCATCCTGGCTCCCCGGTAAGTGTAGCCATTAGTGGTGCTTTCTTTTTCATGAATTTTATATAAATTGAGTTTACACAGATCTTGCTGTAATTTAGCCATTCCAACATGCATAATCCCAATTAAGGAGAGAAATCACACCCAAGAAAATTCAAAGATGGAAACAACTATTCATAGTGAAAACCTTGGTAAAATTAAACCATAGGCTTAATTTGCATGTGATATGGCTTCAAGTTCAAAACAATTCATTTTCAATGGAATAACGTGGATTAATGGAATAAATTTGCTTTATTCTGATCTGAAAAATTTTGGCTTCCGTGTTTATAAATTGGAATAAGATTTACTGATTGCATTCACAAATCCTGATTTCATGCTGTCTTCAAGAGGTAAATGCCTAATGTGAATATTACATTATTTTTAAAATATTTGCACATTATTCTACTCACTAGGGTTCTCCAGGATACCAAGGTCCCCCCGGTGAACCTGGGCAAGCTGGTCCAGCAGTAAGTAACAATTATATCTGTATTTAATATATTGACAATTCTATGTAGAAATCACTTTCATTTTCCAAAATATCATCATAGGTCCTATAATGTATAGATTGTTTATGCTCAAAATTTAAAATAATAAATAATATTTCTTATGATAATTGAACTGGTTTCAAAGATCTTTTGGACTCTTTAGTGGTTTAGATTTCCTAGAGACACTTGCTATTGAATCTAGGAATTCCCTGGCTAATTAGCCACCATCATAGTTCACCTCCTAGTGTGGATACAAATCTTCTTTCTCTTAAATATAGATTTAATTTTCCTGTAATCACTCAGTTCACCTGCATATCTGCTTTTCTAACATACAATTTTTAAAACTTAATTTAGTAGAAATAAGTATAATTTAACAGAGTCCTCCAAAAAAAACCCATGCAGTATAAACAAGCAAGTGAGGTGAAGTTAGTTCAATTTAATATTTCAAACTATTTGGAAATACCTGTATATTAAAAAATTCAATATCTCACAAAATGTAAAAGTGCCTATGGGTTTATGAATGCATATGATATAAAATATGGATACATGATATTTTTAATTCCTATTAAAAATAAGTTCATTAAACAGTGAAAACTAGATATAATACAAGCATAATATTAACTTAAGGTGTCATTTTTGTCATGAAAAATATTAAGAGTATTTTCTAAAAGGAGATTCCTTTCAGGAAAACACGTACTATATAACAATAAGTTGTTGTAAGAGAAAAACCTATAGATACATTTGTTTTTTATTTTCTTATTTTCAGGGCCCTCCAGGACCCCCTGGTGCTATAGGTCCATCTGGTCCTGCTGGAAAAGATGTAAGTCTTTAAAGATTGAATGGAGATATGGCAAAATCCAAGTTGGAATATACTGTATGCTAGGCTCACGGGAAAACCTTACCAAAAAAATCATTGCTATCCTAATGACATTTTAGCTCATATTAATTTTTGAATGTATAGTGTTTGTATAACTGTAAATACCATAATTTGAATTCCAGACTAACAAAACCCCTAAATGTCCTTCTTCACTGTCAAGAAGGTACACCCACTGAATAGATCACTTAACTGGAGGAGAAACAAGTAGCTTCTTTCTTCCTCTTGTAATGAAGAAATTGATATCAATACTTTATAAACTTGAAAACTTAAAAACACCTTTAATATTGTGTCCTTCTTCCTTTCTCATTTGATTTCCAATGGCAAATTCTTCTCAGTGGATTGAGAGAGCATCATAATATTTCAGTGAAGAGTGATGCCTGTGTTCATAAGTTCATATTGAGATGGGAGAAGTCCTCCCCATTCCTTCTACTAGGAAAGCTATTCTAACAACTAAATGTTTAGCCTACCATTTTCATGAGTCCTTGACAAGAAAAATGCAAAATCATTAGTATGCTAACTAAGTGCAATGTGCTTTCTTTTCCACAATCACCTATGTATTTTTTATTTTTCCACCTAGGGAGAATCAGGGAGACCCGGACGACCTGGAGAGCGAGGATTGCCTGGACCTCCAGTAAGTCTTTGGCATCCAGTGAATTACATGGAGTAGTCATGATGATCTTAGCTTGAAAATTATTCTATAATTAAATTGAATAAACTTAAAAATGGAAGGCATTTTACAACTGGGCTGTGATTCTATTTGAAAATTCATTAATATCTGTTCTATTCCTTATTTTTAGGGTATAAAAGGTCCAGCTGGTATGCCTGGATTCCCTGGTATGAAAGGACATAGAGTAAGTAGGGTTTCTAGATTAACAAAAAGCTATTTCATTTGGCCATGTTTACTTGCCTAACCAATTTTATTGGGCAATTTGAGTATGTGCCAAAAACGGTTGATTTGATTTTTTAACAGTCAGTTGACTCTGTTGACCAAACCAACTAGTAATTTTACAGGTAGCAATTAGACTGATTTTAAATATGTGAAAAGGCTTGGGAAAAAATTATTTAATTTTCTTATCATCATCGCCAGAAAAAAATGAAAATGTGTTATTGAGAGCCATGCGTTATTCACTGGCTTAGTCAATGTGATTTGCAATTGAATCAAGCAACTTAGTCTATGCAAATCATTAGGTAGATTCCACCAACTGACCCCCAAATCTATCAATTTAATAGAAATAAAATCTGTGAAGGTCATATTTGCTATTGTTAAGGCAACTTCCTAATTGAACTAGATTGTACTTGCTAATTCAGATTTTTTATTATAAAATCAATGTCAAATGTCTTCAATCCATTTAAAAGAGTTTTAAATTATTCACATCAGTGTTGAAAATAGTACTATGTGGTAAAAACTAGTTATGAAAAATACAATGTAAAGTTCTCAACCATTCTGGATTGTTAACAGATCTTTAATATTTTTACTATTTTTATACGTTTCCTAGGGCTTTGATGGACGAAATGGAGAAAAGGGTGATACAGGTGCTCCGGGATTAAAGGTAAATCAAAACAAAAATCATATTTTCGTAAGTAAATTCCTTTAAATGTTATAGCTATATTTAAGATTTATACTTTGGGGCTTAACCTTTTCTGAAATTTACCTGAATTTTGCATTCCAGGAGCTAAATAACAGTAACTAATTCAGATGTTCTATTGGAGCTTCCATGAAAGCTGATAGCTTGAACTGTCTAGATTAGAAATGATTGTGCATCCCTGAGTAACTCACTGATTACTTCTGTTTCATCCTCAAGTTTTTAAGATGCAAAAATTGAGAATTATGGTAAATAAAATGCTACCGAAAATTTGATATTGCTAAAACATATCTTTTTCTTAGGTTCTATAATAGTCTTCATAATGTGCTGCATTTAAAAAACTATACATTCCTCTCTCTGTTCTACAAATGGTAACATATTTTACATGTTTCTAGGGTGAAAATGGCCTCCCAGGTGAAAATGGAGCCCCTGGACCCATGGTAATTATATTTCTTATGTAATTTTCAGTTTTAGTTTATTAACCTCCATCTAACCCAAAACTTGCCTTGCTCCTTCCCCAACTGTTCTTACACATGGCAAGGTTAAAGTAAGACCATTCCTTCAACTGTGTTCTGTAGGGTCCCAGAGGAGCTCCTGGTGAGAGAGGACGGCCAGGACTGCCAGGAGCCGCGGTGAGTCTTGCTACCAACACTGCATAGTTCCAGCCAGAATCCCAGATAAGGCTCTCATCCAGGTTTGCAGGCTGTGGCAATCGTCAGGAAAATCCTTCCCATGAAATAGCATTTAACGATGCCTCCATAAAACTGTAGCTATGACTGTAGGGAAACAAATAAGGGTTTATAGTTATTATCTCTTTTGAAAATTTTTTTAAGTGTTAACTTTGCATACGTTACTAGAACGATTAATTCACATTTAGTTCTGTTAAACACAGAACCCAGTTCTTCTACATCAGATCACCGCTGTATACATTGGAATTTTAACAATTTGACTCTAAAAATGTATTTTTAACAGATTTCAATACACTGGAGGAAAAGTCAACTCAATGGAGTCAGAATTTTAGTCAGGGGGCACCTGGGTGGCTCAGTAGGTTAAGCTTCTGCCTTTGGCTCAGGTCATGATCCCGGAGTCCTGGGATTGAGTTGCTCTCTCTCTCTCTCTCTTGCTCTCAAATAAATAAATAAAATCTTTAAAAAAAAAGAATTTTAGTCATTACTCGTGACTGACTTTTCAGAATTAAGAAGATATTTGAAACAAACTTCTCTTTTTAGGGGGCTCGAGGTAATGATGGTGCTCGCGGAAGCGATGGACAACCAGTAAGTAACTTTTTATCTAATCCTGAGTTGCTTCAGGGTAGTGATTGATTATGTGGTATGGAATGTTGTAATAATATGGATTATAGGCCTAAAACTCAACATTGTCCATAAACATTTCATTCAAACTTACACCAGGTCCATAAACTAAATCTAGACACAATCTAGAAACACTAAACCCATAAGTGAAATTCTGATACTTCTCATTACACTTGGCCAATTACTAACATCTGTATAGTGTTCACTATGTCAATTAATAACCAGTACCGGACATGGCAATTAAAAGTGCTCTGCAAAATAGATAATAATGTTACCTCCATTTTATAAACAAGAGTACAAGAGTTCGGGCTAAGTAAATTGCACAAATCACAGAATTTGTGGTGGAAGGCAGGGGGATCCTACTTTTCTAACTTTAGATTTTACTCTCTTGTATTTTGCCACATCGTTTCTCTACATAATATTCACCCATGGATGAAAAATACTATTTTATCTGCATAATTGTCTTCTGTATTGTGTATGTGCTAACTTATTATTTACTAGTTAGTGTTATGTTAGCTTCTGTTTACTTGATTAAGAGCTTTTGAAATTGTCTTTAATTTTTTTCAGGGTCCTCCTGGTCCCCCTGGAACTGCAGGATTCCCTGGTTCTCCTGGTGCTAAGGTAAACATGCATTTCTATAGAAGAATATAAAATAGATCTTGGAACAACAGAAAGTCATTGGATTGTTTCTTGAAAATAATATATATATTTTACCCATCAAGTAGATATCTTTTTACCTATCAGATCTTTAAAGCCTTATTTCTAATTCCCTGGCATTCAACTATTCTGATACCGCTTCGTCTTTTCCTAGTCTCTTTCTGAAAATCAGATCACATAATCACACACAGTTAGCCTTTTTCTGCGCCTACGTGATTCACGATTCTTCGCTTATGATAGAGCATATCATCATACTATTCCAGCCTTTGGGAGATGGGTTTAAACTAGCTTAGTGATTAGAAATGGCGAGAGACACTGAGTACTTAGGGCTTTCTACCTTAGGGTGAAGTTGGACCTGCTGGATCTCCTGGTTCAAGCGGCTCCCCTGGACAAAGAGGAGAACCTGGACCTCAGGGCCATGCTGGTGCTCCAGGTCCTCCTGTAAGTAGCAAATACTGCCATTGAGGAGTGTTGCTACACTTCTTTCATGAAAGCATACATTTTAATGTTGCTATCAACTGAAATATTTTTTGAATAAAAATCATTGCTTGGTGCTCTGAAATGACTCTACTGTGATAAATACTGATTTGGTTAGCACTAAAATTCGTGGGTCTTGAGGTTTACCCTCTTCAAAATTTATGAATTTTGTGTTTATTTGACGAAGTGAAGTAGAGGATGGATAGTTATCTGATACTTCAAAGAATGTGTTCCAACTGATCACTGATCATAAAAATTCAGAGACGAAACAGGATTAAACACCTTTTCTATTTATTACTTAATAATTTAGACCAAGTGCATATTATCTTTAATGTATTTAGATAATGATAGTTCTTTTGCCTACATTTTATGTGTTGTGCTGTAGTTGGAGGAATCACTGAAGCTCTACAAAGCCCGACACGCATCAATAAATTTACTTTGCAAATGTATATTCACTAGTTACATTATTTTTACTAGGCTCTTTTCCCCTTCTAGGGCCCTCCTGGGAGCAATGGTAGTCCTGGTGGCAAAGGTGAAATGGTAAGTTGCCCTCACCACCCCCCCTCATTTCATCCACACCCCGATTATTGGCTTCCTTTGCATTTTGCATGACAATCCATTTGTGAAGTCTAAGTTAGCTCTTCAGCAAAGAGAGTTCAAGTTTAACTAATGTTAGTGTTCTTGGGCTATTTTTAGGGTCCTGCTGGCATTCCTGGAGCTCCTGGACTGATAGGAGCCCGGGGTCCTCCTGGACCACCTGGTACCAATGGTGCTCCTGGACAGCGAGGTGGTGCAGTAAGTTGCATATTTTTTCCCTAGTTGCCTGAAAGGTGTGGCTCAATTTCCACAACAGAAATATAAACAGCAGACTTTTTGCACTTGTTCATTTGATTTTATGTTGGTTTCCCTCTGGTTTTATCATTGGATCAGCAGTTGCCACTGCTGATTTTGTTAGTCTGTACTCCCTGTTTTTAAACCAACATTTTATTTCATTTAGGGTGAACCTGGTAAAAATGGTGCCAAAGGAGAGCCAGGGCCACGCGGTGAACGTGTAAGTGTTACCCCAACAGAATGGGTTATTCTTTATTTCCGCTGAAAATTTTGCAACCAAATGTATCCCTTTATTGGCATCCTTTTTAGGGGGAAGCCGGTTCTCCAGGTATTCCAGGACCTAAAGGTGAAGATGGCAAAGATGGTTCGCCTGGAGAACCTGGTGCAAACGGACTTCCAGGAGCTGCAGGAGAAAGGGTACGTTTCCCATAGGCATCTCCAAGGAGAACAGTTATCACTTTCATCTACACAGAACTTGACCTTCAGGGTGAGGAAACCATGCTTTTTCTTAAGCTAAGTACTCAATCCCAAATGTGTTTCGGGGGCATTGTATAACATGAGAACATCTCTGTTGTCACTCAGAAATTATGAAAAAATTTTCATGCTCTGGGCTGAAACGTTTGCCTTTCACTATTTCCAGGGTGTGCCTGGATTCCGAGGGCCTGCTGGAGCCAACGGCCTTCCAGGAGAAAAGGTAGGTAACTTTAATTTCTATTTTTGTAAATGCTGGTACTACAAATAGTTATATTCTTCCACACAGTTTCCCATTAACTAAAACCTAAATATCTGAAGGAAATATATTGGAGTTTAAAAATAATAATAATTCCCAGTACACAACAATGATTCTAGCCCCTGCTCAGTCTTTCTAGCTTTGCAACTAAAGCAAGTCACTTGTCACTTAACTTCTATGAGAATTCATTAACTTATGTGTCAATAGAGAATTATTTATTTCAGCATCATTGCAAGAATAAAGTCAATTGAAATGCCCAAAAGTTCTTTGAAAACTCTAAAGTACTACCCAAATATGATTTTATATCATCAAAGATATTTGACTTTATATGCACTGAAGTATATCGTGATACCCACTGAATATTGCTGACATGTGATGTTCATCAAAGTTGCCTCAAAACACTCCCAATATGATAATCCGAGCTAATAGATAACAGTGATTTTATGGCATGTCAGCAGCATACCAACTCTCTTTAAGAGACAAAAGGAAGTTTTCTAATTGTAACCTAAAGGTGATCAATGTCTAGGTCAATGAAGGTTCTTCTACAACTTTGTTGATTTATTTCACCTTGTAGGGTCCCTCTGGGGAACGTGGTGGTCCTGGCCCCGCAGGGCCCAGAGGAGCTCCTGGAGAACCTGGCCGAGATGGTGTCCCTGGAGGTCCAGGAATGAGGGTATCGAGAAACGCTTGCTTGACACTGCCATTTAGTAAGAAGAAGGGCAAATAAAGGAGGATCAAAGACAACTCAAAGCAGACTATACTTTTACAGCCTCCAAACAAAACAAAATACTCTTAAGATCACTTAAGATTAGAATTGATTGAAGAAAAACAGAATACTTGACTGAGACATAGACAGGAAAATGTGCGCAAATAAAAGGCTACCTATGAAATCTCAAAATTTTACAGATACATATATATATTTAATTATCATTTTAAATCACCTGACTGACTGACTTCTTCAATTTAGGGTATGCCCGGAAGCCCAGGAGGGCCAGGCAGCGATGGAAAACCAGGGCCTCCCGTATGTACATTTTTAACATCTCATTTTATAGCCCAGTGAATAATGGAATGCACAATTTGGCCTAGCGTTGATGCATATTGTAGAACCTATATATATATATATATATATATATATATATATATATATATATATATATAGACACACACACTCACACACACATATATACATATATGTGTGTGTCTATATATATATATATATATTGCATATTTTGATGAGATCTTTATCAAACCCCTGTTAACGTAATTTTTTTTCTCATTAGGGAAGTCAAGGAGAAAGTGGTCGACCAGGTCCTCCAGGCCCATCTGGTCCCCGAGGTCAGCCTGGTGTCATGGGTTTCCCTGGTCCTAAAGGAAATGATGTGAGTTCCTTCCTTTATTTCGTCAATAAATATTTGACAGAAGCCTTTTCTTTTCCATATGTGAGTTCAGAGACGGCCAAAATTTGATCTCCACTTCAAAGCACAGTAGAATATATGAAAATCAAAATACCACGTGAGACAGGGAGTTGTTGTTGTTTGGGTTTTTTGGGTTTTTGTTTTTTGGGGGCGGGGAGTTCTGGGGCAAGAGTGGCAAACTTTATGAAAAACTAGTTCTAGAAAGTAGTTTTGGGTTGTGGATGCATGTATGTGTGTGTGGAAGAGGCAGATCAAAACCATCAGGGAATAAGACACTGAATGATTTCCTTTTGAGAATTAGTAAATACTGGCTACTTCTTTAGGGTGCACCTGGCAAGAATGGAGAACGAGGTGGCCCTGGAGGTCCTGGCCCTCAGGTACACAGCTTTCATTAACTTATTTCCAGCTTTCTATAGATGCATTCATTTCCGGCCTATGGCTTCTATTATCTCCGTTATCTCTGTTTCCCTAACTGCTTTTGGTTTTTTTAGGGTCCTGCTGGAAAGAATGGTGAAACTGGACCTCAGGGTCCCCCAGGACCTACTGTAAGTTTGCTCACATAACTTGGAGATGGAAGTCAGTGGGAGTGGGGCAGAGGAAAGACTTTGGGAATCGTAGTTACGTCATCATAGTTCACCAAAGCGGTTGTGAAGCATGGTTACTTAGCTAGCTAAGTGCTGACTAGTTAGAAGTAAAGACTATATTGTCCATGTCTCCGTTGCATCAGTTCTGTAGGCCAGACTCTGCCTTCCTTCACATCACTAAGTTTTCAACTAAGCAATGAGCCTGTTGAAATGAAAACTGTGTGGACTAAATAGGGAAGGATGTTTTATAACAGAACATCTCATTATATTTTTCTACATTAGGGGCCAGGTGGTGACAAAGGAGACCCAGGACCCCCTGGTCCACAAGGATTGCAAGTAAGAACTTCTTATTTAAATATCACTGGGTTTCTGCTTCTACTAGACAATTCAGTCTTACCCTTGAGAGTTGTATTTGTTGAGCTAATTGAGTTCAATTTTCTTGTGACACTACTAAATTATAATTAATCTTAAGCTTAAAATTTGTGGGTCTGTCTTCCACCTTGAAATAAAATGACAGGCAATGCCAATAGACATTGCTATTCCAGAATGAGTGCATTAGTCATTTTTTAAATTCAGCATGCAAAATTTTTGATGCTTATATGTATTTTTATTATAATATAAATCCACATAGCTAAATCCATTTTACCATATTCATCGATTTATTTTTATATACAGCAACAGAAAAACTAGAGGAAGTAAAACATTAAGTTTGGAAGATATGATTGTCACATCTCTGTCACTGGATTTTGAGAGCCACAAATTTTCTAGTCTTAAAAAAGACTACTGGGACCAGTTTGAATACCTTGCAGAAACATACATGTGAGAAGCTTTCCTGTAAGCAGTGTTTGAAGTGATTACACAATCCAAATACGATCTTTTTTTTGTAGGGTTTGCCTGGAACCAGTGGACCTCCAGGAGAAAATGGAAAACCTGGTGAACCAGTAAGTTGCATGCCCTTTTTTTTAAAAAACTCAGAAACCAAAAGAATAAAACGTAATCATTTATTGGTTATTAACTTTTGCATTTTCTCATGCATGGTTTCTGAGTTTTAGCACTTAGTTTTTAAATATTCAATAACAAAACAGAGAAAAATTATTCAATCATAGGTATTACATGGAAAGTTTCAATTTTACCATAAAATAAAGAGTACATAGCTCAAGATTGAACAAATTGTACAAAATGCAAAGAAGTCAAATGTGTTATTTTGCTTATATTCCTATAATATGCATTCTGATAGAGACCTAACATATAATGCCAATCTTCTAGGGTCCAAAGGGTGAATCTGGTTCACCTGGAACTCCAGGAGGCAAGGTAAATATTTCCATTTATTTTCTAATTTCTTCAGCATCTTATAGAGCAATTGACTAGTGATTCAGTTTTAGTATATCAAACCAAAATTGTCTTTCTTTAGAAGCACAACATTGCAACTATTTGGTGAATACACTTAGGGTAACTCAAGACATTTTAGTAGATAAGATGTGCTTCATCTGGAAAATCACATCTTCTGACATGAAAAAATACTACAGAAGCAACTATGGGCCTGCAATTGCAAAAGACAAATCTTTCCAGGGCATTGATTCTGCATAGGAAAACTGTGTTGGTAGAAAACCTTAAAAAAAAAAAAAATGCCCTCGTGAATAAAATAATAACAGTGTCAGAGGCAGCTTATCAAACCAGGTATCAAAGTTTCCTCCTTTACACTGACTCTTTTTCTGTTTCCATCTCACTCCGTTGATCAAATGTGTTTTATAAACTACCGACATTTCCAAATTGTTCAAAAATATAAATTCCCCCAGTGACCCGCATCAAAATGAATACAATTTCGCGTGTTTTTGTTTTGTTTTTAGCCTTGGGTTGGCTAACAGGGCTATTCCGTATTCCTACCCCCAGGGTGATTCGGGAGCCCCGGGCGAACGAGGACCTCCGGGAGCCGTGGGGCCCGCGGGACCGAGAGGTGGAGCCGGCCCCCCTGGTCCCGAAGGAGGAAAGGTAACTCCGCACAGTTCAGTTCACCTAGATTTTACAAAATGCACTCCATTTCCTTCTGGAGGTTTACTATTTGTCCTTTAACTTCAGGGCGCTGCTGGACCCCCTGGGCCACCTGGGTCTGCTGGGACTCCTGGTCTGCAAGGGATGCCTGGGGAAAGAGGAGGTCCTGGAGGCCCCGGGCCAAAGGGTGACAAGGTACCAAGTGCTGTGCTGTTCGTTCTAGCATAAAACCAACTTCCTAGGTTAAAGGCAAGAAATGTTGGCGCCAGGGCGCCTGGGTGGCTCAGTTGTTAAGCATTTGCCTTCGGCTCAGGTCATGGTCCCAGGGTCCTGGGATCGAGCCCCGCATCGGGCTCCCTGCTCGGCGGGAAGCCTGCTTCTCCCTCTCCCACTCCCGCTGCTTGTGTTCCCTCTCTCGCTGTGTCTCTCCCTGTCAAATAAATAAATAAAAGTTAAAAAAAAAAAAGTGAGGCTTAATGTTACCATTTTACAGGAAGTGAAATTTGAGATGTATTGCTAGAGGAACTATTAATGAGAACACCTACTACCTACCCATCACAGCCCATCTTGAGGGTTGCTCTTCTTTTTGGCAGAATCTCACCGAGGATGCTTCTAACCTGATGACTCTGGCTTTTGTTTGACAGGGCGAACCAGGCAGCGCAGGGGCGGATGGTGCTGCAGGGAAAGACGGGCCGCGGGTGAGTACTCCCGCTTGGGAAAAGCAGGTCTTACCTGTCGGTGACATGGAAAGAGTTCCTCATCTCAACTTCTATTGTTCTAAAAACTCATCATGATTACTTAAACCATGTTTTGCCATTTTCTGACCATTAAAAAGACCCAAATGACTTGACTGTTAAAATTCCTGGTTTATATCTATCGTTACCTGATGGTTCAACAGTGATGTGAGCATAGAAAAAACCCTCAAAAGTATGATAAAGGTTACAAACTAAATCATAATGAGTCACTAAAATCCAAGATAATCAATGCTGTTCAGAAAGAATTTTTTTTTTATTTTATAAACATCGTAATCCTGTGATGTAGTCATACTACGGAATACTCCTTCACAATAAAAAACACATGCAACAACTTATATAAACCTCAAGGACACCAGGCTGAGTGAAAAAAGTCAATCTCCAAAGGCTACATACTGCATGATTCCATCCATGTAACATTTGTGAACTAACATAATGAGTGATTGCCAGGAGTTAACATGAGGGGAGAGGAAGATGCATGTGACTAAAAGAGGGGATGCGACGGAGTCTCACAGTGATCGCACGTTTGAGCACCTTGATTATGGTGGTAGTCATGCCAGGCTACACTTCATAAAGGGGTCTAGAGCTTATACATACACACTGGCGCAAATGCGTGCGTGTATAAGTGCTGAGACCTGAATCAGCTCTATGGGTTATACCAATGCCAGTTGCTGCTTTTGCTATTGCACCATAGTTGTGTCAGATATTAACATTGAGGGATGCCTGGAGAAAGGTGCATAGAATTTTCCTGTATCTTCTTTTGCAACCTCCTGGGAATCTATAACTATTTCAAAATAAACGTTAAAAACAAACCAAATGAAAAAACATTCCCATCAATTGTATTCCCGTTTGCAAACATCTTCCGGGTATGACTGCAGCCAATAAGCATGATAGTTAAGTCATTACACAGATGTTATATTTACCAGAGTTGCTTTAAAGAAATTCATACAAATTTCACTTTTGACAGATTTGATGGGTAGGCCATCATCCAATTTTTTAAAAAAACACCTAATATCTCATTTATGTGACATAGGTAAAACTTTCATATTTGAAAACGTCAATTTGAAAATTTTAATATGGGTATTTATATTCTGAGTAGTTAAACATTTTGGGCTATCAAGCAGTTGAATAAGACAATGCACTTTAATTTTTAAAAAGCTACTACTGTAAGATCTTACATCACATCATTTATCTTCTGCAACGGAAAGAAGAATGAATCGATAAATTGCCACTGACTCTTATAGATTCAGTCCTTTAGAGGCACCTCCGCAGAATCTCATATTTATTAGGCTCTGCAGTATTTATACACCAAGTGAAGCATATCATTCCAGCCATAATAGAAGTCATATTATCTAGTTTATTAGATGAATGCTATGTGACTGATAGGAAAAAGGATGCTTTTTATCTTTAAAATTAAAAATGTAGGGCGCCTGGGTGGCTCAGTTGGTTAAGTGACTGCCTTCAGCTCAGGTCATGATCCTGGAGTCCCAGGATCGAGTCCCACATCGGGCTCCCTGCTCGGCAGGGAGTCTGCTTCTCCCTCTGACCCTCTTCCTTCTCATGCTCTCTATCTCTCATTCTCTCTCTCTCTCAAATAAATAAATAAAATCTTTAAAAAAAAAAATTAAAAATGTATTTCTATTTTCTTTAGGGTCCTACTGGTCCCATTGGCCCCCCTGGCCCAGCTGGTCAGCCTGGAGATAAGGTAACACTTAATACTACTTAGAAACAACAAGAAAGTATCCCTAGTTTTTTGGATGCAGGCAATATTTTTTTCCTCTTTTTTCAGGGTGAGGGTGGTGCCCCTGGACTTCCGGGTATAGCAGGTCCTCGTGGTGGCCCTGTAAGTGTTATAGTCATCTTCAGTGTGCTTTTTAACTCCACCTGGGCAGCGGCTATCCCTGCTTCCTTCTTTAACAATTCTGCCCCTGGGCCCCGGGTCTCAATGGCAGGATGCCATTTTCAGGAATCCTATGACATGCAAAGGAAGGTCAAAGTTCTTAAATCTAAAATTCACAAGAAACCGTTTTAAATCATGCCTTCTCTCCTAAATAATTCTGGAAAAAAATTTAAAATGCACAAACAATATGCATTTGTAAGTAATATTTCTTAAACCTGCAGGATCTTTGCCTGAGGCACCTTCTAGATCTAAAAATTTCTACCTTCAGGGTTTGCAACTCAGGACCGATACATAATAAATGGTCCTACTTAATTAATTGATTGATTTCTCAATTGACCCTTTTAATGTATTTTTAAATGCTTACATTTGTTAGAAGTCATATGATTGCATGTGTTAAACACTTCAAAATTCTCAGATTATTTTTCTTGTAAATAATATCACAGTCAGAGGCAGAAAGAACCAAAGGTTCTGGTGTTGTCCACTGCTGATTTTGTGGAGAAGTGGAAAAGTCTTCACAAGTTTCACCGTGTTGGTTAGCTTTGCATACTTCCTGCCGAAGGAAAGATGAGATGATGCAGAGGATGATACATCATTGTCCCTGTGGGAAGGTGTCTTCACCGTGACCAATGAGAATGTTTTTCACTTCAGGGTGAGAGAGGTGAACATGGGCCTCCAGGACCTGCTGGCTTCCCTGGTGCTCCTGTAAGTATGAACACACAGCCCAGAATCACTCTCTTGTTGAAAAACAGACATTTGAATCCGGATTCTAGTCAAGCCTCTGCTGCTCATTCCCTATAGGGTGACTTTACCCACCCCTCCCTTTTTTTCTGTTTTTTTGTTTTGTTGTGTTTTGTGTTTTGTTTTTTACTTCACTCTTACTCTTTAAAAGATGGAGATGAAAACACTTGACTTGCCTTTATGCTTCATTAATGAGGCTCACATGTTACCCTAGATTTTAAAACACTCTGAAAATTTAAAAACTTATTCCACTGTAAGATGATACTAATTAAAAGTTGCTCTAAGTCTTATCTTTCTCCAGTGAATTTACTGGAGCTCATTTTCAAAGCACAATCCTTGGAGAGGCTTTCTCCCTTAGGACAAATAACATCCATTTTAACATTTTCTTGATAGTTTTCTTTTATCACGAAAGTATTTTGATTCACTTTGGTTTGGCCTCTTTTCAGAAAACCTCGTTTTCCAATTTTATTTCAACATCTTGCCACCTGAAGAATTCTATTTTCTGAAGAAAGAGTCTGATAGGCCAAGTGTATTGGGAAGGACGTCAGCTCACAGGTCATTGTCATTTCTGAATGTAGGGACAGAATGGTGAACCTGGTGCTAAAGGAGAAAGAGGTGCTCCTGGTGAGAAAGGTGAAGGAGGGCCCCCTGGCATCGCAGGACCCCCTGGGGGTGCCGGGCCTGCTGTGAGTATTCTCTTTCATTCAGTTTTCAAATGGAAAGCACTTAGATGTATCCATAGTCCAAGACTTCATACTGAGAGAGCCTGTCAAGGTGAGGAGAGCATCCTCTGCCTAGGAGTACAGTTCTGACTTTGAAGCTTGGCTCTAATAGTCTAGATATGACCCCAATCAGGTTGTTCTAACCACTTCCTACCTAGAGTTACTGGTTTGTTGATTTTTGTTTGTTTGTTCATTTGTAGGTCTGTTGTAGTTTTTTTCCCCCAGTTTTATTAAGATACAATTGACATATAGCATTGTACAAGTTTAAGGTGTATGACATAACGATTCGATATATGTATACATTGCAAAATGATTATCACAATAAGTAGAATTCCTGTTTTTCAAAGGCTGAATGCTTCTTTCAAATTTTGAGTGTGGTGGAATTCTGATGAACCATTTCTACCTCCATTCCATTTAGGGTCCCCCTGGGCCCCAGGGCGTCAAAGGTGAACGCGGCAGTCCTGGTGGTCCTGTAAGTATCCATTCTCTTAACTAGCATTCTCTAAACTGTGATTCAAAAGCAGTAATTAATACCAATCTGTATAAAAACTGCCTTGAAATCACTAGATCCTGAAAGAGTATAAAAACTATAATCCCTTAATTCTATGTTATATGTAAATTCTAAAAGAAAAAAAAAATAAACCAAACCATAAATGATCCCAGGGTAGAATGCAGATCACATTTCTTAGCCTTTATATTTGTTTTTAGTAGTTTATTATTCATTCTGCTTCACTTTTGAAATTCAAAAATATATTATCATTTCCCAGGGTGCTGCTGGCTTCCCTGGTGGTCGTGGTCTTCCTGGTCCTCCTGGTAATAATGTAAGTATTTTTTTTTAATACTTTTTCTTTATTCCATAAAGAACATTCAGATATGCATAGGAGGAGAAACCTACCCATTGCTACTTTTCTTTGTGATTAAATCCCATCTAAAATGCAGGTAAAAGAGGGAAGAAATATTCACTTTTCATTATAAAGCACTCCAACTTCCATAAATGCCTTTGTAGGGTAATCCAGGCCCCCCGGGCTCCAGCGGTGCTCCAGGCAAGGACGGGGCCCCTGGTCCACCTGGCAACAATGGTGCTCCCGGCAACCCTGGAGTGTCTGGACCTAAAGGTGATGCTGGCCAACCCGGTGAGAAGGGATCCCCTGGCCCCCAGGGCCCCCCGGTGAGTGGCTGTGGTGCCCTATGGATTGACAATACTCTTTTATTTTGAATTATGAATTCAACAGAGGAAAACCTAGTCACAGAGAGAAGAACTAAGGCTTTCTTATTTGTTCAACAGGGACTTCCAGGCCCCCTGGGAAGTGCCGGGATTACCGGAGCCAGGGGTCTCGTGGGACCACCAGGCATCCCCGGTCCTAGGGGAAGCCCAGGCCCGCAGGGCATCAAGGTGAGTGTGGCCATCTTGCCCTGGACTCTGGTTTCCTTTGATAGCCTTCAGAGATCACTTAACCATAGCAAGCACGTCATGAACAAATTTTCCCGTAAAAGATGCAAATTCTTGATATGTTCAGATTTTCAGGAAGCACGTGTATTATCAAAAGGCTGCCAAACACAAAAACAATGCACATCATAGGGCAGCCTTGAACATAAACACTAAGAAATTGGTAACACAGAAAATATCTTGCCACCTTAAGTACCTCCGTTAGATGTGTGAGCGTTCTTTACTTTGTTGACTGTCAGTTTTGAAGAGGGAAATAGTCAGTTTATAGACCTGTGAAAGCCTTTAATTAATACGAATTTTCCATCAACTCAATTTGTTTCACACTTCTAATTTTCTTTCCCTAATATTACTGTAACATCCTAACATGTTATAGTTATTTGTCTTAAATATCCATTTAGCAAAAGGGGTAATAAAATTCTGTATCATTAGGGCTCACATTTTGACACTTTGAGCACCTCTTTAAACAAAATGCCATATAATATTGTAACGAAATGAAGATATAATATTTAAGCATATTCAATTTATATGAACATACCTGGTAAATGTATATTTTTTAGATAGAGCCAGATGTCCAATATAAACTAATTCCGATGGTCACCATAAACGTATAATTTCATGATGGTTAATCATTATTTTTTTCTCACAATGGCCATGTCTTATTTATATATCTCATATTAGAATGTATTTCTAAATAACAATCATTGTCATTACTTAGCTGTTTTGGTATCCAGAGTCACTGGGAAAGTTGGAAAATACAAGAAACTGGCTCTTCCTCAATGATAGGGATAGTTTTAGGAACAAATTCAATAGAATTTTTAATAAAACAGAGTTTTTCCACGAAAAATAAGAACATCTCATAACATATTGATTGCTAAGATAATATGAGTTAAAAAAGTTAAAAAAAGGTAAAATAATTTAAAATAAAATGTCTTTTATTTCTTTATGCACAGGGTGAAAGTGGGAAACCAGGACTTGCTGGTCACAATGGAGAACGTGGTCCTCCTGGACCCCAGGGTCTTCCTGGTCTGGCTGGTACAGCTGGTGAACCTGGAAGAGATGTAAGTACTAGTTCTTAGGAAATATCCAAATATCCTGGTAGTGTTTGGTAATCTATTTAAGCAAGGGTCAAATTGCGCCTTAATATCTAAGAGTGTAAATATTGCCACATGCCAAAGTTCTCCTTCTTTCTTTAATAAGATATCCCTTCTATTACAATTTAGAATAATTTTAAATGTTCTTGTTCATTAATATATACCCAATGAATGATCATTAATGGAGAAGAATCTGAATGCTAGCTAAAGAAAGACACAAGTTGGGGATGGGGAATGCCCCAATTTATAGCATTCCTCCTGCATGAAAATGTGCTGCATGTTATCTGTGATTAAGCCTTTTCTTAAATTGTAGATTTCCATTATCAGCTTAAATTACTGTTTCTTAAGCTTTTATTTGTTATCTCTTCCCGAAGGATTTTTTTAGACATTTTTCTTTCCTAATCACTTCTCCCTCTCTCACCTGTGAAATTTTAGTGCCATTGGTATACTGCTTATCTATTTAGGTATTTAGGTACACAGCTGTTGTAATAGCTAAGATTTTTTAGTCCTAAGAACCAATTTTTATCCTCTTTAGGATGCTATTGCTACCGCTGAGAATACATGGCTTAGCTTATATTTGAATGGTTCGAAAGAGCTTGATTTCTTTTCTCCTTGTTTTTTTAATCAGGGAAACCCAGGATCAGACGGTCTTCCAGGCCGAGATGGCGCTCCCGGTGGCAAGGTATAGTGAACATAGATACAGTGGGTTTGTGTACTTAAAATAATAACTGCTGATCATATTTATGTTGGATCTGTGAATTTGTCCTCAGGGTGATCGTGGAGAAAATGGTTCCCCTGGTGCCCCTGGTGCTCCTGGTCATCCAGGCCCCCCTGGTCCCATTGGTCCAGCTGGAAAGAGTGGTGACAGAGGAGAAACTGTGAGTTTTTCTTTGCTTACCTATTTTCCTCAGTAAAGGGATTAAGAGGTGGAAGATAGGATGTCAGATCTGCTAACCAAATGATCTTCTATCATTTCTTTTTGTATTTATGCTACTCTTTCCTTAGGCAACCGGGGTAAAAAAGGTATCTGCTAAGTTTCTGGCAGTAGTTAACGCAGAAGTCATTACTAAATTCAAAGCAGCATTAATCAGTCTAAGTGTATATTCCCTGGGTAAATGCAAGGCTGAATTAGCAAGACTCTCTCAGCTTTCCTGTTTAGACCCCTTGGTAAAGATAAAAACAGAGAAAGCCCTTTGAAGGAGAAAATGGCACTAACTTTCAATAATCGTGTGCATACTATTAGTCCATCATAGTGAAATTAACTTCTAAATAAAACAAAGCTTTATCAATAAATAAACACTTCCTTGTGTGTTTGCTTTTATTTCAGGGCCCCGCTGGTCCTTCTGGTGCTCCGGGTCCTGCTGGTTCCCGAGGTCCTCCTGTGAGTTGTTTTTTAACTCATTCTAGAGTCTAAGAAATGTTCTATTTTCTGGCATGTTCAGGAAAAAGGGATGACAACATACACCACTATGGAGCAGAATTTTAACTTTCCTTTGATGATACAGAAGGCAATTCAGGATCTAAAATTCCTTGGGGCCAAGGACCTACGTAGCAACTACTGGGGTTTCATGCAATTATCAGTCCAAAATCAAAACTACAAGAACAATCTTTAGTGTTGCATGTATGCAGTGTCCATGGAATTTCTAGCTAATAGAATGTCATGGACTGGATTTCATTGCTATCAGTTTTATTTTGTTTTACCAATATGTATGTGTGTTTATGACCTTAATTTGAAATGTGTCTGTAAAGGGTCCCCAAGGTCCACGTGGTGACAAAGGTGAAACAGGTGAACGTGGTTCTAATGGCATCAAAGGACATCGAGGATTCCCCGGTAACCCAGGTGCCCCAGGTTCTCCAGTAAGTGCATCCGCTTTGTTAGAAAATCCCCTTCGGTGCGTGTTAAGTGATGAGCTAGGCAAATCTGGGAGACCAAAAGTAGAAAAGTGCTCATCTTTTCATGTCTCCATGAGACATGGATTCGAGGGCTTGGTTGAAAGAGTAGTTGGCATGAGGCAATGGGGAGATTAAAGAAGAAGGCAATCATATTCCATCATGACCCCCATGTTTCTTGATTTGATCTTGAATGTACAGTTTCCTAAATCTTTGATAAGTCTTCCTTCATATTTACCCTTCTTTTCCTCTCAGGGTCCCGCTGGTCACCAAGGTGCCGTTGGTAGCCCAGGACCTGCAGGCCCCCGAGTAAGTGGCATAGAAAGATACTGGAAGATCCATATTTTTCAGACATTCTAGCAGGAAGATATCCTAGCATTGTGATATCATGATCATTTTCTAGGGACCTGTTGGACCCAGTGGGCCCCCAGGCAAAGATGGCACGAGCGGACATCCGGGTCCCATTGGACCGCCAGGGCCTCGAGGGAACAGAGGTGAAAGAGGCTCTGAGGTAAGACCGCACTCACAAATATGCGGGTTTAATTTGCTACAGTCTTCAGGTTTCAGAAACACTTTGTAAGGTTTGGAAGCTAGATAGTGAGTTCAGTACAATACAAACACCCAACTTAATTTAGAAAATCAACAATGACTTTTAGAGATTCTCTACTCTTTCTCCGTCACACTATAACAACAAGAGAAAAAAAAAAATGAAGTTTTTTTTACCGTTTGATGAGAGAGCAGTCATTATCCCAGAATAAAGACAAAAGCCCAATTAACCAAATGAACTCTGCAAGCATTGATCTCACGCTGGAGATCGCACAATTATGACCATTGTAATGACTGGCAAGCATGTAGCACATCTTCTCAAACAGCTTCCAAGATTCCTGTTTTGCGACCAATACCATCATTCCCAATACCTTCCTATCCCACATCTTTGGCATAAACGGAATAAAAACCATTATCCCCACGAGTTACACATTTGGTAATTGAAACACAAATAGTGATCAGCCCAAAGACAGAAAGTTAATGACAAATCTGGGATCAGAATCTAGGTTTCCTGATCAGATTCCCTCTGGCATGTCAGAGTTAGAAGTGTTTGTATCATTTATTCAGAAGGAAACATGCTAGAGTAAAATTTGTGCTCTCACTCCACTGATTTGTACCCAGGGGAACGCAATAAATTTCATGGCAACGAATTTATTATCATTGGTTATCATTTGATCACAAAACGACTCAAGTAAACCTTTCTTAAAATAATTATGATGACATATTGGTTGGTTCTGATGCATTGTATTGACCCAGCAACGTATTCTTTCCGCGAAGAGCGAGTACACCTCTGTGACGCCTGTTCTTACCCATCCCAGGGCTCCCCAGGCCACCCAGGACAACCGGGCCCGCCTGGACCTCCTGGTGCTCCTGGTCCGTGTTGTGGTGGCGGGGCTGTTTCCCTGGGTTCTCTCGGAGGGGCTGAAAAAGCTGGTGGTTTTGCCCCATACTATGGAGATGAACCGATGGATTTCAAAATCAACACTGAGGAGATTATGACTTCACTCAAATCAGTCAACGGACAACTAGAAAGCCTCATTAGTCCTGATGGGTCCCGTAAACACCCTGCTCGGAACTGCCGAGACCTGAAATTTTGCCATCCTGAACTCAAGAGCGGTATGTGGGGGAGTCTTTCAGGCTCATGGCAACAAGATTACAGAGAAAGCTGCTTAGATGAGAATTGGGGGAAGAGAAAAGTTTCACTGTGCATAGAAAATATTTTATAGCAGAAATAGTACTTAAAGAATGTTGGTTGAATTGAAACTGCTTGATATATCCAGAAAGTATACACTGCAGGTATCCTTAAGATGGAACATAAATAACCCAAATATTCCAAATGTAGGAAAATTTCAAGACAGTCTTGTAGAAATTTTAAAATAAGTCAGAGTTTGGGATGTTTCTGCATATCATTCCAAAGTTGTTTGAGTGATAAAGCAACATAGATCATTGTGTTTTCGGGACAAAATTTATATAACTTGATACAGACATAATTTGCAACTTAACTTTTGCAATCTTTATTTAATGAGATTAATTTTTGTGATAAATCTAATTATTAGCTTTTTCATATTAAGAAACAGTTAAATGAAACACCCCAGACTTATATAAAATTAAATCAAATATTGTAATACTGTAAGATTTTACACATATTGGGTTAATTCTTTCTGAAAGGCAAAAATTATTTCAGGCTTTCAGATACCTTGACATGGAACATTGCCTTTGTTAGGAGTCATTTCTGAAAATTACTTAAGAAAGAGAACAACATCAGTCACGGGGACTTTGGGTTAAACTTACTGGCATAAATCTAGATTAGACAGAAAGCTTACAATATTTAGCAAAACCACATTAAACAGATAATCATCTTAAAAAGAGGGAGAGATTTCAATAAATACAATACACCAATCAAAATGTCTTGGCTAAGTATATCATCATTGTTCCATATCAAGAAGCTATATTTTACTTCAGTATTTTCTAATTATTATACCTAACTCTTTTTAATCTCCACAATTTCAGTAAAAAGTTTCTGTATTATATTGTACTATAAAATACAAATAAATTAGCAAACAACATTATGAATGCTTTACCAGGTAAACAAACAAAATAATTCTGGCCCAAACTTCACTACTGGATTTTGTAACCAATTCCCATTATTCTTTTTTGTGACTATTCAGGAGAATATTGGGTTGATCCTAACCAAGGTTGCAAGCTGGACGCTATTAAAGTATTCTGCAATATGGAAACTGGGGAAACGTGCATAAATGCCAGTCCTTGGACTGTGCCACGTAAGAACTGGTGGACAGATTCTGGTGCTGAGAAGAAACATGTTTGGTTTGGAGAATCCATGGATGGTGGTTTTCAGGTAATAATGGATATACCACTTGTTAACCAAGTCATTCCTACTTACCTAACTTTTTTGATTCCTCCCAGTTTTTCATCACAATGTTAAATTAGTTACTAAATAGGAGAACCCAAATGGCCTTATATATTCAGGTGACTACCTTTATAACTTTTATACCTTCTCTCCCAAAGCTAAGTTAGATCGAATTATTTGTTGTATGCAACCACCTTTCTTTCAATTCTTAACACCTCTTTTACTCTAGCATTAATATGTTACACACGCAAAAGAACATATTCACATATAAAATATTCATACATAAAATATATGAATAACCTGCATTATAATGACCATACTATACTGCATGAATCCTTCAGGACATATGGTTGCAACGAAGATGTTTGATCAGTTGTGTTTTTCGCCTATCACAGTTTAGCTATGGCAATCCTGAACTTCCTGAAGATGTCCTTGATGTCCAGCTGGCCTTCCTCCGACTTCTCTCCAGCCGGGCCTCCCAGAACATCACGTATCACTGCAAGAATAGCATTGCATACATGGATCATGCCAGTGGGAATGTAAAGAAAGCCTTGAGGCTGATGGGCTCAAATGAAGGTGAATTCAAGGCTGAAGGAAATAGCAAATTCACATACACAGTCCTGGAGGATGGTTGCACTGTAAGTAATAACATTTTTAAAGGCATGGATCATAATGATCTTAGCATTTCTAGTTTAATCATGCTATTTTGAAAAGAAGAAAAAATAATGAGGGTGAATAAAAGATAACATTTGGTGTGAGTTATGTAGGATCTACTGGTTCATTGCAGGGAATATTAAATACCACACACAAAAATATATATCTTCTCAACCTCCAGGTGAAAGGAGTTGAAATGAAATCAGTAGAAATTTAAATTCATAATATAAACTTTATCAGATAATCTGGGTGGTTACTATACATTCTCCGTAATAGCTATCATATGGACTCAATCTAAAAATCTCTGCTTTCTCTTTAATTTTAAAGGGTAGCTTTAAATCTTTTCTTTGTTATCATTTATAAGCAAAGGGAGAATTCACTTCTAATATTAGCAAATTCCATCATGAGAGACTCATTCACTTTTTAGTAAACCAACCGTATACCTGGTAGCAGTGACCAGACAGAACCAGGCCTCCTGAAAATGGGCTGGCTATTGGCACTCTCTACTGAATGCACCTTAAAGCTCTATAATGCTTTTGGTTAACAATATGGCTTATTAGGGTGCCTGGGTGGCTCAGTCGGTTAAGCGT
The DNA here is from genome assembly GCF_009762305.2 of Zalophus californianus. Classification (NCBI taxonomy): domain Eukaryota; kingdom Metazoa; phylum Chordata; class Mammalia; order Carnivora; family Otariidae; genus Zalophus; species Zalophus californianus. Next base: position 150,199,217 of record NC_045597.1, read on the forward strand.
CCAACTCTTGATTTCTGCTTAGGTCATGATCTCAGGGTTGTGAGATCAAGCCCCATGTGGGGCTCTGCACTGGGGGTAGATCCTGCTTGAGATTCTCTCTCCCTCTCCCGCAACACCTGCCCCCTCATGTGCACATGCTGTCTCTCTCAATCTAAAAAAGCCCAATAGGGTTTATTATCTGGGATGATTATAACTTTAAAATGGAAGAGGTCTCATATGCATGGAAGATAGCATGGCAAGTTGGCAACACCTTTAGGGCACACTATGCTTTTAAACTTGGTCAGTCAGAGGAAGTGTCTAAGTAATTGTAATGTCATGATACCTCACATTTTTTTCCTCTTTTTTACAGAAACACACTGGGGAATGGGGCAAAACAGTCTTCGAATATCGAACGCGCAAGGCCGTGAGACTACCTATTGTAGATATTGCACCCTATGATATTGGTGGTCCTGATCAAGAATTTGGTGTGGACATTGGCCCTGTTTGCTTTTTATAAACCAAACTCTATCTGAAACCCCAGCAAAAAATTTCACACTCCATATGTGTTCCTCTCGTTCTAACCTTGTCAACCAGTACAAGTGACCAACTCAATTCCAGTTATTTATTTCCAAAAGTTTTGGAAAAAGTATAATTTGGCAAAAAAGGATATTTTTTTTTTTGCTGTTACACCAAATACAGTTCAAATGCTTTTTGTTCTATTTTTTTACCAATTCCAATTTCAAAATGTCTCAATGGTGCTATAATAAATAAACTTCAACACTCTTACAATAACACTGTGTTATATTCTTTGAATCCTAGCCCATTTGCAGAGCAATGACTAGGCTTACCATTAAAAGATAATCTTTCTTTCTGAAATAGTCAACATGAAATTAGAAAAGACCTCCCTGTTTCAACTACCTCAACCTGGTCAGAAATACAGAGGAATTCTAGAAGTCCCAGAAGATGAAAAAATTTATATAATTTCCTAAAATATTGGTAAAAAGTATAGTACAAGAATTTGAAGAATTATTTTAAAACCTACAATTATTTTAATCTTGGGTATCAACTGCTTTTAAAGGTGCTTTTCTCTTTTCTTGTCATTGCTGAAATGATCAAGATTACCGATATTTGGGAAGGCTTTAAAGACACATGTTATGGTGCTAATGTATTTTCACTTTAAAAACTCTAGGTCAGAATTGTTGCCTTACATTCAAAACATAAATGCACACCATCTGTACATGTCTCCTGTCAAAAAAATCTATTGGTGTGTCACTTCAGGGAACTCTCTCCCTTGATCCTGTAAAAGTCAACAACAACAAAAAACAAATAATGGGGCTTCTTTTGTCACAGTAACACAGAATGTGTTGAAATTTAACTTTGTGAGCTTGTATGTGGTTGTTGATCTTTTTTTTTTTCCTACAGACACCCATAATAAAATATCATAATAAAACATTCCTGGTTTTTGTCACTTTAATAGATATAAGAAATGCATGTGTACACTCTAGAACTCTGGTGATCTTCTTGAAAAAAACGTATTGAATTCGAACTCTCTAGCTTAATAATGCAACGACCTCAAGAATATGAGCTATGTTCAGAAGAGAGAGAATGCTCAATGGGGAATCTTGAGGATTTTTAGATCATATTCAGTGAAAACTGAGGGCATGCTCTTTGAATCAATCCCTGGAAATACTAACATAGTAAATTCAGTTGTCCCCAAAAGGGGAGGAATCAGGGAGGAAGATGCCAGTAATCTACTGGAAGTAAGCAGTGTCTAGCAAAACAATTAAGAATAATTGCAAGTTGAGGCTTTTCTACCACTGCTACACACTGTCTCATTGCCCTCTTGGCCCTTTTCTACCTTCAAATTCTTATTCTTTTAGTTACTGTAAGTATGGTCTTGCACATCTGACTTTATAGTTTGATGTTTGCTTACTCTGTATGGTTTATAACAATAATACTACTTTCAAAAATAAAAATTCCATCAGCCAAATGTCACGTCAAGACGTCCACTTACCCTCCATGTTAGAGGAAACCAATGTTAACAGCTTCTTGTGCATCTTTCCAGAAATATATATACACACACACACACATACGGAGATATGGAGAGAGAGAGAGAGAGAGATAGAAAGACAGAAAGAAAGCCAATTTGCATTATGCATTAAAATTAAATTACTTGGAGTTTTAAATTTAAGCATCTTCAAAGCCAGAAATATTTGTCCAAGTCTTCCTCACATTGCATCACACTGACAGTGGCTCTCCTGTCTCCCTCTTTCATTTATAAGGACCTTTATAATTACATTGGGTACAACTGGACAATTTAGGATAATCTCCTCATCTCAAGGTCATTTGATGACCAACCTTAATTCTGTCTGCAACCTTATACCCAAAATAGCATCTAGTGTCCAGTGTTACGATGATTTCACCAGGCTGCTTTTAGGGTATGATTTTGAATATGGCTCTGAAAGTGAGCATTCTCTTCATATATCTTTATTTTATGAGTCTGGGTTCTATAGCTTTCTCTGAATTTCCCTGAACTTAAGACAAAAATCTATATATTACATTTCTACTTAAAACAGCCAATGTTGATTTAGGTGGTTTGTAACAAAGAACCCTGACTAGGCCAGCAACTGATAATAGCAGTAATGGCAGTGAGCAGAAATTCGGGAAAATGGAAAAACTCTGGGATCAAATATTTGTACTGGTTAGGGGTAAATATAGGAAAATCCAATTTGCATTCAGAGATGGGAACGTGTCAGTCTGTGGAGATAGGGCTCACATCTGTAATCACCTGGAATGATTTGCACTTTTGAAGCTAAGGCTGAAGAGGATGAGTGACTTCTGCTACACAACAGGTTATTTAAATTTCATGAGAAATTGCAGGACAGCATGTAGGTGTGTCTGCTTTATTGTTGATCCACAGGAAGAGAATGACAAGTTCAGATCCATACCTTCTTGGCTCGAGGTGCAGAAGGAAAGTTATGGCCTTTCCCTGACTGTGCTAAAATAAATATATTAACATGAAAAAACATATTTTAGAACTCATCTCTTTGCAAAGTTTTGAGATAACCAAAGAGCAAATATAAATCTTAATTTATTGCAGATAAGCAAACTTCAACAGAAATCTAAATGGGTTTTTGAATTCTTTGTTTGATTGGTACATAACTAGGAAATAATAGGACCCCAGAAATTTGCATGGGGTTTTTGAAAGAATTCTCTTCAAATATTCCTCTTTCACATTAAATTACTCTAGCCATTTAAAATAGGACCTTTTATTTCATGCCTGCTAATATTTCTGCCTTTCTTGAAATGCAAGATGCCTACAAGAAAAGACTAATTCTCCTCATACTTCACTCCCACCACTGCTTATTGTCTCCAGATTTATAATTAGAGTCAGATCCCAGATTGCATTGTGTAACAATTAAGAAGTCAATCTCAGGAGGAGGCTTACACATAAAAAGAATGAAAAAAAATTCATTAAATAATATTTTCCAAAATCTGGGCAATATGTGTGGAAGAATTGTGCAATTCAGATTAGACAAAATTCACCAATATGTGAATGTTAACAGAAAATTCTAGAAAGGCTACATTATTAACATGGTTGGTTGACTGAACCAGGCCTCAGAGGCGGTGCAAATTAAATGAACAAATGATCTGAGACATTGCAAACATCCTGCCAGATGGAAAATTAAAGAAGAATTAAGATAGAAACGTTGGAATGGCTTATCCTATGTGAGACATAACTTACCTTCTAACTATATACCTAGGATGGAACACCAAGGTCTTAAGAAATACATAGTGAGATGTTGCCAGCACCTTTGAAAACTTCCTTGGAAGTGTGTCTTTAGTCTAGAGATGGAAGTAGGAAAAAAAAAAAAAAACAGCTGAAATAAGCTTCTTGGTTTCAATGGAGATGACAGGAGTGGGCAGAAGCCAAAGAGCATCTCTAGATCACCAGAAACAAAGTGAGAATAACTATAAGAGACAACAGGGCTAGAATGTTTTGTTTTGTTTTGTTTTAAAAAAAGGCCTAACTCAGAAATATCATATCTTTGGTGGTGGCTAATTAATAAAGGGTCTACTATTTGGGTCCTGCTAGATGGGCTGACTGTGACAGCTGTACTTAGTTTTTTTATAAACAATAGTGAGAAACAATTCTAGTGCTGGTAGAAAGAGAGCTTGGTTGAACAATCATACAAGACATGACTTTCCCCCCAGTTTCCAGTCTATGAGACAGTTCATAGAGGCAGCGCCCTGAAAGAAGTTCAGAGCTTTGGAGGAAGTCTCCTACAATAACAACATAACTGATGAGCCAAGCATTATTAATATGACCAAGCATTTTTCTAGTCACTTTAAACTTATTAATGTACAATTCACTTCAATCCTCTGAGGTACTATTATCTTCATTTCACCAAAAAAAAAAAAAAAAACCCACAAATTATGAAAGACTAGGTAAATTGTCAAAGGTCACCTAGCTAGTAAGAGGTTAAAATTTGGGGTTAAGATTTTAACCCAAACAATCTGAATTTAGAGCTAATACTCTAAGCCATGACAGCAAACAGCCTAAAAGTTACCATGTTAAGGATACATCCTCTTGCCAATTATTAGAGTGTCATTAGTCTCCCTAATATCTCCGCTAGACAATCTCCACTATGTCCAAAACTTCAGTCGGCAATTTCACTCAGGATAACTCTCAAATTTACATCTGTATTTTGTAGAGCAAGTGAACCATATTTTCAATGGCCTAACTGAGATCCCCACTAAAGTTTCCAAATGTCTTTCATGAAGCAAGCAATATGGAGATCTTGAAGAAGATCATACCAGACAGAGGGAAGAGCAATTGCAGAGGTCTTGAGAGAGGGGTGTTCATGGTGTGTTCAAGGAAGAACAAAGGGAGACGGATTGGAGCAGTTAGCATGCAGGAGAGTAGTACAAGAAAAGACCACAGAAAGAGACAGGGGGATAGATTGTATGGAGTCTTAGAGGAAGGGTGACCATTTGTCTAGCTTTGCCTGGGAGAGCACTATTTATGGGTGCTTTCTTGATGTCTCATGACATTCAGCATTTTAGAACTCTCTAAATATTCTGATTTTATGATATTAAATGGCCACCCGACTTTTATTTGGTTGCTGTGAAGATCTTGGCCTTTGCTCTCAGTGGAATAAGAAGTCATTGAGCAAATGGACCGCATGATCTGGCTTAGAGTTTTAGAGTGTTGCTGTGGTTGTTCTTTTGAAATAATAGCGTAGCTTCCACCAGGATGGTAATAGTGGAAATGATGAAAAGTAGTTGGGTTCTAGATACATGTTGAATATAGAGGCAACAAGAATTGCTAATAACGTGGATGTGTGGTCTAAGAGAAAGGGAGATGTCAAGCATGAATCCAAAGCTTTCGGCCTGAGTAACTGGAAGAAAAGAGTTGCCAATATCTGAGATGGAGGAAACTGTCAAGGTTAAAGATTTGAGGGGTTCAAGATTTCAGGCTGCGAAGGTTACGTTGGGGATACCTCGCAGTCCCCTAAGTAGACTTGCTGAGTTGGCGGTTAGACAAATCTAGAGGTCAGAGGAGAGGTCCAGGCTAGAGAAACACACTTAGGAGTTTCTGCATATGCATAGCTTCTACATCCATGCAAGCAGATGCAATCATCAAGTAAGTGAGTGTAGAAAGAAAGGAGAAAGTGAAGAAGGACTGAACTCTGGGGTAGTCCTGTATTTACAAGTTGGAGAAATGAAGAGGAAACAGCAAAGAAGATGGAGATGTAATGAAAGGAAGCCAGAAAAGTACAGTGACCCAGACAGCAAGTAGGAAAAAAGTTTGTTGTCTCAATGTTAAATTCATAGCCTATTACAAGGATAAGTAAGCTTAGAGTTGATGTATTCCAAGGCCGCTAATCACAGATTTTAAAAAGTGAGATCAAGTGAGGTTATATCAGTTTTCCAATGTCCTATAAACTACAGACAGTGATGTGATGCAATCCCCCAACTTATATTATCACTTTAAAGCCATATTATCACTTAATTATCTCTTACTTGTTGGAAGATTGAATACAACTCTCTTTACCTTCAATCTGGCATTTGACAACAATTATTTCACTTCTTTGTTTTATTTTTATTATTATTTATTTATTTTTTAAGACTTTATTTATTTATTTGACAGGGAGAGACACAGCAAGAGAGGGAACACAAGCAGAGGGAGTGAGAGAGGGAGAAGCAGGCCTCCCGCTGAGCAGAGAGCCCGCTGCGGGGCTCAGTCCCAGGACCCTGGGATCACGACCGGAGCCGAAGGCAGATGCTTAATGACTGAGCCACCCAGGTGCCCACACTTCCTTGTTTTAAAAAAAAAAAATATTTTATAAGTCTTGAGGATGAAATTTATACAGACATTATAACATATCTGGAAAATGCAGACAAGTAAGAAGGAAAATTGATTAAGCTTGTCCCATATCAGTGGACACTTCCTTATTCTATGTATATTCTAACATAATTGGTACAATACTACATATGCAATTTTGTATGCCACTTATTTCATTTAATGGGACACTGCTTTATTTAATTTTTTTTAAGTTTCTTAATAATTAGGAAAAACAGAAGAAGCTATTTTTTAAAAGTAATGGCTATGAAGTTAGAAATCACACTAAAATATCCTTTCTTTTGTCTAGTTTATATTAAAATTTTACTTGTCTGGGTTATTTCTTAGAGAAATGTGCTTATTTTTAAAAGTGAGTCATAAACTGTGAAAAATATTTTCCTTTCAGACATAATTCTCCATTGAGTCATAACTCACTAAGTGAGCTTGATAGAATACTGAAACATTCTATATGACAGTGCACAGATGAAAGCTCTCACCAAATCTTTGTGTTCCCCAGTCTGCCACATTATAGTTTTCACAGATCTTATAAAAGAATCACTTGCTGAGGGCGCCTGGGTGGCTCAGATGGTTAAGCGTCTGCCTTCGGCTCAGGTCATGATCCCAGGGTCCTGGGATGGAGTCCCACATCAGGCTCCCTGCTCCTTGGGAGCCTGCTTCTCCCTCTGCTTCTCTCTCTCTCTCTCCCTCTGTCTCTCATGAATAAATAAATAAACTCTTAAAAAAAAAAAAAAGAATCACTTGCTGAGTTCATGCCACAAAGAAAAAAAAATGATATCATCCATGGCCAATATTTTTTAAACAAATTCTTCTCTGATGATAATTTTTCTCCTCTTTTTTCTTCTCATCTCTTTAAACATTGACCAAAGACATTTTTCCTTTTAAAACTCCTTAGTGTTTTACTAAGATGCACAGAATTACTTGGCATTTTTCCATCATATCTGATAATGATTCTTATTAACAGAAGTCAGGCTACCCTTTGAGGTCCATAAAATTTATAAATGGGAATTACCATATTTCACACAGTTTAATGATGATGTGAAAACAATGATATGCTCATTGCAATGTTGAAAATGAGACGTTTCATAATGAAATAGGTGGGAGAAATAAAAAGATTTAAGCTCTGTCTTAGATTGGGTCCTCTGGAATCAGACTGCAAGGTAGCAACTTGTGAGCAGAAGCTTCATTAAGGAGTCATTTCAGAAAATACACAAAGCAGGTTTGGACCGAAGGAGATGACCCCCATGCAATTGACACCGAGGTCTCATACAATCCTATAACAAGTTCTGGAACCGAGATGACCTTTCTGAGTTGTTATAATTCACAGTAAGGGGGATGGGTCTGTGCATCCTTGACTCAGACAGGCATTGACTAGACCAGAACATGCAAGGGGTAGGAGGTACGTTCAGTAAGGGGCCAGGTGAAATCATGAGGGAGCAAAACTTCCAAAGGAAAGAGTCTTGGTGACTAAAAGCAATTCTCAATGAGGGGAATGGTGGTGAATCTTCAATAACAGGCATTCCGAGGGGCTGTCAAAGCTTTGGCTTTGAAGAAAAAATCTGAGTAGAACAACATACTATCTACTATGAGCCCCTACTCTCTGCTCAGCGCTCTACTAAACACTAGAGGGGGATACAATATATAATTGCTCCTCCTTAGAAATGTGTTGTCTATCGAGAATTGGTAAGTTGAACTCATATGAAATAGTACAAAAGCATTCAAGATGGTTAGCAATTAAGTGCCAAATGGTGCTGGACCAACCAAGGAGATATAGATACTACATCAGAAAAAAAGAAATGGCCAATGATGATTATATTGTCAGGACACTCTTTAAGAAGATGAAACTTGAGTTGTGGAATAGAGTATGATTTGGGCAAATGGCGGAGAAAAGGAAAGCCATTTCAGACTAAGAAACAAAAGAAGAGAAATAGAAGCAGGAATGATTAGTCTATGCTCGTGGAATAGTGAAGAATCCAGCCTACCTGAATGCATTCATTTCAATTCAGCGACATTATTGAGCAATTATTGAATGCAAGGCCCAGAACCAAGTGCTCAAGAAAATTCAAGGAGAATGCGATACTGTGCAATTTAGAAAATAACATGTCATGGGACTCACCATGATAACTTGTATTAGAGAGGTATGAGGTACTAGAAAGACACAAGGAAGGAACAATCATGTCCACTTAAAAGGCTATATGCAGAGAGTGGCCTTTGAGGCAGACTTTAAGTAACAACATTTTCAAGGGGAAAGAGAAAGGAGGTTCACCAAAAATACTGTAAAGAAAGAGGGGCAGAGTTATGAGGTATATTTGGTGTTTAAATTAGCCCAGTTTCAGACGGAGCATAGGTTTCACCGGTGGTGTAATAAGACAGGGCTAGAAGTATAGTCTGGCCCAAAGAGCTGACAAGAGTAAGGTGACAGGGTTTTTGTTTTTGTTTTTGATCTGATTCTTAATGTAGAGCCATTTAAAAGTTTTAATTATTGGAAGATTCTTGCTTGCGGAGAGTCCAAGGTCGAGGAAAGTGTGGGGAGACAAGGTCAGATTAACAGGCAGTGAAGACATATCCCTTGTGAAGAAGGAAGAATGAATCACCATTTTAGGGAGGAAGTGGATAAGACGAAAAAAACTTGGCAAAAAAATCAGGGCACTTTTTTCCCCGAAGACTAGACTAAGGATTCACAGAGTGGAGATGTCCTTGCTGGGAAAATTAGGTTAAGAGGGGAAAATGGGGTCAGCGAAAGGAGGACATCAAGAGTCACGCAGGAGCTGTTGCTGTTTAAAAAAGGACTGAGTGGAAAGTTACACAACTCCGGTCTTACAGCTTTCAGCTTTCTACGTGGCGGTTCAACACAACAGTGATTCACTTGGAAGAGTGGTTGAAGATGATAAAATGTGTGACTGATCGGAGAATACGAGGTCAGGGGCGGCTAAGCAGATCTGGAAATTACCCTTCTACAGATGGTGGATGAAATCATCTGGCTCCAGATGAAATCATGAGGGAGCAAAACTTCCAAAGGAAAGAGGGAAAAGGCCAGCGTGGTGTTTGTGTGGTGGGAGGGAGGCTGTGGAGGGAGCAACGGCAGGAGTCTCATTTGGCATCCTGTAGCTTTTAGTGGCTGAAGAAAGGAGGTTAGTTTAATTTTGAGCGCTGGATTGTGATGACGTCAAGGGCTATGAGCACGGAGAGGAAACTGAACGGAAGGAAGGTATCATTAGCGCTCTTGATAAAAATGATTCGGGCCTGATTTTCAAATTTTGTCTTGAATTTAAACCACCTGGAGACTGTTCTCTGTAGAGGTGGCAAGAGCACAGATGTGAAGGGGTGCAGGCATTCACTGCCTGGGAGAACCCACAGAGCAGAGAGCACAGCAGCCTGCGGGGAAACATGTCGGACGTCCCGGGGAGGAGCAGGGCCTGCAGGGCCACTTCCTTATCTGAATCTTTAGGGCTTGCATTTTGACTACAGATGTGTTCCTTTCCTGTTACGTTGTTCTCATTAAAGTGGCTAATAATTGTGACCATTCTGTATCTCCAGCTGCCTTTCGTTGTATAGCTTATCACCGTTTCAGCTGCTGGGAAAACTGTTCACACTGACGTTACAGTTCTACCTTCCTCTGTTGATTACCACCGAAGCCACCCGATTTACTTTACATATGTACAGACCAATCTCTTATAATACTGATGGCATTTAACCATCATTGCTTATGTGCATAGGCTTTTGGTATGCACTCCCTAAATTGTGGTAAATCATATTCTTTGACAAAAATAAATGCAATTTGGGTTTTTGGTTTTTTTTAACTTGTAAGTAGCCACATGGTAAGGTTCTAATGTGCATTGCATATCATTTGAGATGTTTCTTGATGGCAGCAAAATAAAATCCAGCAGAGAATTATAAGCATAAATTATATAGAATTATACTGAATTAGTGCAATTTCATCTTTAGGGCTTCTTTTTAAAAAAGATTTTATTTATTTATTTACTTATTTGGGAGAGAGAGAGAGAGAGAGAGGAGCAGAGGGAGAGGGACAAGCAGACTCTGCTGAACGAGGAGCCCAGTGTGGGGTTTGATCTTACAACCCTGAGATCAGGACCTGAGCCAAATCAAGAGTCCAATGCTTAACTGACTGAGCCACTCAGGCACCCTTTTAGGGCTTCTTATTATAATAATCTCACTGGTATCTTTGCCTAGATTGATTTTCCAACCAGAATTTTCATCTTCATGTTTTTTTTCTATTCGTCTCCTTGATTTTAGTCATGAAAGTGTAAAGATGAGAACACGAATGCAGGACAGCATCAGAGGTGGCTTTCAGCTCTCTTTCCAAAGTTTGTGGTTACCTTTAACAACTAAGGTTCAGGATTCTATAACTGAGAAGTACTACTCCTAGTAATAGGAATATAACTTTTCTTTTTCTTCTTTTTCACCCTTAAACATCAGCGCTCCTGGTGATCTGTCCTAGCTCACTGCTCTCCTTTTAATTCCTTCTTGAGAGATCGCATTCCCACTTGAAGCTCTAACAGCTCCTCCATGGGATGGCTAGAATGTCTTTAAGTATAACCCCAACCTGTGCCCAGCTGGATGCTCCACAGGTACTTTCCGTATGTCTTCAGCCTCTCCCCAGTTCTGCTCCCCATTTTAGGAAATGCCACCATCTTCCATCCAGCTACCCAAGCCAGAAATGAGAATTATTTGAAATTGTTTGCTGCCTCATCCCCTTCTTTTTCATCATATTCTGTTGATTCTATTTCTTAAGCATCTCCCCAGTCCATCCCTCTTTCTCCATCCTCAATGGCCTTGACTTCTTATTCCTTGTTTCTTTTTCTCCAACATTGTTATAACTAATCTATTTTCAGTCACACTCACTTTAAAAATTCTGCCAAGGTGATGTTTCTAATATGCAAATCACAATACGTGTCTTACTTGCTTAAAACACTTCATTCAGTATTTTGCGGTAAAAGTCCTATTTATATTTTGGATGCTCCTGATTTCGTTCAAAGGGATTAGCCCTGCATGCAAAATATTCAGCATCTTTGGCCTATCCATGAAACGCCTAGATTATTTCCCAATTTTTATGCTAACCACAAACACCCTCCTCACACATTTCTGAGGACCCTCTAGAAGGTATGGTTACACTCTCAGCTGAAAACCGAAAATTTCCTAAAAGAAAGTCCTCCAGAATTATTTTCAATCTTTAGCTTGACATACAAGTCCCTTCCTGACACCTCTTTCTGCTTCTTTTATTTACTTCCCTGTAATGCCCTGCATTCAGTCCTAGTGCCCTGCCTTCTCACTTGGGGTTCCCCAAACAAACCACATCTATTAAGAGCTCCATGCCTTGATCTACGTCATTCTTTATGTCTGGTCCCTTGCTCAAGACACTGTTTTCATCGTTCAAGCCTCAGGTATTCTTCTTTGCTTCCCCTCCTTTCCAAATCCCAGTCTAGTTTAGATGATGGCTCAGTCCTGTGGTTCCACTGTGAATACTTCGTTAAAATCAGTTATCATCACATATTTATTCAATTCAGTTGGTGGTTTGTTCTGTTTTACCCACTAAATGGTAAATATACAAGAGTGGTTTCCTGTAGCCTTGATTGGATAATCATTTTACATTCCAAATAAAAAATGCCAATATTCTTACATGAAATACACATGCAAATCGAGCACCCACACCTGATTCCTAGGCTATGGTCTAAATCAATCTGCCACCATTGTGAAATCGGTTTTGTCGTGTGTATTTTAAGTTCCACTCTGTTTAATATTTGTTCTTGTAATTTTTACAAATGATATTTTCAGTTACTTGTCATTCTGTAAAATTAATCGTCCTGGAATATACCCCATTATATCTTGCTCTTTCTCTTTCCCACAGCTCACATCTGGTCACAGCCCCTCCTCATACTAATAGGAATCTGAATAAACCAATTTGAGAAAATGACTTTAACTACACCTTCCACATGCAGTGAAAAAAAAAAGACAGGCAAAAAATATGTTTCCTTGCATCTTCTTTTATACCTAATACAATCAGACATCTTAAAATCTGTCAAATTCTGATAGAGTTTAATTTCTTATTGTTTTGGATGCATTTTTTTTCTAATGATATTAAATATCTTCTACATGTTTATTGGCCTTTATACTATGGCTTCTGTGAATTATCTATGTAGGATTTTTCATATTTTAATTTTTTTCCTTCCTGATACCTAAGGAATTTTTGCAAATAAATCTATTAAACATTTTCTGTCATATTAAATACAAAAATTTTCCCAGTTTGAACATGCTTGTATGATCTAGATTTGAAATTCATTTTAGAATCTGATCTTCCAACATTTTAATTTATTATTTATATATTTGTTTCATTCTCATTCCAAGATTATTAAACTGCTCAAAGTATTTTATACTAATACATTTAGAGGTTTTTCTTTTCAAATGGAAATATTCAATCCATTTGGGAAATGCCTTGGTACGAGGACTAGAGAAGGAAACATGCTTTAAAATGATAAATGTTTATCAAGTTTCTGTAATATAATTTACTGACTACATGAGAATTAATTATATATTAAATTGTAATATACATGCATAGATTCATTTCTAAATACCCTTCTTTCACCATGGCCAGTAGCTTTTTATTATATTTTTTTCATCTAATTTTATCTAGTAGGGCCAGTGACCCAACTTTACACATTTCTGTTTTTTTTCAGGGGCAGGGCATGCTTTATCATTTTTTTTGCATATTTTTTACTCCAATGAACTTTAGAATGATTTTGTCATGTTCCACGTTTTTAAGATCCTATAGGGATTTTGAGTGGGGTTGTATTTAATTTAGGCACGCTTTTAGGAAAAAGAATTACATTTTTCAAACACTGAGCTTCCCTATATGAGAATAAGGCACATTTATTCCCATTTTTATCTTATTTTACATATCTTAGTGAAATGTTATGGTTTTTTAGTCAGGTTCTATAGACTTCTTGTCAGATTTAGTCTTTGGTGTTGTATGCTGTTACTGCCACTGGGGATAGAATCATTTCTTCTATTGTGTTTCCTATCCACTAATACAAATAATACATAGTAATAAGGATACATGCTTCACACTAATACATAAATCAAGTATTAACACTCTCTAAATGTACTTTTCCAGTTACACAGTATATAATTTCTCATCATTCACTCAATGAATATATTTTGAACAAACACAAATATACCAGGCAGTATGTTGGATCCTTAAAAATAGCCCCTGCCCTTGTAACAAATACAATAGAGAGGACTGACCCTAATCAAATAATCATAAAACTGTGTAAAGCATTGTAATTGTGCTATAAGGGAAAAGTACAGAGTGCCAAGAAAATTTATAAGAGGGACTTTATATAACCTGGGTGGTGGTGAAGGGTGAGGATGTCCTTGAACAGAACTCTAAAAGATGAGTACAAGTAAACTGGGCAAAAGGAATACATACACAAATAGACTTTGGCAGGATGGGGAACCCTGTTTTTGGGAAATGGACAGAAATCCATTGTGTGTGGAGCAGAGAATAGGGCAGATAATGACAACATGAAGCTTCAGGAGTCAGGTATCAGGTCATGGCAGAGACTCTGAGCTTAAGGATTTTTGTCTTTATCCTGGAAGATACCATTGAAGTTTTTTAAGGTGTGTGTGTGTGTGTGTGTGTGTGTGTGTGTGTGTGTGTGTGTGATGGAGCGGAGGAGAGTGAGGTGACATATTCAGACTCGTATTTCAAATTGACCGCTCTAGCTCTTGGGGAAGAAGGCCTCCAAAAAGAGCAAGAACGGATGCCTGAAAACCTGTTAGAAGGCTATTGAAGGAGCCCAGGAGAGAGGAAATGATAATGTGGACTAGTGTCGTGGCAGAGGAGACAGAGAGAAACATTTATTAGGCTCACGACTTCAAAAAAAAGCGAAAGTGCGTTATTGCACCAGCAAAATGAGTTTATTTGCGAATAGCAGAGGCATTGTGATTTGGAACCCGCACACTATGGCGAATCATACGCAAGTCTGGAGAACAGAGGAAAGGGGCTTGCTTTTATAGGTGAAGGGAGGAAGCTGGCCGGGATTGTTGCACTGAGTTCTCATCAGCTGGGCTGTTGCTTGGCAAGGAGAAATCCTTCCTCCTGCTGGGGTATGTAAAGTATGCTTCTTTTCTGTTGGGAAATTCAAGTTACGTTTCTTTACAGCAAGTGGTACTTTGTGAGAGCTCCCCCTTCAGGGCTTTCCAACTCCGTTTTAAATTAGGTTTCTTTTATTTTCACAAGGCAAAATTGAAAATACTTAGCCATGCCAGAATTCTGGCATGGTGAGGGAAAGAAGTGTCAAGAATGACTCACAGTTTCTGGCCTGATTAAATGGATGGATGATGAGACTATTGCCTTGAGATGGGGGCACAGAACATAAACCAGCTTTCAGATAGAAATAACGTACTGAGCTACAAGTACCTTTGAAACTCAAATGAAGATGGTGAGTTAAACATTTATGTATGCATTTCTCGAGCTCCAAGGAGAGATTTGTGCTATGTTATGCATTTTTTTAAGACTTATTTTTTTTAAAGATTTTATTTATTTATTCATGAGAGACAGAGAGAGAGAGGGAGAGAGAGAGAGAAGCAGAGGGAGAAGCAGACTCCCAAGGAGCAGGGAGCCCGATGCGGGACTCGATCCCAGGACCCTGGGATCACGACCTGAGCCGAAGGCAGACGCTTAACCATCTGAGCCACCCAGGCGCCCTATGTTATGCATTTTGGAACTACTGACACATAGTAATTACAACTGTGGGCATGGATAAGGGCGGGTGATGACAGAGTATTGAGTGCGAAGGTAAATAGGAAAAGACTGATCCCTGGGGAATGCTGACACCTAAATTTGGATAAAATGATGCATTGATAAAGGAGGTTAGGAATAAAAGCTGCTCTTAGGTAAGCCACCCATTTTGATAAAAAATCAGCTTACTGACACATCTTGTGCTCCATAGACTTGTGGTTGTCATACCATATCATGGCCTTGGTTTACCATTGTTGGAACTCAGCCCCAAAATTAGTTTTTAAGAGGTTAATAACATACTATATGTTAATTAATCGAATTTAAATTAAAGGAAAAAAAAAGCAAAACCAGAAAAGAAAGAGATTATTCTTAGTCCCTGCTGAAATCTTCGTAATTTCAAAGAAAAACAGTTAGCTTGACATGCTCTTTATTCATAGTGGGATAAGGACTCTGCAGTATTTCTTTTTTTTCCCCTCAGAATTGTTTGCACTTGCTCCCAGCCATATAACACGATTCTGTTGAGAAGGGATGTTGTCTACAATTTCCCTGAATCTCTTGTCAATTTGGAATAAATTACATTCAACTTGGCCATGATTTGCCAAATTTTATGAGTTTGGGATTTTTTTCAGCATTCTTTATGCTTTCTTTGCTATTTTTCTTCTTTTTCTTAATTTCTGTTAATTTTGGAAGTTTGCATTTGTATTTTTAATAAATTCATAATCAATGAATGTCACCATCCTTCCCAGATGTAGATTATTTCAACTTTTGATCATGTAGAGTTTGAGGTATCAGTTAGGAAGGTAAAGAAGTCCACTAGTCTAGTCTAGTGGGACCTACGGATCTAGATCCCAGACAAGTAATTTGAGGGTGTTTGGAATTGCCTAGGTCAACCTTTCATTCCTGAGCTCCAAATAAGAGCTGGTATTTCTATAGCTAGAGATTATTAGTGTTTTTGACTTAGCAGAATCACCACATATTTCTGGTTCATCTATCTGAACTTGTACAACCTGTGTAGGTTGGACCTTAAGGAAGTTTTAATACAAACCAAACTCACAAATGTCTTCAGGTACATAAATATTCAAATGGAAGATGTGGAGCTCAAATAATAACCAATTTGGGAAAAAGCAATGTTGTGAAATAAATATTGAAAATAAAACACTGAAATCATTTAGGTTAAATTCGTATGTGATATACTTTGAAGCATACATTTTATTATCACAGTTTAATCAACCATGAAAAATCAGTTGCTTTTCTCTTTTTATCAATAATACTACCCTGAGATTTTTAAGGGCATAGACAGTGATAATTAGTGTCGTGTTGCCTTTGTGGGTGATGTTGAAAATTGATTTTCGTTTCTGAGCCATTATATACACAATGGAATGTACTTGTTGTTTTATCCTTTAAACAAATGACAAAAAATGATACTACAACACTTTAATTTTCACCATTGGAAGTAAAATGGATCTAATATGTTCAAAGGAACTTCACAAAACGAAAACCATTGACATGACAAAAGCGTGCATTTAATTTGATGTTTTGCAGAGATACATGACTAAAGTTGTGTGCATGGCTTGGCCTTTGGGAATGTCCCAGCTGTTTATTTTTAAAGAAAAAATAAAAATGGAGCCAACAAATGCAATTAAGGGGGAAAAAACCCTTGAGACACAAGGGGACCTACATGTTCTGGTCTAAGAAACATGCAAGTATCACAAAACATTCCAGATACAGTATGACAGATGAACAATGAAAAGGCACTGGAACAATGCTCCTTCTTTCAGAAATGGGAATTCTAACAATTATTTTTTCACAAATGCTATTGATGAAACCATCTTTATTTTTAAAGAATTTTATAGAAGGAATTTTAGCACCATCATTAGAGGAAAAATAATAATACATTTTAGCCCTGCCTATCTCCAGTCTTGGAATAATAACAGAAGCATAGCACCTTTTAGTATCTAAAATATAAACAAGAATAGTAAGTCCATCCCAGCTTCTAGAGATGAGGTAGCTCATGCTAAGAAATGTTGGGTCACTTTTCCTACGAGAGTTCAAAGGCCAAATGTTCTAATTCCAATCATCACATTTGATTAGAGTCAGCTCCACAACTTGAGTTTCTAAATCTTTTTCTTCATTTTAGGCTTCAGGATGATGAGATTGTACATGTGGAAGACTCTCGACTTTGGGTCCTGGACATATGTTTATAAAGTTGTACGTGTAAATTATTTTGCATTCAATGTCTTCTTAAACAAGAAAGTGCAAATGTATTCAATGGTATACTCATGTAACTTCTATCTACATTGATAGAGTCAAGAGGGAAAGATACCTTTAAATTTGAATGACAAAAAAGTCTGAACTTACCACACTTTACAAAAATTTAAGATCACTTTGTTTTCCAGAAATTCCACTGAATATATATTACTTAAAAATTCCATTTAAGACACTGAGAAACTGATTTTTTCCCCAAAGTTCTCTTTAAAGAGTTTTTATGGTAGTTAAACAATATCAAGACATGCATGTGGGTTTCAATCACAAGGATAAACATTTTGATTTCATTTTTAATTGATAATCTGGGAATGAGAGGTCACAGAAGGGCACTACTTTCTATTTTTCAAACTACAGCCAAGTGAAATAAACATGTATTGTGGTTTTACATACCCCACTCTTTAAGCTACCTGCCAGGAAGAAGAATTTTCTCATAAATACTAAGCAACTTTGTCATTACATTGAAATAAATTGAAGAAAACGGAGATTCATTTATTCAATCAGTTTACTTTTTTAAAAGGTGGTCATTGTCATTGGTCATCTTAAACCTAAACTGCTGTATTGAAAAATATTTTAAATCAATTAAAACTTGAGGATTGTAAGTAAAATAAATATTCTGAAGGATAAGGAGGCCAGGCACTTAAGACCATATATACAATGCTGATGCAGGATCAGCCATTATTTCAAGAGTCTCAGGATCAGCTTCAAACAGTCAAAATTCTTGTGAATGGGGTGGTCATTGATGGCGGGGGTGGTGCTCATAGTCAATGTATCTTGGCTTGCTTTACACAAAACAAACTGGCCCAATTTCGATGCCAAATTCTTGGTCTGTGCTGCCAACATCCACAGGGGCAAGATCTATGATGGGTAAGCGTGCCACGTTCTGCGTTCTATATTCAAAGATGGTCTTGCCCACATTTCCATTTCGTTTCTGGAATTAAATGATGCAACGGGTTAATGGTATAGACAAGTTATTCCAAAGATGTTAGATATAAATTTCCAAGCCAAATTTTATAATGTGAAAGCAATGATTTTTAGAGCACTACTTAAAATTAAGAGTACTGCTAACGTCAAATTAGGTCCTGGCATGGTTGGCAGGCATTTCCCTCATGTTTAAATTGAGGAAATGCCTTTTGTTCTTTTACAGCTTCAAACAAAATGGTCACTAACATAAATTATGAAAGCCTTTTTGCTCTTCACAAATGAAACTATAATTCATCAATAAATATTTTCCCTTTTATATCTATATATGCAAGTGAGGAGACATACAAATCAGTGAAAAAGGTAAGGGGTATCTCAGAACGAATATGTTTTAGAATCGAGGAATTTTGGGCCTGGAACTGAGATTAAATAAAGTGACTTGCAGAAGAACCACCAAAGAGTTTACAGAAAAGCTGGGTTAAATCCCAAGGACCCAGTCCTTTGTTAGTTATTTTGTATTAAAACTTCTACTGTGCTTCATGGACTAACACACATTTATGTTTACCCTAAAGAACAAGTATAAACAAGTGGGAGTAAGATTGCCCCCACTTCTGCCATGACAGTATTTTTATCAAAAATATATTTCTTCTTCAACCAGATCAATATAAGTCAAAAGTACTTACAGAGCAAGTATCATGAAGAACGATATATCTGAATCTAACATTTCCCTCTGCTTTGATTTCCAAGTCATTTGACCCTTTGAGAACCACAGCTTTCTTGAGGTTCTTGGCTTGATCATCCATGTATCCTACACTGTTTTTACAGATGTAAGTAATGTTCTGGGAGGCTTCTTTTGATAGAAGGCGCAAGAAGGTCATTTGAGTAATGGCTGCATTAGGTGACTGATGATCTCCATAAACAAACTACAGAAACAAAGAGTCTTTGTTATATGGGTTTCATAGTGCCCTCTGTGTGTGTGTGTCTGTTTTTATTTCAGACATCAGTTTTGAGAAATATTACTTTTATTTTTTCATATAACAACATACTTTACCTATATATAAAAATATTTTGGAACTTCTATGAATATTCACAAGTAAGGACCTCTGTCCTTACAATCCCAAACAAAAGGTAATGAAACCAATGATAATTATAACTCATCAGAGAAAATCTAAGTATTTTTGAAATCTGCTTCTCTATTTGTTTAAAAAGTCTTGGATATTGCTTTTTAGAAGTTATACTTGAGCACTGACTTAATTGTGTATCAAAAATAACTCCCTGTTTTTATTGCTACTTATAATAAGAACTGGGACTCAATTACTGGCTTAAAATCTTTTAAAACCCACTGTTACATACTTAGAGGAAATAAGAATTACAAACTTTCCATTAGCTAACAAAAACAGATAATCAAAAATACTTTCCTACAGGTTCTTTTCTACTTATCTTCTATTTCGAATTTTATTTTCAATGCTCCTATTTAAGCCTTTTATATATTATATTAATTAAGTTATATTTCAACTGGGTATATTTAACTTTTAAAATTTCCTACTCATTAAATAAGGGTAGAGTCTAGTATATCCTATACACATCCATAATGTCTCATTATGTTTGCTATGAACATGTGTTCTGAGGAAAGATCAGAAGCAGAGGTGAGAGGAAAATTGTAGTTAGGCTGCCATAAGGAGATCCAGAATGAAATATTCATATTACAATAGGAAGTGGCAAGGCTGGTTGAGAATCAAAATACAGGACCATGAAAGAAACATAAAGGAGAATGGACTTAAAAATATTAAAAGAATTCATATGCAGTTGACCCTTGAAGAACATGGGTTTGAACTGCCTGGGTCCACTTACACACCTAATTTTTCAGTATATACAGTATACAGTACTACAAATGTATTTTCTCTTCCTCATGATTTTCTTAATGCATTTTCTTTTCTCTAGCTTACTTTATTATAAGAATATAGTATGTAATACATACACCCTATAAAATATGTATTAATCATCTGTTTATGTTATGGATAAGGCTTGTAGTCAACAGTAGACTATTAGTAAACTTTGAGGGCAGTCAAAAGTTGTATGAGGATTTCTGACTGCATAGATTTTTGACTGATTTTTCTCCCTAACCCCTGTGTTGTTCAAGGATCAACTGTAACTATAAAAATGCCTTAAGTTTAAATAATACAACAAAGTTTACATAGTGATCTAATTATTAAAAATACTATTATGGTAATTATCTAATATTTTTTTGTAGCTTACCAGGTACTAAATAATATATTAAGCTTATTATAGTCACACAGAGACTGTGAGATAAATATTATCACTTTCACTTTATTTTTAAAATTTTTTTAAAAATTTATTTATTTGAGAGAGAGAGAGCATGCATGAGTGGAGGGAGGGACAGAGGGAGAGGGAGAGAGAGAGAGATCCTCAAGCAGACCCCCCCCCCCGCCCCAGCTGAGCATGGAGCCCAACACAGGGCTCGATCCAGGACCCTGAGATCATGACCTGAGCCAAAACCAAGAGTCAGAGGCTCTACCGACTGAGCCACCCAGGCGCCCCATCACTTTCACTTTAAAATGGCAAAACTGAGCCTCCAAAAGCTTAAGTGACTTCCTGAGGTCACAAAGTCAGCAAGAGATCCAGGTGCTAGTCATCAAGTTCTCCTGATGCTAAATATAATCCATGTCTTTCAACTGTGGCAAGATCCTTTTAAGTATACTCCACAGTCAGTGTCACAAGCATTAAAAGTACTAATAGTAAAAACAATTACTTTTCCACATTCCATCAGTGGGAAAATTATCATTCAAAATTTATGTTAATATAATTCATAGTAAAATTTATTTATGTAATAATAAACCTGGTCAAAAATAATAGCATAGTCCTAAATAAATAATAAAATACAATAAATAATGAAAAGCAAAGAATATAATTTTTAGAAAGTATATTAAATTACCTGAGATCCTCTATTCATATCAAGACCATACCAAACAGGCTTATGGTCAGAAGACTTGCTGGCCCACCAGGTCTTACGTGGAACGCTGGATGGGTTTGCTGAAATACATGTTTCTCCTGTGTCCATGTTGCAGTAAACTTTGATTGCATCTTCAACAGATCCCTGGTTAGGATCAATCCAGTACTCACCTATTTTCCAAAATAAAAGTACATGCTAAATAAAGAGAATTTCAAACATGATGATGAGTCTTTGAAAGAATTAACAGAGGGTTTGAAGATATGAACTCACTGATGAAGGACTCTTTTAAGAGAGAGTATCTCAGTTCAGGAAATACTCTGCAGCTAAGGAAAAAGTGTTACACATTTGAGTGCTTTCTATTGCCAGACACTGTTCTTTTTTTTTTTTTTTTTTTTTAGATTTTATTTATTTATTTGACACAGAGAGAGACAGCGAGAAAGGGAATACAAGCAGGGGGAGTGGGAGAGGGAGAAGCAGGCTTCCTGCTGAGCAGGGAGCCCGATGCGGGGCTCGATCCCAGGACCCTGGGATCATGACCTGAGCCGAAGGCAGTCGCCTAACCAACTGAGCCACCCAGGCACCGCGCCAGGCCCTGTTCTAAGGCACTTTGCCACATCATGTGCTGAAGGCTCAAAACAGACATGGGAAGGAAATATCACTATACCCATCTTACAGATTAGAAAACTATACCAAAAAGAGATAATCCACAATAATTACATGGCTTTGCCAAAATGGATGTGTTCTCATTAAACTTAGAAAGCCAATATTTTAAAGGAAAATATAATTGGAATCTAATAAAATAGCATATTGTCAAGATTATGAATAAAGTAAGTAAATGAGTTGAACTATAATTAGAATGCTATAACTTATCTCTGGAACTACATGAAATGGGATCAGTAATAGAGTATGCCCTCTTTTATAATACTTATCATCTCATCCTATAATTTTTCACGTCATTGACTGTCCCCACCACTAAAGCATAAATTCTATGACAGGTTTGCCATTTTACTTCTTGTGTCTGTCACTTAAGTAGAGACTCAGTAAAATATTTAGGGATGCAGTTGAGAACACAATCAGAAACAATGGACCTTGCTCAAATGGGGAGGTATCTACTCACCGCTCTGCTTTGCAGAATGGCAAAGCTTTAGGTCATCACACGTCCGGGCTGGATGCTTTTTAGAGCCATCAGGACTGCGCATGGTTTCAATCTGACTACTGAGTGACTTCAGGGTAGCATGAACCCCGGGGTCAGTTTTGTTTTTGTCATCCGGAGCCGCCTGATCTTCGGTAAACTCTGGAAGTGGATCCGGCATGCTCTCATCGTAGTGACCCATGATATCTCCAAGAGCAGCTGTAAGGTGGCCTGGGGGACCGGGGGGACCAGGTGGACCAGGCTCACCAGGAGGACCCTAATTTTTAAAACAACCAGAAATGCAGCGAATATATATTTTTTGTTTTTGTGTTTCAACTGGACACAAAGGCACTGATGAGACTTGTATGTGGGGAGTTACAGTGCGATACCCCAGTTTGATGGTACCAACAGATCTGTGACCTCATGACTTTTTTTCTTAAGATTGATTTATTTATTTATTAGAGATAGAGCGTGAACACAGGTGAGTATGAGCCAGGGAGAGGGGCCTCTAGAGGGAGAGGGAGAAGCAGACTCCCCACTGAGCGGTGAGCCCTAATGGGGCTTGACCTTGGACCCTGAGATCATGACCTGAGCCAAAGTCAGAAGCTTAACCCACTGAGCCACCCAGGCACCCCTGACCTCTGACTTTTTTAAAACTAGATGCCTCTGGTCTGCTCGTGTAACTTTCCAAGCATGAGAAATGATGCATAACTTTTATCAGGCAACATATCTGCAAGCCAGCATCTGAGACCAATAAAAATCAAAGCATAAAATATTTGCTCCTATGTTTATCTTGCAGATGCAATATATTTTATGTTAAGAATGTGTAGATATGTACATTCATTTCCAAACTGGGGCAAGGCAAACTAAAATATGTCAAAAGGACTTAAGGACAGAAGCTGGAGGAGGAGATGCAGAGGAGTTGTGGGTGCTAGTTCTTTAAGACCTCACATCTATGTCAAGGAAATACCCGCAAGAAACACCCTGAATTTTCCCCTACTTCCAAATACAGAGGAAAGTACAGGAAGTCTTTTTATGTGCATTAATTAATGTATAGATCAAACTTCTCTGTACTAAACAAAATTGAATAAAGTTCTCTTTAGCCTTTTTATTAACAAAAATAAACAGCTTTCTTACATTTCTTGCCATACAAGAACTATTGGAGTAATAGGGACATAAGCACAGAAAGTGCTTAGCAGTGGATCCTCGCTATCAGTTGCTTCCCAGGGAAGAGCTCAGCAACTTGAGGGGATCGGGGCACAGCCTGCAGGGGTGTGTAGTCCACCTGTCAGGTGGGGAGCACAATGCTGGCTGTCAGAGGGCTGGAGCTCTATACTAACCTCACTGTGTTAGGTGGCTCTGAACAAGTTGCTTCACACTGCCAACCTGGCCTCACCCTCAACAGACTGGTAAATCCGTTGGGTTTTTTCCCTTTAAGGTCATAGCGTGATTCTACGCATTCCTTTATGCTAATCGGGTGGAAGAGATTTTTTTTTTCTACTAAGGACCACCGAACCACAGAATAAAGTCAATCAAGAGCCACATAAGTCAGAGGTATTCCAATTCTGCAGCTGTTTTCCATTCCCAGAGAAATAGATAGGAAACATTCCTCTTGACCATGGGAAAAACAAGGCTGTTCCATCCATATAATAAATAATAAATATTTGGTTTAGTGGTAATATCAGTAAAGGGAAGAGACAGAATAAAAGGGGAAAGATAAATAAGACCAAAGAGGAAGCAACAGCACAGAGGGATGCGTAAACTCACATACATACACGCACACGTGTGCATGGCAAAAATAGGAGCATGTTTCCCAAATTCCTGATGTTTCCCAAGTTGATACTATTGGAATTTTTTATAAGAAGTTCTAATTTAAATCCTTTCTGAATGGCATTTTCCATAGAGCAAAACTTTAATTTCATGCTTTTCCCTTTCCAGAATTTTCCTGAATGACTATACTTATCAATCTCACGTTTAGTATATTGCCATTTAAAGCAAAGTGACATTTTTGTAACTTTAATTATAAATACAATCATAACCTGCTATTTTCTCTCATCGGTGTCACATGAAGTCAAGGCTTCCATAGCTTGGACTCTAATTTAATATGCTCTGAATAATTTGTAAAATACTTGAAATAGTTACTCATATGGACAAGTAAGTTCTTGCGTGACTTCTAGGTTTGTTTCCAGAGTCCTTTCGATCTCTTGTCCACCATGCTGCACAGATGTTCCTTGGGTAGAGTCCAAGCTTTGGCAACCAACAGCATTTCTTGCATGCAAACCCCTGTGATTACCTCAGGTCCTGCTTCTCCAACACTGCCCCGCACACCAGGAGGCCCGATAGGCCCAAGTGGTCCAGGGTTTCCTTCTTTACCTGAGGGACCGACTGGACCTGGAGGACCCTGCCAGAAACAAGGTCTGTATTTTAGATTCTATGAAGAGAACTTTTTACAATGACTGTCTAATCCAAGAACTGTTTTCCTTACAGAGCTATCACAGTGGTTTCTCATTCATTGTCCTGCTGACTAATCAATGGAGTTCTGGCTCCTTAATGTTCACTGTTTGATCACACTTGGATTCTCCAACATCCATACATGGTAAAA
The DNA here is from genome assembly GCF_009762305.2 of Zalophus californianus. Classification (NCBI taxonomy): domain Eukaryota; kingdom Metazoa; phylum Chordata; class Mammalia; order Carnivora; family Otariidae; genus Zalophus; species Zalophus californianus. The sequence continues at coordinate 150,224,206 of NC_045597.1, forward strand.
GACCAGCATCAGTCAAAAACTTTACTGGACTGATCATCCACTTTTATGGGAAGAAGGCTGTTTCATCAAATCTCATGTATTATAAAGTTAATTAGAAATTTAATTAATTAGGACTAAGAAAATGGCAGAGGTATGAGTGATTAATATAAGTTAAATTTATGTGCTTATTCCCCAGGATTTCATCACGTCCTAGTTATATTAATACTACTCTTCTCAATGTTATGTATGATTTATTTACACTGTATTTAGACATAGCAGAAATTCTTCCCACGATTGTCCTAAGTAATTATGTGTGTCAATTGTCTTGACATTAATGACCTATTGGAGGCAGCACTGATACCAATGCAGCATTTTGAAAAGCTTCAAATATTGGTTTCATTTTATGATTTGCTTCTGAATTAGCCTTACGCAAACTACTTCTGAAAAAGTATCTCAATTACTTAAAGGAAAAAAATAAAAAACATATCCAGCTTCAAAATTTGTTTCTACCTCATAGTAAGTCCTATTATATCTCCTTAAAGAGTTCAGTGAAATTTCAATGAACACAAACTAACAAAATCAAGTAACAGATCAGTATATACATAGTAGGTAAAAGGTTTTAATGTGGGCCCCTGAAGCAATGTTTCAGAATATTTCTACTTAAAGGTAATTGCTGAATGGTTTGTCTCATACATTTGCTCTCAGCTTCAGAAAACCTGGGCCAACTCCAGCTTCAATGCTATAAAAATGATACTCAAGCCCTAGCACTATGTTACCAAAAGCATTGTGGTTATTTACATCTGCAACTTAGTAGCTTTGTTACTTACTCTTGGGCCAAATGGTCCAGGAATTCCAGCACTGCCTTGTTCACCATTTGGACCCTAAGTAGGAAAAAAGTAAAAACTGTTGCCAAAATATTTACACCTACATTTTGCCATTCTCAGCTTTTAAAAATGATTAAAAATGTGCGGTCATTGACTTTAGCAGGATAAACTAATTTCCTGAAGTCATCAATCTCTACGACGTCTACATGAGTTGACTAATACTAAACTGTAGAGTAATGGTACATACGTCCTTTTGCTTTATTTCTTCCTACAAAATTACAGCTGATATATGGCAAATTACAATGGGTAACTGGGTAATTAAATATTCAAGATATGCTTTCAAATTAAAAATAATATATAAAAAGTCCAACCATTTTATTTACAAATAAATATTCCTGTCAAGATACCTGTGTATTTTCACATGGAAGGCAAATAATACTTAAAGGAATAACTTACAGGAGGTCCAGGAAGACCTTGAAGACCAGTGAAGCCCCTGTGACCCTTTTGACCTCGGTCACCTCTGTCACCGTGATCACCTTTGTCACCTCGAGGTCCTTGGGGTCCCTAAAAATTGGGTCAGGACATGGTATTGCTCGGTGAGACTATAATTTACTGCAATGTTAATTTTTACAGTTGTATTTACTACACTTTTGAATCCTGTACAGCAGCCCCCCCTCATCCATGGGGGATGTGTTCCGTAACCCACAGTGGATGACCGAACACTACATACACTATGACTTTTCCTCTACATACATACCTATGATAAAGTTAAATTTATAAATTAGGTATAAATTAAGAGATTAACAGTAATGAATAACAAAATAGAACAATTACAACAATATACTATGATAAAAGTTATGTGAATGTGCTCTCTCTCTCTCAAAATATCTTATTGTATTATATTCACCGTTCTTCTTCTTGTGATGATGTGAGATGATAAAATGCCTACATGATGAGATGAAGTGAGGTGAATGACATAGGCATTGTGACGTAGTGTTAGGCTACTACTGACCTTCTGATGATATGTCAGAAGGAGGATCATTAGCTTCCTGACTGCAGTTAACCACGGGTAACGGAAACCCCACAGAGTGAAATGACAGATAAGGGGGGGGGGGGGAACTACTGTATGAACTAACATAGTTACTTATCTAAATAGAATTAGACCTAGAAGTTTTTGTCTATTTTCCCCAAGGAATGAAGGTGATCACTAAAAACATAAGATATATAATAATGCTTTCCAAAAGATTCAGTTTTTTAAATGCCTACCCTGCATTCATACTAAAATGATGTATTAAGTTTGATCTAACCAATATGAAACATTTTCCAAAGATTGTATTTCACATATTATGCTGATATCATTATGTAAAAATACTGCCACCATACATAGATTCTTTTAAACTAAAACATGAGTTCTTATTTACTTATGTTACCTCTAAGAAAGGAGTGTTTATTAAATTTGCACATGTAGATAAGCTAACTGGATATGACAGCTGGGAGTATATTAAAGAAGTTGGCCATATTTGAAAGTTGCTAAGAGAGTAGACCTTAAAAGTTCTCATCACAAGAAAATAAAATTTGCAAATATGTGAGATGATGGGTGCCAATTAAACTTACTGTGAACTTGTGATAATCATTTCACAATATATACATACATCAAATCATTGCACTATGCACTGTAATAATGTTATATGCCAATTATATCTCAAGCTTGGGGGGGAAATAAAAAATTGGCAAACCCTTGTTTAAGCAAATGGAAGAGGAATATCATCATTAAGCCACTCTCCTCTAAAGAGATGCTTGTTATCCTTATATGTGCAGTATCTGTACCCAAATCCATCAATCCTGATCCTGAGAAACTAAAGAGAAAAGCAATAATTAAGCATCTTCTTGTAGGATAGAAGCTATGCCTAGAGAAGAGGTAGAAATTATCAGATTAATCTGATCAGTCTTGGGCTGCCTTTTTATTTGTTTTTTTTGTTTGTTTGTTTTGTTTTGTTTTGTTTTTTAAAGTCTTAGAAAATAGGAGCAACTTCAGGAATCCAGTGGTTCACAGTAAACAGACAAGAGGCCTACATAGGGTCAACTACTATAGGGACAGCTTCTGTTGTATTTAGTTTTCCTAAAAGATAATTCAAACTCTATCAATCTGACTTTGGAGAATGGAAAATATCATCAAATAGACTGGCTCTCAGATTAATTATTTTCTTATTAGTTTCTTGCTTTTTTGTTTGGTTCTCTCTCTTTTTTTTATTTGGACATCCTAATTGTCAAACAGTACGGGAATCTTTTTATAATAAAAATAAGAGTAGATCTTAGTTACTTTTACATATTTTATATAGTAATGCAAATTTTTAAAAAAATTTTTATTGTTATGTTAATCACCATACATTACATCATTAGTTTTTGATGTAGTGTTCCATGATTAGTAATGCAAATTTAAATACTAAAATCAGCCTGAATGTTTTCACAGCAGAGAGGTTCTTTTGTTTTGGGGTGTCCTAAAACTTCATAATTGAAAATAAACTAAACCAGAAAGCACCTATTTAAATTACTAACTAAAGTTCACTTAATCATGAAAAATAAACCACCTCGTTTTTGTAACTAGTTAGAAAATCATTCACTTGACATGCCATAGAACTATGAAATCTTCTCCAGTGAGGCTCAAATCAAAGCTGAGAATTATGATTTAATAATAGCCATGAATTTAAGGCTATAATTTTTCTTCATAATATAGCTATTAATTTATATAATGAGTGTGAAAGGAACATGGCCTATTAGGCTGCCATCAGGGATGATTCATTCACAGTAAAACATCTATATGATAATCATTAACCTGGAAGTAATTGCAAATAGCAAAAAGATCAGAACATGAGCAGGGTAGTCTAACTGAAAATAAAAAATATTTGACTAGCACTTTTCAAGTTTACAAAGAGATTTCAAACCCATTTTCCTATGTGATTTCTAGAAAATCTCTGAAAAGGGCACTAAGATTACTATTATTTTGAGAGAAACCTATGACTCTAAAGGTCTTTATTGATTATTGAAAGAATTCACAGTGAAATTCAGAGGACATATGTTAAAATTATAAAAACAAATACAAACTTCTGGATATTAAGTTAATATTTTTGTCCACAGTTTGAGGAACTTGCCAATCTTCATTTATGAATCTTAGATTGTGCTTCTTTGAGAGTATATATATTTTATGTGAGAAGATTTTTATTTTTAAAGAAAAACAGAGAACTTACAAGTAAGCCACGTTTTCCAGTTCGACCAGGTGGTCCTATAGGACCCCGAGAACCCTAGAAGAAATTTTCACAAAAATTAGTGTGTAAAAAATATGCATATACTATATAGATACAGGATTCAAAAATATATAAGTTGGATACTTACATATGTTTATGTATATCTATGTGCACATTCTTGTGTCTAATTGATTAAAATCAAGCTAATGTCCTTAGGCATGGGATGTGCTCACTACAACCTCAATGACACTTCTTTAGTCAATTTCATTAACTGACTTCACTGACTGAAGATCCTGAGTGCATCGCACTGACATTATTTGCTTAAATCTACCATGATGCGTACTTACTACCTTTCCCATCAATCGCAACATCTTTAGATGATGAAATTCAAAGCATCGGGATTTTTGAATATCCATTAGAAACCCAATGTTTTCCATTAACATTAAAGCAGTTTAAGTCATAAGTGGCTGTTTATCATTCTTTGTTTAGAGTCCTTAATCAAGTGTGCTTATATGATGCTGTGCGGGCATGCATGTGGCTCACAACATGGCACACCGATGTTTGTAACTGTCAGGATGAGACGGACTCTCCTTACCGCATCTCCTCTCCGTCCTGCGTCTCCTGGGGCACCCACTGGGCCGGGAGTTCCAGGGGCACCCTGAGAGCCTGGCAGACCTGCAGGTCCAGGGTCTCCACGATCACCCTGATGAGGATAACCATGGCATTATTCTTTTCATATTTATCCTAAACCAATGGCATTCTATATACTCACACTATTCATGGTAAGAAAATATATACCTTTTTTAAACCTGATTTTTATTATTCAACTTATATTTTACTTAAATATTTTACTTATATTTACTTATAAATCAAACTGAAAAGAATAAGAATATTTCCCCCAATTTCAGATGTCCTCCCTCCCCTCACTTTTACCCTATGGCTCCCACAGTCAAGATTACTGGAGTATAACAGTGTCACCTCCAGAATTTAGCATGTTTCTTACACCAAGCAGTCTTCAAGTGTATCCTTTCACTTGGGATAAACACTTTCCAGAGTGTGAAAACTGGGAAAATTTTAAGGAAACCACTGTCTTGATTTTCAACTCCATATGTGTTCTCTCAGAGAACTGATCTGAAGTATCCTTCCCTACTACCTCTTTAATAATCACCCCTCTCCCATTTTATGAAAGGAAAAGCATTCTTATCTACCTGCAAACTTATTATGGTGTAGTGCCCCCAAGGAGTGAACACCTTTGGCCACCAAACTAAGGACTTTTCCAGAATGCACAGTTCACTTGAGAATAAAGCAATGAGGTATTTGGAAAGAAAGAGGCTGCTCCTTATTTTATCCAGGTGACCCAACTATGACAAGGCTCCAAATCTTATTGTCTCCTTAGGAAGTCAGAGGTAAGATTATTGTCATATGAACAGGTATTATCATAATTATTTGACTTGAAAAATAGAGTCAGACCTATTCTGCTGCAGAAGTTCTTATTTGACTGATCAGTTTGGCAACCAGGATAAACCTTGGCAATTAGGCTAGAGAATGGGCATGTAATACACTGGATAAGCTAAATGGGCAAATACAAGATTTTGAAAAAATATATATTGAAAGCACATTTAGAATTTACCTCAACGATTACCTCCTTTCCAACTATGTAAACCTATGACTAAAATAAAATGTGATGGCAACTTAAATTGTGCATAGGTGTTCTTAGATTTTCAAAATTATACCAGGGAATACATCTGCAAAATCTTTGAAGACTACTGCATTGTACAATGTATACTGACCAAGGGAAAAATCCACATGCCAAGAGAATTTGCATTCCCTGGCTTTATGATAGATGGGGGGAGGGCTTATTCCAAGATTCCTCAAAACTCTTTCTTTCTCTTCTTTTGAGCGCCTACTAGATACTCTAAACATGCTATTTAATGCACAAATGTCCAGTGGAATAAGTAGTAATCCTATTTAAAGTATTTAAAAACTGAGGTTTAGAATATTTGTTCAAGGCTGCACTGCTGGTTACTTAAGGGAATCAAGATTCCAGTCAAAGTCTGTCTGACTTTAGAGCCCATTCTGCTACATGATGACCTTTCAGAGTGAAAAGAGTCATTGTGTCATAATAGACATTAGACTGGGGGACTGATTTTTTGCCTTCTGTGGACTGATATGAGACAACTGTGTGACTAACCCAAAGGGACTGGGACTTCAGAAAAAGTTGGGGATATTTTCACAGATCAGCATAAGTCATGAGATTTAGAACACATCGTAGGATATACAATATGTAGAAAGCCACATGGTTTATTTTCTCATGGGGCATTCCCTTGAGGAGAGGAGTAGAGAAATTTAGATATCACCCAGCTCTATTTCTGCTTCCATACTTTTGTGAATGAGTTTGAAATTTAGGCTACTTCATCTGTATCCTCATCAAAAGCCTTCATGTTGCACCAGATATGAAAGCAATGTGCTTTCCTACAATTAATAAGAAATGCCATCTCACTTTGCTGTGTACTCAAATCTCATTTCATTGACAAGATCTATCTAAATTATGACACTACAAAAAAGGTAGCTACTATCAGGAAAATCGGGGCTGCCCCAGAGCTCTGAAAGAAAGGGTAAATTTTACTCGTTAGTATTACAAAGATTTCAAATTTACATTACTGCTGATTTTCTAATCAGTGAAACTGCCCTTACACGTTCTCCAACAGCACCGTCCCGTCCTGGAGTACCATCATTACCAGCTGGACCCTATAAAGAATCATGTTTGAAAAATGAGTTAACTGAGTAATGAAAAAAATCTCATTCCAATTGCCAGAAGAATTACAGCATGTTTTCCACCTCTCTTCCATAAAGTATAAATTAGCACTTATGGAAATTTTAGTAGAAGAAAGTCTTCTGCCATGTTTTCTATTACTTGGAATTGCTTGTAAAATTATTAACACGTTCTTACGTTTTTTTGGTGCCAATTTTAATACAGTTTTATAGAAGACACTGCATTTTCCACTTACAATCCAGTGCTTAGAAAGTGCAATGTTACTTCCTTGCCCTGTGCACATAGTCCATATTCAAGCATTAAGAATGCCCAGTTATTTACTATGGCAGCTCAACTTTAGAACTATCATGGAATTTGCTATAAATTTGGGTCCTTCAGTGCTTTGGTGGAACAATACTAAATCTATGCTCAGGTTGGCTTAATCAACCTCTTCAATGGTGGGCCCAGACGAGGCAGCACCAGATGGAGGAGCCCCACCACCAGGGAAGCCCACCCCAGGCACTCCCAGAATGTGTCCTGCATTTAATCTAAATTCTTCATTTCTATTTTTTATTTTAAAACAGGGGGAAAAAATCCTCAAATCCTTTGAAATACATAGGCAATAATTTTATTCTTCGAATTTTATGTTTTGTTTGTATCACCAGTGAGTGGTTTTCCTCCCTTTCATATCTTAAGCTTATCGAAACAAAATCCTTGACGTTTAAAAATAAAGCAACTGGGTTTAGATATGAAATAACTTTTTACAATGTACATTCTTCTCTTCCTGCATTACTTTGATTTTTTTCAGAACTATGTTTTTATCATTTGATGAAAAATTGCCCTGAAAGGTATTGATTATTTCAAGAAAATGTGACACTGTCTGGTGATTTACCCATGAAAGCACTGAACGGAGGAGACACCAATGTATAACTTCTCAAATCACTTTTCAAAAATTGATTTCCTCTCAAATGAGACTCAGGGAACACGACATGCATAATGTTACTTCATAGTGATATTTAAGTAGAATGATCTCTCCTTACGTTTCTCTTTTCACAAGCTGTAATTGTCATATTAATCCTATTACCACAAAACTTGGCAATTTTGAGAAATATACCATTATAGAATGAAATAACAAGGAAGAAGATGGATGAACGTGTGCTTTCACCTTCAAAACAATTTGGCAACAACCTAAATCAACTAAAATCCTTGGCTCCAGACTAGATGAAGTCAGTGCTTATTACCTTCTCTTTCTGTCCTCACGTAGACAACTCTCTGGGGAAGTAAAGTACATCAAATAACATCACTGAGAAACTTCCAGTCAAATGCACCATCGATTTCTAAACTTCTAAATTTCTAAATTTCTAAATTGATTTCTAAAAAAAAAAAAAAAAAAAAAAAAGCTGTTCCCATGACACCCAGATGACAAGAGGAGAGTTATTTTGACTCACTTCGGGTCCAGGCTCCCCTACAGGGCCATTTGAGCCCGGGGGTCCCACGGGGCCAGGTGGACCTTTATCCCCTGGTGCACCAGTAGGTCCTACTTTTCCTGGTGTGCCCTGAAATAAGCATATAAATATGTCAACCACTTCTGAAGAAATGTAAGAAAGCCAGTTTAGATAAAGTCTACGTTTATTCAAATGGCACCTCAGTCCCTCCTTCTATAATATTAATTATCCATTATCCCACAATACTCACTTTATTTCTGTATCCTGGCACTTGGGTTTCACTATCTTATTGGGAGATTGTACTTCTGGGTGCTGGGCTCACTTCTGGTAACAGTAAAATCTTCCCTAACTCCGAGTTTGCTGGTTTCAGATCTCTACCCACATTCCCCCAGTTCCAAGGTCCCAGCAGTACATCTCTCTGTCTACATTCCATATAAAAACATCACCCCCCCCCAACAAGCATGTAAACTTTTAGTGGTAAAATTTAATCTCTTCAAAGCTAAGAGTAAGTCAAACTTTTATCCACACTCTAGGGAATGTGAGGTTCTTAGCACCCTCCAGGGAACAGGAGATTACTTTCAGAATCTATCTTTATCGCTCACCCCGCTTTCACCTCCAATATTACTTTGGCTCAACTACTTCTTCCCTTTGATGATTTATGAAAGCTTGCCCTCTGAACTGTGAAATATGGATGTTTTGGTTAGGCATGTTTATTTAAAAAGAGGCTACCTACTCACCAGAGGAGATTATCCCCTTTCTCTAGCTCCATGGGTATTTTTAATCTTTGAGGAAAGATTTTGAATCACCCAAAATCCATATCCTTATTTGTCTACTTCTCTGGTCCCCGGGTTAAATAAATATATTTTTCAAAGACTTTGCAAGGTGCTTAAGTAAAGAATTTGACATTCAAAGTCAAAGGTTTTTACGATACTCAGAATTTGTGTCTAAAAAAGACTTTAAATCTACTAAGAAATAAGAGATAAATTCTCTCTTCGCAAATTATATTGCACATAATCAGATGAAATGTTGACCGACATGGCCACTCACCGCTGGGCCCGGCAGGCCGGGCATGCCTCGCTCTCCACGCTGTCCTGGCATGCCCACAATTCCTCTCTGTCCAGTGGTTCCAGCTGGGCCCGGGGGACCGTCAGGACCCTAATTTTGAAGACAAACTATAATTAGAAATCCTCCAGGATAAAACCATATGCAAGGACCAGATCACAGCTTTATAGGTTTTTCAGACCAAAAAAACAATTCTGTTTCATAAAAGCATACTACATAGGAGTAGTCATAATTTATACTCCACACAGAGCCTCTAACATTGTTTAAAGGTGAAAGCAGCTCATTGATTTCCAAGAAACTTGAAGAGTAATGTGAATACTGAAGGAATGAAAGAGGTAACTATTCAGGCAACTATTTTTCCTCTTTTTAAAAAGACAAAGAAACTTTTTAAATAAAGAAAAGAAATAGTAACCTAACACATTAGTGTTTCGAGACATTTAGATATCAAATAAAATAACGTATTTTAAAAAACTGTCTTTATACAGCACAGATGTTCTCTTTAGTTTTTGAACACCACGCCCATTACTGTTATGTTTTACACTTCTACAAATACTTTTTTTTTTCTAGAGCAGAGAAGTGTAAATTTAAAACATATAGGGCCTAAGGATTTATGAAAGCACCCAGGTTAATGTATATAGTTTCTTTTCAGCAGTGAATATTATGGATATCTATCAGTAAATATCTCTAATAGAGGTGGCCGCAAACCAAGATGCCAAACTTACAGGTTGCCCATCTTCTCCTGGGTCTCCTTTATCTCCTGGGCCACCAGGGGGGCCAGCTGGTCCTCGATCTCCCACTCGCCCATGAGAGCCAGGGTCCCCACGAAGACCTGGCGGTCCCTCCTTCCCAGGTTCCCCTAAGGGCCCCGCAGGTCCTGGAGCTCCCTAGTAAAGACAGAAAGAAACCCAGGATGGCAGAGTGGAAGCCACATTAGAAGACGTGATGCAGTGGCCTCTCAGGTCCATTTTTCCTGTTAGATAATCAGTCATTGAGTGGATTTAAACAAAATTAAACAAAACACAGCTGCAGATTCATTTCCCAGGAGGAAATCTAAATTATTTGCAGACAATTACCTTTGACTCAATATCAAAAGTGTGTTGAAATTAACTTGAATTTTTAAACTTCTTAAGCCTCTGCTCCATCAGTGAATATATAACATTTTATTCTGTCTGACCTGATCTTATCATGAAAGAATAACATTTATTAAACAAAGTTTCAGAGATGCTTCCTAACTGAAGGAAATGGTTATTAGCACACAATACCATTAGAATTTAGTACCGAAATGGAATAATAGTCAAACACTGGGGCTAAAAAGGACTTGTAAATAAGTTCCTCCAGGAAACACTGGATGATTAAAGGTGAATTTACTTTGACAGGATACCAGTGTGTATGAATTACTAGGATAATGGTTGTTAACATGGGTTAACAAGTCATTAAGAGATTAAATAAAAGAATAAATAGTAACTCAAATATATATGTGTATCTATATAATGTGTATATATGTGTGTTTGTGTGTATTTTCATGTGTTTGTATGGGTGATTACTCCACTACCAATGATTTGAGTTACTGAATTGACTTACAGGAGGGCCTGGAGGTCCAACTCTGCCAGCAGAACCAGGAAACCCTGTAGCACCCTAGAAATACAATATCATATAAACAATTTCAAAATAACTATTAATTACATATACTTTCTGGGATCTATTTTTTTTTCACAGGGATGCTTAGGCTTTAGATTCCCTTCCTTGTTATAAACAATAGATTTTTTTTTCTTGTATGCTATGTTTTTGGGAATGGATCTGCATTAATCAGTAGGAAGGATGCTATTTTTCTCTTTCTACTTTCCATTTATCTTGAACACATACAAGTATGTTCAAGGCTCATGCTAGGATCACATTAATCTTTCGCATCACAGAGTCCTGTAGAGTGGTTCCCCATTATTCCTCACCTCTTCCATAGGTAATATATTCTTTATGTTATATGGGAGGCAGCTGGGTCTCCAAGATCATAAAACTAATTGCAACCCAGATCTCCAATTAAGTGCCCTTTCCACGACAGTTTACTTATACAAGTAAAAACCTGTTGTTACAGCTTCAGATTAACTTTAAAATGGCCATGAAGTGCTAGGTGTCTATGACTAGCTGTATGTAATTCCCAAAGTTTCAAAGCAACTTACGGGTGGACCCTGAGTTCCTCGGCCACCTTTGAGTCCAGGAACACCATTAGGACCCTACATAGAAAGACATGAACAAAAGGTCACTATAAGGAAAGCAACATGGGCTAAACACAAAGTCTCACCATTGGGCATGTGACTCAGGTTATTGGTGTTTGCTTTGCTTTCCACTTACATGAGGGCCTGGGGATCCTGCTAGACCTTGTGGCCCAGGAGAGCCTGCATCTCCCTTCTGTCCTGGCTCTCCGGGTTCCCCTTTTACTCCAGGCTGCCCATCGGGACCCTACATCAATTGTTTAAATAAACAATCAATTATAACACTTATAGACAAGCTATTCGACAGTAATTATTACCAACATATCATTTAACCATATATTGTTAAATGGTGCTTTGTGTTCAGTATTAGAGCACAGGAGAAGAAAATGCCCTAATGAGGTCTTTGAAGGCAGTCTGAGAACATAAGTTATCCTACCACATTTTTATTATACCAAATAAGTATAGAATTTGAAATAGTGTGAACCCATCCATTTTAGTGCCAGTTGTGGAAGAATGTATGAAAGAATGTATTGAAAATGAGAATATTGCCTAGAAAACTATAAACTTTCCAGCATCTTTAATATACCTTCAACACACAGGACAATGATAATTAATTAAATTTATTGCTATCACAAGAAGAGTGTTCATTGTAAATTAGAGATATTTGAAAATTATACCTGAGGTCCAGCAAAACCAACAGCCCCAGTGGGGCCATTTTCGCCGCGAGAACCCTAGGATAAAACAAAGATTACTGTAGCTTTCACACTTTATTCTAAATGGGAACAGTATTTAAAAATACAATTATGTAAACCTACAGTGTTTTGAAATGTAGAGATAGATGATTAGATGTATTTCTTGAGGAAGACTTTTAAGGGTGATATAGAGATAAGGGCCATAGAACAAAATTTCCAAGGTCTGAAGTCTCTAAAAAGTTTCTTAATTATTTAGTAAATGAGTTGCTTACCAAGATTTAATAGGTTGCATACAAATAACAAGACTGGTAAGTGTTTGAGTTTAATGAGTGAAATAAACTCTGAAAACTAAGAAGTTATAAATAGCCTGAACCAACAGGCATGGTTTTATATAAATATCAGGACAAAATGATGAATTGTTTTCCTGCTCATTGCCACTCTAAAAAAAAAAAAAAAAACAATCAAAATACTGTCACTTACAGGATTGCCACGGGAGCCGGGAGGGCCAACTAAACCTCGAGGGCCAGGTTCACCCTAGAAAGCAGACGTTAGATGGTTATTGTCCAAAGCAGGAGCAAAACATAACGCACCTGGAGGGCACTGAGTGCTATGTGTAGGGCAGGTGGTGGGGAGAACTCTGAGATGATCTTGCCCAACTACCACATGTTATGAAAGAGAAAACAGCATGAGAAAGAGCGATCATCCAGACTTCCTGACTTGGAGCCCACATAACATCAGTTTACCTTTTCTCCAGTGGGACCTGCAGGACCCGGCGGACCCAAGGGACCTGGAAGACCCTGTCAATGAACAGAACATAGACATACTGAAGAAGAGAAGGAATGAAGTCCTCCATGATTAAACAAATAAGGTACCATTTTGTTATAGCTTAGCTGCTTTTGCAAAACATTGTCTATAATAAATGATATAATTTGTATATTCTTAAGATTTTTCTATTTACTCTAAGAATTTCCTGGGTGTTCTCCACAAAATGTTCTAAACTCTTTCATCCATCTCAACTCATCCCTACATGATACTGTCTTCAAACATTAGTTCCAAATTAATGCTACTCTTCTACAATGTTTCTATGTTTCCTGGCCTATTTAATTTTGAAATTCGAGTGTAGAGTGAAAAAAGCTTTTCTTCTTTTGTATAGAATATTATATTCTTAAATTAGATGAATGAAGTACCACTCTATTTTTTTTTTAAGTGAAACTGTGATAGAGCATTGAGTTTTCTACATTCTCTTAAGATTACGAGGAGTGTGACTACCCAACTACACTGAGGTTGGGGTTCCTTATGCTCAGAGCTTAGGGAGCTATCACATGGGGGTTCAAACTGGGTCTTCTTGACATGTGGTCACAATCTTTAAACTGGACTATAGTGGAGTCTTTTCTGGAACAAATTTTCTATCTGATATTTGTGCATGGCCTCTTCATATGCAGCCCAACTATTCTTTTGTTACTTAACTTTTGTATGTATTATGGTAGGAATTTAAGGAACAAAAAGGACTTCTGAAATTTATATTCTTATAAGAACATGAGAAAACTGTGACCATATATTCTCTAGATCTATAATAGAACAATATTCTTCCAATAATTTACCTAATATATTTCCTTAAAGAATCAGATTAAACATAAAGATCACTTCATTAAATTCACCCCCCTTTTTTTTCTTACAGAGAAAACATGTTATTCATTTTTTTTCCCTTTACTATGGGATTACAGCAAGTGGTCTGCTCTGCTTCCTCCTTAAAGCAATGTACTGTCTTTACTGAAAATAAAGCAGTCATTGCTCGAGTCCTGTTTCTATTACACTGCATTTTAAAGTTAGTTCATAGGAACAACAGATACGTATTTCAGATTTCACCTTAAAATAAACTGTCGATGCAACACTCCCTCAAATAGCACTGCACTACTTTACTACTCGCTACAGACCATCTATGACAGAAGATACAAACAACCTGCCAGATTTGCTTAGACCTTTCTTGAAATACAAAATCAAATATTAGAGCTAACTACAAGGCAAGAAACATCTCATGTTCATAATTTGCTAAGTTAAGCATGTCAATCTTAAGTAGATTTTCAGAAAAAAGAAAAAAGGGATAATTACCACTCAGACTAAAACTTTTCTTTATTTTACTTTATTGTCTTTATCAAAAATTAATATAATCAGTGCATTAACAGTGGCTCAATGTGCCAAATCAATATGTTAACGACGGTTCGATGTGAGCTCTTTTTTATGGTACAAGTGCTCTTACCACGGCACAGAATGACAACTACCAGCAAACCATGTCACACTGAAACAGAAATTATTCCTCAAATATCGGGAATTATTCCAGGAAATGCTGAACGTCGGAGCAGCTGTATCTATCTGCTCTTACATGAGAGAATAATTTCATTAACATCTAAAAAATTATATCCAGTCTGTCCTTAGAACTGCAAATGTATTCTATGCTCGAGAATGAAAAGCTTGTTAAAGGTCAGCTTCTGCCATGACATTAAACAATGCGTTGGGGTCGACCATCCTTCTTTACATTTCACTTCTTCATCCTCTTTACTGATGAAAGCATTAATGACGATTCATCGTGCAGTAATTTTCTCACCCCTAACGTCCAGCCAACTCAAGCCTCAACTTGGCTACTCTGCAAAACTCTACATGCCTGCCCTGGAATGAGGTCTAGAAGAGCTCATCAGACTAACACTCGAACAAAAATAAACATTGCATATGAAATAAAAAAAGAAGATGGAGAAAGATAAAGAGGGCCCTACTGCTTAAAGCACTGTTCTCATATGCGTGGTAAAATGTGTTCTATTTCATTCCCTCAACAATAACCACATTTTGGCTTGCTCTAATTCAAAGTAAGCAAAATGAATATCCGTGATTGATCAACATCAAAGCTCCAAATTCATCATCTTCCAAACCCTGACCATGTGTGAACACAACGAACTTTATTTTGGAAAGTTCCAGCAAATTCACATAAGAATGATGATGTTGATTCCCAGCTTAGCCGGGAAAAGAAATGGTCTCACTTACTCTCGCTCCATCGTTTCCAGCTGTGCCTTCAGCACCCTTCTCTCCCATGCCACCCTGGGGAGACACACAAAACGCCATTCATTCACTTAATTATATTTTGCTCCCACTTTGTGGAAGCTTTGGGAGGCCAGGGGCTGATCTCTCTTCTTCAGAGTTATATCCCCTTGAGCCTAGAGCAGTGCCTGGCATTGTGTATTTTTCTCAATAAATACAGATATTGAACAAAAGAAAGAGAAAGGGAGAGAGAGAGGGAAGATTGACTTGTGACTTAGGATGGTAGATGTAAAAGCCTGGCCAAGAAATAATTTTCAGGAGGAATTGAGAAAGCCTAAATGAATGAACTAAAACAAAACAAAACAACAGACTTACTCTGTCACCCTTAGGGCCCGGAGTTCCTGCAATTCCTCTCTCTCCTGGCATACCTTGAAGTCCTGGTGGGCCTGTATCTCCAGGGGTCCCCGATGGCCCTGGACTGCCCTAAAATGAACCAACAATAAGTGACCTCACCAATACAGTATTAAGATGGAGCCACATGAAATTTCTCTGCTGGTAAGTCAAAAAGAGTGGAATATCAGCGATTTCAAATGGTTCAGCTTAGTGCTTATATTTTTCATTTGTGAAAATTGCCTCTGAGGTCATTTTTTGAAATAAAAACGACTTGGCCTTTCTGTTTGTTGATTTATGTTTTCAACTTTTTTCTTTGGGGAAATTGAGCATCAATTCAAATAAAAATAATAGTTGCCTTCCTTTTTCTTTGACAACATCATGGGGATCCTGATAAAGAAAGAAGACATTACTTTTTTTTTTAATTTTTTATTGTTATGTTAATCACCATACATTACATCATTAGTTCTTGATGTACTGTTCCATGATTCATTGTTTGTGCATAACACCCAGTGCTCCACGCAGAACGTGCCCTTCTTAATCCCCATCACCAGGCTAACCCATCCCCCCACTCCCCTCCCCTCTAGAACCCTCAGTTTGTTTTTCAGAGTCCATCGTCTCTCATGGTTCGTCTCCCCCTCCGACAAGAAGACATTACTTTTAGCCAGTATTTCACTCTCGCTAATGAGAGTTAGTGATATTAAGCTTGATATTAAGCTTGCTTATAGGCTAAGTCAGTGATATTAAGCTTGCTTATAGGCTAAGTCAGTGATTAAATTGAAGCAGATACTATGTAATCACTCTGGACCTTAAAAATGATAAGGGACCTAAAGTTATATGATCATGAAAAATTCTACTTTGTTTATACCGAAATTGACCACCCTGTCTTCTACCACTCTTAAACGGCACCCAAAGGAAATGGTACTGATCTTTGCCTTATGATGTATTTTACTTTCCGATTTCAAAAATGACATACTTTCTTATGGTTAGTAAGCAGAACCTGAGACAAAAAAAATGGAGCGTATAATTAGGAATATCTCTTAATAAATTATATGGTTTTCTATTTACTGCCTCTCCTTATTAATGGAATTATCCAATTGTCTATTTTTTGCCTCTGCTTATTAATGGAAGTCACTAGTAAAAGTTGTATAAATAAATATTAGGAATGGGTTTCTATATGAGAATGTATCATTATGTGCACTAAACCCTAAATCCCATCACAGAAAAGTGACTTCTTTTCAGCTGACTCTTAAGTGCCAAGGAGAAAGCCTAGTAGATGCTCACTGAACCCTTGTTGAAGAAGAAAGTTATATAATCGAATTATCTTGCAACAACAAGAGAACTACGTTTTAGTTCCATCATGTGTTTATTGGGCTATAACTCTTGGAACATCCTGAAGCACCCAGCTCACCGCCATACTCACTTTTGGACCGTCAGGGCCGTGGCCCCCAGCCATTCCCTTCTCCCCAGGGAGTCCGGTTATTCCTGGTTCTCCTCTCTCACCTGGATTTCCGCGTTCTCCCTAGTGCAACATTGGGATGTCAAGCAAGCTTAGCGACTGTTCGGAAAGTGGGTTAAAATGTTTCTGGAAATCTGCAAAACTGCTTCTACTGGATAAAAACTGAGAAATTAGCCACTAATGAGGCTCAATTTTCTAATTTAGTGATAAGAAATGAACTTGAAATAAGAATATACTAGTTTCGCAGCACAGGATTTTCTCACAAGATTTATTTTCATCAAGGGAAATAATTTTAATTCTTAAAGCTCAGTTTATGATAAAAGTTTTTGTGTTTTTTTTTTTTAAACTGAAGGCAGTGGAAACAAAGTTAATGATGAAGGAGAAAGTACTCACTCTAGGTCCTAATGGGCCAACTGCTCCAGGATCTCCAGGAACTCCCTATAAAATATAATTTTAAAAATTTTAAGAAACGCTTTGAGCTCATTTTTAGGTATTTATTAGAAATCTTTCCATACCACACACCTAATTTCTTTTAATGTACTAGTAGAAGTTTGAATAAGCCCATAATACTGAAGAAAGAAAAATATGTATGCTTTTATAAATGAGGGGATATCCCATACATGGATGGAGGAAATTATTTTTTCAGAAAAAAAAATGTTTATTAAAGCCGAATCCTTGATTTTGGGCAATGAAAACATGCAAATGAAAACATCCGAAGTATTATCTCAGAGTGCGCTGGTTTTTTTAAAGACAACAAAATATCTAGTAATTTTATTTCTTAATGTGAGAACATTTTAATAAAGGAAACTGTAATAAAAAGCCATAAAGAGCTGATCTCATTCAATTTAGTAAATATTTCTTTTTTTTTTGACCATATACTATGGACAGTGCAGTCTACCAGGAATTGTGGGTTCTAACTAGTGCAGTCATGGCTATGTTACAAGTTTCAGTTTATTCTTAACTAAAAGAAAGTTTGCCAAAAAGTTCAAAATCTCTCTCTTTGATTAAAAATAATAACTAATGACAAAGAAAGCTGTTGTGTAGAAAGTCATGGTCATCAAAGACTGGGATGAAAACTAATTTAGACTTTAGGTTGGTCCTGAATGTCAAGTTTTAAGAATGATTTAATCAAATTATTTATCTCTCATTTTCCTTTTTATTTATGCTAATGGGTCATATGTGGTTTAAAAGAAAACCTAAATATAAATATATCCGAGAGTTCTTTCAATAATATTTTATCTCGTAAGAAAACATCGTGGTAGCTTTATCAGCATCATGTGGTGTTTTGTAGTGATATGTAAGTAATGGTACATCTTGCGATTTCTAAATATGATGTGGCTTGCAATTTTGTGGCAGATAGTGCACTATTCACAGTGTCTTGATTTGCACTATAACACCCTGCAATATTCTGAATAGAGTATATTTTTGACAAAGTAACATATGTCTGATAGTTTGGATGGTAACAGATAACAATGAAACCTAAAACCACTACCGTCTATGTTTACAAAATCACAAATGTTAATCTCAATATACTCAATATGTTTGCTTCCATTGTAATCCTCCATCATGAGAAATTTTCACTAGCGTGATAGAAGAGTTCTCTTGGGCACATGGATACATGTCTTCACTTTAGAGGCATCAGTGTCTATCCTCCATCCCCAACCCAGGATGATGCCAGGGGAAGTGAAACATGAAGAAGCATGTGCTGTCCTTGGACAGTAATGTCACGTCCTCTAAAATGGAGGGCTAGCATTTCCTCTGCATGTAGCACCTGCACACAAGCTGGTGGCAGTCACACTAGAACATCACTGCTGCTAGTGACTTAGTGACCCACCTTTTATGTCAGTTCCTCAAATAAGCCTTGCCTTTTACTAAAAAAAAGAAACAAAACAAAAAGTGTATCAAGTGGGCCTCCAGTTTTCTCCCCTGCAATGTATTGTCCTCCACGTGGTGTGATCTTCCTAAAACCCAAATCTAATTGTACTACTCCCTACTTAAAAGCCCTTCATCATCTTCCATTAGAAGAAACTGAACAGGGGGCCTGTTGGTTAGCTCAGTTGGTTAAGCATCTGCCTTCAGCTCAGGTCATGATCCCAGGCTCCTGGGATTGAGTCCCGCAGGCTCCCTGCTCAGCGGGGAGCCTGCTTCTCCCTCTCACTCTACCCCTCCCCTCTGCTTGTGCTCGCTCTCTCTCTTATGCTCTCTCTCTCTCAAATAAATAAATAAAACATTTTTAAAAAAAGAAGAATCCGAACAAATTACACTCAAATTCGGACTTTCCATAATCTGACTCCTGATTCACCGTCCAGCCTCACCTCCACATCAACCTATACTATGCATTCCTGACTTGCCAACTTTTTCAGTGCCTTCATTTGATCACAAAACCTTTGCACCTGCTGTTCACATTTTCTGGAGTATTTTACTACCTTCCTTCCTCCCTCCTTACTCATAAAAGATACTACTTTGTCTGGGAAACTTTTCCTAAATCTCCAAGTCTGAATTCGGTGCATCTTCTATGTTTCCACACACACAGTGCCTCCCCAGAAACTCTCTATCTCCTACTATGATGTAATATAAAGGCTAGGTTCGTGTCCATCTTGTTCAATTGGTTAGGGCCAGGGCTTAATACAGCTAAGCACAGAGTGCTCAGCAAATATTTGTTGAATGGTCAAATGAATGAACAAATCACTCATAGAAAAATAAATTAACTGATGTCCTGGTAAAATAATAGAAATAAAACAGTATCTGTTTATAACCATTTATAAAGCCTCCAGTAAAACTCTGTAATTATAAGAAGATATATATTTAGTGATTAAAAACACAGTCTTGGGAAGCAGGCCACCAGGATTCAAATTATATCAGCTGTGTGACTTTGGGAAAGTCACCTAACATGTCTGTGCCTCATTTTCCTCATCTGAGAAATAGGCATCATACTAGTACCTAGATATATAGGGTTGTTTTAAGGATTAAAAGAGAGACCATTTATAAAGCAAACCAGGACAGTACTTCACATGTAATAAGTGATGTAATGGCCCAGCAACTTTTATTATTGTTATTATTATTATTATTTTAAAAGAACTCACCTGATCACCTGGCTTTCCACCTTCCCCAGGAGGCCCTGGAGGACCAGGAAGCCCCTAAAGGAAAAGGAAGAAAATGAAATTGTGAATTGGTGAAAGTTTAATAGGCCACTAGGGTTAATAGTTTACCTTTTATAATTCATAGGGCCTCCATGACTATACTTTCAAGCAAAAGATATTGTTTAAAGACAAGCAAAACAGAATAAGAAAACTCTATCTTCTACCATAATGCAGCAACCGGTCAGTTTATAGGTTTAGATTTTCATTTGGACACCACTTAGCAAAAAGAAAAAAAAAGATAAGAATCTAACTGGAGATTCTTAACATCTGTCAAGTTTTTATGGGTCTGAAAGCAATATTTTAGGTTGCCAGTATAGTACTGAAAGTCACTCCTGAAAGTGTTTTTTTTTACCAAATTATCATTATCCATTATTAAATAATTTCCCATACAATATATTTAGATAAATTTTAAAAATTTGTTTAACAAAAATTTTAAGATATTTTGTCTGTAAAACTAGATAAACCTTAAAACAGTTCAATAAAGCTTAACAAAAACATTTTATAATTTTTAATTTGTTAATAATTTTGGATTTTGATCAGTTTTTCAGGGAAGTCTGTTCCTTCTCTCTGAACAAAAATGTTGGGTTTTATCCATTTTATCTATTTACTAGAAGAGGGATGACTTTTTTGAAAATTGTGGAATTTCACATCATTTGACCATATCTTTTCATATTTTAAAAAAGCAGTTTAATTAATGGTAGAAGAAATGGAAAAATGAATTTGTGCATACCTGAAAGCCAGTGGGGCCTGGAGGTCCCTGTTCTCCTCTCTCCCCAGCTAGACCCTAAGTCAGGAAGGAAAGAAAATCATGAGTAGAACCAATCTTTATACCTGCTTCCTGCTTTTGTGACCTACCAGAAGTATTGATATTTGCCTTTTTTCTAATCACATGTTTTCACTTTAACCAGATAATGAACTAGCATTATAATGAAATAGTTGAATGGTATTGGTAGAAGTCCCTGCTGGTGAGAAAATATCTTCCAAAGCCAGCAAAGACACTGATGACATATGTTTATTTTTGATCCAAACATAAAATGTCTAGAGCCAACCATAAAATTGTGGGAAATTGGTTAAGTTGAACATGGAAAAATTCATTACTTTCTTATATCTAATCTAAGCAGGTAATACAAGTATCCCCTGCTCTTCCAAAGTTCGTGTTCTAGCACTTCACTTTTATGGAAGGTCAATATTAGCTTTCTGCTAACTGTAAGGAATCTGAAGAGAATTTTTGCTTTCGTGAAAGAAGGCAAAAAGCAAAAAAAGCATTCAGCATCTTTTTGCAGTGAGCTGTCACAGAGGCAGTGCACCCCTAGGACCAAAAGAGTGGCCGGTACAAGCTCCTCCTTCCTGGGGAACCACACTCAGCATCTCAGCATCAAGCCACCAGAGCGCCGACCTGTGTCTGTGAGCATCTGTGTTTTACCTACATTTATTTTGTGCATGTGTTAGAACAAGATACATCCTAAGGTATTAAAAAAGCCTAGGAGAGGTTCTTTTTGGAGTCTGGGAATTTTAAGAAAATTTTCCATATAAATTAATGATAATTGCTTCTTTGCTTTATACCATTTCAGCTTATAAAAGTTTTCCCAGGAACACTCTACTTTCAGATAATGGGGGAAACCTGTATTTCTCTTCCAATTTATTTCTCAGCGTCGTAAAAAGTATTAATCAAGGTTTCAAGCACTAGAACAACTGAAGAAAGCAAAGCTAACATTTTAGAAAGATATCTAAATTGCCCCATTGCAAACAAATAAGTAGGCCAAAATATTTCTGATAAATATTTCATTTTCGAATCCTCGGATGCAAATGTACCTTAAAGGATAAAAAATTTTCATTTTTTAGTCCTCCAAAAAAAAATAAGTCAGCTTAAATAAACTTCTATAAGACATCACTAGAAGAATATAGGTATAATTCAGTATTTGTATATTATTAATAAAAGACAGTACAAAATATTTGTCAAAACATTTGTCAAACTGATTTTCCTCAGTTGACATATTCTTCAACACATAAAGATGACGAGGTTGCTTTTACCATCAACATTTTAAATAAGTTTAAAATAAAAAGTCCAATCACTCCATTTAAAAAGGCAGAAGGTACCAGAACAGGAATCAAAAGAAAAGATTATAACTGAAATTCTTCAATCCTGTACTTTCTTATTTACTTCCCCTGAAACTTACTCAAAGTCAGGCTGTAAACAAACATCAATGAAAAATGCAATGTGAATACCTTCTCGTTGAAAGATCACCTACCGGGGGCCCCACGGGACCAGAAGGACCAACTTCACCATCCTTTCCAGGAGCTCCCTAATATCACACAGACATAATATGTGAAGTGAGGCCACAAGACACTTGGATAATTGCATACATACATATATGTATATTTCTTCCTCTTGGCAGAAAATGTATAGTTACCCTCTGCCCAGGAACACCAGCATTTCCTGCCTCTCCAGGTTTTCCAGGGTCGCCCTAAAGAAAAATTAGAAACTATTTTAAAATTCAATCAATTTGCTCAAAACATGGCTGCTTCAAGTGAGGATTACGATGAGATAGCAAACCTGTTAGACACTGTACTCACACTGCTACCTTTGGGGCCTGGAAGACCCATACTCCCAGGTTGCCCTCTGATTCCTATGGAGCCTGGAGGACCCGGCCGGCCATCCTCCCCTGGAGCACCCTACAAAATTCACAGGAGCAAAGGAAGTTTTATGTAAATTCTCTCTGAATATCGTATCGCCCAAAACATCACTTGCCTTTCCTTACTTTTATACAAGTTCCATAAGTTTTAGATTATCCTTTACCTTTTACTTAGTGCATAAGAATAGTTGAGTGTTTAAAAACAACTGCTGAAGTATTTTGAGTATTTAGAACAGAGATATCACTCTTTCTCTATACACAAACCTCATCTTCACAACTCCTTACACTCTCATATTCATAGGGAAAATTTTCTTTCTTCTTTAATTTACTCGAGCTTGTGATAATGAAAATTTGGTACTTCTGTTTCACATTTTTGGCATAAAGGAAGGGCCCAGAATATATGAGCTGTCAAAAGTCATACCTACCTGTCTCTTAAACCTATACAATTGGGAGGACATCAAGAAATGAGAATGTTTCTAACAGACATATTTGACCAATACTGGAAGAATACATAATTTCAACTTTTGCCACTGATGTCAGAGAAGCAATTTCAATCTCAAACATTTGTATCAATTAAATTTGATCAATTTTTGGTGAATTTTAAAATATGAAGATCTTATGAATTTGCTTCGGCATTTTAAACATGTATATATCATCCACCCTATTAAAAACATTAACCTCAAATAAACATCTTACCATTTAAATTGTAGGTCTATTGAGCAATATTAATGGTTGTGGAGTTGTGTTTATTTATTTATTTTAAGTAGGCTCCACGTGGGGCTTGAACTCATGACCCTGAGATCAAGACCTGAGCTGAGATCAAGGGCTGGATGCAAAACTGACTGAGCCACCCAGGCACCCTAAGGAGTTTTATGTAAAATACTTACCAAAGGCCCAAGTTTTCCTTCAGGACCTTGAACACCAGGATTTCCCGTCAGACCCTGAAAATTAAAAGCAATTGTCATTTTGTTACTGACTTGCAACTGAAGTAAAGATTCTAGAGAGTAAAAATAGTACTATGTTAAAAGGATCCAGTTCCACTTTGCAATGCCCATTCTCAGTGGCCTTAGGCTCCTCTAGACAAACTCACAGGCCAATCATGGACCTCAGCTAGGCTGGCTTTGGAAGGAATGCAGGGCAGAAAACACAGCGTGCCAACGGGCAGCACCACGTGGGACTCTTCACTTGGTGGGGGGAGCCCTTACAGCACAGCCTCCCACACTGGAGAGGTCACATGGGAGGAAATGAGTCTACATGGTGGGCACAGGAGCCACTCTGGCTGAGAAATCTCATGTAACCAGTATTTGTAAGAGTACCTTGAATGTAGTATACTGATCCTGGCAAGGTGAATGTGCAGGTACTAGTTACTCCAAACTCATGGCACCCAAAGCTATGCCTCCTACCAGGTTTTTATAATTCATAGTCCTCCCAGTCCAAATGTGGTCTACAGTCAGGGGTCATTTTTTATTATAAGCAATATTGACTGCTCTTTCAGCTGGTATACAAACTTTATCAGGTATCTAGGGAAGAATTTCTAAGAAAATGTTGGTTTCCTACGTAGAAGGAGGAAGGGCTATGATAGACTTTTACTCATATATTTCACACTGTGTTCAAGATTATGTGGAGCCAAATGTACATTTCCATCCAACAACTTTTTGTATAATTCCTTTCTCTTTGAGGACTATTGTTGACAACTGAATATGAGTGGAATTCCACAATCCAAATGAATTTTTAAGTGACATTTGGTCAAGAGGAAATTTATCAGGAATTCTCTCTGCCAAAACCAATAAATTATTTGTCAGCAAGTAAAGAAAAAAATAA
Organism: Zalophus californianus; assembly: GCF_009762305.2. NCBI lineage: Eukaryota > Metazoa > Chordata > Mammalia > Carnivora > Otariidae > Zalophus > Zalophus californianus. The sequence goes on from NC_045597.1 coordinate 150,248,879, forward strand.
ATATTGACAAACGGGATTTTCTTTCATGTCAAGTGGCAAAATGATTAATGCATACTCCTTTGAGAAAGGGAGACTAGAAATGGCTGTATTTTATAAACATGATAAAAATAACAAACCAGTATTTTAAAAATAGTGAGTCAGGTCAAAATTGCAAAAACAAAGACATGCTCCCACTTGTCAAGACTAGCTCAATTAAAAAAAGTCCTTTCGATGAGTTCTCAGGAGCAGTTCTCTTGGGTTGATGTAGCAAACGGCTGTGTTCTTACCCGAGCACCTGGCAGCCCAGGTTCACCTGGCCGTCCTGGGTCCCCCTGACCTCCTTTAGGTCCCGAAGAACCCACAGGACCCCTTTCTCCTTGAGCCCCCTGTTCCAATGCAAAGCAGAATGTGTCAGAAAACAAGAAAATAGTGCAGGAAATAAAAGCAAGGAAATATAAAATTTATGTTTTACAAATCAAAGCACTAGTATACCATACAAATACTTTATCAAGTAGTTACAAAGTTACAAAAAGTATCACTACATATTCTATTCTCATTTGTCTTTCTTAAAGAATAGTGGTTTTTCATCATTAACTAATGAAAATTATGTTTAGATTACCACTCCGATAATCTAAACTTGGGGAAAAAATACCAAAATTTTAGAGTCTAAATTTCTAGATAAAGAAAATTCTATATATCAGCTAAAGGAAAGGTGTATGACCTTTTCTTCTCAGCAGTGTCCCTAGAAAGTCTGAAAATAAACTTCTACATGCTTCCAACCATTATCCTTCTTCCCTAGCCCTCTGTAATATAGAAACTGCACAAGAGGTATTTGACATTAGGCTTGACGTCTGTGTTTGACTCTTTTCTGGATCTGCCCCCATGTGGACCAAAGCTAGATCGCTATTCTGGACAATGGCATCTTTTGGACCACCAGCCACATGAGTATCAGCGTCGATGGGATAACCTCACCTTTGGTCCAGGTAAACCATCAGAGCCTGGAAAACCACGATTGCCAGGAGCACCCTATAAATGACCAAAATGTGATTCTTTATTGTTGTTGATGTTCTTGAAATGTATAATGAGTGGGTAATTTTTAATTTTAGTATTATAAGGTTTTAGGAGCTGTGATCAAGCCAACATGGCAACAAGTATGTATAAGGGGAAAAAAAAACCTACCTACATGGAAAGAAATTTAAAATTTTGGAGAATATATAAGTACTGAGCCAAAAATTATTCAAAGTAAGAACTATACTAACAGTTCATTGTAAAATTAAACATAGAGGAAAACTGATATCTAGATATGAGCAGCAAAGAATGGCACCATCTACTACGATAAAAATGTCAATGATAACATGCATCTGTATTGTCTTCTATGTGAAGCACTTTGCATTCTCTGAAAGTCTCTACAAATGTAAGGTGATAATGCCATTGTCCCTTTCAGACCTGTTTCATTACATTCCGGCCACAGCAACATCTTCTAATCTCTGAAATCACCAACCCTCCTGGCCTCCAGCCTTTGCATTTCCCATTTCTTCTGCTGACAATGTTCTTTCTCCTAAGTTCTCTTTCTGGCTCATCCTCATCTTCAGATGTCAGCTAAAATGCCATCTTCCCAAAGAATCCTACTTCCTAATCACCTAATCTAATGTTACACTATTGTCATATACTCAAAGTTACTCTCTACCACATCATCTGTTATTTCCTAAGTGTATACAACACTTACTAAAATGTATAATTATATTTTTGTTTGTCTGTTGACTACTGTTTACCTCCCCACTAGAACAAGCTATTGTTTACTAGCCCCCACATGAAGGCTGGCAGCCTTCTTTTTCACTGAGTACCAATATATCAACTATATATCAATATATTAATATAGCAAACTGGCAGAATGTAGTTGTTCAATCAGTATTAGTTGAATGAATGAATGAATGAATGAGCAATAATTAAACAGTTGGCTCCTTGAATTCACAGACAGCCATACTGGACAATGCAATGCACTTGCAAGCATTTCTTTTAACTGCTCTAGCTTTCTTTACTATCCCAAAACTTACCCATGTAATTCCCCCACAACTCTAAGAATTTATTTTATTATTCAAATTTTACCCTTTCTCCCATTGGGCCTGGAGGACCGACTGTTCCTGGATCACCTCGGGGACCTCTTTTGCCTTCTTCACCAGCTGGGCCTATTGGACCCTGAATACCATGTGGCCCCTATTAAAAACAGAAGGAGGTTACCAGAAAGAGCCAGAGTACAAGGGAGTTATAGTCAAAAGCTTCATTCAATGAAGTCAGTTACAAATTTGAAACTATATTAAACTGTTTCCATCCAAAGGTATATTAGTCATTGTTATTATTTGAAACACTTGAGCGTTTTGACCTGTCCACTCCTGGACAATATTTATGCTCTTCTTAATCATTTAAACAAAAATAATGAAGGCTTACTGGTTCCCCTTTTGGGCCAGCTTCTCCTTTGAAACCTGGAACTCCTGGATCACCCTAAAATAAAAGTATGAATAGGTATGAGAACCAGGACTTTTGGCCAGTCCAACCTGCTTTAATTAATTACAGTAAATGGGTCTTGAAAACTTTCTGCAGCTGAGTCTGTATTATCATTTTTTTTTTAAATTTTGCAAGTCTTGTAGAATGTATGCGAAATTTTATAAAATCTAGTAATATTTAGGTAGCAGTTTGTCTATTTTACAGTGGTCTTCAAGAGACTTATTTTTGAAATCTTGTTTGTTTCATCACGCATACTAGAAAAATTAGAATTATTCAGTTTTTCCAATTTGCTAATTAAAATTAGAACTAACAATGACAACTTCTACAGATAAATCTATTTCAGGTTTATTTTAGGAAATAGACTTATTTACCCAGAATCAAAATAATTTTATATTTATGTTCTCTTTGTTGACAGTTTGACAACTTCAAATAGGGCATTTCATCTTGGGAGTGTTCAGAGGTTTTATGTATGTGTGTCTTTAAACACCAGCTAAACTAGTGGGAAGCAGATTGCTAAATTGAGAACATGATAACATCGAATGTGAAATATCAGCAACACTCGTGTTTTAATAAATCTGTCACCAGCATTTAAAAGGATTTGTTAGCATAACTAAGTTACTTGGAACAGAATTCTAAGTATTTATTTTAGGTAGTGCTAAGAAAGTTTTAATTTTTACATATCAAGCTAAAAATATATAAACACAACTTCTCAATGTGTTTATTTCTTATGGGCTCTTCATAACTTTTTCTAATAAATAATTTCACAAAATATGAAAATTCACTCAATTTGAACAATACGGTGGGGTCACTCTTCACGATGACTCTCAAGAAATGGCTGTTGAATCCATTTTTCACTGAACTGTCATTCTAACCTCCACATTTCTTCACACTGGCTTGCAAAAATATTTCCATAATGGTTATTATTCAACTACTGATAAAATTCTATGAGGAAGACCATCAAATCACGACCTTATTATTTTAAATAAAAAACCCACTAAAATCCAAAAACAACACAGTAATGTTCCCCTTTGAATTTAAACCCCTAAACTGTTCATTAACAACATTTGGCTTCCACTTTACAAAGATTTCTATCTTCAACTGCCTCATGCAGATAAGTCACATTATCTACGTTTCATTGCATCTCACTGAATATTATTTTCCTTGGTGATCTCAGGTGGATTATGCTAATGGACGGTGATTACTGTAAAGGACATTACCGGTTGGCCTCGAATTCCTGGAGGTCCCGTGCTACCTTGAGGTCCCGGAGACCCAGGGGGCCCTGCTAAGCCAGGAGGACCCGAGGTACCAGGAGAGCCCTAGCAGAGTGAAAGAGTGACATGATGAGCACAGACCTTTGTAGAAGTCTATGGTCAATGTCCAAATGATTATGTCCATTGGAGCTTCTCGCGGCATGAATGCAGTTAGTTACTTACCGTTGGGCCTTTGGCACCAGGTGTCCCATCAGTTCCTACCACACCCTAAAAGATATATGAAAAGTTTATAAGACATTAAGCCATGTTTAGAGTGGTCTTTGGATGTCCACCCATATTCCAAAAGGAGGCAGAAAATTACTATAAAAACATCAACCACCATTATATCATAAAACTCACTTTTATAACTAGTTCCCTTTCCATAAAAATAGACAAAATGTTGCAGAGTTGACAAGAGAAATATGTTTTTTTTAAATCAGTCGCAAGCATTCAGAATTCAAAGAAGATATATTAAAATAGATTGCCTTCGTTCTGATGTTATACAACACATCAAGCTTTCTGTTAAGAACATCATTCTTAAATGTGCTAGCAACTTACAGGAAGACCCTGAGAGCCAACTGGACCCGGTGGCCCAGTTTCACCTCTTTGCCCTTGGGGACCTTCAGGGCCTCTTGCTCCAGTGGGACCTGCTTCTCCCTAATGGGGCACAAAAGAATATTAATTTAAGAAAAATATAAACGTGGTGTGGTTCAAAGTTTATTGCTTATTTGGAGCTTTACATTTTATCCTCCAGCATTTAAAGCGGTCATGAGCACAAATTGGTCTACAAGGGATGTGTGCCTAACCTAGCTTAAGGAGTGGACTCACTTTCCTAACCCTTCGAGTGTGAGGATATCTGCAGCATTAACAGCAGAGCCAAGTGGTCAAGGTTACCTGATAGCTACTCTTATTTCAACCCAAGAGAACGGTCCAGATAGTAAATAAAAGTACAGATGCCGAGTTAAATTCTAATTGACATAAATAACAAATAATTTAAGTATAAGTCTGTCCCAGGCAATATTGGAGCCATACCTGTATGAAAAATTTTTCCTTATTTATCTGAAATGTAAAGCTAAGTGGGTTTCTGTATTTTACATAATATATTAGGTCCTTACGTAGATCTAATCCTAGAGGGACCTGGACCTGGAATTTTAGAACTAAAATTCTAAGCCTTAGGGTGTTCATTAGTGCCAATAAGACATATAAAATCTCCCTTGAATCCTTGAAATACAAAGAACTGGATGTGGAAGTTTATTCTTCATTTGGAAAAACAGAGATCATGGAAGAATTTAACAGGTATAGCAGAATCCTGGCCAAAAACAAAGATCTGGGAATTTTATGCTTGGGGAGGTGGGGATAGATTAGGCAAATAATTTCTGAGAAAAACAGTTTTGCAAAGTGTTTGACTTTTTTAGCAGTTTTCAGTAGCCAACAGCCAGTGCTAGAAAACCCCAGGAGGAGAAACAAGTATGCAGAGTGAACTGCTGTATAAATTGTGATTCTAAGAGTCTTATCTAGATGCCACAGTAGGAGCAGAAACCACTTTCTGCTAAATCTTAGTCCTGGCCATGGTGAGTATTCTATCCTTAATTCTCTGGCCAGAGCTCAGTTTGAGGGTAGAGGGTCTCACACGAAAGGGGAAGGGATTTTGCATATTTTGATCAGGGGACATAGGGAAGGTGGGCCCTCCATGGCTAGAGTCAGGAGCAAAAGGATTAGAACTTAGGGGAGCAGATCAGAAACAGAGGGGGCCTCATGAAGGTCCTAGGAGACCAAGTGCACAGAAAAAAAGGGACTGGTTAGTGAAATGACTTAGGGCATCATTTTAAAGCAGCCACATCTCTGTGGCACAGAGTTTAAAGACAGCATTACAGAGAGCCTGAAGGATAATTTGACTTGATGATGCTCACATTTCAGAGTATTTGAAATTTTGTTGTTGTTGTTGTTGGTTTCAAACAACAAGTTCAAAGCCCATTTGAGTAGCACTCCTCACAAGAAGCCTGGATCTATATTGAGGGCATCACTTAACGTTCAACGAAATTCCATGAGAAGACAAGATTGAGAGAAGTGAGGTGATTGCCGTAGCTACAGTCATTTTTGTACAGCAGAAACTTGTGAGTGAATCCCTTCTGTGAGATGAAGAAAATTATTGCAAAGGGGAAACTGGGTGTGAGGGGTAGTCAAATGTATTGTGTTGTTTAACATTTGAAAGAGGTGTTCTGAATGTATTCACTAATCTAGCTAATACAATCTTAACAATCTCCTACTGTAATCCTTGCATTTATCATCCAAAACACTGAAAGAACAAACTGTGACTCCCTACAAATGGAAATCATCCCAACAGAGTACTTTAATCCATTCCCATGTGGAAAGCCAAATAAGCCTCCCTGACTATTCCTTTAATGGGTTGTGTAAATGGTAGGGGCAGGGGGAGGAGTGAAAGCCAGCATTGCGTGAGAGAACAGCCTTTTGACAACCTCTAATTTATTTTAACCTCCTCTTGTTTAGAACATTCTGCTATTTATTACTGCCAGGCACTGTATCCAAGAACAGAGTTCCAATTCAGATTAAGTTCTTATTCCTTGCAGCTGTTACAATTGTCTAGCTTAGAGTTCTAACACAACAGATTCTTTGATATTACAATTGTATGATTATCAGTAATTCTCCTTCAATTACATATCGTTTAGTAATCTCATTTTTAAGTTTTTACAGTTATTTTTTTCCCTACCGTATTAGACACTGAGAATGCTCTAGGCTTTTTCCTTAGGTAAGCAACCTCCATACAATTAATGAAATGTCATCCTTCACTTCAGGATTCATATAATCAAGTAATTCTTATAATCAAGAGCTAAATATATTAACATTTTACCTTCATCCCAGGATTTCCTGGAAAACCGGACGATCCAGGTATCCCAAGGGGACCCTATTAAAAGAAACCAGAAAAATGATCAGACATGTTTTTTAATCAATATCTAATTGAGTCATCTTTCATTCTTTGACAACATTCTGCATTTTGACACATAGGATTAATCCACTTAGTACTTTCAAATCACAAAGATAATGTCATTTTATTATAAGTACTTTCCAACGTTGGTATGGAATAGTGCTAAAAGCCACGTCCAGTGGTATTAAACACTTGTTGTAGTGTATTAGAGAATAAGTCAGTCACAAATACAAATTATTTGAAACAATTGCTTCTTGAGAGATGTACTTTCTTTGTGCTAACTAAGTGGTATAGTTTTTAGAAAGTTAGGTTTTGTACCAAAATCCAGGACTGCACTTTATAAAAATGATGCTTAAGAATCATCTGGGTATTTCAGAGCGATTTTTTTTCAGGCTAATATGTGGATATTTGTCACTATCCCATATTTGGGAAAGTGTGCATAGAGTTTAAACCATTAATTTAAAGGCCAGATTTAAAGGAAATGAGTGAGTGTAAGAGGAATTCCATTCCAGGTTATCCTGATTCTTCTTTGAGGACTGTGTTGTAATTCCATCTGTTTTACAGTAATAAAATCCCTTTTAAACTATTCTTATTTTTTCCTCCTATCTTTTTGTTTCCTTTTTATGAAGAACAAGGCGGGAAAGATCCTAAGGGCAAATAATTTCAAATCTGATTTACCCTCCTTGTATTTTCCTGAGCTCATCATGTTTTTTTTAATCTATCCATCCTATAGACCATGCTATATTACTGCTCATTTTATATACTCATCTTTCAAGACTTAGCTTGAAAGTTGTTCCTCTTTAAGTCTTCCTTAATATCTGTATCTCACTATAGGTGTAGGTACAGGTAGGTTCCCATACTTGAACTTCAAGTTACACTGTACAGCATAGCACTTCTGGGCAACAGCATTATGCTACAATATTAATCGATGTATCTCTCCTTGATAGACAAGGCAGTATCCAAAGATAAGTACTATGCGTTTATCACTTTTTTATTCCAAGTATCTGGGACACAGTGAGTGCTCTGTAAATGTTAACAAATGTACAAATGGAAGAATAAATGAATGAAGTGAATATGAAAGTAGTACAACTCACCATCGGCCCGGGTTTTCCAGGCATACCATGTGTACCTCGTTGTCCCTAATTAGGAGAAAAAGAGACAAGATACAATTACATTTTCTATAGTATTTGCTCATAATTCATTTGTTTTATAAAAATTTCCATGTTAAAAACTGAAGAATAAATATTAACTGACAACAACCTTAACTGGGTCAATAGCAATAAAAATACATTTTTGTACAACATTGATAGGGTAGTAATAAACACACCCATCCTTACAACAATAACAAAGAAAAATCAAGATTGAGAAAAAAATGGAACTGATTAAAATGATCCTTTTTATTTGAATGTATGATTTGCAATCAAATGAACTCAAAGACAATGAAATTTTATACACCTAAGTCTTTCTAATAGGCAGATTAACTCAGAGGAGGAATGTCCTCCTCGTAAAAACAACAGCAAAATAAAGTACACACACACACACACATACACACAGAGGAAATTAAGTAGTAGTGAATGCTATGGTGATCATCTAGATCTTCCTTCAGCACTGAAGGAATCATTCTACCACTGCTGGAAGTGTTGTAAGCTGATGGCTCATAGTTAAGACCCTCCCACCAACTGCCCTCAGCAAAGGAGTTAGCACTCCCAAGGTTATGCCTCTTCCAAGGTCAATGCGGTAGTACAAAGGATTGGCTGCCCCCCACCCCTCCATTCAAGACAAGTCTGATGAGCCATCCCAACCCCACAGTTCTCATGGAACTGAGAACTCATGGAGACTGGGCTCTTTGTTGTAATTGTATACAGCTTAAATTCTCCTTGTGACAAACCCTGCTTTTTATTCATTTCTTCACAAATGTAGCTTCTGAGAGCACTCCCCAATAAATTCCCTGCACACAAGTCTTTGCTTTGATGCTGTTTCCTAGGAAACCTGATCTGACACCCTAATACCATTGGTGCCTGAAGAAGTACAAGAAAGCAGACTCTAAAATGGGAATTTAAAGCTGGATTCCTCACTGACTATCTAGATGAAGCATGACTCACTCTTGACATCCTGGGGCAATGCAGCAATAGATATTGTCTCCAGTGGCAAACTGAGATAGGGACAAGTGTAAGAGAAAGGGCTATGGGCACATAACTCAGACGCTCGTGAAGGATTGAAGAAGTAGCAATTATCAAGTTGATGGAATTGCATGGATCTTGTTGAATGAATACATTGGAGAAAGACACTGAAAGGCTAATGGTGATTTATCATCAATATAAGACTCCTTGGAAGCACTTTAAGATATTGTAATCTTCTACAATCAGAAGAAAAAGCTGAAGATTGGACCCAGGACTTGATAAAGCTTCAAGAGCTCTTGACAAGGTTGAATTCTCAACCACAGAAAGTCTGTTACGCCCTATGGTCAGGGCCCTTGATTTGAAGGAATGAAATTTGGCATCGGGAACTTCGAAATCTCAACTCCAAAGTCTGTGGGCCTGTAGAAATTCCCACCATTAACAGCTTATTCTTCCTCACTTAAAGATAATGCGGAAGCCTCTACTTTACCAGACAATATATGCTACCACCACCACCACCTGCCCCTGCTGCTTAGCCACCAGATCAATAACTAGCATCAAGTCACAAATTAACTGAGTTGAGGAAAAGCCACTTCTGGTAAAAGAGGAAAGAGACACACCAAAGGAGCTATGAGTCCCTTACATCATGTAGAGGCAGAATCCAAAAGAGAATGTGTGGAAGTAGGTCCTGAGGGTACCAGATCGTGAGGGAAAGGACATAAAGTGGAGAACTTTAATAATATGGAAATACTCTCCCATGATACATATTTAACACTCTGATAAAGACTCTGAAAAAATGGTGTTAACATGGGAGATGGTTTAGAAAGAGCAATGGCCCACACTCAGTGACGGAGCATTGCCAAAACTGCCTTGGCAGATAGTAGAATAAAGCACAGAGAAGTGAACATACGAGATCGGATATACTGTGTAAGGATGGATAAGCAACAGCCGACTACATTCTACAGTAGTTTCTACGTTTCCAGAGGACACTTTATCTTCAAAGGGTTACAAGAGCCTAGTGAGAGGGTCTCAATTCTCCCCAACCAGGGCTCTGACTTTGGTACTATTGAGAAATTCTAAGGTGGCTGTCTTCTGTAGCTAGGGGTAACAGCAGGGGATGCTGTAAACCTGGGGTTCCGAATACTAATAGGGATGATAAGATCTCGTCATAATAGAGGCTAGGTGCAGTCCTTAATTGTCCAAATTAAAGTGGGTGCAGTATAATTAACTGCAAGGTTGAAATATTAGCAAGTACAGCCTAACCTTCAGAGAGCTGTGAAGAGAATCAATGGAATATGCCCCCTACCTATCTAGGTTCAAGGTACATAGGCAGACAGCAAGGGCATTCCTCAATCTATACATGTAAAATAAATCACAGGGGTGCTTAGGTGGTTCAGCCAGTTAAGTGTCTGCCTTCAGTTCAGGTCGTGATCTCAGGGTCCTGGGTTCGAGCCCTACATCGGGCTCCTTGCTCAGTGGGGGGTTTGCTTCTCCCACCCTCTGCCCCTCCCCCCTGCTCATGCTCTTGCTCACATGTTCTCTCTCTCATGAATAAATAAAAAATATTTTAAAAATAATAAAATAAAGACAGATGACCAGGAAACTCAGCTCTTTAAAAAGGGGACACTCATAGTACTTACCTTTTAGGATTGTGATGAATATGAAATAAAGTGTGGAAGAATGCTTGGCATATAATAACTGCTTGATAAATGGTACCTATTATCATAATTTTACTACTATTCCAAATTTTATATTTTTTCCATGGACTACATTCCGTGCTGCTATAGTTTTTTTTTATACTTTTCTTAACTTTGGTATTAATGTAAGTAGGCAACAAATGTACAGTGGTTATATAAGATGTTAACATTAACAGAAGCTACGCAGAGCGTGCACGGGAACTCTCTATACTACCTTTGCAAATTTTCTGTAAACATGAAATTATTTCAAAAGAAAAAGCAAGGAAAAAATTGAAAAATCAAAAAGTAGGCAACCAGTACTATCTTCTCATTTAAAAGACATATTCAGCTCATCGGAGTGAGTTGAGATACGCATACTTACCGGAGCCCCCTGCGGCCCAAGCCTCCCTCTTTCTCCCGGCATTCCCCTTGGGCCCTACAGGTGACAGAGAAAAACACCTTTGAAGCATCTTATTTGAATTCTAAGGTAGTTTGACTACCTCACTCAATTCGACTGAGACTCAATACAATTGGCTACCAAACAGTAGTATTTCTAGGGGCAACTTTGGGTTTGAAAAAATCTCTACCAGGGCACCTGTGTGGCTCAGTCGTTTAAGTGTCTGCCTTCGGTTCGGATCAGGATCCCGGGGTCCTGGGATGGAGCCCCACCTCGGGCTCCCTGCTCCGCGGGGAGTCTGCTTCTCCCTCTGACCCTCTGCCTGCCACTCGCCCTGCTTGTGCTCTCTCTCTCTCTCTCTCTCTGACAAATAAATAAATAAGATCTTAAAAAAAAAAAAAAAAAATCTCTACCTGTGGGGATATATAACCTACCACCTCTTACCTGAACAGATTTCACTTAATGTAGCTAAAATGGGCTAAATCTACAATAGTCCTGATTTGAACACTAACTATAGGAAAAGAATAAGAGCATTAAATGGTTAAGAAAAACAAACAAGGGCAAGAAGTCTTTTCTATTCAAAGGGTGCAATTCTCTGGGTGTGCTTGTCTATCAGCTGGTAAGCAAGATTACTTCATCAGCTAACATACTTTCTCCACATCATTTTGTTTTCCATTTAAACATTCTCTTTATATAGTCTAAAAAGAAAAAAAAAAAAAGAATTAAATTGATACATACCATTGGACCCATGGCACCCATTGGACCAGTAGGGCCAGCTTCACCCTAAAGCAAAAATGAGATTACATTATAGTACAAAAAACCTACAACTGATATTCATATCACTGTTTCCATGTGTGTGTCATTTTAAAAGTGTATTTTCAAACTGAGCATTTGAAAGGCATACTTGAAATGAAGGAACTCAAAATTGTTGTATTACTTTTTCTTAAAATGCAATGGCAATTTAATTTCTATAGAAAAAAGAATAAGATAAAAGTGAGGATGTAAACAAGATTGATGAAACTATCACATCTGTTCACATTAATTAGTATCAAAAAGGTAATTATATGTTTATGTCTGATAATACTTTAGTCCAAGTAAAACTTCAGAAAGCTAAAATTGACTAATATTCCTTTAAGATTATAAGAAGTTTAAAAATAAAATAATTAAAGCTAATGCATATATATACACACATATATGTACACATACATATATCATACATACATCACACTTATATACATGTGTGTGTGTATACACACACACACAAATATATATGTATATATTTTCATATATCTCACATGATGCTTCCCACTAAAATGTCCTCTGTACTTCTTTTATGGTCTCTTTCTTTCTCTAGGAACATAAACACATCTTGGGAAGAAACAATAGCTAGAAGACCCTGGAATCAAAAGGGTACTAAATAATGGAGCTAATAAATTATTTAAACCTCTCAGATATTTTTGAAGAAATAAAACAGTGACTGTTTTAAAAGGTGAATTCATAGTACCATCTTCATGTGAGGAAAGCGCCCATCCTACATTGGCAGAAACCCAGTGCCATGATGTCTAATCTTGGTGGCAAAGTTAAGCCATGTCATGTATCCTGCCAAATCTATTGCCACTCATCTATGAAAAAATATATTTATCTACTCAACTATCTCTTTTTTTATATTCTTCTTTCCTCCAAAATTTAAGGGGGTTCTGAAAAGTTGGTAGGCACTTGAAGCAAACCAGAAATGCAATGGTGATGTCAGATTTAGATTTTATACAGTTACCTTGGAACCAGTTGCTCCAACTTCACCTTTAGGGCCTTCAAGACCTTTGTGTCCCTAAGGAGAAAAATATAAATTTGTATGCTACTGCTTTTTTAATTCTCAGATATATAAAAGAAGAACCAAAAATAAGCTCACAGAAAGTGTCTTATAAAAATGGATATTTAAAGTTGTTACCCAGAATGTTTTCAAATTCTCAACATTTTTTGAAAGCCTATTCAAAGAAAATTAAAGTACCATTCTTAACTTGCAATGTCCTCACCTTTCAGATTTTTGTGATTTCACAGAAAGTTAATCTATAGCTACAGATGAAAAATCTATGGTGGTTTTAGAGAAGACAAGTAATTGTGGAGGTTATACAGTTATAGAATATGGGCTATAGCTGGGGAAGACATTCAAAATAATAACTAGTACAGCAGCAAGCATTCTAATCAGAAGTTCAACTACTCAAAACAGAGGACAGCCAGTATATACTTATCGAATATCAGCCATGCTTTCTGATAGATAGATGATAGATTGATAGATGTGTAATTTTTTTTTCGGGAATTTTGAGATCTAGGAGTAAATCTTAATGCTATTAAATTCACAAATATGCTAATCCAAATACCCAATTCTATTTATCTAAAACATATTGCAAACATACAAATATTTATTCTCTCCACATGTCAGAGCCCATTCATTTCATGGTTTGGAAATGTGGAGAGAAGAGATTTCCCTTAAACTACAAGTCAGCAAGTATTTCTTTACAGTTAATTTTAGCAAACTTCATACAAAATAGTAATTAACAATGATCTTCTTTCCTTGTTAACTCACAAGGAAACACCTTCAAAACTGCATTTTGTTAAAGTTTCTGTACTATAATGTAGAAAAACTGAACTACACAAATATTGAAAAGTTACAAATCCTTCAACTTTTTATTCCTGGCTCCACTACCACAATTTACCAGGCACTATACCTGATGTAATGAAACGAAAAAGCAAAAGCTATAGCAGATAAAAGACCTCATATAATTGACACTACATTGCATTAATCCATAGCTACACTGTTTGCAAACTGGGATGATGACAGTCCTGAGCAAGAAGGGGTTCCTGTTTAAGCTGCAGTAACTTCTCTGACCATGGATCATCGTTCCTTCTGTGGCAGAGTTCTACAGTTCCTCTAATGCATTTGGGACGACTGTTTCAAAGTAACCTACAGCTTTTCTGACAACTCCTCGCTCTCTCTCCTGCTAAGAACTGTAGCCTTTTTCGTCTGAGTTTTTTTAGAACCTTCTGCTACCATATCCATCACTTCTACCACCAGACCCATAACCACCACCACAGGGACTGCCTGAGCTTCTTCCACCAAAACTGTCCCCCTTCATCAGTCCATAATTTGATTGCTGTTGTCCACTGTAATTTCCAAAATCATTATGGCACCCACCACCACCATAGTTATCTCCAAAATTTCTTCCTTCATTGTAACTATCATATCCTCCACCACTGCCACCATATCTGCCATATCCTGGTCCATATCCTGGTCCACCACCACCACCATAGCCTCCTCTACTGCCATAACTAGGACCACCACCATCGTTGCCACCATCACCTCCTCCTTAGCTACCTCTGCTACCACCACCTCCACCACCAGAGCCTCATCTCCCATCAAAGTTTCCTCCACGACCCATAAAGTTGCCAGATCTACCTCCATGACTTCCTTGTAATCCAGCAGACTGCATTTCTGTAGAAAGGGCCTTTTCCACTTCACAATTATGCCCATTAATAGTGTTGTATTTCTGAACAACAATTTTACCAACTGCATCATTATCATTAAAAGTTACAAAAGCAAATCCTCCCTTTTTTCCAGTCTGCCTTTTCTCCATAACTTCTATGGTTTCAATCTTGCCATACTTTTCAAAGTAGTCTCTCAGATTCTATTCTTCTGTATCTTCTTTAATACCACTGATGGAAACTTTCTTCACTGCTAGATGGGCATCAGGCTTTTTTTTTTTTTTTTTTTTTTATTCATGAGAGTCAGAGAGAGAGAGGCAGAGGCAGAGGGAGAAGTAGGCTCCCCACCTAGCAGGGAGCCCAATGCGGGACTCAATCCCAGGACTCTGGGATCATGACCTGAGCCGAAGGCAGATGCTTAACCATCTGAGCCACCCAGGCGCCCGATGGGCATCAGGCTTTACACGATCCTTTCTAGAAACAGCTCTCTTTGGTTCCATTACATGCCCATCAACCTTGTGTGGTCAAGCACACATTGTTGCTGCAATGGAGGTTTTACCTCCGTTTTGAGTGATATGTAATTTCTATATATGTACATAACATATAATAATTACCTCTTAATTATCTTGAGTTATAAAGAGAGAAACATTCTATGGCCTCCCCAGTTTGGGCTGACTGGACCCCTCCCATGATCTAGCGCTCTCTAGTATCATTGTCACTTATTCCACTATGTAGTCATTATGTCTTTTTGTAACTGTAACCCTCATTAGCCTGAGGCTGAAAGCTATGGATTTTTCTTGTTCATCACTGCGTCCTCTTTTGTAGTACAGTATCCAGCATATAGTAAGAACACAAAATATATTTGTTTATAGAATCAAATGAAATTCAAAGGAAATATAAAAAAGTATTGTGAATTTGATAACCACAGATGAATACTGAGACCAGAGCCAGCTAAGGACAACTGACAAACAGAATTGTAAAGATTTTGAAGGTAATGCTCCCCCGACCCTACTCAATAAGCCATAGTATCTGAAAGGATTATGAAGGATTGAACTTACTCGGTGACCCTTCAGGCCTGGAAGACCAGGAGCCCCAGGAAATCCTCGAGCTCCCTGTGAAAAAAAATAGGTAAGGCATTTGAGAGTTATTAATAAGAATAGGAAATTGTTTAACATAATTTTGTTCCCCAAAAATCTAACACTATAGTTTTGTTTAGCAAAATACCAAAGAAGAGAAAGGATCAGTATACTTTCATCTGTCAAAATACACCTACGTGATCAAAATTAGCAAAGCAAACTCACTGTTAGGAATGGAAACATGACTTACACAAAGACCTGGATTAGTGCCAGGTATTGATTTGATGACATTTCCAAATTTTTAAACTATATCACCGTATTATAATTAGTAGCAAAAAACAAAACAACACAAAAGCAAACAAACAAAACCCAAACAGACAAAATACAGGAAAATAAGTCAGAGTCAACGTGTTCAATGTCTGAATCAACTATATCGATTGTATGTGGAAAAAAATCAGGGAAGGAACTTAAGGAAAACTATGCTTTCTGTATATTGTGCTTTACTTGTGGTAGAAGAATAAATATGTCTGTACACATCAAGGTATTTTATTTTCTCTGAACTACCAAATATTGGCAGCAGAATAGGATTAGAAAGATCACATTAAAAAGTGATCAAAAATTTATTTTAAGTAGAATGTTCAGGAGAAGTTTTATGGATCTATGATTGTTTAAAAGATTAACTGAAGAAAGGAAATATCCAACAGAAGGGTTGGTCAAGAATTATGGAGAGAACAAGTTGGATCCTAGACTCAATAATTCCTTAATTTATGTTAATTTTATGCATCCTCCACCTAAGCATAGTAAATTAAAAAAAAATAGGAATCAAATGGAAAATTAAATCTAAATGATATGACTATTTTGAAATGATGATGCAACTTTTTCCTTATACCCTCTTAAAATAGGTAAGGACCCAGTGACTTAATTATTCACTTATTCTCATTGTCTACATTAATTTGGTTTTGAATTGAATGCCATTACCACTGGCACCCATAGACTGAGGACATTGCTAGCGTAGATTCATGTATCAATTATTATCAATCATTACTATTAATCTGCATATCCCTGGCACTTAGCCTTATGCCTAGTGAGTGGGCATTCAATGAATAATCACTGAAGAAACAACTGAAGAAATGGTTTAACATTTGTCTTAACACTCATAGCACTTCTCCTAAACCTTTCCTAAGGAACTTCACTTGTGCTAACACAATCTCAGACAGATGGCAAAATCTTCTGTTCTGTACATCATTGCCTTCATTCACTGTGTACTAACTACTCAATAAATGAAATTCATATGATAAAAGCAAAGCAATCATTCCTCTGTGACCTCTTGTAGGGAGAATGTTTCTGTAGTGTTTTAAGGAGGCGTTTTAACAGTCAGGGCACATCAAACCATGTCTCTCTGAACAAATAAAGTTCCACTAATTCCTCTGTTTACGCAGCCCTGCTTGGGAATTCCTCACTTCAAGCGTTTCCTGTAGGTCTGTCCACTGGAATGCTCCCCTTTACTGATATTTGTTCCCCCTCCTTCCTGAGCAGGGAACTCCATACACTCAGCCTATAGGAGAATTACTGAGCTATGCTATTTCAAATAATTAGTTAACTGAGTTTTTGTGGTCTGTAAGGGAATTCTCATGCGATTACATATCTCTAATGCAACAAGAAAATGAACCAGATGTACTAGTACTCATAAAATTTTCTCTTTCTGCTGACCCGAGACTGTCATCATACCCCAATCACATGTGTCCTTGCACAGAACTTGCCGGGTGCATCTGCAACATGCTGGCAGGGCCTGCGTCCTCCCCACAGAGGGCCCACACCGAGAGGATGTGCGAGAGCACAGTAGGAAGGGACGTTCGAGCCTGTGCTGGCTGACGCGGACATCTGTGCTAATGACCAAACCTCATGCCTTGGTCTGCACTGACTCCCCAGGCTGCTGGGGGAGGAAAGGGAAGAGAGAGAGCAGGGAGCTGGGGAACTGGTTTTATATTTGAAACTAAATAATGCTTGGAAGCTCTGTAAGTTCCCTTAAAAGATGAGCACTCATTTGTTTTTTACAAAAAAATCCCAGCATTGAACTTCATCAATTTTCAGGAAGTAAGTGGAGAATAATTCAGTACTGTTGGTTGTATTGAGGGGAAGGAACATTAGAAGAATATAGGAAATGTAGAAAGTAGAAGGTTGAATCCGTTTAGGGGTTGTCACACAAGGAGAAACTTTAAGAGCAAGAATGTTAAGAGGATTTTTGCTTGCTTATCTCTAATTTTCCCCATTGCCGGTGTAGCATATCCTAGGAGAGGGCCTATCAAAGTAACCTGAGTGAGGACAGAGAGGTGGGTTTAGAGTATGGCCAAGTGGCCCAGGTCCTGAATTCTGGTGGAGTGTGTTACCAGGGACAGGTCCCTGCAGTAAGCCAAGGGGAGAAGTAGCTATGTTAGGAGTGCTGGCCATCAGTGTATCTTGTCATAAGATTTTAGGGTCCAGAACAACGAGTTTCAGCCAACATGAGGGTTTGAGGAGCAGCCAAAGAGGCATCCTGTCCATAATTTATTGTCCCTAGCATATAAAAAAAAAAATCAATAAACGCTCAAGCTGTTCTTTTTGACAATATTAAAAAGACAAATGAGATTAGGAAGTTGTGAAATAGAAATAGTCAGGTTGGTGACTTTGTAAATTTGACACTCGGTTTGGAGAGTACCCATGTTAGGTTATGAAATAATTATTTAGCTCTAGGAGGCTTATTCATATGGTGCCAATGCAAAATAGGAAATTGGAATTAGCTATCATTCTAGCAAAATATACTGTTTCACAATGACAAAAGGGAACATATCTTGGTGATAGTGTCTAGTGCACATGTATATAATGAATTACAAGGTAATTTTAATGTTCTTTCCTTTGCAAAGTTTGCCTCTCTGGCATTGTATTGATAAGTATAAACTTACCGGAGATCCTGCAAATCCCACTTCACCAGGATTTCCATTTCTACCAGGTTCACCCTTTAAGGTTAAAAAAAAAAAAACAACAACAAAAAACACACACACAGACACAAGGTGAGGGGGAGGCAAAGAGGATTAAAATGCTCCCTTCTGAGACTAGACGACAAGTCAATTGCCGATAAAGGTCTTTTTTAGAAAGCTCATGCCCCCACCCCCAAAAAAGAAAGCGCATGCCCAATGCTCTAAACAGTGTAAAAGTGAGATTGGGCTCTATTTCTGATGGCAATCTATTATAGCAAGTCAGTGTGAAGCTTTCACTAATTTATCCAGAAGAAGAAATTAATATAAATTATACTCATCTGACCTAGCTCACCTTTTCACAATCATCAAAATTTACACACACATACAACACACAGGTACATGCTATGAAATTCTATATCAACATGTGGCACTGAATTAAAACAGTTTCTTAGAACACGACTTGTCATTTCTTTTCTTGTGATAAAATAATTAAGAACTACTAGACATACTTTCTTTACTACCAAATTCAATGTATCTGCTGAAATAAATCTCTTTGAGACACAAAGAGAAAATATTTACTTGTTTTAGTATCACATAGAAATTAACAGTTTACCCATGATTTTATCCTCAACTTTGGTACAACTGAGAAAAAAAGTCCAGAAAATCAAATCTGTTTTTGTATCCTGTTCTTAGATCACATGTTATCATTGTTAAAACCTGAAGTTGAGTCTTAACTTTAAAAATCTAATTGAAGGGGCGCCTGGGTGGCCAAGTCGTTAAGCGTCTGCCTTCGGCTCAGGTCGTGATCCCAGGGTCCTGGGATCGAGCCCCACGTCAGGCTCTCTGCTCAGTGGAGAGCCTGCTTCTCCCTCTCTAACTGCCCCCTGCTCGTGTTCTCTCTCTCACTCACTCTCTCTCTCTCTGTCAAATAAATAAATAAAATCTTAAAAAAAAAAATCCAATTGAAGAAATGGCTTTTTCAGCATTGGAGAGCAATATCGGTGCTATACTATTAATACATTAAAAAAATTCCATTTAATGAAGACCTCATAATGATGTTTTGCCATCAGAGCAATGTATTTTTCTTTAAGTTCACGTCAGAGGTTCCACCAGCAAAAGTTGTGGCTATTGTGACAGCAATTCTAATATCTTATGGAGAAATCACAATGGAAAACTTGGGGGGGAGATGCAAGAAAAAACCAGAACCTAATAATACAAAACCATTGAAATTAAGAATACTTTTAGATTTTTATAGAACTACACTCTGAGTTCTCCAGTTTTGCGTGCATTTAATAAAAGCTAAGAGTGAGGAAAGTACATTGGGAGTTAATGAATAATATCCATGTTAACACTGTAGCTTCTTATTAACCTCTTCAAAATTGCAAAGCATAATGAAGGCAGGCAGCTTACATCTTCACCAGGTTTTCCAGGAGGGCCCTCTGGTCCACGTGTACCTATTGGACCCTAATAACAAAGCAAAATGAAAGGAAAAAAAGAAGATTTACTTATATTTGCCTATACCTACCAATGATATAATCTAAAATATTCTTGAGACAAATGAAAAATATCAGAGAAAACAGCTTTATTTATATTCTGAATTTTATGTTGCATGCCTCAGATCATGTACTCAAAGGAAAAAAATTTAATTTCACAAATGCAAATATCTTGGCATGGTCTGCTAACCATATTCAAAGCCTCTGAATTTAAATACTCTGCCACAAGAAACATAATACTAGCCTCCTGAACTGGACCCTAATTTCTCACTACATTAGGAAAGGGCTGACAAAAGAAAGAGCTCACATCATTATAATGGTGGACCCATCTTTAACTGGGTCTACATGCTTACTCGACATTTACCATTGGTCCAGGTTCGCCAGGTTCACCAGGAGGTCCTGTAGGGCCAATGCCACCCTAAAATTAAGAACAAATTATGCAAATAAATATAATTATATGTAAATTACATATACAAACCAAAGAAAACAGAATACTAAATCATATATTCCTGAGGATAGTGCAGTTGCTTAAACTGCTGGGTCTCCCACATTCCAGCTCTGTGCCTTTGAGGGAGTTACTTAATCTCTCTAAACCTCAATTTCCTAACCTGTGAAATAAGAATAATAATGCTACCTACTTCATTAAGCTGTTACAGCTCTCTTGATAACAAATGCACGTTAAGAACCTAGAATAGTGCTGCACAGAGGGGGTGTTCCATCGGTGGTACTTATCATCATGATACTGACGTTCGTCTTCCTCATCACCATCAACAACTACAGTTTTCTATTCATCCAGGGCACTAATATAAAATGGCTTGAAGTAAGACTCCACACACATGATAATGACAATATGAAATCTTTGACAGAGCTAAGAATTCTTTTTTTTCCCTTTCTTTTGGAAAAATTATTTCCTACTGCCCGTCAAATCACTACAAAAATTAAAAAATATCTCTACACTGCTTGATTGGTATTTGATATGCTACAGAAAGATAGTATTATACTCTTTTTAAAGATCCCATGGAGTGATTGCCTTGGCTGTGATTTCTAATACCACATGGTGGTAGCCTTCAATGATCTGGTTTCACAGCCTCAGAGTTAGCACATAACCAATTAGGAGAATTTTCATTATGACATGAGATAATGATCTGTGATTTCAGAAGCAAAAGCATATAAAAATCCTTTGTATTGGAGGCCAGTCACATAAAGAAACCAGATGATAAAACTTTAGCCGCATGAAGAAACTCTGAAAAAACATGCTGCATGTATTTCTGAATAGAAGTTAATTGAATACAGCCTGTTCAAAGTGAGCATTACAATATGAAATTTAAAGGCAAGCTGAAAGCACGCATGTCACAGAGACCTTATTTGTATTTGTTTTTATTTTGCTATAGTATGTAGGTTAATTATAAAAAGACTTACTTGCTGCCCTTGTAAGCCTTGAGGTCCCCTTGGGCCAACAGGACCCTTAAAAACAAATGAGAAGAAAAGTTGCATAGTGTTCATGACAATTAGGTCAAACGTTTCAAAAATGTTGAATCAGGCTTAGAATCTGGAAAAGTGAAGCTTTGACAGTGAAAGATGATGACATTCTTCATTTGTACTCATCTGGAATGCAGCTAAATTCAAGAAGATTAAAGTTTGGGCAACATTTGGGATGATTTTATACATACTTTCACTCTCATAAAGAGAAAAAAGAATATGCCCGTATACACCCAGTGCCTCTGGGACAAGAACATTTGCATGCTTAAGGGGTGGTTCTGTTAAACCAGAATATCCAACGAAAGAAAAATCTTGGCAGGCAGTTAAGTAATTCTCAAACTGTCTATTGAGTTCTTCAGCATCACAGCAGATAACTCTTATAGCTTTAATGAGCACATTGAATTAAAGACTTAGGAAGCTATCAACAATATTGACTAGATTACATTAAATGTAAGTTTAAAATTATCTACAGCACTGAGATTTCTGGATTATTTCTTTCTTTCATAACAAACATTTAAAGTATCCACATAGGCTTTTTCCATTTAAACATGAAATGATTGCACCAAGGCATGACAAAGGGAAGGAAAGGAAAATGCCATTTTAAAAATTGTATTAATCATATATCCATATAATTTTTGAAGTGTAAGAAAAAGCAAAACCAATTAAATCAAAATCAAGTTTGTTCTTATGGCAAAAATTTAAATTTTTATTTTGAATTGATCAGGGTTTTAGCTAGTAAGAAAACAAAAGCTCCATTTAAAAAATAAACATATTTGCAATTTGAACTTCAGATGGATGGAAACACATATATTTCAGAAACATATCCCATGGTAATCATTGAATGAGCCCATACTGCTAGTGATTTAAAAAGTAGACAGACAGGCAGTGTTTAAGGATGGGTAAAAGATGTGCTTATGTATGTAGTCTAACTTTACACTTGGCTATTGCCCAGAATTCCATTAATCTGGGATGACTTTGAATTATGTTATGAGCAAAAAAGCATGGGAGAGTTGGTTGGATAAGTGTTAATTTGTTCAGTGAGATTGTATTCTCCAAATACCCAGGTTAAAGTACTTGACCAGAGAAAATGGGACTCTTTGGCAGTTGAAGAAATTCAAAAGACAATGGGAATGGGGTTGCTAGGCCCAGTCAGGAAACTTTAGAGCTGTTGGCATAGGCAGCCAGAGGATATTAAATAGGAAATAATGAAAATTAAAATGGCAAAACTTCCCATGTCAAAGTTTTGCCAAATCACTGTTTCTAAAAACACCGTCAAAAGTATGGGTTTTGTTGTGGTGGTTATATGTTTTAAAATCCTTTATTTTCTTCAAATATTAAATGAAATATACAGGCAGCCCTTTATTAAAGTCAACAAATTCTTTGCACAGTTACAAATGGAACACCACTGGGCTTTTAATTGGGACACGGCAGGGTTTGACAAATAAACTGAATGAGTTAATGGATGGATGGATGGATTTGTTTAAGAAGACACATATTACTTCTTAACTAGCTAATTCAAACCTTGCTTTATATAATGTTATTTTCCACAAGAAACTTTGATTATCAGTAAAATCTGCACTTACCACAGAGCCAGGCATGAGGCCTACTTGACTTCCAAGTCCAGATTTTTCATCTAACCCAGCCATCTGAGCTGAAAATGGCTGTAAAAGCAATGTGTTCATGTTATTTCCACAGCAAAAGACATAGATCAACAAACTTTTAGATTGAGAAATGCACATTCTCTGGGATTCTCATAGAATGACTCTTCTGAGAATCATTTTATACTTTTGACTTTAAAGCGCAGAAAGATTCGAGTTCTTTTCCATTGTACATGTTTTTGATTGAACAATCTTCCTCAGAGTATTTTACAACTAAGTTCCTTCAGAACAACTACTGCAATGGGCCAAATGTCTCCTCCTTGGTAAAAGCATATACCGTTCTGCTGGTCTAATCGTTTTCAGCTTTAAATCTCTTTATCTGATTTTCTCCCACAATTGGAGCATTCCAAACGTCTGAACAAAGCCTAAAAGCTGCTTTTAAAACATTTGTCCTGCAGATTCCAGTTTCCATTTCAGACTATTTTACTTAGATGGTATTCTTGTTTCTTTGTTCATGACCAGTAAACTTTAACTGTATTTATGTAAGTTGATTTTATAATCCTTTTAATGACTCTCTGACTGTTCCAAGAATTGGCAACGGTTTTATCTATTCCCTTTCACATCACAAAAACTCTGGTAACCCAATTGACCAAAACTGTCCATATATATTCCAGGAGTTCGATTAATTTCCAGATCTTAGTAGGGGAAATGTGCATACTGTTGAAAAAAATAAATTGGCAATTCCTTCTGCAATCAGTTGAGAAGCAACTGTATAAATTATAATAAAACAAAAATCCGATTTCAGTCCATATGTTCCCTAGCTTTGCTATGCATCTACTCATAAAGCCCCTACGTCTGCCACTAAGAATTCAAGGAAGCATATATAGAAAGACATTTTGTTTTATTTTATTTCTGGCAGGAAACTAAAATTGGGAAATCATCAGATAGGATTTTTCATGTCAACTCAGTGGCCCATTCCATATACATCATACTGGATGTGTCATCCTCCCTTCTTGTGGAGGACATGACACAGATTTTGTGAGCATTCTGAGCCTAGAGAACAGCAGAAGAAGAAAGATGTCGCTCTTTTCAATTTATATTGGGGACAGTATTAGTAGCCCTTTAGAATCAATGGAAAGAATAAAATTGCAGAGTCCAGAACTGGCATTGAAAAACACAAGTAATTTGAAGCGGTACTTTGAAAAATGCTATTTTGAATTTTCCAACAATTCTCTGTGGATTTCCTAGTTTTATTGTTGCTCCATAGTAGCACTGCATTCACTTAGCTGCTCTTCCAGTCAAGGGCCAACATGTGAACTAAGACAACTTAAAATCATAATAATAAATCAAAAACTTAGGTGGGGGGGATGGGCAAAGTAGGTGAAGGGGATGAAGAGGCACAAACTTCTGGTTATGAAATAATAAGTCACAGGGATGAAAAGTAAGTACAGCTTAGGGGATACAAACAATAATATTGTAATAATATTGTATAGTGGCAGATGGTGACTACACTTACCACGGTGAGCATTGAGGAATGTATAGAATTGTTGAAACACTACATTGTACACTCGAAACAACTAGAACATTGTATGTCAACTATCCTTCAATAATAAAAATTTTAAAATTAACATATTATCTAAATATAACATTGAACAATGCATAGAACTCACCCTGCTCATGCCATCAGGTCCTGGGTGGGATGGATGTCCAGGAGGCCCTGGGGCACCGGGCTGACCAGGAACACCTGGTTCTCCATCAATTCCCTGAGGACCACGAGGACCCTGGGAAAACAAGCCAGCGCAAATTAGAACACATTGCCAAATATGTACTTAGTAGAAAGCTAAAAGCACAGACTTCTTGATGGAGATGAAGTGTTCATTATTTTAAAAAGGAATAGACATACTGTACGCTTCCGATTCTATGACATTCTGGAAAAGGCGAAATTATGGAGATTAGCAGTGGCCAGGGGTTGGGGTGGGAATGGGGAGATTAAAAGGCAGAGCACAGAAGAATTTTAGAACAGTGAAAACACTCTGTGTGATACTATGATGATGAATATGTGCCAGTATACACTCGTCCAAACCCCATCAAGAGCAATTCTAATGCAAACTATGGATTCTGATGGGGGATCTTGATATGGGGACAGATCGTATATGAGAACTCTCTGTGCCCACCTTTAAATTTTGATGTGAACCTCAAACTTCTCTAAAAAAAAAATAAATAAATAAAGTCCTATAAAAAAAAAACAAACAAAACCAATAGCAATCCAGCCACCTACAGTAATTTCATCAGCTCTGCTGACACTGCTGATTTCAGCCCTGATCACAGCCTCTCCATCAGGGCATGGTTGTACATTCTGGTCAAAACTTGGCTCTTGATGTATTAAATCCCCAGTATGAGCCTTCTTGGAAGAATTATAAAATTGCATTCCGTTCACCAGTGTTCTAGAACAAGCTTCCCTATTTGGTTGGTTTTGTGGTGTTTAATAAAAATTTCTAAATTCACTTGTCTGTCTTAGATTACGGTTAACTATACATGTGTCTACTTAACCTCCTCCCACCAAAAAAACATCTGAAAGCCCCTTGACTGGGGTTTGTGGTTTTTTCCATTTCTAATTTTTTTAATGTTTTGTATAGTTCTTGGCACATGGCAGACACAATATATGCTTACTACATTTTCACATCTCAATCCTCTTTATTCTCGTCCCTCAAGTCTGGCACACTTTATTTCCTTTACCATCCCCAAAGGTAGACCAGACCAATAAGAAACAGAGGGAAAGGCACAGTGACCCAGCCTGGGTCAAGTAGAACTAGCCAAGTCTAGTTCTCAGAGAAGTGAGCAATGGTTTCTAGCTGCCAAATTCCACCCTCCTCCCAACCCACATTCTGAAGGCAGCTTGGTGAACAGCCACGTCCTCAGTGCTGGAAATGCTCCATCCCCCAACCTCATCATTCCCACAAGCCTCGTGAAGCATTTTCTGACTTTTTAACCCCTGAAGAGTCCTAACGGACTTTCAAAAGAAAGAAGGGACCAAAGAACTCAAAAGTCAGTATGACTGTTATAATTAGAAGCAGATCAAGAAAAATATAGTAAGGGAATTGGAGTTCAATAAAAGGAGCTTCTCATGCCTAAACATGAGAACACCTCCTGGCTTACAATAAGTAATTAAAATATGAGTTAATACAGCAGAAAGAATAAATATAAAACAAGCTGAGATGGGAAAGGGGGCAGTTTGCATATAACGGCTTTGGGGAGGGTGGCATAATAGCTATTCAGTAATTTAATTAATATATTCAAACATTTATATAGATTCATATAGATACGTTTACTTCTTGGAAGACTAGAATATAAGCAAACTTATCTATTCAAATAGAAGTAGATAGTCTGAAAAACTTCCACTTTAAAAACTAATTTCTCAGAAAATTATTCTCCTCCTTTATCAAGTCAAACACTTTCTGACTCCTAGACCACTGTCAATTCACTGAACTCTTTTAATTATACTTACGAGGCTGATTCTAATTGCTATCTAGGACGCCTGGATCATAGGAATGTGAGCACCATCAGCTGGAAGTTCATATTGTCAGTGGTAGTGCAGAAAATGTAGTAGTCTGATCTACTCAAAGAGCCTTGTGTGGAAAACTTCTAATGTCGTTTTGAAATGTGAAATTGCTAATTGATAACCAGGTATTGTTATACAAAAAGTGAGCTGAAACATCTCTGCTCCCGAGGGGATTTCTAAAGACAACACCAAAAACTACATTTAGTGTCAATGAGAATAGAGAGAATTTTGGGTAATATTAATCCTCAAAAATTGTGTCCTTTCTCCATCCCTCTGTGATTAATAATCATGTTTTAAAGTCCACTCTGAAGCCAGCCCACTTTTCTATTGACTTCATGATGCATTCTGTGCCTCCAAAGCATCTACTCTAAATAACCTACATGATTTACTCTCATGCAAATTGAGATTAAAATTAATAAAAATTTGTAAAAATTATCCAAAATTAAGTGAACATAATTGTAAGTGAAAGTAAGAAAAATATAGTATATGAGCAGTTTTACTAAGAAACACTGAAAACAAAAACTATCATTTGGGAACACATTAAAATATATACCTTCATATTTCTAAGTGAGCTGAATTATATACATTTTATATTAAGGTAAATATTCCATTTATCATCGTTCCCACCCATCCCCCAGGATACTCTAGCACTAATCTCAGACATCTACAATAAAAAGTACTTATTGTGTAAGACTGATGAATCACAGACCTGTACCTCTGAAACAAATAATATATTATATGTTAAAAAAAAAAAAGAAGAAGATAGTAGGAAGGGAAAAATGAAGGAGGGGAAAATCGGAGGGGAGACGAACCATGAGAGACTGTGGACTCTGAGAAATAAACTGAGGGTTCTAGAGGGGAGGGGGGTGGGGGGATGGGTTAGCCTGGTGATGGGTGTTAAAGAGGGCACGTACCGCATGGAGCACTGGGTGTTATACGCAGACAATGAATCATGGAACACTACATCAAAAACTAATGATATAATTGTATGGTGATTAACATAACATAAAAAGTACTTATATATTGCCACTAGGTGGCGACCTTTAAACATCCACAAATAGAAAAGACTAATAAATTACCTCAATGGTAAAGAACTTTATTCACCACACACACACACACACACACACACACACATCATGAAATGTTAGAGTTGGTGAGATTGTCCCATTTTACAGATGAGGAAACAGATCTACAGAGTTTAAGTGTCATGTGCAATTAAAACTCAGCACACCATTGTCCATCTTCTGACAGACAAATTGCTAGTTTGTCACTATGAAGTTATCAGGTTAACTTAGTTAAAACCAAGGACATATGATGAGAGACAGTCCCGATGGTCATTGGCTAGGAACGAAGGCTTCGTGAGAGTATCTCTGTAGCAGTAGTTCTTGAGCCTGAGCACTGTTGCTCTCTTTCCCCAGGGGGACATTCGGTAACATCAAGAGACATTTTTAGCTCTCACAACTGTATGAAGAAGGAGGACAGGTATTGCTACTGGCATCTAGTGGGTAGAAATCAGAAATGCTGCCAATCATCCTACAATGCATAGGAATTAAGTGGCCCCAAATACCAATAGTGTTGAGCTTGAGAAACCATGCTTTCCATCGTGAGATTTCTGCGTGTTTTTGATGGTGATGGAAGCAGAGGGAGAAACTGGTATTTAAGATGGCAGTAGCAGCCTACATTGTGCCAGCCACAGCTTTTGTCTGGTAAGCGGCTTCTCCATGTCTTGGGACCTGAGGCAAAATACTCTACCTACAGGTATTTTGTGACATCATGCCAGGATCTTGCAATTGGCCATGTTGGAAGCATTTACACCAGGGAAATCAGCAAAAGTACAGGCACGTCTTTTTTTAATGAGTCAGTCGTTAAACACTTACCATCACACCAATGCTTGCTAGGATTAAGAGAACAGATTTCCTATTTGGGCATCTGCCAAGATTGTTTTGCTTAATTCCAAATAAATAGCTACTCCTCTTACACACACACACACACACACACACACACACACATACACACAAACACACCCCTAATTCTCCATTGATTGTCTCATTGTTAACCAAGATAGGAAGCGGAGCATATCACACACTAAGTCAAGTAGAGAAGACGGGGCAAGAGTAGACTCACTGAATCCTAATAAGGAATTCTGAAAGTCCAACCAGTATTTCCATAGTAACTTCCACCTAGACTTAGGACTCAGTGTTATCAATTATTTAAGGGCATGAGTACATTGATGCACATTATTTTCTGCATGGTCCCCTGCACTTCACCTAACTGAAGTTATCTTCTATCTGTTTCGGTCATTCTAGACCCTGGGCAGACATCTGGAGAGCCACTAACAGTGTTCATGCTACCAACACTGGTGAGGTAGCTCAGTAAGCCCAACAATGAAGAATGAAGAACAGCATGGGGTCATCAGAACACAGCCTTCCTACACACCTATAGGACTATGCCCTGTTTCCTTGGGAAAACTGTCATTTACCTGCACGCCTGCCAATACCTATATCCATAACTCCAGCTCCAGTTTGGAAAAAGTATTGTCAGCATGCTATACTTGGTCAAATGTGTGGAAGCATAAAATAATATCAAAGATGAAACCAGTGGCAAGAGCTCCTAGTGACATGATCTAAAATACATTTTTCCTTATTTATATATTCAAGGTTGTTTGTTGCTTCCTTGCTCATCTATTTCTCCCATCTACATATGGATAAACACATATTTAGAAGGCTAAAAATCTAGAGAGTTAAATTTAGTAGATGTCATTAGACAGAAAATTAAAGAGCACAAATTTTTCTGATTAAAACATAAGATACTGATAGCAATACAAAAATTAATCCAGTTATTTAATATATGAAAGACATTAGTTTCTGAGGGTGAGATCTAAAAAGAAAAAGAATTGCTATCCTAGGACTTGGTAATAAGTAAAAAAACTCTGGCATATATTATATAATATGTTGATGTTTTATCTCAAGGGTATAAAGTTGATCATTTAAATTTAAGGGTGTTCCCTTTGTTCTGGTAATGGATTTGTTGATTTTTTAAAATGACTCCTTTGATAACTCTGTATCAGCTGTGCAGTGAAAAAAGATAGAGTGTTACTCGGGAAATAAATTCACTGTACAACCACTTGAAAGAAAATTTAGTCCTCTAATAATTTTTTCCTTTATCCAGTTTGGTTATTCCTGTAGCAACCACAGATCACAGAACTAGGGTGTTTTATCTCAACAGGACATTCCTGGCATTGTTCACTCATGATTTACAACTTCTGAAAACAACATGAGGTATTCATTAGGTTTCCTTAGGTTCTACTTTATTTTAGTTTGGCCTCCTGAGGGACGAAGAGACGCCGTTTGTGTTACCTACGAAGATAATAGGTAATTATTACCATGTGATCATTTCCTCTGAATCAGAAGAGACGCACAATCACTTCACGACCTGAATTCTGTCCCATTTGAAAGAGGTGAGAGAGAAACAGCGCCACCAACTCTTTGCCGCATCCTGGGAATGTGGTCTCGAGGTGCTTACTCAGTACAGGGTACAATTCACAAAAAAGGCGACTCTGCTGTCAACTTACAGGTTTTCCCTTCGGGCCCCTCTCTCCTCTTGGTCCTTGTGAACCAGGAGGTCCCTGAAACAGAAAATGATGATTATGCCTTCAAAACACACATACTTCAGATGTTCTTGTTTTAAATGCTTGCTTGATCTAAGAAAACCGGAAAACAGAAGTATCGCTCTTCTTTTCTAATTTGATTCAACTGAAGACTATAGAAAATAAAGCCACGTGCATATAAAAGCCCTGCGTACACAGAAAGGCTGTTTATGTTAGCAATGAAGCTTAAAGGCCTGTAAAGAATTAAAGAATTAAGTGCTACATCAGAGCGTCAAGGAGCCCAGTGAGCTGAACATATTACTTGAACGATAATTGCAAAATTTATAAGGATCATTTTTGCTGTCTTGTCCCATGCAAACCTTTGGTACTAAATGATGGCCACTAAAATACAGTTCGGATTTTTAGAACTACATAGATGTGTGAAACCCAAATTATCGGTGATCTGAGGGAACATACGTGTGTGTTCTCCATCTAGTTACCTAGGAATGCTACTACTAATCCAAACCTGAAATCAGTAGTCTTCTGTGCTAAACCAGTAATACGCTCTTCTGATGTGTAATTTCTCAAATTCTATGGAAATATGATTTAATTTCACTAACAGATGAAATTAACGGTTTGTTTCATTAAACAGATAAAAGGA
Source organism: Zalophus californianus (assembly GCF_009762305.2). Lineage (NCBI taxonomy): Eukaryota > Metazoa > Chordata > Mammalia > Carnivora > Otariidae > Zalophus > Zalophus californianus. The sequence goes on from NC_045597.1 coordinate 150,279,627, forward strand.
GCCTACCTTTAATCATTGTCAAACAATAGACAGGTGTGCCCTAATTTCAATGAGTAAAGCTAATCTAAAATTAACAATGTAACAACAGATCGCTTTGCCTTTCATATAACCAATAGGGACACTAGAGAAATAACAGGGTTCATCAATTTCAGAACGAAATGATCTTTTTTGCATCATTCATTGCTGCAAAGGAACACTTGAACTTGAAGCTGTTTCAAAAACAAATGTTTCAAGAAGCCAAGCATCATGGTTTTGCATTCTATTGTCTTTTGATGGGTATAATATTTATAAGGACTTTCAGTATCTCTAAGAACTTAAGAGTACCATGAATGTTGGAGGAAACTACTTACTGCTGGTCCTGGACGCCCACGTATGCCTGTTACCTAAACGACAAACAAGATAATCTGTAAAGATGAAGTTTTGACAGAGTTTTAGAAAATCAATAGTCAAACAAGTAAGAATAACCGCAAAAATCCCAGTGAAATTTTTTGGAGCAAATGGATGTTGTCAATTGATGCCCATGTCCAGCTTGCTTATGTGTTAGGACATTACCTAATTTACACTCTAATACAGGGAGGCTCTACTGTTACAGTGAATGAGAGCACCAAAGCTGGAGCCACGAGGCCTGGGTTCAAATCCTCACTAACTCTAATCCCTTCCCAGCGGTATGACATTGGACTTAACCTCTCCATGCTTACTATTCCTCCTTCTGCAAAATGGTGATGATGACTATAAAATTACCTCCCTGGCAGAGTTGTGAAGACAAATAAATAAATATTTGTAAAGCACTTAAAATAGCACCTAAGGCGGAGTAAGTACACGGAAGGGTTTATAAATGAAAGATAACAAATGAATGATTTACTTTCTAGGTAATCTTTGTTAAAAACAAGCCAATTTCAAGGCAAAGCAAAAATGCAAACACTGCCAAATAAATCAACATGCATATACTTTTTGTCTTGACAGAGTGATGACAACTCCTTTGAGATCGATGAGACTGCTGGTTGAAGAATTTTCATCCTACTTAATAATATACTTTTTGATCATGTACAGGTCTAAATAACTTAAGAATTCTTATAAAATAGGGAATTTCAATCAGAATAATGGCAAGACATATTTCCAGAAGTGTGGAACATTAAATCATGCCTTTCTATTTAGATTACATGGCTATTTATACTGTAAAAAATATACATCTTAACTATCACTTTACATCCATATATAATGTGCTTAACTTTGTAAGATCCTGATGTTCACTTTCAGTCATGGGACAATAAAATTCAGGAATATTGTAATAAATAAACATTAAATATTATATTAAAGAATCAATCTCTTGGTTTGCTTGTCTTATACTAAAACTTGGTTATAAAATAACTAATTTCCCTTTCTATGAGAGTATGTATGTAAGCAATAATATACAACTATAACTAAGTTTATTAAAGACACAAAAACGAATATATATATATATATACATATATATATATATACTTACAACAGGCACTAATCCTGGTTCTCCTTTTTGTCCCTATGAAGCAAAAAAAATATTCAATTATCAAAATATAATAGCTTGTTGTGCATAATCATGTCACACTAGAATATTCCATATAAACACTGGGAATCTCAATGTAAGAAATGTAAAAAATGGGTGCCAGGTTGGCTCAGTGGGTGAAGTATCTGCTTTTGGCTCAGGTCATGATCCCAGTCCTGGGTTCGAGCCCCATGTCAGGCTCCCTGTGCAGTGGGGGGTCTGCTTCTCCCCCTCTCTCTGCCCCTCCCCCCTGCTCATGTTCTCCCTCTTGCTCATGCCCTCTCTCTCAAATAAATAAATAAAATCTTAAAAAAAAGAAATGTAAAAAACAAAAAGGAGATGAGAAAAGAAACAATATTTACAGTAGTCAGACATTATTGATGAAAAAAATTACTACCATATGAAAGACACAAAAATATCAATCCAATATTTGAAAAGCATAAAGTTATTTCACCTTAGTTTTTATAGTGAATAAGCCTAACGAATTGACTAGATCAGGAGATACTTGTCATGAAAAGCTGTAAAGTCGAAGCACCATAGGAACACTACCCAAAGTCTGAAAACTCAAAAGAAAACCCAACATTTGGATATGTCTGAATTTTCACACTCATACTACATGCCACCTAGTTTTTAGTAACTTCCAGATGCCATTTCTAAAACTCCTGCCATCTTTTTTATAACTCATGGAAGAATCTGAGAAATAACAAGAGGTAAGTTTGCTTATCTACCAAAAAAGGAAGAAAGAAAAGACATAATATTGGTTAGACAATTAGGAAAATCTAGAAAAAATATTAACTGAATAGGAAAATAAAAATAACACAAGAAACAATCATAACTTAAAGGAAATAACATCAGGCAGTTTAGTTGGCTTTTACAATAGATGCAGCAAACACAACAGATATAGATGGGATCCTTTGAACTTCAGTTTCTCAAAAATCATATTCTCATAGCATGATTTCAAGTACATAGATTAAATAATATTGGATGAATTGTACATTATATGGCTCTATTTTACCACATATTTACTTCTATTATTTATTTTGGAATTTGTCTTCCAACAAATGTTGGTCTCCCCAAGGTCATGATCAAGTCAATTTTATATCCTCAGTTTGACAGAGAGAAATCCTCAATAAATTTTTGAATATATTAATTTCCATTAATATAGTATGAAGTAATGCTTTTTACTGGGCAATTGCAGATTATGAATACATTAAGGATTATACCCAAAATGTAGAAAAAGCTCGAGTAATGAGTTCTATTTTATTTAATTTCTCTTTTCACATGTAATGCTCTTTTATCTGATTATAAAAATAATATGGGTTAATGGGGAATTTTGAAAATAGAGGAAACTTACAGAAGAAACTAAATATCATACTCAACACCCAGGAGAAAACCGTTTTTAACATTCTTGTATTCTTAGTTTTCCATCATGTACCCAAACTTGATTTACCTCATCAATGCCTCAGTATTTTACTCTTAGAATACAGTTTCATTTTTACAATTAAAAATAACTACAATGAATATCCTTGTTTATAAATATTTGTGTAGCATCTCTAGTTAATACCTTATGATGTATTTCTAGAATTTAAAGTTGTGGGTTAAAGATCATACATATTTTTCAGGTTTTTGATCTAGATCACTTAAGCATACTCCTGAAAGGTACAATGAAATTATATCCTTTCAGTAGTATCTCACATCTGACAAAATTTTGTGAAGTGAAATTTTAAAACTATTTTACAATCCTCATAGTCTTAGTAATGGATTCGATGGCAGAACCATACCCTGATCACACCTGCTGATTCTAATGCTCAGGTTAGAATTCGGCAGTGGGAGATGGTTCTACAGAAGCAGGATGGAGCTCTATCTGAGTAAGTTCAAGGTAGGACACGAGACTAAAAGACAACCTACAAAAAGACTAGAAGAAAGGGATCAGCACATACGGGCAGCCAAACAGAGCAGGCTTATTTCTGCATTTCTAAGTCTCCTAACTTCTAGCCCAGGCCTTCCTATTTTTAACATAACCTGAAAATAATAAAAAATAACCTCTTAAGAGCTGTAAGAGCTTTCTCTGAGATACTGAAAGAATTTGAATTATTTAGAAAGGGTAGATAAATCCATGCCCAATACCTAAAGGACTTTATGAGAATAATACTGAAAAAAAAAAGTTCCTTTCTAGAACAAATCTAGAAAAACAAGTCAAAGGGAAGAGGAATTATTTCAGCCAAAAAGAGAAAAATGGGATAGTCCGCTAAGAATGGTTGAGAAATCTCCATTTTAAGAGACCAGAAATTAAAATGCAGCCTTGGCTCTTACTTTGTGTTTAGGAGAAATGGAACTCGCTGATATCTTTCTCAACTAAATTGTAAGGCTTCTGATATCCTATTATGAACTTTCTCTTGTTCCACAATACTTGATATGGGATTAAGTGCTCCATTATCAGTCTGATAATACATTTTTCTAATGATTCAATAATGATTCTTATTTTGGAAATAAGCCACCAGTGTAAGTATTTGTTGCTTTTTTTTTTTTAATATGGGCTTTGAGTAAGTTAATTTGCATGGAATGATCATTTGTCTAAGCTTTTGCTAAATTTGATTTTCAAACCCACTGGGAAACCTAAAATTCAAATACTCAGATTCAGATGAGAATTATAGCTTAATTTTGCTTCTTGTCTATTCTTCATCACTTAATGCCACATGGACATGCCTCACCACTTTTACAAGATGGCGTTACCATGGAGACCATCACAGTGTTTTTCCCATCATTGCATCATCTGTATCCTTTGCCTCATACGGGGATATGACAAAGACTCAGTACTTATTTGGGGGTTAACATGAATGAACGAATATGTTATAAATAAAATCAATATTCATATAAACCAAGCACAAAATACACTTTTATTACATTACATTTCTGCTCTGATAGTTCTGATGGCACTTGATAATAAATGACAGAGTCATGAAGATAGTGGCACATAACTAGAATGTGGTACATTGGCAGCTGCTTTGAGGGTGCCCTCCCCGCTGCACTGCCTTTGGGAAATTTCAGATTTAATTTCAGATGTAAATTAAATGTGAGCTGGTATTCGTAGACGTACTCCTTTGACATCTATTCAAATCTAAATGGCTTCACTGATATTTGTTCCAAATAAGACAATTTATGGTATTGCCCTTTTAACTAAAAAGTGTAAAAGTAGCCAGGACCTCCCCTTGATAGCATCACTTTCATTTACCATGAAGGTATAGCATTGCTTTACCTGATTATCTGATTTTCACCTTACTGAAGTTCTACTGTATGCAAAAGTAAAGACAGTTTAAAGTTGGTGGTAATCTGCCTAATATCTGCCATGAAATTCAGGATGACTGCCTATTTCCACTCCTGACCCCTGAGTCCATCCCATCTGGATAAGACTGAAGCAAATGCCACCGTTTTCAAATTAACTAGAAAACTGAGAACAATTCCAAGAGAATGGAACTCTCTTCACTCAGGGGGATTACCCATATCCAGAAGACACGTGGCTAAACTGGCCAGGTATATCTAGGGTCATGGCTAAATTGTACCACTGTCCTCTTGAGTGTAAGGATTGTTTCTGGGATTATTAGATTATAGGCTCCTTGAACCGGGGGGAGGGGAGAGAAGAGAAGGTGATGTGTGTCTGGTAAAGTGTTCAATTACTTCTTTTAAGTGAATATTTACTTTCCAACCAATAGAAGAGGGGCCACAACCCCACTGAGGGTACAACCATCACCCCCACCCACTCTTTCTTTCTTCCTTCCTTCCATCCATCCTTCCTTCAATTAAGCAGTAACTGAACTTCTAATATGTGTAAGGTATATACTAAGCACAGTGATAAATGCAAATAATTTGTTCTTTTTTTTTTTTTTTTTTTTTTTTTTTTTAGAGAGAGAGGGGGAGGAGAGTCAGAGGGAGAGGGAGAATCATAGGCAGGCTCCACACCCAGCCTGGAGCCTGACAGGGGGCTCCATCTCATGACCCTGAGACCCTGACCTGAGCCGAAATCAAGAATCAGTCACTTAACAGACTGAGCCACCCAGGTGCCCCAAAAATGCAATTAGTTCAAAGGTTAATGTGGAATAGTCTCAATCTAAGGGATTTACAACCTTCTAAAAGAAACATCTATAAACAAAAATTAACCAAGTGAATAAAATAGAGGCAGCTGTAATCTATAAGCAAAGTATTTCAGATATTTATATTTGGTAATTTGTACTTTACAAAAGGCTTTCAAATACCATAAAACACAGTCCTGAGTGGACAGTATTAGAATGAAAAAGATATTTTATGAAAATGAAACTATGCAAAGTAAAACTTACCTTTCTTCCTCTACCTATAAAAAGAGAAGAATAAATACATTAAATACGTTATTTTAAGGACAAACAGTTATTGAGGATCTCCTAAATATTTATTTTCAGTAATAGGTTTTTGGGGTGTAGAATTTAACTTAAACAGGTTTCCTTATTACCAGTAGGCAGAACTCAAAAGTTGTTTTAGATCAATATTTCCATAACAGACAAAGTAATACATCCCTTTAGAAAATTCTGACATTATGTAAATATTCTTCACACCATTCATATAGCATTTAAAGTCCATTAAGTTGTAAAATTAACTATTAAAATTGTAATGAATTATCTTCAATCAATATTCTATATTTTTGTTTTTTATACTTTTTTTGAGTAGGCTCTCCATTCATACAGCTAAAAATCCAAAATACATTAAATGTACACAATTATAGAGTGAAAAAAAGCTTCTTCTATCCTCTCCCTTTCCCCTATTTCCCATATTTCAACCCCCCGGAGGGGGACACCATTACTGATTTTTCTATTACTGGTCTTCCCAACCAAAAATATAACGGGACATTCCATTTTTTAAAGTTATCATTTGTGTTAGCAGTGTTTTACAGTTTTTTTCAGGTAGATCTTATACATTTCATGTTGCTTATTCTTAGCCATTTTATCCTATGTGTTGCTATTACACATGAGGTATGTTTTATTCCCATTTTTTATTCTATGGGGTGATTGTTGGTATATAGTAAATCTACTAATTTGTTGATTTTACACTGCATTGTCTTACTAAATTAATTTTTAGTAGTTTTTTACTCCATTCCCTTTAAGTTTTATAAGAACACAATTATATTTTCTACAACTAATCATTTTACCTCCTCTCTTCTAATTTCTAAAACTTTCATTTCTTTTTCTTATCTAATTGTTTGTTCAGGTACATTCAATAATATTAAATTGTAGTTGTGATGATGGATATCCATGTTCTATCTCTGAGTTTAAAGAAAATAAGTCTAGTACTAAACATAATGAAGCTTTTAAGCTGAGAAGTAAATATTTTATCATGTTAATGAAATGCCATTTGGTACTAAGTTACTAAGCATCTTTATCAAGAATATTTATTCATTTTTGCCAACTATCTTTATTTCAATTATGAGGAAAAGCAAATGCTCTTTTTTCATAGTTCTGTTAAAATAATTATTTTTTTTAATGGCAGTGTTGATTCTTCCGTGCTTCTTCCTCTGTCATCTTCATTTCCCTATGATGGTTTTTGGTTTTCTTTCTACTTCTTTCTTCATCATTAATTATTTTGTATTTCTAATGTAGGCCTTTCTTAATAAATTACTCCACTAAGTTTTAATTAGTTTATGGTGAAATGGTCATAATTTTTATCAGTTCTGTGGTAATATATTTACCAGTATGTTCTTTATTTTGTAAATGTAGCTAAACTCTCCCATCTTTTTTCTTAAAGTATCTTTGCATTAATGCTGTTGCTAGCTCTGTTTTTATTATTCATTTTGGGACAAACTGGACTTTCCAAACCCAGCTATTTGCAGAAGGTCACATATTTTGCTATTTTTTTTATTTGCCACTATTGTCCCAACTTACTTATCCCCACAGGTTTAATTTTACTTTGTTCCTGGAGCTTCTTTGCAGATTGCATCAGCTTTGGGTAGCCCTTAGGTGTCATATTTTTAATTCTTCCTATTATATCTTTCTGATTATTTAGCAAATAATTGAGTTTAGGTATTTATTCAAGGCACACTGTTACTGTTGAATGATATCCAAGAGGAGAACTGGTAAATTACTGTCTAATATTTCATGAAAGTATGGTTGAATACCTCATTTTATTTGTTGTTACTTGCAACAGAATTTTGAGCAGGAGAGAATAAAGCCTTAATACTATTTCGACAATGATGCACACACCACTAAAACATTCATGACTGCTAAAACAAATAACCTAGTAGTTTAATATTAATCTTACCTGGTTCATTAAAACATATGAATATGAACTTGTTTCTCTAATATGTGTCTTTAACACATGTATTCAAATACAGTCTATATTAAACACAGATATTTGTCTCCAAAATGTTTTAAAAACCAGGAATTTATATCATTCTTTTCTTCAGGAAATCCATCTCATTCTTTTGTCTTTCTGAGCCATCATTAAAAGCATTCTGCATTCGTGAGTCGATGTAACAGAGGGTGCTCTGGCATTAAATTATATTAGAAATAATTATTCCATTCCCAAGAGCAACCTTGGCACCAGAGAAGACAAATGTGTTTTCTAAATCTCTTCTTGGACATTAATGGACCTCACAGAATACCAACAAATATTTTGGAGGCATCCAGCATGGACAAGGTAACAAATGACCATCTGAAATGACTACAAGAAATTCTCAAATTAGACATAACCACATAAAACTCAGCCCCAAATTCCCCTGGTTTTTAAGAAGACAGGAAATTATCCTCTCCCTCTCACTAATGTTAGATAAGATGGGTGAGCAAAACCATTAACCCCAAACGTCATTGATGAGTGGCTTCATTATTCTCTTTGGTTGCTGAATTCTGAGAGCAAAAACCACTGCAACTATAAAGATGAGTCATTGGATCAGTTCTGGGTTGGCTTTAAGCTTTCTTACCAAAATTCGTATTGCCACCTCCAGTTGTGTGTGGGCAGACAGGACAGCATTCTCCAGGAGGGGTTACAGGGTCAGCACATTCAAGTACATCCTGGCACTGTATCTTGTCACAAAGAATGGCTCCATTGTCACAGACACAGATCTGGCAAGGGGCAGGTTTCCAAATGTCTCTGTTTAAGTACATCTGACCATTCTGAGTACAGGCTATTTCTTCACCATATCCTTCTAGAATAAGAAGAAAAAGGGGGGCGGGGGTTAGTAATCTTCTGAAATTTTGGAATCTGGGAAATAGTTAAGGTGAGTCATCCTGTGGGTTCAAAAAATTCTGGGCTAAGCAGTAACCTACCAAGGAGGCAAAACACAAATGAAGTTACTTCATTGGTATTTACATACTAAGTAATATGTAATTCACAATGAAATGATTATGATACTTATATCCTAGCATGACAGGGGAAGGGAAAAAAAGTGATCCAAAGTTGAAAGCAGGTAATGTTTCCCAAAAGATTTCATTTGTGAAGGTTTAAATAACCAAATATAGGAAGATCAGTAAGAAGAGATTAAAAAAAAAATCTGAAAGGGGGAGAAAAAGAATAATTCAAAAGGGAATATATAATTTCCATGTTTGGTGAACCATATGTGATTTTCAATCACTAGAAACTTTAGATTAATAAATCCCAAAACAACAGAAGACAATATGTATTCTTGTTCCATGAAGAAAAACTTAAAAAAAAAAGTGTACGGGTTTTTAAAAATTAGTTTTAAACATAAGGTAGAAAAGAATAACAGTATCTCATTTCATGAGATGTATTTACTAAACTAAAGATGCTTACTAAACCACAAAAGACAAGCAAAGCTTAAACAGGCAATGCATTATCTTCGCATCAAAATTAATTAAAGAAAGTCATGACCACAACAATATGGTAAGCTATTATATAATATCTGCCAAATACTTTTCTACATTTAGATAAAAATGTAATGCAGATTTAGAAAATATATACACACATTTATACATATAACAATTCTATTATACAATTATTATAAGATAAATATATTACTTCTTTAACTTTGTGACTTTTAAGAAACAAAACTATGGTATTTTAAAACACAATGTGGATCATAGCAACCTTGCTTAGTTCCTTTAGAATCCTCCAAACTACTTAAATTCTGAAGCCCAAAGATCCCCCTTCCCAGTCCTTGCACAAACTCCCCTTCCCCCATGCCAGGCACACAGAGCTCACTATTACGGTTTGCTTGTCACCTGCCCCCACCATTCTGGCCCCTCTACAAAAGCAGACCTCCTTTATCCAACTCATTCACTCATCCACCCATTCATTCATTTTGTATTATATGCCAGCTAATTAACCAGTTTCTAAAATGTGTACAGGCAAAAATCACTGCCCTCATAAAACTTATCATAAGTAGTATCAGTTTACTATTTTTATTTATTTCCTTATCTCCTTCGCTAGCCAGTAAATTCCACGAAGTTAAGGACTAGTTTTTCTTGTTCATCATGGTATTTCTAAAGCTTGACTCCAGACCTTGCAGGGAGCCAACATTCAACAAATAGTTGTTCAATGGATAGATGGGAATGCGTGAATGAGTCTAAATTATGGTTCACTAACTTAATTGCACCGGTGTTAACTTTGTATTTTACAAAACTAAAACTAAAAATAAAAAATGCATTTGTGATTAGTATATAAAAGAATTTATATTTTTTCTTTATTTTTAATTGAAATGTAGTTGATATACAATATTATATTTTCAGGTGTACAACATAGTGATTCCACAATTACATACATTACAAAATGCTCACCACAACATATGTAGTAACCATCTGCCAGTATACAAAGTATTATAATAGAAAGAACTTATCATTTACCAATATACTCAGTGCAGAGCTACAGATAAAAATTTCAGTTCAGGGGAAAGACATTGACCCAAATATCTATCCTCCTAACTCTAGAAAGCTTTTCTTGGGTAACATTCTTCTCATTGCCCCATGGAATGCTTTCGCTTCACGTATCTAGTCCTTCATCCCAGCTATGTGGCAAATGGAGAGTTGCTTTCAAAGCACAACGCCACATTCTGGTTTCTGTGCCATTCACAAGAAGATAACTAAGGCACTAAGTTTCTAATCTGTTTCATCTTCAATAAAAGAGGTTTATCACAAAACACACAGCTGACCAAAACAGTAGTGACTCAATGTATTTTAGGAATTTTAAACGGGGGAGAAAATAGAACTCATGCCTTAACATGCTGTAATGCAGGATTGTTTTGAAGTAAATTAAAAAATTTATACATCAAATAGCCGTGTTACTTTTAGAGGGAAAATCACTGTGAGACAATGTAACTCCATAACGAACATTTCCACAAAACACAACCTATCCAGAAATGGACTTATATCTATAGTCCATTGGACAATTCAGTTAAGTAAATAATTTAAGAGTAACTTTGTTCATTAAGTTTTGATTGAGAAAGAAATATCCAATCACAAACACTAAATGCCATTGGCTGAAAAAGAGATTCACGGTAAGTTCAAGTAGCTTGCTTCTCCCTTTCCATACCCTGAGGGGCAAAAGTGTTTGACATAATTACTGAGAGTTAAGTGGGTATGCGCCTAGTACTGCGTGTGCAAAATATTGAAAGTTCTGTTCTATTTTCAAAAAGTATATATTATCATTACCAGTTGCACCAATGAAACAATTAAATATGTGGAAATTAGAGAATATGAAAAACAAAAGAAAATCAAGATGCCGTGTAATAATGTTGTCAATTAAATATCATTAAAATGTGTGAGAGACTCTTTGGGGGTGAGTTATCCTGTTCTCTGTGGCTTCTTTGGGGTTAGAATAAAAAGACACATCCTCTCTTTTGTGTTAACTCATAGAAGGTCACTTTCTTCCTGGAAGTTTAAGACAGCATGACCTCAAGTTGCCAAGGGGCAAAGAAGTAAGCCACTGTATGACTTTCTTTAAATGACAATGTTAAAAGCTAGTTATATACTCTGAGTCATCACTGGTCCTATTCCCCCTGAGAATTTATAATTAAATTTAAAATGATGTGGAAAGTTAGTTGGAATACTTTTAAATGGCGAGGAGATGAAAAACCACATTTGCTGCTAAACCCTGTCTTCTCTTCCCCCGCACAAGAATCCACACACATTACAGAGGGCACAAAAACTCAGTGAACTCTCATTGTTCATGTCTGAATGAAAGACATGTACAAAGAAACATCGAGTAGAAAATACAGGGTGGCTTGCCGTTCTCGGGTTTGTACATGGTAGTTGTGCGCCTGATGATTAGGTTGGCCCTGCTGTTTTCTCCATAGATGTTTACTTCAATGAGAAGAAAAGTAAAATAGAAAGCAAAATTGTAGACAATTTGCAGTGAAGTTGTCATGACATATTATTTTATAAATGACAATATTATAAAAGAAAAAACAAATAGAAATGTTCATACGACATTCTGAGAGGTTCAATACTGTCCTGATTCCTCCACAGAAATCATAAAAATTAACCCAAGTTAACATGAACCTTGATTTAAGGCCTAGAACTTAAACAGTTACTGGTCTTAAAGTACATGGGTAAACAATTTTTTTAAATAAAATCTGAAAGAAACATTCCCAAACTGCAATATTGTGACACTTGTAGTTTGCTATTTATGTTTATCTTTCTTAAAATTGAGGAGGATTGGTAGATATCTGATAATATTGCCATTATTTTGTGATCTTCTGTGGTGTCGCAACTTCCAAAAATTTTGTCTTCCAAGCTGCAGGGTTCTTTTACCCTTATCATATTCCAACAAACTGAACCAGTTCATTGTGAAGCCATTACCACAAACGTGCTGGCACTGATATCTTAGACAGACAAGATGTATTTTATCTGACCACATTTTATTCCAGAGTAACTCAATTGTCCTGTGTTTCTCATATATCCTCATAGATGTGTCTTCTCATAAAGCTTTGATGTGCTTTTAAATGTAGTTGTAAGAATTCAGTTTTAATCACTAGATGGCAGACCAAATCCACTATCTTATTACAACAGATAATTAGAAATTCAGTCATCAGAACTGCTGCTCACCTACTGGCCATGCCCTAGGTCCACATTCCTTTATAGAATTATATTTGTACAAAAAAGCCTGCATAGAAATGGCCATATTGAAACCTTTGACTGCCCAGGAAAGATGTGATTCTCTTTGTCTAGGAAATTATTGGGGTCTACTTAAAAACTTCGGGAAATAGAGGAAATAAAAGTCCCTAAGCCTATGCTGGACATTCCCTAGACACTAACTGAAGTTCTTCCTTGCAGAAATAATGTAAAGTTCTCACATGTCACACAAATTTTATCTCTTATTCAGACAAGTGTTTGCTCAGATAATTTTCCCCACTGGACTGTGAGCTCCTTGGGAGCCAGAACTATGTTCATCTCAGTAACCTTCACACCCAGTGTCATATAATTAGCCTTTGACGAACATTTTTGCAGGGTGGATGAATGCATGAGTGAAGGAAGGAAGGAATTGTCCATTGATACACTTATTAAAAAGACAGCACATGAAGCTGTCCTTCTTTCTTCCCTAAACTTCTCAGAGATGATATACCCTTTGGGACTCCTATTTTGAATGAAAAGGAAATAGGTCACTTGATGGTTCCTGCCAAGTGTGTCCCTCATATTTAGACCTCTGTGGGGCCAGAAAGGAAGAAGACCGTGTCAGTCACAACAGCTCATATTTTGGAACAATTTTCAGAAAGCTATAGCAGCCCTCCCGCCTTCCTAACCCAGCTGGCCTCGGTGCCTGCCGGGGTTATGAAGGTCTGGGCTAACGTTATTTAAAGTTTCTCTAACTGTACAAGTCTTCAAAGGACTGCAATCAAGGCAGCGTCAGCTGCCGCCCTCATGAAATGGGCAAAGACTGCCTTAGGGCATTCACATTCACAGGAAATAGCAGCAGGGCAGTCCCTTGTGGCCCCCTGGACCGAACCACGGATGCTGCCTTTTCCAGCAGCACACAGCATCGCCCCAGCTGCTGGCTTTCCTTCCAGAGAATCTTCCAAGGAATTCCCTCCCTTCCCTCTGCTCTTGGGCATTGTTTATCACCAGGGAGAGACAAAGAGGTTAGAGTATTCAAGTGCTTCCTTTAGACTCTTCTGAGTATATGCCAACAATTTCACATTCATCATTTCTCTTTCCTCTTCTTTCCCCATTTAAAACATTAGATACATAGGAAGCCATCAGGGAGAGTGGAGGGGGATCTGTCACGTACTTGGACAATATTTTTCCCCCTCAGCCTCAAGGTCCCTGAGAGGGTAAGGGGGTAGGTGAATAAGGAGTAGGCCTATGGAGTTTGCATCCTTTGTTCTTCCATCCACTATAGACTTTCACTTTTCAAACTTAAAATCTCCTTTTAGGATGGTTATCCAAATTGTTACTTTTGTTGTGCCCACCTCCTCTCTTTATTGCACCAACTGAACAAGAATAGGCATTCAATGATTATTTGAGCTGAGTTAAATTTCTATTTTGTGAAGAACAATCATATTTTATATTCTAAAGCAATGTAATAACAATTAATTTTGAAAAATGACCTTAAAATCTGAAAAAGTAAACAGAAGACAACTCATATACAGCATTTCAGTGAAGTATAGAAATAAAATGAAATTAGATGAACTGTCTACAATGGTGAGTAGTTTCTTCAGTGCAACCAGTCAACATTTCTCAATCTCCTTTGTAAAGGCTTTTCAGTTAAATAAAACTGCTGTTTTCACTGTAGTTAAAATGGAAAAAATAAAAAGGAAAATCTCTCATGTTAGGTACTACTTAAGTTTCTTTCCATGTATCATTTGGGAAATCTAAATGATCGTGGCCAAAATGTGAAACTAAAATTACACATAATGCACACGCAATGCTCATCTACAATTTTGTCTGGAAAACCAACTTACAGTCTGCTAATGCATTTGACATAGATTTTTTTTTTCTCTGAAAACACTGCTCAAGCTATTGAATAGCCTGTAAGAACACCACAAGGAAAATTAAGCCTGCCTTATATTGAATACACTAGAAATTTCAGTAGTAATTTCTAAGCAAACCCTAGTCCTTTTCTCAGATGTTAATCCTCAGTGAATGAGTTCAATACAATCTGTGCTATGCCAAATGTGCTTGCCTACCTAAATGCATGAACAGTTTTGAATTGTTTGGAATGAAGTCGGTCTACTTAATCTCTCTCCAGCATGATACTGCTTGAAATAAAGAGGACAACCAAAAATCTGCCTAGCTATTTTTCTGTCAAATGGGTGGTATCGTGGCTTTTATATAGTCTGGAGATAAAGTAAGTAAGCAGCAAATTCTGAGCAACATATGGTACTTGCATTCCAGATTTCCATCATTTCCTTCAAGTCTTAGCTCAAATGTTACCTTCTCCATAAAGCCTCCTCTAACCACCTTACAAAAAATTTGAAAATTAGCACACACACACATACACACACCCACGTCACTCTCAGTCCACGAGTTCCTGCTCTTTTTTTTCCTTTTAATTTAGTACTTATCACTTTCAAGCCTCCTATATTATTGTATTTATGTTTATTGTTTGTCTCCCCATGATAGAATAATAGCTTTATAAGGATGAAATTTATTCTGGCTTGTCCATTAATATATCCCAATATCTTATAATAGTATCAGGATCATAGTAGATGCTCAATAAGTATTTGATGAATTAATTTGTCAAATATTCAATTATAAGAATACCAAGAAAAGATCTAGACCGTATTGGATATAAAACTATTGGCTTTGATCTTGGACTTATATAATTTTTAAAAATGCCTAATTTTTCACTACTATTTAAATGTGGGCCATATCTACAGGGATTTAAAATACCTGGCATTGTAAAAAAAATAAATAAAATAAATAAAAATAAATAAAATAAAATACCTGGCATTGTGGGAATATCATGTATTCATGTTATTTATTCCAGGTATTTTGTCCTGAAAAGGACAGATTCATTTTTATAATGAAAAGGTTATTTTTGTATATTAAGAGAATATTCGGTATGGGGTAATCAGATCTGAGTGACAGATGGCAGCTACACTTGTGATGAGCACAGTATACCTACAGAGCTATTGAATCACTACGCTGTATACCTGAAACTAATGTAACATCGTGTGTCCACTATACTCAAAAACAAAAGATGGGTATAAAATTAAATACTTTATATGATGAAACATTTTTAGGATGATTTCAACTCTGTATCTTATGATTTCTTTGTGCTAAATTTTGCTTTCTTTTCTTGCGTTCCCTGACACAGAAGAAGATTTAGGCCGCTAGAGAAAATCCAGACATTGTTGTCAGTTTATTTCTTCTAATTTATTCTTTATTGGCTGATTCTTTATTCACTGCCCTTGCCCTGATCAAACTGAAATTTCTTTTACAATCAACGAAACATTCCACAGTTCTCAATGGTTCTTTGATTCCTTCTATTTTACTATCAAGAATTCTAAAACATCTTTAAGTGTGGAAAGGGGACCTAAAGTGGCTGTCTCTTTCTGCACTCCTCCCTTGGGAGTTCACTTCTGCAGGAAGGGGGCCCTCCTGCTTTCATCCTGAAGGCACAATTTCTAATTTTCTCCATATGGGTCTACTTCAGGACTTGAACTAATACCCGTAATACCCACTTTTGTCCTGATCTGCCTAGATTGAATTTATGTCTATTCTGTGGCTATTACAAAATTAGAGGGTGATTTCACTGAAGAACAGAAATGAAAATGGATTTTACCCTTCTTTCTGGCATTCCTTACTCAAATCACTTCTAGAGCAGGTAACAGATTATTTAAAATAAGACTAAAACCATTATTTCAGAATCTAAATCCATCTCTTCCTCTTCATGTTCAGCTTACCTTCTCTAATGCACATTCATGACTGTAGACTAGCCACCTTATTTGTTGCAGTTTTAAGATCAAGCCCCATTATGCACCGAATCTCAACGCCAGACAAATGCCACAGTAATATTCAGGGGGAGAAAGAGAAGCTGTGCCCTTACTGAAAAGTTATATTAATAACTTTCTATATGCACAGCACAACTTTCATTGGGAAATTTCTGTGTTTGTAAGGGGAACAATGGAGAAGGAAAGGAAAAAGCAAAGAGAGAGAAGGAAGAGGAGCAGGAAGGGGAGAAGGGGAAGGAGGAGGAGGGGAAGGAGGCGGAGACCAACCAGGACAACTTTTTTTTTTTCCTATATACTTTTACTACACTGAGAAGGAAGATTTGCAAGTTTCTTCAGCAAAACACAGAACTCACCTAGGGATATTTCTTTATCCTACGTTTGGATAAGAAAAATACAAAAATGGAATCCAAGATTTTGACCTGTAAATCTATGTGCTTTTGAGAAGTTACTTCTTTTAATAAGTAAATGAATGGAGCCCAAATTAAAACACCCTTTTGTGGAAGTAATATGAACATGACAAGCTTTATTGAATTTCAAAAGCTTTAAATTATTTACAATTATTCAGAATTATTCCTATTGGTTTTGTTTAAACTGAATTTTATCACTGCTGTTTAATTCATATGCTAATTTCTAAAAACATGGTGGCTATGAATGTATGTAAAAGAAGAGAACACTCATTATTTTCTTAAAATATCTATAGGAAGATTTACAGTTTTCAAAAACTTTTAATTATTTATTCAATCCCAAATAGTGATGGAACACTTATTTCGTACTAATGTGGCTAGCAGTAGGGTTGAAATCAGAAGGATGTAGGACACTTGCTAACCTGTGGTATGTAAAATTTAGGTTGGACAAAAAGACAGAGTAGCTAGGTTGTTTACTTTAGTACATGAAAAACAAGTCTCAGTGTCTCTGTTTATTACTGTATAGGAGAAAATAAAATATTTTCTTTACACCTTTACATTCAGGTGAAATGAAATATTCTAGGATATCACAAATAAGTTTGGCTCTAAACTGTTGCTAAAAGTTAATCTAAATAAATTAGTCAATCTGGCAAATGGAATGGAGGCATTGTTTAATCCATTTAGTCAATATTTATTTATATAGCAAATTTTACCAAATACTTGTCTAATACAAGAGTAACTGTGGATCATGAAATGAGACATTTGGAGTCCAACTTCCTTGCCAAAAACAATCAAAATATACAAAAACTTCAAAGGGTAATGAAACTTTCTTGTAGGAAAAAATAAGTTTGCATATACGTGTATTCCAATTGTACATTCTGGAAAATTTGCATACACATTGAAATTTTATAAACTCAATTCCGGAAATCTCCCTCTGTTTTGAAAGGTCTTTGCCTAATGCGATTTACTTTAATCAACTAGAACTAATTCTCGGCAATGTCAACCTGAGGATTTTCTAGATTCTAAAACAAAAACAATCTTCAATCATCTGGGGGAGAAAGTTATGTTTATAAAAGCAGACTTCAAGTAAGCTAGGAATAAAGAGAATATAGAATTCCAAATGACACTGAATTATCTTAAGAGCAGATTGATCAGCTATTTGACTGTCCTTCAGTGTCCACATGGTAATAAAGTGTATTTCAAACTCTAGAACAGTCTGAATTCCTATCAGTAGGAGAGTAGAAATCCACAAACACACATCATCCAATGAGTTCTCATCTTATGCCAAGGCCATAGTTACAAGATCCCCTGCATGGGTTTCAGCCTTCTTTCTATGTTTTAGTCTTCCAACATCTTTGGCATTGAGAATCTTTCATATGAGGGCGCCTGGGTGGCTCAGTCGGTTAAGTCTATGCCTTCAGCTCAGGTCGTGATCCCAGGGTCCTGCCACATATCAGGCTCCCTGCTCAGTGGGGAGCCGCTTCTCCCTCTGCCCCTCCCCCTGCTCTGCTCATGCTTTCTCTCTCTCTCTCTCAAATAAATAAATAAAAATCTTTAAAAAAATAATGCTTTCAAATGATAAAGTAAATGTACTTGCTCTTGAAGCAAATATCAAAATAACAGAATGAATGCATTTTGGTAATATAGTTTATTCAACAAATGTTTATTATCTGTTACTTTGCCAAACATTGGGAATACAGAGGTAATGTAATGAATTACTTCCCCCCCTTAAGGAGCTCACTCTCTCTATTAGGGAACCAGTCCAGGAACAGACTATTAGAACACCATTCTTTAAGTATAAAACTAGAGGCAAACCCAGGTTGAATAGAAATACTTAAGAGGGATACTTCATGTAGGCTGGAGGTAAGGAAAATCAAAAGAGTTCTGTGATTCAAGTTCTGTTATTTCTTTATTTCCCTTCTTTAATTTAATACATTTTTAGTTTTTCTTTCTTTTTTCTTTTTCTTTGAGTGAGAAAACTAAGATCCAAAGTGGTTTCTTCCAAAAACTTACTTCCAAGTTGTATAATATTGACACTCCCGGCTCATTGCTGGTAATTGGCAATGGAGTCCTCTCTATCAACTGGCCAGGATGGATCTGAAGGAGTACAGGCACTTCCTCTCACTCATTACTTCCTTATTTATTTATTTATTTATTTATTTATTTATTTATTTATTTATTTATTTATTTATTTATTTTTGCCATCTCTTCTCTTGCCTGAGGGTGAAACAACAGCACTCTTGTTTCTAAACCTCCTAGTGCCTCCATAGGTAGGTGCCTCAGAGAGGAGTGAAAGTGCAGCTCGTTGGTCACGGCGCCAACCAGCTGTGCAGAGGCCAGCAACATGGGAGGAACCAGTTGCCCCGATGACTAAGTCTGGCAATGCTGGGATGAAGTATAAATGCATTTTTCCAGGTCTAATTCTACAACCATTTGTAAATTCGACAAAACCCAATTTATTACCACTTTTCAAAATTAGTACAGAATTCTGGATTATATGGCCTTGGCATTTTAGGAAGTCAAACATAGTTGCATTATATAACATCTACTTTGAAAGACCCTGAATTTCGTCCATAGATGCAAGTTTATAATTTAGAACATAGCACAAAATAAAGGATCAAATACCTGTGCTAGAAGTTCATTTATTTTATTCCTAGCAAATCCATTTATATCCATTTTCACAGATTCCCTAAGTTGGCAAGTCCTTTGTGTAAGATACTAGGTGTGAAGAATTCTATATAAGAGGTTGGAAAAGATGGGATCACTGTGAGCTGATATTATCTGAGGAGGGATGAACAGAAGTGGGCTCTAAAGTAGGTCTTAAAAAACGCAAGCTGTTTGAGATGGTGAAGGTAAGGAAGATTGCCTGAGAATGGAGCAGAAACCGCCACCACCACCAAAAAAAAAAAAAAAAAAAAAGGCATAGAGAGGAGGGCAAACATGTCGTATCAGAAGGGGATGGTTCCATTTATAGGGAAAAAGAGTGTTGTGAATTCTGGGAAGAATAATACCTCTGCCTCGAGAAAGGATTTCCATGACTTGCCCCTTTCCCACATGTAATTTGGCTGCTCTTTTCTCTGTACTCTGACTTCACCTCCTCCGTACACCTAACGAAGTACCTGCAACAGTCTTCAAATGTACTTGTTTGTTTACATGTAAGCGTTACCAGGTTATACTTTTATTGAGGGTAAACAACATTTGATTTATCTCTGTATCATTAGTGCTGAATAGTGTCTGATAAATGCTTGTTGAGTAAATAAGTGAATAAATAGAAGGAAGTATAAGTAACCCTCAGGAACATTAATCTAACAACAGAATTGAAAATGAACTGGAAGCAGGTAAGACTAAAGGCTACTAGTTAAAAATGTTATACTGTAGGAAGGAGAAATAGTTATTCTGGGAATGAAGAAAGAGGGGTAAATCCATGAGACACCAGATATAAAATATGCAAGGTTTGATTAACTACAGGTGGGACAAAGTATTAGAAAAATTTTAAAAATGACTTTCAAGGCGCAGGAATGAATACAGGAAGTAACATCTACCAGATATGGTTATGAGTTGAGTTATGTGCCCTAAAATAATATGTTGACCTTATTTGGAAATAAGTCCTTTGAAGATGTAATTACTTTAGATGAGGTCATACCAGAGTACAGTGGGCCCTTAATCCAATGTGACTGGTGTCCTAAGAAGAAGAAAAGAGAAGACACAAAGAGACAAAGACTCATGTGCTGGAGGCAGAGACTGAACCATAGCTGCAAACCCAGGACTGTGGAGAACTGCGGGCAAGCACAGGGGGCTAAAAAGAGGCGGGGAAGGATTCTCCCTCTACTGAGTCCAGAGGGACTATGGCCCTGCCAATATCTTGATTCGAAACTTCTAGCCTTCAGAATTGAGACAATACATTTCTGTTGTTTTAAGCCACCCAGTTTGTCATACTTTGTTACACAGCAGCCTAAAAACAAATACAGACATCTACAGGATAGGAGAATGGTCCAGACACTGAATAGAATACAAGTTTTGGAAAGATAAATAAACTTGATTAGAAAAATTCTAAACCCTATTTAAGGCACATTAGGATGTATATTAAGGAGGAACAATCCAGTATAAATACTAATAGCTACTATTTATTGTGTTATAAGAGCTATGCTAAGTGTCTTACATAAATTCTATACTTAATCCTTCCAACCACTCTGAGAGAGACTTGGAGTCAATCCTCACAAAGTGAGTGAGTGGCAGAGCCAATATCTGAACAACCACACACTCCTAATTATTACATTCTAAGTTAGACAGTTGGACTGCTACTTTAGAGAGAGAATAAAGGGAAGACAAGTTTATATATATACAATTTAAAATTTACACTCTAAGTGTATATTTTGAGTAAGTGACAGTAATAAACTGACAACCCATATGAAGAATGAAGAGCAAGAGAAGTCTGGATTAACTTGAAAGGAAAAAAAGAGTAAAGCATGGTTTACCTTAGAGATAGGAAAAGAGAGATTACCATGGGTTTTTTAAAAACTGCATTTGTTATCAAGGGGAAGCGAGTGAAACATACTAAGAATGTGAACTCCATTCTTTCTTTCTATTCAGCTCCCAATTCAAAACAGTCAATATTTCATTTCCTGACGTTATGCCTGTGTAGCCACCAAATGTTACCATCCTAATATCCTGTGAAATTTCCCCTAACTTTCCTGAGGCTTCACAGGATATTGATGGGGAAAAACTATCTCCATGACAAAAATAAGCCTTCAGGCATCTTGATGAGTATGAATAGTAAATGACTGCATACCAATTATTATTTAGTCCTTTGTAGATTAGTTTATAGGACACAGGAAATGAAATTTTCCTCTAGAAAATTCAGCTTACACTATATAAATATGACTCCCCTAATAACAAACAATATACTTTATTCTACCTACTTTAAACTAAAGAGGTGATGCTGAAAAACCCACTGGGGAAAATCTAATAAAATTTGACATTGAAAAATACAATTTAAAGCAAACCAATAACCAACTGCTTTTTAAATTGCACCTTATTCAGGTTTCCATTTCCTTTCATTTTTCCAAAGTCTAAACTAGTCTTCACAAAAGTTCTTAATTGTTTTTTCTTTTTTTTTTTTTAATTTAATCTTGTGTTAAGAGCTTTGAAAATAGAAACCTCCCTCCAAGAATTCTTAATCTCAGGAAACAAACTGAGGGTTACTGGAGTGGTGGGGGTTGGGGGGGATGGGGTGGCTGGGTGATAGACATTGGGGAGGGTATGTGCTATGGTGAGCGCTGTGAATTGTGCAAGACTGTTGAATCACAGATCTGTACCTCTGAAACAAATAATGCAATATATGTTAAGAAAAAAAGAAGAAGATAGCAGGAGGGGAAGAATGAAGGGGAGTAAATTGGAGGGGGAGATGAACCATGAGAGACTATGGACTCTGAAAACCAAACTGAAGGTTCTAGAGGGGAGGTGGGTGGGGGGATGGGTTAGCCTGGTGATGGGTATTAAAGAGGGCACGTTCTGCGTGGAGCACTGGGTGTTATGCACAAACAATGACTCATGGAACACTACATCAAAAACTAATGATGTAATGTATGGTGATTAACATAACAATAAAAAATTTAAAGAAGAAAAAAAAAAGAAAGAAACCTCCCTCCTAGGATCAAGGTACAATTTCCATTTTCTCCTGTTTAGTAATGACCAGTTCAGTCACAATTAATTTGAATGACAATAATGATGAGAATATAAAAGCAAATAATGGAATAAAAGTGAGAACTAGTTTTGTTTTAAAAGAGGGCATGTGAACTAATAAAAAAAATTTAAACCTGATCCATTTGCATACTGATTTAATGGGAGATAATTGGGTGAAACTGGATATTCTTTTTTTTCTTTTAAAAGATTTTTATTTATTCATTTGACAGAGAGAGACACAACGAGAGAGGGAACACAAGCAGGGGGAGTGGGAGAGGGAGAAGCAGGCTTCCCACCAAGCAGGGAGCCCTACGCGGGGCTCGATCCCAGGACCCTGGGATCATGACCCGAGCGGAAGGCAGATGCCTAACGACTGAGCCACCCAGGCGCCCCTGAAACTGGATATTCTTATGATGTTAATGGCGTAACAGTGATTAAGAGTTACTTAATGGAATTTTATTAGTTAAATATCAAGTACAAAGGTTGATGGGATTTATTGTGAGCTCAGCTGAACTTTTCATGATTGGACCACATTACCAAATGAGATGACAAGGTTGGGTAGATACAAAAAGATACTTAAAGTACGACTCCACCAATAGAAATCTCTCTGGAGTTGTAGAGGTTCAACCATAGAGGAGAAAGGCCATTCACGGCAGCTGCATTGCTGAACAGAATAGTAAATTTAGAAGCATTTCATGTCCATCTACATTTACCAATTCTCTGGGAGTTAGGAATTCTAGAAATAGAAAAATCATTCTCTATATCCATACCAAATTACAAGTACAGCAGAATTCATATATGCAACATTATTCTACCACTCATAAAATTATGGGCCCTCAGGCTCTGGATTCCTTTAAGTATCTATGAGTGATGAAAAAGTTTACCAGGAACTTAGAGGAATATGAAAATACACAGTGATAAGCCTTGTCCAGCCATGACTTAATGCTACTTTACGCCTGCCCATGTATGATGAATTATAAATTCTGTTATTTAGTGTGCTAAAGATGTCAGAAACTTAAAAATTTGTTTTTATATAGGAATTAGATTACATTTAAAATTACTTGGGATTAATTTATCCTAATCATTCAGTCTGTCCATGTTAATAGTTTAAAATTATAAACTTAATAGTTTAAATTATATAGCTTAAATAATTAAAAAAAATTTTTTTAAGATTTTATTTATATATTTGACAGAGAAACACAGCAAGAGAGGGAACACAGCAGCGGGAGTGGGAGAGGGAGAAGCAGGCTTCCCGTGGAAGCCCGATGCGGGGCTCGATCCCAGGACCCTGGGATCATGACCTGAGCCAAAGGCAGACGCTTAACGACTGAGCCATCCAGGTGCCCCAATAATTTAAAATTTAATGAAAAAAAGCCAATGTGACAATAAGGTAGCAAAGGGTCTATTATCTATTAGTTTATGTGGATTCTTTATAATGGAAATATTTTGTGTGATGGAAAGGGACTATAGCAAATTTCTCTCAGTTATCATTGCTAACACTAAATTAATATTTCTTATTTTTAAGAATATTAATAATAACTCTTTTACTGTCAAAAGAAAGTACCTCCCAAATATTTAAAAAATTATAAAATTTTATTTCTTTTCATGTTGCTAAACAAGAGTCGATTTCAAGAAAAATGATTTGGCACTTAGAGCACATTAAATAGGAAATTCTGCAGAATTTCCTAAGAGGAAAGAGGAAATCGGCTCTTTGGCAACTATACCAAAAGGTCAAAATGTCCTAAAACTCAGGAGGAAGAACATGTTTTAAGTAAAGGGTGTGCAAACAAAATAATGTAAATCAAATCTAATTTCCCCTGTTAAATGACATTATTTAATAAAATGACATATATAAAACCCAGTGTGCTATATAGGGGCCTTGAAAGGTCTTAAAAAGGTAAAGAAATGATTTAGAATCTCCAAAGAAATATCCACAGAAATACTCCAAGGAATACTAAGGTCATGAGCAGAGAGAATATGATCTTTATCCAACCAGCAAATACTGAGCACCTACTATATACCATTTCTCCACTAGGTACTAGAGCTGAGCAAAAAAAAGGACAGCATTCAAATTCCAAGTAGCTATAGCCCAAAGAGGCTTAAGACAGTCAGTCAAGCAATTAAAGTACATAATGGTAAGTACCCTGATAGAAATAAATATAGGATGCCAAGAGTGCATGCGCTAACATTGTTTAAGGCATTTTGTAGGAGGAGTAGGTTAGTCTTTCTGGCGGAAATGTTGTGTCAACTGAGAATCGAGGAAGAAGTAGAATTTAACCAGGAGCCATATGTAATTCACTATGGTTAGAAGGAAGAGACGGAGAGAAGAGAAAGCAGAAGAAAGAGATTGAGTGGTGGGTAAAGGGACAGAACTGGAAGAGATGGCAGCATGGGGGGCTGGAGCATAAATTTCTGGTGCATTTCAGCACCTCCTACTTTGGCTTCACCTTCAGGGTAGGTAGCACTCTGCCAACTTAAGTCAAGAGAATGAGGAATGGGGAACTAGCGGGCAAAATGCAGCTTTAACTCCCAAGCCTTTCAGATGTATTTTCACTCTTAAGCTAGTCACTGGGAGCCCCTAAAAGGCAAAGTGATGCAGGGGCAATGGACCTTAAGGAGTCAGGGAAACCTGAGCTTTTTGTTTGATATTGCTTTTTTAACTCTGGCGCTGATAATTACTTGTTATGTAACATTTGGCAAATGACAACTTATTTGATCCTCAAATTTTTCCATCTAAAAATAGGGGTAATATACTCCCCCACCCCAAGGCTGTTCTGAGAATCAAATAGATGTGAAAGTGCTCTGAAAAAAGCAGTATGTTATTTAAACACAGCCATTATTACTTAGCATAGATTTTCCCAGACTCCTCTTGCTTGTCTCAACCCCATTTACACATATATCAAAAGCAAATTCATGCTCACTTCTCTCCCCAAAGTGGGGACTTATCAGCATCTGGAGTAGGGTGAAGGAGGAGAGATAAATCATGCATTACCTTATATTGGCAGAAATCCATTTGTATGGGGCTATGATGACAGTGGAGGAATCCTGTTTCTCCCACAAAACACCCTGAGGTGAAGTATTTAATAGCCAGGCTTTGGGTCTGTCCACATAAATAAGATCATAACACAGGAGTGTGCTCAGATTTCAGGAAGTGCAGTGATAACACAGAAAGAGGGGAAAAGGTGATTTCTGTAGGGCAAGAGGAATTTTTCTGAGTTGGCATATGATATTGGACAAAGCCATTGTAGTAATTAGTATGGCCCGTTAATGCCACAATACCTGAGCCACTTGCCCACAGCAATACACCTGTGTTTAATATAATTACAGCCGGAAAGTTTTTGAGACTAATTATATGGTAGCCTTGACAGGAGGCTTTTTAAGCTGTGACAGAATATTTTGTGACTTCAGCCAATATGACCCATACCTTACAAGATAAGTTTTTAAAAAGTAGGTGGCACTGAGCCTGCAGGGCTAGAAGGCAAACCCCAGTATCATCTTTCAGAGCCATTTAAAGTTTCAGGTTATTTTATGACTATATTTTATGATCTTTCAATTCTTCCTTCATTCAAAGATTTCACCCAAAATAAAAATTGTATATGTTTTGGTACTTTAAATGCCATGTATCCCTCAAATTGAAGAGTTTCTTTTTAAATTTTTTTAAAGCTTTCATTTAACTTAAGTTTATTTTATTTTATTTTATTTTAGATCTCAGCCTGGATTCTAAGTACATGCTTCTCAAATCTGGCTTTGCAAAAGAACCACTCAAAGAACTTCTTTTAAAAAAAATCACCTCCTAGACCCTACCTCTTGTAATTCTGATTTTGGTTTGCAACTGGAACTCTGTAGGCTTCTTAAAGGCGTCTCCAGTATTTTGATGCCAGATTCGGGTATAATTACTTTAGTCATCACAGTAAGCACTTCCAGTGATGCACTACTTCCTTTAAGTGGAAGAAACAACAAGAGAACTATTGTTTCTTAGAAAGATCATGCCTATTTGGGGCCTTTCAACTTCCTTATGTCCAGTTGTTAGAAAAGAATGTATTTTCTGCTCCTTCCTTAAAACAACACAGAGGAAAGGTAACTGGCACTCCCCCCCAGCCCCAGTAGGAAAATTTACCACTAGAAATTACCACAAACCTGAAATCTCAAATATCATCTCTTATTTAAGGTGTAAAAACTCTTAAATTAAAATCACTTTAATTAGTATGACTCTTGGGTATTTCAGACATCTATCTCCCTGGAAAAGTATCAAATTTCAATCAGTCCAGTGAGATTGTGGTGTGAATATCAGAAGTTACAAAGCTCCCCCAAGAATCCATTTGTGCCTTTATGGTCGACGAGTGAGTAGTATCACTGGGTAGAATTCACAGACCAAAAAAAGAAATCTCAAGAAAAACATTTCACAGGGAGAATTTAACAAGAAAAAACAACTACCTTATAGAAAACAGATGGCTTGTGTTACTAAAGCTGGAAGGCCGCTAGCTGTGGCCTCAATTTGTTTTCTGTGCTTTTATAAGTTGGCAGGAAAAATCCCTTACATTTTACCAAAAGGGGCCCAGCCCATAAATAATTCACTAGAGAAGTAAAAAAATCCATATTTTAAATATGAACTATGTAAAATGATTGAAGAATGACCTTTTATTTTGAGAGATGATTTTGAGACATTCTTAAAATATCCAAGAATAAAGAGAAAATAATGTGGACCAAATAATAGTTTATATGTCAAATGATATTGTTTTCATTTTTTAAAACCATTTTAAAACCAAAAAACTATTTTACATCCAAAAACTACTAGGTGATGTTTACTTTCATAAAGCACCTATTTAATCTAAAAATGGACAAATTATAGTATGTGGTCTAGGAAATTATTTTCAAGTCAGGAATCGAAAAGTGACTCAACTGTATTACATGCATCCACTCGAACTTCATATATGCTAAAATTTGGAGGGAGTAGTTGGATTATAATTTAGCCACCTATTATGTGGCTACATTATAGAAAATAGTGTGCTAGGAGGTTTATAGTGATATCAAGTTCATGGCCTCATGTGGCATGAACACTTTAGTTGTTTCAACTTGTGCTCTTTCAATGGTTCTGTCTATAGCAGTTATGAATTTTATGACCATAACTGACCCCTAAGCACAGAGAGATTCCTTTAAAGAAATGAACAGTTAACTGAAGTAAGATGTCTGTGTTGTGATATACTAGAGATTGTTTTGGCCACAGAACTAAAATACTTTTCCTCCTTATATTCCTTCAGTTCAATTTGACAAAAATGCACTTTCTGTCTTGTTTGTGCCGGACACTTTCCCAGACACTAGTGATGGAGTCATGGGCAACGCATTCCTGAATACTTTTATTTCTGAAAGGAACTGTCTCGCCTGATTTTGCATGAGAGTTTTCCTTCCTCTAGTAATTCATAGAAAGATGGCGGTATCTTGTAGGTAGAATCTCTGTGTGTGGTTTGGACAATTTACCCCCAAATCCTATTAATCACAGAGGAATTGTGAGAGGAGCATCTATTAAAAAAAGTTTGACTTTCCATGTATAGAAATAAGTTAAAAGAGATCAAATTCAGATTTAGAATTTCTTTAAAGCTTCATTTTCCTCATTTATTTAACAATTATTTGTTGAGCACCTCATCTGTGCTCAATTTCAAAGGGTGCTTACTTCTAAAAACGCTGACCAGATTCATCCTAATTTTTGTTCTACCACCTCCTAGACTGCACCCTCCACTCTGTCTTGGCTAGCAAGGCAGGGTATCTCTGTCTTATTCATATCTATATCCTTGACATCTAGTAGGGGATATGAGACATAGTGGGTGTTCATTGAGCTTTGTGAACTAAAAGGGAAGGAAGGAAATAAAATCAGAGGATTGCTATCATATTTAAATAGCCACTTTGGCTCTGAGAAGATTTCACACATACCTATCACCTCTTCTACAGGGATAAGTGTCCATTTCATTTTATAGATGAATAAATATTCAGAGGATAAAGTAGTCTACAATTCTACCTTTGGCACAAGTAACCATGAATTACAAGTCCAGTTTTTAAATCCCAAGTCACATCAAAAAGTTCAATTTATTTCTCTTTCATTCATTCCATACATAGATATTTGAGTACCTACTATCTGTTAGGCACCAGACCAGTCTTAGGAATGTTAAGTGTGAACAGAACAGAACAGAAAAAGTCTAGTCCTTAGGGAGTTTACACACTAGTGGAGGGAAACAGAAAATAAGCAAATAAACACATAATCATTTAATATGCCTAATACTGACAAATGTTACAAAGAAAACTGCAGAAGGTAAAGACAGAAAGTGCTAGGAGAGACACAAATTGAATGGGGAGGGGAAACTAGGGTTAATTTTTAATAAACAGGGGTAATCTCACAGAGATTTTAACATTTTTGAATTACTATTTTTATTAGGAGAAATGTCATCTTTAAGTACTATCATCATGAACAGCAATCTCAAGTTCTTTCTTGGGTTACAGGAAATGATTTTGATGGTTAAATGTATTGCAAAGTTTATATAATGGGACACTTTGCCAATGTAACTTAATAGCAAATATAACACAAAGCATCAAAAGTATCCCTCTTTGCCCTTAAAATGTTCATGCCATTTCAAAAATTTCATGAAAGTATGGCAATATGTCAGTGAGAAAATTTAACTTTTGTTTAAAGAGCTCTTGGCTGAAAAAGAAAGAAGCTTAATGAGTTGGATTGTCTTAAGACACAAGATAGATGGTCTTAGGACACCTCGTTGGACAAAATCTTGAGTCAAAGGTTGGCTTTGAACTGCTATTGGACACTGAAGGCAGCTATAAACATTCTGCTTAATTCATAGAGAAAGGTCTGCGTCACGACCAGTGGGTCTCTGTTGTGCAGAAACAATTAAGCAGCTAGGGTTTGGAACTCACTGATGAGACACTCAGCCTGTCTGGACCTGGGGGAAGGAAAATATATGATGATTTTCAATGCAATTTGGCTTCAGGAAAGCATAATGATGGTACTCTCTTTAGTCCAAAAAACTGAAAATCTAATGACACTAGTGAAATGTGAATTTAAGAACTACATTGCTGGGCTGACTTCGTCAGAAGAGCATACCACCCTTAATCTGAGGGTCATGAGTTCGAGCCCCATGTTGGGTGTAGAGATTACTTAAATAAATAAGTAAAAACTTAAAAAAAAATAACTGAATTGTTGACAAGGATGAATACTCAACTATGATTCAATTTGCTTTACAGTTCCTCTGAGAGAATTTCATCATATACATATATAACTTTAGCCAAACTCACTTCTTGTACTAGGTAAAACAATTAGAAGAGAAAAGGAGAGAGTATATGTGTTAATAATTACATATTTCTCATGCTAAGATTTGAATATTTTGAAAAAATAATGCTATGTAATGTAATTGATAAAAATTTTAAAAATGAATACTAAGTTTTCATTAATTCAGAGGATAATAGATTTGATTATGAAGTATCTATTAATTCATCCACTGAGGTTTATATTTTGATTGTCTTTTATTAAAACATCTGTTATTTGAAATATTAAGTCACTGAGATGTGCAGACATGTGATTAAAGATGCTCATGGCAAGGTTCTCTGACCTCAAGAGGCCAGAATAGCCACGTTTTACATCTATTTTTATGATATATAATCATAGCCTACTTTTTAGAGACCTAAGTAGAAGTTTCCTACCACATCAGCATTCCAGAATAACAGTATCATTTTGGTACAGACAGCTTCAGAAAATCAGAGAAAAAAAGAGAACTTGTTTTAGGAAAGGTTACAAACCTGATTGTACATTAAAACAATTTTTTAAAAGAATGCCTTTAGTTAATGAGATAAAATTAATTTTGTGTGCTTAAGGGAGTTGTACAAGTGTTTCGGACCTGGCTCTAAATATTAAGCAGAAGCTATCTTAACTTTCTAATAATTTGACAGTACTTTTATTTAAACTAAATACCATAAATTGTTTTTAGAAAAGCATAATAGAATTGAAAAACAGTGAGTGAAATTCAAATAACCAAACCATAATGTATCTGAATAAAAGGTGTATAATTTTTAACTATCCATCTCATTTACTGTCAAAATGTAAGAAAACAAATTAATTGAGCACTCACTGCCTGTGAATGCCTGGCTAGGAGCTTGGCAATCATAACTGGGGAGAATTTAAGCAATTACTCAGAGATGAGGAGTTGAAGATGGGGTATGCTTGGGGAGCATTCTTGTATTTGGTCTGCCTGATACTGAGTATTCTATCTAGGGAATAAGTGGAAGAAATGCCAGAAAGTGTCAGTTGCTTTCAATCATAGCAACCCTGAACACCAACTGACAGTGTAGTATTTAACTTGGTTGATGGTAATATGATAGCATTGAAGTCTTTTCCTTCATTGAGCAGCAAAATGAAAGAAGGAAGATTGAATCCTCTGAGATTGTAGAGTAAGCTGAGAGAATCATAGAGGAGAGAAAGATTCCATGCAGCAAACCAGATAGGTGGTCATTATTCTGGTCCTAGGATGAATCAAGGAGGGTTCAGCCTAAGGACAGAAGGGAAAAAAGAGAAAGAAGTTAGAGAGGCATGTGAAGACTGATGTTGGTGACAAAGTCAGAGGAGTTCAGTTCTGTTTCTTACGAGATGAAGATTTTTTGGAGTAGTTTGTCCTGCCCTGAAGAGTGGAAAGACCGTTTCTTTCAGTTTTCTCTCAGGTGTCTATTTCGGAACATACTGGTAATCACTACCCTGCCCCTCACGGACCTTACAGACTAGTGAAGACATAGCCGGATAGAATTGGTTCACCATTCCTGAAAGCTCTTCTTTTGCCAATAAAAAAGTAACAAATATCAGAAATGATAAGGCTGATCAATGTTCTTTGGTATCAAGACAGACTCCTAGATCTAACATCTTCTTCAGGCCACTCTGAGAGTTATTAGTACCTTGAGCCCTCCATTCTGTTCCAGTGTCAGTTGCTTCGCTGATTACCTTCTCACCAGCCAGGAAGCCTTTACAGAGTTGATAGTAATCATAACCTGAGCCTGAAAATTATTCTATTAAGGTAGTTGACAATATAAACATGACAATCTCTTGGTGGTTTGCTGGACTGTGTTGGAGTACATAATTTTCAACAGTTTTGCATAAAGCAAATTCAAATTTGATGAACTATAAAGTAAAAAACAAAACAAAACAAAAAAAAAGATTTTGGAATTTAGGAAATACCAGACACCAAGAAATAAAGGGCAAAGTCCAGGAAAATGAGAAAAATCGTATCATAAATGGGAATGCAAAAATTTCATTTCTACTTCTTAAGCCTGGCTAAACAGAGGGAGATGGGGTGGATAATTAGTTTTAAGACTTACAAAATGAAATCCCCCTAGTTCCAATTAATCCATCATTAGTGAAAACACTAGCTCCCACATGCCTTATTAACCACATGAAATTAGTACAATCTGAGAAGTTATAAGAGGCATTTCAAAGCTTTGTAAAGTCATCTTGCCCTTAAGAACAGTATCCATATCTCTGGCTTCACAACCTAGGGTTAGCTGGAATATATATAATATATATGGCAAATCTTCAATTTATGTCATAATTTACCTTCTATTTCTGTTTTCCATTTCAGCTTACATTTATGGCCAGAGTCAAATAATAATAAAGTACTAGCTTACTTTAGAAACACATAACTTCTCATTCAAACCAACCAAACAGCAAAAGCAGAACCTACCACAGATGGTCATGGATTTCTAGATTATTATCTCAACCCCTTTAGCAACTTTCTTCTTCCCTAACCTGCATAATAACATGTCATATGTAATTTATAGTGAAAATACTTTACGACCAAATATTGCCAAATACTAACAGTAACACACACATTTCCCATGCTCCATGAAACTGTGGAGTGCCTATCTGGTAAGAGAAACATTACCTAAGCTTGCAAATAAGATACTGCAATGATTTCTAGCAAATCCTACTCATTTGTGTCATAAATAGTGGTTACAAACAGTGAACTGAAAAACTGAATGTACTATTCCACTTGACAGTTTATTAATGATAATCTGCAGGCTCAAGCATTTCAATTGCTTCAGTTTCAAACAGTTGCAAACATTATGGTCAGACCTACACACTCAGGAAATCTCCACATTGATGACGATGAACTGGTGACTCACAAGTTGGATGTTGGTTTTTTTTTATTTTATAAGAGTTATTAAAATAGAAGCCAATTCAGCTTAAACGGACTTTCTTTAAATTGATAGTAGTAGCCATAGAAGTAGCAGAAGTAGCCACAGAAGTCAACTGAATACTTTATGTGCTAAGTACAGCCCAAAAGTTTTATATTCTTGATCTCATGTAATCTTCAACATCGTGTCATTCCCACAAGGTGACAGTAATAGCTCACAGCGATTAAACAGTTTGTCCTGGGGCTAAGATGCCCACTCCTCAGAAGTGATAGGCCCAGATCTGAAACCAGGCAGTATTATTGCAGGGGTAAGCTTTTCCATCAGGAAAGAAGATCAGCAGAGAAGCAAGGCCTTGTTAATCACACATTCTTCCTCTATCACATTCATTCCCTGGATGGGCAGTGGTCAGGGAGGTGTTAGAATAAAATGGCTCATAGCATAGAACCTGCTGAGGTAGAGTCCTGATTCAATTTCTGGCTTCTCAGCACTGAAAGTCAGGAATCTTAATGGTTAACTCAAGCTGTATTCATCAGTTTTTCTGAATGCTAATTTATGTGGCAAATGTTCCTAAGACATTATGTGAAAACTCAACATATTCTGCAGACCAGGAGTTTCCATTGAGTTTATTAGCTTTGTCTAATTGAAACATTAGTGTTATGTATGTAAATATATATGTATGAAATATCATTCATATGTGTGTATTGTGGTTGTAGATATGTTCTTTTATAGAAATGGTTATGCACACTCATGTTAGGCAGCTGCAGATTTTTTTACAAATACATATATAGACAAAAATATTACATATGTATAAACATGGTAAAATTATGTGTTTTTATACTTATATATACACATGCAAATAGACATGAATAAACATGATAAAATCTTACGATGCTGACAATTATGCAGTGATATTGGGGGAAGAGGGAGATGGTCAAATTGCTAAATGTAGTTTATTTCTTATACTTTTAAATTTTATTTTATACTATATTTATTTTTATACTTAAAATTCTATCTAAATTCACCTTTATTCCAATAATTACAACACTTTTTTTCTTCTTGCCATAAATTCATTTTCTTGACAAATATATTGAATTTGGTTCAGTCAGTAAAACATGGGAAGCTACAAGCTTGCTTCCCTTCCAGCTACTTATTACCTAGATTTTATTTTCATTTAACTACTAATGGCTCTGACTTTTTACTTCCTCATAATGTTCATCATTTTGAAAACAAAAGAAAAATGTCAAATAAAATGCTGAATCCATATTCCATATATTTAGCGACTAGAAATCTATATTCTATAATTAATAACATTTTCCTTTATTCATGTTCCTTCTGAATAAAACTAACTGGACTCTGTAGACAAAATTACAAACACAGTGCTTTAAATATAGCAGAAAAATGTACTTTATAGACCTTGGATAAATTATTTATTATTGGCCTTTTATACAAAATAACGTGGTTCAAGATTTATAAAAATTTTCATAGAAAATAAAAGACATAGAGATGTCTTCTAAAGATTTAAAAGTAGGCCATATATTAATGGTATATACATCAAAGCCACGTCAAAATCCGAACTCTGTGTTGGATCATATTACTTTATGAAGTCATTTTGTAGAAGTGGCAAGAAGGCTTATGTTCTGATCCTTATTGGAGAATGAAGGATTAAGGCAGACCTCTAAATTTACCGGTCAAGGGTTCATTTCACATTGGAATTTTAAGTAGTATTATTTTGATGCAGTCACACTTTGCATATTAAGCAAACAGGAATATTTCCCACTTGCGTAGAGAAACATGCTTTCTCTCATTTTACTTAAAAATTTATATATATATTGTAGACAACCTTCCATTTTCCCACTGTGTTAGCCATGGATTCAAAAAATATTTTCCTTTCCTCCTTACCATGGGAAAAACAACAGCACGTGTGGGATGGACCCTCAGCTGGCTCTTCAGTATCCAGGAGAAAATGAGGTGGGGGTGGGGATGGATAGCCTGGCTTATGGTGGACTGGAACTTGTGCAGTCCTCACCAAGATGTGAACTACTGTTCAATGCAAGGCGATTGTTACATGAATAATGAGGGTCCAGAGTTTCTCAGATACGATAAACTTTAAAGAGAATCTAGAAATCAATATTTGTATTTGACATCTCTCACTTTTTTAATGTTATGTAATTCAAATAGTTTTAAAAGCACTGTGTGCAACAAACAAACATATGCGCAGGCCCATTCGGCCTGGGAACTCCAGGAAGGAATGTCTGGTTTAGGGTATACTTTTATGATATGTTTCGAGCATTTGCTTAGCTCTACCTTTATGGTATTTGTTAATGTGTCCTAATTTGCATCTGTTTTATATGATAGCCCACACATGGAAAGCTTGGGGAGAGTTGTTATAAAAACCAAGGCTACCCTACTCCCAAGGTGTCCTTGCTTCTAAAATATTGTAGATACATAATTCATTAAAATATTTATAGGTGTATGTATATACACCTGTTCGTATACATGCATATATTTCCTTGCTCTATCAATTGGGAGGGGTAAAATAAATGACTCCCAGTAGCAATGACGATATATATCTGGCCTCAGATTGTGGTTTCTACTACCATACTCCAATAAAAGGAGGCTCTTTGAAGAAATGGCTGATTCTATGACTAAGACAGGAAGTATTCAAGATAAGCCTGGAGCATCTTAGAACGCTATAAAGTAAGATAGTACTAAAAAATGAAAAAAGGAAAAAAAAAAATCCCACAATGATGGGGGTATGTCAAAGAGACACCAGAGCCACCTGGAAGAATTCCCAATGGTCAAAGTAGGAACAATCTAAAAAGGAAAGTAGCAATGAATTATTACCCAAAGTTTAAAATAAATATCCACAAATCCACATTGATATACATAAATGAAAACAAATGAACGAATGAATGAATGGATGGAATGTGCAGAATTCCAAATAAATTATGGATGGAACATAACTCCTTCTCCTTAGGTGTGGGCTGCACACAGGGACTTTCTTCCAAAGAGTGCAATATAGAAAGGAAGAACAATAGTAAATTTATAGTGGAGACATCTGACAAACATTACCTCATGATGAGAGTTGAGAATGGCACTTTAGGTTGTCCTCCTGACAACCTAAAGGTTGTCTGAGGTTGTCCTCCCCAAAATCCACCACCTCAGTCTAATCTTTAAAAGAAAAGTTAGAAAAATCCCAATTAAGCAACATTTATAAAACAACTAACCAGTACTCCTCAAAACTGTCAAGGTCATGAAACACAAGGTAAGTTTAGGAAACTCTCACGGCCAAGAGGAGCCTACGAAGATGTGACAGCTAAAGGTGATATGGTATCCTGGATGGGATCCTGGGACAGAAAGAGGTCATTAGGTAAAACCCAAGGAGATCTGAATAAATATGGATTTCAGTTAATAAGAAACTGTCAATACTAGTTAATTAGTTGTTAATAGAAGATGGTAAGAAGAGGGGAAATTAAGTCTGGAGGGCATCTTTACAATTTTTCTGTAAATCTATAACTTCTAAAATAAAAATATATTTTAAAAAATGACCAGAAGTTAAAGTATGTCAAAGCGTAATTGCTTAGCATTTCTATAATTATCTAGTATAAAAAGCAAAAATGAAAACAAGCATCAAAGTTAAGAAAATCATTTATACTAACAGAGAATTCATTTTACCATATATACATACTCCATATAGCACCATACAGAGAAAAGAGCAAAACAAAAATTTCTCAGCACACGAAAACACAAAGAACATGCCCAAGGCTTCAAAGATGAAGAGTCCTCTGATTCCCACCCCAGAGCTCTTGCCTGGGGGCCAAGTTGCCTTCTTTCCTTTACTCCGTCTTAAACAGATTAGAGAACTGTTGTGAACATCAGTGCATTTTTAATCCGGGAGGCACACTGGGTACCTGATTATGAAACAAAGATATGTTTATAGACCAGGAAGCTCAACACAGAGATACCACTGTACTTCAGCGAGGCAAATGATAAGGATACAGAAAATGTATGGATATGTGTGTATAGAGAGAAAGGGAGAGAGAGAATGGGGAAGTTTATCTTTGCTCAAAACGTATAATGCCATATTTTCAGAGCTTTAAATCTCCATACTCCTTTCCGTTTAGGCTGTTATC
The DNA here is from genome assembly GCF_009762305.2 of Zalophus californianus. Lineage (NCBI taxonomy): Eukaryota > Metazoa > Chordata > Mammalia > Carnivora > Otariidae > Zalophus > Zalophus californianus. The sequence goes on from NC_045597.1 coordinate 150,316,404, forward strand.
TTTACCCTTTCTGATTTTTGTATTAAGTCTTATTATTCACTGTAGAAGTTTAATATACACTAGGAAAAACAGTGTGTGGTATCAGAAGAGCCAGCTCTACTAATTACTGGCAGGGACACCTTGAAGTTATTTCTTTTCCTAAGGCTCGATTTTTCCAATTTAAGAAGTAGGTTTAATAATTCTCACCTCAAATAAAATGAGATAATCTACATTAAAAAGTGTAAACTGTTAAGCATGACATAAATATTTCTTGTTGGTTGACCTAATTCAAATATTCTAAAATGCACTAAAAAATCACACCTTGCCCATTTGAGATTTAAATATATTTTTAATAACAAATAATTATTCTTTTATTGAATGGAACTATAAAATAGCCAGATGTATTCCTTTTAATAGAGACGTGCTGAAAGTAAGGTATTCTGGGAATTAAAGCAGGATTGACAGGCAGAGAGAGGGTAGATGAGTAACATGAGCTAAGGACTCCCGATGGTTTAGTGTGGGTGAAATAAGCTGGAAATGTAGTGTGCAACAGATTATATTGCATAATTAGCATGCTTCAGGTCACCAGTAATAATAAGAACCATTTATTAAGTGTTTATTCTATACAAGGCATTTTTCGGATGTTATCTAATAAATGCTCAAATTTTTATTTGAGGTAGGAATTATTTTCCTATTTCCCCATATTACAGATACAGGGACTGGGGCTCACAGGGGCCAACGATTTCCCCAAAGTAGTGAAGAGTCAGTTGTCAAAGCCTTATTTATGTGACTGCAGAAGGTGTGTTCTTCACATAACCTCGGCCAACAGCTATGTAGTTAGTATATAGTAGAGTGCCCTTCTGACTAGGATGATTTATTTGTGGCTCTGGTTAGAGATCTCCTCTCACCCAATAAATAAAATAAGTTTATACAGTCACATGGGTCACACGGTTAAAGCAACATTTAAAGTTAACAAATTCTCTTCTCTCAACTCTCCCCTGAATTCTTGAAATTCACCAGTGCTGCAGAGAAAGACTGAAATGCCCTGCTAACTTTCCTCTGGATTCTTAAGGTGTATTCTGACCCATAAAAAAAGTTAACTGGCCAGTTAATTGGGTCAGAGTTTATAGGATTTAGTAGTGAAGCTATCTCTTTTAAAATCTTTAAAAATCCAGTTGTCCAATAATATTTCAGTTACTTAATTTCATAATGAAGTTTTTATGTCAAGGATCAAAGACCAAAAGTTAAGCTTCAGGATACTAAGGAAAGAACTTGAGATATTTTATGGACAATCATTGTACAGATAGTATCAAACTTTTCTCTGGAGTCTCTTACATCTCATGCTAAGTGATAATATAAATTTGATGTAATTAATAGCTAGAGTTTTCCCTAATCTATGTAAATATTAAAAACATTTTAGATGTTTTAGAAAGTATTTATTTAGATGATTTAGATAGAATAGTACAGACTATTCTAAAAGATTTAAATTAAAACTATATTTTGATGGTTAAAAATAATTTTAAACCAAAAATCTCTTTAAAATAGTAAAATTCTTTTGACTACTTTCCAACTAAATATGTCTAAATATTTATAATTCTCCCCAATTCCTTTTTTTTTAATTTTTGAGATAAATGCTTGTAAGTAGACTGTAGATTAGGATCTTCCATTTGGCATCAATGAGCTCACCATAATTGTAATTTTTCTGTATTTGTGTATATCGTGTACCATTATTTATGTGTATTTTCCATTAAAATCTATTTTAAGTTGACTCTTCCATTTTTTAAGCTTTAAATTTTTAAGCTTAGTTCTAAACAAAGCTCAGATTTGATAAGCTATATAGTTTTTCCTAACATACATGTCAACACCAAACTTGCCAAAAATTAAATGTTGTATACTACCTAAAAGTATCTCATGTAGCACTGAGACTAATGTCTTATGCTTTGGGAAACATTCCCATAGATCATAGAATTTTAGAGTGTAAGTAATTTTTAAAGTCAGCTTATAACAAATAATCCTTTCATAAAAAATAATACTTTAAACCTATACTGAGGAGATTATATTTTTTAATGCTACCTCAGCACTATATACTTGCTTTACTTATAATAATGCATGGGACCTAGGCTTAATAACTGAGTGCACATATTAGGAACTCAATAATAATTATTGTTATATTCATAAATATTCACTAAGGAATTATAACTTAAATCATTATTATACATTCCATTTCCTCAGCTTTCAGAGCACTTATCCTCAGATTTTATACTCACATAGAGTCAACTAGAAATTTTGCTCCATACTTCACCTTGTTCATTTTTCCCTTTCTTTCTGCTTTCAAGATCACAGACATCCTGCAGATTTCATTCTACTGTTGCTACCCTGCAATCTATTTTAAATGTAGCTACTAAAACTGTCTTCTTAAGTGGCACTTCAACCATGTCACCTTTCTCAAACCTCAGCAGTTGCCCTCACTATGCTCTGCCCCAACAACAAATTCATCCACACCTTCAGAACTGTGTCCTTTTCTTCACTCTGATCGTTCCTCACACCTTACAAACTTCATCTACTGTTCCCTTATCTGTCTGTGAACTGGCCTCCTCATTCTCTTAAATGTTATTTTGTATGCTAATTAAAAACCTAGATTAAATAGGGGCGCCTGGGTGGCTCAGATGGTTAAGCGTCTGCCTTCGGCTCAGGTCATGATCCCAGGGTCCTGGGATCGAGTCCCACATCAGGCTCCCTGCTAGGCGGGGAGCCTGCTTCTCCCTCTACCTCTGCCTCTCTCTCTCTCTCTCTCTCTCTCTCTAACTCTCATGAATGAATAAATAAAACATTAAAAAAAAAAAAAACCTAGATTAAATAAATAAATAAATCCTTTTCACATCAGCCACAACTACCCATGTCTCTCTCACAGTTTCGTGACCCATAATATTCCTTCAGTTCTCAGCCTCTGGCTTCATGCCACACAGAATATGCCTAGAGTAAGTACTTCCTAGACTACCAAGCTTCCTATTACTTGCATCTGCACCACTTGTTTGGAGGGCTGCTGTATATTGTTGCAGCTTGTACACTTCACAAAGTCTCCAACTGAGGGAGCCAGTGGGAGCGACATTCATTCCAAGCTCCGCACCTATTGGAAGGAGGGAGGACTTTTTGTTTGCACAAGGGTACTACTCTCCACTTGCCTAGGGTCACGCAGAGGCGATGCCTTCTCCAATTCACACCAAAGCTATGTAAAGGCTAGACTTGACCCTGGAGTCAAGGTTAATACTTCACACTGTAGAATTTTCCCCTAACTTAATCGCTTCCTAATCTAGTCTCTCCCACATTCTCTATTAGAGTGAGGCTTCTTTGAAGGCTTGAATGCAGTCTTCATTCAACAACTAGGTCCTGAATATCCATTATGTCCCTTATACTTTACAAAATAAAACAAAAACAAAGAATCTTGTTATCAAACAACTTAAACTCTAATCAGAGAACCAAAGCACACAGGCGAAACATTCAAACCACCATACACTTTGATTTCCGGTGAAGACTAGTGCTCCCGGCAATGAAAGAGAGATACATGAATATTAGATTAACCAGGAAAAACTTCACAGAGGAAGCAGGTCTTCAACCAGCTTTTGAAAAAAGAGTAAGATGTGGCCAGGCTAAAGAAAAGAATGAAGACATTACAGCACCATGGAAAACATCCCACAGGTGGAATGTCACAGGTACAGTGTGTTCAGTCTTTAAAAACATATAGCTGGAGAATGCAATTCTTAAAGAATTTGACATTATAATGAAGATTAATATATTAGGGATCATCAGGGTAGAATTTTAGGTCCAATCTGTTTCCCAGATCTTTAGGGGAGGGAGAAAAAAAACCCCTAGTGTTTGTATTTATCATCTGCAAACCAGATGGTTATGGAAAGGGGTGCGGGCTCTCAAAGACATTCTTCCCCTGTAAGAAGCATGTTGCTATGATGTAAGACTCTTGAGCCTCTAAAAACAGTAAACTCAAAAGCACTTGAGGGCTTTCCGAACAATTCAAAAAATCAAAAGAGAGATAAAGAAAAAATATGCAGTGTGACACAGACTGAAAAAAAGGAATCTCAGTTTCAGTAAGTGAGTACCCAGTTGGGAATTTGCTTACTTTTACCTAGTTAGGGGAGCAAAAGCTTTATTTTTGAGCAAGAGTTTTCTTAAAGGGGAGGAAGGAAAAACAAATAATGAGTGCTTGTTTATTGCAAATGTTGAATTAGAAAACTGGACAGTGATTTTATAAATATATCTCTAGCTTCATAAGGACTCAGTAGGCTGCAATGTCCTCATAACTCCACAGTGCTGAAAGACTGGGACCAAAAATAGATAAACAAATATAATATATAGGATTATTTTTCAAATAATCTCACTGAATGAATTCCATGAGCCATCTTATTAAATTTTAAAAATACACACATTTCTTATCAGGTTTTTCTAAATCATAATGAACTTGGAAAATGGTAAGTGGTTATAATTTCAACAAATAATGTGAAACACTAGATACACTATCGAGTCTGGATGAGTAGAATATCCTGAGCAGTAAGTACAGTTTGAACACTGAGCAGCCCTGACATGCTGATGTAAAAGAAGAATTCTCCATTTGGTTCTGAGTAGGAACAGATGCCTCTTTTTCTTTTAGAGAGGAAATTACATTCTACATAAGAGGAACTCTGCACTGCCAAATTAATAAGATAAGAAATTTATTTCACCATCTCCTGGAATACATTAGCACGCAATTTCCCTACTGTTACTCTTACTGAACTAGCGCTTTTTTGAGTTTGGAACCTCATGGAAAGCTGAGCTAATCTAGTCCACAACCAGCATTACCCTCAGAGCATTGAAGAATTCTTTTTAAATCTCTACATTATGGAACAATGGAAGCCATGCACTTCCTTATCCCAGATTCTGAATAAGTGGGATATAAGAGGACTTAAGGATTCTTGCATACAGAAAGCATTAGAAATACTCCAAGGGTACTATAAATTCAATAGATATATTACTTAAGTGAAATAATGTGAAAAAAAATCACATCAGAAATTAAGAATAACTTATTCCTTGAGCATCTTTTTCTTGTTTGATATTTTTCCATAGGTTCAAGGCAGTGTTCACTGAATTTCTATATAATAGTAAATATATAGTAATGCACATATTGCTCACTAAAATCATGCAACTAAGCTGAAAATATAAAAGATTCTTTCCTAAAACCCCAAGTATTTATTGAATATCCATTACAGTAGCGCATACTATGTAGGTGCTATACTGAATTCCATGAACACAAAGTGAATTAAGACATCATCCCTCCTTTGAGATTTACAGGCTAATAGAGGAGGTCAGCTCACAAATAATCAGTTATAATAGTGCAACGGTTACATGTAGGAATAGAAGTATGTACTGGATGTTATGGTAGCTATAGGAATGAGATTCAAATCAAATAGTTTGCAATTATGCATAGTTATTTGGATCACATACTAAATTAGAAACTCTATGAAGGCAAAAGTTTTATCTGCACTTATACCACTGTATAATCAGTGTCTACTATGTTGCCTAGATAATTGCAGGCATTTAAAAAATTATTGTCAGGTAATGAGCTAAAGATTTCATTCCGTAGGATTTCTATGGGGCAAGTACAATATTTTAAAGAAAAGAATATATCTGATAAGTTACTGATCAGAGATATCCTGTATGAAAGGTGAGCTCAGGCTATAAAAATGTATAAGATAAGGAAAAAAAATGATTTTTTTCTCTGAGAAGAAAGATAAGGAAGAAAAAAGAGAGATAGAGATAGGGACACAGAGACAGAGAGAGAGAGAGGGGAGAGAGAGGAGTGAGGAAGGATGGGGTAAGAAAATAATTGAGATCTTAGTCCTTAATAATGTGACCCTTTTTTGGAACCCTAAATCTTCAATTCAATTATTAAATCCTCAAAGACTTGGCATGAATGGCTTTTATTGGGTATATGAGTGAGGTGCTGACTCTCACATCTGGACTCACACAAGGCAAGAGAGTACAATTACACAGAAGGCAAAGGATCATGGACTTAGGGGAAGTTAACATGCAATTTAACTGGAAAGTGGCTGACAGCTAACATTTTGGTTATAGTGAAGACATTTTCATTACATTTGAATATATATGGAAGATGAAGAAGATGGGAAAAAGTCTTCCAGAAAGATCTGGGAGAAGGTACAAAGTTGTGAAATGATGCCATTTAGGAAGAATTATACTGGGAAAGAAAAGAAAAAGCTCATGTGGGGAGTAAATGAAGACAGTGTAATTAGGAACCAAATTATTAAAATCCTTGGTTGTTAAACTAAAGAATTTGAAACTATTCTCAATGTTATAGGGGACCATTTTAAACAAAATAATCAGAATAGTATACAACAATTAAGAAAGTGAAGATATCTAATAAAGTAATAATAACGTGGATTTATATTGTCATTTTCACATAGGCAGATAGTATACACGTTGGAATGCAAAAATACAGACCATTACAGACATCTGCTTGCTAGACCTGAATTTTCAACATCAAGGCAGATTTGAGCAGGAACTGATGCAGGCTGTATCACGGCTACCCATTTCTGTGTACTAATTGTTTACAATTCAGCTCAGCATTTGGGCAAAAGAAGGAATGCTATATAAAATCATTTAAATTTAGGAAAGGGAGCTTAGGAAAATGTGGTCATTATAAAAAAGTAAAAAGGAATAGTTTAAAATAAAATAAACCACAGAAAGTCTGGAGACTATTTTAAAATACACCATTAGAAGCCCAAGATGAATTTTTTGTCATGAATCATAAAAACAAGCCAGATGCAAAAAAAAAAAAAGAAAGAAAGAAAGAAAAAATGCTTTCACAGCAAATTGGTACAGTAAAAGCTGACTTCGCAGAGAGAAATTGGCATAAACTTTAAAGATTTCCAAATCTAAGGGAAAAAAGGAAGCCTCCTAAATGTGACAGATCAGATACAATTAAAAATTAGGCAGACCAGAAAAATATTTGCAAGACTATCTTACAAGGAACTTCAAAGCCAATAGTGAAAAGGATCCTTAAAAATGTTAAAGAGAAAGAATCCAAGTGCAGAAAACAAAGGAATCCTAAACATAAAAATAGTACATTGGGGAATACTCAAGGAATGTTTAGCTATTTTCTGTTTTGGTTGGTTTAATCATTTGAAGATTTCAACACCTAAACTGTATATTGAGGTAGGCATGTCAGAGGTGCCAAAGTCAAATTGCCAAAAACACATTAGGTGTTTCATTTATTAGGAAATATGGCACAGAAAAAAAATCTGTGATGCTATATCTACACAAAAACTATGGAAGAGTTAAGAGTGAAATGTTGAATATGGAGTCAAGACATGTTACCTGTCAATAACAAACTATACCAAGCCAGAGAAGGTAAATTCTCATGACTCCATTCATAAACACAGAATCCAGTGAAGACCTTGGCAATCTAAGACTCATTTCATCCAGGCAATTTTATGGAATCTGTTATAAAGTGGAGGATAACTATGTACTTCACTAAGGACTCACAGAGGAACCACGGTCATGGAAGAGGAAATGATGCTTGACTAACCTATTAGAGTTGTGAAGCTAAGTAAGCATTTGGACAGGAGAGAACTGGTGGATGTAATTTATTTGTATTTTCTAAAAGTCTCTGACAAAGTTCATACCAAAACTACTTGAATGTTGAGTCACCATGGGATTTAGGAAGATGTTCTGACATGCATAAAGAGCCAGCTTAGAGTCAGGAAACAAAAAGTAGGGCCAAATAAATATCTCCTCAGGTAGAAAAATTCAAATGCTAGAATCTTCCAAGAAGTGGAACGCTATAACTTCTCTAGAAAAAGCTATGCCCATACAATTCCCTAGACTTGGGGCACGTGGGTGGCTCAGTCAGTTGGGCATCTAACTCTTGATTTCAGCTCAGGTCATGATCTCAGGGTCCTGGGACTGAGCCCCACACCAGGCTCTATGCTCAGCCGGGAGTCTGCTTAAGGATTCTCTCCCTCTGCCCGGCCCTCCCTCTCCCGTGCATGCTCTCTCTCTCTAAAATAAATAATTAAATCTTAAAAAAAAAAAAGAATTCTCTAGACTTACATATAACATCAGAGTGATTTTTACCTTTGAGTCTGTCCACAAGCCTTCGCCAAAATTCTAGTACCCCAGCAAGTTCTCATGAGTAAGGGGATGAGAGAAGAATAGGAGGGGGTCAGGAGGAGAAGGAGAAGTTTCATCTCCTCTCTGAAGATTTTTGGCCTCTATCAAATGAGCTGCTAGGGAATTCTTGAGCATTTTATCACAAATCCTTAGAATCACTACTGGGCAATCCTAAATCCTTCTAGGAATTAAAAAACCAAATTGTGAATGATTATCAAAAAGTTCTATGATGCTCTTAGTAGACAAACAAAGGACTAATGAACTTCTTCAGAGAAAATATACTTACATTCATATGAAAATAAATTTCTATTCATTGGGTGGTGGGGGAATCCAAATTTCCCCTTAGATGACATGCTACATTATGATGGGAAAGACTCAGAAAAATAATCTGAGTTTCTTCATAGTTCACCCTGAAGATAATCTGGCAAGATCTTAGTTTAAAAAGCCAACATATTCGTGAAGAGAGAAATATACATAAAGTAGTCTTTGATATTTAACAAAGTCATAATATAGCTGAGCCTAGAAAACGTCATGGGACTTAGGTTGCCACTGCTAAGGAAAGATACATAGAGATAGAAAGAATCCAGTGAAAGGCAAGCACAAACCCAAGGGAGGTAAGCAATCTGAATAAATCCACAGAGAAGATGTGAGGCTTCCAGACTGAGAAAATGAAGTCAGGAAGAATGTGATAGGCCAGCGAAGTGTACTAAGTCTTGGAGGGGGTCAACTGAGACTGAAAAGATGTAAATAGAGGAGTAAAAAGAAAAGAACATTACAGAGTTGGTATTAAACATAAAATCCATATTGCCCTCCAATATGGTGATAGAAAATTATAAAATACTGCAATGACCAAGATTTAGCTAAACCTAGGAATACCAGACAAGGTATAAATATATTTGGAAGTACTTTTAAAAGTCTTTTACCCCTACATATTCTGGAGTCATAAATTTAGCTGAATCTTTATTTTTCTGCAAAGAATCTTCACTGCACAAATTTGATCCCATATAAGGATTACTAGTTCATATAGATCATGGTCTTAACCAAAGATGGAATTCCTAAAGTGTGTGAAGTTCCTTTTAATTGTGATATGGTCTTCTATAAGAAATACTGATTGCACTCTATAGAAGTTTGAAGTATGGAAAATGTTATGCCTCCATCAAGGCAACTTCACTCTCTTCTTATCAAAAAGAAAACTTGATACTAAATTTTAGGTAAAGATTTTCTCATCGTCTTTTATTTTACGGTATTTTATGAAATCTTTTTTTGTTGTTTCAGAAACTGGTGATGAAGACAACTAGAACTAAATTTCTACAAACTTCAAACAAGATTGTTTTAGAAGTGAAATAAATGCAGTAATACTTGCTGATTAATAACCTTGTTAGATTGATATTTGATTGATTACTAAAATTTTTGGTTTTCCACAATCTAAAATAAATTACTTACTAGTATATTTAATTCTGGATCTAAATTCCATTTAGTTCTAAAAGTCTGTGATTCTTTTAATAGATGAAATGCAATATCATTTGCAGAGGTCTAACAGAATAAAAACTAATATAATCTTTACATTTAAAAAATAAGAATGAATCTACCATACTATTAACCAAAGAAATAAATCACACATGATAAGAGTCAATTACAAAATTAAATTGGATTTGGCTAAATATCAACATATTCTGGAAATACATAAAATGAAGAAACTATAGGTACATTAAAAATGACTTTTTTTCCAGTGGGTTAAGATCTACAATCTATATTTCCCCTTTGCTTTTTAAGTATTTGGTGGTTTCAAGATAGTTTGGAAGGCTAGCATTAGAAATTTCTATTATCAAATCATTAACCTTCAGAATAAAATGTGGCCTTCTATGCCAATATTCCTCTTCCATAGTCAAATTTTTCTAGAGAAAAAACTCCATGATAACGCTTATTGAAATAGAACCTTTTATTCAGTGTTCTTTGTAAAGTCTTAGTAGAAACTTAAACATACACTTTTCCCAAAAATGATATATGTCCTATATGGCCATGTAATTTCAAGCTTAGTGCAATGCAAGGGCTTTAAAATCCCTCTGTGAAGTATATTTTATGTGTATCCTCAGTTGTTATGGTTTGCTTTAATTTATGTAATTATGTATGAGGTCAATATGGAAAACTAGCCCTCACTCATTACTGGCAAACATTCCTGAACAATGTGTGTGCCTCCAGGAATCAAACTAACAGGCTCACAGAACACAGCAAGGTCAAATGAAAGCAACCAATTGTTCAGCCACTAAACGGTTGTGATTGTTTCCTATATTACAATTGTACTTTGGAGATGGCTTAACAGGCAATAAATTACATCCAAAATGCTCTCAGATGACAAGCAAACAGCAAAAGAGTTCAGCTAACTGTCACATATCAGACCACAAACACAAATCTGATTCTGTTAGGTCAATATAAAAATCTTGAGACACAATGCATAGAAGGGATTTCTATTTGAAATTTAGTCAACTAAAATCCTTTGGGACAAAAATATTTGAAGATGTAAATTTTAAAGTCCCATAAAAGTTTTCAAAGATTCAAATGTTAATTTTCAATGTTAGTATCTCTGTCGTCTACCATTAATTTTCATCTTATAAGGAAATCAACCTAAACCAGGCTTGCATTTCATCACCTCCATTAAAAAAAAAAAATCTTTGAAAGATAAAGAGTTTCATATATATAATAAATGTTTCATGAGATTCATTGAAAACTCTATTCTCAGATCTTTGTTCTGGAATGAACTTATGGAGCTTGCCTTTGGCTTCTTGAACATGAGATTCATTTACACAGATCATCAGAAGAAAACAAGAAGCTATTTAGTCCAATGTCTTACGAATCCCTTCTCTAGCATCCCTGACTATAAAGCTTCTGCTTGGTTACTTCCAGAGATGGAGAATTTCCCACCTCGATGGGAGCCCATTCTATTTTCAGTTAGGTCAAATGGTTAAGATCTTCCACAGGGAATTCCACATGGCATTTTGGAGAGTGTGTCTATGTATAAACACCGACCAGTACTCTTTACTGTAATTCAATCAACATATCATGGATTACCTGGCAGCCAAAATCGACCTACCTACACTTTCAACTATATGGAGCTACCTTGGTCTGTTGGAGTTATAAGAAATGTCTAATTCATTTCCACACAGAAGATTCTGTCAAATATTTTAAGACACACTAACAGGGGCCCTACCCTCTTATCTTCCTTTCTTATCTTCTGTGATATGAACTCAATTACTTCACCCATTATATTACAAAAGAATGATCATATTCTCCCCTGGACATACTTCCAAAATGTACTTTCTTTAAACTAAAAGGATCTCTATGGCAAATGGTGTTGGGGTCAGTCCCAAAATTGTTTTACGGTTTACATTTAATAAAGGCATAATGACAAATGAAGCAATCCTCAGACTGAAGACACTTATAATCTAGATAGCAGATCCTCTCAAGAAAAGCAATAATGAAAATAATTGTGCTTTGACTGCCTTATTTTCTATTATATCCATGACTAAAGACATGAATGCATGGCAAAGGCTTAGAGAAGTGATGGTCTAGATAACCTGCAAATTAAGTAAATACCTGACATTGAGCTATTGCTTTTATAAGATTCCATTTCAGTTACCTTACTCCCCTTCCACAATGAGTTGCCAAGGTGTGTTTAAATTAAAATCTATGATTCAACAGTCTTGCACAATTCACAGCGCTCACCATGGCACAATTGGAGGGGGAGATGAACCATGAGAGACGATGGACTCTGAAAAACAAACTGAGGGTTCTAGAGGGGAGGGGGGTGGGGGGATGGGTTAGCCTGGTGATAGGTATTAAAGATGGCACGTTCTGCATGGAGCACTGGGTGTTATACACAAACAATGAATCATGAAACACTACATCAAAAACTAATGATGTAATATACGGTGATTAACATAACAATAAAAAAATTTAAAAATTTTAAAATCTAAATTAAAATCAAGGTGTGTTTTAATTAAATTAAAAGCAAGACCATAAAAACACATATTCCTCTATAACTGTTTCTTACGTTCTCAACTTCAAAACCACTAGAGTACCTTCTCAAATTTTACTCTCTATAATTATTTTCAAAGCTCTGCCATAACTGAGCTTTTTCAACTGACTGCACACATCTTACATACTTCTCAATGGCTTTGGTAAAACTATACCCCGGTAAGAATGGATAGAACAGCGATTTTTATTTTAAAAGCCACTTTTTTTTTTTAATCACGTAACTATGGAGTCCACCTGAAAACTGTATTGTTGGGTATGTGATCCTAGTATTTACTTTAGAAAGAGATCTGTGATGTTCCTTTGTTTGCTGAAGAGTCTTGAAAAGACAAAGCCTTATAATTCAAGGCATAAAATTGTTTCCAAACTTCTAGGAGAATAAAAAAGCATAATAATCTAGTATAGAAGAAAATTTGTATTAGGTAAGGAAAATCTCATTGGGCACATTTATTTAAGTATCTGTAGTACAAATAAAAGCTAAGAAATTTTGTAAGCTTAATCCATACCACACATTGTGTTAAATGTTTTAGGTGCTCTCTTGTTTGAGAAAGGAAGTAGGTAAGCGGTGACTCTCATCCCATTTTACAGATGAGGTAACTGAGGCTTGGTGAGGTTAATTGTCCTGCTCAAAATCACATAGCACGAGGTAGCCTGAGATATGGATTTGTTGCAACAGGACTTTAGAGGCCCCACTCTTAGGAATGTTCTATATACCTCCCTCCCTTGGACCAAGCAAGTGCGGGTACTGGGGCTGAGACAAATACACAGAAATAAAAGTGATCTCTATCCTTTAGTCACTAAGGAGAGAGAGTCAAGTAATGACAGTGCAATGTGAACAGAAAAATGCAAAATTTCAGAGAACTGACATAGGAGTCATTTACTCTGTTTTATGTGCTTTGACACACATGATCTCATTCAATCCTCACACACCATGAAGTAGTCAGAGCAAGTATCTTACCATCTACGTTTTATAGATTTAGAACCTGAGGCCCAGTGGGTATGATTTAAAGTAGAAGATCAGGCAGCTAATGGATGGAGGCACTAGGATTTATGCTGAAAACTTCCAACTCCAAGTATAATATTATTATAAAGTCAGCATACTAAGATTAAGCCAGGACACCAAAAAATTCTGAATTGTATCTCTGTGATGTTTCTTCAGAGAAAATAGGATGACAAAGGGCAGGGAAGCTAATGTGCTAATTTGAAATGGCAGGGAGATCAACACACAGTGTAGCTCCATTGAAAATTTAGACTTCAAAGCTTCCCCAGTAAATTCACAGTGGAACACAGCCAGATGTCCAGGTGTGGAATGAGCTAGTTCCCCACAGGGATCTCTTCCTGTTATCCTGGCTCCTATTACTCTGCCCCTTGGGAAAATAGTTGGGAGTATGAATTAGGTTTTTAGGTTCCAACTCTTGCAGGGGTTGGCCTTTTGGAAGAATCTGGCTTTTTCTGGTCCAGGGCCAGGCTTAGCACAGAGATTGGAAAAAAAAAAATCTCTATTTCAGAAAAGATCTGGGAGAGAGAGTGTTGTAAATGGAAGGGGGAGAAATCAAAATGATTTAGAAATGAAAGTCCGGGACACCTGCGTGGCTCAGTCGGTAAAGTGTCTAACTCTTGGTTTCGGCTTAAGTCATGATCTCAGGGTCATGATCTCAGAGTTGTGAGAAGTGAGATGGAGCCCCTCAGGGGGCTGTTTGGTCAGTGAGGAGTCTGCTTGTCCCTCTCCCTGCCCCTGCTTGCACTCACTTGCATGTGTTCTCTCTCTCTCAAATAAATAAATAAATAAATAAAATCTTAAAAAAAAAAAAAAAAGAAATGAAAGTCTAAGATCTGACCAAGATGTGGAGGCAGATGGAGAATTTCATTTATCTTCAATTGCATGGAACTGGTTGGGTAGTTTGGGATGACAATTAATAGTCTGCATTTTAAAGATTTTATTTATTTGAGAGAAAGAGAGAGCGCTGTGGGGAGGGGCAGAAGGAGAGGAAAAGAGAAAGAATCCCAAGCAGACTCTTCACCCAGGATGGAGCTTGATGGGAGGGCTTGATCTCATGATGCTGAGATGCTCAACAGACTGAGCCACCCAGGCATCCCTACAGTCTGCATTTTAAAATCAACACACAGGTTAAAAAAATGTTGGAGTAAAAGAAGCACCTTGGATATTCAGTGTGTAAAAGAAAATATTCCATTGAGGATGGATGTTCATTTTCGCATTTTCTTTTTTTTATTATGTTATGTTAATCACCATAGATTACATCATTAGTTTTTGATGTAGAGTTCCATGATTCATTGTTTGCATATAACACCCAGTGCTCCATTCAGTACGTGCCCTCTTTAATACCCGTCACCAGGCTAACCCATGCCCCCACGCCCCTCCCCTCTAGAACCTCAGTTTGTTTCTCATAGTCCATAGTCTCTCATGGTTCGTCTCACCCTCTGATTCCCCACTCTTCATTTCTCCCTTCCTACTATCTTTTTTTTTTAAACATATAATGTATTATTTGTTTCAGAAGTACAGGTCTGTGATTCAACAGGAACAAATAATCTTAAAATTTGTATGGAACCAGAAAAGACCCCGAATAGGAATGTTGAAAAAGCAAAGCTGGTGGCATCACAATTCCGGACTTCAAGCTCTATTACAAAGCTGTAATCATCAAGACAATATGGTACTGGCACAAAAACAGACACATAGATCAATGGAACAGAATAGAGAGCCCAGAAATGGACCCTCAACTCTATGGTCAACTAATCTTCGGAAAGAATGTCCAATGGAAAAAAGACAGTCTCTTCAACAAATGGTGTTGGGAAAATTGGACAGCCACATGCAGAAGAATGAAACTGGACCATTTCCTTACACTACACACAGAAATAGACTCAAAATGGATGAAAGACCTAAATATGAGACAGGAGTCCATCAAAATCCTAAAGGAGAACACAGGCAGCAACCTCTTTGACCTCAGCTGCAGCAACTTCTTCCTAGAAACATCGCCAAAGGCAAGGGAAGCAAGGGCAAAAATGAACTATTGGGACTTCATCAAGATAAAAAACTTTTGCACAGCAAAAGAAACAGTCAAAAAAACCAAAGACAACTGACAGAATGGGAGAAGATATTTGCAAATAACATATCAGACAAAGGGCTAGTATCCAAAATCTATAAAGAACTTATCAAACTCAACACCCAAAGAACAAATGATCCAATCAAGAAATGGACAGAAGACACGAACAGACATTTTTCCGAAGAAGACATCCCAATGGCCAACAGATACACGAGAAAGTGCTCAACATCGCTCGGCATCAGGGAAATCCAAATCAAAACCTCAGTGAGATACCACCTCACACCAGTCAGAATGGCTAAAATTAACAAGTCAGGAAATGACAGATGTTGGTGGGGATGCGGAGAAAGGAGAACCCTCCTACACTGTTGGTGGGAATGCAAGCTGGTGCAGCCACTCTGGAAAACAGTATGGAAGTGCCTCAAAAAGTTGAAAATAGAGCTGCCCTATGACCCAGCAATTGCACAACTGGGTATTTACCCTAAAGATACAAATGTAGTGATCTGAAGGGGTATGTGCAGCCTGATGCTTATAGCAGCAATGTTCACAATAGCCAAACTGTGGAAAGAGCCAAGATGTCCATCGACAGATGAATGGATAAAGAAGATGTGGTATATATATATATATATATAATGGATTATTATGCAGCCATCAAAAGGAATGAAATCTTGCCATTTGCAATGACGTGGTTGGAACTGGAGGGTATTATGCTGAGTGAAATAAGTCAATCAGAGAAAGACATGTATCATATGATCTCACTGATATGAGGAATTCTTAATCTCAGGAAACAAACTGAGGGTTGCTGGAGTGGTGGGGGGTGGGAGGGATGGGGTGGCTGGGTGATAGATATTGGGGGTATGTGCTATGGTGAGTGCTGTGAATTGTGTAAGACTGTTGAATCACAGACCTGTACCTCATTTTCGTATCTTCTTCACCTTTTAGGAAACAATCCCCAGAGAGTGGCCGATATGTAAACAGAATCCATGGTTGCCTATGTGATTCTATTACAAGAGCTCACAAAAAGTCCACCTGGCTAAAAATATCTGATCTATCAGTTTGTCAACATTAGATTCAATTCTCAGATATCTTCTGACAATGTATTTTTCCTAACTGTACAAAAACATGTGAATTCTGGAGGTTTGTCAGAAGGGGCAGATGGGAGGAAAAACTCATTTCTGCATGCACTTCATATACACTATTTCATTTGATTTTCACAACAGGACTTTGGCAATGAGATTATAACTTCCCTTCTACAGATAAAAAAAATTGGACTATTAGGGGCTAAGCAATTCAGTCAAGGTCATCCTGACGGTAAATAATGAACCCAGGACTGGAAGACAAATCTGTTTGAGTCCAGCCACGCAGGTTTTACTAACCCCATAATATCTAACAAACATATTACCTGGGAAGAGTTTCCCTGATTTACATACTGACATCAATCTTTACAGGAAAGATAATGAAGGTAGAGGAAGGGGTGAGTGGCACGTAAAGCAGTGATAAACATGTGTGTGCATCCCACGACAGAGGCAAACATGCTTTCATGACATGCAATGAATTGGGGTTCTGAATTTTGCTCTCTTGGCTCACCCATCTTCCCTGTATCTATACTTTCTGGGTTCTGTTTGCTTTGCCTGCCATGTGCCTGATCCCACTTACATCAGTGCTTCACATCCCTTCTGGTTGTTCTGGCAAGACATGTTTCAGTTTTCTGTAGCAGTAGCCAAAACAAGCATTTCAACATCTGGAAATCATCCTCCATCACTTTCACTGGTAAGATACATTTGCCTTAAAAGGTAGTTCCCATATAGACCCCCTCAGATTCCACATTACCTTTGAGTAAGAGCTCTCCAATATTCTCTGGTTACATTGGAACCCACTGACTGCAAACTCTGGCACTTTCTATCATGTTAGTAATGACATATTTTATGAATCAGTGTTATAACATCCTGAAGTTAAAATAGTTTAAAAGGAAAAAATTAAAACAAATGATCAAGCAAACAAAAGAGCACACACACACACATGCACACACACACACACACACAAATTCTCTGGATTCCTTAATGGAGACAACCATACCGGAAACTATTTTTTTAATCCATAAGATATGATCATTGAAAATCAATACCACTAATATAAACTGCAAAAGAACAATGAAATGAATATATAGAAAAAACAACAAACATACACTATCAACATAAAGTTCTAGTTCAAGACTTATCAGTAGAAGGACTTAAAGTTTACTAAAGATGAGCCTCTTTTGCTAGGTAAGCCATAATTCACGACGGCTACCATTACTTCTTCCACTGAAGCGAGTTGTGTTTTTGCCAGGATGAATCAGTTCCACAAAATGACCAGAGACTTACTGCTTTGCATTTTGCTCCTTCTGCCTGCAATGCCCCTTCCACAGCCTTTCACATACCCAATTCCTTCTGATCCAGATCTTCACACAAACCGAATCCCCTTATGTAAAGTAGTCCACTCTCCAGAACAGCACTGTCC
This sequence comes from Zalophus californianus, assembly GCF_009762305.2. NCBI lineage: Eukaryota > Metazoa > Chordata > Mammalia > Carnivora > Otariidae > Zalophus > Zalophus californianus. The sequence goes on from NC_045597.1 coordinate 150,334,142, forward strand.
AAGAGAACTTTCTGTGATGATGGAAATGTTCTACTATCTAAACTATCCTATTCAATAGTCACAAGCCACACTGGCAGTGCTTAGATTTTAATTAATTTAAATTTAATTTAATATAAGTAGCTGTAAGTGGTTAGTGGGTATTATACTGGACCACACAGCTCCAGATCTTACTTTGTTTTAATTCTTTTATGCCAATTATTATAAAAAATTATCTATTTTTTAAAATATTTTGTTTATATATTGTCTTATCATGTTGTATTAATTTTCATTTGTTGCTGTAACAAACGGTCATAGACTTAGTGGCTTAAAGACAACACCAATTTTTTATCTTATAGCTCTGGAGCTCAGAAGTCCCAGATGAGTCTCACTGGCTAAAATCAAGGGGTTGGCTTTCCTCCCATGGGTGTTAGTATGGAATTCATTGCATTGCCTTTGTCAGCTTCTAGAGGCTACCTGTATTCCTTGGCTCATGGCTCCATTCCAGCTTCAAAACCAGTGACATCAGGCCCATCCATCTCATACTGCTGTCTCTGGTTCTTCTATCCAATTTCCCCTCCCACTTTTATATTGTATTCATTTCTTACTGCAGTTGTAACAAATTACTACAAATTTCCTGGCTTCACACAAATTTATTATCTTACAGTTCTAAACATCAGAAGTCTGAAATGGGATACAATAGGCTAAAATCAAAGTGTCAACTGGGCTGCACTCTCTCTAGATGCCCTAGAAGAAAATTCATTTACTTTGTCTTTTCCGGCTTTTAGAGGCCATTTGCACTCCTTGACGTGTGGACCCTGCCCTAATTTTTATAACCAGCAGAGTAGCATCTTCAAATCTCTCTCTCTGATTCCGACCCCTGCTTTCATTGTCACATCTTCTTTTGCAACTGCATTTCTTCTTCTTCCTTCTGATTACATTGGGCCCACCCAGTTAATGCAAGTTCATCTCCCTCTCTTGTAGTCAGCTGATGAGTCTCCACAATGCCACCCATAAACTTAATTATCCCTTGCCGTGTGAGGTAACACATTCCCGGTTACAGGGATTAGAGCATGGGCATCTCTGGAGTGCTGTTAATTGCCAACCACACCCTACAGGAGAATTCCAGTTCCATGTGGTCAGGGGCCTGCTCACTGCTACAGCCCCAGAGCCAGGGAATGTGGCTGTCACATGGCACTTGATAAAATACTTGTTAAATAAATGAATTGTAAGTTTCCTTTTTTAGGGAAATAATTCTTGGCTATGGATATTGAAGACTGTAGAATTTTAAAAATAAGAGAATAAAAAACACCATAAAATTATAATTTATATTACATTTGAAAACAAACCAATATATTGTTTCTTCTTTTCAACATATTTTTCCTTTCAGAAGGACTTGCCAAGACTTGGAAGTTCCAAATATGCTCAGTTTTCTGATATATATTGATGGCCTTGCCCCCATATATTAATTTTATTTTTTTTCCTTTTTTTAAAAAAAAATTTTATCTATTTGTTTGACAGAGAGAGATAGAGAGAGCAGGGAACACAAGCAGGGGGAGTGGGAGAGGGAGAAGCAGGCCTCCCGCTGAGCAGGGAGCCCGATGCGGGGCTTGATCCCAGGACCCTGGGACCACGACCTGAGCTGAAGGCAGACGCTTAATGACTGAGCCACCCAGGTGCCCCCCATATATTAATTTTAAAAGAGTCTGGTTATCCTGCTTTGTTGGAGAGATTGCCCCAATGAGACATATGCATTAAATGAGCAGAATTTTATCACACACTGATGCATTAATAGAAAAAATTAGTTATTTTCGTATACCCCAAACATATATTGATTTGTTTCAACTATATTTTTGTGCCAAATATTTGAATCTGTTATCTAAGAATAAATTCCATTAAAGTGACAGTATAACATCTCATTATCATCTGTAACTTCCAAAACAGCTAGTACAAAATCCAGTACTAATTTACATGAGGAATATAATAAGCATATGCTCTATTAAGTTACTGTAATAATTTGCAATAAAATAGTAAAAATATGATTGAGGATTAGTTGCCATGGTAGCTAAAAAATAACATCTGGTAACAAAATGGAAAATTCGGCCTAGGCAACTGTTAATATGACTACGTAATGGCTCTGACTACCTTCTAATTTTTCACCCATCTCCCCAATGGACAACACTCAGCACTCAGGCTATAATGAAGCAAGCAGTTAAATATTCTGTACTATTTAATGAAAAGTATATATAAATATATAGATATCTCTCTGTCCCATATATATAAATATATGTATACATATAAAGACATAAATACAAATAATGCTAATACGTTTAGATCACATTAAAAGTTGTCCCAATTTGCTAACTTTTAAAAAAATTTGTTTCTTCTGTGTTTATTAAAGCATATACAAATAATAACACATCCAGAAGTTTAACCCAAGACAAAAAGCAAAAAAACGACAGTGGTAGAGAAGAATTGAAAACATGCATTGAGTTAACAGAGCATGTTAAAGACGTTTCAATAAAAAGGTCCAAAAAGATTAGAAATATCATTTCTTCATTCATCTTGAACTTTAATCACACAGTGTTCTGTTATCTTCTTACGCTAGAAGAGGTGATATTTGCACCACTTTGCCAATGTGACTGGACAGACTGGACAGCAAAGAACTCCAACCCAGACTACTGTCTACTTCAAAGTGTATCTCACACATGCCAGTAACAGGAAGTCTGGAATGTAATGTGCTTCGGATGACAAAAATAAAATGTGGGCTAATTCTTCAGTGAACTAGATGTTTTGTGGTATTCTGGCTTGAAATAAAACTTTGCCAAGAGTTAGGTCAAAATGCCCTATTCTCCCTGGTATGTCCTGGTTTGAAGAAACAACTTGCCATTTTTACAATCAAAGAAATGGCTGAAATAATAAACTATTTTTTATCTGATATTAACTATACTATGTGATTATTTCTTTACCTAAATAGGAAAAAAAAGTTTGTTTGTGACAACTAAATTTTTAAAACATTCCCATTCTGGGGGCACCTGGGTGACTCAGTCAGTTAAGTGTCTTCCTTCGCCGCATGATCTCAAGGGTCCTGGAATCCTGGAATCGAGCCCCACTTTGGGCTCCCTGCTCAGTGGAGAGTCTACTTCTCCCTCCCCCTCTGTCCCACCCCCACTCATGCTCGCACTCTCTCTCTAATAAATTTTTTTTTATTTTAAAAATCTTCTAAAAAATTTAAAAAAAAAATTCCCCTTCTATATACTTGCTTTTCCCTCTCTCGATAGACTGAATTCAGTGAGGGAAGGGAGTGTATCTTACACTGGTAAGTGTAAGTGGTACTCCCAGAGCCTTGCACAGTAGCTGGAACACAGAGCATATCCAATAAATACTTGCTGAATTTTAATTAGAAAGTCAAAGTCTTTAGGTCATCATACCAGTAATTAATAGAAGGGTCTCTGAGAATCTGCACTGTAATACCTGACGAGATGTGCAATGACTGACTCCATAGTAATGGCTTTATTGAGTAATTTATGGAAATCTGTGTCATTTTTTATGATAACAAGTATTCTTATCACATATGGATTAAATATCACCAAGCCAAGGTGGATTTTATGCAATTTGCTTATATAATCCACTGATCACAGTCCTCCACTTTTGTACAATACCTCATCAGCACTACAAATTATTTCCTAGCACTAAAAATATTCACACTGCAGAAACACCAGCAGATTGTATCCATCATTTCATTAATAACATCCAATAAGTCCTTTACAAAATAATATAGAACTAAAATTGGGTGAATAGAATTTTACTTAAATATGTGACTTAAATAACCACTATATGAAATTAGTTCAGAAATCAATATATTTGAAACATATAAGAAATCTAACCACTGGCAATTTTGCTTTAGTTCTTAACTATTTGGACAACTATTCTCTCAAAGACCTTTGAGAAAGGTCAGAAAGGTCAGAAAACTCCACGCTCCAGTACCTTTCTTCTATCGCCCTTCCCTTGGATCTCTGTGATAAAATTACCATTGATCTGAGAAACTTTATTTTTTTCAGATTTTTAAAATTTATTTATTTGATAGAGAGAGTGCAGAGAGTGAGACAGAGAGAGAGCACAAGTGGTGGGGGAGCCACAGGCAGAGGGAGAAGCAGACTCCCCTCTGAGCAGGGAGCCTGATGTGGGGCTCCATCCGATCCCAGGACCCTGGATCATGACCTGAATCAAAGGCAGATGCTTCACCGACTGAGCCATCCAGGTTCCCCAATCTGAGAACCTTTCTGATGGCTTCCACAACACCAAATTCTCCTGCCTGCTTCCTCTCTGAAATCTTCACTCATTTTCTAACAGCTCCAGCTAATTTTCCCCTTTCCTAAATTTACTTCAGGCTTATTCTCAAGAATTAATGTACCTTTGTTCAGTGTTTATATATCCTATTTCTTAGCTTAATTATTTCAAGTGTTTACTTTGCCAACTAAATTAGAAACTTCCTAAGGTGAGGAACCATGGCTTCTAGTTCTGAATTTATTAATAAATACATAGATTAAGTGTACCACAGCACTCGGCTTGGTACACAGAAGTCAAATATTTTTTATTGTAGATTGATTCATTATCAATGGGCAGCATTTACATAAATGTAAAACACTTCTGCAGGTGATTAAATCTTTAACTCATTTGTAACTACCTTCATGGAAAGATGAACAAATGTTTTGATTAAAAAAATGTCAGTACAGAAGGAAGAAAATATTTTCTTAACATTTTCATTGGAGGTCCTCCTACTGAAAATGTTTGGTGTAGGTGTCTGGTTTTTGTAGCTTTTAACTAATTTATAGACCAGCTTCAGCAGATCTGCACGCATGCTGTTATCTATCTATCAGTTCTCTTTACAAATATTTACAGCTCGTTGTACCTCTCATACTAGGACTCTATAAGTAAGACCATTTCTTATTTTTCTTTCTACTTCCAGTGTCTGACCCGGAGCTTAGAATCCAGGGATTGAAAAAGCACACAATAATATTTGACCAGTGACTTTTTTATTAATTTTATAATCAGCAGAGTGTAGAAAGCCGGGACAGAAAACCTAATAATTAAAGGTGTCTCACTGAGTGCTAAACCCGCATAATTTTTTCTTTCCAAAGTAATTTTTGGCTTTTACCCTGTAACACATCCTGTGATTGCATCTGTTTTCAACTCTATGCAGAGTCCTGCTTACAAGGTTTCCTATTTCATCTCAAGTAAAATTTTTAGTTGGGTAAATTAAAAGTTGCTTGTTTATTTCCTCATTACAGCTCTTCATGATAATTCCCAATTTTCATGTCTGAAAAAAAATCTAAGCCTCCACAAGATCAAATGATACTTTCCCTAATCATTGCCTGCCACAGGTTTGGTCTCACTGAGGTCTCTAAGAATGCAGCACTAAACAAACACGATTTTCATGTAGTGTGGAGTGCTTTTCTTTTGACTAAAACAGTCTTGCTCCTTTCCTTTTCTCCCCTCTATAAGATACAATAGAAAGAGCTATGGATTGGGAGCCAGAAAACCTAAGTTCTATATCCCTGTCCAAAATCCACTGCATCATTTATCTTTTGTGAGTCTCAGTTTCCTCATCTGTAAACTAAGGTTCTTAGGTTTTATGCGTGCATCAAATGAATAAATGTACTTTGTGAACTGTACAATCCTACCTAGAGGGTGATATTACTTATAGAGGCAGCAAACTCTACAAATAAATGTCAAATGAATATAGACCACCGGCCTATAGAGAAAACCCTAGCCTTACCTCTGAGAAAGGGAATCTCTTAATCATTGTGATTTAGTAACATGTGGTGGGGGTGGGGCAGGGTAGTTAGGGACGGATGGAAAGTTGAAGCTGACTGTCCAAAAGAACAGCATACCACCCAGCTGAAAAAAGTAACATTATGTATCATGATGCAGAAGCATTTTGAGCAACTGTCTGACAACCAACATTCTCAATAAAAACAACTAATTTACTGATAATTTAATCTTTGCATCATGTTAGCCCAAACAGACCAATAGTTAGAACAGTTGGTCTCGAGGGCCATTCCAAGATATGCAATTAAATTAATTACATTAAATGGATTTAATTTTGTATTGAATTGAAATTGATGCATTAAAATAACTGAAACATTAAATTGAAGCAATAAAGATAATGAATTCAAGCCTGAGCTAGCACAACCTTCCACTCCTGCCCTTTGGACCCCAAACAGACCGCTTTCACCTGCAGCTACATCTGCATCTTTGCCTCCTTGTTTCTAGTGTCAAAGATATAATAATCCCATCTCCTCTTTGAGACTAACCTCTCTACCTTTACACACAACGCTGTGCCTTTCTGAATCGTGGTTAGTCTTTATTGCCCGTATCTTCAAGCTCTCCCTCTCCCTGGGACACGTTCTCTCAGACTATGAACATCCCATTCTGTTCATCTGAAAATAAAATAAAGCAAAAATCCTTACTTGACTCTACCTCTTATCCCAACTATGGTCTTGTATTTCTTCGACTTCACAACTTAGCTTTCTAATGGATAGGGGAAGAAAAATAATAATCTATACTTGCTATCTCTATGACTATTAAATACAGAATTTATAAATAATCAATCAATAAATTGTCTAGAAAATCATGTTTCTGGGGTGCCTGGGTGGCTCAGTCGTTAGGCGTCTGCCTTCGGCTCAGGTCATGATCCCAGGGTCCTGGGATCGAGTCCCGCATCGGGCTCCTGCTCCGCGGGAAGCCTGCTTCTCCCTCTCCCACTCCCCCTGCTTGTGTTCCCGCTCTCCCTGTCTCTCTCTCTGTCAAACAAATAAATAAAATCTTAAAAAAAAATCACATTTCTAATAATGAATGAGATAATCCTACCTTCCCTTCTATGCTCCAAGACATTAAAGCAGCTAGTAGTTTTTTGCAGTTTTCCTGCAAAACAATGCTGATTAATGCTCCTGAGTGTTTCTTCATGTCTTTTTCCCTAACTGGATGCTGTTGTACTCTTGCTCCTCTCTTGTCTCCTTTCTGCCGGTTACCACACAGCCATCATTTATGTTCAGGGTCACTTGCTCTCAGAGGTGAGCTGCATAACCCTATGCACTCTTTTTCATTGTATTCATTATATTGTGTTTTACTTTTTGGCTCATATGTCGATTCCCCTCATTACACATGTCCCTTAAATACTGGATAGTGTGTTAATCATCTTTGTGTCCCTAAAGTCTGACTAAAGTCACTATAAATAAAATAGATAAATTATAAAATTAACTTTTGTTTCTATTCTGTACCCAATTTGTGTGCTTCAGAGTATATACTTTTATGAGGCTTCACACAAAGAGGCACATAAATATAGCTAACCTTTACATAAAAGCTGATTCAACTTTTTTAAATTTGCTATTGATATAAAAACTTCAGCAAGATTGAGTAATATAATTAGAAAAGAATCTGATAATTAACTGAGAAAAGCCACTTGATTTTGAACCATCAAAAATATATTTTGCTTTAATTATTAATCACAAACATTTATTGAGTATCTACAATACGTGTAGCACTGGAAATGCATTGGATTTTCTGGGCTTGAGAGATGGTCTTTTTTTGTGCATTTTTATTTAAATTCCAGTTAGTTAACATACAGTGTACCATCAGTTTCAGGTGTCCAATTTAGGTGTGTACATCCAACACCCAGTGCCCATCACAACGAACGCTGTCCTTAACACCCATCACCTATTTAACCCATTGAGAGATGGTCTTTATTCTGAAGGAGCATATGATAAAACTAAAATATCAATGACATTTATTGATAAATGAAACTAAAACAATGGACAACACAGAAAAGGTTCTCTCGAGTGCCAAAGGTGTCATAGAAAGGGGAAATGCTGTCCTTTAGACAAAAAGAACAAAGACGTCTGGGATCATCAGAAAAGTTTTTAAAAGGAGACACATCAGACCCAATTATGATGTGAAGGACTTGGATGTATGAAAGACAGGATGGAAGGCAGATGAAGGAGATAATGGAGTGAATGCAGGGGAATGACTCTGCTCTGGTGTTTGCTCCTCTCAGACCTTCCCTGACCTCCCATCCCAGCCCTCCACCCTGAGGCAACATGTGGCAGGGATGTCTTCTGGTGCCCCTAGGATCCTCTGTCTGCCTCCATCTCAGCACAGACCACGCAGTATTGTCCTTTATTTTACTTGTGCCCGTTACATGATTAGCTCCTTGGGGGTAAGGATTAAATGTTTGTTTCTGCAGCAGTCAGTAAAGTGCCTGGTAAACAACAGGTACTCGGTAAATGTTTACTGAAGTAATAAATAAATGAAGGAAGGCAAGTAAGTGCCTCATAAGTGTATACTGGGACTATCTTCCTCTGTAGAGAAAAGCCAGTCAAAATTACCATCACTTGAGATTAGAGCATTATTTCCTTTAATAAAAAGTCAAAAATTTCAGAATCATCTGAATTAAATTCCAATGTCACTAACACAACTTTATAATGACCTTGGAGGGGGATTTACATTCCCCCCACCAGGAAGTAAATTATTACCAAGGGCTATAAAATGACCAAGTAGATCTCACTTATTGAAGAGTACATTTATTTAGAATCTGACAGTTTTCTCCCACTGGCATCTCTGATTTGAACATGGAGGTGAGCATTTGTGAGTAGTATTTTTTTTTATTCTTTTCAGATTTTTAATCTAAATTTTTCATGCACCTCAATTAGATACATAGTTATTGTAAAGACATTTAAAAAAGGCTGTTCTCTACCCCCAGAATGTCTAGGAGTAAACTTCTAGCAGGATTGGGACCACAAATGTTTAGAAGACTCAGTCAGTATTACTGAAGGAGGAAAATTGGGGAAAAAAGCACAGAAATGGAGTCTCATTTCCCTGAAGTAAAAGGAGGGCAAGCAGTATGTTATAACAAGTTCTGTGTTTAAGAAATATTAGTGAAATAAATCAAACCTTCTAGATATTCAGAGTAAACATGTACATATCTTCCAACAAACATAATTGTGAAAAATAATGACTCAAGAATAACAATAAAATATGGATTGAAAAACAAGTATGACCATCCCATAATCTACTCCTCACATGTAAGCCCATAACCTTTTAATTCTCCTTTTTCTCCTTTTTTTCTTTTTTCAAAGTCTGGACAGAATAGCAGTTTAGTATGTCCAGGCGTCAGGAAAAGTAAACAGTGTCTCTGCTACAAAGACAAATCCATCAGCTATAAGGGTGAGAGCCTAGGATGCTGCTTAACTCTGACCACCCGCCCCACCAAAAAATATCTAGAGAACATGGTGTCTTACGGTTGTAATGGTGTAATACAATACATGATACGTTTACACATTTTCTCTGTTGTTGGAAAGTTCGAAATTATCTGAAACCTACATAATTTGAGGCCACATTACTGTAAATTTTTTTCATAACCTCCTCTTAGAAATTTTGCCTAGCTCTGTCGGTTAAGCGTCTGACTCAATTTTGGCTCAGGTCATGATCCCAGGGATGTGGGACAGAGCCCCATGTTGGGCTCCATGCTGGGCGTGGGGCCTGCTTAAGATTCTCTCTCTCCCTCTCCCTCTGCACCCCTCAAAAGAAAGAACTTTTGCCTAGAAATTTTGTCTCCTTTTAGAAACTTCTCTAGAAACTTTGTTGTAAAGCCATTCACTGAAAAGCAGATCATTTTCCAAAGTTATATATTGGAAGTTGTAGTCCTGAATGAACCAGAGTTGGGTCAATAACTAGAAACCTGGATAAAAATTTCAAATACTAATTTAAAAGTACAGAAACACATTATCGACAGAGATTATGCATGATTCCTCAATCTACCAAAAGTGTACATGAGATTCTTCACAGGAGTATAGCACAAATCTAGCCTACGTGGAGTAAAGTTTCTGTAATCCTTCTATAGTCACAGACTTTCAGAGCAGGAAGAACTGCTCTGGATAATATATCACAAGTTTCACCAAAAAAAAAAAAAAAAAAAAGAAAAGAAAAGAAACTGAGGGCCAGAGAATTTAAGTCACTTCCACAAAATCACCCAGTTATTTCATGATAGAACTGCAATTAGAATGCAGATTTCCTGTCCTGCTCCAGTTTTAATCTAGAAGCTTTTCTTTAAAATTATTTCAACAATTTATTCATGAAAGAAAGTAACAGTCTATTTAGTTGAAGCCCTCATCTCTTTAACTGCATGTTTCTCTCCGTACAAGTAGAGAGTCTTAAAATATACCGGAAAGTACACAGGCCTGAGGGATGATGGAACCTTTGTCTAAACACTTGGCTCATATTGCTGTGGATATTTGTCACCAGTTTAAACTTTTAGCTCAAAGTCACCTTCTGACCTAGGGAAAAGGGATACCATGCTACAAACAGACCCTCAGAGCTTCACTTTGATTTTGAGACAGGCTTCCTGATGAGAGATGAATAGGGGAAAAGTAATGATAATAGTGGATTCAGCCATCTGCCAGGAAGCTACGTTTTTGCTTGTGGAGAGACTACAGTCCAGTTATATCGCAAAAATCATGTTTTCTTTTTCTGTTTGTTCTGTTTATCCTCTAGTCAAAGCCTCTGTTCTAATTTTTTCCTATTTAATTCCTATTTGGGGGCTTTGGGATGTTCCTAGATAGTTATATAAGAAGGTATTTTACTTTCCTCAATTCAAGGTTTAAAAAAACACCCTAACTTGCTTTCTTTCATGTCGATGGAGAGTCTTATATTCCTTTGGATCACTAACATTATTATTTACTTAAAAGAAAACATTTAGTTTGCATTCAGCTAACTGTTCCTCACAGCAAAGGCATGCTAAGATAATAACGCTATCCCTATATTGGCCTTTATAGGTATCAGGATTTCCACACATATTATGACTTCTTTATTTTGTACCTGTGAGATAAAATAAAAAGTATTATCCCTATTTTATAAATGAGGAAATTAAGGCTCTAGAACATTGTATTTATAAGGAATTTATAAGGAAGGAGTCCCACTTTATTCTAGTCATCTGCTCGGGGCTAGTGCTCTCTAGGTCCTATTGCCATGTTGAGTTAGTAGAAGCTGAGTGAGCTCACACACACACACAGCGCCTTACTCTCCATTGACCACCCAGGAGGAGGTTACCTGCCATACTTCACAAAAACGTTGCCCAGGGTTTAAATAAGTCTGCCTTGACATCAGTAAAATATGAGGAAGGTAAACAGAAGTTTTCTATATGAAGGAGAGTTTCACTTTTCTTAAACAACTCTACCTGAACCAAATGTGCAAACAGTTGCTAAAATCATTATATTAGAAAAAAAGAATAAAATTAAATGAGTAAATGTACTGCCAAGTTGGTGAAATGCATCCTAATACCAAGGTATAACCTTCAGGGGTTTTGCTTGTTTGCTTTTCCTAACTTGCTTTGTGAATAATCAAGAGTTAGGCAGAGGCCTGGCTCAAGGAAAAAACATGAGATAAATAAAAATTATTTATTGCCATTTCAAACCTCCCAATTATACCTCTCCCTCCAAACCTCCCATTCTACCCCTCATGCCTAGAAGTCACTGCTCCCCCATTCTTCCTCCTATCACACCTAGTAACTGGGAGTGGATTGATAGAAATTATTTCAGTTATGGAGAAATAAGTCCACCAGTCCATCCTACCAGAAATTCTAGCTCAAAAATTAGCAATAACAGGGACACCTGGGTGGCTCAGTCAGTTAAGCATCTGCCTTCGGCTCAGGTCATGAACCCAGGGTCCTGGGATCGAGTCCCGCATTGGGCTCCTTGCTCAGCGGGGAGCCTGCTTCTCCCTCTGCCTGCAGCTCCCCCTGCTTGTGTGTGTTCTCTCTCTCTGACAAATAAATAAAATATTTTTAAAAAATTAGCAATAACATGAGAAAGATGATTTCTGAATTAAACTGTAACTTAATTACTTCTTCAATATAAATCTCTGCAAAGAATGAGAGAGAAATGGCTTAAAAATAACTTCAAACTAGCATAAAGGAATCTGATAGATTCTTCTTCCTCAGGAGCAAATAATAAGCATATGACTGCTATTTAAGATAAATGAAAATATTAATGGAACTGGAGGGTGTTACGCTGAGTGAAATAAGTCAATCAGAGAAAGACATGTATCATATGACCTCACTGATATGAGGAATTCTTAATCTCAGGAAACAAACTGAGGGTTGCTGGAGTGGTGGGGGGTGGGAGGAATGGGGTGTCTGGGTGATAGACATTGGGGAGGCTATGTGCTATGGTGAGCGCTGAGAAGTGTTCAAGACTGTTGAATCACAGATCTGTACTTCTGGAAACAAATAATGCAATATATGTTAAGAAAAAAAAAGAAGAAGAAGATAGCAGGAGGGGAAGAATGAAGGGGAGTAAGTCGGAGGGGGAGACGAACCATTAGAGACGATGGACTCTGAAAAACAAACTGAGGGTTCTAGAGGGGAGGGGGGGTGGGGGGATGGGTTAGCCTGGTGATGGGTATTAAAGAGGGCACATTCTGCATGGAGCACTGGGTGTTATGCACAAACAATGAATCATGGAACACTACATCAAAAACTAATGATGTATGGTGATTAACATAACAATAAAAAATTTAAAAAAGATAAATGAAAATATTAAATCTCTATAAATGAATTTATTTGCAATGGAACCCATCCATATTTTTAGAATTCCATGATGAAAAAATCTAAAACTGATGGCCACAGAGCCAACATATTGAATAATGCAGATTTAATTAAAAGAATTATTAGCTACAAATAACCTGGTAAGTTTCCACATGCATACCTCCCTTCTAAGTCAAGCCCATCATTTTGTTTAAGTTTAAAAAACTGAGATGAAACAAAAGTGCAGCAAAGTAAGGAAAGTGTGGGTGAGTGCGAATAATGTGCCTACTTCGTACACCAGTTTCTGCTTTCTGGAGTAATCCTCCCAAAAATCTCCTGGGAGTAAAAGGAGTGAAGAAAGCAGCAGCATTTGGAAAATGAAGAGGCTTGCTGAACAGTCTGGGAAAAGATGGTCACCCCCATGACTGCATCCAAATAGTCCGGGGAGCTGCCTTGTAAATCCCTGTGTTATGAAGCAATTCCTCTCATTCCAAATGCAACCTGGGGCAATGCAGTGTGGAAAATAAGTTTCCAATTTTGAATAGAGACTTTTATGACTATCATATTTTCAGAAAATAAACTCTGAAATAGACATAGCTGGTAGACAGGCATGAGGTAGCACTGGGGCATAGAAGGAATCGTGCTTGGCTTGCTCACACACTGGAAACCACTGCAGAGAATGAAATGTGTGTGTGGGGTGTGAAATGGGAGAGGCGGGGTGATGCTTCAAACCACATGGCCTTGAGACAGTCTCCAATGGAAAGATGTTTTTGTTTCTTTTGTTATTTCCCATAGGAAACCTACACAAGGAGCCAATACAATAAAGCTCTACTGTTTGAAGAATAACATTTTAAAATGGGTTTAAAATATAGTCCAGTTAGAAATTAGTTACATATTTTGATGTATTATCAAAATGACCATAATACAATGGTAGGTAAAATTTGCATTTTAAGTTTTACACTAGGCTTTCATCTCTTTGAGAGCAAAAGTTGTTTCTTTTATTTTTCCATAATATCTAATATTTTCATTCTCATAATCACCTAATAAGCATTTATTGTTATTGCTATATTATTAAATAGTAATGGAATAATAGTATCAACTATCATCTAATGAGCTCCTGCTATTTGTCAGGATCTATACTACATAGGTGGTTTATATACATGACAGTCTTCATAATAATTATTTGAGGTAAATATTATTATTCCAATTTTGTAGATGAAGAAACTAAAAAATAGAGAAATAAAAAAATTGCTCAAGATTATGCAAATTTGCAAAAATTGAGTTTGAAGTAAGTGTGCTAGTACTTGAATAAATGGTGGAAATTTTTTTTAGATTTTCAAGAATAATATTCAATTGGTATATATGCATGGAATAACTATAATGTACCTAATACATAAAATGAATTCATAACATGGAGTGGAACCTGGAAAGCAGAGGTAAGTAAAAGAAGGAAAAGTGCATGTGTGTATGTGCAGTGGGAGTTGGAAACTACAGGCAATTTCTTATTTTGAGGCAGAGAGTGACAGCTGATCTGACTAAAGTTCTAGAAATGAGCCAGATCATAGAAGGTCTTGTATGCCATGCTTAGGAGCCCTGAACATTATTCTTTATGGGAGCCAGCAGAAGGTTATAGGGCTGGTTATGACGTGAGCAGATTTTAGTTTTATATCACAGTGGCAACAGAGAGGGTCTATATACATGTGAGTGGGAAGTGGCCACATACGAGGCACGGCAGGGAATTTAAATGTATTGCAATAATCCAGGGATTTGATGCGGGCCTAAACTGAGGCATTTGTAGAAGAGAGGGAGAAGAGGTATATTTGGGAAGTATTTAGCAGATAAAATGGTAAAATTTAGTAACTGATCTGAATTTTGCTTGAGTGACCAGGTAACATGATGTTGCCATTAACTGATATAAGGAATACATAGGAAAGATGGTCTTGTCTTAAAAGGACGATCATGAGTTGAGTTTTAGATACACTGAACTTGAAGTGGTTATGGTCCATCAGTGGGAAGGTGGGGAAGGTCAAGATTGCAGAGAGAGATTTGAGAATTCTCAGCAGTTAGCTGTTAAGCAAAACCCTGAGTGAGTCCAAGATGATCTAAGAAGAGACAGGGAAGAGCAGTCAACTAAATCCTGTGAGGGGGAAAAAAAAAAAAAAAAAAGCAAAGGGAAAAAGGAGAAGTTACTCATGAAGCTAAGAGGAAAAGGTTGGGTAGCTAGAGGGAGAACTTTCAGAGAATACTCTTTCAGGAAAGCCCAAGTGGTCATCTGTATCAAATAAAGGAGATAGGCCTGATAAAACAGATAAAAGGGGCCCATTGGAACATCACACATTTTAATCCTCATTGTACTAGATCAGCTTAACTGGAATGGAGGGGGCAAAAGTCAGAGTGCATTGGGGATGAGTGAGGGGATGAAGGCACAGGCAGAAGACTATACTACCCTTAAAGCAGCTGGACTAAGAATTAAGAAAGGATGGGAGCCAGACACAGGCCTTGGGAGAGAGTTGAGCTTATTTACCAGATAAGGGGAAAGATGCCAGAGAAAGGAAGTGGCTGTAGTTCTAGCAAAGAGAACATGATTGATGGAGCAAATTCCCCTGGGAAATGGGAAACAAACAAAATTACAGAAGGAAACAAATCCAGAAGGGTTTTCAAAACAAATTCAAAGATTGGGTAAAAGTCAAAAATATGCCATTAAGCTTGGTATCTGTGATGTCTGAAATCAGACTGTAATATCACTTTCTGTGTCTTATTTAAGTGTTCTAAAATTACCTTCAGGTAAAGTTCCCAAATGATCTGCCTAAGAGTCCCATCAGACTGACAGGAGTGTGTATATTTTCCCAATTTTAGATGAGGACCCAAAGGTTTAGTGAGGCTAAACATTCCTTGCAGGTTGCAAAACTGCTAAATAACAGAGCAAAATCGGGTGTTTTCCCAGTGATTACTTGACTGGGCTTACTTTCCTTACTAAAGTATATAGACTACAATAAGGCTATGACACTTAAGATGCAAGCAACATTTCCACTGAGAATATATTTGTTGTCTCTTGAAACTGAATTTATAATTCTGATTGAGCAGACACCCAAAAAAAGAAAAAAAAGGGAGAGAGAGAGAAAAGAACTGTGAGATGTCTTTTCTCCTTCCCAGGAGAAACTTAAAAAAAAAGCATGTAAACATTTTTGAGTTTGAACATTATACCACAGAACTACAGGGACAAGGTTCCATTAATTTATTAATATTAATTAATATTGTTAACATTGCTACCTTCTTTGTAGAAGGCATGTGGATAAGAAGAATCTTGCACTATTGTGATTTCTCTTATACACTGGTTCCTTAGTGAATATATTCAGTATAAGATGAAAACACCTTGATTTCTTCTGAAGGGCTTAGTTTTGAACATATCAATAAAATATAATAAAAACACTAAAGTTGCCAATGTGGCCACAATTTTAAGGCAAAATTTTCCATATGATAGTCTGCCCCCCCCAGCAAATGCTAAAAGTAGATACTTTAAAAAATATTGACTATCATGACTCAACAGTCTTACAGGAAATTTAGATGAAATCTACATGGAAAGAAATTAAGAGAAAAACTGAATTGTCAATATCTTCCCAACTCCATTGTTTTATATAAACTTGCACAACTTGCCCAAATTTATACAATGAATCAATTAATAACTAACAATTTTAGTCTCTTCTCCTACCATTACTACATCTCTCATATGTAAATCTAAATTTTTCAATGTTGTGATCTCAGAGCAAAAAATGATAGATCAAAAAATGACTGACCTTTAAACATTTTATAAATGTGATAAAAGGCCAAGTGATGATGTATGGACTGTCCTTCAAGTAGGAGCACATTGTTTGATTAAATAGATTTCTTTCTGTGACCATAGATTAACATGATTCCAAACTTACAAGTCCAAGCTCCTCAAAACAAAGCTTTCTCTTTCTGTTTCTACCTCATTTCCAGCATTATGTGCATTTCTGGAATGATCAACACAATGAATTGTAGGTCTGCAGTGACAGTGCTAAAAGTATGAAGAACAGGAAGTAAAAGAGAGAAAAAGAAATATATTCACCTGAAAATATATTTTAAAAACATGTGCCCACTGTATAGTAGAATGATTTACCTAAGCTCCTATGAAGAGGATTTGGGCATCGAGTTATTTTTCCAGAATTGACAGTGAATTTGCAATGGTTTATCTATAAACTTTAATTAGGCAGACTTGTAACTGAAAGGAATAACTGGAGTAGCAAATTACTACCAAGTCACAGTTGTGTAGTCTTGAAACAAGAAGCCAACTGGTCTACATCAAGATCAAAAGAGTGTTAGGCAGAGATGTAATACAGTGGTTAACCAACATGAATCAGAATCACCTAGAGAGCTTCCCAAATCCCATCCAAACCTACTAAATCAGGGTATTTGAAAAGGAGAGGAGCCTAGAATCTATATTGGTAACAAGCTCTTCAGATGATCATACAGCCAAGCTCAACATGGATCTGTGGATTGTTTACCTACTAACCTAAAGAGTCATGGTCAAATCATATGTTGTATTTGTCAATATAAAAAAATTATCTGTATCAAAGCACGTGGATGACACAGTCTGTTGAACATGGCTGACTCTTGGTTTTGGCCCAGGTGGTGATCTCAGGGTCCTGAGATTGAGCCTCCCATCAGGCTCTGAAGCTCAGTGCTGAGTCTGCTTAAAAGACTCTCTAGCCCCCTTCTTCTGCCCCTCCCACCATGCTCTCCCCTCGCTTTCTCTCTTTCAAATAAATAAATCTAAAAATTTATCTTTATCTCTTGATCTACAGTCTACATACATAGAGATATACTCTTCAAAGTAAAGCCTCATTTTAGTTTGAATAGAAGTTATAGGTACTTCTAAATTTATCTGGAAAGAATTAGGAAGCAAAGAATTGCAGCCTAATAAGTGCCATCCAATGTTCTTGGCTTACATACTACTCAGAAATGAACAATAACCAGGGTAGATCTAATCACACAACTATATCCTGTCCATTGAAACTAGAAGATCTGTTCCACTTAAAGTGGCTGACACTCATTGTGGTTGGGACTATAGTTGCTTCCTAACAGTTATTGTCTCTTTTATATCCTTCATAACATAACTCTATTCAGTAGAGTACATAGCTAGTGCTACCTAGCTAAAAGGCTACATTTCCTAGCCACCCTTTTAGCTTTGTGTGACTATGTGAGTAAATTCCAGCCACTATAAGTAAGTTGAAATGGAATGAAGACCTAATTATCTCCATGAAGAAAGAGAGAATCACCACCTTCGTCTCTCATCCTCTATCCAGATGCCTGGAAAGGAAATGTAATGGCTGGAACTCCAGCAGCCATCTAGGAGTATAACTTCAAGGATTATACCCTAGGGATATGAGAGTAGAGAACTAGAAAGAGATTGAGACTTTGGTGACTTTGTAGAGCTAATATACCAGCTTTTCATTACTTAACTAAAAGTTTCTTTTAAAAAGAGAAAAAAAACATTTTTTTAAACTATTGCATTCTGCTAGATGCAGCTGAACCTAGATTAAAACATCCACAATAAAAGAAAAGTTTGCATGTCCTACATGATCCAAAGTACCTATTTCAATAGTAATGTGTTTAAAACAATTTATGAGTGATCAAGTATCTTAAGCTATATATTCATATTCTCTACTTCCTTTAAAATGATCTGATCCAAGTCATACTGAGCAACAAGCATTTGTGTCTTCAAATTTGTATTTTCATGATGAGATCAATGGCAGATATAGCATAACAAAATGCAAGAGACCATGATATAAAAAGGACTGTGAGCCCCTCATCTCTTAGTAATCAGAAGTTGGGTTGGGTCCAGGATATCACTGTAGAGTTGCAACAAGAGGGTTGCAAATTTATGGTCCATGAGCCAAACCTGGCACTCAAATATTGCATTTGGCTTATGCAATGCTTTCTGAAAACATTAATTTTGAATGCCTTAAAGTGGACATGCATCTTCAGTTCTCCACCGGCCCATCATTCCCTGTTGATGTACACTTATTTACTTCACTTGTTTATGTTACCTGCCTGGCCTCTGAAAATAAAATGGTACATTTCTGCACCTTCCCCTCTCTCTGTTACTTCTCTGTTGTTGAAATCAATGATTCATACCAAAGATGATTTTCTAAGATTAAGTCTGTCCATTTCTAATAGCAAGAATGTGTATAACTCACTAGGTGTTAGAACTTCGTTTAGGAATGTAAAAATTATTACAAATGCACTAGTGTTTTCTTCTACAAAAAACAAATAGGAAATCTTTTAAAGCACCCCACCACAACATCACAAACACACATACCCAAAAACTCATGAAAAGCTGATTTTGCCATCTTAACTCTGATTCTGGTTACTTAATAGTTTCAACTAAAGTTAGCCCAACTTCCTTTCAGTTTTTAGGAATTTTATTTTATTTTGTTTTTTCAGTTCTTAGGAATTTAAAAAACCAATTCAGTTCTTAGAATTTATTAACACGTAGCAATGTTTGGGCCTAAAAGGCCTAAAACTTGATTTACTTACTTTTATCTCATCATTCATAAGTATTTCTATCAGGCAGGCACTATGCTCATGTTACATTTCTGGTAAATAACCACAGTCAAATAGATGAAAAATATGAAAGTTTGTAAATATCCACTTACATGTGATAACATGTCTCTCCATTTCAAAGGGGACATATTTGTACGCAAAGTCAATACCACATTATATGACTTAGTTATAACTAAAATTTGAAAAACATACCTGTTTTGCATGTGTACCTTAGATATTTCTTTAGTTTAAAGCATTTACCTAAACTTACTCTTCCCCAAACTTAAAATCCTGTGGAGTTTCAAAATTCTGACACGTTTATTAAGCTTGTGTCAAGCCTGAACAGGGGAAATAAAGTATTGCCAAGTATCCATTCAATATAACTGAAACCAAAATATGCACAGTAAGTTACGAAACTCTGAGTATACTGGATTCTGGAATTCTTTTCTAGATTACCTTTAATTAGGGCCATACTACTTTCTTCTGCTATTGAATTTTTATCACATATACTCTCCTAGGTTGAGTAATAAAACAGAGGAAATTATTTTTTGCAATGTGAATGCAAGGAATTATACTTTTTTCTGTAAAATCTGATATTTGGGATTCCAGTTGCTGTGCTGTTTGGTTATATTGGGGGAAGTGAGGTTGGTATGGAGATGGGGACAGTTTTGCACCAAATAACAAATTTCTAACATTTATGTAAATTAATACTAAGAAAAATTAAGCTCTCCTTATTTTTCAGAAACACCTACAGAGTAATTACAACTATTTGGGGAAGTCTGTTAATATATGGCCTATTCCATATACCTTATGAAACACTCCTTTTGTTTATTCACATGTTCAATTATTTCCACACTTTATAAAAGTAAGTTATCTATTTTAAAATATATTAACAAGGAACGTTGTGTTAATTAAGTTTTAAATTAAAGTTGTTGATTGTTTTGGTGGGTGAGGGGAGTGAACTGTCCCTTTTAAAATTAGATTTGCTATTTCTATTGTAATTCTTCTGTGTTTTTTTCTCTCCTCTTTCCTGACTTCTACTTCCCAATTATTTTCCCCACCCTTCCAAACAACGGATGTTTTTCACACCATTACAAAAAAACTCAAGAGTTTTACCTTTTGTCAATTGCTTCATTTTTGAAAACATAAAAAGTTCCAAGATTTTAGAAAGTGCCCCCTCTATGGGACTCTGGACAGATTGTTGGGTATTCATCTCACATTCTTATTTTCACTCTGAAAATTATTCTTAGAACCTGTGGCCTCTAGATTAATTTTATGATCTTCTTCAGAGCAAAAGACTCAGTAGTAGGTATTAAAAAATATATACATACATATATGCATATATCTGCATATACACATATACACAAAAGTATATATGAAAGACAATAACAGAAAAGTTTAAATGTGCTAAGTTTTAAAAAGCTTGAGTTTGATGTTAAATAGTTATGAAAATCTATAATGGCCTATGATGAAAAAGAACATGTCTGGAGAATAAGGATTTAATAATCAGTGGAACCAAATTAAGTATTTTCTTATATTCTATAGCGGCCAGGCATTTTTGCTCAACCATACCATACAACCCAACCCTCACATGAGCAAATTGCATAGGAAAAAAAAAAAAGTTGGTAACCAGGCAAGGTTCATCTTAAAATAGAAAAAAAAAAAAAAAAAAGGAAAAGAAACTTGCGTCTAAAGGATAATGCCCATGCAAATACTCCATGATAAATACATTCTATATATAAGGCATGCTGATTTGCTGCCTTCCGCCATCCAGCAGGGAACCACCACTGTCCTGATAATCAAGTCAGTAGGGTGGGAAAATACCACTGTTGAAGAAATCTGGCTTCTATCAGCCTCTGTCACGGAGAAGTAAATGAGACTGGCTCTCAGTAAGCAAAAGTGGTTTTAAGATCACAAATGAAAATGGGAAAGAAGTAAAAGTCTGTAAAGAGAGAAGAACAAGGAGCCAAAGACAAAGAAAAATCAGTTATCAGAGTGGCTGCAGAGGTTTTTCTAAACAAAGAATTGTATGAAGCAGCTGAAGTTCAGTACAAAAAAGACTCCACCCTACCCAGCTTCTGCTGCGACTTTTCCTCGCTCTGAAAACTCCAGCCCACAGAACAGAACTCCTCTGACTAAAAGTGCCTTTAGTGCTCCGTTTTAAGCACTCTTCTTTTAAACTTCCCACTCTCCACATTCAGGCAAAAGGACTTATCCTAGACTTTCCCAGAAATATTCAGTAGTATACTCTGCTCCATGGCAAATGTAGAAGCTCCAGATTTACAAACAGCCTCACTGTCTTCAGATCCGTTTCCCAGGTGCAAATCTGTCAGCCCCCTTCTCAGCTTCAAACCAGAACTTCCTCTTCACGCTCTTCCTTCCCTAGGCTTAACATTCCACCTATTTCCCAAACCGTGCAAGAAACACCACAAGCAAAGCAAACGGCAAACTCACCATCCTCGCCTTCTTCCTGGGCTTTTATTGAGACAAACTGCCCTAATAAAACAGTCAGAATGAGGAGAAGTCTTGCTTCCACCCAGTTTGCCATCATGTCTAAATATTAGACATGTGGGTTCTCCTGGGAGTGAAAAGTAGATTCTAAGGTTATTGTAGCACCATGAAGTCAGCTGCGGGCTCTTTCAGCACCGGCCCCGGGGCAGCCTTTGCAAACCCCCTTTTTCAGCACCAGCTCCAGCACAGTCTGAGAAAACTTTTTTCAAGCGATGCAGCTTTAAATAGGAAGAATGCTGCCTCCACTTCTTTTCCTGCCCCTTTTCAGCTTGTTCAGGCTCATAACCATCCAGTGTCTGCCAAGCAACGGTCTGATTGATGGTAAACAACCAAATCAGAACACACGCCTCTGTGCCTTGAACTGTCCCTTCTTCATTTATGTTTTAAACATAAATGGGGGCTTCATCACAGAAACAAACGTTTATTTCTTTCTTTTTTTTTCTTTTCTTCTTCTTTTTTTTTTTTAAGACAGACTGTTAGAAGAAAATAGTCCTATTCTCCCCTCCCTAATCCTTCCCCCAGACACACACCCCTTCACTTTTTCCCTATAAGCTGAAAAAGACATTAGGGAGGAAATATAGCCTTTTAGCCTAGTTTTTGGAGTCTAGACAATCCAGGACTCTTGTCCACCTTAAACTTGTAAAGGATCAAATTTTAACCCTTTCTTTTTACTGAAGAGGAAGTATTCTTGTCTCCCTGCCAGATTCTGTTTCTTTGCCCAGATTTTGAAAGGGGACTATTAAAACTGTGTCCAATTCAAGTCCAGGTGAAGAGACTGTTTCAGAAATATAAATTTGTGATGCGTCATACTTAAAGATTATCTCTGGATTTCTCCACATCTCTTGTTTAGGGGAACACATCTGCAGGTCCCTCCTGTCCCAAACAGTTCTATTCTGTTGAAAACTAGTCTACTATGTTCGCATAAAGGGATGGGAAGTATGCTGCATTTGGACGCAGAAAGTCTCGCTTCAAACAACTCTGCCACTTAACCAATTTCATAAACACAAACTCCTTTATCTCTGTGCACTCTTATTTTCTCATTTGAGAAAAGGGCTTTGCCCTGACCAGTGTACAGGGTTTAGTGACACTAAAATGAGTAATATATTATTAACTAAGTTCCAAATTACAAAGAGCTACGTAAGAGTAGATGGTGGTGTTATTATTCCTACACTAGTTTTTCAGGAACTGTGGCAGTCCCAGTGACACATGCTATTTAACAGCAATATTCATAAATATTGGGGCCACTTCTCATGTTTGCTAAGATCTTAATGACCTCGGAATGTTCTACATAATCTAATACATTTGCTACCTTGAGTCCACCTAGAATGGCTATGCTATACAATACAGGTGAGTCAACGGTCTATAGTAACTCATCAGTGATCAGGCACCTTGCACTGTGCTAAGCACTGAGGGAGACAACGACCCAAAAGAAGTGAAAGCCATGCCCGTTGCCTTTAAGGAACACATGTAGATGCTAAAAAAAAAACAAATTTACATGAAACAAAGAAATATAAGCTGGAGCAAATAAATATGTGTGGGTGCATTAACCCCAGGAGAAATTCTGAGAAAGGAGAGATTATACGGTGCGATTAGGTAAGTAATGCCCTGTCACTTTTAGTAGAAGAAATCCAAGAACCTTTGATTTTTAGCTTGGAGCTAGAATCTCTGGAGAAATATTCCAGAGGGGGGTCAACTTTACAAGCAACTCTAATGCTACACCTCTCAGTTTAATTTTTCATTTTTATAAGAAAGATTAAAAACACAATTCAACCTCGCACGATTCCCTCCAGTTTCAGCCTCTTCTTCCTAACAAACCAAAAGCATATGGTATGATAGGGATGCAGCAAATATTTTCAGGACAGCTGTGATAAATTAGCTCATCTTTGCGAGCTGTGTGACTTGGGCTTTTCCTCTATGATCGGCTTCAGGATCCTACATTACAACTTGGAAAAGAGTAAAACGTACACAGGTGTTGACCAGGTGTGTTGGTTACATTCAGTATAGAGGACTCAACCATTTCTTAGTCCTTGAAGAACTGATTCTAGGCCTCAGTGCTTAAGTGGGGAGCTCAGAAATCCATCACAATTTCAAGGAAGCCCCTCCCAAGTGTACATATTATAATAATACACGCCTCCTGGGTAAGTTTGTACCAAATCAACTTTCACAGCAACCTTGAAAGTTATTTATTATTTTTCTTAAATCATATATAAGGATTTATGGTTCAAAGAAGTTTACCTGCTCAAGTTTGCTCAACTACTAAGTGGTAGACTTAGGGTTCTATTTCAGAAATATCTGATTCCAAAGTGAGTATTCTCACTTCTTCCTAGCTCTTAGATCAGCCTGACACCAATATTTCCAGTTTCCAAAGAAAAGATGTCTCAGCACCTTCAGGGTCGGTCCTTCCCTCTGCGCTCTTTATCCTATCCCTTCTCGTCTCCTTCA
The DNA here is from genome assembly GCF_009762305.2 of Zalophus californianus. Taxonomy (NCBI): domain Eukaryota; kingdom Metazoa; phylum Chordata; class Mammalia; order Carnivora; family Otariidae; genus Zalophus; species Zalophus californianus. Next base: position 150,358,215 of record NC_045597.1, read on the forward strand.
GGACATTACTCTGTGTCCTCCCCTCCATCCTCACAAAAAGAAACAAAAACCCCCAAAGATTTCCCCTAACTACTCACCTTCTATAGTCTCCTTTTTTCCTTCTACTTCCTCACCACCCAGTTATACTTCACCATCCTCATTAGAATATCATCACCAGCACTGCAAGACACATCCATATCTCTTTGTTGATAAACCCAAAGACCTTTTGTCTTTTCTCCCTGTAGTATTCGGTATTCTGACTACTCCCTTCTTACTCAAACTCCTTCCTCCCAAGACTCCCTGGTCCCACATACTTCTCTTATGCCCCCTGCTTTTCTGGTCAAACTTCCTTTTCTAATTCCTTTCAGAGAATTCTTGTGCTTTCCAGCATTGTCCTATCAGCATTTTACCTTCCTTGCCCATTCTCTTGGGCTATTTTGACTATTAGATCCCTGGACTTTATTTCCATTTACGTGCTAATGATTTCCAGTCAAGACTTTCCTCTTCAGTTGTAGATCTGCAGACCTGTATTTCTAAGTGTCTGCATTGAACACCTTTCTCTGCACAAGTCCATGAAACTCAAAGAGTCCAAAATGAAACCATTATCTCTCATTGTTCTTTATACCCATTAACACTGTCACCATTATTCTAGTCCCAAAGATCAGGAACATAGAAAGACATCCTTCCTTCTCCCTCAACCTACATCCAATTGATAGCCAAGTCTTGTTGATTTTGTTATGCATTTCTTCACTCATTTATTTCTCCTTTCTTAAAAAACTAAATTAACTCCCAAGTACTTACAAGATAAAGTTGTATGATATCTTAAAAGAAGAAGTAGGGGAGGAGGAAGTTGGGGGAGGGGAGGGAAGAGGGGAAGAGGAAAATGCCCATTTCTTGGTTTCCATTTCTTTCTGCTTTCCTCTTTTGGCTTCAGCCATTGGAAACATAGATTTTTCCCAGGCACATAAGCAGTTTCACACCTTGGAATTTTGCTCAGGCTCTGACCTTTGCCTGAAACAACAATTTCCCTGGTCTAATTCAGTCCCTTATTCAAAAAGATTTGTTGAATGCCTATTATTTGCCAGGTTCTACTCAAGGATCTAAGGATCTATCTGTGAACAACACAAATGAGGTCCCTGATGCTGTGGAGCTTACAACCTTGAGTGGAAAAACAGCAATAAGTAAGCGAGCAAATATGCAAACAGGTAATTTCAGACAATGATATGCTATGAAGGAAATAAATAGTGTGTTGTTTTAAGAGTTGTTCAGAAGTTGGTGGTAGGAAGAATGCTGCAGACTAGGGCCATCAGGGCAGACCCACTGAAAGAGGTAACAGTGAATCTGAGACCTAAAATTCGAAAAAGTATCTATCCCCAGAGAACTGGGAGAAAATGGCATTCCAAGCAGGAACAGCAAGTGTAAGTGGCCTGGAATGTAAGTGGCCTTTCTATGGCTGCCATAAAAATTATCACAAACTTAGTCCTTTAAAATAGTACAATGTAGTACCTTACAGCTCTGTAAGTCACAAGTCTGGGTCTCACTGGGCTAAAATCAAGGTGTCAGCAGGCCTGCATTCCTTTATAGAGGGTCTAGGGGAGAATCTATTTCTTTGCCTTTTTAAACTTCTAGGGGTCACTCACATTCTCACAGCCTCTTTCTCCATTTCAAAGCCAGCAACATAGCATCACACTGACACTTTTTTTGTGGCCACATCTCTTTCTCTGACTGCAGGCAAGAAAGGTTCTCTGCGTTTAAGGATACAGTGTGACTGTGCTGGTTCCACCTGTCTAATCCAGGATAATTTCTGCCATCTCAAGATCTTTAATCACATCTGCAAAATCCCTTTTGACATGAAAAGTACACAGTTTCTGAAGATTAAAACATGGACATCTTTGGAAGGCCATTATTCCTCTTTCCATATATGGGAATAAGCTTTGAACGGGCAAGAATAGAAAGAAAAGCCCTTTCTGGCTAGGGTCAGTTACTAAAGTCTTACAGGTCATGGAGAGGACTTTAGATTTTTTTTTCTAAATGCAATGAGAATCTAAGAAAGATCCCCATTGGAATAATGTGCTCTAATGTGCTGATTTTTAAAAAATCTGAATGGCTTATGAGACATGTGTTCTACCAACGCCAAGAATGGAAGTGAGGACACAAGTTAGGAAGCACTTTTACTCCAAATGAGACATGATGGTGGTTTGGACTGGGGAAGTGCAGTGAAAACAGAAAGAAGCAGAGGGATTCCAGATGTGTTCTGGAAATACAGTCACTGAGAAGTTCGATAAAGGGAAAAATTGAGGAGGACATCTCTGCCAACTAAGAGGATGACAGAGCTGGCGAAGCTTAAGTTTTACCAGCCCACCTTCCTCACAGACAAACCAGCCTGTTCCTTCATAGAACCGAGGGACATGTTCTCTGCAGACCTCGCTAACATCACATGATCTTTACATGTCTGTTTCCCCTATCAGACTGGAAGCTCCCTATGACTACAAACATTGTTTGGTTATTTATATTTGCCCAAGAGTTATTTGTTGAACACATGTCGTTTGGTGAAGAATCAGTGGAACTTGATGACTGAAAGGCCATGACAGACATGGCAGTGAGCATTAATAAAAATGATTCTAAGATGCCAACCTAGAGGACTAGGAAAATGATGATCCTGGTGAAAGAACTATCTCGGCTAGGAAGAGAAACTGGTAATAGAGTTGAAGAAGACCACATAATAGATTAGGCACATCTCTGCACATCTATGCTATGAAATAGCATAACCATAATTTCTGAACAGAAAAAGCCTGCGTATTATGAATATACTCTCTTTCTGGCAGAAAGCCACTGTGAAAATAATAACCATAAGAATAGTAATAATGGGTAAAATATATTAAGTACTTACCATGCATCAAATGCTATGTAAGCACTTTCTATGTATTAATTACTATAATCCTTAAATCAATGCTATGGGATAAGTGCTATTATTTTCCCTGTTTTACAGATGAAGAAAGGAAATTGAGGCTCATAGAAGCTAAGTAAATTGTGTCAAGTCATACATCAAGAAACTACCAGATCCAGGTTTAGAACTCTGGCTGCATAGTCCTCTCGTAACAAGGAGTTGAGGTTCAAAGAAATTATGTTTATTTCCTTAGCTTAAACTCCATCACCGATTTTTTTTTTAATAAATGACAATATTGGGAGAATCCCTTGAAATGCATTTAGCATAATATTTTTTCAAGTAAACAAATATATGAACCAATGAATTTAATTACAAATACTATCTATATCCAAACTTTGTAAATACAGGTTACTTCTAGCTGAGTATTTGTACTAAAAATATATCTTTCTACATCTAGGCAAAATTAGAAATAATTTTTTTGTATTAGAAATTGTAAACTTCTTAAATTACAAACTTTCATTTTAATCTATATATGTTTCAGAATAAGTCATATTTTGAGAAAAGTTTGTGATTTTACATTCCAAAATACTATCTTATCTTCTGAGGCAATCAACAGTCACATTTAGAAGTTATGAAAAGTCTTGTGAGCCAAAATCGTAAGTGATCTGATAAATAATATTAGCTTCTGTAGCACCCTCTTCTCTACATACTGTTTGAGTACACCATAGTCTTTGAGACTCACTATAACCCAGTAAAGTAATATGGTCAGGATGATTATTTCCATTTATACTGGGATTCAGAGAGATTAGTGACTTTTCAGAAGTTACACAATGCAAACAACAGTCTCAAACATAGGCTTCCAAGTCCTAGCCCTCTATCCATTGTACCTCACGATAATTAAACTATAATTCAGATTTTATTAACTACCGTATACTTGAAATTTGCTAAAAGAGTAGGTCTTAGGGCGCCTGGGTGGCTCAGTTGGTTAAGCGACTGCCTTCGGCTCAGGTCATGATCCTGGAGTCCCGGGATCGAGTCCCACATCGGGCTCCCTGCTCAGCAGGAAGTCTGCTTCTCCCTCTGACCCTTTCCCCTCTCATGCTCTCTCTCTATCTCATTCTCTCTCTCAAATAAATAAATAAAATCTTAAAAAAAAAAAGAGTAGGTCTTAAATGTTCTTACCATACACACAAAAAGGTAAGTATGCGAGATGATGGTTGTATTAATTAACTTGATTACAGTTATTTTTTCACAAGGTACATATATATCAAATAATCACTTTCTATACCTTAGCTATACATAATTTTACTTATCAATTATACCTCAATAAAGCTAGAAAAAAACTAAAATAACTGTAACAATAAAGTCTTCAGAATTGTAGTGGTTATGAGCACAGACTCTCAAGCTAGACAGAGTCCAAATCTTGGCCCACCACTTACCAGCTGGTGACTATGAAAAAAATTGCATGTCTTTCTGCAGCTTAGTTTACTGTCTGCATAATGAGAATAATAACATTGCCTACCTCACTGGGTTGTTTTGGGGATTAAATAGGTTGATATTTGTAAAGCTCTTAGACAATGTCTGGCATAAAGGTAATATTATTATATATGTTTTGGTTAAATAAAAACAAGTAACAGCATTAGTGCTTCTTTTAAAAAACATAATTTGTCATCAGTTTAAAATTTAACTGTTAATATGTATACAATGGAATATTACTCAGCCATCAAAAAATAAAATCTTGCCATTGGGGACAACATGGATGGATCTAGAGGGTATTCTGCTAGGTGAAATAACTCAGACAGAGAAAGACAAATACCATATGATTTCACTTACATGTGGAATCTAAAAAAATAAACAAATGAACAAATAAACAAAATAGAAATAGAATCATAGATACAAAGAACTCGTAGTGCCAGAGGGGAGAAGATTTGGGAAATAGGTGAAATAGATAAAGGGGATTAAGAGGTACAAACTTCCAGTTGTAGAATAAATTAGTCACTGGGATGAAAAGTACATATGGGGAATATAATCAATAACATTGCAAATAACAGTATATGGTAACTTGTGGTAACTACACTTACCATGGTGAGCATTATGTAATATATAGAATTGTCAAATCACGATGTTGCACACCTGAAACTAATATAACATTGTATGTCAGCAATACTTCAATAAAAATTCTTAAAATAAAATTTAACTGTTAAAATTTACATAAAGATGAAAACCTAAGGTAACTAGAAGGAAGTTTAATTATCTACCACAGTATGCTCCAGTAATTCCCTCACTGTGTTTTTTTATATTATGTTTATTAAGGAATGCTTTATTTCCTTTCTTTCTTTTTAAGATTTTTTTTATTTTTAAGTAATTTCTATATCTAATGTGGGGCTTGAACTCACAACCTGAAATTGTCTCATGCTCTACTGACTGAGTCAGCAGGTACCTCAAGGCGTGCTTTAAATAGAGCAAAATTCACATTTTTAGGTGTAGGGTTCTTTGAGTTTTGACAAATGCATACAATCATGTAACCATTATCACAATCTAGAGGATATTTTCTTGCCCCCACAAAGTTCCTCCATTTTGAGCCAATCTTCTCCCATCCCATACCTGGCACCATTGATCTGATTTCCATCCCTATAGCCTTGCCTTTCCAGAGCGTTATATAAATGAAATTTGAAAGTATGTAGTCGGAGGTGCCTGGGTGGCTCAGTCATTAAGCGTCTGCCTCTGGCTCAGGTCATGATCCCAGGGTCCTGGGATCAAGCCCCACATCAGGCTCTCTGCTTAGCAGGAAGCCTGCTTCTTCCTCTCCCACTCCCCCTGCTTGTGTTCCCTCTCTTGCTGTCTCTCTCTCTGTCAAATAAATAAATAAAATCTTAAAAAAAAATAAAAGTATGTAGACTTTTTTGTCTGGTTGTGTGATTTCATCCATGCTACAGCAGTTCATTCCTTTTCTTAAATTTCTATGTTTACATGTTTAGATTTATTCTCTCATTCTTAACCATTAATCTATTGTTTATTAAGCCTAAAAAATCATAAAACACAGATGATTGTTTGTATTGGAATAGACAACTCTCTGTAGCTAAAAATGAGAGTCCATGAGTCAGGGCTTCCCCTCAGGGAAACTTTTTAGATGGCAGGACTAGGTACAGGCTACAAAGGAGAAATTGTCCAGAAACTCAATGACACCAAGGCCATTTATACCAAATGAGCTTGTTATGCTCCATATACTGCTTTTAAAAAATTAAAAGCCTAAGAGTCTTAAGTTGTTTCTCAACAAAATAAGGAGTGATTCAGTTCTGTTGACAATTATGTGGCAGCCAGAGGTCTGGAAATTGTGTCCTTGGTATGGAGAGGGAAGTAAAGGGCAAGGAAATGAATGGGATGTATTTTTTTCACATTTCACAAGCCCATCAGTACTTTGTTTAATATTTTAAATTTTCCTATACATTGGGGCAAACTACTCCTTCAGCTCCTCTAATAACTTCAGTTGTTTTGTAGAGCTGAGGAATTCTCTGCCTTTGAGAGACTATGCAAGAAGATTTTATAAATTTGTTCTTAAGAAAGGATAGAATTCTATATAAAAGAGCCATTTTTAACTGTCATTTATGTTGTAGTTTTGTTTCACATTTCATATTTGTGTCCAGTGTTTGAATAAAAATAATTATACCAGGCATCAGTTATATCAGAGCATTGAATAACAATTTTTTAAAATACTTTTTTAGATAATCTATGAATAATAAAAAGATGCAACCCATCTCCCTCTCCCCAATGCAGACATACCAAATAGGAAATGACCATCAGTGGTCAAGTCTTAATCACTGTGGGAAAACAGGAACTTCTGTTCACAATACCTATTATCACAATTCTTTATAATATTCAAGTACTTAAGAAGCTAAAATGACATTATTGAATGAAAAATATATGATGCATTTGGATTATAATTTCTTATTTAAATGTCTTCAAGTAATCAATAAGCTCATTTTGGTATAAATATACAATTATGAATTCAGAGATGTTCTGACTACAGTAATTGAAGCCTTAATTAAATATTAAAATGTGTGGCTCAGTCAGTTAAGCATCTGACTTTGGCTCAGGTCATGATCCCAGGGTTCTGGGATCAAGCCCCGCATCAGGCTCCTTGCTTAGCAGGGAGTCTGCTTCTCTCTCTCCCTCTGCCTGCCACTCCCCCTGCTTGTGCGCTCTCTCTCTCTCTCTCAAATCAATAAATAAAATCTTATATAAATAAATAAATAAATATTAAAATGTGTCACTACATCTAAAATTTTTTAGAATCAATTTTTTTATATTATTATTTTTTAATTTTATTTTATTATGTTATGTTAATCACCACACATTATATCATTAATTTTTTATGTAGTGTTCCACGATTCATTGTTTGCATATAACACCCAGAGCTCCATGTGCCCTCTTTAATACCCATCACCAGGCTAACCCATCCCCCCCACTCCCCTCCCCTCCAGAACCCTCAGTTTGTTTTTCAGAGTCCATAGTCTCTCATGGTTTGTCTCCCCTTTCAATACCCCCCTTCATTCTTCCCCTCCTGCTATCTTCTTCTTCTTCTTTTTTTTTTAACATATAATATATTATTTGTTTCAGAGGTACAGGTCTGTGATTCATCAGTGTTACACAATTCACAGCACTCACCATAGCACATACCCTCCCCAATGTCCATCACCCAGCAACCCCATCCCTCCCACCTGCCCACCACTCCAGCAACCGTCAGTTTGTTTCCTGAGATTAAGAATTCTTCATATCAGTGAGATCATATGATACATGTCTTTCTCTGATTGACTTATTTCGCTTAGCATAACACCCTCTAGTTGCATCCACATTGTTGCAAATGGCAAGATTTTGTGTTTTTGATGGCTGCATAATATTCCATGGTGTGTGTGTGTGTGTGTGTGTGTGTGTGTGTGTGTGTGTGTGTGTGTGTGTGTATACCACATCTTCTTTATCCATTCATCTTTTGATGGACTTCTTGATTCTTTCCATAGTTTGGCTATTGTGGACACTGTTGCTATAAACATCGGGGTGCACATACCCCTTCAAATCACTACATTTGTATCTTTGGAGTACTCTCACTCTTTGCAGATGATATGATACTTTATGTGGAAAACCCAAAAGACTCCACCCCAAAACTGCTAGAACTCATACAGGAATTCAGTAAAGTGGCAGAATATAAAATCAATGCACAGAAATCAGTTGCATTTCTATACACCAACAACAAGACAGAAGAAAGAGAAATTAAGGAGTTGATTCCATTTACAATTGCGTCCCAAACCATAAGATACCCAAGAATAAATCTAACTAAAGAGGCAAAGAATATGTACTCAGAAAACTATAAAATACTCATGAAAGAAATCAAGGAAGACACAAAGAAATGGAAAAACGTTCCATGCTCATGGATTGGAAGAAAAAATATTGTGAAGATGTCAATGCTACCTAGAGCAATCTACATGTTCAATGCAATCCCTATCAAAATACCATCAACTTTTTTCAAAGAAATGGAACAAATAATCCTAAAATTTGTATGGAATGAGAAAACACCCCAAATAGCCAAAGGAATGTTGAAAAAGAAAAGCAAAGCTGGTGGCATCACAATTCCGGACTTCAAGCTCTATTACAAAGCTGTAATCATCAAGACAGAATGGTACTGGCACAAAAACACATAAATCAATGGAACAGAACAGAGAGCCCAGAAATGGACCCTCAACTCTATGGTCAACTAATCTTTGACAAAGCAGGAAAGAATGTCCAATGTAAAAAAGACAGTCTCTTCAACATATAGTGTTGGGAAAATTGGACAGCCACGTGCAGAAGAATGAAACTGGACCATTTCCTTATACCATACACAAAAACAGACTCAAAATGGATGAAAGACCTAAACGTGAGACAGGAGTCCATCAAAATCCTAAAGGAGAACACAGGCAGCAACCTCTTTGACCTCAGCCACAGCAACTTCTTCCTAGAAACATCGCCAAAGGCAAGGGAAGCAAGGGCAAAAATGAACTATTGGGACTTCATCAAGATAAAAAGCTTTTGCACTGCAAAGGAAACAATCAACAAAACCAAAAGACAACCAACATATTGGGAGAAGATTGGGAGAAGATATTTGCAAATGGCCATGCAAAGGGCTAGTATCCAAAATCTATAAAGAACTTATCAAACTCAACACCCAAAGAACAAATGATCCAATCAAGAAATGGGCAGAAGACATGAACAGACATTTTTCCAAAGAAGACATCCAAATGGCCAACAGGCACATGAAAAAGTGCTCAACATCACTCGGCATCAGGGAAATCCAAATCAAAACCTCAATGAGATACCACCTCACACCAGTCAGAATGGCTAAAATTAACAAGTCAGGAAACGACAGATGTTGGCGAGGATGTGGAGAAAGGGGAACCCTCCTACACTGTTGGTGGGAATGCAAGCTGGTGCAGCCACTCTGGAAAACAGTATGGAGGTTCCTCAAAAAGTTGAAAATAGAGCTACCGTATGACCCAGCAATTGTAGCTGTTTTTCAGTGTTCTTTTCTTTCTTGTTTCAAGTTTTTATTTATATTTTAGTTTCTAGAGTAGAATTTAGTGATTCATCACTTATATATAATACCCAGTGCTCTTCATAAAGTGCCCTCCTTAATACCCATCACCCATTTAACCTATCCCCCCACCCATCTCCCTTCCAGTAACCTTCAGTTGTTCTCTATAGTTAAGAGTCTCTTATGGTTTGCTTCCCTCTCTCTTTTTTTTCCCCTTCCCCCTATGTTCATCTGTTTTGTTTCTTAAATTCCACATATGAGTGAAATCATATGGTATTTGTCTAGCTCCATCCCCGTCATTGCAAATGGTAAGATTTCATTCTTTTTGATGGTTGAGTAATATTCCATTTTCTGCTCAATCTATTAAAAATTCTCCAAATTACTTCAATTATTTCGGATATGGAAATTGTCAGTAAAAGAAAGAATTAAGAAGTTATTGTGTTCCTGAGGCATGAGCATCAGCCACCCTTGTTTCAAATGTACCTTGAACATCCTAATATATCCATCCTACCTACTTAAGGGTAGGTTTGAGGGTTCTGGTTTCAAAAGTTATATGCAATTCAACATAATGCACACTTATTGAGAGATTACTTTGAGGATGCAAATATATATAAAATCACATATCAATCACATCTTCTTTAACCATTCATCAGCTGATGGACATTTGGGCTCTTTCCAATGTCCTAAACACCACAAAGACCCAGTGGCTCATTGATTATACTGCTTAGAAATCAGAAACATTCTGTATATTTAGATCATATTGCCCTAATTACTACTGGATTAAAATATGTAGATATCCATATACAAAAACATATACCCGAACAAAAAGAGTTGGTGAAAAGGTAATTCATAAACTTAATTTTGAGTATGATCTTAAGTTAATGCACCCACATAAATCTGAGTCCTCCTTGACACCTAAAGATGAGAAAATCAAAGCCTCCTGTGATCACTCCTACAAAAATTGGGTTGTTATTCCTAATACATAGAAAATACTAACACGGGTTTCACTCACCAGTTGGAGTATATTATTTTAATGGTTTTTTTAAGTACGTGAGTGATATTGTCTCCTGAGATTTGGAAGAACACATGGACCTCATTTTCTTGTTTTACAGAGACTTACTTTTGTTTTCTCTGGAATAATTGCAATCATAAGATATTATTGGATGAGTGAGATTTTATAAATGTGCGCTGTCTTCCTTTCAACATCATCTCCACTTCCATGATTTTGGAATGAGAGGAATCTGGAAAATTGTCCCTGGAACATCTGAAATCTCTTTTTCCATAAATATAATACATAGCTAAAACAATCAAGGGACACTTAGAGAACTTTGGCAATTTCTCTCTCTGTTACTTTAACTATAATCAAATTTATACACATTTAATTGTAAGAAGAAATCCTTTATTAATTTGCAGTTTGTAGTTAATCTTTAAGGCCCATCAGTTGGCTCCAGAAGCCATAGTGTACTTAATTTACTAAATTTATTTTGAATTTTGCTCAATTTTTTATGAATCTATTAAAAACTCTCCACGTTACTTCAATTATTTTGGATATGGAAATTGTCAGTAAAAGAAAGAATTAAGAAGTTACTGTGCTCCTGAGGCATGAGCATCAGCCACCACTCTTGTTTCAAATGTACCTTGAACATCCTAATATATCCAACCTACCTACTTAAGGGTAGGTTTGAGGGTTCTGGTTTCAAAAGTTATATGCAATTCAAAATAATGCACACTTATTGAGAGATTACTTTGAGGATGCAAATATATATAGGACATAGTCGTTGCCCTCCAAGGGCTCACCTGGTTTGGTGGTAATAGACATAAGCATTGATATCTATAATCCACATACTACCAGGATGAGTTCTATTATAGAAGTGCACAGAACCACAGAAAAACAGAATAGGGTAAAAGACATAAAGTCACAGGGAATCTAGAGTTTATGGAGGTGGTAGAATTTAAGCAGAGCTTCCAAGAACAGATAGCTTTCCAACAGAGATTGGCTAAAGGAAGGTTAGGGAAGACAGAAAGGAAAATAGTCAAGTGGCTTAAAGAAATTGTTAATAGCCTAGCAGAATTAAATCTCAATGATACAATACTGAGGCCACTCAATAGTATAAAACATGAAATATTTAAGTAAAACTTAAATACTTATTAATAAATAAAAAATATATAAACAATAAATAAATTAATACCTAGCAATTTATTAAGTAAAACATAATATTTGGAAAGCATAAAGTACTTACATTAAAGGAAATGGGAAGAGGGCCCAGGAAATATTTAAAAGCCAACTGTAATAAATCCCAACCCTAACAAGAATTGCATCTTTTAACAGTCTAGTCAGTATTTCAAGATAATATCTATGCTAATTATTCTACCTCATGGTACTATGGGTTTTTTAATGATTTTACTAAACTAACATACTACTGGACTATATTCTTCAGAATGCTCTGTCACTGGAGAGGGACAGAAAGACATCAATAACATGCCTACATCTTTATTCATGCAGCAAAAAAAAAAAAAAAAGTATTTCTAATACTCTGCATGGTTTTATTTCTTGTAGAACCACACCCACATCTCTCTTCCAAAAGAAGACATAGCTCAAGAAAAAATGTGCATGAATCAGTAACCATACATAGATTTGAATGCTGTTTTTCACATAACAACCTCATCTCATCTTCTAAGTTCAATCCAAGATGGTTTTTCAGCAGCCTGAGAGTCAACATAGCAAAGAGAAATGGAAAACATATTTGTAAGTCCCTCTCAGATGTAAGTCTGTTAATGTTACTAGCCCTTTAAAGTATTTAGAAAGAAAAATACAGCTTCAAATTCCAAATCCTGAAGAAAGGGAATGAATAGCTAGTATAATCAAACTAATTTTAGGTTAAAAAAAAAACAAAACAAGGAAAGTAACAAAAACTCCTTTTGCGTCATTAAGAACTTGAAGTGTGATCTCTCTGAAAGGACTGTTCCACAGAATATTATCTCTGATAATAATGGGCCATAGGAAATATGAGCTCTGGTCCCAGGACAGCCTCTGACTAACCACTTGACCTAAGGAGAGCTCCATACATTGGCAGAACCCAAGTCCTTGTTTGAAAAATGAGACAGTAAAAGCCCCTTCATATTTCCAAGTATTATTACAGGAACCATTCATGAGTGAGTTTTACAAATTCTAAAAATTAATAAAATATAAGCTATCATTCTTATTATTCTTACTACATTTGAGGGATGATTAAATACAAATAGGCTGTTTGAGAAAAGCTCTATTCAATTCTTCGCTTAATAATGGACAGTGCAGGATCCTGCACTTATTTTTAGCCATTTAAAACATTTTCAGTGGGTAAAAGGACAAGACAAGTGAGCAATGCCTAGTTTGGCAGGATTCCCTTCAGGCTGCCTGAACTCAGAACTTCCAATTTGAGTGTTGATCTAACAGAATGAGCTAAAAGGAGAGTATAAGTGTTTGGAAGAGAAAAGATGGGAAAGAATAATAAGAGAAAGTATCTGATATCCCCCTGGAAAAAACAGACTTTCCATTTGCTTAAAAGTAATGTACATAAGCTAAATATTATTCCTTTACAATTTATGACTATGAGAGTTTCAAACATAACTACTATAAAAGATTTGATTTGATTACATAAAGAAAATACAAAAATGACATGCGGGGAATCCCGTTTTTTTTTGATACTGTGAAGGACTTTCACGAGGACACCCCATTGAATTCTCTCAACCATACAGTGGGTTAAGAATCTCATGTTATAGGTAATTAACATTAAGTTCGGTAGGGTTAAATGACATGCAAAAGTTACACAACTAGTAAGTAAATCATGCAGGAAACCCAGATCTGACTACCAGTTCATCCCCTACTTTAGAGGGTCTAAGCATTCCTAGGTGCACACAGGATCTTCTTTTTGGGGAGTTAAGGGTGAGTCTGTGAAGTTTTCCCTTTTCCAAATACATATCTATATAATGCCAAATTTTTTCATACACTTTAACCATTACAACAAATGGCAACAGCTTAAAATTAGATGCAAATATGAGAATCCTGCTGCTTTCTATTAAATCAGACATTAAAGAGATTTGCAAATATGTAAAATAATGCCACTCTTCTCATTAACTTTTTGTTTTGGTAAGTATTGCTACTTTCATAAAAATACACCATTATGTTAACACAAAATGGGTATATTATTATTTTAAATAAATTAATAAAAAATTCTCAGTTTTATTTCTAAAATGGTGAATATCAATAGGTATAATCTACTAAATTTTATTTAGGGTCCTCAATAATTAAAAAAGTACAAAGGGCTCCTGAGACCAAAACGACAATTTGAGAAACATTTATACCATAGCCCAAGCATGTCCATTTCCCTTCTACATTTTTAATACAGTATTTGATTTTCAAGTCTACAAAGTAGAACAGGCTTTTCCTCCCACCCATAGAGAAGAGAAAATGAAGAAAATATTTTAAAAATCATTTCACTAATAAACCCATCCCCTTGATGTAATCATTGGTAACATTTACAACATCTATTTCTCTTCAAAGATTTTTTTCATTTGAGAATACATTTTCAATATGTAATATCTTGCTTAATATATTGCTTTTTTCCCCAATTAACAGAGATAAAACTTTCATGCACGCTACTAAAAATTCTATGAACAGCTCTCTTAATGACTGTATAATAGTCTATCATATCCACTCTATAACCTATTGAGCTACTCTCCTATTGTTAGTTACTTGAGCTGTTCCCAATTTAAAATATTACAAATAAAGGAAAGCAGAGAGGGTTACTAGTAAATTCTTTAAGTTTCTGAGCGGTAAATGAAGGCACCTGGAGGCACACATATCCTTTGTTGTGGTTAAGGAAGGCTATGTTACAGCTGCTGAATTGGCTTTATGTTTATTTAGGTTTATTTATTTAGTTTATTAATGATATTTAAGCTGAGATTCAAATGACAAAGTAGCTAGCCATGAGAATTTCCAGGGGAAGAAAACTCCAGCAAAAGCTCATACAAATGCAGACTATCTTTGCTCAATATATTTAAGGAACAGAGATGACCAATATGGCCAGAAACTTCAGATTACTGTTTTTCTCTTATGTAGTAAAAATTTTCCATAGGCCCTTGTTGGTTTTTATTCTGCTATCTTAACCTTTAATAACCTTAGTAAGATATATATTTAGATCTAGGAGTTTATTATTTCTACCTTGAAGAAGTGTATATTACACTTTTCCCTCCAATTTTCCACATGGAGGCTGGGAGGATGAATATATAAAGATACATGTTATTTTTATATAATAAATATAAAGATATATAGCTATAAAGATAATTAATGGGTTTATAAATATATAATCTAGTCTGTCAATCATTCATATTTTGCAGTACTGCCGGAATAAAGTGAGATTTCTTACCACCACTCTATGATTATTTGATTATGAGCAAAGGACCTTAGGAATACAAAACAGTATGAAGTTTATTTTTTGACTGGATGAGTTGTGGATAGTAAAAGGGAGAACATATGGTAGGAGATATCAATTTTGGAGAAATCCAATGGTAAAGAAAGACAGAGTAAAAGGTTTACTAGAAAGATGGGTGGGACAAGAAAAAGTTTTTTTGTTGGTTTATTGACATATGGGAGGCATATACCAACCAGAACCATTTATCTGATACTTTCATTAATGATATGACTCAGAAGTCAATTTAACCATCCAGAAATTGCTTTCATAATAATAAATGAAAAGCAAATTAAAGGTCTGAAAGTCAATTCCTTACCTGCCATTGTAGAGCATATATATGTCACTATTTTGAGGGATATAGATAAGTAATAATAAGTAATCATTAGAAATGGTGGTAAACATTAGGCCAATTCTACCCTAATTTATAATTTATTCATCAACTATTTTATCTAATCATTCATTCATTCAACCATGTTAATATTTTTCTTTCTCAAAAGTCCTATACACTTCAGGGTGCCTGGGTGGCTCAGTTGACTGAAGGTCTGAGTCTTGATTTCAGCTCAGGTCATGATCTCAGGGTCCTGAGATGAACTCTGTGCCAGGCTCCTTGCTCAGCAGGGAGTCTGCTTCTCCCGCTCCCTCCACTCTTCCCCCAGCTCTGTACAGGCTCACTCTCTCTCTTAAATAACTATAAAATAAAATAAGGTCCTATACACTTATTAACCTGAATAGTTAATTCCCCACATGTAATATACTAATGTGTATATGTATGCTTTCAAGTGATGTTTTAGACTAGTAGACTACGGGTAGGAGAAGAATTAAGATTATTATTTTTAACCTTCTGTGAGCTGGATTCCCATATATATGAATTGTTGGGCAAGTCTATGATCCAAAAGTAAGATTGGATACTTTATTAATTCTGTTCTTATTCAGCAAGGATCTATATAATCCACAGATAAGTGGTCATTAAAAACTAAAATGTAAAAGTATCTGATTAATGCTAGCAAAAAAGATGAACCATGAGATAATGCTATAAGTAACTACAGAGTAAGATTTATTAAGGTAGCATTTTATTTTTTCTCTTCTCTTTAAAATCTAGAACAACCCTCAAGTTCTGTTTGTTTGAGTTCATCAAATCACAAAGCTATAGAATGGCCAATAAAAAAAAATAGAACTCTAAAAATTCAGTTGATAAAAGTTGTTCAATTTAAAGTCTAAATTATGTACAAATACAGCTATAGAACTTTCTACAGTTAGACTTTCTATCCTAATATAATAAATTTCCCAAAGGAAGCAACAGATTACTTGGTTTTCTCCTTTTCCCACTTCAGATTCACTCGCCATCCTTTTTCACATCTCTTTACCCTAAGACGCTGACATTTACAGGTTGCATCAGCAGAAAATCTTGTCCTCTGACTACTTGTTGTGGCTTGGCCATTGGGGAGCACAGTGGGGAATTAGAAAGCAGGAAGAGAATGAGGTCAGAGTATTTATTCTCCTGGCCCACTCCTGCCAGGTTGTGGTTAGAGAAAGGCTGCATTCCTGAGGAGTAGATTTTTCCTACAGCAGTACCTCCCCAGGTTCCAGGAACTGCTCTCCTCTTTCTCCTTTAGACCTAAGGATGATAAAGTCAGGTCCTGGGTGCTTTACCATGTGCTGTTGGTCTTACTTTCCTTCCCACACCTTTGTAAAGAGTGACTGTGTTGTCCTCCTTTATCTCTACTGAGGATTTCATCTCTTTAGGGCCAGGATCCTGATAGATATAATCCATCAAAAATAGAATGCATCCAAGTGTTAGATACAGAAGAGTGTTGGTTAGAGACATAGAAAAAGATAACTGAGAAAAGATGAACCAGGTGAAAGCAAGGCAGATATTTGCTTCAGCAACTTGTGGTTAAGGAATTCACCAATTTATGAGTAAGAATTAGTACTTAAAAGTAAAACCATATAATAAAAATGAAGAAAAATTATATTTATTGAATACTCTGTGCCTGGCATTCTACTAAGAGCTATCCAAGCATTATATCATTTATTACAAACACCATCTTGAGATAGGTTCAAAGATAAGAAAACCAAAACTTAGAATGGTTAAGTATAATCAGAGAAAGATAGTGATTGGAATTGGGTTTCAAACTCCAGTATTTTTGAATCCAGAGTCCATTCCCTCAACTACAACCCAATGTCATCAAATGGTAATTATTTAGGCATATAATTTCTACCTGTTTCAATTTTTACATTATATATATATATATATAATCATTTACATGAGGAGGTAGCATAGCATGTTAATCAAATGACCTGTAATATTTACCAGATCAAACTCAAAAAGTCTATGGGAAGAGAATAGGCTGGCAGAAAGGAGAGCTTCACTATAAATGTCACTGCCAGCCATGCCAATCTCATAGATGCTGAGAAGTAAGTGAAGGTGGACATTAAAGGAATGTTCAAGAAAATAAATCTCAGTCAAAGCTACAGACCTTTCCACCTTGTTTCTTTGCTACTTTTCTTTCACCACTTTACTTTTCAGCAAATTTCCAGCCCCATAAACTGCCAGCATGGAAACTAAAAAGAGAAACTGAAAAATAAAAGGAGAAAAGACATTCAAGGAGAAGGCAGAGGAAGAACAGCACAGCACATAAGAAAACAGAGGCATAGTTTACACAGAGTTTTTCAGACTCTCAATAAATTAGTGTGTACTATTTCTATTAACAAATCACAAAAATAATAAATTGTGAGCCAAAAAGTTTATATATTAGTAGGAGATGTAAAATAAGTTTATCAGTGCTCAAAAAAGAAATGGAAGATAAAATTAAAAATATTTAGAACAAAAGCCATATGTGAACATAAAAGCAATGAAATAAATATTCCTGAAAACAGAGAGATAGTGAACAAGCTAGAGGTACTCACACAAAAATCAAGTGGAAGATAATACAACCATTTAAATATACAAAGGCAAAGATAGATATTGGATGACTAAAGAAATCAGAGATTCAATATATACATAATTGGTACTCTTGAATTAAAAAATAGAACAAAAATGGAACAGAAAACATATCCAAAGATATGAGAGAAAAAACATTTTTAATGAAAGGAAAGAACATCTTGAATATCCGTATAGAAAGAGTACATGTATCATAACAAAGTTGTTACTTGGATGATCAACACCAGGTCATATCTTGTTGGATTTACTGAACTTTCATGATTAATAAAAATTATGTGAATATTGAGGTAGTTGAAAGTCTGATACAAAGGAGAAAAATCAAGTTGGCTTGGAGATTTTTTACAGTAATATCCAGCACCAGAAAAAAACGGAGTAATATCTAGAAAATACTGAGGGAAAAGTGGCTCAATAATTATTCTTAAAAATAAAGTCTGCAGTGATCAAAGTTAGCCAATCAAGAGACGGCTTTAAGTACAGTGAAATGGAGGCACAAATGTGAAATGATCGTGCTACAAACTGAAAAAAATGTGACTAAAGGAAAAGAAAAAACATGTGTTAAGCTTGATGGCCTAAATAACAAACAAAGTAATCCAAATTAGGAGTTGGAGAAGAGGAAAGGAAAAGGACAATAAAATGTACTGATTTTCATTTTTTTCATTGCTAAAAGTCATCAGATACTATCTCAAAATGAATTATGGAATAAAAGGACATCTAGCTTCTAAGTAGGAAGTAGAAAGATAACAAGTGCATTTTTCCCATCCTAATAATAAGTAAAAGCCAGATAACCTTCAAAATCATGATTTTTCTTTACCCAAAAGAAACCTGAGGCTACAGGGCAGCCAAGCAGCATGGTTTCCAACAATATAAAAAGATGGGGTTGTAAAACAAATTGAAGAAGAAAGAGAGAATGGGACAAAAGTAATATTTGGGGAGATAGTAGCTAAGAGTTTCTCTAAAATAATAAAATATATTAAAGGTACGGTTTCAAGAAGCTCAGAGAACACCAAGCAGGATAAATAACAAAGAAGAAAAACAAAACATCATATTCAAACTTCTGAAAACCAAAGATAAAAAAAAAATATTTAAGGCATCTAGACTAAAAAGACAAATACATAATATATAAATAATTGCCCCAGATTTCTCATCAGAAACTTTGCAAGACTGGAGACAATAGGATATCATTTTTAAAGTGGTGAAAGAAACCAAAAATTTTTTACACAGCATAAACATCTTTCAAGCCCATTACTGGAAGTCTTACACTATAAGAAAAGTTAAAGAAAATTATTCAAGTAAAACGAATATGATAGAAACTTGGGTCCACTCAAAGAAATAAAGATCTCTGGAAAAAATTAAAATAAAAGTAAATATAAAAGATTTTTATTATTGTTTTTACTCTAAATCATAATTGAATTTCCAAAACAGCAAAAGTAGCAATTATAACATATGAAAAAGTAAACTATATGATAAAAGTAGCATAGAAGTGGGAATGAGAGAGTGGAATTATACTGTTGTAAAGTTTAACACTGCATGTGAAGGTTGATTTTGATTCAAAAATGTGTATTTTGAACCCTAGAGCAACAATGAACGAGTATTAAAAATAGGTATTATTCATAAATCCATATGGAGGTGAAATGGAATCATACAAAATATTACCATTCAAAGGCAGACTAGACATAGCTAAAGAGAGAATTGATGATTTGGAAGACACAACTTAAGAAAATATCCAGAATGCAACATAGAAAAACAATAAAATAAGAAATATAAAAGGGACATTAAGAGATATAAAGGTTAGAGTAAGCAACTATAACATATATCTGATTAGAATTCCAAAAGGATGAAGTCAAGAAAATGGAAAAAGGGCAATACTTTAAAAGATAATGGCTAATAATTTTCAAAATTGAAAATTAACCTGATCCTCAAAGTTAGAAAGTGTAAAAAACAAAAATAAAAACCTAAACAGAATAAATAAAAAGGAACTCACATATAAGCACATTGCATTAAAACTACAGCACACTAAAGACAAAACAGTATAAAAGCAGAATTGGAAAAAGAAGGGCAAATAACTGAAAGGAACAATAAATAAGGTAAAAACTAGACTTTCTAACAAGAAAAGAAACCAGAAGGCAGTGTAAGTTACTTTAGGACTACACTTTAGGAAGAAAACAAAAGTTATCTCACAAAAGAAGTCTGAGATGCAAGCAAAGAAAAATATTATATATATGGGTAAACCTAAACAATCACTGACCATATAAAACAATTTCTAAAAAATCAGACGGGTTAATAAAAATAATACAAAACTAAAATTGTATATATCTGTTGGGTTTTGGAAGTAAAGCATTTTAAGTGCCTGATTTAGCTGGTAAGAAGTTAAAAATATTAATTTTAGATTATTAATTTTAACATGTGTATGAAAATATCTAAGACAATAATTAAAAGAAAAATTAAATGCATAAAATATACTGTTGCTGAGGGTGGAAGATTAAAATGTGAAAAAAAACTAAAATCTATTAACCTCTTCCCTGAAAAAACAAGAATGGAAAAAGCAGAAAAAGTAAGATAAATCAGAAGAATAAAATGCAATGTTAAAAATTAAGTTGTAGTAAATGTAAATAAACTGAATTATGCAGTTAAAAGCCACAGATTATCAGACTGGGTCATGAGGAAAGGTAGCATTTGAATGAATGGGAGAGAGGTGAGAAGAATAAGAGCAAGGAAAGTGTGGAGGATGGAATAACTGACTTACTCAAGAGGTGATAAGTGAACTGGCCAGAGTAGGCAGAGGCTTCACATTCAGAAGCAGGAAAAATTCATTTTTCCAGGTTTAGAATTCATATGGTAGAAAAGAGAGCTGCTGAGCAAAATAAAGAAATTATAAAAGTAGTATATAAGCATGTAGGGTAAATGAAGGAGAGAGATTAGAATATGAGATTCCACCATTCACTTTGAGGAATGATTCACTTTAAGGAAGATTCACTCTAGGCATAATGAACTTGAGAATCATCATTAAAATCATTATCTTTGTTGGAAGATTTGACCAGAAAGGAGGAATGAGGATGAGGATAAGAGAAAGTGGGTCAAAGATATATGCTCATTTATTAACCTTTTCTAGAGAACAGTTTCAATCACTCATATTTCACTACTTGTTATACTTAAATTTATCAATTTTTAAATGAAATTACTTAACTCTTTAAAGAGTTTTGCTTAATAGCTCAATATCTGAAATACAGTTTTTTGAAGTATAGTCTGAAAACAAGAGAAAAGATGTGTCCTTCAAACATATGTACAAGTCAAGGAAATAAAATGAGGATATATCATGACTATAATATAATTATTCTGCCTTATTTCTTTGCACCCTCCCAAATCTAAAAGTGGCATTGCTTTCAAGTTCTAACCAAAAAAAAAAACAAAAACAAAACAAAACAAAAAAAAAATAGAATGAACTTAAGTACAATGTAGTCAAGAACCAAACACCAGAACCCTAACTTACAATCAACACACCCATCCCATAAATACAGGAGAAAGTCTGGTGGCATAATAGAATTACAGGGAGCAGACCAGTGTTTGCTTTGGCAGATGTGGAGACTGTGCAAATAGGAACACAGCTGTATGCTGAGTATTTTAGTGTTTCTAAAACTGCTGAATCAGACACAAAAGAATATCCAAAGTTGCAATGTATCAGCAAGTTTAGAGAACTGAGTGCTTAGAGAACTGAGTGCCATTCTATTTTTTAAATTTTTATGGAATAAGTGACCTCTATTAAGCGTTTTTGTCACCATGTCAGTTGTAACACAGTAGTTCCCGCTTCAATATTGAGGGCCATATCTTACTTACATGGCTATATTTCTTGTTCCAATTTGGATATTTTACTATTTGCCACAAATGTAGCACAGGAAAACTCCAGAGGAGGTGGTGACCCTTTAGCCTAAAAGAGACTTAACTGAATATATAATTAGTTACATATGTGTGAGAATTTTAATAAAAGTGAAATATCTCACATTGAAATTCTGAAGAGTAATGCTGGAAAATTATTGAGAATAAAATTAGAGAACTTGATCCAAAGCTATCCCTGTATGAGAATGAGGCTTTTTCACATAAGCCTTAATTTCACATAAATGTTAATTTTCCAATGTAATAATTTATTCTATTTTATGGAGAAGTTTAGGTCTTTAGCATTTCAAAAATGAAAGTGAAAAAAAAGCACCTTTTCATTTACCAAGCAGGGCTTTGCCCAAAGACGTTTCCTGAATGGATAATGACTAAATGGTCCCTTAGTGCCTTACTTGTCCCATTCTTGGAAATTTTTAGGACTTCTTTCTGGGCCAATTAACCACAACCTACTATAACTTACCTTGTTTCTAAATTATGTGTTCATGTGTGTCTGACTTCCCTACTGATTTAGTTTTAGACCTATCTGTGTTTCAGTAACTGTTGTTGAATTGGCCTAGACTTACTTTCAAATTATCAAATCCATTTCATCTTTAAAGTTTAATCTTAGCACCTAGAATATTTCCCTGCTTTATTTTCCCTTTAGATTTCTTGTCCCTATACTATTTTTCTTAAATGAACATTTCACAAAGGCTGCAAATAGACTTCAAAAGACTTCAACCTGTGGGTTGACTCCTGATTGATTCATAGTGATTGCCTGGAATATTTTACTAGGAAGAGCTTGAGGACAAATCTCTGCATTAAGCAGGAAATAATATAGTGCTGGATTAATTACGTCTGCTATGGACTTGGAATGGCGGAGTGAAAAGTGGTAGAATACTTGCCATTTATTTTCTTTTTTTATGGAAATCAGCTTTCCCTTTTATTGAATTATGTTTGACCTAAGACATTATATAAATTTAAGGTGTACATGTCGATTTGATACATTTATATATTGTAATATGATTACCTTTGTAGTGATCGTTAGCACCTCCACCACAACATATAATTGTTTTTCTTTTTTATGGTGGGAATAACCAAGATCTTACCAAGATTGATGATTATAATACGATATTGTTGTCCATATGCTGTATACTGTGCATTGGATTTCCAGGACTCATCTGACTATTGGTTGCAAATTTGAGTCTTTAAACAGTATCTCTCCTATTTCTCCACAACCCAGCCCATGGTAATCATCTTACCCTACGTCTTTGTGAGTTTAGCTCTTTTATATGCCACATATAAGTAATATTATACGGATTTGTCTTTCACTGTCTGACTGATCTCATTTTGCATAATGTCTTCGAGGTCTATCCATATTTTCACAGATTGAAGAACTTCCTTCTATCTCATGGGTTTTTTTTTATTTGTGTTTTTTTAATCTGGTATTTTAATTCCAGTTTAGTTATATACAGTGTTGTTTGTTTCAGGTGTAAAATATAGTGATCCAACAATTCTATACATCAGCTGGTGCTCATCACAACAGGTGCACTCCTTAATCCCCAACACCTATTTCAAGCCTCCCCTGACCTACCTCTCCTCTGGTAACCAACAGTTTGCTTTCAAAACCTAAGAGTCTCTTTCTTGGCTTGTCTCTCTCTCTTCCTCTCTTTTTTTCCCCCTTTGCTCATTTGTTTTGTTTCTTAAATTCCACATATGAGTGAAATCATATGGTATTTGTCATTCTCTGACTAGACTTACTTCACTTAGCATTACACTCTCTAGCTCCATCCATGTCATTGTAAATGGCAAGATTTCATTCTTTTTATGGCTGAATAATGTTCCATTGTGTGTGTGTATATATATAGAATATATATATATGTATATGTATATCCATTCATCTATTGATGGACACTTGAGCTTCTACCATATAATTTGGCTATTGTAGGTAATGCTGCTATAAACACAGAGGTGCATGTATCCCTTTGAATTAGTGTTTTTGTATTTTGGGGGTAAATACCCAGTAAGGCAATTATAGGACTGTAGGGTAGTTCTATTTTTAACTTTTTGAAGAAACTCACAGGAATGTGGAGACCCCTGCCTCAAAAAAATAGCTTTTTCTAATTCCTATTTTGTTAGCCAAAAGAGAACAAAGCTATTTTTTTAAGTCAAAATGTCTGAATTAATAAAAGAACAATTACTTTGTGTTTAGTTTACACCAGTCACCACACTAACTGCCTTACATGGATCGTATCATTTAGCATAGACAATTGTGGAAGAAAGGAACTACTGACATCTTTACCATGATCATCTCTAATTTAGAAGTAATTAAACAGAGCTTGGGGATGTGCTCAAAGCCTCAGCTCTGGTGGATAGCAGAGAAGAGATATGAAACCCAGGAAATCTAATTCCGATCCCTGTATTTTAAGTTACAATGGGAGGCAATGTCTCTAAATGAGACAATAGGCCATCTCTAAGTCCTACTAAAATAACTGAACTGAATGTTAGTGTTCAGAAACAGCACAGTTAGTATTTGGTCTTGCGTTAGATTCCAATGTCCATGCTGTAGTTGTTACCTAACCCTGTCTCTATGAGCCACTCTTTCCTGTATGTAAAATGGAGGTAATGCTCCCTAAAATGGTGGAGTAAATTACAAAGATTACTAAAATAATTGCATATAAGATATCTGACCAATAGTAGATGTCAGTAAGTGTTGGCTGTCTACACTCATATTTTAATTTCTTACAATTACTATAGGTAATCAGATCTTTAGGGTTAAAAAAAGGATTTATAATTCACTGGAGAAGCAAAACTAATGAACCTTTTAAAATAATTACAAATTTGTGTAACACACTAGAATCAAGATATCACATTTATGAAGAAAAATTGGTAGAGTTTTTAAGTCCCTATAGGACCAAACTCATACCACCCTGCCAGATTCCTTATTTCCTAAAATGATGTATTTAAAGTAGAAGAGCAAGTACTCCCTTCCCCTGCAACAAAATATTCTTAGCCTCTCCTAAGTCTACAAAAAACTTTTTAAATGATCATTAGGTGCATCTGTCCCATCATGGCTTACGAGTGGAAAAACTGAGGAGGGAGTGGGGAGGGGATAACAGATGTGTGGAGATAATGGGCCCCTGACATGACTGACTAGGAATAGAGAAAAAGCTGATTCACATGAGTCCATGCTCACTGATGGACTCCATAAGAAAGGCAAGTGGTTAGAAATATGTCGAAGCCAGGCAGTAATAATTTATATATTTTTTATATATTTATATATAAATATATATTTATATATATTTATTTTATATAGCTACAAAAAAGATGGCAAGAGCAAGAATATCCAACCTTAAACCAAATGCTGAAAGGAGCCTCAGGGGAGTAAATTCAACAAAGGCGTACAGGTACAGAGGCCCAGGCCAAATTCCACTGTCCTCATCTATTATAGCACTCAGAATCCTAAGGACACGCAACACAGCTTGACAGAGAACACAAGTGGATTCACGTTGGATGCATATGCCCTCCAGGCCAGCTACATACAGAGGCAGAAATAGTAGCTGCCTGTATGTTGTGATTTGAGAGGAAATAAGCTTTTTCTCTAAAAATATCATGTGATGAATAAAAGTCCTTTGAACTAAGGAGTGGTTCCCTGTTAACTGAAGAGTTAGAGTCAAGCCTGAATAACCCCTGAAGAGGAAGGAAAATCCACTCATCTTTGTCATTTACAACTCACCTGAAAAAGTATTTGCCTAACATATTCACCCTGCCAGCAATTTTGTAGAAGTTGTTTGAGATGAATAAAATGTAGGAGGCAGAGAGGGAAAGAAGAGCCACAGGGCACCACAGGATTATGAAAGGTGACATTAGAAGCCTTTGGTAACAATGTCACATACTTGTAAAGTTTATGTAGAATTATTTTCAACTGTATTGTGAGCAGCAATTCAATAAGAATGTCTAGGTAATATTAAATTTGGAAGCCTAAATTAAAATTCTTTGACTAGTAATATTAGAGATGATTTTTACACATAATTCAATTTATACTTTTAAAAGTAGCAAAAGTGATTTTGGAAAAATATCCTTGGATTTTATGCAAATTCAAGACTAAAAAATGGCAATGTGTGCTCCTACAATATTGGAGAATATATGTGAAAAGAAATAATCAATACTACTGCAGATCAAACAAAAGCTTAGTTTTCTTCTTGTATATGTTAAATTGGAATTAAACTAGGGTAAATGTAGGACTTTTCAAACTTAAACAAGACTGTAGACTAGAGTTGTGAAGTTTATGAATGGTGGTATTTTCAAAAATTGGCTATATTTTAATTGGTTCCTCTAACCTCTATTGTTAACTATGCAAAATATTTTTGCATCATTAAAACATCTTCAAAATTAGGCCAATAGTAACTCGGGAAAAAAATAACAAGCATTTCAGCTTCCATTCTATTAAACCTAAGCCAGAAAGAGCTTAACTCTGTGCTACGGTCTGAATGTTTGTATACCCCCAAAATTTCATATGTTGAAATCCTAACTCCTTTTTAAAAGGTGATGGTATCAATAGGTGGGCTCTTTGGGAAGTCTTTAAATCATGGGGGTAGAACCCTGACGAATTAGTGCCTTATAAAAGAGCCTCCAGAGAAATCCTTAACCCCTTCCATCATGTGAAGGACACAATGAGAAGTCTGTAGCCCAGAAGAGAGCCTTCCCCAGAACGTGACCATGCTAACACCCTGACCTTGGACTTCCAGCCTCCAAAACTATGAGAAATAAATGTCTGTTGTTTATAACCACCCCGTCTGTGGTATTTTGTAATAGCAGGCCAAACAGACTAAGACACTCTGTTATCTTACAGTTTCAATTAATCGGCTTTAATGACCTGCATCAGTCATACAACTCCTTTACCAAGCATCTAGTAGGTATCAATTTCTGGTCTAAGTGCTAAGGTTGCAAAGATCAACAAGCTGCCCACAAGAAGTGCACATTCTAGTGATTTAGAAAAGCTGATAAATAACCATAATAGAAGGAAATAAGTGCTCTGGGTCACTGTTTTTTCTGGCCAGATTTCTATAACAAGTTCTCTACATTATCTGTCTTCACTTTCACCTCCTCATTCTTCACTCTACTCTACGCAGCAGGGCCATCTTTCCAATGAAGAAGATCCCCCTGTGATCACTAAGTCCCGGGCAAAAGTCTGCATGCATGGTTACCTTACCAAACCCTGGCAGCAATCAACACTGTTGCTACTCCATCTTTTTGGAATTTTTCCTTACTGGTTCTGTATTTAATGCTGCTTCTCTAATCACTCTTTCTCTCCTTTTCGTGTCATATTCCCTGACTCAGCCTTTACTTGTTGCACTTATTAAAAACTTAGGCATTGTCTTCTTTTCTTTACTCCCCTCTCTCTCCAAACCCTTGATTGGAATGTCTATGCTAGACAGTCTCAATGTACTTTTCTTTTACTCTTGAGCTACACACTGATTTATACATCAGTGTTCTTAATACTCCTCTTGGTTGTCTCAAAGAAATATCAAACTCCACTTGTCTGAAACCAAACTCATTACCGTTCTCCTCCAGTCCACCCTGCTTGCTTACTTACTTTTAATCCCAGTTCAAAAGTCACTTCCTCGGGAAATTCCATGCAGTGGAGACCAAGGGCATTTGGCTTACCACGTAGGTACAGTGCTTTGCACAATATCTATAACATAATAAGGGATTAATACATACTTGATTTGAATGAATGAACAATCTTTTTAGGAAGTACACAGGAACCAGTCATTAATTTTATATGGAACTCAATTTAATGGAACAGTTTACTTTTGAAGGATGAACAGGATTTTGTCAAGATAAAAAGGAAGCAGAGGAGGCAACAGAAGTAAAACAATGGAAGTATTAAATGTTTCAGGAGAATGAATTGAGGATTACAGAGCAAAGGGCATGGTGAAGCATGCACTGGAAGTTGGGAGGTGGGTTGGGGACAGTCATAAAGGAGGAAAGGGAAGATTGGAAAAAGAGATGAAAAAGTAGATTGTGGCCAGAGTGTGAGGAGTCTTAACTTTATCACATAGGCAACTAGGACCCATTGACAATTTCCAGGTTGAGGAGGAGAGATGATCTGTGTTCAAGAAAGCATACTGTATTGGTGATTAAGCTATTGATGCTTATCTGCAATCCATCCATCTATACTCTGTTCTAGGATGCTAATGCTGACACTCTGCAAATCACCGTCTTGCCACCTGGTTCTGTTAGATTCTGTCAATAGGGGACTATAGAGGGAAACTAGAAGACTGGTAAAAGGGAAAGTGGACTCCCTCTTTCCTGTTTGATTCATGTTTTTATCAGAATCACCCTACCATGGCCCTTGTCCTTCTTTTGGCCCTCCCATGACCAGTTATGGAGGTACCAGTAACTTCCAACCTCGTTCCTCCCCTCAAGTTTGAGTTCCCCTTCATAGGGTCCTTCCTCTAACTTTCTTGCTAAATACTCCAGCCTCATGTCTCTGTTCCCTCAGTCCTAGGAGAAGTAGCAGCATCTACAATTATTCCTCTGGTATTCTTTTGTATTTTTTCAGTCTTCTAATAACTTATTGTTTGATATATCTTTAATTCTCCATGTGGGACTTCTATGGTTCTTAATGGACCCTAACTGGCATAAACACTTCCCCATGGGTTATAAAAACAGTGGTAAAAACTGAAGTTAGAAGAGCAATTAAAAGACAATTTTAATATTCTAGATAAGAGATAAATCAGAGAAACTGGGAAGAGTGAAGAGAGTGATGAAAATAATAATAGTTAATACTTACGGAGCACTTATAATACACCAAGCACTGTTCTAGAACCATAATTCTTATGATATAGATACTAGACTTAATTCTATTTTATAGACAAGAAAATTGAGGTCCAGGGCGGTTTTAAGTAACAGGCCCCAGGTCACACAAATAGTAATGGTGGAAACAAGATTTAAACCCCAGTCTTCTAGTTCCAAAGTCCTTCCTTTTAACAAATAAAAAGGGATAGAATTATTGAATTATTTCTGAGAAAGAAGCAATAGTATTTGAACTCTCGTTCAACAAGAAAGATCATAAAGGAGAAGTAAAAAAAAAAATTCAAAGACATACTTCAGTGAATGGGTGGATGATAAAGCTATTAATGATAACAGAAATCTTTTTAAAAGATCAACTTTGGGTGCCTGGTACAAATAATTAATTCAGGTTTGAATATTTTAAATTCAAGGTGAATGTGGGAAAGGTGAGGAGTGATGTCAGTTGAAAGCTGAATTTGAGTTAGGTCATTTAAATGGCTGACATAAAGATACAGATTTCAGAGTTCTCAGAACAAAGATGCTAGATAAAGTCATGAAAGCAGATGGTAATGCCTCTTCTGAAAGGGAGACTACAGAAAGAGAGTGAGGAGAGTTTTCAAGTGGTTAAGTATAAATCTTATGACTCTTTTTTCTACATAAAGAATAGCAAACAGCCTTCAGAAGAAATATATATTAAGCAGTGGAATGGAGACACAGAGAATGAAAGGAAATGTATGTGGTATGACACACAAGAAAAGTATGAAATGATTCAAGAGGTTTTTGGTATTTTTTTTTAAAGGAAACATGAAGTAGAAGGGAGATAAAGACAGTTTAGAACAAAATGCTTTAGTTCCTGCACTAAAATGCAGGATTCCTTAGATTGATCATATGTCTTAGAATGATTTGGCAACAGAGAGTGGGATGACATCAGCAAGCCAATCCCTTAGCCGAGTAAAATGAGTCACATTTTCGTCTGTTTCCACTTGATTAAAATATTTTACATTTGTTGAGCTTGAAAAAAAAAAAAGACAGAGGAAGCCATTGAAAGTGGAAAATTGAAAGTCCAAATATGGTTTGTTTCTGACTCACCAGAATTGCAGCATCATAGGAACTAACTTTGACTTAAAAAGACTTAAAAAAAAAAAAAAATCTTCTATTCAAGAAATAATTCCCCAAGTCACATAAAAATGTTTTATGGCTTTCTTAAACTTATAACTTAAAACCAAACAGAGAAAACCCTAAAAACAATTACCTTCTGTAATTTTTTTTAAAAATATAAATATCAACTATAGAAAAAATAGGTAATATTTGAATATCATCTGGTCTTTATAACTTATCTTGTTCAGATTAGTATAAACTCTTAGTTTGGATGATTCAAATGTATCTAAACATTTGCTTCTTTGGAACAGAACAGGCAGGAAAAGCAGAGTAAAGAGGTGGGAACAGATTTGCTTCTTTACAGGGATCTATGCCAAGTAATCTGCAAACAATCCATTTCCTGGCAAATGTCCGCTAACTGGTTTGTCCATGTTTTTTTTTTTTTTTTTTTTTTTAACTGTAGCTGCTAATACTGACCTTCAGATCCCTTAACAACAAAAAAGACTTAGAATTAGGCAGAATTCACTTGGAAAAGAGATCCATTGCTGCTGACTTCAGGCAGTTATTTTTCTAAGTACATGAATTATTGTAAGGCCCAAATTATATAAGTGAAAGAAGTCTTTAACCTATAAGGCACAGTATAAACCTTACTTATTATGTATTAATAGACCAGAGCATGTAGAGATCATCTATGAATGGGAACAACTCTATTTGATATCATTTCATATTAAGACAATGTGCTGCTTCATTGTTCTTTGTTCTGTAGTGACATTAATTAAATCTTTCTCATCAGTAAAACTTATTAAACTTATTAAACTCTTCAACAACCAGTGGGTAGGTCTTTCTAAATATAACCAAAACCACATAGAAAAAATATTGAGAAATTGATTCAAAGTTCAAAACTATGTTATGTCAAAATAAATTTAGATGACAAATGCTACACCGTTAAAAATTATTGTTGTTGTTACTATAACATATGATAGACAAAGAATTAAGATTTATATCTTAAGTAGAGTTCTTTTGGTTTTTTTTTTAAGATTTTATTGATTCATTTGACAGAGAGAGAGAGACAGAGAGCAAAGCAGGGGGAGAAGTAGAGGGAGAAGAAGCAGGCTCCCCAATGAGCAGGGAGCCCAGTGTGGGATCAGTCCCAGGACCCTGAGATCATGATCCGAGCCAAAGGCAGATGCTTAAGGGACTGAGCCACTCAGATGCCCCTTAAGAAAAGTTCTTATGTATCATTAAGAAAAAGGCAGACTCCAATAGAAAAATGGGCAAAACTATGAAAAGGCAATGTAGGAAAAAAAAAGGCCAATAATAAATACATACATAGGAAAATAATTATCAGAATTACTAAAAATCAAGTAATGAAAAGTTAAAAACACTGAGGTACTGAGGAGCCTGGGTGGCTCAGTTGGTTAAGTGTTGCCCTCAGCTCTCAGGTCATTATCTCTAGGTCCTGGATCAAGCCCTACCTCAGGCTTCCTGCTCAGCAGGGAGCTGGCTTCTCTCTTCCTCTCCCTCCGCCCGTCCCCACTGCTTCGTTCTCTCTCTGTCTCAAACAAATAAATAAAATCTTTAAAAAAAAGAACACTGAGGTACCATTCTCACATTTCATACTGACAAAGATTAAAAATGAAAATACCCAGGGGGATCCTGGGAAAATGACAAAACTAGAAACATCATAGTTTTTGGGTTTTCCAGCAAACCTACATAAAAATGGAGGGAAGAGCTAGAGAGAAAACTAAAAACCCATGGACAACATTTACAACAAAACTAGATGGCAATATACAAATGTGTGGGGACAAACCACTAACAGCCTCAAACCTGCGTGGGATGGAAAGCTGTGCAAGGGAAAGTCAAGAGAAGCCCAGAGGCATCTAATGACTTGAGAAACAAGACAATCCCCAAATAGCTGCCAGCAAGTATTCACTGAAAAATCCAGTAGCCTGGTTTGAGATCAATTGCTTGGAGGGGGAGGTGGCACAGTGAGAGTAATCCACCCAGGTGGAGAGGATTATTTTGTCACTGACATTGTTTAGAATGGCCAGTGGAGGCTGAATACATAAAGCAGATCAACTTTCAGTAGTTCCGTTTTTAAAAATTCTCTATAGACTATCTGACCTCCCTTTGAGTTGAGCCACTAATCTCTACTGTATGTTGTTAGATTCATTCAGCAATTCATTAATTTACTTATTTATTCAGTATTATTTTTGCTAGGTGCTAAAAGATGAGAATTCAAAGTTGAAAAAAACAAAATACCTGCTGCCTCAAGATCTTAAGACAAATACGTAAATAAAAAATACTATAATGTTATTAGTGCTACAGTAGAGGTTGTATATGTCACTAGGATGTATTAATCAGGTTAAATAAGTCACATTGGAGAGCAGATAGTAGGATTCTAAAGAAAAAATAGTATAATAAAATGCTTAAGATTACAAACTCTGGAGTCAAGCAACTCTAAATTCTAATTCTGAACACTGTCACTCACGAGCTGTGTGAAATTGGGCAACTGGGCTTCCTCAGTCTCTATTCCTTCAAAAAGAGAAAATGGTAATACCACCTCAGAATGTTATTAAGGAATAAATAAGCTCAGTAATACTCTGAGCCCTTAGAATTCTCTCTGATATTTTCTGTATACTCAAAAATGTACATTTTTTTATTATTGAATGGATCTAATAAAATCTAAATTTGCTGGAGAAAATGGTATGGACAGATCCATGAATATTTCATTGATTAGTGGAGGACCAACGTGAAGAAATTGCAAAAATTTACTTTGAAACAGAGTACAAAAAAGGAAGGGGGAGGGAGGTGACAGCAAGTATCCATGTGACAATATTGTATTGTGCCTGCCTGATTTAATAAAATAATTCTTAAAAAATTAATACTGGTTCACTATTTATGAATGAAGACTCATTAGTTACAAATAATATTGAATAGCTCCATTCAGTCTTTGCATTTATTTGCTTCCTGAAGTAAGAGCATCAGCATCTTATTGTCATAGAAAGACATCAACAGCGGTGGTGAGAAATTCCTTAAAGGGGATCAGGACTATAATCAGTGTAAGAGTTGAGTAGATTCACTCTTCTGAATTGTGGCAGGTGCCCTAACAATGTATGCACATAATCATATTTTTTGTAAAATCTGTAAAAAATAAGATATTTTAACTGTAATCAATTAAGGTCACTTTCCATGCTGACTTCTTTGTCACACTTTCCTTTATGGTCCAGTACTGTTGAAGCAGCCACAGGCATTTTGGGAATCCAACTAAGAAGCTGAGTTGGGGAAACATTTATTGTTGATTTGGTGGGATATATGTAATCGGCTCACACTACCTTCCACATACAGTTAAGATGTTACTAGGAGGCCCAGTATAGGCATGACCTCAGGAAATACTCCTGCCTGTTGTGCTGACTGGCCCAGCAACATAACACAAAGGCTCAGGGCTAGAATTTATATATTAACATGAACATGTCCTACAGTGCCTTGCAAAAAAAAAAAAAAAAAAAAGGTAGGTAGTGGAGAAAATACAAGATTTGAAATGTATAAAACCAGAAACTAGTCTGGAAAATTCTTCCAATCAACAGCTGTGTACGATTGAATCACAGTGTTAGGCTCTCATTTATGCATAGTCAAAGTGAAAGTTCTTTCCTCTCAGCAATATACTTGATAATTCAATGCACACAATTGTAAATGAACAATGCATTTTTTGGGGGGTGGGATTGGTGGGAAATGCATTAAATGGAATTGTCAGTTACCTCTATTTGTAGGACACAACCCATAGCAGTAGTAAAAACAGGAAGTACCTCAAAATGTGAAAATGCTTGTTTTGTATGCATTTCAAGGTATTGGATTATATTTTAGTATATCTATTTCATCTTATTCTGACAGCGTGGAGCAAACAAAATGCAAATTCCACCAATGCAGAAAAATTGAAAAAGCTAGTGTTCCAGTAACAAAACTAATGCACACATACACATCAGTCAATGTATAAAGTACAATTGCATAGCTCAATACAAAAGAACAGCCATTTAAAAATACACTTAAATTGCTCTTCCTTATGGTTTTAAGTTAGTTTTGTATATTTTTCACAATTTTTGGTTATATCAAAATTCAAATATAACAGTATCCTAGCAGAAGCCAAAAACATCAACTAAAAAAGACTGGTTAAAATTCAATCAGAAAACTCCTACATATATGGCATTTGTCAAGTTTTTATATTCATATTTATTATCAGTTTTTTCTCATTTTAAGTAAATATTAACTTGCATACCAAATTTGTATTTGTAATTTTCTATTCTTTTTCTTATAGAAGTCTTCTCTCAAATTGGGTAAGAACATACCTCATTCAAGGGCAAAAAGGAAATGGATGAACAAAAGCATCACATTCATGACTTAGGTAGGAAGGTGGAGAATATACTGTAAAACATTTGGATATAACGTATAAAACAGAATGACAGATGCCAGAGTTGTTCATGTCATGGTATTTAGAGCTACAAGTAAACCAGCAAAATACAGTTTAAATTTTTCAGTATTAAGTATTTTCTTGGTTACACAAGAATGGGCTTGGCATCCAGGTTGAACTGCAATGCAGTGTAAGCCACACGATGCCTTGGCCAAGCACAGAGGTGCTGTGGAGCCAGGGTCCGCATTATAAGCTACAAGGACACCTGTATAGGTGCAATGGGCTCCACGCCTAGAGTGCCCCATGCTTGTTCATTATTCTGCCATCTTCTTGAACTTCGTAGTAAGTTTTGAACATGGTGGTCCACATTTTCATTTTGCACTGAGCCCTGCAAATTATGTAGCCAGTTCTCTGTAGAACACATATGCCTGTCACGATAGCCCATGTGGAGCTGAAAGGGCACTTTTAATGTCTGGCTGGCTGTCACCAGCTGTGGGCTGCCACAACCAGGATGTGACTTCAGGGGAGGAGACGTTCTGCAGTGGAGGCCCAACCTGCAGTTGCTGAAAGCTGGGAAACAGGTCGTCTGGAGGGGGCCCTAGGCGGTCTGTTTCCATTTCCACCATTGGCATGATGTCCATTTATTGGATGTTGTGTTAAGATCTTATTGCAACACTTTAAAAGATAACTTCAGTTGCCCAATTTTCTCTTTTCTCATTATAAGTATGTAAAGATTCCCAGAAGTCTAAGTCATTTTCCTAACTCTTAATGACTTAGAAAATTTCACACTCAAATTTCTTTCTTACTGAGAAAATTCCTTAGTGAGAGAACTCAAATTATTTTAATTGCATTTTAATTTTAAATTTATAACTGTAACATAAATTCAGTGCACTAAAGAAAAAAGACAAGTACTAATTTTCTACTGGGGTTTAATATGCCAACTGCTCCCACATTAACCAATACAATTTTCAGTCTCTGTCTTTTTAT
The DNA here is from genome assembly GCF_009762305.2 of Zalophus californianus. Lineage (NCBI taxonomy): Eukaryota > Metazoa > Chordata > Mammalia > Carnivora > Otariidae > Zalophus > Zalophus californianus. Next base: position 150,393,186 of record NC_045597.1, read on the forward strand.
TGTTTTTTAATGATTTTATTTATTTGAGAGGGAGAGAGAGTATGAGCAGGGGCAGAAGGAGAGGAGTGGGTGAAGCAGACTCCCCATTGGAGCAGGGAGCCCGATATGGGGCTCAATCCCAGGACCCCAGGATCATGACCTGAGCCAAAGGCAGATGCTTAACCAACTAAGCCAGCCAGGTGCCCCAGTCTCTGTCTTTTTAAATTAAATTTCACTTAGCTAGGGGTGCTTGGGTGGCTCAGTCGGTTAAGCATCCAACTCTTGATTTCAGCTCAGGTCAGGATCTCAGGGTTGTGAGACTGAGCCCTGCACTGGGCTCACATGCTGAGTGTGGAGCCTGCTTAGGATTCTCTCTCTCCCTGTCCCTCTTCCTCTGCCCCTCCACTACTTCTCCTTTTCTCTACAACAAAACAAAACAAACTTCACTCAGCTATACATTTCAAGTAGACTATTCCAAATAAGGTCATATTTTAGGATGATTTTATATTCAGCAGATTCTGGAAACACATCAGTAACCCTGGTTATAAATTAAGAAATAAAACACTGGTAGTTACAGTATATAAAGCAAAAGAACCAATGTAAACAATATTGAGCATCCCAATGTTATTTCTGATGCTCTGTGGTATGTAAGCAAGATCATAAGCATGAAGATCATCACCCAACCCTTCCCACCCCTCTTACCCTGCTCCTTTTTTCCCCATAGCAATGATTTCTTTTGAACTTACATTCGTATTTGCTATTTTCATTGCCTATCTCCTCCCTCTACAAGGTCTATGAGGTCAGAGCTTTTTGCCAGTTCTGTTCACTACTGTATCCCCAGTACAAAGAAGAGTGGCTAACCCACAATCAGCACTCTAAAATAAGTTGTTGAATGAATGAATGAGTACATAGAAATTTATAAAACCTTCCTAAAATTATAACTAAAAATATAGAATCCATAAATCCACATTTGCACAATTAGCAAAAGCAAAGTGCTATTATACTACAGCTCAATAGAAATCAAAATGGAAATGATAAAGTAATACACCAACTCTTAAACCCTACAAATTATTAAAAATAATTACAGCATAAACCAGTTTGAAGTTCAGTTTGTGGATGATAGGCTTTTGGTGCAGTCTAAAAGTTACCTTAAATAGCCAAGAGATGTTATTCTCATTCTTTTTTTAAAATAGAGAAAAATCTAGAGAATAGTATCTGGTACTAGTAATAAAGCTTGGTTTGTATTTGGCCTATCAGGATATAATTAAGATCTTATCATGCACAGAAACATAGGAACTTAAATCCTCAGGGTAGAAAGGAGCAAGAAAATAAATGTTAAAAAGAAAAAAATTATAGTCATGCTAACATTAACACTGAAAACACATGTTTGGTATGAAGCCTATATCCAAACATTACAACTTCTTTACGAAAAGATACTTATTCAAGAAATGTAATTAGATAAGCTTACATTTAGGTTGCTAAAAAAAGAAGGCACATGGAATTTAGACATTAGCCTCTCTTGACTCTTGTATATAGGGATTCCCATTTTAATAGATCATGTCCCCAAAAAAATTTCATTTAATTTTTTCATTCTCTTCTCTCTTCATCTGCTCCTCTACAGTAACAAGAGAGAAAAATAGTGCATAGTAATGTTATAAAAGTTGGACTAAAATTTAACAAATTAATTATGCTGGGCAACAAAGCTTGTCCTGGAGGGAGACCTGGGCAGCTTATCTCCATGGCCACCATGTGTCCACCATAACCTTATTTGTCTATGGAATGGAATATTCTATAATGTGGATCTATTTAAGACTCAAAGTGAAGGGAATTTAGCTTGAGTCCATTTTAAGTTATAGCCCTGAGGCCTTGAAAAAAAAATTCACGGTTATTACTAGAATTAAGCACTTAAAATAATTCTTAACTATGTCAATTGATTTAGGTAAATCACTATCATTTCATTGCCACTTAAATTTCCTCTTATTCTCAAATAGATTCTAACTAGTAAATTCATCTGAGTGTGCTTTGGAGTTTAAGCCATATAGGTCTTCATATGTTAGTGTACATCAGAATTACCTGAGATGACATAAAAATGGAAATCTATAGGCCCCTTTCCCAAAGATTCCAAATAAATAGGACTGGAAGTATGGTCCACATATTAAGAAACATTGGAATAGATACCTATACATTTCCAAGTTTTTGCTAGATTTTTGTGGAAGTTTCTAACATTATTATGTGAAATGGACAAGGAACACTTGATGGATAAAAGTTTATTAAGTATTATTTTTCATAATATATTCTCTAATACATCTAGGTCAATAAAGAATATTTTGTATCTCCTACCAGTTGTATCCTCCTATCCAGGAAAAGTGCCAGTTCAAGTTTGTTCTCCTACAAAATCAAAAGAAACATCTGTGTACTGGTAAATGCCAGAATAGAAATGACTGGGTAATTTCCTTCTTGGGCGACCAGACTGATCCTCAGAGAACCTAGACTGGGCAATTTAAAAAGCACTTAAGGGCTTGACTCTGGGCCATCAGACTTTGGCCAAGGCAAACCTGTCTCTCTTCCTCCACAGAAGGGGCAGTTGTGTTTGTAGTTTAGGAAAGGAAATAACTGATGCCCAGTAGAAAGCCTCCCAGAATTCCCAGTTCTGCTGCAGGTTGAATGCAGAATATCACTGAACATATGAAAAACAGATCTCAAAACAAGAGTAAGTCAGCATTGGTCCTGAGAGCTACTTCACATGAGATTGCTCTAGTCTCCTATGCTGAGAAATTCTCATTCACCCAGCACAAGTATTCCCAGGATGTATGTCAGAATAACCCATGGACAACATTGAAGGACTATAAATAAATAAATTCTAAATTTTAGTCAAAATGGACAAATATGTGGGTTTTCTCTACATGAGCCCAGCTAAAAATGTGCTCCGTATGAATTAGTTTTATACTAAAATATCTTACTAGCTTATGTTCATTAGAAAATAAATTTCTCCAAATGACTTAGAACATAAGAAACCTCCGCCACTGGGTTTCTGTGAATACTAGAACAATGTAGGCAGTCTGTAGGTCAGAAATAAGCCAGAAAATCTAAAAAAAAAAAAAAAAAAGCTAATCAGGTTGTAATGATATTCTCCAAAAGACATGTATAAGAATATTCATAGCAGAACTATTCCTAAATAGCCAAAAATCAGTAACCACCCAAATGTATACCAATAACAGAACAGATAAATAAATTTATGGTTATGATCAAACAGCAATGAGAACGAATGATCTATAATTATGTACAATTATGCAAACATCTTATAAACATAATGTTGAGCAAAGAAAGTCAATATTATGTTGTTGGTACATACTGTATATTTCTATTTATATAAAGTTCAAACTCAGGAAAAAATAATCTGTGGTGTTATAAATCAGAATAATGGTTAACTGAAGGGAGGAGGAAAGATATTGATTGGATGTTGGTAAAGGAGGCTTTCTGGGTTTTTCACAAGACTCTGTTTACTTATCAGGGTCCTAAATATATGGGTCTGTTCACTTTGAGAAAATCTATTGTGTGTGTTGTACACAAAAAATATGCATACTTTTCTGTATATTATACTCCCATAAAAGTTCATTAAAAATCCTATCACATTGTGATACCAGTGAGGATAATAACATGAAAATGAATTAAAAATGAGAGTTAAAAGCAAGGAAAGTTGGTACCAAGGAGAGCTAGGAGAGAAAAGGAATAAGATGGAAGATCTATCTCGTAAAGTAACTGCCTGTCTCCTAAAGAGGAGAGGAATGGGGATTGAGAATAAAATCTAAACCAAAATGCTTAGAGAATATCAAATATCAAACAAAAAATGACCAAAAACCACTTTTTCCCTGAATGAGAAAATACAAAAATCAAATATTTCCAAGAAAAATAAATGGCACTGGGTTCCCCGACTAACAGTTAAAAAAATAAACTGAGCTCCCTAGCTCATACAATGTAATCTCCCCAGAAGTCAGTTGTCCTTTCAGTTTAGATGAGATAAAACATAAAATGGGAGATAGATAAAATATAAGAGAAGAACCAATTTTTTAAAAGCTAACAAAAATATAAGCTTGAAGCAGGAACTACTCTAAGCATAATATCATAATTTTTTCAACTTGAAAAATCAGAACCATCTATGCACCCAAAAACCATAACTGGAAGTGAGAGAATTTTAGAGATTTGGGGAAATATTTGCAAATTATTCGAAAGGCAAAGAGTTAATATATTTGATTTGCTAAGAATCCTTACAAATCAAAAAACAAGTTTTAAAGAAAAACAAAGGACACAAATAGGCATGCCACAAAAGAATACAAGTAAATGAAAAATCAACCTCAATGAGTATTAAAACAATTACAGCATTCTGAAATTATAAAACCGATAAATATTAATGACCAGTTTGGTATAATACAGAAATATGATGGAGATATAAATGCTAAAACCTCTTAGAGGACAATTAAGCTGAATCAAACACTTCACTGTACATACCAGCAGCTCAAGTTTGACCCTCAGCTATCTTCATAGAGAATCAGGAAGAGGTGGTTATGTGGGAATAGTGACCATAGGACTCTAGGATTCAGAATCTTGCTGGGCTGCTCTAAGGTATAGCAGATTAGGGAGCAGGTGGCTGGGCTTCTCAGGACTTTTGATATTAACAGGAGCTGTTCCATGAGGACGTTAAAAATGAAGAAAACTATTCATGATAATCTGACCCAAAAGGATAAAAACCTCTTCTATCTTGAAAAATAGTCTCTAATATTGTTTCAAACTAAAATATTCTTGCTACATCTCAATTATCACAGACTCTCAGGGAAATCTGTATTTGAATTTGGCAAAACACCAATTGTGTTCTCTTTGCATTATTTTGCTAGAAGATAAAGCTATTTTTTCCTATTTACAACAAAGAGAATATGATGAATGTTTTAAAAATAATTATTTTTAAACAAAAAAATACTTTTCAACTATGAAAAGTAAAAATAATTAACTGTTTAAAAACAAAGCCAGAGTGGAGCGCCTGGGTGGCTCAGTTGGTTAAGCATCTTACACTTGATTTTGGCTTAGGTCATTATTTCAGGGTCATGATCTCAGGGTGGTGAGATCGAGCCCCATGCTGGGCTCTGTGCTCAGCACAGAGTCTGCTTGAGATTCTTTCCTTCTCCCTCTCTTCCCCCTCCCCCACAAAATAAATAAATAAATAAAAATCTTAAAAAAAAACAACAGAGCAACAACAGTAAAAACAAACAAATAACAACAAAAACCCTTCGACATATAATACATGTTCCAAGTTGGACACTGAATTTTGAGGATTTTATGGATTTTAAAAAAATTTTATGTTATTATATTGTTTTGCTTTTTCCTACTGTTTTCTACTTCTAGAACAACCACTGAGTTGTTACACTGCCTGGTTTAATTCCCAATTCTTCTACCAATAAGTGGCAGAATTTTGGGCAAGTTAAATATTTTCTCTGTGCATAAGTTTCCTCCTCTATAAAATTAGGAAAATAATAGTAACATCTATAATGCTTTTGTGAAAATTAAATATCATTGTATAAACATTTAGGATAGTTGTTGATGCAGTAAAAGTGCTTAATAAACAGTGTCTATCTTACATCTATATCTCTTACCTGTTTCCTTTAATACAGATAAGAAGCACAGAGCATGATTAGTTGGCAATCACATTTCCAAGTACTCAAACCATAAAAGCATATGTAAATAACAAGAACTAGTACTAAACAGAGGAATGACAGAGGAGTAATGACAGCAAGTTGGTGGGATAGGATGCCCCAGACCCTCCTTCCTCCTACAGAAATACTGACTCAACAATATGTGGACCAATTCCCTTCATGAGATATCCAGACAGTTCAGAAGCTCCTGTTCCCCAGGAGAGCACATAGGCAAAGTGAAGCCAGTGGGAAAATTCATGATACTGTCTTGCCATGATCCCTTTTCCTGGCAGAGCATCACACAGTTGAGAGGAAACTCCCACGTCCTGACTTCTCCTTGGGAAGCATAAGAGAAGACCAGACCATAAATCTAACATTCTGTGCTTATAGTTAACAAAACTTCTCACTTAAAAATTTAAGAGGGTAGATCTCATGTTAAACACTTTTTACCACATTTACCACAATGACAGATGGTAAATAATAATAATCCTAACAGAGGTAAAGGAATAATAACTCTATCAGAAAGAATAGTAACATATGAGGATGGAGTGAAGAAAGAAAAAGGAGAGCCCCTTCTGAAAGGTAACCTCACAAAAACCTGGGATTGTCATCCACACCCAAAACTTTTGATCCCTTCTCTAAAAACTGTTCACTTTGTAAAACTGTTGTAAAACAAAACAACACTTCTACAAAATTGCATTTAAGATAGCCAGGTACTCATTAATGTGGATGCCTACTATGCACATACAGAACTGGCTTGACTCTCTAGCTACCTAAAATGAGTCTTCCATTTTTATTAATTACTTCTTTTTTCAATTTTTTATGATAAAATGCACATAACATTAAATTTACCATTTCGGCCATTTTAAAGTGTACATTGTGTGTGGTATTAAGTATATTCATAATTTTGTGAAATCATCACCACCTTCCATCTCCATAGCTTTTTTCATCTTGTAAAACTGAAACTCTACAGTCATTAAACAATAACTCACCTTTCCCCTCTCCCACCACCTCCTGGCAACCACATTATACTTCTCTGTCTCTATGATTTGACTACTCTTAAGTATCTCATCCAAGTGGAATCACACAGTATTTTTCTTTTTTTGACTGGTTTATGTCACTTACCATAATGTCCTCCAGGTTCATCCATGTTCTAGCATATATCAGCATTTCCTTCCTTTTAAAGGCTGAATACTATTCCACTGTATGTATATACCACATTTTGCTTATCCATTTATCTGTAGATGGACACTTGGGTTGCTTCTACATTTTAGCTATTACGAATAATGCAGCAATAAACATGGGTGTACAAATATCTCTTTGATACTGTGCTTTTAGTTCTTTTGGTTATATATCCAGAAGTGGAACTGCTGGATAATATGGTAGTCCTATTTTTAATTTTTTGAGGAACTGCCATACTGTTTTCCATATATATGTATCATTGGAAATGCAAGGCATTAGAGACATTGCTGTCAACAGCTTCAGCAGTGATGGGAGATGGAGCCAATGGCTTTGGCAGCAGTAAAAGAAGATGGGGATGATTCACATATCAGTGACCTCAACATCAGACATCAGCAACAGCTCACATGTAGACTGCAGCAAACCAGTGGCAGAAGGCTGATGCAGCCATAAGCAGTCAACTCCAGAGAGCAACTGCAACCTCTCTTGAATGCATCCACAGCAATATCTTGAATGAGCATGAATGACAAACTTCCCTGCTGGGAACACAGGAAACATTACCACAATGAAGTAAAGCAGGAGGAAGAAGAATAGATGATTATCTTGTAGTTGATGGATTTGTGCCTGAAGTAGAGGGGAAAAATACCTGCTGAGCAAAGAAGTAGATGGTGGAAGAGCATTTGTGTTTCTAAAGAATGGGTGGGAGCACACCTGAAAAAAATGTGTTCTTTTGTGTGACTATTATTGAGACTTAGTTTATGCCTCAGTGCTGGAATGGCCTGGGAATACTGATATATCAGTAAAATTTAAAAGAATAAGCAGCTAGATTTCTGGTATACCAAGTTTGCTATTTCAGAAATTTCTCCAAAAAAAGGCAAGAAATTTCAGTCAAAAGAAAACATGTAGAAACAATTGTCTCCACACCAAAGATATATATGATTATTACACTGAGTGTACAAATTATTGTTTTCCTGCTGATATTTGTACCTTTATTCTTACTGCCTTCATTTTGTTTCTAGGTAATTAGAGGCTGAGATCTAGGAAAGATAAAGTGTTTTAAATGCTTCCATTTAAGAATAAAGCTAGTGCTACATTCTAAAGCAAAACTACATGTAGTCACAAGTTAAACAGAGATGATTAAAAATGAGACATTACCATTTCTAATTCATACTGCTGTTTGTCAATGAACATAAACATATTAAATAGTCAACAATATTTGAGACCTTAAGAACTATGAAAAGTAGAAATGAGAAAAGTATATGGATTTAGACACCTTGGAGATTTTAAATATAACTCTGATACTACAGCTTTACTTTTTTGTATTTGGGAAATAAAATCTAAGAGTAACATGTCTATATCATATTTCTGCTCTTAATCTTCTTTCAACTCAATCTTTATATTTTAAGTTTATCTCATTTTCTTTCACTCTTGGGATAGCTATATTTGATCTTTCAGTCATCTTATTTTAAAGATTCTGTTTTACTTCTGATTCTGTGCTATTTTCTTTCTTTTCTCTCTTTTATTTTATGGTCTATGTTTTCTACAATATCATAGAAAATATCTATTCTCAGTATATTGTAAGTTGTGAATTCTGTTTTTAGTTCCATTAGTGTTTACTTTTATATTTATTAATGACATTTCTTAAGGGCATAGTTGGCAGCTTATCAAGTTCAGGAATGAAATAAATTCTATTAAGTTCCTCCAAAGAAATTATTGAATTACACACTTCCTTGACCTTGTCCCACCTCTCTACACACACCCTAGTTTTTGCTTTTATGCTTTTTGAAATCACTACTATTGTTACATTAAAAAAATATTTAAAAATTATATCTTATTCAAGGAATTGTATTTATCTCTTATAATTCTACTTATGATAATAATTAGACTCAGTTCTATGCTTAAATAACTCAAAACCCACCATCACCCCTTTCACACTATGAATTCCTTATTCAAGTTCCCTAAATGGCTGAATTGAGTGTTTAGATGGAGATTTTGGTAAGACAGATATGTAAGTAATGTATTTCCTGAGCCTTTGGTTGCATAAGAAAACTTTTTTGTCACATTTTTATGGGAATAATAGCTCAGTGAGATACAGAATTCTTGAATCAAATTCATTCTCTCTTGAAAATCTGGTAGGTAATGCTCCCCTATCTTCTAAGAGTACAGCACAGAGGTGAACAGCACAGGACCTAGAATTATATATATATGTAATTTTGGCTCTGCTAATTACTTGCTATGTAACCTTTATAAATTACATACCCTTTTCTTTATATTCTACATTTCTTTATATCCTACATCCCATATCTGTAAAATGGGACTATTGTCCCTCAGGATTGATGTAAGAAATTAATGAAATGATCTATATTAATGCCATCTAACAGAGATATAACATGAACCACATATGTAGTTTTAAATTTTCTAGCCTCACATGTAAAAGGTAAAAACAAAAAGGCAGGGGTGCCTGGGTGGCTCAGTTAGTTAAAACAGCCAACTCCTGATTTCAGCTCAGGTCATGATCTCAGGGTCCTGGGATTGAGCCCCATAACAGGGTCCACGCTCAGCAGGAAGTCTACTTGAGGATTTTCTCTCCCTCTCCTTCACCCCTCCCCCAGTTTACACACATGCACATGCACATGCATGCACACACGCACTCTCTAAAACAAATAAAGTCTTTTAAAAAAGATAATATTAATTTAAATAATATATTTTACTTAACCCAATATTCAATAATACACTGTCATTTCAATATGTAAACAATATAAAAATATTCTTTTTTACTAAGTCTTCAAAATGTGGTGTATATTTTATACTTATGCCATACAGCTATAATATACATTTATAGCATAAACATATAATACATATAAATTTGGACATGCCACCTTTCAAGTGCTCAGTAAGCACATATATCTAGTGGCTACCATACTGGAGAGTGTAGAGCAATATAATATAACTCAATAGGGTACCTGATACAAATATTCACTAAATTAATATAATTTTATTGTTTTAAAATTATACAGAACTTTTATTTAATATTATACATTAGTACTCTCAGAAAACTCTTTTATTTGTTTTTTAAATAATTTCTTCTGCCTAAATATATGTAGGAGTCTTTTTTTTCTTTTAGCTTAAAAACTTTCTAAGTAAAGTTTGCATTGAAATATAACATAATACAGAAAAAAGCACAAATTATAAGTGCTGACCCAAAGAATATTTACACAGTGAACATGTAACCTCCACTCAAATCAATAAAACAATACCTGTACCTCAGAAGTTCCCCTATCTATTCCAGTTATAACCTCTCTAGGTGACTTCAATCACTATGGTGTTTAACTTTACCTATTTCTGAACTTTATACAAATACAAACATACAATGTGTATCCTTTTATGTCTGGTTTCTTTTGTATGTTTCATCCACATTGCATAAGAGTTTGGATTATACTTTTCATTGTTCTATAGTATTCCATTGTATGAATATACAAAAATTTATTTATGCATTCTTCCATTCTACTGTTGATAGACTTTTGAATTAATTCCAGTTTAGAGCTTGTGCAGAAACAAGTTAACATAGCAGACCTGACTGCTATCCTTAGACAGGATTGCACATACTGTTGGCCTTTGGCTGGTACCTGAGAACTAGGATTTTAGAAGGTTTCCCACCATCCTAATTTTAAGAAAGACTCATTGCACCCAAACTGTAAAAATAATATGGTTTATGTGAACATCTGCTTTCCTTCTGGAAGTCTGGAATTCTGGTACATGCCAGGTGGAGGCTGTATACTTGACCAACACCAACAAAAACCTGGAGTACTGAGTCTCTCATGAGGTTCCCAGAAAGACAGTATTTCACAGATGTTGTTACACCTTGTTGTTGGAAGAATTAAGCATGTCCTGTGTGACTCCACAGGGGCAGGATTCTGGAAGTTTTCCAGGTTTCCTCAGGACTTTGCCCCATAAGCTTTTCCCTGTACTGATTCTGCTTTGCTTTGTTACCCTTTTACTATAATAAATTACACTGACGAGCATGACCCTGGGCTTGTTGAGTCCTGTGACTCCTCTAATGAATCATCAAACTTGGGGGGTAGTCTCGGCAATCCCCGACACAGGGCTACTATGAATATTCTTCTATATGCCTTTTGGTAAAAATATGTTAAATACATATACAAAGGAGTGGAATTGTTGGTTCATAAGATATATATTCAGCTTTATTAATACTGAAAAATCGTTTTCCATCAGTTCACACTCCTAGCAATATATGAGAGTTCTAGTTATCCACATCTATCCTGTCTAACACTTGGCATTTTCAGCTTAGCCAATTTGGTGAGTGCAGAGTGACATATCATTTTGGTTTTAATTTGCAATTTCCTTGATGATTAACTAAAGTTGAGTTTTTCATATGTTTATAGGCTTCTTGTATATCCTCTATCATAATATGTCTGTTTGGTCTTTGCCAATTTTTCTACTGGTTTTTTTTGTTGTTGTTGTTATTGATTTTGTAGGCATTCTTTATGTATTCCATACATAAGACCTTTATTACTTATATATGAACATCTGTATATTTATTTATAGTATGACAAATATTTTCTCCCACTCACTCTCCTCATGTTAACTTGTAGTAAGCAGAAGTTGTTAACTTTGATGTAGTTTATCAATTTTTTTCCTTTATGCCTAGCAGTTTGTGTGTCTTGTTTAAGAAATATTTACTACCCCCAAAGTCATAAAGATGTCCTCCTATGCTTCTTCTAAATGATTTACTCTTTTACCTTTTACATTTAGATCTACAATCCACTGGAAATGATTCTTTGCATGTGGTGAAGTCTTTCTTTTTCCTTGAAGTCAAATAACCTCTCCAGATTTTGATTCACAATTGATTACTATTTATTTTCTCTGTGATAAGTTGTACCCTTTTGATCTGTAGGTTTACTGTTTACATCAGTTCAAGAAAGCTTTTCTTTGTAATTATATATTTTAATATTTTCCTGCTCCATTTCTTCTGTCTTTCCTCTGGAGACAGTATTGCTTCCCACTCTAATATGCTCTATTTGTGATCATTTCTTTAGAGTTATGTTATCTTTCTGTTTCATTCTCTTTTACTGTTCTCTCAACTTTTTCTCTTATTTTATAGAGTTCACAAAGGAGAAAGAGAATAAGATCACAGAAATAATTACCACTGCAAGACAATAACAGCAAACAAGGCAGCTGGGCTCAAGAAATGAAATAGAAGTCACTATTACAGTAAAAAAGTTTTTCCTTAATTACATATAAAATAATACACATACTAAGTAGCATAGGAATTCAAAGGAGTGAGGAATCACATTGGTCCAGGGTTAAAAAGGAATGTACCTCAGAGAAGTTGGTGAGTTTGATGAGGTGATAATAAGAACATTACTGTGGTAAGAGCCAAAATATGTGTAATAACTGGTATTTTAGTTATCTTGGCAATATATGGACCATACAAATTCACAATGACAGAGTATAATGTATACTATTAAAAATGAACCAAAATCTATATTTTTATTTGGCTCAAATGTTCCATTTGTTCATGGAAGTTTATGAAAGTCAAGAAATAATTAAACATGACATAGAAATTATAATTCCACATTTGATGGACTTTAGGTTTCCTTGGCACTGAATATGGCAAGTTCCAATTATGAATCAAACAAATGTAAACATCTCCATGTTACTTAAGTTTATGTATTAAGCTATTAAGTCCAGTCTGACACTTTCATTGAACCAAATGAAAATAAGAACTGACCTTAGTCAGGCTTTTCATAGAAACTAAATATCCTCATCATAACTAAAACTAGCAATGGGATTCAGGAATAAAATACACTCTTTGTGAGCTATTATGTCCTGCATTCAGAGTTGAAATATATATGCATGTAATAAAAGTTCATTCTAATTTCCAGAATATTTCTAGTTACATTCCTTTTTTTATTTCTGCTTGAGAATTTGCATTGCTCCATTATTAGACCCCTTCGCCTGCTCTGTCATAAACATGATTTTTTTTTTCCTTCTGCTGATGTTTCAAAATGCAAGTAAGGTGGCCAGAAGGACATCTCCAAAGAATCTTACTGAGTATCACCATCTCAATTAGCTAATTGCTGACCAGGAAATGGGCCTCTCATTTGCAGCCTCAAAGACCTGACTTTTCCTGTACATTGTCAATGGATCATAATCCTGAAGTATGAATTCAAAGTTCAAATGGATAAACATTCAGTGAGAAATAAGATCCTAAATAGAACTAGAATCTTTGTATCTCTCGCTAGGAAAATGTACATGAGAAACCAAATATAATTAGAGATCACTTTTTTAAAAAAGGTAATTACTTAGAAAAATTAAATATTTACTAGATCCTACTGTAGCATTACATATCTTTTTGCAACAGAGAACAAAATTTCAAATACTTTAGAGGTCAGGTAGGTAATATCAGTTAGCAAAGGAATCTCAAATGAAGACTTTGGTGAACTGAAGGACCATAGGTTCTTAACAAAAGAGCTACCAGAAATCTCTAGTTGATCGTTGTAATGAGGGAGTATAGATCCAGTGTTGACAGATCTTCCAATTTTTGTATGTTCTTTTTCCGGTTTCATTGAGAAATAATTGACACACATCTGTGTAAATTTAAGGCATATAACATAATGGTTTGATTTACGTATATTTTGAAATGATTACCACAATAGGTTCAGCTAACATCTATCTTCTCATATATAGATACAATAAAAAGAAAAGAAAGAAGAATAAAAGAAAAACTTTTTCTCCTTGTGATGAGAACTCAGGATTTACTCTCTTAACAACTTCCTATATATCATACAGCAGTGTTAGCTACAGTCATCACGCACCTTGCATTCCTAGTACTTATTTACCTCATAACTGGAATTTTGTGCCTTTTGACCACCTTCCTCCAATTCCTCCTACCCCTATCCTCCACCTCTGGTAATCACAAGTTTGGGGTTTTTTTCTTTACTTTTTTAGACACCACATAAAAGTGAGATCACAGAGTACTTTGTCTTTCTCTTTCTATGTCACTTAGCATAATACCTTCAAGTTCTAACCATGTTGTTGCAAATGGTAGGATTTTCTCATTTTTTATGGTTGAATAATATATATGTATATGTGTGTGTGTGTATATATATATATATATATATATATATATATATATATATCACAACTTCTTTATCCATTAATCCATTGATGGACACTAAATTGTTTCCATGTTTTGGCTACTATAAATAATGCTGATATAAACATGGGCATGTAGATACTTTTTCAAGTTAGAGTTTTCATTATCTTTGGATATATTCCTAAAAGTGAAATTGCTGAATCATATTGTAGTTCTATTTTTAATTTTCTGAGGATCCTCCATATTGTTTTCATAGTGGCTGTGCCAATTTTCAATCCTACCAATAGTAAACAAGGCTTTCCTTCTCTCCACAACTACACCAGCATTTGTTGTCTCTTGTCTTTTTGACAAGGGCCATTCTAACAGGCCTGAGGTGGTATCTTTTTGTGGTTTTCATTTGCATTTTCCTAATGACTAGTGGTATTGAGCATCTTTTCAGGTACTTGTTAGCTTTTCATTTATCTTCTTTGGAGAATTGGGTTATTTATTTTTTGCTATTGAGTTGTATCAGCTCGTTATATGTTTTAGATAGTAACTTTATCAGACATATGGTTTGCAAATACTTTTTCTAATTTTGTAAGTTGTTTTTTTTTTCCATTTTGTTGCTGGTTTCCTTTGCTGTACAGAAACTTTTCATTTGATGTAGTCCCACTTGTTTATTTTCTACTTTGTTTTTTGTGCTTTCGATGTCATGTCCAAAAAAATCATAACTGAGACTAAAGTCATGTTTTCTTCTAGGAGTTTTATGATTTCAGGCCTTGTGTTTAACTCTTAATCCATTTCAAGTTAATTTTTGTGAGTGGCATAAGATATAGGTCCAGTTTCATTCTTTTATATGTGAATATCCAATGATCCCAGCACCATTTATTGAAGAGGCTGTCTTTTCTCCATTGAGTATTCTTGGCTCCCTTATCAAATGTTAGTTCACCATATATGCTTGAGTTTATTTCTGGGTTCTCAATTCTGTTCCATTGGTCTATTTGTTTTTATGCCAATACTGCATTGATGACTATAGCTTTATAGTATATTTGGAAATCAGAATGTGTGATACTTCCTATTTTTTCATCTTTCTTAGGATTGTTTTGGCTATTTGGTATGTTTTGTGGTCCCATGTAAATTTTAGGACTGTTTTGGCTACTTCTGTAAAAAATGCCATAAGAATCCAGATAGGGATTGCATTGAATCCATAGATAGTAGTATGGATATTTTAACAATATTAATTCTTTCAACCCATGAACATGGAAAAACTTTGCATTTATGTGTGTCTCCTTCAATTTCTTTCACCAATGTCTTGTAGTTTTTCCATCTCTTCATTCTGTCTATGAGTGTCTTTAAGGCTAAAATGAGTCTCTTGTAGGCAGCATATTTTTGGATCTTGGGGTGTGTGTGTGTGTGTGTGTGTGTGTGTGTGTGTGTGTGTGTGTGTGTGTGTGTTTAACCCTTAAATCATTCTATGTCTTTTGATTGGAGAATTTAATACATTTATGTATAAAGTAATTATTTACAGGTAAGGACTTACTATCACTATTTTGTTCATTGTTTTCTAGTCCTTTGTAGATCCATTGTTCCTTGTTCCTTATCCTACTGTCTTTTTCTGTGTTTTGATGTCTTTTGGTATCAGTATGCTTTGCCTTCTCTATTATGTTCTTTCTGTGTAATTACTACCAGATTTTCCCTTGTGGTTTCCATGAGGCTTACATGAAATATCTTAAACTTGTAACATTCTATAAACTGGTAACAACATAACCTCAATAGAATTTATATACTTGACACTATTACTTCTCTTCCTCTCATATTTTAGGTTATTGCTGTTACAATTTACATGTTTTTATATTGTATAACTAAAAACAGATTATGTTATTTGTGGTTATTTTTGCTACATTCTTTTTTTAACTTATAAACTAAAGTTGTGAGTTATGCACCACTATTACTATATTGCAGTCTAATCATGACTATATTACCATTACCAGTGAGATATATGCTACCTTTTTGTGTTTTTATGATGTTAATTAGCATTCTTTTATTTCCACTCAAAGAACTCCCTTTAGCCATTCTTGTAAGGCAGATCCAGTGGTAATGAAGTCCCATAGACCCTCTTCACTCTTTTTCATTCTCTCTCCTCTCTCTCTTTTTTCCTGCTCCTCTGACTGGGTAATTTCCAATGTCCCACCCTCCAGGTCACTGATTCTTCCCCATGGTCAACTCTACTTTTGAAACTCTCTATTGAATTCTTCAGGTCAGTTATTGTATTGTTCAACTCTAGAATTTATTTTTTTATGATTGCTATCTCCTTGTCAAATTTCTCATTTTGTTAATGCTTTGTTTTCCTAATTTCATTCAGTTGTCTGTCTGTGTTTTCTTATAGTTCCCTAAACTTCCTTAAGAGAATGATTCAAAATTCTTTGACGTTTCAGGGATATTAATTTTTTTAGGGTCAGTTATTGGAGCTTTATTAATTTCCTTCAGTGGTATCATATTAACCTGATTTTTTGTGATCCTTGATTTTTTACATTGGTATCTGCTCATTTGGTTAATGGGCTCCTCACTTTACAGGTTTGCTTTGGCAAAGGCAGTTCCTCACCAGTCAGCTCAGTTTGGGTTTCTGGGTTTGTCTGTTGATAATGTCTTTGGGCAAGATGAACCTGCTATTATGGTCCAATTTTGAGCAAGGCAATTGTTTGAGTTCTAAGGATGAGGATGGGAAGGTGTTCCACTGGCTGAAAACAGTTGGACAGGACTGCTGGCTGAATTCCTTACCCACGTGAGGCTGCAGGATGGGTTCTGCAGTTGCCTGAATTCTCTGGTCAGGCTTACATATAGTTGGGACTGGGTACTATATTCAGTGGTGATGGCATTATGAATTGGCTTCTCTGTACCAGCAGGGCAAGCGTCTAGGGCCCAAGGCTTATATAGCTCATTGTTTGGGGACCTAAATCAGGCCTGAGTGTACACTTAATTCCCTGGTCAGGTGAGGCCATTAGTTTTGCTCTACAGACAGGGGAATCCACAGAATGTGCTCTCTATTTAAGCACTTGGCAGTTGAGTGGGCTATACAGCTTACCATGTGCTCTGGTTAAGGTTCCTGTTTGGATAGGCTGAAGGGTATGTTCAGCAATAAGCAGGATTACAAATTAGATTCCCTGCCTGGGTGCAGTGGGAGAAGAGCTCTAAAACTGGTAAAGCTCTTGTCTTACCTCAAGCCAATTTGCATCCCAGCTTCCTTGGATGAACAGGGCCACCGGTTTTGCTCTGTCTGAGATTTTCTTGGCTCGAACACCTCTAGGCTGCAGAGCTTTCAGGTGTTTTCATTAGCCCTTCTGGTTAGATGGGACTGGAAGGCACTCTCCACAATGGGGTTGTGATTCAGCACCTTGCCCATGCATGGGCAAATATGGTGCTAGGGCCTGCAAAACTCCTCATTTGAGGATCCAAATCAGGCAGATCTGTACCCTTCCAAGTTCCCAGGTCAGAATGCACCCCCAACTTATTTCTGCAGATGAACAGTTGGAATTCTGACTTGGGCACTTCAAGTATGAACTCAGTCTGCCAAGAACTGTGTGCTGTTTCAAGACTTTCCCCTTCTCCATCACAGTCAGACTCTCAGTGGCTGGATCCTGCAGAATCCCCTGTAAATCTCCATGATATGAGATCAGAATAGGGACTCCCAGAAAGTGACCCAAAATGCTGGGGGAGGCTGGTTGTCCCGCCTAGCTTCTCTTTTCTCACTGGAGGAACCAGAGGCTTAGGGGAGACTTCTCCACATGGTGTTGCACTGTCCTGGGGGAGGGGCAAAGCAGTCAACATGTAGCCCCTTCTGTTACTCTTCTAATGTAGTCTGTCTTGGACTCTGAGGTGCTGATGGTGCTTCAGCTTCACCTTCATGTTCTAGGATTTTCTCAGTGGTGTCTTATTCTTGAGCAGATATTAGTTGCTCTTCTTATGACAGGAAGCAAAGTCAGAAATGATCCCTGTTGACATCTTTGTGACTTCGTCTGATCTTCTAATTTTTCAAGAAACTCCGGAATTTCAAATTTTAATGTTTATCCTCATATTTATAAATGTTTGAAATTGTAATAGAATAATGGCCTTGCAACTATACCCATGAATCCTCAGAAGCTATAAATATATAACCTCATCTGGCAAAAAAGATTTTGCAGATGTGATTCAGTTAAGATCCTGAGATGGCGAGACTATCTTAGATTATCCAAGTGGGCCCAATTTAATCATAAAGGTCCTTAAGAGAAAGGAAGAAGCAGGGAAGGAGATGTGATGACAGAAGCAAGGGTCAGAGTCAGAGAAATATTTGAAGGTACAACATTTATGGTTTTGAAGATGGAACAGGGGAGAGGAGACAAGTAATGCAGGTGGCTTCTATATGCTAAAGAAGATAAGGAAACCCACTGTACCCTAGAGCCTCCAAAAGGAATGCAGCCTGTCCACATCTGTTTTTTAGCCAAATAAGATCCATTTCACACTTCTGGTTTCCAGAAATATAAGATAATAAATTTGTGCTGCTTTAAGCCACTACATGTGTGATATATTATTATGGCAGTATTATGAAACTAATGCAATATTTTAAAAAAACTCTAAGCAAGCCAAGTTAATCATATATGTGGGCCAAGTTCTAGCCTTTAGATTATAAAAATAAGTACACTTGAGAAGATATTAAAGACAGCCTTACCAACAGGATAGTAATGTTTAAAGTGTTAACTAACTTAAGATGAACTCTTCCCTATAGAGTACAGGGTTGCATACTATCCGTATTTTATGGTTTGACGTTCCTTTCTTCTTTTTGTGTTTCTCTACCCAACCAGTGTCTCCTGTGATTGGTTTATCTGGGTTTTACTCAGTCCTGTTGGTCCAGTAGTCAGCCAGTGTCTTTAGGATAGCTTTGTAGATCTCTTCTCTAAACCTTTGTGTGTTGTTTTCATCATATAACTCCCACAGGACATCTTAACTTCACTTCCAGATTCTCAGAGGAAGCTTCACGGTAGCTCTCAAGTGCAGTCAATGCATGATAGAACACATAAATATTAGTGACATACAATAGGGGATTAATGGATTAATCAGTCAATAAATCTGTGGAGTGAAAATCTAAGACATTAAAATATGTTCAGAAATACACATCATGAACAAAACCATATTCATAGTATTTTGCCTTTCCTATCCATTGGTATTTATTCCCTCAAATGGACTTCAAATTCCCAAGTCTAGTCACGTATTGTTTTTGTTTTATCATTAAACCCAAATACAGTTGATCCTTGAATAACATAGGTTTGAACCATGAGAGTCCACTTATACATAGATTTTTTTCCCATAAATACAGCACAGTACTATAATGTATTTTCTCTTCCATAAGTTTTTCTTAAAAACATTTCTTTTCTTTAACTTAAAGAATACAGTACATAATACATATCACATATAAAATTTATGTTAACTGACAGTTTATATTATTAGTAAGCCTTCCAGTCAGTGGTAGGTTATCAGTATTTAAGTTCTGGGGGAGCCAAAAGTTATTATGTGGATATTCAACTGCATGGGTGGGACAGTGCCCTTGTGTTGTTCAAGGATCAACTATAGCTTGCCATTCAGACAAAAAGATCTACTAATCCCTCTTTGTATACTCACATTGTTTTATATAACTTTCATTTTCATTCTTCAATCTTCTATAATGTTCAGTGGTGACCTATTTTCTTCCACATCAAATATAATCACCTTATCCCACTATATATCCTTATTACTCTCTGACACATTATTCAATTCTTGAAACTGAAACTTAAAGAGGTGCATTGTCTTGCACAAGGCTATATAACTAGTAATCAGCAGATCTAAGATTCAAATACAGCTCTACCCAACACCAAGCCCTCCTTCTTTTCACTGTATGCCTCACAGATAAACATGCCTTATTGGGTACTACTTCACTGGGTTCACTTCTTACTAAAACCGATCTATTCAAACTTTACCCATCCTTTACATCTGATTCAAATTTTGCTGGCTTCCATTCAAAGATAATATTTTTTGTGAGAAAAATCATTAACATAATGCTAAAAATGTCAAATTACAATATATTAACTTCAAAATACACTTTCAAACAGAAAATATAAAGCAGAAAATTTGAAAACTCCATGAAGCAGGTTGAACTTGATATATGGGAAGAACAAACAATGGATAAGCGAAGAGGTTACAGAGAGGAACCTGTCAAATGATCCTGGAAAAGCTGGAAAAGTAGGACACTGACCTCTCAGTTCCCAGCAGCTTCCAGTAGGATGGAGTGGCCTGACCAGCCCAAATCCCTCCAACCTTAACATTCATGGAATCCAAGAACTAAATGGAGACCCCAGAATAGATGAGCCAAGAAAAAAAAAAAAATCACTGTTATAAGAGCCTGCCCTGTTTTGATGGATTGGGATAGAGGAGCAGATAATAGGAACGCAGTGAGCTCCCAAGTGGATCAGGAAAATGTCAGCACTCGGGAAGAAAAGACCAAATAAATAGATAAATAAATAAAAATTAAATGAATGGAGGGCAGAAGAATACCAGAAGTTTACAGGAAGGAGAGGAAAGTGAGGTAGATATGTCAGAGAATAAACATAGCCTTTTCTGTCAGGCCAGATTCATCGGTTTCGAGGGGTAAAAACAGAAAGGTAGGAAGGAAAGGAAAGAAAGAAAGGGGGGGAAATAAAAAAAACAAAAGGCAAGGGAAAGAAGGAAGAAGGCATTTGTCTTTTGCTATTCCTTGTATATAAGTTCAATCTAGCAAAAATCTAGCATTGAAGTATGGGATTCATGACTACAGTTTCTCCTAATTTACAAGAATTCCAGGTTTCTTGAGAGCTGTTATTCATGCCTTTTTTTTTTCTATTCAAATAATTCAAAAGACCACAATAGAACCACAACAGCAATATTTTATAAAGGATGCTACTTCCTTGGTATCACCCACTCCAGACACAGAAACTTAATTGCAATAATTAGATAAAATTTATACCTGGAAGAGATGCTTTAAATAAAAACTTAAATGGATTATTTGAGATGATGAAGCTCAAACTATGGTATGCATGCTATATGTGTTTTACTCTAAAGTTAACTTAAGGATACTTGAATTAAAAAAAAAACAACTAAATAATATACAGTTGGGATCCAATATGAACTTCCATTTTCCTCCTCACCAATCAAGACAGTTTCAATTCTTAGCCAAGGTACAACTTTCTCTTAGGCAGTCTAAAGAGAATGCCTCTTCCTGGGTTTCCCAAACACTTCCTCTGTGTGCACGACTCTGTCCAGTGAAATACAGACCTTGTAGGTTGTCACTTGTGCCTCAGACATTCTTTAAGACATTTCTAAACTTAAATATTTATCAATTGACCTCTTAAAATATTAGCCCAAAAATATTGCAAAAGCTATTGTCCAAAAATCTAATCTCCCAAAGACCTGTGCATTTTTCCTAAGTTCTCTATAGATGTAGTTTTTCTCTCTGATTATTCTTTCCTCCCTTCCATTGGTTATGTTTTGATCCTTCATATTCTTAACTGCAATATGGTAAAGGGACATTTTTAGAATTAATTTTGCTTAGAAGAACAGTTCACTATTTTGGTAGAGTTAGATAGAATTGAAGCTGTTTTCCTTATCAATGCCATTACCATTACAATTTGTGTTTAGTATGATTCCTCTAACTGGAGAAGCTCACGGTATGTGCTGTTGAACGATTTCGTTGCTAATATTATGGAAACCACAAAAGCATTAACCTATGATGAAAATAAATTAGACTTCAATAAACAGAAATTTGTTGATGTTGTCAATTTTACTTACAGACCATTGCAAATACTTATGATGATATATTTGGTTATTTTAAACAGGCATATATCATTTTATTTTTGATAAAAATTCAATATTTCTAGAAAAAAGTATATCATATGAAACTTTCCATTTTCTCACAAATACTGGAAAAATCTAGTTCTAACCCAGAAATATAATCCAAATTATAGCATGTCACACATTAATTTCTCATTAGTTCTAGTTTGATATCTTTGTTTCATAGAATAATTTATCAAAAGAGTTGTCCCAGCTATGTCACAGCTGAGGCTGGGAATTGTAGTAAATGAAAATAGGTGACAGTCCAATAGCACTTAGCTATCTGCCTTGGCTACATGAGACTGGAGAACCACATAGAAAACTGAACCTGTCCACATTTGGGCTTTAATTATATACAGACATGTGATAGACTGCAGTGGGTAAAATGTACCCAAAGCCAAATAACAGGCTGATAGAGAGTGAGGCTCACCTGAAAGAAAAATCATAAGCAGAGAATATGGAATATATGGAATATGGAATGGAGAATATGGAATAATGGATAAAAGCATAAATGGAGAATAATTGGTCCAGTGGGACAGATTTGGCAAAACATCTCCTTAGTGAAAGAGGCTGGTGGTTGAAAATAGAGCCTAAAGAGATATTTGAAGCCATCAGATCTGGCCTTCTGGAATGGGGAGGGCTACCTATGGTCATTGAGAAAGAGAAGACTATGGGGTAAATGTGAAACAACTCAATTGCTTCCTAGTCAAAGAACTTCATCAAGCCAATTCTTCTGAGGAATAACAACTGCCCTTCCACTTATAAACAAAACAAAAAAGCAAGCCTGAGATGAAGGAAATGTTTCTCTGCTGGCCTTGATCTAAAACAGGTCAAATAGTGAAGGGGTCCAAGCACAGGTAGTAGAGAAGCTGGTTGTCTATGAATCTTAACAAGGGATCTGGGCAGGTCATGGCTCCTGCAGAGATAGACCAAGATGATGCCGACAACATCACAGATGGTACAAGAAGCATCAAAGTGAGGAGCAGAGTAATGGACAACAGCCCAGAAAGATGGCATGTACAAAAGTAAAGGTGCAGGACTATTGAGTGAATTAAAGAAGAGATAAAAAAAATGAACCTTCCTTTGGGAAATCCCAGAGAGCCAAATAAAAGAGAGAGAACTATTAGAAAGCTGGGAACTGTTTAACCAAGTTTATTTAGTGTCCACAAGTCAGTGGGTAATGATTTAATGGGGGCTATGTACCCCATCCTCTCTCCCCAGAGAGGTTCTGTGGTTAAACAGGATTGTGAAATATGCTCCCATAGCCCCCTTCCAGATTCACAACATGTATTAGAGTCTGAAAAGTTCTGCAGTAGAGAAACCTAAAATGATCAAATTTATCTGCCCTTGGGGCAATTTTTTTTTTCAACATCCCCATTTTCACACTGAGGTTTACATGGCACATAAGTTTAGAAAACCTAGCAAATTTATAGTTTTTAAACTAACACAACATAGCATGCAACCCAGTGCATCAGTGTTCAATGATAGAGTTCTGAAGATGTATTTGATGAATGTTCAAAACCTTTAAAATCAATACATATTCTCATTTTTCTAGAAGTAAAATTAACTTTTATAATTCACTTGGAAATATTTTATTTTCCAAATAGTTTAGCTGGACTTTAAAAAAAAAAAACAACTTAGTTTTAGCTAGTTCTATTAGTTCCAAAATATTAGAAAAAGGGAATGTATATATTTAATCTACAAATGTCACAGTTTTTAACCTAATAGCATGTGCTTTTATCAATGTCCAAATTAGTTGTTTTCTGTCTCAAGATATGGCTGTGTATGTTATGATTTATGTTTGTAAATTAAGTCTGACCTTTCAGAGAAGTTTCCCTTAT
This sequence comes from Zalophus californianus, assembly GCF_009762305.2. Taxonomy (NCBI): domain Eukaryota; kingdom Metazoa; phylum Chordata; class Mammalia; order Carnivora; family Otariidae; genus Zalophus; species Zalophus californianus. The sequence continues at coordinate 150,416,834 of NC_045597.1, forward strand.
CTACAGCTATTTCCATGTTTTAAAAAATTGGAGAAGAAACAGATGTTGAGTAGTGATACATATTTCAAACTATTTCAAAAATATTTGGCAGCAAGAGCTGGAGCATTAGTGGAAGAACAGCTCTGTATAAATGGCAAGTTTTATTTTGCATGTACTTTTCTTGAAAAAACTAATTTGAAATGAGACAATAGTGATGTGTATTATATAAATCTTTATTAATACGAAAACCAATTTCTGGAGAATATTATATTTCATCATAATTTTCAGTCTCTATAAAACTCTATATAGCTACTCAGACATGTAACATATTGAAAATATTTCAAGTTCCTTTGCTTACTATCATCTGTGATTTTTAAAATTAACCCTGATGATTTTACCCATCCTTTCTACCGTTTAATTTCTACTATAGCTTGTAAACTAACACTTGCTTGAGAATATAGACTAATTCATGATCTACTACTGTTTCACAATAATTTCTGAGAGATTCTTGTGGTTGAGTAATAATTCAGTTTCTGGCATATCTGGTCATTTTGCATAATATGTTCATTTTATTTCTGGTCAAGCTATCCTTCCACATCATTAAAATAACTTTAAAGTATCTTTAAGACTCTTTTGGTGGATAGATTAAAAGATGATTTCACTAAAAAGAAGGTTATTATAATATTTCAAAGGATTTGAGGAGGGGAAAAGCATTAGTTGGCTTAACTCAAAATTTTGCAATGAATTTTCTTAAGCATTTGTCACAGGGACAGCCAATTCTGTAGTTTTCTTTGGCATACCAAGAAAAATTTTATTAAAACACACTTGCAGGGGATGAAGTTTAGCAATATATAGAATAGGCATATGTTATATCAGATTATTTTTCCCTTTGCTAAAATTCTCTAGGATGGCTGCTGAAATTTGTTACTATTTTTATCACTAACTAAATCATATATCAAAACAGTCAAAATTCAGAGACTGTCTACATGTCACATCAAAAGAAGGTAGCAGCTTTAAAGCAATGAAACTGTCCTTAATGCAAAACTTATATTCTTTCTCCAGTTGGCCTTGAACTTTAAGCTTTACTGTGTATGTTATGGCTAAACTCCAGCAACTTACTAATTTATGACTACGTAGTAGATTGGTTATAGTTTCCTATGGTAACGCAGGATCCAAAATTTCTGTATTTAAAAATAATCCAGAACTTATTAGGTGTTTTAGCATACTTGAAGTACAATAAATTGTCTTTGTCATTTTATTACAGAATTCCAAATTAAGGTTTTAAAAGCAGTCTTTTTATCTATGGTCACTTTTGATTGAATACTCCTGCTTAAGTAGTTAATTAAAAATAAGACAATTCAAATAACACACCACTCAGTCACAGCTCTCAGCTGGATTAAGGCCAGGGTGGTTATCTGTATCCCATTCCATGTACATGAGTATGGTTGTATAAGTGGAGAAAAGAACAGCACATTTCACTTCAGTCTACAGCTAAGCCACACCTTCCAAAGAAAATATATACTATATGAAAAGGATAAACAATATTCAAGATGCTTAAGGTAGTAGGGAACTGGAACAGCAGCTCTCACTTATTTTAAGGCTTACTGTATAAAGAGTACCATTCCTAGGGGTGCCTGGGTGGCTCATTTGGTTAAGCGTCTGCCTTCAGCTCAGCTCACAATCCCAGGGTCCTGGAATCGAGCACCACCTCAGGCTCCCTGCTCCTCCCTCTCCCTCTGCCGCTCCCCTGCTTGTGCTCTTTCACTCTTTTCTCTGTCAAATAAATAAATAAAATCTTTAAAAAAAATCAAGAGTACCATTTCTAGAGCTTTAGATATATTAACTTATTTAATTCGCACCACAAACCTATAAGGTTAGTACTATATCATCCCATTTTATAGATGATGATTAAAGCACAGAGTGATAAAGTGACAGCTAATGATCATGCGGTTGGTAAACAGGAGCCATGGTTAAAACCTACACAGTTTGACTTCATAATCCATTCTCTTAACCAAGTAATGAAGTTTAACCAGGATCTTTAGCATTTCTAGAGACAAATATTTTAGCCAATTGTTCCAAATGTTCTGTGTCCAACCAATTTGGAGTCACTTTAGCTAGAATCTTCAATAGAATGTCTCAACCTGCTGATGCGATTTCCTGCAACTCCTTCCCTCCCCTACTTGAAAATTCATCTTAGTGCACTGTTTTCTCTATTTCCTTCCTTCATTGAAGGAATAAGTATCCCTCTTCCTTCCCAACACTAATTCAAGGTCCCACTTTAGTGCTTAATTCCATGTCCTACCATACTCTATAAATTATCTTGATTCGTAACTGTCCTCACACTACTGCACAATATTTCTTCCTTTGCCCAAGACTATAACATATTCACATCTCTACTTCTTTCAAGAAAATAATCCCTCAACCATGCTCCCCTCTAAAACTATCATCCCATCTTCATTCCTTTACCTCTTGCAATTTTTATTTTAATTTTTAAAAGGTGGTTAAGTCAGTCACGGTCATTTAGTCAGAGACCAAAAAGAAATCACAATATGAATTGTTCAATTGCTCTGGTGTAAAGAGATCAAGACATGAAGACAGAAATCTACCCTGCTTAATGGTATGGATTCTTGACACCAATCAGTTGCAAAATGTGAGCAATGATACCCATCCCATTGGGTTCTTGAGAGAATTACATGAGATCAAGTGTGAGAATACCACTCAAACTCATCTTGGAACACAATAGTTAGGAAATACTTGCTGACTGTGAATTATAATGGCTGTAGTAATAATGTTAGGAAATTATCCTTTATAATAAGTGAGGAAAGAGATCAGAATGGATGAAAAGGAGAGAGCACATTTGTGTGAAGGAGAAGGAGAGAGAGAGGTCAAAATGGAGAAAGAGAGAATGATACTGTGTAAGCACTAATTCCTAGGAGATGCTCTAGAACTCATTCATTCAGCAAATATTTATAGAGCACCTACTATGTTCCAGGCATTGTTCTTGGCACCTGGAATTCATCAGTGAACTAAGCAGAGAAAAAAAACCCTCTACTGTCTAATTTTGCCCACTCCAACAAATTAATCTTTCTAAAGAACCACCATGATAGGTTCTTGCCTCCTTTGAAAGTCTTCGGCAGTTCTTCATTGTCTATTTAATAAATTTCAAACCCCTTAGCCTGTCATTCAATGTCTTTTTTATTTTTTTTAACTTCAATCTGTTTTTTAGTTTATTTCTTACTATTTCAACTTTCCCATACATGAACTCTCAGGAGACATAAAAAACAATATTTTAAAGGGACTCTAAAGCTCCTGCTGAGTTTTAGAATTGAAGCATATTTAAGTATGGCTGGGATATTTGAGAGGCTTGAGGAGAGGGTGGAGTTGCAGATGATGGGGCTGTGAAGGAAAACTGGACTAGGGTTAGATTATAAAAGAAATTTTATGCCACACTAAGAAGTCTGAGTTTGCCTTGTTTTGTTTTTTTAGAAAGGGAGGGTCAGTTTGGGGCAGAGGGAGAGACAGAATCTTAAGCAGGCTACATGCCCAGCGTGAAGCCCAACACAGGGTTCTATCTTATCATCCTGAGATCATGACCTGAGCCAGTCAAGAGTCAGACACTTAACCTACTGAGCCACACAGGCGCCCCTGAGCTTGCTCTTAAAGGCAATCAGACATTATCTGTTTTAACAAAGGAGTGATATGATCAAATCTGTATTTTCCAACGTTCTGGAGGCAATGTTAGAGTAAATTTGAAGAAGAGAGGTAAGACAGTAATACTGTAAGGATGAGAGGTGGTGATAGCTAAATAATGCAGTGGAGCTGATGGAGTGAAGGATCTCATTCCTAAGAAATATTTCAGTTACTATCAGTAAGGTTGGCAGAGCAGTTTAATGGTTATGTGGCTCCGGAGTCAGACTGCACTTGTCTCAGCCTGTCTTTCCCACTTACTGTCTGATTTAGGTAAATTAACATACCTCCCTTAGATCCATTTTTTTCTCATCTGTAAAGTAGAGATAATCATAATATCTACCTCTAGAGATGCTATGAGAATTAAAGTCAATAGTTATACCAAGATTTTGGCACCATAACTGGCTAAATAAGTGTTCTATAAATATTAGCTATAAAACTGTATCCCTACAATGTGGAGAGTTAGATGCATTGTTTGGACTATAGGTCTTCCCCCCAGCTTTGTGTGCTCTCAAATTTGCTAAACGTCCTTATATTCTACACATAATTGCATTTTTTTAACCTCTAGTAGATCATTCTTCAGGCCATCTCTTTCACTTTGATTTCCACCTGCCAAAATCCAAGCTAATACCACAGTCCATGGTTTAGTCATATCTTTAAAATTCCCAGCACTTAAGTTCATAAGGTTTGAATTAAATTCGATCAAAGTTCTCTAAAAACTTCACCAAACAAGCCCCTGAACTTTCATAGGACTTTGGGTCATTTTGAAACTTATCACATACAGTCTTGCATCTGAGGGCTTAATGTACATAACTCATCTGCCCTCATTGCTCCATGAGTCACTTCCCCACTGCAACTCTCCTGGTGCTTTATACCTGATCAGATTGATGTCTTAGAAGAATAAATCTAATGCATAACTATTTGATGAATCACTCACTCATGCAATGGCAAATAATTCAAAGGAAGGCCACCAAATAGATATAAATTCTTTATTGCTATAAACTTACTGTCCTTGTAGTCAATACTAAACTTTCATGTGTCATCATTATGGAACCTGTTGCCAGAAAGTAATCTGAAAAGTACTCATTTAGTAAACTTGAGTTCACACAATTTGGTCTTCTGTTGATTGCCCTTGAATATTTTATTATCCTCACAAAGTCTTTCCAAAAATGAAACTCATATCTTCTCAATTAAGATAATTTTAACTTTTAAGCATATGCTATACTATAATTTAACAGAGATGATAGCTGTTTATCCTCCTTGGGTCACATTACATTTTATTGTGTGGGCAGGCATCTGAATGTTTCACAAATAGCAGTTACGAGGGGTGTAAATATTGGTTGGCTTATATTTAGTTTAGAAACTTAAGGCTTTTCTGGCCAATGATTTAAGCCAGTATCAATGTTCCACTAAAAGATCTTGGGCAGGGCTTACAAATGTCTTGGGAGGGCAGCCAGCCAAACACATGTGCCCTCCAGATTCCCAAGTCTGGGTCTGAGAAGGGAAAAAAACCTGCCTGACCAGGCTCAGGGCAAACAGCATCCTCATGGCCACTTCTCCTGGCCTCTGGTGCTGTGTTCTGCCTGGGCCCTTGACAGCACTCCCACATAACTGCTGCCACTCCAGGCTCTGTGTGACACAGAACATTTCCCTTGACATTACACTGAATACAGAATCAAGCTACCTCTGCCTGTCACCAGAAGCCAAAAGACAGTATTTCACTGCATTAGAAGCAAATGCTGCTGAGGGATGCCAGGAAAAATGTGAACCTCGTGCCAGTTTGGGAAGCAAACCACCTCACAGATTCTTGCTTAATCTAGCAACAAGTCTTCTCATTTGAAAGTATCAGTACACATATCTCTTTCATTTTGAAGACAGCATAATCATTCTGTGTCTTATAAACACTATCCTGTCACCTACAAACAGTTGTTATGCTATTAATAAAGTGCACAGAGAAAGTATTTTCACACTCCCTCTTACATCCCTTCCCAAGAAGTAGACCTTAAGTCATAGAAGGCAAAAGTGATGTATCATTCCTCCTTCCACCAATCAGAAAATAGGCTAGCCAGGTTCTTTCCCACATATTACAAATACGTGCCTCTGATCCAAAGACTTCGGTTGATATGAGTCTAAGAATCCAAACATAAACTTCAAGTGTTGATTAAGTGAATATGTGATTAAGTTAATTTAAAAATAGTTAAAATCCAAACATATCAAAAGTCTAGTTCAAATATAAATTCCATGTGAGTCAAAAATTTGTACTCTCCAATTAATTATTAAAACAGTCAAATTTGTGTAGTCATTTGACATTCTTTCCAGTGTGCAATAAAATTTATAAGGTAATTTTAATGCCATCTGTACTCTTAACTTTTCTCCATCCAAATGGCCACCTTCTTCTTCTCAACCCCAACTCCCCAAATCTCTGTTCTGAAACCCACTATAACTTGGATAAATGTTTGAAAAATGCTGATATTTTCACAAAACAAACTAAATTTATATTGTCCCTGATATAATAATTCTTTGTGCATCAAAAGAGTCACTGCCAAATACACAAATATTTTATGTTTTTTTAAATTTTGACATGATTCAATTTAGTTATTAATTGTTACTATAGGTTGGTTCCAATGTTACGCACTATATATAATAAAATAAGCTCCCTCAAAGAGCTTATAATCTAAATGGTAAAATATATATAAAATTATTCAACTACTAGCCCTTTATCTGATATGTCATTTGCAAATATCTTCTCCCATTCTGTCAGTTGTCTTTTGGTTTTGCTGACTGTTTCTTTTGCTATGCAAAAGCTTTTTATCTTGGTGAGGTCCCAATAGTTCATTTTTGCCCTTGCTTCCCTTGCCTTTGGTGATTAACATAACATAACAATAAAAAAATTATTCAACTACAACATACGGGAGAATGATATAAGAACTAAAGTGAACTGCAAACATGTTGTAAGAGTAAAGTAGGAGAAACTATTCATCTTGATGAGGGGAATCAGGTAATGTCTTATCAAGGAAATGGCACTCAAGCAGCCTGAAACATGACTGTGATAGAAAAGAATTGGCAGAGGGGCACCTGGGTGGCCCTGTCAGTTTAGCAACTGACTTTTGGTTCCAGCTCAGGTCATGATCTCATTGGTTGGGGGACTGAGCCCCATGTTGGGCTTCTCACTCAGCAGGGAGTCTGCTTGAAAGATTCTCTCCCTCTGCCCTTCCTCTCTCTCTCTCTCTCTCTCCAAAAATAAATAAATAAATCTTAAAAAAAAAAAAGAATTGACAAAATATTTACTCTCTGGAACATCATGCCTTGAAAGTACAAGGAAGATGAAGGGACTGACAATGTGGAATGGCTAGAGTATATGGGGAGTTGGAATAAGGAGGTGGGGCTTTAAAGGTGATTAGAGAATGATTTTGACTTTCAGCATTTATTTGTTACTTATTTACTATACATTTGGATGTATTTACTGCATGTCTGTTGTATCCCAAGCAGAGCACTTGGTACTGAGTATTCAATGGGGATTAAGAGTCAGTCCATGCCTTCCTGTCTAGAAAATCTGGGAGGCAAATTTAAAATTTTATTACATTTTTGGGCAACAAGAAGCTTCTGAAGGTCTTTGTGGAAACGACAGAGTAAATGAAACTGTATTCTGAACGCACTCTTCAGTAACATGTTACATAGATTGGAGGGACAAAAGATTGAACATCGGAAGATGGGTATGTCTTGAGGGACACTTATTTCCCTCCTGTGCTGCTTCCTTCCCGGCAGAATGAGGGCGAATAGGAATATTACCCATGGTTTCTCTTCTCATCCTGAGTTGGAAAAATGACTGACCAGATTGGCAAATTTCAAAGGATAAACCAGGCATAGAGCCCTGATCATTTCTCTTCCTGCCCTCAGAGAACTCACGTTTGCCTCAGCTTCTCCAAGTTGTCCATAGTTGACTACAACTGGGTGGGTAGGGTGGCTAATTCAGGACTTCATAATTAGGAAAATTTGGAGATCTTTCCAAATCTGTGCCATCAATATTTTTTACATGCTTTTGAATGTACCATAATGATTTAATCAGTCTACTATTATTGGAATTTAAATTACTGCCAAACTTTTCTATTACAAACAGTACCACAGTTAGTGACATGTACATTCCTCATTTCACACACCTTTAAGTTTATCTTTAGGAAAAGTACCCAGAATCAAAGGTTATTTCCAGTCATAATTTTAGTAGATATTGTTAAATTGTCTTCATAGGAGTTGTACAGCAACATATGAGAGAACCAATTTGTGTCCACCATGTTTACCAAAACACTGTTTAGATTTTTAATGCAAGGTTCCTTCATTTTTAGATGTCTTCTATAGACCACTTTTAACATGCATGAAATGTAAAGAAATAGACCAGATCTTGAGAATAGAAAGAAAGATAAGAAATGGTTGCTCCTGCCAGTTACCAATTATCATAAAATATATTTTTAAAACAATCGTTCCAAGTATAATATAACCCCAAATGGAGATGTATATATTTTATCTTATCCATTTAAAAATCGTTTTACCTATACCATACTATCTCTTATTAAAATACATGTAATCCCTCTTGTTGTGAAATAAGTATATTTAAGTTTATTGTAAAAGTAAGTTCTGTTGGGTAAATTCCTGTTATTTCTGTTGTGAATTTATTTCTGTCATGACCTTAATATCCGTCAATGTAAGAGTATAGTTCCAGATGATTAAACAGATAATACCACAAACTTTGGCAGAGTAAACACATGCCAGAGTAAACACATATTTTCTTCCACTGTTCCACAAAAACTAAAATGTTTGGGCTATTAATTACTCTAATTATATCCAATTTTGTACCCAAAATAATTCATTATATTGTTGTATTTTCTCTATAATTTTAAATTACCATCTTTTTCTGAACAGATGAACAGATGTCTTGGCTTATGACACCCTATCATCTCATCAGGAAGAGGAGATGATAACCAATTCAGTAAAAAATGAAAGCTTCCAATTTTTGTTTAACATAGTAATTCTGGGCCCAGTATTGCAGAAATGCAGTATGCATTTGCATTGCAATATGGAGTTTCTTAATTAAATCCTACCTTCAAAATGGAAGATTGTAAGGAAGGTGATATGTGTTTGAGTTTGTGTGCAAAACAGGAGACATGTAATACTAAAAGGATTCTTTTTCAGAACACCTGGGTGACTCGGTCAGTTAAGCCTCTGACTCCTGATTTCAGCTCAGGTCATGATCTCAGGGTTGTGAGATCACGCCTCAGGTCAGGTTCTCCACTGGGTATGGAGCCTGATTAAGATTCTCTCTCTGACCCTCCCTTCCCCCCTCCCCCTAAAATAAGGATTCTTTTTCTTTCTTACAGAAAGAAGGACAGGGAGCTGTAGCCGCCCAGAATAGCCTAGTGGTTAGGGGGCAAGAATAGTGACACAGGAAGAATATACACCCAGGAGCCAGGATAACCAATGTCAACGTCAGCTCTGCAGCCAAATGAGCCAAGGCAAATTATCTGCCAAACCTTGGTCTGTTTCCTCAGCTGAAAAGTCTGACCATATGGTCTCCAAGGTCCCTTCCTGGTCCAATATTCTGTGTATGTTCTGATAATTCCATCCTTATCCAACCCTCACCCTCACCACCCAAACACAGCAGTTAAGAGAAGTAAAGTTTATCTGAGTTAGGAAAGGAGTTAATTGTGACTCCTTTTACGCACATCAGTCAAGTAATCTGTAATGAACCCTTGGTCCATTTTAAATGATAAATGTCTTTGGTGGCAGATCAGTTGCTATTCAAAGAAAAATGTGCACTAGGAGATAATTACACAAGCAAGAAATGTGTATTAATTTCCTTCTCAAAATGTGAAAAAAATGTGTAACTTAATGTTGTAAGCCATTCTAAGATTTTCCATTTATAGAGTCTTATAGTAATATTCATTCAAGTGTAATTTTCCAAGATTATTTTTAACTTCACACAGTAAAAATGTGATTGTTCTTCTTCACTATGGTAACCATATGTCAGCAATTTTCCAAGGCAGCCTCAATTCTAATCGTTTTGTTCCAAATTTAGACCAAGCTTTGGACTTTATCTCTCTTTTTTTTAAATTTAGGGAATATGATTACATATATACTTAATTATTCCCTTTCTGTGTCTTTCTTCCCTGATTATAATAACAAACTTGATCTGAGAAGAGACTAAGGAGAGACCCAGATTTTCATATTTCACATCTTTGTATTTGGCTAATAGCTTCACAAGCTGATGTGGTGACTGAAGAAGTTGGAAACTGACATAAGATTTACCCTTTAGGTAGACACAGATACTAGGAGATATTTGGCTACAGTAACTGACCTCACAGAGTTAAGAAGGGCTGGAAGAAAGGCTAAGTCAGGACTGTTCTATTGTTAATGACATTTCCAAGTGGAGATATTAGGGTCCTTAACCAGAGAAAAGAGCCAACTAAGTTTAGGAAGCTAGATAGGGCAGTTGTCTTCTGGGCAGAATATACAAGGGCCAAAGAACCTTGACAACTGGGCTGAGATCCCAGTTACTACTAAAAATCTACACAGGAATGAGACAGATAAGGGCAATGTGGGTTATCAGGTACCAAAGAAAACACCCAATACTGGGCACAAGGACATATGGATGTAAGTAAAGTGTTTATTTCTATAATTTTATTTTATATTGGCTGTAGATATGATATTGCATTCTTAAATCCAACATATAACTCTAAAATATAAGTTGTTTATAAACTTTGTTGTATTACATACCTCTTTGAGAAACTACTGAAACATACGGTGTCAGAAAAAAAAATACATGTGATGTCTTACGGCAATTTCAGGGGACTCACAGCTTCTTAGAAAGTTACCAATAGACTTCAGTGTAAAACCTCTAGCAAAGAGAGATGTGACTTTGTAGGGTGATCTAGGACTTCAGTGACAAGTAAATGCCAAATCTAGTTGGCAACTAAGACTATTTGGATAGCCCACTGACCAGTGAGGAGGCCCCAGTTTCTAGAATTGGGAGGATAATTAATAGAGTTAGCCTCCATGGGAAGCTAAGCCTATTTATTACCACTTTCCAAGTGTCCTGTTTCATTTAGAAAGTGGAGCAGAGCTAACTTGTGATGTGAAAAATCAGTGGGCCCAGCTCATGGGAACTGAGTCTAGCAAAGGTTGAAAAATCCAATGAGGCTGAGACAATCAAAGAATCTGCTGCCTGTGCACCATGCCCAAACAACACAGACAAAAATAGTGGGATTTTAAGGGTCAGACTTGAATAGTAAAGGTCAGAGGACAGGGTTCTGCTAATGGCTTTGGCAAAAGGTAAAAAGAATGAAAGAAAGAAAGAGTGACCAGATGTTCTCCATTTAGAATCTATAAAAGGGAAATTACACTACAGTAGGAAGAATTCAGCTTATATAAAAGGAAAATCTTCCATCCAGTGAAATTTGTAAAGCATGAGACATAGTGACTGATGAACATTGTTATTCTCCTTCAATGAAATATTTAAAAATAGAACAGATGCTTGTATGTTTTCACTGATTTGAAAATAAGGGTTGTCAGAAACAAGTGATCAGGTCAGACATATATGGACATATTCAAATTCTCTGAAAGACTGGCTTACCTATATTTGATATTTATTTAACAATTTTTATAATTACTTTTGAAATCCATTGAATTCCTCTAATCTGACACTTCACCCAAACATTTCTACACAAAATTTTTGAGAATAAAAATATGCTTAATATAATTCATAGTCAACATAATCTCACAGAATCCATTCATCATCTTCAGTATTACTGTTAATTCAAATTAGTATTTATGAATAAGAATTAAGAGTGAAAACATCAAGATATAGCAGTCCAATTATAACTTTTGAAATTATGTTTTTTAGGCAAAATAAGTCTCATATCTATATATACGTACATGTTGAAAATAATATCTTAAGTAAAGTACACTCTGGAAAACTATGCAGAAAATAATGGAAAAGTAAATACAAAAGAAGTTCTGGAAAGGCTGTTAGGCAACTAATGAGATTTACAGACTGACTAAAAAAACCACGAAAACCTCCAAAGGATATTTGACATTTGGTCAGTCAGTCAGAAAAGAGAGTTGGCAGCTGGTCAGGAAAAACTGTGAATCATAAAAGTCTATCTCCTTCATCATACAGTGTATCTGAATCAGACGTCTGCTAGCTAGTTCTTGGTCTTACTTGTAAGAGGCAGGAACTACTTTATATATTTGGCTTCATAACCACACTTAGATTTCCTGTTCTTTCATTTGAAATATACATTGCTCAAACTCACACAGAATTTGGGGTACAGTATCACAATCCTCCCATCCATTCACACCATCCTTTATTTTGGCCAATTGCTAAAGCAAAATTGCCATGTCTATCACCTCCAGCGGAAGTTTGACTTTCTAGTCAAACATTAGGAAGCACAGTAGTGACTGCTATAGCAACAGACTAAACAGACAATCTAAAAGGCAGAGTTAGAGGAAAAGGTAAGCAATTCCAAATACAGAGAGGTATGAAAGTAGTTAAAGAACTTTCAAACACAACCCCAAGGCATAAAAACTAAGAGAATCCACATCACAGTTAACAGTATTCTTCATAAAAATATAACTATTTTATATCATTGTTTGCCTATATTACTATCTAAGAATTTGTTATATGGTTTAACCTCAATTTCTAATGAACTACAAATTAAAAGAACAGTTTCAAAATATGAATTCTAATCCAATGTTTCCAAATGCTGACTTTAAAGTAAGATTATATATGAATAATTTGAAAATATTCCATTCCTTTAGAGCTGTTTCCAGCTAGTCTTCCAGTGGAAAAGGAAAATATTGGCAGCACCAAATGTAAGCCACAAAGGAAAAAAAAGACACCACCTGTCCAAACTCTACTTCCTTCACTTTTTTTCTCTAAAAGTTTTATGGTTTCCTCAGTCCTTCCATTATAAACTCACACACACACAACAAAAAACTCCTGGAATTAATAAGTGATGATAGCAAAGTTGCAGGACACAAAATTAATATATAAAATTCAATTGCTTTCCCATGTACCAGCAATGATCAATTGATGAAATTAAAAACACAATACCACTTACATTGGCATCTCCCAAAATAAAATATTTAGGTAGAAATATAACAAAATATGCTTAAGATCTGTATGAGGAAAACTGAAAACTAATGCATGAAATAAAAAAACTATAATAGAGATATATTCCATGGTGACAGACAGAAAGACTCAATCAAGATATCAATTCCTCCCAACTTGATCTATAAATTCAATGATGTCCCAATAAAAATCCCAGGAAGTTATTTTGGGGATATTGAGAAACTGCTTCTGAAGTTTATATGAACAGCAGAAGATTCACAATAGCCAACACAATATTGAAGAGAACAAAGTTAGGGTATTGGTACTACCTGACTTAAAGATTTACTATAAGGCTACAGTAATTAAAACAATGTGGTATCAGTGAAAGAAGAGACAGATCAATGGAGAATAGAGTCCAGAAATAACCCCATATAAATATTGCCAACTGATCTTTGACAAAGACAATGCAATAGAGAAAAAACAGCCCTTTCAACAAATGGTCCTAGGATAATTGGACATCCATATGCAAAAAAATTAATCTAGACACAGACCTTACATCCTTTACAAAAATTAATGCAATATGGATCACAGACTTAAATGTAAAACTCAAAATTATAAAACTTCTACATAACATAGATAACCTTGGGTTTGGTGATGACTTTTTAGATACAGCACCAAAGGCATGATGCATGAAAGAAACAGTTGAGCACTGGGTGTTATACACAACTAATGAATCACTGAACACTATATCAAAAACTAATGACGTACTATATGTTGGCTAAATGAACATAATAAAAAAAAATAGTTGATAAGCTTAGCTTCATTAAAATTAAAGATTTCTGTTAAGAGAATGAAAAGACAACCCAGAGAAAGAGAAAACCTTAAAAAAAAAATATCTGATAAATGAGATACCACTACACATCTATTAGAATAGATTATATAAAATCCATACCAAAAAAAAAATCTCATGGGACTATTTTCTGTATAAATTAACAAGTTAATTCTAAAATTTATCAAGATAATAAATAAGATATGTAGTATTAGTTCAGCAAAAGACAAACGATGCAATGGAACAAAATTAAGAACCCAATGACAAATTCATGCATATATAAAAACTTTAAATATAAAATAGGGAGCATTGTAAAGTAGTGAGGAAAAGATGAACTATCTCACATGAACTGAGAATTTTTTTAAAAAGCATTTTTTAATTGTAGAAAAAATATAGAACAAATTTCTGATTTCACTCTTCTTAAACACAAAAATATAAATCGTAAAATTAATTATGATGAAAATCACCAAAACACACTTAAGACAAGCCACACTGGGAGAATATATTTGAAAAGCATATAACTGAAAAAGGGTTTGTGTAGTATAAAGTGAATACCAGGATACATGTACAAGACTGCTTCAAAGCAGCAAAATTTTAATAGCCCAAATTCAGAAACAACTCAAAAGCCCATTAACAGTAAAAATGGATCAATAACTAGTGATATGACTATTACAAAGAAATACTATGCAGTGATGAAAATGGACAAACTATAACTATTTGCATCACCACAGATAAATCTTAGAAACATAACTTTAATAAAAGGCAGACTAAAAAGCATATTTACTGTATGATTATATTTATAACAAGTTCAAAAACAGAAAAAACTAAACATGTTGTTTAGTGATACATAAATGGGTAGGGTAACTATAAGAAAAGCAAGGAGATATATACAGTAAAAATCAGAATAGTAGTTAACTCTAGAGGGAAGTAGGTTACAAGCAGGAATGGCCATGCTGAGGGCTTCAATATGACAATATGCATACAACACAATAAAAAGTAAGCAGAAGATATGAATGCTTAGACTCAGGAAAAACAAAAAAAAATTGGAATTCTCACTATATACCTCATAGTAAGGCTGAAAGGACAAAGATCTTGAAAGCATTCAAAAAGAATAGACAGATGACCTAAAAAGAACATTTCTCACAAGGTCATATCTTCAAAGTTCTGAAGAAAAGTACTGTCTAAAAAGAATTCTCTACTAAGCTAAAATATTGTACAAATTGAAGAGGAAATGAAAGACTGCAGAAGTAGACCTAGTAGAAAACTCATTGATTTAAGCAATCACAGTTGTTCCGAGGAACATACTGAATTTGTATCAGTGGCTTGAACATGGTAAGGGGCACACAGAGAGATAGATACTTCAGAACAGTTGTAAAGGGCCAAATGTTATTTAAAAAACCCCTGTACACTAAGACCACATATAAAAACTAATTCAAAATGAATCACAGACCGAAATGTAAGATGAAAACTAAAATTCTTAGACGAAAGCAAAGGAGTAAATCTTAGCAGACTTGGCTAAGGCAAAGGTTTCTTGTATGACATCAAAAGAACAATCAACAAAAGAAAAAAATAGATCCTATTTCCAAATGAGGTCACATTCAAAGTATCAGGGAGTTAGGGCTTCAATAAATCTTTTCACGAATCTATAGCAGATGTGAACAGACAGTTCTTGAAAGAAGATATACAAATGGCTGCTAAGCACATGAAAAGATGTTCAACATCATTAGCCACCAAGGAACTGCAAATCAAAACCACAATGAAATACTGCTTCATATCCACTAACATGGCTAGAATCAAAAGATAATAACAAGTGTTGGCAAGGAAGTAGAAAAACTGAAACCTTCATATTCTGGTAGTAGGAATGTGAAATGATGCTGCCACTTTGAAAAAAAGTCTGACAGTTCCTCAGAAAGTTAAAAAAGAGTTACCATATGACCCAGCAATTCCACTCCTAGGTATATACACAGGAGAACTGAAAACATATGTCTACATAAAAACTTGTACACCAATATGTATATCCCCATTGTTAATAATAATAATAATCAAAAGATGAAAACAACCCAAATGCCCATCAACTGATCAATGGATAAACAGTCATATGGATAAACAGTCATAGGGTAAATCCATACAACAGAATATTATTCAGCCATAAAAAGAAATGAAGTACTGATATATGCTATCACATGAATGAACCTTGAAAATTTTTGCTAAGTGAAAGAACCAGACAGATGCAAAAAAGACATATATTGTATGATTCTATGTAATGAAATGTCCCAAACTGGGGGGAGCTGGGTACAGGGTTTCTTTTGGGGTTCATTAAAATATTCTAAAATTAAATACTAGTAGTACTACTTGCACTCTGTGAATATACTATAAAACACTGAACTGTACACTTTAAAAGGGTGAATTTATAGTATATTACCTATATTTCTTTTTTTTTTTAAAGATTTATTTATTTATTTGAGAGAGAGAGAATGAGAGCGATAGAGAGCACGAGAGGGAAGAGGGTCAGAGGGAGAGGCAGACTCCCTGCCGAGCAGGGAGCCCGATGTGGGACTCGATCCCGGGACTCCAGGATCATGACCTGAGCCGAAGGCAGTCGCTTAACCAACTGAGCCACCCAGGCGCCCTATTACCTATATTTCAATAAAGTTATTAGAAAAAGAAACTAATATATTGCTCAAAAGAATTTCCTGTCACTAGTCATATGAAGTATACAGATAACCTACAATCCAGCCATTCTACTCTTACCCCTGTGTGTGTGTGTGTGTGTGTGTGTGTGTGTGTGTGTGTATCTCCAAAAATTCTTGGAGAGTTACATAATAACATCTCTGAAAATGTTTATAACAGTGCAATATGTAGTGCTGGGAAGTTGGAGGCAACCTGAATTTCCCTCAGTGAAAAAGTACAGATAAAATATGGTAGATGCACACTGTAGTATTAAGCAATCATTCAAAAAACAAAAACAAAAAAAACAGATTAGATGCACATATTTCAATGTTTCTATGTGGGTGAATCTCAACAATATGATGCTTGGCAAAAAATGCATATATTCATTATATAAAATTAATGCACAAAAATATTCATTTTGCAAGAATACATATGAATTTTTACAACATAATACAATGAAAGATATACATTAAATACATTTAAATGGTTGCCTAAGGAGTAAGGAAGAAAATAGGAGTAATGTATACAGAAATAAAAGGGAATTAATTCCTATGTCTTGTGCCTATCATTTTAAAATAGCAATAAAATAAGAATGCCAGGGAATTGAATAGTCAGAATAGAATGGAGGTTGTTGCCTAAGTCTGTATAAGCACCTAGAGACATGATTCACAAGGGCAGGCTGACTCCATTTAATGGACCAGCACTGAAGTAAATATGGATGATGTGTCTTACATTATATTTATGTTTACAGAAATGTTTTTAAGGTCAAGAATAATTACTAAAAGTCATTTGGTCAACTATGAAAATGACTTTAGCAAACTAAGTAAGCCAACCAAACTCACAATAAGAGTCTTGCCATTATATATTTTATTTTTTTTAATTTTTTTAATATATTTTAGTTAGTTTCATAGCTCAGTGCTTTTTATCAATCCATTTGTTCTTTTTTATATACTTTTATATATTATAATTCCTCCTATAGTGTATTGACTATTTAGTACAAAAATATATCCTCATATATGTAGTCTTCATTTGTCTCCCTATCCCCAAATTGGCATTAAAGTATTCCACTATTTTTTTTACATTCAGTAAATATTATTCAGATAGAGTTCTGGTTTATTTTTTCCCACACCCTTTGGGTCACAGAATTTTTTTAAATCATTTTAAAACGGAAGTTCTTCATTACTCTGGCCTCTTCATTTAGTGAGTCTTGCAATCACCAAACTAAAGATTCTAAGAAAACTGGCATTATGTCCACAAGAAACAAAATTTTCATTTCATTTCTAAGATATAACATTCTCTTCTCTTTGAATAAAACTTCACTTTGTTGCCTAAAATCATCAGTTCCAGCACCATTTCTCTGGCTTATTGAATATGTGGCAGAAGTTTAAATTATTTCCAGACCTCATGCTATTTTTACATTAGTCATATGAACAAATTCTATTCAGCATACTCTTCACTTAGAAACAACTTTTCAGACAGACACCCTACCTCCAAGGAGTGAGAAGCAATGAGAATTAGTGTGTCTGAGGTACAGAGAAAATCCATGTCTGACAAGAGTAGATTGCTCGTTGCATAATGGTTTAAAAGAAATTTCTCAACTTTGAATGAGCATATAGAGAACAATATGCTTTTTCTGGGAATAAATTTTAACGAAGACGCAAGGAGCACTTTACCAATTGGCCAAAAGATGAATCATCTCTTTTTAACAAACAAAACTCTACAGGAAACAAATGCCACTATTTGTGGCTACTTTGTGTAAATGTAATTCTCCATTAAAACAATACTCCCTTTACACAAAGGTACACATTAGGGAAGACCAAAAGGTGTCGCTTTTGGTTAAGACAATTTTACACAAATCAGATTTGGGTGTTAGCAACTACTCAGCAGTTGCTTAATCTCTCGGACCCTTAGTAAAGGAAGGATAGTAAATAAGACGATTGCTTGTGTCCCTAAAATTCTGTAATTCTCTGAAACGAAAGTCTAGCCTCGTCTTAATGGAATGAAATGAGAGATTCCAAACATTTGGTTGGTTACCAACTGCAATACTTAACCATTTTCATGATCAGGAAATTCTTCTTGAATAACCTAAATCTTAAGCCTTTCCAATAATTCTTTCTATAAGGTGGCTAGAAAATGGATAATTACTTTCCCTTGTATGGAAAAAACTTAATTCCATACTAGAATAGAGCTAATAAATCACACCTCACATTTTTTTCCAGTTGAAATAGTCCTAAACTTTCCTTAAAAAATCTCAATTTCCAACTATTTAATCATGTGGTGGCTTTCCTGTTATTCTACACCAAGTTTTCTAGATTTTAGCTATGGATCCTAAATCCAGACAACAAAATGCATAGAGGATCTGAAAAGAGCTCTGTGTAATTCTCTACCAGTTGTGCACATGGACAAGGAGCACAGATATTTCAGGAACGAAGAAAACCTTCACTCCTTGTGTATCAGGACCACCAATTTTTTGAAATGATTATAACCCACTTTTTGCCAAGAATGCCAGTGTAAATGACTGGGTGGTTCTCCTCTACTATCCACAAACCAGAAGAAGGTACAAATAGCTTTTCTTTATAGTATTCTATGGAAAGACACATTTCAAATTAGGTGGATCAAAACACTGACTCTTTTCTGATCTCATACAATAGCAATGTAGACATGTGTTCTGCTTTTGTACAAGAAGTATCAGATAAAATTAAATTCCTAGGATGAAAGGCAATATGATGACAGAAAGTATAACAAATTTTAAATGTGAGATCTGATTCAAAATTGTGTCACTATCAGCTCCTGACACCCTATGTCATTTCATAGGTTATCACTTACTTTCTCCGGGCCTTAAGTTTCCTCAAAAATAATTGAGAATAATAATATGTACCTCCTAGGATTGTTGTGAGATTTCAGTGAGATAATTAAGGTACAACCCAGATGTCTATTACCCTCATGTCCACTCAGGCTAACTCTTGTACAATCCTGACACAAAATTAGGATCTGTCACAAGCAACAACAGGAAATCCATTTATAGCAAGCATATTATAATTTGGGTATTTTTCCTGAAGATTTACAAGGTCTCGGGGGAATACATACATTTCACTCATAGTTCTCTTCAATCTTCCCCAGATTTTGGCCACAAGGCCTGTCTTTTCCTAATCTTGAGTTCAGCATTGCAGGTGCTCATCTTCTTTCTCTTGAATCATCTTCATCACTTTGTCTGTCCTGTTCTTTGTTATGTGAACAATTCAGCCCAGTCCCAGGTTCTATCTGAAAACATAGACCTTCCCCTAGAAAGTGCCCAGTAAATGACAGAAGGCACTAGAGAATTATGGGTACCTGTTTTAACTACCACAAAAGCAAAGACCTTTCCTGATAAGGTACTTGATGAACATTACCTTTCTTCACTTATCCTTGTAGGAAACTGCACCAAAGATAGTTTTGATGTCATGCTAAAAATGGAAAATTATAAATACTGAATCATGGTAAGTATTTTAATCTTAAAATACTGCTGTTTCCTGCTTTACAATTTGTAGTTTCAAATATTTCTAGTGTCCATGGTCAATGGTTGTAGTTAAAAAATCAAAACCAAATGCATTGATACTCTTCAAAGCAAGACCTAGGGGGTAGTGATTGAATAGGTACTGTTATTTTTTTAAGCTAGCATATAATTATTTTTATCTTACCTAACTCGTGTCTTATCTCTACTTATGGTATTCCAGTTTTGCGCTGCTAAATGAATTATTTCTAGAAGAATGGCCCTTGACTTGGTAAGCTCTTCTGTGATTTTAATTCTTTTGTCTATAGTAAACCAAACTTTGGCCACACAACAGTAAATTTTACTATGGCTCTTAGATCATTAACAGGAAAATCATCTTTAAGACTCTTTATTTTTCTATTACAAATCTTGCCAACTTTTGCACAGAAGTTATTAAATTGTATGACATTTGGTTTCTAAACCTCATAACTTAAATGTTAGCAAACTTTTTATTAGCATTAAATTCTTCTCATTAAAGAAACAAAATGTTGCCTTCTAAATATCTGCAGCATATTTTTCTAATTTGTTGTTTAAATCTTTTTTCAAAATGTTATTTATATGGTAAATCTATAATATACAACAGTTGAAACATGGAATATCCCTTTAATTATACACATGTATATATTTTTTTCAAATAAAAAAGAATGCTTACTTCAAAAATTCCAACCTCTTCAGGGTGCCTGGGTAGCTCAGTTGGTTGAGCAGCCAACTCTTGGTTTTGGTTCAAGTCATGACCTCATGGATTGTAAGACTGAGCCCCCTCATCCGTCAGGGCTCCACATTCAGCAGGGAGACTGCTTGAAAATTCTATCCCTCTGATCCCTCCTCCCTCCCCCTGCTCGCTCACATGCTCTCTCTCAAATAAATAAATACATCTTTTTTAAAAAATTCCAACCCCTTGGAACTAATGCTGGAGGCAAATCTTACAGATTACCATTAATTTGCTTTGTTTTATATTTTAAGCCTTTCCTTCTAAATACTACCAATTAATCTATTAGCTGCAAATATGTAAGAATACAGAAAGCTTTATTTCCAAATAACAATATTCTTCTTTTGATGATTTATGACAAGCCAACATGACAGACCAATTGATTTAGTATTTTATTAGGCTGAACCTTATGAAATTGCCACTTTTTAGGTCAAAAATGGCCACGTATCACCAATTTCCTATGGTTTAAACTAACAACTATTTTTCCGGCCCAGAAAAAAACATTGAGTCATCTCCTTTCCTTTCAGTTACACCTAGAGCCGCTAGGAATTTGTGGTAATTGGTCATAAGCACTACACGCACTGCTTATGATTTCAAATTTTATCTCAACCAAAACCAACTTTTGTATTTCTTTTCTCCAAATTAGGCAGTCTGTATGCTGGGGCAGAATGGGAGTTGGTTGAGTTTAAGGACTTTTATTCACTATGTGTAATGAGCACCACATGCTATTTAATGCCATATATTTCCTGGATCACATGTCCGCTGAGATGCCTTACCCACTGGCTTACTGATGGTAAATTGTTTCCTTTGAGGTTAAGGACATAGAAAAACCTGGGAACTGTTTTCTGGTTTTACCAATGACATCAGGCTTCCAAGATGCCGATAAATATGAACTAGGTTTTTAAAGTGAATGTTTACCACATTGCATGCAATTATTGTCTTATTGCCACATTTAAATTCTCCTTAGGAAATGCTCACTTATGAGTCATATTACATAAGTTTGACTCACTGAAGGCTCTAGCATTTTAGAAACATACTTTGAGGGCGCCTGGGTGGCTCAGATGGTTAAGCGTCTGCCTTCGGCTCGGGTCATGATCCCGGGGTCCTGGGATCGAGTCCCGCATCGGGCTCCCAGCTCCTTGGGAGCCTGCTTCTCCCTCTGCTTCTCTCTCTCTCCTTCTGTCTCTCATGAATAAATAAATAAAATATTTAAAAAAAAATAAACTCAAAAAGGATGAAAGACCTAAATGTGAGACAGGAAACCATCAAAATCCTAGAGGAGAACGCAGGCAGCAACCTCTTTGACTTCAGCCACAGCAACTTCTTGCTAGACATGTTTCCAAAAGCAAGGAAAAGAGAAGGAAAAATGAACTATTGGGATTTCATCGGGATAAAAAGCTTTTGCATAGCAAAGCAAACAGTCAATAAAACTAAAAGGCAACCTGTGGAATGGGAGAAGATACTGGAAATGACTTATCAGATAAAGGGCTAGTATCCAAAACCTATAAAGAACTTATCAAACTCAACACCGAAAAAAAAACCCACAAAAAATCCAGTCAAGAAATGGACAGAAGACATGAACACATTTCTCCAGAGAAGATGTAGAAATGGCTAACAGACACATGAAAAAATGCTCAACATCACTCATCATCAGGAAAATACAAATCAAAACCACAATGAGATACCATCTCACTCTGGTCAGAATGGCTAAAATTAACAACTCAGGAAACAACAGATGTAGCCAGGATGCAGAGAAAGGGGAAAACTCTTACATTGTTGGTGGGAATGCAAGCTGCTACAGCCACTCTGGAAAATAGTATGGAGGTTCCTCAAAAAGTTAAAAAATAGAGCAATTGCACTACTAGGTATTTATCCTAAGGATACAATGTTTACAGCAGCATTATCAATAATAGCCAAAATATGGAAAGAGCCCAGATGTCCATTGACAGATGAATGGATAAAGAAGATACTCACCCATCAAAAAGAATGAAATCTTGGGGAGCCTGGGTGGCTCACTCATTAAGCGTCTGCCTTCAGCTCAACTCATGATCCCAGGGTCCTGGGATATAGCCCTGCATCAGGCTCCCTGCTCAGCAGGAGGCCTGATTCTCCCTCTCCCACTCCCCCTGCTTGTGTTCCCTCTCTGGCTGTCTCTCTCTCTCTCTCTCTCTCTCTCTGTTAAATAAATAAATAAAATCTTAAAAAAAAAGAATGAAATCTTATCATATGTAATGACATGGATGGAACTAGAGGGTACTATGCTAAGTGAAGTCAGTCAGAGAAAGTTAAATACCGTATGATTTCACTCATATGTAGAATTTAAGAAACAAAACAGATGAACATAGGGGAAGGGAAGGAAAAATAAAATAAGATGAAAACAGAGAGGGAAGCAAACCTTAAGAGACTCTTAACTATAGGAAACAATAGTTTCCCCAACAATATAGGGTTGCTGGAGGGGTGGTGGGTGGAGAGATGGGGTAATTGAGTGATGGAGATTAAGGAGGGCACTTGATGTAATAAGCACTGGGTGTTATACTCAACTGATGAATCACTAAACTCTACCCCTGAAACTAGTAATACAGTATATGTTAACTAAATTGAATTTAAATTAAAAAACTTTAAAAAATTTTTAAAAAGATGCTTTCTAAAAAAAATCATATGTAGAAATTAAATGAGGCAACAAATATAAAATATATAATTTTATTACTGACCTATATGAAGTGGTGAATAAAAGTACTATTTATTACTATTATTATTATTTACCCAATAAACCAAAACAAGAAGTTCTCTAATCATAGATCTTTTAATTATCTAAGGCCTATCTATACATATGAATAAGTTAATCAAAATATTCTTAACATGACCTTAAGATTCACTGAAGCACATCACAGAATTAAGGTAAATTAAGTAAGCAAGAACAAGTATGGCTTATTTAGTTAAATAAGGGGTTGCAAACACAGGGGTTGGGTTAATTACTACCTGTGAATTTAACTCACTCATCATAAATCCTTGCCCCTCTCTATATCCCATAAGAGCAAAGCATTACAGACATTACAAAGGCGTACCTAGCCATTTTTCCTAGACTTAAGAATCACAGGGCAGAGTCCTTTGCAGGCTATAGTTTGGGAAGACACTAGGTTTCAGAAACAAGAAAAGCCTTGCTAGCCACAAGGTACACACAAATTCTATGGAAACGATATGTGTTAAAATAGAACCAAAGTAGATTTCCCTGTTATATTACATATAGTTAACTACAGATCCAGCATCTTCTTCATCATGGGCTTATTTAAAATATTCTAAAAGACTGACCAGTTGTCAGTGTTTATTACTTGACCAAATACATTGAACAAACCAGTGGTGATTCTCCAGTTCCCACTGGTAGTATCTAAAAATGGGTTAAGAACTTCTTTTCCCCTATAGGGAAAATCAGAATCTGCTTAGGTTTCCAAAGTGGATGAGTCCCAAGGGGTCAAGTTGGGTTGCCTGGAAACATGACTTCTAATACTAAAAATAGGGAGTTTCCTCCAGGAAAATAAATAGCTCCCACTCCCAGTATGCTAGCAGCAGACATCTGAGAGATGTTCAAATGAGAGCAAGAAATAGAAACTGTAGATATGCACTTCAGTGCAATCAATACTAACCATAAAGCCAGAATAGACAGGGTATGGTCAGTGCTGGAGATGAAGCCACACTGACCAGTGTGTCCAGGGTGGTCAATGTGAAAAATAATCTATATGAAAGATTACATAATTGATTCTATAATCATGGGCTAAAGCAGGATCCCCTGGAAAAATAGGAGACTTGATTTCCAATCTTAGTGGTTCAAACAAAGAAAATAGTCAATATAGAGAATGAGCTATGAGCACACAAGGAAAATTAAGCACTACAGGGCCCAGTGCATCACCTTTAACAATGTAGTGTAGCAAACAAAACCTGGGTCTAAAATTATACTTGAATCAAAGTAGATGACTTACTTGAAGCTAAATGGAAGCATCTGAGAAAGCTTGCAGCCAACTGGTAAGTCTTGGTTTGAAATTTTTGACTAGGACCAAATGATGCAGAAGAGTAAGGGATGACGAGAAGGTGAATTAGAACTTGACTTTGGACAATCAAGCCTAGATAGATATAATTCCTAGAAAAGAAACTCACTTTAAGATAAATGCAAAGAATTATATTCATACCTAAGTTAACTGTTGGACAGAATTTACCTTAAATGTTTTCTCAAACAATTCTTTGATTTGATTTCAAGTTATTAGATACTACAACCTGACAGTCCGGAGGTTGTTATAAACATAACCAAGAATTGATGTGCAAATGACATCCTTACCATTAGTTCCAGAAATGTGACCCAAACAGGAAACACTTTGGGTGACTTTGGATATTATGAGGAACATAAAGTTTTCATATGTGTGTGTGCACATATATTGATATTGCAGTTAACATTCTGCTGGGTAAATAGGAAAGTATCTTAGAAAATATTTTCTGCCACATTTTTAAATCACAATTTGATAGTGTCTTTATTATATCCTTCCTCTTTGTAAGCTAAATTAATATTCTCCTCCTGGCCAGACATGCGGGCAGGAATAGCTAAATTTAGAAAAAAAATTTAACTTCCCATGAAGAATCAAATACTTTTTTAATTTCTGGAAAATTAATTAACCAAGTCATTTCTCAGTGACAATAGAGTTTTCCATCTTCTTGGTTTTTATCCAGGAAATTTTGCTGGAAGATAACAGATGGCATTATCTTTTTCCTTGGTTAATAATTAAGAAAAATAGTCTGTCAAAAAAATTTATTGTATACCAACACTATATAAAGTATACTTCTGCAGAGAAACAGAAAAGACATTAGAGGGCATGAGCCCAGATTTCAAATAGCTTTTAGAAACTTCTCTTTGCCTTCATTCTTAAAATTCATTATAAAGGATCTCATACTGGATTTTTCTTATATGCTATTTGGCACACTGTGAGCTCTTTGAATCTGAAGTCTTCCATTTTTCTTCAGTTCTTAAAAATTCTATGCAATTACTTCTTGAAATATTTTTATTTCTTTTTAAAATTTTTCTTTTTCTGTGACTGCTATTAGATACTGATACTTCTTTTGTTCTTTGTATCTCTTAACTATTTTCTCAATCTTTCTATCACTTTATCTCATTCTAATGCCTTCTAGGAGAGTTCACTGACCTAAAATTTAAAATCATTAATGAACTGTTAAGCTGTATCTTTTCTATTTAGTTAAATTTAATTCATTATTTTAATAATCGTGTTATCATAGCCATCACCTCCAACTGGTTCCTCTCCATAAAAGTGTTTCCGCCTCGTGTTTTAATTATGCTCCCTTAGCACTCTGAAAATATTTATTATGCCTATTTTAAATTCTTTTGTTTGTTTAATTTGTTCTTCCTCTGGAATGTGATATTTCATATACTTACAACATTGAGGAGATGGAAGTAAACTTAAGTTCAGTCCATCACCTTTGTTTTCAAATTCTATTTTCATTTTATATTAAAAATCCTAGGCCAAAAAGAAAAAGAAGGAAAAAAATGGTAGGAAGATAAAAAGGAAAAAATATGAAAGGAAGAAAAAACAGACATATACTAGTATGTCAAGAACTTGGTAAAGGAAAGGGGACAGAGATTGGAGAGAAGAGGGTAAGCTTTCAAAATTAAAGGAGGAATTAGAAGCAGAGGAGGAGTTAAGATGGTGGGATAGTAGGAGGACCTTATGCTTGCCTCCTCCCTCAAACACAGCTAAATAATTATCAAATCATTCTGAACACACAGGAAACTGATCTGAGGACTGAGAGAACAAACTGCACAAGTAGAGGGAGAAAAGAGGCCACATCAGGGAAGGTAGGAAGTGCAGTGATGTGATTTAGGGGAGAAAAGAATCACAGGTGCAGCGGAGGGGAGGAAGTCCTGATCATGGAGAGAGGAGAAAGAGAGAAAGAGATTGAGAGAGAGAGAGAGAGAGAGCTAAGACACCATGCAGAGGGCTGCACAAGAAAAACACTTCCCCAAAACCACTGACTAGTTTTTACAAGCAGCAGAGCGCAAAGTCTGAAGTTTTAGAAGTCCACACCATCACCATGGTCAAGCCTGGCAGAAGTAGTGGTACTCCTGTGGAGAAGAAGGGCAGAGGCCCAGGAGTGGACAACATGCTCTGAGGATCCCTGGGCCACACTGGGAGGGAGTTCTACTTCTTGGAGTGCATTTGGGAGAGGTGCACTGCCTCTCAGGGGACAAAAGAGCCAGCAGGTGCCATTGAGCTGCCCCATTCATTAGCATACAAGCAGAGACATCTGCTGAGGGAAGCTAACCTGGGCACCAGCTTTTTGCTACACTTTACCATAAAATCCAAGTGTGTGGTG
Source organism: Zalophus californianus (assembly GCF_009762305.2). Classification (NCBI taxonomy): domain Eukaryota; kingdom Metazoa; phylum Chordata; class Mammalia; order Carnivora; family Otariidae; genus Zalophus; species Zalophus californianus. The sequence continues at coordinate 150,443,706 of NC_045597.1, forward strand.
GTGTGACTGCTTTTCTGGGAAAAACTGGCACCAACCACAGCATGACAAGACCTTCCCCAGGATCACTGCAGGTCCAAGTTGTGCAAGGTCTCTAATATTTGAAGTTTTGAAACAGAGCCACGAACCTGAGATAAAACACAGGAGGACTGCACCACCACTGGGTGGGCAGACAGCACAGACACATACAGGGTGAAGGCAGGGATCTGATGGAAGCCTGGGACACAAGAAGGGAGATTGTTCACTCTTCTGTGAGGGTTTCCTGAACAGTGTCAGGTGCAAACTCCTCTCTCCAGGGAAGAGGGCAGGCCAAAGCCATTGTTCACCCTCTCATCAGCATAGACAGACTTCAGCAAGTGGCACAGTGTACACAGTGGAGGCTTGAGCTGCTTACACCAAGCCCCACCCCATTGCATTCTGCAGGTATCTTTTTTAATAGGACAAGTGTGATTCAGAGCCAGAGCAGTAGCAGGCCCCTCCCCTAGATGACCAGCACAACCCCCCTTCCCCCCCGCATGCACCAGGTCTACTGATCATAGGGTACTGCATAGCTTCAGCTCTAGTTGAAACAGGACCAGGGAGATACCTAGACAAAATGTCAAGACAGAGGAATTCATCCCAAAAGAAAGAACAAAAAGAGGTCACAAATAGGGAGCTAATCAAAAGAGATATAAGTAATATGCCTCAATCAGAATTTAAAACAACAATCATAAAGATACTAGCTGGGCTTGAGAAAAGCATAGAAGAAACAAGAGAGACCTTTACTGCAGATATAGAAGACCTGAAATCTAGTCAGGCTAAAATAAAAAATGCTATAACCAAGATATGAAACTGGCTGGATGTAATGACCATAAGGATGGAAGAAGCAGAGGAACAAATAAGTAACATAGAAGATTAAATTATGCAAAATAAGGAAACCAAAAAGAAGAGGGAAAGAAAAATATTGGATCACGAATATAGACTGAGAGAACTCAGAGACTCCATAAAGCATAATAACATTCATATCATAGGAGTTCCAGAAGAAGAGAGGGAAAAGGGGGCAGAAGGATTATTTGAGCAAATTATAGCTGAAAACTTCCCAATCTGGGGACAGAAACAGACATCCAAACCCAGGAGGCACAGAGAACTCTCATCAAAATCAACAAAAGCCAGCCAACACCAAGACATAGCATAGTAAAATCTGCAAAATACAGAGGTAAGGAAAGCATCCTGAAAGTAGCAAGGGAGAAGAAATCCCTAACCTACAAGAGAAGACAAATCAGGATAGCAGAAGATCTCTCCACAGAAACCTGGAAAGCCAGAAGAGAGTGACAGGATATATTCAACACATTGAAGGGGGAAAATATGCAGCCAAGAATACTTTATCCAGCAAGGCTGTCATTCAGAATAGAAGGAGAGATAAAGAGTTCCCCAGACAAATAAAAACTGAAAGAGTTTGTGAACACTAAACCAGCCCAGCAAGAAATATTAAAGGGGACTCTGAGTGGGAAAGAATAAGCAAAAGCAACAAAGACTGGAAAGGAACAGAGAAAATCTCTAAAAACAATGACTTTACAGGAAATACAATGGCACTGAATTCATATCTATCAATAATCACTCTGAATATAAATGGGCTAAATGCTCTAATCAAAAGACATTTGGTATCAGAATGGATAAAAACAAAAAACAAAATAAGACAAACAAACAAAAAAAACAAGACCCATCTATATGCTGCCTATTAGAGATTCACTTTAGGCCTAAAGACACCTATACACAGAACGTGAGGGAATAGAGAACCATCTATCATGCTAATGGAGGTCAAAAGAAAGCTGGAGTAACCATACTTTTATCAGACAAACTACATTTTAAACCAAAGACTGTAACAAGAGATAAAGAAGAGCACTATATCATAATAAAGGGGTCGATCTAACAAGAAGATCTAACAATTGCAAATATTTATGCCCCCCAACTTGGGAGCAGCCAAATATAAAAATCAATTAATAACAAACATAAAGAAACTCATTGATAACAATACAATAACAGTATGGGACTTTAACACCCCATTTGCAGCAATGGACAGATCATCTAAGCAGATAATCAATAAGGAAACAATGGCCTTGAATGACACACTGGATCAGATGGACATTACAGATACATTCAGAACATTTCATCCTAAAGCAGCAGAATACACATTCTTTTCGAGTGCACATGAAACATTCTCCAGAAATGATCACATACTGGGTTACAAATCAGGCCTCAACAAGTACAAAAAGATTGAGATCATACAATGGATATTTTCTGACCACAACACTATGAAATTTGAAGTCAACCACAGGAAAAAATTTGGAAAAACCACAAAGACATGGATGCTAAAGAACATCCTACTAAAGAATGAATGGGTTAACCAGGAAATTAAAGAAGAAATTTAAAAAATACATGAAAGCAAATGAAAATGAAAACATGACAGCCCCGAACCTTTGGGATGCAGCAAAGGTGGTCATAATGGGGAAGTACATAGCAATACAGGCCTACCTCAAGAAGCAAGAAAAGTCTCAAATACACAATCTAACCTTACACCTAAAGGAGCTAGAAAGGAAACAGCAAATAAAACCTAAACCCAGCAGGAGAAGGGAAATAATAAAGATCAGAGCAGAAAAATATGCTATAGAAACAAACAAAAAAACCCAGTAGAACAGACCAACAAAACTAAAAGCTGGTTATTTGAAAGAATTATAAAGTTGATAAACCCCTAGCCAGACTTAACAAAAAGAAAAGACCCAAATAAATAAAATCATGAATGAAAGAGGAGAGATCACAACCAATGCTGCAGAAATACAAACAATTATAAGAGAATTTTATGAAAAATTATATGCCAACAAATTGGGCAATCTGGAAGAAATGAATAAATTCCTAGAAACATAGAAACTACCAAAACTGAAACATGAAGAAATAGAAAATTTGAACAGACCCATAACCAGCAAGGAAATTGAATCAGTAATCAAAAATCTCCCAACAAACAAAAGTCCAGGCCTGGATGGCTTCCCAGGAGAATTCTACCAGACATTTAAAAAAGAGTTAATACCTATCCTTTTCAAACTGTTACAAAAAATAGAAATGGCAGGAAAACTTCCAAACTCCTTCTATGAAGCCAGCATTACCTTGATTCCAAAACCAGACAAAGACCCCAAAAAAAGAATCACAGGCCAATATCCCTGATGAATATGGATGCAAAAATTCTCAATAAAATAGTAGCAAATCAAAGCCAACAGTACATTAAAAGCATTATTCACCACAGTCAAGTGGAATTTATTCCTAAGTTATAGAGGGGTGGTTCAATACTTGCATATCAATCAATGGGATACACCACTTAATACAGGATAAAAACCATATGATCCTTTCAATTCATGCAGAAAAAGCATTTGACAAAATACAACATCCTTTATTGATAAAAAAAAAAAAAACCCTCAATAAAGTAGGGAGAGGGAATATACCTCACCATCAAAAAGGCGACAAATGAAAGACCCACAGCTAATATCATCCTCAATGGGGAAAAACTGAGAGCTTTTCCTCTATAGTCAGGAACAAGATAGGGTTGTTCACTCTCACCATTGTTATTTAACATAGTACTAGAAGTCCTAGCCTCAGCAATCCGACAACAAAAAGAAATAAAAGACATCCAAAATGTCAAGGAAGAAGTCAAGCTTTCACTATCTGCAGACAACATGATACTCTATGTAGAAAACCCAAAAGACTCCACCAAAAAATTGCTAGAACTGATACAGGAATTCAGAAAAGTCGCTGGATATAAAATCGATGCACAGAAGTCAGTTGCATTTCTATACATTAACAGTGAAGCAGAAGAAAGAGAAATCAAGGAATTGATCCCATTTACAATTACAACAAAAACCCTAAGATAGCTAGGAATAAACCTAACCAAAGAGGTAAAGGATCTGTACTCTGAAAACTATAAAACACTTATGAAAGAAATTGAAAAACATTCCATACTCATGAGTTGGAAGAACAAATAGTGTTAAAATGTCTATACTACCCAATCTACAGTTTTAATGCAATCCCTACCAAAATACCACCAGCATTTTTCACAGAGCTAGAAAAAATAATCCTGAAATTTGTATGGAACCAGAAAAGACCCTGAATAGCCAAATATGTTGAAAAACAAAAGCAAAGCTGGAGTCATCACAATTCCAAACTTCAAACTATATTACAAAGCTGTAAGCATCAAGACAGTGTGGTACTGGCACAAAAACAGACACATAGATCAATGGAATCAAATAGAAAACCCAGACATGGACCCACAACTATATGGTCACCTAATCTTCAACAGAGCAGGAAAGAATATCCAATGCAAAAAAGACAGTCTCTTCAACAAATGGTGTTGGGAGAATTGGACAGCCACATGCAGAATGCAGTTGGACCACTTTCTTATAGCTTACACAAAAATAAATTCAAAATGGATGGATGACCTAAATGTGAGAGAGGAAACCATCAAAATCCAGGAGCATAGGCAGCATCCTCTTTGACCGCGGCCACAGCAACTTCTTACTACACACATCCCTGGAAGCAAGGGAAAGAAAAGCAAAAATGAACCTATTGGGACTTCATCAAGATAAAAAAGCTTCTGCACAGTGAAGGAAACAACAAAACTAAAAGGCAGACTACAGAATGGGAGAAGATATTTGCAAATAACATATCTGATAAAGTGTTAGTATTCAAAATCTATAAAGAACTTATCAAACTCAACACCCAAAAACCAAATAATCCAGTTAAGAAATAGCCAGAAACATGAATAGATATTTTTCCAAAGAAGGCATCCAGATGGCCAACAGACACATGAAAAGATGCTCAATGTCACTCATCATCAAGGAAATACAAAAACCACAATGAGATACCACCTGACACCTGTCCATATGACTAAAATTAACTCAGGAAACAGCAGGTGTTGGCAAGGATGCAGAGAAAGGGGAATCTTCTTGCACTTTTGATAGAAATTTGCAAACTGGTCCAGCCACTCTGGAAAACAGTATGGAGGTTCCTCAAAGTTAAAAATAGAACTACCCTACAGCCCAGCAATTGCATTACCAGGTATTTATCCAAAGGATACAAAAACACTGATTCAAAGGGGCACATGCACCCTAATGTTTATAGCCCCATTATCAACAATAACCAAACTATGGAAAGAACCCAAATATCCATCGGCAGATGAATGGATAAAGAAGATGTGGTATGTATGTATACTATTTTGAATGACATCTTGTCATTTGTGAAGACATAGATGGCGCTTCAAAAATTGCTGAATTGAATTTTTATCATTGCAAATGTAAGTATCAGGCACAATATGTCTAAAATATTTCACAAGCAGAATAAGAAGTTGGGAAGATACCACTGGGAAAAGGAATACTTTCAAGTTTTCAAGTTTCAGACTTCTGTAATGCAAAAGAGTTTATTAAAAAGAAAGTTAAAATTAGTTCTTTTTAATTTAAACTTATCATCCCAACACAGATTTCCTTTTCCCTAGGATTTCATGAACTATTTTTCTTCCCTACAATAATTTAAAGAATTTTGCTTAAACATTTTTGCAGCATTTATTTAGATATAATATAAATACCTTGTCAGGTCCATTCATATGTGCTGCTTCTTCCTACTCTGCTTGAAATTACTATGCAAACTCTATTCTTCATATAATTATTTTAAAATCCATTTTGGGTTTTGTCAAAAACCCAGAAATAGTAAAATTAAAACTGCCATAAATAGTAGTTAGTAAGAGTTTATAGAGCTTGTAAGAACAGTTTGCAAACTGGGAGTTCTGAAATTTAAAAGTGATATGAAGCTCAGGGCATGGCATTACAGGATGACTTATGAAGTGAAAATGAGGAAGTTGTTCAATCTTTACAGTGATTGGTTATTACAGTGGAGGTTTCCAGATGGTTGGGGATTGGCTAAAAATGATTATATAAGATAATATTTTTATCTTTTAGGGAGATAACTTAAGTTTCTTTTATGTTTATCAGAGGCACTCATAAGTAAACTAAGTTTCTCTTACGTTCATAAAATAAGCTAGATTTGGTTTTGCTTACGGGGCTTTAATGGTTTTGTCTGCTCAGGGGATTCTCAAGTCTGGTCTCTATTTTTAATTTAATTTTAAAAATTCCTCACACTCTTTGTAAAATATCAGATAGTATACAATAAGAATTTATATTATACAGGTATTCAACAATAAACTATAAAAGAACAAAGCAAGAGACCTGGAATATGGTTTGTTTCAGAGAATTTTCCTAATCCATTATAGCCGCAAAATGAATTTCTTGACAATGTTGTCTCTAGTATTTCTGTATTTTCAATACAGAGTATACACATTTTGTATTTGGGCAAATACTGTGAAATATTGCTTATGTTGAACAAGTCAAATAGAGAAATTGAGGCTCATGGAGATTTCTATGTATCTGTAGGAATAAAACCCAAGCAATTACCCAACAGGAAGCCAATTCTCAGTCAAAAAGCAAATAACTGACTTTGAATCAGTCTGCAGCTTCCCACTTAAGAAAGCACAGGATTATAATGAATTAACCAATAATTCTAACACTATTTAATAAGTATACTATTTTTTCTCATTGGGATGTATAAAAGTGAATTTAAAACAATGTATGTATATTTTATAATAATTTTCTTTACAATAAATTTGAATATTTATTATATCACTTAACCTTACAAAAACCCTGTGAGATTGCCAGGATGGATATTTTTATTATTATTATATCCATTTTATAAATAAAAACCGAATTCAACTAAATCAACAGACTTCTTCACTGTCATAAAACTAATATAAAGTGGAACTGGATATCTAAACAGAAACTGAATTGAAAGCCAAAATAGTTCATTGTATGCAGTAAAAGTAAAAGGAGCTTGGAACTTTACGCATCAAACCACTGACCTAAAATACCACATGGTTATGAATAATTAGGAAAGAACTACAGCTGGGTAGCCTGCCTAGTGTAACATTGCAATAAATGGCATGGTTTATATGAGTGAAGACTTTGAGTTTACTGGATATTTAACAGACAGTGTCTCAAAAAATCAGACTCGCCAAGTAGTGACTAAAGAATAAAATTGTGGTTGTCACCAACTCATCTTTATGTTTGTTTAATGAGGCAAAGAATCTCAGTCCCATATTAATCTTTTGACTAACAACTACACCCTGTGATCAGAATGGCTGCCAGTAATACCATCTCTAAGAACAGTTAAGTTTGACTGTCCACAAAAAACTCATTCCTTCAACAAATATTTATTGAGTATGTACTATATCTGTGGAGATATTGCAATGTACAAAAGCCCCTGGTACTTTTGGAACTTAGATTCCTCTGAAAGGATCAAACAATGAAGAAACTACTAAGTATATAAGTGTCATTAAAAGGAATAAAGAAGGTGAAGGGGTGGTCAGAGAGGTGATCTGGGTAGAGACCTGAAGGAAGTGAGGGAATGAGGTATGAGGAGATATATGTAAAAAGAGCATCCTAAGCAGAGGATCAGCAACTAACTGCAAAGGCTCTGAATGTGCTTGGCATGTAAAAATGGAAATCCTTTTCTCATCAGGCCAAGTGAGGCAATAGGACAAGGCTGGCAAGTGGAGGACAGAAATGAGAGTTGACTAGAGCATCTGGAAGGAATCTGTGTATTAAAATTTCAAAAGGTGGCAAAGGATCAAAATGGAGCAAAGTCTAAAACAGAATATCCCAGCAGAGAGCAGCAAGTCTCTAGGCATATATAGTCAAGGTACAAAATGTTGAAAATGGTAAGGGGAGGTTTTCACTCCATCCTTGGTCCTCTAAATATATACATCTTATCCATACACCACCAGCCAAACCTCAGGGAGCTCCGGAGTATGGAATGCCTCTTGCCACCACTACCATAACCAAGGGAAAGTAATATATGTTGAGAGTAACATTCAGATATATGTCAGAAATCCAATTGCAATGTCTTATCAAAAAAAAAAGTCTGTTTCCCTCACTTTCAAATTTTCTAAATTTGTGTTGGTGCAGCAACAACACAGCCCCATCAGCACCTTCCATTACTTTCAGGTTATGAGATGGTTATTCCACATCCAGTCCCCCATCCCAAGGAGACTAAACTTTCCCCAAACTCCCAGTTAATTCTATACAAAATATCCATTAAACTTTCATTTCCTACTTAGTGGCCATAACTGTATTAGCTGCAAGGGAGTCTGGCATTAGTTTGTTTTTTTTTTTTTTTTTTTTTTTTTTTTTTTTGTGGAGAGACCTAATGCTACCTCCAACAAAACTGGAATCTGAAGCATTGAGGGATTATGATGCAAACAACCATCATTCAGAAATCAAGGAAAGGGGGCGCCTGGGTGGCTCAGTCAGTTAAGTGGCTGCCTTTAGCTCAGGTCATGATCCTGGGGTCCTGGGATCAAGCCCCGTGTCAGGCTCCCTGCTCAGCAGAGAGCCTGCTTCTCCCTCTCTGCCTGCCTCTCTGCTTACTTGTGCTCTCTATCTCTCTGTCAAATAAATAAAATAAAATCTTTAAAAAAAATTTAAAAAAAAAGAAATCAAGGAAAGATCCAGATTCTAGTTAATCAGGAAGTAGACCCACTATGGCCAGTGATAAATCAAGTTCTTTGACCTAGGAATCCATTGCATATCAGAGATAGGAAATGGGACCCCACATTATGAAACATATTAATATTACCATTATCAATAATCAAAAGGTGAAAACAAAATACATGAAGATAAAATGTGATGACATATAACTCTCTGCTTCCATACCAGCTCTTTATTCAGCTCTGGAAATATATAGATATAATAATGTATTTAGAATAATTACATTGTTTTTCTGTTTGGAATGTTAGTGCAAAGATAAAGTGATACTAAACATTTCAAAAGAAGCATGATATTATAAAACAAATATAAATGTTGGAAATAAGAATCATTAATTCCACTCCTGTATCTGCTTCTAGCTTCTTGTCTGAAGCAGTCACTGCCAATCTTTGCACTTGTAATTTAAAAATAATAAAACTATGATCAGAGTAAAGAAAACTATTTGGCAGAGACGCTAATAGAAGGCATATGTTAACTCTAAGAAATTTCATATAACAGAATGTAAAATAATGAGTTAGTTTTCATCTATAGTATATAGAAATAAGATGGATTAATTTCTAGCACATCAGTTGTATACATGTTATCTTACATTCTTGATTTATATGTCTGACTATGTGGATACTTGATTCATCTTTCCCACATCAGTGATTTTACTCTCTGAGTGGGATACTGGGAGCAAAAGAGGTTGGTACATGTGGGCAGGATCAAAGTAAATTGCTTGATTCAGAAGAGTTTTTGTGCCTGCCCGCTGATCTTTTAATACTTTAAAAAGATCCAAGTCCTAAAATAAATGCAAAATAGTTGTTAGATAATAAAAATTATGTGCATCACATTTTCTGTGAAAATCATTCTGAAGAGCAACAACCAAAACTCTATGATAGTTACTGAACAAATTAAGCAGATATGGTTTTCTACATCTTAAAGTATAAAATCTGAGAAACAATACTCGAGGGCTGCCTATTCAACTTCACCAACATATATATTTGCCTCCTGAGTCATCAAAATAGTTAAGGATTTTTAGTTAAATGTAAGGAAGTAAAGAGCTATGGAATCTTCATGTAAGGAAATATACTACTAGGATTTAAATGAGTATGTCTTGGCTTGTTTGGAAATGAAGAGGAAAGAAAGAAGATTGGAAGGAAGGAGAAGAGGCGGGGAGGAGTTAGAAAAAATAGTGAAGAGAAAGGAAAGAGAAAGGGAAACAGAAAAGAGAAAAGAAGATAAGGGAAAGCAAAGCAAAGTAGATAAAATTTAAAGAAAAGAAAAAAAAATCAGTCTATGACATTTTTGACAGAGCAAAATGTGGGCCAAACTTAATCCCCATGGTCTTCCTCCAAGAACCCATAACCTCAGATTAATCATGAGACAAACATAACAATTGAAGGATTCTACAAATTCCTGACCAGTACTCCTCAAAACTGTCAAGATTATCAGAAATAAGAAAAATCTGAGGAACTGTCATGGCTAAGAGGAACCTAAAGAGACATAATGGTAATATGGTGTCCTAAGTGAGATTCTGAAACAGAAAAAAGATATTAAATAAAGCTAAGGAAATCTGAATAAAGTATGGACTTTACTTAATGATAATGCATCAATATTGGTTCATTAATTGTGACAAATGTGCCAAAGTACTGTAAAATATTAACAATATGGGAAACTAGGTATGGAGTATATGGAAGCTCTCATGTTATCTTCACAATTTTTCTGTAAATAAAATAGAATTATTCTAAAGTTAAAAGTTTATTTCTAAAAATATGGGCTTAAAAATCATTTTAGCAACTTCAAAAACTACCATATGTATCCAAAGTCAATCACTAAGCTGAACTACATTCACCATTAATCTGGAAAAATGTACTAAAATTACATGTTACAAAGAATAACGCTCCTTAGCCTAACTAGTTAGAACCAAATCCTTAGAATAGATGATGCCTTTCCAGTTCTCTCAGGATAAACATCTTCAGCCAAGAGGTTGGCTTTTCTTCAGCAGGCTCCTCTTTTCAGGAAGAATAGACTGAAACTGTCATGGGTAGCACAGGAAATATATAGATCACCTTCTTGATGTCCGTCACTTTAAATCTAAATACTGACAACTGTGGAAATTTTTTTAAATTTTTTAAAATTTTATTATGTTATGTTAATCATCATACATTACATCATTAGTTTTTGACGTAGTGTTCCATGATTCATTGTTTGCGTATAACACCCAGTGCTCCATTCAGTACATGCCCTCTTTAAAATCCGTCACCAGGCTAACCCATCCCCCCACCCCTCTCCCCTCTATAACCTTCAGTTTGTTTCTGAGTCCATAGTCTCTCATGGTGTGGAAATTTTTAAAAAGTGAAGCATAACAATTGCTACCCCTGGGGTCAGGCAGATCTGACTGGGCTACTCACTGTCTCTGTTCCACTGAACAAGTTATTTACCCTGTCTCATCTCTTTTCCCAGTTTTAAAATAGATATAATAATACAACTCACCTCATAGGCTCATTGTGTGATTTACTTGAAAGAGTGTATGGAAAACATTTAACACAGAACTTGACACATAGTTTGCTCTCAAAAAAGATTAGCCAGATTTTTAATTTCTTCAAAACTTGTCCTCACTTGTTGTGGTAGTTATTAGAACTATCTGCCAAATATTTCCAGGTCTACCTCCATTCCAGGCAAGTGGCAAATTACACTCTGTGGTCCTTTTCTGGTTGGGAGGGCTGTGACATTCTAGCCAAAAGATTGTGAGCAAAAGTGATGCATGTCACTTCCAAGTCAATAGGAGATCCTGTACAAGTCCTTCTCTTTGGCAAGGCGACCACTTATGTTCAGGCAGATGTCTGACTACTCTTGTCACTCTCAGCCTCTGAGTAATATCAATTAGTAAAACTCTAATGTTGGCCCACAATGAACACACTTAGAAGTAAACCTTTCAAGTCCTAAGCCACCAAGATTTGATAAGCATAACCTAGCCTGTCCTGCCTAACATATTTCAGTTCTCAACATTTGTAACAAGCTTCTTATAACCTGTGACTCAAATCAAGGGTGCCTGGGTGGGTCAGTCAGTTAAGCGTCTGCCTTTGGCTCAGGTCATGATCCCAGGGTCCTGGGATCGAGTCCACGTTGGGCTCCCTGCTCTGCAGGAAGCCTGCTTCTCCCTCTCCCTCTGCCTACCTCTCCCCCTGTTTGTGCTCTCTCTCTCTGTCTCTCTTTCTATCAAATAAATAAAATCTTTTAAAACTATATAAAAAAATTAATATGCCATGTTGAAATAGGCTTTTATACAGACCTGGCCCTGTTAACAGAATAGTTAAAAATACTAAGAATACCTAGTACAAAGATAATGAGGTATTACCTATGTTATATAAAAACAGCAGAACTCCTTAAACATTGTAAAAGAAGGAAAGGAAATACTTAATATATTTACCACAGTTTTCCTGACCCAAGGATCTTATCAAACCTCATTCAATATTCATAGTTTTTTTCAAAGAATTAGTAATCAATTATTTAGAAAAGTCTTTTAATTCTATTTTTTAATATATGAGTGTTCCTAATCAATGAACACTTTTTTTGTTTAATGTGGCAACCAAATACAGCCAGTTCTTGCAAACCCAAGGATTGACCAGAATATAAGGCATGCTTGAGTAACAAAAATTTTGCTGGAGTGTTTTACTGTTTGGAGATGGGAGTTGTTCTTGCTTTTTCTGTTTATTTTATGAGGCCATTTATGATATCTATATTGACACCTCTGAGCTAGCCTCCAGTTTACTATTGTGTAAACATGCACACGTGTGTGTGTGTGTGTGTGTGTGTGTGTGTGTGTGTGTGTGTGTAAGAGAGAGAGCACACAAGAAAGCAATTGGAAAAAGTTCTTTTGAAACTATATCCTTTAAGGAAAGAGAAAAATTGAAACTTCGAGCAAGGCAGAGTGAACCCCTCTGCTGGCTACTATCTTGAATATGAGCATCTGTCTTCTGAAATAGGGTACCATGACAAATATTGGCACAGTTCCCCTTAATGCTAGACTACATGTCAAAATTTCCCCAAGGCTTGAAAAATCACAACTGTATTTTACTTATTAAAGTCCTGGATCTATCAACACCTAAACCTGCTTGTATTTCCAGGTCTTGCACCTTTAGAGAAAGTTAAAACAATTTGAAAAGATGCCTTGAATTCTAATAATCTACATGCATGGTTCAATTTCTCATGTGTGTCATTTCATTTGGTGCTCACAAAAATCCTAGAAGACAGGCAAGGCAAGAAATATTATCTTCATGTTATAGAAAGAAAAGCTGAAGTTGAGATAAAATAACTGATTTCCAGAAGGTCACATATCACAACTACAAGGCAGGACTAGAAGGGGTCATCCAACATGACATCTTCCCAATAGCAACAATGCTTCCAACCAAGTCCAGGAGGTAAGACATAATTACAGAGTTACTGGTAAAAGTGGCCTCTAAAAGTAAAAGGGGAAAAATTTTTAAAGATATATATCCCTGGAGAAATTCCTTTGATAAAATAGAATGTCCTTTAGAGATTAATTTCTCTATTCTCATATTTTTTCATATTTTCCTCTTATTAACTACAACCAGAGAATCTTTCCATGAAACAAATGAATAGCTAGCTGAGGCATGAACAGTTCTGACTGAACAAATCATTTAATTAGGATGTTACCTATCTCTTCAAGGAACACCAAAGGAACACATTTTCTATCAGTATCATAATATTCCATATCATCCCATTGGCATATGTTTCAACACTACCTTATTTCACCAGGCAGCCATTTATTTCATTTAATTACACTTTGAAATTCAGTACCTGGATTCCCTAGGTGGCCTAAAGGTGCCTCCACAGAAACTCACATGTGGTAAAACAAATGACCGAGGACAGAGGGAGCACTAAATGGCACAGGCAGGTCAGATTGCACAGTTTGGCACTGCGTTTAGTAAATTATAGTCAAGCAGCTTTTAGTTGCGTCCTAACTGTCCATTTTCAGATGGTACTTTTGCCAAACACCAGATCACTAGGGCTCATTAAAAAGCTCAAATAGCACATTCAAATTTGAAACTATAGGTCTTATTTATTTCTAGTTTTTCAGCTGGCAGACATGAAAAGCACTTTTGAGCAGAAAAAAAAAGATGAAGAAATAACTTACAGTGAATGGAAAATGTTAGGAAAGCGAGGGCTAGACAATTCTATGAGTCACTACTGAGATATCTAAAGGGATAGGGATTCCAGTCCACTCATTAAAGTGTGGGCTGAAATGTTGCTTTATTTTTCAAGAATTTCCATGGGAGGCACTTGGAGGGAAAAACAGGCAGTGGTCACACTTGACTACAGCCAGAAAAGGCATATCTTGAGAGTGGTAAGACACTGGCACAACTTGAAGACACTCTACAACATAGATGAGATTTCCAGTCATAAATGATTTTAAGAGACTTGACAGCACTACTTCAAAAGCAAACATGATCCTCCAGAAAACTGTTCTAAATGAACAAATGTAGCTTCTAAAATTACTTTTACTTACTTCTGGGTTCATAAATACAAGAGGGTTAGTTTTGTCTAAGATTTAAAATCTTAGAATGCCTATTTCTAAAAAGGGAGAAAAATATTCTAAGATAGGAACTAATTTTAGATTCACAATTTTCTTTGTAGGAAGAAATTGTCACCTATTAATTTTTCACAACAGGAACAAAATGAAGAAACGTTACCTTATAGATATTAATTTAGAGTGAACACCATAATACCTACCACCTATTTCCTAGGGGGAAAAAATGGTATGTCTTGGAGACAATCTGCATAAATTTGAGAAGTGTCAGTTCTATCCCTGAGAAGCCATGGTGGGCAGTAACTGGAACACAGTGCAATCCCCACCCCATCATTTAGTAGCTTAAAGTTTCAGTGTCCTCTATAAAAATGAAAAAAAAATAGTACCTAATTCAGGGAGTTATTGTGAATTTAATTAAATAACATCTGCAAAGTACTTAGCACATAATTAATGGTAGTTGTTTTTATTATTAAATTTTTAAGAAATATTTTTCCACAAAAAGGTAAAGAACAGTTGACTACATAATGTTATTTCCAGTTTTGTTACTGACCACTGAGATTCGGCATAGATGGGCCACAGGCACACTGAACACAGGATCAATGACTTAAGGAAGGATAAGGGGAGTGCAAGAGATATACAATGATGTGTATGTGGAAAAGCCCCTCTCTCAGGCCCCTCCTCCATTCAGCTTGACAAGTATTTGATGGGCTCCCACTGTGGCCCCACTCCTCCAAGAGATGCCTCATGCCCGCCTTCAAGAGCTACTCTCAATGATAAGAGATGATTTGCACACATGGAACAATGAAATATATGATTAGATAGTAAAATGAATAGTATAATAAAGGTTATAAAGTGGATATTTAACAAATCATGTCAAATTATAAGATTTAGAGCCATACACGTGCAGAGCCAGCTGCAAAAAAAAAAAAATTATGACGATTAATCTTAATATATCTCAAAATGTCATGCTCTGCTAATCTGCAAAAAAAAGAGTAAAATTCCAACAACTTTTGGTCATCTTATTTTAGACATCTAGTTTACTTATTTCTAAATTAAACTGGAAATACACTAACTTGGGTTTCATCTATCTGAATTTTAAATGTAATATTTGCCTAATAATTTCTCAAACATCTCAAAGATATAAAATTATGATTGTTTCACCTCTATGAGATCAAACCATTCAAGGATTCCTAAAATTGTGTATTATACACGTGCAAGAGGCAAAGTGCAACAGCAGTGAACTGTTCAACAGATGTCAACAGCTCCATAGGAAAAAAGATCAGAAAAGAAAGTATGCCCCCTGGTGTTTATAGAATGAACAGATGTCCAACCGTTTCTGAACGCGAATCATAGCTGAAAAAAGAAGTTTGAGTTGCTTCCCTCTAATTTTCTAGATCTTGATTCCCGCGTGTCGTAACAAGTTTATGACCATACATATGTAACTAAAGTTACTGCAGACAAGTCTAGTCCTTTCCTCTCTACTCTGTAAAATACAGAGGTATAAGCTTGTTTATCTTCTTGTGCTGATCTTCTTCCTATTTGAAATTTTTAGGACCTGAAAGTAAAAAAAGATGTGTTTTCCTGAGTATGATTATGTAGTTATTTAAAAGCCCTATATGCAAGATCAAACAGTCAATAATGTAACTGTCTGGTGGCAAAACGAAAGGAATCATATTCAATTGCCGTCATTCCTTCAGCCTTTAGCCCACACCAGAAACCAGAGTAAATCACACGTAGAATCTCAGTGAACTGATAGGAACTCCAGCACTTAGAAACTGGCTATTGACCTACTTGTTTCATATAGCTCTACAAACTCACAAATATTTTTTTGGACTCACAAATATTTTTGACATTAATCATTCACAGTCATTTTTGCTACATGCTTTTATTGATTGAGGGTACAGTTATAATTAAAGAGCAGTATAATATGTGGTTATGAGCACAGACCCTGGGGCCCAGACTGCCTGATTTCAAATCCCAGCTACAGTGCTGACTAGTTGGTGGCATAAGCTTGGGACAGTTACTCAATGTCTTTGCCTCCTTTCTCTCATCCATAAAATTGGGATGTTTATAGCTACCTCATGGGGTTATATATACCAATATATAATAGAACCATGTCTGTAGTAATTACTACACAAGAGATTACCAGCATCAACATTATTTGTTATTTTATTACTATTTCATTTCTTCACTTTAGCCTATCGTGTATTGCTACAATGCTTTATGCAAAATAAGGTTTTTAGGTTGGAATAATTTAAAAATGTACTAGAGTATCCAGAAATAATCAAGAAATATGTATCTATGGGAAGAAAATAATACAACTTTCCTGATATATACAAAAGAGGAAATTGAGTCATACAATGTTTATGAATATGAAAAAAGAATATTATAATGATGTAGTATCAACATAAGTGTTTTTATTTAAAAGTAACAATAAATCTAATTCAAGCTGACTTTATTTTTTTAATCTTTTTTATGTTATGTTAATCACCATACATCATAGTTTTTGAATTTTTTTTTTAAGATTTTATTTATTTATTTGAAAGAGAGAGAATGAGAGATAGAGAGCACGAGAGGGAAGAGGGTCAGAGGGAGAAGCAGACTTCCTGCCGAGCAGGGAGTCCGATGTGGGACTCGATCCCGGGACTCCAGGACCATGACCTGAGCCGAAGGCAGTCGCTTAACCAACTGAGCCACCCAGGCGCCCTACCTCATAGTTTTTGATGTAGTGTTCCATGATTCATTGTTTGCGTATAACACCCAGTGCTCCATGCAGTACGTGCCCTCTTTAATACCCATCACCAGGCTAACCCATCCTCCCACCCCCCTCCCCTCTAGAACCCTCAGTTTGTTTTTCAGAGTCCATAGTCTCTCATGGTTCATCTCCCCCTCCAATTTCCCCCCCTTCATTCTTCCCCTCCTGCTATCTTCTTCTTTTTTTTTTTTTAACATATAATGAATGCATTATTTGCTTCAGAGGTACAGGTCTGTGATTCAACAGTCTTGTACAATTCACAGCACTCACCATAGCACATACCCTCCCCAATGTCTATCATCCAGCCACCCCAGCCCTCCCACCCCCCACCACTCCAGCAACCCTCAGTTTGTTTCCTGAGATTAAGAATTCCTCATATCAGTGAGGTCATATGATACACGTCTTTCTCTGATTGACTTATTTCGCTCAGCATAATTCCCTCCAGTCAAGCTGACTTTAAAACCTGAAGAGAACTGGGGCACCTGGGTGGCCCAGTTAGTTAAGCATCTGACTCTTGGCTTCAGCTAGGTTGTGATCTCAGGGTTGTGAGATTGAGAGCCCCCCATCGGGTTCCATGTTCAGCATGGAGTCTGCTTGAGATTCTCTCTTCCTCTCCCTCTGCCCCTCTCACTCATGCTCGCGCGTGCTCCCTCTCTAAAGTAGATAAATAAATCTTTAAAACTAAATAAATAAAAATAAAATAAAACCTAAAAAAGAATCCAGTGACTCTAATAACGAAAAAATTCAGACATATCAAATAAAGTCTGATCCAGTGGTCCAACAGTGACAAAAAATACATGAATTCTTTCTATCTCAGTTCTTTGCCTATATCTTCCTTCCACAGCCACAAGCAAAGACTTCTTTTCCCAGCATCCTCAAGGAGTACTGACAGTCCCTGTAATTTGGAATTCCTGCAATTGGGTCACTGATCCACCATCTGTGTGACAAGAAAGATGGAATGGAATGATTGGCTTAGCTTCCCTGAAATCATATGGGTCTCCAAAGGAAGAAAAAGGTCTGATAGAAATGGGATAGGTAGAAACATATTTTAAGAAGACACACAACAAATATTGATCCACCTAAAATTAATTTGTAGGCAAACGGAATCCAACTAAAATTCCCATGTAGTTTTGGAGGATCATTTAAGAATTTTAATCATTGAGAACTTCAGAAAAATGCACATGGGAAAAAAGCTAATTTGAGGACAAATACAACAGTAATGTTGGATAGCAACTTGATCTACCATATATAAAAACATGTAAAGTTATGATAATTAAAACAGTGTAGTACAGGTGTAAAAGCAGGCAGATAAATCATTCAATAAATAATAGTATAATTGAATAACCACTTAGAAAAATTAAATTTTAGATCTTCCATTTAGACTGCACACCAGAATAATTATAAATGGAGAAAGAGTTAAGTCAAAAAAATTAAGCCATTGAAAATGAGTACTTCTAAATGTAACCATTTAAAAAATATAAACAAATAAATAAAAGAACAAGTTAAAAAAATCTTCTTGTATACTTAAACTTTTCTGTAGCAAACTGGAAAAGATTAAATAAATATTGGGAAGGGCTTCCTTTATACAAAAACAATTAAAAATGAAAATGAAAAGATGGTTAGATGTGACTAATTAAAAGAACTAAATTAAAATACCCTTTCATTTAAATCAAATTTTATAACAAAATCAAAAGGTAAACCACATTCCAAGAAAAACATTTGCCTTAAATTTAACAAGGCATAGAACTAAATAATTCTAAGAGATCAATTAACTTAAACAATTAAAAATGTAAAAGAAAATTGGTAAATGATATAAACTTATACTTCATAAAAGAATATTCATAATTGACAGGAAAAAGTTGTTAATCTTGCAAGTTGGAAAAGAAATAAATATTAAAGCAATCAAGTATAACCTTTAGGGCATAAAAAGAGCAAAAATTAAAATATATATAATAATGTCTTAGTCAGTTTGGTCTGCTGTATGTAAGTGCCATAGACTGGGTAGCTTATAAACAACAGGAATTTATTTCTCACAGTTTTGATGTTAGAAGTCTGACACCAGGGTGCTAGGATGCTCAAGTTCAAGTAAGAGCACCCTTCCAGGTTGTAGACTGCAGACCTCTTATATCCTCACTTGGTGGAAATAGAGTAAACTAGCTCTCTGGATGATTATCAGGGCACTAATCCTATCCATGAGGGCTCCGTCCTCATGACCTAATTACCATCTGAAGGCCCCACTTCCAATCATATTGTGGATTAGATTTCAACATATGAATGGGGGGGCAAACATTCAGTTCATAATAATTGGTATACAATAAGGAAGTATTGTCATACATAAAGGATTATATATTGATTAAATTTCCTACAGAAAAATAGTTAACAATCTCTCAATAATCTCAAATATATTTTAATCCTTTGACACAATTTCTATTTTAACAATCTATCCTAGATTGTTATTAAAGATTTATTATTAAAGATGTCATTAAAAAACAAAGACTTATACACAAAAATATTCATCACATCATTATCAAATAAAAAATGAAAACAATAAAAAAGGTTCCATAATAAGGGAACTAGAAAATAAATTAAGGTTATATCTATATTATGCAATAATATGCAAAGGCTAAATATACATATAAAAAGTATCTACAAGTGTGAGAAAGTTCTAAAAGTTGAGAGAAAAAACAGTATACAAAACGTGTGTTTTGTGTGTTCACGTCTGTGGTGTGTGTGTGTGTGTGTGTGTGTGTGTGTGTGTGTGTGTGTAATCTCACTGAGGGAAATTGGAGAGAAATAAACAAAAATTGTTAACAGACCCCTGAGTAGAATACAGGTGATTTTTATTTTCTTTTTTATAAGAATTTTCTATAGTACCTACTTTAAAATAATATAATGAAATCAAAAGCACTTTTAATGTATTAGAAAAGCTTTCATTTGCAGTTAGGTTATTATGAGTTATTTGGAAAATAACCCTTTTTATTTATTTTTAATTTTTTTAAAAGATCTTATTTATTTATTTGACAGAGAGCACAAGCAGGGGGAGAAACAGGCAGAGGG
Organism: Zalophus californianus; assembly: GCF_009762305.2. NCBI lineage: Eukaryota > Metazoa > Chordata > Mammalia > Carnivora > Otariidae > Zalophus > Zalophus californianus. The sequence goes on from NC_045597.1 coordinate 150,463,657, forward strand.
AGAGGGAGAAGCAGGCTCCTGGCTGAGCAGGGAGCCTGATGCAGGGCTCAATCCCAGGACCCTGGGATCATGACCTGACCCAAAGGCAGCTGCTTAACCAACTGGAGCCACCCAGGCACCCCAAAATAACCCTTTTTTAAAGAAAACATTCAATCATTAATATACATTATGTATAAATTCCTATTTTCATGCATCAGGTTTGTTTACAATGATGTACATTTGCAAAATACAGTAAAGAAGTGTGTTTTAGTCATTATTAATCCCTGAAAAAAAATATATGACCAAAAATAACTTCCCCCAAATACTTCTCAAGTATAATAGTGTCTTTTACTAGTTTTTTTTTAATAAAGATTTTATTCATTTGACAGAGAGAGACACAGCGAGAGAGGGAACACAAGCAAGGGGAGTGGGAGAGGGAGAAGCAGGCTTCCCACCAAGCAGGGAGCCCGATTCAGGGCTCGAACCCAGGACCCTGGGATCATGACCTGAGCCCAAGGCAGACGCTTAACAACTGAGCCCCCAGGCGCCCTCTTTTACTAGTTTTAATATTACTTTTTGATCCCTTTTATAATGCTAAAGAAATAAAAATTGTTAAAGAAATGAATTGTATAATTAAGCAACTGGAGATAGCTACCAGCTAATTACGGGGCCTTTTTGCCTAACAGAAATAATGTGTCTCAGATTTTTAAAAAATAATATACAATATTAATGTAATAAAACAGATGTGTAGGATTTAGATTTGAGCAAGCTGAACTGTATCACTTTATCTTCCAGAATTTCCCAACATCCCATTTGAATATTTTGGGAACTAGTGTTGAGTCTAGTGCTCAAAGGATTTAGACTGAAAAAATAAATTTGAGATTCCATCTTATAGTTATTGAAAACACACACACATGCACACACATACACACGTTATATAAAGGACACTTCAAATCCATTTTAGAAGGAGGTATGCTAGACATAACAATACATGAATGTTATTAAACCTCAAACCCAGGGAAAATGTCTTTGCATGTAAGGACTCCTGGGTGAATTAGGGAGGCCACCAGAAACATACAAATTCATAGATAATGGCTTTGTTGTAGATTCCAAAGTACTGAACTTCATCCTTGATGATAAGCACACTTTAGTAAATAAAAAGTGTTTCAAAATGTTATATGCTGTTCTTCTTTTATGCCGATAAAATACAATATCAAAGAAACATCCAATTAAATTTTCAGAATATAAAATTAAAGCACTTAAGAACTCTCATTTAAAGAAAGTCATAGTGACTCTTAACTAAATTCCATGGGTTGATTTCATAGATCTGAATAAACATTTTGATTTCATACACTTTAGGTATGGAGTCTTCTCTCTAAATGGTTTAAAGAAATGCAAGTGTCCTAGTGGTTATTTTTCTATTCACTCAAGTCAGAAGACTGGAAGATTTAAGTTTCCACTCAGAGAAATTAGCTCTGTAATCTTAACGACACCCTGGCCATAAATAGAAAGCATTTTTTCTCATATTGCCACACATGCTATTTCAAACATTCATTAACTCCTACAACTGCTCAAGAACAAAATGACAAAATCCATAAAATTTTGAGACATTTTCATTTTCTCAGTTGTAGTTTCTTATACTTGAAATCTATTATTTCATTCCTGGCATCTCTTCCCCCATAACTTTATTACTACATTTGATTTTAAATTAAAAAATTTAATGATGGATAAATTCTTTCAGAGTAGGTGTTATTCTAATTCTAGAAATACTTCAGACATACCATACAATGTGGTTGTAAACCACACTCTCAAAGAAACTCACTTGGAAATTATAACTCACTGTGTGGACAAGATCATTTCTCTTCATCATGACCTGAATTTTTATATGTTGGTAAAATTTTTCCTCATTCTGTGCTACTGAAAAATTTTGTGTTTTTTTTCCCCCTATGGACAATTAAGCTTTTAGGTTTAAAAAGAGAGCTTACTATATCCTATAGTGTTTTGTCCCAAATCTCAGATTATATAAAATCATATTTTAATAATATTGATAAAAGAAAATAAAAAGTACTTGTAGTAACTCAAAGAATGATTAATTTCATCTTAATTTCAATTATTTTTCTAGATAAATCCATAACACAAAATGTACAATATAATGCTTATTTTTATTACTATATTTTTATCTAAGGACCTTAAAATGCCCAAAGAATTCTCCTATTCTGATAGATACATAAATAAATACAATTTTGACAATTTAATTGACAATTGACAATTGTTAAATGACAATTATTATCCCATTCTGAAAGAAACAACTATAGCCAGTTTCAATTTTTTGACACCTGATTACAGCTACTCAGCATTAGCCCTATGTTTTCTGGCTTCCAGCTAAATTTAATGAAGACTACGATGCCAGTTGAAACTAAGTTCTAGTCTTATACCTGTGACTTTGGTGTATGACTTCAAATAAGTCATTTAATCTCTGAGTCTTAATTTTAATCTCTTATTTCCCCTAACTAGAACTTTTTTAAACATTTGTTTTCAGTTCTAAAATATGATCCTAATAAGAAAATCTAGTCATACTACCACAAAAATTGCTTCTAATTTAAGTCGTTTCATGGAAAGAAACCTCTAAAACATTTTACTAGGTAGCATCTGTTCTGTTGTTGTTGTTGTTTTGTTTTCATTTTTTCTTAGGTTTTTGACTTAATCAGATTAATCTTATTTTTCTTTTTTTCTTCTTTTTTCCCCATCTCTACTATTTTTTGTTATATGTCTATTTCTATTAATAGTTATCCTGAAAAATCTTAACCTACAAATTTAACTTAAGAAAAATAATCATCTTTGGGACGCCTGGGTGGCTCAGTCGTTAAGCCTTTGCCTTCAGCTCAGGTCATGGTCCCAGGGTCCTGGGATCAAGCCCTGCATCGGGCTCCCTCCTCGGCGGGAAGCCGGCTTCTCCCTCTCCCATTCCCCCTGCTTGTGTTCCCTCTCTGGCTGTCTCTCTCTCTGTCAAATAAATAAATAAAATCTTTAAAAAAATCATCTTTATCCACACCATAATATACAAGAACCATGAAACATTTAGCTCTCAACTCTTCTGCCATCTTCCACATTATTTTTATCTGGTATTTTAGTTCTACCTGATTTTTAACCTCTCCAAAATGTAATAGTTTTACACAGTTGATTATTTAGGTTAACCCACATCTTTACCACATATTTGTTTCCATTCGCTTCTCTCATTCCCTTTCTTCCTTCCACATTTAGTTGTCTTCTAATAATTCTTTCCTCAGTAATCTGTGGGAGGTATCCTCCCAATCCTTATTTATCTCAAAATGTCTTTATTTTTTTCCCTTCACATTTTGTCCATCATAGTCCTTCTCTCTGCTTGCTTTTAAGATTTCTTTGTTTTTCATATTCTACAATCTCACTCTGATATTTCTAGGTGGGGATTTGATTTTATTCTATGTTATTTTGATTTAATAGCTTGTCTTTACATTTGCTAAATTCCCCACCAATAACTTAGCTTACTATTGCTATTTTTTTCATTTTCCCTATTTTCACTACTGAGATTCCCATTAGATATACATTAACATCCATGTTCTATCCTTTATATCTATTGACTGCTTTTTATTATTTTTCATCTCTTCATTTCTCTGTGCTCTAGTCTAGATGATTTCCTCAGATTTGCTACAAATTCTCTCTTGAACTATGTCTTCTTATATATTATACTTCTCATTTTCTTATAGTTTATTTCATATTGTCCTCTTGTTTCATTGCGATTTCTGCTCAATATTAACACACTTATAGACTCATTCCGATTGTTTATTATTCTCTATTCTTGGAGAGTGCTAATCCTCCTGTTTGCTGTCTATGCCTGTTTACTCTCCCTCACAATGGTTAATTTGCTAACGTAGTTTGTGACTTTTAATTTTAAGTTCTTCAGTGGGTTTGTGTTTTCCACAGGAGTCCTACATTCCCTGAGTTATTCTGACAGATCAATTTTGCACTTTTTTTTTCTGACAGAATACAGTAGATTTTAATGGTTTTTGACTGGTTTTTATTCCAATTTCTCAGCCTGTATTTCCCATACTATTCAGGAAATATCAATTGTAACCCCAATTGGAACAGACCCAGGGTTTCAGTTTCTCACTAGTATCTTTTTTTCCACTTGAAGCCCAAAACAGAGAGCAAATTATTAGGCTGCTTCCCAAGGTTTATGCACAGAGTGTTTCTAGTTCCATTTTTGCAAGCAGACCACTACTTTAAAGCACTGGTTTTTAAGCTGGGTATTCGGTACCAGCTCTCCACTCATGAGGATCAAATGACATGGCCCTCAACCTTATATGGGTATTAAATTCTTATCCCATAGAGCCTATATCAAACCTAAAACCCTTGTGAGCTTTCATTGTCTCAGCCACCATCTGAAACTCTTGTCTTTATTTCTCTCACTTCCTGGCACTTGTAGATCACCTTTTCTTTCATTGAAAACATTGTATTTTAAATTACTTTAAGTGTAGTTTAAGTTATTTAGATTTTTTTTAATTTTGAGGACAATGATCTGCATTAGTTTAGTTCATCATGTTCTGTAAGTATTAAAATATAAACCTAAGGACATACACATAATTCTGAATTGTCCAAGAGATTTGACCTCACACTTGTGTCAAATAGCACTTCCAAAAGATGTTTGGAATCATTAGAAGAATGAAAGTCAATCACAAATTTAAAAACATTAGAATGTAATATATCCTTGGTCTCCACATACTAAATAGGTTTGTTTGACATGGAAAGTTGGAGAGGTCTAATAAAAGAATGAGTTAAGGCAGTACCTGCTACTGTAAGACAAAGAGTTTCAAGATCATAAAATTTACTGAGGTGAGGCAAAAACAAGGCAAGCACACTGGGAAAGATGTTACAATAACTCAATTGAGAAATAGTTGGAATTTGGATAATTAACTTGGTGGCAAAGATGGAGAGGAGACAATGCATCCAAGAGATGTTGTGCAGGAGGAAGCAGGAGCAGCATTTAGCAAGGTGTTGGGATTTGCGGAGAAAAGACAGTGAAGAAATGCCGCCACCATAATGAAGTTCTAAAATAGGTGTATAGCGAGAACGCATTTGAGATTCTACAAAGTTACAATATCCCACAAAACTCATATGCGCAAAACTGTAGCTTATTTTATTTTCCTTTAATTTAAATTTTCGACTCTGAGGCCCCATGCTGCCAAATGTAAAAACCTAATTTAGTCACCTCATAGTACACTCAATCCCATTGAGTGATTTTTAATTACCTCAGTCTGAAATGCAATCACAGTCTCTTTGTCCCCATTCACCCTTCCCTGAGGCTCATGCTAACAGGAATGCATACAAAGTGCATCCCATAATGGTCCTTAGGGTTCTCAGTTCTATCACACTGTCCTCAGGGCCTCTTCTGAAGGGCCCAAGTCCTGCCATGGCCTCAGGTGGCACAGGAAAAATCTTGTGTCCTGTTGAAAACTGTGGGAAATCTATGGGTGAGTGCAGTGTTTGCTCTTCCCAGCACTCTTCCATTTCTGTGAGGTTGCAACCATTACTGACCCAGGTGTGGGACAGGTATAGGACAAGGTCCTTTTGTTCTCATATCTTTGACACATGGTGGGGAATGTACTCCAGGTTCAATGCCTACATTGTTTCCTCTTCTTTACCTCTAAAATACTCCTTATCTCCAACCTGTAGATTTCTCTGACCATAGGACTCTGCTGCAATGGTATACAGGCAGTACAGAGCTCATCTGGAGGTAGGCACTGCCACTCCAAACATCCCTTCATGCCACTCAGGAGAATCTGGTACCCTTGTTCACTGCCCATTTCCTACAACAATATTACCCTCCCTTCCCCTGTACAAATGATGGCTCTATGTATTCCGCTTTGAGCAGAGATGGAGAATGGGGTTAGAGGTTTGAGTAAGAAAGCACATCAGTATTTTCACTAATCATTCTATCATGTAGGGTTGCCCGAAGTACCAAGGGAACTGGATAAATGGAAATATATTTCAAGGAAGACAAAGAGACGTATTGTAACTGTAATATGATTGAGTCATCTTTCACAAGGCAGAAAATTCAGAAGTTGGCAAAGGCAAAGAAGGTGTAAATAGAAACTAAAATAAGAAGCAAAAATATTTGCTAAAAGAAAAAGAAATCCCTAGGAAACACTAGGGGAAAATGACAAAAAAAATCATAAAAAGAATTGTAATCATTTCTTTAATGAATAATAAAAAGGGAAGAGGTCAAGGAAGAAATTAAAAGTGGACAGGATTTTATTATTCAAACATAAAAAGGGTTTCTAAAAACTCCTGTAAATTATATTCCACTGTACAAAAATTTTGATGACTAAAATAACCAATTATTTTCAAATTAATGATATCCTTCAGTTATAGTCCTTTGGGCTGCATGTAACAGAAACCATGTTTTAAGATAGCTTAATGAAATAATTATTATCTCTCAAATCAGGAGGTCCAGAGGCTCAGTGGATCCCAGGATAGGACTTCACTGGACCTCCGGACTCCCTATTTGCCAATCGTAATTCTTTACATCGCTAAACTTTGTCTTCAAAGGCTTAGGTTCTTTCTATTTCTCTACTCCTCCTTCTTTAGTCTTGGTTTTATTTTCAGGCTGGGACACTACTGGTTATATCCAACCTCAAAAAATAGAGAAAAAAAGAGAGAATGCCCCTTCCTGTAGTGTAAGATATAAGGAAATTTACATCTCCCCAAAGACCCATCAGTTCTCAACTCACTTCTTCAGGGTGGAACCACCACCTTTTGAGCTGGGACAAGAGCAATCAGGGTCCCAGAATTCTCAGCAATGACACACTGAAGGAAGAACCTCCAACTCATGAGTGGGAGATAGGCAGAAGAAGACACCCACACACACCTCTCAGCCACAGTCATTCAGAACTTAGCCCAATCATCCAGTAGCTGGGGTCAGGATTAGAAATGATAAACTTGGACTCACTTTTAATTCTCTCTTTGTCATTGGTTTTTATCTATTTTCCCCTCAAAACATCTCTCAGTTAACTTCTGTCAGTTACATTTCTATTCCAATTCTATAGCACCATCTTCACACCCACATAATGACAACTAACATTATAGTATGCTCACTCTGTGCTGGACACCTAATCGGGTCATATGATTGTTGTTTGGTTTTCACACAACTATTCAAGATATCTTGTGTTCTTATCTCCATTTTACAGATGAGGAAACAGCACAGTTTAAGCAGCATTCCCAAAGTCACAAAGCTAATAAGCGACTTCAGGTCTAAAATCAATCCACTATACTAACCTTCTCAAAAATCATCCTATAATATTGCAAAGTTGGATTTAGTTCATTAAATTGTAATGGACAAAAGCACAAATGTAAAAGAGAAACATGTTGAAAAACGAATTCAAATAATTATACTGTTTAACTAATTTGTCTTTTATTTTTCAGTATTTTTTCCATAACAAAAAGTAAACTTCTTTGGATTAGCTTTTGCCATAGCAGAATACATAGGATATCTTAAGTATATAGTTCTTATCCTTCATTTTTATTTCGGGGTATATTTGCAGAGTGGGGCTGGAAAGGGGTTGTTTGGTCTGATAATTTTTCAAGCTTCATTTTTTATATTCATAGGTTGGTTAGGATGAAATTTATATGCCATTTTATTTTTTATAAGATGATGGTAATATCAAGAGGAGAAAACTTCACTATGTATTAACTGTAAGGTGACTCTTGGGATCAAATCCATGAAAAGTACCTTAAAAGCATATGAGAAACATCTGTATTTTTAGCATAAAGTGGGGACTCCTTAAATCAGAATGCAGAGTGTCAATGCTTAAAAACACAGGTGTCTGGGGCTCTCTGGGAAGCTCTAGTTTCTCAGAGGCTGCACACTTTACCATCTGTACTCTTTTAGAATCATTAATGCAAACTGGCATCTCCTAGATATGTCTATTTCAAAACTTAATTCACAGTGACTTGCCTTTGAACTCACATAAATGACAATTTATTTGTTACTTGATGAAGAAAAACTAGATGCTTTTTATATTATGGAAGATATTCTTTTAAACATTCTTCATAGAAGTCTAATGCCATATAAAACCACAACCACAAAAATGTCCCTCATGTCGCTGATTGTAACTTAACACCCAAAGTCTTAAAATTCTTACTTTTTCCAGAAGCTGAAGTGAAAAAGAGGTGGCCTCTTATTGCACATTTCCCCCATTATTTCTGCATTCTATTTGCCAAAACAATGAAATACATTTTATCAAAATGAATACCACTGCAATCTCAGCCGGAACATATACATGAAATCACTTGTTTTTTTCAATTACTGCTTTCAATAATGCTTTGTCAAATCCCTTTTTTTAACTTTCTTTTTTTTTAAGATTTTATTTATTTATTTGAGAGAGATAGCAAGAGCAAGCACAAGCAGGGAGGAGAGGGAGAAGCAGGCTCCCCACTGAGCAGGGAGCCGGAAACAGGGCTTGATCCCAGCGTCCTGGCATCCAGACCTATGCTGAAGGCAGATGCTAACCTACTGAACCACCCAGGCGCCCCTCAAATCTCTTTTTCCCATCCTATAGTATCATATTTGGTAGATTCCATAACTTTAAGTCATTTTTATTAAAATTAAGGCCGATATAAAACTTCAAACTCAAACTCAGTCTAAATCTCATCAACCCCAAGCATGAGGACAGACCTGGACTGCTGGGGTAGTGATAGGGTAGGGGCTCAAGGCAATTCTGTACATCTGTATTCTCCTTTTGCTGCCCTTTTCCTTCAAGGCCCAGCTCCTTCACTCATTAGGGGTAGGGAGGAAGGAAAGGGAGAGGAACAAGCGCTTCTTTATTTAACTGGCTGCTATTATAGCTTTCTCTTGGCTTTCTCTGCCTCTCTGGCCGGACACTGATGCCCTGTGTGTAGCAGCAGCCATCCAAATGCTGACTCTCCTGAGCAGGCTGTACAAGTTCTTGCAAGATTTTAAGAGGTCTCCTTAGACTACAGTTCTCTGCTGAAACAGAATAAGCTCCAGGTCAACCTCATTCTCCAGTCCCAACTACCTCCCCTGGCAATTCATCCACCACCTCTTCCTACCAGGACCTGCCTTCGTAGCAAGAAGCCCTATACGGTGAGTGTCTTAGCTCAGGCTGCTCTAACAAATACAACTGAATGTGTGGCTTAAACAACAAACACTTATTTCTAACGGTTCTGGAGGCTAGAGTCCGAGATCAGGGTGCCAGCACTGCGGGTTCTTGCTGAGGACCCTCTTCCTGTTTAAGTCTTCCCATGGCCTTTCCTTGGCACGTGCACACACACAGAAATGTTGTGTCTCCTTTTCTTTTTATAAGGGCGTTAATCCTATCATAGGAGCTCTACCCTCATGACCTCATCTAAACCTAATTACCTCAAAGATTAAATAACATCACTGGGGATTAGGGCTTCAACATATGAATCTTGGGGGGACACAAACATTCAATCCATATTAATGAACAAGCAGTGATAAGTGAGTCGGCCTGCTTGCCTTCCTTGGTATAAGCCCAGTCTCCTCTTTACTACACCAAATGGTAAGAATACAGGCTCTCTCCACTCTGCCAACAATCTCTCATTGTGTTTCTGGAATTTAAATAAAGTTTGCTGGCTAAGCATCCAATCAAGAAACACAATGCCAGCCTGGTAAGAACCCCCATTCTTTACTAGTAATTCTCTTGGAGCCCTTCTACTCCCAGTTTGGCCTTAGAAAAGAAAGCATCTCTATTCCTCCCCAAGGAGGGGAAAGAGGGAAGCCTCTAACAATAACTGCACTCCTAATGATTCCTGTCTATATAAAGTCATTTTATATAGAAAGGGTGGTGGTGGGGATCGCTGATGGTGTTGGTTCTGCCTTTTATCATTAGCTCTGAGGGAAGTGTGAATAATTTCTTCTTTGGGGAAATTCTCTTTAAATTGTTTAAATTTAAACCTCAGATTTTTCAGCTCTGACCCTAGACATGGAACATTGAATCCCCACTGAATATCCTGTTGCAGAAGCAAAATTTCATGTTTTTAATGTTACGCCACAGCTTTCAGCCATTTTCTGAAGTTTTTTGTTTCTTGGGCTTTTTTTCGAAAATCAGCCAGGAAAATACTGTATCAAACTCATGTTTATTTGCACACAGTATTTCCTAGATTTCTACCCAAGAAGGTGTATTTTTAAGCTAAAATTTTAAGCTAATGTTGTTAAATAGTTTTTAATATTCACTTTGATATGTAATTCCATTAGTTCAAAAAATAATAATTTGGAAACTGCATTAGTTCACTGATTCATTAGTTCATTGCTTTGAGGTAATCACTTAAGATCATCCTCCATTTTGACAGGTGGAGATATCCTCAAGTTTAGGAAATCTCTGCACCATGAACCGACACTGATATATGCCTCAATTCTGTCTAATCGGCATGGACGAACTGCCAAAACTTGATACTAATATTCTGCCTATAACTTGTATGAACAAACATATTTCAATATTTTAAGAGTACATGTCACCAATGACACAATATAGTTTCCTTAGGCCATTAAATATGATTGGTCCATGATAAATATTGCTTGAAGATACCTACATGTTATAGGGAAGGCATCATTTTTACTGACAAATAACTTATGCTTCGAAACATAGCAATGCCTTCTGAAATAATCAGTTTTATTTAAATTCCATAGTAAATTGTGGTGCTTCCATATTGTATTGAAGTGCCTGGATAAGCAAAAACTTAATAAGAACTTCTCTAAGTCAAGAAGATCTTTCTTAATGTAGATCAAACCACATGATATCTTGGAGAAAAAAAAAAACAAAAAGCAACACCCAGAATGTTTAAGGACTGACTATGGGAGCAAGGTGGAACTAGAGACTTATGAAAGGATGCCCTCTCTGGCCATTACAGTTCATCATATATAAGCATACATTGAGAATGGTTCTCAAGGAAAACTAGAGGATTAACCCTGTTCATCAAATCTTTCAATGGGGTGTATAAATCTTCGAGTTAGACAACCCTTTAGGTATTGTTATGCAAACATTCTTAAGCCAAGTAAGGTCAAGTTTCTGATGCTTTAATAATAACACTCACACTCACAATCTTCTGACTTAAAATATATATCCCTTACTATGCTATATGTTATACTTACTTTACAATTTGTCTTTTTTTCCTGTCTGCAAATTTGTATGGAAATACTTCTCTGCACATTTCTGTCTTTTCCTCTGTGGCTGGATTTTTTAAAAATCTACTCTCCACATTCTCAGAAGAGAGTCCGAAACTACATAGTGTCTTATCTAGAGACTTCACAAAATTAGGAAACTTTGAATGTCCCAGGTTTTCCGTATTTTCTCCATTGCATTTAGAGGTATAAAAATAAAATAGCTTCTGCATTTGTCACCCAACTTGGAGAAATAAAAATAACTCTGTTTGAGGGGCATCAAGAAAGCAAGAATAGAACTGTATTCCACTTTTCAGTCAGTCTTGGGAGGAGAAAAACTGCCCAAAAATAAGGTGATGAAGAGAATAGAAGTAGTCATGTCTGCAGGAGCCATGGCAAGAAGAGGGGAGAGCTCTGCACCGTGGTTACATCTGAGAAGTAAGTAGTGATTGGATTAATGGTAGATGGCCAAGATGGTTCCAGAACACACAAAGTAAACTAGATCCAATAGGGAAATAAGCATAGGTTCTGGTGTCAGACATATTGGGGAGGGGGGAGGTCTTCATTCTGATGTCACCCTAAAGACTACAAAGGTGACTTTGGAGAAGTCATGTATTCTCCCTAAACTCTGTTTCCTTTCCAGGAAAATGGGCACATGTGCATCACCTCAAAGGATTTTTTATGAGGATTAAAAAAGATAACCTATGAGAGCATCTATCTCAATGTCTAGAACACTAAATGCTCATGGAATAAAAGACAAATATGAATGTGACACTGTAATCATACTGGAACAATAACATGCTTAAAATATACCTTTCAATGCCCTACCCAGCTCACTGGACCTGTTTAAACCCAGTAAAATAATGTAGTATCTCCTAGAACTGGGATCATTAAAGACTTGAGAAATAAGAATTCCTGTAACTTTATGTTTGAAGTTATAACACCTTTATATCTTTGTTTATATCCTAAAGAAAAAAATTGGCTAGCCATTTGTACTATTTCTAAAAGTAAAGTGAATTACACTGGATTTATATATCTACTAGAGACTGCTGAAATTTTATGGACTATCACTCTATATCAAAGGCTGTCACTGAAGAAAAAAACATGGTTAAACAGCTCCACAATCTGGTTTTACTGTATAAGTAACCTAGACAGAAATTTTATCAGAGATTTAATTTACTCATCAAGGCTAAAACAGAAAATTCCTCAAATCCAGAAGAAACAACAAAATAAGATATTCTCCATAAGATTTAATTTGTTGAATCTTTGTTTCATGGAAAAGCTAAGTAAGTCCTAAAAATACATGGAGAAGGGATTTCTGGAGGAAAGAACTTTGTGTTGTATTTGTCCATACCTAAATCAGAGAAAAACAGAAACTAAAACACAAATAAGATTTTGATTCTATATATGACAGAACTTACATTGTGATCAAGCTAAAATTGAAGTTCATGACATTATGTTCCAGTGATTGAGAAGATTATTTTATTTGAATAAAATTTGGTACTAAATTCCTCACCTAACCTAGTAATTTTATAATGGACGTCCCATTTCCCTATATCCTAAACTTAACAGTTCACTGAAGATCCATTTTAATTTAATTAGTTGATGTTAATCAACTTAGTATATTTTAGAGGTATTTGCCTATCCAAATTATTAAATGTTGAAATTTCCCAGAGATTTTCCCATAAATCACGATTCTAAGATTTAAACTTTTGCCATGAAATCTCCTGAAATATTATACACTAATATTTAGAACTTGAAAGCTTCCCTGAAGTTAAGAGAAACCATTTTCATAGCAGCATTTTAGGACAATGGGCAACATGCTATGGTACCAAAAGTCTGAATTTCAGGAGCCAGCAACCCACTCTACATCCCTCTCAACCTCATCCCAAAAAACACATAAAATACCAGATGATTTCACTTATATATGGACATAAAACACAAAACAAATGAACAACAACAACAAAAACGACATCAGAAACAGACTCATAAATACAGAGAACAAACTGGTGATTGCCAAAGGGGAGGGGATGGGGAAGTGGATGAAATAGATGAAGAGGATTAAGAGGTACAAACTTCCAGTTAAAAAATAAATCAGAGGGATGAAAAGTACAGCATAGGGAATATAGTCAATAACACTGTAATAACTTTGTCTGGTGGTTGAGGTATGATATGTATGGTGAAAACTACATTTACCGTGGTGAGCATTTCCTAATGTATATAACTGTCAAATCACTATGTTGTATACCTGAAACTAATATAATATATAATAATATAATGATATCTGTAAACTATACTTAATAAGAAAAGTGAAAGGAAAGGAAAGAAAAAGAAAGAAAGGGGAAGGGCAGGGAAGGGAAGGGAAGGAAGGAAGGAAGAAAAGGAGGAAAGGAAGGAGAAATTTAGTACACAAAGCAAAAACAAAACTAATAAATTCCTATCACTGCACATTTTTAACACCTTGGCTGCCAAGGTATATGCCGGGTGCTACCTAACAAGCAACCAAAAAAAATCTCTCAGTGACCCAGGACCAATATATGATTTTTTTTGAGGGAGGAGGGGGAGTCTTTTTAGTTTCTTTGTTGTTGCTTTGTCGTGCAAAATCCAATGTGTATATTTCTGAGGGGATTCTTTGGGGCACCTCTCCTTCAAGTAGTGTCTTGGCGATCAGAATTTCTTTCACCTTGTAATGAGACCATCTTCCAGGCCCTTCCTTAGAAAGGGTCTTTCTGTCAAACTACTGCATTTAACCAGGTCACAAGCATAGAGACAGCATTTGGAAATTTGAAGAGTTTTTAAAGGCCAAACCTAGAACTGGCATACATCCATTCATACTCTGTTGACCAGAACTAGTCATACACTCTCACCCAGATACAAGGTGACTGGGAAAAATAGTATTTCTCTGTAACTAGAAAGAAAAGAAAGTAGTTCTTTGAACACATTGCAATTTTTGTGTCTTACAAGGCACAAAAAGAGAAATGATGGGCTTAATCATTCTTGTTTTCTTATAAAAGGAAGCAGAGAAGTTTGTCAGGCAAAAGAACCATTTCCCTATTAATATTTTTTTAAAGGGCTATATCAAGTGAATGTTACACAGGGAGAACCAAAAATAGTGGTTTTTCAGAAAATACAGAGAGATTATTTATAATCTTATTTCTAGTAGCCTTGATATAAAGCCCAATGTATATTATTTTTAAAAAAAGAACTCACAAAGTCATTTCTGGAGAATGACACACTAATCTGCATGGTGTTCTCTAGTAATCAAAATGTCATAGAGTTCAAGTCATTAACATTATTTTATGGATAGCATATACCTACTGGTAACGCTTCAAATATCAATTTTCTAATCTAGAATTTTATTAGGAATGAGATTTTCAAGTAATTTTAATTATTCTAGCATTATTGTCTCCATATAAATTATAAGAAATATTCATTTGGTTTTGGTGTTATTCCATGTTATTGCTTTTTAATATATTTTGTTATCCGATAGCAAAAAAAAAAGCTAACACATCTAGACTGCTTCCTATGCCAGGTCATATAAACATTTTTCATGTACTGTTAGGTCCTAAGATTGAACCAAGATTGTCTAGTTCAAGAATCCACATTCTTAATGTCTAGCAATGACTCTTAAAAATATTCTTTATTTAAAATAATACATAAAATGTTTTAGTAATTTATTTCTACATATTACCACATTTTCCAAACCATTTAATCTGCCACTTTTATTACTTATACCAACAATCCACTTTCATCCACACTGATGGAGTGGGGAAAGGTATATATAATCCCAAAGAGTAGTAGGTAATCCAAAAATTAGGTGACTTTAAGTTAATGAGAATTATTTCTATGTTTGAAATGCAGACTTAGTCGGATTACATTAGAGATATAACTTATTTGCAGGTGACTAAAAGCAGCTATGTGTCAACATGCAAAATGTCTCAAACTGAAATTTATAAATTATAAAATTGATTAGCTAGTGCCCGAGATTATTAGATTGAGCAAGATATAGGAGCAGTAAATATGATTGTTAATTCAAATGAAATAAAAACATGAGCACTCACTTGTTCCTAACAAGTGAAAACAAACGTTTTCTCTTTAGTACTAAATATAGGAAATGTATTTATCCTCAGAGCTCCTGAACTCTCTAGATTGATGCACGATACACAGAGCTGAGATACCATCATATTGTTTCTTATTCTAGACCCTATATCTGACCCACAGTAGTGCACTGTGTCTGCAACCACTGGTATGAGTGGTCCCAGCCAGGGCTGAATTCAAACTGCATTAATATTTCATTTCATCTCAGTGTCCGAGAAGAGAGTTGTTGTGAGCTAACTTATGAAATTAAGTTAAAGTATAAAGAGATGTGTTAGAGGTTGAATTGTGCCCCTGCCCCCCCACCAGATTTGTATGTTAAAGTCCTAAGCCCCAGGATCTCAAAATGTGACCTTATTTGCAGAGAGGATCTTCACAAAGGTAATTAAGTTACAGTGAGATCATTAGTGTGGGCTCTAACCCAACGTGGCTGGTATCATTATAAAAAGGAGGAATTTACTTACAGACTTAGTCATATAGGGAGAATGCCATGTGAACATAATGATGATCATCTGTAAGACAAAAAGAGGGGAACAGATCCTTCCTTTATAGCCTTAAGAAGGTACCAATCCTGCCAGCACCTTGATCTTGGACTTCCAGCCTCTGAACTGTGAGACAATAAATTTCTGTTGTTAAGCCACCTGGTTTGTGGTACTTTGTTACTGCAGCCCTAGCAAACTAATATAAGGGCATAAAAGTACCAATTAAGTTTTCCTCACCAGCAGAGTCAACCTGTGTAACATTACTTATGACCTAATCAAAGGGTTTAGGGAGTTCCACCTGTCTCCACCACCCATTTTACTAAATTCCCCACTTTCCCACTTTCCTCTGGCCTTTGATTTCTATGCCAGCCTTGAATTAGTTGATTCCCTCTATACACCTCCCTCTTCTAGTTATTTAATTTTTCAAAAAAAGTGGATTAATTAATTGCCATGAGTTTGTCAAATAGGCTCAACAAGAAGCCCTTTAAACTTACTCTACACCACAGCATGTTTTTTCTAAAGTTTATTATTCTCCATGAACTCCTTCAAATAATTGTACCTGACAGGTAAATGATATTTTGATGAAGCTGTTTTGACATGGTGCCATTTTAAAATAGCTAAAAATCAAACCATTAAACTTTTATCACCGACTTTTATTTTTAATTAATTTGTGAAACAAATATCACTCTGTCTTCTCTCCCAGCCCTAGGAGATGGGATTGAAGAGAAGCCAAAGACAGAGTGAGGTTCAGAGGTTTCTATTGGTACAACCTCTTTGAATAGGCTGGAATTTTGACACAGCTGCTTTAACTACCTACAAACAAACCTCTGTCAGAATCAAAACAACTGCCTCCGAATGCACAAGCTGCACCTGACTATGATTCATTTATTTATCATAACACATCTGTGTTTCTCAAACAAAAGTATGTAAATCCCCAAGATATGATTTACTATGCCAAGAAATACTCAAAAGCAAGGCTAGACATGACATAGCTCCTTCAGGTGTCTATTTTTTTTTTAAGATTTTATTTATTTGACAGAGAGAGAGAGAGACAGCTAGAGAGGGAACACAAGCAGGGGAAGTGCGACAGGGAGAAGCAGGCTCCCGGCTGAGCAAGGAGCCCGATGCAAGGCTCAATCCCAGGACCCCAGGATCATGACCCGAGCCGAAGGCAGACGCTTAACAACTGAGCCACCCAGGCACCCCTCAGATGTCTATTTTAATCAAATTTGAAAATAAAATAACTTTACCTGTTATTGTTTTTATATCAAGACAAACATGGATATGGCATGAAGTAAAATGAAAATTGTATCAATTTTTAAAATAAAACATGACATGGGGCACCTGGGTGGTTGCAGTCGGTTAAGCATTGGACTCTTGGTTTCTGCTCAGGTCATGATCTCTGGGTCATGGGACTGAGCACCCCCACACCATCGGGCTCCACGCTCAGTGCAGAGTCTGCTTCAGATTCTCTCTCCCTCCCCCTTTGCCCCTCCCCACTTGCTCTCTCAAATAAATAAAATCTTTAAAAAAATAAAAATAAGTGAAATAAAATAAAATAAAACATGACATGTTGAAGAAAGAGTCTGCACCTAGTCACTCCTCTCTTACTCCCAACCATCCATGTTTCTTCCCCACTTAGTGATCCTTCGCAGAAATGTTTGAAAAGCACAGCTGTAAACAATTCTATAGCTCTCCACACACACACACACCCCCACACCCACATCTTCTTCACATTTTCCACCTACTTAGCATTTAATCATTTGTATGTATAAGTGTGTGTGTGTTGGAGTGTTGTTCCTATGCAATGATTGTTGCAATGATTGTTCCTAAATCATTTACTCTTATTTGTTTGCATATTTTTGAGAGTTTCAAGTTATCCCATTGAAATGTTAAAAGAAAAAAAATGAAAAGGCAACCTACAGAATGGGAGAAGATATTTGCAAATGAAAAATCTGATAAAGGGTTAGTATCCAAAATACATAAAAACTTGTAAAACTCAACAGCCAAAAAAATGAATAATCCAATTACAATATGAGCAGAAGACGTAAATAGACATTTTTTCAAAGAAGACATCTAGATGACCAACAGACACATGAAAAGATGCTCAACACCACTTATCATCAAGGAAATACAAATCAAAACTACAATGAGGTATCACCTTGCACCTGTCAGAATGGCTAAAATCAACAACTCAAGAAACAATAGGTGCTGGTGAGGATGTGGAGAAAGGGGGACCCTCTTGCACTATTGGTGGGAATGCAAACTGGTCAACCACACTGGAGAACAGTATGGATGTTCCTCAAAAAGTGAAAAAGGAAGCAAGCTCTTTCATGTCTTATGGCATGAGTCCCATCATAAGGGCTCAACCCTGATGAACTAATCATCTCCCAAAGCCTCCCATCTCCAAATACCATCACATTGGGGATTAGGTTTTCAACATATGAATGTTGGGGGACCATATTCAGTCAATAGTGGGAATATATTCAAGAGAACTGACATATACACTTATATGAAAACGTGTACATACATGTTCAAAGCAGCATTATTCATAAGAGCCAAAAAGTAGAAACAATCCAAATATTCATCAACTGATGAATAGATTTTTTAATTGTGGTATATCTATATGGTGAAATACTATTCAGCCATAAATCATGTTCACAGTGAAAGAAGCCACATACAAAAGCTGCATATTTGCGCCAGGTTGTACAACTGTATATAATTCCAATTACATAAACTGTCCAGAATAGGCAAATCCAGAGAGACAAATATTATATTAGCAGTTGTCAGGGTCTACAGGAGGAGAGGAAAATGAGGAATGAACATTAATGGACATGGAGTTTACTTGGGGAGTTATGAAAACGTTCTAAAATTGCATATGGCTGATAGTTGTACAGCTGTGAATATACTAAAAACTATTGATTTACTTTAAAAGTGTAAGTTTTATGGCATTGGAATTATTTCCCAATTAAATTAATTATTAACTTTTTCTGATTAATTATTCCTCAACTAAAAAAAGTAGCCATTAAGGAAATAAATAGACAAGATCCAGACTAGGAGAAACATTATCTGAAAGGACTCTTAGAATATAAAGAGAACCCCTAAAAAATTGTTTTAAATAGGTGAAAAGAATTGAAGAGATACTTTACAAAGCAAGATAAAGAAATGACCAATAAACACACAGAAAGTTCCTCAACATCATTAGTAATCAGAGAAATGCAAATAAAACCACAATGAAATAATATTTCAATCTCACTTGAGAGGTTAAAATAAAAAAGATTAATACTAAAAGATGACAAGGATATGGAACTCCATTCATTGCTGGTAAGATTGTAAAATCATACAGTCACTTTAGAAAGTGGTTTGGCAATTTCTTATAAAATCCTATGATGCAGGGATCCCATTCTTAGGTATTTATCCAAGAGATATAAAAACATACATTACAAAATGACTTTTGCAAGAATGTTTTAGCACTCCCATTTATAATAGCCAAAAATTGGGAACAATGCAAATGTTCATCATCAAAAGAACAGACAGTGGTATATACATTCATACAATGGAACACTACTGAGCAATTAAAAGGACTGAATGACTCAAACACACAACAATTTGGATGAATCTTAAAAACATGCTGGGTCAAAGAAGCAAAACCCAAAAAAGTACATACTGTATGATTCAATTTATATGAAGTCCAAGAGCATGCAAAACTAACCTCTGCTGTTTCTGGTGTTTGGAGGAGAGTGGTGGTAGAAGAATAACTAGAAGGATCACATGGGAGCTTTCTAGGTGATAGAAATGTTCTACATATTGATTTGGGTGGTGATTGAACAGTTACAATAGTCAAAACCTTTTGAATTTCTGCTTTAAAAATGAAATAAAAATAGAAAAGATCTGTAAATAATAAATCAATTTAGAAATTACTCAGACTCCATCAAATATCCAAAAATTTAGATTTAGATTGAATTTATGAGCAAAGGATTGGGTATTCTTTTTTTCTGGCCTACTTTTTGGTCTTTTTTTTTTTTAAGATTTTTATTTATTTATTTGACAGAGAGAGAGACAGTGAGAGAGGGAACACAAGCAGGGGGAGTGGGAGAGGAAGAAGCAGGCTTCCCGCCGAGCAGGGAGCCCGAAGCGGGGCTCAATCCCAGGACCCTGGGATCATGACCTGAGCCGAAGGCAGACGCTTAACGACTGAGCCACACAGGCGCCCCTTTTTGGTCTTTTCTTAACATTGATAACTATGTTTGTTGGATATGCATTTGTGTCTATATTTCACCAAATTCAAACACTCATATTTAAACTAGATTAAATGACCCCACGCATGCATGCATGCATGCACACCACACTTAGAAATACCCCTTTCGGCAGCATTATGAAGTGTTTTTTGACATCCTTTCTTAATTAAAAGAAAACATATGTCTTCAATTACTACTACTATAAGCTTTCAAAATTGTGGGAGTAATCCAAACTACTTCCTTCAAAGACAACTGATTTAAACATACTCATAAAGGAAGCATAGATTAGGATCATGATTTTTATCTCTTTTAAGAGACTACAAGAACAGAAGGGGTTACAATCTTGCAATTTTATGCAACTCTTCTGTTCCAATATATCAAAAACTTGATAAACCAAGGTCATGAAGGACAGCTGAAAAGGAATCAAAGTAAGCAATGTACCTTGTCGCCAACAGAGTCTGCCAATATGAGATTAGAACTCTCCATCCTAGCAAGAAAATGTCTTTGGAAAGTTCCTTACAACATTTTATGACTCACAGATATTCCCGGAGGTTCCTGTTTCCATTCTGCCGTAGACAGTGTTTGAAGACATGCAGTTCTTGTCAACTGTTGTTCTTAGGCAACTTGGCTGAAAGGTCTGTTTAAAAAACATTTGTTGGAAAGATGATATGTTTGGATGTTTTAATTTTTTTAACCAAAATTCCAGATTTTAAATCTAGTTTAACTCTTAATTCAACATTGACTTAAAGAATAGCCTAAGAAGAATTACTATGTTACATAATATGTATTATGAACTCAGCAATTTTCCCACTTGAAAACTCCCAAACCAGGGGGTACATATTCGTGGCATAGTCTGCTTTGCATATCTTTCCAAACTGCCTCCAGATCCCTGGCTCTGAATTCAATAGTTCTGGCTCTGATCTTGGCCACCCAGCTCAGTACCTCACCTTGGCTACTACTTTGACCAACACTGCCAAAACACCTCCCAGCCCACCAGGACTTGATTCCTGGCTATCCTCCACTTTTGTCTAATCCCAATTCTCTCTTTCTGTTCTAAGTATTGAATATCACTCCTGAGGTATATTTTCTCCCCATACTCATCTAGCTCTATTCCACTCTACTTGCAGATAGACCTCCAAGGCCTATTCTCTAATCCTAGCCAGTTCCCCCACTCTTTCCTTTCTCTACTCCCTAAAGTCCTGAATAATAAGCCACCTGGTTTTTAACAGCTCCCATCATCTATGGGATGGGAAGAAATATGATCTTATTTGTTTTCTTGACAATAACTATAAAGATACAGACATGAGAGAAAAAATATTATAAAATATTTTAGCATTATCCCAATAAAAGTTATTCCTTCATTTAATAGAAATGAAAATGGAAGGAGACCTGATCTCTCTTGACTCCTTAAATGACTCATCACTGCTCTACCCCCTAGCCCAATCCTCCATCTCTCTCTTACTCTTGGTATTTCCCTCACACGTGCTTTCTTTGACAAAGCAGTTCCTCTTCCAGGTTCCACACCCAACTCTCCTTTGATTCTGTCATTGCTCAGACTCTCCACAGATGCAGTAACTGGATCCAGCCCAGACACATGTTTAGTTTGACTTACACAGCATTTAAAAAATTTTTTCAGTTAGTTGACAATATTTAAAAATTGGAAGAATAAGCCTAAAAGTAGAGATTTCCAAAGAAAATTAAGACAGGATATTGAGAAGATCTTTGCACTCCCATGTTCATTGCACCATTATTTATAATAGCCAAGATATGGAAACAACTAAGTGCCCATTAACAGATGAGTGGATAAAGTAGATGTGAGATGTACACACACACACACACACACACACACACACACACACACACACACACACACCAAAAAGGAATATTATTTAGCTGTGTGAGAAAGAATGTAGTCCTGCCATTTACGACAACACAGATGGAATTTGAGGCCATTATGCTAGGTGAAATAAGCCAGACAGAGAAAGACAAATACTGCATGATATCACTTATATGTGAAATCTAAAATGGGGAAAATGTCAAATTCACAGAAACAGAGAGTAGAAAAGTGGTTGCCAGGGAAAACATGGTGATTATAGTTGATATACATTGATAACACTTGTACAATTGAAATTTGCTAATAAGAGTTGAACTTAAATGTTCTCACCAAAAAAGAAAAAGAAAGATAAATACATGGAGCAATGGATGTGTTAATTAACTAGAAAGGGAGGCAAACATCCTTTCACAATATATATGTGTATCAACTTACCACAATGTACACTTTAAGTATCTTACAATTTTACCCCAACAAAGCTGAAATTTTTAAAAATTAGGTGTTGTTTGCTCAAGTTCATTAGTCAGTAAACTAGTTTCAAATCTGTGCCCATAAATAAAGTTTCATTAGAACACAAGCATGTTCATTTGTTTATGTCATATCTATGGCTACTTCTATGCTACAATAGCAGTGTTGAGCACTGTGACAGAGACCATATGGCCAATAATATTTCAAATATTACCAAAGCCAAAATACTTACAGTCTGGCCCTTTACAGAAAACGTTTGCCAAACTCTGTTGAAGATCGTTCTCAATCAACACGGGATGCCCTGCCCCCAGAGATTCTAATATGATTAGTCTGCAATGGATGCTGGTGTCCAATCCCCAGAGATTCTGATGTTATCGTGCTGCACTAGGTGCTGACATTGACATTTTCAAACTCCCAGACAATTCTGATTTGCATACAGGCTTGTGAACCCCTCAATTAGGTAATCTAGATGGCTTCAACAGTCTATTATTCTTGTCTCTTTCTCTGGGAAATATATACTTCCCTTCTTTAACTAGGAAAAGACTATCTTCTACCCACCTTCACAAGTGTTCTGAGCAATGCAAAAGAGCCCTTTGTAGCATCAGAAATCTAGATCATAGCTTAGTGTTTTTTTAAAAAATAGGTAACATTAGCCTCAGTTTGAAAGTAGAGAAATTGAAACTCAAACATGTTTAGTGCCTTTCCTAACTTCTTTTCTTTCTTTTTTCTTCTTTCTTTCTTTCTTTCTTTCTTTCTTTCTTTCTTTCTTTCTTTCTTTCTTTCTTTCTCTCTCTCTCTCTCTTTCTTTCTTTCTTTCTTTCTTCCTCTTTCTTTCTTTCTTTTTTTGTAATCTCTGCACTCAACATGGAGCTGGAACTCATGACCCCGAGATCAAGAGTTACATACTCCTCAGACTGAGCAAGCCAGGTGCCCCATAGTGCTTTATAAAAATAGATTTTGGGGATGCCTGGGTGGTTCAGTTGGTTAAGCATCAGACTCTTGATCTCAGCTAAGGTCTTAATCTCGGTTGTGCATTCAAGCCCCACGTTGGGCTCCACACTGAGTGTGGAGCCTACTTAAAAAAAAAAAAACAACAGATTTGGGTTCTAACACAGATGTATCAAATAAAAGTCTCCAAGAGGCAATAATTTTGAAAAGCTCCCCAGATGATTCTGATAAGTAACTAGATTTGAGAGCAACTACCTAGCTATGACACAGTCATTCATACCGCTGCATTCACTGGAAGCTCAGCTAGGGATGAAATGTCCATGATAGCCTCTTACCCTTCAGGGTATCTCTCTACATGGCCTCTGATCATTCAGATGTTTAACTTGAACATCTTGAAAGCATGGCAATTAGGATGCAAAGGGTAAAGACAAGAAAGCTCTAAACCCCTTTAAGCCTGGACTAAGAAATCTCAGAATGGTATTTCTGCCGCACACTGTTGGCTAAAGCAAGTCAAAAGTACAGCCCATATTCAAGAAGAGGGGAAAGAGACTCCATCTCTTTCTGTGAGAAGCAGCATGCATGTATAGGAAGGTGAGGTATTGATGGCACTCATCTTTGGAGACTATCAAAAGAATCTAGTAAGGAGCAAAGCAAAACAATGGTAACAGTCAAGCATTAGGACTGTGATATGAATAAAAGAAAGGTATGAACAAGAAAAGAAGTATGAACAATGGAGCATCAGGGAGGAATGTTCCCAAAAAAATATTTTAACTAAGACAGTTGTTTCAAATAAGATATCTAAACTGAGATATTTGAAATAAGGTTGTTGGGTTTTTTTTAAATTAGACATTAGAACTGAGTTAGGCATGAACTATATGAAGAAAGTGAACAAGAACTGAAGCATTCTAAATAGGGAGAAGATTGTGGAATACAGAGATATGGAACATGATGAGAGCAAAAGCTGCGAGTACCTTGGTATGGGTGGAACAAGGATATTTGTGGATGGAGCGACTTTCCAGCAAACAGCTGTACATTAAGATCTGGAGCTTAGGAAAGAGGTCTAGGCTAGAGATATGGATTTGGGAATCTTCAGAACATACATGATGGTAGAAGGTCAGAAGGTGAGCCAGAAGAGGGTCATATGGGACAGAAAATATAGTGAGAAGAGCACAAAACCAGGAACAGAGGTCGTGAAGGTCACTGATATCTGAGATCCTACATAGGAGATGTGAAAAATAGCAATAGGAAGAGTAGGAGGATAACTTATTAGAAAAATATCTAAAAAGAAAAGGGGAGTTTTCAGGAA
This sequence comes from Zalophus californianus, assembly GCF_009762305.2. Taxonomy (NCBI): domain Eukaryota; kingdom Metazoa; phylum Chordata; class Mammalia; order Carnivora; family Otariidae; genus Zalophus; species Zalophus californianus. The sequence continues at coordinate 150,488,177 of NC_045597.1, forward strand.
GGAGGGACTGGTCAATAATGCCAATTGCCACAGAAAGTGGGTCAAGACAAAAGCAGAAAAGTGTTTATTGGATTTGGTGATAGATAGGTCATTGGTGAATTCAAGGATTGTTTCAATAGAAAAGGAGCAGAAACTAGATTGTAGGGGGTTTAAGAGAAAAGAATTGAGAAAGTATGATAAGTTAATGTAGCGTAATTCATGCAAGCAGTGCTGTGAAGAAAAAGAGGGGATGCTGAAAGATCTAAAACAGTCAAAAAGACACTAATACACTGACACATGCACATTAGTACATATTAGTAAGTGTTAGTTGACTGAATGTGAATGAATGAATAAATACGTAGTATAAAGAAGTAACTGACTTTCACAGAAAGGCAACAACTTCTTTAACATTATCCCTCCAAATTAAAGTTCTAAGCATGGTACACTAATATAACTGATTAATTCCAAAGAAACCCTGTATTAATTCCTTTATTTATGTTCATTTCTTACAAAATGCTAAGAAATCCTTGCACTGGACATGTGTAAAATCATGAGCAACTAAAAGCAGCTTGAGGCAAAAGAAAGAAAATTGGATTGAGTTCTGCTCTAGGTTTCTAACAACTCTCTTGTATGTCCTTAAGTTTGCTCCTTCATCTCTTCAGGCTTTGGTTTGCTTTCCATATAATGAAGTACGAATTAGATCAGGGATAGAGAATAGTTATCAAGTGATTTTAGTAATTGTCAAAACTATCTAGAATCCCATCAGCAAAGATTAGGTGTTTTCACAAGGAAAAATTACTATCAATGTTAACATCAGTTTCTGCTTTGATCATGTCAGGAGGTATGTACATTTCACAAAACACATCCCGTATCAAGTAGTCAAAATCATCACTATATATTTTATGCTGAAGGCTCAAATCAGGGAAGCATTCTTAAAATATAGATCAGAAACACAATGCAGTGAATTTGCTATTTGCTTTTTTCCTATTTTTAACACTAAATATAATTTGAAATATATATGACCATATTATATATATATATATATATATATATTTTTTTTTTACAAGTCAAGAAAATAGAAACCCACACTCAACAGAGGGAACTCAGTGGAGGAAATTGGTTCTGCAGGTGTTAAGAGGTCTGCATGTGCAAAAATAGAACACTCCATAAGAAGCCACAATGCCTGAGGTTAGGGTACCAAAAGGGAAAAGCTGGAGATAACCAGAACCTAGGAGCTACAAGATTGAGCCCCCAGATTTGATGCTTTAAAGAAGGGACTTGGGCTGGCTGCTGCTGGTACCTCTGAGGGAACACAATAAGATAGTTCTGGAAGTGCCAAAAGCAGCTGGAGGCTGGAGTCACTTACAAAGCTGGGGCCACTACCTGATGCTTAGAATAACTGCCATTTTGGAATTGAGGCCAAGAGGAATAGTACAAATTTTAAAACAGTAAGAAAGTCTATCTATCTCCTCTTTCATTATATAGAAAGCCCACCCTCCAATATCTTCCAGATCCCTCTAATGCCTTCAAGAATCTGGCAAGAAAATCTGAGGAATGATATTTGCAGGGTCCTAGTATCACAGAGCAGAGTCAAAAAGGCGGACATGGAACTGAGAGAATAGTTAAATAACTGGCACAAATTATTTATTCAGAAAAGTAAGGGTTAATAATTGCATCAGAGTTAATAGCAAAAGAATTAATGTTGAAGGAGGTATCTTAGAGAATGTAAGAATTAAGGAAATTTATACTTGAATAAATTAGCATATCTGAGCAGAAAAAGGAAAGCTGTTCCGTGCTTAAGAAATGACACAGAGAAAGAGGAAAGAAACAAAGAAAATTTGGACCTAGAGGAAAAGATCTCTGTTAAAAAAAGGCAAATGACATTAGTATGAAAACCATAATGGGAGCACCTGGGTGGCTCAGTCAGTTGAGCATCCGACTCTCGATTTTGGCTCAGGTCATGATCTCAGCATCATAGGATGGAGCCCCATATTGGACTCTGTGCTGAGTGGGGGATCTGCTTGAGCTTCTCTTTCTCCCTCTCCTTCTGCCCCTCCCCCTGCTCACACACTCTCAATCTCTAAAATAAATAAATAAATCTTTAAAGAAAAAAAAAGAAAATCACAATCATAACATTAAAAACTCTGTAATTAAATTGGGTTCCAGGAAGAAGAAATTGGCCCTTACATTAGTGCCACAGACCATCATGAAATGTCCCCACAAGACTGTGCTGCCTAAAATCTAGGATCCCGAGGCTCATATACTCATGAGAAAACACTGCTCAAGAAGTGCCCTAAAGTTAAGATAGACCAACAGTGACATCTGCTGCCATGGACTTATTTTTAAAAGGGTCAATTTCAACATTTCAAAATTAAGTCTCCTGCCAAACCACTGGACTTCTGCTGTGATGAGTCAGCACTTCTGGAACTCCTGTTTGTCCTCTGTGCTATTAGAAGATTTTCTAAGTGAACGCAGAACATGGGAAAATGAGAGAGTATTTGAAAATATAACTAAAACAAACAAAAAACAGTGGGGGTGGAGGCATAAGCAATGAGAAAGAGACTTCATATTGTCATTTCTCATCCTGTTTTTCCTTTGGCTAAGTAAGTCCAAATTAATTTGGTAGTTGTTAGCAAGCATGAGCATGTTCTCAGTAAGAAAAAAAAAAGGGACTAATTTAACTGTTGCCAGTTTCTGAGGATTCAAACCCAAAATTTCAGCATACCGTAACAGACCATGAAAAAAAAAAAGTCAAATGATCAAAGGAGAAGATGTGGAAAATGTTTAGAGTTAGTCTTGCTTAGGAAACCTCTTCCTAGTTATCTAATTGTTTACCTTGGGATTTTACCTCCTTCAACATCTGCTGACCCTCAGGCTTTTGCTTTTCTGAAAGCCAATCGAACAGAAGGTTTGAATCAAACACCATGGCTTTTAAAAAATACATATAATCACCAGTAGAAAGTGGTCAGTGTGGCTCATTTATGTAAACCAGCAGATATTAGTTCAAAAAAATGGGTTAATTTATTTGCTTGAGAAAAAAATTGGCAACTGACAATGAATCCCAGTCTGGTTATGATGAAAGAAGGTGAACAAGAAAGGCCGATGTTGCAATGAAGGAGAACTGAATTAAAAGTTCTGACTTTAGTACAGGTGCTGACTGCTCACTAAATGTATATCACCTTGAGGAAATCATGTAACTTCTCTAGGCCTCAGTTTTCTTTTCTGTAGTATGAAAGGACTGGACTATAGGAGGGATTAAAAAAATGGTTTCAACTCATTTTCCTTCTTTGGTTACCTGGCATTGGCTACTTATAAGTAATCTCAAAGCTGCAAGCAGAAGCAATAGCAAAGGTGCTGAGCCATTAGCAGGACCTACTGTGGGCAACATGAACATGGAGTAGCAGCATGCAGGACATATACACACCAAGCTTAGACAAGATTCTTTCCCCCAGTGGTTTTTGTTTTTGTTTTTGTTTTAAGATTTATTTATTTGAGAGAGACAGAGAGACAGAGAGAAAGCATGAGAAGAAGGGGCAGAGGGAGAGAGAGAGAGAGAGAGAATCTCAAGCAGACTTCAAGCTGAGTATGGAGCCTGAAGCAGGGTTTGATCTCACCACCATGAGATCACGACCTGAGCCAAAACCAAGTCAGATGCTTAACTGACTGCACCACCCAGGCGCCCTTCTCCCAGTATATTTTGCAGCTATACATTCTGCTGTTAGCTGTCATTTTTAGTGCCTACTATGTTTCAGCTATGCAAGACACTCAATCATTTCCAATATTCATCATATTTTAAAGACAAGGAAACTTGGAAATATTATATAATTTTCTCAAAGATACACAGCATAGCTGGACTCAATTACTAACATAATATCCCAACATTCTTTATTGTGAATAAAATCTTAACTTCTCATATTTTGAATCATCCCCTAGTCGTCTTGAACTACAACAGCTATATTATACATCATTGTGTCTTGCCTTAATACACCCATTTTCCTACAAAAGAAAGGATAAAGGTTTGACATGAAATTAGGCTAGACCACATAAACGTGAAAGGGCAGGGCAGGAGCTGCAAGGAGAATGGGCCCAAGGAAATGCTTTTTTTAGCAAATGGACTAGGAAGGATTGTTGAAAATTAAAAGTGACAAAGAGAAACAATAACTAAACATCATGTTCAACTTTTAAGAAAGTAGAATTCTAGACAAAATCAGAAGGATACCAAATCCAAATTGAAAAGAACTGTAAAAACAATGTGTGTTGCATCAACTGGGTCTGTATAGACAACTTAATTGGTACAGTACTCAGGGATGTACTAGCTACATGCCAGTGCTTGATGGATACACTTTGATGGTGATGGTTACAAATAATTCAGAAAATAGATTCCTGATAAGAAATATTTTTTGAAGTTTCTTTAATTTGATGCAATACTTTGGACATTTCTTTTGTTTGTTTGTTTTTGTTTTTCATTATGTTCACTTAGCCAACATATAGTACATCATTAGTTTCTGATGTAGTGTTCAATGATTCATTAGTTGTGTATAACACCCAGTGCCCATCACAGTACATGCCCTCCTTAATACCCATCACCCAGCTACCCCATCCCCCCAACCCATCTCCCTTCTGTAACTCTCAGTTTGTTTCCCAGAGTCCAGAGTCTCTCATGGTTTGTCTCCCTCTCTGATTTCTTCCCATCCAGTTTTCCCTCCCTTCTCCTGTGGTCCTCCACGCTATTCTTTATGTTCCACATATGAGTGAAACCATATGATAATTGTCTTTCTCTGCTTGGTTTATTTCACTTAGCATAATCCCCTCCAGTTCCATCCATGTCGATGCAAATGGTGGGTATTCATCCTTTCTGATAGCTGAGTAATATTCCATTGTATATACAAATCATTTCCTTAACCATTCATTTGTTGAAGGACATCTCAACTCTTTCCACAGATTGGCTATTGTGAATATTGCTGCTATGAACACTGGGGTGCACGTGCCCCTTCTTTTCACTACATCTGTATCTTTGGGGTAAATACCTAGTAGTGCAATTGCTCTATTTTTTTGCTTTCTGGGGAAACTCCATACTGTTTTCCAGAGTGGCTGTACCAGCTACTTTGGATATTTCTTAGGTTATAATGTCCAGGTATAGTAGAAAGCAAGACACTAACTTTCAGTTAGAGCAAACTAACTCTTCCCATCAGAAGTCTTCTCAGAAGTCTTTGAAAGTGGCATCACGAAATTGGTCCATCCTGACTAATTACAGAATTATATGCCAATGCTTTCAGAGTACCTAATCAGGAAGTTACAGATGCCTTTGGAAAATCACCCAACAATATGGATTAGTAAAAAAGTTTTAAGGAAACCAAATGGAAGAATGTATCCACTGGAGAAAAATGATTAGTAGCTAGAGTGGATTTCATATCAAAATACCTCATGGTCTCTGATTAGCTGACTGATTCATTCATGTTATAAACATTTATTCTTTATTTATTATGAGTTTGGCACTCTGACAGTCACCATGGTTACATTACAAAATAAAATACTCCTAACTTTGATGAGCAGACGTCCAGCTGGAGACAGGTACATAAATAAATTAAAGTGCAAAGTGACAAGTAAATCAACTGGATTATGTTTGAAATACATACGAATTACATGAAAGCGAAGTAATAAATTTTCTCTCATGAGATCAGAGAGGGATCAGAAAGGGATCAGAAAGACACATAAGTGCAGAGCTGAACTGATTATCAGTATGTTTCTGAGGACAACAGTTACTTGCATGTTATTCATATGATATTAAGATAGTAAAAATATGTTACAACTAAAGTCAAACTCAGACTCTTACACCAGCCTCATTCATATGTTAAGATAGCTCTGAAAACAGTACAGTCAATAACAACATGGGGAAAATGGTACTTGTATAATTATATAAAGCAAAGTGTTGTGTTATTTTCCATCCCTGCTACTGTAAGGTAATAAATAGCATTCCAAGGTGTGAAGACCCATCATGGCATCATGCACTTAGAAAGTTAACACAAGAAAGTCCTACAAAGAGTGTTATTTCACATGTGCTCTGTGACTAATTCTGTTTGTGGAATGAACTGAGCCATGGTCATAGGTCACCTTCAGCCAGCCAAGAGAATGTTTCCAGAGTGTAATTGTTCTGGGCATCAAGGCACTTTACAGCATGTTCCCATTGCTTTTTTGATAGTTTGTGGCCAGGAGACTGCTGAGAAAATATTATTCACCCAAATTAGACTGGACTAGTCAACCGCCTGGTTATTACATCTCCATGTCAGCACAAGCCATGTCGGCAACCAAATTTACCAGATGTTTCTAATTTCTCTACCTTCTGAACTACATGATGCTTTTTTTTTTCTGGCTTTGAAACATTTTAAACAAAGGACTTTCTGTAATGGCTCAGAAAACTTACAAAATTAAAATCCTGGTTAATATCAGAATAAGAGTCCTGGCCCTTCTGCCACATCCACATTGATGAGTTTTCCTCCTTGCTACACACTACTTGTGAGATTCTCTCAGCAGAGTTTTTGGCTCTGGGAGTCTCATTCACTATCTAGAGATTTCCATCTGGCTAACAAATAGAAAAACATCACTGAATTCTACATGTCCTCTGCTGCTGTGTTATCTAAAATAAATGCTACTTCAAATTATGGCCCAATATTAAAAATGATCGAGTCACATACCTTTCAAACCAGCAACTGCATTTCTAGAAAATTATCCAAAGATTTTCATACACGTTCACAAGGAAGTATACATAAGGATATTCATTGCAGCATGGTTTATAAGACTGGGAATTAAGTAATTACCTAAGCATCTATCAGGAGGGGATTGATGGAATATTTTATGCTATGCCCACACAAGAAATAATATTCAATCCTTAAAATAACTGGGCATCTCTGTATATATATTAAAAAATCCCCATAATAATTGTTAGGTGAAAAAATAAGATGAAGAACAAAGCCAATATGCATATATATATATGTGTGTAAATCCTACTACAATATATACTATATAACTTTACAATTTTATTATACTTTGTATACCTTTCTTTTCTAAAAGTTTTTAATTCCAGTTAACATACAATGTTATATTAGTTATAAGTATAAATATAGAGATCCAACAATTCTATATATGACCTATTGCTCATCACGATAAATATACTCTAATCCCCATCACTATTTCACCCATCCCCCCACCTGCCTCCCCTCTAATAACCATCAATTTTTTGTATATAGTTAAGAGTTTTTTTCTTGATTTGTCTCTCTCTCTCTTTTCCCCCTTTTGCTCCTTTGTTTTGTGTCTTAAATTCCACATATAGTGAAATCATATGGTATTTGTCTTTGTCTGACTGACATTTCGCTTAACATTATACTCTTAGCTCCATCTATGTCGTTGCAAATAGCAAGATTTCATTCTGTTTTATGGCTGAATAATATTCCACATGAATATTCTTTATTCATTCATCAATCAATGGATACTTGGGCTCCTTCCATATCTTGGCTAATGTAGTTAATGTTGCTATAAACATCAGGGTGCATGTATCCTTTGGATTGTTTTTGTATTCTTTGGGTAAATACTTAGTAGTGTGGTTGCTGAATCCTAGGGTAGTTTTATTTTTAACTTTTTGAGGAACCTCCAAACTGTTTTCCACAATTGCTACACCAGTTTGCATTCCTACCAACAGTGCAGGGGGGTTCCTTTTTCTCCAAATCCTCGCCAACACCTGTTGTTTCTGGTGTTGTTCATTTTAGCCCTTCTGACAAGTGTGAGATGATACTTCATTGTGGTTTTGATCTGCATTTCCCTGATGACCAGTGTTAATGAACATCTTTTCATGTGTCTGTTGGCCATCTGGATGTCTTCTTTAGAAAAATGCCTATTCATGTCTTCTGCCCATTTTTTAATTGGATCATTTGTTTTTCAGGTGGTGAGTTGTGGAAGTTCTTTATATATTTTGGATACTAACCCTTTATCAGATTTTTCATTTGCAAATATCTTCTCCCATTCAGTAGGTTGCGTTTAGTTTTGGTGATTGTTTCCTTTTCTGTGCAGAAGCTTTTTATTTGGATGTAGTCCCAATAGTTTATGTTTGCTTCTGTTTCCCTTGCCTCAGGAGCCATATCTAGAAAAATGTTGCTATGGCTGCTGTCAGAGAAGTTACTGCCTATGTTCTCTTCTAGATTTTTATAGTTTCAGGTTTCACATTTAGGTCTTTAATCAGTTTTGAATTTTTTTGTGTGTATGCTGTAAGAAAGTGATCCAGTTTCATTTTTTTGCATGTTGCTCTCCAGTTTTCCCAAAACCATTTGTTGAAGGGCCTTTTTCCCATTGGATATTCTTTCCTTCTTTGTCAAAGATTAATTAACCATATAGTTGTGGGTTCATTTCTGGGTTTTCTATTCTGTTCTATTGATCTATGTGTCTATTTTTGTGCCAGTACAATACTGTTTTGATCACTACAGTTTTGTAATATAACTGGAGGTTTGGAATTGTGATGCCTCAGCTTAGCTTTTCTTTTTCAGGATTGCTTTGGCTATTCAGGGTCTTTTGTGGTTCCATACAAACTTTAGGATTGTTTGCTCTAAGTTCTGTGAAAAATTAAATATGTAGATTGTAAATTAAATATTTACATAATTTAATTGTAAATTAAATATCTACATATTAAATATGTAGATGCATTAAATATGTAGATTGCTTTGGGTAGTACAGACATTTAACAATATTTGTTCTGCCAAACAATGAGCATGGAATGTCTTTCCATTTCTTTGTGTCATCTTCAATTTCTTCTGTCAGTGTTTTATAATTTTCAGAGTACAGGTCTTTTGCCTCTTTGGTTAGGTTTATTCATATGTATCATATTGTTTTTGATGCAGTTGTAAATGGAATTATTTTCTTCATTTCTCTTTCTGCTGCTTCATTATTAGCGTATGGAAATGCAATAGATTTCTGTAACTTGATTTTGTATCCTGTGACTTTACCGAATTCGTTGATCAGTTCTAGCAGTTTTTTGGTAGAATCTCTCCAGTTTTCTATATATATCATGTCTTCTGCAAATAGCGAAAGTTTTATTTCTCCTTAATTATCTAGATACCTTTTATTTCTTTTTGTTGTCTGATAGCTGTGGCTAGGGCTTCCAGTAGAACAAAAGAGGTGAGAGTGGGCATCCTTGTTTTGCTCCTGATCTTAGAGGAAAAACTGAGAGCTGATGATTAAGGATGATGTTAGCTGTGGGTTTTTCATATCCGGCCTTTATTATGTTGAGGTTTATTCCCTCTAAACCTACTTTGTTGAGGGTTCTTATCAGGAATGGATGTTATTATTTATCAAATGCTTTTTCTGCGATTGAAATTATCATATAGCTTTTATCCTTTCTCTCATTGATGTGATAGATCACATTGACTGATTTGTGAATATTGAACCACATTTGCAACCTGGGATTAAATTCCACTTGATCATGGTGAATGATTTTTTTTTAATGTATTGTTGGATGGTTTACTAGTATTTTGTTGAGGGGTTTTGCATCTATGTTCATCAGAGATATTGGTCTGTAGTTCTCCTTTTTTGTGGTGTTTTTATCTGGTTTTGATATCAAGGTAATTCTGGCCTGATAGAATGAATTTGGAAATTTTCCTTCCTGTTCTATTTTTTGGAATAGTTTGAGAAGAATAAGTATTAACTCTTCTTTAAATGTTTGATAGAATTCACCTGTGAAGCTGTCTGGTCCTGGACTTCTGTTTGTTGGGAGTTGTTAATTACTGATTCCATTTCTTTACCGGTTATCAGTCTGTTTGAATTTTCTATTCCTTCCTGTTTCAGGTTTGGTAGTTTATATGTTTCTAGGAATTTATCCACTTCTTCTACGTTGTCCAACTTGTTGGCATATAGTTTTCATAATATTTTCTTAATAATTGTTTTTTCATAATATTTTCTTATAATTGTTTTTCTGTGGTGTTGGTTGTTATTTCTCCTCTCTCATTTGTGATTTTATTTATTTGAGTCCTTTCTCCTTTTTTCTTGATAAGTCTGGCTAGAGGTTTATCAATTTTATTGATTTTTTCAAGGAACTAGAGCTTGGTTTCATTGATCTGTTCTATTGGGTTTTTTTAGTTTCTATATCATTTATTTCTGCTCCAATCTTTATTATTTCTTTCCTTCTGCTGGTTTTAGGTTTTGTTTGTTGTTCTTTTTCTAGCTTGTTTAGGTGTAAGGTTAGGTTATTTACTTGAGATTTTTTTTTGCTTCTTGAGATAGGCCTGTATTGCTATAAACTTCCCTCTTAGAACTGCTTTTGCTGTACCTCAAAGATTTTGGACTGTTTCATTTTCATTTTCATTTGTCTCCATGATTTTTTTTATTTCCTCTTTTATTTCTTGGTTGACCCCTTCATTGTTTGGTAGCATGTTATTTAACTTCCATGTATTTGTGCTCTTTCCAGATCATTTCTTGTGGTGGACTTCAAGTTTCATTGAGTTATGGTCAGTAAAGATGCATGGTATGACTTTGGGTTTTTTGAAGTTTGGGGGTTTTTTTTCCCAAGTTTTTATTTAAGTTCCATTTAGTCAACAGTGTAATATTAGTTTTAGATGTAGAATTTAGTGATTCATCACTGACAAACAACACCCAGTGCTCATCACAAGTGCCTGCCTTAATACCCACCACTTATTTAACTTATCCCACTGCCCACCTGCCCTCCAGTAAGCACAGTATGACTTTGATCTTTTTTAATTTGTTGAGACTTGTTTTGTGGCCTATTATGTGATCTATTCCAGAGAATGTTCCATATGCGCTTGAAAGAATATGTATTCTGATGCTTTAGTATGGAATGTTCATGTTCTGAATATATCTGTTAAGTCCATCTGGTCCAGTGTGTCATTCAAAGCCACTGGCTCCTTATTGCTTTTCTGGATGATCTGTCCATTTTTGTTAAGTGGGGTGTTAAAAGTTCCCTACTGTGATTGTATTACTGTCAATTAGTTGCTTTATGTTTATTATTAACTGTTTCATGTATTTGGGTGCTCCCATGTTGGGTGCATTTACAGTTGTTGTATCTTCTTGTTGGATTGTCCCCTTAATGATTTATATAGTGTTTTTCTTTGTCTACAATTACAGTCTTTGTTTTAAAAGTTTATTTTATCGATATAAGTATTGCACCTCCAGCTTTCTCTTGACATCCATTTGCATGATAAATGTTTCTCCATCCCCTCATTTTCAATCTGCATGTACCCTTAGGTCTAAAATGAGACTCATGTAAGCAGCATATATATGTGTCTTGTTTTTTTAGTCCCTCTGTCACCTCATATTTTTTGATTGGCGCATTTAGTCCATTTTATTTATTAATTTATTCAAATTAATTATTGATAGATATGTATTTATTGCCACTTTATTACTTGTTTTGTAATTGTTTCTGAAGATTCTGAAGACTGTTTCTAAAGATTCTTGTCTTTTTCCCTTTCACGGTTTGCTGGTTTCTTTAGTGATATATTTGAACTTCTTTGTTTTTATTCTTTGCATATTTATTAGCAGTTTTTGACTTGTGGTTACCATTTGGTTTGCATATAACATCTTCTGCATATAGCAATCTCTATTACATTGATGGTCAATTAGGTCTGAACCCATTCTTTACTCCTCCCTTCCCCACATTTTAAGTTTATGACATCAGATTTTATAGAATTTTATTTTGTGAGTTCCTTGACTTATTATTTACAAAAATATTCATTTTTACTGCTTTTGTGTCTCCTACCTTCATATTATCACTTTTCATCTCTCCTTTCTGCTCATAGAATCCCCTTTAATCCCCTTTAATATTTCTTGCAGGGCTCGTTTACTGGTCATTAACTCCTTTAGTTTTTGTTTGACTTTATTTCTCCTTCTGTTCTGAATGATAACCTGGCTGGATAGAGTATTCTTGGCTGCAGATTTTTCCTGTTCAGCACTTTGAATATATCATGCCTCTCCTTTCCGGCTTAGAAGGTTTCACTGAAAAACCACTGATTGCCTTATGAGGTTTCCCTTGTATGTTACTGTCTTCTTTTGTCTTGCTGCTTTTAAAATTTTTTATTTATCACTATATTTTGCCAATTTAATTACAATATGTCTTGGGGTGGATCTGCTTTTTATTGATTTTTTGGGCATTTTCTGTGCCTTCTGGATCTGGATATGTGTTTCCCTTCCCAGGTTAGGAAAGTCTGCAGCTAATATTTCTTGAAATAAATATTCTGCCCCCTTTTCTCTCCTTCTTTTGGGACTCCTATAATATGAATGCTATTAAGTTTGATGGAATCACTGAGTTCCTGAAGCCTATTCTCATTTTGCATAATTCTTTTATCTCTCTGTTGTTCATCTTGATTACTTTCCATTGCTCTGTCTTCTAGGTCATTAATTCATTCCTCTGCTTGCAACCTGCTGTTCATTCTACCAAGTTGTTTCTTATTTCATTTATTGAGCCCTTTATCTCTGCTATGCTATTCCTTACCCTGTATAAGGGTCTCATTGTTGCCTTCCACTCATTTCTCAAGTCTAGTGAGTATCTTTATGATCATTACTTTAAATTCTCCATCAGTCATGTTAATTATATCTGTTTCACTTAGGTCTCTGGCCATGGCCTTCTCCTGTTCATTCATTTGGGACAAATTCCCCTATCTTCTCATTTTTCTATGTTTCTGTGCCTGCTTCTGTCTTTTAGGAAAGTCAGCTACATCTCCCGTTCTTGAAGGTAATGACCTTATGAAGAAGAGGTACTGTAGTGTCCTGCCATATAGTGTCCCCTGTTCCCCAGGGCCTGTTGCTTCAGGAGGTGTCTCCAATGTGTGTTGCATGTGCTCTGCTGCTGTGTCCTGGCCATTTTATTCTTCAGTCTCTATAGAGGCTCTCTTTGCCTGTTGTGGACAGTGTTTGGTCCCTTACCTGAATGTGGCAAGTTTTAACTATGTGTGCTCTGGTCTGCTTAAGAAATGAGACCTGCTTACACTGCCTCTGGAACCAAGGCTCTCAAAACTCCCAGGTCAGGATGCAGTGTGGACAGGGGTTTGGGCTGATCTTCTGGGGGAGGGGCCCTGCCATGCTGGGATGGAGGCAAGTGTGACTAGGAAGGGTGGTTCCACTGGAGCACAGGGGGGCAGGCCTTGGTGTAAACAAGTTAGGTAGCCAGTGTTGGCACTGTGCTGGTTCCCGCAGGTGGCTCTGTGTTTATGCTGAGGGTTCGAGGAGAGAAATGGTGCCTACCAGTTCCTCTGTTCTTGGAGGAGTTTCTCCATGAATGCTGCCTCTCTGGGACATGTTCTGAGATGAGCAAATAACCTCCCTAGTCTGTGCCCCAGGCACTCCGCAGATCGCTATCTCCATGCTGTATGTCCACAGGTTGTTTGCCTGCCTTCTCTCCAAAAGCATTGCAATGCCCCCCAAGGCTCTTCCAGAGCCAGGCCTGCTGACCTTTAGAACTCCAGTCATTAAGCCCCCCGGTTGCAAGAACTCATGAAAATTCAGCCCCTCTCACTTTTCAAGCCAATTGCTATGGGGATTCATTTTCCTCACATACTGCCCTGTGTATTAGTCTGTCTCTTGCGCTTCTCAGCAACCACAGCTCTGTCCACTGTAGTGGCCATGATCCATTTCTCTTCCAAAACGTACTTCCACACTTCTTACCTTCTTTAATGTGGCCTCTTCTCTACCTTTAGTTGTAGAATTTGTTCTGCCCATCTTCAGGTTGATTTCTGGGGTACTTGGGATGATTTGATAGTTATCTAGTTATATTCGTGGGATGAGGCAATTCTAGGGTCCTCCTACTCCACCACCATCTTCCCTGTAGTATGTAATTTTTTATAGCTTTTGAATTTTAATTTGTTGCCATGTGCAAGTATTCTTTATTCAAAAATTAAATATGTTTGGTGAAAGTAAAGTCAAGTCAAAATTTAAAAATGAGGCCCTGAGGAAACTACACACAAGAAATAATGGAAAAGGGACATGGCAGAAAGAGGGAGGAAAGAAGGAAAAGAAAATTGTGAGAACTCTAGCTTCCAAAACCATGGAAGGATCTATCTCTTAGGTTGGCCTATCTCAGTTCTGATTCTTTGCAACCACTCATGAGTGGCAGTTGGCATGTGATTGTAGATTCTTCCATGAACTACCTTGCCCTGTCGTCTCACATGGTCTTCAGGGACTCCTCCAGGCAGTTCATCCTCCTTCTTCCTGAGATTTTCCTTCAAGGCTTAGGATGTAGTCATTTTCCAGAGCTTAGTGACTAGTCTTCAGTACTTCAGATACTTCCTTGATAACATATTTCACTAATGTTTTATTCATAGGTGATTCACACAATTATACCTCTAACATTTGTCTACCTTCTATCATTTTTCTCTTCCCTTTCTCTTTTTCATCTCATTGCCTTCCAACACGTAACCATTCTGACTGCCTACAATTTCCAATTGTTCTTTAAATACTGAACTTAATGTTCCCCAATCTCTCCTGCTTTCATGTTTTACATATGTATATGCACTTCCTTCAAAACTAAATGTCAAAATTATCATAGTATCCCTTCCTTCCTTCCTTCCTTCCTGCCTTCCTTCCTTCCTTCCTCTAGCCAAGAGCAGTGTTCTGTACCAGATTCTTACCCAATAAATTCTTACTGAATATTATATTTTTATGAATAAACCATTCCCTCCTCATATAACCATCAGACTTAATATATAATTCAGCATGCATAATAGGATATGTAAAACATTTTATTTATGAGTTATTGATTTATTTATTTCTAATCTAAATTGTTCCACAATGAATTTGAAACAGGCTGTTAGAATCATTTGTTTACATGTCTCCTTTCTCACTACACTAAGCTTTTTGAGGCTAGGGCCTATGTGTTATTTTTTTTGTATTGCTAGGGACTGACTCCCATTAGGAGCTTATAATATTCTTTGTTAAAAGAGTGAATATAAGAAAAAAATATATGATCAGAAGTATTTTCCAAAAATATTTTAACTTTTAGTAAATTAATCTTAAGAAATGGTTTGTATTCATATAAGATAAAATGGACATGTCACTATTGTAGCAAATTCAGATATGACAATAAATGCAAATTTATTTCCTATTACTCCATTGTTGGTATTATGAGTCTGTAAAGCAGGCTGGAAAATTCAATTTGAGTCTCTTTTAGGGTTCCCCCAATTCTCCAGGGTTGTGTTGAGGTTTAAGAAGAGGAAAGGATTTTGTAGGGTTAAGGACAAGGGGAAATAAGAAACTAATATGCCCCTGAAGTCACTTCTCATGTAAAGGTTACCACTGAGAAGTCCATCATGCAAAAGCATTATGGTGTTTCAGGTACAGCTTCCTTACCATTCTTGAAGCATGGGAATATGTCCACAAAGTTTCCCATTCCCCATCTGCTAAAAGTCTCATGGAGTTATTTACTTGATAGCATCTTATCAAACCCCATCCCCTCAAGGCCATGGCCAGGAGGCAGAATGGAACCCTCAGATCTCTAGAATATCATGAACTTTCTAGGCTTTCTCTTCTCTGCCCGATCTATTTCTTTCTAGTCTCAAGCAATTCTCCCTTCAAATATCCAGTTAAGACACTTTCCTTTACATTTACATCCACTTTATTTTACTGATTTCACAAATCCTTCCTCTATTATGAGGTTTAGATTTCTAAAACAAAAGCCAAATTTTGTGCTTCCACCCAGTCACATCTTCCATCCCTCCCCCTGAGACAATGAATCCAGAAACAAATATTTACTTGAAAAAGGGAAGGAAAAGGAAAAATATAACATGAAGTTTAAAAAGTAGGTTGCCATATCGGCATATTATCCCACTCTGTTTTTCTGATCTATCACCTGTCATTCTCATTGCATTCACACATTATTTAACTCTCTTCAGAGCACTTTTTATCTCATGCTTGGATCACAACAGCCTCCTTGAGTCTCCAATTCATCTAGGCTTCCATCATCCCTTTCCTCTGCAAAAGCATTTATCATGCCTCTGCATAATGTTATCTGTTGCAGGAAGCAACAAATTCTTCTACAAATTTGAAAATTTTGCATGTAAGTCATTTGCATGTAAGTCATTGACTTTTTACCTCTAGATAGTCTAACTTATTTTCACCTAATTCCAAGCACTCAATCTCTTTTCAAAAAACAAACAAACACCAGATAAACTCAAAATGGATGAAAGACCTCAATGTGAGACAGGAATCCATCAAAATCCTAGAGGAGAACATAGGCAGTAACCTCTCTGACATCGGCCACAGCAACTTCTTTCAAGATACATCTCCAAAGGCTAGTGAAACAAAAGCAAAAGTGAACTTTTGGGACTTCATCAAGATAACAAGCTTCTGCACAGCAAAGGAAACAGTCAACAAAACAAAGAGGCAACCCACAGAATGGGAGAAGATATTTGCAAATGACACTACAGACAAAGTGCTGATTTCCAAGATCTATAAAGAAATTCTCAAACTCAACAACCAAAAAACAAATAAGTCAAAAAATGGGCAGAAGATATGAACAGACACTTTTCAAAAGACGACATACAAATGGTCAACAGACACATGAAAAAATGTTCATCATTATTAGCCATCAGGGAAATTATTTGCAAATGATATATCAGATAAAGGGATAGTATCCAAAATCTGTAAAGAACTTATTAAACTCAACACCCAAAGAACAAATGATCCAATCAAGAAATGGGCAGAAGACATGAACAGACATTTTTCCAAAGAAGACATCCAAATGGCCAACAGACACATGGAAAAGTGTTCAACATTGCTCAGCATCAGGGAAATCCAAATCAAAACCTCAATGAGATACCACCTCACACCAGTCAGAATGGCTAAAATTAACAAGTCAGGAAACAACAAATGTTGGCAGGATGCAGAGAAAGGGGAACTCTCCTACACTATTGGTGGGAATGCAAGCTGGTGCAGCCACTCTGGAAAACAGTATGGAGGTTCCTCAAAAAGTTGAAAATAGAGCTACCATACGATCCAGCAATTGCACGACTGGGTATTTACCCCAAAGATACAAATGTACGGATTCGATGGGGTACGTGCTCCCCAATGTTTATAGCAGCAATGTCCACAATAGCCAAATTGTGGAAAGAGCCAAGATGTCCATCGACAGATGAATGGATAAAGAAGATGTGGTATATATATATACAATGGAATATTATGCAGCCATCAAAAGAATTGAAATCTTGCCATTTTCAACAATGTGGATGGAACTGGAGGGTATTATGCTGAGCAAAATAAGTCAGTCAGAGAAAGACATGTATCATATGATCTTACTGATATGCGGAATTCTTAATCTCAGGAAACAAACTGAGGGTTGCTGGAATGGTGGGGGTGGGAAAGATGGGGTGGCTGGGTGATAGACATTGGGGAGGGTATGTATTATGGTGAGCACTGTGAATTGTGTAAGACTGTTGAATCACAGACCTGTACCTCTGAAACAAATAATACATTATATGTTAAAAAAAAAAAGAAGAAGATAGAAGAAGGGGAAGAATGAAGGGGGAGAATCAGAGGGGGAGATGAACCATGAGAGACTATGGACTCTGAGAAACAAACTGAGGGTTCTAGAGAGGAGGGGTGTGGGGGGATGGGTAAGTCTGGTGATGGGTATTAAAGAGGGCACATTCTGCGTGGAGCACTGGGTGTTATATGCAAACAATGAATCATGGAACACTACATCAAAAACTAATGATGTAATGTATGGTGATTAACATAACATAATAAAAAAAACACATTGAGATACCACCTTACACCACTTAGAATGGCAAAAACTGACAAGGCAAGAAACAACAAATGTTGGAGAGTTTGTGGAGAAAGGGGAACCTTCTTACACTGTTGGTGGGAATGCAAGTTGGTACAGCCACTTTGGACAACAGTGTGGAGGTGCCTCAAAAAATTAAAAACAGAACTACCCTATGGCCCAGCAATTGCACTACTGGGTATTTACCCCAAAGACACAGATGTAGTGAAAAGAAGGGCCATATGCACCCCAATGTTCATAGCAGCAATGTCCACAATAGCCAAACTGTGGAAAGAGGCAAGATGCCCTTCAACAGATGAATGGATAAAGAAGATGTGGTTCATATATACAATGGAATATAACTCAGCCATCAGAAAGGATGAATACCTAACTTTTACATCAACATGGATGGGACTGGAGGAGATGATGCTAAGTGAAATAAGTCAATCAGAGAAAGTCAATTATCATATGGTTTCACTTATTTGTGGAACATAAAGAATAGCATGGAGGACATTAGGAGAAGGAAGGGAACAATGAAGGGGGGGAAATCGGAGGGGGAGATGAACCATGACAAACTATGGACTCTGAGAAACAAACTGAGGGTTCTAGAGGAGAGGGGGTGGGGGGATGGATTAGCCTGGTGACGGGTATTAAGGAGAGCATGTACTGCATGGAGCATTGGGTGTTATATGAAAACAGTGAATCATGGATCACTACATCAAAAACTAATGATGTATTGTATGGTGACTAACATAATAAAATTAAATTAAATTAAAATAAACAAATAAATAAAACAGTCCTTTTATTGCTTCCCTAATGCTTACCTTACTCATTTCTGCTTCTGTATTTTAGCTCACATTGTTTCTCTTCTTAAAAGCCCTTCACCATTTTGTCATCTTATGTAAATTTTATCCAATTTTTAGGACCAACTTTAGATTCATCACCACAATCCAGTCTTTCTCTACTTCTCTTATGCACAGTAATTTCACCAAAGAGCATGCATTACCCAATTTAACATTTAATTATGTGTTATGTATTTTTTGAATTGTACCTTAATTATTTCACATATTTTGTTTTTTGTTCCCTCCACTAACTGCAAGCACCCTGAAAACAGGAATATATCTTCTCGTTCCCTTCATTATACCCAAGCCAGAACCTGACCTGTAATAGACAGCAAATCAATATTTGTGTGATGAGATGATCATGTGAATCACTTACCAATGTGGCCCCTCCCAACCTCTGCTTATTCCCACTGCCCCCAACATTCACACATACACACTTCCTTCTAACTGACATCCCTCCTTAAATCAGGGACCAGTGAAGGAATTCTATTCTTATCCTCAGAACAGAGATATTCCAGCAGAAATGCAGAAAGAACAAATAAAGGATGAAATCATAATTAGTTCTTGACCTTTTACCTCTAGATAGACTGGAAGTTCAAAATACAGTTTAGGTCGAATTACCAAAAAATAAAGACAGTTATATTACACATCCAAATTTATTGCCTGAGAAATATCATGCCAACTGTATTTTTTGACTAAGTGATTAATTCATTTATTAATGGATTCATAATAAAATGACAAAAGTTTGAACTAGACTCAAAAGTTGAAGACACAATTTCTAAATGGTCCTAAGTCCATTTTAAGAAATCTATTAAAATATTCATAAAATTTGGGGCACCTGGGTGGTTCAGTCAGCTGAGTGTCCAACTCTTGGTTTTGGCTCAGGTCATGATCTCAGGGTCATGGAATCAAGCCCCACGAGATGCTCCACACTCAGCACAGAGTCTGCTTGTCCCTCTTCCTCTGCTCCTCCCCCCCATTTGCATTCTCTCTCTCTCTGTCTCAAATAAATAAATAAAATCTTAAAATATTCATAAAATTTAAATAATAATTTCATGGATCAGAAAAAACTTAGAAAATACAATGCTAATTAATGAAGTTCAATTTCATACCTATAAATATAACATTTAGATGAGAAAAAGAAAATATATGTAATTGTATAACATAAACATCATAACAGGATAATTGTATACTAGATCATATTTTTAAGGCATTTGTCAGTTTTCTTACACAGGTTAGGATGCATAGAATACAGGCAAATGAGAAGACAATGATTTTAAGACTACAAATAACAAATTTACTATCTTGAGTCTTTTCACAAAGCCACTAATCACCACCAATCACAAAGTCTGAAAAACAAGAATTTTAACCTATGTAGTCTTTAGGTAATCACATAATGAGTATATAAGGCCACAGGGCTGTTGAAAAAGAGTATAGAGTGTTGAAAATATTTCAAACCAGCAAAAAGTGTTCAAGTTATGCCTTAAATAAAGAGACCACTTTCCCTTTACCTGTTATTTTTCTCCTAATTTTACCAACATCATTCTGTCATTTGTTTCCTTCTTACATTCTATGAGTTATTAACCAAGAGCACAGCTGGATGATTAATTACATGTCTTAGTGCAAAATGTTCCACTTGTGTCCTCACCGCCAGAATTTTTTTTCATTTTTGATTTATAACTTTCCTGGCAAGCATATTATTAACTTTACATCTCTGTAGTTAACTGCCAAATGTGAACAATAAGTTATTCAACATATCAGCTTCCCTGTTCTGAGTAAGCCTCGTTTCTACTTGGTGAGGAAATATTTAATGGAAAGTGCTAAATGGTAGTAGGAAAATACTCCATATTTTTAAATTAAGAGTCCAAACTCATATCCAGGTCAATAATTAAATGTTATAAGCCTGGTTTAGGTAAATTTTCACTTCAAATATTTTTGAGAATGTTTTCAATCTCACTGAATAATGTTTAGAGCCCATTTTTAAGTATCAATTTAAAGGCACTAGAAATGGAAAACAAAAATTAAGTTCTTTTTTTTAAAGATTTTATTTATTTAATTGACAGAGAGACAGAGAGAGCACAAACAAGGGGAGCGGGAGAGAGAGAAGCAGGCTCCACACCAAGCAGAGAGCCTGATGTGGGGCTCAGTCTCAGGACCCCGGGATCATGACCTGAGCCGAAGGCAGACGCCTAACCAACTGAGCTACCCAGGCGCCCCCAAAATTAAGTTCTTATACCATGTATAATCTTTGAAGGAATAGGTAGGTATACCTTTGAAACAGATGGAGGGAAATTATTTCATCTCTTTTAACATTGATTTAAAATGGTAGCCTGAGGACCATGCAGAAGTATCAGCTGAGGCAGATGCTTGCTAAAAAATGCTGCCCTCCTCAGATATGCCTCCTATCTCCTCTCCTGGCCACTAGACCAATATGTGGGGCCAAATGTTAGCATAAACCTGACCCGGGAATTGCTATCAATGCTCATGAGAAAAGGGATTTTTCACCAAAGCTGCTGTGAAGTCCTGTTAATGTAAACCTGTAGGAAGCAGGACAGCATGCCTGGAAGTGGCTCTTAATGATTCTGAACCAAGAGAGGACCTGAATTTAAAGCTGGATCAGGGAAAGTTTCTTGATATGGGCACTCTCTCTGGTCCAGGATTTAATGCCCTAGCAACTTCTGATACACTGCTGGGATGGCTGCTGGAAGTCTGGAAAAAAAATACAGCTTTCTTTTAAATAAATTTTAGATGCTAGAACTGCCTTAGTAGAGTACTGAGGAAAAGAAGCGAAAGTCTCAGAAGTGAACATGCTACAATGAGTCTATTACATAAGACTTGAGAACCCACAAGCTGACTTTCCCTGGAAGGGGCCGGGGAACATTTCATTAACTATGGTGATAAGGGATACATTAGAGAGAAAGACGCCACCATTACTGAGAAGCTTAGTAGTGGCTCTCCTCTGCAGGCTGAGGCTGATAACAGGACGTGCTGTTAAGGAACTTGGCTCTCTAGTATCCATGAGGATGACAAGATTCCAGAATAGTAGAGACAGCTGGCAGCATTTAATTGTCAGAGGCAAGATGCATGTAATAACTGTAATTGGTAGCATGGTTGAAATGGCATCCAGGGCACCCTGACCCACAGAGAACTATCATGATGACTAAGAGACCACTGTTCCTAAGAGCGAAACAAATAGCAATAACAAAGGAGTTTCTTAAGATGATGGATATATAGAAGATAAAAAGACTGGTAGACAGGTGGATAGGTAGGTAGGTAGATAAATAGACAGACAAATAGACACACAGATAGATAGATGAGACAGATTCAAAAGAGATCAAGAATGGATGAGCAGAGGAATAATATCAACTGCCCCAATGGAAAACTGCATTCTTTCACCTACATTCCATACTGAGCCAGTTTTTAAACAAGAACTCATCAGTTAAAGAAGAGGTTCTGTTTCCATAAGCAGAGACTCTAAAATACCAAAGTGATTGATAATAGTGATTCCCTCAATCCTTCACCACAGTGACCTAGAGTCATTTATCAAATAACTTTACATTGAGGAAAGGGGAACCAGGATCTTTTGAGGGCTACTGAATTTAGGATCTAAATGGACTCTGACAAAAGAGACCACAATACAACACCCTACACCAGGTAAGATAGGAAATCAAGAACAATATTGTATTCCAGGTGGAATGACAGTTTAGAGCCAACCTCAAAGACAAAAAATACAGGGATGGTGTTTCCTATTAAGAATCCATTTAATTCACCAGTCTGGCCATAAAAGAATCAGATGGAATAAGTCAGATGAGAGTGTGCTCCATAATTTAATTAAATACTAGTCCCAATTTCAGCTTTTTTGCTAACTGTGGTATTTTTACAGATTAACATGGCCTCTAGTATGTGGTATGCAGCTATTGATCTGGTGGATACCCATCAAGAAGGTATCAAAAGCAGTTCTCATACACCTGAAATGAATAACCACTATACATTTATTATATCACCCAGGGGTATGTTGAATCACCTCTCTTCTGTCATTGCATAGTCCTAAAGCATCCTGATCATCTAGACATTCCATAGAACATATCATTGGTGCAAGATATTGATAACAACATGATAAACAGAACTGATAAGCAGAAAGTGGCAAGCACTCTAAATGTCCTACTAATATAAACGAGCTCCTAAAAATGAGCTGTAGATATTACAAAGATACTACAAGGTCCTGATATGCTTGGCTTCATACTTTTCCCCTTCTGTTTTCCACTCTACAGTTGTACTTAGTGAATATTTTCATAATAAATCCCTAGCTTCTTCTGGGTAACCAAACTTAAGACACAGGGCCTTAGATGGTTTTTCATACAAAGGCCCATGTTGAAAACACTTTGACGGAGATTAAGCAAATAAAAAAGAGAAAGTAATCAGGAATTTTTTTCAAGTGATATGGAAATAAATGTAATAAAATATCTTGATAAAATGTATAGCTGTCATAAAAATCTCCTCCAAAAAAGCAAAATATAAAGTTATCTATAAAAACCTAGAAGCAAAATTTTGGTCATATGATAGGTTTTGGAAGGAGACTAAGGGATTAGAGAGTTTGCTACAGGGCTTGTCTTGTTAGAGGGAATATATAGGTATTAATAAATTCAATTAATCAACAAGAGTAAATAAGCATGAGTAGGACTTTTAAGATAAAAGCAATCACCATAAAAAATAGAATGTATCACTTCTAGCATGCAGAAGAAAACTCTAACAATCTAATAGAAAGCAAAAGTAGAGAAAAAAGAAAAATAACAAAAATGTAAAACATGAAAAATATAAAATAAAGTGTAAGAACGAGTTTTTAACATAACAGTAACTTGAATAAATTTAAATAAATTAAACTCACTCATAAAAGAAAAAGACTTTCAGGTTGGATTACAAAATAAGATCCCACTACATGTTGGCTATAAAAGACAGTCTTAAAAGGCATAGAAAGCTGAAAGTAAAATGGAATCCAAAAAAGCTGTGACAGCAATGTTAATATGGGATACATAAGAATTTAAGGCTACAAAAATCATAAAGAAAAACAGACATTATATTCTTACAAAAGAAACAATAAAAAATATACATTGACCAAAAACATGGGGTATATAGTTTTTATAAATATTGACTCAAATATACAAAGAAACAATAAACACAACTTCAGGAAGACATAAATAAATCAACAGTTAAAAAGACTGTAATACAACTTTCTCAGAAACTGTAGAGATCAAGCAGATTAAAATAGGAGCAGAAATACTGAAAATCTGAACAGTACAATTATATATAAAATACACAAAATTCTAGGGGCTCCAGTTGGTTAAGTGCCCAACTCTTGGTTTGGACTCAGGTCATGATCTCGGGTTTGTGGGACTGAGCCCTGCATCAGGCTCCACACTAAGCACAGAATCTGCTTAAGACCATCTCTCCCTCTCCCTCTGCCCCTCCCACCCTACTCTTTCTCTCTATCTATCCAAAATAAATAAATAAGTCTTTAAAAAAAAAAAAGCATAGGGGAGCCTGGGTGACTCAGTCTCTTAAGCGTCTGCCTTCAGCTCAGGTCATGATCCCAGGGTCCTGGGATCCAGCTCCAAGTCAGGCACCCTGCTCAGCAGAGTCTACTTCTCCCTCTCCCTGTGACCCTCCCCCTGCTTGTGCTCTGGTTCACTCATTCTCTTCCTCTCTCAAATAAATAAAAAATCTTAAAAAAATAAAAATTAATAAAAATTTTAAAAATTTAAAAAATACATAAAACCATACATGCAAAAAGCAGAGAAAAAATTTTCTTTTCAAACATCCATAATTGTATGAAAGTACAGCAGATGCTGGGGTACAAAGTAAGTCTCTCAATAATTCCAAAGGATCACTATCATACAGATTTTCTTTTACTATAAGCAAGAAAATGATTTGTTAGGAGGCAATATAGTTTAAAAATAAATTCAGCTGAAGAAATTGGAAATGGAACAACAGATAATTCAAAAAAAGACTATAACAAAATGGTAAAAGAAACAAAAACAGAAGATAGTTCTTTGAAAAGCATTTTTATAATACAAAAATTCTGATAAGACTGATAAGAAAAAAAAGGATCTGACACAAATAAAATATAAAATGAAAAAGGGAAGTAACTACAGACATAAGATTTTTTTAAATCATAAAGGGGTTTTTGTATCAGCTATATGCTAGTAAATTTTAAAACCTAGAGGAAATGCATAATTCCTAAGAGTATTAAATGCCAAGTTGCACAAAAAGAAATAGAGAACTTGAAAAGAAGAACAAATACTAAAGAAATTTAAGTGGTAGTAAAAAAAAAAAATGAATAGTCAAAGTCTATAAAATGACAGTTTTTTCTCTTCCCTCTAAGACTAACATCTTTCATAGGTTTTTTTTTTATTTTCTTTCAGCATTTTCTAGGACCTTCAATACTTTTTAAATATTATCAATAATAGTAAACTCATTGTATTTTCCCCTATGTTAAAGGTAATGCATGGAGCATTTCTCCAGTGTCCTACATCCCCCACAGGAAAAGTGTGCATAATGGGAAACAAGGCCTTCGATGTACAGAGCCAGAAATTCATCCGAGGGAAATTCTTCTAATCATCATATTTAGAAAATTGTAAGCAAAGGATCCAGCTCTCCCCAATGCCTAGACAAAATCAGGAATATACCAATAAGGCAACTAATACAGTTATAAAGGCATTACACATTTTCCCCTTTTGGGGATTTTTGTGAAATAGTATTTATCAGAATTCCTGGGTTTGTAGGACAAACACCTGTAGCTGCACCAGTAACTGTGAGTTCATCTGTGTATGAAGTTCCCTGTATCCCAATCACCCATACAAAATGTTTTTGGTTAATCATGAAAAAGACTAAATTACATTTCTATTCTCCCTATATGTGGAATATATGACAAAATTGTCTACACTTGAAGAGGTGATCAAAAAGTATATAGCAACTTCCAGTTCCAGCTCTGACTTGTAAAGAGCTTGAAAATACCACTCCTATCCTTATAATAAGTGCAACAAATTAAAAATTTATGACTTTTCTTTCTTTTAAGATTTCATTTATTTATTTGACAGAGAGCGAGAGAGAACATGAGCACAAGCAGGGGGAGTGGCAGGAAGAGGGAGAAGCAGGCTCCCCGCTGAGCAAGGAGCCAGATGCAGAACTTGATCCCAGGACCCTGGGATCATGACCTGAGCTGAAGGCAGACCCTTAATTGACTGAGCCACCCAGGTGCCCCAAATTAATGACTTTTCTTGAACCCATCAGAAAATTGAGATTGCAAAGACAAACTGTCATCAAAGACTGGAGAGACAGAACACAGGGAAACAGAGTTGAAATCAGTTTACCTGGAGCAGAAAGTGCTGGAATCATAATCTTATAAGAAAACTTATGTGGTAATTTTGACACATTTCTAGAGGCCAGGCTTGGACATGATTGGCAATAAAAAAAACTCCTGGGAGCTGCTCCAGTTAGGGGGCTCCCCAACTTTCATGAACTTCACCTCTAGGAGCCTAGCAAGTGTCATGGTAAAGAGCCAAGAAAAATCACCTCATGCCTTCAGCAGGGAGAGGGGGAAAGTAACCATTCTGAAATATGCCTCCTGTATTCATTCACCATAGCAAATGCCTACCACTCCCTAGTGAAAAAGACCTTACTAGAGATTGATAAGCATAAGTGCAATCATCCAGTGTATGAAGTTTATAGCCCAGGAATATAGGCTCACTAAAATACTTAGAGGTAATTATAAGATTATAGAACACTTCCCCTCCTTCATTCATTATGCCATATCAAGAGGGTTACAGTATAATTAAAGCAGATAAAAGCTGAAAGAAGTGTAGGAACAATGCTCTTATTTAAGAAGGACTTGTTAGGGGATGCCTGGGCAGCTCAGTGGGTTAAGCATCAAACTCTTGGTTTTGACTCAGGTCATAATCTTATGGGTGTGAGATCGAGCCCTGCATAGGGCTCCATGCTCTGCACTCAGCAAGGAGTCTGCTTGATTCTCTCCCTCTGCCCCTCCCCCTGCTCATGTGCATGCACATACTCTCTCTGTCTCTCTAAAAATCGATGAATAAATAAATCTTTAAGAAGGACTTCTTAGGGAAACCTAAAAACAACAAAGGAGACAGAAACAAAAACACTAGAATAATATGAAGCCCGAGACACCTAGAGCTACAGTAAACATTAAATCCACCCAACTCCTAGGCTGATTAACATAAAAAACCTACTAAAGGCCTTTGTTTACCTCAGTTTCTATTACCTGATACATTATATCCAGCTTTGAACAAAAAAACATAAGACATATTAAAAGATACAAAAAAACACAGGCTGAAGACAGAGAGCAAGTATCAGAACCAGACTCGGATAAGATGGATTTCAGAACTATCAAACAAGGAATGTAAAATAACCATAAGTAATATGTTAAGAGCACTAAAAGAAAAAGTAGGTGACATACAAGGACAAAGAGACTGTGTATATGTCATGTTCCTGAATTAGAAGACTCATTATTGTTAATTCTTCTCAACTGGATCTATAGATTCAATATAGTCCCAATCAAAATACCTGCAATCTACTTTATAGATATTGACCTACTGATTCTAAAGTTTATATAGAAAGTCAAAAGACCCAGAAATGCCAACACAATTCTGAAGAACAAAGTTCTTCAGTTCGAAGTACTGAACAAAATATAGGACTGATACTACCTGACTTCAAAAATTCCTATAAAGTTATTTTAATCAAGACAACATGAATGAGTGCAAGAAAAGACACATAGTTCAATGAAAGAGAACAGACAGCCCAGAAATAGTCCCACACATATACAGTTGACTAATCTTTAACAAAGAAGCAAGCGCAATTTAACGGAGAAAGAATAGTCTTTTTAATAGTACTGGAACAACTGGAAGTCCATATGCAAAACCAAAAAAAAAATGAATCTAGATAAAGACCTTATATTTTTCACAAAATTACCTCAAAATGAATCATAGACCTAATGTAAAATACAACACTATAAAACTCCTAGAAGATAACAGAAGAAAATCCAGGTGACCTTGAGTTTGCTGATAAGTGGCAAGAACACAACACAAAAAGCAAAATCCATGAAAGAGAAAAGTAGTAAGTGGGAGTTCATTAAAATAAAAAGCTTCCTTTCTGTGATAGACACTGTTAACAGACTGAAAAGACAAGCCAGACTAGGAGAAAATTTCTACCAAAAATGTATCTGACAGAAGACTGAAATATCTAAAATATGCAAGGAATTCTTAAACCTCAATAATAAGAAAATAAACAACCCAATTTAAAAATGGGTAAAAGGCCTAAACAGACACCTCACCAAAGAAGATATATAGATGGCAAATGTGCATATGAAAAGATTCATAAAATCACTTGTCATCAGGTAATTGTAAATTAAAACAATGAGATACCACTATGCATCTATTAGAATGGCTAAAGTCTAAAAAACTAACAATACCATATGTTGATAAAGATGAGAAGCAACAACATTTTTTGCTGGTGGGGATGCAAAATGGTATAGCCACTTTGGAAAACAGTTTGGCAGTTTCTTAGAAAGCTAAACATAGTCAGACCATATGATCAAACAACTATAATCCTAGATATTTATTCAACTGATTTGAAAATGTTTGTCTACATAAAAACGTGCACACAAATGTTTATAGCAACTTTATTCATAATCACCAAAAAGTGGAAGCAACTAAGATGTCCTTCAAAAGATAAATAAATAAACTGCCATACATCCATATAATGGAATATTATTCAAAGGTAAAAAGAAATAAGCTATTAAACCAGGGAAGAGATGAAGGAATTTTAAATGCATATTGCTAAGTGAAAGAAGCCAGTCTGAAAAAAATGATATACTGAATGATTCCACTCTGGAAAAGGCAAAACTCTAGATACAATAAAAGTATCAGTGGTTACGAAGAGGGGAGAGTGGGTGAAGCACAGGAATTTTTAGGATGGTGAAACTATTCAATATAATATCTTAATGGTGAATACACAATATTATGCATTTGTCAAAACCCACAGAACTTTGCAACACAAAGACTGAAAATTTGCATGCAATTTTTTTTAAATCAATTGAAGTTCAAGGAATCCCAGGAAGGAATGTAGATGCTGACAAGAGAACCTGCTTTACAAATATTGGAAATAACCTCAGGGAAGAGGGCAAGGAAAAAAGGTGCTGACCTAAGTAGCTTTGGAAATGAGTAGAGTCTGAAAACATTAAAGGCAGAAGAACGGTCCACAAGCACTGCACTTCTGTCAATAATGTTGTGTACTATGGGAGTGCAGCTTAACGATTCTGACACTGCTATACATGTTGATGGAATTGAGTAATTAAGAAAATGAATGATGGTGGTAGCCAGGTTTTTCACTGTTGGAATGAAAACCTATAGGTAAGCAAAGGGAAGAGGCTAGAATAAAGCATGTGGTAATGGATTCAAGTTGGAGACATCACTATGAACTTACGTTTAATTTAATATAGATACAGATGGCTGCATTTGGGAATATTTGTAGATATGTGTACTTAACATGGGCTAGTATGCACACTTCTATTTCCTTGTTCTGTCAACCGAGAGGAACTATGAGTAACAACACTCCAGTAGCAGTGAGCACACATAGCAACCAGATCTTAGTTACTAATGGCATTCTCCAATAAAAGGAACCAGGGATCCTTGGAGGACTGGATGATTCTAAGACTGGGGCAGGAAACATATGATAAACCCAGAACATCTTTAATATTAGAAAGTAAGGAAGTGCTAAAAAAAACACACACAAAACAAAATAACCCTACATTTGTGGTCTGTAGGTTAAAAGACCTCAGGACCTAAAAGGAAGAACTCCAAAGATGGAAAAATTTGAGCAACTACAAAAAATATATAATAAATATCCATGAGTTCATACTGCTGTAAACAAATGATTGAATAAATAAATACTTGGGAAAAAGAGAGAACTCTCCTATGCAGAAGAATCCAAATTGTATATGTAGATACTGTGTTCTCAGTAGGGGGGAGCATAATTCCCCACTCCTTAAGTGTGGGCTGCACATTGTAACTCCTTTCCAGGGTACAGTATGGAAAGAAAGAAAAAGGAGTAACTTTACAGTGAAGAAAGCTGACAGACACCACCTCACCCAGGTGATCAAGGTCACAACAGAGACGAATCATGTTAGGAGTATGTACCCTTGATCTGAAGTCGTGGAAGTGTGGTCCTCCTCCCCCAAACCATGGCCCCAATCTATTTATGAGAAAAACACTGGACAAACACCAATAGATGAGCATCCTATAAAATACTTGACCTGTACCCCCCAAAACTGTCAAGGTCATCAAAACAAGGAGAGTTTAAGAAACTGCCATGGCCAAGGGGAGCCTAAAAGCTTGGGAAATATAAACGTAATGTGGTATCCTAGATGGGATCTTGACCCGGAAAAGGGCATCCGGTAAAAACTAAGAATATCAGAATAAACTGTGAACTTTAGTTAACAATAATATATTGGTATTGGGTCATTAACTATGAAAAATGTACCATACTGATATAAGACGCTAATAATGTGGGACGCCTGGTGGCTCAGTCAGTTAAGCGTCTGCCTGCCTTTGGCTCAGGTCATGATCCCAGAGTCTTGGGATCAAAACCTGTTGGGCTCCTTGCTCAATGGGTAGTCTGCTGCCTCTCCCTCTGCCCCTGCCTCTGGCTCATGCACCCTCCTCTCTCTCTCTCTCTCTCAAATAAGTAAAAAAAAAAAAAAAATGCTAATAATAAAAGAACCTGGGTGAGGGAGTAAATGGGAACTCTTGGTATTAATCATCACAATTTTTCTATAAATCTAAAACCATTTTTAAAAAATGAAGTCTATTTTTTTCTAAAATATATAGCCAAAAAGCACAGTAAAAATATAGAGCTATGTCAGATAAAGTACTTTTTAAATTTAATTTTATTACTTAAAATTTTCTTTTAATACTTTTTTGAACTGCTTGATAATTTGTTATTTTTCAGCTTTTTAAATCTGTAATTTGTTGTCATTTCTTTTCTCATGCTACATAAATATTCACTTTTCATATTTAATTTTGCATAAGTAATTTTTTATTCTTTTTGTTTACAAGGACTGACAAAATTATATGAGCTTCCGGGCTACCCTGCTGTAAGTCATGATTTTTAGGACAATAATTTGCAGTTGTTCTGCCCATACAACACTCCTCATCCCTCTACATTTTTGCCTGTTGAACTTTCTCTAACCTTCAAGGTCCATCTCAGATGACAGACAAAATGCATCCAAAAAAGCACTTTACTCAGTGTTATGAAACCTGGATTTTCTTCCTAGCTCAAGCCTTTTCCATTGACAGCACCAACTTTAAAAAGTCATTTAACCTTCTTATGAACAGTTCTACTTCTGTCACGTGCCAGTTCTATGGCCTTGGCTTGTTATTTAATCTCTTCACATGCCAATTTCCTCATCTGTAAAATGGGGACAATAACACTGTGTGAGGTTAGGGTTAACAGCTGGACTAGCTTTATGCTTCTCTCCAGGGATGTCTGGAAGTCTGGTACTGACCCTTGATGAAAATAAGAATGAGATATAGTGACTTATAATGCACTGTTTCAAGTTCAGACCTCCCCTAGAGGGGCACCTGGGTGGCTCAGTCATTAAGCATCTGCCTTCGGCTCAGGTCATGATCCCAGGGTCCTGGGATAGAGCCCCACGTCGGGCTCTCTGCTCGGTGGGAAGCCTGCTTCTCCCTCTCCCACTCCCCCTGCTTGTGTTCCCTCTCTCGCTGTCTCTCTCTGTCCAATAAATAAAAAAATTTTAAAAATCTTTAAAAAACAACAAAAACAAAAAACCTCCCCTAGAGACACTCCATATTAGCTTGGCTACATTGTTTAGGATTGATGGTCTGAATCTGGTTTAACCTGTTACACCGCCTGGCTGTAGCAACATGGCCAATAAGGTACAAAAGACCTTTTGGTCAACTTGTGTTTAGGCTCCATTGAATTTAGATATCCCACACACATCTGTGCAGCTCATAACCCAAAGATGAAATGCATCTTGTGCAACTAAGAAAGGACACTGGGCGAGCTACACCTGGAGGTTTTCTGACTTCCCTATAATTGCCTGCACTTTCCTTCTCCTGTTGGGCCATATCCTTTGCCATTATTAAAGCGGTACATAAGTGTACCCTTGGTTTCTTGTGAGTCCTTCGTTTATTTTACCTTGTGTAGCACGAACCCCATAAGGCTGTTGTAAGGACTGAAACGATAAACTTAAAGCACTTAGCACACTGCGTTAAACATAGTAAGTATTCAGTAAATGATAGCCATGATTATTAATATCACCTCTCCAACAAAGTCCTACAACAAGGTCTATTAATGACAGCATTAATTGTGATGTATCTCGATTCTCTTTTGCTTCTATGTACTATTATTGTCTACAGCAGTGGTTCTCAACAAAGAGCTATTTTCCCCCCCAGGGGCATTGGGCAGTGTCTGAAGACAGTTTTGGTTGTCACAACTAGGGAGAGATACCAGAGATCTCTGGTAATTAAAGACCAAGGATGCTGTTAAACCAACCAACACTAACCCAGAACAGCCCCTCACAACAAAAATTTATCCAGTCCCAAATGCCAATAGCGCAAGGTTGAGAACTCTGGTCTATAGCTTTCCTTCTGCTTATCTTAATGACCATCACAGTCCCCAGGTACCAAGCACAGAGCTTTATGTACGTGTGAGTGCTTGTCTTCAATAAATATTGAATCTATAAGACAGCTTGGAAATTTCCCTTGTAATACCAAAGAGTCACCTCTCTCTACAGTTTCCCTTTTTGGTAAACTGCCTGAAGACGGGCTGCCTCCTTTTGTTGTCACTCCACATCTACAAGTGTTGGTTACATGCAAGTAATCAAGGACCCGGAACTTTGTGCTGCTCTCCCAGGTCTTCTAGAGGTTTGCCCATCTTCCTGGTTATATCCTTGTCTCGGTTTTCCCCAAATCAGGTGAGTCAGATTTTCCTCTCCCTAGCCCTTTTCGAATCCCTAGAATGGGATTGTGCATTCTTCCACCAGAAACTTTTGTAAGGGGTTTAAGCAGTGGCAACTGATTCCAGTTTATTTTACTGAGCACCTGCAAGTAAATGTAGTGCAGAGAAAAACTACTGTGATAACTCACATACTCGGTAACGCACACAGAAATTCTCCCTCACTCCTGCTCTTCAGAGAAAACTAGGGAAAACTATATTCCAAAGACATGGTTGAGGTCATTTTTTTTTTCTTCAGGGTAGGCTCAGAACAACTTGTATAACTCAGAGCCCAGGAGCACCTCTGATACCTTTCTCTTAAAGTGACCAATGGTCCCAGTTTGCCAAGACAGTCCCAGGGATGGCACTGAAAATCCCATGTTCTGGGAAATAACTCCATCCCAGTAAAACTAAGACAGTTGGTCACTTAATCCCTACTCAAGTGCTTCTTGGTATATAGAATAGCTCCATTTTAATAATTTTGTGATAAAGCAAAATTCCAAATTGACTTCCATGCTACATTATTTTTGATTACTTCATTGGAGCATTACTCCAGGACATTATTTCTCCCAGACATACTTCACTTCTGTTCCTTTATATTGCTGGTGCTGTCTACACCTTGCCGTAAGGCCACTCCCTATGCTAAGAAGCCACTTGCCACACTATTACAAAATGGACAAGACAGACTCAGTTGCTTCACCCAAACAGCTTCTTCCCCAGAGCTTAGCTCCAAGACAAGCATCTTATTCAACAGAAATAGCAATTTAAAAACTCTATCTATAGTTTTGACCCTTCAATGGCTTCAATGCTATCATAGTTGTTAGTAATCCAACTCACTGCTCTGATTTATATTTCCAGTATCAAGCCCTTCAGATGTTTTAAGTAATCTTCACAAAACGGTAGAAAGAATTAATATTGCCAGCCAAGGCTCTTCAATTACTGAAAATAATCAGCCATCTGTTTTTATGACAGTCTTTACCTACATAGGACCCAGTTCTAAGCAATCTGGATTTTAATGGATTTTAGCTTTTAAGTTAATCATCTTCATTTATGACACAGATTTATTTTCCAGTTCTTCTACCTTCAAATATCTACTATAATACCCCCACCTTCATCCCCATTCCAGTTTACATTTAAAAAGTAACAAATATTTTCACTTGTTTTCTATTGTTTCACTGCCACCCTGTGAACTGGATAACTCTGTTATTGTCCCCTTCATTTTTATAGATGAGCAAATCTATTTGAAATCAAAAGAGAAAAATATAAACAAGCTCCTTTTGAGGATATATATAACTGTGTTATCTGTGTATTTGCAGTCCAAAAACACATCTTAAATGCACTGTTTTATTCAATAACTCTGAGTTCTTTAGGTATTTCATTTGCCATGAAAACATCCTTAATGAAAACTACTGATCCATGTCAACAGCTTTTGGCTGACTGGCAACTACAAGTGCTGATATATATCCTCCTGCACAACAGACACCAAACAGCACATGTTTAAGAAAATCACTAGTTTTCTGAGAAAAAAAAATACTATAACTATAGTAGATTTCATCACCAAAAAGACCGATTCACATTTAAGCAAATGCCAACATCATTTAACAGTTAAATTCCTGTGAATATGCTTTCCTGTGTGCATTATCTTACACTGAAATCAACATCTTTACTGGAAGAGAATTTTTAACAGTCTAATACATAAAATCACCAGTGCGATATGTCCTACAAACAAAGTTTATTGATGTGGTATTAATTTGGAATAATGCCACAGCTTGGTCTTTATAAAACAGCATAAATGTTGAAAGGAGATGTATGAGTTTATATCCAAAGGAAAGCCATTAATCTGTTTTGCCACAGCTGACACGTTTTTTTTCTCTAATGGATGATGCAGATTTCTATGTCCTATCCATTTTGGGGGAAGGCATCATAAATTAGCTGTCCCATGTACCACAAATAATTGGCTTATTCGGGTGATCACAAAGGAAAAAGGAAAGGACTGTTCCTTGAGGACTTCTGTCCTTCTAAAGTTACTCTCTCATTAATGAATACAGGTCATTAATCTACTGCAACTATCTACTGCAACATTATAATAGAAAGGATCTCCTTTGTACTATGAGAACAGTATATGCCTGTTGTTACTAACAACAAAATAGTAACACTAAATATTTATTTTATCTAGACAACATACTAAAGTCCAGAACATAGAATGTAGGTTCAATTAAAAGAAGAAAGTTACTGTGATTTACCAAAGATTTAAGTTAGGACATGTGTCACTAATGCTCACATATAATATTATGGACACATGTTTTGAACTGGCCTAACCTACTTGACTCTGAAAACTGTCAAATCCTTTTGATTACTATCAGTACTCTCTGATAATATATTTGTCTGACACTAATACAGCTATGCCAACTTTCTTTCAGTTGGGATTTGCTTATTTTTTTGCATCTTTTTTAAACTTTCAAACTTTTTGTAGCCCTATGCTTCAGATGTATATTTTGTATAGAGCATAGAGCTAATTTTATTCAATTATGAAAGATTTTATTTTATTCATTTGAGAGAGAGAGTATGAGCATGAGCAGCGGAGAAAGAGAGGGAAAAGCAGACTCCCCACTGAGCAGGGAGCCTACTGTGGGGCTTGACCCCAGGACCCCAAGACCATGACCTGAACCAAAGGCAGATACGTAACTGACTGAGCCATCTAGGTGCCCTTAGCTGATTTAATTTTTGTTTTATTTTTTAATCTGGTAATCTCTACCTTTTAACTGGGAGAATTTGGTACATTTATTTTGACTGTGATTACCCAAACTTCTTCCTACAAGGTTTTAAAAATCTGTACGCTTGTTCTTTTAAATTGTTTATTAATTGGCTGCATATTAACTATGAATTGCATTTGTTATAACAGGAAGATGTTGGCACTAATAAAGATAAGAACCACTGCTCTACGATAATGTGACTAAATGAACTCTTGGGTGTTTCTAAGGAAATTCCAAAACAAACGTTCCAAATATATCTGTAATAGTTCCATGGGCATTACCTAACACTGAAGTCAACAAGTCAACAACACAAGTCAACTGAAGTCAACTCAAGTGAACCAAGTCAATGTTTGGATGATGTGTGTTACCTTTCCGTTGTTTCTGCTTGCATGACGAGAACTAACATCTTATTATAGTATATAATATATATATATATATATATAACCTATACTATGCACTCAATTATTATATATATACTATATTTATATAACCTATACTATGCGCTCAGTTATTCCTCACTCATTGATTAAAGACATAAACTTCATACGTTGATATCCTGTATTAGCTTCACTTATAAATTGACCAGACTAGTAATAATAATAAAAGTTAACACATATAGCACATACTATATGTCAGCTATTGCTCTTTGATTTTACATATATGGGCTCATTTAATTCAGCAAGTCAGTTATCTTCTCATAACAAACATCAAATGACTTCCTATTAATTCTTTGCATCATCAGAAATTATGTCTCTACCTCTAATTGTACTATCATCTCTCTCCTCCTTTCCCCATGGCCTTTTTTTCCAGTTTCAGGAATAGACAATGTTATGGGTTGAATGTTTCTGTCCCCCCTCAAATCCATATGTTGAATTCCTAACCCCCAATATGATGGTATTAAGTCTTTGGTTGCTGATTAGCCCACAAAGTGAAGCCCTTATGAATGGGATTAGTACCCTTATAAAAGGGAACTTAGAGAGCTCTCTCTTGCTTCCACCATGTAAGGACACAGCAAAAAGATGGCTGTCTATGAACTAGGAAGCAGGCCCTCATCCAGCACCAAATCCTCCAGAGTCTCGAACTGTTGTTTATAAGCCCCTCAGTCAGGGGTATTTTGTTACAGCAGC
This sequence comes from Zalophus californianus, assembly GCF_009762305.2. Lineage (NCBI taxonomy): Eukaryota > Metazoa > Chordata > Mammalia > Carnivora > Otariidae > Zalophus > Zalophus californianus. The sequence goes on from NC_045597.1 coordinate 150,524,652, forward strand.
CCAAACTGATTAAGACAGGCAGTGTGGTAAAGCTGAAAGAGCAAGGGAATCTGGAGTCAGAGAAACACCTTTTGAATCCCACTTCTAAGCCAGTTGATGGCATAGCAACCCTAAACTAGTTCCCACTCTGCTTCTTCATGTGTAGAATGCAAATAACAATATCTACTTCATAGAGTTATTGTGAGAATTAAATGAGGAAATATATGAAAGTAGAAGATGTTCAATGTGTATTAGTTCTCCTCCCCATCCCATTTATAGTTGAGCCAGCAGAATTACATAAATCTTATTCTAACAATATAAACTTTTGACCTATAATTAAACAAAGTATTTTCAAAAACATTTTCTCTTACCACCACTCTATCTAAAATAAAACACACGCACAGCATGCATACACACACACACACACTCAGTGCATACACTGCACACATAACACACACAACTTGCACACAAAATGTATACACAACATATACACACTCACACCCAACACACATACAACACATACATACGTAATAAACAACCCATTTATACAAACACACATGCTCATACACATAAATATATATACCTAAACCATACTTTGTTTTCTTCACAGCATTTATTCAGTGACTGGAATTATATAGTTGATTGAATTACTTATTAAATGCCGGTGTTCACGAGAATGTATGCACTAATGGAAAGAAAAGGCAGCCCAGCTGTAGGTGCTGAAAAAAAGCTAATTCTGACACAGTGACATATGATTCATTCATTCAAAAAAAAAAAAGTGAATACTTACTTTAGGCCTAAAAGCAGAGGGGCAAAAGGATGAAGAGAAAGAAGTGTTTTATATTCTGATAGGCTCTAATACTTGTGTTCTCAGAAATTATATATTTACTCTTGATTTACCTAAACACCAATATTGAATAAAGTTCATTGAACTTTTAAGAATGGACACGGGATTTCAATAAAAAAGAAAAATGGACACAGGCTCTGTAATTTTTTAGAGTTCAAAGTTACTTATCCTCTAAGTCTCAGTTTTTTGAACTATAAAATGGAGAATCCTAATCTTACTCCACAGAGATGGTGCAATAATTAAATCAGATGTTAGAAAACAGGAAAACACCTGGAACAGAGCCAAGTGTTCAATATATATTCACAAAGATTTACTACAGTTTATAATTTTCTGAGATTAGTAGTAGTACAGGATGGTTGGTATGGTACTAATTTTAATCACTCACAGAGAACTTGGTTTCAATTCAATAAAACATTTAAAATTGGTATTGGATCAACTAAAGCTTGTATTATTATAAATAGTATAAAATTATTTCATGGATATACTTCAAGTTCATGTATGTCCAGTTTTTTCAAACTCTTCATTAAAGACTTTTATCCAGTTTACATACTTTATATAATAAAACATTGAGAATGGATAAAAGCCTATCTGTACCATTTGTTATATATATGAAAAAATTCTGTAATTATATATAAGAAACTATAAAATGGTAATATTTCTGCAAATGGATTAGCAGGAGGATTTTTCACTTTTAACTTTAAGGCCTTCTGGATTGTTTAAAGGGTTTACAAAGAGCATGTATCACTCACATAATCAGCAAAAACAGTAAATATAGATTTTTCCAAAAATACAATCATTATAAAATGGAACTTATCCCATTTTTTTACTCTGATTAAGCATTTTTGCATAAGTGGATATATTTTAAAATTACATTTCAAAGAACAAGATTTGTTGGCTTGCTACTTCATTTTCTCTTTGTAGATTTTTATTATATTTATACAAACAAGCTTTATTTCTTGAATACTTTCATGAACTCACTCTTCTCACTTTTGATGTTAGAACTGTTCCAGAGGGTGAATTTTGCAAGCCAATCAGTTTGTACCAAATGCAATGACTTCATATTTTGGGAAAGTTGACATGTTTTAAAAAACAGTTTTTCATATGCTACACTTGGCACTAACTTCAGAATACCCTAGATTGTTCCGGATCATTTCATGGCAAAATTAATTTCTACATTACCTCACTTTCTCCCCAGAGGTAGTTTCTCTTTTTTTTTTTTTTTTTTTTCTGCTCAAGCTAAGCAGACATTAATATCTCAGCAGGGAAAATCTGACTCTTTCAATATTTGCCATAGCCTTTTCAGTCCCAAACATTACAGTGTTGGTTACAGTTACTGCTTGATAACTACAAAAGGTTCTTTTCAGTTCAGTCAAATATTTATTGATCATCTTATTGATGATCAAACTGGGTTAAGCTCAAGAGTTACAACGATAGCTAGGTATTCTCTGCCATCCAAATATCCATCAACTAAGAAAGATATCTAAAAAGAACTTCAGTATGAGCACTGAGAACAAAGACGCACAAAGAACAGGAACCTCTCTCATTTCTACTTTTCAAAATAAGCATACATTCTTCCATTTAAATTGATATTTCTGTCTTATAAGTTCCTACTAAGTAAAATTCCTTTATACCTTTCTTTGTGCCAGGTTTGCTTTATGGCTATGAATAATCAGGCTCAAAGTCGTATTTATGAATGACATTAATAAGAACTGTCTGGAAAGAAATATGGAAGGGACATACACTTACGGTCTCAGGATCATGTGAAACTAAATTCAATATGAGAAGCTTAAATCCTACAATAGCATAGAAAGAGCATAGCCAATGGGAGGGGGGATAGGAAAGGGAAGAGAGAAAGAATATAATATGAATCAGTTCTATAATTCCTGTATCCTGTAAGCAAAAACATCTCCAACTCAGGAAATGTCTTTAATCCCCTATGTGACTAAGGTCATGGTATGGCTTCTAGATACTATTTCGAACTCCTTTTTTTTTTTTTTAAAGCAATGAGACAACGTCTTGTTGGTGTTTGCTGTGAAAACACACAAGTGACAGAACTTATTATCCTTGAAATCAATTTCATTTTTGTTCAAGAAAATATGCTCTGAAGGAATAAGAAACAACCTGCATAAACCCTATGTGAGAAAGCAGTCATGGAAGAAGTATCTGGTCAAAGCACAATTGTGAATTGGAAAAGAATATTTGACCATAAAGAAAGTATAATATGAAAAATGAAATGACACTTGTATAGCGCATGAGTGACAAGGCACTGAGTAGGGTACAGATTTCACTTAATATTGAATTAATAAGTTATTACTTTCCGGGGCACCTGGGTGGCTCAGTCTTTAAGTGTCTGCCTTTGGCTCAGGGTCCCAGGGTCCTGGGATCTAGCCCCGCATCGGGCTCCCTGCTCAGCCGGAAGCCTGCTTCTCCGTCTCCCACTCCCCCTGCTTGTGTTCCTGCTCTCGCTATCTCTCTGTCAAATAAATAAATAAAATTCTTAAATAAAAAAATAAAATAAATTATTACTTTTCACATATCTTTTCTTTCCTAGGGCAATCTCAAAGTTTAGATTTCTTTTTTGAGGGAAAGATTCAGATTCCTATGGTTGCTGAAGCCCCTGTGGTATAATTTTACCCTTTTTAAAAAATCACTCTTAGAAAGAAATTGACCATGACCTCAAAGTAATCTTTAATGAATTTTACCTATCATACTTTTTAATTGACTGCTAGAGATCAGTTTTACAGAATAACTGGAAAACCACATTTACAGAACGTGTGTTGTTAATGGATGCATTACTTCAAAAAAATAATCAAAGATTCACTTTTTTCTTAGTATCATATGAAGAGCACCAAATGAAAACATAGCTGGAGTCTTTAAAAAATTTTTACAAAGAATTTTTGTGTTATGACTTAAAAGCATTTCCACTCAAAAATCTTGTAAGATGAATATTCAGTACTTAATGCAAGATGTATTCTCCAAACTTAAAGTGTGCGTTTTGGATTAAGGGAGATGTGAGCTAAAGAATCTATGAATAAATAAATAAATACAAACATAGAGATCACCAGTGTATAACAGATTACAAACTGTCCTTTCATACTATGGATCTCTTTTAAAATACTTTCCAAACAGGTATTATGTTAAACGAAGTAAGTCAGTCAGAAAAAGGTCATGATCCCAGGGTCCTAGGATCGAGCCCCGCATCGGGCTCCCTGCTCGGTGGGAAGCCTGCTTCTCCCTCTACCACTCCCCCTGCTTGTGTTCCCTCTCTCACTGTGTCTCTCTCTCTGTCAAATAAATAAATAAAATCTTTAAAAACAAAATAGGATGTGTTAGTGGCATAAATAGTGAAATCTTGACTCGTCCCCCAAAGTGCAATAACCAAGGACAGCAAAAATGTGGCTGCAACTCCCCTCTTCTGGTACATAGATTTGCTAATCACAGTATTCTTTCCCACTGCACCGGGTGCACCCAGATGCAGCCCCAGAATCTTTTTTAAAAAAAATGCTCCAGGCAACCACTACCATTCTATAAATGTTGGCACAGAAACGTAAGTACATTTGTATTTTCTGGTATAGAAGGGTTATTACAGTTTTTAGTTTATATTATCTATGCAGTTGTGAAAACTCCTAAGTTCAGTATTTGTCAGTTTAAATAGGCTAAATATTGGAATAAATGTTCCACTTTTCCTTTGGTAATCACTAAGACAGGGAAAGTCATTATATCGACTTGTCATATATGAAGTAATCAGTGTACATCCATAGGCAAGACAAAGGCATCATACCCACAACTTTACAAGCTGTGCAAAGGCCAACCCCAGTATTAAAGAATAGGTAGAAAAGATTAGAAATTTTTAAAATAAATAGTGGGTAATGTTATCATTGTGTTAAAATTATAAAATTAATATATACCTCATGAATTAAGTGTGTGAATGATCACGTGGCTAAGATTCATCTTATCTTACAGGGCAGAGTCCAAACACCTTATAATGATCAAGGCCCTTTGCAGTCTGTTCCTAACTTTTTAGCTACATCTGCCCCTACTTCCTACCATGTCCTGACCAGAACATATGCTACATTCCAACAATACTGGACTGTAACCAAGCACAGTATGGCTGTTCACATTCCTGGACATCGGAAAGTCATTTCTTTTGCCTTCAATGCCCTTCCTTCTTCTGCTTTATAATTCCTACTAATTTGTAAAGACCCAGGGAAAAATTAGCTCCTCTGAAGCCTTCTCTGAACTTGAGTATGTCAATCATTCTCACCCCAATGTTCCTGGAGCACTATGTACAGATTTACTGTTGCTCTCACTAGGTCATGATACTATTATTAATCTCCCATAAATGACATACATAATCCTTAAAGACAAGAAACACTGGTGCTTTCACGTCTGTGTTCCATTTCTCGAACAGTACTTATACAAAGTACAAACTCCATAAATATATTTTGAATGAATAAATGAACATTTGAACCAATCATACGCTAACCTAAAATGAATTCAGGTTTTAACCAAGAGCCTTTATTAGGTTCACACTAATCTCTCTATTCCATTATGAAATTCTTAACTGTGCTATTTTTGCAAGTCTAACTCATGAGTGACAACTTTGCAACTTCTGTGTTTATCCAACCTAATCTCTTCATTCTCTCCTCCTTCCCCATCCCTAAAAGAAGTAGTGAATACTACAGTGAGAGATTTTTATATGAAAGAAAAAGAATCAGATGTCATTACAGAATAAACATATTGGTTGCATGATTTTTTTCTTTTGTGAATCATTTATTCAATAATTTGTATTGAGTAAATTAGCTTAATTATTCTGAGAGGCCTGAATTGGGACTATGAATCACAGATGACCCACTTTTTAATGGTAAAAGTGGCACCCAACAGTTGGGCATATCCTTTTCTTTCCAGAGTTATCGGAATTAAACTTGGAGAGAAATTATCTGTTTATAATATATCATAAGTTCTTTTTTATGATTCTCTCTCTTTAAAGAATATATTTTCTGATCACTGTGATGAGGGAAATCTTCCTCTCCTTTACTCCAATATGGCCAGTTCCAAAAGTGATCTTTTTTAATTTACATCTATTTATATCCTACTGTTTATATAAAAGATATGAGAGAGTTTACAACAAAAACACATATATAAAATACAATTAGAAATACAAAACTGTTGCCATGTAATAGATGAAGTAAATATAAAATTTGTAAGAACAACTTAGATGCTGTCATTTAGCTTAAATCCTGGTTATTAGTTGCCTGAAAGACAAGGTAAAAATGAAAGATAAAATGAGTAATAAACTCAAAATGTATTAAAGACCTAAATGTGAGACCTGAAACCATAAAAATCCTGGAAGACAGCACAGGCAATAATGTCTCTGACACTGACTATAGCAACATTTTTCCAGATATGTCTCCTGAGGCAAGGGAAATAAAAGCAAAAAATAAACTATTGAGACTGTATCAAAACAAAAAGCTTCTGCACAGTGAAACTATCAATAAAACTAAAAGGGAGCCTATGGAATGGGAGAAGATATTTGCAAATGACATATCCAATAAAAGGTTAGTATCCAAAATATATAAAGAACTAATATAACTCAACACCCAAAAAACCAAATAATCCAATTAAAAAAAAAAATGAACAGAAGACATGAATAGACATTTCTCCAAAGAAGACATATAGATGGTCAACAGACACATGAAAAGATGCTCAACATCACTCATCATCAGGGAAATGCAAATCAAAACTACAATGAGATATCACCTCACACCTGTCAGAATGGCTAAAATCAACAACACAAGAGACAGATGTAGGTGAGGATGTGGAGAAAGGTGAACTCTCTTGCACTGTTGATGGGAATGCAAACTGGTACAGCCACTGTGGAAAACAGTATGGAGGTTCCTCAAAACGTTTAAAATAGAACTCCTCTATGATCCAGGAATTACAGTACTAGGTATTTATCCAAAAAATATAAAAACACTAATTCAAAGGGATACATGCATCCCTATGTTTATAGCAGCATTGTTTTAAAAAAAATTAGAGATTTATTTATTTGAGAGAGAAAAGGCATGAGTGATAGGAGGAGCAGAGGGAGAGGGACAAGCAGACTCCACGCTGAGCACAGAACCCAATGAGGGGCTCAATCCCAGGACCCTGAGATCATGACCGGAGCTGGAATCAAGAGTTGGACACTTAACTGACTGAGCCACCCAGGCACCCCATAGCAGCATTATTTACAATAACCAAGATATGGAAGCAGCCCAAGTGTCTACTGACTGATGAATGGATAAAGAAGAAGTGTTTATATATACAACAGAATATTATTCAGCCCTAAAGTAGAATGAAATTTTGCCATTTGCAATGACATGGATGGGGTACAGAGTATAATGCTACGTGAAATTGGTCAGAGAAAGACAAATACCATATGATTTCACTCATATGTGGAATTTAAGAAACAAACAAATGAAAAAAAAAAAGCAAAGGAAAAAAAAGAAACAAACAAACCAAGAAACAGACTCATAATTATAGAGAACAAACTGATGGTTACCAGAGGAGAGGTGAGGGGGCAGAAATGGGTGAAATAGGTGATGGGATTAAGGAGTGCACTGTCATGATGAGCACTGGGTGATGCATGGTATTGCTGAATCACTATACTGTACACCTGAAACTAATATAACACTGTAGGTTAACTACACTGGAAATATAAAATAAATAAAATATAGGATGAGTAATCTAATTCTCATTTTAAAAGGGAAAAAAGCTAACAAGGCAGATACTAAGAGGAAGCAGATTTTTCTGGCACTAACTTCTAAGAGAAATTCTCTTTTATATATGAAAGAGGAGACACTGAGTAAAAAGTGAATTTTACCCTCACAATTATGTTTATAGTACTTGCTGGAAAAATTATATGACTATTATTTATTTTACATCTTATTAAAACAAAACTCAGTGAAGATTATTATACATCAGGCTAGGTTAACATGGTCCAAAAATAATCTTCTCATGGTCCAATTTCTCCAAAGACACTTGTGAGACTATCTAAGAAAGTGGTTCTTAATTCTATTTGACCTTTGAACTCTTTTAAGAAACACTTGAATACTATGGACCTCTCAGCACAAAAATGCACATGCATACCAGCTTTGTATACAATTCCAGGGAGTTCACTGACCCCTTGAAATCCATCCATAATTCCCAAGGACTAGTGTACAAATGAATTACATAGTTTTTAAATAATTTTTCATACATATCAATTTCAGTCTTAACATTTTTGATAAAAGATGAGGAGTAAATGATTCAAGCCTGCAGTTTCTCTGAGATTCCTAAAATATTTAATCTAAATGACTGAAAACCCTCAGGGCAAAATTCCTTCCTGTGATGATAATAACTTTTCTTATATTAACAGTACATTTATCTGCTGAGGCAATGTCACTTTCAATTTCTGTAGGTGTTTTTTTTATGGCTGGATGAAAGGGGACCCTTTAGTAACTGAACTGTCAGATCATAAAGTTGACATCTCATTATTAAAGGTCATTGAGAGTCAGAGTACAGAGGTGCCTAAGGCAAAACAACATTTTCTTCGAAGATATTTGGGATTTATTCCAGCTCAAGAAAAGGTATCTGACACTGAGTGCTTTTTATGTTCTTGGTACTTTACAGATAATGCTTTATTTAATTTTTATAATTAATTAGGCATTATCATATTATAAGCCTAAAGAAACAAACCTCTGAGACATGAGATAACTTGCCCAAGTTTTCATATTAGTAAGTGACAAAACCAAATTTCAATCTGAGGCTTATATCTGTAAGCTTATGTATGTTCTAGCACACCATGTTGATAATCTACTCCTTGCTTTGCACACTAATACTGAAAGGAGTTGGAAAACCCTACATCTTAAGAGACCTCTTCCATAACTCTTCCCAGAAAGGTAAATAAGATCAAGGCTTTTTGTGAAATCAAATCATAGGCGTTATTAAGATGCTTCCCTAATTGGAATTGCTCATCTACTTCTTCAGTAGTTACATAGTCATTTATTTAACCTGACTTGTTCAATATACATTAGTTGTTTATGGATTTTAGAATATGTAACTCCTCTTTAAGGGAATGATAACAGATGGTGAAATCAACAGTCTCAGCAGTTAAAAATGCTATTCACATAAATAGTGGTTATCATTATTGCAAGGAATTTGGCCTGTGAGTTCTCAGAATCATTCACATGAAATATTTTAGGAATGTCAGTGATAAATGGAATGGGATAATGGGGTCTATCTACAGAAGGTAGATGAGCTGTTCCAGAACCCACTCGGGTAAAATAGAGCATCTAATCTCCTTTATTTGGAATGTGGATTGTGCTTAAGTTCAAAATTGTCACACAAAACTTTTCCTCCTCCTTACCTATAAATTAACTAAAAAATAAAAATAGTAAATAAATAAATATAAATAGTAAACTACTTTAAGCTACATAATAAAAAATTTAAAAAATTAGCTGAATAAAAAATAAAGTTATAAAGGTTTAAAGCTAAAATCAGAATTCAAACATAACAGTATAAAATGATCAAACACACTACAAAAAATAAAGATAAAGGTACAAGAGAAATTTGCCTATTTTTTTAAAGCTCTTTTTTTTTTAAAGATTTTATTTATTTGACACAGAGAGAGAGATAGTGAGATAGTACAAGCAGGGGAGCGGCAGGCAGGCAGAGGGAGAGGGAGAAGCAGGCTCTCTGCTGAGCAAGGAGCCCAATGCAGAGCTCAATCCCAGAACCCTGGGATCATGACCTGAGCCGAAGGCAGCCACTTAACTGACTGAGCCACCCAGGTGCCCCAAAATTTGCCTATTTTTGGCCCTAATTTTTATATGAAAAAGCATAATGGTATAATCTATTTTAAAAGCTAGAACTTTTTAAATTATAAAAGCACAAATAAATAATTAATACAGATCTTGTTATAATTTATACATGTATTTATGCCATCTGATAATTTTTCCATATTAAATATGGGTTGTTGTTTTTTTAAATGAATCTACCATCCTTTCAGTGAGAGAATAAAATGATTCACCTATAGGGGAAAAGAAATTAAGCTAGCCTCAAGACATTTCTTTCACCAGCAAACTTTAGTGCCAGAAAAGAATAGAGCAATATTACAAAGTTCTCAGGGTAAAAATATGACCCAAGTATTTTATAACATTTTATAATTTGTAGCAGATGTGCACAAAACTGAGGATACAATATCTCTGAGTACTTCCCTTTTTTTCCCCAGCTCTATGGAGGTATAACTGATAAAACTGTAATATATTTAAAGTGTACAATGGGATGATATGATATATGTATATATTGTGAAATGATTACCACAATCTAGTTGCCTAACAATCCATTAAATATACAATATAAAATTATTAACTATAGCCACCATGCTGTGCATTAGATCCTCAGACTTATTCATCTTCTAACTGAAAGTCTGTACCCTTCAACTAACAGCTTCCCATTTCACCAGTCCCAGCCCCTGGCAACCACCATTCTAGTGTCTGTTCCTATGAGTGAGATTTTTTTTTTTAAGATGCCACATATAAGTGAGATCATACAGTATTTATCTTTCTCTTCTGGCTTATCTCATTTAACATAATGCCCTCCATGTTCATCCATGTGGTCACAAATGGCAGGATTTCCTTCTATTTTTTTGGCTGAATATTCCATTGGGTGTATACACCACATCTTCTTTATCCATTCCTCCATCAGTGGACACTTAGGTTGCTTCCATATCTTGGCTACTGTGAATAATGCTGCAATGACATTGGAATGCAGATATCCCTTCAAGATACTGATTTAGTTTCCATTGGATATATATACCTAGAAGTGGGATTGCTAGATCATATGGTAGTTCCAATTTTAATTTTTTAAGGAACCTCCACACTGTTTTCCATAATCAGTGGCTATCCCACATCCTATTCCCACCAACGGTGCACACAAGGGTTCCCTTTTCTCCACATGCTTGTCAACATTTGTTATCCCTTGTCTTTTTGATAATAGATATCCTAACAGATGTGAGATGATATCACATTGTGGTTTTGATTTGCATTTACTGATAGTGATTTTGAGCATATTTTTATATAACCTGTTGGTCATTTGTATGTCTTATTTGGAAAAATGTTTACTCAGATGCTTTGTCCATTTTTACATAGGTTATTTGAGGGTTTTTGGGTTTTTGTTTGGTTTTTTTTTTTTTGCTACTAAATTGTAAGAGTTCCTTATATATTTTAGAATGAATCCCTTATCAGATAATAAGGTTTGCTAATATTTTCTCCCATTCCATAGGATGTCTTTTTTTTTATGCTTAATGTTTCCTTTGCTATGCAAAACCTTTTTAGTTTGATGTAGTCCCTACTTTATTTTGTTTTCATTGCCTGTGATTTTGGTATCAGATCAAAAAAAAAAAAAAAAATCATTGCCAAGGCCAACATTGAGGAGCTTTTCCTCTACATTTTCTTCTAAGGGTTTTATGGTTTCAAGGTCCTACATTTAAAGCTTTAATTTATTTTGAGTTTACTTTGGTTTGTGGTATAAGATAGGGGTCCAAATTTCTTTCTTTTGCATGTGTCTACCCAGTTTTCCCGGCATCATTTTTTGAAGAGACTATCCTTTCTCTCTTGTGTATCCTTGGGGGCCACTGTTGAAAATTAGTTGACCATGAAATTCAGTCATCGAAGATATGAATGAAAACAAGGAACTGAGGAATGGAGACACTATGGTAAAAAAGACTGATAGAGAAAATCCAATCCATTTTAAATGTGGAGGCAAGAATAAACAACTCTAAAAATTATAGCTATATAATTACAGCTATATGTCAATGTTAAAAAATTTGAAAAGACAATATTATAATACACTGAATAAAAAACAGAAGGAAATGGGAGAAAGGATGAGTGCTCATTTCCTCAGCTTTCACAGCAGAAATCAGTCAATATGACATAAAACTAACACATGAACTCTAAGAAAATTTCTTAATGTTCCTCATCATTCTTCTTAAAAGGTTCTTTTAGCAATAAATACCTGGGATGAAGAAACATCAGAAGGTTGAACATCCATTAAGCTTCATGTTAGCTTCCTTTTCCATTAAATTCAAGTAAAACTAAATTTATCTTTTAATTTAAAACATCATATATAAGTAGACACAATTTTTGTAAACTGTTTCCAGCAACCTACAGTTATATTTCTATCTTTATGTATACATATGGCAATGGCTAAAAAGTCATTCTACTGATCATATCAATATCTGTCTCTAAATAGCGGTACATGAAGGTACTTTGCTATCTTACTTGTACATTTCTGCATGGCTTAAATGTTTATAAATGGTATTGTTAATTCTGCGAAAAATAATTCTGTAACATTTTACTTAAAATCATGGAAGTATCACCAAAAAAGATGGAGCAGTAAATACATAACCTTAAAATGATAAATAATTGATGTACCTTATGCAGTTTTCTATATATGGGAAAGATTATGCACTAATTGCAAAAAAGAAGATTGAGAAAGCTTGAACAAAGCTGTAAATGACATCTCTAACATATCTTTCCTCAAACAGCTTTTTTTTTTAAGATTTTATTTATTCATTTGACAGAGAGAGAGAGAGAGGGAGAGCACAAGCAAGGGGAGCTGCAGGCGGAGGCAGAAGCAGGCTCCCCACCACCGAGCAGGGAGCCCAATGCTGGATCCCAGGACCCTGGGATCATGACCTGAGCCAAAGGCAGACCCTTAACCATCTGAGCCACCCAGGCGCCCCCAAACAGGTTTTAAATAGAATTCAAGGGCGCCTGGGTGGCTCAGTTGGTTAAGCGACTGCCTTCGGCTCAGGTCATGATCCTGGAGTCCCGGGATCGAGTCCCGCATAGGGCTCCCTGCTCGGCAGGGAGTCTGCTTCTCCCTCTGACCTTCTTCCCTCTCATGCTCTCTCTCTATCTCATTCTCTCTCTCAAATAAATAAATAAAATCTTTAAAAAAAAATAAAAAATAAATAAATAGAATTCAAAATTGAGATTAAAAATAGAAGAGTACCATGAGTTTTATTTTTAGTAAAGCGAATTTGAATAATAGGTTCCTATTATGTGTGTGTCATTAGATAATTACACTATAATATAAATTATTGACTTTCAGATTGTTTCTTGGAAATTGTTGAAAGGTAGTGAAGGTGTTATGCAATAACTTCCTGCTGATGGTCAATATTTTTACACATTTACTAAACTTATAATTTAAATAAACTATTTAACAATAAATGTTCCCAATAAATTAAACCTTTCCTTAAAAAAAAGAGAGAGAGAGAGAGAAGCAAACCATAAGAGACTCTTAACGACAGAGAACAAACTGAGGGTTGCTGGAGGGGAGGTGGGCAGGGGATGGGCTAGATGGGTGATGGGTATTAAAGAGACCACTTGTGATGAGCACTGGGTGTTGTATGTAAGTGATGCATTTTACCACGTATGTTAACTTAAATTTAAATAAAAACTCAAAATTTAAAAAGAAGATCAATACTGCCCAGCAGCTGAGGGAGAGTGCTGGTCTGCTCTGCATCTCGGAACCGCCCCTTTGGGGTGACCCTGAAGACACCCAGAACACACCTGAGGAGAAGTGTGCAGCTTTAGGGCACAGAAACAGGGCTTCACAGCAAGAGTAGGATGGAGGTAGACAGGGTCTAGAAAAAGGGCGAGACGGCGGAGAAATGCGGGTGAGGCGGTGGGGGCGCTGCTGGGCCTACTCTGACAGCCCTGGAAGCCAGGAAAACTGGCAGTGGTCAGCGCCTTCCGATAAGGCTGCTCCTTCCGCTTTCCAGAGACAGTGCCAACGGCCAAGTGGGGCATGGCCTGAATCACCGCAGGGTAAAAATAAAGCATGAGACATCTATGAAAAATAAAAAATAAAGTAAAAAATATAAACCTTTCCTTTTGAGAAGAGAAATAAACAAAAATATCTACATGTCTAATTTTTGTCAAGGCAACAGTAAATTTAATGTGGTATAAAGCTGAATGTTTTTGTATTGAAGCCAAAGAATTTCCCTTTAAGAGAGTGATAAATAAATATCTTAACAGCCACTGTATACAGAAGTAGCTAAAGATCAAGATATCAAAATTTCATCTTTTCCATACAGGTAATTCTACTTACCATTTTTTTTTTCTGATTTCCATGTACAGGTGGTCATAAATAATACAGAAACATTTTGGCTTATATATAATTATCTTCTATCCAGCCATCTAACCAAATTCTCTTAGTATAACTTGTACATTTTTAGTAGGATGAGCTTATCATGGGTTTCTGTATTAGTTTTCTAGGGCTGCCTTAACAAAATATCACAGTCCAGGTGACTTAAACTATAGAAATTTATTTTTTCACAGTTTTGAAGACTGGAAGTCCAAGATCAGGGTGTCAGCAGGATTGGTTTCTCCTGAGGCCTCTTTCTTTGGCTTTCAGGAGGAAACCAAGCTTTCTCTTCATGCCCTTGGAGACTTGTGCTATCCCTAACCCCCACTAATTAGAAAGTATACAATCAGTCACTCCTCACAATCCCAGTATAGCTCTTTGTACCCACAGGTCCCCTCCCATGAGCAGGGAAAGGGTTAGGGTATAGGCCAGGGAGATAGGAGGCCCCTGACTCCCCTGATTAAGCTCCAGAAACTATTCTTGGCAGGTGGAGATGCTGAGACAGAGCTGAACAAGAAATAAGGGAACAGACCAAGCTGGCACAAGAATCTCAAGGCCACAAGCTTCCCAGTCAGTTCTCGATAAAAGACTGCCACCAAAAGCCCTCAGTGGCAACCCACTCGGGACCCCTCTCACTTTAGAGAGCTTTTTTTCTCTCCTTTCTGCTCTCACCTCCACTTAATAAACTTTCACTTCACTTCACCCTTTTGTGTCCCCAAGATTCATTCTTTGACTGTGTGAGACTAGAGCCCTGCGATCCTGCAACACCCTCACATGGTCATCAGTATTGTCTGTGTCCTAATCTCCTCTTCTGATAACGCCACCAGTCATACTGAATTAGGGTTCCACTCTTATGAACTTATTTTAGCCTTATTTACCTCTTTAAAGGCCGTTTCTCCAAATATGATCGATCACATTGGTGGTTAAGATTTCAACATGAATTTGGGAGTCGGGAGAAGGGAAAGGGGACACAGTTCAGTCCATAACAATTTCTAAGGATATGAAGATATATCACAGACAAGAAAAAGAAAAATCATTTTGTTTTCTTTTCCATTATTTTAGGTGTTATTTCATTTTCTTTCTATTGCGTTTTAGACTTCTAAGATAATGTTGATTATTAATAAAGTACTGGTCATCTCTGTCCTTTTTCTAAATGTAACAGAAATGTCTTTAATGTTTCATCATTTAGAATAATATTTGCTATTTATTTCTGATAGTCTTTATCTTATTTAAGCATATTCTATTTTTATTGCACTTAGACTTTTTATGAGTAACTGCTATCTTTTATTCAAAGCTTTTCAGTATCTATTGATATAACTATATGGCTTTCTTCTTTAACCGGTAAATATAAAGAATTAAACTCATAGGTTTCTGACACTGAGATAACTTCGCATTCCTGGGATGAGTTCTAGTTAGTCATGACATATTATTCTTTGGAGGTATTATAGTATTCTGTTTGCCAATATTCTATCTAGAATTTTTTGTTCAGTAAGATTTAAAATTTACATAAGCTTTGATCCAATAATCCCACTTTTGGGACTCTAACCCATAGAAAGAAAATCCCCAACAGGTTGGGGCGCCTGGGTGGCTCAGTCATTAAGCATCTGCCTTTGGATCCGGTCATGATCCCAGGGTCCTGGGATCGAGCCCCAAATGGGCTCCCTGATCAGCGGAAAGCCTGCTTCTCCCTCTCCCACTCCCCCTGCTTGTGTTCCCTCTCTTGCTGTGTTTCTCTCTGTCAAATAAATAAATAAAATCTTAAAAAAAAAAAAAAGAAAAAGAAAATCCCCAACAGGTTAAGATGTTTATACTTAAAGATGTTACTTAGCAAATGCTAAGTAGCACAGTTTAAAGTAGAAAAAAATGTTTAAAAAAGTTATCCAATAAAGAAGTTTATTTTTTAAATTTCACCTACCGACTACACAGGAAGTCTTCTCAACATATTATAACACTAGTAATTTTGGATTGTAACGGATTGGATTGTAACGGATGCAGAGAGAAGGGGGGGCATAGGGACAGGTTTGTTTTGTTTTTTATTTTTTAATGTTTACAGATTAAAATCCCAGTAGCCTATTTTTGTAGAAGCTGATAAGCTGATTCTAAAATTCACATGAAAAATAAATGACATGAAATATCAAAAGAAACTTTAAAAACAATGAAGTCTCGAGGCCTAATCAGATTTCAAGATTTACAGCAATCAAAAGAGTGTAGTGTTGGTTGAAGGATAAATTTATGGTCAGTGGAACAGAATATAGAGTCCTTAAAATAGTCACACATGTGGTTAATGGATTTTTATTTATTTATTTGTTTGTTAATGGATTTTTGACAAAGGTGCCAAGGTAACTCAAGAGAGAGAAAAAAGGCTTTTGTACAAACAGTGCTGGAATAATTGAACATGTATATGGAAAAAAATGAACCCCATTCCTTGCATAAGACTATACAAAAAATAATAAGTTAAAATGCACATAGTCCTACACAAAAAAGCTAAATCTATACAATTTCCAAAAGAATACACAGAGAAAAATAATGAATGGAGAACAGGCAAACAAACTAATATATTCAGAAAATATAACATTACTCAGAAACAAAAATATTAATCAAGCAGCATGGATAAAACTCGAAAACATTAGGCTGAGAAAAAAGAGCCATTGCAAGAGAGTACAAACTACATGAGCCCATTTGTGTGAAAGTTTGGAACAGATTAAACTAATGTATAGTGGAAGAAAGTGGAACAGCTGTTGCTTGGGGCCAGGAGTGGGGGTGGTGCTGGAGGGATCAGAAGATGTGTCTGGTGAGGTAGGAAAGAGTAGAAAAAGGAAAAAGCAAACCCCCATCTTTTCCCCAACTTCCTGGCTGTGTACTACTGATGCTGAGAGAGGAGGAAAGCATAAACACAAAACAAGATCAAAATTTTAACTAGTACAGGAGGCTGGTCATTTTATTTACTAAACTTCAACTCTGTTCTTTGACTTGAAGTAACCAGAGAACAGTTTCCAGAAATGTTATGGAGTATGTCTGAGTTTCCTTCCAAGGGAAGAACTGTATAGAATATACTTAAAGAGAGAATGAATTATAAAAATCAAGTCCCTTGATGCATGCAGGGACTTACAGAAAGTTTCAGAAATATGAACCATACACATCGCTCATTATAGTTTATTTGCAGCAAATAAAAATGTGTGTCTAACATCACTAAGGTATTATTTCCAGGAGATAAAAACAGTTAACGAAGGGCTAACCAAAAGCCTGTTTATGTTAATGTGAAAAAGGAAAGCTCTGAGCATAGTTTAAAGCTCGAAAGTGTAAAGGACACCAGAGATGCCTTTCGGTTTTCCAAAAAGACCAAGACCAAGACCAGGAGAATCAACACAGGGTAAATACATCTGATCCCGCAAAGGGCCTCAAACAGAACAGGAAATGGACGATGTTAAGATCCCTAAAAGGAGTTTTAAAGACAATATGCTTCCGAGCAGGGAAATTCCATGAATAAAGAAGTATTTGAAAAAGTCTGTTCTTGCTCTACTACAAGAGATAGAAAGTTCAGGAGAGATTATCAGGAAGTAGGGAGGCCTCTAAGGAGGCTGCTGCGGAAGTTTGACAAATAATGGAAATGTACTGAAACCCTAACACTGATAGCTAGAGGGGACCTTGGAGAGCTTCTAGGCCAATATTCTCTTCTTGAAGCCAGTCAAGCAAGACAGGTTCACAAAATGTAACTGACATAAAAACTCAGATGTGCCGGAAAACTTAAGTTCCTTATTTTGTTGAAAACCAATCTGTTTCCTGTGTCTCCACCTAATACCTAGCAGTTTAAATACAGACATATTAGAGACATAGAGAGCTCTCCAGTACAATCTGGTCATTTAACAGTCCCTTCAAGTAACGTTCAAATAATGCTCTCTCATTTGAACAAAAATCCTCAGCTTCACAGGAGCCCCTTCCTGCCCAACCTCCAGTAAAGCTGCAACCATTTGGGGTGTTATATTCTCCTGGTATTGGAGTAAAGGGGCCCTCAGCCTCATGCCAGTCCTTGGACTGGCAACTGCTGGTCTCTGAACTGACGTCCCCTGTTCTCCTGGTTACAGTTTGCCCCATTGGCCTCTGTTGTTGAGTTTATGGCCAGCAAATTTATGGTCCATTCCTTTAGCTTGGACTTTGTTCCCAGGAGAAATTGGCCTCTTCCTTCTGCCAACTCACCTTTTTTTCAATTCTTACTGGCTTCAAACTCCTGGTTTACCCTGCAGCCTCCATCCAGTACCCTGGCCCGATAGCATTTTCTCAACCCCTGCCATGAAGTCACCTCACCCTGACTGTCTCTCATGTTAGTGTCCAAATCCCTCCCTTCCACACATTGGTCAGGGTCTCTACCCCTACTCCTAAGCTCCCCACCGAGTCCAGTTAAGGGAACAGGAAAGAGCCATATGACATTGATAGCCCATCAACTTCCCAAACATTCCTTCAACCCAGGCTAAAGCCGAGAGAGGGAAAATCAGGACACATATTTCACTGGTTCCATATTCTGCCTCTTGCTATCCCTTCTGTCCACCAATCCCGGGCCAAAAAGGAGGTTAGCACTCCTTGTATTTCCCGAACTTGAGCCCCCTTCTCTCTGACTGAAGTCTCTTTATTATCCCTTAGAGAAGATTAGGGAAACCTTCACTAAACATTATGACAAGAAATAAATTATAACTAAAGACCCGGGGCTAACCTTAATATAATATATGAGCTTAAAGGGTTAAGAATTCCTAACTCTTCGGGGTACCCAGTGGCTCAGTTGGTTAATTGTCTGAGTCTTGATTTTGGCTCAGGTCATGATCTCAGTGTCATGAGACCGAGCCCCTGGTCAAGCTCTGCACTGGGCGTGGAGCCTGCTTAAGATTCTCTCTCTCCCGCTTTTTCGCAACGGGTTTGCCGCCAGAACACAGGTGTCGTGAAAACCACCGCTCAACCTAAACCAAAATGGGAAAGGAAAAGACTCACATCAACATCGTCGTCATTGGACACGTAGATTCGGGCAAGTCTACCACTACTGGTCATCTGATCTACAAATGTGGCGGGATCGACAAAAGAACTATTGAAAAATTTGAGAAGGAGGCTGCTGAGATGGGAAAGGGCTCCTTCAAGTATGCCTGGGTCTTGGATAAACTGAAAGCTGAACGTGAACGTGGTATCACCATTGATATCTCCCTGTGGAAATTCGAGACCAGCAAGTATTACGTGACCATCATTGATGCCCCAGGACACAGAGACTTTATCAAAAACATGATTACAGGCACATCTCAGGCTGACTGTGCTGTCCTGATTGTTGCTGCTGGTGTTGGTGAATTTGAAGCCGGTATCTCCAAGAATGGGCAGACCCGTGAGCATGCCCTTCTGGCTTACACACTGGGTGTAAAACAACTAATTGTTGGTGTTAACAAGATGGATTCCACTGAGCCACCCTACAGCCAGAAGAGATACGAGGAAATCGTTAAGGAAGTCAGCACCTACATTAAGAAAATTGGCTACAACCCCGACACAGTAGCATTTGTGCCAATTTCTGGTTGGAACGGTGACAACATGCTGGAGCCAAGTGCTAACATGCCTTGGTTCAAGGGATGGAAAGTAACCCGTAAAGATGGGAATGCCAGTGGAACCACACTGCTTGAAGCTCTGGATTGCATCCTGCCACCAACTCGTCCAACTGACAAGCCCTTGCGTCTGCCTCTCCAGGACGTCTACAAAATTGGTGGTATTGGTACTGTCCCTGTGGGCCGAGTCGAGACTGGTGTTCTTAAACCTGGGATGGTGGTCACCTTTGCTCCAGTCAATGTTACAACTGAAGTAAAGTCTGTTGAAATGCACCATGAAGCTTTGAGTGAGGCTCTTCCCGGGGACAATGTGGGCTTCAATGTCAAGAACGTATCTGTCAAAGATGTTCGTCGTGGCAATGTGGCTGGTGACAGCAAAAATGACCCACCAATGGAAGCAGCTGGCTTCACGGCTCAGGTGATTATCCTGAACCATCCAGGCCAAATCAGTGCTGGATATGCACCTGTGCTGGATTGTCACACGGCTCACATTGCTTGCAAGTTTGCTGAGCTGAAGGAGAAAATAGATCGTCGATCTGGAAAAAAGCTGGAAGATGGTCCCAAGTTCTTGAAATCTGGTGATGCTGCCATTGTTGATATGGTTCCTGGCAAGCCTATGTGTGTTGAGAGCTTCTCTGACTATCCTCCTCTGGGCCGTTTTGCTGTTCGTGACATGAGACAGACGGTTGCTGTGGGTGTCATCAAAGCAGTGGACAAGAAGGCAGCTGGAGCTGGCAAGGTCACCAAGTCTGCCCAGAAAGCTCAGAAGGCTAAATGAATATTATCCCCAATACCTGCCACCCCAGTCTTAATCAGTGGTGGAAGAACGGTCTCAGAACTGTTTGTGTCAATTGGCCATTTAAGTTTAATAGTAAAAGACTGGTTAATGATAACAATGCATCGTAAAACCTTCAGAAGGAAAGGAGAATGTTTTGTGGACCATGTTTTTTTTGTGTGTGTGTGGCAGTTTTAAGTTATTAGTTTTTAAAATCAGTACTTTTTAATGGAAACAACTTGACCAAAAATCTGTCACAGAATTTTGAGACCCATTAAAACAAAAGTTTAATGAGAAACCTGTGTCTTCTTTTGGTCAACACTGTAACCTTTTGTATAGTACTATTCAGGTAAAATTAAGTGTTGCACAGACCCTATTTCTAATGTTAAAATATGCTGAAACAAATTTGGGTTAACATTTTTTTCATGGGTGGGAACTTGAGCATTTTCACCTTTCCTGAGGGAAAGAAACTCTTAGTAGTAAAAAGCTATGGGGAAAAGGGGTCTGTTGGTGCAACACAGAACAGGTAAGCAAAGAGTAACACCAAGGTAGTTACAAAACAGGCTAAATTCTGTAATACCAAAGTCTATTATGTTGCATATAAGACTTGTATTATGTCACATGCAGTAAACTTGTTATATTGTCAAAAAAAAAAAAAAAAAAAAAAAAAAAAAAAAAAAAAAAAAGATTCTCTCTCTCCCTCCCACTTTGTCCCTCCCCACCTCCACCCCCACCCCACTTCTACTTCCGTGTGTGCATGTGCTCTCTCTCTCTCTAAAAAAAAAAGAAAAAGAAAAAGAAT
Source organism: Zalophus californianus (assembly GCF_009762305.2). Classification (NCBI taxonomy): domain Eukaryota; kingdom Metazoa; phylum Chordata; class Mammalia; order Carnivora; family Otariidae; genus Zalophus; species Zalophus californianus. Next base: position 150,545,798 of record NC_045597.1, read on the forward strand.
TCCTAACGCTTCAAAAGCTTTCAAATTGGCTTTCAAATCTCTTACGAGTTTATCAAGTATGCGCCTTCTATTAACCAAAGAAATCACAAGGCCAGCCCATATTCAAAGGTTAGGGAAATACTCTTCTCCTTAGTGGAAGAAACAACAAAATACTGTGGCCAAATACTTTAAGGCACGAGAGGGAAATAAGGGCTGAATCAATCTATTAGAGTCTTTCCCAAAATCTACCCAACATCATCTATTGGCATATCATTTTCTACCCCTAGCTATAAGAAAGGAAGAAAGTAAAATCTTTCTGCTGGACCCATGGCTGTCTAAAATAAAAGCAGAGTTCTGCTAGTAGAAGTAGAGATGGAGAAGGGATCTGGAGGCATTCTCACCACATTAAGTATCTCCCAAAGTTACATGAATTTTTCTGAGCCTGTGTTCTTAACCCTTAAATAAATATTACCCCAAAGTAACATCTGCTGTCATTCTATTTTGCCAAATAGGTGCTTAATAAGTTTAAACATCCTTTCTCCAAAATAACTTACTGAAATCCCTTGATATGCCCAGCACTGTGAGACGCTAGAGAGCCTTCCCCACTAAGGGATTACAATTGGTGAATAAGATGGGCTGGTAAAGAGCTAGGATATCATGTGGTAATTACACATGCAAACACAGGGCACTAAGGGAGCTCAGACAAGGGGCAGGATCAACCTTCAAAGCTCATTCCTGACTCTTTCTGGTAGAGGATTTTAAGAATGTAATTACAAGGGGCGCCTGGGTGGCTCAGGTGGTTACACAACTGCCTTCGGCTCAGGTCATGATCCTGAGTCCCGGGATCGAGTCCCACATCGGGCTCCCTCCTTAGCAGGGAGTCTGCTTCTCCCTCTGACCCTCCCCCCTCTTGTGCTCTCTCTCTCTCTCTCTCATTCTCTCTCTCAAATAAATAAAATCTTAAAAAAAAAAAGAATGTAGTTACCAATTCAGCATTTACTCATTTAACCTGTGCCAGTTTCTGTTCTAGATACTGAGATACAGTACTAAAGATGACTGCCCTGGAAAACAATATCATGAAGCCATTACTGCTATATATAAATACAGAGTGACTTGGCAGGGAGTGCTGGAGGGAGTATCATGGAAATGTGTTGGGGTGGTCAAGGAAGGCATATTTAGGGAGGTGGGTGACTTTGACGAGAACTAAATAATGGGAAGAAGCCAGGTATGTGAAGATATGCCTCTCAGGTCTAGAGAATAGTCAGTTCAACAGTCCTGAGTTGGAAACTATGAAGAGAAAGAGGGTCAATGTGACTAATGTGCAGTGTGAGAGAAAAAGAGCTATGGGGCATGAGAATGGATAAGTGGGCAAGCATGTACTTGTAGGTTGTGATAAATGGTTGAATTTTTGTACTAAATGCACTGAGAAGTCAGAAGATTTTAAAGCAGAAATAGGATAGCATATGATTTATGGTTTTTGAAAGATCACTGTTATGTAAAAAAAAATAGATTGTAGGCAAATAGGGTTAAAGGAGGAGGAAAATAAAATTAGGAACTAAGAGCTTACCACATTCACAAACTGAAAGGGAATTATGTTCCTTTTGTTTTCATAACATTAAGTAGTAGTAATGCTGAGCAGAGAGTAGCACCTCAGTCCATGCAGTATATTTCCTCTCTTCCATTCATTCATTCATTCATTCATTCTGCAAACCTTTTTTCTAAGTCCCTTTTATGTTGTAGGCACTGATCCTAATCAGCAGAGCGTAAGATTATCCCCAGTGCTTTCCACAATTCCTGATTCCAGGAAATGCTAATGGAAGAACCACTGAAGAATTCCTAACATCCTATCTCACTCAGGCTATCTTGAACAGCAAGGATTAAATATTGTAAATCAGATACCTTCTGGTTCTCATATTCTATGATTCTGTGATAGTTCTATATTATTTTAGAAATTTTTAAGAAATTGCTTTGAGGAAGTAAGATTCAGAGAGAAATATGGATACACAAATATGGGGACACATTTTATTCATTATACTAAAAAAAAGAACTTTTTATTATGGACGAATGATAAAGATTCTAGGAATTTTTTCCAAGATATTTTTACATTGTTCCTCAGAGACTTTATCTGTGCTAGTGTCCCTAGAATGCTCAAATCCATGTTGTCGGTCCAATCTTTAGTGTAGAATCATTCCATAAATTTTAAATTGAAAAAAATGCAATTTGGCTTTACAACCATATATATGATCTATTTGAAATTTGTAAAGGGGTTGTGACATTATTGCTTATTCTTGTTGTATTCTCAGGAAAAGAAAATATGGTCACTTAAAGCTCCTAATCCCCACACCTCAAGCACACAACAATTAGCAATTAGATCACTGATGAAAACAAATGCTATTCCAATTTAAACTGAGTATCACTACAGTGAGAAATGTTAACTTCTAATGACCTGCTAGCATTAATGAGTTTTTAGTAAATCTAAATATATTTAAAGACTGGAAGGAAGCTATTACTGCATCAAGAAGTAAAATTCCATCAACACATTTTGTGCTTCAATAAATTTCATAAAACGTGGAAACATCGTGAAGCATTTTGAATTGTGAAAACATTAGTCAGTGGAGGCACACTAGTCTATCTTTCTAATGAACAAGATGACTGAGCCCTAGAACAGACACAAGTGCTTATAAACCTCCTGGATCTCTAGGGCCCACCCAAAATCTGGTAAGTCCAGCCTATAACATTGCCTAAATAGAGAAGAATGTTTTAAAATGGGTCCCTAGAGGATGACTCTGTGTTTAACTACAGACTCACCATCTTAGCAACACCAGGTGCAGGAGCTCACCAGCACAAACCACAACAGCATACGCCCAGATGGTTCGGACCTTCAAACCAAGACATTCACGGTCACACTAGAACATATCCATGTGGTATAACTCAAGAGTCAGCTAAAATGTTTGCAAAGACAAAAACAGATCTAATAAATAAAATATTTATATTTAATAAATAAAGCCAGGATGATTGAAACTACCAAATGTTGGCAAAATTTCTTCAGAATCAAAGAATAAAGGTAAGTTTGACTGCCTACACATCCTGATAGAGGAAAAGGCCCTTAAAGAACAGACCAAGTTAGAATTAATGAGAATCTAATGAAATCTGGCTGCTGGTGCCTAGCAATGGGATAGAGGGAGGATAGAGGGAGGAAAATAGTGACAGGGTAAGGGCTACACACAAAGATAAGCCAGGAATAAAAAGTTGGGATAAGCTAACTAAACACAGTAGCCACCCTATCTCAAAGGTCTCAAGAACATGTGGTATGGGCTATGCTCACATATGTCCCAGATTGTTTAATGATCTTAATAATGAGTTCCCAACTGTAGCCTTCACTTTATAGTGTAACCAAATACAAGAAAATAAAACATCAAAGGTAAGAATAGGTAGTCAATAAGTAGAAGCCATTTCCCTGATTTATTTAGCAAACTGAGCCACTTATAACAAATTAGCAAGGCATCAGTAATTTATTTTTGGAATTCATTAACACTGAACTATTTTCATGCTGTGAAATTGTTACCCTGGGATGAGATGCTTTCTCTAATAACTGCAGCTAATTTCTTAAAATAATAAACTATTCCTTTTGGTCATTAGGTTTGTCTAGTTTAAGTGCAAGTTTATTAAAATTGGCTTCAAAGGTAAGTCATTAAGCAGGGAAATTTGGTGCTTGCTGTTTTCAAAGACTTTTAAAAATTACTTATTTCTGAAATGCATCTAAAGCAATAACACTCCTTTAAAACAAACAAATGGTCTGAGACTCAAATTTGGCTGGATCTCTTGGGATGGCACTGTGATTTAGATCAGAAATGAGTTAGGAGGGTAGGATACCTCCTAACCCTGTGTTCCATGAACAGCATCTAACTGACATGGAGAATTCAGCTTAGTATTAGAGCTGCACAGGCTCCTGGGCTGTATAGAAGCGGGAATCATGGAGAACATCTCTGACTTATGGCTATGGTTTCCACCTAATGCTACAAACTTAAAATAAAAACCCATTGCTCCTATTAAATGAAAGAAATTAGGGGTGCCTGAGTGACTCGGTTGAGTATCTGCCTTCGGCTCAGGTCATGATCCCAGGGTCCTGGGAACAAGCCCGGCGTTGTGCTCCCTGTTCAGCTTGTCCCTCTGCCCCTCCCCCTGCTCATGCTTTCTCTCTCTCTCTCAAATAAATAAATAAAAATCTTAAAAAAACTAATTTGCGGGGCGCCTGGCTGGCTCAGTCGTTAAGTGTCTGTCTTCGGCTCAGGTCATGATCCCAGAGTTCTGGGATCGAGCCCCGCATTGGGCTCCCTGCTCCATGGGAAGCCTGCTTCTCCCTCTCCCACTCCCCCTGCTTGTGTTCACTCTTTCGCTGTGTCTCTCTCTGTCAAATAAATAAATAAAATCTTAAAAAAAAAAAACTAATTTGCTAGTTCCTTAGGTAAAGGCTGATTGTAGTCACCCTGTAGAACCAGTTTGAGCAAGGTAATAATATGAACAAAATAGCAATCTAATGTCTCAGATCTGGTGATGTGCAAAGTGTAATGTATTCTCCATTCGTTTTTAGGAATAGGAACTAATTATCTGATATATTACATATAATCTTCTCAGAGGACATCCACCACAGTTCTTCCACTAGTATAAAGAACAAAGTTGTTAGTCCTGAAAAGATGAATTTATAAAGCCTTTTTAGGTACACTCATTAAGTGTCTTATTTCTGGACTATAAAAAAAATTAAAACTTGCTTTTAAAAGGACTTAGATCACAGTAGCTCATTCTACATGCTAAAATCATTTAATTTGTTGCTTTTGATGTTGCTAATTGGCCACTAGTTCTTTTGATTTAAATGGATATGTTTTCCCCACATCAGTTATGCATCTTACTATCACTACTAAGTTTGACATCATATTGAAATAGTGTTCCCAGTAGGTAACCAGTCTATGTAAGTTATTAATGTTTAGCTGAGAGACTAGTTTACCCTTTATTAAAACATCTCTTTGCCATATTAATACATGATAATGTTCCTTTATTCCCACTATTTTAAAAATAATTTGAGCAAATTTAATATTGAAATGTACAGAACTATTTTCACCTTTATGTATCCAGTTATAAAATATCTTAAAATTTTAGACATTGAACTTAATTTAACAACTCAAAATTCCACATAAACCTAGAAAAGAAAACTATGGGATGTAAAAAACCACCAGTGCAATCCAAAGAACAGACATCTTTACAACTCTGTTGATAGATCTTGGATTCAACCAGAACAACTGGGAATATGTATACAGCATTCAAGAAATACTTCCTTAAAAATGTCACACTGACTTTGACCTTATCCTCTACAGGGGCAGTTATGTCTCCTGTGCCCCTAATTGTCCCAAACTTTCACATTCATATCAAATGACTATCTGTCACTTTTCCCTAACTCTTAAAGCAAAATCAGACAACATTTCCCTACCTCTCGCAGTAAAGAATATGCCTTCCACCTTCCTCTGACTTTATAGGACAAATGTGCTTTCACATCCCCTGATCTAAAGAAACAAATCATCTACTTATTACCAGTAGAAATAGCTTCCCTCCATCCATCACTCCCAGCCTGCAAACAGCTTGGATCCAGCCTTACAGCAGAGTGGAAGAACGAAGGGGTAAGACAGAATAAGAATTTACTGGGGCTCCTGGGTGGCTCAGTTGGTTAAGCATCTGCCTTCAGCTCAGGTCATGATCTCCAGGGTCCTGGGATCAAGCCTCACATCAGGCTCCCTGCTAGGCAGGGAGTCAGCTTCTCCCTCTGCCCCTCTACTCCCCCTTCTGCTCTCTCTCGTGCTCTCTCTCTGTCTCTCAAAAAAATAAATAAAATCTAAAAAAAAAAAAAAGAATTTACTGCAGTTGTATTACGAGTCAGAGGCACAGCAATCACACTTACCACACGGCCCACGGTACAAAGAATCATTTGAAGGACCACCAATTTAGTAACCCTGCTTGGAAGCCTTGTTCAGCATCTTCTCTTTGGATTTAGTTTGGTGATGAATTATCCAGTCACCTGGGCAGCTTAAGTAGCTACTCTGAGAGTACTGTCATCATCAGGCAAGGGTAATTAATCAAAGAGATGCCACATCTATCTGTAAAAGAAAAAAGCTGTATACTAGTTACATCCAGATTGCCATAGTCAATCTTTGCCAAGTCATATCTTACTACTCCTAATCATAGCACAGAATTCTGCTGACAAATGAAAAACTTTACTGTAAGAACAAACAGACTGAAATAAGTTCATTGCTAATTTGCCTCTAATTAGCAATGCCAATTTAACATAGTATGTGTGCCCCTGGAACTCATAGTCTTCCATCTTTCTGACACTATTTCAAAATCTTCAAATCCTTTTTATAGAAAAACACAAAAAGAAGCTGATTCCAGCTGTGCCTTCATTCCATATGTCTAAAGATACTATAATTGTCCAGCCTTGGGCCTGGCAACATCTGTATTTATTCTTTAGTCCAACACTTTTTTAAAAATTAACTGTAAACTGAAAGAAAACTAATAACTAATGGGACCAGACCATGTCCCATTTCATAGTAGCTGCAAATTTTCCTATTTTAAGGGTTCTGACACATTCCTGTTAACTCATTTCTTAATCAGCTCAATTACTGGCTAGAACTACAGGGACCTGTCTTTCTGCCTTCTAACTAACATCTCTACTTAAATTTTACAAGACTCTCATTTCTTCCCTTAGAGAGAATGTGAGTCATTGTCAAAGCACTATCTGTATAATGCCTGATGGCTGATGGGATGGGTTCATGATTTGAGGAATGCTGTTTATAACAGAGAGATTTAAAGTTGGATTCTCCTGGACAACAGTGATACAAACAAACTCTTCCTTAATCAACAAAAAAGATTAGTCATAAAGTGATAACTGGGTTTTTCAGTAACTACTTCTTACCCTTCCATTCTTGTAAATTCTCTTTGATCTACTATTCCTAGAATGTCAAAAGAAATAAACTTTCAAGTGCCTTTACTTTATGCGAAAATTCACTCAATATTTCTCAGTTACAGTGGCAAGACATGCTTTTCAAGGCATGCAGGCCCTTCATACAACAATAGCTCCCAATTGCCTTCCTGCTGTTAAGTCCTTAAAAAACATTCTGTTCACTTAATTGTCACCCCTTCTCAGCCACATTTTTCATGCTTCCCATCCTTGGTAGGCATTTTCCTCTATTCAACTGTATTAATCAGACTAAATCAGGCCTCCCCTTGGGCACATCTCCTAATTACAAGTTACCATGACAACCAATCCTCTATAATTACCAACAAGTCATTATTGTGGTTTCTTTTCAAAGATCTACCCTTCCTGCAGAAGAGTTAAGTTGTTCCTAGATAAGGCTGATCTTAACCTAGGTAGAGTAGATAATGTGCTATGAGAGAGTAAGACATGATCTAAGGAATATCAGGAAGATTCTAGAAAAAAAAAATCCCTTTAAAATTCTTCATACAAAGCTTCCTTCCTTTTTAAAAATATGAATATTCTGGGAGAGTTATGCTATGGGCTGAATGTTTGTGTCCGTTCCAAAATTCACATGTTGAAAATCCTAATCCCCAATGTGATGATATTTGGAGATGGAGCCACTGGGAGGTAATTAGGTCATGAGAGGTGGAGCCCTCATGATGGGATTAGTGCCCTTTTAAGAAGAGACACAGACAGGTTGGTTCCTCTCTCTGGTCTCTACAGGCGAAGATACAATGAGAAGATGACCTTCTGCAAACAGGAAAAGGACCTTCCCTAAGAACCTGCCCCTGCTGGCATGCTGATCTAGAACTTTTAGAAATAAACGTTTAAGCCACCCAGCCTATGGTATTCTGTTATAACAACCCAGACTAACCTAGATGGGTTAACTCAGCAAACTATTCACATGATGGAGTCAGAGATTTATAAAATACTTTCACCTCCAAATGCTTATTAAGACACAAAGTATGAGAGGCAGGATGGAGTAGGAAAAAGGTATGTAATAAAATGAAGCACAGCTCACTGAAGGCTAATTCTACCTAATTAAAAATTGTTCCTGTCCCAGGGAGTCACATTTTGCTCAAGGAAAAATAAATATTCTAAACTAGACTGAACAATAACTAGTCTTGATTTACACATTTTATTTTAGTTCATTTTAGGTTTGTCTTTTCATGAGATGGTTTATAGCAGCTCCAGAATTTGTGTTATTTTCTTAGAGTACAATGCTCATTATTGGAATTTTCACAAAGCTCTTTACATAAAAAAAGATACCAGAGAAATATCTGAGTCACTAGAAGCATAATCTTCTAAAAGAATTTCAAAGTCAATAAAATTACTTACAGATGATGCTACAAGAATAATTTAATTTAAATAAAAGATGAGAGACAGTCAAAAAGTGCCAGATTTTGAGAAGTTCTGTGTCATACTTCATTGCACACTTTTTAATGTCATTTAAAAATTTTTTTCACACTTATCATGATCCTCTGAACAAGGATGATTTTTACATTATGAATTAATGAAATAAATGAAATAAAATTTATAAAGAAAAGCATAGTGTAGATATATGCTAGAAAGCAATGAAAGAATTTTCATCTATTAATAATTTACCAAGGTCACATCGCAATTTGTAGGCCAAATTTTAATCTCTCATTTTCCATTTTTAAAAACCACCCCTATGCATGTACTTGGAATCCATAACATAGAAATTATAAGCTTCAATAAATTCCATGAACTCAGGGCACCTGGGTGGCTTAGTTGGTTAAGCACATGACTTCCGCTAGGGTCAAGATCTCAGACTCCTGGGATTGAGCCCTGTTCCGGGCTCCCAGCTCAGCAGGATTCTTCTCATCCCTCTCCCTCTCCTCCCCCCAACACATGCTTGTTCTTTCTCTCTCAAATAAATAAATAAAATCTTAAAAATTAAATAAACTCCATAAGCTCTCCTTTTGGTCTTCATCTTAGAAATGCCAGCTACAACTTGGAATTTTTTTATCGCCACTACGTAATTTTAGTTAACAGTCTTAGGAAAACATAGCTGACAGTTCACATTTCCACATGAAATTTGGAAAAAAGATAGCACAGAAAGCCATTCTTAAGAAGCTACTGGCTAATTTCACAATTTCGCATGAAAAGTGGTAGCTACATTTTTTTGTTGGTATTTAGAATATACCATTTATAAAGAATGTATATAAAGTGCTAGATAAGAATCAAAATATTTGAGGGAGAGTAGAAACCAAGATGCCTTTATTCAGAATATAGAAAACCTTATTACCCTTGGTCCTAATTTCTCAGTATTAGTTTTGCTAAACTTTTATAAAGTTTAAGCAATTTATAGATATTTTCTTAATGGTAAATGTACTAGATGAAAAAGCTGAAGCGTATGACCTCAAATTATTATCTCAAACTCCCATTTCCAGTTTGTTCTTTCTAAAATTTTCTTTCCTTGATTGAGTATCCCCTATGGTACACACAGTCAGTTTGGAAAGCACTAGTATAAAGAAATGGGCTTTGAAGATACTTCCAATCCTGGCTCTGCTGCTTTTGAGCATGAGCAAGTTAATTATTTCAGATGTAGTCCCTCCATGGGGCTAAAAATTCCTGTCATAAAAGTATTGTTAAGAATAAGTAAGATGGGGCGCCTGAGTGGCTCAGTCATTAAGCGTCTGCCTTCAGCTCAGGTCATGATCCCAGGGTCCTGGGATGGAGCCCTGCTTCTGGCTCCCTGCTCAGCGGGAAGCCCGCTTCTCCCTCTCCCACTCCCCCCGCTTGTGTTCCCTCTCTCACTGTGTCTCTCTCTGTCAAATAAATAAATAAATAATCTTTAAAAAAAAAAAAAGAATAAGTAAGATAACTTTTTGAGGAACCTCCCTACTGTTTTCCACAGTTGTACCAGTTTGCATTCCCACCAATAGTGTAGGAAGGTTCCTCTTTCCCCACATTCTTGTCAACACCTATTGTTTCTTGTGTTGTTGGTTTCAGCCATTCTGACAGGTGTGAGATGACATCTCATTGTAGTTTTGACTTGTATTTCTCTGATGATCAGCGATGTTGAGCATCTTTACATGCGTCTTTGGCCATTGGTATGTCTTCTTTGGAGAAATGTTTGTTCATGTCTTCTGTCCATTTTTTAACTGGATTATTCATATTTTGGGTGTTGAGTTGTACAAATTCTTTATATATTTTGGATACTAACCCTTTATCAGTTATGTCATTTGCAAATATCTTCTCCCATTCCATAGGTTACCTGTTAGTTTTATTGATTGTTTCCTTTGCTGTGCAGAAGATTTTTATTTTGATGAAGTACCAAGAGTTTATTTTTGCTTTTATTTCCCTTGCCTCAGGAGGGAATTTAAATAAAAACTTTAAAAAAAATAATAATAAGATAATTATGTAAGTGTTCTTCTCATAGATCCTGGTGTATAAAAGACAATCACTAAACAGTTTTCTTCCTTTTTTTTAAGATTTATTTATTTATTTGAGAGAGCGAGAATGAGAGAGAGAGAGCACATGAGAGGGGGTAGGGTCAGAGGGAGAAGCAGGCTCCTTGCTGAGCAGGGAGCCTGATGTGGGACTCGATCCCAGGACTCCAGGATCATGACCTGAGCCGAAGGCAGTCGCTTAACCAACTGAGCCACCCAGGCGCCCTTTCTTCCTTTTTAATTCAATTATTCAACAAACCTTTATTGACCAGTTATAAATACTGGTGCTGGATGCTGGGGATACAAAGACAGCTAAGACTCCATGTTCCATTCAAGCCCGTGGTTTAACAGGGGACAAGGATATATAAACAAATATTAGCAATAGAGTAGGAATATTTCAATACTAGAGACTTATTTATCCATTCAACTAGTTATTTTGTGAGCTATACATCAGGCATTCTACTTGGTACTGGAAATCCAAAGGTAAAATTTAATCCCATCTGGGAAGGCTATCAATTGTTGATTCTATTTCTTTACTATCTAGAAGGATTCATATTTTCTCTTTCATGCATGTCAGTTTTGTTAGCTTGAGTTTTTAAGGAACTTGTTTATCTAAATTCCTTAATGTGTTAGCCTAAATTAGCTTATATTTCCTTCCCATCATTTTAATGTCTGTAAGATCAGTGGTGATGTCCCCCTCTTTCATTTCAATATTGGACATTTGTGCCTTCTTTCTCTTTTCCTTGATTAATCACACAGAAGGTTTATCCATTTTATTAATCTTTTATAAAAATTGAACTTTGGCTTTTTAATTTGCTCTATTCCTTTTTTTCTATTTTATTAATTTCTACTCTTATCCTCATTATGTCTTTTATTTTACTTTCTTTGAATTTAATTTGCTGTTTAATGATTTTAAGATGAATCATTGACTTAAGCCCTTCTTCTATAATAAATTTACTCAAGACTATGAGTTCACCTCTGAGGAGGACTTTAGCTGCATTCCACAAATTTTAATATGTTACGTTTTCATTAGCATTCAGTTTGAAATGTTTTCTAATCTCTATGGCAATTCTTCTCTAAACCCATGTATTATTCACAATGGCATTTATTAATTTCCAAATCCTTGGAAATTTTCTAGTTGACATTTAGTCATTGATTTCTAGGAAAATTAAACTGTGTTCAATGAACATATTCTGATGTTGAACATCTCTTCTTTCTTACATTATTTTCAATTAATTATGTAGTTTTTATTATTTCATTTTCTTCCTATTAGCTATTTAGTTACACATTCTCTTTACTATTAAAGTGTACTCTACAACTACAATATGCGTCCTTGATTCCTTTAAGTCTAACAGTATTTTTACCATTTTTAGACAATGTGTGGACTTTAGAATAATTGTACTCCATTACCCCTTGCTCATATTTTGTGCTCTTTTTGTTACATGTTTTAAAACCAGTGGGATAGTAGCATTGATTAATACAATCAATAGCATTTGGATGCATCAATATGTTTACTCTTTCCATGGATTTTCATTCCTTTTTGCATTTTTATGCTTCTAGGTAGAATTATTTTCCTTCTGTATGAAGTACTTCATTACTACTTCTTTTAGTACAGATCTTCTGAAGATAAATTATTTCAGTCTTTGTTTACCTAAAAATATTTGTTCATCCTTTTTGAAGGATATTATTTTGTAGACTGATGTGTGTGTGTGTGTGTGTATATATATATATTACATAATTTTTTGCATTGAGTTGTAATTATAGTATCTTCTGTCCTCCATTCTTTCCGTTGAACAGTCAACTATAAGATACTGTGGCTCATTTGGCAATAAAAGCTCTTCTAGTCTGATTTAATGATTTTTTTTGCTATGATCTTTCAGCACTTTTACTATGATCTGCTTAGATGTTTTTTTCCTCCATTTTATCCTGCTCAGAGTTCACAGTACTTCTTGAATATATAGCTCGACTTCTTTAATACATTTTAGAAATTTCTCAGCCATTATCTCCTCAAATATTGGGTCTGCCCCATTCTCTTTCTTCTTACAGAACTCCAATTACACACATGTCAGATCTCTGCACATTATCTCATATGTCTCTTACATTCTTTTCTACATTTTCTATTCTTTTGTTTCTGTGATTCTGTCTGAACATTTTCTTATTCTCCATATACCAAATTCCTAATTCTCTATAGTTGCACCAAATGCTAGTAAGCTCCCCATTGAGTTCTTAGTTTCAGATATTTATTTTGAGTTCCAGAATTTCTATTTGATTTTTTTCTACAATTGATAGTTCTCTGCCAAAATTCTTCTTTCTTGACTATTAATCATAGTTATTTTAAAGTCTGGGAAACACCAGTATCTGAACCTCCTGATAATGTATTTCTATCATCCTTGATTTAGGTCAGTTCTTTTATTTCTGTATGAATGAATTAGGTTTTTATTGGGTAAAAGACCCCGAAGACTGTAAAAATAATTTGAAGATCTGGATGATATTACCTTTCTCCAAAGAATCTACTTTTGCTTTTGTCAAGCACAAAGGCCAAGAGAAGTTTGCTTTAATCAAATCAGAGATCAAGATGATTTGAAACTGGCCTTCAGTTCCCAGCCTTCAGGGTTAGTCTAATTCTGGTTTACCCTTATTCTAGGAAGCAGCCCTTTGAGAGTCCCAACTGAAAAGGAAGCCTATTTAAATGGAGTCTACTTCCTTGACAAATCCTCAACTCCAATTTTTATTCCTGCAGCTCCATATCACTCAAAGAAGCTTTCCTCAGCTTCTCAGTCTTCCACCCCTGGTTTCACTTTTGAAATCTACAATTTCCTTGAAGGTGAAAGTATCTCCAAATGCTGGGCTCATTTTGTTAGTTTCCCTCTTTTTTCAGACCTTGGCTTAGAAATACTAGGTAGCTAACTGATACCTTCATATGGCATGTTCTTTTCTTCTTAAAATTTTATCCAGACTTTATAATCATCCTTAATAGAACTGGTTTTAAGTAACCTAGTCAACCTCATGCACATTAATGGAAACTCTCTGACCCATGCTCTTAATTTTTTTAATCTATTGGCTTTTGACTGCTCTTTTCCTTCTACATTGCGTCACTTAAATTTTCAACCTTAAAAAACATTTTTAGCCAGACTATTAGTGCATCCATACTAGGCTCAGGTAGCTCAGAAAGTCTATCTCAGGAATACAATCTGAAAAAAAGAAAAACCACAATCCAGCAAAAATACTCTAGCATCTAAGATATCTGTAAATGTTGATATATCCTCAAATTATCTCCCCTAATTTTTACTTTCTTAGCATATCCACCATTGTGGGAATTCTGGGTGATTCACCTGTTATTGGACTCCAGTGCTCTGAGGTTATGATGCCTGACAGACACCACAGCTACCAGTTACTAGCTCCAGTAGGGACGTGATACAACCCAGAAAGCATATATTTCCACTTGAACTATTCCACAATTTACCCAAAAAAAATCATTAACACTAGAATGAGTAGTATGTTTCCTTTAATGGTCAACAACCATTGTTCAAGGGAAACAGAAAAAGAGCCCTAGAAATACATGATACAAGCATAAAGTAAGGGTCATTAGAAAGAAAACTTACAACTGGAGAAAGCATCAGATTGCACAAGACACCAAGAGTGCTTATAATCCCATAGAACAGAGTAACTGAACTGGGCACAGCTAGATTCATCCTATAAAGTAAAGAACCCTGCCCTTGTAGCATTGTCAAGTGGTATGGTTGCAAGATAAACTCCAAGTGTACTGTGTAACAATGGGAGCTTCCCGGCTGAAAGAATGGTTAAAAATAAGGGGAGCATCCGGAGCTCAGTTAAGGTGTTAATTATTAGCAACATAGCAGGTGTTAGTGAGAAATTCTTGTTATCCTCACGTTGAACAAGCATGTTCCTGCTGAGCCAAGTTTTTGCAAAGCCATCAAAAAGGAGAAGAGAGAGAGAGCCACCACGGCAATTTCCAGGGCAAGCCAAGAAGCAAGATTTATCTCTTCTCAGTTTTAGCCCTAGCTAGCCCTACCATTATGTGTGTTGTTTAGACACTTGGCTCCCATCAGTCTCAGTCTCCTCTTCAGTACACTGGAGATAATAGAGGTGAGACTGGATAAATTCAATGCCAGCTCTGGTATTAGGACACTGTTTTCTAATTATGCACAAAGTGTTTCCAAGCTCAAGTTTTGCATAACACAATTTTTCTTTCTCTAATCCACTTAGATCAGTGGGCTCTCAGTCTTGGATGCACATCAGAATCACTAAGATGTACTTGTTTTTCATTTTTATTACAAACTATGTCAAACATATGTAAGTAATCAGAAGAGTACATTAAGGCTCATGTACCCATTATGTGATTGCAACAATTATCAATATTTGGCCATTCTTATTTTATCCATATCTTCTGCCACTCCCCAATCCATCCCCAATTATCATTATTCTTAATAGTTATAAGGTATAATTTACATACATTGAAGTACAAAAATCTTGGAAGTACAACTTTGATAAATGAGTACAACTATATAATTCACATCCCTACCACAAAACAGAATATTTCCACCTGCCCAGAAAGTTCCCACATTTGGAACTGCTTTAGAACTTCATATAAATGGAAACATAGAGTTTGTATTATTTTGTCCAGCTCTGTTTGCTTAACATAAAAACATGGAATTAATGTTTTTTTAAGATATATTCCAATGTATTATATTTTTGGAAACAACATTATTTCACAAATAAAATGAAGAAATCGTAGGCTCCATCTCTGAGATAACATCTCAGACACTAATAGAAGTTGACTATGTTGAGAAATATCCAAGGCCATCAAAAAGCATATATCGCTAAAAATCTAAAAAATTAATTTTAGTGCATATTTCTGCCACCAATTATAATCTTATCCTTGCACTTCGCTTTAGTCTAAAATCAAGTTCTTCCCCCTGCTATATTCCACCAGAAAATGCACTCCTTGAGGGTCTTGGAAGATAATACCTATGTGGAAAAATTTCTATAATAAACATGATTGACCCAGCTCTGACCCATAGCCACATGACTAGGAAAATTGTTTTAAAAGTGGCTTAGACTGGATTACATATATCTTTTTTTTTAAAGATTTTATTTATTTATTTGAGAGAGAATGAGAGAGAGCACAAGAGGGAAGAGGGTCAGAGGGAAAAAGCAGAACCCCCGCTGAGCAGGGAGCCTGATGTGGGACTCAATCCCAGGACTCCAGCATCATGACCTGAGCCGAAGGCAGTCGCTTAACCAACTGAGCCACCCAGGCACCCTGGATTACATATACCTTAAAGGCCACTTGTGTATGGTGTAATTCAAATACAAGAAATAGCTATTAATTTGTTAATACAGCTTCTAAGGTATGGGAAATGTATCAATGATGCATGCAAGATCTTAACAATGTTCAGACAAGAGCCCATAGATAAATCATCACAAAAGCAAGAAAGATGGAGCTAAATTTATGTAAGTTGAAGAAACTGGAAGAATTATTTCCTTAAACTCAAAAGGGACAGAATTGTAATTGGCTTACCAGTTTCAACCCAAATATCTATTGAATATGTATTAATTTATACTGTTTGTGCTGGCCAAGTTCTTCCTAAGCAGGAAATGCATTTGAAAATTTGTTAATGGCTATACCTTAATAGGGTGTTTTAAGATAACACCTCCTTTTCAAGAAAATGCTTAATGTATTTCAACCACTATTAGGTTGTTGGCTTCAAGTAAGTGTTCAAAGTCTATCTCTGTAAAAGTTTTCTTATAAAATATTACTTAGTTAGAAGGTAAATAGTTGTAGGAAGTGCATGGTAAAAAGAAACTGCAAGGTTTTTCAATCCTTTGCCTTGAGCTGGGAAAGTGTAAGAATAAGAAGGAGGTGGAGGGAAATGTTTACATCACTCAAAACATAGCTACAGCTGTTTTGCATCAAAGGAAATGTTTTTAAAATGTGCTAAAAGCTAGTTCAAAATACCTAAAAAAGAGATTCACTAGCATTGAAAGGGACATCCACCTTCCTCAAAACTTAGTTTCCTAAACGATTATGTTACTTTGGCATTGTATTTATGTGATCATGATCCAACATTATAATCACAAAAGATAAGACTCTGCTTTTTAAAAATCCAAAAGCCTCCACAGCTCAGCAGCTGTGTATGATTAAGAATGTAAATAGGCTCAAGAGACTGATTCCATTTCCAGGTTCTCTGTTTATGAATCACCTACCCGGAGACATAATTTTAATGGAAACAGAATTTCTTTCTAAAGCAACAAATAAATTAACTTTCAGGAACCTCCCAGCAAGGCACTTCTTTACTAGTACTGTTGCACTGAACAAAAGCAGATTCCATTTTCTTTGCTTTAAGACATCTGTAACAGTTGACATGTCAGGAAATGAGGGTTTCTCTGTTTTTCATTTTCTAGGAAAAGAAAAATATTAAGGTGCCTTTTTCAGTCACAGCAACTTAAACTCCAGATCTTGTTATGGCAAATGAAAGATCTGTCACTGAGGATGGGTACAGCACTTAAAAAAAAAAAAAAAGATTTTATTTGTTTATTTATTAGAGAGAGTAAGAGACAGCATGAGAGGCTAGAGGGTCAGAGGGAGCCTGATGTGGGACTCAGTCCTAGGACTCCAGGACCTGAGCCAAAGGCAGTTGCTTAACCAACTGAGCCACCCAGGGGCCCCTGGGTACAGTACTTGTGATGGTGAAACTAGAATATATTACTTAAGGCTGTTCAAGCCAAGAATGGGTTGGCTGCTTCTATTAACCTGGCCCATTAAACTGTTAATCTTGACCCCGATTGATGTGCTTGATTTACAGTTCAAGATGAAATCCACTCAAAAGACTGTGCTGTAAAAAATTTAGCCAATTATTTAGCCCAAGGGACCCGCTTCAAGTCTGAAAGCCATTATTCTTTCTGAGTAAAGGACAATGGGAAGTGAATACAAATCTAAGAAAAAATAATACTAAGTTATCTGAAATAAGAGGCTATACCTGACGCTGAAGCTAAAGGTAATTCAACCTCATTGACATTAATATCCTGCTCACTGTACTATAAATTATAGTGCTTGGACATATGCAATTTTGCTTTTTGCCTCTTCAACAGTGTGATGTTGAAAGTGCATCGATAGCATTGCTATGGAAACAGACTTGGCATACAACAATTAAATCAGACTTTTAAAAACATCCGTGTCTATCAAAACATCAAGTTATATACCTTAAATATATACAATTTTTGTAAATTATATCCCAATAAAGCCATTTTTAAAAAAATTTCTGTGACTCCTAATTCTTGATTCTGGTTTGAAGAACACAGGATATAAATTAGAAAAAGAAAAACAATCCAGAAAATAAAACTCAGTGAACATGGTGACCTTGAATAGTCATTCTTCAATTGTAATATAATATAAACGTATCAAATCAACATTTTTACAGCTTAAGCTTACACAATATTACATGTCAATTAAATCTCATACAAATTTTTTTCGAAAATAAATTGGGATATAATAAAAAAAACTTTTTTAATTTTATTTTGTTATGTTAATCACCATACATTACATCATTAGTTTTTGATGTAGTGTTCCATGATTCATTGTTTGCGTATAACACCCAGTGCTCCAATCAATACTTGCCCTCTTTAATACCCATCACCAGGCTAACCCATCCCCCCATCCCCTCCCCTCTAGAACCCTCAGTTTGTTTCTCAGAGTCCACAGTCTCTCATGGTTCATCTCCCCCTCCAATTTCCCCCTTCATTTAAATACCATGATTCCTACATACTAATTTATCTTTTTGCCACTAGCCTTAAATACCCTTACATTTTATTGATTTTTATAAATCCACTCAGTGCTAGGACATATGCCCTCGTCAACCTGAAATGCAAGCCTAACTGCTCAATTAGCATTGTCCTACTCTGTAAGGAATTCAATGAAATGAGGAAATTATTTTTACTTCTCCTCAATACTTTCTCTGAGAAATCCTAGAAATAAGAGTTAGATCCTACTTCTAATTGGGAAGTGATGTGGGAAACCTTAAGAAATAACAAAAATTCAGATTGAAATTATGACTTAAATCCTTAAAAATTATTTATTCATCCTAAAAACAGAATTCTCTTAATGTAAAAAATAAAAACACAACCTTTACAACACCCCTTTATAAAACTAAATTTTATTTGTGACATAATTATTAGTGAATTATTTTTTCAAGTGGCTTTCATAAATGAAATTACTGAAGCTTTACTATTTATTTATGAAATCATGCAAGCAGACTAGAAAACCTAAAGAATGTCATACAAGTTTTCTATCTGCTTCCGAACCGCACTTTAATGAGAACTTTAAAATGGCAAGCAAAGTACTTAGAATTTGTTTGTTTTAGAATTATATAATTCAGGCTGAAAAAATAAAGAATTATATAATTCAGGCTGAAAAAGTAATTATATAATTCAGGGTGGAAAAAATAAAAAATAAAAATATATCAATATCAGGCATTAAGTAGAAAAAAGCAATGTGAATACTTCCTTCTTCACTTAGAAGTATATTTTATTCTGATCCAGCAGAAAGATGAGATACATAAAATACTCTCAGAACAAAGCAACAGCCAACAACATTTTTAAAACATCCACATTTGCCCCAACAAAAAGCATCATTCATTCCCATGTACCTAAGACTGTGGTGTCAAGACCAAAAGATGTATGACTTGAGAATCAAACAAATACTAAAACCAGAAGTAGAAAAATTTAACTTAGTTTTATAAAATAGTATTATGCAAAAAACCAAGAGCTACTGAAACATTTCCATCAGTGACTCTAAAAGCTAGACAAAAATAACATGGAATTTATTTTTCGAACATGAGTTTCTCCACATAAACTTTGAACTTGGTTTTACTTTGTGAGGAAAACACTATCTAGATAATTATTTCTGTTACACTTAATATATACATTAAATTATTCCTGTTTTATTCAACATATACTAGAGCTATCCCTTAGCTATCTGAGTTAGCCATTAATAAAGGCCAAATCACCAATATTAATTACCAATACAGCACTATAATTATACATCTGCATAACTTTTCACTTAAACTTTGCTTCTTAATCTAGAAGCTAAATATCTATGAATCTGAATGATGATTAAATATAAAGACAAATTCAAGGAGACTTTTTATGTTTATGTAACAAAACAAAATTATGTGAATTACATGTAATTGCATAAATTTTAGTTAATTCACATATTTTACTGATGCACGTGAAAAGTAACTCACTAACTTTAAGAACATCAGCTATTATGATACCTATCTAAATTTTTACTATGCAGAAAAAAGGTCATATTTTATCACCTTGAAGTAACATAAATCAAAACTTTATCATAAATCAAAACATGTATCAAAACTTTAAACCTATAATCACTAGTTTTTAATTTAAAAAGATTTTGCATTTATATTTCCAAACCTTTAGACATGACTAAATCTGGTCTTACCCATTCTTTCTATTCTCATCACCTAATTACTTCCCCCAGTATCTGTAAGTAAACCATAGCACAGTCCTTCATGTTCCACAAACCCATCCTACTATGCTCATACCATTCTGCTGCCTAGAAAATCTGCTTTCCTTTTCACTGCCTAGAGAAATTCTCCTCCATCATTCAATGCCTAGCTCCAATATTATCTCCTCTATAAAGTCTTCTGTAGTTTCCCAGAATTATGGGTTGGCTCTTCTGTGCTGCCAGAGATTTTTAATTTGTGCTTCTTTCTTTAAGAGTGGGATCTATCTTAATCCTTTCTGAGGCTAGAGTAGTACCTGGGGGAGGCCCTTAACAAATATCTTTGAAAAAAAGAAAGGAGAGAAGGAAAGAGGAAGGAAAAAAGATTAAAAAAAAAAGTAAATAGATATTGCTTGCAGTAACTCTACTTTTTTTTTCTGGAAATCACTGTAATCACATATTGTGTGATTAGAACTCTGTGAACTATTACCAACATAATTCAGTTTTGGAAGTCTTTCAAATATGGTACTTTAATATCTCACAACATAGCAGTGAGAAGGTACACAGGTGTTACACAAACATCTGCCTTTATTACTGCTAATCTTTAGGAAAATAAAAGTTCAGAGTTACTATATGTCATAATATCAGTAAGATCTAGTTTGGTTTGTAGTATTGGAGTGAATAGCTTCCTAATTAAAGAATAGTTAAACCAAGCTTACAGGGAAGGAAATAAAATCATATGGTTATTAAGGAAGGACTTTAAAGCAGATTCTAACATCTATTTGGGGCAACTGTTTCCCAGGAATGAATTGCTACATGCTAATGGGGTCAAAGACACTACATGATTCCCCAGGGGCCCTTTTCTATTCAAAAGAGCTTTCTTCAAAATACAGTGGGGGTGGAACAAGAGGCTAGGGAACTATTCCTTCGTGCACCAAATGCATTCTCAGAGTACTAACATCTGTTTCAGTTTACATACTTCGAGTATGACTTTATACATGGAATTAAACTTAGGCAACATGCCTAAGAAGCCTGTCTGCAAAAGAACTCCATGTACCATCAACAGCTGGAATTTGTATAGGTCCACATTTTACACAGCCTAATATCCTGTGAGCCACCAAATGACCCCAGTCTCAAAACCTAAATGTCAAAGAACAGCTCCTAATGCTCATGAACATTTTATAGTTGAAAGGGATAAGAAAGTAAAGGAAAAGGAATCTGATTCTAAAACAACATATAGTGCTAGAATTTAAAGAGATGCTTCTGTAAATAAAGACAAAGATCCAAAAATCTGTTCGAATTTCTTTATATTAAGACATGCTTACTCAATAACATTTCCCTAGTTTTGTTAGACATTAAAAATATTTTTCATATGCTAATAGGACAATTATAATTTCTTGTAGACTGAAATATGATAAACTCTACAAAACTAATGATGTTCCTTTGCTGCCACCACGTGGTATATCTGTATTTTTGCAGCCATAGTTTAAGTTTGTAAATAATAATTTTTATACCTAGTTCTGAAGTCTTCATCATCAGCTCAAATCGCTGGTATGCAAATACTTTCAAAAACTTCAGGAACATAGTGTCTGTTCCCAGATAAGTTACATACTAATGGATCATCAACCAGTAAGTAGTAACTAGGATCCCACAATGCAGGAAGCATTGCATTATGATATCTGGAAGAACAACACACTGTCTTATTCACAAAGAGCATACATCTGTTAACATCAAAACACTGACAAATCTCTGAAAACAGTAAAACATTGGTGAAAGAAACTGAAGACAATGTAAACAAATGGGAACACGTTCCATACTCATGGATTATAAGAACATATATTGTTAAATGTCAATACTACCTAAACTACTCTACAGATTTAATGCAATCCATTTCAAAATACCAACAGCATTTTTCACAGTACTAGAAAAAACAATACTAAAATTTGTATGGAACCACAAAAGACCCCAAATAGCCAAAGGAATCTTGAGAAAGAAGAACAGATGGAGTTATCATGATCCCAGATTTCAAGATACACTATAAAAAGTGGATGATATTTTGATGGGGATTGCATTGAATGTGTAGATTGCTCTAGGTAGCATTGACGTCTTCACAATATTTGTTCTTCTAATCCATGAGCATGGAACATTTTTCCATTTCTTTGTGTCTTCCTCAATTTCTTTCCTGAGTATTTATAGTTTTCTGAGTACAGATTCTTTGCCTCTTTGGTTAGATTTATTCCTAGGTATCTTATGGTTTTGGGTGCAATTGTAAATGGGATCAACTCCTTAATTTCTCTTTCTTCTGTCTTGTTGTTGGTGTATAGGAATGCCACTGATTTCTGTGCATTGATTTTACATCCTGCCACTTTACTGAATTCCTTTATGAGTTCTAGCAGGGCGGGGATGCGGAGAAAGGGGAGCCCTCCTACACTGTTGGTGGGAATGCAAGCTGGTGCAGCCACTCTGGAAAACAGTATGGAGGTTCCTCAAAAAGTTGAAAATAGAGCTACCATATGATCCGGCAATTGCCCTACTGGGTATTTACTCCAAAGATAGGGTAGGGATGTAGGGACCCAAAGGGATACGTGCACCCCGATGTTTATAGCAGCAATGTTCACAATAGCCAAACTGTGGAAAGAGCCAAGATGTCCATTGACAGATGAATGGATAAAGAAGATGTGGTGTGTATACACACACACACACACACACACACACACACACAATGGAATATTATGCAGCCATCAAAAGGAATAAAATTTTGCCATTTACAACGATGTGGACAGAACTGGAGAGTGTTGTGCTGAGCAAAATAAGTCAATCAGAGAAAGATATGTTATCATATGACCTCAATGATATGAGGAATTCTTAACCTCAGGAAACAAACTGAGGGTTGCTGGAGTGGTGGGGGGTGGGAGGGATGGGGTGGCTGGGTGATAGACATTGGGGAGGGTATGTGCTATGGTGAGCGCTGTGAATTGTGTTGTTGAATCACAGATCTGTACCTCCAAAACAAATAATACATTATATGTTAAAAAAAAAAAGAAGAAGAAGAAGATAGCAGGAGGGGAAGAATGAAGGGGGGAAAATCGGAGGGGGAGATGAACCATGAGAGATGATGGACTCTGAAAAACAAACTGAGGGTTCTAGAGGGGAGGGGGGTGGGAGGATGGGTTAGTCTGGTGATGGGTATTAAAGAGGGCACGTACTGCATGGAGCACTGGGTGTTATATGCAAACAATGAATCATGGAACACTACATCAAAAACTAATGTAATGTATGGTGATTAATGTAACATAATAAAAAAATATTATAGACAAAAAAAGATATACTATAAAGTGGTAGTAATCAAAACAGTATGGTACTGGCACAAAAACAAACACAGAAATCAATGGAACAAACCAGAGACCCCAAAAATAAACCCACATTTATATGGGCAATTAATCTTTGACAAAGGAGACAAGAATATACAATGGAGAAAAGACAGTCTCTTTAATAAATGGTACTGGGAAAAGTGGACAGCTATATGTATAAGAAACTGGGTTGTTTTCTAACACCATACACAAAAACAAACTCAAAATGGATTAAAGACCTAAATGTGAGATCTGAAACCATAAAAATCCTAGAAGAGCGTACAGGCAGTAATTTCTTTGACATTGGCCATAGCAACATTTTTCTAAATACGTCTTCTAAAGCAAGGGAAGAGTAAAAATGAACTTTTGGGACTACACCAAAAAAAAGGAAAAAAAAATAAAGCTTTTGCACAGCAAATGGAACCATCAACAAAACAACTTATTGAGTGGCAGAAGATATATGCAAATGATATATCCCATTAGGGGTTAATATCCAAAATACATAAAGAACTTCTACAACTTAATACCAAAAAAAAAAATCTGATTAAAAAGTCAGCAAAGGAACTGAATAGATATTTTTCCAAAAAAGACATACAGATGGCCAAAAGACACATGCAAAGATGCTCAACATGACCAGTCATCAGGGAAATACAAATCAAAACCACAATGAGATGTCATCTTACATCTGTCAGAATGACTATTAACAAAAAGACAAGAGATAACAAGTGGTGGCAAAGATGTGGAGAAAAAGGAACCCTTGACTACTATTGGTGGGAATATAAATTCGTACAGCCACTGTGTAAAATAGTATGGAGGTCCCCCCAAAATATTTTTTAAATTATATACTATATAATCCAATAACTCTACTACTGGGTATTTACCCAAAGAATGAAAACACTAATTCCAAAAAGATACATGCACCCCTGTGTTTATTGCAGCATTATTTATTATAGCCAAGATATGGAAGCAGCCCAAGTGTCCATCAATAGATGAATGGATAAAAAAGATGTGGTGTGTTTATATATATACATACATATGAATATTATGCAGCCATCAAAAAAAGCATGAGATCTTGTCATTTGCAACAACATGGATGGACCTAGAGGGTATTATGCTAAGTGAAATAAGTCAGACTAAGAAAGACAAATACCATATGATTTCACTCATATGTGGAATCTAAAAAACAAATGAACAAACCAAAAAAAGGCAGAATCAGACCTTTAAATACAGAGACCTGCTGGTTGCCAGAAGAAGGGGGGGTGGGAGGATAGGTAGAAAAGGTGAAGGGGCGTGGGAGATACAGGCTTCCAGTTATTTGGTTAATACGTCACAGGAATAAAAGGCACAGCACAGGGAATATATTCAATGATTTTGTAATAGTGTTGTATGGTGACAGATGGTAGCTACACTTGTGAACACAGCATATGGTATAGTGATGTTGTATATCTGAAATTAATGTCACATTGTGTGTCAACTATACTCAACAACAATTTAAACATAGATAAATGAAGTATTAATGTGAGACAACTCAAGAGCTATTATATAATTGGACAGGAATGAGTAGTAAAGAAAATTTTAAGTGCTCTGAGTGGAAAATAGGAAGACACTTGAGAAAGTTCACGGAAAAGAATTAAGTTTTGTGGCTCTTGGAAAAGATTTAGATATGCAGAATGAAAGCAAGAAGGCATTTCAGGTGGAAATAACATTTAAAAAAAAGGTACATGTCTAGAATCCTGAGGAATGCTGGGAGACCACACCCATAGTGAAGTTCAGACAGGTAAAGAAAAAAACAGATCAGAAAGATGTCAGGACAATTTGTGGCAGGCTTTCAAGCCAAGAAGCTTGAATTTTGGCCTATAGGTCATGGGGAGTTAGTTTTTGATTTAACATACCGCGCATTTTTCCCCATTGTAGATATAAACCCTCAGCCACATGAATATTTATGAGTTTATATGAAAATAATTTATTTCCCAAACTGAGAATGATCTCGCAGCTCATATCCTCTACTCACTCACCTTGAGTAAGTGATTGGAAATTACCAGAGCCCTGAAGTCAAAGTCAACCTGTAAATCACTGCCAAATCTCCAGGGAGCAAATTTTTGATAAGTAAGTATTATAAAGGATGATGACTGGGCCCAAGGAGATGTGAAACAGGCTTCCTAATATTTTATTGAGATCTTCTGTTCTGGTCTGAAAGGATGCTCTGTAGAGAAAGAGAAGAATTTTAACAAAGAAGGAGAAGAAATTTAGGCTCCCAGGTCCCTCTGACAGCAGAGTATAATATAGTGTGTTGGGCAGAGGCAGAGTCAGATAAAGGAATGAAGGGCTGGGACAATTGCAAGGTGACACTTAAGTCCAGGTAAAAGTAAAAACTCAAACATTTGGGTCTATTTGCTTAAAACAGTGAATGTAAAAATTCAAAAAATAAAATTAAAAGCTTATTGTGGGTCATATACTATTGGATGCTCTCCTGATTTCTTCCTAAAAATGAAGCTACAGAGCACTATGAATAAAGGATTTCCAGAATGAGGTTCAAATAAGTTCCTTAATCATCACCTGTACAAAACCATAAAGGAAATTTATACATAGCCCTCTTGAGAAAAAAACAGTAATTGCCAAAGAAATACAGTAAAAGTTCGTCTTGTAAACGAAAACATTCTCTTAACATCATATGCACAGATGTTCCTGCCCTCTAAACAATAGCTCTTTACATCAATGTGCAAAGTAGATATGGTTTCCCATTATTCTCAAGCTTTCAAACTGATTCCTGGGACCTAACAACTCCTAATTGTTTCATTCCAGAGCCTTCTGCTCCTTAAATGCTGCTCCTTAGCCGTAAGACACAGCTACATTAGATATTCAAGCCTTTTCTTTCTTATATTTTGTAAGTAAGAAAAATTCGTAGGCAGAGCTTTCTCTTTATGATAGAAAAGCAACAGGAGGATCTATTCAAATATTAGGATTAAAAGGGATCAACAAAAACAAAGGAATGATATTCCCTTCCATTAATAACAAGCATTAATGGAATATAATGGAAAAAACTGAAGTAAATTTATCTTGTTATTATCATTCTGGCCTCTTAAAAAAGCTTAACTAATTTTCAGTCTTCTTTTACGTTCTAATAAATGCCATTTAAAGAAAACATTTATAATAGTTTTAAGATTATTTGTTTATTCGACAGAGAGAGTGAGCGCGAACACAAGCGGGGGAGGGGCAGAGGGTGTGAGAGAAGCAGTCTCCCCACTGAGCAGGGAGCCCAACATGGGGCTCCATCCCAGGACCCCAGGATCATGACCTGAGCCCAAGGCAGATGCTTAACCGACTGAGCCACCCAGGCGCCCCTCTAATAGTGTTATATTCTATTTTGATTATACTTAACCTTCAATTATTTAGGGAAAATTTAATTTCAAAATGGTAATTGGGGTTTTTCTCTTTGTTGTTCTTTTGTCAATCATTTTGTTTTTAATTTCTAATTGTTTCAAACTGTGGTCAGTAAATACAGCCTGCCTGATATATGCTTTGCAGAATTTATTTAAATAGTCTTCATGATCTAAATCATGGTCTGCTTTTGTGAATACTACAGTGTGTTTGGGGAGAAAAAAGTATGTTGTCTGTTGGATAGGTATGTAAATTAGATCAATCTGGCTAATTGTGTTATTCACACATTCTACATCTTTACTTTTTTGTCCACTTGGTCAGTTGATTTGTGATTGCCAATGTCACCTTTAACTTCTATCAGTTTTCTTTCACGTAGTTTGAAGCTTTGTTGTTGAATCATAAAATGTTCATGATTCATATCTCCTTAATGAAATGTATCTTTTAACAACCTAAAAGTATTTCCTTGTTCCTTTAAAAAACTTTTTCCCTAACTTATACTGATTTAAATATTGCTAAACCTACATTTCTTTTAGGGTGCCTGGGTGGCTCAGTTGGTTAAGCGACTGCCTTCAGCTCAGGTCACGATCCTGGAGTCCTGGGATCGAGTCCCACATCGGGCTCCCTGCTCAGCAGGGAGTCTGCTTCTCCCTCTGACCCTCTTCCCTCTCGTGCTCTCTCTCTCTCATTCTCTCTCAAATAAATAAATAAAAATCTTAAAAAAAAAACCTACATTTCTTTTATAGCATTTTTGTTGTATTTTTTCCTGCCCTCATTTTCAAACTTTCTGTATCTTGTTCTTGACTAGGTCTTCAGAAAACATGTTTGTAGGCTATTGGGTTTGCTCTCCTGCTAATATTGTCTTTTCCCACTAGCTTGTTTGGAATGGGGGGTAGGGGAAGTCAATAAATAGAAGCATTTTATATATTTCTTATATTAATTCCTTCTCATCTGCTTAATAATTTTTCCCATATCTTTCGTATGTCTATTTATTAATTTGTGTATGGTGTTTTTCTGGACATAAAGGATCATTATTTCTGTAAAGTTAAATATGTCTCTCTATTCTTTATGACTGAAAGATTACAAGCCTTGGGGGTCATCCTCCCTCTAAATTTTAAGTAGTCTTCTAGATATTCTTATAAATTTGCATTTGCAAACTTTGTAACTGGTTTGGATTTTGCATTTACTTCATTGTTCCATCCTATGTTTATGGTATGTAAGTCTGTTTCTATTTTCTTCTAATTACTTTCAATAATGATAGCATTATTTATTTATTCATTCATTCACTCATTTTCTCATTGATCTCCTAGCTTTGTCATATGTTATTTGAAATCTATTTCTGCATTAACTATTCTATTTTAATGATATATTGGTCTTTTTATAAGAGTCTTTGTGGTGTGCTTTGATTTCTCTAAGGTAAGGCCTCCTCACTATTCCTTTAATTTTTGTTTTTCATATTTGGTTGATTCTTCCATGGCATTTCTGTTCCTATTTAAGTTTCTAGATATTTTGCTCAATCCCAATTAAATCACTGTTGGAATTCTAGTTGGAATTCTATTTGATTTATATATTAATTTCGTGGGAAATTAACATTTTTATGATATATAATCTTCTCATTCAAAAATATGAAATGCCTTTCCATTTGTTCAAACTTTAGTCCTTTAATAAGAATTTGTTTTCTCAAACAACTTACCATTTCCACTGCCATTCTCTGAAACTCTTCTATCACCTTCATAATGAGTTAAGAGGGATGTGACAACGAAGTCTTTAAAGGTGGCACCAATACCTCTGATGGTTAATTTTATATGTCTACTTGACTAGGCTAAAAGATGCCCAGATGGCTGATAAAACATTAATTCTGGGTGTGTCTGTAATGGTATTCCAGAAGAGATTAACATTTGAATATGTACACAGAATAAAGAAGATCACCAGCACCAAACAGCCAATCCACTGAGCGCTTGAATAAAATAAAAAGGCAGGAGAAGGGTGAATTTACTCTTTTACTTGAGCAGGAACATCCAAGTTCTCCTGCCCTCATACATCAGCACACCTAGTTCTTGGGCCTTCAAGTCTTAGACCAGGTCAGACACCATTGTCCCTCAATTCTTGGGTCTTTGTGCTTGGTTTGGGATTTACATTATTGGTTCCCCTGACCTCTGGCTTGAGGATGAGACTGCATTATACCACCAGCTTTCCTGATTCTCCAACTTGTAGACAACATATCATGGGACTTCTCTGCCTCCATAATCACATGAGCCAATTCCTATAATGAATCTCCTCTTATATATACTTATATATATAAATAAAAATTATATATATAAATTGAAGAAGGAAGGAAATAAAAGACTTACCATCTATTATGACCATTCTTTTACGAAATAGGAAACATTTAAACACCAAAAAGTGTAGGAAGACAATCTCCAGGTAAACAAGAGAGTTTTTAAAATTAGATTGAATAAATACAGCTTTATAAAAATAAAAGTTACCACCTGTCCCTGGACTACAGACCAGTGTTGGAGAACTTTTGATTTTTAAAATAAAAATGCTAGATCTTTAAATATGGCAGACACAGTCCTCTGTGACTCACGCTCTGTCTTTCAGCCCAATTTTTTATCACTCTTTCCCTGGGTTCCAGAAATATTAAATTGTGTATAGCTGTTCCAACATCCTCAATTTGGGGTCTTTCGTTATGCTGTCAATTCTGCCTATAATTTCCTTTATAGAATCGCTTTACATGGCTGACTTCTATTCATCATTTAAGAATTAGGTAAATGATCATCTTCTTCAAAAATGCAGGCCAGGTTAGGTATCCTTCCTCTTTAACCGCATATCATCATGTGTATACCTAACACTTACGCTTGAATACACCATAACATAAAAATTACTTTGTATGTCCATTTTCCTCAATATAACATGAGATCCTTGACATAGGGACCATGTCTTAACTCATCTTTGTATCCCCGGAACCTAGGTCATTGTCTTATACTAAATGTTCAATGTTTGTTGAATTAAGAGGCAAATATTTTATTTAAAAGATAAAATTCACACCTATCAGAATTGCCAAAATCCAGAACACTGACAACACCAAATGCTGGCAAGGATGTGGAGCAACAGAAATTCTCATACATTGCTGGTGGGAATTCAAAATGGTACAGTCACTTTGAAAGACAGTTTGGCACTTTCTTACAAAACTAAACATACTCTTATCATTAGGATCCAGCAATCATACTCCTTGGTATTTACTCAAAAGAGATGAAAACTTATATCCACACAAAAAACTACACATGGCTCTTCTTAATAGCAGCTTTATTCATAATTGCCAAAACTTGGAAGCAACCCAGCTGTCCTTCAGGAAGTGAATGGATAAACTGTGGTATATCCAGACAATGGAATATTATTCAATATCAAAAAGAAGTGAGCTATAAAGACATGAAGAAAACTTAAATGCATATTACTGAGTGAAAGAAGCCAATCTGAAAAAGTCACATACCATATGATTCCAACTAAAACATCCTGGAAAAGGCAAAACTATGGAAACAGTAAAAAGATCAGTGGTTTCCAAAGGTGAGGCTGAGGAGGAAAGATGAATAGGGAGAGCACAGAGGATTTAGGGAACAGTAAAAATACTCTGTATGATATTATAATAATGGATATATATCATTATACATTTATCCAAACCCATAGAATGTATAACACTGAGAGTAAACCCTAGGTAAACTAGGACTTTGGGTAATTATGTTGTGGCAATATAGGTTCATCCTTGGTAACAAATTTACTACTCTGGTGTGTGATGTTGATAATGAGAGAGGCTATGCATGTGCAGGGACGGGGAGTATATGGGAAATCTCTGTACCTCCCACTCAATTTTGCCATAAACCTAAAACTGCTCCAAATAGTAAAGTTAAAAAAATCAAAATTCATTAGGAAAGTATAAATTAAAACAACAATGACATACTACTATATACCTGTTAAAATGGCAAAAAAAGATAAACTGGATGAGCTATTTTACATAATAGTGATTTCCACAGACTATTACAATCTTATACTTGTTTGATATGTGTTTTTACATTTTCATTTGTTTTTCAGAAAATAATTGTCAAATTTATGAACTGTATTAATGTACAATGGTCCTATGTCCACTCTAAGGTGTAGAAAACAGATTAATACCTTAAAAATAGCCTTGAGAAATTCATCACACACAAATATAATAACATGATTCATTTTCAGACTATTCATCCATCCTATATGCTGAATTGAATTGAATTCCATGATTCAAGTACGAATGGAAATTGGGAGCTTATTCAATTCAGATTTTATGAATTACAAATTAGTAAACATAATGGAATATTATGCAGCCATCAAAAGGAATGAAATCTTGCCATTTGCAACAACATGGATGGAACTGGAGGGTATTATGCTGAGCGAAATAAGTCAATCAGAGAAAGACATGTATCATATGACCTCACTGATATGAGGAATTCTTAATCTCAGGAAACAAACTGAGGGTTGCTGGAATGGTGGGGAGTGGGAGGGATGGGGTGGCTGGGTGATAGACATTGGGGAGGGTATGTGCTATGGTGAGCGCTGTGAATTGTGTAAGACTGTTGAATCACAGACCTGTACCTCTGAAACAAATAATACATTATATGTTTTTAAAAAGAAGAAGAAGAAGAAGAAGAAGATAGCAGGAAGGGAAAAATGAAAGGGGAGAAATCGGAGGGGGAGATGAACCATGAGAGACTATGGACTCTGAGAAACAAACTGAGGGTTCTAGAGGGGAGGGGGGTCAGGGGGTCGGTTAGCCTGGTGATGGGTATTAAAGACGGCATGTACAGCATGGAGCACTGGGTGTATATGAATGAATATGGAACACTACATCAAAAACTAATGATGTAATGTATGGTGATTAACATAATAAAAAATAAATAAATAAATAAAAATAAGGTTACAAAACAGAGTAGACAATAACTACATATAATTAAGAATTTTTTTAAAGTCCTACAGTATCTGGAAAACCAACTTGCTGTAGAATGCAGGCTTGAAAATAATACCGTGTTGGAGATGTCAAGAGTTTCCTCCATATTCACTCATTTCTTAGCAATTGGTCTCCAATCTTGTTTAATTGTGCACCCCAATAGCTTAAGAAATAATTTTAGTATACATCCTCAAACATATGTGTATTTACTTATTTATAAATGTTATGTATATATATAAACATGTAAATATAGAAATATATATATTTAGTACTACACTCATGTCTTGTAAACACAAAAACAAAATAGAAATGAAAAGAAATGATATCAGAGAAGTTACAAAGAGAGATTAACAACATCAGACCCTCATCAGAGGCAGTGACTGGCCATGCTATTACAAAGGCAGAAAAACTGTTTCTTAGGGCCTTCTTGCTTTTATTCTCCATCAAGCCCACAATTTGAATCCATGAGATTTCCCAAATCCCTGTCCCTACCCTTTTCCAATAAGGACATTTATTGAGAATATTTCTGTTTCTTGCAACCAAATGATCACTAAAATAACAATTTGTAAGTAAATATTATTTACTTATAAAGCACTGTGTAGCTTTCATTTACATATATTTGAAGTATTCTACTTAAAATAATACTATTGTTTAATATTTGAGGCAATAATGAATCAACTGCTGTCCTGATAAATTAATTTACTTTAGAAACAGAGCCGCATGAACTCACTAATCCAAGAATAATTTTAAAAGCTAAGATTGGCAATTGGTATTCTATTTCTTGTTGTGTTTTGAAAGTATTAATATACTTCACTTAAATATAAACTGGTCTCCAATCTTGTAGTAGGTCCATAGACCTACTGAATTAGGACATTCTTCTCTGATATCTCTTCCATGCACAAATGACCTCACCATAAGAAACCTAACTTGGAGCTTCAGAATCCAAATCCTTGTGGCCTTCAGTTTCAACTTTTGTATCCCAAGTGCCTCTGTGGGAGAATCTGATTGGCTCCTTGGTTTGGATACTCTCTCCAATTATCTGTGCCTTGGCGGGATTTCTCCGAGGCAGTAGTTTCCAAAGGGGATCACCTGTAAGATGATGCCGGGGGACATGAGGTTTCAAAATTCTAACTGTAATTTATCTCTAGTATTAATCTCATTCTCATCTCATCTGGCAAGTGCAGAAGCTGTCCTGCTTGACAGCCAGATGACCCACAAGAGGCATTATCTCTTTTAACAAATCCATAAGCATTACTTCCAGAGTTCACATGAGGGACATGCTTAATTATAAGACTGAACACACTCAGATGAGCATAAATTAAAGCATCCTTATCAAGTATGTATGTATGGTTCATTTATAGTTCCTCCTTGCCCAGATGCAATTTATTAATCCAGGGTCATTTTACCATAGATAATACTGCCTGTAATATACATGATATTCTATCTTTATACGGTTTCCAGTGGAATAGAGATAGAAAGTAAACTAAAGGTCACATTACTATGGTAGAAGCAGTAGAGGTTTTATTAAATCCTTTACCCACAGTACTCACAATGGGTTCTTTAATGTACTTAACTAGCATTGACAGATTTGATTGAAGTTGCTCTTAAACAAATAAAACATGGACCAGAGAATGTTAGTGGAGTTAGATGCACACCTCTCTCCTGCACTGTATCCACCTCCCTTCCAAGAATGTTTGGGGAACACAATGATTGCCCATAAATATCTCAATGTGCATGGGACTCTTATGACCCATAAGAAAGAAATTTATCCCTCTCTACATACATATGGGTTGAGATATAGATATTCATCTGATAGAGTGACTAAAAAGAAGGGGTAGAACAAAAAAGGCCAGACTGTAAGGAGATTCAACTGCACCCCTGAGAGAAAAGCTCCCCAGGACCGGAAAACATTTTCGGGCCTGAGAGTCGGGAGAACAGTGGTTCCCAGTACTGTTTCAAGCTGTTCTTGACTGCATGTCTACTCATCCTCTAAAAGCGCTCCTGTAGTAAAATGAAGAGATACATTGCCACAGGTTCATAGAATGCTTTTAGGGATTACTGAAAGCCGAAGACTGTTCCCTACTGGTTGGAGAGCCAGGCAAACCTCAATAGAGCAGCAGTGACTAGAGCAGTAGGGCACCTATACTGCTGGGAGAGGCTCCAATTATAGGGACAATCCCAACACCAGTGTAAGCCTTGACAAAAAGTACCCTCACCAAGAACACACAAAGTGGTGAGACCAAAACATTCCATAAAGGGGAGTAAAACCTGGAAAAGATGAGACTTCCTTTGGATGAATACAGATTCTTGAGGATTGTATTTTCCAAAGACAGCTGTATCTCCCGTCCTAGTCTTTTCTATAGTATGATGGTACCACTTCTTCCCTTGAAAGGTGAGTCCATCTCCCCTTTACTTGAAACTGGGCAGCCTTGGACTGCTTTAAAGTCTCCAGCTCTAGTAATGGATTCATCTATTTCTCCTTGCAGTTTTATAAGTTTTTGCCTCATGTATTTTCATGCTCTGGTATTAGGCACATACACACTAAAGACTGTTATGTCTTCTAGGAGAACTGACCCCTTTGTCATGATGTAATTCCCCCTGTATATTTTATAATCTTCCTTGCTTTGAAGTTTGCTTTGTCTGAAATTAATACAGTTATTCCAGCTTTCTTTTGATTGGAGTGAGCATAGCACATCTTTCTTTACTTTTAATCTATCTGTGTCTTTACATTTAAAACAAATTTCTGGGGCGCCTGGGTGGCTCAGTCGTTAAGCATCTGCCTTCAGCTCAGGTCATGGTCCCGGGGTCCTAGGATCAAGCCCCGCATCGGGCTGCTCCGCGGGAAGCCTGCTTCTCCCTCTCCCACTCCCCCTGCTTGTGTTCCCTCTCTCGCTGTCTCTCTCTCTGTCAAATAAATAAAACCTTTAAAAAAATGAAAAATAAAATAAATTTCTTATAGAAAACAGAATTGGGTCTCATTTTTTTATCCACTTTGATATTCTGGTTTTTAATTGGTATGTTTAGATCATTGATGTTTAAAGTGATTATTGTTATAGTTGGATTAATATCTACCATAATTTTTTTTACTGTTTTCTATCTGTTACCCTTATTCTTTGTTTCTTTGTCTTCCATCCATTTTCTGCCTTCTCTTGTTTTAAATGAGCATTAGGGGCTGTCCTTCAATTTGCAATATACATTTACGACTATGAGTCCACCTTCCAATAACACAATACCACCTCACAGGTAGTGCAAATACTTTAAAATATCCCCCATCCCTCCCTATTTTCCACCCTTAAAACATTTCTGTCAGTTATTCCACTTATTCATATGCTATAATCATCCAATACATTGTTGATATTTTTATTTTGAACAAACTGCTAGTAAAAAAAAAAATGAACAGTTTTATATTTATCTCATCTTCCTTCTTTCTGAAGAACTTTTAACACTTCTTACAAGGCAGGTGTATTAAAGATGAATTTCCTCAGCTTTTGTCTGAGAAAGTCTTCTTCTTCACTTTTGAAAGATAATTTCACCGAATACAGAATTCTAAGTCAGTGATTTTTTTCTTTCAACATTTTAAATACTCCACTTCATTCACTTCTTGTCTTTAGGTTTCCATATTGTCTTTGGGTTTCCCTAGAGACTTATCCTTAAATAGGGTCTGAGCTATGCAGTTATTTCAGTGATATTCCCCCTTCGTTATGCAGGCGCTCTATCGATGTGGTGGTAAAGTGTGAGGAAGGGGGAAGTGTTCTACAGTGCTATGATTAGATCTTAGTCTTTTAGTGAACCTATTCCCCTAGGTTATAACATGAGTGCTTCTCAGATTTTTCCCCCTTAGGTGAGACAAAAAGGCTGAAGAGAGCAGAGTTGAGTATTTCCCTTCCCCCTGGTCAGTTGGACTCCAGTAAAAACCCAGTCAGTTAGGCTCTGGTAAGATAGCTGTGAAGGGCAGGACTTGTTAAGAATAATAGAATGGTCTGGGCCTATTTAAAAATGGCTGTTTTCCCCTCCCTATCCTGGACGCATGAGGGAATTTTTGTTTCTCACATCTTCACTGTGAGAATCCAGTAGGGTTCTTGGAGACAAAACACATGAAAGGGCTGGGGTACTCCTGAGACTAGGAGTTATACCTTTTGTAATTACCTCACATGAGACTAGGCCCTCATGAATATTTTTTTAACCCTTAAGCTTGTCCATACTGAGCCTTCAGTAATCTGTCAATTACAGTTTAAATTTTTTCCCCCTGCACTGGCTCCAGCAGTGGTGGTTACCGCTCTTGGGCATCTGTTCTAATAAACCATGATTCTCTGTTTCTGCCTGTCTCCCATTTTGGGAGCAGGGACAGCACTTTTTCCTGTAATCTCAATTCTTTGAAAGATCTAAGAACAGTTGTTGGTTTTCAGTTTGTTCAGCTTTTTCTTGCTGGGAGGATGAGAGTAATGACTTCTATGCTCCTTACATGCTGAATATGACTACTTTGACATGGCAGTGGGGATCCTTATGACTTTTGACAGGTCATAAAAGGTCATGAAGCTATTGTTTGATTCTCTTGAGATGCTCTCTCTGCAGGATGTCAGCTACCATGTAAAAATTCCAACTACCCTGAGATTGCCATGTTGGAGAGGCCAGGTTTAGGGGCCTAGATTGACCCCAGCTAAGCTTGCAGCTGACAGCCAGCATCAACTGCCAACCATGAGGGAGCCATTTTGGATATCCAGTCAAATCAAATCTTCAAATGACTGCAGCCCAGCCAATACAAGATTACAGCTGCACAACAGACACCAAGTGAAAGTGCCTAGCCAAGCCTTTCCTGAATTCCTGACCCAACAAAACTGTGAGCAAAATAAAATTGTTTGTTTTATGCCACTACATTTTGGGGGTAATATGTTACTAGTAGTAATAAGAGAAGAGACTTTTGAAATATTACTATATATTACTATATATGATGATTTTCTTCAGTGCATCATTCTCTTTTACCATGAAACTCACCAAGAGCAAATTGACTAAATGACTTCAATTTTTACAGAGTTTGTTCAAAGAAACGCTAAGCTTGGCCCAAAACTGCTTTGCAACAGCTCAATCCCTAGTTAATCCTGAGTCTCTGAATGAATGTATACCAGCATGAAATGCACCACAGAAAATCTATACCCCCCCCCTCCAAGGGCAGTCTGCCAAATGCCATCTCAGACATAGCAATGGAGAACAATGAACAAAGTAGATATTCCCAGAATGCAGAACTAGGGACTACAGGAATTAGTTCAAACCTCACTCAGGTCAAGCAACTCAAATCAAGTATAAATCAAGCATACAGGACTGAGAGAGAAGTTTACAAGTATGGGGGCTTTTTGAGAAACACAAGTGCCTAAGATGTGTATGTCAGATAAGCTTAAAGTTTACTTAAGAGTTCTTAACAAAACAAAATTGAACAAAACAAAAAAATTTTTACAGCTATATTCTTTTGAGAGACTTGACTGTTACTTGTTCCTTGTTACTGAATAAGAAATGTCCCTAAATGGCCTGTTGACTGAAATATCAAGAGTTTGTAGGTATTAAGTCATGTCACGAGAAATAACAACAAAGACCCAGTCTATATATAGACAATGACAATAACATTATGACTTCTTTGAAAGACAGTGAATTAAGATGTCATCAACTATAAGATGCCATTGACCGTTAGACGTAGCTCAGTCAGAGATCCAAAAATGTTTCATAGATTTGATGAAATATTGCAATGGTTTTAGATAAGGAGTTACCACTCATAATCTAATTTAAACCACTGGTTTACCTCTAATATTCTCAAAGGGAGGGGCTGGAGAAAGAGCTGTAGTCCTACCTTTATTGTTTGACTCCATCTAATCCTGCCAAATATTAATTTTCTGCCTTTCTGCCAATGTTCTCTCACTAACCACTTGGAGTAATGAACCCAGATTTTCCATGTTTTTCCCTCTCAGTTTTCAGTTTAGGTAAATTTTATCTGAGTTAATCTTTTTCTTATAGAACCTTACTTAGGGCTGCATTTTATAGGCAATACTCTCCTACCACTTAACTTAATACTATCTCCTTGGTAAATACAGATCTGATTCTCAAGTAAGAGTTTAACCAAATTTAAAAACACTCTGAAGTTTATTTTCCACTATGAAATATCTATTGATATTAGTTATTTAGGCTATTATATAGCACAAGTGTTATAAAACTATTATTACTAGATAAAAGCTCCTCTACTAGAGAAACTCTACTTCTATCATTTTACCCCTATTATAAATGCTTGATTCTTAGTTTCTTTTTTTCAATAAGTTCTTTGAAGTAATAACTTTATTCCTAGTACTCTTCAAAGATGACCAATGATTTTGTTTTGTTTGTATTATGATGAACTCATGATTTTAACCATATGTTTCAATCCACTGCAGTTATTATTCTTTTTGATATTCAAAATGTCCCAACTCAGTGGGACCATCTTCAAGCTGTTCCTGAGTCCATTTTTGAGTCAGGAACAGCTGAGTCAACCCCAGTAGTCTTTGATAGCTCTCTTGCTCTGGTATGATAAGATGTTTTGTACATCTGTGTCTCATACCTAAAATCAGCCATTTCTTCAAGCAGCTTTGTTTCCTTTTAGTGGAAAATGGAATTTAGAAGCCATATATGGGTGTTAAGAGTGCCCATTGCTACTAAGTTAGTGACAAAATACATTTTTAAAAAACAAAATACATCATAAATTCATAATGATGATTCCAATTCAAATTTAGAACTATCTTCAGATGTTTCTAATGGGCACCCAAGGTAGAGAACCAGTAAGCTAGGCCTAGCCTGTCTCCAAACACAGCAGTATTTTTAACGTTGGTCTTTTAGCATTAAAATCAACTGGAAAGCTTTTAAAAACTTGATGCCCAAAAAGAAAGATCTCAAATCAATAACCTAATTTTACACCTTAAAAAAACTAAAGAAAGGAAAGCAAACTAAACTCACAGCCAGTTGAAAAAAATAAAGATTAGAGTGGAGATAAACTAGGCAGAAAATAATAAACAATAGAGAAAATCAATGAAACCAAAATTGAAAAGATCAACAAGATGTTTCATTGACAAATATTTAGGTAGACTAAGAAAAAAACAAGAGAGATGATGCAAATAACTTAGATGAGAAATAAAAGTGGGGACATCACTACCAATCTTACAGAAATAAAAAAGAATAATATGAACAATTATAAGCAAACAAACTAGGTTACCTAGATGAAGTGAGAAAATTGCTGGAAACTTATGAATTACCAAAACTAACAGAAGAAGAAACAGAATTATTTCAACAGACCTATAACAACTAGAGACTGAATGAGCAATCACAAACCTCCCAACAAAGAAAAGTTCAGGACCAAATCGCTTTACTGGTGAATTTTACCAAATATTTTAAAAAATTAATACCAATCCTTCACAATCACCTAGAAAAAATTGAAGATGAGGAAACAATTCCTAACTCATTCTATTAGGCAAGCACTAGTCTAACACCAGAGCCAAAACACCACAGAAAAGGGAACTATAGGCCAATATTCCTTATTAATGTAGGAATAAATATCCTTAGAAAATACGAGCAAACCAAATCCTATAGCATATCAAAAGGATCATATGCCATAACCAAGTGGTTTATCCCAGAAATGGAGGAGTGTTTCAAAATATGAAAATCAATGTGGTAATACAGCACATTAATAGAATCAAGCAAAAATCCCACATGATCATCTCAACTGGCACAGCAAATTCATTTACAAAATCCAACATCTTTTCATGATTAAAAAAACACTCAGCAAACTAGTAATAGAAGGGAATTTCCTCAACAAGATAAAAGGAATTTATGAAAAACCCACAGCTACCATCATACTCAATAGTGAAAAACTGAAAACCTTCCCCCTAAGATCAGGAATAACACAAGGATGTCCACTTTCACCACTGCTATTCAGCATTGTATTAAAGTTCTAGTCAGATCAATTAGAGAAAGAAACAAAAAATATCCAAACTGGAAAAGAAGAAGTAAATATTCATAGATGACATGATCTGATAAATAAAAAAAATCCTAAAGAATATACAACAAAAGCTATTAGAACTATAAATGAAATCATCAAAGTCACAGGATACAATATCAACACACAAAAATCAGTTTTATTTCTATACACTAGCAACTGAGAGAGGATACATAGTGAGTGCTTAATGGTAAAGGGTTTCCTTTTGGAGTGACAAAAATGTTCTTGATAGATACATAGAGTGAAGGGTTGTACAACACTGTGAATATATTGTCACTAATAAAAACTTTATGTTATGGGTATGTCACCACAATTTAAAAAAAAAAAAAACTCTGATGTCCAGGTGACACTGCAGACCAATTAAAATAGAATGTCTGGGGGTTGGACCAGGTTGCATTATTTTCTAAAACACTCCAGGTACTTCCTGTGTATAGCTAAGGTTTACTACTTGTTTATACATAGTAATGAGAATTTAGTAAAAGAGTG
Source organism: Zalophus californianus (assembly GCF_009762305.2). Taxonomy (NCBI): domain Eukaryota; kingdom Metazoa; phylum Chordata; class Mammalia; order Carnivora; family Otariidae; genus Zalophus; species Zalophus californianus. The sequence continues at coordinate 150,585,883 of NC_045597.1, forward strand.
GTATCAATAGCTAGAATATCCTTTGGGGATATGACTGGCATAAAGTATTTATTAACGTCAGGTACTTAAAAGCATAGGGTTTTGCGTAAGTACATTTTTATGGGGATAGGGCCTCAGAGTCTACTTAAGGGCTTTTTTGCACAGCTGTCACTAAAATGTGCAACTTTTTTAGCTTTATGAAGTTATTCCCTATTGCCTAGTCTCTCAAACTGAGATCTGAGAGTTCACTTAGAATTTTTAAATTTTGAGATGTCATTTTGATAATCTGAGGAAAAAAAAGTATCAGCATAGCAACAAAAGTTCTCTTTTACAGTGATATTTCCCAACCGAATTACATCTTCAATCTGCAAAGAATAAAATATTATTATCTATGTTTCCTGTCTTCTTGGACACCCTCCATTCTCCCTTCCTACCTCCTAAACCAAGAGTCAACATAACTCTTCCATAACGGACCAAATAGCAAATATTTTAGGCTTTCATGACATACGATCTCTGTCACAACTACACACCTCTGAGTCTGTAGTACAAGACCAGTCATAGACAATACATTAACAACTGGACATGGCTGTGTTCTAATAACTTTATTTTCAAGAGATATCACAGGCCACTTTTGGCCTACAGGCCAGTTTGCTAACTATTGATGTGGAAAGAATGTGGAAAAGATGATTATTTCATATCTCCTTCTCTTCTCAAACTTCCAACAACTCCTTCCCAATCCTTATTTCAGTTGATCATCTTATTTGCTGTTTCACTGCAAAAACAGAGAGCAAGGAAAAGAAAAATTTCAAAAGCTCCCAGAAGTACATCTTCCCATCTAACTGCATCTTAATCTCTTTTCATTTCTAGAGCTGAAGTGTCTGTGCTCCTGGCAAAGGCCAATTCCTCTACTTATACACTAGATTCCAACCTCTCTCACCTATTTAAGAAGTGTGCCAGCAATTATTTCCTTACTTCCTTTCATCGTCAGTTTTTATTTCTCCTGTGTCCTCTTTCTGTTAGCCTATTATCTGCTGTATCTCAACCTTAGAAACAAAAACAAAAGCCCTGTCTCTTGACATCACTTCCCCTCCAGCTATCATGTTTCTTCCTTTCTTTGTACACCAAAACTCTTAAAGAGTCCTACTATCTCTAACTTCACTCCTCCATTCTCTCCTAAACCTGAAAATCAGATTTTCACTCCCATCACTCCATCAAAACTGCTCTTACCAAAGTCCCCAATGACTTCCACATTGCTAAGTGCAACAGTCAATTCTTTGTCTTCCAGTTATTTAATCTATCAGTCACAATTGACAAAAAGATCAGTTCTACCTCTTTCTTCATTTGGTTTTCATGGCATATATCCTTCCGATTTCCTTCTAGAACTGGCCAGTCATTTGCCGGTTTTCTCTTCATCTTCCTGATCCCTAATATTAAGGTGCCTCAGGCTCACTCCATTGGTGACCTCAGCCAGTCCCATTGCTCCTCCATATCATCTATATGCCAATGACTCCCAAATTTATATCTCCAGCAGAGGCCTCCGCACTAGATTCCAATAGGATATCCAACTGCCTACTCAACATCTTCATTTTGATGTCTGATAAGAAGCTTATACCTAGTTCCACCCTCCAAAATCTGTTCTCCCATAGTCTTCCCTTCACAGTACATAGTGATCTCAATATTCAAGACTCCCAGGTCTAATCTCTGGAGTCAAGTTGTCTTCCATTGTCTTACATACATTTCTTCTATCAGAAAATACTATTTGTTTTACATTCAAAATATACCCAGAACACAAACATTTCTCACCACTCTTATTACCCAAGTCTAAACCACCACCATCTCTCAACTGCACCATTTCAAGAGGCTCCTAATAGGGCTTCAAGCTTCAATCCTTTCCCCGCATCAGTCTCTTATGTATAAGAATCAGAGTGATTCTGTTAAGAAGTTAACCTAGAGACTCTCAGTTCCTGTCAAAATGGAATCAGACACTCCACTCTCTCTCTTCTACTAATTACAGCTAAAAACTCTAAACAAAACACAAAATAAACTAACAGAGGCCTCTGCAAGGTAGACAAAAGTGGGTGGACGAGGTAGGAAGATGAGGACTCCAAGTAGCGACAAAAATGAAGCAGCTCTCTCTTTCCGCTATCCCCATCTGGGAGTAATGTCCCCTGTGAGATGGAGGTCTTTTAATTCTCCTGGCTCTGCCCCAGATGAGATCCAATAATAAAGGTACAGTGACTCAGGAGCAATAACAATATGGGGGAGAGGGAGATGGCAGTGGTGGCCCCATATATTCTTTGCCCTCACTAATTAGCCCCATTACAGGCCTCACTGTGGAAAAGTATACAACACTGTGAGAGGAAAAACCCTGGGTTTTCTCCTTCCTTTTCTTTCTTTCTTTTTTTTTTTTTTTTTTTAAGAGAGAGAGAGAGAGAGCATGAGCAGGGGCTGGGGGGGAGGGGCAGAGGGAGAGAGAGAATCTTAAGCAGGTTCCATGCCCAGCACCCCCAGTGCAGAGCTCAATCTCACAACACTGAGATCATGACCTGAGCCAAAATCATGAGTTGCATGCTTAACTGACTGAGCCACCAGCTGCTCCAAGCCTGGGCTTTCTAATCAGAACACCAGGAGGAAAATAAATAGAGCCCAAGAATATAAAGAGTATCACAGAGGAAAGAATTGGAGAAAGGGATCCTTTAAATCATAAATACTGGGCTCACTTCTGAACTGTGCATGAACAGCCAAGGCTGGAAGGATTTTAGCAGGATCCAGGATCTCTTAACACAATATCTGGGATAAAATATGAAATTATTCAACACACAAAATCAGAACCAGAAAAATCTCAATAGCTCTGAAGGGAAAGGCAATCAACAAACACCAACCCCAAGAGTACCCAAATGTTGAGATTACTAGAAAAAGACTTTAATTCAGTAATTATAACAATACTCCAAAAAGTAGGCAAAATTCACTTAAAAGAAATGGAAAGATGGAAACTTTCATGAAAAAAAGAGGCTGTAAAAAAGAACCAAATGGAAATTAACCCAGAACAGATCATAGACCTAAATATTAAGTGTAAAACATAATATTCTTCATATAAAACATAAGAGAAAATCTTCATGAGCATGGAATAGGTAAGGAGTTCTCAGATACAACAACAAAAAAAGCATGATCCATAAAAGAAAAAAATTGAAAAACTGTACTTCATCCAAATTTAAAACTTTAATTCCATGAGAGACACTTAAAAGAATGAAAAGACAAGCCACAGAATGGGAGAAAATATTTACAATTCATACATCAGACAAAGGAAGTGTATCCGAAATAAAGAAATCTCAAAACTCAACAGTAAGAAAACTGTGAAATGTCATTAAATATGACATTTATTAGAATATATTAGATGAGAAAAATAGACATAAAAAAGTGGAGATAATATAAATTATCTATACACAAAGGACCATTAAAGTAAATAAAGGACTGGGAGAAATTAAATCAAATGATTTACCAGTATTTTATAATAATGTAAATATTATAAATGGTGTCTGAAATACAAAAATTTCCTTTCAAAAGTAAAAATAAACAAACAAACAAACAACAAAAAAACAACAACCACCCAATAAAACAATGGGTAAAAGATTTGAGGACCTTGCACCAAAGATGTACAGATAGGAAATAAACACATGAAAAGATGCCTAACAGTCACTAGTGAAATGAAAACTAAAACAATGGAGTCCTACTACAAATTTAATATAATGACTAAAATAGAAAATCCTGACAACACCAAATGCTGATAAAGATGTGAAGCCAGTAAAACTTTCATATATTACTGACTGGAATGAAAATGGTACAGAAACTCTAGAAAAACAGCCCAACATTTCCTTAAAAATTTAAAGATATCATTTGACCCAGGAATCCCACTTATTGGTATTTATCCTAGAGAAAGAAAAACTCATTCACACAAAACCCTACAAATGAATGTTTAGAGCAGTATTAGAAAGGGGGGGAAGACTTCAACAAAAGAATGAATAAACAAACTGTGGAATATCCATACAATAGAATATTACTCAGCAATAAAAAAGAGAAAACCACTGATCTACCCAACATGAATCTCAAATGCATTATGCTAAGTGAAAGAAGCTAGACTCAAAAGGTTTTGTACTATATGATGCTATTTATTATGAGTATCTGGAAAAGGCAAAACTGTAGGGACAAAGAACCAATCAGTAGTTGCCTGTGTTATGGTTAATTTATGTGTCAACTTAACTGGATCGTGGGGTTCCCAGATATTGGGCTAAACATTATTTCTAGGTTTGTCTGAGAGAGTATTTCCAGAGGAAGTTAGCATTTGAATCTATGGACTCATGGACTCAGTAAAGCAGACTGCCCTCCCCAATGTGAGTTGGCATCATTCAGGGCCCATTAAGGACCTGAAGAGAACAAAGAGAGGAGGAATGAAGAATTTGTTCCACTCTACCTGACTGTTGGACTGGGCCATTAGTCTCCTCCTTCACTTAGCCTGGATTTACACCATCAGCTCCCCAGGTTCTCAGGCCTTCAGACTCAAACTGAATTACACCAACCAGCTCTCCAGGGTGTCCAACTTGCTGAACGCAGATTGTGGGACTTTTCAGCCTCCATAATTGAGTGTACCAATCCCTTTAAATGGATAGAGAGATCGATCGATCAATCTTATTGGTTCTGTTTTTCTGGAGAACTCTCAATAATACAGATTTTAGTACTGAGAGTGGGATGTGGCTGTAATTAACAAATACCTGAAAAGGTGAAAGTGGCCTTGGAACTGGATAAGGGTACAGGCTGGAAGAGTTTTAAGGTGTGTGCTACAAAAAGTCAATATTGCCATTAAAGGACTTTTAAACATGATTTTGGCGAGGACTCAGAAAGAAAAGAGGAGAGCTGGAGAGAACTAGGGATCTGTCAAATATGCTCAGCTTCCCTTCTCAACAAGGGAGCCAAGCTTTCCTAGCTCTCTTCTATGAAATGCCTAGGGAAGTAACTGATAGTTTAATAATAGCACATGCAGAGCGTATCTAGCCACCTTCCATCATCCTCAATATCATCTTAATTCTTTCTGGTCCTCCAAACGCTTTAGAAAATTTTGCTTGTGTACTAGTGCTTGAGAGCTAATCAACAAAGATTGATGTATTACTATACAAATGCCAGCAAATGAAAGAAACTATCAGACTTAGGAAGCAGAATTCATTATACTTAACAATTCTTGGCAAAGTGAAACCCCACACAATCTAAATACAGATAGCTCTGGCTATCTTCCAATTGTTGCTTATTGCTGCAGTATCCATAGGCAATATTGCTTGCCTGATACAATTTCTCAGTCCTTTTCCCTTCTGATTTCTTCTTAAGAAAACATACTCTCTTGTAACTCTCTTCTTCCTATGGATTTTCCCCAAACTTTAGACTAAAAGCTAAGTTAAATATTTTCCCTTTTTGGCTGCCATTAGTTATTCCTCCTAGTTTCCCCAATAACTCATGTCTCAATTCCACAAAACATTCCTTCAAAATAAAAATGTAGATATCTTTCAATCCTGCAATACCTATTCTAGGAAGCTCTCCTATAGCAATAACAACAAATTTATGTGTTCTATAGCACTATTTGCCACTTTAAAAAATGGAAATGACTAAATATCCACTTTTGAGACAATGATTTCATCAATTATGGTACATTTACAGAATACTATGCAGTCATTAAAAAGATAAAATCTGTTTGCAGTGAAAGCGTAAGAGAAAAAAGAATTCTGTAGTGCACTGTATTGAAGAATAATGTTAAGGTATATATATATATATATATATATATATATAGAAAAATATCAGGAAATTTTCAATGGTGGAGAGATATTTGTGGGATATAAGATGGGCTGGGATCATTCTAACCATATTTCTGTACTGAAATTATTTTACTGCAAATCTGTACTAACGTTGAATTTTTTAAATATTTTTTAACCTGCACAACTTAAATACACATTCATCATGTTAAACATCCTCACAGAAATCTTTTTTTCTCATGTTACGGTCTTATTTTCTTCAGCACACAATCTGATTTACTTGTCTCTCTCCCGTTGGATCACGTCTGTCTTGCGCTGTGCCTCACAATAATTATTAATAATTGTTATTTGTCTCCAGAAAAACTGAAGAGATACCATAAATTTTAACACATCAAGAGGTAACGCGTACAAGTACAGATCTCCTGTTCCCGCTAAAATTAAGCGGTCAGTGGCTCTTCACTCTTCGTAATGACACAGAGCTGGCAGAGAGGATCGATAAATGTTTACTGGATGAGTGGATAAAGATAAGCACCTGTAATATACAGGGACCACAAAAAAAAAAAAAAAGTACGTAACTTTACAAAAAGGAATGGTAATAGAGTGTTAAGGCTTCCTCACCCACAGGCACGGTCGACTAATGGGGGAAGCTAAAACCAAAGCAACAGGCACAGAAGAACCCGTAGCAAGACATGGAACTTGGGCGGGGGTGGGAGGGAATGTCAGATCAGTCCGAGCGGCTCCATCGAATCGGTGAAAGAAAGGTGCGCCAGAATCCCGGAGCAGGAGCCAGGCGTCCAAAGGAAAAAGCAAGGCCCTCGGCGTTGGGGAGATTCTACAGGAACCTATGGGTACGCTCGGCGGAACAGGAGAAAAAACGGCTAACGGGTGGGTGAACAGCTATGCAAAAAGTAGACAGCTACCTTTCCACCCAAGAACTCAACTGCGCGGCCGAGTAACCAAGCGGTACGAAACGCTGGCGTCATCTCGCAGAGACCGAATCAAAGTGGAGAAAAAAGCGGCCTGGTGGGTGGGGAAGGGAGGCCGACTGGAGGTCACGTGATAGGACACCCTTCTCTTCTGGCGGAAGAAGATATATAATCAAATTGACAGGGCCAGAGAAAAGAAAATTAGCACTAAATAAAAGTTCAGGGGTGCCTAATATAAATTCATTGTCTCTATGTCTCTGTTTCGCTTCTACCTTTTTACATGTGTCCTAATTTGACGTTGCCCACACAAAAGATGGCGGCACAGGCGCTGGGTCCTACCATCGAGACTGAAGCCTAGAGGGGCCCAGGCACGGTTTATGAGGGCTGCGACTCGGGTTCTACTGCCCGGCCTCCATAAAGGAAATTCGGGGCGGGCCCACGAGCGTGAGTTCCTGCATCTGCGCAAAGATGGTGGAGGAGGAGAGTGTCCGCGTGGTTCGTTGTGGCGGCAGCGAGTTGAACTTCAGGAGAGCGGTGTTTTCTGCAGATTCTAAGTATGGGGCCACCGCACATTGCCAACCGGGCTGGGGGACGTGAGTCGCCGGGGGGGCGGGGGGGTAGGAAAGAACTGTCAGGCTCGTCCGCACTCGCAAACCCGCGTTCTGGGCTCAGGGAAGGGGGAGAGTGCGGGGGAGCTCGCAGGGCACGCGCGAGGCAGCCGGTGCCTGAGCGCTGTTGAGAGTGAGAAACCACTTCGTGCCCTGGCACCGCAGGCTGGGGCGCGCTTCTCCTTCTCAATACAGTTTACCTGCAAGTAGATTCAGGGACCGGGGGCGGATGCGCGTGCCCAGACTCGGCTCCGCGTTGGGGGCGGCGAAAAAGTCCAGGTACAGGTTTTGTACGCTACCGCTCTTGCAATACCACGGGGAGTATTTCTCTTTCGGAAAGAATCGGGACTTTGAGTTACTGAGAGAGTGAAGATGTCCGTTTTCTCCACACTGCCCTATCCCTGAAAAGGTATTTTGGCAACCTTTTTGCAGCTTTTCCTGGGTACGGATGTTAGATTCTATGCGGGGTAATAACATATAAACCTTGGTCCCTTTTCTCAGGAGTTCAGTATAGCTGGAAACCACACTACTCGCTGGGTTCAAAACCCGGTTCTTCCATCGTGTGAGCTTTGCGAGTTTTTAATCTTTGCCTCAGTTGCCTCATCTGTAAAACAGGAATGCTATTTTGTAGTCTGTCTCACAGGGTTGTTGAGAAGGTTAATTGCTTTAAGACATATGAAGCAGGTAAAATAAGCCTGGCATTAATGGCTCGGTGTGTGTCCGCTGTCATCATTATTGCTCTGTTGTCAGCATCATCTAGAAGTGACACAATGTAGGAAGAGATTTCAAATCATTTAAGGACAGAGTAGCCCTTAGTAAAAACGCTTTCTATCTTAGAAGAGTAAAGATTGTATCTTAATGGAAGTTTGTATCCCTCACAATATCTTGCTTATGAGTGTATAATAGTTGTTGAATGCATACATGACTGAAGGAATTTTCATAAACTGTCCTGGAGGCAAAAAAAAAAAAAAAAGAATCATCCTTGGTCTTTACATGAAAGAGGGTTTTGTTGATATTCATCTTCTAAATCAGGAAGAAACCCAGACTTCAAGAGGGTGCCAAAGTTCTGCTACTTTGGACTTACATCTAGATAGCCAGTTTCTTGTTCCAGTGTACTGGAACTCTACACCTTATTCACTATAAGAAGATTCACTGTGTTTCATTTGCTCAGTCCTACAATTTAAGTATTTGTCAGTTGTCTATTATAACAGACTGACATAACAAAAGCTAAATTTAATATGGATCCTACCTTCAAGACCTTACAGTCTATGAGGAAAAGAAATTAATTAATTTTAATTTAAATAATTTTATAATTAATTGATAATAATTGTAACATGTTTCATACTGTGGTACTTTGGGAGTTCATAAGAAGGAGAGAGTACTTCAGACTGGTGAGGTTCCTGAGGAAGTAACCTTTAGGCTAGGCCTAAATAGGTGAATGGTATTTTGACTAGGGGATGTGGACAGAAGGCATTCCAAATAGGGGGCACAGAACGAGCAAAAGGAATGAACAGACTGTGGTACAGTTAGCTAGTGTGAATGGTATATGAAGAGAGCTAGTGTGGTTGGACAAGGAACATGAAGCCAGTTCTTGATTGTTTGGTCCAAAGAGTGTATTTTTTTTTCCCCTAGATGGAGGGTGGTGGGAGGTAACATGGTTGTGGTTTCTTCAAGAAAAATTAATCCAAAAACTGTGTATAAAACTATGTAATAAGTGGTGGAGAACAGCAAGATCAGAGGTGGGTTGGCTTAGCATACTTGAGGTACAGTGTTGGCATGGAAGGGAGAGTGATGTAGTGAAAGTTTTCCTTCAGTAGGAGGACCTTGAAAGACTAATGGGAGTTTGCCCCACCGGTGATATTGGGGGAGGACATCCAGGCAAAGTGTGCAGCTTGAAATTGCTGGGGTGGGGTTGGGGGTAGGGAGTTTCATGTGTGTAAGTCAGTATAGTTGCAGCATAAAGGAAGTGGTAGGAGAAGAATCTGGAAAAGTATAGACAGGACTTAAAAGACGAATGCAGGCATCCAAGCAAGAGATTGCTTTGGCCTGAACTAAGATATATTGAAGATGAAAAGACAGAATTTTGGAGCGATTTGGCAATTAGGATTAATGAGAAGATGTTGAGTTCATTTTGGGGCCTGATGAGTGTAAGGTACCTGTGAAACAACCGGGTGGGCCAAGCAAGCAATAGGTAGAAATTCAGTCCTGAAGGCTGGGGAATTTGGTGAAGATTTAGATGTGTTGTTGTTGTTGTTGTTTGGTTTTTGTCTGTATAGAAGGTAGTAATTAAAATCAGTTCTCTAGCAAATTAATAGGGTTATAATGAACTCATCAAGGATTTGAATATTATCTAAAAGATACTGTAGGGGTTGGCTAGGTTATACAGAAAGAAGGTAATTTTGTATTTTGCTTCAAGGAACTTACCAAGAAAGCTGAAATAGTAAATAAAGCAATAGAATTGTGGAATTTTAGCTGTCTCCTCTTGGTCACTGGGGCCTCTTGGAACGAGGACACAGAAACCGTATCTACTCTGCCTACCTGAGAGGGTTGTTATGAGAGGCAAGCCGAGAGGTGAGTACACATGAGAGTAGGTGGCATTCCTGTATCAGATATTACTGACTCCTGGTCCAGCACTGTTTGTATTACATCCTGTTACTCCCCCCCTTTATAGGATGCTCTGCATTAGGTTGCTAGGGTATAGAAAATTTAAAAAAGTGGGTCATTTTTGCCTTTTGCACTTAAATTCCCACAAAGCTAATGTCCAACTCTAAATATTTTTCTTTTGTAGACCATTCTGCGTACTGCTGCTGTAATACTTTTCCTTAAGTGTTACTGTCATAGTGTTATGACTCTCACCCTTATTCCTAGTCTTACTCCAAACCCTATAACAATCTTCTGTTGCCTTCCTTAACTATAGCTCTTTTCTCTGGCTTATGAGGCTTCCCTGATCTAGCTTAACTCTGCTTATCCAGTTGTGTTTCCTGACATAACCCACTGTACGCACTTTTCTTGTTAGGTACATTTCCTGTCTCTTGTAGGTTCTGTGTTCGTTATTTCCCAGCTTTTGCTTATGCTGCTACTCTTTTTCCTTCCCAGCTCTTAAATTATGCATCCTTCAGAGCCTCATTTAAGTTCTGGTTATTTACCAATAATGTTGGTAAATTCTCCCAACATTATTCAGCCCATATGTGGCAAAGCTGGCATTCGAACCCATTTGTACTTGACTAGTTAAAAATGCACTTTTCCTACCATACTGTTTTTCTGTTATTAGATTTATAAAAAGTACACACACCCTTCCTCCCCTGAAAGAGCTTACAGTCTGGTAGGGGAAGTCTTTCAGTATGCCATGTGGTAAGTGCCGTGATGGAGCTAAGCCTACCTATTATCTTGTAGAAACATTCAGAGTGGTGCTGATCTGGAGTGAGAAAATGTGGGAAGGCTTCACCTGAGCTGAATCTTATCTTAAGGAAATATAAGAAAGAGTGTTCTGTGTAGACTGAAAAATTTACAAAAGTATAGAGAGAGCATATCATTTGGGGGCTTGCATTCAAATTTAAAGCCATTCTCTACCTAGGAGCAAGGAGAGAGGAAATTCCTTTCCTCTGGGGAAGCATATCAGAGTCAGGTGTTTTCTTGGCACACCGTACCCCCTCCCCCAACCATCATCTAAGGACTGCCTAGAGAACCCATTAGTACTAATGGAGTGTGTCCGTGGGGAGTACAAGGTTGTTGGAGCTGTGAACCACTTGAGTAGAGCATGGTTTTCAAGTGAAAAAGTAGTTCCAGATAGACCGGCTCAAATCACCAAAGGCCTTAAGAGTTTAGATCATATCCTAAAGGCAGTGGCAAAACACTGACAAATTGTAATTTAATTTTACCTCTAAGGAAGTAATGTCAAATTTGCAAAATTAATCTGGTATGAGCAGGAAAGATGAATTGAAGGGCCACACCTAGAGACTGTAGGAAGCCCTTAAGAGTGGTCCAGGCTGGAGATGCTAAGACTCTGAATTAAGGTACTCATGGGAATAAAGAGGAGGATCCAGCCAGAAGGGTAACCATAAATCTCAGATGTTTTGTTGCTTGAACTTCCTTAATCTATTAGACAGTTAAACACAACCATTTCCTGACTTTCTCCTGGCTACAGCACTTATAAAATGCATCCTGATTTCAGAGAGGTGAATGTGTGAAAAAGGAAGTGTCTTAGAACTGATAAAATAGGGTAATGGTAACCCTGGTCGGCATTAGAAGATTTACTCTTTTGTTACTTTGTAATAATTTTTTACTGGTTCATTTTATCCATTTAGTTTACCAAATCTTTGAGGATCCTGTTGGTTCCGTTCAACAAACTAGATTGGACATTGGGAATCAAAGATAAATTAAGGCCTTTGTCCTATCAGAGCTTATGGCCAGATAAGGAGGGTAGATACATATGTAAACAATTTCAGCACAATGTGAAAAAGAGATATATGTAAACAATTTCAGCACAACATGGAAAATACTAGGATCAAGTCGTGTACAGGGTGCTTTGAGAGCACAGAGAAGAGGTCTAGCCTAGGAATTCTGTAGTTTGTACCTTCTATAGTGCATGGAAAAACCCCCTGCCAGGCACGTATAATGTTTAGTAATGGCACAGAACAAACATTTTTTACTTTGTCGAGATTGGAAGATTTGTACCTCTGAGCTTTGTTCTCTGGTTATATCCATAATGAAAACTGTCAAATAAATATTGCCCCCCACTTAACTACTTTTAGTAATTTAGTAGCCTCTGCCACAAATCCAAAAAGCAAAACCAACGTTTTAGCAACAAGAAAAAGAACTGTCACGAAGTCTTTACACTCTGCTATAAAAGAGGCCTTGCCAACCAGAAAGAACTTTGACTTAGTGTTTATAAGGTGGTGTGTCCAGTGAACAGTGAAGAGTGGGGGATATGGGAAGATGCTGTCAGAGTAATGGTGTATAGTAAGTGAATACATAGCACACAATTTTTAATATATAGTTCTCGAAAGTATTGAAAGAAACCTCTGTTGCAAGTTAAAAAATTTTTCATGGACTATAAGGAAAGATTATACTCTCTATAGAATGCATGAAACTTAATTTTTTCTTATTTCCAGGTATATCTTCTGTGTTTCTGGAGACTTTGTTAAAGTTCATAGCACAGCTACAGAAGAATGTGTACACATACTGCAAGGGCACAGAAATCTGGTGACTGGAATCCAGCTCAACCCCAACAATCATCTACAGGTGTCAAACGATTTATAATTGACTATTTTAATGTCGGCTTTGTTGTTGCCAGAAGATTATTAATTGATTTTGGCTGAGAAACTTTCCAGGTTGTAATTAGAAAAATACAGGTATCCCTTGCTTTTCAAAAGATTGTATTATGCTACTTTGTTTTTACAAAGAAAGAAAGAAGAAAAGCAAAAATAGCATTCAGTATTTATCTTGCAGCAAGGTGTTACAGAGGCAGCATGACACCTTCCAGTGAGAGTAGCACCATCAGTCTCCTTCCCCGGGAGCTACACTCAGCATCTCAGCACCAAACCACCGTAGCTTTAAACTGTCTGCTGTGAGCATCTGTACTCACATCATACATCCATTAGCAAGATGAGTCCTAGGGTATCAGAAAAGCCTAAGAGAGTTTATTTTTGGGGTCTGGGAACACAGAATTTTTCCACATAAATTAATAGTAACTGCTTCTTCGTTTACATCATTTCTTCTACAAAAGGTTTCATAAGAATATTTTCTCATAGGGGAAGGCTGTATGTTGATTATCTGATTCAGGATATTTTTCACATATTTTTAGTTCTTAAAATAGCGTCACAGCCTAGAACTGCATTGCCCCTCATTCTGTGAACCATTTGTTCCAAAGGATGCTACTAGGTGTTGCTTGAAAGAAGACATTCTTGGCTATATGAGTTTCTGAAATTCAGGGCTAGGCTCAGTTAGATGAATTTCTTGGTTGTAGATCCTCTCAGGTCCTTTTATAAATAAGCATTGTGAATATCCAAAAGGGGTGTTTCTCAAGCTTATATGCCCTTGAACCCTTTGGTTTCTGGAACACGTTTTTGAAAATGCTGGCTAAAAGGGATTGATGCTGTAGATATGTTCCCTTACAGATGAGGCTGTTCAGTGTTGATGCAGATGTTACCTAATCTTAAGGCCAGTGCTGGACAAGAAGGGCTTCAGTGGATGGACCAGTTAACTTCAGGACGAACTTGGGAGTCCAGTTTAAGGCAGATCCTTCCACTCACCCCACAAAGCAGCTCTTCTCAGAATTCAAAAATAATGAAATGTCATTTTAATTCTGTCCTTACATTTCAGCAGCTGCTAAAGAGATCTCAAAAACATTTTACTCTTGCTCTCGTTTTTGATCAAGTTCCATTTTTCTAGATTAGTCACAGCTAACTTGGAAGTATTGCTTAATACAAGAATAGATTTGCATTGCCATTCACTGTATTATCACAGAGGAAGTAGGGCATAAAGTGACAATGATCTTTTCTTTCCAAAATTAAATGAGCTACTGTGAAAATCAAAGTTAAGTAACTTTTCTGCAGGGTGCAAGCACACATTTTTTTTCCTTGCTGTCCTCTGAGGGTTTGACAAAATAGCTTATTGTTACGTGTAGCATTTGAATGTTTTTCATAGCAGAGATATCCTTTCTTTAAAATTGGAATTTGTGAAGTCTGTATTCCTAAATTTTGTAGCAAAACAAAAAACAACATATACAAAGCATAAAAAATCTCTTTCATCTTACTGAAAGTTAATAAAATTAGAGGAGGACAATTTTATTGACAGGTTTGGTTGAGGGGATAGGGAGTGCAGATTCTCCGGACTTTAGAGTCATGGGATTTGTGTGCTAACCATTGTTTTGACAGTGATTGTGTGGTTGCCTTATATTTTACTGATCCATGTTCATGATTTTTCCTTTGTATGTAGTACTTGTATGTTTCTACTTATTATAATTCTTTTACTTGAATAGGTAATAGTCATCATCCTCTGTTCTCTGATTCCATGTCCTCACTGGCAGAAATCTTAAAATTTCCACTTTCAGAAAACCTGAAATTCTTCATAAACATTATAAGCGAAGTATTTTTCACAGTAACGGCAACAAGTAATCCACTGTGACCTTAGTAAAATTAAGTCCACTGGGACAAAAATAAAAGTAAAAGTACATGTTATTAAGGCCTTCTGGTGTTACCAAAGCGTGGTACACAAACCAGCGCTACAAATGGTTGGTTACCATTCTGCAATGAGAAGAGTGTAGGAATGGAGTGACCCAAAACTTTAGAGCACTTCGATGTTGCCACAGCGTCCAAATGCATAATAACTTCTGTTGTGTTTTACAAAAGTATTGTTCCTTGATGTGTTGGACATTTCTTTCTTTCTTCCCGTTTTTTGTTTTTTGTTTTTTTTTTTAAACAGGACATTATCAGGTCATCTGAGAAGCACTCCTTTAATACCCATGTAAGATGAAAGCGGTTCTGCTAATAAAAGTGCACTGGGTGCTAGGAGAAATATTAGCAAGCTCTGAAGTGCTATTCATAGCTCAATGACTTACCATCTCCTCTTGAAGCTAGAGCGTTGACTTTTATCCCCCCTCGTTTTAATTAAAATTTTGAAGTTCCTTCAGAGAGCTGTGATTAGATTTTCTCTTTTGCAAAAACAATATGAGTAGATGACTCTACCTCTTTAAGGCTAATAATTTAATGAACAGAAAATGTCTTCTGTATCACATAATTATTCATTTGATATCTTAATGAAGTTCTATTTTATAATAAATTTTTTATTATTTTTACCCTTTTAGTTGTATTCTTGTTCCTTTGATGGCACCATTAAACTGTGGGACTATATAGATGGCATTTTAATAAAGGTACGTGTTTTGATCTTCTATTTTTCTTATTTGAAAAGGGATGGCAACATCATTTAATGACACATTGTTTTCTTCTATAAGGCCTAATCTTTAGATAGCCTTTCTAAACAAGTTGTGAAAGTCACACACCATAAAAGAAAAGAAAGTTGACTGTGAAAATTTTAAACTTGTAACAAAAAGGTGAGCAATAAAATGAGAAGAAAATATTTACAAGAGTTACTATCCCTAATATACAGAAAATATACAGAAAACCAATAAGGAAAAACTAATAACCTAGTAGGAAAAAATTGGCACAGGGTGAGAATATGTAATTCACAGGAAAAAAATAACAGCCAGTAAACATGAAAAGGTGTTTAATAACCTCAGTAATAAAAAAATTACACAGCATTTTCTCCTATCAGTTTAGCCAGATTACAGACTGCAAAAACAATCTAGTGATAGGTAAAGTGTAGAGAAACAGATACTTTTATTTTTGTACATAGAGTACAAATGAAAATGAAAAAATAACTTTTGCTCCAGCAATCTCACTTTTAGGAATCTCTTGTTGAAATAAGGACATGTGTGTAATAATTATAGCATTGTTTATGGAAAAAAATTGGATATAACCTTGATGTCTGTTAAAGTTTCATATTCATTCAATAGAATCCATATAACCATTGGAAAGAAACAGGTGGATCTATATGTATTAATTTGAAAATTTATTTAACAAATATATATTGAGTGTCTTCTGTATACCAGGTATTCTGATGTTGGGATACAGCAGTGAGCAAAATGGATTAAAAAAAAAAAAAATCCTTGCCCTTTATGGAACTTATGTTTGGGGGTTGAGGTGAGAGTAGACAGACGATAAACAATATGGTACTTTTTATCTTTCAGACTTTCATAGTAGGGCATAAACTTCATGCCATCTTTACTCTGGCCTGTGCTGAGGATTCTGTCTTTGTTATAATAAATAAAGAAAAACCAGGTATAGTATAATTAATTTATTTTGTTTTATACAGCATTGGGTTGCTCTTTCCATAGTTTCTCAAAATATAACAGTTTGGTTTTAGTCTGAAGTTAACTGTTTGGAGCTGGCATTTAAATTGCTTCCGTTATTATTGCATTCATTTTGGGGAAGCTTCCCAATAGTTCTGAAATACACAATGCGAAAATGATTACTTAATATATAGTTGTAATAATAGATTACAGAGCTCAAATTTCAAAGCTGTTTTGCAGAAGTGGGCTAGAGTTTGTTTTTCTACTAACTTTAATTGGCCATTCTTAAGCATCACTGTTCATTTTATCAGTTATTGAACACCCTTTTTGTTGATCCTGAATCTGTCAGAAATGGTATAGAAAACAGTTTGATATTAAGAGCTAGTAGTGTGAATAAGTTATTCATTACCGTTGGAGCATGATTTCATTGAAATTGCCATGTTTCAAAGCATTTTATGAATTCCTGGAATATCTTCAGTGGTTACAAAAATTGTCCTTTAGCAGAGAATTTGATACATCAGAACATTGACATGAGGGATATATCCAAAGAATTTTTCTAATACTGGAATTCAAGAAAGCCACTGCATCTTCTGGTGTTCTGTATAAAATATAGCTGTCTTCAGAATTCAAAAATGAACGCTTTAAGATGGTTACAGAGCAGTCTGCTGGATTGGCTCATGGCTCACTAGCTAAATGAATCCTTCCCATGGTATATTTTTGTTTGTTGTTTGGGTTTAGTTTAGGGGTGTGGTAATTTTGTTTTGTGTGTGTGTTTTTGGCTGGAACAAATTTGCAGATTGTTTTATATAAATCGTGGACTTTTTTTTTTATTTTTTTTTTTATTTATCTGACAGACACAGCAAAAGAGGGAACACAAGCAGGGGGAGTGGGAGAGGGAGAAGCAGGCCTCCCGTGGAGGAGGGAGCCCGATGCGGGGCTCAATCTCAGGACCCTGGGATCATGACCTGAGCCGAAGGCAGATGCCTAACGACTGAGCCACACCAGGCGCCCCTATATCATGGGCTTTTAAATTACCTGAGAGTAGTTAAAACTATAAAAGCTAAATCTGTTTTTTAGCTAAAAATCATTTAGTGAAGTTTGTTAATGAGTAATATTTTATCTATCAAAAATGTGACATGAAAGAATAAAAGCAGTAAGTTCAGTTTTCTTATGGAGCCCATAAACCACCTCTAAAGGATATTCCAAAAAATGTTCTGGAAATGGCAACATTTCTTAAAATAGTTAAGTCTTCTTCCTAGTTGACGGTTTTAGATAGCCCTTTTCATATTTCAGTTCTGTTTTATATATGTGTGTGGATTCTTAATGTCTGTCCACATACTAAAAATTCAGATTCCTAATCTCCCTGACAATTGATTCATTAGTTTTGAGATTTAGTCTAGGATTCTGCATTTTTTTTTTTTATTTCCCCAGATGATTAAGCTCACCCTTCACATTTGGTAACCAGTCTGTATACTAACACCACGATTTCTCAGTTGCAAGGGTAGTTGCTAATTGTTATAGCAAAACTTTTCATCCCTATTAGTGAGGTCAGTGATTCTTAACACTAGCTGCACATTAGAATCACTCCAACTAACTTAAGATTCCCTGTGCTGGGGCCTGTTTACTTAAATATTCCCTAGTTGAGTCTAATGTGCAAGCGAGTATAGAAAACTACTGATCTAAAGTAAAGATCTTGGCATTTGCCTTTCAGAGTTAACCAAATGCTGTAATGTAATTTGAATTCTATTCATGGTGGGATTAGTGTTACTCTCCAGTACTTAACACATCATGAGAACTCAACATGTGAAAATCTATTTAGCTGTTAACGTAAAAATGTGAATCAGGCCTAAGACGGCATTTCATAGAATAGATCAAAATACATATATCCTTCATTAGTTTCATCTTTGTTCCACAATCCGAAACCAGCCTCTGATTGAAAATTGTATAAATCATGTTAAGGTATGCTTCGCTGCTTTAAAAACATTTTTTATTTACATGTCATATTTTTAGGTACCATTTTTTGACCGTATGTAATTTATTCATTTAGTATCTGACTGAAAACCTACTACGTGCTGGATACTATTCTGATTGCAGAGAACAAAACAGACAATCCCAACAATAAGCAGACTAGATCAGTCATCAGATGTAATAAGGTGAAAGATGCTTTAGAGAAAAATATAGCAGGGGAGGAGAATAGGCAGCATTGGAGAAATACATATTTAAATAAGTGGTCAGGGAAGGTTCTGAGAAAAATACGCTGTGCAGCGGTATTGGAGAAGCATGTTCTGCAGCATTTCTAGCATGTTTGAGGAATAGCAGGGAGGTTGGATTGGAGTGATCCAGGGGAGAATAGGTAATATATAGCTTTATAGGCCATTGAAAGGACTTTGGTTTTTACTCTGAGTAGTTAAAAAGCTGAGTAGTTAAAAAGAGTGAAATGATCTGACGTAGTTGTACTAGATTCTCTGGCTTGATGAGAATAGACTATAGGGAACAAGGATAGAAGTATAGCGTACAGTTAAGCGGTCCTTGCTTAGGTGGTGAGAAATGATTGTGTTCTGGGTATCTTTGGAAGATACAGCCAACAGGGTTTGCTGATGGTTTGATGTGGGATATGAAAGAGAGTCTAAGATAACGTGAGGAAGTCTAAGCAGCTGGGTAAATGGTGGTGCCATTTCCTGCAGTGGGTAGAGTTGGGGAAGACTAAATTTAGAAAGGAAAATCAAGAGTTCAGGGTTTGGGCATGTGAAGTTTGAGATGACTGAGAAGGCTAGAAAAACCAAGAGTTCAGAGCAAATAATCAGGCTGGAAAATGGGAAAATGGTAAATTGATGTGTTACAGAAGTGTATATTCATTTTAATGTCTGAGAGAATAAGGAAATAGCATAGTAAAATACAGCTGTTTTCTCTTGGGAGATTTTTTAAATGGGATGTAAAGAGAACAACATGTCAGTATTACAGAAGAGATATATCTTGTGACTGTGGTAAGCACATAGCATTTCTGAAATCTCTTGGATGGGTTGTTGCCTTTGGCTGCTCAGTTCACCAATACACCATATTCCATCTCCATTGTAAAGGGCAGCTTAATATTTTGGAATACAGAATATACCAGTAAGATAAATTGTTTTCTGTTTTAACATATATAGAGCACGTATGTGTAGGAGTTACGAAATTAGACTTCCA
This sequence comes from Zalophus californianus, assembly GCF_009762305.2. Taxonomy (NCBI): domain Eukaryota; kingdom Metazoa; phylum Chordata; class Mammalia; order Carnivora; family Otariidae; genus Zalophus; species Zalophus californianus. The sequence goes on from NC_045597.1 coordinate 150,605,219, forward strand.
TTTAAAACTTGTATATTCAAATGAACAGTCCAACTTGAAGGCATATTTTGTTCAAGATAGCCTGATTTATCGCCATCAAATGAATTCTAGAGTACTAAGTAACAGTTTCATATGAATAAGTGCACATGTTCATTTACTCTAGAGAAGCTTTATATTGATATAGCTTCCTTTGGCTAGATGTTTTTCAGCTGGTTTCAGTGAAACTGCCAAAATCATCAAGCCAGGAAATAGAAGCTAAGGAGCTCTCCTTTGTTTTGGATTATATAAACCAGTCACCCAAGTGCATTGCCTTTGGAAATGAGGTAAAATTTGTTTTGGTTTTCTATTTTGTACATAAAATCTCTTTGCGGCAATGTTTCCTTTGAGCATTTTATGTTATAGTCTCTGAATATTGCCTTGAGTATTTTTGTTATGAGCTAAGAAGTTTGTTCCATTACTTTAGCATGTATTTATGGTGTAGATATTTTAGGATCCTTAATCTTTATATACTATTGTTCTTGTAAACCCTCTAATTGTTCAAAAAATACCAATATTTCAGCATTTGAACTCTTTCTTAGCCTGCTCCATGTAAAAGCCACTCAAATCCTTTCATTTTAGACTATGTGTCTTTAGAAAATACGACCTCCCTGTCCATAATCAGTGTGCCCATTTTAGAAAATTGGGAAGTTAAAGTGAAGAAATTAAATCTTAAAAGTGATATTTGAGGTATCTCTTTCTAGACTTTTTCCTAAACACATATAAAATAACTTCTCCCAAACTAAATTAGGATCTGAAGGCTTTTTAATCTTTGTTTTCACTTAACATTGCAACACAAGTGTATACTTATATGTTCCTCAGAAATAATAACTCTCTGATGTTTCTACCATGATTTAGCCTTTCCCTATTAATAATCACTCAGTTATTTTCAAGTCAAGCGCCACCGAAAGTCCCTAGATGACATTGTGGTGGCATGTTCCTATAATCTGTTTGTAGCATTTTTTTGGCTTTGTTCTTAAAAAAGCTAATTTCTTATAGTAGAGAAAACACTTTAACATTAAAGACTGACAGTACTGAGCATTGGCAAGATAAGGAGCAAAGGTAAACACCTGTTCTTACCATGAGCCAGCAGTTCCACTCCTAGGTAGAGAAATGAGAACACGACCATAAAATGACATGTACCACAATGGTTAGTATTCATAGTAACTCCAAAGTGGAAATAACCTAAATGTTCATCAATAAGAGTATAAATAATTTGTGATACGTATTCATTTATTGGACTACTACTTCATAATAATAGAAGCTAAAGATACAGATAAGAGCATGAATGACTCTCAAAAAGGTGATGATGAGCTTGAGTTCAGACACAAAATTGTGCATTGCACCATTCTCTTTATATGATGTTCTAGAACAGAGAAGTAAACTGTGGTGATAGAAATCAGTGGTTGCTGAGAAGGGCAGGGACATTGGGAATGACTAAAAAAAGGAACAAGGAAATATTTCTAAGGTGAGAAAAGTGTTCTAAATCTGGTGGTGGTGACATGGATATACATGTCAAACATTGTACTGTTTTGTATGTAAATTATGTCTTAATGGAAAAAATTCAAATATAGGACCTAAGTTCATCTTTTAATTTTCTATGATTATTTTAAAAGGATTATCCTTTCCATAGCTAACTATATCATTTTATATGAATGTGCTCAATCTGCAAAAAAAAAAAAAAAAAATGGTTACTGTATTAACTTTTGTGATGAGAACATTTCTCAAAAAGTGTTACCTATTTTTGTGAATGTCATCTCTTTGAAATACTAGGGAGAATATGTTGCTGCAGTACGGGACTTTTACTTGTCTGTCTATTTTTTCAAAAAGAAAACAACATCGAGGTAAGAATTTCTTTTTGATAGCTTTATTTACTTGAGTTGGTTGTAATTTTATTTCATCTTCATACCTGTGATCCAGAGCTATTTCTAGTTTCATGTTGCAAGTGATTGTGAAACCACTACATTACAGAGGTAGAGTTCTTAACCCACAATGGATAGGTTGAAGGAATTATTAGTCACAAAAACCTAGGGACCTTTGTTCAACCAAAACCCTTGGTCCACTTAGATTCTGGTGTGCATATATGATGTCAAAATTGGATGTAGTTTGAAAAGGCTAGCCCAGGTGATCCTTACTGCCTTTTTTTTTTTTTTTTTTTGGTTATAAGAGTGAATGTAGGCTTTGGGATACCCGGGTTTAAAGTGAGTCAAATTTAGTCTCTCTGAAGCCCAGTGTACCTCAAATTAACATATATTTAAAATGGGGAAAATATCTACCCAATAGAATTATAAGGATGAATAAAATAACATATTTAAGGAGACTCTTGTCAAACCCGAGTAGTGACTCTTCAACTGACACTGTCCCCTCTTCCCTTTTACCCTGTCAAGATTAACATGTTTCTCTTTGCAGTATAATAAGGATCCTAATTATCTTTGGACCATTAGCCACTTCTCTCAGATATAATTTATTAGGCTTCTTCATTACTAATGTTAAAATTTAGCTTCGGTTGACAAGAAATTTGAACAAACTTGTCTCAGGCAAAAGTCACTGAAAGGACTGTCTTGGCTTTACTTTGATGTCAGTGGCCTCCGTAAACAAGTTATCATGGTAGAATGTTGATCACATGGAGTTTATACTGTATATTAACTGGTGTGTGCAAAAAAAACATTCTTGATTCTTAGTCACAGTTTTGTTTTGTTTTTTAAATCATGCATTTATATTCAGTGAATTTTCGGAGCTCTCCAGTTTGGTTGATAAGGGTGTGAACTCCCTTTTACTTAACTACATCACCACTTATCAAGAGACTTTAATAAGGGACAATTTTTTTCTTCTAGGTTTACTTTATCATCATCAAAAAATAAGAAACATGCTAAGAACAATTTTACATGTGTTGCATGTCACCCAAAGGAAGATTGCATAGCAACTGGTCACAAGGATGGCAAAATTCGTCTTTGGTCAGTTCACTTATGAAATGCATGGTGACCCTTTATATTATTATTTTGTATTAGTCCTGCAGAACAGAGCTATCTTTGGGCTCAGGATAAAGGATAGTACTGGTAGTAGAGATGAGGCTTTGCTGACATCCTCCCTTTCTTGTATTTCTGTGCTCTTCATTGCATAGACTTATTTTTGAATTTCTAACCTTGGGCTTGTGGGAGGAGTTAAAATTTCCATTTTGTCTATAATTGTTTTATTAAGAACTTTTTTGTCATTAATTTTTGCCATTACTTTCCTAATTTAATGCCTTTGGTCAAATTAACAAATTTAGTTTTCTCCAACAGGAGGAATTTTGATGATGATAAGAAATACACATACACATGTTTACATTGGCACCATGATATGGTTATGGATTTGGCTTTTTCAGTGACAGGTAAGTAAAGTTTAATAATTAAAATGAACTTTTGAAGTATATGGATCAGCATTCACTGCGTTTATAGTTTGAAAGGTTTAGAATTGCATGGACCAAGAGAATTGTAAACTTTCTTCAGCACAGTACCATACATTATAGGTTTCAGAGTTTGAAAATGTACACTTGTGATAAAGTCCTTGTTAACATAAAGAACCTATTAAATTACATTAGTCTTTTAAAATGTAATTATAATTAGCCATGGCTAAGTGCTTGTTGTCCGTAAAAGTAGCTATAGTTTATCTTGTACAAATGATTATGCTATGCTTTATATCCAGTACCTCATTTAATTCTTGAAGCTATAAAATAGGCATCATTTTGCAGATGAAGTGAGATTTGTAGTTGAGAACTAATTTGCCTAAGGTCGCACAGCTAGTAAGTGGGATTTGGACCTAGGTCTAATTCAAAAATTTGTTTTTAACTATTAGAATGCCTCATTTGCATTCACAATTTAAAATTAATTCAGAACTTCTGTTTCATTTAAGCTGCATGAGAGTGTGGCTGTAGTGATTGACAAAGTACCACACCCATTTATGATAAAACCCTCAAAAAGTAAGCTTAGAGGGAACAAACCTAATCATAATAAAGGCCATATGTGAAAAAACCCACAGCTAATATCATGTTCAATGCGAAAAAACTGAGAGCTTTTCTTCTGCAGTCAGGAACAAGACAGGGCTGTCCAGTCTCACCACTGTTATTTAAGATAGTATTGGAAGTCCTAGCCTCAGCAGTCACACAATAAAAGGCATCCAGAGTGATGAGGAAGAAGTAAAACTTTGTTTGCAGATGACATGATATTGTATATAGAAAATCCAAAAGACCACCAAAAAACTGCTAGAACTGAGAAACGAATCCAGTAGAGTTGCAGGATACAAAATCGATGTACAGAAATCTGTTGCATTTCTATACACCAATAATGAAGCAGCAGAAAGAGAAATTAAGGAATCAGTCCATTTACAATTACACCAAAAGCAGTAAGTTACCTAGGAATAAACCTAACAAAGAGGTGAAAGATCTGTATTCTGAAAACTATAAAACACTGATGAAAAAAATTGAAGATGACACAAAGAAATGGAAAGACATTCCATGCTTATAGATTAGAAAAACAAATATTGTTAAAAAGTCAGTACTAGCCAAAGCAGTCTACACATATAATCACTCCCTATCAAAATACCAACAGCATTTCTTCACACAGCTAGAACAAATAATTCTAAAATCTCTGTGGAACTACAAAAGACCCCAAATAGCCAAAGAATCTTGAAAAAGAAAAGCATAGCTGGAGGCATCACAATTCTAGATTTCAAGTTACATTACAAAGCTGTAGTAATCAAAACAGTGTGGTACTGGCACAAAAATAGACACATCAAAGGGACAGAATAGAAAGCCTAGAAACAAACCCACAATTCTATGTTCAATTAATCTTCGACAAAGCAGAAAAGAACATGCGATGGGAAAAGACAGGCCCTTCAACAAATGGTGTTGGGAAAACTGAAGAGCAACATACAAAAGAATAAAATTGTACCACTCTCTTACACCATATACAAAAATAAATTCAAAATGGATTAAGGACATGAGAGGCATGAAACCATCAAAATCCTAGAGGAGAACACAGGCAGTAACCTCTTTGACATTGGCTGTAGCAACATTTTTTCAGATATGTCTCCTGAGGCAAGGGAAGCAAGCAAACAAACTATTGGGACTTCATCAAAATAAAAAGCTTTTGCACAGCAAAGGAAACAGTCAACAAGACCAAAAGCCAACCTATGAAATGGGAGAAGATATTTACAAATGACATATCTGATAAAGGTTATAACCAAAATATATAAAGAACTTATACAACTTAACACCCAAAAAATGAATAATCCTTGTGCAGAATAAACATGGGCAGAAAACATGAACATTTTTCTAAAGAAGACATCCAGTTGGCCAACAGACACATGAAAAGATGCTTAACATCACTCATCATCAGGGAAATACAAATCAAAACTACAATGAGATACTACCTCACACCTGCCAGAATGGCTAAAATTAAAAAAAAAAGAAGGAATAACAGGTGTTGGCGAGAATGTGGAGAAGGGGGAACCCTCTTGCACTGTTGGTGGGAAATGCAAGTTGGTGCAACCATTTTGAAAACAGTATGGAGGTTCCTCAAAAAAAAAAAAAGTTAAAAATAGAACTACCCTACAATCCAGCAATTGCACTACTAGGTATTTACCCTGAGAACGCAAAAATATTAATTTGAAGGAATATATACACTCCAATGTTGATAGCAGGATTATCTACAATAGCCAAATTATGGAAGCAGCCCAAGTGTCCATCAACTGCTGAACGGATAAAGAAGTAGTGGTGTATATACAATAGGCTGTTACTCAACCATAGAAAAAGAATGAAATGTTGCCATTTGCAAAGACATGGATGGAACTAGAGAGTATTATGCTAAACAAAATAAGTCAGAGAAAGACAAATACCATATGATTTCATTCATATGTGGAATTTAAGAAACAAATGAACAAAGGGAAAAAGGCAAACCACTAAGAGAACAAACGGGGGAGTTACCAGATGGGAGGTGGATGGGGGGATGGGGATTAAGGAGTTCACTTGTGATGAGCACCAGGTGTTGTATAGAATTGTTGAATCACTATATAATACACCTGAAACTAATAAATACTACACTATATGTTAACTGGAATTTAAAACTTTTTAAAAATTATTAAAATAAAAATATTTTTAAAAATCTTCCTTGAAAATAGGATGATCAACATAAATTTTGAGAGGTACATTTTGTCTTTTAGCACCCTCACACCTATGTAGTAAAAGTTATATCAGTATATTTTGACTGGTTTCTGAAAAAGGGGGACTGGATGCTAAAGAAGATTATGTGTCTGGAGAAAGTGAATTTTCTTTCTGCAGTTCTTCCTAGGAACTGTCAGAATAAGTCTTAATACCATGTGCTCTGGATCCTTACAGGGTTACTTGGGTTTAACTCACTGGAACTGGAGCCTCAGGAAGTAGGAGGCATCTTCAGCCTACTGTGGGTTGGGGTGGGGAACAGTTACTGATGTATATGGGTGTGGGACCCTGACAGAGTAGTATAACAGTTGTGATATGGGAATTAAGAATAGAGAATGAAGAGGGTATTAACCCTCTGGATAAAAGATGTAGGCTGCTCTTATCTTTTCCACCCTTCTCACAAGCCCCCCCCCGAAATACAAATGGGGGGCGGGGCATGTGTGTGTACATATGTATGTCATGTTCCATGCAGCATCATTCTGCCTTTCATCCTCAGTTTCATTTTCTCTGCTGTGGCCCCTGCCCTAATCTGGGCCAAGACCAGTTGATACTTACTGTCACTGACTTTTCTCTATTTTGTTACCTTGTCCATCTTGTCTGCCACCTCTCACGCCAGTTAGCAGTCACAACTCTCTGTGGTGGCTTTACTTAAGCCCTGGAACATTTGAGCCTGGCCTTCTCAGATGGGTCTTAGGGAAGGAGTAGACTATTTGGCAGTCAAAGAAAGGGAAAGAAAAAATACAGTGCACCTCTACTGTGAGCCAAGGCTTTGGTATAGGAGGTACTGCAGCTAATCTTGGCTTATTAGAGAATTGAATTCCTGGTTTTATAAGTCATGTGAGTATTTGTAAATAAGAATAATTAAATATAGTACATGGGGGGCACCTGGGTGGCTCAGTCAGTTGAGCATCCCGTTCTTGGTTTCAGTTTGGGTTGTGATCCCAGGGTTGTGAGATCGAGCCCTGCACTGGGCTCCACACTGGACACAGAGTCTGCTTAAGATTCTCTCGCCCTCTGCCCCTCCACCTTCTCTCGTGTGCGCAGGTGCTCTCAAATAAATAATAAAATTTTAAAAAATATATAGACATATATGTATGTACATATATATATAGTACAGGGTTTTCAGTAAAATGTCAACATTGATCTTGTGTCAGCATTGATCTTGTATTGGTGTAAGACAATAAAAGAAGAAAATTAGTTGTCTATGTAAATGAGCTACAAAGTATAGTTGCTTTGAGAAGTGGTTATAAGTTCAGGCAAATATGAACAGCATCAACTGTTTTGCCTGTACTTTGCACTCAGTCACACTGTGTGTGAGCACTGAAGTAATTAGTTCTTTCCAATCCTTAATCCCTTCTTGTCTCATGTCAGTATATTAGGACCTCCAGTTAATGCTAAGTTACTGAGAATTTTTATCATGGGAGTAGAATTCTATCATTTATTTTTTCTACATCTATTAAGATACTCATGATTATTCCCTTTATTATGTAAATGGAATTAATTACACTTATTTTTCAAGTGTTAAGATAACCTCACATTTTTACGATAAACTCAGCTCTGCAGTATGTTATCCTCTTAATATATCCTTGGATTCAGCTTGCTAATACTTTAGGAATTTTCATCAGTCATGAAATTAGCTTATAACTTTCTTATAATTTATTAGGTTGGTAAAGGATTATGCTGTTCTTGTAAACAAGTTGGGAAGTGTTGTTTTTTGGGTTTGTTACTTGGAAGAGTATAAAATTGGTTCATTTCTTAAATGTTTGGAAAAATTTGTCATTGAAGCCATCTGGTCCTAGAGGATGTGTGTCATTCAGTTTTTCTATTATTGGCAGAAGAGTTGATCAGCAACAAACTAGTTAGATATTGTTGGAAAGGAAAATCCCAGAATCAATGATTGTTAAGTTTGTTGACTCTTAATCTCAGGGAACAAACTGAGGGTTGTTAGAGGGGAGGAGGGGAGGAGGGGAGGGGGATGAGGTGGCTGGGTGAGGCTGGGTGATGGACAATGGGGAGGGTATATGTTATGGTGAGTACTGTGTATTGTGTAAGACTGATGAACCACAGACCTGTTCCCCTGAAACAAATAATACGTTATATGTTAATAATAAAAAAGTCTGTTGTCTTAAGTTTATTAAAAGATAGGAAGATACTTGTTTGCATATTTTTAAAACTAGTTTATATCTCTAACATGGTAGGGAGATTTTTAAGTGTTAATTATATTTTTCTATTTTTTCCCCCAAAATACTGTCCTTTTCATTTCTGTGGATGGATGAGAAGGCACCAGTCTGCTGAGTGGTGGTCGTGAATCTGTCCTTGTAGAATGGCGCGATGCAACAGAGAAGAATAAGGAGTTCCTCCCCCGTTTGGGAGCTACTATTGAACATATCTCAGTCTCACCAGCAGGGGATTTGTTCTGTACTTCTCACTCGGATAATAGTAAGTCTGACTTTGTTGTGAGGAGATAGAATTGTACAACTAGGGAATGGAAAATAAGAGACGTAAAACTAATTAAGAGGAGTGTAAGATATAATGAGCATTTTTTCTTCCATTCTTCCTCTTTTCTCCGTTTCCTTTTTTGACTCTAGATGCCACCAAAATCCAACATTTTCAGGATTGTTTTGATAAAAATGTAGGGCTAAGTGTATTTGGTCCTTGTACCATTTCAAAACCTTTACATGTGGGATGTGGGGATAATAGAGGGAGGGTTTTTGAAGTGGGCATTTGTGCCTTCACAAATGTAATGATGTTTTCAAAAGAACACTTGATGTAGCCACACTCTTGGTGTGGGGGTCCCATGGGTTCTGACAGGAATAGAGGCAGTCTTGTATACCTCCAAAACTTTTTGCTCATCCTGTTACTACTCAGCCTAAATGTAAATCTCAGGGCGCATTGCCTCCTTTCCCTTCAAAAAAAGAAAAGAAAAACTGTAACTGTGAGCAACCCATTAGTGCAATGAGTCATTTCAAAGTAAACTGTCTTTTTTAGGGTATATAAGTTTTTGAATTAACACTTAAATATATTCATAGGCACAACTGATAAACCTTAAAGCCTCCGAAAAAAAAAAAAAAAAACCCTCTCCCCCAGCCCCAGTTTTTTAGCTAAATCACAAAATATATTCCTGATTTTTTTTTTTTAAGATTTTATTTATTTATTTGACAGAGACACAGCGAGAGAGGGAACACAAGCAGGGGGAGTGGGAGAGGGAGAAGCAGGCTTCTCGTAGAGCAGGGAGCCCGATGCGGGGCTCGATCCCAGGACCCTGGGTTCATGACCTGAGCCAAAGGCAGATGCCTAACTACTGAGCCACCCAGGTGCCCCTTTATTCCTGATTTTCTAATAATAGTAAACTAAACTTACTAAGTTGTTTTAGATTCTGGTATATTTTAGAATGACATAAATTCATTTGATTTTTTTTGACCTTGAAATTCTGACCAATTTATGGGTTTATTTTGTTTTTTTTTTTTACCCACAGAGATAATAATAATTCACCGAAACCTTGAGGCATCTGCAGTAATTCAAGGCCTAGTGAAAGGTATTACAAAACCCAGTGGATCTGTAATCATGCACAACTTAAAAGTGAATATTTGTATGACTTTAACTATTGTTTGTCACTTCTTTTGCAGACAGCAGTATCTCTACCGGTTTGATGATTGATCCCAGAACTAAAGCTTTGGTTTTGAATGGAAAACCTGGCCATTTGCAGTTCTATTCTCTGCAGCATGATAAGCAGTTATACAATGTAAGATTTCGATCCATTAACTGGCCTTAAAACTAATGAAAGTTCCCAACAGCACCACCAGCGTTAAGTAACTTATTTAGTAGCTTCTAAAACAAGGTCCCGTGCCTTTGTTTGCTTGAACATTATCAGTACTGTCTCTGGTTACTTAGTTGTTTACAGCATAATTCTGATGAGGCCACAGCAGCAAATTAAGGCTCCATGTAAGTCAATTGGCACTCCTGTGCTGGCTCTCCATTTAATTATGTTTCAGACTGCACTCTAATTCGCTGTCACATATCTGTGCTTCTGAGTTACAAGAATAGGGAAATCAGAATATAAGGACTGTAAATACAGATATGTCTCTGTGTTCTGCTAAAGTGTTATCCTATTACCTACCAGTGAGAATATTTTCAGTGTAAAGAGGGACGCTGCTTCTTCACCCAGACTCTCTACATCTCTGTGCCCCACAGTACCCTTTATTCCTTCGTAGCAGCTGTACACTTGATCTTCCTTTCCCTTGCCTTTAAAACCCCCAAAGAAAGGAAACTTAATTCTTTGTACATTTTCAGTACAGTGCCTGGAAATAATTAACATATGTTTGGTAAGTAGACAAGGGAATGGGATAAAAGAAACAATCATAATTAAAATTGTCTACTTATAACATTGCTATCTTTCTTCACCACTTAAAAATTGTAGATTTTATTTTTGTTCTTGTTTTCAGTGATGTGGAATTTAACTTGAGATTTTATGTAAAGCTCTTTGTCGATAGTAATGCTTTTCTCCCTTGCTTCTATCAGTTAAGGGTTCTATTGTATCATGTACATGGGTCAGTCAGTCATCACTAAAATTAAAGGTCATTAAAGAATAATTGCCACTGAACTGGTGCTATATAATGTGCTTTTTTAATGGCAGTTTTGATATCCATAACTAAGTTGGTTTTTCCTTTATAACTATAGATTCTAGAAATCATGTTTGTAGTTAGTTACCATTCCTTGAAAACTTTAACGTTTATGTATTTGCATTAACGAGCATTTTGGATTTTTTTTTTAACCCATCAGTTAGATATTATACAGCAAGAATATATCAATGATTATGGTCTGATCCAGATTGAGCTAACAAAGGCTGCATTCGGCTGCTATGGTAACTGGCTTGCAACAGTGGAAAAACGTCAAGAAAAGGAAACAGAGCTTGACTTGCAGATGAAACTGTGGATGTATAATAAGAAAACACAAGGGTAATACTACCTATATGGCTATTTAACTTCAGAGTAGAAACTACGTGATTTTGTATTTTATGTTTCATTTGTCTTTAAAAATGTTTCATTTTGATAAATTTTAGATTTAGACAAATGAGGGAGGTGTTACTCTCCTAATAAAGCCTTTCAGCTTTTGCCCTGAGAAGGCACTGGTGTCCCCCAAGTTGTAATGTCATCTCCACACATAAATGAGGAAACATGGGAAAGTGACCCCCCTGCCTCCCAAGGGCATCAGACCTAATTGCAAGCAAAGCCAGTTAGAATCCAAATTTCTCAGTCCCTTTGCTCCTCTATTCACATTATACTACCTTTGGGAGAAATGGCAGAGGTATACTGTAGTGTACCCTGTATGTTTGATTACATAGAGAGTTCCACTAGTTTTTCAGACTTTGATTATAGTAGCCGTTTATCAAGTGTCTGCTGCATGCCAAGACCTAGGCTTAGTGCTTTTGTATCTATTGTCCTACCAATCTTCATAGAAATACTGTAAGATAAACTTCTCTTCCACATTTTACAGGTTAAACAGGTCCAGAGGGATTAATAGATTATCTCTAGTCACTCTTCTTGTAGTATGGACTTTTAAAAAATCACAGCACAGGGGCGCCTGGGTGGCTCAATTGTTAAGCATCTGCCTTCGGCTCGGGTCATGATCCCAGGGTCCTGGGATCGAGCCCCGCATCAGGCTCCCTGCTCCGCGGGAAGCCTGCTTCTCCCTCTCTCACTCCCCCTGCTTGTGTTCCCTCTCTCGCTGTGTCTCTCTCTGTCAAATGACTAAAATCTTTAAAGAAAAAATAAAAAATCACAGCACAGTCTTGCCCCAATGTTCTTTTAAGAACACTGTGCTAGCATAGGTTATCTTGCATTTGAAGAGGTAGTTTTCTGTATTTTCTTGCCACAAGTAGGGGCTTTCACGACCATTCCATTTTTTGCTTATTTTTGAAAGTAGATAGTCATCTGAGTTCTGTACAATTTTTTTTTTTAAAGATTTTACTCATTTATTTGACAGAAAGAGACACAGCGAGAGAGGGAACACAAGCAGGGGGAGTGGGAGAGGGAGAAGCAGGCCTCCTGCTGAGCAGGGAGCCCATCGATCCCAGGACCCTGGGACCATGACCTGAGCTGAAGGCAGACGCTTAACGACTGAGCCACCCAGGCGCCCTGTACAATTTTCTTACAGAGTTTAATACGATAGGCTTTCATGTATCATTCTGTGATGACTCCTATTTTATATTCATTTTGTACAAGTTGACAGTATACATAATGATCTCTATATTGTATAAGTTACACAAAGGCAGAGATAATGTGTTAGAACTCTTTATATCCTGTGGCCATTAGAGGTAGAGCACTCAATTGTTTGTCATTCTAGATGATAATGTATCCGTTGCCCACTCTTAAAGATGCTATTGTAAAATGTACAGTAAAAAATTCTTGTACTCATACGACAATATATAATTTCCTGATGTAAGACTAAATTGATGATTTCCTTTCTGTTAGGTTTGTTCTTAATACAAAGATTAACATGCCACATGAAGACCACATCACAGCTGTCTGTTTCTGTAATGCAGAAAAATTTGAAAACCCCACCTTGGTTACAGCTAGTAAAGATGGTCACTTCAAAGTGTGGATATTAACAGATGATTCTGATATATACAGTAAGTTAATTAAATATGGTATGTCTAAAGAGTGCATAATTTTAAGAATTGATCTCTTTCATGAATTGTCTCCATTCTAGGAGGGCATTTTCTACCTTAACTTCTGTAGGTTATTGCCTAATTGATTTAAGAGATTACATTTTACATGCCTTTTCCCCAAAATCTGTACTTTTTTATCAGTCTTGATTAATCAATCATTTATTGATTATTTCTGTGAGGGTACAGTGCTAAAAAGAAAAAAAAAGGCAATTCTTTCACTGTTCCACTAGAGGGAGGTCAAGATTTCCTGGAAGAGGTATATATTTCAAACCAGTCAGTGCTTTGGAGAATTTCTAACTCAAGTTTCAAGGAGCAAGGTTTTTTGTTGTGCTTCTTCTGTAATCCTTACTGCTTATAACTACCCTAAAGTATTATCTAGCATTTATACCATTTCTGAACTTTATGATCTTTCTTTTCCATAGAAAAAGCTGTTGGCTGGACCTGTGACTTTGTGGGTAGTTATCACAAATACCAAGCAACTAACTGTTGTTTCTCTGAAGATGGCTCTCTACTAGCAGTTAGTTTTGAGGAAATAGTTACAATATGGGATTCAGAGACATGGGAACTTAAATGTACATTTTGTCAACGAGCTGGGAATATAAGGTAAATAATTTGGGGAGTATGTCATACTGTTTGTTTTTAATTTAAATGAGTCTTTCCACATAAACCTTTAGTAGTAACTTATGCTTCCTCTAAAGGTAGTCTGTGGGTCAGTAGCAAACCAAAGTGGTAGGAAGCTAAAAACTTTGGGTATGTGAACTATTTGCTATGGTTTTACCCATTTCTGAAATGAGGATTAACATTTAACTCTTGACCTACAGGTTTTTTTTCTTCATAATAGATACTTTTCGTGGTTGTGCTACCTAAAAATAGGCGCTAATAAGCCTCAGTGGATCCAAACAATGCTTATCTTCTGTTTTCCCATAAAAACAATGTCATGCTCAAACCTTGTTTGTATTCAGAAAGGGCAAAAGAAAAAACAGCAACATCTGCCACTTCACTTCAGGCAGCTGGCATTTGAGGACAGAATGGCAGAAGGCTAACAAGACAGTTTTTAATTCCCAACATACCTGATTTTGAATTTGCTTTTACAAATTCTTAAGAATTTATATAGCAAATTTTCTTCTAGGTTAAACGAGCATAAAAAAGGGTTTTGTTAAATGCCTTTGTACATTTCACGTACATGTTGCTTATAGTATGTGCCAATAAATTATACAGGATATTAGAGAAAAGAATTGGTCATCAAATATGTTTTTGTAAAGAAACAAAATAGCTAAATAAACTTTTGCTCTCCTTAGTCCCTTTTTTCTGCAGGATAATTGTGAACAAAAATATATCTTTCTAAAAGTCTGCATTGCATAAAACTATACTAGAAGTCTGCAGTCCGAAACTCAGCATGCTAGAACTGATGGTTAATTCTTGTGGTTTTAACATAGGCACCTTTGCTTTGGGAGATTGACTTGTTCAAAGTATCTTCTTGGTGCTACTGAAAATGGCATTCTTTGCTGTTGGAATCTGCTCAGTTGTGCATGTAAGATTTTTTTTTTTACTATAAAGTGATTTGACAAATCATACGATAAATGGCCATTAAATTTTGGCATTTTAGGACTTCTGGATCATATCTTCATGTCTTTATCCAGAGAGTACTTACAATTTTTCACATGTCACATTATACATCAAAATTTGAAGTGCTGAGCTTGTAAGAGATGCACATTATTTGTAATCTGCCTATTTGGCCATAAATTGACTTCCATTATTCCTTTCTCTGCCATGTATAACTTTCTGTTGCCTTCCATGTTCTCTATTCTCATAACAGCCTGAGGAATGTTTCTGCTAAAATGTAACCTGTATTAACATGCAGCATCCATGGCAGCTTTAAATTTGAATGTCTCCTTTCACAAGCCTCCTAACAAATGTGGACTTTGTTTTTACTCATTTTACTTACTGGCATTTTACATATTTGAGTATGCTTGGAAGGCATGGTGGTTGTTTAGTAATGAACATATATGATACTCTGTTTATATATATTCTCTACAGTGGTTCTGGTTAACATTTTGCCCATGTTAAGCTGCCGAAAGCACCAGACAGTAGTTGCACTGAGATAATAATAACCATTTCATAGTATGTGGGAGTAGTACTTGGCTTTTCTGCTTCCTGCCCCTTGCTCTAGTGCAGCCTTCCACAGACATTCTCAGTTTGTCTCCATGTGTTATTTGGAAGTGTAATATCCCTCTTCCTAAGAATAATAGAATTGTCCCAGTAAAAATTGTGTACCTACTTTAAATAACAAGCTTAAAAAAGCTTTTGGTAAATCTCTTTCTAGAAATGAATTGCTCTTTTTTTCTCCCAGTGGAATGGAGTGCAAAATTAAACATTAGAGTTATGGAACCTGATCCTCATTCAGAGAATATTGCTGCAATCTCTCAGTCTTCGGTGGGTTCAGACTGTAAGTACAGACCATAGTTTGATAATAAGAGGAGATCTATTACCTAAATTTTCTTTTAACATCTTTAATATAGAGTCAAACTGCCTTTAAATCAAATGTTTATTTTAGGCCATTTTGCCAGAGGTACTGTCCTCTCTTGAGTTCTTACTCCGACATCTTGTTCTGTACACATTCACACTGACTTCTGGGAGAACTCCAGTACATCTCATTTTTCACCATGCCAGGCAGTCCCACTCCACATTCAGAACGTCCCAAGAGAGATTTTGCCCCTCTGAAGCATTTTAAGAAGCTTTAATCAATCTTCCTCCATCTTCTTGAAGCACTGTCTACAGATCCCTGTTCCAGTACTTAAGACAAAATATCACAATATTTTGGTATCTGTCTTCTGCGGTGGCCGCCCTGGTCTCTGGAGCAGGGATTCTTCTTCCTCTTCTTCATCTTCATAGCCCTCATTCCTGACTGCTTGGCACATAGCAGGCATCCAGTAGATACTTGAATTAAAGCCTAAAATAATCATGACTTGGACCATTTACTCAATCCTGGGGTCAGTCCCAGGATTAGTGTGGGCTGTCAACCTGAGGCTGGAACTAACCTTTGCAGGCAAAATGTTATGGTCTGTTTGTTTTTTCCCTCTAGTGTTTGTATTTAAACCTAGTGAGCCAAGACCATTGTATATTCAAAAGAATATCTCCAGAGAGGAAGTCCAGTGGGGAGTGTTTGTTCTGCGAGATGTGCCTGAATCATTCACCTCAGAAGCTTACCAGTGGCTGAACAGATCCCAGTTTTACTTCCTAACAAAGTCACAGGTAACCATCCCACCTCAAAAAGGCAACCACTTTGTATATGTAATTTTCAGTTCATTTTATATTTGAAAGTAATAACTCATAACAGGTGGAACAGTGATACTAAAGGATTACTTCCCAAAAGAAGTAATCTAATATGCTCAATAAAACAGTATTACTAGTCTTTTAAGTGTATTAGCACAACTTTACCCCACACCTTTGAGGCTCTTTAAATATTTGCATTATCTCCATGACAGCAAAAAAAAAAAAAAAAAAAAACTAAAATACTTTAAATGGTACTTATTAGTGTGTTTTTTTTTTTTAATTTTAGTATTTGATTTGCCATAATAAAAACTGGCCTCAGTTTGATCCATCAGTTGAATCTATTTCATTACCAGTTCTTAAATAAGTTTTCTCAGAACAATTACTAAGTATGTTTTAAACCTTCTATTACTTTTCTTTGGGCAGATATATATATGTGTGTATATATATCAAGATGAAAAATGGACCTCATTTTTTAACTATAACATTTTTATTTGGATTTTGCATCATTAATCTCTCTTTTCAGAGTTTATTGACATTCAGTACAAAGTCTCCAGAAGAGAAACTCACACCAACAAGCAAACAGGTATGTTTTAGCCACTCATGGTGCAGACTGCATTGCCTCCCTACAGAGATAACCTTATCTGTTTGAATTTAGCTATGAGAAAAATGTTCCACCTGCCTTAACATGGAATTAAACATACACTTAAAGGTAGCTTTTATATAACCTCTTTGAGGTTTTATATAACCTCTTTGAGGTTATATTTACTCTTCTAAAATATAGTTTTAATTTGTAACGTTAAAAATATATGCTTGTGATTTGAGTCAAATAGTTATACAAAACTTTCAGGAAAACTTCCTAACACCACTGCCATTACCCACAAAGATAATCACTTTCAACTCTTTTAGCTGGAGTTTTTATTTGCCTTCCTAAGAAACATGTTTATATTGCTAATTCTGGATTTTTCAGATTTAGTTATGGTCTATTTACTGATCTATTCAAGTTATTACTCTTTTTCACACCACCATTTTCCCCATGTACATAACACACACACCTTTCCTGTTCTCCAGTTTTCTCAGTACAGATAAATCAGGTCAGTATTCCTTATAACTGTGTAAACACAATTCATAGTTGAGTCATGTAGTAACCAGACAGATTGTTTTTCTTTTTTTTGCAACACTGTTTTCTCTGGAGTTAATGTTGCCACCTTCTTATTTGCATAGTTTCCTGTTTACTTCTAATTCACCCCCAGACTCAAGTTATTTAAGTCTTCTCTCAGTATTTCATGTACATTAGGTATTCTTTCAAGTCTTGAAGGAATATTTCCAAGAGCCTCTGACTTGCTTCAGTCTGGACCGATTGCTCTATGAGTACCTGCTGCACAGTAGTCATAGGATCTACATTCGCCATCATTTGGGGAATCATATCACTTCTAGCTTTCCTCTTGCTTCAGTCACTGCTTTGCTTTGTTGTGAAGCACATTCTGTTAGTGCCATGGGAGGCAGATTTAAGACGTTGTGTGTTTGGAAATGTTTCTTTTCTCCCACTTGATTGGTTGGTCGAGTTATAAAGTTATAGGTTGAAAATCATTTTCTCTTAGAACTTTGAAGGTATTGTCCTATTTTATAGCTTTGGGTGTTATTAGAAGTCTAATACCATTCTTATTCCTGTTCCTTTATCTGTAAAGTAGCTTTATTATCCTCTGAAAACTTAATTGAATTTGTTCAGCAGTTTTTTGTTAAACATCAATAAGCCAGGGTCTGTTCTAGATGCTTGGAATACACCAGTGAGCTAACATTCAATGCTCTAAACAGTGTTTACAGTCTAGCAGGGAAATCTAGCAGGGAAATACAACAAGCATTAAATAAGTGAAATATGTAGTACTTTAGAAGTGGTAAGAATAATGGGTGGAGGAATAGAGGAAAAGGGTGTGGGATGCAGCTTGCCATTTTATGTAGGCCAGGCGAAGTAGGCCTTGTGAATAAAATAGACTTTGGCTTTTCCTCTGAGTAATATGTGCAGCCCCTTGGAGAGTTTTAATCCAAGAAATGACTAAGAAAGAATTACTTCTTTGCCTTCATTTTCTTTTCTTTTTCTGGAACCCTTGTTATTTAGTGCTGAACTATCATCTATTTTGTTTTCTGGGAGATTGTTTCATCTTTGTCATCTAATCTGCTTTTTTTCTGTTTTGCATAGTCCCATTTCTATCATTTGTTTGTTTTCCATCTGTTTTAGTCTTTCATTTCGCAGGTTTGCATCAGAATCTGATGATTCTCAGATGTCTGCTTTTATTTAAAAGTGATCCAATAAGCCATATGGAAGGTCTCTGCCTAGATGGAATTTGTCCGCTGGCCTCTACCACTGGCTATTTTTGAGAAAGTCTCCAAAGTCATTATTTTTAGGTTTTTTGTCTTAGGCTGGTCAGATTGCCCAGATAAAATTCTTCTGAATTCTTGCCTGGAGGCTAGCAGCCTGGAAGCACCCTATATGACGTACAGCTGCCTTCAGCTGTGAAGACACTGCCACCAACCCCACCAGGCAGTTCAGTTTAAAGACACACTTTTGTTCCACCCTCCAAAGAATGTACTTCCAGCCCTCTCTTGGGGCTCAGAAGGAGATCTAGGAATTTGAATGCACTCTAAATGGACCTTCAGCCGGGCCACCCAGTTATTGGTAGCCTTTTTCTGAGGTACTGTTACTATTAGTACCAATTCCTGAGCATTTGCAGGATTCAGCAATATAAATTGGGATGTTTCTTGGCTTTCCCCCGCAGCCAGCTTAGAATTCTTTCTCAGGTCTACTAAGTTACCTACTACCCTTGAACTTGCTTTCCACCTTCCAGCATCTTACTTACCCATTTTCTTTCTCACTGTGGGTTTATGGCCTTTTGAAAACCCATTTGCTATCATTTCACTGGGGGAGAAGTAGTAGTGTGTATTTTTTCTGTCATCTAAGTGTGCACCGTTAGCTTTTTCCCTAATAAATGGGCTGCTAGGCCTCAGTTGCTTTACCTGTAAAGTGAAAAGAAGCATACCAGATAATTTTTAAAGTTCCTTTCATCCCTGACATTTTAGGACTGCAACACTTTTGAGTCCAAGGCAGTTCCTCCTTTATATTGAAGAAATTTCCCTTTGTCTTCAATCCTTATAGCTACTAGCAGAAGAAAGTCTTCCAACAACACCATTTTATTTCATATTGGGAAAGCACAGGGAACAGCAGGATGAAAAAATAAATGAGGCTTTGGAGAGTGAACGAGTACAACTACCCTTAACAGAAAACATACCTGCAATTAGTGAGGTAAGTAATTCACAACATGAAACAGATTAAATACATTAAAGCAGCTTAAATTAGAGTTTCTATAATTTGTAACATAACTTTTTTAAGATTTATTTGAGAGAGAGTGAGTATGTGTATGTGAGCAGGGGGAGGGGCAGAAGGGTAGAGAGAAAACCTTTCACAGCCTGACACAGGGCTCCATCTCACTGCCCTAAGATCGGAACCTGAGCCGAAATCAAGTCAGGTGCTTAAGACCCAGCCACCCAGACACCCCTGTAACAGATAACTTTTGAATAATTATTTGTATACTGTGCAGTTCTAATACGCAAACCAAATAACATAAATTTATGATTCCAGATTATTGTGGTCTGAACTGACAGGAGAGGAGAGATGATTGTTTGCATAATTGTCAGAAGGCAGGCATAAATTTTTTTTTGGTTTGGTTTTACTGTGGAGAAAGCCTGTTGCATTCAGCTGATGGCATTCTTTTTAAGTGAAGCCCTATTTTTCTGGTTTTTTTACTCTAGCTTCTTCATACTCCAGCCCATGTATTGCCATCTGCTTCTTTCCTGTGCTCCAAGTTTGTAAATTCACTGCTGCTGTCTAAGGAGACAAAGAGGTAAAGCAGTTTTTTAAAATATGTTTAGATATTGTTTTGGGAAACAGGATAGTTTGTTACCCTTTCTTAGAATATTCTTAAACTGTGACCCTTCAACAGTATGTAGGGTAGGAGCACCGACCCCCTGCATAGTCGAAAATCCACGCATAACTTTTGACTCCAATAAAACTTAACTACTAATACCTGATGGTGCTTGGAAGTCTTAATAACAGTCAACACACATTTTATATGTTATGTATATTATATACTGTATTCTTACAATAAAGTAAGCTAGAGAAATTAAAATACAGAAGAGAAAATACATTTACAGTATCGTATCAAATCCATGTATAAGTGGATGGGTGCAGTCCAAATCCATGTTGTTAAAGGTCAACTGTATTTTTCTTTATTTTAGCCTTAATATGCAGTTAAAGGACAAAGGACTATTAAGCCAAGTGAATAAAATATATTGAAAATAATTGTTAGATCTCATGTGTGTATGGTTTAAGGAATTGATATATAACTACAAATTACACTTTGTAAATTCACCTGTTCTTTTATAATAACCCATTTTTGAAGTGCACTCAATAAGATTTTTCATTTACTTTCCCTGTGTGGTTATAATTCTACATAGGTGTCTTAAATTAGAAAGTTATTTAGAAACTTTTTAAGTAATAATTCATATTTTATTCTGTTATCATGAAAGTGAAGAAATTCCTGAAGATGTAGATATGGAAGAAGAAAAAGAAAGTGATGATTCAGATGAAGAAAATGATTTTACTGAAAAGACCCAGGACACAAATGACACAGATTTGGGAGAAGACATTATACACCAGTTGTCAAAATCTGAAGAAAAAGAACTAAGAAAATTCAGGAAAGTAGACTACAGCTGGCTAACTGTTCTTTGAGCCTTGGAGGTGGAAGGTTCTTGCATTTTGTATTTTTTTTTTAATTATATATTGATACTCCAAAAACATCTACTTGATGTTATTTCTTTCCTTAAAATATTAAATATGAACAGGCTTTACTTTTTAAATAACTGGTAATACAAAGCTGTGTTTGCATCATGCTTTGGAGTTGCTGGGTGCATTCATATACACACCATCTCATTTTTATTTCGAGTTACATCAGCCTTAGAAATATCTAGCTATTTTCTTCACAAGTGATTACAGCATATGTCACCTTATCTCCAATTTGGAGATATTGTTAACAGCAAAATTTACTTGGTGGCCAACAGGACCTGAACAGATGTGTTGTTTTCTTTAGTCCTGCTTCATACATCTTAGTGTGTTTATTTCTCAGAAATTTAGAGAAATAATTTGATTATGTGGTGTTCCACAGACCACACTGAGGGTATTAAATAATAATAATAATAATAATAATAATATGGGCCACCTAAAATCTGAAAAATTCTAAAGTGAAATCATTTGGCCCCAAGCCTTTCAGATAAGGGCTTATCTACTCTACTTGGAAAGCCTTGGAAGATATAAGAAGAGTTGATATTACTTTGTCAATGTTATGGGTGTAGGAACAACTGCTTTTTAACCAAAGTCTCATTGCTAGTAGACTAGGATCCAAGCCTCTGTATTATATTTAAGTGCTGAGGTGACGACTGTTTTTTAACCATTTAGCATTTGGAGTTTTCCTATTTTACTCCTGTTAAATTGACATTAAAAAGTTAACACAAAAACAGTAAAGTACACAACTTTACAGTCCAGGATAGTGTCTGAACTCACCTCCTCCACAGACACACCAAATCTATACCTGTTTCTGGAGCACTTCCTCCAGAAGAACTGAGGGCTGACTGAGCAGCTTCTGCACAACAAGATAGACTACATACAGAACAGCAAGAGAGACTCTGTAATGAAGAGAACACCTACCCCCAACACTGCAAACTGCAGTGGGGTGAGATAATACTGAAGAATCACATGCAAGCAGATTTGTCTGCGCTGGGGCACAGAAACAAAAGCCATGGTTTAAAAGAGCAACTAGAATATAAGTATTCAGCCCTAGAACTCTACCAACCGGTAGGAGAGCTGCTGGAACTTTCTCCAAGTTGGAGGGCCTGTTGGGTGCCACAGTTTATGTTCTCTCTCCATATTTGATAGCATGGATGGGAGTAAGGTCAGGGCACCCTAACCAGCCTACCACTTCGCTGAGCCCCTGGCCACTAGCCCATACCAGCCCCAGCCATCCCACCAAAGTGGCCCCAGTGTGGTATACACTGGACACCCCTGTACAGGCCTCATTGTGGTTCCAGGCATCTTGTCAAGGTGACATGGGTGCAAAGCACCCTGGAACACTCCAAGCCCAGACATCCTACCAGGGCAGCCCCAGCACAGAGTGAACTGGGATCTCCAGCCCATGCCAGCCATAGCACCAGCCAGCCAAAGTCACCAAGCATACACAGTCTATATAGAAGATGACCATACACAGAACCATTCAAGTTTAGGAGAAGTAGCTGATCCACTTAATACATAGACACATACACAGAAAGTCAAGCAAAATGAGACAGGAATATGCTCCAAATGAACAAGACAAAACCTCAAGAGAATTAAATGAAATGGTGATAGGCAATATGCCTGATAGAATTTGAAGTAATGATCATAAAGGTGCTCACCAGACTGGAAAGAAGAGTAGAATAACTCAACTTCAATAAAGAGAAAATACAGAAAACCAATTAGAGTTGAATGCAATAACTGAAATGAAAAACAAACTAGATGGTATCAACAGATTAGAGAATGCAGAAGAATAGATCAGCAATCTGGAAACAGGCTAATGGAAAGCACCCAAGCTGAACAGCAAAAAAAAATTTACAAACTGAAGATAGGGTAAGGAATATGTTGGACAACAACAAGCCAACAAACATTCACATATGGGGGCTCCAAAAGAAAAAAGTTTCAGGCAGAAAACTTATTTGAAGAGAGAATAGCTGAAAACTTCCCTAACCTGAAGAAGGAAGACACCCAGGTTCAGAAAGCACAGAGTTCCAAACAAAATGAAACCAAGGAGGTCCATACGAAGACACATAATTAAGATCTCAAAGATTCAGGGCACCTGGGTGACTCAGTCGGTTAAGCATCTGCCTTCAGTTAAGCATCTGCCTTCGGCTCAGGTTATGATCCCAGGGTCCGGGGATTGAGCCCCGCATTGGGATCTCTGCACAGTGGGGAGCCTGCTTGTGCTCTCCTGCTCTCTGTCAAATAAAATCTTAAAAAAAAAATAATGTCAAAGATTAAAGATAGAGAATTTTAAAAGCAGTAAGAGAAGCAAATAGTCATATACAAGGGGAACCCCACAAGGCTATCAGCTGATTTTTCAGCAGAAACTGCAGGTCAGAAGGGAGTGACATGATCCATTGAAAGTGCTGAAAGGAAAAAAACCCTACAACCAACGATACCCTACCTAGCAATGTTATCATTCAGAATTGAAGGAGAAATAAAGTTTCCCAGATAAATAAAGTTAAAGGACTTCATCACCACTAAACAGGCCTTATAAGAAATGTTAAAATGAGCTTCTTTAAATGAAAAAGAAAAAAAGTATAATTAGAAATAGGAAAATTATGAATAAAGATAGAAAATATTTATACATGAAACATGGAGGGAGTAAAAGTTCTTTTAGAATGTGTTCAAACAAGTGATTATAGACTACTATATACTTAGAATGTCATAGATGAACCTCATGGTAACCACAAACCCAAAACCTATAATAGGTACACAAAAAATAAAAAGCCAAGCATAACATTAAAGAAAATCATCAATCACAAGGAAAGCAAGCAAGAGAAGAAAGGAACAGAGAAGTACTAAGAAAACCAGAAAACAACAATGGCAGTAAGTAC
The DNA here is from genome assembly GCF_009762305.2 of Zalophus californianus. Lineage (NCBI taxonomy): Eukaryota > Metazoa > Chordata > Mammalia > Carnivora > Otariidae > Zalophus > Zalophus californianus. Next base: position 150,629,080 of record NC_045597.1, read on the forward strand.
ATACCTATTAATAATTAACCTTAAATGGTCTAAATGCTTCAATCCAAAGACATAGAGTGGTGGGGGAAAGAAACATTTATGTGCTGCCTATAAGAGACTTCAGACCTAAAGATACAGACAAATGGAAGTGAAAGAGAGTAACAATATTTATATTAGACAAAATAGACTTTAAAACAAAAACTATAGCAAGAGACAAGGGCATTCCCTAATGATAAAAGGATCAATCCAACAAAAAGATAAAACAATTGTAAATCCCTATGCATCCATTAGAGCAACTAAGTACATAAAGCAACTATTAACAGACATAAATGGAGAAGTTGATAGTATTAATAAAAGAATAGTAGGAAATTTTAACACCCCACTTAGATCAATGGATAGATCACCCAGGCAGAAAATCTATAAGGAAACTTTTTGAACAACACATTAGACCAAATGGGCTTAACAGACATATTCAGAACATATCCAAATATATCAGAATACACATTCTTCAAGTGCTCATGGAACATTCTCCAGGATAGATCACGTTAGGCCACAAAACAAGTCTTAACTAAATTTTTTTTTAAAGATTTTATTTATTAGAGAGAGGGCAAGGCAGACTCCCTGATGAGCAAAGAGCCTGATGTGGGGCTCAATCCCAGGACCCTGAGATTATGACCCGAGCCAAAGGCAGACGCTTAACTGACTGAGCCAACCAGGTGCCCCGTCTTAGTAAATTTAAGACTGAATTCATAACACATCTTTTCTAACCACTATGGCAAGAAACAAAATCACCAAAAAAAAAAAAAAAAAAATGCTACTAAACAACCAATGGATTAATGAAGAAATTAAAAACATGGAGGAAAATGAAAACTCCAAAATCCTTGGGACACAGTGAAAACAGTTCTAAGGAAAGTTTATAGCAATCCACTCCTACCTCAAGAAACAAAAATCTCAATATAACCTTATACCTAAAGGAACAACAACAACAAAAAAAGAACAAAGCCCAAGATAGTAGGCAGGAAATAAAGATCAGAACAGAAATAAGTGAAATACAAAGTCGAAAATACCAAACCAAGAGCTGTTTCTTTCAAAAGATAATATTGATGAAACCTCAGCCACACTCATCAAGAATAAAAGAAGACAGAAAATCAGAAATAAAAAAGACATAACAACCACCAACACCACAAAAATACAAAGGATTTTAAGAGACTACTACAAAAAGTTATATGCCAACAAATCAGACAACCTAAGAAGAAATGAATTCCTAGAAATATAATCTTCCAAAACAATCAGGAATAAGAAATCTGAAAAACAACTACTAGTAACAAAATTGAATTTGTAATCAGAAAATTCCCTAAAAATGAAAGTCCAGGACCAGAGGGGTTCAGAGTGAATTTTACCTGACATTTAAAGAGGAGTTAATACCTATTCTAAAACTATTCCCAAAAAATAGAAGAGAAAGGAAAGATTCCAAATAAATTCTACAAGGCCAGCCTTACCCTGATTCTAAAACCAGACAAAGACATTACAAAAAGGAAAACTACAGGCCAATATCCCTGATGAACCTAATGCAAAAATCCTCAACAAAATGTTAGCAAACCATTTAATAATACATTGAAAGTATCATCTACAATCAAGTGGAATTTATTTGGCAGATGCAAGGAAGCTTCAATATTCACAAATCAACATGATATACCACATTATCAAAATAAAGGATAAAAATCAGATCTCAGTATTTGAAGAGCATTTGACAAAATTCAACATCCATTCATGATAAAACTCGACAAGTGGGTGTAGAGGGAACATACCTAAACATAATTAAGGCATTATATGAAAAACAGCTAACATACTCCAGTGAAAAACTGAGTTTTTTTCTAAGAACAGGAATAAGACAAGGATGTCCACTCATCACTTTTATTCAACATCATATTAGAAGTCCTAGCCACAGCAACAAAACAAGAAAAAGAAAAGATACTCAAATTGGTAAGGAAGAAGTTAAACTATCACTATTTGCAGATGACATAAAATATTTTACATAGGACCTAAAGACTTCAATACAAAACTGTTAGGAATAATAAATGAATTAAGTAACATTGCAGGATACAAAACTAATACACACAAATCAGTTGTGTTTTTATACACTAATAGCAGCAGAAAGAGAAATTGAAAAAACAATCCCATTTATAATTGCATCAAAAATAACAAAATACCTAGAAATAAACATAACCACGAAGGTGAAAGGCCTGTACTCTGAAAACTATAAAACACTCTTATGAAAGAGATTGAAGACAACACAAACGGAAAGATACTCCATGCTCATGGATTGGAAAAATTAATATTCAAATGTCCATGCTACCCACAGCAATCTATAGATTCAATGCAATCCCTACAAAATACCAGCAGCATTTTTCACAGAATTACACCAAATAATAAAATTTATATGGAAACTCAAAAGACCCTGAATAGCCAAAGCAATCTTGAGAAAGAACAAATGGATGTATCACATTCCCAGATTTCAAGATATACTACAAATCTATAATAATCAAAACAATATGGAACTGGCACAAAGATAAAACACACAGATCAGTGGAACAGAGAGCCCAGAAATAAACCGATGCTTATATGGCCAACTAATATACAGCAAAGGAGGTAAGAATATACAATGGGGAAAAGATGGACTATTTAATAAATGGTCCTGGGAAAACTGGACTGGACAGCTACTTGCAAAAGAATGAAACTGAACCAGTTATACCATACACAAAAATCAGAATGGATTAAAGACATAAATGTAAGACTTGAAGCCATAAAACTCCTGGAAGAAAACATAGGCAGTAATTTCTCTGACATCAGCAATAGCAACATTTTTCTAGATAGGTCTCCTGAGGCTAGGGAAACAAAAACGAAAATAAACTATTGGGACTACACCAAAACAAAAAGGTTTTACACAGCAAAGGAAACAAAGGCAACCTGCTGAATGGGAGAGAGATTTAGAACTGACATCTCTGATAAGAGCTTAATATCCAAAATATATAAAGAACTTATACAACTCAACACCATAACAAACAATCCAACTAAAAATGGGCAGAGGACCTGAATAGACATTTTTCCAAAGAAGACTACAGATGACAGACTCATGAGAAGATGCTCAACATCACTCACTAATCAACAGAGAAATATAAATCAAAACCACAATGAGATATTACCTATCAGACCAGCTAAAATCAAAAAGACAAGAAATAACAAGTATTGGAAAGGATGTTGAGAGAAAGGAACCCTCATGAACTGTCAGTGGGAATGTAAATTGGTACAGGCATTGTGGAAAACAGTATGGAGGTCCTCAAAAAATTTTAAAGTAAAAATGCCAAATGATCCAGTAATTCCACTACTGGGTATTTATCCAAACAAAAACACTAATTTGAAAAGATATATGCATCCCTATGTTTACTGTAGCATTATTTACAATAGTCAAGATATGGGAGCAACCTAAGTATCCATTGACAGATGAATGGATAAAGAAGATGTAGGGTGTGTGTGTGTGTGTGTGTGTGTGTGTGTGTGTGTGTGCGCGCGCGCGCATGCACGCGCGCATGCACATGCGCACATGTCTGTGTAAAAAATGGAATATTACCCAGCCATAAGAAAGAACAAGATCTTGCATTTGTGACATGGATGGAGCTAGAGGGTATTATACTAAGTGAAATGAATCAGACAGAAAGATAAATACCATAAGATTTCATTTACATGTGGAATCTAAAAAACAACATAAATGAACAAACAGACCCATTCAGAGAATAAATTGATGGTTGTCAGAGGGAAGGAGAATAATAATGTCTACATTATTTACAGTAGGAGGATGGGCAAAATGGGTGAAGAGGAATGGGAGATACAGGCTTTCAGTTATGGCATGAATTAGTCATGAGGATAAAAGTTTCCACATAGGGAATATAATCAATGATATTGTAATTGTATGGTGACAGATGATTGCCTCTGGTGAGCATAGGGTAATGTAATAGAGTTGTTGCATGACCATGTTGTACACCTGAAACTAATATAACATTGTGTGTCAACTATACCTCAATTAAAAACAAAACAGTAAAGTATACAAATCATAAGACACATCTCAAGAAATATTAATGAAATTGCTATAAATGGCTTTTCAGTGTGTTTGAGTCAGTATCCAAAGCCTATACAATTTTTTTAAATAATAGCAAGATTGAGATATAACTCACACACTATGCAATTCACTCATTTAAAGTGTACAATTCAGTAGTTTTTTTTTGTTTTTTTTTTTAAGATTTTATTTATTTATTTGAGAGAGAGGGAATGAGAGACAGAGAGCACGAGAGGGAAGAGGGTCAGAGGGAGAAGCAGACTCCCTGCTGAGCAGGGAGCCTGATGTGGGACTCGATCCCTGGATTCCAGGATCATGACCTGAGCCGAAGGCAGTCGCTTAACCAACTGAGCCACCCAGGCGCCCACAATTCAGTAGTTTTTTTAGAATATTCACAGAATTGTATATCATCACCACAATCAATTTCAGGTTATTTTCATCACCCCAAAACTCAGTGCATTAGCTATCACTTCCCATTTCTCCCAACCTACCCCATCCCACACCTTAGGCAAAGATAATACTTCTGTCTTTTTAGATTTGTTTATATGGACATTTCATATAAATGGAATCCTATCATATGTGTGGTCTTTTTTTGACTGGTTTCTTTCCCTTAGCATTCATGCTGTACTATGAATCAGTACATCATTCCTTTTTATTATTTTCATTTCTCCTGGGTATATACCTAAGAGTGGAATTACCAAGTTACTTCATAAGTCTGTGTTTAAATTTTTGAAGAATCACAAGACTTACAAATCAGTCACAGAATTTTACATTATTTACAGTATGTGGAGCTCATTGTTCATAATCTGGTCCATTAAATTTAGGTCCCTTTGCAGGGTTAGTTTTTGAGGCTAGTCTTTGAGGGTTTTTTCTGATCCCAGGAGGATTCTTTTTAGCTGTCTCTTCCTGTTTCTTTCTGGTAAACTAGCTGGTTTATGGTTTAGTTTATTACACTGACGGAGCTACTTACAAACCTCATCTTAATTGCTTACCACCAAAATCTCCACTGTTTTCAGGGACACCCTTAGGCTCGAACTTTATTTCAAATAATGTCAGAGCTCTCTATTCTTATGGACTGTCCCTGGGCAGAATCTGTCAGCCACTGCTCCAGAACTAGGGTAGACACAATGACCCCTTCTCTCATAGTGACACCTTGCTTTGCAAACTGGGAGGGACAACCACCTCGACTTTGCTTATTTGCTTATCTCGCCTCTTGGAACTTCTGCCCTAAGCAAGCTGGGGTAGGGATGACCATGACTCCAGTATTTTCAGCCTGCTCTCAGCCTAGGGAGTAGGGCATACTGACATAGTTACAAATAAATTTCATTATTATTTTGCCATATTGATGTTGACATGGTACTTCCAAGTTTAAGAAAGACCTATTTTTTGCAGCTATATATGAAAGATTCCATAGTTTCAAATCAAATAAATTTAGAACATATCTTTTTAAAATAATGATTATTATACAATCTGGTTACTTTGTATGGATTTAATTACTTTTTCTCAAAAGTTGATCACTCTAACACTAAAACATGACAACACCGTTGGGAAGAATTATCCTAATTATTCCTCCTCCAACATTAAAAAATATATATATACTGTTTCCTTTTCCAAAGACAACATTACAGATAAAAGCAAAATGGCCATTTTGGTCATTAAAATCTGGACCTGTCCAGCAGATTTGTAGTGCTGGCCCTCCAGGGTTTTTTTTTTTTCCCTACAAAGAACTAGACTAGTTCCAACATAATAAGTGAACTAATAAAGATTATTCCCCTTGTCTCCTCCCTCATTTATCTAATTTATCTGTCCATGAACCCGTTACTTGGTGCTTTCACTGGGGCAGCCTGTACTTAGGAAGTATATACAGCCTCAGTCTCATGGCGGATGGATAAACCACATGTTAACCACTTGCTCATGCCACACATTTCACACACATCACACTTTCTCCACAACAACTCTATATGTCAGGTAGTCACCCCAACTTGACAAGTAAGGAAACTGGCTCCAGAGAGCGCAAGTAAGTTGTATCTAGATCACTGGCCTCAAGAAGTGGGGTTAAGACACAAACCCTTCCTCATCAAATTCTAAATCCTGTGCTCTTTCTAGAATAGCACATGGTCTCCCAGGCACTTAAGACAGCTACTTATCATTACAAAGGCATCTGTAACTGGGGAAGAATCAGGATAAGAAACAAACAGAATAGAGAGCCCAGGTTTAGACCGTCCCAGCCACAGACAAGAGGTAGCTAGCTCTGTGACCTGGCTGAAGGCATTCAAGCTGCTGAACTTTAGCCCCCTCATAGGTAAAATGAAGCTCTCCCTCCTTATGCAAATGGTTTTGATTATCTGACTAGTACCATCGTGTTCCAAATACAGGAAAGGTATATAAAATTTAGAGATTTTATGAGACTATGCACTTGGTTATATGCAAATTTTTAATGAAAAGCTAACTGAATACCTACATATTAATTAGAATAAGCTCACTATTAATGTGCTGGAGCAATGTTCCTCTTTGTTTTGTTTTGTTTTCCTTATAGACTAGCAACCAGTACAGAAATCATAAAATATATTGTAACGTTGTAATAATGTGTCTTAAATAATGTGTCTTAAATAATCTGTACTATGACTATAATGGACCATTCAACAGAAACCTATTAAGTTGAACATAACTGCTTGGTTAAAATTAACTAAGTCTTGTAAATGGCATTGATTTTTCTATGAGGCTGTTTTATCTGAAAATTGTGCTTTCTTCTGTTAGCTCTGTTTCTTGAAAGCCATGAAAATGGCAAAATTGTCTTACAACAAAGTCAAGATTCTGTAACACCACACAATCCTAAATGAAATAGTAAAAGCTAAGACCCAGAGAGGATTTAGGATCCCAGGTAGATTACTTATCATTGAGATTAAAGAGAAATAAAAATGGAAGGAATTGGGATTTGATAGCAGTATACCACAGAGTGGTTAATGTGAGTAGAATACAACCAGAGAGATGCAATCAATGACTGAACTATTCGAATCGCTTTTGCTTTTCAAAACCCATGAACAAACCACTTATTCTCTGAATCACAGTTCCTCCCTCTAAATTGCAGAATTAAAATGATCTCTTCCAGCTCTGATACTCTGTGACCACAAAACTAAGATGCCAGAGTGGTATATTACAGTACCACTCCCACCCCATGCCCCCAAATGCCAAGAATTTGGTCTTGCAAGTAGTAAATTTGTGGTATCTGTATATAAATATGTACAGGTAGAGCTATCTTAGTTTCCTATCTTCAAGCATAACATACCTCTAGCTTGGAAACTCCTTGGGAGATCAGAGCACTTAGTTCACAAAATGAAATAATCAGACATGAAAGTGCACCAGTTCCTCCCATTGTTGTGTAGAGTTTTGATAATCCTTGTTACTCAGTGGTTGCCCACTTTAACGGAAGGACGAATATAAGTGCTCTGAAAACAATCACTTTAAATGCAAATATTGATATTATATTCTAGCTCACATAGGAAGGTAACATTAAACTTCTTGCTCCCACAGAAATGCCTGTTTGCAGTTGTGAAATTTGAGTCCACTAGTCAAGCTTTATTTGGTGAGCGGTATCTTATGCCAGAAAGACCATTGGTCTAGGAGTCAGAAGACTACTAGTTCCAGCTCTGCCTCTTTCTAGGTGTGTGTTGGTATTAAGTTTATTTGAGGGCATATTTTTTTTACCTCTAAAAGAAGAGAGCTGTGTTTTGTTAGATGGTCTTCTAAGGCTTGTTTTGTTTTGTTTTGTTTGCCTCTCAAATTGTGATTCCACAACATGCCCAGAAGCCTATTAGCCTTACTCAAAAAAATATGTGTGGCTTTGCTGCTTAATTACAGCCTCCTTTGGTGCTGGAAACAAGAGCAAAAAAGCAGCTTAAAAGATTTTATTTCTGAATAGGAAAGAAGATCCTGCCCCTACTTAGGCTTGAGATGCACTTGACCTGAATCTCTGCAGACTTTACCCAAGAGAACAGCTTAGAATTAGAACTCCTCATCAGTAATTTCCTCAGAAACGATGAGCAAAAGCAAAAACTGGAATGAGGGACCAGGCTATATGACACACAAGAGGCACTTACATTTGTTGAATTAAAGAGACCACAGGGGAAAGAGCCAAGATGCCCTTCAACACATGAATGGATAAAGAAGATGTGGCCCATATATACAGTGGAATATTACTCAGCCATCAGAAAGGATGAATACCCAACTTTTACATCAACATGGATGGGACTGGAGGAGATTATGCTAAGTGAAATAAGTCAAGCAGAGAAAGTCAATTATCATACGGTTTCACTTATTTGTGGAACATAAGGAATAGCAGGGAGGACATTAGGAGAAGGAAGGGAAAAATGAAGGGGGTGGAAATTGGAGGGGGAGATGAACCATGAGAGACTATGGACTCTGAGAAACAAACAGGGTTCTAGAGGGGAGGGGGTGGGGGGATGGCTTAGCCTGGTGATGGGTATCAAAGAGGGCACGTAGTGCATGGAGCACTGGGTGTTATATGAAAACAATGGATCGTGGAACACCACATCAAAAACTAATGATGTATGGTGACTAACATAACATAATAAAATTTAAAAAAAATACAGACCACAGGGTAAAGATGATGGGAAGGTAGGTTTACAACTTTTGCCCTATCTAATCAAATCTATTTCCCAGGCCCCAATTACTCCCAGAAACCAATGAGGACTTACATATTTTGCAACATAGGCAACACAGTCCATGAGTTTTAGTCATCAGCGGAGTAGCTAAAGAAAATTGAATACAGACTGGGTTTTCCAATCTTAGAATATGGGGCTTCACTAGATATTTGAAGCTGCTGCCCACTCTCCACATTCGTCAGCATCAGGAGAGGAGGTTGGCTTACTTTGTGTTCCACACTGACAAAAACCATTGCTGCTTCATCCTTGTGCCTCATCCACAAGCACATCCTTTGAGTTGATGAGTGACTAATTCTCACTCCCGCCCTCTTGGTTTTGATCCCATTCTTTCCAGGCTGCTTGGGACCTTGCTCCAGCAATCATCACCCCCGACTCAATCTTTAATTTTCACTTTATCCTTTCCCCTTGGCATAGGAACATGCTTACACTCAAGTATCTTCAACCTTTAAAACAAAATCCCGCAGCTGACAATTTGTGTTGCATATGAATTTCATTGTTGGCATTCTTTTTCTTTGATCCCAATTGCGTTTACTTACTTTTTTCTTCTTATTGTTTTTTGTTAAATCACATGTATTTCTGTAAGCAATCTTAAATCTTTTTGGACACAGACCTGAATATAAGGACATGCAAATATTCACATATCCTAAAGGTATCATATCCAACTTGTCAACCTAGATCTAGCAAAGTGAGTTCCAAATGAAAGTTTGAAAACTCAATGAGCCAATAGATGTCATAATTTATTAGGTAACATGCAATTAAAACAACATATTAAAGTGAGATTTTTGTTTTAGAACTGGCCATTTTTCTACAGAAATTGTGGATTCAAAGATCTTAATTAACCTGATTTCTCTGGTAAATGGATCTTTCCAGTAACCAATTCTGAAACAAAAACCTTTCTCAGGCACAGGGGAATGTACTGTATGTGCGGCTGCAAACCAGCCCAACAAGCAAAGATGTGAGTCTCTCTGGAAATTAGGACCAACCAAATCTCCTCTCTGAGGCCCCGAACATCTCACAACCTCACAGGATCATCCTGAGCATTAAATACAATCATGTATGATAAAGCTGTTCACAAAAATACAAATTTTTGCATAAATGTTAAGCAAACCATTTGGCAGATTTAGCCACCCTGACTAAAATGTGTTGCCTGAATAGTGAAAGGATTTCACTTTCCCTTGAAGATGAATTACAGCAAGATTCAAACCTATCTTGAGGTTGATTCTTGGTATTTACGTTGCCAAACATATTGTATCTGTTTTATAAATCAGTTCCTTTAAGACAAAGGAAAGTAAAAAGCATAAGCTCTAGAATGAAAAAGATTTGATTATCAGTAACAGAAGCCAGCCCTCTGATTCCCGAGCTACACTTAGCACAGAGGGGAGTAGGATTTTGAGATGAATCCAATTTGTGTCATGCAGGTCTAGATCAGCTTTCAGCACATCCCATTTGTTCTTCACAAAACACATATTCACTATGACGGGTAGAATCAGCAGCAGGATTGTAGGACTTTGGTTCACTGTGATTTACTGTAAAGCTTATTGTCTACAGTGCTATTTATGTGGTACTGATACAAAAAATGTTTAACCTAAATTCAACCATGAGAAAACAGACAAGACCAAACTGAAGGACATTCTGCAAAACAACTGATCTGGACTCAAAAACGGCACTCTCGAAAGAAAATAAAGCTGGGGAACTATTACAGATTAAAGGAGACCACAAACGATATAACAACTAAGTGCAATGTGTGATCCTTGGTTGGATACTGGATTGGAGGGGAGAAAAAAGCTATAAATTTGGGGGACATTTTTGGGATGCCTGGGAAAATTTGCATATACACAAATTTTAGATATAGGATTATATCAATGTTAAATTTCCTGAAGGTGGTAAGTAAATTGTAGTCATGTTGTCATGCCCTTGTTCTTGGAAAATAAATGACAAAATATTTAGGTGTTAAGTGTGACACAAACTATTTAAAATTCACAGGTAATATAAATGTTTCATTAACTAAAGATGCATATGAGATAGATAGCAAATCTAGCAAAATGTTAACCACTGTTAAATCTAGGTAAGGGGTATATGGATGTTTAATGTTCTCTTCTTGAAAACGTTCTATAGGTGGGAAGTTTTCAAAATAAAAATATTTTAAAAATTCAAAAAATTATATAAAAATACTACTTCTGCTATCTCTACTGCTGCAGGACCAAGTGCTTGCAACCTGTCTAGCTATCTTTAGTTTGTCATCAGAACTGCTCAGATTCCTTGCCGATATGCCTCCTGATGACTTCCTTCTTTCCTCCTAAACTATAACTACCCTCAAGTTTCACAGCTACCATTTCCTCTTAAGCAATTTATCTAGCCTTAGCTTTGATAACACCACTCTGCTTATCCCCTTACTCTCTGCTCCTTTGTCCTCCTTTGCATTTATCTTGCTCTCCTATTCTATTGCATTTGAACCAGTTTGCAGCCTCCAAGTTGAGTTCTAAGATCTTTACTATTCCCATGTCTCCTGCATTCAGGGCAGTAAGCACTCCTGCTCAAATGGTTCTCACTATGTGACACAATCTGTTCTGCCTTTCTGCCATGTCTCCCCCATAATTTGGCAGATTTTTGGAATTCTTGCTAACTGAATGTACCCAAATTCATTCCATCCTACCCTCTGGTGTATCCAATGTGTAATACTCCTCTCATCCCCCCAATTCATAACCTTGGTAGAAAATATCCTATTGACTATATAAGACAACCTAAAGAAAACATTGAACACTACATTGAACACTACAAAATATACCAATATGTTCAGGTCCCTTAAATAAAGGAGGAGATGTAAAACTGGCTATTGAGAACAAACTACCCAGAAAGTATACCCTTAATTGGTATGTCCATTAATTGGGAGTGTCTTGAGCCAAGGATAATTGCTATTTCATATTTTGCCATTGTCTCCTAACATTTTCAAAGTCCTCTTTTAATGGGAAATTAGGTCACTCTGAATATCTCTACATCTTTTGGAAGATCTCTAGCAGGAGTAATCTGTGTGCCAGTCACTATGGGTCCATATATCCGACTCAGGATGTTATGGAATCTACTCCCAGGCCACTCTTGGAGGGCAAAGAAAGTAGAACTCAGTCCCTGACTCAGTCACTGTGGCTCTGCTGAACTGCTTGGAAAAATCACTTAAACTTCCATGGCATCCATTTCCCCATCAGTAAAGTGGAAGGAAACTGTCATCTCTGAAATGACTTCCATCTCTGATGGTTCTTGACTGCAAGAGTACTACATAATATCTTTTGCAATTAGGATGGTAATAATAATTAGATTTCTGTGTATGATTTATGCATGAAACATTATATCTGTTTGTATTGTAAAATGTTTCTTTAAATCTCTTTGTGTAGTCATGTAATGTAATGTTTGGGAGAATAGACTCTGGAGACAGAGTCTTGGCTGGAGTCCGTGCCTCACTAGCTGTGAGACCCTGGGCCAATATTGCTCTTTCCTTCCTTATTTTTTTAAAGATTTTATTTATTTATTTGAGAGAGAGAGAGACAGAGATAGCGAGAGAGAGCACGAACGGGGAGGAGAGGGAGAAGCAGTCTCCCCACTGACATGGAGCCCAATGTGGGGCTTGATCCAAGGACCCCGGGATCATGACCTGAGCCAAAGGCAGACGCTTAACCAACTGAGCCACCAGGTGCCCCCAATCTTGCCCTTTCTTTAAGGGCAATTTCCACTTGAGAAAAGCAGAGATACTTTTTTAAAAAAGATGATAATATTTCATTATTGAATATGTTAATAGACTAGGGAATCCCACTACAGTGTGCAGAATTCCTTATACAATTAAAAGAAAGAAGTGTGATTTGACAACTACCTCTGCCCATGCCACAGTGACACTGGCCCTGGTCCTACTGTCTGGGTGCTCAAGTCCAGATGTGTTTGCATGTTTGGGGATAGGGGGTGGAGGGAGAGTCAGACATGAAACAACTCATTGCAGAAATAATTCCTACCTTCTTAAGGGCCCCACAGGTATAATAATGACAGAACAATGAGAATACCTATCATTTTTTTAGGGCTCACTATGTGCCAATCCTCATGTTAGGATGTAGTTACACATTAAAATGCAGTCTTGTAAAAAAAAAAAAAAAATGCAGTCTTGTTTTCCCTATTTTGCCGGTAGGACTGAGGCCGAGGAAGGTTAAGTGACTTGCCCAGGGTCACAGTGCTAGTAAGTAGCAGAATGGAGGTTTGACATATATTTGGATCTCCTAGAGCCAAATGGACTCACTCCCTTATCCAGGGCAGTCCCCACAGCCAGTAAAGCAGCACCCCTTCTGGAGCATCCTCCCTCCAATGAGGCTGGGTCAGTGCTCTGCCTCTCCCTGCTGGCTGTGCTGTGGTCAATTAATCGCTACCTCTGCCCACCCTCTGGAGGCTTTGATCTTCTTCATATCTCTTCTCAACCTCGCCATAGCCTCAGCTAGTCTGAAAATCCTGGGCATCCTTCTGATGTTGCCTGGCCTTCCTGACAAGATAGTTCTTCTCTAGAGGACCTGTTGCTGCTGGGGGAGGGACACACACCCACATTTCCCTCAGGACTTTGGAGCACCTCTATCCCTACTCAGGGGTATAACTCCTAGAAGAGCAGCAGGTAAGTTACCAGAGAACCCTCACCTTCAAGTCTTGTGACCTTTGGCTCCTGTGTCCCCTTTAACTTATTACCATGTGCCCTCTGGGAGTGGAGACTTCTGGCCCTTCCCAGGTCCCAGCTGCACTATAATCTCCTACACTTTCACTTCTCCCTCACTACATGCTCTGCCTATGCCCTGCCCCATACTCAAAAGTTTTTTTCCTAAACTAAGTGTGGATTTAAAAAAAGAGAGGCTGGGTGAGGCATCTACAGTTCAGGCCCCATCTTGGCCATCAGTCCCCTTGGCTGGAAATTCAGTATTATTATATAATTATGCCAAAACCATTGAGCTTTAAATATTTATCTCTATTACTTTATCCTGAATATGCACATATGGTATTGTGGACCAGAGACAGAGTTCGTGTTAGTTACCCTGCAGTGAATGTGAATAATGAGTATACTACTAGCCTTTCCCCCACCACCCCCCAAACAGTATCAAAATGAGAGCAAGGTCCAATGCCCTACACAAATATCTGGACACTCTATAGGTGAGTGATATTGCCATCGGTGGACCTGCACACTGTGGCTTAACCTAGGGACCTAGTCTGTTTTGTAACCATTTGGCTCTTCTCAGGAATATAAAAGAAATTTTATTATCATTTCAGATCAGAGCAATTAAACAGACAAGTAGATACAGATCTAATTCTTATGGTATGTGAAAGGTGTTGGGAAGCTAGGGCTTTCTACTGGAGCACAAGGAAATCCAGGGAAGCTTTATTTCCCTGAAAAGACCCCAATATTCTAATCATACCAACGAGTGCCTGAAAATTTCTGGTGCCCCCCAAATTCATTTCACTCAACAAGGTTTTAAGTTTATACTTTGTGAAAAGGTAAGATTCGACCACTCTAATAGGAGTACAGAGGTCTCTCAAAGTTTTAATTTGAATTTCCCTGATGACTTATGATGTGAAACATCTTTTCATATGCTTATCTGTAATCAAAATATCTTCTTTGATGAGGTGTCTGTTTAAGTCTTTGGCTTTTTTAATCAGGGGCGCCTGGGTGACTCAGTCATTAAACATCTGCCTTCGGCTCAGTTCATGATCCCAGGGCCTTGGGATCGAGCCCCACGTCGGGCTCCCTGCTCCACGGGAAGCCTGCTTCTCCCTTTCCCACTCCCTCTGCTTGTGTTCCCTCTCTCGCTGTGTCTCTTTCTGTCAGATAAATAAAATCTTTAAAAGAAAAAGAAAAGGTAAGGTGCAGTCCCTGTGCTTAAGCTGCAACAGTGCTTCATATGGTCAATTTGTTAGAGGCCAGTGGGATCTGAAACTACAGCTTACAGTTTCAGAGCAGGCCCATCCTCATCACATATAGACATATATTTCATGTGAAATAGTAAGAGAGGACTCTAACCAGATGTCCTGACCCAGAACAACCACACAGAAATTGCTGCCTCACTCTGTCACTGCACACATCTGTTCTGAGGATATGTACTATTAATAGAAATTGATCTATCCAGACCCCTCTGCAATTTACCTAATACAATGCCCATTGAATACCTCATTGGTCTCTGTAACTATACAGTAGTCAGAAGAATGGTTATTAGAGCCTAGAAGAAGTTAAATGACTTATTCAAAGTCATATAATGAATAAATGATACAACTCAAATTCTAATTCAGATCTTTGATAACAAAACCAGAATCCTTTTCACTAAGTAAGTTCTGTGTAATATTATGTAAGCACCCAATACTGCCAATGTAATGTTAATTATTGTAATAGTTGCTGTATCTTTCACTCAACTTCTTATAACATGAAGATTTACAAATTCTTAAATCAGACCAGTTGAAAAAATTGTGTAAGGATGCATTGAGGCCCCACTTGTTGCCATATGACATAAATTGAATACTGAGAAATGACAGCAGCAAGTGGGCTAATTCAGTAGATGACTATCTCAGATCACATTTTTTATCCTCCCCCTCACCCGGCAGCACCCAACCACTGATCTTTTTTACTGTCTCCATAGTTTTGCCTTTTCCAGAATATCTTACAGTTAGAATCATACAGTATGTAGTCTTTTCAGATTGTTTCCTTTCACTTAGTAATATGTATCTAAGATTTCTCCATGCCCTTTCATGGCTTGATAGCTCATTTCTTTCTAGTGCTGAATACTATGCCATTGTCTGGGTGTACCATAATTTATCTATTCACCTACTGAAGATATCTTGGTTGCCTCCAAGTTTGATAATTATGAATAAAGTTGTTATAAACATTTGTGTGCAGCTTTTTGGGTAGACATAAGTTTTCAACTCCTTTGGGTAAATACCAAGGAGTACAACTGCTGGATCACATGGTAAGAGTGTGTTTAGCTTTGAATAAAACCACCAAACTGACTTCCAAAGTGGCTGTACAATCTTGCATTCCCACTACTCATGAATGAGAGTTCCTGTCACTCCACCTCCTCACCAACATTTGGTGCTATCAGTATTCCAGATTTCGACCACTCTAATAGGAGTACAGAGGTCTCTCAAAGTTTTAATTTGAATTTCCCTGATGACTTATGATGTGAAACATCTTTTCATATGCTTATCTGTAATCAAAATATCTTCTTTGATGAGGTGTCTGTTTAAGTCTTTGGCTTTTTTAATCAGGTTGTTCTCTTATGGTTGGTTTTTAAGAGTTCTTTTATATTTTGGATAACAATCCTTTATCAGATGTGTCTTTTGCAAATATTTTTCTCCTAACAGCTTGCTTTCTCATTCTCTTGCCATGGTCTTTCGAAGAGCATAAGTTTTTAATTTTAATTATTCCAATTTATCAATTCTTTTTTCATAGATTGTGCCTTCAATATTGCATCTAAATAGTCATTGCTATACCCAAGGTCATCTAGGTTTTCTCCTATGTGATCTTCTAGGAGTTTTATAATTTTGCATTTCACACTTAAGCCTGTGATCCATTTTGAGTTAATTTTGTGAGGGGCATAAGGTCTGTGTCTAGATTTTTTTTTTTTGTTTATGGAAATTCCATAAGTTCCAGCACAATTTATTGAAAAGACTATCTCTTTTGTCAAGGATCAGTTGACATTATCTATTTCTTGGCTCTCTATTCTGTTCCACTGTTCTATTTGTCTGTTCTTTAACCAATACCACACAGTCTTAATTAATGTAGCTTTATAGTAAGTCTAGAAGTTGGGTAGTGTCAGTCCTTCAACTTTGGTCTCCTGCAATATTGTGTGGGCTATTTTGGGCCCTTGCCTCCTCATATACATTTTAGAATAAGTGTGTTGATAATCACAAAATAACTAGCTGGGATTTTAATTGGGATTGCATTGAATCTACAGATCAAATTGAGAAGAATGGACACCATAACAATCCTCTTTCTATCCATAAACATAGACTATTTAGTTCTTTGATTTTTTTCATAATTTTGTAGTTTTCTTCATGTAAGTCATGTGCATATTTTGTCACATTTATACCTAAGTATTTCATTTTTTTGAATACTAAATGGTATTAGGTAAATTTGAAATCTACTTGTTCATTGCTGGTGTATAGGAAAATGATTGATTTTTGTATATTAACCTTGGATCCTGCAAACTTGCTATAATTGCTTATTAGTTTCAGGAGTTTTTTGTTGATTCTTTCAGATCTTCTACATAGACAATCATGTCATCTATGAACAAAGACAGTTTTGTATCTTCCTTCCCCATCTGTACATCTTTTATTTCCTTTTCTTGTCTTGTTGCATTTGCTACAACTTTCAGTACAGTGTTGAAAAGGAATGGTTAAAGGAGACATCCTTGCCTTGTACCTAATCTTAGTGGGAAAGTTTCAAGTTTCTCACCATTAAGTATGATGTTAGCTGTAAGGGTTGTTTTTTTGTTTTTTGTTTTGTTTTGTTTTTTATTCTTTATCAAGTTAGGAAAGATTTCCCTATATTTAGTTTACTGAGTTTTTATCACAAATTAGTGTTAGATTTTATCAAATGCTTTTTCTGCATCTATTATTACAATCATTAGATTGTTCTCCTTTAGCCTATTGATGTGATGGATTACATTAATTGATTTTCAAATGTTGAACCAGCCTTGCATACCTGAGATAAATCCCACTTGGTGGTGGTATATAATTCTTTTTATACATCATTGGATTTGATTTGCTCATATTTTGTTGAAGATTTTTACATCTATGTTCATAAGAGATATTCATTCATCTGTAGTTTTATTTTCTTGCAATGTATTTTGGTATTAGGGAAATCCTGGCCTTGTAGAATGAGTTAGGAAGTATGCCTCTGCTCCTCGCCTCTGAAAAACACTGTAGAGTTTTGGTAAAAATTTCTTCCTTAAATATTTGGTAGAATTCACCAATGTACCTGATACTTTCTGTTTTGGAAGTCTATTAGTTATTGACTCAATTTCTTTAATAGATATAGGTCAATTTGTTTCACCAATTTCTTTTTGTGTGAATTTTAGCAGATGGTGTCTTTCAAGGAATTGATCCATTTAATCTATCACATCTGTGGGCCATTGAGTTGTCCATACTATTCCTTGATTATCCTTTTGATGTCCATGGAATCTATAATGATGTCCTCTTTTCATTTTTGATATCAATAATTTGTGTCCTGTTTTTATTAGCCTGACTAGAGGGTTATTTCATTCGTTGTTTCAAAGAAACAGCTTTTGGTTTCATTAATTTTCTGCCTGCTTTCCATTTCACTGATTCCTGTTCTAACTCTTATTATTTCTTTTCTTCTGCTTACTTTGGATTTAATTTGTTCTTATTTTTTTTAGTCTCCTAAGGTGGAAATTTAGATTATTGATTGTAGAAATTTCTTCTTTTCTAATATATGTATTCAATGTTATAAATTCCCCTCTAAGTGCTGTTTTCATTGCATCCCATATATTTTGAAAAGTTGTGTTTTCATTTTCATGTAGTTGAAGGTTTTGGTTGTTTTTTTTTTTAAGATTTTATTTATTTGACAGAGAGAGCATGCACACAAGCAGGGGGAGCAGGAAAGGCAGAAGCAGGCTCCTCACTGAGCAGGGAGCCTGATGGAGAGCTCGATCTCAGGACCCTGGGATCATGACCTGAGCTGAAGGCAGACACTTAGCCAACTGAGCCACCCAGGCACCCTGAAGGTATTTTTTTAATTTCTCTAGAGATATCTTCTTTGGCCAATATGTTATTTAAAAGTGTGTTGTTTAGGGCACCTGGGTGGCTCAGTCAGCTAAGCGTCTGCCTTTGGTTCAGGTCATGATCCCAGGGTGATGGAGTCCAGCATCAGGCTCCCTGCTCAGTGGGGAATATTTTTCTCTCTCTCCCCCGGTGCCCACCATCCCCGCACCCCCAGCTCATGCTTGCTCTTGTGCACTCACTCTCTTTCTAGCAAAAATAAAATATTTAAAAAATAAAAAAATAAATTTGTGTTGTTTAATTTCCACATGTTTGAGGATTTTCCTATTACCTTTCTTTTATTGTTTTCTAGTTAGCTCATTTGTGGTCTAAGAGAAGATATTCTTTGATTTCTATTCTTTTAAACTTGTTAAGGTGTTTTGTGTCCAGAATGTAGTCTACCTTGCTGAATGTTCCGTGTGAGCTTAAAAAGAATATGTATTTTGTTGTTGTTGGATAAAGTGGCCCGTAGATGTTGATTGTATCCAGTCGATGGATGATGTTGTTGAATTCAACTATGTCCTTACTAATTTTTGCCTGCTGGCTCTGTCAATTCTGACAGAGGGGTATTGAAGTCTCAAATCATGATAATGAATTCATCTATTTCTCTTTTAAATCTATTACTTTTTGCCTTACATGGTTTAATGTTACATTACTCTTATTTTAGCAAAGGTATTTTGCAAGCTTTTTTTAAAAATTATATGAATAGTGCAAAATGCTTAACACTTAAAACCAGCAAAGCTTCATTTAAGTAAAAAACTTTATTTGAAAAAAGATTAACCCCCAGAATTTTACAGTAGTTGATTTCTACTATATAATGTCAATCCTATGCAATATAATAAAAACTCCATCATTAGCTGTTGATTTCCTCCATTGCTCTTCTGAATCTTAAAGGACAGAGGAAGGGGTACTTAGACAAACATGAAACAAAATTCAACCCAAATAAACTGCAAAGGATTCCTAATAGTTATAGATGCATTTTGTCTAAACTATCCAAATAAGTATCTTTGAAATAACTGTAGGACTTGCTCCAAAGCTGGTAAGAGGTTTTGGTTTTCCAGGTTGCAAAAGCTCTGCACTGGGTGAGAAGTCACAGTTTAAGGATGCATGTTCTGTAAATATTTACTACACATACACATTTAATGTCTGTCAACACTAGAAATACACATTAGAGTACCCTCAAAATTCAGGTATGACTTTTTAAAAATGAAGTAACTTAATTCTTAAAATCCACAGGAATCCTGTCTGAAGAATTTGTTTTCTTTTTTTAAAGTTTTTTTTTTTTAATTTTATTTATCTGAGAAAGAGAGAGAAAGCATGAGCAGGAGGGAAGGGCAGAGGGAGAAACAGACTCCCTGCTGAGCAGGGAGCCCAATATGGGGCTCAATCCCAGGACACTGAGATCATGACCTGAGCAGATGCTTAACCGACTGAGCTACCCAGGCACCCCTGCCTGAAGAGTTTTGACAGCTACCAATAAATTGCTTCCATTGTGCAGGGGTTACAGCATCTCTGAGACCTTTAGGGTTTGCTGAAACTGGATTTGCTGGCTTTTAGTATTGCTGCATGGTAGATAACATTCTTCTCCTGTAATTTATCTTCATGACTGGTATAAGTCCATGACAGATGACAGAATTCCTGAGTAAACCAGAAACATTGTATAACATGCTAGAAATAAAATCATCAGCCACTTGATCAGTTAAATAAGTTATGAACCTAATATGGTATTCCTACGGGGATATTTACCATATCTCTAGTAAAAATTTTTTTAAGATTTTATTTATTTGAGAGAGAGAGAGAGAGAGCTCAGGTAGGGGGAGCAGCAGAGGGAAAAGGAGAAGCAGGCTCCCCACTGAGCAGGGACCCCGATGCCAGGGTCATGACCTGAGATAAAGGCAGATGCTTAACCAACTGAGCCACCCAGGTGCCCCTCTGGCAACTTTCAGTTGCCCCGCCTTCAACTTTATACTTTTGATGAAGATGCTTTCGTAGTGATGGGTCTAAACACCAGATCTAATTAGTAAGGTTATTGTTGCTGGGTTTTCCTGAGCTTGCTTTTTGATAACTTTTAAAGAAACACTCATACCTTCTCTGTGTCTTCTCAAATATACATATCTGATATGTATGTACCAGAATGCTCTAGGCTTCTCTTTTCTTTCAATAAATTGCTTTATTGTGAGTTCATGAAAATTTCCATTTTAGACAGTTTTAAGAACTTCTTAGTCACACTGTTCTTTTGAAATTCCCACATAGACCATGACATCAGCTGCACCAGATATGTCTCAGCAGATGTCACTCCATATTTTTGGTCTTCCAAAGTAATTTGTCTACAAGCATTACACATCTTGGGACCTCAATCTGGCCAAAGTATTTTGGTAACCTAGAAACAAAATACGGTTCACTGTCTCATCTTGTATATTCAAGCAATGGAATGTTGGCCATCAGATCATCAAACCTGGAAAGCATATCTAAAATTTCTTCCTCGTAGGCAGTCCTTAAGTTTCATCATTGCTAATTCCTTTTCGTTTTTCAAGAAATGTGGAACTCCTTCAAATCCATCTCAAAAGTCTCCTGTTGTGACTTCAGTGATGATTTCATTCGTCCTTGATATAGACTGAATGTGTCCCCCCAAAATTCATTTTTTTAACCTAATCCCCCCATGTGATGATATTTTGAGGTGGGATCTTTGGGAGTTGATTAGGCTCTGCCCTTATTAATTCATTAATGCCCTTATAAAAGAGACCCCAGAAAGTTCCCTTGCCTCTGTCCTGTAAGGACACAGCAAGAATACAGTTGTCTATGAATCCAGAAGTGGCCCTCACCAGACACCAAATCTTTCAGCGTCTTGATCTTGGACTTCTCAGTCTCCTGAACTATGCAAAATAAATGCTTGCTTTTTAAGCTATCCAATGTATGGCATTTTGTTATAGCAGCCCAAATAGACTAAGACAGTCCCACAATTAACTAAATCACCTTACCAGTCACCAAATTCTTTGATGAAAGTGTCAGGTTTTCAAAATTCAGTGTTCAATTTATAATGAATCCAGACATCATTTCTGGCTACCCTGTGTCCAGTACTCCCTGAATACATTCCAGTTCCTCTTATTGTTGGGATCTTGCAAGCACAGTAAGTAATTACCACACAGCCAATAGTGAGGAGTATCAGAATGTTGTTCTTCTCATCATTCCTTGAAGTTCTTACATAAATCAGAGCAAGTCTTATTTTCTACCAAAGAAGCAAGGATATCAAGGATTTTTTGTGTATTCTTGTGTCCATTTTGTCTTTGTTTTCCTTATTGACATTCTCTCTGGTAAAGTCTGCTGGCCAATTTAAAGGAAGAGTGCTGGTTGGACAGGTCAACGTTATGCTGTTGGCTGGCTTGGAGGCTGCACTCTTACCCATAGCTGCTGGCTCCCACTGAGGGATTTTACAGGAGCGCAGCATCAAGAATGGGTTTTTCTCAAAATAAAGGAGTCTGCTTTATGTCTCAGAGGCTGGCTTTGGAAAGAGCTTGAATTACCTGTTTTAACAAGGACAATTTGCCTTTATCCCACATTTTGCTCTTACAAAATGAAGTCTCCAACATTATAGATAACTTTTCCAAGAATGTTCTGTGTATTCATCAAGTTCCTTGGTTCACGTACTTGACTCTTCACTCATCCTAGCCAAGGAAAAGTAGGTAGCACCCTGTTGGCAATTTTTGCTCTTCATTTGGTAGCAATCCACACATACTCCAAATTTACACTGAGGATACATGCAGTGCAAGTTGAAGATGGTGGTATTGCACACATCACACGTTTCTTGAATACCTTTGGCAGCTTACTCCCTGGCAACCCTCTAAGAGATGCTTTTACTGTGACTCTACAGTTGACACAGCTCCCTTTCCAGAAATCACCATTTGACATAGTGGTTTCCAGTGTTGGCCAGGATGTACTTTTTTGTATCCAAATCAGTCCCCACCATGTTTTTGGTTAAAAGTAACCATAAGCTAATTGTTCATCATTATTACAAACATTTGACAACGAGGCAACACAGGAAAAACACACAAACCAAGACTACACACAGACATCAGGCTCTAATAACCCAACAAGATTTCCTAAGGTTTATGTGAGGAGACTTGTGATTACACAGCTCCCTTTTTCATCACTCACCTCAGAGAAATAGTGACTAAGATGATGAAACGGACATATTTCAGCTATAGTAGGTTAGGAATGGCTTAGAAAGCAAGAAAAACATCTGACTAAATAAGAAGTGTAAAGATAGGTGGTTGTGGATATTGGTCAGCCACTAAGCCATGTCATCAGGAGCCTAGACTTTCTATTTGTTTGCTCCATCATCCATAGCTGTTAGTTTTTCATCTTTGTGTTTTCAAATTATGGTCTCAAAATGCCCACTGAAATTTCAAGCAAGAAAGAAGAGGGAAAGACCACTTTCAGCCCTTACAATGCCTTTTACCATGAAAGCAAAAGATTTCTCAGAAGTCCCCAGAAGATACCATCATATATTTCACTGGCCAACACTGGGTCATTTGGCCACCTTTAGCTCCAAGTGAATCTGGAAAGTTCTCTTGTATGGAAAAGAACTACAGGATTAGCTTATATTAATTATGATTCATCTTCTAGAGGTGGGCAGACAAGTACCTATATTAGCCAGCTTTTGCTATGATAATGTTTCATAATATGTAAGCCCCCAAATCTTCGTGGTTTATAAGAACAAGCATTTTTTCCTCACTTACAGGCATGTAGGCCATCTGTGATTCTCCTATGTTTGGCTGGGATCAACTGGGCTTGGATACAGGACTGTGTGTGTTTTCATGTTTGCCCGATGCATATTCTTATTCAGGCACTACTGACACCCCGGCATAGTCTCATGGCAAATGGTAAGTGCACAAGAAGCCAGATAAAATCACACAAACACATTTAGAGTCTCTGCTCATGTCATGTACAGTAACACTCCATTTGCCAAACAAATTACCTGGCCAATCCCAACACAAACTGGGCAAGGATATATACTCTGCCTACTCCTGTGGAAAATGCTACAAAGTCAGATACCAAAAGGTGTAGATGTATAATTCCATTAGAGAGGGAATGAAGGGCTGGGAACAAAAATCTAATCTATCCCCTCACTCCAAACTGGAGCCCTGAGAGCAAGAAAGAAAGGAATAAATGTTGGGTAGCCATCCAACAGTGCCTTCCACACTAGAGCAATCAAAAGATGTAGAAACTTATTTTGGACGGTTAGGTTAGCAGGAGGAAGAGGAGGAAGTGAGGAAATGGACGTGATACAGGCTGCTTTCCTGGGCAGGGGTTTCCAGCTATAGCTTTGACAGACAATTGAATAGGCCGACATAGACAGTTTAACATCTCAAACTCTCAATTCCGTAGTTTGTCAGCGTTTGAATTCCTGCTAATAGCAAACATTTCTGATGCAGTATGTTGCAGGTACAAAAGTACTTTACATGCATACTTTATCCTCACAACAAACCTATGAAGTTACCCTCACTTTATAGCTGAGAGGTCAGGTAACTTAGGCAGCTGCTTTATAAATGGCAAAGCTATGATTGGAATCAAAATCTGTCTGAATTCATTCACTTAGGCATCCACTACTTGCCAGGCACCATGCTTAGTGTTGAAGATGCAGATCAGTGGTATAGCACAGTCCCTGCCCTCTAGGACCTTATTCTTAGTCTCCAAGCTTTACAGTCCAGTAGACATTCATTACATGTTAACTAAAAAACAAGTCCAATATAAATATGTGTGTTATTTTTCAAATGAATAGCTATGTGCCAGGTAGTCTTCTAAGGGCTTTTCATGTCAGATATCAATGAACCATCAACTTTATGAAATAAGCATGATTACTTGCCATTTTAAATATTAGGAAGCTGAGATATGTAGAGATTACTTTTGTTACACACTAGGAAGTGAGGGAGCAGGATTAGAACATAGGCAATCTGGCTCTAGAGCTCATGTTCTCACCACAACACCACACACAGCCCAGGACTAATAAAAAACAGGTTTACTTCAATATATTAATGCATCAGTATACCTTTTTATGTGTATTTTCTTATTAAAGGAATACTCATTATAGGGAGCCTGCACAGGGAAGATGAATCCCCAAAACATTTGCCTTTGAAAGTGAGAGGGGCTGAATTTTGTTAGTTCTTACAACCAGCAGGACTTAAAGCCTGGAATTATAGAAATCAGTGGGTGGCTCTGGGAAAACCTGGAGGGCATTAGGAAGCAGAGTACCCTCCATTAAAAAAAGAGCATAACAGCCCTTGCAGATACAATTTAGAACCAGCAATTCAAACAATGCTTGGGGCAGACTGGATGGAGAGTGATTTACTCATCTCAGAGTGTGACCTGGAGAGGCAAGGATCACAGGGAGTCCCCTCCAGAAAGGAGCTGGCAGGGGCCATTTCCATCCCCCGCCCCCCAGCATAAACCCAGGGCCACTGCAACAACACTTGTTACCTAACTTGCTTACACTAAGCTTGGCCCCTATGCTTGGGAGGATCCACCTTTCCCAGTCACGCTTGCCTCAGTTCCAATGCCATATGCCCCCTGCCCCAGAAGACCAGCATAAACCCCACCAACACTTCCTTTCAAGACTTGTGCAATTTATGAGACCTCGATTTCGATGATGGCAGGTCTTATTTCACAAGCAAAACAGCACACACCTTGTTAAAACATGCCACACCCCTGCTGGGGACCAAACACTGCCCACGACAGGCAAAGAGAGCCTCTGCAGACAACTGGACTGAAGGAAAAAGAGGCCAGGACTCAATAGCAGAGCACATGCAACACACATAGGAGACACTCCCTGAAGCCCCAGGCCCTGGGGAACAGGGGACACTAAACTGCAGGGCACTACAGGACCTCTTCTTCCCAAGGTCATTATCTTCAAGAGCTAGAGGTGTAGCTGACTTTCCTAACACACAGAAACAGACACAGAGAGTTAGACAAAATGAGGAGACAGAGAAATATGTCCCAAATAAAAGAACAGGACCAAACCACAGCAAGAGACATAAGCAAAACAGATATAATATGCTTGATAGAGAATTTAAAGTAATGATCATAAAGATACTTACTGGACCTGAGAAAAAAGTGGAGGACATCAGTGAAACCCTAAAAAGGAGATAAAAAAAAAAAATCAGAGATGAAGAACACAACAAATAAAATTAAAAATATGGTATAAATAGCAGGGTAGATGAAGCAGGGGAACGAATTAATAACCTGAGAGACAGAGTAATGGAAGTAACCAAGCTGAAAAAAATGAGAGGAAAAAAATCATGCAAATTAAGAATAGTCTTAGGGAACTCAGTGACTCCATCAAGCACAATAACATTTGCATTATAGGGATCCCAGAAGAAGACAGAGAAAGAGGAGCAGAAAATTTATTTGAAGAAATAGCTGAAAACTTCTCCAATCTGGGGAAGGAAACAGAAGCCCAGATCCAGGAGGCACAGAGACTACCCCCTCCTAAACCAACCCAAGGAGGTCCACACCGAGACACATAGTAATTAAAATGGCAAAAAAGTCGTGATAAACGACAAAAAAAAAAAAAGTTAAAAAATAGCAAGAGAAAAGAAGTCAGTTACCTACTTATGGGGAAACCCCATAAAGATATCAGTGGATTTTTCAACAGAAACTTCGCTGGCCAAGAGTGTCAGTATACATTCAAAGTGCTGAAAGGGAAAAATATGCAGCCAAGAATACTCTATTCAGCAAAGCTCTGATTCAGAATAGAAGGACAGATAAAGAGTTTCTCAGACAAACAAAAGTTAAAGCAGTTCATGACCACTAAAGAAGCCCGATAAGAAATATTAAAGAGAACTCTGAGTGGAAAACCACTAGTGGGAGTATGAAAAGTAAAAGAACACGAAAGTAGTAAAAGTAAGTATACCTGTAAAAATTAGTCAAGGGAGTCATAAAATAAAAAGATGTAAAATATGACAATGCCATATACCTAAAAAGTGTGTGTGTGGGGGGGAGGGGAGTAAAGACTGGATTCAAACTTAAGCAACAATACACTTAATATACACTGCTATATGCAGAAGATGTTATATACAAACCTAATGGCAACCACAAATGAAAAACCAGTAATAGATATGCAAAGAATAAAGAGAAAGAAATCCAAGTATACCATTTACGAATGCTATGAAAGAGAGCAAGAAAGAAATCCAAGTATACCATTTACGAAAACCATGAAAGAGAGCAAGAAAGGACCAGAGAAAAAGTACAAAACAACCACAAAACAGGTAATAAAATGGCAACAAATACGTATCTATCAATAATTACTTTGAATGAAAATGAACTAAATGCTCCAATCAAAAATACAGGGTGACAGAGTGGATAAAAAATGAAGATCTGTCTATATGCTGCCTACAAGAGACTCATTTAAGACCTAAAGTCACTGAAGCTTGAAAGTAAGGGGATGGAGAAACATAATCATGCAAATGAGGGATGTCAAAAGAAAGCCAGGGTAGCAATACTTATATTGGACAAGGACTTTAAAACAAAGACTGTAATAGAAGACACAGAAGGACCTATATAATAAAGGGGACAACACAACAAGAGGATATAACAATAGTAAATATTTATGCACCCAACATGGGAGCACCCAAATACATAAAACAGTTAATAACAAACACAAAGGAACCAATTAATAGAAAAACAATAATAGTAGAGGACTTTAACACCCCACTTACATCGAGGGACAGATAATCCAAACATTTTAACAAGGAAATAGTGGCTTTAAATGACACACTGGACCAGATGGACTTAAAAGGTATATTCAGAACATTCCATCCTAAAACAACAGAATACACATTCTTTTCAAGTACACATGGAATTTTATTCAGAATAGATCACATATTAGTCCACAAAACAAGTCTCAATAAAGAAGACTGAAGTCATACCATGCTTCTTTTCCAACCGCAGTGCTATGAAATTAGAAATTGACCACAAGAAAAAAATCTGGAAAGAGCACAAATACATGAGGGATAAATAACATGTTACTACACAATGAATGGGTCAACTAAGAAATCAAAAAAAAATTAAAAGTTACATGGAAACAAATGAAAGTGAAAACACAGTCGTCCAAAATTTTTGGGATACAGCAAAAGCATTTCTAAGAGGAAAGTTTGTAGCAATACAGGCCTACCTCAAGAAGTAAGAAAAATCTCAAACAACCTAATCTTACACTCAAAGGAGCTAGAAAAAGAAGAACAAAACCCCAAACCAACAAAAGGAAGGAGATGATAAAGATTAGAACAGAAAGAAATGATATAGAAACTAAAAAACAATAGAAGAGTTTAATGAAAGCAGATTTGGTTCTTTGAAAGGATCAACAAAATTGATAAACCTTTAGCCAGTCTCACCAAAAAAGAGAGAGAGAACCCAAATAAAACCACAAAGAGGAGAAATAATAACCAACACCACAGAAATATAAACAATTCTAAGAGAATATTATGAAAAATTATATGCCAACAGTTGGACAACCTAGAAGAAATGGATAAATTCCTAGAAACATATAACCTTCCAAAACTGAAACAGGAAGGAATAGAAAATTCAAACAGACTGGTAGCCAGTAAAGAAATTGAATCAGTAATCAACAACTCCCAATAAATGAATCAGTAATCAACAACTCCCAATAAACAAGAGTCCAGAACCAGATAGCTTCACAGGTGAATTCTATCAAACATTTAAAGAAGAGTTAATACCTAGTCTTCTAAACCTATTCTAAAAAAATAGAAAGGAAAGGAAAACTTCCAAATTCATTCTATGAGGCCAATATTATCCTGATAACCAAAACCAGATAAAGACACTACAAAAAAAAAAAAAAGAGAGAGAGAGAGAGAGATTGAGAGAGAATTACAGGCCAATATCTCTGATGAACATAGATACAAAAACCTCAATAAAATACTAGCAAACTGAATCCAACAATACAGTAAAAAAATCATTCACCACAATCAAATGGGATTCATTCCTGGGATGCAAGGGTGGTTTGATATTTGTAAAAACAATGTGATAAGTCCCATCAGTAAGATAAATGATAAAAACTGTATGATCATTTCAATAGATGCAGAAAAAGCATTTGACAAAGTACAACATCTATTCATCATAAAAATTCTCAACAAAATAGTTTTAGAGGGAATATACCTCAACATACTAAGGCCTTATGCAAAAAACCCACCACTAACATCAATGGAGAAAAACTGAGAGCTTTTCCCCTAAAGTCAGGATCAAGACAAGACTGTTTACTCTCACCACTTTTATTCAACATAGTACTGGAAGTCCTAGCCACAGCAATTAGACAACAAAAAGAAAAGGCATCTAAATTGGTAAGGAAGATTTAAACTTTCACTATTTGCTGATGACATGATACTCTATATAGAAAACCCTCAAGAGTCCACCAAAAAACTACAACTACTGATTAATGAATTAAATAAAGTCGCAGGATACAAAATCAATGTACAGAAATCCATTGTATTCCTATACAGCAATAATGAAGCAGGGATAAGTGAAATTAAGAAAACAATTCAATTTACAATTGCACCAAAAACAATAAAATATCTAGGAATAAACTTAACAAAAGAGGTGAAAGAACTGTACTCTGAAAACTATAAAACACTGATGAAAGAAATTGAAGATGATATAAAGAAGTGGAAAGACATTCCATGCTCATGGATTGGAAGAAAAAATATTGTTAAAATGTCCATACTATCCAAAGCAATCTACACATTTAATGCAATCCCTACCTAAGTACCAATAGCATTTTTCACAGAGCTAGAACAAACAATCTTAAAATTTGTATGGAACCACAAAAGACCCCAAATAGCCAAAACAATCTTGAGAAAGAAAAACAAAACTGGAGCTATTACAATTCTGGACTTCAAGTTATATTGCAAAGCTGTAGTAATCAAAACAGTATGGTACTGGCATAAAAATAGACACATAGATTAATAGAACATAGTAGAAAACCCAGAAAATAGAAAACAATTATATGGCCAATTAATATTCAACAAAAGAGGAAAGAATATACAATGGGAAAAAGTCTCTTCAACAAATGGTGCTAGGAAAACTGGACAGCTACATGCAAAAGAATGAAATTGGACCAATTTCTTACAACAGAAAAAAATAAACTCAAAGTGGATTAAGGATCATAGGCGAGATATGGAACCATAAAAATCCTGTAAGAGAGCACAGGCAGTAATTTCTCTGACATCAGCTGTTGCAACATTTTTTTCTTGATCTGTCTCCTGAGGCAAAGGAAATAAAAGCAAAAATACGTTGGGATTACATCAAAATAAAAAGCTTCTCCATAGCAAAGGAACTAATCAACAAAACTAAAAGGTAATCTACAGAGTGGGAAAAGATATTTGCAAATGACATATCTGATAAAGGGTTAGAACGAAAATATATAAAGAAATTTTACATCTCAACACAAAAAAACAAATAATCCAATTTAAAAATGGGCAGAAGACATGAACGGACATTGTCGAAAGACAACATCCAGATGGCCAACAGACACATGAAAAGATATTCAACATCACTCCTCATCAGGGAAATGCAAATCAAAACCACAATGAGATATCATCTCACACCTGTGAAAATGACTAGTATCAAAAACACAAGAAAACAGATGTTCGCAAGGATATGGAGAAAAGAACCCTCTTGCAGTGTTGGTGGAAATCCAAACTGGTGCAGCCACTGTGGAAAACAAGAGCCACCTGCATGGTTCAGTCAGTTAAGGGTCTGCCTTCAGCTCAGGTCATGATCCCAGGGTCCTGGGATCAAGTCCCACATTGGGCTTCCTGCTCAGCAGGGAGTCTGCTTATCCCTCTACCTCTCCCCCCAGCTTGTGATCTATCTCTCTCTCTAAACAAACAAACAAAAAAACTACTCAATGATCCA
This sequence comes from Zalophus californianus, assembly GCF_009762305.2. Classification (NCBI taxonomy): domain Eukaryota; kingdom Metazoa; phylum Chordata; class Mammalia; order Carnivora; family Otariidae; genus Zalophus; species Zalophus californianus. The sequence continues at coordinate 150,659,548 of NC_045597.1, forward strand.
GCAAACACACTATTGGGTATTTACCCAGAAAATACAAAAACACGAATTCAAAGGGATATATGCACGCCTATTTTTATAGCAGCATTATTTACAATAGCCAAACTCCGGAAGGAGCCCAAGTGTCCACCAATAGATGAATGGATAAAGAAGTGGTGTGTGTGTGTGTGTGTGTGTGTGTGTGTGTGTGTGCGTGTGTGTATGTGTGTGTGTGTATATATATATATATATATATATTATATATATAATGAAATATTATTCAGCCATAAGAAAGAATGAAATCTTGCCATTTGCAACAACGTGGATGGAGCTGGAGTGTATAATGCTAAGCAAAATAAGTCAGTCAGAGAAAGACGAATACCATAAGATTTCACTCCTATATGGAATTTAAGAAACAAAACAAATAAAGGAAAAAAGAGAGAGAGAGAGAGAGAGAGACAAACCAAGAAACAGACTCTTAGCTATAGAGAACAAACAGATGGTTACCAGAAGGGCAGTGGGCGGGGGGCTGGATGGAGTAGGTGATGGGGATTAAAGAGCACACTTATCATGATGAACACTGGGTAATGTATAGAATAGTTGAATCACTATATTGTACACCTGAAACTGATGACACTGTATGTTAACTATACTGAAAATAAAAAACTTAAGAAAAAAATTGTTATAAACTTAATCACATAAAGGCCTATAAAATATTTTCTGTTATAAAAGCTTCCTCACACTTGAAAAACTTGGGATCATGGATCTGGCATTTTTAAAGTCTTCTAAAATTATAAACTAAGAGGAAAAATATTACTATATAAAACAATTAAGTGCCATTTCTTTTTCCTTAAATCTCAGAGATGGATTTCAGTTATGCTACTCTTGTATGGGTGTGTGATACTTACCTAATACTTTACAATTGCTAGTTAATCACAGTACACTCTAGTGGTAATTGTGCACATTATTATTACAAGCCCTCTGTGTGGGGTGCTGAAGGTGCCACTGGAGAGGCCATGTCTGTCAGCTCCACAGAGCAGCTGGTGGTTGGGCCACTGTCCCACAGCATCCACTCCAGGCCCTGCTGCTTGGCGGCAACAGGAACCCCATGATGCCGCTGCAGACCAGGGGGCGCTGCTGAGCCCAGGATCCCCGCCAGCAGCGCAGCGCCCCACTGCCAGGCCACACCTGGGATCCTAGGCCCCAGGGGCCGTGCCACCTCAGCCCACTGTACTTCAGTCTGTTCTGCCCAGCTGTCCACCGTCCAACTCTGGAGAAAATTTTCAGAAGATAAATCATGAAGATAGTCATTATCAGAGGTAGAGACATTCACAAGTTGTTCCTAATCAGAGTGAAGCTTGTATTTCAGAGAATCAGCCTTACTCCTCAGCATGCATACCACCTAGTTCTCTAGATAGCTTCTGAAGAAGGACCAGCCCCCCTTTACCTCCCTATAAGTTGGAATAATATGTAAGCATCTCTTAAAAGACTAGGAAGATCAGATTTAGGAGGGGTATGAGCAAATCCTCTATAACAGTGTAGCAGAATATGAATCTTTTGTGAAATTCATACATGATTGATCACATTATGTAATGATATGGAACAAGGTCAACAAGCTATGCATCCGGAAACTTTTTTGCCTATGTGGGAACAGGTTTGACTGCAAGGCATAGCTGCTGTATGCTTTTGCAACTGGTTTGCTACATTTCAGCTCCAGTTTTCCATCCTGACAACACTTAAACATGTCTTTAGGTCCATTTTATACCACTTAAAAAGACCTTAAAACTGTGTAAGAGTGGGGCACCTGGGTGGCTCAGTTGTTAAGCGTCTGCCTTCAGCTCAGGTCATGATCCCAGGGTCCTGGTATTGAGCCCCACATCGGACTCCCTGCTCGGCGGGAAGCCTGCTCTCCCTCTCCCACTCTCCCTGCTTGTGTTCCCTCTCTCGCTGTGTCTCTCTGTCAAATAAATAAAATCTTTAAAAAAAAAAAAACTGTGTAAGACTGATGAATCACAGACCTGTACCTCTGAAACAAATAATACATTATATGTTAAAAAGAAGAAGAAGAAGAAGAAGAAGAAGAAGAAGAAGAAGATAGCAGGAAGGGAAGAATGAAGGAGGGTAATCGGAGGGGGAGACAAACCATGAGAGACGATGGACTCTGAGAAACAGACTGAGGGTTCTAGAGGGGAGGGGGGGGTGAGGGGATGGGTTAGCCTGGGGATGGGTATTAAAGAGGGCACATACTGAATGGAGCACTGGGTGTTATACGCAAACAATGAATCATGGAACACTACATCTAAATAAATAAACAAACAAACAAAACCTGTCCGGTTGCCACAAGCATCTCTTCCTTTTCTCCTCATCCAATAAACAGCTGTATGGGGATAGATTTTCCAAACAAAAATACCTGGAATAGCATGTATTTAGCAAAATAGGACTTCAGTGGCACTCATCAAATAAAGTTTCCCTAAGTACAGTTCTGTAAGAAGTGTGTGTGTGTGTGTGTGTGTGTGTGTGTGTGTGTGTGTGTGTGTGTCTTTTATTTGTATTGTGTAAATTTTTGTGATCTTTGGGTTTCTGACTGTGAATTTGATGCATGACCAGTTATGGTTTAAAACATTTGCTTGGTCTGCAGAAGATTACTAAAGTTTTGTGACCATATGCCTGGTAATAGTGGATTGTTTTACATGTAGGTATTATTTGTTAAATGCAGGGACTGTTGTCAGGCACAGAACATCAATCATAAGTTAGGACAGACATTAGATGTGATTATGATGATGTAGCAGAGGTCCTAGGTCTATAAATGTGTGGTGAGGGATTAGGACAAACTGGAAATGAGCCATTTGATACCTGGACTCTGCCCAGCCATGTTACAAAAATACTTTTGCCCCCAATCCTTAAAATACTCACATGGAGTCTGCACTCACATCATTAGCACAAAGAGCTCCCTGGACACTGAACCTCTAAAAAGAAAATGTCTCCTCTGGGCAGAAGTACCAGATTTTTTCAGGGAACATAACATAGGTGAGCACCAGGCTGGGCCAGGCTCTGTCATCACTGGTATTTTGGAGGAGCCACTTCACCTTTGTATCAGTTATCACAAATAGAACTGGGATCGTTTGTTAGGTTCCCCCAAATTCTTTTAAGAGATGTCCATATTCAACTGCTTGAGTTTTGTTTGTTTGTTTGTTTTTGTAGATTGATTTATTTACTTATTTTAGAGAGAGAGAGAGAGAGCAGGGGGAGGAGCAGAGGGAGAGGGAGAGAACACCAAGCAGACTCGCTGCTGAGTGGGGAGCCTGAGTTTCAATCCCATGACGCTGAGATCATGACCTGAGCCAAAACCAAAAGTCAGATGCTCAATCAACTGAGCCACCAAGGTGCCCCTCAATTGCTTGAGTTTTGTTTTAGCAACCTCCTTTCTCAAAGTTGCTGAGGGGCTGTTCTTCACCTCGTTTCCAAGTCTGAGGAACAGAAAGTATCCTCTGTTTTGAGGAAGTGAAAGTTATGTATTTACTTTTTACTGTGGCTTGTTCAGGACAACATTTTACAAAATGCCTTGCTTCCTTAATTAGTGTTTCTAGAAAGGAAAGTTCTACTAAAATAGTTTTAGTTGGAATATCGAATAGTTTTTCTTTAATAGGGCTTATTTTGAAAAAATTGTATTTAATTCAAATGCAAAAAAGTTATAGGTAATCTCACTGATAAATACAGTTGCAAAACTCCTAAACAAAGCATTAGCAAATTGCACTCATCAATGCACAAAAAAAAAATAACACTACATCATTATCAGTGGTGGATCTAGGAATGCAAGGATTTTTCAACATTGGAAGATCAATTTATGGAGATCATTGGCATATAAATAATACTTAAACACTTGCTAGTAAAGAAGATTCCCTAGGAAAAACAAATTAGATAACAAAAAGTGATTCCTAACAACATGATCTCCAACAATTTAAAACTTATGGAAGAGATCCCAAAGGAGCAGCCAATGAAAAGGGGGTGGGGGTGGAAAAGAGGGATGTGTTGTGTCAAGGTATCCAAGAGAAGAAGGTGGTTTCAAGAGGAGGACAGAGGATTGACTATTAATGCTGCACAATGGCAGTCACTGGTTCTTGGATAAACACAGTGTCGGTGGAGTCGTGGAGAGGAGCTGGATTGGAACGGGTTGAGAAAATACAAAATGGGGAAATGGAGCTGAGACTATCATTTAAGAAGTTAAGCTCTGAAGGGAACAGATAAATAGGGGTGGTAGCTTGATTCTTTTTAAAGGATTGCAGTAACAGGTTTGGTTTAGTATTTTGTTTTGTATTCATTGTTGTTGTTTAAGGATGGTAGGTACTGAAAGATATTTTATACCAAAGGAAATAATCTGCGAGTAAAAGTTTGATGATGTAGAAGAGAAAAGACAGTTATGGGAGCAATGCTTTCTCCCTCAGCCACCAACACCTTGCCAAACTCCAACTCAAGTGCAACTCAACTGTCTGCCATTCTCCTGAATTCAAGCAGCTGAACATAGTGGGAGAAACATACACAGCTGGTCTCATTTAAAATCCATGACCACAGATCTCAAATGAGCCCTTAACACTAATAATCCTACCCTATTTGCCTGATATGTATTACAGCTTCTCCTCTCTCCAAAATAACCACATCCTACATTCTCCTCTCTCCAGAAACTTACTCACATCCTTCACCTCCTTCACTTTTAGTTGCTCTCCTTGCCCCATACATCATGAGGGAAAATAGAAGCTCTTGGATAAGTGTTCTTTCATCTTCCCACCACCGAATCTCCCTGCTTTTTAGCACCTGCCTTCTTCTGTGACACCAGGTGGAATGGACAGCTAGGAAACCAGCTGAAGGGATAACTGCACACGTTAACCCAGAAAAATTTTGGCTTTCTTTAGGAGAAATAAATTGCTAAAACTATATACACAATAAAATTTTGATTAGAAGTAATGGAAGAATTCCATCTCCTTGAAAAAATTAAATTTGACCTGGGGAAATTGGACTTAGTAGAAATAATGCACCCTAATAAAGGTCATGTACTATGTGCCATCAGTAAAAATCTTCATTACAGAATTTACACATAAAACCTGTTCCCTGAAGAAAATCATTTTAGCAAAATAAAAATAAAAATGGAAACAATACATTTTAGTTCTGAAAATCAACTGTTAAAAAACAAGTCAACTGAGTAAATCTGAAAATCTAATTGGCTTTATTCAACAATTCATGAGTTGGGCAGCATCCCACCTAGCAAGTGGAAAAGAGCTCTGAAGAGCTGAACTAAATGAAAGGATTTATAGGCAGAAGGGGGCTGTAAAGGAAGTTTCTAATAAAAAATAAGTTGTTTCAGGCAAGGTTGCCTTCCTTTCAGGGAAGGGCAGGGGTCTATCTTGCAGATTACCCCACCAGTGCTGATCAGGTGATTCCACCTTAGCTGGTTAAAGGTCATATTCCCTGCAAAGGCTGAGACCACAATTAACTTGGATATTAAGTCTTGGTTTGCTGACATGGGGCCCAGCACAAGTGACTCCGTTTTGGATTTGTTGTCTCTCTCTCTCTCTCTCTCTCTCTCTCTCTCTCTCTCTCTCTTTCAACACAATAAGACTATAAATGGTCATTAAAGTTCTGATATTTAGAAACAAAGTCAAAACAATCCCATAGAACAATATTGGGAAAAAATTTTCCAACAGAGAAGTCAAAATATCCTGTACTAATTTGGTATATTTCCTTTCAGATCTTTTTTTAATGTATTCAGACAGAAGAGTGGGGTCCACTCCCAGTTGCTCAAGCTTAGGGTCCTCAAGCATAGTCAGTTTGTCAGCTCCATCCCTCCCATACCACCACCACACCAATAGGTCCCCTTGGCTAATAGATGCCCTAAAGACATTGTCAAGAGGTAGAGGAAAGCAAAGACTGGTGGATGGACTGGGCATTGTCATGCTGGATAATCAGCTGGTGAGAACCTGGTACAGAGAGAAGACAGTTCCCCCACAGTGAATATTACATGATGGACAGGAACAGGTCCTTGGTATAGACAATGTGAAGTTCTCGTTCATAGAAACTCTAGGTAGTTTTCTGGCTGGCAAGGACTCTGATCCAATTTGAGTCTTGGCACCTCACAGCAATATTTCCTCAGACCCAATGCCCTTACACCTTGTATAGAGGTGCTCTCTCTTGAGCCACTGTTTTCATGGGCTCCTGGTATTTTACCTTCCTTTTTTATCCCATGCCCTGGCTTCCCTCCTCTGCTCTCCTTTTGCCCTAGAGACTTCTTCCATTTCTCTTGTAAAATCCCTTAATGTTTCTTAGGAAGAACCTCAGTGTCTCCTTAAAAACTCATTTCAAGGCATTTATTGTTTTGCATTTAAAGAAGTTGGCGGTAGCCATGCCATCCTAACAAGTAAAAAGCTAAACACGCTGAAAAATCATCAACTCTTCCTGGATTCATAAGGGAGGAGAGGACATTGGGCAAATCTCTATCTCCAAGACTGGAAAGACTGATCGGCAAACAGAGAGTCATGGCTTACCAGAGCAGAAACTCACTTAATGGAAACCACCTCAGTAATGAGGCTCAGAAAACTTGAACTGTAATTGATGAATTGCTGGAGGCTCAGGATATCCAAATCTGAGGGTTAAGAACTCCAGGGGACTCAATCATAGTGGATCTCCACAATTTTGTAAAATTTACCTCCAGGAGATTGAGCACGGAGAAAATTCCCCTTCGGCTTCTGGCTGGGAAGGAAGAAGTATCCATTTTGAAAGAGATCAGAAGCATCTGTTCTTCCGAATAAGGCCTGCCCTCAGGAGAAACTAGTTAACCAGAGCCTAGCCTGCTGGCATATTATAGAGCCTAACTCACCTGGGGAAGGGAAATAGCCACTCCAGTCAGCTCTGTTCTTTCACGTAGGGGAAAGGGAAATACCCAAGGCCAGCCAACTCTAGCCATCCTGTCTCACCCAAAAGGGGAGAAAAAGACTATGAAACACTTTGACATTTGCAATCCAGAAGCATAGGCTCAAAGTCTGAGACCTGACCATAGAACAATAAACTCCTTCCCCCCAAACACACACTTTTTTTTTTTTAAGATTTTATTTATTTATTTGACAGAGAGAGACACAGCGAGAGAGGGAACACAAGCAGGGGGAGTGGGAGAGGGAGAAGCAGGCTTCCTGTGGATCAGGGAGCTCGATGCGGGGCTCGATCCCAGGACCCTGGGATCATGACCTGAGCCGAAGGCAGACGCTTAACGACTGAGCCACCCAGGTGCCCCCCAACACACACACACATACCTTATTACTAAAGGCCCATCTACAGCAGTTCCTTTTACCAGTACATCAAGTCCAGCTATCCAAAAAAAAGTTATAAAGCATACTAAAAGTAAATTTAAAAACAATACCTACATAGTGTTCTAATGGACGCATGTATCATATTCTATTATACAATTTCCCATCTATGTTGTTTAAATTTTCCACTATTTTAAAACAATAAAAACCCTTACACCTATGATATGTATATTTATGTAATTGGATGATACATTTCCTTAGATTATATTTCTAAAAATTATTTGTCAGAAGTTTGGAAATACTAGGTCATCAGATAGTTTAATAAACAACTCTGGCAAAGAAAGGAGAAGTGTATGGGGAGGAGTGTGGGAAGAGGAGAAAGTCAGTCTAGGAAAATTTATGACCATATATTTTTCTTTTTTCTCCTCTCAAGATGTTTTTATTAACTTTTCAAATATGGTGAAAAGATCCTTGAATTTCAAATAATATATGTAAAAAAATAATCCTGCCTCCCATATGTCTCCCAGATCCCAGTTCTCTTCATTGTTTCTTATTTGCCCTTTTAAATATTAGGGTAAACCATACAGAACAGCCATTTTTGTAGGTCAAACATGGTTTAGAGAAATGCAATATGGTTCCACCTAATATTACATACCCGTCCATTTACTTTTCCAAATATGTGATCTTAAAATACTCAGTGACTTCATCATCTATATGAAGATGTTTTGCTATAAACTTCTTTCCTTCATGAGAACAAAATATCTGAAAGTCAGGTTTTAAAAATCAAAACTCCAAGGAATGTTAGATAAGTGGAGTAAAGGAGGTCTTGGGTGTGGTGTTATTCATTTACCTAAAATGAGTAACAGTGTCCTTTAACTTGAAGAGGGAGTCACACTTTTGAAGTCTATAAATTACATAAACAAATGATAAGAGAATATATTGTATGAAGAAAATCTCCTACTAATAAAGCCTAATGGTTTCCTACAGAATCCTAGAAAGCCCTGCCTCTGGCTATGCAGGCATGCAGGCTAGAGGGCGCTGTGGCCCAATCCTAACTTGGTTCCTATAGCCCAGATTGGGAATAAAATTGCCTAGACTAGTTTTGCACCAACAAAGGACTATGGGTGAATAGTTTGTCTATTGTGACTTCACTTCCTGAAGTAGCTTTTCTCTAGAAAAGCAAGAGGCAATTACTAAATCTTCTTAGCTGTATAATTAGAATATCTTTTCAAGAAGATTCAGATTATGGAACAGGAAGAGACTTTAAAAGATCATCAAGGTTCATGGTTCCTCACAGGGAATCATATCAAATCTCCTGTGGCTTTTGGCTAATCATTCAAGGGTGGTAAAATGATTTTTCTTTTTTCAAGTTTGAACCCAAGCCTTTGGATGCTGTGGCATTGGAAAGGGATCCTTCCTATGTTAGTTTGTCCAGCTTTTCTGAATTACTGCTCAGTCACCTTCTCTCAAAAGATACTCCTTATTATTTTCCCCAAAAGTATGTCTGGAATCATTATGTCCTGGCCAACTCTGCTAACCCATAAATACATTTCCTCTTTCCTGATCCCTATAATAAATGTATCCTTATACACAGTACAAATTCTGTCTATTCGTGTATTGGGTTTGTTCTGACCTTCTCTTGCCTCTCTGTTGTACACATGTGTTACTGTTTGTTTCTAACTTAAAGGCATTAGGTGGAGTATTAAACTGACTGTTTCAATGGGAAAATGTGTTCTTGTCAGATTAGAAAAATGATGGTTGGGCTTCCATGTCAGACCACCAACACCTTTTTTTTTTTTTTCAGATTTATTTATTTGAGAGAGAGAGAGCACATGGACAGGGAGAGGGGCAGAGGGGCAGAGAGAATCTTGAGCAGACTCCCCACTGAGTGCAAAGCCCCATGTGGGGCTCAATCCCAGAACCCTGGGATCATGACCTGAGCTGAAACCAAGAGTTGGACACTTAACCAACTGAGCCACCCAGGTCCCCCCACTACAACCACCAAATCTTTTTAATCTATAATTTACCTGGCCCACAATGCTGGTGGTCCTTTTTCAATTATACCTCTATTTCACTGAATAAGCATGCATTGGAAAATTGTGATATGGTCCTGATGTGGGACACCAGCAACAGAAATTTCTAACTTCAGTAGGAAGCACGACCACTGTTATAGAGTCAAAAATGATTGCTGGGCGTTGGTCTCAATGTTCACTCACTGTACCTGAAATACCCCTGGTCCTCAAATGTACTCTTGTTTTATGTTCAGTAGACATTTATTATTCTGAAAAATAGATCTCAAGCTAATGAGATCTAATGGCAAAATTGAAGTGAGTGCAGTTAGACAGGATTTAGTTTAGTAATGAAAGGAGCTGAAACAAAGTAAGTTAGCCTACAAAGCACAGCCACCCCAACTGTATCCTTTGTTTAGGGGATAAGCTAACCAGGTACACGGGGAGCATTAGGGCATAAAAAGAAGAAAACTAGAATTCTCAAAGCGGAAGTAAAAGAGTCTGGGGATAAATTTAAGAGGGAGAAGATAGCAAAGGTTGACTGCAAATGCTTGGTGAGGAGTGTGGTCAGTTCCCACAGCCCTGTTAGGTGTGGTTTGTTCTGGATCACTGTAAATGATTCTATTTCCTAAAAGCAACAATGATGCGGCTGTTGTTTTACCGGCGTACATCACCTCACCAGTAAGAACATATCTGGACAAATTAAAGACTCCGGTCTGACTTACATTCCAATCTCCTGTCAACTGCCTCTCACATTGTTTATAAGATCACCAGCAACAAGGGGCGCCTGGGTGGCTCAGATGGTTGGGCGTCGGCCTTCGGCTCAGGTCATGATCCCGGGGTCCTGGGATCGAGTCCCGCATCGGGCTCCCTGCTCTTTGGGAGCCTGCTTCTCCCTCTGCCACTCTCTCTGTCTCTCATGAATAAATAAATAAAATCTTTAAAAAAAAAAAAGGTCACCAGCAATGAGGCAAGTAAGGCAGGGTATGGATAGATCTGTGAAAATCCACCAGCACGAATGGAAAACAAGTTCCTGGTCCGTGTCAGTGAGTCCATCACATCCTATTTGCAAGGAGAAGACAACGGTATTTATTGTGTAGACAATGGCTCATTAACATACAATTTTTTTTCAGAGTGTTAGTGTGTTGGCTTATAAGTGGATATAGTCCCCATGCAAACACAAATGTTCTCATGTGAGCAGAAGGTAAATACTGCCAGCAGGATTTTCTTCTTAGACGAGCTTTGCTGTCTGGGTGCAATATGGAGGGTGATAGGGAAGTAGGGAGAATGGATTATGGAATAAGTAGCAAATGTTTCCTGGTGACTGGTTTACATAAGATTAAATACAATTACCTGTTCCTCTGACTCACTGAAAAGTTTTTCAGTCCAAGAGGCAAGGTTTGACCCTGATATTCAAGGGAATCCAAAGGGCTTTTCTGATTACCTAGCTCCCAGAATATCCACAGTTCTCATAAAACATTAGTGCAGATCATGTGAATGGACTAATCCATCATCAACTGTGGTCATCTAAGAGAGAAAATGTCCCTAATAAAACACATCAACCCTGGGGGCGCCTGGGTGGCTCAGTCGTTAAGCGTCTGCCTTCGGCTCAGGTCATGGTCCCAGGGTCCTGGGATCGAGCCCCGCATCGGGCTCCCTGCTCGGCGGGAAGCCTGCTTCTCCCTCTCCCACTCCCCCTGCTTGTGTTCCCTCTCTCGCTGTGTCTCTCTTTGTCAAATAAATAAATAAATAAAATCTTTAAAAAAAAATACATCAACCCTGTTGAGATTGAGGTGTTGTAATGGATGGTAAATACTGTGAAAAAGGGAAAGAGTATTAACATTATAGAACTGAAAGATATTTTCCTTAATTCAATTCAGGACATGTTGTGTCACAACATACAGCTAACAAATATGCATTTGTAGAAGTGCCAAGTTTGAGTTCTTTGCTGGAAAAACATAAAAGGCACCAGAGGGGCTAAGATTTTTGAAGGCATTCTTCATTCTCCTCACAGAAGCCTCAAGCTGAAATCCCACAGGCTTATTCTGAGACAAAAAGTACTACATACTTACATATTACTGCACACTTCCATACCTTTTTCTGCCAGGGAAGAACCCAGATTACCATCAAACAGAATCAATTATATCCCCCCCCCCCCCCCCAGTATCTCATGTAAATCCACACACTGGCATCTCCTGTGGAGATGTAACAGGAATCCAACCGTGTGATTTCCCTCATAGTAAGAATCTATTTCTGGGCATCTAAAAATGGATCCAACAATGACAAGCTGTACCAATTGTAGAGTTGGTTAAAAGAAAAAGCTCAACTATATTTGACCCAGTTGAAGCTATGTGTCTAATATTTGACCATTTTTCCATTAGGAGGAAAATGACAAAAACGATAATAAAACATTTGTTTGAACAAGTTTGACTTTTTAATAATTTATCAGTAGCAAAAAGAAATCTAACTTGTCATTTTCATCATTCTGTGTATACATATTACAGATTATATATTGAGGCTTTAAAAAATAATGACTCATTATAATGTAAATTCTCTTTACAGACTCTCCCATGCGTACAGCAGAGTATATTTTTAGAGGCCCCATAAAAAGGAACGATTTTTCTAAACCACTGGCTATAGAACAAGGTGATTTTAGACAAGAAGTAATTTAGAAGGAATTTACAGAAAAAAAGACTAATGCTTTTTCTAGAACGATTCTGAATTAAAATCATCACACTTTCTTATAATTTTTTTATCCACAGCAGCTATTAACAAAAACTTTCTAAATTTTAGACTATTGACTCTTCTTAGTAATACAATGCTTTGTCCTATATTTAGACTAGAGAAGAACTTTCATCATAGTAATTTCAAAGCATTTAAACTTCTTTATGATGCAATGCCTGTCATATAATCTGCACTAGATGCTCCGTGTGCATCTGAAAGAGTCAGTCCCCAGTGAAGGAGTCAGTCCCCAGTGTGAGTTTACCAGATTCCCACTCTAGTCAGAATGTAAGCAGGAAATCACTGTCTTCGGGCTTGTAAATAATACCAGCATAATTTGTTACAGTAAGTTTTCCTATAATTATAGATGTTATAGATTTTATTGATGTCATTTCAGTTTAAGTGAATTCATCTCTCTTCTACATTTCATGAGTCTATTTTCAAGCCATCTGTCTGAAATCACATTATTTAATAGGGATGTGTAAGAAATTTGTTGCTTATTTTGGTTGCTTTGAAGTAAATGTTTCAGAGTTTCAAAAGTCCATACACAAAATACAAGTTTTCCCCTTGTATTCTTTTCTATTCATGCAGAATCTAAATTAAAGAATCTGAAATGTTTGAGGATTTTTGTTTTTGAAGAAGAAATATCCAGTTGCCAGTAATTACCCACCATGTAAAATCTCCATCTTTTGAGATGTGTTTAGTTGCACTATCAGGGGATATCTGGCAAGCAGTTTTGAAACTCACAGTCCTGAAGTCCCTTGAACTGAGATATTTTGATCCAGGCTATGATCCAGGCTAACTCATGTAAACTAAAAAGTGATTGGTCACATAGAATTAGCTACCAGGCTTCCTGTAACCTAAGATGCACTTTTTTTTTCCAGTTTAACTTTTCTAGAATCAAAATGTTTTTATATTAATGTGCTTCTATTTAAAATGGGTTCTTTCCCATGAACTGAGCTTTTTGCTCATTTGTTCATTTGTGTTTATGAATCCCCGCTGCTTTCAGAGAGAGTTGGTGTGGCCTGGGACTGCTGGAGTCCTCAGGACCATGGCCTCCTGCTGGCTTTCTTTTCTTTCTTGAAAAGGAAAGAGGTTGTTTTCAAATTCCTGGTAAATCTTACAATCTACGGTGTCTGCACAAGGGCCTGCAGTTTCCAGGTATATTGCACAGCTCCTTTTAACCTCCTTCTTTTTTTTACTGAGCCCCTGCAGCAAATGTGTTCATCACATTCCCATAGTGACACTAGAACCATGACCTAAATTTACAAGTGATCTTCAAATAAATATTTATGGAGCCAAGAATTAAACTTCAACTGCCACCATAAAGCTTGCCTTAAGGGGAAGACACTCGATAAAAATCTAAATTAGCCCAAAGTAAAGAGTCAGATATTCCACACTGCAATTACTTTTCTGTTTTTCAGTAGCAACTAACCGGCTAGTCAGGACTAACAAACCTTGAATTCAGAAATGGACATCCAAATTCTTGTGCAACTAAATGCCCAGCAATAAAGGACTTGGCTGTACCTGCAAACCTGAATGATAAATATATATACTTCTCTTTTTTTAATGCTGCAAAAGGTAAGGTTTTGCCCCCAATTTAGGATGCCTAACCAGCTGTTATAAAAACTACTCTATCTAGGGGCGCCTGGGTGACTCAGTTGATTAAGCAGCTGACTCTGGATTTCACCTCAGGTCATGATCTCAGGTTTGTGAGATCAAGCCCTGCATCGGGCTCTGGCTCATCCCAGAGTCGGCTTGAGAATCACTCTCCTCTCCCTCTGCCCTTTCTCCCACTTGTGCTCTGTCTTGCTCTCAAATAAATAAATAAATCTTTTAAAAAATTTTAAAAGCTACTCTAATAATTGTTTTACATTTTTTATTTTATCTGAAGTGATATAAATATGGCATGATAATATCATGAAAAAGTAATGATTCAAACAGATGAATAATAATAATTCATCTTTCCATAGATTTGAGGGTTTGTCCTATTATTTTGTAAACCCAGTGAACAATTCTTTGAACATTATCATTTAAATTAAAAAAAAAAAAGAAAGAAAGAAGAAGAAAAGAAGGAAGGAAGAAAGGAAAACATGGCTATTTGACAAAGACAATTATTCAAGTCAAATGTCTCCCCTCTAGTATAAGAAAAACTGATACAGATGGAGGTATTCTCCCAAATTAGGAGAGAGATATATATAAATGCCATAATACATGTCACATATGCCATATATGTAGCTGTGATGCAAGCTACATCATTCTCGGGTTATTGTTAACCCTAAAAGTCCAAATTCAGACTTGACCAAGTGAAAAGAAGCCAGAGAAGCTAGAGAAATTATCTAGCAGTGGGAAAAGACAGAACATGGCATTGCAAAATCTGGAATGAAGTCCCTGCTTAGTCCCTTATTAGCTGAGAGAATTTGGGTTAGTCACTTAATCCCTCTAAGCCTCATTTTCCACATCTGTCAATTAAGAATAATATGTTCTTTCAGAGGGTGTTTGGCGACTGAAATGACATAATGAAAATGTATATACTTTATAATTATAAAATGCTCTACAAACGTTATTTTAAAACATTTTAAAAATAAAAACTGTGACAATGAGCAAGGCTTTCAGGAATTATTCAAATCATCAGAAGAGAAGATCACCAGAAATTGAAATTGGCAATATTAAGCATGAGGCAGTCATAATCCATGCTTACTTCTGGGGCCAGTGTACCTACTCCAGGATCCCATGCCCTCTGTCTGTGGAAGACCTACTCCTTGGAGACGTGTGGTTAAGGGGGACACTTTTCAGGCTCTTAAATGATTATAACTCGTTGGTCTCTTCACTCATTCTCTATACTGGGTTCTGGAGCTACAGAGAGGACTAATAGCCAAGGTGTCTCCTCTTCTGGAGCTTACAGTCTAGTAAGAGAGACACAAATTAATCAAATAATCACTTGAATACATTAAAACAGAGAAAAGCCTTTAGAAGGAGAGTTCAGGGGTCTTTGAACCTTGTGAGAGATAGACTTGATCTATTTTGGTGTTGTCAGGAAGCTTTTCTGGGGAAGTAACATTTGGGCTAAAACATGAAGGATGATTAGTCAACAACTAGATGAAGTTGGGGGGGGGGGGCAGAAATACTTCAGGCAGAGGAACTGCCTTAGCAAAGACTGAAAGGAGGATGTGTTGATAGAGCCTGAGACTGGTGACAGTAGGAGAAGCAAGCAGGAGCCAGTCTTTAAAAGTGGAGAAGTGACAAGATTACTTTTTTAAAATAACACTGTAGAGAGTGCACTGGGGGGGTGGGGGGCAGGGGGAATAACAGTAAGTTTGATTCATTGGAAAACCTCTGATAGCTTCAAAAGAGGTACCGGGGACATCACTTGTCTATAGATGTGGGTAGATTAAGAGAAAGGGTTTAGGAATAAGTCTTAAGGGGCTCCAACATTTATGGTCTCATTAGAGGAGGGTAAGTCTAAAAGAGGGAGTAGGAAGGTCAGAGGGACATTAGGAGTCACAGAAAAAATTCTGCCTTGTGGTCAAATAAGATGAAACTAAAAAAAAAAAATCAGTCATCAGCAAGAACTATATTGGAGGGGAGATGGAGAAAAAAGTCAGGTCATACAGTGAGAGGGAATAAGGAAATGGGGCCAACCTGTTTAAGAAGTTTGGCTTTGGAAATTACAAGCAAAAGATCATGGTAGCAGAGGGGAGAATAGACAGGGAAATATTGGGGGATATTTTATTCACCCCTCAAATTGTGAGTCAATCCCTTTAGTCTCGGTCTAGAATTTCTTTGTTTAATTTAGGGTGGTTTTGGTCCTATCCAGACTATAGCCTTAGAAAGTATTTGAGGAGAATGGAGACTGGACTAATATATGTAGACTCCAAAATTTAAAAAACACAATAATAAGCGGGTTATTCAGTCACTCACTATCCACTACCAACAAGGCCCACACTAGTTTATAGTTTCTAAAAGCCATTCTCAGTGGTGTAGCCTTGGAAAGAAAGGAAAAACAAGACATAATATTTCTCCCCTTAGGTCTGGGACTTCCCTCTTATTCAAAGACTCCTTTCCCCAAACAACGATGCAAAGCCGTGTCCGTTTGCCCCTAACATCTCTAGTCGGCCCATCTCACTCATCTCTATATCCACTGGCTTGGAAACCTCCCCTTCTATATTGGGCCCTAGATAGGAATGGGCCCTGGGGGGCACCACTGCCTTCTCTATCCCAGTCATCATCACTCACCCCTCCTCTTACTGTAGAGACGTCCAGCAAGCACCCAGCCATTGGTGCCATATTGGTGTGTGCTGTAGCTGACCAAGATGAGATGTCAGCCCCTCTCACCACCCCGTCAATTCTCTACTGACCCCACTGATAATAAACCACATGTCAAGAGTTGGCAGTTGTACTTGTCTTGCAGGCAGCTCCCCAACATAGGTTCAACATTTTAGAGACCCTGATGTCTCCTGGAAGTTTCCTTCTAGCTGAAACTAGCTGTTGATGGGAAGTATAGGATATTCTACAACTCAGATATATTTTTAGAGCTGTAGATTTATTTTCCATTACTTGAACCAATTTATTAGCTAGTTAACTGAAACAATTAGAAAACCTAAGGGTCAAAAATATTTTATGAAATTAAAAAAGAAAAATTTAAGAGTGTTCTGGAAACCATTTCTTGGATTCTTGGTTGCTGAACTCTCAAGTGAATCTTTTTTTTGTTAAGATTTTATTGATTTATTTGCAAGAGAGCCTGCCCTGAGCAAGTAGCCCCGTGAAGGGCTCAATCTGAGGACCCTGGGATCCTGACCTGAACTGAAAGCAGACACTTAACCAACTGAGCCATCCAGGTGCCCCTCAAGTGAATCTAGAGTATAAATATGAAGCTTATATCTGTGGGAAATGTGTTGGCATCTCTGTTTGTAATGAAACAATGAAAAAATTTGAAGCTTTCCCCACTTACAATGGTTCAACCTAAGATTTTTCTATTTTACAATGGTGCAAAATGATACATATTCAATAGAAACCATACTTTGAATCTTGGATTTGATAGTTTGCCAGCCTAATGATGTACAGTATAATACTCTCTTTTGATGCTAGGCAGCACAGTGAGACACAGCTCCCAATCAGCCACACGATCACAAGGGTAACAATGGATATGCTTAGAATTATTCTGTACCCAGACAACCATTCTGTTTATCACTTTCAGTTCAGTATTCAATACATTACATGGGATATTCAATAGTTTATTATAAAATAGGCTTTGTGTTAGGTGATATGGCCCAACTGTAGGCTAATGCAAGTGTTCTGAGCACATTTAAGGTGGGCTAGGCTAAGCTCTGATGTTCAGTAGATAGTAAATGCATTTTTATATGATATTTTCAAATTATGATGGGTTTATTAGGATGGAACCCTATTGTAAGTCAAGGAAGATCTGTACATGGTATCAACGTATGTTTCCATTAAAAAATCCACAACTGAAAGTAGAAAGTTGTACATTTCAAAACACAAAAAAGGGCAGAAGACTTGAATAGATAATTCACTAAAGAAGGTATATGGATGATAAATAACACATGAAAAGATATTGAACATCATTATCCATCAGATAAATGCAAATTAAAACTACAATGAAATATCACTATATACCTAACAGACTAACAACATTAAATGCTGGAGAAGATGTGCAAAAACAAGATCACACATACCTTGCTGGTGGGAAGTAAAAAGATACACCCACTCTAGAAAACAGCTTGGAGGTTTACCTAGATTTTCATATAGCTTTATTTGTATTAGCCAAAAACTTGAAACAGCCTAGATGTCCTTCAACAGATGAATGGTTAAACAAACCAGTATATCCATAGCATGGGTACTACCCAACAACAAAAAGAAACAAACTATTGATATTTCCAACAGCTTGGATGGATCTTTAGGGAATTAGGCTAAGTGAAAAAAGAGCCAATCCTGAAGGTTACATAATATGTAGCATTTTTGAAATGACAAATTTTAGGAGTGAAGGGCAGATTAGTAGTTGTTAGGGGTTTGGGTGGCAGTGAGTGGTACAAGGGGAAGAGACATGGCTATGGTTATAAAAAGCAACAGGAGGGATCCTTGTGGTGATGGAATTGTTCAGTGTCTTGACTAAGGTGATACAGAAACCTGTATGTGACCAAACTGTATAGAAGGAAACACATACACACACAAATGAATATGAGTAAAACTGGGGACATCTGAATCAGATCAGTGGATTAAATTAATGTCAGTATTCTGGTTGTGATGATATAGCTTGCAAAATGTTACCATTCAGAGAAGCTGGGAAGTGTATAAACAAGATCTCTCTGTATTACCGCTTAACTGCATGTGAATCTATATCTATCTCAATAAAAAAAAAAATCAAGCAAAAAAGAATACAAAGCAAGTTTTCTTGCGATAGTCTTTATCACCATGGATTTCTTTTCTTTGCAAGGTACTCTCTAAGCAAAATAGTGATGAATAATGATCATTAATAAGCCAATATGTTACCACACACAGGTTAAGACAGCTGTGTCAATAGAATATCAACCACATGAACTGGAAAATGATAGTTTAAACAGTTTTTTATCAGTTAGCTGATGAATACTTTATATTCTTTTCAAATAACATGCTAGAAGCCAATTTACTATGTGAAAACTATACCATTAATTTTTCCCAAACCTTGTTTTCATGGCAATCCACTTCTATGAAAATGCAAGCAGGAACTTCCACCTGGGCAGGAGTTTGCAAAAGTATTTCTTTAACGTATTTAATAGAACTTTGACTTTGGGCTTCCTACACAAGTAGTAGCTACATGAGAAACTCCTGTTAATTTAAAAGGCAGAATCCTAACATTTTAGGAGCAGGCTTTGTTTTGAATTCTCTCTTCTGCTCTTCTCCCAAGCTCATCTGGGACATTTGAAACATGAGAGGGGGAGCTCATTGCCCCAGCTTCTCAACAGTTTACCACTGCAGCAATCAGACTACATAAAAACCCCATTACTCATTTACCTTAACATAGACATACTTTTGCCAGTTTGTCTTAACATTTTACCTTCTGTTTTAGAAAGAATTGTTATAAGAATAGCCATATGAAGACCGTTTCTGCATTTCCTAAACTATGAATTGAATGTACTATCAGATATCTCATACGTAATGATTTTTGTGATAAATTTCTCTTAGAGTATAGGGAAAAACAAAATGTTCTTTTAGACACAAAGGTATATAATTCCTTACACTAGATAATAAAAAGTATACAACCCAACGAGTCACTTTGACCCTTACTACCAAGAAACTCAGATCTAAGTTTTCTGCTCATTTACTATTTTGAGACTAACTATTTAGTCTCAAAATATCTCAAGGAGATATTTTCTCCTTCCCCCTACTCTATTTCAACATAATCTGTCTTAAAAGTTGTATTTTTTTTAAATTTTATTAAAGATTTTAGCCAACTTAAATTCATTTAATTCTAACAGTTTAATAATAAATCATTTTTTATAATACTACTTTAAGGATCATTTATTTTAATTCTTTTTTCAGAAGGATAAACAATATATTTGAAGAAAATAGACCTAGCAAAAGTACAAAAGACATGTGCAAGATTACTTAATATGTTTGTGTTTCCATTTACTTAAAACTTAAGACTCAGGGATGTTTAGTTCCTTATTTTAACAACTTCATAGATGTCTCTTGATTTAAAAGAAATTGGTTGTTTAGGGGTGCGTGAGTGGCTCCCCTGAAGGCATCTGCCTTCAGCTCAGGTCACAATCCCCGGGTCCTGGGATGGAGCCCCATGTTGGGCTCCCTGCTCAGTGGGGAGTCTGCTTCTCTCTCTGTCCACCCCCCCTACTTATGCTCTCTCTCTGTCTCTCAAATAAATAAGCAAAATCTTAAAAAAAGAAAAAAAGAAATTTGTTGTTCAGATCTACATTCAAATCACCAAGTATAACTCCCATAGTAGGCCTTAAAAAAAAAACATCCTGCCAGAGATCCCCCCAACAGTTTCTGGCCCTAAATAAATAACTCATCTATAAATATATTTTCTGCTCAAGTATAATAAGCTAAGTTCCCTAAAAGGTGATGTATTAATAAAAACTGATAAGGATGCAAAAGTTCATCAGGTCACCATGGAAGAAATCTTATTTCTGACCTGCCAGTTTGCAAACCAAAAACCAGTGACAAAGGGCATCCATTGCACATTTCTGGCTTTTTGTAGCTATCTTTTCTCTTACCTTCTACCAGGAGTCCAAGGATAGGTTATAATTTACACTAACTGTTCTAAAACTCCTGTCAGGAGTTTTCTGTTCCCCAAGTCCCCATCTCTATTCCCTTCTCTTATAACAAAAGTATCATCCATTGGAATTTCAGAGAAAGGCTCATGGAGGCTACGAGCTATGTGGACTCCCAGTGTGATCCTCTAGTTACCTTTCCATCTTTGGACTCTCTGCTGTGGTTTTCCTTGGTTTCTTTTGACAGTAGTTCCCAATGTCAACAATTCCATGTAGTGGACAACTTCTTTGGTTTACCATGACCTGCCTTAATGAGTGCTCTTGCAGGTGATCGTTCTGATCAATGGTGACCATCTTGTTAGCAGTGTCCCTCATTTCTGTACATGTCTACCACGACCCTGTGTCTTAACTGAAGCTGACTCATTCATGCAAATATAGCTGGTGCCCAACAAAGGAGACTCCAAGCATCATTACTCTGTTCATTGCAAAAATTCCAGACCTAGACTCCTTTGCTCATGAGCTTTTTGCTCCTCCTCATCTTGTTTCTGAATTCCTGCTTGACTTATGGAACCATAACTGATTTTTTCTGACTTTAACCCAACACTCTTTCTTAGACATATACTATAGACTACCTTTCTGGATGCCTGTGATTCCTACAGTTAAATAGTAACTACCTTGTGCAGTGCCCCACAGGCCTGTCTCACTCTCCCATCAACCCCATTTTGGGGCTTTACAGCTCTCTCAGGGGCCATATTCAAAGCCTCTTCTGAATGCTAGTTTCCTTTCGTCTAGGGAAGCTGCCCCTAGCAAGGGCAGGGAGGAGAGTACCCAGAACTGCCTCACAGACTTTTCCTGCTCATCCCTGAGCCAGAACCTAAGCCTACTCTTGTCACAAATAAGCCCTCAGAATATTTGACACTCTCCACCCCAGGCGTGCTGTGCAGAGTCCATCACGTCCCTATGTCCAGTTCAGATATACAGGCAACTTGACCAAACACCCAAATCTTTTTCATTTTTCCTGCTCACACAAAGCACTCATTCAAATTGGATCATAAAAATGAACATTCTTGGCTATTTCAGAGCTCCCCAAGCTAGGTTAATTCATTAGACTCTAATATTCAGATCGCACACCACTTATACTGATGATTTTCAATATTCCACTTAGATGGTCCAGTCATGATAGCCTTCTTTCAATTCTTCAAATACACCAAATATGTGGTAATAGGGCTTATTAGGCATTGTATGCTCTAGCTTCTGCTCACCAACCCCATCTTTTGTCACTTCCTCCCTCCCTCCAGCCATGCTAAATAAACTTCTTTTAGTTCCTCGAATGCAAATCCTGGGATCCAGGATTTCACACTTCTTTGTCTTTTTGCCTAATATTATCTAGGCTCCGGCTCTTATTCATCCTTACAACAATACCTCCTTAGCCCAAGTTTGGATCCTATGGTCTCTCTGTAAAGGCATACACGGTGGAGAGCTGCAGAGGATCATGATTTAATGGGAATTAAAATTACATCTGCTTAGAATTTTCAAAATGTTATCCTGGGTACACCTGTTTACTTGACAATCTCTGCCACTGGCCTGAAAGCTTAGTGATGTCAGAGGCTGGGGCCGACATGGGAAATAGTCAATACATATTTGTTGAATGGATGAATAATCAAACTATGTTTTCCAATAAATCTTCCCAGTGAAGTGCCTCACTTCTACTTAGATTGGTTACACTATGGGTATATTTACTCTTGTGACCATGGAAAGCTTATCCCGTCAGCGTTGCCTGACCCTGTCTCCCTGTATCAATGGTCCAGCTGTGCTGTACCTGTTTTGAGAGTGAGAAGTAAAATGAGGTTGCCTTAGTTTCTATTAAATTAATTTTCTGAAACTAAAAAAAAAAAAAAAAATCTCAGACAGCAAATACATTGCCACATTCACAAACTAAGCATGCAGGCTTCAAATGAAAGGTACTTGAAAAGCCATTCCTGTCTTTTTTCTTATGTATGAAAACGTTGACTTTGGCAGTTTATAGTCCAAAGCACAGAAACCTCAAAGTTGGCAGAGAATGTTATCTGGAAAGCAATGTCTGACCAAATACTGAATTATTATCTCATTCCCAGGAAATGTCCTTCCTATGAGTCACTTTTGTTATGATTCTACCATAAGCTTGAAATTGAGGGGAGTTTCATAAATAGACTACTTTTTTTCTTCGGGCAACTTTAAAAGCAATGTTTTTGCCAGTTAGTGGAAATGGCACTCATTAATGAGAAAAATCTAACTTGTTTTTGCTGACCAAAGCCATCCTCATTTTTTGCTGAATCACCAACCATGCTATGCTTTGCTTTTTGCTCTCATTGAAATGTGTTTATGTATCTTACTAAAATAGAAACAGTCACTGTAATCAGTTCCCTTGGAAAGGAAGGAAATATTAGCCTTTCCTTCACAAGAGGATGTTTGTTCATGGGAACAAGTACCAGCAGTAAGTGTTGCCCAAATTTAAGGCGCATTGATCTATTTTTTATCAGATTTCAATATCCAATGGTTTTCAACTACTCCAGAAGATTCAAAACCTGTCAAAGAGTAAAATACTAATTTTTTCTCCAAGTTCTATCTTGAGTTTATCCTATCTAATTAATAGAGTCAGTTAATCAAACATTTGAAGACACGCCATTTCATGCTTAAACCTTCTAGGGATGAAAGAAATAATTATCACTTTTCAGCCTCTAACTTCAAAAATCCAGATTACCTTTCACATGGTTTTATTATTAATCAAGGCAACTACCCAAGCAAATACTTTAATTTTCTTCAAGAGCTTCAAATCGTCAAAGATTGTCCTGAGACCTGAGCTCAGAACATTCAAACTGCAGATCTTAAAATTGTTCAATCAGTTCTAAGATTCTAGAACACGCTTAACTCAAGTGCCAGTATAATGAGACGGCGTGTGGGGAGCGGGGGTGGTTTGGTGAAGTAGCAAGATCTGTCCCATGGGAGTAGGGTATAGAAAGGAGAAGTGTGGACGGTGAGGAGGAAGAAAATAGGGCAGACTCTAGTCTTGGACGAGCCATAAATTATTTTAGGGCATTGACCCAGAGAGATAGGTCTAGGGCAGGTAACTCATCAACATTCCTGAGTTGTTGGAGCCACCTGGCCAAGAGGGGCAAGCCCCCCTCATGGGTTATTCTGCTGATTGCTTTAAGCAAAATGATCCTTCTTAGCTGTTGCACGTGTCTGTCACGTGTACTGTCTAGTTATATAGCTTTCTGTTTAAGTTTCTTGAAGCAAGCGCCCTTGTCTTATAATAATCTGCACCACCATGCAACTGTGCCTGGCACAGAGCAATATGCAATAAAGGTTTGTTAAATTGATGAATAAATAAATTTTTACGATACTTCTTCAGTGTAACAAATCACAGAGAAAAGCACAAGTTCAAAACAGTTTCCTCTATTACTATTTAGATGATAGATAATAAGCAATCTATTACTTGATTAATACTTATAAAGGCATATGCTTAAGGAAAACATTAACTCACCAACAGAAAATGCAAGATAAAGTCTTCTTATTTGGAGTATGCTGACATTTAAGTGGAATAAAACTCAGCATTTTAAATCGCTTAGTGTAGGATTAGTTCTGCTTTCTCATCTTTGCTAATCTTCATGTTTGTCACTGGCAGAGTCACACTCTATATTTATTCCACAACATTAGTTCATCTGCAAGCAAAATATGGTGCTTCCCCTGTTTGAGTTCTATTTCTGCTTCCTCTGCAACTCCCTCACCGTATCTACTAATGCTGCTTTTCACCTTTACTGTTCAAAAAAACATTTATTAGGAATAAAACATTTCCATTGGCCTTTATTATTCCCAAAACATGACAAGAAATGTTATGTTATGGAATCTTACAGCAAACTTCACACTTGACAAAAATGGAAACTTCAGAAACTTACATAAATCTCCCACAGTCATATATACGTCAAAGCTGCTATCAATAAGACGTAAATGGAGCTCAAAAGAGGATTGATGCAGGAGAAATAGATTTGATATCAGGAGCTGAGGGACCATTGGTAATTGTTGACACTCTGGCAATACGTGAAATGACTAACTCAGGGAGAGGACATGGAGAAGAAAGAATGACAAGTAAATCCTGGGTGAATCCTGGGTGATTAAAAATGTTTAATATGAAGAAGCAGGAAGAATGAGAGAAACCAAGAAAGAACAATTAAAAAGGTAAGAGAACAAAGAAAAAGAAAGTCAATAGTGTAGTTGTTATAAAGAAGCCAAGGAAGGTGAAAACTGAAAAAGAGTTTCTGGATTTGTCAATGATAAAGTTACCGGTAATCCTAACCAATGCATTTGCTAAGGAGTTGTGGAGATAGAAGTCAATTTGCAAAGAGATCAGGGAGTTAAAGAGAGCAAATATAGACAACATAGATCTTACGTGAATTTTGTGTCCAAAAAAAAAAAAGAAGAGAGATAAAGCAGAAGTTTGAGGTGGAAGCAAAATCAAGAGAAGATTTTTTTAAGTCCCTTTTGGCTGGAGGGAGGAGACAAAGTGCAGAATGTGAAGCCACCGGTAACTGATTGAACAAAGTCCTGAAGGGGAAAGGGAAGGATTCCCTAAGGGGGAAGGGAAGGATTGCCTTAGGGAGACAGAATGAAAGGAGGAGGTGGTGGGTGAAGTTACTAATGCTGGAAGGACAGGGAAGGGAAATAAATGAGATTAATTTTATCCATGATTTAAGAGATATAGTCACACACTTAGAATGAGAAGATGTATAATAAGATAAAGAGTCACAGAAAATCTGACAATATTTGGGGCCATCCCAGTGGAGAAAAAGAAAGCAAAGGTGGCCTGGAAGCATTAAGTGCCCAGAGGGAGGGTGGGAATCACCATAAATTCCTCCATTTTCCTAACAACGCAGGGTCAGCAAGTTCCCTGTCCACCACGGCTCTGGGAATCAAACACTCTTATAAGAGAAGGTTGAAGATGAAAAGTGCAGATGGGCCAGGTTGGGGGTGACACACTCTAGGACATCAGCTACGCACAACATACAGCAGTAGTTTCAAAACCAGGTGCAATCCTTAAGTTGTGAGACCAAGTGAAGCCTTCCCTGGGGCGCCTGGGTGGCTCAGTCTGTCAAGCCTCTAACTCTTGATTTTGGTCAGGTCGTGATCTCAGGGTCATGATCTCAGGGTCGTGGGATTGAGTCCCACCTTGGGGCTCCACACTCAGTGCAGAGTTTGCTTGTTCCTCTCACTCTCTCCTCTTTCTCTCAAATAAACAAATAAATAAATAAAATCTTAAAAAAAAAAAGTGAAGCCCTCCTTGTATCATTACCCTTTCCACACTACATCTACCCCTCCTTCTTCCCAGGGGATGTACATCCTTCATTTTCCTTTTCTTTCTCCTCACCTATTTTTCTCAAACCCCTCTCGTGGTATGCCATTTATAAAAATCACAGCTGAAAAAGACTTATGAGTCATCTTCAAATCCAAACATGACATGGTTGGAGAATATTTTATTTTTATTCCACTTTGTTGGAGGTCAAAGTGCCAGGTTCTTAAGCCAGTCACAAGCGTGCGTTCACTCCTGAGGACTGCAAAGCAAGGGATCCTATGACGGAAACACTTGACAATGAGGAAGCACTTTGTGATATGACTGGGTTACTAATCAGAACTTCTAATTTTGAAATTTTCCTTAAAAATCCCATATTCTAGCACTCCTCTCTATCTATATATATACATATGGATTAAAAATCATTTTAAATAAACTTACATTTGTGAATGAAATGGAAAGTTATGTTTTCAAGTCCCTTCCCCCCATCCACCCATACACACATTTAACTTTTAAAATGACCAGTTTCTCATTAATTCAATCCTTTCTCTGACAATTTGGGTAATTCAGAAATGAGCTAAATTTAAATTTTCCCTTTTGCATATTTTTGAAGAAGTCAATTAATAGAGTAAACACAATTTTAAGGACATTTTCTACTTGAATGTGTAAACCATATTAAAGTTTGGAGTAAATAGGTGCCAATGGTAAGTTTTCTATGGTAAGGTGATTCAGCACAACATTGCCTAACTCAGAGTTGCTGATTATCTTTCTATATTCCTTAAAGCAGGCCCTCCACTAGAACACACATTAACCTAGATCCAGGTCCTGTCTCTATCTGAAAGCAATACAATTGCATTCCTATTTAAATATTTTTTAAATTTCACTTTAAAATGTTTATTACTGAAGTAAAGTTATTATTATATGTTACATTAGTTTCAGGTATACAACCTGATGATTAAATATGTCACTGATTCAAGTGGTTCGGTAATTCTAATCAGTCTCAGTCATAATTACTTACTGTTTTACTAGGCAGTTGACCCTTGAACAACACAGGTTTGAACTGCATGGGTCCACTTATATGTAAATTTTTTTCAGTAAATACAGTAGAGTACTGTAAATGCTTTTTCTCTTTCCTATGATTTTGTTTTCTCTAGTTTAATTTATTGTAGGAATACAGTACATAATATGCAGTGTATAATACATATAACAATCAAAATGTGTGTTAATTGATTCTATGTTATACGTAAGGCATCTGCCAGCAGTAGGGTATTAGTAGTTAAGTTTTGGGGGACTCAAAAGTTATATACAGATTTTTGATGGTGCAGGTGTCTGGGTCCCTAACCTCCACAATGTTCAAGGGTCAAGTGTAATTTCATATTTATTTTACTTTTATCTTTTAAAGTATAAATTAATTTTATTCCCATGACCTTTCTGAAAATAAAAATTTAGTTCACCCGTGTCAGTCTAGAATGCTTTCTTTTGCTTCAGACCAGAGGTAGTATTTCAAAAGGAACTGTTTTCAAGAGCTATGACAGTTCCTGTCACATAGCTGAGTGAAAAGGAAGAAAAATCTCTACTAGGCAACATTTTTAAAGGCTACTACGAGATATTCTGTCTATTTAAAAGTAAAAAAAAATCTACTTAAACAATTTTTTTCTATTTGTATTTTGTGTTAATTCTGACTAGGCGTCTAAGTTATTTATTGACATATATAATTGTTAAATAGAACTTTACTATATATTGACCTTACTTGAAATAATAACTTTCCCTTTTATTTCAGTGTCATTGTCTAAAAGTGACCTCTCTAAATTTGTAGTTTCTAGAATCTTTGCTTATTCTATTTTTTATAGAATGGTCTGATGCTTATAATTCTCTCAGTTATGCCACACACTTATTCATGTTACAACTGTATATTGAGGACATGTTATTATCTAGGCATGCACTGTGCTAGATGTAATGATCCAGAATGCACTCTGCTCTGGAGGAGCTCACATGGGGGTGAAGGATCCGATCAGGTAAAGAGATTCTGCATGAAGCAAGATGACTTTATTTATTCACTTTTTTAAAGATTTTATTTGTGGGGCACCTGGGTGGCTCAGTCAGTTAAATGTCTGATTCTTGGTTTCAGCTCAGGTCATGATCTCAGGGTCTTGAGATCAAGGCCCAAGTTGGGCTCTGTGCTCAGCAGGGAGCCTACCTCTCTCTTTCCTCCCTCCCTCTACCCCTCCCCCATGTGCACTCTCTCTCTTTCTCTCTCTAAAACAAATAAAATCTTTTAGATTTTATTTGTAAGTAATCTCTACACTGGACATGGGGCTCAAACTCAACAACCTCAAGATCAAGAGTCGAGCCCTCCACCAACTGAGCCAGCCAGCTGCACCTGCATCAGGCCGGATGACTTTATAAGAATAGAAGTAGGTGGCCGTGAGCAGAGCACCTACCACAGTGTGCTGAGATCAGCATACAGAACTGTTTTTCAGGGGAGGCAAGGCTGAGCTGAGTCCTAAAAGAAAAGGCCTTGAAGATCCCTCACATGTGGAGCTGCCTCTGTGAGGCGGGGGGAGGCCTGCCAGCACAGGCACAGGCCTGGGGATGTGCCCTGGCTGACTGTGATCAGGGAACGCGAGAGAGTCTGTATGGCCAGATGTTCAGCTGTGCAAGAGAAGGGCAGGGACTCATGCTCCCTGAATTTATAGTTACCTGAAGACTGGACTTTAATCCTAAATTCAAATTGCTTCAACATGGAAAAAAGTTTGTATATAAGAGTTCGACCAAAGTCATAGCTCCTCTGTTCTTGAATACAAGATGAGAAATGGTCTCAAAGTAGTTCATTCACTTTGGGAAAGGAAAAGTTCAAAGAGCAAAATTTTACACTGTGGAGCCCTTCTGAGGAGGAATGGTATATTCATCAGAGGAAGTAGAGGTGCAGTGAGCTTGTGGGTTGAGAGAGAAGGGGATGGAGTTCAGGACTACAAAGTTCTTTCTTTGTCTAGCTCCTGGGGTGATTTCGGAGGGTTGTCCCAGAGAGGTTTTCTAGTAATGAAGGGAAGTCATATGAGGGGCTATTTCCTTCTTGATTATTTTACTTTTAACCCAACAAATAAGAAGATTTCCATGACACTCCAAAAGAAGTTAAACTGCCTGAGGAAAATCTGACATCTGCAAATCAGTGTAAACTAGCTATCTTATACTTTGCATGAGTAATAAATTAAAAGAACAGCCAAGCAGAACATGGTGGGTGAGGAAGGAGGGGAAAAAAAAAAAAAAAAAAAAGCAAAAGCAGAAGCCTGGGCTGAAGATAAAAACCTGATAAAATCATTTTTTCAAAGAATGCCTAGAACTTGGAGTTGAAGGTTGGCCTTGTCAACTTCTTAAGTCTCTAATTCTTCTCAAGAAAAATGTGATGAATAGATAAGAGTAATTTATAATGAGCATTTCAGTAGTTGCTTATAAAGTACTTAAAGGTGCTTAAGAGCTGTTCTTTTTAAATCTTTAAATGTTTGGGTATGCTATTAATTTATGTTATAAAGAAGATGACTGACTGAGCAAATGTACACATTGGTCCAGTCAATTATCAAAACCTCAAAGTAGTAGAATCTAAACCAATGAGGCTATCCTGATGAGTGTTGACTCCACTACTAATTTAGTATTTGAAGCTATATTAAAAGCAAAAACCTATTACCTTTTATATGAGGCTTCATCAGTTATTAATTAAAGATTACGCATTCTTACACATAAATAAATATATACAAGGCTTCACTTTAAGACAAAAAAAAAAAAAACCCACCACACTTTATAAATAGACTATAAAGCATGGCGAACCTCCCTAGCCAATTTTGCAATAGGCACTCCCTGTTGCAAAAACATTCCAGCCATAAAAGTCAGTCATGTTAGGAAGCGTCAAGGGTTCTGACTGCTGCAGAGGCTGAGCTCCTCTCTGGGTCTAGGAATCCCAGCTCTGGCTGGAAGCCAAGTCAGGAATCACTGGGAAGCTCTGGAAATCTACAAATCCAAAAAAAATCTCTCTCAGATATTCCGAATTATAAGTCCTGAGTTGAGTTCTAGAGACAGCCCACTCAAAACATGAGTGAGGCTCTAACAACGCTTGCTGAGGGAGTAAATCAGTATACCTGGTTGGTGATTTCAAAACCTAATCTAAAGCATTGCCTCCAAATTAAGAATTAATGCTCTAAGACAAACATAAATTTGTAAAATTATTATTGTACTCTGCTACCTTAGTAAGACCTTTCAGCGTACTTTGACTCTTGCAGTTTTTTTTTTTAAGATTTTATTTATTTATTTGAGAGAGAGAGAGAGAAAGACAGAACATGAGCAGGGGGAGGGGCAGAGGGAGAAGCAGACTCGCCACTGAGCAGGGAGCCTGACACAGGGCTCCATCCTGGGACCCTGGAATCATGACCGGAGCCAAAGGCAGATGCTTCACCGACTGAGCCACCCAGGCGCCCCAACTCTTTTAGTTCTTAAGGGCAATATTAAATGCGATATTGTCTTTGTCTAGTAGAAATGTAGTCACTATTTTATAGGTAGGAAACATGAAGCCAGAGAAGTAAGGAATTTTCCCTACATCACACAGTGAATAAATGACAGTACCTAGAAAAAACAATAATATAGCTAACATTTTTGATCACCATTTTTAATTCTTTACATGACTTTTGTGTTTATTTGATTCTCCAACCTACATGGAGGTACTTTTCATTTTAGATGTGAGGAAAGGAAGCACAGAGTGACTATATAACTTCTCCAAAGTCATACACAGCTAGTAAATATGGAGGCAGAAGTGAAATTCAGTCAGCCTAACTTCACAGTCCATGCTCAAAACTACTTCACCCTCATACTTTATTTCTCTATCTACTTCCCCATAGTAACAGTTTGTGGGTATCTTGTCTATCAGACACCCTAAGCGAACTCCTTGTAGAGTATGTCCTCCCACTAGTCCTCCCTCAAAGGCAAAAAAAAAAAAAAACCCATCAGAGTACCTTTTGGGGGGAACAATCTGTGACCCAGGATCTGCCTAGAGAAGGCAGCCCCATTAGCCACAATTCCCCTCATAGCCTGTGTGGTCCAGTGCCTCAGTGCTCCCAGGTCTCCTGACCCCACCAGCTCCCAGGTCTCCTGACCCCACCAGCTCCCAGATCTCCTGACCTCACTCGCTTTCAGGTGAGTTGTATCCAGGCATTCTCTCCATGTACGCAGTTGTTTGTTTGGAAGAATCATAATAACGTATTTCAACTATCCATCTGTTGCTTAAATCCCCTCTATGATATTCTTGCCCAATGTTCTGGAAAGTTGAAACTTCCCAGGATAGCTCATTCCATCTTTGGATAGCTTTAACTGAGAAATTTCTTTCTCATGTGGAGATAAAATCTGTTTGTAGCTTCCTTCTATTTTTCCCAGTTAAAACCTTTAGGTCTAATCTGTTTTTTTTTCCTATTTCAAGCATTTAATAAAGGCTACAGGCCATTTCTGGGCCATGGTAGAGCCCCTCAGGAGCATGATAGTCTGTGGGCCTTAAGCATAAACACCCTCTTCAATAACAAGCCTTCAAGTGCCGTAAGGGAAAGAATACTCTTCCCTAGTGTACCTTGTACCGTGTCCAAGTCCAGGCACTTGCGGTCTTCTCTCCCCGCTGAACGGCATCTGCTTAGATTTTGGCCATTCCTTTCAGTCCATGGAGACCTTTCTGAATCCCAGTTCTGTGATCTAAGGTATTCACGTTCCCTCCTTCAAGTCACTTTTAGGCTCGAGCAGCATGCTCCAGTGTTTTCACCATAGCCACTGTCAAAGATACGGGCCAGGAAAGCTGGACACAAAGCACCAACTGAAGATATCACCTGAGGGGGGAGGGGGAATGCCCACTATATTTTTTGCAAAGATTGTATACTGGAACTTAAGTCCACAATACACAAGGAAGTGTGCACATTTAACAAATAGAGTATAATCAGATGCAGTTAACTTTATCCCCCAAAGAGATCTACTTTTGTTCTGATTTCTCCAAGGTTGGATTAGGTCAGGAATTGGACTAACCAACTCAGAGGATAGGAAAACACATGAAAGCCTCATGATTGAGGGGCTAGGTACTGATTGCAAAACTTTCTTTTACAGCTTAGCAGATGACCTTAGGAAACACAAGTATTTGGGTTTCCAGGTCTAAAGTCCCCCAAAATTCTAGCCTCCCTAAATAGAGTGGCTATCCAGTGACTGTCTCTATGGCTAGAAGGATTCTCATGGCCAGTAACTTTACAAAGGCCATGTTGGGGATTAGGCTTTTTAAACCTAATTTACTTGTTTTAAAATAAATTTTTTTATGCTTCAAGGGTAGCTTTTACTTCTAGTGTTCTAGAGTTTTATAGACAGGTTCACAACAACTCTGTTCATGTACTTTCTAGATTTTGTAAATTAAATCATATCCCTTCTAGCATTTGACATTTCAGAACTAAGTGTTTTAATGTAGCCGGCATTGTGGAAGAAGATTGAAAAATATTTAAGTCAGGGGATCCCACTCTGTCATTAACTACCCAAGTGACCACAGACAAGTTTATTATCCTTTCTGGGCCTCTTATTTCTCATGTACAGTAGGAGGGATCAGGGCTGCATCTTTCCTAAGGTCTCTTCTAGTTTTCAAAATTTTGTTATTAGTCTAATTCCATTAAATTAGAAGGCTGTACTGAGGCATCAGAACAAAGACAAACTGTGGTATCTGGATTCTTTTCTGTGCCTTAAACTTCAAGCCTGCAAGTATGATTTTAATACACAAGGCCTATCACACAACATAATTTCACTGTTACCTGTAATGCCCAGTAAATCACAGGATACAATCCCTCTAATCCAACAGTTCCCAAATTTGGTGGCTCATTGGGAGCACCGAGGGAATTTTAAAAAACTGCCGATGCCTGGATCTCACTCCCAAATGTTCTAATTTAATCGGTAAGGAGTAAGACCACCTGCACCGGCAGGATTATAAAAACTTCTCCAATTTAGAACCAGTGCTCCAACCCATAGTTCTCAATTCTGAATGCATGCCAGAATCACCTGATAATTTTTCAAAACCTGCCAACGCCTAGGTCCACTTTCAGATTCTAATTCATTAGGTTTATTCTCATTCAATTGGCATTGACATGTTTTTAAAAGTGTCGAGGTGGGGGCGCCTGGGTGGCTCAGTCCGTTAAGCAGACGACTCTTTGTTTCGGCTCAAGTCATGATCTCATGATCAAGCCCCGAGTCAGGCTCTGCGCTCAGTGTGGATTCTCTCTCCTTCTCCCTCATGCTCTCTCTCTCTTTCAAATAAATAAATAAAACCTTAAAAAAAAAAAAGTGTCAGGGTGATTGTAGTATGAAGACAGAGCTGGGAACTACTTCTCTAATCTCTACCCCACAAGTTCTTTCTATTTGGTCATCCTGGCCTCCTACCCATCCCACACTGGCCACTCATCAAATGAAAAACCTTTGACCTAATTACAAGGTACAGCTCCGCCTCCATTATATCAACCTGGTGCCCTAACTTCCCGCTTGTCCTCCAGGATCATAACCTCTTATCTTGTCACTTACCCGTGCTCCCTGTTCTGTGACCATACTTGCCCAGCAGTGGTCTCTCAATGCTTCTTTCAGATTGTTAGTCCCAGTTCTTAATTTCCATATGCTTTATTCACCAATTCTCCTTAGAACTTTGTTCACTATTCCAAACTTCCTCTGCGTCTTGGATTATCCGGATCAAATTTCTCCTATGATCCCAACTAACTACCGTTGAAAGGAATCTAAAGGAGATACCAAACTGAAAACAAATCTGCCAATTATTGCCAACAATTAACCAAACGCTAGGCCTATATAGCAAGAGAATTGCAACACACACACACACACACACACACACACACAAATGATTTATAATACTTTTTCCATTCAACATTTGTTTCAGTTCTGGCCAGGCACCTTGAAAAAACACAGGGATTAGCCTTGAGAAAGCACAAGTTGAGAACAGTAAATTATCAAAGGAATTGAGGACTTACCAAAAGAAGATGAAAGCAAAGATTAGAACTTTAGTCTGGAGAGATGATGAAAGTGTAAATCATTTTGAAATGGGGAGTGAAACAATATTATTTTCTCAAATATGAATCATAGAAGCTGAGAGAACAACATTTTAGGAAAAATGAGAGGTAATACTTCATAGTAATTATAAAACAAAATTCTAAGGAGCTTATGTAGGGTAAAAATAAACAAGCTCTTTGAAGTCCTAGATAAATTTGATGAATGAGATATAATGGGTTTTTCAGAAAGTAAGAAAATAAATACCTAACATTGGGGAAGAACATTACAAGTTTTTTAAACACCTTCATATGCATGGTCTTATTTAAATTTTATAAAAAATCAGAAGTTAGAGCTCTTCTGAGTACATTCTGAATATTTTGAAGCCGGTATTGTAAAGGCATCCATCATCTTCCACATATCTCCTTTCAGACACTAACTGAAATACAATCCGGTGCCGTGTTTACTTTAGTGGCGTTTATAGCCTTATGGCCAGAGACAGATTTGCCATGAGGCTAATGAAGCTTGAAGCCTTAAGCCTTTCTCTTGTAAGGCCTCTTTCCAAGCCTTAAGATGAGCCCTGGCAATTCGTTTCCTTGGTCATATGCTTTTGGGTAATAGCAAACATAAATTACCGTAATTTGTTGGGATTTCCCTTTTCATTATATTTACTTTTGTACATACTCTGTTTTGGTCATTTTCTAATCTTTTTCTGAAGTACGGAATATGGGTCCCCTCCTGCTTCTGACCCATTTTTACTAAGTCCTAGTGTCCTGCTAACCATGGCAAGGCCATTAATATCCTTCCTGGTTGTCCTTTAACCCTCCTTCCTCATCAACACTCAGCCTTCGAGCTCCAGCTGGTCCTTGCCCTCTCTCCTCAGCGCTCTCCCTCATTTCTGATGCCAGATCCTCACAGAGCATGTCTTCTCAAGGAGACCCAGAGTATCAGGTAAAGCTTGTCAGCTATTCCTTTTCTCTCCCAGTGTTCTGTCCCTGTACCATTTCTCCTCCTTTTCCTCAACTTTGAAGAACTCCTCCTCTGGAGCTCTCCGTGCCTCCTCTCTCGGGTCAGCCACCCTCTCTTCTCCTGCCCCTCCAGGCCCTTCTTGCCACCTGGGAGCACACTCAGCACTTACAGCACTTACCGTCTCACTTAGGGGTTTCTCTCATCTACATTTCCATTCCTTGACCAAAGGGAAAAAAACACACTAAATACTGAAAGTGTCTTTTATCCTGAGCCTTTTTGGCATAAGCACCCCAGAAGGAAGAAAGGAAAGATTTGTGGCAAGGGCTCCTCGGCCAACCTTGCGAGCAGCGCTTTCCCCACTGGAGGAGATGTTGCCAAAATAGTCACTGGAAAATGTGAAAAACAAAACAAAAAAAAAACAAGCGGCACCATGGTTTCTCCTTTCAGCAACTGTGGGTTAGTGCACCTGGAGTTCTAACGTCAGCCTGAGCTACCAGAGAGCGCAGTCTGAGGATATGTGTCACCCGAAGCCTGCATCACACACATGCTCACAACCAAAGAGCCTGGGTCAGAAGTGTCTGTTAGGCAGGACTGATTTCAGGATTTTGGCCATGAAATAAAGTCCACTGTGTCAGCTCTGAACTACCCATGCACCATAGGAAAGGGCAAATGTTTATTTTACCAAGATTTCAATAAAGTGGGCTTAAGCTCAGAGAGCTACAATACTTAGAAGTTTATCTAGAAGATATAATAATGAAATAGACTATCTCAGTCACTGAATATTTTAGTTATCATGGCTTTTTCTAGATTAACTAATATTAATTGGTGATTCTAGAAAATGTTTTTAAATTAAAAAAAAATTTTTTTTTTATTTGAGAGAGAGAGCACAAGTGGGAGGCAGGGGCAAGCAGAGGGAGAGGGAGAGGGAGAAGTAGATTCCCCACTGAGAAGGGAGCCTGATCCCAAGGACCCTGGGATCATGACCTGAGCTGAAGGCAGACACTTAACTGACTGAGCCACCCAGGTGCCCCTAGAAAATGTTTTCTTAAAAGTTATCATGTGAAGGTCTCTTAATTTTCCTCCCAGAAAAACTTCTAACAGTTTAAAGCAGATTTAAATAAAGATTTTAATAAAACAGCATTTAAAGGAGAGTCCTGGGCAGGATCAGCACTGTGGTTGAACAGAAACACACAGTCTGCCAAGAAAAAAAGAGCAAGCAATTTGAACTTTGCCTTAGATTTTAGTCTAGGAATTTACAGTACTTTAATGCTACATATTTTGTTCAACCTACAAAAACCCACAATGTTTATGGAAGCCCAGGAGAGCCAACTTCTTCTCAGTAAATATTCTCAGTATAATAAAACATTAATGCTGTGCTAAAATCACAAGTTTTCATATATTCAGAAGCAAACTGTGCGGATTTCCTGTGTGCAAAAGATGTAGTAATTCAAATAAATAAAATTATGGCTAAACATGTGACCCTAAATAGTTTTCACTGCTGCCATTTGTTAACTCCCCAGTACTAATTTAGCACCAGAGTACTGGTATATATCTCTGGCAAGAAAAAAAAACAACAGTATACAAATAATAACCAAATCCTGTGAATTCCTGGCAGTGCTAACATTTTTGACATATAATTGTTTTTAGTTAAATACATATGCCTTGATTTTCTCCTACCCGTCACGACTACCGTGGCCATTCACTTACTTTCAATAGTGCAGTGGTGAGCACTCCCTGAAAATGCTGCGTCACAGTCATGTGACACATTCATGCCGTCTCCTGCTTAGGGTTACCTGATGAAGAAAGCTCAGTCGCAGTTAGCTGAGTAATGACTGATATGGAACTTAGTCCACTACCAACATCAGCTATCTTTCACTTTTTCTTGAGCCGAGTTCTACAAAATTACACTGCTTCTGGCATGAGGAAACAACTGGCTTCCCCAAAATACAGGTCAGACTCCTGACAATCTTAGACTGGGGTTTACAGCATAACAAAAACTCAGTAAGAGACAGCCAAGATGGCCAAGCTGAAGACAATAACCAAAATGACAACACTTTCCTAAAAGGGTTGAACTAGTTTCTTAGAGTCATCACAGTAAAAGTGGACTAACATTCAGCAGACTCACCAATGCCACAGGGCATATGCAGACTGAAAAAGCATCGTAGTCCAAACGTCACGACACACAGCAGAAAAAGTTGGGCAGACTCACCTCCTTCCCAGCAGTAGAGAGGGCAGTCATCTTTCAAATATCAGAAAGACATCCCAGCACAGTGATACTCAAGCTAGTAAATATTTGTTCTAAAACATTAAAGAACAGTTTCCTATACCCCTTTGGGTCTTTTTTCTCACTGTACCTTGCTGTATTTTTACTTCTATTAGCTTTGTGTTGGCGTATAGTTGAATTTTATGCACTAATAAATAAATGATAGAAAGAAAATGAATAATATGGAATATGATATGGCTGAGTCTAATTCTTAAAATAAGGATTTTTAAGAAGGCTTGACTTGGGAGAATTGCCCAGAGGGGGAGCCCTGAGGGATGAGCTATTTTTATGGACCAAAAGAAGTTGTTATTAATTAACTGATTTATTCACTTATTCAACAAATATTTATTGACTATCTTTGCACACCAGGTATTGTCCTAAGTTACTATGATTCAGGGATCTACAGGACAGACCTGGACACTGGTCTCATAGAATTTACATTTTGGTGGGGGAAGAGATTTTATAAGGAAAAATGAAAAAGGAGCAAACAAATAAGGATATGGTTATGATTGTGTTTAGGGTCCAAATGGGAAGAGTTTGGAGAAATGGAAAAGTGTGAGCTGATCATACAGGGCCTTTAAAAGCCATGTTAAGATTTTCTGTTTTATCCTAAGAGAAATGGGGAACATTTTAAAGTGAAAGGCAGGGATATTACATGATTAAAACTTCATTCTAAAAGAGTACTCTACTGATCTATAAGTAGAAAGGATTGAAGGAAATGAGCAAAACAAGATGAGGGCAGGAGCGGGAGAGAGTAAAGGCCCAGTTGGGAGGCTATTGCTGTGGTTTAGCCAAGAGACAGTGGCAGTTGAGCCAGAAGAGTGGCAGATTGAAGCCTGGAGAAATGGACAGATTCAAGATTTATCTACAAGGGGGCATTGACAGATGCTTACCAAAAAAACAATAGTCAAGGATAATGTCAGCATTCCTGTCGTGAACACTTGGGAAGATGGAGGATGAGAGATTGAGAATAATGGATAAAGAGTAGGCTTGAGGGATAAGAAAATGAATTTGGATTTGGATATGTTTAAATCAAGATGCATGAGAGGCAACCAAGAGGGGACAGCAAATAAATGTATGTATGATTTTGTAGCTCAGAAGGGAGATCTGAGTTGGAGAAACCGATCTCCAAGCTGCTGGTGTATACACAGGGTTTTTTTTTATAAGTGGTGGGAGTGGATGAGACATCATAGGAAAAGAATGTAGGATAAGAAAGAAACAAGGGTCCAAGACTGATTGTTGAAGAACTCCAACAGCTAAGTAGAGGAGGAGGCACTAGCAAAGGGGAATGAGAGGGTGGGCCAGGTGGGGTGGAAAGAACATTAGAGTGTGTATTTCACTCTGTTGTATATTACAGAAGCCAAGGAAAGAGAGAATTTCAAATGGTGGAAGTGATTACTCAGGGAATGCAAGTAAGGGGAGGACTGGAGGCGTATGTTGGATTTTGCAATATGGCCACCATTGAGATCTAAGCCAGAACAGCTTGAGTGGCATGGTGGATTGAAGAGAACTTAGCTGTTAAAGCCGAGTGAGGCATTAGGAAAATGTGCATAGAGAACTCTTCCCAAAAGTCTGATCATGGGCAGAATTTTGAGGTTCTATCCTCGGTTATATAGCTTGCGTTTCTCTATTTGTGAAATGACGATGTGAATATAATCATACTCAGAAAACACCTTGAGAAATATAAAAGTAAAGCCCCGTGTGTGGCATCATTCCACTCAGTTTGGCTCAAATAATATTTATTGAGCACATGATAGAATCTGGGACACAAAGATGAATAGAACAAGGTGCATTCTTGCCAACAGCCTATGATTTAACAGAGAAGACAGAATAAAACACATACACTTAAGAAAATGCCA
Organism: Zalophus californianus; assembly: GCF_009762305.2. Classification (NCBI taxonomy): domain Eukaryota; kingdom Metazoa; phylum Chordata; class Mammalia; order Carnivora; family Otariidae; genus Zalophus; species Zalophus californianus. The sequence continues at coordinate 150,698,219 of NC_045597.1, forward strand.
TAAATTTGAAGATGAAATTATGCACAATGTGCTATGGGAGCAAGGGAGAGGGCCGTTTACCACAACTGGGAAATTTGAAACACTTTTTGGAAGAAAAGACGCATGAACTAAACTGTGAGGAACAAATAGGAACTAGCCAGGGTGGTAAAAAGGAAGAGATACCACAGAAGGAACTTAGGAATGTAAACAAAGGCCCAAATTGCTGAAACACAATTTAAACTCTGTGTACACCTGCCCATGATTTGCTAGGAGAAGCTACAAATACTTCAGCTACTAGAATACAAAACTGGAGCAGGAGAATTAAGTTTAGAGAGGAAGACCGGCCATGTTCATGAAGAATTTGGGTGCTGCATTAAGATTTGACTGTATACTCTAGTAACTGTCTGAGTTCAAATCTAAGATCAACCACCTGTTAGTTCTGGGACTTTGGACAAGTTACTTAAACTTCTGGAGCCTCAATTTCCTCAGTGAAAGTTTTGAATTTTAATTTCCTTGAAAGAAAGCTTAAATAATTCCTATATCCTAATATGAAAATTTCATGAACTCTCAATTAGGGTTAAAAATTATTATCAGAGCATGCAGCAGCCTTAAACAACCTCATTCAATCTACTCATTCTACATATAAGGAAACTGAGTCCCAAAGAGACTGGGAAGTTATCCGAGTTCCTTGAAGAAGAAGCAGAGCCTAGAGCAAATCTAAGTTCTGTTTTCTGATACTACGACACTATTGAACATTCTTCTCTTCCAGGAGTTAAAGGCTGAAGCAACCAAAGAGTAAAAGAGCCGGCAGAGGTTATCAAAGGCCAAAGTGTCAGTAGAGATGCCATTTTCTGGTCGTGGGCCACAAACTGAAGGTTGAGAATTAAGACAGGGACAAGGGGTGGAGATAGTCATATCTCCAGATTCCTCTTCCCTCCTGGCAAATCACCATAAACTTACAGCTTGATACATATGTTGTAAGAGGCATGGGTTTTGACAGAAGCCAGGTCAGGTTCATACCCTTAGTTGTATTTCTGTCTAGTTGTGTTTCTGTATGCATAATGTTTTCTGTATCTATAAAATCTGATCATAATGCCTTTTTTTATGAAGTTTAAATAAGTCAGTATATATGGACATGCTTAACATATTGCCTGACACAAAGGAGGCAACTAAATATTTGTTCTCTTTATTCCTTCTAACAAGAATACAGGGCAGACCACCACAATCAGAATTTGAGTATACTGAATGACATAGACCCAGATAACTTACTCTCAAGACACTGCAGAGAATCTGGAAGTGGACAATAGATGATTTTATAGACAACTATCCATCTTTGAATTTCAGACTGACCTGCTAAGTCCTGGACAGCTAATGACAGACTAGCTCAGAGACCAAAGATCAGAGTCTGAATTGGACTTGGTGGAGCCTTTAGTTCACAAGAAAAGGACAGGTGATAGGTGTGGTGTCTGGCATAGAAAGAAATGCAATTGAAGGTAAGAAAATTAAAACAGGTAAAGTAGGGAAAGAAGCTGTTAACTAATACGTCACTGTCTCAGATACAAAAAGTGCTCTGGCTGTGTAGCCATAAAATGCTTTCTCTGTAATTATTAACAGCTGTTGCCTGAAAATTATTTGGAGTTCATTCCAATGTGAATAGTAAGACAGGAAAAGTAAGCACTTTTCTTTAGCTGCACGGACTTTAAGGAAGAAAGCATAAAGATTTGCGTGAAGTGGTCACGGAACTAGTTCTGTAATCTTCACGTGACTCGGTCCACTCCAACTATCTGATGAGGAAAGCAGGCGTCCTGACAGAACATGCTAGAAGCAGGGTGCACATGAGGATTTTGAACCGTGTTTCATTGCCTCTTCTTTCCTTCCCTGTAATTTGCTAACTTCTCATCTTGGGCATTTGGTAACCTACACACTTCCTGTTGAAACAGTAAGGCAAAAACAAAAGCAGACTAAGCTCTCCACATCCTTTTAATCTTGAGCCTCACAAATATTTTTATTTGCCAAAAGCATACCACATACCATCTCTCTTCACCTTTCGCATTCTGCAGTCTTCTAAACCCTCATATCACAGGCTACATGAGGACAAAAATGAATCTTTCTATAATTATCTCCCCTATTTTCTGTTTAAGAAATTCTGATGAGGGGACACCTGAGTGGCTCAGTCAGTTAGGCATCTGCCTTTGGCTCAGGTCATGATCTCAGGGTCCTGGGATCGAGCCCCGCATAGGGCTCCCTGCTCAGTGGGAAGACTTTTTCTTCCTCTCCCAATCCCCCTGCTGCATTCCCTCTCTCTCTTTCTCTTTCTCTCTCTCTGTCAAATAAATAAAATCTTTTAAAAAAAAAAAAGAAATTCTGTTGAGAAGAAATTAGGAAATACAAATAAGTTTCATTCACTTTGCAACCATTCACTGAGTCCCTGCAATGGGGTTAGGTGCTCTGTTAGGTACATGAGACACAAAGATAATAAGACATAGATCCTGCCCTCAGATACTCTCAGTCTAGGAGGGAATAGACATGAGAACTAGTCATTGTACCGCACTGTAACAAGTGCTTTGAAAGCAGTCAGCATGTATTAAAAGGGCTCATTCTACCAACAGGCAGATCAAGAAAACATTCACGAATGAGAGCCATTATTTTTAGTTGAGTCAAGATGGAGGAACAGGACTTTGCCACAGAGCATAACATAATGGCAAACGTAACAACATGACAAACCCAGGGAGGTATGAAGGGGGCTGGCAAATCTGGGTATCTGCTAATGGCTTGTTACTGGTGGATGAGGGTGTAAGGAGCTGAGGCCAGAGAAAGGGGAGGGGGTAAATTATGAAGGATTTTATATGCAGGAAGAGGTTTTAATTTTATTCGGAAGGTAATAAGATGCCTTTCGAAAGGTATTAATCCAGGAAGTGAATAACTAGATTTAAACTTTAGAAAGGCCATCAGCAGCTGCGTGGAGACAAGCTTACAGGGGGTGGAGAGTCGAGGCAGGATTTCTAGTGAGGAAGTTACTATATCAGTTCAAGTGAGCGATGGCGGGAACCTGAACTGAAGAAATGGCAATAGGAATGGAGTAGAGGAGGTATTTTTGAGAAATGTTTAAGAATAGCCAACTAATTAAATGCGTAGAGTGAGGGCGAGGTAGAAGTAATGGAAGACGAACGCCAGATTTGGGGTTTTAGTTCCTGGGTAGGTGGTGATAAAATTAGCTGAAGTAGGAACTTGGAAAGATGTTAAGGGGAAGATTAATTTAAACTTCCTTTTAAATATTTATTTATTTATTTATTGTGGTAAGAACACTAAAAGTGAGATCCATCCCTAAACAAAATTGTAAGTGTAAAATGTAGTATTGTTGATTATAGGAACAATGTTGTACAGCAGATCTCTAGAGCTTATTCATCTTGCTTAACTGAAATTTTATGCCTGTTGATCAGCAACTCCCCATTTTCCCTCTTGCCAGCCCCTGGCAATCACCATTTCAATGTGTGATTCTATAAATTTGACTATTTTAGATACTTCATGTAAGTGGAATCATCTATATGCCAAAGACTCACACATTCAAATCTATACCCCAGGCCCATAAATACTCACCCCAGTTTGCCTGAGACTTGCCCAGGATGCCCTTGCTTTAGAACCAGAAGTTCTATGTTCCATGAGCCTCCTCAGTCCCAGGCAAACCATGGTGGTTGGTCACCCTACCCAGACTTCTCTCCCAACCTCTAGATTCATAAATCTGACTACCTACTTACTCTCCAACCCCACTTGAATATGTAATAGGCATCTTAAAGTTAATGTGTCCAGATGGACTCCTGATCTTTTTCAAATCTGCTTCTCTCATGGACTTGCTTATCTCAGTAAATCATGACTCCATCCTTCTGGTTACTTCTGCCATAAACCTTAATGTAACTGACGATTTTTTTCTTTCTTATGTAACACATATCCAATCTGTCAACATATTCGGTTGGCTTTCCTTCAAAAATATCCAGAATCTGACCATTTCCCCTACTTCTACTGTTACCACTGTGACCAACCCACCATCAGATCTTGTGTGAATCAGTGGAGACAAGTTCCTAACTGATATCCCTGCTTCCACCCTTCCTCAAACTTATCCACACACAAAGTTTATCCCCTACACAGTAGCCAGTGCAATCCTTTAAAAACATATGTCAGATCACAGCCTTTGCTTACATTGCATAATTATTTCCCACTTACTCAGACTGAAAGCCAAGTTCTTACATCGACCTCTGAGGTCCTACCTCACCTGACCCCTCTCTCTGTCATCATCTCCTGCTATTTTCATTCCTATTAACCTGCTCCCAACATAGGGGCCTTCCTGTTGCTCTTTAGACATGGGGAACATACTTCCATCTCAGAGCTTTGCCCTTACTCTTCCCTCTACCTGGAGCAGTCTTCCTTCAGGTATATGCAAGGTTCATCTTCTCATCTAGTTTAAATGTTACCTTGTCAGTTTTTCCCTGATTATTTAAAATAACATGCACTTATGCGTACACATAGGCACTTCCTAACCTCTTTGTCTGATGTCTTTTTCTCTGTAGCACTTTCACCAAAGGACATACTTTATATTTTATTGTTGATTTGATTATTGTATACCTCCTCCATCACTAAATGAAGATTCTTAGCTGTTTTATTCATCACTATATCCCCAGCACTTAAAACAGAACCTGGCACATAATAAATATTCAATAAATATATGTTATGTAAACCAATGAATGAATTATAAACTGAGATAAGAGTTCCAAAGGGCAGGAACAGAGCATGCAACTATAAGAATATGTAACAAGAGAATCTCAAACTAAAGAGTTATGGAAATGCCACCTGAACCGAGAGACCTGAAGCATGAGTAGGCACTGGCCAAAAGAGGAGGAAAGAATATGTCAGACAGAAGGAAGGACCTATGCAAAGGCTTTATGACAGAAGGCTCTACAGTGTGATCAAGGAACTGAAAGAAAACCACTATGCCTGGAGTACAGAGAGTGAGGAGGAGATTGCTGAGATGAGGTCGAGAAGGTGCACCAGGGGCATGATTTCTGTCTGTATTGGAGAGAAAAAAATGCATTAGAGGAACTTAATCTTGGGGTAGATGTATGTATGACCCAATCTCATTTGTGTTATGAAACTATCACTCATGCATATTAAATGGGGTGAAGAGGGCCAGAGTAGAAACATTGAGACCAGATGGACCACAGCCATAGTACAAGTAAGAAATGATGGTCCCATGGACGATAAGGTAGTGGTGGGGATGAAAGAGTGACAAATTCTGAGATTCTAGGAGTTAAGATGGACAGGATCTGTAGAGCAATTAAAGATGGGGACGAGAGGATGAGGGAGAAAGAGATATCAACAATGATGCGTAAATTTACTAACAGAACAGATGGCGGTCATATTTCCTGATTTCAGTATACTGGAAGAGGACCTGGCTTTGAGGGGATGGCTTAAGAGTTCAGTCTTGGACATGCTAAGTTTGAGGAGACTTTTGGACATATAACACCAAGAAGAGGAATTGACAGAGCTATTGGACATACAGGACTAGAGCCATGTAGAGGTCTGGGCTGGAGACAGGTATTTGGGAGCTATCATTATGAAGATGGTAGAGAAACCTCGAAATTAATAAGTTGGCCAAATTTTTGCATGAGTTCTTACTAAGCTGCATCTTTCCTCCCCTGTATTCGAATAGATGACTTTTCAGACAAAAGCATGACTTTAATTTTATCCTTATTTAATTTCCTCTTGTTAGAGATTCAGATCCTTGCTATAACCTGTTAAAATTTTTTTAAGATTCTCATTCTCACTTTCCCTCTCCTCTTTCTAGTTTTGTATATTCTGCAATATTAATAGTAATAGTAACAATAATAATAATAAGCAGAGCAGCAGCAACAACATGACAAGAACGTCTCTAATCCATTAATAACAACATGGAACCAAACAAGATAGAGAATGTATCCTACTTGGGACTTCCCTCCAGTGGCACTGGTAGAGGCAAAACCACTTCAGATCCGTCACAGCATCCAATCTACTATTCAACAGCCTATCTTGCCTCCCAAGGATAGCATGACAGAACGTGTAAAATTATTTATGTCAAGCAACTTCAGAAGCATGACAAGCATACTCCTAAACCTACTGTTCAAGTCCTAGTTCTATCAGGTCCTTGGTTTATGACAAGTTTGAACACATAGCTTAAACTCAATGGGTTATAGTTTCCATTTGTAGAATATTGATCACATTATCTTCCCCATGGATCTGGAGAGAGGACTAAGAGAGGTAATGCATGCAAAGCATCTGGCACCTAATACGTACACAAAACAGGAGCTAGCTTATTTTTGTATTATTATTACTACTATTTCCCCCAAATTTATGTGCATCTAACTTGCTACTGGAGTATGTCTCTTTTTGACAACAGTAGGCCCAAGAGAGGACCATTGCCTCATTTCAGCAGATAATAGCAACACAAGAAATCATGTGTGCGAAGTTGATCATAAAATGGACCAAAAGACTTGTCCAAGGACAAACTACCATTGAAGAATATTTTTAAATACAGCATAGGGAATAGGAAAAATATTATTGGTTGAGGGTGAAAACAAGACTTTTTTTGTCCAAATATTAGGAAACTAATAGATATGTACTTTTATTATCAATAGGTACCTAGGAAAACTGGCCACTTACAGAAATTTACATCATAGAAAATACTGACATTGGATTGCCATTAGCAAGCTTCGCTGTTTGTCTGCTCTTCAATTTCCTCAACTATCAGCTATGAAAATTAATGTCAATACTATCAAGTTGTTGAGTGTGTTAAGTGATTTATCATATGCAAAATGCTTTATACAAAATAAGCATTTGGTAAATGTTAGCTCCATTTTCCTAAATACTGTTGGTTAAGTACAGGTAAACAATGGGGAAATGAAAGCATTATTTTGTTCAAATGGACTGCACCCAAGCTATCTTTCATTTCCAGCACTTAATCTTTGCAAACTTATTCTTTGAACCCCACCATTTATTACAGCCAAGAGAAAACAACGGAACGGTATCTATTTTTAAACACTTACTAAAAGATAGAGAAAGGAAAATCCATTTCTAATGATTTTGTGCTTCATCCCATGACACTTGGTAGATGAAAAATGAGTCTCGTTCTTTGCTTATAACTGTTCTTAGACACTTAATTTAAAATATACATGTTAATCAATATAATACATGCACATGGTAACAACAAATAAGACATGCAAATAGGTAACAAGCAAATAAGACATGATGAACACAAAAATAACATTCTCATCCTTCTCTCATCCTCAATGCCACAACCCCACAGGCAAACTCTTTCAGTTGTTTCTGTTTTCAGTTTTGGTGATTGCCTCCCTAATTCTAGATATCATGATTTTATATCTGTTTTGATTTGTCCACTTTAGACAGTATCAAATGAATCCCATATACAAGAGCTTAAAATTCAGGGCACCTAGTCAACTCTACTCTTCTAAATGTATGTTATTATTTATAGTTTTTCTATTACTTATCTTTATATCTTTAAATAATATATTTAAACCTCTATTTCTTATTCCAAAAGCTTTTGCAGTATCTCTAGCAGCCTCACTTACTAGTGGCATAATGTAATGTAAGTTCCATGAAGATAAGGAGCTTTGTCTGATGTTTTCCTTGTCTGCATCCCAAGTGACTAGAACAACACCTGCACCCAACGAGTTCTCGGTAAGCATTTGTCGAGTGAATGAATGAATGACCACACTGATGTTATCAGTGTATTAACATTCTTACCTTTCCTTCTAACTGTCATTTTCCTCCTCCTATCAGTGACGTTTTTGCTTTTTCACATTATAGGTTTATTAATATTTACCTATTGCCCTGTAAGCACAGCAAAGCTTCCTATGTTTTGTCCATAGGTGACTTAGGGCTAGTCATCTTGGCTTGCCCCAAACGTTGGTCAGTTTATTTAGAGAGGAGAGCTACATGCCATCCATCTGTCTCCATGCTGGTTTGAGGAAGAGGGCCTGAGGTGACCACTGCTGGCAGCGGCTTTATCACAGACCTCAAGCAACTCCCCTAATTTCGACTCCAGTTCCCATTCACTTGCCGCTGATTCTGAGGCCAGAGACTTTCTGGGGTCCATTCTACCAAGCAGATCAGCTCTTGTCTCCCTGTAGCTCCTATCATCTCTAACACTTAGGCTCTCTTCTCCTCTTTCATTCACCAAGACATTCCCAGTTAGTTTCAACATCTCCCAAAAAAGTGTTAAAATTGTTTGTTTGTTGGTTCATTCCCATCCTCATTTTCTTTAAGGTTATTGATATTTTTCTTTTTGTGCTTTGCTACTTCAAGTTCAGTGGATGTTAAAATGAAAACTCGTACCTCATTTGCCACCTCAGACCACAAGTCTTAAAAGTAATATTTGTAATATTTTATTCAACTTGTGTGTATGTAAAGGAATTAAGAGACACACATGATTTGTTATAGACAACTTCTTTTTGCTTTTGCTGCTCTGAGCTTGACTTCCCACGTGAACCCTAACATAGTCAATATATGATTGTTGATTCTCTTAGCTTTTCGTTATTTTTAATTTAATTCTGAGATTTATGTTAATTCTGTGATGCATCTTTTAAGCCACCTTAAAATCTTTTTTAACAAAATATGGCTCAAAATAAGAAAATATATTTGAAAAACAACACTCCCCTCCCCCACACACACTGTGGATGAGCAAAATCCTACCTCACAGACTATGGAGTTGAGGAAGAGCAGAAGAGGGGTGAATGAGCAACTGTGACCTGACTTCCCTGTTGTATAGCTGGCCACAAAGCCAAAGTATTAAGCCAGCCAGTATTTCCTACCTCGATGAGCCTGGAGAATTCTAGGAAAAAATGTTCAAAGATCACCTACATTTATCACACCTTCAGCTAAAGAGAAACAATTCACCTACCAAATTCATTGACTCATCTAGCAAACATTTTGGAAGGAAGGAGTCTCACATTTATTGATTATATATCATGTTCTCTTTCACCTGTTACATTTTTTTTCATAGTCACAACAAACCTAAGAAGTAGGTATTATATTAGACTCTTGTGATTGATTTAAAGATTTAACATTGGAGGGTTTGGCTAGTTGCCAGTAACCCCAAAAGTATAGAACTTGTCATTTTTCTGAAGTATTCACTTGAAACTGATGCTCACTTGGAGGCTGAAGTAGGGGGGTAAGCGATTAACCAGTGAACGAGATGGGATTTATTGGTGAGTATCTCTATTTCGACTGGATTTTCTCACCTTTCTCTCCCATCTTTGCAGCTCCAATAGTATTCTTGCCCTTGAGGATTCCATGTCTCAAGAGTATCCCTTGAGTATTTCAAGAGCCCATTATAATCAAGACATAAACTAATGTAGCAGTGCTTACCCAGGGTAGGGAAAAATGGCAAATTAGGATTCAAGACCATTTTTCTAGACTCCAAAATTCATGTTCTTCCTTAGCTTGCCCACTGAACTTCCTTCTAATGCTGGAGACAGAACTGCAGCAATGAATTTTATCTTCACCAAATCTGAGGCCCCAGGAGGAAGGGTGCATCACTCCCAGCAGCCGACTGTGCTCTAGGCGGTTTAAGGATCCTGTGAAGGTCAGCCTGTCAAGGAGGCTTATCTCTTCTTTGTCTTTAGGAGGATACAAAACTAACTCCCTCCTGACAACCAACAGAATAAGATGAGCAAACAGAAACTATTCAACTGAATCAGTCAAATGATCAGCTTAATAACAGGCAGAGATGTGTGACCTGAAGAGAATATGAATTATTTGTGAAAGATTGACAAAGAAACCAAAATCGAGTTAAGAAACAATGGTCTAGGGGCGCCTGGGTGACTCAGTCGGTTAAGCACCCGCCTACGGCTCAGGTCATGATCCCAGGGTCCTGGGATTGAGTCCCGCATCGGGCTCCCTGCTCAGTGGGAAGCCTGCCTCTCCCTGTGTCCCTCACCCCACTCGTGCTCTCTCTCTCACTCTCTTTCTCTCAATAAAATAAAATCTTTAAAAAAATTAAAAGGAAAAAAAAGAAACAATGGTCTAAAGTTTTGCCAGACTCAGAGAGAGTCCATGGCAGGTAGCCCCTGGTTGACAAGCTTCATAATCCTCTGGAATGTTTTTACAACTCTGTTGTTCTAGTTCATAATAAGGTGGAAAATGAAGTCTTCCAGGTGTTTTCAGCAACCAGTAAACCAGTGCCTTGTGCATGGGAAATAGTTTATCAATGACCAAATCTGCTTCTCCTTCCAAAATATTTCATCAACATGTTTTCTTCAAACCAATTAACTCTGTTTTAGTAAGGGGACGTTTGCCAAATTAGAGATTAATAAGATACATCCTTCCATACAATTATCAATGTATAAAAGAATCCCAAATCCCCATCCTGTGATTGAGACTCCAGAGGCTATTTATGAGCTTTTCCTACTTTGTGTGGCATACTCTATTTGATATGGGTGTTCTGGGTTAGTTCTGGCTTTTTATTTCCCCCCCCCAAAAAAGTTCAAAAACAATTTTTTTAAACTAATAGCATCTGGGCCCCCAGGCAGCTTGGTTAGCTGAGATGCCCTTAGATAAGTGTTATAAACATTTAGAAGGTACCCAGGCCAGATAATCAGTGAGATTATTAGTGTTTTCTCCCAAAGAACACAGTATGCGGAAAAGGTAAAATCTAGTTCAAATTGCACAAATAATAACTGGATACTTTGTGTGATGCTTTAGAATTTTACAGAGTATCTTCATATTCATTACTCCATTAGGCCTTATAAGATTCCTGTGAGATAGATGTTATTCTTTTACTTAACAACTGAGTAACTTGCCTGCGGTGATGCACATGCTATGTGACCAAAGCCAACTCTACATATTGGTCCTTCATTGAGGGCAAACCTGGTGTCCATACTAAGTGAGGAAGACAGTGTCCTTCTTTACAATATGCTTGCAGTGTGTGTGCACATATTCTCAGTACAATGTCAATGCTTACTGGAGTGAGCTAGAAGGCAGCAGACAAGCAAACCCAAGCCAAGCACGAGTCCAGTTGAGCCTACCTGCCCTGTTTCGGCTTTGACCTGGATAGATCATAAATCATGTGTAAAGATTGCTCAGTCACTGTGTCGACTCTATCCTTGCTCAGATCCATATGAGTTGCCAACAAAGCTGAAAAGCAAACTGATTTATCAGATCATTGTTATGAGGGCAGTTAATGTCACATTCTTTGTGTCAGGGTGCATCTGTGCCCAAGGTACTCCCTAGGAAAAAGTAGGCGCAACCCTTGAAGTTGCAATAGCTAAGTAGAAACCATGACCTGGTAAAGGTCACTGAGGACCATAGCTAGAAGTGAATGGAAAATTCTGCTGATATCTGAAATGGAATACGGTGACATGAATTAGTATTCACTCTGATGTTCCCTAAAGTACACTGAAATAGTGTCAGAACATCAATATATAAAACTGTCCAACTGTTGGCCAAAGGCAGAAGTTAGTGGTCTGATTCTTGGAGAGTTATCCCTGCAGGCGTGTACAATGCTATAAATGGCCAGAGCTTGTGTGGGCCTTGCCCGTCCACCTCTGGCACCCGCCCTTCTCTATGTACTGAGATTCTTCCCTCTGGTACATTCAAGACTAGGTTTTGTCCCCTAGGTCTTTCCTGAACTATTCACCCAGGAGCTGCTCCTCCCTCGTCCTCTGGCATCTGGCATCCTACCTCCTTTTGCAGCTTGGAAGCCTCGAGGACTTGCGGTCATAGTCCCCTTATGGAGAGACTGCCACCCTTGGGACCAACAGACAAGACAGGCCATTCTATTTCTCTGCTTAACCCATTTGTTTTCCAGAGTATCACTCCACAAATCTGTATGATGTAAGAGTCTTTACCAAATAGCCGAGGTAACCTGGCCAAAGAACTGGGCCAAGAAAGGAATAATTTAGTTCTGTAGAAATAGTCCAGGGGCAAAACAGCCAACAACGTTAAGCCCTTGAAGCAGTTCCTACATAGACCCTCCCCAAATCCTCACCCCTTTGCCCTGTCTGCACCTTTCTTGTGTAATCTCTGCACTTCCTGTGACCTCTGCCACACACATCTTGACCTTTGAGAAACTGCATTCCTAACAGCAGTGGTTGCCCGTCCCTCATTGTTTATGACCCCCAAGTCATTCCATCTAGAATAAATCCCGAGGTGCTCCTGCCGGACCTGCTCTGTAGTGGTTTGTGGAATTCTTTCCCATGCAGAGCAATCCAGGGTGGATGTGGATGATCACGTCCCTGTCCCTCTGAGAACTTCCCACCAATGTGAGCTGCAAACAGTCCTTTCTTCACCTATCCAGGGAATCACTGTTGACTTGGATACACACATCTCTAAAGGACAAGCATTCACTCTCAGAGATAGTAGAGCCAGAGTTTAACCAGAACCACAAAATAGTAGCCACAGACAGGCTTTATTTGGGCCTTCACTTTAAAAAAGAAATGAATCTCTTTTCTGGGATGGACAGAAAAATGCTCCCCTCCAAAGATGTCCATGTCCTCATCCCCAGAAGCTGTGAATATGTTACCATCCAGGCAAAAGGGACTTTGCAGATATGATTAAGTTAAGGATCTGGATCTTGAGATGGGATGGGGATCTTGGATTACTCAGGTGGGCCCAGCATGATCACAGTGGTCCTTACAAGAGAAAGAGGAAGGCAGGAGAGTCAGAGTCAGAAAAGGAGATATGACGGAGGAAGCAGAGGGTCAGATCAGAGAGATTAGAAGGTGTTGTGCAGCTGGTTTGAACAGGGACGAAGAGGTCACCAGCCAAGGAATGCAGGCAGCCTCTAGACACTAGACAAGCTAAGGGAATAGATTCTCCTCTAGAGCTTCCAGAGGGAGCAGAGCCTTGCCAACACCCTGATTCTGACCCAACGAAATCCATTTCGAACTTCTGACATTCAGAACTGTAAGATCATAAATTCACATTGTTTAAGCCACTGTTTGTGGTAATTTGTTATAATGGCAATAGGAAGCTAATCCAGTTTCTAACATTTAAACACCAGAAGCTGTGACATGAAAAAGAAAATCTATCTTTTGGGCCTCTCTTGGAAAATCAGGAAGTCTGTCCACACTTGGCCTACTTTCCATGGCAGAAATCAGCTGTGTAGCAGCTGTCTCTTTTAGAGGACAAGGGTACAGTTTTCTACCATTCCCTGTGTTCCCAAATGCTGAGGCTAAAAGCCACATGTGGATTACTGTTATCAGGTTGGCTACTGTGATTTATGGCTGGGTTCTTCAATCAATGCTCAGGCAGCACAGGGATCATACCACCGTTCCCCTACCCTTTTACTGACTTAAACAACTGCCTAAATGGACAGCCATTTGAAGTTTTAAAAACTTCCAATGGAAAGCTACTCTTCTTTGAAAAGTACTGGATAGAGAATTGCAATGAACCGAGGAAAGAAGATAACGTATCCACGGGTGAGCTGAAAGGAGGGACTGGATCATCATGGTAAGTATCGCCAATCAGGCACCATATCCCCTTGGGTTCAGAGAGGTTCATTTGGATAATTTTCTTTCCTGGGTGATATGTAGTAATCACATCCACACATAAATTCTTCAGATTGTGATCACTTGAAAGCTCTGCCTTTTCGGGGGGTGGGTGGAGAGAAGAGGAGCCTAAATTAGATTATAGCAATATTTGGCCAGTGGTGGATTTATATCATGTTTTATAAAATCATGTTTTAAATCCAGTAAATGTTAGCCAGAATCTGGGTTGTTTGGTCTGGGAAGAAAAACTTTGGCCACAGAACAGCTTCTAAAGGTCTTGTAAATAGAAATGTCTAATGCTCTATGTTCATAAAGGGTACCCAAAGTAAAGTAGTTCTGCCACGAAAGCCACCTACTCAGCAATTTGAGCCTCACAAAATATTTCCATTGTATAAAGAGAATCTTGTGCCAAGCCAGGTGCAACCATGACAAACTGTAAATGTCTAAAGTTGTACAAAAGGCTACTTTATAAAATAGTGGTTGGTCTATTTTTCCAATAACACTGAATATCAAAAGGTAGCACCAACAGTACATTTCCAGAAATCATAATCACTTCCTCCATTAAAAACACCTATTCAGAGCCTTCTCTTTTGACGGGCAACTTCATCAGGCTTTATTTTTATAACACTTCTGATGGTTCAACTGTGCAATGGCCAGTTCTATTATTAGATTGGTTTAGAAGAGTCTCAGTCCCACCGAGTGGAAGAGATTTATTCTCCAAAATTGGCTCTTCCCTCTCAATGTAAACTCTAGTCAGAGAACTGCTGTCTCTGGGAAATGAAGTGGATTTGGAAAGTAAGGCAGTTTCAAACTGCTTATGCGAATACATTTTTTTTCAGAGTGAACTAAGTCACTGTTCTCTCTGTGGCACAAGAGACTTCACTGTGCCACTGGGCAAACACATTGGTGACTTACTTGTTTATGGACCTGTCGCTCACTAGGCCTGGTATGACAAAGTACCAAAAACTAGGTGGCTTAAACAACAGAAATGTATTGCCTCACAGTTCTAGAAGTGAGAAGTTCTAGATCAAGTTGTTGGCATGGTTGGTTCCTTCTGAAGGCTGTCAGAGAATCCATTCCATGCCTCTCTCTTAGTTTCTGGTGGCTTGCTGGCAATCTTTGTCATTCATTGGGTTTGGCTAATCACCCCAATTTCTGCCTTCATCTTCACATGGTCTTCTTCCTGCAAGTGTCTGTATCCCAATCTCCCCTTTTCATAAGGATTAGAATCCCACTTTATTCCAATGGGACCACATCTTAACTAATTACATGCAACAACCCTATTTCTAAATAAGTTCACATTCTGAGCTACTGGTGCTAAGACTTCAACATATGAATTTTGAGGGGACACAATTCAACTCATAACAGGACCAAATCCATGGGTTTTTTTAGGATTTATTTATTTATCTTAGAGAGGGAGAGCATGAGTGGAAGGGGCAGAGAGAGAGGGAGAGAGAATCTCAAGCAGACTCAGTGCTGAACATGGAGCCAAATGCAGGACTCAATCCCAGGATCCTGAGATCAAAACCAAAAGTCAGATGCTTCACTGACTGAACAACCCAGGTGCTTCCAAATTGATGTTCTATATCAATTAGACCAAACTCTTACAAAATCATGCTAAAAGAAAAAGAGAGAAATTGTAAACTAGTGTTTTCTCTCATTTTTCTCTTATACGCCATCCTCTCTGTTCTTGGCATTTGGAGAAAGGATACATATTTATGAATGATAGGCCTTTATCATGGTAAAAGCTATGGAAAGTTTTGATCAGCATTTAGACATTGTAATTAAATTTTACCGGAGAATAATTTCCAAGACTAGCAATGGGTAAAGTAATATTGTTAAGCTTTATTTTAAGAGCTAAAAATGAAAGAATGAGAGCATTTCGAATATGATAGCTGAATTTATTTCTTAAAATGGAGATAACTTGGCTCAAGAGTAGGCTTTTTTTACAACAACCCAAGAGACCTTCTCCCCATCACTGTCCATCACTGTGCAACCTTTGCCATTGTTGGCCTTCCTCCTTAAACCTCTTTGGCTCCCATGCCTAGCTCTCCATTTTTTATTCTTTTTTTTTAAAGATTTTATTTTTATTTATTCATGAGAGACAGAGAGAGAGAGAGGCAGAGGGAGAAGCAGGCTCCCAAGGAGCAGGGAGCCCGACGTGGGACTCGATCTCAGGACTCTGGGATCATGACCTGAGCCGAAGGCAGACCCTTAAGTGACTGAACCACCCAGGGGCCCTCCATTTTTTATTCTTTTCCTGTCTTAGTCTTACTCTTTACCATCTTTGGGGTTTCACACTTCTCCTTCCAGTGGCTAAATGTAGAATTTTCTCCATATTATACTCCAATCCTGTCCTCTTTCCCTACTCTATTCCTGTAACTACATTTACTCCTTGGATCCAATGATCATTTTCAGGCACCTGATTCCTAAGTTGATATTTCTAGCCTTAGCTTCTCTAGCTGCAGACTTGCATTTCCAGTTGTTTGCACCTGAAACTCAAGAAAACTAAAATGGAGAGCATCATATCCTCCAATTCCCTGAGCTGTTCTCTCCTCTTTATTACATTGTTTCTGCTAATTTATTATTCTTCCACTCAAACAGGCTCAGAACCTTGCAATCATCATGCATGTCTTTCTTCATGTTCCCATACATGCAGGCATTCTAGAAATTCTGTTGTCTCTACCTCTGCTATGTACGTGATCTTTCTCTAAGTTGTCCTGATCCAAACCCCGTATTATTTCTCACCAGAGTTTAAATTGCTTCCTGTTACCTCAGCCTCTCTCTGCTCCATTCTCAACTATACCCTGCGTCTTCCACTTCCAAGAGTTCAGCTGGAAAACATAAGTGATTTCCCATTTTCTGTAAATTTTAAACTGAGACATCAGTTTTAAACTAGCATTTGTGGGGTCCCTGGGTGGCAAAGTCCATTAAGTGTCGGACTTGATTTCAGCTCAGGTCATGATCTCAGGGTCCTGGGATTGAGCCCCACATCAAGCTCTGTGCTCAGAGTGGGGTCTGCTTCTCCCTCTCCCTCTGTTCCTCCTCTCACTCACTCTCTCTCTATCTCTAAAATAAATAAATAAATCTTCAAAAAATAATAAACTGGCATTTATGACCTCTATGATATGGATATACTCTTCTGATTTCCCTTATCTCCTGCCAGTTCTATACACGTACCTGCTTCTTTGGCCAGAGTATACTACTTGCTTGCTTGTTTTTTTTTTTGTTTTTTTGTTTTTTTGTTTTAATGGATTTCACAGAAACGGATTCTTCCAAACAGTGTATTCTTTAAGGCTAAAGGCTTACTTATTCCATGTTCTCCATGAAGCCATTTCTGATAACCAAATATCTCTGATCCTTAGCATTTTGTTTGTGCATCATTCCACTTAACCCAAGCCCCAATGATAGGCTCATGATATATGCTCAACAAATGTCTTAACTGACTGCCTTTCCCAGGATGCCCTGCTTTAGAGTTACTGGCATGCTTGGCTTACCCAGTCTACTAGATTGTGAACTCCCATATACTCTTCCAGTGATTCTTTCTGGGCCCTCAATAGACCCCTAATTAAAGACTATTGATTTAAACTAAAAACGATATTGGAAAATCAACATGACACACCAAAAGATTGTTATAAACTTCACAGCTAGTGGATGAGCAGAAGGTCAAAATAATTATTTAATCCAAATAGTTCATTAAACATACATTAACCACTAGATTATGTAACCTTATCTTCAAAAATCATAACAATCCTCTTATGAACCATGGGCTGCTCATGGCTGGATACTTGGAAGAGAGGGGTGAAGAACAGCACGAGGAAACTTCACGCATCCATGAGCCCTATTAAGAGTGATGGGGAAGAAATGATCCCAAATCTCAACATCAACTTTAAGAATGTCCTCATGACATTTTCATATGTAGCTGTTCTTATTGTTCTTTAGTACAAGATTTCCCGCAAAAGACCTCCTAATTACTTAAATGAACATTCAATAATAATAAAAGTCATTCCTCCTTGTACTTTCTCACAAGCTCCAAGTAAACCATCCAAGTCTATTTTTGATTTATCTTAGAAGCTGAGTTCTCCTACAGAAGAATGGGAGACTCCTTTCTCCTCCAACATGATAACGTTGGTTTCCCCTGAGCTAGTAGATACATATGGAGTGATAATGATGCTGGAATTTCTGAAAACGCAGAGAAATTTGACACCACAATGAAACAAATGCAGTCTAAAAATACAGGTGTACAGATATGGAAAATATTCGCCATTTTTGTTTAATTACATAGGAGGAATATAGATCCCTCTCCACAGAAAACTGCTCTGGCCCTGAATCCTTTAAAACACAATTTGAATGGCAAACTATGATAGATGTTTTTTTTCAGAAAATGTCTACTAAATTAAAGATTATAGAGAATTTACTATATGTAAATAACCCTTTTATATAGTCTATTGCATAAGATCAAGCCACTAGAACCACTTAGATGGAAGAATTTGTCTAAGTCTTCTGGAGATGATAAGAACAGTCAAGATTAATTGCTGTTTACAGCAAAGTACAGTGAAAAGCAAGGCAGTCTTGGGTGCCTGGATTAGTTCAGTGTTTCAGAGGCTGAGCTCCGGAGACAGATGCCTACTCTACAACCTGCTAACTGCATGGCACTAACCACATAGCTGTAGCCAATGTATTCAACCTCTGTCAGCAGCACATTCTTGTTGTGAAATAAGGATGATAATAATGTTTCCTTCCTCATAAGTTTATTGTGAACATTAAATGAGAGTTTACATAAACTGCCTACTTCAAAGAAGCCACTCCAGCTACTTTAGCTACTATTATTGTTTAGAGCACTTACTATATCAAATTTCACTGATTTCTTTCTTTCTTTCTTTCTTTCTTTCTTTCTTTCTTTCTTTCTTTCTTTCTTTCTTTCTTTCTTTCTTTCTTTTTCTTTCTTTCTTCCTTCCTTCCTTTCTTTCTTTCTTTCTTTCTTTCTTTCTTTCTTTCTTTCTTTCTTTCTTTCTTTCTTTCTTTCTTTCTTTCTTTTTTCTTTCTTTCTTTCTAATGTCACTCTAAGACATTTGGATATCAACGGCCTTTTAAAAATGGCTTTATTGAGATATAATTCACATACCATACATTTCACCCATGTAAAGTATACAATAAAATGGTTTTTGCTATAGTCACAGAATTGTGTAACATCACCACAACCTAACTTTAGGACATTTTTGATCTATGTTTTTGCATAATAAATTATCAACTCTTTTTTTTTTCAATTATTACATTCTAATTGCCTTTTTAGAATTCTTCCTACAGTCCCTATAAAGGTTATGTTGACCAATAGAAGAAACCACTTTATTAATGGAACCACTTGTATTTTTTTGAGTTGGCGAGGTACACACACTTTAATTAATGTGAGGACAGTACTGGATGAATTCTGTCTTCCTGGCTGTGTCACAAAAGACCTAAGATCCTAAGATTAGGCTGGTAGGAAAGAGAAAAGCAATGGCCTAATTACCTTTTTCAATAGTTGGCTTGTAAGCTGGACTTGTGCCCTGAGAATGAAATGAATTCCCTTACCCAAGTATACATTGTATTTTTAAAGGGCTTGGGGAAGGGGACATTGCAAACCTGCACTTTTAAGTGGCAGAGAGAGTAGTAATAAAGTGTCACATGATGGGGGATCATAAATGTCTTTAAAATTCTGAGATCTGAAGGACAATGCTAGATAAAGTACCTTCTGAGGGGGAGAGGCAATATTGTTTATTTCATCACTTGGCAAAGCCCAGATGGACTAGGACCAGCTACTCATGACTGGACATCTGAGGGACAGAGCTCTGTTTAGTATTAGCTTGCACAGGGCACAGACTGTGAGTATACCTGGGCAAGAAATTAAACTCTAGCGATGGTATTCCAGAGTCATGGTTCTGAAATTGGGGTGAGATGGACTGAAAATGAGGTTCAAATGGCAAATGAAGAAAAACTGGAATCACTTCACAAACTTGCCTTGGTCCAGCTCAGTTCAAAACACCCACAAACACACATCAGTCTGTATTCAGATGCCTTGGTTCATACACACATATTGGACTTTGGATTTTTTTAAACAAGTCAGTAGGCTCAGAAAAAGCTGAACATGTATATCACTGCCAGTCCCCAGAAGTTTCCTGGATTAGTCCAGGCAACAGCTGCATAAATATTTCTTACATTGGCTGCCTGCCTTACTCCATTTCTTTGTGGGAAAGACCTTTGCAAAAAGATCTTTTTTTTGGCAAATCAGTTTACTACTTGTATCTTATGTGGATTGACTAAAGAACATTATTTCTAGAACTAGGAGTGTTCCAAGCATAATTATGACTCCTGGAAGCTAAAGAGACACGACCATCTTTCTCTTTCTCGGTCTGGCTTACTCCTATTCATCCTCCAAGAATTAGCTCAAAATATTCAGTATCAAGAAATGAGAAGAACCTAAAAAATAAAACCATAAACATTTATTATGTGATAGAAGGAAACACTTGAAGGAAACACTCAAATAAATGGAAAGACATACCTATTTAACAGAAAGAAAAAATCAAAATTATGAAGAAATCAATTTTTCCTAATAGTATATATTCTCTAAAATGACAATCAAAATCTCAATGAACTTGTTAGGAATTGACAGAATGACTCTAAAGTTTTTCTAGAAAAATAAAAATGCTAGAAGAATTAGGAAAATTCTGAAAAAGAATGAGAGAACTTGTCCACAGGTATGTTATAGTTAGAATTGGTACTGACCAATGAACTTCTAGACTCCAGTGAGTGTAACAGAATAGGGTCTAGAAACAATCCCACATGACATATGAATTTGGCACCCAATAATAGTTACTATTTTGTGCGCTCTCATAATGTGCCATGTAGTCTCCTAATCCCTGTACATGTACTAATGTATGTAGTCCTGACAACTCTAAGAGATAGATATTTAACCCCATTTTATGTATGAGAAATCATGCCCAGTTTGTAAGCAGTGGAAGTTGGACCCAGACAGCCTACCTCCAAGACCCATTCTCTTAATCACTACTCTACATAGTATTTTAAATCAACAAGGAAAAAATATCACTCGAGACAGGTGGCTAACTGAAGCCGTACCTCAGTTTTTATATCCAGCTTATTTTAGATGGCTTAAATATTTAAATATAAAAATAAAACCATAAGAGTTACTGAAGAAAATATGGGCTTTTAGAAATCTTGATGTGGAGAGGCCTTTTTACCGCCCACACAAAAGTCAAAATCAAAATAAAAAAGACTGATAGGCCTGATTCAAACATTTTAAAAACATAAAGTCAGGTGAAGAGGTGAAATAATAATCGTAGTACATATGACAAGCAAACATTAACATCCCTAGTATCAGAAGATCTTTTACAAATCAACCAGATGGTGATAGACATCCAACGAAAACATAAATAATTCAGAAAAGTCTTAAAAAGAGACAAAAACGTGAAAAGATGTTTAAACTTACTAATGGTTAAAGAAATGCACACTGGAATAAAGAAAATTTTCATGTATCAGACTGGCAAAGACATGACATAAAATCCCATGTTGACAAAAGCACAGGAAAACATGGGAACTTGAATTGGTGCTTTTCTGGAGAGAAGTTTGGCATTTGTAAATCAAAATTTCAGATGTGTGTCATTTATAGTGTAGCAATTCTTCCAGAGACTTATCTATAGAGATCGCTGCCTGAGTAACCAAAGATATATATACAATGATAGTAAGTACAGAATTATTTAACACAGCAATAAGAGGGAAAACAACCTAACTGTACTTTGATATGAGACTAGCTAAATAAAGGTACAAAATATAGGGTAATATTCTATAGCTGTGAAAAGCGATGGAATTTCTAATTCATTGATATGGAACAATCCAGGATATATTCTTGAGTGTAAAAAAAAAAATCAAGATACAGAATAATATGTGGAGCATAGCCGCATTTATATAAAATTTCATCTATTCACACACATACATGCACTTGCCTAGAGGGGTATTCACCAAAATAGCAAACTGTGACCATCTCTGCATGAAGAGATTTGGGGTGAATTTTACTCTTTTGTTTATAGTTTCATGTATTATTTGGAATTTTTAAATAAGCAAACAAATACCACTGGACAAAGGAACAGAAAAGATAGAACTGAAGCGTTGCCTTTTTAGGAAGACTTCCATAACTCCAGGCTGCACTAAGAGCTGTTCTCTGAACTCCCATAGCACCCTATGCACATCTCAACCACAGCAAAACCATATTACAATGTAAAGATATCATTTCCCATGAAATCGTCAGCTTTTGAATATCCCTGATATCCTATGTGTTTTGTTTTTCTTGTGTGAAGATCAGAGACTTAGCACATACCGGCATTCCATGACTCAAACTATCTGGGAACTCAAAAACATCCTATAACTGTGATAGATCGTAAGAAATGTAGGTGTCAGTTTTATTTGATTAAGATGTGATTTTTTCAACAGTTTTAATGAGATAAATAAATTGTGGGAAAAATGCAAACTAATGGCTTTTTTTTTTTTTTAATGGCTCTCTCTCCCTTTGAGCAAGATTCAGGGTCTCAGTAAATTAACATTCTTCAGAATATTTTGGGTACTTCTGTTTAAGTCTTGACAATGGCCAACATTGATTTATGACTGGGAACATGTCTACTTTTCTGAAACTCTCAGTTTCTGCATCTGCAAACTTGAAATGGGAGGATTTCACCCAGCAACAGGCATCTAACCTCCAATGAGGGGTGATGAGGAATAGCTAAGAGTATTTGCTCGAGGGCTCTGCTTTTGGCCTGCTTTATTTCAGCTCCAAATTTTCCAGTGAACTCTGTCTCTATTTTGACATTGAAAACAATGTTTCAGCACTGAGGGACACTCAAAAATGTTTCACAATAAACTCCTCTTATCTGTTTGTTGACTTCATCATGTGAGGTTTTCCCTTAGCCAGATCACGAATTATATTCCAGGGTTAGTGCTTTTGAACTATAACCACAGATATGAATTGAAAGTAGAAAACGGTCTCTAGTAGATATTATTAGATATTCCCATGAAATATAAAATACATGAAAAGGGGAGTAGGTAACAAATCAGATAAGCCCAAGAGTAAAAAGGAGCCCTCTAACTGAAATTAGTTAAAAATTGAAAGACCTATACTTCATATCCAAACTATTAATGTATTTTTTTAAATTTTTTATTGTTATGTTAATCACCATACATTACATCATTAGTTTTGGATGTAGTGTTCCATGATTCATTGTTTGTGCATAACACCCAGTGCTCCACGCAGAACGTGCCCTCTTTAATACCCTTCACCAGGCTAACCCATCCTCCCACCCCCCTCCCCTCTAGAACCCTCAGTTTGTTTTTCAGAGTCCATCGTCTCTCATGGTTGGTCTCCCCCTCCGATTTCCCCCCCTTCATTCTTCCCTGTTAATGTATTTTTAAACCTATGCTAGAGGACGGTGTCGGTTTTGTGATGTTAATGGTGCTGTTGCTACTTAAATTCAAACAGGACAGAATGGTAGTAAATGAAAAGTTACAGCTTTACCCCTCATTACACCAACTAGAGAGAATGCCTTCTCATTATTCTTAGGTTTTCAGGTAGTTACCTCATCATTAGGCTTGTTTCACTGTGTTGAGGCGGGTGTGATTTTCACACGCTCCTCCAGCCAATGAAAGCACCAGCTTTTAATGATCATGTGAAATCTGTGACTCTTATTTTATAAATATTGACACTTCTAGGTCAGTCAGTGTCTTTCTGAGTGTTTATTAATTTTTTGTCAATTAAGCTTAGAGTTTCTACAACGTGTTACTTTAAGCTTGTGTCATCGTTTTGAATTTAACATATTACATAACACTGTTTATAAGACATGTATGCCTGGCTAAGCATTTATTTACTTAAAATCAGTGGACCAAAAGTTTTAAGAAATGTAAAACACTGGTGAATATGAATGAAATACTGTCAGGAAAAAGAAGGATGGGGGAGAATTAAAAGATGATTAGGAATTAGAAGAATGAAAAAAGAAGTACCAGATGCAAATAACCTATAAGCTATAGTCAAAACAATTGCATATGATGTAAATAGTAAAACATAAACCATTATGACATGTGATAACTATTTGATAAATACTGTAATTAACTTAGATATAGTTCCGAGACCACACAGTCTTTTCCTCCCACTTTACGCAAATATAGTTTTCACTTTCAAAGTAAGGCAATCTGTTATACATTTAATCAAATCAATGACCACTGAGACTTTTTTGAAAAACTCTGCTCATGCCCTCCTAAACCTGAATTTCCAAATGAGCAGGATAAGTTTGTTTTGTTTTGTTTTGTTTTTTTTGATAATTCAATCACTGGGCTCCTTAATTAAGAATTGTATTTGAGAAGAATGAGTTGATAATATAGATAAGAGACTTAGGTAACTGTTAGAATCTGCTAGAGTGGCTCACGTAAGCCAGCTACATCAAATTTTCAATACTACTGATACCTATTTCTTGATTTAATAATCTGAGACATTATCTCTCAGTGATGTATTATAACAGATAAGGAATTAATTTCACATTATGTCCTGCTTTCTCTTGCTTTCAAATGATGCAATTTATATAATTTCATATAACATGCTTAATGTTACTTTATTGTCATCATTTTTAGATAGTGTCTTAATTCCCTCTCTATAAAATGAGGACATAAGAACCCTACACTATCTTTCACCTCTTTTCTACCACCAACTCCTAGCTTTTGTCAACTACACCAAGACTTTTAACTTATAAGAATTTATAACATTTACATTTACAGCCACACTGTCCTTGTCTTAAAGCTTTATTAAAAAGCTTCTGAGTTTTGCTTAGGGGTTAATTCTAAAAATTAAAAGCAAATGACATATTATTACATCACCACTCGAAGAAAATGATCTAAGAATCAAAGTGAAATTAATTATCTTATTCATTTATTTGAGAGAGAGAAAGAGCATGCATAAGCAGGAGCAGGGGGGAGGGGAAGAAGCAGAGGGAGAAGCAGGCTCCCCGCTGAGCAGGGAGCCCGACATGGGACTCCATCCTAGGGCCCTGGGATCATGACCTGAACTGAAGGCAGATGCTTAACCAACTGAGCCACCCAGGCACCCCTAAAATTAATTATCCTTTCTTTTACTCCAACAATTCCTCAGAATCTTGCCACAGTTGACTTTGTGTCACATATGGAAATGACTCTCTTGTACAAGTTTTTGGGGCTTTTTTTTGAATTTTCTAGTTACCTTTTTTTTTCTCTTGGACAAGAAACATATGAACCCTCATCATATCATTAAGTAATCCAACTCCTTCTCTTTCCTCCCTCCCCATTCATCTCCTCCATTTTTTTGCTTGGTTTGTCAGTAGAAAGATATTTGACATCCCTGACATCCATCTTTAAGGTCACTTATTTTTCTCTTATACTTTATTTTTGTCTCTTTGCTCTACTTTTAAATTCATCTTTTTATTGAATTTTGGGGAGAGTCATATTTTTAATTTCCAGTAATTTCCTCCTGTTCTCTTTTTGCATAAAACTTTGTACTTACTTTATAGATAGCATTCCTTTTTTAATCTCTCTGAGGCTATTAACTAGAATTGAAAAAAGCTGTTTTCTTTCCTAAATTATCTCTGGGTTTTCTTGGTTCATCACTTTTTTTATTCATCTTAGTCCCATTATTTGGAGTTGTTGGTTTTTCCCAGGTGTCTTGTCATCATTGATTATCTGTTCATACACATGAAAGGCAGGCTAGGTCGATGTATTGAAGTAACTTATGTAGATTTCCTCTACTGTTGAGTAGGTTGTTTTTTCTCAATAGATGCCACTCTGGGAAGATTTCTGAGTAAGTGGGCAAGTCATGTCAAGGGCTAGGCTTCTTTAAGACACAGGCAGAGAGCACAAAGACAATCAGGGTTTCACTTCCAGTATCAGAACAGGTGGGCTTCTCTACGGGGTCCACACCTTCACTAGAAGCAATAACCCTCTCCAGAACTAATTGTTCACTTTGCAAATGTGCTCATGTCATTAGCACTGCATACATGCTCTCCATATGTGGAAAGGAGCAGCTGTTTTGTATTCAGTCCTTCTGCCCACTTTCCTCACTGGCTCCCTATACCTGTCAAGACAAGCTACTCCAGGAAAGGTAGCTCACACCTGCGCTACAGCCTTTTGCACCAGGGTTTAGATGTCAATATGTTCTCACCTGCTTAGTTCTTTATACCAGAAATGTACCTTTTATCCGCTGGAGATTCTACTCTAGGTTGAGAACAAGCCAAGGAAAGAAGCTGAAGGTTTTTAGAACTCATTTCCTGTCATTTCAGTGACATCTGAGGAAGAAGAGTAGATAAACATACAGACTCTGTTGACTGTCCCTGACTAAGAACTTGCGTTGTGAATTCCCTTCCCATTCTCCCCAGTATCTTACCCTCTTTCCTTTCATCTGTCTTCTCTTCATCCTGCTAGTCTTCTGTCCCCCTCTCCTTCTAGCCACAGAGAAGTGCCTAGAAGTTTAGGAAATATTATAATTAAAAACTGTGATGAGAATTTTCCTGTTTTTAAAAATAGATGTTCTTTCTGATGTCCACAAAAGAAATCTCAGCCAATTGTTTTCCAAAGATCTAAAACTAAATGTAAATTCAGTGTACTTTTCTTCTAGACAGATCTGCTTATAGACTTCCGCTGTCAAAGGGAATATGCTACATTTGAAGAAAAAAAATGAACAGGTAAAATTAACTGGTATATTTGACTGAATAGTCCATCCAACATGACACACTTACTTAAGAGTAATTCAGGTAAAAATAAATGATATTGAAACAAAGAATATCCTTAATTCTTTCTCACGTGAATTTGGGAAACACTTTACTGGGGGCTCTATATCAGGTATTGGGCTAAAAATGCTGATCCCCTATGAGATAGGTATTAATATTCCCATTGTGCAAACAAAGGTTCAGGGAAGCTAAACAATTTACCTAGGAGCACAGAAGCTGGTAAATGACAAGGCCAGAATTTAAACTCAGAGCTCTGTGCTGCTCCTAATCATTTTCCTATTCCACCTCATAGACTTGTTAGGAAATATAGCTTATATATAAGAAATATACCTTATATACCTAATATACCTTAGTCATACATCCCACAGTATTGTAAATACCGCACAAGGACCAACCAAGACGTTTTAAATGGGTGTGGTGGCTATGAATTGGAAAAACTTTAGCTTCCTGGAAATGCAATTCCAATTAGAAATCCTCTTGTTCAGTGAGTCAGTTAATAAAGTTATACCCATTTCCCTGTGTAAATTAAAATATGTTTGCCATAAAGAAATAGACCCCTGAGGGACATTAAGGATTTTCTGGCACTTCCCACTAGAAAAAGCCCATGCTAGTGTTGTATGGCATGGAGAAAAGATGATAGCTTTTGTTATAGACAGAAATGGTTTTAGATTCTACCACTTCTTGCTGTGCAAGCATATGACACTTAATTCTAAGACTCAGTTTCCTCATCTATAAAACACAGATAATAATATCTTCTTCACTGAGTTATGGTGAGGATTAAATAAACAAAGTACTGACAAATAACAGATGTTAAAATGTTAGTTCCTTTCCATTGTACTTTTGTTTAAACACTTTATAATTAGCAGATAAGATATCTGTCTGTACTTGGTCAAATACATAGTAGCAAATAAAAAACAAACCTATCCATGGATAACCATTCTTTCTAGACTATATATGTATATGTTAGGTTCAAATATTCCTTTCGGTATGAGTTGTTATGTGACTGTGTCTTGCTTATTAGGGATTATCTTGTAAGAAAATCAGTTCTTCAAACATATATTTATCCTGAAGTGTTTTAATTACCATAAAACATTTATCCTCTCACATTGTCAATCAATTTAATTAGATTAGAATTTGTAATCGCCACTACAACTGCCTACATGAGTTGAGGACCACCTCTTTCTGAGACAGTTTAGAACATAACTACTTCAGTGTACTTTTCTCCCAGTAAAACGCAATAAGGAAAATGTTCAAATAGAAAAATATATACTAATTCGCATCAAGGCCAGGGTGAAGAATGTGGAAAAAAACACTTACTTGTACTTTGATCTCTCATTTGTCCATCCTTTAGATAAAATATTTGCTCCCTTTTGGACTTGGAAAATGTAAACAAGTCTCCATATAAGGAAAAAAGTCACTTAACTTTTAAAGTGTGACTTATATGTAGCCGGTTCAAACTTGTTTGAGATGAATGTGTATGTGTTGTCACAAGGTTCTTCTAACATTTCAACTCTACTCTTGAATTGCTATGTTGTAAAAAAAAAGGTTCTGATAGCAAAGATTACTCTGAAAGGTGGATCGAGACGGGGGAAAAGGAGACGGGAGAGCAGTAATGTTTAACTGAAGTAATAAAGAGTTTCAAGTAAGTGTCATTTGGGGGGGAAAAGGTAAAACTCTGTGGCCTTTTGTCTTGGCTGAAAGGAATCTCAGACTGAATTTATTTCTCAGGCATTATAAATATATTTGACTAGAGATTTGTATACCTACTTCTATGTTTTTAAAGTTTTTAATTTGTTTTATGTTTTAAAAATTTTTTAATTGCTATATCAACAGCCTTAATGCAAACATGACTTTAATTCAATTTGGGGGAAACAGATACACTTATAAATCAATGAAGGGATATAGATAGAGATCAACATAATCTTAGTGAAGCAACCAAATGATGATATAAAGAGTTATTTTTTAAACTACCTTACAAAGAAATTATCTGTAAGGATATACCCTAAACTGTTCACAGTGAGCATCCTGAGGACTTAGGGAGTGCGATGGGAAAAGGTACCTTTTGTCAATATAAAATTCTGTGCTTACTTTTTCTTTTTCAAAACAGGAGCACAATATATAATTCAGAAAAACTTTAAAAGTTTTTTTTTTTTTAATCATCATTATCCTTTAATCCAACAGTGTAAAAAACAACACATAGAACAAAGAACTTTGGGGCACAATGGTCACTGACATCAATATGGCAGGTAATAAATGCATAGATTATCTGACCTTAAATGATCTCCAATAAAGGATGTCTTCTGCCCAGTTCTTTCTTGTCCTCTGTACTCCACAATTTTTGTATATATACCTGCTCTCCTTACACTTTATTCAAATACCATTCTCTTGTTCACAAACCATCCTCTTAGAGAAAAACTCAAAACATGGCAGCCCATGGTGGCTCATGGGTAGCCCATAGGTAAAGATTGTTCGGCAAGAAAGATGTTTTAGCACTTTTAAATTATTTGCCACTATTTACGAATTTGGAGATTTCACACAAAATTCCAGATTCCCAGCTTCTCTGGAAGGATGCAAAGATGTTAACACAGGGCCCACGTACCTGCCCGACAACAGGAATTGCTCCCAGCTGCCCCTTTAGCTCACCAGAGCCTCACCACACCATTGCCTCCCAACAGCACTTCCGGGGCTATGTTCCATTTAGTGCGCCTCTTGCATTGCTTTTGTCTTATGGTAAAAAGGAAAGAAATTTCTTATACCCTATCTTTCTTTTCCGGGGCGGAGGGAGGTGGGGAGTAATGCAAGGAATATCAAGCAAGCCAGATGTTTCAGGAAATAAATGGAAGAAGGCATTATTTCTTTACGGGAAGGAAGATGGACGGCTTTCTGCTTTTAGTCCGCAAAGAATGCCTACGTTGAAAGAACGAACTGAATAACCACATATGAAGCCCTTATGGAACAAAGCATGAAATTTGTTTTTGACTGGGAACAAAATGATTCTTTTGTGAAATGTAATTACAAGTTAAGTGAAAGACAATTTCCTCTATCCAGGCCAATTCACTCATTTGTGTGACCTAAGTGACCGCTCAAGTGTTTGAGTTTGTCCCCCTACTTAGAAACACACCCAGACGCAGGACTTGTCATCCGCCCCCGGGGCCCTACTTCGGATGCCTGGGGTGGTAAACAGTAGAGGTTGCCAGGCCCGCAGTGACGCCCCTCCCCTCCTCTTCCTGCTCTCAACAGCACTCGGCAAAGATAAGGGAGGCCGCTGTAAAAATTCCTATCGATCCTCCAACTCCATGCTCCTTCCTCCTACACAGGCCTCTCTCACCCCAGACCCGCAATGTGGCAAAATGCCCACATGACGAGCCTTGACCTTCCTTTGCTAACATGCTTCTATTTCATTTTACAAGGTCACAGGCCTTGCATTACAGCAGCAAACACTAGGGCCAGAACTCCAACCCCAGCTCAACCCACCCCCTGGGGGAGGGAGCAGAGGAAGTGTTCAACACAGCCGCCAAACCTTACAGACACATCGACTCTCTGTTTAAAGGTCACGAGCAGATCATAGCTCGGGGGTGACATCAAAAGTTCTCAAGTTCCCAGTGTCAGGGGAAAGGAAAGGAGCCTCTCATCAACCATGTCTGAGTCCAATCTGCACCCCAGGACGCCTCAGTCTGGGGTAGAGAGAGTCTTCAGTACACATTGGCTGAGTATAGGATGTGGCTCTCCTCTGGGGACTACAGCAGGAATCTAGCTTTAACTGTCATCAGTTAGGCCCAGCTCCTGGTCCTAACACCACCTGGTCTGAGAGGCACAAAGTGCTTCCACGCGACTTCTCTGATTTGACTTGGTCAGGAAAGCTGTGAGGAGGGTAGAGTTGGCTTTATAGTAGCATCTCCACTTGATAGAACAAATAATAGAACTCAGGGCGCCTGGGTGGCTCAGTTGGTTAAGCGACTGCCTTCAGTTCAGGTCATGATCCTGGAGTCCCAGGATCGAGCCCCGCATCGGGCTCCCTGCTCAGCAGGGAGTCTGCTTCTCCCTCTGACCCTCCCCCCTCTCATGTGCTTTCTCTCTCAAATAAATAAAATCTTTAAAAAAAAAGAAATAATAGAACTCAGTTCAATGGAACTTCAAGGGCAAGGAATGAGGGCTGGGCTTCACGATTACTGTATTTTCATCAAAGCTACCATAAACTGTACATACGAACAGTAGGGTAACACTACAAATTATAGTGTTATATCCTTTATAGTTATAGAGAGGAAAAAAATACCTTATCCAAAACCGATGTTCTGTAACAAAAACAGTATTAAAGAATTGGGGAGCGCAACTCAGGAAAAAGGAATCAAGATTTTAAAAATGTTTTTATGTAGAAATATTTTACAAAGATTTTACAACCGGAAATCATTATGTCATAGATAGAAGGAAGAAGATTAAACCTCAAGGATAAAGAAAGTGCTCATAGCAACGTATTGCAGTCTCCATGAAAGTGCATAAACGGTTAAGGCAAAGTACCGTGTTGGTACTGGCATGTCGCAAAATGACTTGTAAAACAGTTTTTTTTTTAAATACATACAAAAGTGTTTCTTTTTCTCCATTCTTCTCAAAGACATTTGAAAGGGATACACTGATGAACAGTCTTGCTCTACAACTGTGTAAAAATAACTCCAGGGTACAAAACAGTGAAAGTAAAAATGCTCTACCCGAGCACATTTTTAAGTAAATCAGATGATTTTAAAAAACAAAACCTTCCCACATGTGAGCTTGCTTTCTACATTTCATTTACCAGGCTGGAAGCTTACTCCCTCATATTCTAAGACAGAGATCATAAATGACAGTGGTGTGAGTTCAGTTCAGATCTTGCCCTTCTGTGTGACTTTTAGCTTCTAGTTTCTATGGCCAAACTATCAGTGTATTTGAAGTTCTTATGCGTTTACTGTGTTATAAATCTACAGCTTTGCTTCTACCTGCAGCTTATGTGATAGCCATTGATGAAGTGCTACATATGCTTAATACAATATTTCACCATGATAATAAAAATACAAAGGTGCTCTCTAAAGTTACAACCATAAATCCTATTTGGGAATTCTAGTTAAGGATTTCATTTTTCCATATAAATGTAAATTCCTTATAGTCAATAGGATCCATAAGAATAATACTGGTTCTCAAACTCTCATCTTCATACGTGAAGCAGAATTTGTTTTTTATAATGTGAATAAGATGCTAAAAGAAAGTAAATTAGCTAGACCGGGACATGAATGAGTTTTAGGGAAAAATGATGTATCTGAATTCTTGCACAGATAATAAATATCTGCCAAAGAATAAGTTAAATCCCATGACTAACCGCTCTTCATGTAAAATTTTATCTACTCATGAGAAATAGGGAAAATCAGTGCTACCATTCTACTCTCTACGGTTAAACTGAGTTTTTCTTTTCCGAATTTTTTTTTCCATCCTTAAATGTAAGGGAAATTAACCAGCTCACTTCCTCTGACCTAAGTTTCCTAAATAGCTTTTAGCCCTCACAATACAACTGGGGTAAAACCAGAGAGAAACACCTAGCCATTTCTTGGGATGCTGAAGTACAAAATAAGCATACGTGCTCTATATAACCTAGTAACAAGGGCAGCAACAGCTCAACTCTCTCACACCACAGATGTATTCGTTTGATTTTCATTCGCGATTTCTTCTTCATCAGTACCACAGGCAAAAAGCTTGC
Organism: Zalophus californianus; assembly: GCF_009762305.2. NCBI lineage: Eukaryota > Metazoa > Chordata > Mammalia > Carnivora > Otariidae > Zalophus > Zalophus californianus. The sequence goes on from NC_045597.1 coordinate 150,730,231, forward strand.
TGCCCAGAGTCTTCTGGGCAAATCGAAAATACATGATGTGGCCCATCGCCACAAAGGAGACTGAAATCAATACAAGCAAGCCAAATGCTTCAGGATTCGGAGCCAGGATGACCATGATGAAATGCAGAAGATCAAGAAGATAGTTCATGGAGTTCTGTACACCATTTATAATGCCTCGTTCAGATTCAATTACATTTTCTTGCAGCAACTGTGTCACAGTTAAATCAAAGGACCAAAGACCTATTAATAAAAGATAATTGGTAAAGACTGAATTTTAATTTATAGCTTTACATTTCAGATTTACAGTTTAAAAATGTTGACATGTGCAAAATATACATTTATCCCTAGTACCTTAAAGTCACTGTGTATATATATATTCCTCATAGCCTTGTCTTTGAGAATTCTTTTTCATCAGTAAATACTGGTGTGTGAAGGAAGTATTGAATCACTAAATTCTATACCTGAAACTACTATTACACTGTATGTTAGTTAACTGGAATTTAAATAAAAACTTGAAAAATAAAAAATAAAATAAGATGCAGAATACTGGTTTACTAATGGCTGCAAGAAATGATTTTTATAGCTACCACACCATCCAAAAATAAGTCTAATCTACAAACTTCTCTTTTTTTTTTTTTTTTAAATATTTTATTATTTATTTGACATAGAGAGAGAGACAGAGTGAGCACAAGCAGGGGGAGTGGCAGGCAGAGGCAGAGGGAGAAGCAGGCTCCCCACAGAGAAGGGGGAGCCCGATGCGGGACTCGATCCCGGGACTCCAGGATCATGACCTGAGCCGAAGGCAGTGGCTTAACCAACTGAGCCACCCAGGCGCCCTAATCTACAAACTTCTTAATTCTATTTTTCTGTGATTATTTGTACAAAAGCAAAACTCTGAAATCAGAGACAATAAATCTCAAGTTTAGAAGGCTTAAAGTGAATGTATTAATATATTCTTATGGTTAAAGTTTAAGGAAACTTTAAACCATTATTACATTTACTGCTTGGGTTCTAAAGCTGCTACAATAAAGCTGTCTTGCTTGAATATTAATTGTCTTTGATAAATTAATGAATTGCTTTGTATCACAAGATAAATACGGTTTCATTCCAAGAACAAATTCAGGTAGAGATAATTCATCAGTACTCTATTAATAATTACTTAAATTTTGCCTTGTAAGAAGTCTTTATAATGTGTTTCCTTCCAGAGCTATAAAATCCATTTGTTTGGCAAAGTATACTATAAACACACACAAGCTAGAGAGACTTTTTGAGGGATTTTTTTTTCCAGCTACTGTGTCCTTTTTTTGAAACCAAAACACTATCTTTTTTACTTTGTCCTATACAAATAATCCCTAATTATAATAGTCCTTTTGGCAGAGTTATAGCAATATAAAGATTCCAAATGACTAAATGGCATTATAATTATTATAGCTCCTATCTTTTTGAAAATTAAATTACAATAGGAGTAATACTTAAGATGTTCATTTATTAAAAAAAAATTTCAAGCCCTAACAAGTACCTATATACACACTATATTTTAAACTATAAAATAAAAATTTCATAATTAAAGACTGGATCATACCTAAGGATAAATAATGGATTTTGCTTAAATTAACACTCAGGGAATATTCCAGGTCATTTATTGTAGGATTTTCTGAACCTGCATTGCAGAAAGACACTTTAGCTCTTCAACACACAGAGAGAGGACTTACCGATTCTAGCAGCAATGACACCTGCAAACAGCAGACTGACAGAGATTATGGGCACAGATTTAGGATTCATCTCTGGGACAATATTAGCAGGGTCAGACCCATTTGACATGTACATTTCAGTTGTCAAGGTGACTTCAGGTATTTTTGTAGGGGTCATCGTGGACAGTGGTTCTGCTTGAATGAACCTAGAACGGATATCTTCAAAGGGAGAAACAGACAAGTCCAAGGGGCTTCCAGGCATGAACACAGAGATGACACACAAGATCAGACAGGAAAGCTGTGCAAATCCTGAGATCAGACCGGTCCGAACCAGGCCACATTTTCTCCTGAGCCAAGTAAAAGCCACGGTTCCCATTATTCCAGTGACAGCTGATGCTCCCATCAAAATACTGAGGATAGACCCGCTCAGCCCCTGAGTGTAGGCGTACCCTGTGGTGATACAATCAAAGCCCAGGACAGTCATATAGAGGAAAGCAAGACCCATGCCCGCCAGAAACACCGGCTGGTTGTAATAGGAGACCCATCCATCTCGGAAGGTGCGGAAGGGCTCAGCCATCTGGGAGGCGCAGCTCAGCTCTTGCTCAACTTCAAGCTCATGGACATTAGGGCCTTTCTCACCCATTAGATGAGTTCCCTCCAGGGATTTTGGCTCAGTTTCTATTAATAAAAGACATCATTATATATATCAATATAATATGTATTTTCTTTTACTAATCTAAGAATTTCAACCAAGGAACAATCTCCAAGTAGCATTTATGTTAAATAAACATACTATTGATAGCCCTCTCTCCTATGGTCTGCCTCCCTTTCCCCACTGACCCCCTTAGAAATTATACTCCCACCTAAAAAAAAAAAAAAAAAGAAAGAAATTATACTCCCACCAAAGTAAGTAACAGGAAAACCCATCAAATAAAAATATAGTAATTGTCTGGAAAACCACAGCATCTTATTTTCTGGGGCCCTGTTAAGATTCTATTTGCCCAGAAGCCCAATTTCCTCTCTCTTTGTGGGAAATGCCCACCTTCATGTCCGCACTCCCTTCTACTGTTCTACAAATAGTTATGTAACTCCTCTTCACAGACTCTTATGAATTCTCTTATTCCCTTTTCCCCCCATTGTTCTTCCTATTCCTATGGCTCAATTTTTCCCAGCCATCCAATTAATTTCCTTTCCATGTCTACTGCTCACATTAAGGAAAAGGGTCAGGGGTCCCATTCCAACTCCCTGAGATTCAACCCAGAGTTGCTCCTCAGGCCGTGAAAAGCCTGGGTTTGATTCATATATTTAACTCCTTCAGCAGTAATAATCCGGACATAAATTCAAAGTAGTTTTTGTCTTCATCAACATTTAAGGTCTGAACATCAGAATAAAAGGAACTGACCATTGTGTTGAGCTTACCTTTATGTAAATTCAGCTGTTTCAATTCAGCTTCCTCTACTTTAAGAGCAGCTTTCACAGCTAGAGCAGGTGTTTTCTGATAAACCTTCCAGAGCAGAAAATATTCCACACACATGGACACCAAATTCCACCCCGAAATGAAGCCACAGCCAATGACTGCAGAGCCAAACGTCATAATCTGGCCAACAGCCATGGGGGCCAAGATGTTGGTTAACTGGTCAATTCTTCGTATTGTAGCATTCATATCTACAGAGGTAGGTAAAAGAGGTAGATAAGTGTGCAAACCTATCAAAGAGAGACTGCCCACTTATATAATACAAACTCATAATCCAAGTATATAGATTCCTAAAATGCAAATTTCCAAAAGAATTCCAAGCAAACCATTTTGTTTGCAAATAATCTATTGTTTGGAACAAGTCATATTAAATTTGCCTCAAAAATCATGAATCCCTTGGGATTGCATGAATTAGTCTAACATCAGCTTTTAAAATGAATAGTGATTCTTTATTCATTTTTTCAACAAAAATTTATTAAATGCCCATTATGAGCAGGGCACCAATTCTGTCACTATAAGGAACATGAAGAGTATTCTGCCCTGTCTTCACTGAGTTTACCTTCCCATGGGAAAAGAAAGAGTAAATCAACAAGCATATACATATACAGCATGTCAGATGTTAATTAAATATCAGGGTGAACAATAAAGCACAAAAAGGGCATAGAAAGTGCTCAGGGGAAAAGTGAAATTTCAGTTTTAAATATGGCAAGGTCAGGAGAGGACTCACTGAAGAAAAGAGCATCATAGCAAAGACATGAAGCAGGAGGAGGAAAAAGAGCCAGTCATGTGGATATTAGTAAAAAGAGGATTCCAGACCAAGGAGGGTACAAAAGATCTGGGGCAGGAGGAGCTGCCTACAGTGTTAGAGGAACAACAAGGAGGCTGGTAGGGCTGGAGAACAGTGAGGAAGAGATGAGGTCAGAGAGGGAGGGCAGACTGGCCCAATCATGTAGGGTCTTGTGAACATTATATGGATGTTGACTTTGACAATGAATGCATCAGGAAGCCTCTGGAAGCTAATGAACAGAGAGGTGGCACAGTCTGACTTATATTTTTAAAGGTTCATTTTGGCTTCTGTGGTGTGAAAAGACTGGGGCACGAGAGGGAGAGATTTGCAGTCAAGAGCAAAGGCAAGAAGAGAGGTAGAAAATGATGTGGCATACACCAGGACAGTAATGGAGATGGAGACAGGTGCTGGATATACCTCAAAGACAGAATCAGAAAGACTTGCAAATTGATTAGATATGGGGTGTGAGAGAAAGAGAAGAATTAAGGAGGACTCTAAAGTTTTGTTGTTATTGTTTTTTTCCTGAGCAACTATTAGAAGGATAGAGTTGCCACTTACTGAGAAAGGAAAGACTTCAAAAGGATCAGGTTTGGGGCAAAAGAACAAGCATTTAGTTTAGAGAAGCTGATTTTCATAGGCCTACTGACAGTCAAGAGGCCACATCAAGTGGCAGTTAGATATGTCTGGACTTTAAGGAAGAAGTATGTGCCAGATTCGGTAGTCATCACCTGGTTGAGTTTTGTTTTTTTTAAGATTTTATTTATTTATTTGAGAGAGAGAGAGAGGGAGCGCATGCGCATGAGCGAGGGGAGGAACAGAGGGAGAAGGACAAGACGACTCCATGCATGACCCTGAGATCACGACCTGAGCCAAAACCAAAAGTCAGATGCTTAACCGACTGAGCCACCCCGGCAAACCAGGTGGCTGAGTTTTAAAGCAGTGAGACTGGATGAGGTCAACCAAGGAACTGAGTGTTGATCCAGAAGAGATAAGATCTGAGGACCGAGTCTTAGACATGTCAATGTTTAGAGGTCAGGAAAATGAAGAGGAACTAGTGAAAGAGGAGAAAAACCAGGAGAGGTGGTATCCTAGAAGCCATGGGCACCACTGTTTCTAAGAGGAGGGGGTCATCAACTTGCAAGTGCTGCGGATAGGTCAAGGAAGACGAGCACAGAGAAGCAGCTCTAGACTGGTCACATGGCAGGTACTGGGGACTTCAAAAAAGAGTGGTTCTGGTATAGCAGTAAGGACAAATACCTGACTGAAGTTGGTTTAAGAGACTGGAGCCAACTCCAGGAGATACCATTTATGTTACATTTTAAGTGAGTGGCACTCCCTGGATTCACAACATGAATGCTGCCCCCCGGCATTATGGAAAGCAAAGCCCTGACCAAGGAGAGGAATTGGAAAGAGTGAGCATAGACATCTTTTTCTTAAGTTTTGTTGAAAGAACAAAGAAATGGGCTGGCAGAGGTGTAGAGAGAGGTAAAAATGTTTAAGAGCAAATTTATTGCACATTCCTATGCTGCTGGGAATGGGCAGATGAGAAGGGATGGACTCTGAACCATCCCGGAACCACAAGTAGAAGAGTAAAAGGCTTATTCTTAGATGGGAGCAAACCCATCACTATGAGCAAGAGTGCGGACCACATACACGGCTTCAGGCAGATGTGACACTGAAAGCACATTTAACTTCTCATTTCTCCTATTTTCTCAGTAAAACACAAAGCGAGATCATCACTGAAAGTGAGGATGGGAGAGGAGGTATGGAATGGATGAGCTGTATGAGGGAAAAGGAGAAAGTGAGACCTAGTCCTTTAGGAAAAGGGACCACAGAAAGTGGTCTGATCACCGGGCAGCATGAAAGGGCCAACTTGAACCCAATGGTCACAAACTTTAAGTGAGCACAACTGTGCATTTTTCTCCAGCCATGCTCTACTGTAGAGTTGGATTTAACCAGCATCTTACAAAAGAAAAGTGACAGAAGGAAGAGTGGCCAACTGAACCGACCTCTCTGCTAGGAGGTGATCATAGGTGGTCGGAAGGCCTGACCTTGGAATTTCAGCTGGGTAAGGAGGGAAGACAAGAGGGGTCACAGATAGTGAAAAGGAAGTGGATTTAATCACCTGTAGGTGACAACCAGGTTGGAAGACTGTGGGGTAGGGGTCCCAGAAGGAAGGAGCTGGAAAGACAGGAGGTGGCAATTTAAGACACGAATGCCTAAGATCAGGATCATCAGAGGGGAGGCTCTAGTGGTGACGACAAAGGCTAGGGTATGACCACGGGAACATATAGCTAGGTCAGAGTGGAAGACAAGATGAATGAAAGAGTCCCGAAAACGACCTATTTTCTTATTCTCTATCTCACAGAGTAGAGTGGAATTAACGAGACAAATCCTTATCAATCATGTCGGGCACCTTAAGGGAAAAGCAATGCGTGACTAATAAGTGCATTAACAGAAAATTGCCTTTATTCCTTCTGTAATTCTTCCTGGTCCTCAACTGCCTTCCAATTAGTCCCATGAGTGTATAAGATTACATGATAACAGGAGAACTTTGACACGGTTCACCTTTCACTTGAGAGGCAAAGGCAGTTTGCATTGATCTTACATGTGACCATTTTTTGCAGAGGCCTTGCTAACTTCCATCTGCCCCCCACCAATAAGTTTCCAACTCCTACGCTAACAGACAAATGCAGAACTGATTCAAATAACTCAATATTTTGATTCCAAAAATTGAGGACTACTGAAAGTGTATGCATGTTCTGAAAACCACAGAACAACAATAGCAAAATTAATTTAATTATAATGATTTGCTATTCTTGCACTACCTCAGGTTTCAAGTGCTCTGGAAGCTTCCTAATGCCACCAAATTCTGTCTTCTATATTATGCTTAGGAGGCTGATAATGTTTAAGTGTAATGTAGCATCAGGAAGCAGCTTTTATCTCTCTAAAGCAGAATGAATTATATAATGATTTTTGAAAAAGACCTAAATCATTTTACTGGTAGCAGGCTAGAGAAGAATCAGCCCTCTGAATATGCAAACACGTCCTTTTCACAAATTTCTTTTTATTCCTATGCAAACACACAATGTGTGCTCATTTAACTCCAACTTAACTGTTTTCAGCTACAGCTGAGGCACAGAACATGACATTAAATAGCTACTTGCTATTATAAGGTATATATTCAATCTCATAGGATAAAAAAAAATAATAATAAAAAGACCCGCTGAACAAGTAGCAGCTAGGACGTCTGTCTATCTTAAATATGAGATTAATTTTTGGTCAATAGAGTTCAAATAAGAAATGTATCTGCTATACGTGAACAAGCTAACCAGATGTTTCTTCAGGACGGAGGACAAAAAAAAAAAAAAAAAACCTCAGAAGCTATTAACAAAGAGTGGTTAACAAAGAAAACAGGCAGGGAAATAAAACAGAGGAAAAAGTCTGGGAAAAGGAAGTGAATTTCAAACAGGTTTGACAGGCTAAGGGTCATGGCACAAGAGAATGTTTTAATAAAATACTAAAGCAAGTACCGAGGCACATTAGTTAACTCGTTAATTAATGGTATTTAGGTACAAAACAATTCATTTTCTGGAACTGTCCAAACTAGATGTTAACAGCTACAGTTTGGCTGGATGCCACTGAAATTCTAAAATTTTTTCACCTTCCAGGGAAAATTTCTCCTGCGTTTATTTTTTTACCCTCGGTGATATAACTTCCAACTTAAAAACCTACTCTGAAATCAAGAAACACTGGGGTAAGGGAATGGGAACAGTTAGCATCCAGCTCACAACCTCCCCTCTTTGTGCTCACAGCCCTTTCCCTTCACAGACGGGCACACACAGGGCGCACCCAGGTTCAGCATCCCTGCCTAGTCCCCTGCTGAGGTTCCTCACAGTTTTGGCTGGGGAACCGCAAAACTCGGCCTGCAGAAACATCCATGATTCCTGACTGGAGCAGGTGTGTCTGTGTCCAGAGACTCAACCTCAGAAGAAGTACCCGAGGTGGCAGTTTGAGTCCCCTCAACGTGTACATTTCCCCTTCTCTGTTTTTCCTCTCTTCTCCTCCTTTCTGTCTCTTCTATAACTCTCCCTTATAGCAGAACTGGCACCAAAAATCCATGGTTAGACCCTTCCTGACCTTCTGAACTAAAAAAGTTTCTTACTTTGAAGCATGGTTTTTAATTAATTTTTTTAACAAATGCTGATGTTAAAACTTGAAGAAAGACAACACGGAGGTTTCCCTTCACTAGGCTACTAACCTGCACTACTAGCTGGATGCAAAAAAGCACCGCTTACTAAAAGCTAATTCACAGTGAACCGAAGTTCGATAGGCAGCTTACTTCCTTTCTTAAACTTGAGAAATTCCAGGTTAGAAAACAGGCTGGTTGGCCTAGATTCTCCCACTCTGCAATTATTCCTAATAATAAAGGACAGTTGAGAAATGGCCCTGTTTTTGTTGTTGTTCGGGGAATCAAAAAGCCCACAAAGTTATAGGAATCTTTGTTTTTTGTTATTTATTTATGTACAAATTTAGAACAAATTAAAGATTCTGAGTAACTTTCACTTTACTCCGGATTTTTTTCCCCCAGAGTGTAGAGACTTCACAGAGTCAAAATGAGTTAAGAAATTCAGATTAAGAGAAATAAAATCACTTTCAAAGCCAACTTTTTCTCCCAAGTATATTCTAACAGATACGTATGTGATCTCTTTTCAAAACACATCTTTTTATACCCTTTGAATTTTAAACCATGGACATGTATTACATACTTAAAATAGTAGGTTAAATATAGAAAGTAAATAACAAGGAAAAAAACAAACAAAAAAGGACACAGCCTTATCTTAAGTTCAGTGCGACAAAAAGAGACATGGAATTATTTCCCATTAGTAAATGACTACAGGAAGAAAAAAAGAAAAAAAAAATCAATGAGAATCCTACTTCACCTCTAGAAAGAATGTCATATGGTATACTCACACGTGCTAAATTCATCCTATTCAAACATCAGCCTCTAAAATCACTGTGGTATTTCTGTCTCGATTATAACGTTACTATAACAAAATGATGATTTTTTTTAAAAGATTTTATTTATTTATTTGACAGAGAGAGAGAGCACAAGCAGGGGGAACAGTAGAGGGAGAGGGAGCCGCTGAGCAGGGAGCCCGAGATGGGGCTCGATCCCAGGACCCTGGAATAATGACCTGAGCCGAAGGCAGCCGTTTAACCATCTGAGCCACCCAGGCGCCCCACAAAGTGATGATTTAAGCAAATTCCCCTCTTTCCTCATTTGGACCTTCCATAGATTTCGCTTCCTTTCTGTCACCACCTCCTTGCCTTTTTTCAGCCACATGGCCCAAAGTTGCTTGCTATCCCCAGCACCTAATCTTGCCTTCTGTGTCCTAGGATAAGCCATTTAAATCATCAGCAATGGCTTTCTTGTCTGTCAGGACTGGGCAACAGCTTTGTGATGCCCATTATCTCAATGACTAGCAGAACTGATTCAGCTGATCTGTTCAGTAGATAGGTGTACCCTTCCTCCTTCACCCTGTGTAATTATCAATCCAATGTATGTCTGTGTCAGGGGGCAGGTAGGGAAGATTGAAGTGAGTTATTCTGCACCCAAGTAATATCGATGTGATAGGACATGATGCTTTATAAGCATTTTTTCATCTTTCTCTGGCCTCTTATATGTTTCCAATGGACAACTAAGATTGTAAGCTTCTTGAAAACCATTATTCTGGCCTCAATTTTCTTTATTTGTAACAGCAATTACACTGCATCGTATATAATGTAATAAAAGTTATAGATTGTAATTTTAAAGTTGAAGGAATTAACTATTAGATTCTCTTTTAGGACTAAGATGTTTCCATTTGTTTTGGAGAAAAATAAAATCCATAGTATGACCAGTTAGTACTGGTAATAATATCCATAGTATGACAATATATTCTCATGTCAGATTTTCACTGTTCTAAGTATTAAGCAAACATTTAGAGACCATGAGCAGAATTTAAAACAAAGAGCTCAAAAGGAATGTTCTTCTACTTGCCAGGTTTGCATAAATAAAAGATAACTTCACTATCTCATAAATCAACTTCCTAACAGTGAGATAAATCATTGCACTGAGACCGATAATGTGATGATAAGACAAAGACTGTTTTCAATTTATCATTCTTTAAAAATACTTAGAAAAGGGGCGCCTGGGTGGCTCAGTTGGTTAAGTGGCCAACTCTTGATTTCGGCTCAGGTCATGATCTCAGGGTCGTGGGACATCAGGCTCTTCACTCAGCATGGAGTCTGCTTGAGATTCTTCCCCTCTCCCTGTGCTCCTCCCCCCGCAACAAATAAATAAATAAATAAAATATTTTTTTAAATACCCAGAAAAAAAGGCTTAAGCTTCATTTACTACCTCTGACTTAAAGTGAATCCTTATATAACCCATTTAGTTCAAAGAGAACACCAAATTACCTGCTAATTTGCTTCTGTCTCCTCCTGCAACGACAACAATCCAGTCCCTTTGGATCGTGATGGCAGTGGCAGTACTGGCCAAATTTGCAATATTGGCAATAGTGATGATCAAGATATAACAGGAAGTCTAAGGAATTACAAGAAAAAGCGGAGTTAAAATGTCAGTTTGATCACACGGTACCTACTTCACTGTACAATGTAGTTTAAAATGGTATTTGATGGCATAATAATAAAATTTTAACTTCATTTCATAAAATCATAAGAAATCATTTTACATTGTACACATGAAGGTACACGTTAAGGTACCAGTGGTCAAGTTAAAGGGGTCCTAATCTGTATCATCTATAATACACATCATACAAAAATTGTAAAAATCATATGTACTTTCATGTGACATAGTTATCATAATAAGTGTTAACATGGGGGTAAGTTTGTAATTTCTCCCCAGAATATCTCTTTTGGAAAAAACCACTGAAGGGGAAGTGAGAAGACCTGTACTTAAATCAGAGTTCTGACACTTTCTAGTTGCATGGCAATGGGTAATCAACTAACATCACTTTGCCTTAATTTTTTCATTAACAAAATAAAGGGAACACTCTAGAAAATTTCTAATGTCCCACCTGGCCTTGAAGCTCTATAATATCAGTCTAAATTTTTAAGAAGATCCAAGAGTGACATCAAATCTGTTGTTTTCCACCCCCTCCCCAAATCTTTCTCCTTTTTTCATCAAGCTATCATGAGACCCTAGTATAAGAAGTTACCTAGTCCATGACCCCAAACATAAATACCAATTATTACTGGAGGAACACAATCATGACACATTGATAAATATATGGATAACATTTCTTATATAATGTGAACAAATTACAGGCTAATACCTGTGAGCTGAAAACTAAAAACTGAATTATATAATAAACTCTTAGAAATGCCATTAAAAACAAGTAAGAAAAAAACAACTGAGCAAAGTTAAAATTCAAACAATACTTAATGAGTGCCTACTATGGACAAAAAAACAATCAAAAACAAAACATAATAACTGTAGGGGATGTTAAAGTGGACACAGAGATCAATAGTGTCTTTGTGAAAAGATATTCCCTAGTCTCAAAGGGTTTTCATTTTTTACCAATACCAGATGTTCTATTTTCTGTCATTAGGAATCCCACTGGGAACTTACAAGAACCCATCCATGGTACATGGCCAGAAGCTCGTTTTTATGTAAGAAAACCATCATCAGAATGATCCCACACAGGATGACCGAAACATTCTGTACCACCAGCGAAGTCTGAGCCACTGCACAGAGGGAGAAACAAAGTATTCACTGTACCAGAACATCTCAATGGACCCGTTTTTGTCCACACATCCCTGTTCTACTACATTCATGCATATGAAAATTATTATAAGAAAAAAAAAATTCCTGAAGTAAACCTTGAACGAACTATTTCCAGTAGGACCCACCATATCACACCAGACCAGTAAAACTTGCAGAAAGAATGAAGTATTCACCATTTTTTCCTACTAGTTGATGCCGTTCATAATGACCACATTTTCATTTAGTGTATTCTCTTGAAGGTTTACTGTCATAAACAGAACTATATTACATAGACAAGCTCCATCTTTCAGCTCTTTGTTGCTTAAGCTAAAATAAGAATAATTAAGAAGTGAAAGAAGAGGTTAAGGAAGAAGTCATGGCATCCATAACCTCCCTCCAGGTAAGCGGAATCTGGTAAGATCAGATGGTCTGGATAAAGAGGAAAGATATAAAAATTCACCAAGAATAAAGAGCAGCATTCTGTTCCTCTGGGCATTCTAATGCTATATGCCATGCTATGAAATTCTAAGGTACACCTTTCTTCACAAAAAATGCTAACTTCCTTGGAGTGAGGCACCCATGTGGACTAAGTCTTGGAGTAAGGGCAGTCTCTATACCAAGTAAGGACACCCACAGTCTTATTTGCAGTCTCTTCTCTGCCACGCCCAGAGGAGGGTGATCTAGGACAAGATATATAATGTCTCATACGTCCGTGTCCATGAGGTGAGGACGATAACCCATTCCTGCCTTCTTTACTTTACAAGGTCATTATGATGCTCAAATAAAATACTCATGAAGGTACTTTGAAAAATATAGAGTTGTATATGTAAGCTATAATCATAGCTCTTGTCTTCAAGAGCAGCAAAGCTCATTCTGGCTTGGAAGGTCATATAAAAGCCTCAAACAAACTGCTTTCTGAAATTAATTTGGAATGAAATCCCAACATGGAACTCATTCTTTCATTGCACAAGGATTAAATATCAACTGCATGAGGTCCTTTTAGTTTTTAGGAGCCCACAGACCAGAGGAAGGAAAGATATGTGAACAGATAATTTTAAGAGTATAAGTACAACAGCAGAGGTATTGACAAAGCCTTCTGGGAGCACAGAGGAAGAAATGATTAACTCAGCCTAGAAACATCAGAGATTTTCATGGAAGGTAACATAGGAGCTGATTTCATGAGATAAATGGGAGATTGCTAGCCCACCACACACTTTTTCATCCAACTTAACATTCCCAACCTCGACAATCGTTAAGGTTAAAAGGTCTCAATGTATAATATTCCTATGTTCCTATAAATAACGATGTAAACAACTAGGAATGTTTTTCTAGTATACAAAACTTCACTTTATATGTGTTTTGGTCTATCCATTCTCAAGACAAACAAATGTCATCTTGACCATTTCACTAATAGCATCAAGTCCTAGAATTTGATGATTCGAATTGCTCTCTATCCAGGGGCAGTCATCCTGCACTGAAAGAAACTGATACCTCAATCTTTCTCCAATGTCTAAGATGGATATGGCCAGGTCTCGGCATTACCAACTGCGTAATTCAGGAAAATGTTGCCCTGACTTATTATTTACATTGCCCTTATATTCTGCACAACTGAATTGTTCAATCACTTTCTATCTTTGTTGTATAAAACTGAATATTTCAGCACTAATGTGCTAGAATAAATGTCTTTATATTATCATTTCTTCTTTTTCCCTCAAAAATTTATAATTCAGCTCTCCATGATCCAGACTCAGATACTCTCTTAAATTTATAGTTTTCGATTCCCCTACACATGCCTCTATGTGAAACACTGTAACCCAGAGGACAGATGTTAGAGCTGCCCCAGCAACATCACACTAGCAAACTTCAGTGCAGATCATGGTAAGAAAGAATGCCAGAGTTAAGCAAACTTTTAATGTTTAACATCGTTCCCAGAAAAGAGCTATGGTGTTAATTATTAACATCTGGAATTTATGAACAGCCAAAGATCCAAAAAAAAAAAAAAAATCTATAAGCTTAGTATCTTGGCATTCCAATTTTGTGCAGGGGCCTCAGGACCCTCTAGGCAGAGATTTCTCTTAAGCTCAGGCATGGGTCCCACAAATACAAAGCCTTAGTTTACTCACCTCTAAGTCTGGCATTCTTATCCACCCAATCACCAATGATGGCTCCTAGGACCAGAACAGACCCTGCCACCACCAGCCCGTAGACTGCAGTCAAGAGGAGGCTGTTTCCATAGAGCTCTACCAAGAACACAGACACAGCAAAGTGCCACATCCGATCTCCCTTGAATGAGAAAAGAGAAAATGTTTTGATGAAATTATTTTTACTTTCTAGTCAAGTATACTCAGGAAGTTGCTTCCTTATCAAAAAGGTACTTTTTGGCTATGCCATGAGATTTTCAAAGTCAACAACTCCTCTATGAATTGAATATGGGTCAGGTGTTAAAAAACCATCCATCATGGCCCAGTGGAAAATATTCTTGTCCATTTACTAAGTAAACCCAAAAAGCCATGATATTAATGAAACACACACACTCCTTATCACTCTAGAAAAAATGTAGTTTCCATACCAAAGGCGGCTTTTTTTAAAATTAACATATAATGTATTATTTACACAATTCACAGCGCTCACCATAGCACATACCCTCCCCAATGTCTATCACCCAGCCACCCCATCCCTCCCACCCCCCTACACTCCAGCAACTTGTTTCCTGAGATTAAGAGTCTCTTATGGTTTGTCTCCCTCTCTGGTTTCATCTTGTTTCATTTTTCCCTCCCTTCCCCTATGATCCTCTGTCTTGTTTCTCAAATTCCTCATATCAGTGAGATCATATGCTAATTGTCTTTCTCTGATTGACTTATTTCGCTTAGCATAATACCCTCTAGTTCCATCCACGTCATTGCAAGTAGCAAGATTTTGGTTTTTTGCCAGCTGCATAATATTCCATTGTATATATATACCACATCTCCCTTATCCATTCATCTGTTGATGGACATCAGGGCTCTTTCCATAGTTTGGCTATTGTGGACATTGCTGCTATAAACATTGGGGTGCATGCACCCCTTCGGATCACTACATTTGTATCTTTGGGGGAAATACCCAGTAGTGCAATTGCTGGGTCATAGGGTAGCTCTATTTTCAACTTTTTGAGGAACCTCCATACTGTTTTTCCAGAGTGGCTGCACCAGCTTGCATTCCCACCAACAGTGTAGAAGGGTTCCCCTTTTCCACATCCTCGCCAACATCTGTCGCTTCCTGACTTGTTAATTTTAGCCATTCTGACTGGTGTGAGGTGGTATCTCATTGAGGTTTTGATTTGTATCTCCCTGATGCCAAGTGATGTTGAGGACTTTTTCATGTGTCTGTTGGCCATTTGGATGTCTCCAAAGAAGGCTTTTGGAGACAAAACTTGTTCCCTTTCATGTCAGGTTTCTACCCGGGTCTGGAATTGACCTATTCTGATTTAAGAGGCATAGAGTAGTTTGCTACCGAACCAGAATGAAACTACAGTCTAGTTCACAAATATTCATATGCCTTGAATGTCAAGAAAAAGCCAGAGTCACAATATGTAAACTGTTAAGAATGAACCATATGATCTTTAAAGTTTCTTTTACCTCTAACATTCTAAAATCTATGCTCTATTTCACAAATAAATTTCAAAGTCAAAAAACAGCAGGGCTCAGAAAGGTGAAATTACTATGGGCAAATTCTGGCACCATATTTACAAAAATGTCAGAAATAAATGCATAAGCAGCTTTTCATTTGAACATTTTAATACAGATGGGTTTTGAAAGGAAAAAAAAAAAAAACTACTTATTTCTTCACTCCAGACTATATAGGAAATTTTGGAATTCAACACTGGAAAATATAGAAAAAACAAAAACTTTTAAATGAGTCAGGGAAATTAATGTGTAAGAAATCTATAATGGACCTTATTATGAGATTTTTGGCTGCATCTTTGACCTCTGAGTTAACATAAAACAGGACAACAATGTTCTATTATAACCTATCCCTGGAAATCACTACAGGAAATGAAATTCCCAGGCTAGGCTCCTTATGGATTTGACCCTATGTGGAAGTACTGAGTCCTGGTTCTTTCCAAAGTCTCTTAAAATCTGTCTGATAAATTTAATGTATCAGGAGCAAAGTATTATCTTGGTCTATCAAATGATTTAAACAATTTAATAAAGCCAAGACAACAATCCTATGCATTCAAAATTTAAAACTGATGCACATTATACAATAGCAATCATGTACAATAAACTTCATGTAGACCAGTATTTCTCTGCAGGGATGATTTTACCTCCAGGGATCACTTGGCAATATCTGAAACTGTTTCAGGTTGTCACAGTTCTGGAGACAGGGAGTGGGGGTACTTCTGGCATCTACAATAGCTACGGCAGTCTCCCACAACAAGGAATTATTCAGCCCAAAATGGCAATAGTACCAAGGTAAAGAAAACTTGATGTAGGGGATTATGAACATAATTTAGAAATGCAATTCAAGGGGTACCTGGGTGGCTGTGTCAGGTTAAGCATCTGCCTTCAGCTCAGGTCATTATCCCAGGGTCCTGGGATGGAGCCCTGCATCGAGCCCCGCATTGGGCTCCCTGCCCAGTGGGGAGCCTGCTTCTCCATCTCTCCCCCTGCTTCTCCCTCTGCCTGCTGCACCCCCTGCTGTGAGCTCTCTATCTCTCTCACTATCTCTCTCTCTTTCTGTCTGTCAAATAAATAAATAAAATAATTTAAAAAAAAGGAAATGCAATTCAAAATTAACATAGTAGGGCCTTGGTAGATGGGGTGGATATGGTCAAGTAAATGTTAAAACAAACACTGGAAGCACCATGTCTCAAAGACTGATTCTAACTTGATGGCCTGGAATGTGTAAGAAATCTATAATGGACTTTATTATGAGATTTTTGGCTCCATCTTTGACCTCTGAGTTAACATAAAACAGGACAACGATGTTCTATTATAACCTATCCCTGGAAATCACTACAGGAAACTAATGTGAGCTCTAGAACATTCTGCACTCTCAAACCTCCGCGAGCACATGGAGCCCAGATTAGATACTGCGTAATCAACAAAGGAGTGGATATGCCGTGAATCCCAGTTGTGAATGAGTAAATATTATATAAGTGGCAAAAACCTAGACTGATTTATCAATCACATTGTTCTGATACATTAGATTTGTTCCATGAATGTTCAAAAGTTTGAGGATTAATCCGTACCATAATTAACATTTCTAACACAGCTTGTGTGTTTGCTTTGATAATAGAAAGCTTTTCCACTTAAATTAAGGAGGATTTATTTAAGTTTCAAATACCATTGTACTAAATGATTAAAAATGTATGATACACATACAATTTGTTTCAAACCAATAAAAAGACAAATTTATATTAAGATAAGGATGTCAATAAGAATAACAAACTTCTCTTAATCTTTAACAGGAGAAGCAAATCTAGACTGAGTTAGAACACAGTGGCACGGGGAGTGTTAAGTACCTACCATAAGAAAAGAATAAAGAGTAAGTAAAGTACCTCCCCTACTTTATCGTAATCTCCATTCCTCTGAACAGCTTCCAAGGAAAAGACAAAAAACATATAAATGCCCTTAATGACAGGTCGCCTCCATGAGTGAATTTCCTCTTTCTCAACATAAAGAATAAAAGATATTACTCTATTTCTATTGCTTTTTTCTTTCTTTCTTTGTTTTTGGACTCCTATTTTTTACCCAAAAGATTTGTTTTAGATGTACAGCCAGCCTCAAAACAAGTACTACTAAGTGAAAATTTTCTTTCTTCTTTATCCTTGTGTGACATGACACCTCCTTGATGGAGAGGCATAAAATTGCCCCAGTTGCCCCAATTCCTAAGGGTTTAGGCTTTAAGTGGTAACAGATTCCATGCTCATAAAGCCCAAGAATCAGGCAAAGTCTAAGTAAATGTTGACCAAGTGCAATTTCGAGCCCACCCATTCCTTCCTTACATCCATTTCCTGCCCTCCTCTGTGCTCTCCCTGTACTTTGATGATTTGTTTACATATCCATCTACCCCCAGCGGATTGAGGGCTGAGGGCCAACTGAATACCTGTGAATGAATGATCAGTCATTAACCCACTCACTACTTATTGAGAGGCCACTATATACCCAATACTATGGCAAGCACTAGAAACGGTGGTACATAAAAGCCAAGGTCCGTACTTTCACGTAACTGGCATCTCAGGGAACAGAGACCAAAAGCAAACCTAGAACAGTTCAGGTGGTATAAATGCCATGAGGAAATACAAAGTAGCGTGAGCAGGAAAGTGGCATTTTGCATTAAATAGTCAGAGACCTCTCTGAGCAGAGACCTGAAGGAAATGAAGGCTGGAGCCATGCAGACATCCAGGATATGAATAGAGACAGTCCATAGGATAAATGATGAGGGAGCAGAAGGGCAAGCTGAGGACAATGCAGAAGCTGACACCCCAACCCCACCCCCATGGGATATATGTGACATTCCTCAGGCACTCCTGGTTGCCCTAAAGCGAAGGAAAGGAAAAACAAATAGTCAACTTGTAGGGATCACTATCCTGCAAGGCATGAATCTCCCTCAGTTTACAAATGTCTTACCAATCTACAAGAACAAAGCATTTCTATCAATGGCCTAGCTTCCAGAAGGAAATGTAGATACAATTAAACGTCCCTATAACCTGCAGCCCACTGACAGATACTTGAAGTGGGCACCGTGTAATGTTCCTCCAGAAAGCTCCCAACTATCTTACTGTTAATGCCTTCCTAGAGGGAAAAACAACCTTAACTTGAAAATGCCAAGGCCTCTGGTACCTTTTGTGGGTCCTCTTTAGCATGTGAAAGTTCTTTTAAAACCTCCCTTTTCCTTACCTCCCCCAACTCCCAAGTATATAATCAGCCACCCCTCACAACCCCAGTGCAGGAGCTCTTTCTGCCCACAGGTCCTGTCCCCAAGCTTTAATAAACCACCATTTTGCACCAAAGACGTCTCAAGAATTCTTTCTTGGTCGTCCGCTCCGGACTCCACCCCACTGAACCGCACCTATATTTCAAAACCCCATCATAATGACGTAAGATATAAGCAACTGGCCACCTTTTCCCACTGCCTTACACTGTTGGTTATCTTTTTATGACCAGATACATTTTTTAAAGCCCATACTAAATCACATTATAAGCTCCTTAACAAGATCCACTTCTTACAGTAGTTTGTATTTTCATAGTATATAGAGTAAAATACATTGATCTACTGGCAGACAGAAATAAAAAGCATTCAACCCCACACAAATACAACCTTTTAAGCTAACACTTCTATTTTCGGTGTATAGGAAACCATGATCTGGCAGAGTTTGCAGGGACATGGATAGATATGTATATATATGTATATACATATACATAAGCACATATATTTTGTTCTAGTAAAATCAGCCAGTGTCAAACAGGAGACAAAACTCGAAAGGCAGAATTCAGATCTAGAGTTAGTGAGCATTCCTCTTTAGCACTCTTTTCCAACAAGAAGTAAAACTCCACTAAACCTTATATGGGTTTTTTTTTTTTTTTATTTTTTAATAAAAATAGTTGCTGTTTTTTTTTAATTTTTTAATCCAACTTTCCACAAGAATTCCCTTTGCTCAACTTACTGTAAGATTGGGGTGTCTGTCCTTTTTCTTGTGGGACTCTTAATTAACATGACAAACAGACAAACATGACAAACACCTAGAGTTCCACCCTTCTGGTGAATCTGACCTCCCAACCTAATAACAAAAGGTCACATAAACATTAAACAAGGTAATGAGTATTTGGAAGTGAGGCACCTCATTCTCCTCATAGGTCCAGATCACAGGATGACAATTTCAGATACTATCTTCACCACCTGTTATTGGTTTTTTAAAATATTTAATACTTACTAAATTAAATGGAAGAACAATCTATTGATTTAGATATAATTAAGAGTAGTTTCACTAGATTTCTACTTAGAATCATCAGCTACTGGAAACAAAACAAACTCAATTTGTTTACATGTATTTGCAGAGTCATCCCCGTCTAAGCCTCTGGGGAGATAGGAGCTGGCCTTTCTAAAAAAGCCAAAGCCATCTTTGAACTGCTATTTCTTAAAGAGCTGATAACCAAGCTTAATAATTTCCCAAGGGCATGGGTACAGATTTCCTCAGGCAACAGTTTGCATTCAAGTCTTAAGGATGATCCAATAGAAGTTTCCAATTTAAAAAGAAAATAACATTCACAAAATTTACCCTAAAAATTCTCTCTCCTTATTTATAATTTTTTTAAAGATTAGATATCACATATGAGGCATAAATAGAATTTATTCAGATACTGCTTTTCAACAATAAGAACAATGGTTGAAAGATTCTAATCATTAATGAAACACATCCAGCATCCTTTTGGGATTATTCTTTTTTGGGGTGTTGATGAAGGAACCCAGGCCCACAGAAACACTGGCACTCTTCTGGGACCACATAGGAAATCAGAGGGAGAATTATGAATCATTTGCAAATTTTCTGTGGATGATGGTTTTTAAGATAGTCCAAGATGCCCCGTTGAGAATTTTTAATCACTCGGGTATTTGTTCTTGGGGCCAGTTATATTTAAATTAATCTTAGAATGCTATTTTTAGCCTAAGTCAGTCACTCCGCTCTTCTACTGTATTTTCATAGTGCAATATGATGGAACTTATCATTTTAACAGAAGAAGAAAATGGAGAAATAGCTCAAAAAGTGAAATAGAAGATACATGAGACATTCATCCATTCTTAGTAGCAAATGTTACCATTTACTAAGCCTAGTAATGCAAAATACAATTGACAAGAATTGCAAATATTCCTGTCCTTGTTCATTTTATCTTTGGATAGTTCTTCATTTACATAAAGTATGATACTTAAATAGCATTTACTAACACCTATGGGAAAATATCTTTGATGAAAATAACTTTTTCATTAGAACATGTGCATTCGGATGATTTATTTCTTAACTGAATGACAAACCTGGAAGATGGTTTAATAAAATTGGCCCAAATGAAACAAAAAATTATGCAAGAATGTTGTAAGAATTACTGTACATAGTCACTTACCCAAGTAGATAGAGAATGACCAAGGTAGAGAAGGAATTTTGCAGAGGTCAGGTAGTTTGCTATGGATCCTGCAAAGACACACAGGAGGGGCAGTGGATAAAAAGCGTATTTGTCACTTAAGTGAGCTGAGGTTGGAATGCTACTTCATTTTCTCTTATTAAACACGATTATTAAAAATTAATTTGTGGGGTAAACCATATACATTTTTATCAAGTCACCCAGGAATAAATGTGTCCAGTTTACTTAACACCACTCACTTAAATTCACCACGCCCCATTGGTCAATAACTGCAAAACCTCACATACAGTTAAGAAAGCTCTTGTTTCAACATTCTTTAACTCCCCTTTTATAAGGAAAAAAAAAGACAATCCAAACCTCCCAGTCTACTCTTTGTCTGCGTGCAAGCCCTTTCCCCAGAATTTGAAATTCCTTTCTTCCCCGACCCTCACCAAAATGAGTCAAAGGAGCTACAAAGCACTCTGGTTAACAGCAGAGCCGCATTCCTCCCCAACCTCCGCGCTCGTCTCCACCGCCCACCACATGCATTAGGTCTACTCACCGCAGCATCCTCCCTGGTGGTTTTGCTCTCTTGCCTTGGTCATGACACCAGGCGCCCCCCGCTTGCTCTTCTGCTGCTACTGTTACTGCCGCTGCTCTTGGGGAGGTGCTTGTTCACAGGAGTGCAAAGAACCGAGGAGAGCACCGCTAAAAACACAACAGCCGTGTGCAAAAAGACCCCAACGACTGCTAAGGCAAAGAACAAAAGAGAAACGGCCCGGGGGTCTTCTTGTAGTCTTCTTTCCAAACTTAGCTAACACTGTAGCTGAAGTTGGAAAGGCAAAGCCTTATGGAAGCGGGTGGGAGGCTCCACAGGCCGTCCGAGCCGGATCGGGAACCCTGCGCCGCTGCCGCCGCCGCCGCCGCTGCCGCCGCCGCCGCCGCCGCCGCCGCCACAGCCTGCGCGGCTCAGCCCAGCACACTTATACGGGGCCGGGGCGGAGCTCCCTCTGGCCGCCGGCTCGGGGCCGCCCCCTCCCTTTCAGGGCCAGCCGGGCGTCCCCGCGGCGCGAGGCCAGGCGCCCGCCGGCCTTACGCGCCGTGCCGCCCTCCACGCCCTTCCCAGGAGGAGTCTTTCGCCGCGGGCGCAAGCGGCTACCTGCCCACAAACAACCTACGCGGCCTGCGAGGACTCTGGCCCGGCGGACCGCAATGGCCGGGGTGTTCGCCGCGGGAGGGCGTCGGGAAGGGCGCGGGGAGGCCGGGAAGGGAAAGACGGAGCGTGGACCCCGCAGGGCCGGAGGGGAGAGGCCCAGAGCCAAGCGAACCGGCAGGTGCGGAAGGAAAGCGCTTCGCACCGCCTACCTGCAGTTTTGGGGGAGAGGGAGGCCGCCGGATGGTCACTGTGCAGAGCTCCTACCCGGGCTTGGGACTGGGGGATTATTACTTTTTTAAACGGCAGTCGTTTTTAACATAGGAATCTAAATAAATATAATCCATATTACAGGGGCCGGCTTTCCCATTGCGGCCCACCTGCGGCAGAGAGAATCATTTCTTCCCAAGATTGCATGGCGGGGCTTCTCTCAAAGAACAAGAATCAAAAGGCAAGAAAGGGCGCAAAGATCAGAGTTGAGCCCTCTCCTGAGAAGTAAAGGTAGGCGTGGAAAGGTCAAGGCCCGCAGGGTGTTAGGGACCCACCCCCAGCCCAGAACCTGGGTCTCCAAATTCTTCCTGGAGGTGCAGCGAGGACGAACCTGTGCAAGCATTTCCCTTCACCATCCTTCCTTCTTCCTCATCACCTTTCACTCCCACCCCCACCCCTGCGTCCCTTCCCCACCTCTCCAAATGCCCCAGTATCTGACAGGCAGTTACCAGGAATACCGGTTGTCCCAGTTGTGTCCCTGGGTCTGTACCTGTCCAGATAAAGCCATTCGGTGGCCTCCTGAAGTGGCAGGTGAATGACTCTAAAGAACATCATCAGGCTTAAGCCTTCCATGAATTTTACACTGTTTTCCCCCTCAGTGCCGAAACCCCTGGACATACCAGCCCCTATTGCCAGCCAATTACCTTACCCTTCTCAATCTTGCCAAACCCCCAGGAGTGGATCCTACACAGTGAAACTCCAACCAGATTCCACACCCTGAGCACAGGCCGGACTGACACCCAGCAGTGAAGGGAGACTCGGATAAATATATGCCCAGTATCTGGACTATCAATCAGAAGCCTCACAGGTCCACCAGCGGGCGGGGCACAGCTGGATTCAGTTGGGATGTGGTCTGGAGGGCAGAGATAGGGGATTTACAGTTTAGCTTCTGCTGGTAACTGCTTTTTTTTTTCCCTTTTCAAGCCCTTTTCCCCCTTTTCTTTCCACAGGACTTTCAAGCCCTTTGTCTTTACTCCAAGAGAGGTTTTGGTTTGTCTTCTTAAGTTGGAGAGTAGGTTCATGTAGCCACACAATAAGAGGGATCTGAAGAAGGAGGGAACTGGCCAGTTAAACCCCTCCACCTTATGGCCAGTGCTTACTGGAGATGAATTTTTGTTGATAGGTACTCAAGCAAGGCAAAAAAGATAATGACACTTTGCGCATTTGCCATAGCGTCTCTCAGCAACAAGGACCTCCAAGTGCATTACATTAATTTTAACGTGCCATAAGAGAAGTGTTGTGCTGTCCCCGACTTCCAGGTGGCTTAAAGGAGGTTCAGTTGCTTTAAAAAAAAAAAAATGCTTCCGGTTGACACTGACTGAGAGGTATATGTGGGAACAGTAGCTAAGTCAATGTATACCTCAAAATGTGACATGGAGACTGTTGTCATCAAGGAGTCCCCAGAAGCCCAAACTGAGAGAACGAAAAGAAGAACAAACAGATGGGAGACTACAGTGAAGCACATACAAAAGATAGTCTGGAAAGAAAAACAGGCAAGATCTATAACATTAAAACCAGTGAGGTGTTTGAGCTTTGGCAGGGGAATCCTAAGTCCTTATTAATGGAAATAGTCAGGATATATTAGTTAAGGCTCATGAAATGAAAAGGAATTGAAAATGAAAATGGAATAAAAGTCCTCAAAATATGTACAAAATGCAAAATGACAGTAATCTCCTGGCCTTGACATTCAAGATTATAAAGCACAGCTTAAATCACAAGACCCAACTGGCTATTCTTCCTTCCAAGGAATTATTTGGCTGACAATTAAAATTTCTCTCAGAAATACGTATTTTTTCCAGAACTCAGAAAACATAATTTCTCTATCAATGTAATCATAACTAAGAAAGCCATGCAAATTTTAAATCAGTTTACAAAGAAATAGATGCCCTAAGAACCATTTTCTAGTTCATTTTCAAAGTTTTTAAGTTTGTGAATAGGTTAACTTTTTATAAATTCCAGCCAGAATGAAATGTGTATTCTAATTTAAAGTTGATAAGTATTTATGGTTGGAGAAAAAAGGGGGTTTATTATTTTTAAGTTGCTTTTTCACTTACCGCCAGCATCCTGTTTCCTCCGCTGTATCTGATGTGTTTACCAAGACAAATGCAGAATAAAGAATGGTCACCCCTACACTGCTCTAAAGAAAAGTAATAGGGTTATCATCAACTATTACAGGAAGAGCTCAGATCCAGAACAGAGCTTCTGATGCATGTGAAACTTTTTAACCTAACTTAGGAGCTATAAAGCCACATTGCATTCAAAAACCCTTTTCAGTGTTACATATTTCAAGAATTATTTGATGTTTCTATAACCTATAACTGACTGAACCCTTGAGAAATTTAAGTTGACACCTAATTTAAGTTACAGACATCTAACTGAAAAATACATATCCTCTCAGGTTTTCATTTTGTTTGGATATTTTAAATAGACTTGACCTTGCAAAGTTTCTCATGAATACTGACTCTTATTCCTCTCTCTCTCGCTCTCTCTCTCTCTCTCACACACACACACACTCTGTAGTCTACAGTTTCCAGTTGGAAAATTAAATGCAGAATTCAGAAGATACCAAAAGAAATACATTCCTACAGCAAATCCATACAGACAGAAAACATGTTAGTTGTTGTCAGGGGCTGGGACTGAGAGGAGGGAAGAGTGGGTAGCCACTGCTTAATATGTACGAGGTTTCCTTTTGGGATGATGAAAATGTTCCGGAACAAGCAAATTGTGCTGGTTGCACAACACTGAGAATGTACTAAAAGTCACTGAAATGTGTACTTTAAAATGGATAAAATGGTGAAATGAATGTTATGTGAAGTTTACCTCAAAAAAAAAAAAAATCTATTCCTATATAGCAAGTTTGCCATTTTTCTGTAATAGTGTTCATTGGTATAAATGTAGGCCAAATGTTGTGTTAGGTGATCTTAGAAAGGATTTGGAAAGAGGAAAAGAGACTTCTTGCCCATCATACTCACTGGAAACTAAAACATGGAACTGGGTTCACTGGTTCGTTTTCTCCATGTGCAGTCAGAAAACACATACAAATTTCACTTAATAACTGTTTCAGTCACGTAACTTTGGCCACAAGTCATTTCTTTAGCTGCCTAACCTAACTCTCTCCTGTTACAACTTAACATACACTCTCTCGTATTTTAAAGTAACAGAAGACACACACAACATCACCACAATAATCCCTTCACATTTTCAAGACCTTTCTTGGCCTTACCTTTCACAGGCTACATAAACAGGGATGGCTTTCTCGGCATTCAGTCATTTTAGCTGATCTTCTTGGCACCGTTTTCAATAGCACGGTTTACCTGCAAGCCCCTCACAGAAGACAGCACAGAGGGCCTCCCCCATCTAAGCAAAGGGCTCCTGTGTTATTTACTCTGATAGCCTCAATCTTCTGTCTCAGACACTCCACACTGCATACCTGTTTCTAAGCAGCACCTTGAAGTTGATTCCCACTAAGCTGGCCATGCACTTATGCATGATGTTTGCCTTCTGGGCTCTTGATAAAAATTTCAGAGTTCCTTAATGTTCCCTTTGGGACATTGTTGACCTGTCCAGGGCAAGAGTCCCTGTTTTCCAGCTCCCTCCTGACCCCAAACTATTAGTGATGTGGTCATTGTGTCTGCTCTTCTATTTTGTTTGTTTTTAGAAATACTACTTCCATTCTGCTGACTTGTCCCTCATATCTCATAAATTACCTAATTAATATGTCAATTATGAGTGCAGCATAGTAGAAGATAATTGCATCTCACAGACATAAAGTCCTGATTAGACGATATTCCTCATCTTGGGTCCCTGAATTTGTGCTCAATTTGTGGAATAAGAAAGATCCTGATACAATAAAGAAGATCCCTTATCATGTGTCCTGGACAAAGCCTTCCTCTCTGATGCAGTTAGAAAATAGTGATTGGAGTGATTATTTCAACATTTAAGGATAGTTAAAAATCCAGTAAAAAGGCCCCTCCCAAGGTTGTCTGTCAGAAATGTTTTACTACACTGTTATCTGCATTGAGCCATGTATATAACAAAAGGCACCATATATTTGGAGCACAATAGAAGTGGCAGATGTTCAAGAAGGTGCTTATCAGATATCTCATTTTATTTTCACAACACCCTTATGAAGTAATAGTGTTATTATCCCTATAGTGCATATAAAAAGACTGAGACTCGGTATTTGCTAACTGCAAATTCTCTTCAAGAGCATGGATCCCTAAAATACAAAGTAAACTAAACTTTTTAAGAATTTGAGATGTGGGGCGCCTGAGTGGCTCAGTCGTTAAGCATCTGCCTTCGGCTCAGGTCATGATTCCAGGTCCTGGGATAGAGCCCTGCGTCGGGCTCCCTGCTCGGCGGGAAGCCTGCTTCTCCCTCTCCCACTCCCCCTGCTTGTGTTCCCTCTCTCACTGTGTCTCTCTCTGTCAAATAAATAAATAAAATCTAAAAAAAAAAAAAAATTCTGAGATGCCATAATAGTTTTGAAAGAAAGCTCAATAAATATGTTCTGTACTTGATTTTGCAGTTGAATTGATTCCATTATGATACCTCTAGGGAATTTTGAGTTATTCATTAAGGCAACATATAATCCTTGTTTATTTTTAGACTATCTACTGGATCCAAATTTTCATAACCTGAAAAATAGGATCACCAAGTAAGGGACATTGGTTTGGTAACTATTTTGGTGCTTCTGAACTTAAATTATTGTTCGAGTTGAATTGTTTAGTCCATCTTTTATCTGAAATGTAACAATGGCTATTTGAAATTTTGCTTCCTGAAGAACACCGCATTTATGCATGAGATTGATTTTCAATATATGTGTAGTTGCCAAAAATATATAAAATATGCTGCTCGAACTGATTGGCAAAAATGTTTTCGAGGCTGTCAGTCTCAAAGAATGTGTCTTTGCACTTCTAGGTTTCATCTGATTTTGAAAGTCCACCTCAGGCTGGCTTCATGTTGTTGCTTTAGGTTTACCTCAGGTTTACCTCACCCTCCATCTGTACTGACTGTGAGTCTTTCCTTTTCCATCCCCACCCTTTCCTTCTGATAGACAGCACTAACCAATTATGGTGCTGTAGCAAGCTCAGCCTCCCATTTCTTGTGGTCACAAGGTGTGTGCTTTTTGTATAATCTACTTTGTGTTCTCGTCAGCATTAAGATGGTTCCATCCTTTGAAAAAAAAAATAATGCATTGCTAGGAAGTCACATTAGAAAACATTAATGTTTTGACTACTTTAAAACTGCAAATGAACAACACCTAGACTACAATTAACAGTTTATGAGGAGGTAGGGTATCATTAAATGAGTTTAGTTGTTTCTCCTTAGTACCAATTACTTTAGACATGTCTAATTTGTTTTTCTTTATATATGCAATTGATTGCCCTTTAAGGTAAAGTAGACTGATACAGAATAATGATTGTGTGTCAGCTCTTCATAGGGTGGGCCTTCTAAGCTAATGTTGAATACCGATGATAAAATGGTTTAGGAAAGATCCATATTTGTGTCACAAGAATCTCTTCTGTCTACTAAAAAAGCCTCCTTTTTTTTAAGCAGTTGACCAGCTCAAACGACACTTTAAATCATAGCAAACTAAGTGTATTCATCTACCTATTGTGAGCTTATCCTGAACTGACTATTTGGATATTCAGGAAAGAATTCCTCACTAAAATCTCAGGGGTTACATTAAATTGATATGTATATTTATTTGAAGGTGCTATCTGGCCCCAGGGAAAATCTGGCACATTTTGTCTTTCAAACTGTTGACGTTTTTTTTAAGTAAAAGTATAGGACAATTCTGCTGATTTCTCCTGTTCACATATTTCAGAGATTGCTCAGGTCATCAATGCCATTTGTTCCAAACTGCTTTGTAAACCATAACGGTATATAAAGCCTCCATGGTACAAATATCCCAGAAGTGCCGTAACCGTGCCTTTTAGTCAAATTAACTAGATACTATCTTCATATAGAAAGAGACTAAAATAACTTCCAGTTGTTTTGATACTTCCAGTTCAAATTACTTTCAGTTCTCTGCCAAACATATCCGTAAAAAGACCATTAAGCTTACACAACTAAACCTAAAAGTCCATCCAGATATATAAACTGTTGGCTCAACCAACAGAGGAGTGGATAAGCATTTCTGAGGTGTTTATAAGGCTTACTGGTAAAAAAAAAATCCTTCTGATATATATCCAGATTAATTCTGGATATAAATATTGTATAAATATTGCTCAAATTATCCTTATATAACTATTGCCCCTTCAGAGGAAAGGAAATTTATCTATTGGAATCCTTTTTTTTTTTAATAATTAAAAAGGGTAGGGAGATCCTTCTGACATTTAGTCTAGAATCTTTGAACTTAAATTTTATTTGCTGGCTCTGTTGTTAAGAAGATAGTCTCTTGGGGTGCCTGGGTGGCTCAGTTGGTTAAGTGTCTGCCTTCAGCTCAGGTCATGATCCTGGCTGGCATCCTAGGATTGAGTCCTGCATCAGGCTCCTTACTCAGCGAGGAGCCTGCTAGAAAAGCAGGCTCTGCTGCTCCCCCTGCTTGTGCTCTTTCTCTCTCTGTGTCAAACAAATAAATAAAATCTTTAAAAAATATATTTAAAAAAAAGAAGTTAGTCTCTTACTGTAACAAGAGATAAAGAAGGACAATTTATCATCATAAAGGGGACAATACAACAAGAAGATAGAACAATTGCAAATATTTATGCACCTAACATAGGAGCACCCATATACTCAAAATAGTTAATAACAAACATAAAGGAAATAATAGATAGAAATACAATAATAATAAGGGACTTTAACACCCTACTTACATCAGTGGAAAGATTAAAGAGAAAATCAACAAGGAAACAATGGCTTTGAATGACACACTGGACCAGATGGATTTAACAGATATATTCAGAACATTCCAACCTAAAACAGCAGAATACACATTCTTTTCAAGTGCATACGTAACATTTTCCAGAGTCAATCACATATTAGGTCACAAAACAAGTCTCAACAAATTCAAAAAGATGGCAATCATATCATGCATCTTTTCTGACCATAACATTATGAAACTAGAAATCAACCACAAGAAAAAATCTGGAAAGAGCAAAAGTACATGGAGGTTAAATAACGTGCTACTATACAATGAATAGATCAACCAAGAAATCAAAGAAGAAATCAAAAAAATGCATGGAGACAAATGAAAATGAAAACATAGTGGTACAAAATCTGTGGGATTCAGCAAAAACACTTCTAAGAGGGAAGTTTGTAGCAATACAAGAATACCCCAAGAAGCAAGAAAACTCTCAAATAAACAACCTAAACTTACACCTAAGGGAGCTAGAAAAAAACAATAACAAACAAAATCCAAAACCAGCAGAAGAAATGATATAATAAAACTGGAGCAGAAATAAATTATACAGGAACTAAAAAAAAACAATAGAACAGACAAATGAAATCAGGAGCTGGTTCTTTGCAAAAAAATCAACAAAATTGGTAGACCTCTAGCCAGACTCCTGAAACAAAAAAAGAGGACTCAAATAAACAAAATCAGAAATGAAAGAAGGGATCTAACAATCGACACTACAAAAAATACAAAGAATTGTCAGAGAATATTATGAAAAACTATATGCCAACAAATTAGACAACCTAGAAGAAATGGATAAATTCCTAGAAACATATAAACTACCAAAATTAAAACAGGAGGAAATATAAAATTTGAACACCCTTTACCAGCAATGAAACTGAATCAGTTATCAAAAAATCCCAATAAACAAAAGTCCAGGACCAGATGGCTTCATGGGTGAATTCTATCACTTAAAGAAGACATTTAAAGAAGAGTCAACACCTATTTTTCCTGAATTTTTTCCAAAAAGTATAAAAGGAAGGAAAACTTCCAAATTCATTATATGAGTACAGCATTACCCTGATACCAAAACAAGACAAAGATAACCACAAAAAGGGAGAACTATAGGCTAATCTCTCTGATCATCATAACTGCAAAAATACTCAACAAAATACTAGCAAATTGAATGCAACAATACATTTAAAAAAATCATTCACCACGATAAAGTGGGTTTTATTCCCAGGATGCAAGGATGGTTCAGTATTCACAAATCAATCAATGGGATACATTACCTCAATAAGAGAAATTATAAAAACCATATGATCATTTCAATAGATGCAGAAAAAGTATCTGACAAAGGACAACATCCATTCATGATAAAAACCCTCAACAAAGTAGGTTTATAGGGAACATACATCAACATAATAAAGGCCTTATATGAAAAACCCACAGCCAACATCATACTCAATGGTGAAAAACTGAGAGCTTTTCCCCTAAAGGAAGGAACAAGACAAGGATGTCCACTCTCAGCACTTTTATTCAACATAGTACTGGAAGTCCTAGCCACAGCAATCAGGAAACAAAAAGGAATAAAAGGCATCCAAATTGGTAAGGAAGAAGGAAAACTCTCACTTTTTAAAAAAAGATTTTATTTATTCTTTTGAGACACAGAGATACAGAGAAAGAGAGAGAGAGAGAGCATGGAGAGAGGCAGAGGGAGAGGGAGAAGCAGGCTCCCTGCTGAGCCAGGAGCCTGAAGTGGGGCTTGATCCCAGGACCCTGGGATCATGACCTGAGCTGAAGGCAGATGCTTAACCATCTGAGCCACCTAGGTGCCCCAGGAAAACTTTCACTTTTTACAGATGACATGACGCTATATATAGAAAACCCTAAAGACCACCAAAAAAACTATTAGAACTCATACATGAATTCCATAAAGTCTCAGGATACAAAATCAATATATAGAAATCTGTTGCATTTCTATACACTAATAATGAAGTAGCAGAAAGAGAAATTAAGAAAACAATACCATTCACAATTGCACCAAAAATAATAAAATACCTAGGAATAAGACTAACCAGGGAGATTAAAGACCTCTAGTCTGAAAACTATAAAGCATTGACAAAAGAAATTGAAGACAACACAAAGAAATGGAAAGACATTCCATGCTCATGGATTAGAAGAACAAATATTTTTAAAACATCTATACTACCCAAAGCAATCTACACATTTAATGCAATCCCTACCAGAGGACCAATAACATTTTTCACAGAGCTAAAACAAACAATCCTAAAATTTGTATGGAACCACAAAAGACCCCAAATAGCCAAAACAATCTTGAAAAAGAAAAACAAAACTGGAGGCATCACAATTCTGGACTTCAGGTTATATTACAAAGCTATAGTAATCAAAACAGTATGGTGCTGGCAGAAGAAGAGACACATAGATCAGTGGAACAGAATAGAAAGCCTATAAATAAACCCAAAATTATATGGTCAATTAATCTTCCAGAAAAGAGGCAAGAATATGCAATGGGAAAAATGTCTCTTCAACAAATGGTGCTGGGAAAACTGGACAGCTACATTCAAAAGAATGAAACTGGGCCACTATCTTCTACCATAAACAAAAATAAACTCAAGATGGATTAAGGACCTATATGTGAGATCTGAAACCATAAAAATCCTAGAAGAGAGCACAAGCAGTAATTTCTTTGACATCAGTCGTAGCAACATTTTTCTGGCTATGCCTTCTGAGGCAAGGGAAACAAAAGAAAAAATAAACTACTAGGACTACATCAAAATAAAAAGCTTCTGCACAGCAAAGGATACAATCAACAAAACTAAAAGACATTCCCTACTGTATGGGAGAAGATATTTGCAAGTGACATATCCAATAAAAAGTTAGTATCCAAAATATATAAAGAAGTTATACAACTCAACACCTGAAAAACAATAATCCAATTTAAAAAATGGGCAGAAGACATGAACAGACATTTCTCCAAGGAAGATATTCAGATGGCCAACAGACACATGAAAAGATTCTCAACATCACTCATCATCAGGGAAATGTAAATCAAAACCACAATGAGATTCACCTCATATCTGTCAGGACGGCTAACAGCAAAAACACAAGATATAACAAGTGTTGGTGAGGATGTGGAGAAACAGGAACCCTCTTGCACTGTTGGTGTGAAGGCAAACTGGTGTAGCCACTGTGGAAGACAGTATGGGGGTTCCACAAAAAATTAAAAATGGAAATTAAAAAATTAAAAATTAAAAATCCCATATTACCCAACATTTGCACTACTCGGTGTTTACCCAAAATATATGAAACCACTAACTTGAAGAGATATATGCACCCCTATGTTTATTGCAGCATTATTTACAATAGCTAAATAATGGAAGTAGCACAAGTATTCATCAATAAATGAATGGATAAAGAAGAAGTGGTATCTATATACAATGGAATATTATTCAGCCATAAAAAGGAATAAAATCTTGCCATTTGCAACAACATGGATGGATCTAGAGAGTATAATGCTAAGGGAAATAAGCCAGTCAGAGAAAGGCAAAGTCCATATGATTTCACTCATTCGTGTAATTTAAAAAACAAAACAAATGAATAAAAGAAAAATAAGAAAATAAGAAAAAAAAAATAAAGGAATAAAAGAAAGAGAGACAAATCAAAAACCAGACTCTTAATTATAGAAAATAAACTGGTGGTTACCCGGGAGAAGGTGGGGGGTGGGGTGGATGAAATAAGCAAAGGGGATTAAGAATATACTTATCTTAAGAGCACTGAGTAATATATGGAATCGTTGAATCACTATATTGTACACCTGAAACTGATATAATACTGGATGTTAACTATATTGGAATTAAAATAAAAAAAAAAAAGAAGTTAGTCTCTTGGACTTTTCTGGGTTGCAAGATCATTTCAGGAGTCCCAAACATCACATCCTTCGGTAACCAGGTTCAAAGACAGAAATAGCTAGTGGTACAGTCCAAGAGCTTCTCTTAGTACCCTGTCTCTTATCAGAAAGGAAAATATTCCCTAGAAGACCGCTAGAGGATTTTCCCTTACACTTCATTGGTCATAACTGGGTCACATGCTTGTTCTTAGGCCAAAAACTAGAACCATTTTCCCTGAGATCATAACATTTCCAACGAATATCTAAAAAGGGATCTCTTAGCAAAGAAGAAAAAGGAGTAGGGTGAGAATGGCTTTGCTAACCCCAAACTTACTGCGTTACTAGAATCACCTGGACAGCCTGCTAGAAGTCAGTGTTCTGTTGATACTCCTTGGCTATAACTAGAGACAACATTGGTACTTTTAGGTATCACTGCTAAGGTTGATTGCAGAACTAAGTAAATGTTTAATTAATATGGTGTGTAAAATTCAAGGAAAAGAACTAATAATCCTTCTAAATTTTTGTCAGTATCTGTGATTTTGTCAGTATTTCTGAAGAACTGTAGTTGAATGGCTTTTTGCCTTCATAAAGAGAGTAAAATCTATTCAAACAAATATAAATAGATTGTGATCTAGACTGTTTTTAAAACATGTCTTTTATTGTGAATATAAGAATATTTAGAGTTCATGTTTGCCCTACTACTTGGTCCACAAGAACAAAATCATGGATCAAAAAGTGAAAAATTCAAACTGCTTTTGAGTATCACAGAAGTTGTAGATACTATATCTAGTTTATATATCATAGAAGCTTTGAAAAAAGTGGAAACCTAACCTTTTGAAATTTAATTTAAACTATTTGTTTATGAAAACACTAGCTTGGCCTCAAAAACTGTTTTCAGTTTAAATGAGGAAGTACAGGGTTTCAGGAAGTAGTAGTCCCTGTAGTAGCTATGACTTAATGGGGTATTACTGCTTTGAAAGATTCTCCAGACTGTTAGGATAGTAAGAATAACGTTGCATAGTTTTCAGATATACTTTTTTAGGTGATAGGCATCAAACATCAACAATACTAAAAACTGTCCACATCATACTAAGATATCTCAGAGTAAGATGTCCCCACAAAAAAAAAAAAAAACATCTGTTTCCAGTAATTTTCAAATGATTATTAAAGATTATAATTTGGGTAAAAGGATAAAAATATAATTTGTCCATTTCTCATTATAACTGAGCCTCCAAATGTATCTTATATTTTATAAGAGACAGACATATCAGAGTAAACCTGGCTATCAAACCAAAACACTCAACTCCTCTCTACCTTTAAAAACAACATAGCCAAGGGGCACCCTTGTCCTAGGGTGGCTCAGTCGGTTAAGCGTCTGCCTTCAGCTCAGGTCATGATCCCAGGGTCCTGGGATTGAGCCCCCCATCTGGCTCCCTGCTCCGCGGAGAGCCTGCTTCTCCCTCTCCTTCTGCCTGCCTCTCTGCCTACTTGTGCTCACTCTCTCTATCTCTCTGTCAAATAAATAGATAAAATCTTTTAAAAAAATAAAATAAAAATAAAAAATAGCCAATACATTAAACTAAATTTAATACATAAAATTAAAAGTCATTTACTTTTAAATATTGTATCCTCTAAAAGGTAACTGCTAAAAATATCTTCAGTTATTCATGAATAGGTTTTCCATACTTTTTATAGTATATGCCAGGCAAAAAAGAGGTGGTAATGTGATAAGTCATCACTGATAACTTGTTTTATCACTCTAGTAAATAATAAGCATTTATTTAGATATGAAGTGAAGTTTATAAGGTCTAAGATTTTCTTGGTAAGATTGGAACAATTCCACAGAATGCAGGATGGGCGGCACCTTACGGTTTCCTACTAAGATTATATAAAATCTGAAGATTTCCAAATTTGATTTTTTTCTCCTTTGTCTGCTTACTCTTTTTTTTTTAGAACTTATTTTCCACATTATAATTTATTTGGGTGTTAAATATTGTCAGGATGTAAGAGAGTATCATTTCTGAATTGGTGCTTATGAAACAAAGCCTACCTCGGTCAACTTGTCAACTGAGCAACAAGAACCCTGACTGGCAGTGGGTTGCTGACTAGCGGGTTCATTTGTTTATTTTTGTTTGGTAATTTTTTCTTTATATTTTTTAAGTGAGACACAAGCCCAAGGAACAGGTCCCATTGCTCATGAGCATTTAAAAATGGGATTTGAGGACTATAATTATGAATGGGCTGAATTATGTCCCTCCACAACTCACATGTTGACCCCTAACCCCCTGTACCACAGAAAGTGACCTTTATGCAATAGGACTCTTGTAGGTGCAATTAATTAAGATGAGTTCATACTAGAGAGAGGTAGGCCCTTATTCCAATATGACTGGGAAGGGTAAATTTGGGAACAAACACACACTCAAGAAGAATGCCATGTGAAGATAAAAGTAGAGGTCTGTAAGTTAAGGAACCCCAAAGATTGCTAACAAACCACCAGAAGCTAGGACGGAGACAGGGAGCAGACTCCTTTGCAGCCTCCAGAAGGAACCAAGCTGGCCACACTGTATTTCAGACGTCCAGCCTCCAGAACTGTGGGACAATAAATTTCTGTTGTTCTAAGCCACCCAGTTTGTGGTACTTTGTTACAGCAGCCCTAGCAAACTAATAATCATAATTAAGTTTCTTTCATCAGAAAGAAACAACATTTGACTTTTCCCAGGCATTGATTTTTTTCAGGATCAACCACAGGATGAAAGTGGTTGTGACTACAGAAACAAACCACTCATCTCATTCCTACCACCCCCTTTACAGGCAATACTTTATAATAAAAATTCTTTGGAAACTGGTTAAATTTTGGTTATCAGTTATGTATACCTAATATGAATGTCACATATGGCAGAAACAGAGCACTATGTGACATTGATGGAGAGTGTGCCCACAAGTAAGGGAAAAGTTATAACATCCAACAATTAAGATACATTTCAGCAGTACAACTGGAGAGCTAAACCTTTTCATATGCAAAAATAACATGAAAGATTATATCTAAGAAGAAAAGGTATAAATTTCAGTAATTAAAAAAATAGAAGTGGTTGAAGAGTAATTATTTTATGAATTTTTCTTCCCATCTTCATAAAGCAAATAAGGGCAAAGTTCACACTTCCAATTCTGTCCTCCAGTTTAAAGATTTGGATATAATATAGCACACTGTGTGCCCATTTGGCAGGTGGCTAGAGAACCCAAAGTAGTAATAGTCTAAAATCTAGACCCAAAGCCATCATATATCTGTGGCTGTCTTAAGGTATGTTAAGGCTCTCTAGCAAGATTAAACCCTCCTATGGAAGAGGTGGTCCCTTCTGAGGAGAGGGGAACCAAGGGAGGAAGGGAGACGAGACAGAGACAGAGACAGAAAGAAAGTCATCGGCACGATCCAAGGAAAACAGAACTACCTGACAGGTAGCCCTAGAAAGCTCATCATAGTAAATATATCATTTGGCTTTGCCACACTTACTTGAAAAATCCTTTAAAGTCATCTAACTTATTTTCTTCTATTTAATTTTCACCAAGTAATCTAGTATTTATTCATTTAGTTTTGCACATCACATGGTGCTGGACAGAGAGAGTATTAAGAAATATTCTTTTCCCTGGAAAGGAATATGGCTCTCTGCAAATTAAAATAGCAGTATAAACCAGATCCCTTGAGTTTAGCAAGTATGATCTAGTTATAACAATAAAAAAATAATAGCTAATGCCTACAGAGCATTTGCTATGTCCCTGATGTTCCTTTAAACACTTCATATATACCAATTCATTTAATTTTCACAGTAAACCCCGTGAAGTAAGTAAGTCTAATTAATTATTATGCCCCTTTTATAGACAAAGAAATTAAGGTTTAGACCTTTGTGGAAGCATTTTACTGAGTTTCTGGACCTGAGAGGTAAGAAACTAAAACCTTAACTAGCAGTCATTCCCTAATGGACTCTAACCTTCTCACATTTGCCTTAAAATAGACAGCTTCATCAATCGTGTTACCATACAAGGTAGTACCTGCACCATCTCAGCAACTCTGTACAGAGCTCAGCTCCCTCTTGGGAATGAAGTAAAGAACTGCAAACAAAATCTATTATCTTCTCAGATCAACCATGGCTGAGGGATTCTCCACAGTAGTCATCTACCTAGCATCCACAGAGTAGAGATAGTGTGAAATAGCTTGAGCATTTAGGGCATACAGATTATGGGCAGTTTTGTCTTGACACCATTACATTGCTGGTTTAGAAGTAGTATTGTAATCCCATAGGCCAGTTTTGTAAGGGTGCATTTCTTTTGCAAGTACTAGATATTCAGACTGCAAGTAACGAAACCTTACCCCACTGTGTCATAAGAGCCTTCATGCATTCCTCAGAACCACTATAATTCCTAAAAATGTATGAGTAAAGCTTCAGTTTGAGGTGCCTGCTTTTCTTTAATAATTCTCCAGATCTTTAGATGAACTGAAATCAACACTAATAAAGTATAGGCATGGAACAATTCCCTATTGTTTACCTCTTACCTTTGACCAACAAAACTTACTTAAATTTTGTTATTCTGTTCAGAATAAGATTTTTTAGGAGTTAAGACTATGGAATTGGGCAAGTATTCTGTTATATGATCAATGTTAAAGAAATAGACATAATCAAATTAGAGAGCAATGAAAGAAGAGGTAAACTGAGGAAAAACATGAAGTATGGTTTACCATCTCTGTATGAAGTGCAATTTCCTCCTGCCCTTATCAACCCTGAGATGACCAGAGAAGTCAGGAGAAGAGAGGAGGAGAGGAAGTGGTACTTACACAGAAGGGTCAGGGAGAAGAGCACTGCCTTCCACAGGTTCTCAGCAGAGCTGGGAGGGGGAGCATCTTGGCTGCCTGTCCTCACTCATTTATGCAGCTCCTACCAGGTAACAGGCACTCTGCAAGAAATGGAAATACATAAGTGAACAGAACAGACAAGATCCCTAGCCGGTGAGGCTTACATACACTTTGACAAACTCAGGGTTGGGGATATTAATCCTTTATACCACAGGAGAAGAGAAGTTATGGAGGGGAGGATACAGAACTGACATTTCCTAGGCACACACTTTGTTCGAGGCTCTGCACTTTCCCTCAGACCCTGTTGCACCCCACTGACTTGTGGACCTAACATACAAGACTTGGAGAGCTACTGGAATATCCTGATCTCCTCCCTGCTTTGGATCCTAAATAGACAAGACTACCTTATGGACTACAATCCGTAGTCTATAAAAATAGAAATCATTGAAATACTTAGAATCTTCAAATTGGGACAGTCTGAGCACATAAAAGACATTTCATAAGTATTTTTAGGATGAATTCATGATTAACAATAATTTTTAAAACTGCCCAAAACTCAGCTTCATTATTTAATCATTTATTGTATGACATGAAGTTATTTGACACTATAAAAGTGTCTTATCCTCTTAAAGGGAACAATATCTGAATATTACCTAAATAAAGAAAATGCTTAGAGAACTTAAGATAAGATGAAAAGCTATTGTAGGCAAGGACTCCAGGTTCTTATATCCATGAGAATTCTTTATAAACAAGCAAACAACCGAAGTTACAAGAGGTCATTCACCTGAGTAGCACCATATTATCACAACATAAATTCCAGGAGTGGCTGGCTGACCCTTATCTTCAAAATGAATGATGTTGAGAACCCAAAAAATAAACAATGGAGATTGTTCTCCTTTCTGAACTCAAGGAAATACACTTTGAGGAGCAGAAGTAAAGAGGAAGAATTTAGTTTGCTTAGTCAAAACAAGAGAAATTGCCCAGTGGATTTGCATTCTAAATGGATTAAGTGTGCCATTTGTTGATTGGCTAATTTCATTGGAAGAAATTCAATATGGAGGGAAAGAAATGTAGTTGCATAATTCTCTGTCAAATATGAAGAATACTCAAATATAATATAAATTTTTGGCTAGTTAAGGAATATGAATAAATGTTAACTGTTCCTATTATTGGTAGCAGTGCAATATCTTCATGATATCATCTTCCTGCTTAACTTCTTCCTCAGTAGTCCACTTATAGCCTAGCAAAAACTGAAGGGAAAAAGACTTTATTACCTCTATTTAGAGTAAAAATTTTAATTAACCTTCCTAACAAACATGGAAGTGAAAAGCCAACAGCAAATCATCTGGGTGGGAATAGAGGAAATCATCTCTGCTTAAGCTGATGCTTCTTTAAAGTGAAGATGCTGGTCAATCCCCAACATGAGGTAGAGAGCAAGGAGGAGATAAGCAAAACCTAGGACATGAAAATGGAAAGCTTCTGTGTTTTAGAGTCTGAGCTTCATGGTAAAGCTTCATTTTTTTTTTTTTAATCAGAACTACTGTAAATTTCTAGCACAACATACCCACATTAAAATATATGTGCAGGGGCGCCTGGGTGGCTCAGTTGGTTAAACAACTGCCTTCAGCTCAGGTCATGATCTTGGAGTCCCGGGATCGAGTCCCACATCAGGCTCCCTGCTCAGCAGGGAGTCTGCTTCTCCCTCTGACCCTCCCCCCTCTCATGCTCTCTCTCTTTCATTCTCTCTCAAATAAATAAATAAATAAAAGCTTTAAAAATATATATATGTGCAAAACTCATTCCAGAGACACGTGTAACCTACAATCATCTCTTAATTATCTCTGCTAAAAGGGAACAGTGGTAAAAATACCCCCCAATATCTGTGGGGTTTTTTTGGACATGACTTCACTCCAAATTTAATTTTTTTATTGAGGTATAATTTATAAGTATCATATTTTCAGGTATACAACATAATGATTTGTTATTTGTATATATTGTGAAATGATTGCCACAATAAGTCTAGTTAACAGCTGTCACCATACATGGTTGCAGAATTTATCTTTTTTGTGATGAGAAATTTAAAAAAAAAGATTGTATTTATTTATTTGAGAGAGAGAATGTGTGAGAGAGAGAGAGAGAGTGCACATAAGCAGTGGAAGGGGAGGTAGAGGGAGAAACAGACTCCCTGCTGAGCAGGGAGCCCAATGTGGGGCTCGAGTCCAGGATCTCAGGATCATGACCTGAGCCAAAGGCAGACACCTAACCAATTGAGCCGCCAGGTGCCCCTCTTGTGATGAGAAATTTTAACATCTACTTTCTTTTTTTTTTTTTTATGAAAATAACTATGGTTAGTTTTATTTTTATTTGCTTATCAATCCTTAAAGAGAGGACCTCAGGTCATTAAAAAAACAGTATCTTACATTTGGTCAAAACTTTGTAGTTATCCAAATATGTTTGCATGGTTTACTTTTTTTTTTTATTTTTTCATTGTTATGTTAATCACCATATATTACATCATTAGTTTTTGATGCAGTGTTCCATGATTCATTGTTTGTTCATAACACCCAGTGCTCCATGCAGAACGTGCCCTCCTCAATACCCATCACCAGGCTAACCCATCCCCCCACCCTCCTCCCCTCCAGAAACCTCAGTTTGTTTTTCAGAGTCCATCATCTCTCCTGGTTTGTCTCCCCCTCTGACTTACTCCCCTTCATTCTTCCTCTCCTGCTATCTTCTTCTTTTTCTTTTTTCTTAAAATATGTTGCGTTATTTGTTTCAGAAGTACAGATCTGTGATTCAACAGTCTTGCATAATTCACAGCACTCACCGTAGCACATACCCTCCCCAATGTCTATCACCCAGCCACCCCATCCCTCCCACCCCCAACCACTCCAGTAACACTCAGTTTGTTTCCTGAGATTAAGAATTCCTCATATCAGTGAGGTCATATGATACATGTCTTTCTCTGATTGACTTATTTCACTCAGCATAACACCCTCCAGTTCCATCCACGTCGTTGCAAATGGCAATATCTCATTCCTTTTGATGGCTGCATAATATTCCATTGTGTATATATACCACTTCTTCTTTATCCATTCATCTGTCGATGGACATCTTGGCTCTTTCCACAGTTTGGCTATTGTGGACATTGCTGCTATAAACATTGGGGTACACGTACCCCTTCAGGTCCCTACATTTGTATCTTTGTGGTAAATACCCAGTAGTGCAATTGCTGGATCGTATGGTAGCTCTATTTTCAACTGTTTGAGGAACCTCCATACTGTTTTCCAGAGGGGTTGCACCAGCTTGCATTCCCACCAACAGTGTAGGAGGGTTCCCCTTTCTCCACATCCCCGCCAACATCTGTCGTTCCCTGACTTGTTAATTTTAGCCATTCTGACGGGTGTGAGGTGGTATCTCATTGAGGTTTTGATTTGGATTTCCCTGATGCCGAGCGATGTTGAGCACTTTTTCATGTGCCTGTTGGCCATTTGGATGTCTTCTTTGGAAAAATGTCTGTTCACGTCTTCTGCCCATTTCTTGATTGGATTCTTTGTTCTTTGGGTGTTGAGTTTGATAAGTTCTTTATAGATTTTGGATACTAGCCCTTTATCTGATATGTCATTTGCAAATATTTTCTCCCATTCTGTCGATTGTCTTTTGGTTTTGTGGACTGTTTCTTTTGCTGTGCAAAAGCTTTTTATCTTGATGAAATCCCAATAGTTCATTTTTGCCCTGGCTTCCCTTGCCTTTGGCGATTTTTCTAGGAAGAAGTTGCTGCGGCTGAGGTCGAAAACGTTGCTACCTGTGTTCTCCTTTAGGATTTTGATGGACTCCTGTCTCACGTTTAGGTCTTTCAACCATTTGGAGTCTATTTTTGTGTGTGGTGTAAGGAAATGGTCCAGTTTCATTCTTCTGCATGTGGCTGTCCAATTTTCCCAACACCATTTGTTGAAGAGACTGTCTTTTTTCCATTGGACATTCTTTCCTGCTTTGTCAAAATTAAGTTGACCATAGAGTTGAGGGTCCATTTCTGGGCTCTCGATTCTGTTGCATTGATCTATGTGTCTGTTTTTGTGCCAGTACCATACTGTCTTGATGATGACAGCTTTGTAATAGAGCTGGAAGTCCAGAATTGTGATGCCACCAGCTTTGCTATTCGTTTTCAACATTCCTTTGGCTATTCGGGGTCTCTTCTGGTTCCATACAAATTTTAGGATTATTTGTTCCATTTCTTTGAAAAAAGTGGATGGTATTTTGATGGGGATTGCAATGAATGTGTAGATTGCTCTAGGTAGCATTGACATCTTCACAATGTTGGTTCTCCCAACCCATGAGCATGGAACGTTTTTCCATTTCTTTGTGTCTTCTTCAATTTCTTTCATGAGTATTTTATAGTTTTCTGAGTACAGATCCTTTGCCTCTTTGGTTAGATTTATTCCTAGGTATCTAATGGTTTTGGGTGCAATTGTAAATGGGATAGACTCCTTGATTTGTCTCTCTTCTGTCTTGTTGTTGGTGTATAGGAATGCCACTGATTTCTGTGCATTGATTTTATAGCCTGCTACTTTACTGAATTCCTGTATGAGTTCTAGCAGTTTTGGGGTGGAGTCTTTTGGGTTTTCCACATACAGTATCATATCATCTGCAAAGAGTGAGAGTTTGACTTCCTCTTTGCCGATTTGGATGCCTTTGATTTCTTTTTGTTTTCTGATTGCTGTGGCTAGGACTTCTAATACTATGTTGAATAGCAGTGGTGAGAGTGGACATCCCTGCCACGTTCCTGACCTTAGGGGAAAAGCTCTCAGCCTTTCCCCATTGAGAATGATATTCGCTGTGGGTTTTTCATAGATGGCTTTTATGATATTGAGGTAGGTACCCTCTAACCCTATACTCTGAAGAGTTTTGATCAAGAAAGGATGCTGTACTTTGTCAAATGCTTTTTCTGCATCTATTGAGAGGATCATATGATTCTTGTTCTTTCTTTTGTTAATGTATTGTATCACGTTGATTGATTTGCGGATGTTGAACCAGCCTTGCAGCCCAGGGATAAATCCCACTTGGTCATGGTGAATAATCCTTTTAATGTACTGTTGGATCCTATTGGCTAGTATTTTGGTGAGAATTTTTGCATCCATGTTCATCAAGGATATTGGTCTGTAATTCTCCTTTTTGATGGGGTCTTTGTCTGGTTTTGGGATCAAGGTCACGCTGGCCTCATAAAATGAGTTCGGAAGTTTCCCTTCCATTTCTATTTTTTGGAACAGTTTCAGGAGAATAGGTATTAATTCTTCTTTAAATGTCTGATAGAATTCCCCTGGGAAGCCATCTGGCCCTGGGCTTTTGTTTCTTGGGAGATTTTTGATGACTGTTTCAATTTCTTTAGTGGTTATAGGTCTGTTCAGGTTTTCTATTTCTTCCTGGTTCAATTTTGGTAGTTGATACATCTCTAGGAATGCACCCATTTCTTCCAGGTTATCTAATTTGCTGGCATAGAGTTGCTCATAATATGTTCTTATAATTGTTTGTATTTCTTTGGTGTTGGTTGTGATCTCTCCTCTTTCATTCATGATTTTGTTGATTTGGGTCATTTCTCTTTTCTTTTTGATCAGTCTGGCCAGGGGTTTATCAATCTTGTTAATTCTTTCAAAGAACCAGCTCCTAGTTTCGTTGATCTGTTCTACTGTTCTTTTGGTTTCTAGTTCATTGATTTCTGCTCTGATCTTTATTATTTCTCTTCTCCTGCTGGGTTTAGGCTTTATTTGCTGTTCTTTGTCCAGCTCCTTTAGGTGTAGGGTTAGGTTGTGTATTTGAGACCTTTCTTGTTTCTTGAGAAAGGCTTGTATTGCTATATACTTTCCTCTCAGGACTGCCTTTGCTGTATCCCAAAGATTTTGAACACTTGTGTTTTCATTTTCATTGGTTTCCATGAATTTTTTTAATTCTTCTTTAATTTCCTGGTTGACCCATTCATTCTTTAGTAGGATGCTTTTTAGCCTCCATGTATTTGAGTTCTTTCCAACTTTCCTCTTGTGATTGAGTTCTAGTTTCAAAGCATTGTGGTCTGAAAATATGCAGGGAATGATCCCAATCTTTTGGTACCGATTGAGACCTGATTTGTGACCTAGGATGTGATCAATTCTGGAGAATGTTCCATGGGCACTAGAGAAGAATGTGTATTCCTTTGCTTTGGGATGGAATGTTCTGAATATGTCTGTGAAGTCCATTTGGTCCAGTGTGTCATTTAAAGTCTTTATTTCCCTGTTGATCTTTTGCTTAGATGATCTGTCCATTTCAGTCAGGGGGGTGTTAAAGTCCCCCACTATTATTGTATTGTTGTCAATGTGTTTCTTTGCTTTTGTTATTAATTGCCTTATATAATTGATTGCTCCCATGTTCGGGGCATAGATATTTACAATTGTTAGATCTTCTTGTTGGATAGACCCTTTAAGTAGGATATAGTGTCCTTCCTCATCTCTTATTACAGTCTTTGTTTTAAAATCTAGTTTGTCTGATATAAGGATCGCCACCCCAGCTTTCTTTTGGTGTCCATTAGCATGGTAAATGGTTTTCTACCCCCTCACTTTCAATCTGGGGGTGTCTTTGGGTCTAAAATGAGTCTCTTGCAGACAGCATATTGATGGGTCTTGTTTTTTAATCCAATCTGATAGCCTGTGTCTTTTGATTGGGGCATTTAGCCCATTTACATTCAGGGTAACTATTGAAAGGTATGAATTTAGTGCTATTGTATTGCCTGTAAGGTGACTGTTAACTGTATGTTGTCTGTGTTCCTTTCTGATCTTTGCTGCTTTTAGGTTCTCTCTTTGCTTAGAGGACCCCTTTCAATATTTCTTGGAGGGCTGGTT
Organism: Zalophus californianus; assembly: GCF_009762305.2. Classification (NCBI taxonomy): domain Eukaryota; kingdom Metazoa; phylum Chordata; class Mammalia; order Carnivora; family Otariidae; genus Zalophus; species Zalophus californianus. The sequence continues at coordinate 150,774,929 of NC_045597.1, forward strand.
TCGTGTTTGCAAATTCCTTTAGTTTTTGTTTGTTCTGGAAGCTTTTTATCTCTCCTTCTATTTTCAATGACAGCCTAGCTGGATATAGTATTCTTGGCTGCATATTTTTCTCGTTTAGTGCTCTGAAGATATCTTGCCAGTCCTTTCTGACCTGCCAGGTCTCTGTGGATAGGTCTGTTGCCAATCTAATGTTTCTACCATTGTAGGTTACATATCTCTTCTCCCGAGCTGCTTTCAGGATTTTCTCTTTGTCTCTGAGACTCGTAAGTTTTACTATTAGATGTTGGGGTGTTGACCTATTATTATTGATTTTGAGAGGGGTTCTCTGTGCCTCCTGGATTTTGATGCCTGTTTCCTTCCTCACATTAGGGAAGTTCTCTGCTATTATTTGCTCCAATATACCTTCTGCCCCTCTCTCTCTCTCTCTTCTTCTTCTGGGATCCCAATTATTCTAATGTTGTTTTGTCTTATCGTATCACTTATCTCTCGAATTCTGCCCTCGTGATCCTGTAGTTGTTTCTCTCTCTTTTTCTCAGCCTCTTTATTTTCCATCATTTGGTCTTCTATATCACTGATTCTCTCTTCTACCTCATTTATCCTAGCATTTAGTGCCCCCATTTTTTATTGCACCTCATCAATAGCCTTTTTGATTTCGATTTGGTTAGATTTTAGTTCTTTTATTTCTCCAGAAAGGGTTTCTCTAATAACTTCCACACTTTTTTCAAGCCCAGCTAGTATCTTTAAAGTCATGATTCTGAACTCTAGGTCCGACATCGTACTAATGTCCGTATTGAGTAGGTCCCTGGCTGACAGTACTACCTCTTGTTCTTTTTGCTGAGGTGATTTTTTTCGTCTTGTCATTTTGTCCAGAGGAGAATAGATGAATGAGAGAACAAAATGCTAACAGGTTTACAACGTCCCTAGCAAATATACTGTATACAAATCAGAAAAGACCTGAAACCAGGGGAAAAGAAAGGGAAAAAGAGAAAAAAGAAAGAGAAAAAAAAAAAAGATAAAAAAGATAAAAACAAAAACAAAACAATCCAAAAAAAGCAGAATATGATCAAATATGATCAGGCTAGTGCATAGATCAATGCCACACACTAGATTTTGGGCGTATTTTGGTCTGTTAGAAAAAAGTGCCTCCTAAAATTTTAAAGGAAGAAAGACATATATGTACAAAATAAGGGTTGATACAATGAAGGGATGGAAGATGACTGTAAAGATGAAAATTATAAAAGATTTTATAAAAGGACTTGATAAGATAAGAAGTTGTTTGAAAAAAGAAAGAAGATTTAAGAAAAAAAAAGGAAAAAGGGAGAGAATGTGATCAGGCAGGAGACTAGAACAAAGCCATACACTAGTGATTTAGGGTATATTTTGATCTGTTAGAAGAAACTGTACCTCAAAATTTTAAAGAGAGAACAACTTATATATATATGCCAAAAATAAGGGTAACTACTATGAAGGGATAAAATATGACTCTAAAAATGAAAAATAAAAAATGTTGTTTTTTTTTAAAAGGGATTGATAAGATGTTGGTTGAAAAAGGGAAAAAGAAAAATAAAAAAAAAACAGTCAACAAAAATTAACTATGATGAACTAATGAATCATGGTAAAAAAAAAAAAAAAGCCATGAATCTATGTGCAGTATTCCCCTAGCGCTGGAGTTCTCCCGTTCTCCTTGATCGGTAAACTTGGTCTTGGCTTGCTGGCTGTTCGTGCTGATCTTCTGGGGGAGGGGCCTGTTGCTGTGGTTTCCAAATGTCTTTGCCGGAGGCTGAATTGCGCCGCCCTTGTCAGTCCGGGCTAAGGAAGCAGCTCCGGTTTGCTCTCAGGAGCTTTTGTTCCTTGCAAGCTCTTGGTACAGCTTTGGAGGACCAGGGCAAAAATGGTGGCCTCCCAATCTCCACCCGGAGGAGCTGAGAACTTGGGGCCCCGCTCCTCAGTGCACCCCCAGAGAAAAGCAGTCACTTCCGTGTCCCCGGTCTCCAGGGTCTCCGGCCGCACTCAGTGCTCACCGGGCCTGTGACCGAGCGTTGCTATCTCTGGCACCCGACCCCGTGTGGAGTCTCCAAACCCAGCAGATCCCTGCAGGGCGTTCCCGCGCCGCTCCTCCCTGGGAAAGAAGGGGAGTCTCCCCGGATCTGCTGCTTGTTGGGTCCCTGCTGGAGGAGCAGTGGCCCGACTGGGCCGCGGATCACAGTTTATGGCAACCCCGAGCTGAGAGCCCGCGCCTCGGCTCTGTCTCTGCAGCCGGCTTCCCCGCTCTGATACCTGGGAGCTCTGCTGCACTCAGGCACCCCTGGTCTTTCTGTGACCCCAAGGGTCCTGAGACCAGACTGTCCCGGGAGGATTCCACCCCCCGCTTAGCCACTGCAGCGACGTCCCTCCGCCGAGCCAACTTCTAAAAGGTCCGATTTTGTGCTCCGCGGCTCTATCACTTGCCAGAAGCGGCCGGCGGAGGCCCTCCCCCGCCGTCTATCCTCCCGAATATCACCTTGGATTCACTTCTCCGCACGTCCTACCTTCCAGTAAGTGGTCGCTTCTCTGTTCAGAGAGTTGCTACTCTCCTCTTCGATCTCCTGTTGAGTTCGTAGGTGTTCAGAATTGTTTGATCCCTATTCAGCTGAATTCCTGAGACCAGACAAAATCTAGGTCTCCTACTCCTCCGCCATCTTGCTCCGCCCTTAACATCTACTTTCTTAGCAACTTTCAAATATGCAATACAGTATTATTAACTACAGTCACCATGCTATACAGTACCTCCCCATGACTGACTTATTTTATAACTGGAAGTTTGTACATTTTGACTTCCTTCACCCATTTTGCCCACTGCCCACCCCTCACCTCTGGCAACCACCAGTCTGTTCCAAATATATTTTTAAAAAACCATTTAAATGGGCTATGAATATACTATTGTATCAACATATAATATGAAAAGTTGATAAACAATAGGAATTACTACCTTGGGGTTGTTGTTGACAGCCATTTCATTCTTTCAAGAAGTTTATGCCCAGCGTTAATGGAAATTGAAGAGTCATCATGCATCTCCAGGAATAAATGAGGGCCTGAGGGAATATGAAAGTTGAAAAGTATCCATTTATAAGTTTTTCTTATCTAACATTTAAGAACCTGTGTCTGGAAGACAAGGAAGTTAACAGATGATCCCTGGATTATCTATCCCACAGAAAAGGAGAAAAGAGTTTTCTAAGAACCTTTGATCTTCAAAGTCAGAAATAAACATAAAATAAATTTATGAGAGGAAGACAACCTGGGGAGCATACCAGGTGGCAAGAACCAACTGGCTTAGAACCAACTGACCCAAGAGCAGAATTGAAACACCCATTGAAGCACCATTTGCTATTTCAATGAAAAGAAGAAAATAATTTTAAAAGAACAAGGATAGTATATTTGATTGGTTAATAATTTAATATTTGAAAACTTCCCAAAAGGATATTTCTACACATTCACATCAAAAAAGACAGGTCCCACCCCGCATATCCATGTACATTTGTATTTTTAGTGTATGATACACAAAGAGTCTAAGCAACTCTACTTCTAAAACATATTCCTCATTATTTATTTTATGACAGATTCCCAGGCTGGAGACAGGGTAAAGCCCACGAGGCTACTGCCCCTTCCAGAATAACCATGTGGGCAGCTACAGCATGATTAGGTGAACACAGAATGGCTATGAGTTTCTTGTAGGCAGAACTAGGTATTATTCATCTTTAGACCTGGCACATATTACAGTGCTTGGTACATAGTCACTACTGGACAAATGTTAATTAATAAGTGTGCAGCTTATAGGTTTAAAACCATAGGTAGCTACCTGGACTGGGAATAAGTCACAGATTAAAACTCAAATTATGTTGGTAACTTGTCCTGTGAACTTTTATGAGTCAGTTCCTGTCTATTTGGTCATCTAGGAAAGAGGCTGCCTGTTGGGATATTTAATGTATCTAATGTGCAGTGAACTCCCTATATAAAAGTGCCAAATAATTACTATTATTATTAACTAAAGAGCTCATCCTTTATATTTCCCAAAGTGCCTTTCATCCAAATACTTGAAAGCACTTCCAATTATGGCAAATTACTCCTAATACTTTTCTAAAACCTTAACACATTTTAAGGACTAAAAACATATCTATAGCTTTCATTTGTAATGATTATTTTTACCCAGTGCCAGCTGGCTTCTGTATTATTATAATTCTGCATTATTACTGTAATAACAGTTTTTAAAGCCTTTCTTTGGTCTTTTAACTTTTTCAGAATTAATGAAATATTTACATTGAAAGGGCTACTAGGTAAAAAGGAATAATATAGTAGGCCCTTAGACTCACTCTTAAGTTTAAGGTCAGTATGACTTTAACTCTGTTCACTGTAGCCAGATTCAGATAAATCTGAAGATATCTTTGGCCATTATCCAGACACAACCTCTGGCCCATCACCAGCACTGGAGACATAAGTCAACTCTGGGATTTAAGTAGCCCAGAATCACCAGGAAACATCCACATTCTGTGAAAGGAATGATCCTTGAGTCCTCAGTAAGTTCTTAGTCTAGTACCTGAGAAGGCAGAGCGGCTACCAACAGGGCACCTCAAAGACCCCTTCCATTTTGCAGCTTAAATCCAGGCCAGGTTTGGCTACTGGTACCTTCTGCATCTCTAGGCCTCCTTGTGAGGGCCATTTGTTATGATAGTACACTGAGGTCCAGTTTCACAACTGGTGCAAACCTACCTATCTTCCCTGCCAGAAAGAAAAAAATGCCAAGAAAAAAAAACAAAGAAGGCAGAAGCCAATAATAGTTTTAAGAAATGGTTGTGTTTAACAAGGCCCTTTACATAGAAGTATATTAGTATTGTTTCCCAGGGTCTGTATTTAATATAAAACAATGATCATTTTGAAACTTAAAACTAAACCTTATATTTAAAGCATATAACATGAAGACTTTGGTTGGAAAAGGAAAAGTTGGAAGGGACTTTTGTTGGAAATTTGAAAAAGCTAAATGTAGATCTTCATTTCATAACAGTTGTAAAAAATAAAGTTGCATGATTGCAAAAAATAAAAATCAACCTCTTTCTCTTTTCCCCCTCATACATCAGAATTAGTACGTTCCCCCAAATACAAATTATTCCAAAATACAGGCCATTTGTAATTTTTATTTACAAATGAAATACATGTTTTCTTATGTTGCTCATTATTGATTAAAATGCACTTTGCTGAATTAAAATATTTTAATTTTGTTACACATACACTCATTCAGGAAAAAAAAAGACATGGATGCTTCATCCCCTCTTATGATTGCTTCTCTTTTCCTGGCTTGCGAAAGGAGGGAAACACCAAGGATGAAACTTAACAAGATCAGATAGAGCAGCCATCTTGAAATCAAATGGGAAAGAACAAGAGAATCACAATGATGCTAGCACGGATATCTCTAAGCTGCTAACATATATCCATCAGCCACCTCCTCCCAAATTTTGTGTCATGTGAAAAAAATAAAACCTTATCTTTTTAAGCCACTGTCAGAATCTATGTTGCTTAAAATTGAAAAAACTTTGTAACTGACAAAGAATCAATAGAAGTATTTTTTAGGTACACAACGAACAGAGGTCCAAAAAAGGAAATTACATGAAGTAGAAAGAATTAGGAAAGGCCTTGAGGAAGACTTGACATTTGTGATGGTCATGAAAGGTTGGGATATGGAAGTGGAGTACATTTTAGGTAGAAATTATGCTACCAACAAAAGCTCTGAGAAAAATGTAAAAACTATTTTTGTTTTTACTAAGCCATCTGTTCTCAAAGTCATTTTGCTTAGTTTTATTTAAGGCTAATATTTGATTTGTATATTTAATGCTACCAAATATGAAAACATTTTCAATAATATCTATGATACCATAATAATTGATTTTGCTATTTTGGGAAAAATTCCCCCCAAAAGTATAAATAATTGAAGGATTTTGTAATTTTAAACTCCACATAAAATTGTATTTTAAATGCTGTTTTAGGAGCACCTGGGTGGCTCAGTCGTTGAGCATCTGCCTTCAGCTCAGGTCATGATCCCAGGGCCCTGGGATCCAGCCCCACATCGGGCTCCCTGCTCAGTGGGAAGCCTGCTTCTCCCTCTCCCACTCCCACTGCTTGTGTTCCCTCTCTCGCTGTGTCTCTCTGTCCAATAAATAAAATCTTTAAAAAAAAATAAATGCTGTTTTAAGTAAATTATATTTATTACAGTTTATTTTATTTTTTTTCTTTACTTTTTTTTTGAACTATGGAAACAAAAACATCCTAATCCCATTTAATCATGATAAATTATTATTTACTAATAAATGAAACTATTGGTAGCCAATGATTCATTGCAACCTTCATAAACCTGATTATTATATATATTCTAAAAATAAATACAATAATGAGCTCCTTGCCTCTGCATATATATAAGGGCATCATAATTATAGGATTGTGCAGTCTTAAGGTCAAAGCAGTAGGTCAGAGCTCTGATCCTAACCAGCCCAGGATGAAGCTGCTGATTAAAAAATGAAACTAAATAACCACACACACACACACACACACAAATCCTATCCCAGTGCAAGGGAATGCATTTTAACCAACTGTTTATTAGATTCAAATATTTATGCTCAGCATGGGCAAGTTAATTGAAAGATGCTAATGAAAGCCAGCTATTCTTGCAAAAAAATGAGAACTCTACAAATTTAAGACCAAGGATGATTAATTTGGTTATTTATTTAGAGTGTAAGAACACTATAGATAGTTGGTGTTAGAGGGAAAGATTTATTTATATTCTCTGAAACAGTGTCTAAGTAGATAATTTTGGAATTTCCCTAATTGTACATTGTCATATTTCTGAAAGTATGCTTGATTCTGCAGTAATAATAACTATGGATACTTTGTGCTAAGGTATTAAGACCAAAAAATCTGTTATGTGTCTCAGTTTTCCCAAGCAAATTAAATAGTCTTGAGTTATTTTAGTAGGACTTAAATGCTAAGATGAATTATGTAAGAAAAACAAACTGATGCATAAAGGCCTCTACTGTATGTATTTTTAATGTTCTGAATAGCTCAAAACAGAGATGACATATTAAACATTTTAACATAAATTCCCTGTGCAGAGTAGTTACAAAATGATATGTGAAATTATTTTTAATAAATAAAACTCTCTCTCTAAAAGGGCACTTGCTGGAAATTTTACTATGTTAGCTAATGGGAATCTAAAACAAATGAGACAATAGCTACGCATTTGATTTTGCCATTTTTAATTAGTATGTATTTTAAATACTTAATTCATAGAATGTATATAGGTGTCTATATACGTACATATAGATATATATGACACATATGTATTTATATACAGAACATATATAGATATATATACACATATATATGCATATGTTGGTTTTACTGTCCCTTCATAGCTTTTTAGGAAGCTGATCTACTTATGGCTAAAACACACTAGTGTCTTGGGATCTGCAAGTATTCATGACTCTCAATAGTATCCCGGGGTCAAAAACTAACTTATTCTACTTTTTACAAGCTTCTGAAGATTATCAGCATTATCTTGTGTCTGTCACATATTGAATCCTATTCAGCAAACACTGCGTACCTGACAGCAAGTGTCTGTCCCATACATACATAACATTCTCAAACCTCCCTGACTCCCAAGCTTAACTACCACCACACACACAATATTTTTTAACAAGACCAAAGAATCATAGCTTGTTTGTTTGTTGTTGTTGTTTTTCAAAATTTCTTTGCAAACAAAAACAAATGGCCCATGTTCTGGAGTGAAGCTGGCAAACCTCTCAACAAGTTAGCCAATGACAGAAGCAGTCTTCTGCCCCATGATAGAAGCAGGGGCTTTTCTGTCCACCCCCGGCCGATAGGTATGGGTGAGGCCAGGCAGAGCTTGTCAAGAGTGGGAACTGAACTATCTATGCATGCACACACCCATGGACACATATCTTCCTCTCTTTCTGTCTTTTAGGTGGGCATGTGGCTTTAGTAATTTGATCCATGAATTGAAACTGATCTTGGTATAAATGAAGAACTTAATTCATGAATTAAACTTTGGCACCTAAAGAGTTTAGCCAAACATTTCTAAGTTTTTCCTAGTCAACTGGAATCATTACTTTTCTGGGTTTTTTGTTTGGTTTTTTTTGGCATTTTCATCATTACCGCCTCCTTGGTGAAAAGTCCATATTCTTAAGTCTGGGCTTCTTTTCTTTCCTTCTCTCTTTCTTTCTTTCTTTCTTTCTTTTTTATATAGACTATTTTTTTAGAGCAGTTTTAGGTTCACAGCAAAATTGAGCAGAAGATACAGAGATTTTCCATATGCCCCCTGCCCCCACACATGCACAGCCTCCCCCATTATAAATATCCCCCACCAGAGTGGGATATGTGTACCAACTGATCAACTTACATTAATACATCATTATCATCCAAAGTCTACAGTTTATATTAAGGTTCATTCTTGGTATTGTATATAATGTATAATGACATTTTAACCCTCATAACTGTACAAGTTATTCTCCATTACAGAGGGAAATCTTTATAAATACATATTTTAGGAACTAATTCTTAAAGTCAAGTTAATCATAATCAAGTTCCTTCAACTCCTGATAGATTCACAAAAATTCACATGGGTGTTGCCAATGATCTGCTTTCCAATGCCTCAACTTTTTTGACAGTTAACTGGCAAGCTTAGTGTTTGTTTGGAATTTTGTTTTGGTCTTGGTTAATTTTGTTTATATTTGCTTTTAAGCAATGGAATAAAAATACCTAAATTGAAATAATATTTTAAGACACTGTCTTTTTTCCATTGGACATTCTTTCCTGCTTTGTTGAAGATTAGTTGACCATAGAATTGAGGGTCCATTTCTGGGCTGTTCCATTGATTTATGTGTCTGTTTTTGTGCCAGTACCATACTGTCTTGATGATTACAGCTTTGTAATAGATCTGGAAGTCCGGAATTGTGATGCCGCCAGCTTTGCTTTTCTTTTTCAACATTCCTCTGGCTATTCGGGGTCTTTTCTGGTTCCATACAAATTTTAGGATTATTTGTTCCATTTCTTTGAAAAAAGTGGATGGTATTTTGATAGGGATTGCATTAAATGTGTAGATTGCTCTAGGTAGCATTGACATCTTCACAATATTTGTTCTTCAATCCATGAGCATGGAATGTTTTCCATTTCTTTGTGTCTTCCTCAATTTCTTTCATGAGTATTTTATACTTTTCTGGTACAGATTCTTTGTCTCTTTGGTTAGATTTATTCCTAGGTATCTTATGGTTTTGGGTGCAATTGTAAATGGGATCGACTCCTTAATTTCTCTTTCTTCTGTCTTGTTGTTGGCGTATAGGAATGCCACTGATTTCTGTGCATTGATTTTATATCCTGCCACTTTACTGAATTCCTGTATGAGTTCTAGCAGTTTTGGGGTGGAGTCTTTTGGGTTTTCCACATAAAGTATCGTATCATCTGCAAACAGTGAGAGTTTGACTTCCTCCTTGCTGATTTGGATGCCTTTTATTTCTTTTTGTTGTCTGATTGCTGTGGCTAGGACTTCTAATACTATGTTGAATAGCAGTGGTGATAGTGGGCATCCCTGCCGTGTTCCTGACCTTAGTGGGAAAGCTCTCAGTTTTTCCCCCATTGAGAATGATATTCACTGTGGGTTTTTCATAGATGGCTTTTATGATATTGAGGTAGGTACCCTCTATCTCTATACTCTGAAGAGTTTTGATCAAGAAAGGATGCTGTACTTTGTCAAATGCTTTTTCTGCATCTATTGAGAGGATCATATGGTTCCTGTACCTTCTTTTATTAATGTATTGTATCACATTGATTGATTTGCAGATGTTGAACCAACCTTGCAGCCCAGGGATAAATCCCACTTGGTCGTGGTGAATAATCCTTTTAATGTACTGTTGGATCCTATTGGCTAGTATTTTGGTGAGAATTTTTGCATCCATGTTCATCAAGGATATGGGTCTGTAATTATTTTTGATGGGGTCTTTGGTTTTGGGATCAAGGTAATGGTGGCCTCATAAAACGAGTTTGGAAGTTTTCCTTCCATTTCTATTTTTTGGAACAGTTTCAGAAGAATAGGTATTAATTCTTCTTTAAATGTTTGGTAGAATTCCCCTGGGAAGCCATCTGGCCCTGGGCTCACTGATATGAGGAATTCTTAATCTCAGGAAACAAACTGAGGGTTGCTGGAGTGGTGGGGGTGGGAGGAATGGGGTGGCTGGGTGATAGACATTGGGGAGGGAATGTGCTATCGTGAGTGCTGTGAATTATGTAAGACTGTTGAATCACAGACCTGTACCTCTGAAATAAATAATACATTATATGTTAAAAAAAAAAAAGAAGATAGTAGGAAGGGGAAAATGAAGGGGGGGAATCGAAAGGGGAGATGAACCATGAGAGACTATGGACTCTGAGAAACAAACTGAGGGTTCTAGAGAGGAGGGGGTGGGGGGATGAGTTAGCCTAGTGATGGGTATTCAAGAGGGTTCATACTGAATGGAGCACTGGGTGTTATATGCAAACAATGAATCATGGAACACTAATCAAAAACTAATGATGTAATGTATGATGAATAACATAATAAAATTAAAAAAATGTAAAATTTAAAAAAAAGAAATAGTATTTTACTAAATTATTTGTTTAATTGAACTGACAAATTCAATTATGACCATGTTATCAAATACAATATAAAGTGCCCAGACTGAAAATTAAATTTTCTCAGAAATATGGAAATTCAGAGAATGTAACTATATTTATGCATTGTCTACATACAGCAAAATAGGCATATCATCAGTAATATACCCTCATCAGACAAGGAGGTAGTACCATAGGACATACTTGAGTAACACAAAACTATAGTGTGCTTTTGAAAGCTTTGAATACATGGAACTTGACAGAATAATATTTATGTTACTAAATAATGTGTAAGAAGGTGTGGCTCTTGAGTGGCACCATAATTGTTATTTAGGTTTCTGAGCTTGTTCAGACATCTACCATCTTTTACAAGGATCAGGAAAGAAGCTAGGCTGAGATTATGGCAGTCTGCTGCCTTGCCAAGCAGACTGTCAAGTGGGCTGATTTGGTCTTCAGGACTCCTCTTCCTTCTGCTCGACTCTCTCTAAGTGTATCCCCTAACATATATACCCTCCAAGTACACCCCAGATAACTTTCCCACTACTAACCAGCCTTCCATCCTTCAGCTAAACCTGTTCCAGAAAATGAAGGGATAGACTCACTTTCACGTATAAATAGCTGACAAAACTTCATTTGTTATCACTCCTGAGTTATTTAAATTTTAGTCAAACAACAAATAAAGAAAGAATGAAGTAGTTAATTTTCTAATGTCAGGATCTTGACAAATAAAGACAGTATTTTTGCAGGATGACAGGGAATGGGGTGGTGGTGGGGAGATCTTCACAGCAAAAGGGATAGGAGAAATTTAGTAATCTCAAATTACTTTCAGAATTGCTATATTCATATATACTTAGGCCAGGTGAAACATTTCCACATACAATGTGACTGCTAGTATTTGCTTGTATCAAGTAGCAGAATAGCAGTCCAATTTACAGCTTGATAACTTAAGCCAAAATGATTTACAAGATTCATTTTATCCAAAGTCACCCCCAAGTTACTATAATCTATAGAAAAATATTTGGTTGTCCATTGTGCATGGATATTGCTCTATCATCTTTCACTCTATCCTTGTTGCCTATTTCACTCCATCAGCCTTGACACAGATTATTCCTTGGCTCATACACAAAAGAAAAGAATTCCATCTTCTCATTCCATTATTAAAAGAATGAAAATAGTAATTTATAGTAATTTGTAGGAACATGATGTGAAAAAAGGGCAAAAAAATAGGAGGATGATTGCCATGAGAGTATTAAAGTGTCCTAATATGATGAGATTGTTTGCTAAACCCATCCAATACTCCATGAACTGCATAAAGAATAACTTCCAAAGTAACATTAACTAAAATTCCAGTTCCTGTCTCTCTGACAATGGACACAGAAGCAGTGTAAGATGAATCCACCAGGTTTGACCATAGCTGTGCAGTTAATGAGAGATGTTCTTATCCCAGAGCTGCTCAAGGTCCATGTTTTTAATCATGAGCACAACAGGTTACTGGAATTTTAAGGTGTATTGTTTTATATGGTTTTGTTTTTCTTTTTCTTTCTTTCTTTCTTTCTTTCTTTCTTTCTTTCTTTCTTTCTTTCTTTCTTTCTTTCTTCCTTTCTTTCTTTTTCTTTTTTTCTTTCTTTCCATATCTCTCTCTTTCTTTCTTCCTTTTTTCCTTCCTTCATTCCTTTCTTTCTTTCTTGAAAATATCTTCTATTTTCTTGTTTTCTATCACCTCAACCCAGTGGCTCTCCAGTGATTGTGTTTCTCAGGAGAGGCCACATAAACAGGGACAAGGGCTTCCTGAGATCCAAAGGATTTATGAATGACTGGGCCGGAAGTTTTAGTTCTGTTTTGTTTTTTTAAAGATTTATTTATTTATTTTGAGAGAGAGAGAACACAAGTAGGAAGGACGGGGGAGAGGGAGAGAGAATCTCAAGCAGACTCCCCACTGAGCATGTAGCCGATGCGGGGCTCTAACTCACAACCCTGAGATCATGACCAAGAGTCAAACAATCAACTGACTGTGTCATCCAGGCAGTTTTAAAATTAGCTATGTTTGGGAGACCCTAAAGAGTTCTCTCTAACCCAAGCCAGTTCATTTTCACAATGGAGGTTATCACTCGTTAAAGGTTAGGAATTCATATGAATCACACATGGGACAGATCTCCCTGTTAAGGTAAAGAAAGACATCTTTTTTCTAACTCAAGAGAGAGCTTCTAACTCACACCTTCGTGGATCAAATGAAGAAAAATTCTAAATCTTAATAAGCTAGAATAAAGTGCTTTATATAGACTAACAGAAAAAACGAGCAAACAACAAAATAAACAAAAACAAAAAACTTGACATGTGTAATACTTAGAAGGTAGCATAGGGTTGCAGAAAGAGCTACAGATGGGGAAAAGGGAGGGGGATTCTAATTGCTAATGACCCATGTGGCCTCAGACAAGTCACTTGACTCTCTGTGGTGTTGTTTCCCCAACCTGTAAAATAAGTGGGCCATGTTTGAGGATCATGGCTTTCTTATTGTTTTACTACCTTGTGGCACTAAGACTAGAATAGTTGAATTAAACATCCTATGTGGCTACATTTCTATTGCTATATAGAAAATTATCATGAATTTAGTAGCTTAAAACAACACACATTTATTATCTCATAGCTTTCATGGGTCAGGGGTTCTACAAGGCTCTGCAAGGCTACAATCAAGGTGTGGATCAGCATTTTGTTCTTATCTTGAAGCTTGGTTGGTGATCCACTTCCAATCTCACAAGGTTGTTAGCAGCATTAAGTTCCTGTGGTTGTAGGACTGAGGGCCCTGGCCTCTTACTAGCTCTTGCTATCAGCTCCTAGAAGTCACTCACAGTTCTTTGCCACATGACCCTCTCTATGGGCCCTCTGATAACGTAGCAGCTTGCTTTTTCAAAGCTAAAAGGGAGAAAGAAAGAGCCTGGTAGCAAGATGGAGTCTTATATAATATAACCACAGATGTAACATCCCATTACCTTTGGCATATTCTCTTGGTTAGAAGTTAGTCACAGGTCCCACCCATGCTCAAAGGGAGGGGATCACACAAGGGCATGAACACCAGGAGGCAGTGGGCTATGGCAACCACCTTAAAGTCTGTCTGCCATATTTCCATATTTTTTCCGACACTCAATCCTTCAGCAGACCCTATCAACTAACCTTTAAGATATACTCCAAGTTTACCACTTTTCGTCACCTCCATTTCCACCCCAAACTCCCTAATCTGCAATTATTTTCTCTCATTTACACTATTGCAGTAATCTCTTGTCTCTCTCTGTCTCCTCTTGCCCTATTAGCTTACCACCTTACTCACATGACCTGGCTCCTGACCTCTTCTGTGATCTCATTTTCTACTCCTCTTCCCCTTTTATCACTCCACTTCGGCTACCAAGCCCATTCTTACCTCAGGACCTTTGTAAATATTCTTTCTTCTGAAAGAAATGTTCTTTCCTCAGATCTTTACCTGTTGGTCCTGTCTCCTCATCCATTCCCTGCTCAAATGCCACTTCTTCAGAGATCTTCTCTAACGACCTTATGTAGCTAACCCCTGCCCTATTACAGGCATTCTTTGTCTTGTTACCCTGCTTTATTTTTTACACAACTTATGATAAACAAAATGTGTGTTTCATTCTAGTGTCCTCCACTAGAATGTAATGTTATGAGGACAAATCACTGTATATCCAACAGTGCCCAATGTCATAAATATAAAATGAAGAAAAAATGTAAAAACCAAACTTAAAATTTTTAAATTGAATAAAGTTTGCTATCTGATAATTTTAATATATTGTCCTTAATTCTTACAATTGACACAGATGAATGACAGCTTTATCAATAATTGCCACCTATTCATGCCCAGCTTTTTGGAGACCACTATCTTATTTGATCAACTCAATACCAATTGTTTCCACTGAGGGAGCCTCTATTCTGAGTCTAAATATGTGGTGAGTGCTTGGGGCACAGATATTTTGAGCGACGGATTTAAAAAGAACTCATATGTCTTCCATCAAGATATACAGAAGGCGATGATTCAGGAATTAGGAGGAAACACCTCTTCTTTATTAGAAACTCCTAAAATCAGCCATTTCCATCTTTGATATGCACTGGAGGTAGCATAATATGGTGAAAAGAACATTGGTCCAGAAGCTAGGAGACCTAAATTCTAGACCTAATTCTGTCACAAATACAGAAATTTAAAGCATCATTTATTGCTTTGGGCCTCATTTTCCTCATCTATAAAATGACAGAGTTCAGCTAGACAACTTCCAAAGTTCTCTCCATTAAAATTTTTGAAATCTATGGGTTCCACCCATCTATAAAATTCTTTAAAAGGGTAACTGTTGAGTTTTGTTATTCAGCAGAAGTCTGTTCAACTAATCACAGCACCTATAGAAAAAAAGGGAAATGACCAGCAACAGTAACAGCAAGGATGGTTCATCCTATTCCTCTGAAATTATGCTCACTGCCTTCCCATTAACAGTCCTGACTATTAAAATGCTGACGTTTGTCTTTCAGACTAATCACATATGCTATCACCCACATAATAAACACCTGGGCCAAAGGAAGAGTAGTTGTTTCAGTTGTCCATATCATATTCTAAAAGCTCTTTATACTACAGCTACCTGATTTGGAATTCTGGCGATATAGAGGAAAACTTTCTTTTATACATTCCACAGAAATAATTGGCTAAGACAGAAAACAGATTTACCAATCCAAGTCAATGTACTTGGATAAAGTAGACAGGGCTGTTTAGAAGGCTTCAAGACTCTGTTAATTTTCTAGTAGTGACATGTCATTTGTATATGTAACACTTCAAAGTAATTCCATATGCCATGTTATTTTTGCCCTTTTTATAAAACGGTACTATTTGAGGTCATTTGTAGTCCATATTAAAACATTGCATGGTATTTTAATTAAAGTAATAAGAATAGAAAGCTAATTAAAATTATTTAATAGTAGGGTGTTATGCACAAACAAGGAATCATGGAACACTACATCAAAAACTAATGATGTAATGTATGGTGATTAACATAACAATAACAATAAAAATAAAAAATAAAATAAAATTATTTAATAGTAAATTAATCATTCTTGATTTTTATGGATTCCCTGGTATCCATGTGAATTAAAGAAATGCTCTCCTAAAAAAATTATCCTTCAATTTGCTATGCTTAAGTCACTTGAAGTTAGAACAATCATAAAAACAACCACGGGTAGTTACTCAAACATAAAACTATTAAATCTGGCCTTCTACTTGAAGATAGTACTGTATTTTGACATAAATAATAAATGCTATAAAAACACACAGGAGGGAGAGAGGTTGGGAAGATGGCAGAGTAGGAAGACCCTAAACTCACCTCGTCCCCGGATGCAACCAGGTAACACTCACACTGGTGTAAATAACCCAGAAAACAACCCAAAGACTGACAGAACAAACTCCACAACTAAAAGTGGAGAAGAGGCCACATGTAAAAGTGTAAGAGAGGCAGAGACATGGTGGGGAGCCCTGGGCCATCTGTGATTGGGAGGGGGTGAGGGGCATCAAGAAGACTGAGAAACAGATTATAACACCAGGGAGACTTCAGGGAAGACAAATCCCAAAAACATTTGGATTTGAAATTGAGAGAGGCCAAATTTCAGTTCTCACAACCAACAGGACTTAAAGCCTGAAAGTAAATTTATTTATTTATTTATTTATTTATTTATTTATTTATTTATTTATTGAGAAAGAGCATGATGCGCAAGCGGAGGTGGGTGGTAGAGGGAGAGGAAGAGAGAGAATCTCAAGCAGGCTTCATGCTTAGCATAGAGCCCAACCCAGGACTCGATCTCATGACCCTGAGTACATGAGCTGAGCTGAAACCAAGAGTCAGATGTTCAACCAACTGAGCCACCCAGATGCCCCAAAGCCTGGAATTTTAAAAATCAGTGGACTCAGTTCTGGGGGAGCTCAGAAGGTGTTAAGAAACTGAATCCCTGCCCTTAAAGAGACTACAAAAAGCACCTGGAGATCCAGCCTAGAAGCAGCAGTTTAAAAAGTCTCTGGGGCATATGGGAGAGAGAGTTATTTACTCATCTCAGAGCCTGTCCTAGAGAGGAAGGGATCCTAGGGAGACCCTTCCAGGAGCAAAGGAGCTGGCAGGCACCATTTCTATCCCCAACCCCTCAGCATAAACACATAGCTACCTGTAGGAACCAGTACAGCACCAATACTCACTAGCTAACTTGCTAACACCAAGCTCCACACCCCCATGTTTGGCAGATCTGCACTTTCCAGTCATGCTTGCCTCAGTCCCAGTGCCACAAGTCCCTTCCCCCAAAACACCAGCGTAGACCTCACCAACACTGCGTCTCCCTACCTGCGCATTTTGCAGGGCCCTGGTCTCCACAGCAGCTGTGTGTTCTTTGTGGAAGAGAATCAGCTTACACAGCTTGTCAGCACTGTGCCCCCATGTGCACTTGTGGAGCAGCCCTGGCTGGGCCTAGTCTCTGTGGCAGCTGTGCATCCCCTGTGGTAGAGGACCAGCACCACCTTGTTAAAAGTGAGCACCCTACCCACTACTTTCATGAGAAGGAGACATGGCTGACTTTCCTAACACAGAGAAACAGACTCAGAGGAAACAGAGGAATATGTACCAAATGAAAGAACAGGACAAAACCACAGCAAGAGACCTAAGCAAAACAAATATAAGTAAAATGCCTGATAGAGAATTTAAAGTAATGATCATAAAGAACTCACTGGGCCTGAGAAAAGAGTGGAGGACATCAGTGAGACCCTTAACAAAGAGATAAAAAAAGAACCAATCAGAGATGAAGAACACAATCATGAAAGTAAAAATACACAACGGAATAAATAGAAGGCTAGAGGATGCAGAAGAACAAATTAATGACCTTCAAGACACAGTAATGTAATCAAGGAGAAAAAAATGAGAGAAAAATATGCAAAATGAGAATAGACTTAGGGAACTCAGTGACTCTATCAAGTGTAATACCATTTGCGTTACAGGGATCCCAGAACATGAACAGAATAAAAAAGGGACAGCTATTATTTCTTCAAACTTCCCTAATCTGGGGAAGGAAACAGATATCCAGATCTGGGAGGCACAGAGATCCCCCACCAAAATCAACCCAAGGAGGTCAAAACCAAGACACATAATAATTAAAATGGCAAAAGGCAGTGATAAAGAAAAAATTTTAAAAGCAGCAAGACAGAGGTGCCTGGGTAGCTCAGTCATTAAGTGTCTGCCTTCAGTTCAGGTCATGATCCCATGGTCTTGGGATCAAGCCCCACATCTGGCTCCCTGCTCAGCAGGAAGCCTGCTTCTCCCTCTCCCACTCCCCCTGTTTGTGTTCCTTCTCTCATTATGTCTCACTCTGTCAAATAAATAAATAATATCTTTTTAAAAAAAAAGGAAAAAAAGGAGCAAGACAAAAGAATACTGTTACATACAAAGAAAACCCCATAAGGCTATCAGCAGATTTTTTAGCACGAACTTTGCAGCCCAGAAAGGAGTGGCATGATATATTCAAAGTGCTAAAAGGAAAAAATCTGCAGTCAAGAATATTCTATCTAGCAAGGCTATCATTCAGAACAGAAGGAGAGGTGAAGAATTTCTCAAACAAACAAAAACTAAAGGAGTTCATGACCACTAAACTAGCCCTACAGGAAATGTTAAAGGGAACTCTTTGAGTAGAAAGTAAAGACCATAAGTAAAAGTATGAAAAGTAAGAAACGCAAAGAGTAAAAATAAGTATATCAGTAAAAATCATTCCAGGGACTCACAAAATAAAAAAATGTAAAATATGACACCACACACTTAAAACATGGTTGGGGATGGGTGGTAGTAAAGAATGGGTCTAAGCTTAAGCAACCATCAACTTAATATAGGTTGCTATAACAGATGATGTTATATACAAACTAAATGATAACCACATATCAAATACCAGTAAGAGATATGGAAAGAATAAAGAGAAAGAAATCCAAGTATATTACTAAAGAAAGCAAGCAAACCATGAAAGAGAGCAAGAGAAGAAAGGATCAAAGAAAAACTACAAAAACAACCACAAAAAAGTAATAAAATAACTTTAAAAACATATATATCAATAATTACTTTGAATGTAAATAAATTAAATGCTCCAACCAAAAGACACTGGGTGATAGAGTGGATAAAAAACCAAGATCCACCTATATGTTGCCTACAAGAGATTCATTTCAGACTTAAAGACACCTGCAGATTGAAAGTGAGGGGATGGAGAAACATTTATCATGGAAATGGATGCCAAGAAACCCAGAGTAGCAATACATATATTAGACAAAATAGACTTTAAAACAAAGACTGTAAAAAGAGACAAAGAAGGACACTATCATAAAGGGGATAATTCAACAAGAAGATATAACAATTACAAATATTTATGCACCCAACATGGGAGCTCCCAAATACACAAAGTGGTTAATAACAAACATAAAGGAACTAACCAATAGTTATACAAAAATAGTAGGGGACTTTAACACCCCACTTACATCAATAGACAGATTATCCAAACAGAAAACCAACAAGCAAAGAGTGGTTTTGAATGACACATTGGACCAGAGAGATTTAACAGATATATTCAGAACATTCCATTCTAAATCAGCAGAATACACATTTTTTAAGTGCACATGGAACATTCTCCAGAGTCGATCACATATTAGGTCACAAAACAAGTCTCAACAAATTCAAAAAGATCAAAGTCATGCCAGGCATCTTTTCTGATCATGATGCTATGAACCTACATAACAACCACACAAAAAAACATGGAAAGAGAAAAAATACATGGAGGATAAATATCATGCTATCACACAACAAATGGGTCAACCAAGAAATCAAAGAAGAAATTTAAAAATGCATGGAGACAAATGAAAATGAATATGCAACAGTCCAAAAATCTTTGGAATGCAGCAAAAGCTGTTCTAAGAGGGAAGTTTATAGCAATACCGACCTACCTCAAGAAGCAAAAGAAAAAAACAAAAAAAAACTCAAATAAATAACCTAACCTAATACCTAAAGGAGCTGGAAAACAGAACAAGCAAAACCCAAAGCAGCAGAAGGAAAGAAATAATAAAGATTGGAGCAGAAATAAATAATATAGAAACTAAAAAAAAAAAAAAAAAAAAAAGAACAGATCGATGAAACCAGAAGCTGGTTCTTTGCAAAAAATCAACAAAATTGATAAACCTCTAGCCAGACTCATGAAACAAAAAAAAGAGAGAGGACTCATGAAACAAAAAAGAGAGAGGACTCAAATAAACAAAATCAGAAATGAAAGAGCAGATATAACAATTGACACCACAGAAATACAAAGGATTGTCAGAGCATAATTATATGCCAACAAATTAGACAACCTAGAAGAAATGGATAAATTCCTACAAACAAACTGCCCAAACCAAAGCAGGAAGAAATAGAAAACTTCAGCAGATCAATTACTAGCAATGAAATAGAATCAGTAATCAAAAATTACCAACAAACAAAAAGTCCAGGACCAGATAGCTTCACAGGTGAATTCCACCAAACATTTAAAGAAGAGATAATACCTATTCTTCTCAAACTTTTCCCAAAAATAGAAGAGGAAGGAAAACCTCCAAATTCATTCTATGAGGCCAATATTACCCTAATAACAAAACCAGACAAGGATAACACAAAAAAAGAGAACTACAGGCCAATATTTCTGATGAACATAGATGCAAAAATCCTCAACAAAATACTAGCAAACTAAATCCAACAATACATTAAAAAAATTATTCACCACAATAAAGTGGGATTTATTCCTGGGATGCAAGTGTGGTTCAATATTCACAAATCAATCAATGTGATACATTACATCAATAAAAGAAAGGATAAAAACCATATGATCATTTCAATAGATGCATAAAAAGCATTTGAAAGGACAACATCCATTCATGATAAAAACCCTCAACAAAGTAGGTTTACAGGAAACATATATTAACATAATGAAGGCCATATATGAAAAACCCACCACTAACATCATACTCATGGTGAAAACTGAGAGCTTTTCCCCTAAAGTCAGGAACAAGACAAAGATGTCTACTCTCACCACTTTTATTTATTAAAATTTTTAAAAGATTTTATCTATTTATTTGTCAAGGAAAGAGACAGAGAGAGCACACAAGCAGGGGAAGTGGCAGGCAGAGGAAGAAGCAGGCTCCCCATTGTGCAAAGAGCCCGATGCAGCACTCCATCCCAGGACACTGGCATCATGACCTGAGCTGAAGGCAGACACTCAACTGACTGAGTCACCTCATCCCTCACTTTCACCACTTTTATTCAACATAATACTGGAAGTCTTAGCCACAGCAATCAGACAACAAAAAGGTGTAAAAGGCATCCAAATTGGTAAGGAAGAAGGAAAATTTCCCTATTTGTAGATAACATGATACTCTATATAGAAAACCCTAAAGATTACACCAAAAAAATTACTAGAACTGATGCATGAATTCCGTAAAGTCACAGGATACAAAATCATTGTACAAAATCCATTGTATTTCTATACACTAATAATGAAGCAGCAGAAAGAGAAAATAAGAAAATAATACCATTTACAGTTGCACCAAAAATAATAAAATACCTAGGAATAAACTTAACCAAGTAGGTGAAAGACCTATCGTCTGAAAACTATAAAACATTGATGAAAGAAATTGAAGATGACACAAAGAAATGGAAAAACATTCCATGCTCATGAATCAGAAGAACAAATATTGTTAAAATGTCTATACTACCCAAAGCAATCTACAGTTTTAATTCAATCACTATCAAAATACCAACAACATTTTTCACAGTGCTAAAACAAACAATCCTAAAATTTGTATGGATCCACAAAAGACCCCGATAGCCAAAGCAATATTGAAAAATAAAAGCAAAGCTGGAGGCATCACAATTCTGGACTTCAAGTTATATTACAAAGCTGTAGTGATAAAGACAGTATGTTACTGGCACAAAAACAGACACATTGATCAATGGAGCAGAAGAGAAAACCCAGAAATGGACCCACAACTTTATTAATTAATTAATCTTCTAGAAAAGAGGCAAGAATGTGCAATGGGAAAAAGGCAGTCTCTTCAACAAATGGTGTTGAGAAAACTCAACATCTACATGCAAAAGAATAAAACTGGACCACTTTTTTTCACCATACACAAAAATAAACTTAAAATGTATTAAGGACTACATGTGAGACTTGAAACCATAAAAATCCTAGAAGAGAGCACAGGCAGTAATTTCTCTGACATTGGACATGGCAACATCTTTATAGATACGTCTCCTGAGGCAAGGGAAGTAAAAAAATAAATAATTAAACCACTGGGACTGAATTAAAATGAAAAGCTTTGGCATAGCAAAGGATGCAATCAACAAAACTAAAAGACATCCTACTGAATGGGAGAAGATATTTACAAATGACATATCTGATAAAGGGTTAGTATCCAAAATGTATAAAGAACTTATACAACTCAACACTGAAAAACAAATAATCCAATTACAAAATGGGCAAAAGACATGAATAGACATTCTCCAAAGTAGACATCCAGAATTGTCTACAATAGCCAAATTATAGAAACAGTCTAAGTGCCTACCAACTGATGAACGATAAAGAAGATATACATAGATATAGATACAGATAAATGGGATATTACTCAGCCATAAAAAAGAATAAAATCAGGGCAACTGGGTGTCTCAGTTGGTTAAGCGTCTGACCCTTGATCTCAGCTCAGGTCCTGATCTTAGGGTCGTGAGTTCAAGCCCCATGTTGGGCTCCAAGCTGGGTGTTTAGCCTACTTAACAAAAAAAAAAAAAGAAAAAGAAAGAAATCTTGCCATCTGCAAAGACGTAGATGGAGCTAGAGGGTATTATGCTAAGTGAAATAAGTCAGAGAAAGACAAATACCATATGATTTCATTCATATTTAGAATTTAAGAAACAAAATAAATAAACATGGGGATGAGGGGCAGGGGGAAGGAAAGAAGAGTCAAACAAAGAAACACACTCTTATCTATAAAGAACAAACTGATGGTTACCAGGGAGGAGGTGGGTGGGGTAATGGGGGAAATAGGAAGGTTTTAATGGGGAGATGGAGATTAAAGAGTACACTTATCATGTGAGCAGTGAGTAATGTATAGAATTGGTGAATCACTGTATTGTATACCTCAATCTAATAAAACACTATATGATAACATGCTGGAGTTGAAATTAAAAACAGTAAAACAACTACAGAGGAAATAACAAAGAAAGACTGACAAAATCTGGCAGACAATGCAGAAACAATGTTTATTGGAAAAATAGAATAAACTTGCTTTATTTTTTTGTTTGTTTTGTTTTTGTTTCAAGTTTTTATTTAAATTCTACTTAGTTAACATATAGTGTAATATTGCCTTCATGAGTAGAATTTAATGATTCATCATTTACATACAACACCCAGTGCTCAACACAACAAGTACCCTCAAATACCCACCACGCATTTAGTCCATCCCCCTGCCCACTTCCCCTCCAGCAACCCTCAGTTTGTTCTCTCTAGTTACTAGTCTCTTACGTTTGCTGGCTTTTAAAGAGCCTGGAAAACAATTGTAAGATAATAAACAGAAAGGCAACAATTTTATTTCTCAATCTCCAAATATTTCACTATTGTTTCATTGGAGTTGCTAATTCATTCAAAATGACTGTCGTCTTCTTCTGCTTTTGCCCTTATTGTAAGGTTGAAAAATGTATACAGACCACCCTGGGAGGATTGATGTTGAAGACTGGAAGATCACATTCCCCCTGCAAGATGCTTCAATCTGGCATTCACATGCTAATGAGTAAACAGAACAAAGTAGGAACATATGAGGTCTCAAAGAAAAAAGCAAGAAAAATTACAAATAAAACAGTTTCCCAAGTAATTCAGACAAAAGAGAAGGAAAGAGAAGGGGATGGATGTTGAGGAAGGGAATAAACATGAACTGACCAGGTTGGAAAGACTTGTGGTGGTGAGAAGTGATGTGGGACAGAGACATGTTTTAATCAGTATTAGGTGAGTAAATACTCACTTCCATTTTCCTTCATTTTGCCTATGTATTCACAGATTGGTAACTGAAAATGTGAGACATGTTCTTTTCTGGAGCATCATTTAAAATCACAGTTCATTCATTACCTGGATTGGTTATAGAACACTCTAAAAGGCTAAGATTGCATATCCTCATCAAATTAAAATGTCCCAACTCCCTCTAAAGGGCATCAAGCACTGTTTTTATGGGAACCATGCTGAAGCTTGGGGTGGGGTTGGGACCCCACTGTGAGGATGTGGTTAGTTTAAGACTCCAGGAATTCACTGTGATCATGTGCCCCAAGGTATCTGGATGTTAATATTACTTGGAAAGCTCTCAAACTTGCTACTTTAAACTCCCAATCATTTTCTGCCTTCCAAGTTGAAGACTTACAACTTATTTCTGGCCACAAGGAATCGCTCCCAAGAGTCTTTTACTTACATACTTACATGGTAATAGGAAGAAATGTCCTTCATCTTTCTCTAGGGTCTAGATTCCAAGGCATGGAGATGCCAAGGGGTGAGGGTGAACAGGTCCCTGCTCTGAGAAACCTGAGACCAAATCACTTAACCAACTTTGGGTTCATGCTTATGCCAGTGAACCGAAAGTTTTACTGTGTTTCTAGAGAAGAGCTGAGGGAAGCAACATCAGTGTTCCTTTCCAGAACCACAGCATGGGTGTGAACAGTGGTTCTGAGGTCAGCTGAGGCCGGTGGAGCAGTGACCTTCATAACGGCCACTGCTGGTGAAGCAGGACAGTGAGGCTCTTGTCTCAGGGAGTCAAAGACTGAATCTCGCAGACAGAGAGTGAGCAAAGCCATAGAGCTTTATTAAGCAAGGATACAGAAAAGGCTCTCAGGAGTGAGAGGGGTCCCGACAGGGTTGCCAGTGATGGCTTTTCATCTCTGCCCTTTTACTAGGACTTTACCAGGAAACTTGTCGGTGGTTAGGTCAGTGGCCTGGAACTAGACATGATGCATATACATTATATGAGAGTCTTTGTTTCTTGTGACATCTGTGATCTATAGATATGTTTTGCTAGGTCTGGTTAATCTTTATAGTTAATTTCTCCTTTGAGGACTGGTCATTTTTTGTGGTTATTTTCTATTTTCTGTGGTTACCCTCAGAGCCTAGTTGGGGGCCCTATTCATTCCCTAACTAGAGTCCCATCCTTTCCCTGTTCACCGGAGACGCAGCAACACAACTGTGGTACCAAAAGGCTTAAGCGGGAGAAGCTGAATTCCTGCTCTGGGGCACACCTGCATGTGTGTATTTGACAGATTCTCTCAGTGGTGCCTGCAGAGAGGGGCCTGGTAAAGATTGGACTTGGGGCAGTCAAGGAGGTTAGAAGCTTGTGCCATAGTAATTTGCATATGAAGGAAGAACTGTGACTTTGATTTATTCATAGGCTGATGAGACTTGGGACATATAGTCCAATATCTATATAAGCTCCTTGAGGGCAGAGGTCTCTGTGCTTTAGGTTCTCTATCTACAAATATGGGTAAAAGTTGGGTTTGAGGATTGAATTTATGTATAATTTATATAAATATAAGTTTTTATATTTACATCATATTTTATATCTACATCATACATAAATGTATATATTTATATATTATTGTTTTTATTATATACTTATTATGTATTATATATTATATATTTATAAATTATTGAGTATCTGGTCATAGTAAGACCCAAGAAATAAGAAGTAGGGCATAATTTTGTACCCCCCAGGGATAGCAGGAAAAAAGGGAAGGAGAAATAAGAAAGTGAGGAAGAAAGGGGAGGGACAGAGGGACTGAAGAAGAAAGAACTAAGGAATGAACAAGGGCAAATGTTCCCCTGATGTGCCTAGAGAATAGTGGATAATCCCTAAATATGCAGGGAAATGTTCTTAGAAAAATAGTATAGAAAGCACACATTTAAATAAAACAATTCCACACTGCACAGATAAATGCACCCCCTGTATTGGCTGTTGACAATTCATGTAATATTTTAGCTGGATTCTTATATCCACAAATATGACAGAAGCTATGCAACAGGAGTAGCCCCAGAATACCCCAGGTCAAAGTGACCACCCTGGGCCTCCACACTAGCAGGCTTGTGTTTCTAGCATCCGGAACGGCCCTGGGAGGCAGCTAGTGGGAGGGAAGATGGCGGCTCTGCAAGTGCTCTCAGAACAAAGGCTCCTGTGAACTGTGTAAGACTGATGAATCACAGACCTGTACCCCTGAAACAAATAATACATTATATGTTAATAAAAAAAAAGGCTCATATAAATAGCAAGGCAAAAAACAGATGATCTCTTTTCCTGTCCACTGACATTCTGCAGATTGCTCTTTGGAAAGGTGATACCCTGATTCTACCTATACAGCAATACTGAGAAAGACTATTGTGGCATAGGATCTGCCCTGGCCCTATTTTCCTCCTCAATCTCATGTCATACATTCAATTAAAATGCTGGCTTCCAATATCTCTCTCCTCACTATACTACCCTGGCCCTACTCCTCCCCCCAAAAACCCAGATTATATAAATCCCATTAAACTAGAATCACATGTATTTCCCTTTTGTCATAATATATATAAAACCATGCCACATACGAGCAAGTACCGAACCAATCCAGTTCTCTACACTTTTAGTTAAAAGTGGATATGGATTGAGGGCTCCCAGTGGAAAGTCCTCTTTGTGTTCATGATGAGTGGCAGATTCATTTGTATGCCGTTGTCATTCTGGAAGACACTTAGTGCTCATCCAAGTAGAGCCAAAATAGGAAAAAGAGAAAAATATTAGAGAAAGACTGGCATTGTAAAGTTGCCCCTGCATAGGACTGTGCTTGTCACAGAGCACACACTCATCCAGTGTGGGCTGAACTGTCCAGTGGACCCTGGGCGTAGTCTTGACTCTGCTCTTCACTAACTGATTCAACACAGACAAAAACCACAACCTCAGTAGCACACGTGTGCTCTCTCTCTCTCTCAAACAAACAAACAAAACTTATGTGTGAACCCCAAGAGGATAAACAGATGCAAGAGTAACTGTGTATGTGGAGGGATGCTGCAGTGGAAGGGAGCAGAGCCTCATCCACTGGTCCCGTCCTCCATCTCCTTGATGGTCACTGAACCATCACAGAGTTTGAGGATAATTGTCATCTCTCAGCTATTCCTCCAAGAAGTCTCTAATATTTTACGTGTATATGCACCCACTTTGGTGATGCAGTTATCATGTTGTACAGCCAACTATAGAGCAATCCAAACTATGTTCTACTTGGCCCTGGGGTTCTATAGGGTGCCTCGGGACGACTCTCTGGGGCAAGCAAACTCAAAAAGGAAGCCGGCCATGGCAGTTCTGTAAATTTCCCATCCCATCCCCCACCATTTCACCCAATATATCTGTGCTTTTACCTATTTTATCTATTTCAGGGCCACATAAAATTTCTTTTGAGAAAAGTGTTCTATTGCTTTAAAATTCAAAATCCACTCTTTTGGCACAGTGGTTCTTAAGCATCTTCTCACCTTAAAGCACAGGAAAGATGGCATTGACATGCATCTCACAGGCCCATGGGAATGCCAAGAGTTGTGGGCAGCATCTCTACCCCTTTTCCTCCCACTCAAGAACAGGGAGGCTTGTGAGAGGTAACAGCAGTGTTAGCGTAGGGATTGTCTTGAATATATGTATTTGTTCCTCTTCTGTGGCTAACATGATTGCTGTCCCTACCATGGTGAGCAAGAAACAAATAGGATACATTAGTAATAACTTAAATAGATACCTCTTTCTTTACATAATAATTCTATCCAGAAGCAGCAACTTTACCAAGCATAAAAAATGAAGTTTTAGGGGCGCCTGGGTGGCTCAGTTGGTTAAGCATCCAACTCTTGATTTCAGCTCAGTGTCCTGAGATCAAGCCCAGCAGTGGGCTCTGTGCTCAGCAGGCAATCTGCTTGAGATTTTCCCTCTCCCTCTGCCCCTTCCCCAGCTCTCTAAATACATACGTACATACATACATAAAATCTTTAAAAAAGAGTTAAAAATGACAAAATTTGTAAAAAAATGATTTTGTAGTTAAAAAGAACTAAAATACATCACCACATAACTAAGGAATATTTGCTTTCTAGCTACTTCATGATCTATAATTCATCTTCAAGGCTACATTGGCAGGTCAGCAGACCTAAGGGGTCTGATCTAAAGTGGGTTTTTTTTTTCAATTCTCTCTAAATGACAGAGTTTAAAAGAGTTGAGAATCACTAACATTCAGAGGAAGGTGATGGGACAATGTGCAGGATTTAAAGAGATGACCTGATGTGTCTTTGTTTTTAAAGCTTGATATGTTTAAAGTGTGTCTGTGGGTATAAATACATATATAAAATATTAACTGATGTTTTAATCATTTCCTACAAACAGTAATAATTGAGATTTTTTTCAAATAAAATTGCTCATATAATCACAATCTCCATGATCAATAATCAAATGTATAAATGAGCAAAATCAACCATTACTAAATTTGAGGCAATGAAGCCTTTCCTTTTCCTCCCTAGGATAGATGGTGTACCTCAACACCTGAAACCCAGGGAGTGTGCCTGTTGACTATGAGAAGCTACACATCTTGGAGACAGAGGTGAATATCTGTATTTGGGGTACATCCCTGACCCACTTGGAGTGTAAGGCGAGACCTAGTGGGCTCCCTGAATTCTCCTTCATAACTTAAACATGGAAAGGTCCATCAGATGTGTCTATAACATAGCTTGGGTTATGACTGAGGTATTTTATTTCAAGTTACTTCTCATAATTTCAAACCTTTGTATAGTATCAATTCTGGGGAAAACATTATCCATATACCCTCCCCCCCAAAAAAAGAAAAGAGAACTTGACCTGACTTTTTTTTTTTAAGATTTTATTTATTTGAGAGATAGAATGAGATAGAGAGAGAGCATGAGAGGGGGGAGGGTCAGAGGGAGAAGCAGACTCCCTGCTGAGCAGGGAGCCTGATGCGGGGCTCAATCCCAGGACTCCAGGATCATGACCTGAGCCAAAGGCAGTCGCTTAACCAACTGAGCCACCCAGGAACCCTTATACTTTTTGCTGTGTTCACCACAAATATAGCTACCATCTGTCATCATTCATCACTATTCCAGCATCGTTGCCTACATTCCCTATGCTGTGACTTTCATTCCTGTGACTTACTCACTCCATAACTGGAAGTCTATATCTCCCACTCCTTTTCACCCATTTTGCCCATCTTCCCACCCCCTTTCCCCCTGGCAAGCATCAGTTTGTTCTCTATATTTATAATGACCTCACCTTTTTTTGAGGGAGGGGTATCATAATCTTGTGGAAACCTAATTTAAAATCAACTCATCACGAATGTATTAGAAATCAAATCATTTATTTTTAGATCAAATATGGTTCTCTGATGCTGAAATATATATACTTATTTTAACAACATACATACCACCCTTCCTTGCCCCCTCCAAAACAAATTTTTTTCCAGAAGACTAAGAAATTCAAAGAAATAAAAATATCTCCTAAAGTGGGAAATCAGTATGATTAATTTTGTTGCTATGTGCCAAACTTTCCATGTAAAGTTAGAGAAGTTAACTAGCTATATTTAAATTTTATTAATTTCATTATTAAATTTACATAAGTACATAAAGATAATTTAATGCATGTGATTTCTTAATACCAAAAAGGTGCTTTTAGAATAGAATAGAAACTGATTTAAAGGAACCATGGAGATCTTTTATATTTTTTAAAAATCCACTTTACTGAGGGGGCACCTGGATGACACAGTTGGTCAAGTGTCCAACTCTTGGTTTTGGCTCCAGTTGTGAACTCAGGGTCCTGAGTTGGTGCCTTGTGCTGGGCTCTGCGCCCAGCGTGGAGTCAGCTTGAGATTCTCCTTCTCCCTCTGCCCCTCACATTTGTGCTCTGTCTTACTCTCTCTCAAAAATAAATAAATAAACTATTTTTTTAAAATCACTTTTTTTTTAAAGATTGTATTTATTTATTTGAGAGAGAGTACACAGAGGGAGAGGGAGAAGTGGGCTCCCTGCTCATGTGGGGCTCGATCCCAGGACCCTGAGATCATGACCTGAGCTGAAGGCAGATGCTTAACCAAATGAGCCACCCAGGTGCCCCATAAAAAATGACTTTACTGAGATGATTGACATGCAAAAAGCCGTATATATTTAATGTATATAACTTCATTAGTTAGGCAGTAAGTGCACATCTGAGAAACCACTGTAACCAAACCCAAGTTCTTCTGCTTGATGCACAAAGACAATCACTGAGACATCTAGTATGCAGCAAGCAAAGGGTTTGAGAGGTGGCCAAACGAGGAGACAGGAGGGCAAGCCTCAAATCCGCCTCTCTGAGGGAGAAGAGTAAGGGATATTTAAGGACAAGTGAAAAAGGTCTGGGCAAAAAGTTGCACTTGTGCTTCTTAGTCTGCAGCTGCACTTAGTGGTCCCATGAACCCCTTGGTTACTAGTTTCACCATCACAACCACTTCTGCCATAAATATATCACCTTCAAAAGCTTCTTAGTGCCTTGTTTATTTATTTATTATGCTAAAACACTCAACATAAGATCTACCCTCTCAGCAAAATTTTAAGTATACAATATAGCATTGTTAACTATAGGTACTATGCTATACAGCAGATCTCTAGGTCTTATTGATCTTTTATAACTGGAACTTTGTACCTTTTGACCAATACTTCCCCATTTTCCCCACCTCCAAGCCCCTGACATGTACCACTCTATGCTCTACTTCTAGGAGTTTGACTATTTTAGATTTCTCATGTAAGTGGAGTCATTTTATATTCCCACACACATACCTACATCTTCTACAATACCCATCTCTTGAGCAGATCAAGTTCAAATTCACTAATTTGTACAGATTAATTAATTAATTAATTAAGTACAGAAATAATTAGTGACTAAAATCTGTCAGCTAATTGACATTAACAGAGAACAGATTTTTGTAACCGATATTAGTTTGGAGATGTTTCAGCTTCAAAGGTGTGAGGGAAAACACTGCAACAGTCTTTATACAGATCTAACTATCTTGTTTGAGCATCGTGAGTAGATTAATAGGGTCTGAGATCCAGGGACCTGGTGAAAAGAAAGCACAGGAAAATGTATGGAATCTGAAGACCAGCTAAGTCCATCAGGGACCCAAGGAGAAAGAGCCAACTGGCAAAGCCTTCTCGTGGAGTGCGGAAGGGAGCCCAGGGGCAGAGGTTTTAACAGGTAGCTTTCAAGTCCCTTAATTCTTATTAACCACCATAATCTACTATCTGTCTCTCTTAACATTGCCTTAGAATATGAAAGAAGGGGTTCTGTCTTCATTCGGGGGCTATAAAGAAGAGGAACAAGGATTGACATGGAATATGGTGACCAGATGGTTGGTGACAATCAAGAACTGAGAGGGGAGTTAAATAAAAAGTGACAAATGACAATAGGACAGGCAAGACTCTAGGGAACTCTCAGAATTACCCAGAAGGGAAATGAGTTTCTTGTGGGCAAGCATATGGGAGTTTGTGTAATTTTTATTTGGATATTAATGGAAAGAACAATCACAGAAGGCTGGAAAAGAAGGCACTCTAGTTATGCTGGGATTAGCATTCTACTCACAATTCTACTCACAATTATGAGACTCCTTTTCATTGAATCTGAAGTTACATTATGACTAGTGTAACTTTTTAAAAGCCTGATATATGGCAACGACTTGATCAAAGCATTCTACCTTCTTTCCCTAAAGCACTAAATATTAGGGAAACTAAATATCTGGAATTGGAATCCTTACTATATCTGTTTTGTACCTGTGTATATCCCCATGGAATGGGAAAGGAGCTCAGAAAGAGAAGAGAACTAACATTTTATTTAGGACCTACTAAGTCCCAAGGACTTATAAATATTGTCCTCATTTAATCCAGAGAAACCTTCTGAATGAGGCACAATAAATCGTGTTTTATAAATCAAGAAATTAGGGCTTGTTGAATCATTTGCCCAAGGTTACAGTGTTTCTCATGCTTGAGTAAAAAGAATAAATCCCTTTATAAGAATCACCAAGAATATGTCAAGCTCTGGGTTTAAAACATATTGATCTAAGATACAAGTTATGAAAGCATCTTTTAGTTATAAATCACCACTGCAAAAAGAAAACTCTTATTTATGTAAGGGTAAACAATAATTTTAAATCTCATCATTGAACTGAAAACACACACACACACACACACACACACACACACACACACACACACACACACACACACACACACACACACCGCTCAAAATATAGGGAACTGAGAATAATGTCTTCAGACCCCTAGGTGTCCACAGACTCTTGAGAAACATTACATTTTTACCATACTCATCATTTCAGGCATCAACAAAAGGGCTGAACAGTGCTCTATATCATCAAAAGTAGAATTTCAGATGGTTGAAACTCATTTTTAAGCTTACTGTCTGCAACCACAGATGAAAATCCATATTCCTGATCTCTAACTTGTATACAAACTTCCACAATATAAAGTTGTGCCTTTGCAAAGCTTTGTCAAAATAGGTCAGCCTCAGCAGATCAAAGTTAAGACACCCTTATACTGTTACACTTACAGGCCATTATTTTTGGCTCTGGTTTCCCCCAGGGTGTATCCTGCTCCCATGAGCATGTTCAACTGGTTTGAACAGTCTTGAGACATGCTGGCAAGTTGATCTCTCCCTCCCCCTCACAGTCCTACCTTGCTCTAGGCTTAGTTTAAAGAAACCGGTTACAACTGGCTCTCTATATATCTTACCCTTCAAGAGCAATTTCATATACAAATTCCAGGTTTCAACTCACATGATACAAGCTTAAATCTAAAAATAAATGGGTCCTTTCCAGCAGGAATTTCCTTCATCTCAGAAACTGCACCAACCACTTCAACAAAGATGTGATTTGGCAGTCTTCCAGGACTCCAATATGATCCCTGTTTGCACTGCTAGGGATAGATATCACAGGTAAAAGCAAAAGATCTCCAAGTACAGATGGAAAATACATTGTGTAAATCACACACCAGGTCACGATCAATGCATTCTTCTGAGACTTTATCTTGAATATCTTTTGTAGACATTCATTAATAATTGTTTTAAGATCTATAATACCTTCAGAGATTAAACCCCATTAAACATCACAAAATGAGAATTATTTCTGATTGGGAACCCAGCCCCTTTCCCAATCGGGATTTCGTTTGCTCCCCTTTTAGACAATATAATTAATTCAAGTGAACTATGGACAAACTAGGTGAATTAACCTAGGAAATTAACGTTTTTAATGAGCACTTACTGCTTCTCAGGGACTATACTGGATGCTTTACCTACTTATCTCACTGAATCCTCAGTAATCCCATGAGGTAGTTGTTACTATGTAATCCTAAAAGCTACATTTTCACCTAGACAACCAAATACCGCAGGGCAGTGGGACCTCTAGAATCTCTGTTAGAGGGCCTCAGGAGCCACAATATTGAGAAATTATGGACTTGTCTTAAACTACACACAGGAAGCACACTGTTCTTAGACTGGATATTTAGTTATGGCAGCTCGGCTAAAAGTGATGTGGAAGGACTCAATGACCCCCCTCCCTGAGTCCTCTAGACTGACTTCCTGGTAGTATTGCTGCCCTGTGACGACACTAGAGATCAGCACTATGGGAGAAAGGATTCACCATGGATCTTAGATAACTTCAAGAATGAGTATATGATAAAAATGCATGTGATAAAAAAAAGATGTAGGGGAAAGTCTAAATTGCATTTTTCCAACAGGAAAGAGCTAGTCATGACACGAGAGATGTGAGATTTTTCTAGCAAAGTGGTTCATAGCCCCGAAGAGTGTGTTTTCAATTGCTTTCTTTGCATTACTGAAGGACTGACCTTCTGATTTAGGAGGTCTTCTCCACCCAAAATGTCTAAACATACCAGTTCAAATACATGGTGTAAGCAAAAAACGAAATCCAGGCTGTACATATTTTTTCTCCCACTAGTAAGAGCTGAGCCAGCTGGTCTGCTGTGCCTGCTTTGGCAGGGAAACTAGAAGCAAGCAAGTATCTGCAAGAGAAGCAGCAGTGTCAAGGTTCATACATGTCTGTTTATGCTATCGTTGGCTTTCAAGTCACATTGATTCGCATGTTAATACTGGAAACTTCACTAAATGATTACTACCGAAAAAAAAATTGGGTTAAACACACTTCTTTGACCTCTTGCTAGGGAAAAGAATGAATATTAAATCAGTCCTATGTGCCATTTCATCTCTCGTAAACCCCGGCAGAGCAATTTACCAAAAAAAAAAAAAAAAGTATAGCTATATTTCTTTCTTCCCTCGTTTTTTTTTTCCTTCCTTCCTTCCTTTCTTTCTTCCTAAATTAACAGAGACCTAAACAATAAATTTGTCTTCCAAATAAATCTGTTTGTACTGTTTAGTTAAGATGAAACTAACAAAATGTTTTTTCCCTTAATACTAACCTCCAGTCAGGGACTGAGTTGTTTTCAGTTGGGGTGTGTTTGTTTTTAACTGGTGTGAGTCTGCAGTCCTTTAGGACTTAAACTGATATGAGACACGTCACGGGAGGTACTAGATAGTGGGAGTCCCAGGCTTGGGGAAGGTTGAAGCTTGCGAGGCCATATCTCCTCTTTGCTTTCTACCAGCCAGAGCTTCACTTCCTGTAATTCTTTTCTAATGTGCTTTTTTGCCCTTTTGCAAGTGTTGGCCAAAAATGTCAAGATTGCTGGCTATCTCAATCCCAAAATATCCATGACCTTGAACAGAACATACATGATTTCTTTTTAAAAGGGAAATGGCAAAATTGATGGCAAACTTCTTTATAAAATTTTTTCTTCCCAGGGAATAATTGCTATCTTGAAAGAACCCAGCAAAAATGTTCTGCTTTATTGGGGAATCCAAATTCTAATTTTAATAAGATTCAGTTAAATCAACCAGCTGACAAATATCAAGTTCACTGCTTCTAGGTTGAGTTACAAATTAGATTCCTAACCTCCCTTCCCTCTCCTCTGTCTCCTCACATATGAGCCAACTGTAAAATAAGAAACTTACAAATGCTTATCTCTTCAAGCAAACTCTCAAGGATAGTTGAACCTTCACCAGAAAAGACAGGCAAATCTGATGTGAGAAAGATGAGGTTGCTGCGCACTTAGAAATACATAAGGTATCACACCAGGAGCTGGTCCTGGAAAAGATTTTGAAGTGTGTGCATTTGTGCGCATTTCCCTATTGTTTCTGGTCTACACTTTCTAACCCACTTGAGAGCAGCCCCTCCCTGCTGCTTAGCTGCTGCACCAGTTTCCTCCACTCCAACCACTCAACCTTCTCAAAGCTACTCTTTTTTTTTTAATTTTTTTATTGTTATGTTAATCACCATATATTACATCATTAGTTTTTGGTGCAGTGTTCCATGATTCATTGTTTGTTCATAACACCCAGTGCTCCATGCAGAACATGCCCTCCTCAATACCCATCACCAGGCTAACCCATCCCCCTACCCCCCTCCCCTCTATAACCCTCAGTTGGTTTTTCAGAGTCCATCATCTCTCATGGTTCGTCTCCCCCTCTGACATACTCCCCTTTTCTTCCTCTCCTGTTATCTTCTTCTTTTTCTTTTTTCTTAAAATATGTTGCGTTATTTGTTTCAGAAGTACAGATCTGTGATTCAACAGTCTTGCACAATTCACAGCGCTCACCATAGCACATACCCTCCCCAATGTCTATCACCCAGCCACCCCATCCCTCCCACCCCCAAACACTCCAGTAACACTCCGTTTGTTTCCTGAGATTAAGAATTCCTCATATCAGTGAGGTCATGTGATACATGTCTTTCTCTGATTGACTTATTTCACTCAGCATAACACCCTCCAGTTCCATCCACGTCGTTGCAAATGGCAAGATCTCATTCCTTTTGATGGCTGCATAATATTCCATTGTGTATATATACCACAGCGACTGCAGAAAGTTTGCAGTCTATGCCACAGTTGGGTCAGGCCAAGTAAATTCGCTAATCTCATGAGTGTATGCTGAAGATGGGTAAACAAAAGACCTTTCCTTTGTTAAATGAACTTTAGGCCTCCTTGTAGGGGGTTGGGACATAGTGGCAGAACGGGCAGAGAATTCCCTCTAGTACTCTCAAGGCTGACTTCTATGATTAGTTTTATTCCAGGCCCAGCAATGGCAATGAGTGTATAAACACATCCCACACAATTTGCAGTTGAGAAAATTTTGTGTTTTGTGACACTTGTACTTTGCAAGTTCCATTTCCCTAGCAGAGTACAAACACCTACTAAATTGTCTTTCCTTGAAAATAATAATAGTAAATCATTTTGCCAAAATGTTTTTACAGCTGTCAACCTCACAACAACCTGTGAGGTGGATGGAGATGACCTTGTTTCCCAATTCTACAGATTGTGAAATCAATGCCCAGAGAAGTTGAGGATGATGTTAAGGGTCAAAGAGCCCAAGCAGTCTCAGAAGTCTTTCCTTTGCACCAGTGGTTTCAAATGGTGCATGGTTCAATGACATCAAAATCAGATTCTTGGATCCCACCTCTAAGAGGTCTGGCATAGGCCTGGGAATCTACATGTTTGTAAAGGGTTCACTAGTGATGCTGGTGCTCAGACAGGTTCACCCTAATCAGGTAATAATAACTAGGCAGGTAAGTAGAGGAAATGCTGACATAGCATGGTGTCTCCTGTGATCATCCCTTCAATCAGTGATATGTTCAATTGGATGGGGTCCTGAATAGAACCCAGACCTATAGGGTGTTAAATAGAGATATAAAGAAAGCAGAGAATCCAGATTTGGGGAAGGAGCAGAAAACCGAAGATTAATTCCAAATTTGTAGTCTAGAGTTTTGTCTATGACAACATGAATCCAGTACACCAAAGGGAGGAGTCCAGAGTTGCTGCTGACCCTGTGGATCACTTACACAGAGCTAGTGTAGAAAAGCTGGGAAAGCCATTCCTTCCAGAAACCCAGAGAGGCACCCTGGAGGACTGAAAGCTCTCCTTTGGTCCACCCTGTGGAGCCACTTAAAATCTGGAAAGCAGAGAACGTTCTTCTTCATGCCAATGTTTTGACAAACATAAAATTTCAAACCAGCTATTGGATTGTGTTAGATGTGAAATGCAAAGGTGACGCTAAGAATAAAAGGCACTCGGCAGCAAGGAATCACCTGCAAGGTGGCTTATCCCATCAATTTACAGGGTGTCTTTAGTTCCGTGGAGAAATCTGATTAAGAACAAGGGATGTGAGGGGTGCCTGGGTGGCCCAGTCGGTTGGGTGTCTGCCTTCGGCTCAGGCCATGATCCCAGGTTCCTGGGATTGAGCCCAGTGTCAGGCTCTCTGCTCAGTGGGGAGTCTGCTTCTCCTTCTCCCTCTGCCTGCTGTTCTCCCTGCCTGTGCTCTCTCTTTCTCTCTCTGTCAAATAAATAAATAAAAATCTAAAAAATAGAAAAGAAAAAAAAAAAAAAAAGAACAAGGGATGTGGCACCAGACAGCCAGGGTTCAAATCTTGGTACTATGACTTACTAGTGTGAAACTAGACCAAGTTACTTTACCTCTCTGACCCTCAGTTTCTCCATGTCATGAGGATTAAATGGGCTAATCTAGAGCAGTAGCAGGCACTTAGTAAATGCTATTTATTAGCTATTACAATTACTATCTTTAGTCCTTAAGGGCAATAAAATAACAATAGAATATTTGGTGTTTCCATTTTAATGAGATGCACATAATCACCAAATCTGTCAGTTAGTGTTCTCTGGTAACAAACACTAGAAATCTACTCTGGCTAACAAAAGCCAAAAAAGGAGTTGATTGGAAGAATAGAAAGAAAAGCTGAAGAACGAGGATTTTGAAGAACCATAATGACTGCATTATATCAGATGCTGTGTTACTCACTTAAGGTTCAAATTCCAGAGCATTAGTTGGCTTGGTTGGGGGTCATGTGCCCATCCCCTGCCCAGGAGATAATGAGACATTCTAATTGAAACTCCCACTAATACTCCAAGGGTAAGTGAGTAAAATCAAGGTACTGTTACAAGATGGAGAAATTCATGCTAGGCAGGAAAAGAGGACAGATGTCCACCATCTAACCATCTGGTTATATTCAAAATGGTCTTTTATACAACAGTTGGTTGGAATCTATTTACATTTTGCCTCAGATATCAAGATATGTGTGATAAAGTCCTCTGGGTAGCCCCAAAAGGACGCCAGTTTAACCCACAAGGTGCCAGAAACATTTTTATTCTCTAGCCCAAGCTCCTCAAGGATTCTTAAACTTGACCTTATCTAAGACCTTCCCTTTCAACCCAGTGTAAGTATTGAGGAAAGCAGGTTTAGGAGCATACAGACCACATAAAGTTCCCAGAGGCTGGCCATATTAATTCCATATTAATATAGTAAGCAAATAATGCCTCTCCCCCCAAAATAGGAGGGGGTGAGCAAGGCTGAATTCTGTGCCTTGCTGGAAAAAGCAACAGAAGCTTCCAAAAAATATATAAAGTTTTCAAAAAGTTAAAACTTGACTCATACAAATAAGAACTGAATATATATCAAAGGTTTTATTCAACTTAGTAATGAACAAAAAAAAACTAGGAAAACAGTAAAACTGGTGTACAGAGATTTTGAGGAACTGGGTATTTATAAACACTTTGAGGAAGAATGTTAGAATATGATTCCTAGGTTAGATATTAAACTGGTGAATGTCTTACAGGAAAATGAAACCATAACCACCATAACCTCTGGGCTACCTTTTATACCACAGAAACATTTGCATCTTGACTGGAAACAAATCCCTAAATTAACATGTAACTTCCCAAGTCTGAGCCATTAATCAATAGTAAGTACTTTGAGTCTCAAATACAGGTGCATTTCCCAAAGATGTTTCAGGAATCTCTGATGGTGGGTTAGGGCTTATGAAGCACTGCTCTGTATGAGGAGGAGGAGACATTTATTTCCAAGCTCTGGATAATTTTTCGTAACAAGGGGATGTCAACAGGGAGCAAGGACTCAGCGGAAGAAGCAAAAATGGCAAGGCGAGGCCTCTGTGAGGATCTCACAGGTTGAAGAGGTCTATGTCCAGTGGCAGGGGACAAAAGGGGAAGCCTTTCTTTATACAAGGAGTTCCTATATCAGGTTTCTTTAAAGAAGAACCATAATGAATATTTGTAATGGTGACAAGTCATAGTGCATGCCTCACGAATAAAGAAAACACCAAAAGGCCTGTGTGGATTACAGATTAGAATAATTGCATTTATTAAGATGTTTTGGTTGGTTAAATATCCTTGTTGTGTGTCCCATGCCACACAAAGTTTACTGTCTATTAAATTAATATTTAGGCTTCTGTTCCTTTCTGGAAATAGAAAACATTTTTATTTCTCAGCTCATTAGTTTTTGAAATTCCTAAAAATCAATTTTCTGTCTCTTAAGTCTTATAATTCAAGGACAAAGCAGCAGAATTCCAACAATATCTGTTTTAAAACTACCATTATAACTTCATTATCCTAAAACAAAAGTGTCTTCATTTTTAGGAAGTCACATTGGGAAGGACATAAAAATGGACTGGATTTTTATTTTCTAGGATTATTTTCTTCTCCCATTATTTGACAGGGAATGGATTAGATAACCTCTATAATCCCTTGATATTATCATAGTCCCAAGATTCTACAGTAACTAGATTTGCCAAATGCTCATATAACATATTTCAGTGACGGGTCATTAAAAGTTATACATTGTGGCAGATTTCAGCAATTCATCTTTTAAATGTCCTGTCACCAATGCATTTTAAAATATAAAATATGTGTGAGAACACTTACTACACCCTGCCCACTAAATTACGGGCAACTTTAAGAGCTGGGATCCTGCCATCTTGTCCAAATGTAAGGCTAAAAAGGTGCTTAGCACATAATAGCTGCTCAATAAACATTTCTTTGATTGAATTAGATGAGTATTGTTAAATATCAAGTGAGAGAGATTTTGATTGGAAAAATTGGTAAAATTATTGTGTTGGTCTCCCCAAAATTGAAAAACACTCTATGAGAATCTTTTCCCATTTGTGAATAGTTTGTTTTAGAATATGAAAAAGAAAAGAAAGAAAACAGAATCCTTTATTGTGAATTTCTGCATCACAGGTAAAGCAATGGCTCAAATGTCCCTGGCAGGATTAGAAGTCTATAGTATTCGTTAAGATGTTTCTTCCGCAACTTTCAGAGTATCTAAATTATTTTTTACTATGTTAACATCTCTTTTCTTCTGGTCATTATCTGCAACTATCGTAAAATGCTGAAGATTTTTGTTGTTCTGTTTTTGTTGTTTTTGTTGTCAAAAAGTATCAAATAATTAATTCCTAACCCTTTGGGTCACCGTTTTTGGAAAAAATTTTATGCTCCTCTTTTAAAGCTATCTTAAGTTCTGTTTCAATATGTTTTCAAAAGTGCCTTTTGGGGGGCCCTTTCAAAATTAAAAGCAGATGGTGAGAAAGTTCTTTGTCAGACACCAAACTATAAAATTGCCGGCGGTCTAACTGCAGTTAGGGAAAATAACATTTCATGTTAAAAGCTGACTTCCAGGAAAATTATTCCATTCTGTTTGGAAAAGGACTGTCAGAATTTGTGCTGATGGGCACATGTGGTAAAATTGTAATCTATCTCTTTTCTTGTTTTTACAAGGGGGGTGTAGAGCAGGAAACTGAAGAAAATGTGTTTTTGGATCTCTAGAAAAGTTCCTACTCCATTCATCCAATGAATGCTATTTCCATCTTCTAAGACACTGTTCCAAAACCTGGTGATACTTAGTGAACTAGATACACAAGTGCCCAGCCCTGAAGACTTTACAGCTTGTAGGTGAGACAGACCAAAAATATAATTATGGATTATGATAAGTAACATGAAGGAGATAAAAAAAAAAAGTTCATGATAGGTAGCAGTGGGGAAGAGTGGGGAACTAACAACAGCAGTGGGGAACTAACAACAAAAAACAGGCTTAAAAAAGAGAATTTACTGACCTGTTTGGGACCAAGTCTAAATTCCTTAGTCTAACAGCTCAGAGTCATTCCAGAACATTTCTTCAGCCCACCTCCCATCTCTGCTTTCCTCACTGAGGAAGTCATCCATAGGCTCCACACACCCCATCACCAAACCCCACAGACACACATAAACAAATGCACTCCCATTCACCACCATAACTACTATCCAACAATCTAGGGAAAGAGAGAGGTCTCTTCCAAAAGCTCTCAATAGATGGAAAGGAGCTTTTCTTTCTCAGAAAACCTAATGAATGTCTTCTTACATCTCCTTAGCTCTAACTGGGTTAGAGGCCTATTCCTGAACCAATACTATGGCCAGGGCAATGGAATATGCTTATTGTCTCAAGCCAATTCAGACCTCACCTGGGGTCCATCCCACCTAATCCACAAACTTAAAAGTGGGATAAGAATGAAATTCTAGAAGAAAACTGGATCCCTCTTTTGCCAAAAGAAGGGTGGATGGAGGTTGGGTGCAAAACAACGCAAGCCTCCGTAAGAGGGCGGCATTTAACCTGAAAGCTGAAGAAGCCAGCCATGTGATAAGTCAGTGAGGCAAGGTTCCATGCACTGGGAATTGCAAGTGAAAATGTCCAAGGCAGAAAAGAGCTTGGCATGTTCAAGGGACAGAGAAGTGTAGGTATTTCTAAAATAGATCATTACTAGGCTCTGATGATGTAATCAATAACTCTTCTCTAACTTCCTAAGATAACTGAGTGGAAACGTCATTTCCCCAGGAACCTGTCTACCTTTGGTCTGCTTTTCCATATTCAGATATTTTCCCTACTATAATGAATACCTTTACATGAGCTATTTCACTAATATAAGACCATAATATGGCATAAAATGTCACAAGCGGTATAATTAAATAATTCTATATAAATTTCATATTTGATAGTTATTCAGTTAAAATTAGGGAGTACGTCCGAGTGAGGAAATTTTCCTTGAGTTACTTGGTGAAGATTTGCTTGAATTATAGGGTTAGCAGCAGCAAATACAATTGCTCTTCTAAAATGTACAGTAAACTGAGAATAAACAGTATGCCAAGTTTTACTTTCAATGCTGTATTATGAGTTAAGCTGAAACTGAGAATTTTCAATTATTGTTTAGTTGACTTCTGAAATTGCCTTATATGAGAATCTGGTGTAGCTCAGTGGAAAGAATTGGACTAATTTTGAAATCAGATGGGGCCTCCATTTCAGTTCAGCCACTTAGTAGTTGTTTGATTCTAAGCAAGTTAGTTAAGCTGTCAGAGCCACAGTTTGATCGGCATTTTACTACTAGTAAAAGAGTATACCAATACCATCCTCAGAAGTGTTTTGAAGATTAATAACATAATGTACATGACAGTATCCAGTAAAATATGCTCAATAGAATATGCTCAGTAAATGTGACAGTTTCTTCTCCCTTTCTTTGGTAATCTTAACTTGAAATAATGGTCACCAAGTAAGGAAAAACTAAATTAAGTAAAATGCATTTCTTCTGGCACGAAGATACTAATTATTGGATAGTTTTAAGAACAACTTAGCTTTCAGGGTACATACTGATGAGTTTCCCAAGTAACAACATACAAGTATTTATTTGACTCCAGCAATTTTTAGAATCAGTTGTACTAATGTAATTGGTGCTGGGATTTATTAAGGCCTTAATGACC
This sequence comes from Zalophus californianus, assembly GCF_009762305.2. NCBI lineage: Eukaryota > Metazoa > Chordata > Mammalia > Carnivora > Otariidae > Zalophus > Zalophus californianus. The sequence goes on from NC_045597.1 coordinate 150,817,385, forward strand.
CACACCTAAAGTAGATTTTAAATTCCTATAATCTGAACTATTGTCTGCAATGATGACAAAAAATCTGCAAATAAAGGACAGTGGATAAAGGAAGAAATTATTAATTCTTGTACTTTTTGGAAGAAACTGAGTTTCTCAGAATTATTTTGCCACTTCAAAGCTCTGATGGAGATTATTAGGAGTGAAATGCTGGAAGGAAGGAAGGTTAAGGCTTTCAGTTAACTGTTGGAAATAATCACTTCTGGATCTTGGTTAAATAGCCCTCCTTCCCACTCCCCACCAACACTTTTGAGAACCAGCCTTTGCTGGAAGCCTCTCAAAAGGCAGGATGAGAGAAAGGAAAATGGAGAAAGGAAGAAGGGAGGAAGTAGACCTTTCTCTCTTCCCATCAACCTAAAAAATTGCCTTCCCATTGTTTTTAGCCAACCCATTATCCATTTCCATTCAGGCTTCCTGAAGAGAGGGCATGGCTCTATTTTTTTCCTTCTTCTTTTTAAAAATTTTATTAAAAATGCATTTCCCCTACACTCCCACCAAAAGTATAAGCATTTGAAGTAGAAAGTTAAAGTCCTACCTAATCTCACCTCCCAGAAAAATCTATCTGAGGCAAAACTTTTTGGTCTTTTTACTTTGAATATCATAAAGAGATAGATGATACAAATGATGGATAGCTAGATAAAATAAATATAAAATGCATAGTTATGAGGAGATCAAACAGTTCTTTAGCCTACATTTTTCCACTTAGCAAAGATATCCTTGTACATCAATATTCATTCATTAATTATTTGACAAAAATTGTTTGAGTTCCCACTACACACTAGGTCCTGTACTAGGTATGTGGAATAAACATACATTTAGATCACTTAATCTTCATATCAAATAAAACAAATTATTTAAATTCAAACTGATGACTTGATCTTGCCTTATGTAAATTTTGTTTTGTTGACTTCAGGGACCTTAAGTTGATTCTTACTTGATGTGGGCCAATGTAGTTTAGAAAAGAAAGACTTCCTCTGAGGCCCCAGCATCAGTCAGGAATCCAACAGAACCACTGGCATTACATCCTCAGAAACAGTATTATCATCTTGTATATCCCCCAACCAAGAGCAAATGGATCCTGTTTTATTACCACTTTTCCCTAACTGAAAGGTTAGAGGGGTAGAAAGGGCAGATCCATTGCAACACTCCTAGCTCATAGACTTCACTTGTCTTAGGATTTCCTGGTCCACCTTTGAATTTTAGAGACAAATAAGAAAGGAAGCACAGTCTAAAAAGTCAAAACACTTGGGTAACTGGGTGGCTCAGTCGTTAATTGACTGCCTTCGGCTCAGGTCATGATCCTAGGGTCCCGGGATCGAGTCCCACATCGGGCTCCCTGCTCAGCGGGGAGTCTGCTTCTCCCTCTCCCTCTGCCTGCAGCTCCCCCTGCTTGTGCTCTCTCTTGCTGTCTCTCTCTCTCTCAAATAAATAAAATCTTAAAAAAAAAGTTAAAACACTTGATTGCAAAACTTCGGAGCTAAATAGTAAAAAAAAAAATCAGGTAGTTCCAGTCTTTCTATAAGAAGACCTACAAATGACAACAGACATCCTGATAATTTACATATTCATATTAAATGTATTAAATCATATTTCCTCATTAGCCTTTATGCTCGCTCGAGATTACAGAGCAAGACAACTGAGCCTGTAGCATTCCTAACCATATCCCCCTCCTATAGAAGCTATTTGGTGATGGAGTCAGGACTTAAACCCAGAAAGTCCAAGGCTAGATAACAAAGCTCTTACCTACTATTACCTTCTCTTGCCACTTAGAACTGGTGACCTCTGTACATTTTACCTCCTTAAATCTCAGTTTCTGAATCCAAAAAGTAATTCTTCCCTCATGAGGTTATTATAATAATTACTGATCATGCCTGGATAATACTTTATCTAGAAATTTAAAGAATCTGAGATTTTACCCTACTTACAAGTTAACAAGTTTGTGATGGATGCCAGCAGAAGACATGAGACTCCTGAGTCAGAGCAAAGGACAATTTATTACTCAGAGCAATAACAGTACCAGAATATCAGCATTTGCCCCAGTTTCCTGAGTCCTGATACACAGGGTGATGCCAAGAAAGCTAGATGTCACCTACACATGCTGTAGGTTGTTCTACAGGAGAAGAACCTCACATTTAGTGAACCCAACTATTTTATAATGGGCACTAAATCTGACTTCTGAGCAGGTTTTTTGTATGAACATTTGTTTCCATGTCTCCTGGGTAAAGACCTAGGAGTAAGATTGTTGGGTCATGTGGTAAGTGTATGTACCAATACCCTTGAAGATAGTCAGGAACAAAAGCAAGCAGTGCCTCTTCTCAAAAGTCATGGGAAAATGTGAGTAATGTTAGATGGCATACAGTAGGTGTTTGATAAAAAGTAGTCATTATTGTCAAAAATTTTATCTCCTATAACTAGGCCTGGACAAGGTATTGGGTCATTTATTCATTCCAGAGAAAGAATTAAGGATCTTGAAAGAATGTTCCTTCCTACCTGCTTTCATTCCTCTAAGTTGAATTCATCATTGTAATGGGAGATACCCATAAAATAAAATCTAGGAGATCCCAGTTATAGAATCAAAAGATAATGCTTACCATGTTAATAGGGCTGCTTACCTGACACTGGCTTTCTGCAATACTGCCCAATTTAGAACTGTTTAGTCAAGTGACATAGTTGAGGATTTCTATGATTACAAGTTACAAGCTTTAGCTCAAGCCATACTCATATTCTTCTATTCCCAACTTCCTGTAGAGAGCAAGCTTCTTTCTGTTCATGCCTAGGAGCTCCAGTCTGCTCATGATCTTCCATTTCTGCCCTACAAATTTTAGACATGTTTAGCCTGCTCATATAGTTGTATAAGCCAATTTCCTGTAGAAGTTTCTCTCTATATATGTATATCGATATACATACATAAATATACATACTACTAGTTACGCTTCTCTGGATAAATGCTGAATGATACAGAATTTAGTACCAGACATGGTCCTAGAGGAATGGAATTTAAGTTGAGTTCTCTGAATCTGTCCTGGATTTTCTGGAATTGGTTCTCTAATCTGATTAAATTTAAGGGCACTAAAGATCCTACTTCCACTGATAAAATGGGCATGGGTAAAGAGGGCTGATAAGGAGAGGGTAGAGATGAAGAAGGCAATTTGGCGGCTCAAGGCACAGGCTGCAAACTGCAAGGGGCATGATCACACAGACTTTCTTGGAATCTCTCAGTACCAATTCACACCTTACCCCACATTTTTCCTTCTCTGGGGCCTGCAAATCCTGAGTCTACTAAGATTTGCAGAATGATATGATTTGCTTCTTGAATCCCTCCCTGCAGGCACTTAAGCAGGTAACTCATTCTGTTAAGTTCGTTACCAAACCCCAATCTAACTTCCATCTCCCCAGATTGGTGAAATCTCTTCCATCTTCTTCCACTCTTACCAGCTTCTTAGTATTCCTTTATTTTAGTGGTATGTTAGAAAAGAAAAAAGATAAAATATAATATGTGTTCCATCAATGCTGTTCAACTGGAATCCCAAATTATTATTTTAGATGTGTTTCAGGACTGACCATTTTCTTATCAACATTAGAATGTACTTATATAGAGATCTGAAATTTTAACTACATTTCCAGTTGCTTGCTCTTTCTTGTTTGTTTGTTTGTTTGTTTTTTGTATGCTTGCTGTTAGCAGGTGACAAAGGGATTATACTATTGTGCACCGAAATTACTCCCGTCAGATGACTTCCTTGCATGTTATGTGGAGGAAATTCATTAAAAATAGACCTGGGAGCCAACTAGAGAACAAGGCAAATCCATGCCCAGAGCCTTGGAAGCTGAGTGCCAGGCAACAAGGTCATGGGAATCTGCTGTGCAAATTGTGTTTCTCAAGTGGTGAAGGACTGGGAGAGCCCCAGAGGGTCAGAGAGCTTGGTCCAGGTGAGGCTTAGCCCTGCCTCCAAGAGATGGAGGACATGAAATTCAACTAGACTGCTTCTCTATGTTTTTTTAAAGGGATTGTCACAAATGAAAAAATGACAATAATTTAAAAGTAGGAGGTGGGTCATAAGAATTCATTATATTTTTTTCTCTGATGTGCATGTTTAAAATTTTTCATAATAAAATATTAAAATAAGATGTATTCCTCTTGATGAGGAAGACAGAGTCAACTTGTTGTTAATTTGGGAATCATATAAAACCTAAAGAAGAGTTGCATGAGTATACCTATGACCAGATCTGCCCTCTTTTATTCATTTGTCCCTTGGACTCCCTTGCTCACTCACACTCTTTCTCTCTATGTACAGATAGATGGATAGAGAAATATATTTTTTCAAACATTAAAGGGCAGGCCACATATATCAAAGCCCTTTACCTATAAATACTATAGTTTCTGTTTAAAAAAAAAGATAATTTCTTATACACACATGGTACACATAAACTACAATAAATTTAACATTGCTTCATGATTTTATCTATTGTCTCTATTAAAATGTCAACTTATAAAACAATGTCCATGAAGGTATTTTCTTTCATCCAGAACATGACCCAGTAGGATACTTGTATTTGGTTTTCATATCTCTAGGCACCACTACAAAATTGTCAGAATCACGGATCAGCCACTGTGCCTGGATCATCCCTATTCCATAGCCCCTGTGTCCTCAGTCATGCCCTGCCAGCATGGGGGGAGGAGACCATGTTCCTCAGGCCACCCTCTCCACAGTCCCAGGGTTGTCTTTAAGGATGCATTCCATCAAGCCAGCAAGATAGTCTTCCATCTCTTCTGAGAAGGAAAATTTTTATTACAGAACTGTTAAAAATAAAGAACGTTTTCTGTACAATTAGAGAAAATTAATCACTCCACATGCTACCACATCCTCTGAAAAGGATGATCTCTGTTCTGTTTCTCACAACCAAAGGTTTTTATTCTTTCCAAACATATTTGCTCCTCTAATACCAAAGGGCTCCCTTCTGTTGGTCCTATGTTTGGAGTATTGTTTAGGGAATCTCCGAAGTTTGGGCTTAGAGGAAGGAAGGAGGGCCTGCTGTGGCTTCTCAGAGGTGACCAGAGGCTGGGAAGGAAGTTTACTTTAGCTTTGCTCACCCTGCAAGCTTAGAGGTATGTAGACAGAGAAGTAGGCAGCAGAGAGGCTGCTGGGTCTTGCTCACCCTCCTGGATCAAATGAAAGGTGAATAGTTCTCAATGGCCTTTTTTTATAGGTTGAAGAACCTCCCTCCCTCTCTCACCCCACAGAAGGTGAGAAGAGCTGTGTGAAAGGTACAGGTGCATGAGTATGTACATATAGTAATGTTGGCTACCTGACTATAGGATTCTGTGTACTCAAAGTGGAATAAGCGTAGTAAAGCAATATCCATTGTCTCCCTTCCTCTTTCTTGTCAGGAAGAAGACAAAAAGAGGGAGAACAGTCTGGGAAGCAAAAGAAGACCTGGAAAAGCAATTTGTACATATTGCCATGCAATATGTCACTTTCCACTACTGAAGTGTGAAATGGATTCCAAGCTTGAGGCATAAAGTTGAGTCCTGGCCTGGGCCAGCTCTTCCTACCTCCTCTCCACTTCCCCATCCACATCATACCGAGACAGCCCAGCTCTGAAGTAGGTGAGGGACAGGACATTGTTCCTGAAAACTGTGGCCTTTTGCATTTTAGACATGGTCTCCAGTATTACTGAACCCAGAGCTATGTACACACTAGGTAGGAGTTTGTAAGGTAGGCAATATTGCTGGGTTGGATCCTGGGCAGGCTCAGAGCACAACTTAAGATTAGGGTAAATTCACTTAAGAATCTGCCATGTCTGTGGTGGAAATAAGTCTGGAAAGCAAATTTTAAATATGATCAATAGGTCTCCCTCTGGAGTAGGCACCCCAGGGAAGGAAAGCCCCTCTTTCCAAGTCTTTAAGGTACCCAATTTGATGACACATTGCTAGGTTAAGGTATTATCCTGCTATCAATGGCCAAAGTGTTCATGGTACAGCCTCTCTGCCTGTGGGAAAATGAGGCATAAAGTGAGAAAATAGTTTAGACTTTGGTAAATAAGGAGGAAGAAGGATTGCCTTGGACCCTCATCCAATGCTTTGAAGCCAGAATAGTCAAGGATACCAAGAAGGTCCTCATCTTCATGCATATCCATGTCATCTTGATCAAAGCCACAGACTTGCATAGGGAGTGTCTGCAAGCAAAATAGATATCAAAGGGATGGGATCACAGAGAATGAGGCAAAGGTGACTCGTGGGGCCCAATGAAAGGTAAAGTGAAAGGAACGCTTTGAGCCACCTGATTGCATGCCTGGGGTGAGAAGGTAGAACAGTGTGGCTGATCGTGTCTCCATCCCAGGCTCATCACCCCACCCAAGCCCCCAACTTATGGGCCTAGAACAACAAACTATAGCTTTTACAAATAGTGCCAGTCTTACAGAGGAAGCAAAGCCTACAAATGGTCAGGATTAATTCCAACTCTTAATATAGCAAATAATATTGCACATCCCTCATTTTATTTGATCCTCTTAATGTTCAGAGACACTGAGTTAACCCAATGAATGAAAAATCCAGTACTAGAGAAACTCAGATGTGACTGTCAGTCTGGGGATCTTTGCTATGAAACCACAGACCAAGGACATCTAACCAAGGGCTGAATGACTAGTCTGAGGACAAATCCAAAGTCCTTTTTTCTTATCTCTAATGATACACAGGAGATGAAGCAATCAGAGAGGACTGAAAGACACAGGACGCTAGTAAGAAGGGATCCCCCAATCTTACTTTGCTTCTAGCACTATGTTTCTCCTTTCCAGGATCCATCCTATATGAAAAAGCAGGAGGGCAAAACTCATTAGCTGAATAGTTAAGGAGCTATTGCTCTTTTAAAATAATGTTTTCAAATACTTTGTGCTCACCCCTAAGGCTCACAGCATTGCCCAGGTTCCCAAGGTCATTGTTCACTTTGTTTAGAGTTGCGTTCCCTGGAAATGATATTGATATAGAATGCAGTGAGAATGGGGTCCTTGGAGTGACAGAATCCCAAGCCTACACCTAATAAAAGGCCAATCAAAGTGGATGAATGGATTGGAGTGGAGTCGCTCTGGTCTATACATTTTTGGAGACTGGTGTTTTAATGTTATAACTTGTCAAAAAAAAAAAGGTATGTTGGTGTTTTAATTTACAGTTCCCACAAGCTTATTAGCCATTTGTATTTTTAAATTAATTTCTTGTTCATTAACTTTAGCTTATTTTTTCTTTAATTTTTTATTTAAATTCAATTTAATTAACATACACTGTATTTTTTGTTTCAGAGGTAGAATTTAGTGATTCATCAGTTGCATATAACACCCAGTGCTCATTACTTCAAGTGCCCTCCTTAATGTCCATCCCCCAATTACTCCATCCTCCCACCCATCTCCCCTCCAGCAACCCTCCGTTTGTTTCCTCTAGATAAGAGTCCCTATGGTTTGCCTCCCTCTCTGTTTTCATTTATTTTATTTTCCCTTCCCTTCCCCTATGTTCACCTGTTTTGTTCCTTAAATTCCACATATGAGTGAAATCATATGGGATTTGTCTTTCTCTGACTGACCTATTTTTCTTAGCATAATACCCTCCAGTTCCATCCACATCACTGTAAATGGCAATATTTTATTCTTTTTTTTAAGATTTTATTTATTTGACAGAGAGATAACAAGAGCAGGAACACAAGCAGGGGGAGAGGGAGAAGCAGGCCTCCTGCCAAGCAGGGAGCCCAATGCAGGGCTCGATCCCAGGACCTTGGGACCATGGCCTGAGCCAAAGGCAGATGCTTAATGACTGAGCCTCTCAGGCGCCCCAATTTCATTCTTTTTGATGGCTGAGTAATATTCCACTTTTTATCTCTTCTATGTTTCAAATATTTTTCCCAGTGTCATTTGTAGTTAACTTTTGTTTCTGCAATATTTTGCCATGTAAGTACTTTACATTTTTATGTATCAATGCTGCCAAACATTATCTTTTTGACAAGGTTAAAAATTCAGATGGTTTTAAACACCAGACAGATAACACAAATAAATGAATTAGCAAGCAATTTTTTTATAGTGGCAGAAATTATTTATTTAAGCAAAGGGAGAAAACCCTTAGATTATGAACATGGCTGAGGAGGTTTTCAAGTGCTCCAAGAGTTTTAGCAAAGGTGGCACAGGCCTTGACAGAAGGGTATGCACAGTCATGCTGGGCTTGAGGATTCTTCAAAAACAAACTGAAGCTCTAAAAGGAACCTCTAATGTCTAAAAGGTAGACGATGTTACTTGCCCAAATTGGGACTGGCCATTCCTCACATGTCTGCTTTGGTGAAGAATTACTTGTTCACCCAACTTGGATGCTCCAATAGCAGGTAGAACAACATGAAGGTAACTCCTCAGTAAATATCCCCAGAAATGGAGAAATTGCATTGTCTGTTTGTGGTGATTATGAGTAAATACTTCTATTCTCCCTTCCTTTGAAACCCACTCTTTCACCCTTGGCCTAGCTAATTTGTACTCCTTCTAGTCTCATCTTAAGACTTCCTTTAAGGTTTCCCTGACTTCTCCGCGTCCACCACGTGTCCCATCTGTTTTGTTGCTCCTCAAATGTTCCCATAGCAAATTGCACTTTCCACGTCACAGCATTTATCACTTCAGAAGATAACTATCTGTTCACCTATCTACCTCCCTAACTACATCACATGCTACTTGAAGCACAGACAGCTGCCTATCTTGTTCACAATTATATTCCCAGCACCTAGCCCAACACAAAGTAAAAGCCAACATTTATTTGTGGCACAAATAAATGTGTGTATGGCTCTGTAGAAAGTACTGCATCTGTCTCATATTTTCATCCTGCACAGGAATTTAGAAGGCATGCTGGATTAAAAGTTGTCTTCCACACTGGGCCAAGAAATGCCTCTGGTTGGGCAATAATTCAGCATATGTCTCCAACAGAAATAGAGACAACTATGAAAACAAAACATGTGGTCATTTGAATCTATCTCCTTGTTAGCTGGGGAAAGCTCAATTTTCATTCCAGAGAATCATCCATGTTCCTCGTATTGTTTATTTATTTTGTTTTAACTTGAAAAGGAATCAAAATGCTAACATGGAACACAAACTGCTAAACAACATCAAGGGGTAGAGGCAGGGAAGAAGAGATGGAAACAGAAAAAAAAACAAACAGTAAAAATAAACTGAATAAAACAGCATTTCAAAACACAGCCTTATTCTGAGACAACAGAGAGCTACCTGACTGGTTCTTATGATGTAAAATTTTGACAAGTTTGTTGAACTGCAAGAGAAAAAAATAAAAGCAAATACTTGATTTGAACAGAGAATTTATCTTAGATATCAAACAAAACAAAAGAGTACCTTTCTTTTTCCTCAGTCGGGATCTCAGCCAAGAAGGAAGGAAGGAAGGGGGGGGAGGGAGGGAGGGAGGGAGGGAGGAAGGAAGGAAGGAAGGAAGGAAGGAAGGAAGGAAGGAAGGAAGGAAGGAAGGAAGGAAGGAAGGAAGGAAGAAAAAGAAAGAAAGAAAGAGGGAGGGAGGGAGGGACAGGAGAGGGAGGGGGAGGGGGAAGACAAAGAGAAAAAAGTCTTGAAATTTAATTTTCTTGAATAAGATTATGCTATATAGGCTAAATATAAATACTAGAAAATAGTGAAAAGATTGGATGAACAGACCATCAGCTTCAGAACAAAAAGAAAAACTTTGTTAATCTTAATGATTTTTTTAAATGTTTTCAATGCTTCTAGAAAAAAAATGGTCCTTCTCTACTCAAGCTGAGCAGTTAATACTATAGGTACTTCAGGGGTGTCTGTATAGCTGACCCCTGCCCCTTCTCTCCCTACCCATCCCCCCATACAGACACACATACCTGCTACCACCATAGTCCCCATTGAAAAAAGAATCTTAGGCAGCGTATGATGTCTCTTTCCTGACCATAGTTGACTGAACCAAGGTCAACTTCTTCCCCCACTATACCAACCAAATACAATCTCTCAATTTGAAGCAACAGACACTGAAGTTAATTTAACTTTAATTCCTCCCCCTTTATGGACAGAATACATTTCTGCTGTTCAAATCACTAACTTAAGTACTATTCCATTGCAATACAGCAAAGAAAGAAAGAAGTGGGGCTGAAGAAGGAGTGAAGGAGGAAAAAGAAACACTCAGGATTTCCACAGAGTTAAAATAAATGTACATTAACACTAGATATGTTTCCAAAGTGATTCAAAACACTTTGACCTATTGAAAGCCAAATCTTGTTATTGGGATTAAATATTTATAGATACTGAAAATATATACTTCAAAGCAATTTACTGGTCTTGAAATTTCTAAATGGGTTTCAACAGCTTCAGTTAAAAAAATTGTACTACATCATTCAGCCATTATGAAAGTAGCCATGAATTTTGAATTTAAGTATGACTCAAGACAGGAAAAAAAAAGAAATAACTCACTTTCCTTGGAAAATATGGAATAAAACTGAAGGAAATAAAGCCATTTCCAAGAGTATTTAACAATTGTTTAAATATAAAAATCCATTAATAGGTAATGATATAGTACACTTAACTGAATTCTAGATAGTCTAACATAAGTAATTATAAAAATTATGCTCATTTATTCAACACTTACTGAAATCTACTATATACCAGGCCTCTGCTAGGCACTGAAGATACAGCAGGGAACAAAACAGACATAAATTGCTGCCACATGGAGCTCACATTATTCAGGGAGAAAATAATAAATAAAATTAATAAAATATGCAATATAATCTGTTATATGGTGATAAAAGTAATATTAAAAAATGAAATAAAGAAGGGGATTACCAGGGAAACCCTCAAAAAAAACCTCACATTTGAGTAAAGGTCTGAATGGGCCTTTAAATGTATCCATGTAAACTTATAAATTGAAGCGATACTAGTTTTAGGAAAACCAAAACAGGAAGGGTACATTTTCTGTCCCTAGAGTGAGCAGACTTTCAAGGCGAGGTTACCAAGCCTTTGTTCATGAGGCAGATAGCATCAAAGTCCTCAAAGTCCTATGATGCCTTCCCACATTCCCGGACTCTCTCAGACAGAATTAATAACCCCTCTGTGTCTGGTATCTCCTTACTATGTACAAATGTCTGTGAATACCAGGCTTTCTTCCCTAGTAAAGTACATTCTTCCTGGTTTTTTGTTTTTTGTGTTTTTTGGCTCTGTTTCCCCCATGTGTAACACAAGAACTTATTCATTATAGGCACTCAACCTTTTTTTTTTTAGATTTTATTTATTTATTTGAGAGAGAGAGAGAGAGAGCACAAGAGAGGGGAAGGGCAGAGGGAGAAACAGGTTCCCTCTGAGCAGGGAGCCTGACACTGGGCTCAATGCCAGGACCTCAAGATCATGACCTGAGATGAAGGCAGATGTTTAACTGACTGAGCCACCCAGGTGCCCCTCAAATTTTTTTTTAACTGAACAGATAACTGTGTCCAAATAGCTAAAAGTAAACATGATTCGAAAACACATTATCTCAACATTGGCTAGACTATCCGTGAACCAGAGAATAAAACTTCTTCTGCCTATAAATCCTTCAAAGGCTTCTCATGGCCAACAGGAAAAAACTGTTCAGAGACCTTAAGCAGGCATATGAGGCCTGTGGCCACTCAGTCTTGCCCACTTCCCCAGCCCCCTCTCCCACCACCACTCTACATCTCCCCTATGCCAGACCTGCCAACATGCTTATTTCCTGAAAGCCAAGTCTTCTGCAGAGGCTGTTTCCTTTGCCCAAAGTTCTTGTTCTCCTCCTGTGTCTGGCAAAGTCCTACTCATCTTAAAAATCTGTTCTAGTTTTACTTACTCTGAAAAGCCTTTCTCTATTTCCTCAAGTAGAATTACCCTTTCCGTTTTCTAATCCTCAGCTACAATATTTATCACGTTATGGTGTAACTGTCTTCTCATCTGGCTTCTCCGCTTGACTGACAGTTCTTTGAGGTTAGAGACCATCTTATTCATCTTTGTACGGTCAGTGGATAGCAACAGTACCAGGTGTGTAGGAGTTACTTAATAAGTCTCAGATGAGTGAATGTTGAATAGATTTTAAATATTTGCTTAAGAACATTCAGCAAGATACTGTCAGAGAGAACACAAGAGAACAAGTCTCTGGTGTCCTTTTTTCTATATATCATTCTGCATATTGAATAATATGGCTTACATTCTAAAAGCATACAGATCTAAATCAGGCAAATTCTTCATTAAGAAGCAAGGATCTCTAGAATCCTTAGTGGTAAAATGTGTATGTAGCATGTGTTATTTCATATGGTATTAAAGATTCAACATTAGCAATGTGAATAGCTAAAATGGAAGAATTTAAGTACCTGGTTTTCACTGCGGGCATTTGGCATTATCTGGAGTCATTTTTTGTTGTCACATTTTGGGGGCTGGAGCTGCTACTATCACTTAGTGGGTAGAGGTCAGGGATGCTGTTAAACATCCCATAAAGCACACAACAGCCCCCCACAATGAAGAATTATCTAGCCCTCAATATCAATAATGCTGAAGTTGAGAAAATCTGACCTAACCCATTTACCTCAAGAAAATATAACTTTTTTTTTACAAGATACTATAATGACACTGAAAGTTATTTTGAGCTCTTCCATAGATATGACTGCTTCCCTAGTCAACTGCTAGGAATGTACAGCTTCTAAGTATAATTATAAAACATTGTACTCTGACCTGAGGGAAATGTCATCTCAGGGAAAAGGGAAGGGCTGGGTTTTTGTGTTCCACATTTGATCAGTAGCAATTTGAACTCTGCTAAAACAATCATGTGATAATATTATTATACTAAATCTCAGAAACATTTTGATGAACTATTAATACACATTTATTAAAGTATTAATGCTGATAAAATGGATGATGACTATGGAGAGAACCACTAGGCCACTGAGCAACAAGATTACCAACCTTTGTAACATTTTAGCAATGCATACAAGGCTAAAGTAGTTCTAAAATAAGGAAATACATGGAAGCAGAATCAGAAAATATAAAAGTACTCTAAATGAAGACACCTAAGGGTGGCTAGTCACCCAGACCCCAGAAATATGTCAATAATCTGATGAGGGCGGCAATACTCCAACCCTACCTATTTTATTTCAGTGACACAATAGCAATGTGATACAAAAGCAAATTTCTATTTCTGTCTTCAGCTTCTTATCAACCATATTTTGATTGTCTAGAAGTGATCTTCCCTTAGATTTCCCTTTGACATACAAAATCTAACATTTCAAAAACTGAGCTTATCATTTTCCCATAATAAAAGGAAAGCTCTGCATTATTTTCAATGGCATCACCCAAGTTCTGAGCACCTGGGCTCACAATCCTGTTATCTCACATGTCACTGTCTATACTTGCACTTCACCATCAAACTACCTTCTGGATTTATATCATGCAGTGTCTTTTAGATTTGGTCCTTTGCTCCATCTATTCCTTTTTATGTCTGCCTTTAAAGCCACTACCTTAATACAGATCCATATCAATTACACCTAGATTTCTGTAACAACCTCAGATGGTCTCTTTTAGTGTTTCCCTAATCCCTCTGTTTCACATGATATTATAAGAACAACAATCACAATTCTAATGACAACTCCAGGCTGCTGTAGTGTGGGGGTTTGCAGCTGAAAGTTTGGAGTCAGACTGCCCAGATTTCAAGCATTTAGGTATAAAATCACTAAATCTTTATAACAACCCAATGAAGTAGCTACTATGATTATCCCCATTTAAAAAATGAGAAAACAGAAAGTAAAGGATAAAAATCACTTGCCCAAAGTTGCACATCTACTAAGCACTAAGCCAGGGTTTGGTCCTAGTCTATCTGACACCATAGGCTGAGCCCTAACCACTGCCCATCCTCCCGATTTTACCCAAGACTTGGTAAGTCCTACATCTATACTGTGAGGCTGCACTTCCTATAACTGGATCTTATGAACTCAACTTATTTTATCTTTCTGTATCACTTTTGCATGTAAGAGGCTAGTCGCCTTTATTTTATTTTGTATATGGCAGTGAATTGTTCTGCAATTGTCCTCAAGTAGCTCCATTCATTTATATTTTGTCTCTTCACCTAGGTTTAAGTCTTTTAAGAGCTTTGTTATTCTTCTATATTCTTCCAAAGGACCTGGTATAACACTCATGAGTATTAAGTGCTTTAAGAAAAATCTTTTAATCACTTACATGAAAACACTTTACACATAAAAAATATAATGAATATAGGTGGATACCTTATTCTAGATACTATGAATATAAAAAAACCAAATTGAAGATTTTCTAACAGATAATCAAAGCAAGCCAGATTTAGAGATCCTGAAAATAACAAAATCTTAAAGCTTCATTTATTAATTCCAAATGTAGGGGCTGACAAATCAAAGACTTTATTTTCCCAATTGTGTAAAACTGGCCTAGTCATTTCAGAGTATGCCCAGCTTAGAGCATAAAAGCTCCCAATTCTTTCAGCTCCATATGCCACTGAAACTGCAACCTAGTGTAGAAGTCAGTAGGGGTGGTTAGTTCCTGTGCTTTGTAAAATAGAATTTGGGCAAGAGTGCTGCAGAGAATAGAGACTAACATCTTGCTCCACTCAAAACCACTATCACCACTGTGGCTCCTATTTAGAAATCTTTAATTGGTATAACAGCTGCAACAAGTATGTATGTCGATGTTATTACCTCTACTTTACAAGTAAAGAAATGGTGGAAGGAGGTGGGCAGGGGATGGGTTAAAGAGGTGATGGGTATTAAGGAAGGCACTTGGTGTGATGAGCACTGGGTGTTATATGTAAGTGATGAATCACTAAATTCTACACCTGAAACAAATATTACATTGTATGTTAACTAATGGAATTTAAATACAAATTTGGAGGGAAAAAAAGAAATGGCAACTCAAAGATGTTACCAACTTGCCCAAGATGACCCAACCTGCTGAGGTTTAGCTGACCCCATAGTATTGACTGCATTACATCTCCCATATGTGACGCTTGTCTTCATGCCTCTCCCTTGGCTTCTCACCCACAAAGGCACTAGCTGTAGGTAGAGGTCACAGGAGGACCTTCAGAGGATAACAGTGAAGCAAAAACCTCACTTCTACAGAGTCATGAGAGAATCTTAGGAATTCACATCTCATATCCATAACCCTTGAGCCACAGTATTTCTATGCAGAGCAGAAAGTTTTGGTAAATCCCAAGAGTGGGTAAACAAACAAAAATGGCAATATCCTAAAAACACACTCAAGAATGTGAACAAAATATATATATAAGGACCCATCTTTAATTCCCCCTCTCCCTCAGTTTCCCTGTCACGTTCCTCTCCAGGTGATACAGATGCTCTTCCACTCAGCTTCTCCTTTTTGTTTCTGTGAATTCCACCTTATCCCTGGCCCTCACTATAGCCCTTGCTCAAAATGCCTCAGTGGTCCTCCCTGTACCTAATTCCAGTTCATTCAACATCCTGCCGCCAGACCAATCTTCTGAAGTAATTAACTTCACCAAGTTACTGTCCCACTAGGAAAGCACTAATAAATCTGTTTTCTGAAGCATCAAGTTTAAATTTCATGAACTAATATTCAGGACACTTGAAATGCTGTCTCTCTCTACCCCTCATCATGCTGTCTCTCACGAGCCCCCCCACAGCCTCCCCAAACTCCTCACTACCTTACCAATTGGCTGAGGGGAACCCTTGCTTCTCTGTGCTCCTCATCCTGGGCCTTCCTTGTTCAGTGATGATCTCCCTTCTCTATGCTTCTCTGTCAAAATCCTGGCCTTTCTTTTAGGCCAGCTCAGGCTGAAGCCCCTCCACGAAGCGTTCTCTGACTACTGGAGATCTCATCAGAAAGGTCTTGACCTTTCTATTTAAAGATATTCACAGCCCTGGCAGTCTATCCTAAAATACCTAGCACTTAATTTAACTCTCTAGTATCTGCTGGAGTTTCATGTTTGCCCCAGTGGATTATAATTCCATTATATGCTGTTACCGTATCTTAACTATATGGGCTATGCTCAAAGAAGGCCGTCAGTGAGTCCCTACAAACTGTCTCCATGGAAGCCTCCTGCTGGTGTAGGAATACAGGCAGTCCTTCACAGAAATACATATTCCTGACCTTATCTTGACATTTGGGGCTCCACCCTATATGAGGTCACCTCATATGGTTCACTGCTACTTGGAGGCACAATCACCAGCATACCTGCCATTTGCCAGCTCATTTCTAGCCTAAGCCCTCTGTTGGCCCTTAGCTTTCAAGACTCCTGATCTCCTTATCAGCACACCTTAACTAACTTCTGCATCATGGTCTTTGACACCGACCTTCTTCCTTGGGAGTAAACCCAAATCACTATGCTTTAGCTCTTTATGGCCTCATTGCTGCATCTCTGGAAATGGAAATTATGACCTCATTTAAGCCAGTGATTCCCAAACATACCTGAGGATAAGATCACTTATGGGATCATAAACCATTCCAATTCCTGGGCCCTGCTCCAGACCTACTGCATCAGAATATCTAGGATATAGGTCTAGGAATTGGAATGTTTAGCATGCATCCCAGGCAATTCTTACATCAGAAGAATCAAGGAAACCCTGATCCAAGCTACTAGGTAATATTTTACCAAGTGATCTAATGAGATCTTCAGGCTCAATTGCCAATCAGAAATTAGACATCCTGAAGAAAGAAATCATTGATTTTAAAAGCTTAGCAGTGTTCTTCCATATCAATTTCCATTTTTTAAAAGATGTTTTTTTATTTATTCATTTGAGAGAGAGAGAAAGAGAGTGAGAGAGCATGAGCAGGGAGACGGGCAGAGGGAGATGAAGAAGAAGACTTCCCACTGAGCAGGGAGCCCGACATGGGGGTCCATCCCAGGACCCAGAGATCATGACCCGAGCCAAAGGCAGATGCTTAACCATCTGAGCCACCCAGGCACCCCTCAATTTCCATTTTTCTAGCTTTTAATATAAGGTAATATGTTCTTCTAAATGGACCACTAATATAGACAACTAATATAGACACTAACTGTGTGACCTGGAGCAAGTTACTTAAGAACTCTGAGCTTTAATTTTCCTTTTATAGAAAAAGGGAGGGTTGGGCCAGATCATTGGTTCTCTTTCATGGATACACATTAGAATCATTTCAGGAGTTTTTAGAACATACTATCCCCGGGGATTCTAATTTAATTGATCCAAATGATTATGTTGCTTAATTGAGGTTAAACTAAAGTGAATGGGTGATTCTTAAGATGCCTCTTGCTCTGAAATAACTCTGATTTAATAACTCTATCCCTTTTTAATTCTGTGTCAACTCTCAAAATTTACTGCATGCTGTATGTAAAAACATATATATTCCTTCTTTATTCCACTTTTTTTCAATAACATCTTAGGTATTTGATGTTCATGTAGGAAAAAGACTGAATAATTTTAACATATCCTTATGGGTTATTATTACCACATGAAAATATTCAGGAGTGTAATAAAGTCTTTTAAAATCTGTAGGCCCAGACATGTGAAGAGCAAAAACCCAGCTGCTAATTAAATCAAATATCAGGATATACTTATCCATTCCTTCATCATTTCAAGTAATATTTATTGTTGAGTGCCTGCTATCCATCAATGCCCGTGCTGGTTACTGGGGATACAGAAAGATATAAAAAACACAGTCCAAACCCAACTGGAAAGATAACATTGTACAAATATTACAAATGTGATTAAGATCACAATGGCAACAGAAAGCTACAAGAACGCATAAAGGGGATTTAACCTATTTTGCACAGAAAAAGCTTGAAAGAGGAAGGGAGAGTTAAGGTGAAACCTGAGAAATGAACTAGAATTCCTTGCATGTGTTGGAGCAGGGTGTAGACATGTTGGAAGGAATGGAGGTGGAAGGAGCTTGGATTGTATTAGGAACAGGAAGAAGACCAAAGAGGCTGGAACTCGTAAGCCAAGGGGAAAGCACCACAAGTGAAGGGCCATGTGAGAGAGTTTAGAATTTATTCTAAAACACCATATTCTAAAATAGTATGAGAGTTTAGAATTTATTCTGAGAACATTGGATATTTTAAGCAGAGGGGCTGAAGTGATCTGATTTACATATTTGAAAGTCCCGACAGTGCTTGGAATGCAGAGATGGAAGAGATGCCTGAGTGGATATGGAGAATACAGGCTACCAGAGAAGTCAGGGAAAATATGATGGACTAAAGTGGTGTTTGCAGAGAGGGAGAAAGGTGAAGAGATTGAAGATATCCATCTGAGGCTGAGGGGACTCTGAAGGAATTGGTGATTGATAAGCTGTGGGAGGTAAGGGAACTTAATGAGTCAAGGTTTCAGGCTTGAGTAACTGGGTGAATGGCCATACCATTTACTGAGATAAGGAACCCTAGAGGAGGAGCAGGTTCAGTGGGAAACATGAGTTCAGTCTAGGACACAGTGAGTGTGAAATACCTATGAGTCAACCAAGTGGAGGTCTTGATTTAAATGGGTCTGCAACTCAAAAGAGAGACCCAGACTAAAGTTACAAATTGAGAGCTCTTAGCATATAGATAACAGAAGTCACCAGAGGTGGATGAAATCATCTACTGTGTCAGGGACTAGGTAGATGTGAGGGTAATAGATCCACTGCATTCAAGTGACTCATAGTCCAACCAATGCAAACGTGAATGACCAAGGCCTGAATTTTAGTTCAACTGCCATGAAAACTACCCTGAATATGCTAGTAGGTATACTTTTCTCTGTTCTACTCCCTGGAAGTTTATCTCCCAATTCAACCTCAAACTAGAAATTCATCTAAAAGTAGACTAGTCTATACTTTAACCTAATTAAGTGGGGCTTCAACCGAGAGTACCTCTTAAGCCACTAAGAGATTTCACTTAAATCTTAAAATTAAAATTTACAAGTTGAAATATATTTATATTAACATGACACCCTTTTAAATATCATTGAACACGAAAATCCAGGGAGCAAATTGCAGATTTTGTGCTTGGTCATTCTCATGGTGATGTAAACTTTACAGTTTACAGGGCTGTGATCACAAAGCCCAAGGTCTGTTAGGCCTGTGCCACATGTAAATAAGTCCACAGTCTAAGGGGTTCTTGGGACATGGTCTGCTTTTAAAATGTACTTTGTAGCTTAAAAGAGCACTGCACCCAACAGCTAAGCTTTCTGTTTGAAAGTTCACTTGATACCAGGAATAATTACCAATAAGCATGATGGAGACTGACATATCTCAGATTTGACCCTTCTCCAATTTTTTCTTTCCTCCTTTCCTTTCTCTTTCTTCCCCCACTTGCTCCCTCCTCCCTTCCCTGTTTCTCCCTTCATTGCTTTAATCTTCCCTCCCTTCTTTCCTTCTCTCTCTCTCTTTTTTTCAGTTGTCTTTCCACAAACAGTTTCTGCCTCAAAGCTTTTATGGAATGAGACAAGGCATACATATATAATCTGCACACCACATACAACAATGTTAAGTGGCTGCTCTATGCAAGGCACTTTGACAGAACCACAGCATTGGTATCAGACGTGAAAGAGAACTTCTCCATTTCACCCATTCTACAAATCAAGAAAGGGGAAACTTCTGTTCCTCTGATGTGCTTGAAAATCATCTTAAGGTTTATTTGGCCATCATGTTAGACTTCACACGATAATGACAGACACTCTTTTGTATTATTTTATTATGTCGGCAGACCGAGAACTATACTGACTAATACAGTTAGCCCCTAGGCACATGTGGCAATCAAGTCCTTGAAATGTGCCAAGTCTTTTTTTTTAATTTTGTTATGTTAATCACCATACATTACATCATTAGTTTTTGATGTAGTGTTCCATGATTCATTGTTTGGGTATAACACATAGCGCTCCATTCAATACATGGCCTCTTTAATACCCATCACCAGGCTAACCATCCCCCCACTCCCCTCCCCTCTAGAACCCTCAGTTTGTTTCTCAGAGTCCATAGTCTCTCATGGTTCGTCTCCCCCTCCGATTCCCCTCCCTTGAAATGTGCCAAGTCTTAATTGAGATGTGTTGTAAAATACACAGTGGATTTTAAAGATATTATATTAAAAAGGATGTAAAATATCTCATTAATATTTATATTGATTACACATTTTGAATATCCTAGGTTAAATGAAATATACTCCTAAAATTAATTTTCCCTTGTTTCTATTTATTTTTTAATGGGACTACTAGAAAATTTTCTGTTAAATATGTAGTTCACATTTGTGACTCATTAAAGTTCTACTGAACAGAGCTGTTCCAGAATAATAGTGCCTATCTCATATAAGGTTATTTATTGTTTAGCTAATATTTCAGGCCTAATACTGTAAGTTTCTAAGCTCATCCAACATTGATAGATAAAAAAGTTCATTCACAAACAAAAATAAACAAGTGAATTACATGTCCTAGAAGTCCAATGCTAAGAATTTATGGGTCATAGCTCAATAAGGCCAAAGAATTTAATGATTTGTCCAAGGTCACATAGCTTATTAGTACAGAGATGATACCAGGACTCAGAACTATTTGCTCATTGACCTTTTATCATAGAACAGTTCAATGAACAAAATTGTGAAATGGTTTTCAATGGCTGCAAAACTGATTTCAGTTGAATTGAACAAATATTTGAATGTCTCATAAGTGCCAGACAGTGTGCTAAGCAGATTGAAGGGCTTAATTATTTTTTTAATTAAGTTTTTAATTTTAATTCCAGTATAGTTAACATACAGTGTTATATCAGTTTCAGGTATAGAGAAAGACAAATACCATATGATTTCACTCGTATGTGGAATTTAAGAAATAACACAGATGAACATAGGGAAGGAAAGGAAAAATAAAACAAGATGAAAATTGAGAGCGAGGCAAACCATAAGAGATGCTGAACTCTAGGAAACAAACTGAGGGTTGCTGGAGGGGAAGTGGGTGGGGGGAAGGGATAATTGGGTGATGGGCATTAAGGAGGGCACTTGATGTAATAATGAGCACTGGGTGTTATATGCAACTGATGAATCACAAAATTTTACCTCTGAAACTAATAAAAAAAATTATAAGCAAAAAATTTTAGGAATCACAAAATCATCTAAATCAGATTTTAGTCCTACTCAGTAACCAGGTAATATTTACTAAAGAGTAAATTTTAGGTTTTTACAGGCAATTTTTCCAAATATCCTTGGTGAATTTATATTAATTGCATGTACCTGTGCAGTTTTCCCAATGTCATTTGTTGAAGAGACTGTCTTTTTTCCATTGAATGTTCTTTCCTCCTTTGTCAAAGATTAATTGACCATAAAATTGTGGGTTTATTTCTGGGATCTCTATTCTGTTCCTTTGATCTGTCTATTTTTAAACCAGTACCATACTGTTTTGATTACTACAGCTTTGTAATATAACTTGAAGTCTGGAACTGTGATACTGGAAGGCTTAAGTTTTATCACTTTAAAGTCTGAGGAACTTCCCTTGAGTTCTAAATGAAAAAGAAAACTACTTTCATTCTGCTTTTCTCATATTCATGACTTAAATATGATTACATTTGTGTGAGCATATTTTCTTAATTTCAGAATTCTAAACGGAATATTTGATCAATGTAAAAACTTAAAAATTCCTTAAAATGCAATTATATTTAATAAAAATTTATTTTGGCTTTAAGAAATATACATTAAAGCCATTACCAAATTTTTCCCCAAATAGTCTTATTTCTTTTTATTATAATTTAAAGCTTAAAATTGCAGTGTACTATTATATTCTTTCCTTAAAGGGCCAGATTTTTTTTAAAGGTTTTATTTATTTATTTATTTATTTATTTATTTATTTATTTATTATTTGAGAGAGAGAGTGTGCACACGCATGAGCGGGGCAAGGGGCAGAGGGAGAAGGTGAAAAATCTCAAGCAGACTCCGTGCTGAGCACAGAGCCCAATGCGGGGCTTGATTCCTGACCCCAAGATCATGACCTGAGCCGAAATCAAGAGTCAGACGCTCAACCGACTGAGGCACCCAGGCACCCTTTAAAGGCCCAGATATCTGTTGATACCACTATATGGTCATGTGGCTTATATATGTTCATCCATTACTAAACAGTAAATTTTAAGTTTTTACAGGAAATTTTTCCAAATATCCTTGGTGAATTTATATTAATTGCATTTTATCTAGGGCAATTCTTCGTTGTAAGTGTATTAAAGGAATTACTTTAATGACTTGCTTTAAACCTCTGGAGACTGTTGCTTAATTCTCTAACATCTTGGCTTTATCTATTTGTCATTTAGGTTATCAACAAGGAAACCCATTCTTGTAAACTTGGAATAAATTCTATTTTGCTATGGTCTTCTTCCAGTTTGGTGATGGATTGAATTTGTTTATATTTAATTAAATATTTGCATCTATATTTTTTTAAAATCAGGTTTTATTATTTACGCCATCTAGGTTCACAAATTTTCATATTTATTGCTATTGAATTACAAATAATATTCTCTTAAAATACTAATTGCTGCCAGCACACCTGGGTGGCTCAGTCAGTTAAATGTCAGACTTTTGACTTTGGCTCAGGTCATGATCTCAGGATTGTGAGATTAAGCCCCGTGTCAAGCTCTGCACTAGGCATGGAGCCTGCTTAAGATTCTCTCTCTCCCTCCTCCTCTTCCCCTCCCTCTGCTCTAAAAATAAAAATTAAAAACTTAATTAAAAAAAAGCAAAACATGCCCAAAATGATTAAGGAAACTATAATATGTCAATCTAGTAGCAGTTATATAAGCAAGAAAAAAATATAATTATATGCTCTACACATGTATCTAGACATTGTTGGTACATGAAAACACTGTATTTATTTTTTTAAAAAGGCTGAAT
Organism: Zalophus californianus; assembly: GCF_009762305.2. Lineage (NCBI taxonomy): Eukaryota > Metazoa > Chordata > Mammalia > Carnivora > Otariidae > Zalophus > Zalophus californianus. The sequence continues at coordinate 150,840,252 of NC_045597.1, forward strand.
ATAAAATAATGTATGCAAACTAGCTACAAGTACTTAATTTATATATTACATAATCATGCGTGTATACACAGGCATATACAGATAGGATATATTAATTAAAATGTTAAATGTTCTAAGTGTTAAACATAAATTATTTCTTAAAAAATCAAAAGGAATTTTTTTCTTAAAATTTTACACAGAAAATTAATAAGACATAATTCTAACAACATGTTGACAATAATTGAGGGACTATTCAGTGCTGGGTTCCTCAGGATATTTTCAATGCTTAAAAATACACTATTAAATAGGAACTATCATGCCCATTTTCCAGAGAAGACCTAGAGTTAAAGAGCTTAAGTAACTTGCCTACGTTCACATAGCAAGAATGTCAATAGGGATGTTAGATACGAAGCTAGGTCATCTTGGTCTCATAGGTCCGCTCAGCCCCTATGTCATACTCCCATACATGCTGCTACTTAAGTTACTCCTTGCCTATCAGCTAATTTAAGGCTGTATGAAAATGCTTTTCTACCCATGTGTACATTCCCCTTGCCTTCATACATTATGTTTACGTTATGACTTTAGTATTGCTAACAAGAATACATCATTAAAATGTATAATTGCATGCCCTGATATGGACATTTACAAATAAAAATAAATAATTCCTCCCAAGGAAAATAAACGACTTGACCTACTTACTCCCTTTGTAGTATGGTTTTGATTGAGTCACTGAATTTATCTGAGGTACAGATTCCTTAACTACAAAACAAACAAAGTAATATCCACCTCAATTAGGTGAGATGGCATATGTCAAAATGCTTGTAAACAGGAAAGCATCTTAAAAATTTACTATTATTAGGGTTAGTATTTTAGTTTTCAGGTTCATTATATACTGTTTCTGCCAAGACCACTTAAGTTTTCTTAGTCTCATAATTCATCTCTTCAAAATAGCATTATAATAAGAAATAAATACAAAAGACTTTGCTTAGAGTTAAAGAAGATATGTTGGATTCAATATATAAAATAAATGAGAAATCACTGAAACTAAAATACTTTTTGGATGTAATGTGGCTTCACCTAAACAACATTTAAAATTTTTCTGTGACATTTTCTAATTTTTATCCCTCTCTATATAAAATTTTTACATAATTATAAAAATTTCACTCAACATTGTTTTATATCTCTACAGTAGTCCATGTGTCTAGACATCCTATGTGTATTATAAGGACTGATAGTGTTTCAGAGAGATAAAACTGTAAATTATTAACCAGTCCCAACCTGTAATTTAAAGTATTTTCAGTTCTTTTTTTTTTTTTTTTGCAATGAGTAATTCTGCCACATTTCTTCAGGCATAGCTTTTTATTTTACTTTTAAATTATATCCTAAAAAGAACAGTGGCATGTTAATAATGTTTAAAAACTGCCCTCTGTGGGGTGGGGGAAGGAGGAGTGGAAGAAGCTCTCATTCATTTCGTTTGCCAATTTATGTAATGTACATACTTGAACCATGGCCAATTTCAAGTTCCAATGGGCAATCAGATATTGAAATAGAAATCAAGGCAAGAGCAATTACCATAAAGTAAAAGTTAAGGTGTAACAACAACCTGACAAAATGAATATGAACCAAAGAATTCCCATGCCCTTTGATCTTTAATTTTATAACTAAAACTTTAACCTCGGAAAGAGGAGTGACTGAAGCCAGCCGAACTTGGCTGATTGTTAAATTTTCAGAACTTTTATAAGCTGATTGTTAAACATGACCTTTATTTAAAATTAATTGTGTAAATTTACAATTAAATAAATTATATTTAAAACAAAGGCAATAAGTACTAAAAACTCATCACATCCTATTTTTTTTTGCTATATTTTACTGCTATCCATGCTCTTTAGCTTTTTACATCTATAGTATGCAACTGCACATTTCTTTCCAACTCTGCATTCAGTGCTGTCATGCTAGTCATAAGAAACAAGGTATTAATAAGATTTTTTAAAATTTGTTATTTCAAATATTGGACATCTGCCTTTAGTAGATGAATTTACAAGTTTCAAAAATTGTCCATTTAGATAAGAAAAGTACTGTATTCCACTGGACTGAGAAAGTGATTACATAGATAAGGAAGTAAGAGGATGGTAGGTGATTTTCTAGCCTAATAGAATGGACTCAGAGTTGAGTCTTTGGGGTACAAAATGGCAGAAGAATGGTAACAGAAAATGAGAAATGATGTGTGACTATACTGATGTGTTCAGAAAGTAGAATGCGGTTGCTAAATTTGAAGAAGGTTATACTGGAAAAGGAAGTGATGAGAGGTCATAGGTTTTTAAATTGTGTGTGATGACTATAGCAGCAACATAGCAAGGCCTGCATTCCCAAACAGTGCACTAAGGTGCCCCAGGGTGTCAGAGTGAACTCACAGGGGCACTGTACAATATTTTACATTTTTGAGAGAAACAGTGATATAAGACATCTGTTGGACATGCCTTGAGTTAGTCACTCAAGGTATTGACAGTTTCTTTTTCTTTTTTAAGATTTATTTAGTTGAGAGAGAGAGAGAGAGAGAGTGTGTGTGTGTGTGTGTGTGTGTGTGTGTGTGTGTGTGTGTGTGTGAGCCCAATCAAGGGGAGGGGCAGAGGGAGAAGTAGACTCCCCACTGAGCAGGGAGCCTAATGTGGGGACTGATCCCAGGACCCTGGGATCATGACCTGAGCTAAAGGCAGATGTCCAACTGACTGAGCCATCCAGGTGCCCCCCCCCACATTTTTTTTTAAAGATTTTATTTATTTATTTGAGAGTTTCTTTTTTAAGATTTTACTTATTTATTAGGTGTTGACAAGTTTCAACATTAGATTCTACTATATTTCTTTTGATGATGCCATTTCTTTGCAAAGTTGTTTTTGGTGGTTGCTGGGATAAAGAACAAGTATCTCATGAAAATCAATGAAGAACAGGAACAGAACCACTAGACACCACACAAGTCAATATGAAGAATTCAGCTAAAATGTCCATGAATTGCCAAAAGGCAAATGTGAGCAAGAATGAGAGTATAAGACCTCTGGAAACCATAAATAGAAGGGAAATCCACAACCACCAGTGCTCACAAGTAAAGTTTGAAGCAAAGCAAGAGATCTGAACAAGCATTTCTCATGGTGCAGCTCTGGGGGAAAGACAAAAGCCTGAAGGAGGAACTCCTTGAAAAGCAAAGACAAAGCTCAAGAAGAAATATATAATCTGAACAGTCCTATGTCTATTATAGAAATTGAAATAATAGGTTTTTTTTAAAACTCTTCAACAGGCACAGATAACTTCACTGGCAAATTCTACATAACATTAATAGAAAAAATAATATTAATCTTATATAAACTTTTCCAAAATCCAGAAAGGAAGGAACACTTCTCAGCTAATTTCATTAGGCCAGCATTACCTTGATACTAAAATCAGGAAAAATAAGTTGCAAAGAAAATGAAGCTTCAGACCAGTAGCACTCATGAACCTAGATTTTTTAAATCCTCAACAAAATACTAGTAAGTTACATTAAAAGTATATTAAAATGTAATACATCTCAACCAAGTAGAACTTATCCCAGGAGTATAAAGATGGCTTAACATTTAGAAATTTAATTCATTATAACAACAGACTATAGAAACACCATATGATCACCTCAAAGAAAGCATCTGATAAAATTCAATATCCATTCAACAAACTTTCAGTTTTCTCAATCTGATTTTAAAAATCTACAAAAGTTCCTATTGTTAATATCACACTTAATGGTTAATGACTGATTGCTTTCCCCCTAAGATTAGGAATAAGGAAAAGATGTGTGTTCTCCCTACTCCTAGTCAGCACCATACTAGAGGTTCTAGCCAGTGTAATCAGACAAGAAAAAGAAATAAAACTGTTTATTCACAGACAACATAATTTTCTACATAGAAAATCCTGAGGTAGCTACAGAAAGGTTTCTAGAATAAGTGGGTTTAGTAAGGTCACAAGACACAAGATCAATCCACAAAATCAATCATATTTGCGTAGATTAGCAATGAACAATTGGAAAATAAAATAATAACCCAAAACTACCATTTACAATACCACCAAAACCCATAAAATATCTAGGCATAAATAGGTGCTAAGGTATGTATTGCCGAATAGGTGCAAAATATGTATGTGGAAAAATAGAAAATACTGATGACATAAGTAAAAAAGACCTAAGTAAATGGAAATATATACTGTGATCATGGACTTGAAGACTCAATATTAGTTATATGTCAATTCCTAATCTTGATCAGGATCTCTTCAATGCTATTCTAATCAAAATTCCAGTAGAGGTTTTGGTAGAGATCAACAATTGGTTTTAAAATATATATGGAAAAGCAAATAAGCTAGATATAGTCAAGACAATTTTAGTAAAGAAGAACAAAATTGGAGAACTCATCCTACCTGATTTCAAGTCTTGCTGTTGACCTACGGTAATCAAGACAGTGGACAATGGGACACAAGTAAGAGGTGTGGTGTTCTCTAATGAGCATGAAGCAGCTCTAGCTGTTAATTTCTGCAACTGCTTTTTGCCACTGATGATCGTTCTTCTCTTCCTGTGGGACCACGAGAGGGAAAGGATGCAGTCTGAGTGGTTTCTGAACAAAAAAAACAAAAACAAAAACAGTGTGGTACTGGAGAAAGTACAGATATTAAATCAATGGAATAAAATTGTCAGTAATAGATTCATATGTATATGAACAACTGATTTTTTATAAGGTTTTAAAGGCAATTCAGAATATAAATAGTTTTCAAAAAATAGTACCAGAACATTTGGATATACATAGCAAAAAAAAATGAAGATTGATCCATATTTCATGCCCATTATAAAAACTGACTCAAAATGCATTATAGGACTAAATGTAAAATCTCAAACTATTACACTTCTAGGAAAAAAATCAATAAATAGGACTTCATTAAAATTAAGACCTGCTCTTTGAAAGACATTGTGAAGAATAAAAAGATCAGTCATAAACTGGGAGAATATATTTGCAAATCACATATTTGACATAGGACTTATCTGGAATATAAAAGGACACTCAAAACTCAATAGTGGGACACATACAACCCAATTTAAAATAAGCAGAAGATGTAGATTGCTCTAGGTAGCATTGACATCTTCACAATATTTGTTCTTCTAATCCATGAGCATGGAACGTTTTTCCATTTTTTTTGTGTCTTCCTCAATTTCTTTCATGAGTATTTTATAGTTTTCTGAGTACAGATTCTTTGCCTCTTTGGTTAGATTTATTCCTAGGTATCTTATGGTTTTAGGTGCAATTGTAAATGGGATCGACTCCTTAATTTCTCTTCCTTCTGTCTTGTTGTTAGTGTATAGAAATGCAACTGATTTCTGTGCATTGATTTTATATCCTGCCACTTTACTGAATTCCTGTATGAGTTCTAGCAGTTTTGGGGTGGAGTCTTTTGGGTTTTCCACATAAAGTATCATATCATCTGCAAAGAGTGAGAGTTTGACTTCTTCTTTGCTGATTCAGATGCTTTTTATTTCTTTTTGTTGTCTGATTGCTGTGGCTAGGACTTCTAGTACTATGTTGAATAGCAGTGGTGATAGTGGACATCCCTGCCGTGTTCCTGACCTTAAGGGGAAAGCTTTCAGTTTTTCCCCATTGAGAATGGTATTTGCTGTGGGTTTTTCATAGATGGATTTTATGATATTGAGGTATGTACCCTCTATCCCTACACTGTGAAGAGTTTTAATCAAGAAAGAATGCTGTACTGTCAAATGCTTTTACTGCACCTGTTGAGAGGGTCATATGGTTCTTGTTCTTTTTATTATTAATGTATTGTATCACATTGATTGATTTGTGGATGTTGAACCTACCTGGCAGCCCAGAAATAAATTCCACTTGGTCGAGGTGAATAATCCTTTTAAAGTACTGTTGGATCCTACTGGCTAGTATTTTAGTGAGAATTTTTGCATCCATGTTTATCAGGGATATTGGTCTGTAATTCTCCTGTTTGATGGGGTTTTTGTTTGATTTTGGGATCAAGGTAATGCTGGCCTCATAAAACGAGTTTGGAAGTTTTCCTTCCATTTCTATTTTTTGGAACAGTTTCAGAAGAATAGGTATTAATTCTTCTTTAAATGTTTGGTAGAATTCCACCGGGAAGCCATCTGGCCCTGGGCTATCAAAATAACATCAACTTTTTTCAAAGAAAAGGGACAAATAATCCTAAAATTTGTATGGAACCAGAAAAGACCCTGAATAGCCAGAGGAATGTTGAAAAAGAAAAGCAAAGCTGTTGGCATCACAATTCCAGACTTCAGGCTCTCTTACAAAGCTGTAATCATCAAGACAGTATGGTACTGGCACAAAAACAGACACATAGATCAATGGAACAGAATAGAGAGCCCAGAAATGGACCCTCAACTCTATGGTCAACTAATCTTTGACAAAGCAGGAAAGAATGTCCAATGGAAAAAAGAAGTCTCTTCAACAAATGGTGTTGGGAAAATTGGACAGCCACATGCAGAAGAATGAAACTGGACCAGTTCCTTACACCACACACAAAAATAAACTCAAAATGGATGAAAGACCTAAATGTGAGATAGGAGTCCATCAAAATCCTAGAGGAGAACACAAGCAGCAACCTCTTCAACCTCAGCCGCAGCAACTTCTTCCTAGAAATACCACCAAAGGCAAGGGAGGCAAGGGCAAAAATGAATTATTGGGACTTCATCAAGATAAAAAGCTTTTGCACAGCAAAGGAGTCATCAAAACCAAAAGACAACCGACAGAATGGGAGAGGATATTTGCAAATGACATACGAGATAAAGGGCTAGTATCCAAAATCTATAAAGAACTTATCAAACTCAACACCCAAAGAACAAAGAATCCAATCAAGAAATGGGCAGAAGACATGGACATTTTTCCAAAGAAGACATCCAAATGGCCAACAGACACATGAAAAAGTGCTCAACATTGCTCATCATCAGGGACATCCAAATCAAAACCTCAATGAGATACCACCTCATACTAGTCAGAATGTCTAAAATTAACAAGTCAGGAAACAACAGATGTTGGCAAGGGTGTGGAGAAAGGGGAACCCTCCTACACTGTTGGTGGAAATGCAAGGTGGTGCAGCCACTCTGGAAAACAGTACGGAGGCTCCTCAAAAAGTTGAAAATAGAGCTACCCTACGACCCAGCAATTGCACTACCAGGTATTTACCCCAAAGGTACAAATGTAGTGATATGAAGGGGTACATGTACCCCAATGTTTATAGCAGCAATGTCCACAACAGCCAAACTATGGAAAGAGCCATGATGTCCATCAACAGATGAATGGATAAAGAAGTTGTGGTATATATATATACAATGGAATATTATGCAGCCATCAAAAAAACCCCAAGATCATGCCATTTGCAATGATATGGATGAACTAGAGGGTATTATCCTAAGCGAAATAAGTCAATTAGAGAAAGACATGTATCATATGAACTCACTGATACGAGGAATTCTTAATCTCAGGAAACAAACTGAGGGTTGCTGGAGTGGTGGGGGGTGGGAGGGATGGAGTGGCTGGGTGATAGACATTGAGGAGGGTACGTGCTCTGGTGAGCACTGTGAATTGTGCAAAACTGTTGAATCACAGATCTGTACCTCTGAAACAAATAATGCAATATATGTTAAGAGAAAAAAAAGGAAGATAGCAGGAGGGGAAGAATGAAGGGGGGTAAATCGGAGGGGGAGACAAACCATGAGAGACGATGGACTCTGAAAAACAAACTGAGGGTTCTAGAGGGGAGGGGGGTGGGGGGATGGGTTAGCCTGGTGATGGGTATTAAAGAGGGCACGTTCTGCGTGGAGCACTGGGTGTTATGCACAAACAATGAATCATGGAACACTACATCAAAAACTAATGATGTAATGTATGGTGACTAACATAACAATAAAAAAATAAAAAAAAAACCTCACATTGATTCCAAGACCAGATGAGTTCACAGATAAATTCTACCAAACACTTAAAAAAGAGTTAATACCTATTATTCTCAAACTATCCCAAAAAAACAAAAGAGAAAGGAAAGCTTCTAAATACATTCTATAAGACTATCATCTCCCTGATACCCAAATCAGGCAAACACACTACAAAAAAAAAAAAGAAAACTACATGAACAAGATGCAAAAATTCTCAAAATATCAACAAACTGCATTCAACAATACACTGAAAGGATCATTCATGGTGATCAAGTGGAATTGATTCTGGGGATGGTGAAAGAGGTTTCTGAAGCTGAGTCATGCGTACATTGCAGAACTAAGTGGTGTTTACACTTCTCTCTGCTTCTGTATGCTTTTAATATCTGTAATAGAAAGTGAAAATATCTTAAGAATGACAATATATTGCTTAATGCACTTAATGGCACTAAATTGTACACTTAAAATAGTTGTAATGGTAAATTTTATGTCATGTATATTTTAACACAATAAAAAAAAATGGACCAAAGGGGGGAAAAAAAAAGATAGTAGGAAGGGAAAAATGAAGGGGGGGAATCGGAGGGGGAGATGAACCATGAGAGACTATGGACTCTGAGAAACAAACTGAGGGTTCTAGAGGGGAGGGGGGTGGGGGGATGGGTTAGCCTGGTGATGGGTATTAAAGAGGGCATGTATTGAATGGAGCACTGGGTGTTATATGCAAACAATGAATCATGGAACACTACATCAAAAACTAATGATGTAAGGTATGGTGATTAACATAATAACATAAAATTTAAAATAAGCAGAAGATTAGAATAGGCACATCACCAAAAAAGATAACAGATGACAAATAAACAAATGGAACAAAAATATTTGACATCACTAGCCATTAAAGAAATGGGAATTAAAACACAATGTAGTACCACCACACATTTATTAGAATGGCTAATATAAATAATAAATGGCTACAAACATAAAATTACCATATACTCTAACAAACCCCACAACAAAATATTTACCCAAGTGAAATGAAACCTATATTCACACATATATTTTGTGAATGTTCACAGAGGCTTTATTTGCCATCACCCAAAACTGGAAATAATCCAAATATCACTCAACTTGGAATATATAAACAAGCCATATTACATTCATACAATGGAATATGACTAACCAATAAAAAAAAACACTTTATTGATACACACATCATGAGAAAATGTTAAATATATTTTTCTAAGTGAAAGAAGGCAGATTTGAAAGATTGTATGTACAATTCCATTTACATGACATTCTGGAAAGACAAAACTAGAGGAACAAAAAACAGACAAGTGGTTGCCACAAGCTGGGGGTGGAGCACAGGGAATTCACTAGAATAGAGGAACTTTTGTACATTTTGATTGAAGTGGTTGTACGACTATATGAATTTGTTAAAATTCAAAGACAGGGGGCGCCTGGGTGGCTCAGTCGTTAAGCATCTGCCTTCAGCTCAGGTCATGATCCCTCCTGGGATCAAGCCCCGCATCAGGCTCCCTGCTCAGTAGGAAGCCTGCTTCTCCCTCTCCCACTCCCCCTGCTTGTGTTCCCTCTCTCGCTGTGTCTCTCTCTGTCAAATAAATAAAATCTTTTTTAAAAAATTCATAGGACAGGACACTTTTAAAAACTAAAAAGTATGAAATTATACATTAATTTTTTAATGAAAATAATTGTCTATAGAGAGAGGGTGGGAAATACAATGGAAGGAACAGGAATAGAAGCAGTCAAACTTCTCTGAATACCTTGTTTTGTATACTTACTTTGGAACCATGTAAATTCTTATATAAGTATAAAACAAAATTTTAAGTTTCATAAAGCATTATCTAAAAATCTATCAAGAGAAAACTATCTGGGGGTGCCTGGGTGGCTCAGCCATTGGGCATCTGCCTTCGGCTCAGGTTATGATCTCAGAGTCCTGGGATCGTGCCCCACGTCAGGCTCCACAGGAAGCCTGCTTCTCCCTCTCCCACTCCCCCTGCTTGTGTTCCCTCTCTTGCTGTCTCTCTCTGTTAAATAAATAAATAAAATCTTTAAACAAAAAAAAAAAGAGAGAAACTATCTGAAATTACTTTAAAGCACAGTAATTTAACTATACATATTTAGTGAGATATTCCCCAAAGGCAAAAATAACTCATATTATTTGTAGTAGTGTTGGTATTTTTAGTCTAAGACTATAAGATTAATGAGGCTAACTTAAAAATCTATAGTCATGAGTTAAATTGTGAGCTCTATGTGTTAACTGTTGGGGTTTTTTATTCCATGATGCTTGATGCTTCAGATATCTATATTATAAAACCTGTCTTTCCAGGTGGCATGTAAGATTGTGTCCTTAGAGACAAACTGGGTCCTCAATTACAGGAGAGCTTTTAAAACTTTAATTCCTGGAAAGCTTATAAATGACTTCTCTTTGAGTATTCCATATCCAAGAAAGTTTCAATGTAGTTTATGTTTCTTCTTTTTATCCAAGTTATGTTCAAGTTGTCCTTTAGGGAGCTTCATAACACTCTTATAATGCAGGTGCTTATTATTATCCTATTTTGTGGATAAGGAAACTGAGGCACAAGCTCTTGAAACCTGTTCAATGAGTTAGAACTATCTAGTGAATTAGCAAATCAGAACTATCTCAGATTTAGAAGGTAGGATTCCACATTTTAGACTAGAACTTACTTATCCTGGGGTGTTGAGTATTTCCTAACTACATGGAAGAGGAAACAATGAAATACCACAGGATTTGTTAATGCTGTTGCATTTTGTTTAGTTTATCAATAGGGATCAGATAAACTTTTATGATAAGGCCCTTTAATCAGAATTTATAATTTTAGAATCATAAGCATAAAAAGTAAAGAAAAAAGTGAGATACTATAGAATAGCTCAGAAACAGAGCTTATCACTCTAATAAAGGGCTATAAAATATTGCACCAGTTTCAGATAGTTGGTTTCAGGAACATTTAGTTATCAGTAAGGATACTCCTTTCCCACCAGTTCCTTTCTGGTTCTTTCCTTAATATCCAACCTTCTTCATATATCACAAGGGATATAATATTTAAATTACTACACTTAGGAAACTTATGAAATATTTTATGTTTTTTTTAGAATAAAACTTATTAATAAAAAAATTCCTAAATTGAAAAAATGGTTCAGGGTCCTGTGAGTCTCATGATAGAAATTTTCTTTTTTTTTTAATGATAGAAATTTTCATGCCAAGCTAAGATGGCAGAGTAATAGGAGGACCTAGGCTTGCCTTGTCCCTTGAACATGGCTAGATAAATATCAAATCATTTTGAATATCAAAGAAATCGATCTGAGGACTGACAGAATGAACTGCACAACTAGAAGGAGAGACGAGGCCACATCATGGAAGGTAGGAGGTAAAGAGACATGGTTTGGGGGAGAAATGGATGGTGGGTGCTGTGGAGGGGAGGTGGCCCTGGTCAGGAGTGGATGGGGAGAGAGAGAGAGAGAGAGCGAGAGAGAGAGGAAGAGAGAAAGGAGCACACAGGGGATTGCACAAAAAAAAAACACTTCCCCAAAGCTATTGACTGGGAAAATGAGAGGGACTGATTTTCATGAGTTTTTACCAGCAGGGCCCAAAGACTGGAGTTTGAGAAGTCCACATTGTGGCAGGTGTGGAGGCTGGCAGGCATAGCAGTGTTCCTGTGGAGAAGGAGGGCAGATGGTGGTGGGGAGGGCAGACTGCACAATTTGAGGATCCCCTGGGTAGCACTGGGAGAGACAATTTCCCCTTCTTGGAGTGCACCTGGGAGAGGTGGCATTGCCTCTCCAGGGACAAAAGAGCTGACAGCTGCCATTTCCTCTCCCGCCCCTCAGCATACGGACAGAGGCACCTACTGAGAGCGGCTAACCTGTATACTGGTTCTTTGTTGAGCTTTACTACAAAATCCACCCACTTACACTTTGGTGCAACTGCCCTTCTGGGACAAACCTACACCAGCCCCAGTATGGCCGAGACCCTCCCCAGGGGACTAGTGCAGGTTCCCACCACACCAGGTCCTGAAAGTTTGGAGTTTTAAAAACTCAGCCAGCCTGTCTGGGATAGAGCCCAAGGTTCACTGTGCTGGCAGGCAGGCAGAGAGCCTTAGACACAGACAGGGTGAAGGCAGGGATCTGAGGAACACTTGGGACACACAAGGGGAGATTGTTGGCTCTTTTGGGAGGGTTTCTTGGACAGCAGTGGGCACAAAATCCCCTCTCCGGGATGAGGAAGGAGGCTGGTGCCATTTCTCTCCCCTGCCCCTCAGCATAAACTAACTTCAATAAGCAGCACACTGCTAACAGCGGCAGCTCCTGCACTCTGCTAGTATTTCTTTATTAGGGCAGGCATGCCTGAGAACCGGAGCAGTGAGGCCCTCCCCACAAAGAGCAGCACAACAACCCCCCCACACACACACACACCCCACACCTCAACTGCCCAACCCCTCCCCACCCTGCATGCACCACATCTACTGACCATAGAGTTCTGCAAAACTTCAGCTCTAGTGAAAATAGCATCAGGTCTCTTTTAACAAGAAGATCAGAACACACTTAGTTAAAACTTGCCACACTCTGGCCAAGGTCCAAACACTCCCCACTGCAGGCAAGGGGAAACTCCACAGAGGACTGACTTGAGGGAAAGAGCAGCCAAAACACATCAGCAGAGTGCACAGATCATACATGAGGGACACTTCCTGAAGCAGCAGACCCTGGACAGTATATGACCTCTTCTTAATAAAGTCATTACTCTCAGGAGCAGGAAACATAACAGGCTTTCCTAGCACACATAAAAAGACAGAGACCTAGACAAAATGCCAAGATGGAGGAATTCGTCCCAAAAGACAGAACAAAAGGTCATGGCCAGGGATCTAATCGAAACAGATATAAGTAATATTCCTGATCCAGAATTTAAAGGAACAATCATAAGGATAATAGCTGGGCTTGAGAAAAGCACAGAAGACACCAGGGAGTCCCTTACCACAGAGATAAGAGACCTAAAAACTAGTCAGACCAAAATGAAAAATGCAATAATCGAGATTTGAAACCAACTGGATGTAATGCCACAAAGATGGAAGAAGCAGAGGAATGAATAAGTGATATAGAAGATAAAATTATGGAAAATAATGAAGCTGAAGGGGGAAAGAAAAATACTAGATCATGAACGTGGACTTAGGGAAATCAGTGGCTCTGTAGCATAATAACATTCATATCATAGGAATCCCAGGAGAAGAAGGGAGGGGAAAAGGGGGCAGAAAGTTTATTTGAGGAAATGATAGCTGAAAACTTCCCTAATCTGGGGAAGGAAACAGACATCCAAATTCAGGAGGAACAGAGAACTCCCATCAAAGTCAACAAAAGCAGACCAACACCAAGATATATCACAGTTAAATTTGCAAAATATAGAGATAAACAAAAAATCCTAAAAGCAGCAAGAACAAAAGAAATCCCTAACTTACAAGGGAGGATAAATGAAGTTTGCAGCAGATCTCTCCACAGAAACTTGGCAAGCCAAAGACAGTGGCATGATAAATTCAATGCGTTGAATGGGGAAAATGTGCAGCCAGGAATACTCATTCCAGCAAGGCTATCATTCAGAATAGAAGGACAGTTTCCCAGACAAACAAAAACTAAAGGAGTTCGTGACCACTAAACCAGCCCTGCAAGAAATATTAAAGGAGACTATTTGAGTGGGAAAGAAAGAACAAAAGTGACAAAGACTAGAATGGAACAGAGAAAATCTCCAGAAACAACAAAACAAGTAATAAAATGACACTAAATTCATATCTATCAATAATTACTCTGGATGTAAATGGACTAAATGCTCCAATCAAAAGACACAGGGCATCAGAATGGATAAAAACACAAGACCTGTCTATATGCTACCTACAAGAGACTCGTTTTAGACCTAAAGACATCTAAAGACACCTGAGATCAAAATTGAGGGGATGGAGAACCATTTATCATGCAAATGGATGTAAAAAGAAAGCCAGAGTAACAATACTTATATCAGACAAACTAGATTTTAAACCAGACTGTAACAAGAGATGAAGAGATGATTATATTATAAATAAAGGGATCTATCCAACAAGAAGCTCTAGTGATTATAAATATTTGTGCCCCCAACCTAGGAGCACCCAAATATATTAAAATATAACAGGGCACCTGGGTGGCTCAGTTGGTTAAGCAACTGCCTTCGGCTCAGGTCATGATCCTGGAGTCCCGGGATCGAGTCCCACATGGGGCTCCCTGCTCAGCAGGGAGCCTGCTTCTCCCTCTGACCCTCTTCCCTCTCATGCTCTCTATCTCTCATTCTTCCTCCCTCAAATAAATAAAATCTTAAAAAAATAACAAACATAAAGGAACTCATTGATAATAATACAATAATAGTAGGGGACTTTCACCCCACTTACATCAATGGACAGATCATCTAAGCAGAAATCAACAAGAAAACAATGGCTTTGAATGACACACTGGACCAAACGGACTTTACAGATATATTCAGAATATTTCCTCTTAAAGCAGAATACATAGTCTTTTCAAATGTACATGGAACATTCTCCTGAATAGATCACATATTGGGTCACAAATCAGGCCTCAACAAGTACAAAAAGATTGAGATCATAGCATGCATATTTTCTGATCACAATGCTATGAAACTTGAAGTCAACCAAAAGAAAAAATTTGGAAAGATCCCAAATACATGGTGGTTAAAGAACATCCTAGTAAAGAATGAAAGGGCAACCAGGAAATTAAAGCAGAAATAAAAAATACATGGAAAGAAATGAAAATGAAAACACAGTGGTCCAAAACCTTTGGGATGCAACAAAAGCAGTCATAAGAGGGAAGTATATAGCAATACAGGACTACCTCAAGCAGCAAGAAAAATCTCAAATACACAGCCTAACCTTACACCTAAAGCAGCTAGAAAAAGAATAGCAAATAAAGCCTAAAACCAGCAGAAAAATGGAAATAATGAAGATTAGAACAGACATAAATGATATAGAAACAAACAAACAAAAAACAGTAGAACATACCAATGAAGCCAGGAGCTGGTTCTTTGAAAAAATTAATAAAATTTCTTAGACTTATCAAAAAGAAAAGAGAAAGGACCCAAATAAATAAAATCATGAATGAGAGAGGAGAGATCACAACAAACACTACATGGGCACATGCCAACAAATTGGGCAACTTGGAATGAATGGATAAATTCCTAGAAACACACAAACTACCAAAAGTGAAACAGGAAGAAATAGAAAACTTGAACAGACCAATAACCAGCAAAGAAATTGAATATGTGATCAACAATCTCCCAAGAAAAGTCCAGGGCCAGGGCTTCAGAGGGGAATTCTACCAGACATTGAAAGAAGAGTTAATACCTATTCTTCTCAAACTCTTCCAGAAAAATAGAAATCAAAGGAAAATTTCTAAACGCATTCTGAGGCCAGCATTACCTTGATTTGATTCCAAAACCAGACAAACACCCCACTAAAAAAAGACAACTACAGGCCAATATCCCTGATGAACATGGATGTAAAAATTCTCAACAAAATACCAGTAAATTGAATCCAACAATACATTAAAAGAATCATTCCCCATGACCAAGTGGGAATTATTCCTGGCTTGCAAGGGTGGTTCAATACTCACAAATCAATCAATGTGATACACCACATTAATAAAAGATAAGATAAAAACTAAATAATACATTTTATGTTAAAGAAGAAGAAGAAGATAGCAGGAGGGGAAGAATGAAGGGGGGAAATCGGAGGGGGAGACGAACCATGAGAGACTATGGACTCTGAAAAACAAACTGAGGGTTCTAGAGGGGAGGGGGGCGGGGGGATGGGTTGGCCTGGTGGTGGGTATTAAGGAGGGCACGTTCTGCATGGAGCACTGGGTGTTATGCACAAACAATGAATCATGGAACACTACATCAAAAACTAATGATGTAATGTATGGTGATTAACATAACATAATAATAATTAAAAAAGAACTATATAATCCTCTCAATAGATGCAGGAAAAGCATTTGGCAAAGAAAAGCATCCTCTTGATAAAAACTCTCAACAAGTAGGGATAAAGGGAACATACCTCAACATCATAAAGGCCATATACAAAAGACCCACAGCTAATATCATCCTCAATGGGGAAAAACTGAGAGTTTTTGCTCTACATTCAAGAACAAGAAAGGGATGTGCACTCTCACCACTGTTATTTAATATAGTCCTGTAAGGCCAAGCCTCAGCAGTCAAACAAAAAGAAATAAAAGGCATCCAAATCAGCAAGGAAGAAGTCAAACTTTCACTATTTGCAGATGACATGCTACCATATATAGAAAACCCAAAAGACTCCACCAAAAAACTTGCTAGAACTGATATATGAATTTAGCAAAATCAACATACAAAATCTGTTGCATTTCTGTACAGTAATAATGAAGCTTCAGAAAGAGAAATCAATGAATCAATCCCACTTACAATTGTACTAAAAACCAAAAGTTACCTAGGAATAAACCTAACTAGAGGTAAAAAGATCTGTGCTCTGAAAACTAGAACACTTAAAACAGAAATTGAAGATGACACAAAAAAATGGAAAAACATTCCATGTTCATGGATTAGAAGAACAAATAGTGTTAAAATGTCTATACTACCCAAAGCAATCTACACATTTAATACAATCCCTATCAAAATACCAATAGCATTTTTCACAGAGCTAGAACAATCCTAAAATTTGTATGGAACTACAAAAGGCCCTGAGTACCAAAGCAACTTTGAAAAAGAAAAGCAAAGCTGGAGACATCACGATTCTGGACTTCAAGCTATATTTTAAAGGTGTAATCATCAAGACAGTATGGTACTGGCACCAAACAGACACATAGATCAATGGAACAGAATAGAGAGCCCAGAAATGGACCCATAGCTTTATGGTCAACTAATCTTTAGCAAAGCAGGAAAGAATATCCAATGGAAAAAAGTCTCTTCAACAAATGGTATTGGAAAAATTGGACAGCAACATGCAAAAGAATGAAACTGGACCACTTTCTTTCACCATACACAAAAATAAATTCAAAATGGTTGAAAGACTTAAATGTGACACAGGAAACCATCAAAATCCTAGAGAAGAACACAGGCAACAAGCTCTCTGACCTCAGTAGCAACTTCTTACTAGATGTATCTGCAGAGGCAAGGGAACAAAAGAAAAAGTGAACTATTAGGACTTCATCAAGATAAAAAGCTTCTGCACAAGGAAACAATTAACAAAACTAAAAGGCAACCGATGGGATGGGAGAAGATATTTGCAAATGACATATGTGATAAAGGGTTACTATCCAAAATCTATAAAGAACTTCCCAAACTCAACACTGAAAAAAATAAATAATTCAGTTAAGAAATGGGCAGAAGATATGAATAGCCATTTTTCCAAGGAAGACATCCAGATGGCTAACAGACAGATGAAAAGATGCTCAACATCACTCATCATCAGGGAAATACAAATCAAAACTACAATGAGATATCACCTCACACCTGTCAGGATAGCCAAAATTGACAACAGGAAACAACAGATGTTGGCAAGGATATGGAGAAACGGGAACCCTCTTACACTGTTGGTAAGAATGCAAACTGGTGCAGCCATTGTGGAAAACAGTATGGAGGTTCTTCAAAAAGTTAAAAATAGAACTACCCTTTGATCCAGCAATTGCATTATTAGGTATTTACCCAGATACAAAAATACTGATTTGAAGAGATACATGCACCCCAATGTTTATAGCAGCATTACCAACAATAGCCAAATCATGGAAAGAGCCCAAAGGTCTAAGGACTGATGAATGGATAAAGAAGAGGTGGTGTGTGTGTGTGTGTGTGTGTGTGTGTGTGTGTGTGTGTGTGTTGGAATATTACTGAGCCATAAAAAAAGAATTAAATCTTGCTGTTTGCAACAACATGGATGGAGCTAGAGTGTATTATGCTAAGCAAAATAAGTCAATCAGAGAAAGACAAATACCATATGATTTCATCCATATGTGGAATTTAAGAATCGAAACAGATGAATATTGGTGGGGGGAGAAGTAAACCATAACACAAGCTTCTTAACTACATAGAACAAACTGAGGGTTGCTGGAGGGGAGGTGGGTGGGGGATGGGTTAAATGGGTGATGGGTATTAAGGAGGGCACTTGAGATGAGCACTGGGTGTTATATGTAAGTGATAAATCACTAAATTGTACTCCTGAAACTAATATTACACTATATGTTAACTAACTGGAATTTATCTTTTTTAAAGGTTTAACTTATTTGAGAGAAAGAGTGAGCATGAGTAGGGGGAGGGGCAGAAGGAGAGGGAGAGGGACAAACATACTCCCTGCTGAGCACAGAGCCCCAAGAGGGGCTCGATCCCAGGACTCCGAGATAATGACCTGAGCCAAAATCAGACACTTAACTGACTGAGCCACCCAGGCACCCCACTAACTGGAATTTAAATAAAAACTTGAAACTACAAAAAAAGGAAGTAAACAACAACAAAAAAAGAAATTGTCATGCCTTGATAAAAATTTTCTTTAGTTGAACTAAACACTTTAATTAAACCATGTAACTTGTAGAAAAAAGCTAAAGCTCCTTTATAGGTTTATATTCATAGGTAACTCTACCTAGTTATATTTTGTCTTCATTTACTTAACTCTTAAGTAAAATTACAGTTAATTCAAATATTAGTAGCAGTGGTATGATCATAATATCTGTTCACTGAACACCAGTCTCCTAAATTCTAACTGCCCAACTTCCTCCATATTCTCTCACCAACTCCCTCTTCCCCTGTCCCTTATATAAATTCTTTCTTCTGCAAAAGCCATCCTCTGCCCCTTCTTTCAAGAGGCCTCAATTACACAGGCCCAGCTGCAGTGGCAGCCACATCGATGACAACAGTAAATCAGCAGTAAGTACGGCTTTAGTCATCCAGAAATTAATCTCAGCCTTGCATACTCAACTTCCACTATAAAACCATTGGAAGCTATGGACACATATCCATGTATTGTTTTGTTTTGTTTTGTTTTACTAGGGCAAGCCAATAACCACAGCATAGCAATGCTTTTAATACTAAAACAACAGCCCCTACAAGCAAACTAACTTATAAATTGAACTAACTTGTTTGCTTGCTTACACTGTGATAACACAAATAGAATTTTCCTGGTAGTTGCTTCACAAAGAAAGAAAAAGAAACTTAAGACACCAAGGTAGAGTTACATTGTTACCATAAACAAATTTTGAGTAACAGCTTTGTAAAACTTTATTATAGCTAACCATCAGAACCAGGGTAAAAATACCCAGCTTTGCATTATAAGGAGGGCATTCTATAAAGAAACATTATCCAAATATATAAATATATATTACTAATACATCATTTAGACTTTATTTGTTCCTATTGATTCACTCAGATGGACGCATTTCTGCATGTTTTAAAAGCACCTAAATGCAAGTTTGGTAACAATAAATGCCTAATCATTTTAAAACTCTCCAGATACTAAACATTTCATAACTTTATTCAATTGACTTAGCCATTCACTGTAATCTACCTCACAGAGATGATTATGTTTAACCTTGCTTCTTCAGTAATGTAGAACAAAACTTTTTAAGCATATCCTTAGTCTTGAGAATCAAGTGAACATATCACAGAAGTTATGCAAGAAGCTAAGATAATTTTAATCAACCTTTTTCTTAACTGTCAGAGATGGCAAGATGCATGGGCACCATAAAAAGCATCTTCCACTGCTGTCATTCACAAGCCACACTGAGCCCTACATTGTAAGACAGTACCACCAATAATGAAATATTCAATCCAGTTGGTACAAGAGCCAGGCCCACCTAGAATGAGATGTATGAGATACCTAGGGTGGAAAATCTAAAGAGGCACTCATTGCAGTACCTGAGAGTGCATGCATCCTTAAATTTTGCCCCTAGGTGTCTCGTTTGTCTTACTCTAGTCCCTGTCCTACACAAGAGCCTCAAAGTGATGCTGGCTGTAGGAGCCAAGAGTGCCCAATCTCCACATTCCATAGCTGAAATTAAGTTGCAGAACCAATCGTCTCTCTAGTTGAAAGGGTTTACTCATCTCCAGCCCAGTGCTTGGAGACTCAGCCATTTCCCTTAAGTGACCAAGATTAGGCTGGTGTACTTCTCTATAAGACACTGTCTCCTCCCCCCAATGCCTGTATGATAAGACCCAGTGGTCCCCCTTCCAGATACTAGAGCCCTGCTTATAAACACCAGTCCACTATTTCAGGCCTTGTCACATTCTGACAGAATTACTGATGCAAATCACCTACTTAGATTACAATATTACCTCTCCCTTGATTTTACCTCTTTGTTATTTAGAGTCTGGCCAAAATCCCACCCCATGCAATTTCCAGTATTGTCTCCTTGCTAAGACCACCCTTTAGCCTGCTGTCTAGGCTTCTTAAAAGTCTGTCTCCTTTTAACTGGCTTCCAATTAGTCCTACCTCATCAGAATTAACAGAACCATCCATTTATTGTGACCACCAAGATAACCAAAAATGCCTTCAGCCTTAGCCCTGTTGAGAATCACTGGAAGTAGAAGAGAGGACATTACCTTCAATGAGAAACAGGCCAAGCATTTGGGAGCCTGCTCTTTTGGTTCCATTGGTTCATAAACACTGCTTATGTCAAATTCATCTGGGGGAACTTCTAACTTATCTTTTTAACACATACTTAGTGCTTACTATGTGCCTGAAACTATTATAAACACCTGACAAACACTAACTCATTCAATCTTCATAACAACCCTTTGAGTTAGGCACTATTATTACTCCCATTCTACACATTAGGAAACTGGGGCTTGAGATGTTAATGACTTACCCAAAGTCACACATCTAATAAATATAAGCCTAAATTCAAGCCCAGCCATTTTGGTTATAGGGTAAATGGTAAACACTGTTATGCAGCAGATAGCCATATCCCAGTCCCAAAGATTTGATCCAGTAAATCTGGGGAAAGGACTGAGAATTCTGTATGTCTATGAACAAAATTTTCAGATGATTTTACATAGTTGGAAGGGCACCCACCTACTAACTGGTATGTGGGAACCACAGCACTATTCCACACCTCATTTGGGAGAGACAGAAAGGAGACTTACGTGGCTAGAAACAATTGTGTGTTGCGATATACCAAGAAAGCAAGGGAAGACAGTGGTTGTGGAACTACTCATTCAAAACCTTGGAAGGCAGGGTAATAATACCTTATGCTTTTATAAAATGGCCAACAGTAAATTATGTATTGTTAAACAAAATGAAATATATTAAGAATGTAGCATCAGAGGAAGAGTATAATAGCATTAATAAACATGAAATTATCTTACTAAGTAGGATACATGACAGCAATGGACTTAAATGAAAGAAGGAAGAAGAGCCTAGCTAGTTTATGGTGAGCTGCAGATGGTCAGTCCTGAACCAGTCAGGCAAGACAAATGATACAGGTAACTCCAAAATGTGACTTTAAGCAGTGTAGGACTTACAGCAGTTGAGGGAGGAAATAGAAGCAATTGGATATATATGAAAAATAAGATAAAATGTGAAAGAACTTTGAAAACAAATATGATTATCACTACTTTGTTTAGTAGTGTGTCATCTTAAGGCCCCCAGGAATTAAAAAAAAAAAACAAAAAATATCCAAGCCAAGCACAGCCATAAGCAACAACCCACCACTCAAAGGGGGTAAGCAGCTGTAGACTGGCCAGCAGTATCTCTGACTACTCAGTATGGAAACAATTGTAGGTCAAAGAGTCAGCTCAAACCTGAACCAGAACTCCCACTCTGCCAGCCACTGCCATAGAAGGTGGAATACAAAGAAGACCAATATACTGGGAAGCTCAGTCTCCAGCTTAATAGAAAAGAGCCTCAACTTTGCCTCCAAGCATGAATTAAAACAACATCCCATGTGTCAGGAGAGGTGAGTTCCTAGGTTCCTACCAGAATTAAAATAATATCCCATGTGTCAGGAGAGGTGTGTTCCTAGGTTCCCATCAGTTCAACTGTATTAAACCCTAAAGGTTGGGACGCCTGGGTGGCTGAGTAGGTTAAGCGTCTGCCTTCAGCTCACGTCATGGTCTTAGGGTCCTGGGATTGAACCCCACATCGGGCTTCCTGCTCAGCAGGGAGCCTGCTTCTCCCTCTGCTGCTCCCCCTGATTGTGCGCTCTCTCTTTCTCTCTGACAAATAAACAAAATCTTAAAAAAATAAAAATAATAAAACCTTTAAAAAAAATGACCCAAAGGACAGCCATTCTACAGTATATAAAAACAAGCAAAAGTATATAATATTAAAATTATGCTTCTATCAATCAGTGTTTCTGTATTCAACTTTTAAAAATAAATTATCTACTGATGTAATGATTAATCATTAATTAACCCAATTTATTACCTCAGGATTTCAAGTTACCTAAGGCTTTTGGAGTTATGCATAAACTTACATGATACAGAACATAATTACTGTTGATAGAAAAAGTCTGTCTGAATAATTATTTCATTTTAGTTGACAGAAATTTACATCTTTCATAAACTTGCATTATTTTATAGCAGTAATGCTAGCTTATTTAATCAGTAAACCAATATAAGAAGCTTAGGAAATTCAGATTACCTAATCTCTTCACGAGAAGGCAAATCTAAATGTCATTAAAAAAAACATACATCTGTATTTTACTTAACATTGACAAATCAGTGCAGACATAATAACTGTTTTTTTCTTTCTTAAACCAAAATTATTAATCTAACCTGATTTCTCCAAAGGCGCATCTTAATTATATAAATTTGTATTCATCAAATGTATGTAAGCTAGCAGTTTTTGTAAGAAGAAATTTTTTTCTTAAAAGTCCAGCACATATTAAGTATTAGAGATTTGGGGCTTTTTAAAATTTTTGGGACTTATGCAAGGGCACATTTATGTCTATAGACCAATCAGAACAGAAGTTCTTTAATTTAAGAGACATTATAATGGAATTTATTAATACCCTCCAGAAGTATGAAAACCCTTTACACTCAGACAGCAACATATAAAGGCTATTTTAAATTATAGTCACATGGACGCAGAGAGAGCTTATATCTTCAGTTTTACATCTCAATCACTGGTTGAAAGTACAACAGAAATACAAAAATTCACTGGCCCAGAACTCAAAAATCAGTTCTCCCCCCCAGTGGACACAAAGTTCTTAATTAATTTGAGCTCACAAAGGACAAACAAAAAGACCAAAAAACTGGATTCTCTTTCATTTCTCTTCTAATAGAGACTAGATCTCCATCATCCAATAGGTATCATCAAATGGATATACCATAAAACCAAATTCCAATCATTGTTGCTAGTAATGTATAATAATTTATCAGGCATGCAAAATTAGAAACAAAAACAAAATTTTTAAAAATGAGTAAAAAACGAGAAACAGACAGTAAACTTAGTTCTATAACCACTTTTGGATTTACTCCAAGAGCCAATAAAATATATGCCTGGGCTTAAACAACCCTGAGGTGCACTTCCTTAGCCATACAATTTGGCACCATCGGTTGAGTACACATCAGTTGGCACCTCCATGGAACCTTACGAGTTCCTATGCTGAAGGATAGCATACACAAAATCACATCTCTCACACAAGTATAATATGAACCTTTGTCAAAGTTTTATTCAATCCATTAATTAATGAAGGAACAGATGTCAAAACCGAACAGTTTATGAGAAACTAAATATATACTAATAAAGAAATCATTAGGGGCGCCTGGGTGGCTCAGTTGGTTAAGCGACTGCCTTCGGCTCAGGTCATGATCCTGGAGTCCCGGGATCGAGTCCCACATCGGGCTCCCTGCTCGGCAGAGAGTCTGCTTCTCCCTCTGACCCTCTTCCCTCTCGTGCTCTCTCTCTCTCATTCTCTCTCTCAAATAAATAAATAAAATCTTAAAAAAAAGAAATCATTAGAATTGCAGAGTTAGATACAAAACTGAACAATAAATCACAACCTGTGGCATTATCTGGCCCACCAGATAGAAATTATTTGCATCTCTACCACACAAAAATCTACAAGTTAACCTATGCTCCTATAGAATTGTAAAATAGCCCAGTCAATAGAAAGTCAGGTCCAGAAAAGGGATAAAACAACACCCAGTAATCTCTTTGTTTACAAGGTTTGGATAATTTTTTTCTCATAGGAGTGAGATATTGTAATTAAGCATGGAACATACTTACATTAAAAATTTATTAATTTATCTGAAATTTACATTTAACTGGACATCCTGTATTTTATCTTTTAGCCCTAATCATAACTTAACAAAAATTTTACCAAGTCTGTACAATTCCGTTACCAACAATGTATCTCTTAAATCAATGGCTAGTTTCACATCCTTCCTTGCCTAGATAATTAAGTGGTATTTTTTACCACCTCTTCTATTCTTTATATTTACCACTGGAGGGCGCATATAACGCACAATCCACTGGATTCCAGGCAGTAAGGAGACCACAAAAGCGTTTCCACGTTGGATCCGCTAGGGGACCATTCGGAAACCTCTCTGATTTCACAACCAGGATCACGCGCTCACGAAGCATCTGTGCGCACGCGCACAACTCCTCCCAAGATACATCCGATTGCGCAGGCGTTCCAGTGAATGCGCAGCCACTATTGGTAAGACTGACAGGAAAGAGAAAGGGAGAGGGTGGGGCCACGGGGAGCGCGCACGCGCTGTGGCTGAGGACTGGAAGGTACTGGGCGCAAGTGAGGGGTGGTGCTATTTGAGTTCTACGCGCTCCGTGGAGATGCCCAGCAGGGGGTCGCGGCCCGAGGACAGCGCCGGGCTGTTCTCTGTAGACCACCCGACGCTACACAAGGAGGATCTTAGCAGCAAGGTGAGTGTGGAACGAGGCGCGAAAGTTCAGACTTGGCTCCGCTCGTCTCCGCAGAAGGTCCCCCGCGCCACATGGCCCAGCCTAGGCTTTGTCCTGCTGCTTTGCTCCTTTTAGTCTTAGCATTTGGCAGCTAGAGTTAAAGGGAGACCATGAAATTTACCCCAAGATTAGACCCAGATGGTAGTGGTACAGAAGTTTGGTTGGGATCTTTTCTCCCTACTCTTTTTAAACTGTTAGAAGTACCTTCTACTCCAGGTCTATTGTGGTGTTTTCCATCTCAGAAAATGCCACCACCATCCATTCACTTGTCTGTGCCAATAACCTGGGAGCTATCCTTGACGTCCATCACGAAGACCTACCAGTTCTACTTCTGAAGCTCCTTTCAGATAAATCCCGTTGTCACAGTGTACACACACCATCCTAAACCAGCCATCTTCATCTACCATCGGGAACCCTGCATAAGTTTCCTAACCGGTCACTCTTTCATCCATCCTTACCTTCTTCCAATCTGTTCTCCACTTTAGGCAGAGCAGTGATCCTAAAATATGTGTCTGATTGTTACTGTTCTATCCAAAAAGGCAGGGGGGATGGGAGGGAGCAATGTACAACTTAACTGCCATAAACAGACAAAACCTTTCAAAATATACTGGAGATGGGAATGGTTATAGCCTTTCAGGTATTAGATGTCCTAGATTTTACTTTAGTTCTGTCCCAAACTAACAGTGATATCTCAAGCAAGTCTCTGATCCCTCTGTATCAGTTTCCTTGTTTAAAGTAAGTGAAATGTATACCTGCTATTTCTAAAATGAATGGGGATGCACTTTTCAAACAGAAGTCTGAAGGAGGTTATACAAATTTGGTCTTGGAATTCAGTTCAAATCTAGCCAATTACTACATTGACTGGAGAGACAGAAGTGTACACACCTATGGGTAGTGAATTTTCAAATTACATATAGCCCACTCCAATTACTACCATAGCAAGCCATTTATACTGATGTATGACAGATCTCTGAGGTGTGTGAGGTAGGACAGAGATTATAAATCCTGCTTTTAGAGATACTGGTGACACAATATCATGTTCACAACATAACTGCCTTTACTGAAACGAGTTAGAAATTTCACTTCCACTTAGTTGTGCCTTGTGCTCTACCCTGCTAATAAAAAGTGAGGCATAGTTCAACAGTGCCAGCACCATTCTACTCTTTGAAACGTAAAGAAGAATA
The DNA here is from genome assembly GCF_009762305.2 of Zalophus californianus. NCBI lineage: Eukaryota > Metazoa > Chordata > Mammalia > Carnivora > Otariidae > Zalophus > Zalophus californianus. The sequence goes on from NC_045597.1 coordinate 150,866,321, forward strand.
AAGCCAAGATGGAAAGTAATACGCCTTACTGCCCCAGGTAGGGCATTTATACTACTTACTTTTTCTGAACGTGTGGCTACACCATTCAGTACATAAATCATGAAAAGCATTGATATTTCATGATGTGCTATTAAAAAAAAAAGCAAAAACATAAATCATTGAAAACTGATACTACTTTTGGTGCATATTGTCTATGTTAAATAAAAGGCACAGACTTTGTTTAGTAACTGTGGTCTTTACATGAATGCCGGTTACCAACCCCAAACCCCCTATCTGGGTTCAATGGGCTTTTTAACACCTGTCAAGTGTAATCACTGTTTCCTCTTCCAACTTTCCCCCAGCTGCACCCCCACACACTGCTGTTCAAAAAGAATCTTTGTATTCACAGACTGCCCGTTTGGGCAACCAGTAAATTATAGCCCCTTATCCCATCTCTCTAATTTTAAAAGGCCCTCAATCCAGCATACTTTGCTAGCCTCTGATTTAAGAAGTTTTCTTTATTTCCTTAGATTAAAGAACAAAAAATTGTTGTGGATGAACTTTCTAACCTGAAGAAGAACAGGGTGAGTTATTAGGATAATTCTGAATTGTATGTGGGAAGGTTTGATTATATCTTATTAACTATATACTAAAGTTAAAAGAATTATATATAAGATTTATATTTACATTAAAATTTGCAAAACTTCAGCATCTTTTTTAGTTCCATTGCAAAAGTGAAAAGTGTCCAAGATTTTATACACATAGTGGATATCTATACATTAATTATAGTTGATAATATTTTTTTTCCCCATCCTATGCAATTTGCACTACCTTTGAACCAAATGATACTAATTATACAATGGTTATCTTGGGTCTTTAATCACTAATGGTATTGACTTATACTTGAATTTGGTGTTTTCATTTGAAATAAATAACCTATAAATAAGAAAGGAAACTATGCCTTTAAGTGAATGTGGATAATTGTTGAAAAAACAAAAAGGATAAATTGCTTCCCCCCCAAATTTTTTTACACAAATCGTCCAAATTTAATGCCATGTGCATTAATGTATTCATAAACAAGCTACTGCTTTATGTGTATTTATACTGTCAAAAATTACATTTTAAAGTTCAGGAAGAAGTGATTTTGAGCCCTTTAAAGCATTTGATAAGTAACAGGTTGGTTAAACATTTATGATATTGTCCCTTTTGGAATTTTAGAATTTAAGGCACAACTGATACAAACTTTCTAGAGGGCAAGTTGGCAGAATGTATCAAAGCCTTAAAACTATGTAGCACTTTGACCCAGTTCCATTTATAGGAATTGATATTTATGAGTCATGGGAGTGAACAAAGATTTAGTTACAAATAACTTCATTGCAACATTGATTTATAAAGTTGGTAATATCTTAAATGTCTAAAACTTGAGGACTTATCAAATAAACTGTAATGTTCAAGGAAACTGATAGTTGATATATGCAGAGAAAATACATTTCACCTCAGTGTTAATGGTAGCAGTTTCTAGATGGTAAGATAATGGGTGACTTTTGTTTACCTGTATTTGCTAAGGTATTCTGAATATATGTTATGAAGTTCAAGAATATACAATAAAAGAGTTCAGAGTTTTGACATACGCTTTTTAGATCAAATCCTGATACTAGCCTAAATTATGTTTTGCAGAAAGTATATAGGCAGCAACAGAACAGCAACATATTCTTTCTTGCAGACCGAACAGAAATGCTTTCTGAAAGCAAAAGTAAGTTTTTTTTTTTTTTGGTGTATTATATAGAAATGCATGAAAAGTCTTTTCTAGGCTTTCTGTAGAAACTCATGGTAGTGCCTAAATTATACTCTCTGTATCTGAATGTTTAAATATATATCTGAAGCTTGGATGGTGGTATATCAAGTAAAATTAATGCTGTGGTTTGGTTTTTTTTCAAGGTAGCCTTCCAAAGATGAGTCTACAGTAAAAATAAAATAAAATAAAAATATGTAAGTTGTGTTAGAAAGCCATAATTATTAATGTGTGCTTTAGAATTTTTGGCAGGTCTAGGTATGAGAACTGCTCTACCACTTTCTCCCTTTGTGACTTTGAGTGAATAACTTTGAGCCTCCAGAGTTTTTTGGGACTTAAACAAGAAGGGCTAGCCCATAGCCCAGTGCCTGGGCCAAAATAAGCATTTGATAAACAAATTATTTTCCTAAAAGATAAACATTTGTCATTAGAAGCCTGTTGTAACACAGTGCATATACTCAGGTGGTTTGATCTTGGTAAATAGCCTATGTTGCTCTATGAATTACCAGGGAAAGGTCTAAGAATTTTCATTTTACTTAATATTCCTTCTCCACTCCCCCACAGATATACTGGATGAACTGAAAAAAGAATACCAAGAAATAGAAAACTCAGAGAAGACCAAAATCAAGAAATAGTCAATTTGATTTCACACAACAATGTGTGGCATTTGTTGTTCTGTAAGCTTTTCTGTTGAGCGTTTCAACAAAGATTTGAAAGAGGATTTACTGTATAATCTTAACCGACGAGGACCCAATTGTAGTAAACAGTTGGTAAAGTCTAGTGTTACCTACCAGTGTTTATTTTCTGGTCATGTCCTTCACTTGAGAGGTGTTTTGACTGCCCAGCCTGTGGAAGATGAAAGGGGTGATGTGTTCCTGTGGAATGGAGAAGTCTTTAGTGGCATAAAGGTCGAAGCTGAAGAGAATGATACTCAAATAATGTTTAATTACCTTTCCTCTTGTAAGAATGAAGCTGATATTTTGTCGCTCTTCTCAGAAGTCCAAGGTCCTTGGTCTTTTATATATTACCAAGCATCCAGTCATCATCTATGGTTTGGTAGAGATTTTTTTGGTCGCCGTAGCCTGCTTTGGCATTTTAGTAATTTGGTCAAGAGTTTCTGCCTCTCTTCAGTTGGCGTACAGACATCCGGAGTGGGCAGTCAGTGGCAAGAAGTTCCAGCATCTGGAATTTTCAGAATTGATCTCAAGTCTGCTTCCATTTCCAAATCTGTGGTTTTAAAATTGTACCCTTGGAAATCTGTTTCTGGGGAGAATGTTATCAAAGAATGTGTTAATAGCCTGACTCAGATTTCAGCAAACTTGCCTGCATTTGTATCAGTGGTAGCAAATGAAGCCAAACTGTATCTTAAAGAACCTGTTATTCCTTTAAATATGATGTTACCACAAGCTCCCCTTGAGATTCCTTGCAGTAACACTGCTAGTGTCCCTCCTACAAGGGAAACACTTCAGGTCTTTCTTACTGATGGACACACAAAGGAAGTAGTTCAGCAGTTCACTGATGTCCTGAGTATCGCAGTGAGGAGACGTGTCTTGTGTTTACCTAGGGATGAAAACCTGACACCAAGTGAGGGTTTGAAAACTTGTGATAGGAAAGCCAATGTTGCAATCCTGTTTTCTGGGGGTATCGATTCCATGGTTATTGCAGCCCTTGCTGACCGCCATATACCTTTAGATGAACCAATCGATCTTCTTAATGTGGCTTTCATGACTAAAGAAAAGACCGTATTAACTGGTTTTAACACAAAGAGGAAAAAACAGAAAAGTCGTTGTGAAATATCTTCTGAAGAATCCTCTAAAAATAATGCTGCTGGTAGTGATGACGATGGTCCTGATAAACAATTCAGTGTACCAGATCGTATCACAGGCAGAATGGGACTAAAGGAACTACAAGCTGCTAACCCTTCCCGGATTTGGAATTTCATTGAAATTAACGTTTCTCTGGAGGAACTGCAAGAATTAAGAAGAACTCGAATATGCCACTTGGTTCAGCCCTTGGATACAGTGTTGGATGATAGCATTGGCTGTGCAGTCTGGTTTGCTTCTAGAGGAATTGGTTGGTTAGTGACCCAGGATGAAGTGAAATCCTATCAGAGCAGTGCAAAGGTATGGCACGGCAGACACACTGTACTCAGAATTTCTGAGACCTCATTTTGACCTTTTAAAGCTCTTAGCATTTAGATTGCAAGAATAGAGCATATTTTAATTGCGTTTAACCTGCAGTGTGATGTATAAGACAAAAATTGGGCATATTTTTACTATTTTATGACTTGCCTTGTGTTTTTGTCAGAAAATGTTATTTTTGAGATGATAACTTTTTAAGCTTTGCTTTTATTTTAGTCATTATCTTATGTTGGAAGTATGGATTTCTTTAAACCGTTACAGGTAGTTCTTACTGGAATTGGTGCTGATGAGCAACTTGCAGGTTATTCTCGCCATCGTGTCCGCTTTCAGACACACGGAATGGAAGGATTAAATAAGGAAATTGAGATGGAACTGGGACGAATATCTTCTAGAAACCTTGGTCGTGATGACAGAGTTATCGGTGATCACGGAAAAGAAGCAAGGTAATTCTACTTACGTAAGTGCTGTGAGTAATTTTGTAGAAACACTAGACTGTAAAAGGAGATTTTTTCGGTTCCTTTTCTCTGGAGACTGTTGAAATGAATAACAGTAGCAACAATAATATCTTGGCCTTATATTACAAACACCGTCCATCAGAGGGGAAGCCGGGGGGGGGTCAGGGGAGCACTTGTTTTCCAGAACTCATACTCTAAGCAATGTCTTTTTGGTAATTTTCAAAGATAATACAATGGCCTGATTGTTTTCCGTGATACAGTGGAAAAGACTGTAAAACGGAGGTAATGGAATGCTGAGAGAAGGTATATAAAGGGTTGGGCTTTGTTTCAAATGTTGGCTTTCCTCCCAGTAAGAGCATAGGCCCTACTCCCACACTTTCCTCTCCAGTGAGAGGGCACCGGCTTTGTCACTGTGGACATTTCTGTATGTAGAGATCCATACTGATGTCAGTGGTGGTTCCAGGACTGGATTCCCCTCTGCTATGTTTTGTGAACTCAATTTGGTCATATGTTGCAGATTACCTAACTCTTTCAAAGAGATCAAGGCACTTTCATGTGTATATTCTCTTTTAATTTAGGGGTTTATTTTTACCTACAACATATTTCTGAGGGTAATAAACAAATGCTTGAGAACCACTTTTTAAATTACTGAGGATAAAGAAAGATGTTTTATTTAGTTATAAAAAGCAGAAGTTTGTTCAACTAGGTTAATTTATTAAGTGGTAGTTTATTACAAGGGTACAAGCATGTGAGAATAGGGAGTCCAAATAAGCTTTGTGAGGATTGGGACATCATAACATAACTACTCTAACACTTCACTGTTTCAGCTTTTCAGTATATATAGAAAATGTTGAAATCCTATATCTACTAAATATACAATATACGTACATAATTTACATATATTACATACCACAATGTGAAAACTGTAAAATGTTTTCCTTTTGAAGGGTGTATGTATTTGAGAGAGAGACAGAAATTCAGTCCTTTATTTCAGGTAGGTCAGAGAAAAGGAAATTTATTTTATTTAGTAAAAGCAGTTAATTCTAAAGGCCCCATATGATACCCTCATGTAAAAGTGCATATGAAGAATGTTTCAAACAGCGAATACAGAATTGTGATTTAACAAATACCACGGTAGTGGCTAGATCCAATATCAATTTATTATGTATTTTGGCATACATACTAGTGCTCCATTGATTAGATTATCTTATATATAAATTTGTTTTTGTAGTTCATTTTTACAAAGTATTCCACATAACAAATGCCTTTACCCTTTCCAGTCTCTCTACATGAGCTAGAATAAAATGTAATAAAACAGAAACACTACTGTAACAGTACTGCATTTAAAGAATTGGAGGGAGAGTTTTAAAGTATTTTAAACAAAACCCAGGATTTTGTAGGAAATTAGGGAAGCCAAAGGGCAGAAAGTTATTTTTTTTAAATCCAGTACTTTGTTCTGTTAATACCATTTGCCTCCATTTAAATGGCTTAAAGGTAATCAATTTTTTTTTAAGATTTATTTATTTCAGAGAGAGTATGCGCACACCCACACAGGCACACACATGAGTGGGAGGAGGGGAAGAGGGAAGGAGAGAATCCTCAAGCAGACTCCCTGCTGAGCACGGAGCCTGATGCGGGGCTCAGTCCCACAACTGACCATGAAATCATGACCTGAGCCAAAACCAAGAATCAGACACTTAACGGACTGTGCCGCCCAGGCACCCCAATTTTTTTTTTTTTTAAGTTTTATTTATTTCAGAGAGAGAGAGAGAGAGAGGATGCAGGAGTGCGAACAGGGGGAAAGGCAGAGGAAGAGGGGATGCGGACTCCCTGCCGAGCGCGGAGCCCAGCTGGGGCTCTATCTCCTGACTGGGAGAGCGTGACCAGAGCTGAAACCAAGAGTCAGACCCTCAACTGACTAAGCCACCCAGGTGCCCCTAAACAGTTTTGAAAACCATAAAATTTTACCATAAGTAAATGTTTCACAAGTTCAGGATTATAGAGCCCTTCTGTATTGATTTCATACCTCTAAAGTTCATTTACTTTTGACATGATAAAGAGCACACAGATTGAATAATTGAGTCAAGACTGTACTTGTGGGTCACTGGGTGGCTCAGTCATTAAGCAACTGCCTTCGGCTCAGGTCATGATCCCAGGGTCCTGGGGTCGCATCCCGCATCGGGCTCCCTGCTCGGCGGGGAGTCGGCTTGTCTTTCTCCGTCCTCACGCCCCTACTCCCCACCCCCCAATTCGGGCTCTCAGAGAAATAAATAAAACCTTAAAAAAAAAAAAGACTGTATTCGTTTTCCAAGGCATCCCCGAAGAAACCTTGTGAAACAATTTGAGATTATTTCTAACCATAGGCCTAATTTATTTATTTTTTGAGGCAAAATTTCTTTTGTAGCATATGTATTAAAATTAGTCACATGAAATATTTGCTAATGTGATTAAATTTTAGCTGTAAAATTCTGTAAATAACCAGAATATTTTTAATTGAGAAAAACAGTGCCATCAAAAATTAATTGGATGTGATAAATTTTAACATTGAATAAAATGTAAAAGAAATAATCATAATACATTGGTTTGTTTGTTTTTTTTTTATAGTGGTTATATATATCTATTTATTTTAGATTTCCTTTCCTGGATGAAAATGTCGTCTCCTTTCTAAATTCCCTACCGGTTTGGGAAAAGGCAAACTTGACTTTCCCCCGTGGAATTGGTGAAAAACTAATTTTGCGTCTTGCAGCAGTGGAACTTGGCTTAACAACCTCTGCTCTTCTGCCAAAACGGGCCATGCAGTTTGGATCCAGAATTGCAAAAATGGAAAAGAATAATGAAAAGGCATCTGATAAATGTGAAAGGCTCCAAGTCATTTCCTTAGAAAACCTTTCTATTGAAAAGGCGATTAAAACGTAATACTTCACAATGTAACAATATTTACTGAATAATGATTATGTAAAAATAAAACACTCTGCTCCTCTATTATTATATAATGTGGTATTAAGGTTCATTACATGAATTTTTACTTAGCTATATAACTTAATATAACCAATTTAGTCAAATTAACACTGGAGAAAAAGAAACACTTGAAAGAACAACTTGGATGTTTGAAGCTGTGATACTAACATTACTTTGAGCTCTTACATGGTAATGTCCCACCGGCAACACTAAAAGAAGAAAGCAGGTTTCACCGAGTCTTCTCTTGGTAGCTACACCCAGAAATAACTCAGTTTCTTGTTGTCAGGAGCCTGGCTGAAACAGGCTGTTTGACAGATGAGAGAACTACGGTTTAGAGAAGCTAAACAGTTTGCTTGAGGTTCACATTCCTGAGCAACACTTGTTACTTCTGTTACATCTCTTTAGGCAGCTAATTTTCCCACTCAGAGCTTCTGATGATTTTAAGCGTTCTCCTGTCCCCAAAATCTCTAGCCTCCTCTCTTTGCCTCATTCTCAGCTCATGACCTGGGCTTTTCACAGAGAATCAGTCATCAGGACAAGAAATGCCTACACTTTCCAACACCAGAACTTTTTTTTTATTTTTTGTTTTTTTAAGATTTTATTTATTTATTTGACAGAGAGACACGACAAGAGAGGGAACACAAGCAGGGGGAGTGGGAGAGGGAGAAGCAGGCTTCCCGCCGAGCTGGGAGCCTGACGTGGGCCTCGATCCCAGGGTCCTGGGATCATGCCCTAAGCCAAAGGCAGACGTAACGACTGAGCCACCCAGGCGCCCTCCAACAACTGTCAAAAGGCTGTGTCTCCACCTGTTCTCTGTATCCCAACCCTTCTTGCCTTATAGGAGTCTTACACTCCTCTCTCCTGTATCTTCAGCCTCTTTGTAGGATCCTTCCTATCATTTAAAGTGTTCTGGTCTAACTAATTTAGAATATACATACCTGGTTCTGTATCTTCCTCTGCTTATCATCTCTTGCCTCCCATCCACACTCACCCTCTGCACCTTTATGTCTCAACTCCACTCCGGCCTGACATCCACCCACTTTAGTCAGCTGTGACCACCATACCAAGGTCACTGGGGTCTATCCCCAATTAGGGCTGACACCCTTTCCGGACCTGGACATACTTCGATTCTTTTAATCTTGGTGGGAAAGTAGTTTTAGGATACTGACAAACAGAAACCTGTCAGACTTTCACATGCTCTGAATTTATCCTCTGGGAAATGCAATGCTCAAACCATATTTAGATACTAACTTTAATAGCTTTCATCCTTTTACCTAAGGGCGGACAACTTAAAGTATCTATGTGGTTCTGAGCACCAAATTGACATTGCTCCTATCAGGAATAGATAAACTAAGAGATTTGCCTAGCAGCCTAGATTTGAATATAATAACTTTTATGGTAACAATATAGTTCAATCCTAAAAACATCTATCATTTATACAGTGATGATTATGTGGCAGGTGCTACTTTATGAGCTTTGCATGTATTAATCCAATTGAACCTCGGTAGGGAATTTCCAGGTCATCTGCTCCAGCATTTTGTTTTGTCCCCAGAGAGCCTAATTCTTTAGAACCTTCTTACTACTTAATTCCATAAACCCTGGGATGAAGTTCTGTGTTAGTCCTTAAAACAATTTTCCCAAGATTTGAGACACTTAGAACAAACCATCTGGTACCTGAGCAAAAAACATGTCAGTAGAAGAGTCTATATAGATTGTTCATAAATGCAAACATGGAAATTTGTTACAGAAGCAGTGACGTTTTTACATCCCTGCCCTGGAACAGCAATCATAAATTTCTAATACTACCTCCATAGCTGCTAAAATCATGATGTGGTTGGACTAAGAAATTCTGCCCCCCAAAAGTGACTAAAACACCCATGTTGGTATATTCAGTGGAAAAGTTCAAGTTATCCCCCTTGACCTAGCAGGAGCAGACAATGAAGTTGGGCATTCCCTTATTCACGAAACACTTCTCTTGGCTTCTGTGCCCAAACCTGGTTTTCCTCCTGCCTTCCTGGCTGCTCGCCCTTTGTGTTCTTTGCTGATTCCATCCTCTCCTCCTGACCTTTAGATACTAAATTTCTCAGGTTTCCGTCCTGGGTTCCAAACTTCTCAATTCTTTCCCTTGGTGATTTCAGCCACTCTCTTGGCTTCACTCACCCTAAGCCTGCCCAAATGTATGCATCTACCCCAACCTGCCATTCTTAGCCTGGACCTGACATGTATATTTAAGGCATTCCTGGCATCTCTACTTAGTTCTGTCACCGGTACATCAAGGTCAATATGTCCACAGTTGAACTCTTAATCTTGCCCTGATTCCCCATTTCTCCTGACAGAAATTTGAGTGTCATCTGGATAACCACTTTCTTTTTTATTTTTTTAAGATTTTATTTATTTATTTATTTGAGAGAGAGAATGAGAGAGAGAGCGAGCATGAGAGGGGGGAGGGTCAGAGGGAGAAGCAGACTCCCCGCTGAGCAGGGAGCCCGACGTGAGACTCGATCCTGGGACTCCAGGATCATGACCTGAGCCGAAGGCAGTCGCTTAACCACCTGAGCCACCCAGGCGCCCAACCACTTTTTTTTAAACACCACCCACATTCAATGTCGCCACCTCATTATTTCTCAAATCCATCCATAGCCCTGGATTTCCACTGCCACACACTCTAGCCTGTACCTAGCATCTACTGCCACCAACCTAGCCCAAACCTTTAGAAAAAAGTTCAAAATCATTAACTCAGCAACCCGGGTGATGAGGCCCTCACCTGCCTCTATGGCCTAATTTTGTGCCCATCGTCTTTCTAGTTCTTTAGGCAAGGTTTTGTTTGGTTTCTCAAAAAGTTCAACTTCCTTCTCAACTGGATTCTTCATCACCTGTTGTTCCCTATCCCTCCCTGGAAAGGTATTTCTCCAACTCTGCTTGGATAGCCCTTTGTCATCTTCCAGGCTGTTTAAAATATCACTTCCTCCCGGCAGCCTTTCCCAGCCCCTGGTCTCCGTTTGATTTCTTTCGTGTGCTGTCATTACATCTCATATTATCACCTGTTTAAATATAATTTTATGACTATCTGTGTTAACTATAAGCCCCTTGAGCTTATGTGTCTGTCCTGTTCTCCAAGGTCTCCAAGTCCCGGCACACAGTGCCTGGCTCATAATAAGGGTTCGGTAAATATTTGCTGAGTGAAAGAATAATGATGCAGGTGGGATTCCAACTCAGGAACCTGGCGCCTTCGCCTCTGCCACTCTGGATTTGCGTTTTCGTGGAGGCAAATTGTGAAAGTGAAAAGTGATGGGGAAGCACAGTGCTCAGAGCATGAGGCGGGATTGAGGGGAGGGGAAGGGAGGGGCAGTGACACCTCTCGGAAAATTCAGCAGTGCCAAGCGAGCGTCACGCCGGCCGGAAGCACTGCTCAAGGGCGCACAGGGGCGCCCCCTTGCGGGGCGGCCGAGCCGTCCTCGCCCGAGGACCAAGGGCTTCCGCGCGCGCGGGTTCTGGCCAGAGGTGGAAGGCTCCCAGGAGGGCCGCGCAATTGCGCGGGGCGAGCGGGCGTTTCCCGGAGGTCGCTGCAGGAGAGTCCCTCTCAGGTCCTACCTGCAGAGGCTCCTCCTTGCCCTTGCCCACCAGGGGCTCCTGAAGGTGAGAAGCCATTCAGGGCGACGGCTGTCTCCAGCTCCCACGAATATTCTGGGGACCAGAGTGGACGCAGCTTCCTTCTCCTGGACAAGAAAACAATCATTCCAAAGTAGGTTTCTTCCCTTCCCTGTCCTTTCCCCTCTTTCGTGTCCATGTGGTCATAGGTCTTGGACCAGACCTGGGTTGGTTCCGATTCTTTAGGTGTGAAACCATAGGCACGTTCTGTAACCTTCCTAGTCTCCATCTCTGCGTCTACACAGTGATGGGTACCAACGCCTACCTCAAAGAGTTGGGTTCTCCAAGTGTCCTGTCCGAACTAGCAGCATCAGCATCACCTCTAACTTTTCAGAAATGCAAATTACCCAGCTCACCCCAACAGACTGAATCAGAAACTCTTAAGCAGGGTTCATCAATGTTTTAACAAGCTCTAGGTGGTTTCGATGCAGGGCAAATGTTAAGAATCACTACATGAGAGGCGCCAATTAAATGAAATAAGTAAAATAGTGTGTATAAAAAGCTGGGCAAATAGTAGACGCTCAAAAAATAGTGGTTATGATCATTTTTATTCCAAGAACAGAAAGGCATTTAGTTACATAGAAACAGAAAGTTAAATAGGCTCTTCTTGTCGTTCCTTTTCTTTTAAGCAGGTCTTTATTTTCTTGCTTTAAAAAATCTAAAAACAAAATAAATATATACAAAAAGGCTTCTCCAACAAAAAAGAATAGGTATGCAACAGTACCTTCTCTACAAACATTTCTTTTTGACATACTTCTTAGTATCTTTTGACTTTTGAAAAGCAGAACATGATTAATGTTTAAAGATTTCACTTTTTAAATTGTTTTAATTCAAATCTCAACTTTCTTATGGTGTAATTAGTTTAAGACTGAAAATCGTAATAGAACTGCCATATGATCCAGCAATTCCACGTCTGGGATTTTACCTGAAGAAAATGAAAACATTAACTCAAAAAGATATATTCACTTCCATCTTCATTGCAGCATTATTTAGAATAGTTTAGATATGGAAACAACCTAAGCATCCATCAACAGATGACTGGACAAAGAAAATGTGGTTAAATGTATACAATGGAATATTCAGCCATAAACAAGAATGAAATCTTGCTATTTGCAACTACACGGATGGAACTTTAGGGTATTATGCTAAATGAAATAAGACAGACAAATACTGTATGATCTCACTTATATGTAGAGTTAAAAACACACACAAGCTCATAAATACAGGAAACAGATTGGTGGTTGCCAGAGGAGGGGATTGGGGGGTTGGGGAAGCTGGAGGGAGTCAAAACTACAAACCTCCAGTTATAAAATAAGTAAGTCATGGGGATGTATTGTATAGCATGGCAACTATAGTTAATAATACTGCACTGCATTTTGAAAAGTTGCTGAGAGAGCAAATCTTAAAAGTAGGGATCACAAAAAACAATTTCGTAACTATGGATGGTGATGATGTTAGCTAGACTTATTGTGATCATTTCAAAATATATACAAATATTTAATCATTGTGTTGTAGACCTCAAACTAATGTTTATGACAAGTACACCTCAATTGTTAAAAATGTTATTCAAAAAAGATTGAAAACTATCATAGCTGACCATGAAACAACCTAATAAAGATAAAGGTACAGATTTATTTGAGAAATCCAGCTTCATTACCATGACAAATTTCATTGCCTGTCTTTTCCTTTATGGTTCATTGCAGAAACTTCAGAAAGGCCACCTACAATTAGTAAGAAATGTTAAGATTGCCCAAAAAAGGATTACCTAGACTTGATCAAACTCAAGATGAAGAAACCTACCTGGAAAACTTAGCAGTACAGAGAAATGCTTCTGCTTTTTTTGAAAAATATGATCGGAGTGAAGTACAAGAGTTGCTAACTACTGCCCTAGTCAGCTGGTTGTCTGCCAAAGATGACATCTGCTCTCAAATGGACCTCCCATGTGGAATTATGACTCAAATGAATAATGTAGGTTTCTCCACTGCCATCCTGCTGACTCCTGTGGACCCTACTGCCCTCTTAGACTATAGAGAAGTCCATCAAATCATAAGGGAGTTGGCTGTTGGAATTTATTGCTTAAATCAAATTCCCTCAATCAGTTTAGAAGCTAACTATGATCAGAGTTCTTCTTGTCAATTACCACCAGCTTATTATGATACCAGAATTGGGCAAATTCTGATCAATATTGACTACATGCTGAAAGCACTGTGGCATGGAATATACATGCCCAAAGAAAAACGCACCAGATTCTCTGAATTGTGGCGTACTATCATGGACATTGATCCAGATGGGAAGCCTCAAACACATAAAGATATTTTTGCAGAGTTTAGTTCTGCAGGTAAGAGAATCTAACATGCTTTATTTTTATTGGAAGCCATCTTTTTAATTTAAAAGTAATTTATCTTTGTCTCAGTTGGAGTTTTCTGTTTATACTCCTTGTCTTACAGAGCCTAAGTAGGAAAATCAGTAATAGAGCCAAGAGTAGAATTTGAGTGCACTGAGAAAAATCTCCAAACTTGGAAAAGAAATGACTGCCAGGTTGGCTAGTCATCTACATTGACATTTTTATAAACCTCAAAAATGAATGACAGGAAAATTGAAGTGAAGGATAGATGTGCATCAGCAATCTAAGCTTTGGTATTTTAGTAGCATTTGGTTTAATAAGTATTTGTTCTTGATTCACCTAACTTTTAAATTCCTTCCTTCTGAGAGCCATATTTCTCTAAAGCCTGTATATTTACAACAGATACCACTAAATCCTGGTGCATCTCCCCAATATATGTAAATGTTTTATTGAGCTATTAAAAAAAAAAAATCCCCTAAGTTCCTTTGTAGTAGGCCAAGTGGAATGGGGAGTAAATTGGGAAATGAGTGGTTCAGTGTTCCCAACTGCTTTCATTGATTAAATATAGCTAATCATTTTCTAAGTAGATTTCCACAGTTTGTGGGCACAGGCTTGAAAATAAGTCTCAATTCTGGTAAAAAATGTGTTAGAATTTCACTTGAGGGAGCACAGCAATAGATTTTACATAGATTTTAATCTCGCCTGAAACTAAAAAAGGATGACAGTTTGTCCTTCAGGAATAAAATGTCACTCAGACATTTCCTTTCTTGACTAGTCTGAGAACAGATCTGTTGATTTGTGTATTGCATTTAAATTGGCTGCACTTTAAGGAGGTTGATATTCAAAATACAATATTTTCAATTTTTATTCAGTTTTTTATTCATAATCTTAATAAGTTTCCGCATAACCTCACTAAGGATGAAAAGGATTAATATTCTCCCCTAATTAGCCAGATTTCCCTTGGCTAAATAGAACTAATAACAGAAGCTCTTAATGGTAGATCAGGTGGAAATGAACCACTTTTTATCTGAATGGTACATGTAACTGGGGAGAAAATTACCTGAAAACAACTTTAGTTTGTCAATGTAAGTCTGGTTACTAAAGCAAATACCTTGAGAACAAAATCAGTGGTTTCTTAGCTTCTCAATAAGATGTGGAAGAATTGTGACCTTTTGAATATTTAATACAGCTAATATGGTAAGGTAGTTTCATGCAGTTGTTTCATTGTTTTCTTATTCTTTTCCTTCTCTGTCATTGATAGCTAAATCAAAAATTATACACACACAACATACAAAATGTACATATATGTGTTCATAAAGGGCTCTAGTTTGATTTATTCATTTTACAAATTTTCACTGAGTTTTTATTTCTAGCTAAGACACAAAAATAAGCTGATGTTAAGAACAAGTTAGCCAAAAAAAAAAAAAAAAACAAGTTAGCAGTAAGCTTACATAAAAGCTCCATGAAAAAAAACCCTTACCTGCCTTGTTTATCCCTGTATGTTTTGTGCCTAAGACAGTCCCTGACACAAAGTAGGCATCAACTAATATTTGTTAAATTGAGTTAAATTAATTGAATTGAATTACACCTCTCTCTTTTTTAAAGATTTATGTATTTGAGAGAGAAGAAGCATGAGCCTGGGGTGGGGGGCGAGGCAGAGGGAGAAGCAGACTCCCCACTGAACGTGGAGCCTGATGTTCCAGCTCCATCCCACGACCCCGAGGTCATGACCTGAGCCAAAATCAAGAGTTGGCTGCTTATCCAACTGAGCCACTCAGGCGCCTCCAAATGACACCCCTTGAGGGGATTTCTACCATTACCAGTTGATCAGGTTGGAAATTAAGTCTAACAGGGATGTTCCAGAGGGATTTAGTAATTGTGAACTGAGGGAGCAGCTCCTCAGCAAACATGTCCAGTCAGGATGATGTTTAGGTACAATGGCTACAACTGGGCAGTTATTCCCGACCACCATCTTCAGTGATACACATCACCGAACACTCCTGAATCTTGGGTAGGACCTGAACCACAGAAGTGTGGGTTTGCTACCCATACTATTTACTGTTTCTGAGGCTGGACTGCTGTGAAGTTCAAGTACCTGAGAATAAGATTTGCTTGATGACAGTCAGGCAGCCTGATTCACTTGCGTTGGGTTTTCAGATATGTTGCCTTAGCGTACCAGCAAGCAGTACAGTCTCTTGAAGACGGTACTTCTGTGTCTCAAGGAGAGTTTAGATAGCTAATAGCTCTCATTTCCATGCAGGGTAATCAACTTCTGTTGAGAACAGGCCCCGAGTGTAGTGAGTATAAGGCAGAAATTCTCCTCTGGGAGAGAATTACTCAATCAATCTGTGATGTCGATGGAGTAAAAGCTAATGCCACCTGGCTAAGTGCAGAGTACCATAGGATTGGAGGGTCAGTAGCTTCTAGAAGATTATAGCTGGAACTGGAACTAACAAATCCTTTCTTGTTGTTCAGGTCCTTGAGGTGATAAGGTTGAAGAAATGCAAAGTATTGCCAGTAATATCGAGTGAATTCCATTCATTTCTGTGTTCCCTTGACAGTTCCCTCTTAAAGGACACTAACATTTTGGCATTATGTAGATGCATTATTGAAGAGAATATGGCACAGCCAAAGTCTTAAAAATATGTTAGTGTTTGCCCAGAAGTACTATCATTACTGGTAGTATAGGACCTCCAAGGATAGCTCAGGTAATATAAACAAAATATAGCTAAATTAAGATGTCCTTTTGGTAGATGATGACTCTTCTATCCTGGAAGTTGTCAAATGATTCATTGGCTAATCACTGGAAGACAGCAGGAAACAATGCACAAGCCAGATGAAGTCTCTCTTTAATCGAATTAGCCAAAATGTGTCTGGAAAACTAAGCTGCATGGTTTGCCCTTCCTGACCGAGATGATGGCAGGAGCTTTGTGAAGATTTGAGCTCCATGGAGATTAAGGATCAGCAGGAATTGATAGTGGTTTCCAATGATGTTTGAGACTTGACAATCCTGACAAAAATTGGGTTTGCTTTTCTTCCCTTTTTACAAAGATTACTTGGAACCATCATTCCCACCTGGTATTTGTCAAGCCAGGCAAAGGCCAGAGTTGAGAGATTAGACTGGTAAGGAAACAACATGCCCTTTTTAGATTCAGATAATTTTTTTCCCAGTTACATGTACAATTCCGATAAAAGTGGTTCATTTCCACCTGATTTACCACTAAATATGCTTCGGGCACTGCGATAATGGTATAGTGCAAACAATAGTGAATGACCAAGCAGAACACACACAAGACATGTATGGGGGAAACTCACAGAAGCGGGAACAGGTATGGGTTCCCCATCATGTACCACATCCGAAGCATCACTGTGAAATCTTGCAGGGCCAAGTGTTGGACTTGGGGACAGGAACCCAGACTCAGGCTGTGAGGCTTTTATGCTGCATGATCAAGGAAACACCAGGTCAGAGGCCAGATACAAGAGCAATGTGTATTAGCCTAGGTTACCCCCAAATTAGAGCCTGAAATGAGGGCTAAAGTCAGGGTAGTTTATGGGAAATGACTCCAAAGAACAGAAGTGAGGGACAGGAAAAGTGAATAGAAAAGGAGGGAACATCAATCCAAGGATGCGCTGCTGAGTTTTCACCCCTTGGGCCATGGAGGTCCATTTTGTAGGGACTCTCTGAGGAGTCCCATAGAATACATTTCAGAGTTGTCAACCCAAGGGATAGAAGAGGGCAGTATGTATCCCCTGGCTCCTCTTCTCTGTTGGTCAACGCCCTCACACTCTAGATTTGTTCATGCATCAGAATGACTGGATGGGTTCCATCAAAAGTCTAACACAGCAGTGGTAGGGAAGTCCCAGGGCAAAAATAAGAACCATGTGGTGCGTCAGAAGCAAAGCACATTCAGGTTATGTTTTTGTGAAGCTGGTCAATGCAACAACAGCTGGAGTGAAAAATACAGTCTAGGAGGAAGTGAGATAGAGAACAAAAGGTGTCTGATATACAGTGTGACTCATGGAAACTTGGCTCCAGCCCTATCCTCCTCAGTGTTTGAGGTAGAGAAGGAATACCACTCCTCCACTGACTTGATCAGAGAACTGGGATCCAAGCCTTGTAGTTGTAGCTATATGATGACAAGCTAACAGCAATAAGTTCTAGATCATCACTCATATTTGGAGAAATGGCACTGCCATGACTGGGAGATTGGGTTCAAGCCTTGTAAATGACCATGTCATTGCCTTAAACATTGTGCTAATGTGGATTTCCAAGGAACTTTGCAGGAGGCCAACTCTTTTTCTAGGAGGGCAGATGGCTAAGAATCAGTCTGGCCATGTTAAACTTTATTTACCTCTCCGATTTGCAATTTATAAAACAACCAGCAAACACCACTTTAAAAAAAAAAAACAGTAGCAACAGCTGTAGAGAACAGAGCACACCAAAATCTGGTCATATTTCCAGTTTTCTGTAGGGGATTTTATTTTATTTTAATTTAATTTAATTTTATTTTTTAAAGATTTTATTTATTTGACAGAGATAGACACAGTGCGAGAAGGAACACAAGCAGGGGGAGTGGGAGAGGGAGAAGCAGGCTTCCCGCCTAGCAGGGAGCCCAATGCAGGGATCGATCCCAGGACCCTGGGATCATAACATGAGCCAAAGGCAGACGCTTAATGACTGAGCCACCCAGGCGCCCCATGTAGGGGATTCTAATTATGGAGGGTTTCTTGATCTGAGGAATTCTTGGCTTCTCTGATTTATTACATTAGGTTTGTGGGATGAGGGGAAAGAAAGAAAACATATTCTTGTGATAGAAAAATGTGGAGGGGATGACTTTTAGTTAAAATACATACATTATCTATCTATCTATCTATCTATCTATCTATCTATCTATCTATCTATAAAATTCACAACTGGTAAAGTGAAATGGTTTTTGTTGTTTTTCTTCATGCCTCTGCTCATTCCCTGTCCTTTATCTGTAATGGCTTCTCCCTGCCACTTCACCTCATTCTTCCACATTCTTCCCCAGGTTATTGCTACTCATTTCTCAAGACTTGATTCAGATACAGCCTCCTCTCTTCTATGCACACTATATCATTTTTGTATTGAAATTACTGATTTCATCTGTCTCCCTTATTAGCCCTTAAGCTCCTCCTCAAGAGCACAGAAAAGTAGGTCTTTTTCTTCTTTAAATTCCTCAGCACCTCATACTGTGCTTGGCACAATGTAAACTTTCAATACATGTGGAAATTAAGCAGTTGATAACAAAGTGTGAGAGAAAAGGAAATGAAGGAGACTCTAGAGTTTCCAGTTTGAGGAACTGATAGAAAAATAGTAGCATTAACCACAAAAGAAAGAAAGCAGATTTGGGGGAGAGGAAGGATGAATTTAGTTTAGGAGTGTTTCTGTGACCTTCAGATAAAGACATGTATTAGGCATTGAGAAAGAATCGAGTTCAGGAGCAAAAGCAGGGCAGAAGATAAGACTAAAAGAAATTAACATAGAGGTTAAAACAATGGCGTCTTGTGTTTCTTCTTCTTCATCCTCCAAATTTAGTTATATCCAGTTTTTTTTATTAAATCCTTTCTCGTTTTTTTACTTTATTATGACTTTGTACATATGATTTGCATAACGTGTTGTGATCACATTTCCTTTCTTTAATAACTTTATTTTTGGGGACATGAACTGTGTCATTTAAAAAAATTAGCTAAGTTTTCCAATTCCACTTCCAGCTCCTCTCAGTAAAGTCAAATATCAGGTGGTGCAGCAATTCCATTTTTTCCCTTAGAGCTGTCTCTCTCCACACCGTCAGTCTCCTCTTTCTATCTAAACTGGTTGATTCTTTTCTAGGCACTTTCCGTTAGGGCTTTCTAAAATCCTTTCCCCCATTCTCAGCCCTCCGCCACTCTGCCCCGCCCCGCTGCCTCCTCCACCCCTCGCTTCCCCTTCCCTCCCCTCCCTTCGCGGCTTTTCTCCTCTCCCTTCCTCCTCTTCCCCCTTGCCGTCTCTGCCCAAATTCAAGTCCCTGTCTTTTCACCTGAGAGGTTCTCCTCACCTGTGTGGAGATGCTCGCAGTTTGTTCTCATTTAGGAGTGCGGCAGGAACAGGGCTTGCTCACTGGTACACTGCACTGTAGTGGGATCAGAAAGAAACCTCGTCCTTTCACTGGGGAGCCTCTTCCTAAATGCTCTATCTGTAGGTCTTTCCTCTTTGATCGATCTGTTTCCTGCAGTCTTCTGCCTGGTTGGAGGGCAAGTCCTGGGCCAGAGGAGGGGAAGGGGCTTTGGATCTCTCTCCAGCGCGCAGACTCTCACTGTTCCCGGTTTTCAGCTCAGCTGCTCAAACCTTTTAGAGAAGGGGAGGGGTTGTGCTATCGGGGGAAGGCGATCTGGGGGTGTCACTGCACGTTAATCAGACTTTGAACCAATCTTTTCTGCTCCTCCCCCTCCTTTTTTTTTTTTTTTTTTTTTTTGTAATTCTAACGCTAGGACCGGTCCTCAGAGGTACCACGTGCTTCCAATTTCTAAGCCTCCTCCCCTTGTTGGGGGAGGGAGGGTTAATTCTAACACTAGGACCTGTCGGTCAGAGAGGTTCCACGTCCTTCCAACTTACTGCCTTTCTTGGTGAGAAGAATTGACTTTGCCTATTGGCTCCAGCCACCTCAGGCTCCAAAGTTTTAGAGATGTCAGCAAATACTCTGGCTTATGTTCAGATTCTTTTAGAAATACTTTAATACTTTTCAGAAATACTTTAATTTCTTTATAATTTCTTAATTTAACTTTTGCAAAAGGGAAGTGAATCATATTGGCCATTTAAAAATCCAAGTATATTCTGGCTTTTATTGTTTTTTTTAATAGATTTGAGGAAGGACAAAAAGGAAAAAGAAAGGGAGGCACATTGATCTATCATTTGCACTTTTAAGTCACATATGTTACAGACTCCACATTTTCTATCAAGACATTTTATGATTCTATGCAGTTTTCTCAAGCTTAGATTAAGCGTAACATTTTAAGTGTAACTGTCCTTAAAAAGACAATTTGACAACAAGGAAGTCCTTAATTTCATTATAAATAGGAAGAAAATGTAACAGGAAATTTGTCACTAAGAGTAAAATCAAGTTTTAATTCTTATTTATTTCATCACAATTAGTTAGCAGGAAAGTTCTCTATTGTATATGTTTAGCTTCTGATATCAGCAAAAAAAAAGAAATGTGTAATAGAAGGCTTGAAAAAGCAAATTATACTTTTAGCCAAGTGAAAAGCTGAATTCCTGCTTAAAGGGAGATCACATTGGCTGTCCAATTTTCCCAACACCATTTGTTGAAGAGACTGTCTTTTTTCCATTGGACATTCTTTCCTGCTTTGTTGAAGATTAGTTGACCATAGTTACCCTGATTAAATATGGGACTTACATTGTGTTTCTTGCCTCCAAAGGGAATGGAAATCTATTCTAATTCTACAAGCTTTCATCTTTCTTTATTCTGCATGGTTACCGCTCATCCATGTGCTTTTCATCTTTAACAAATTTTTTGGCATCTCATTATTTCTTTATTGTCACGTTAGTAGGATTTCAAGATGAAACCCGGTGTTCAATCTCCTCTATTTATACAGAAGCCAAGTATGATGTTTTCACTATCTACATTTTTTTTTCTTTTACTGTTAAGGTCTGATTGATATCACGAAGGATCCAGACTTTAATGGAATCTATGATGAAGACATGAATGAAGATCCAACATATAACCCCAATGGCCCTGAAGAAAAAGCTGTTTTTATGAAATATGCTGAAAACACTATGCTAAAATTAACATTCAGTACCACACAAGTTCAACAGTATGAAAATGTTTTTATATTTGAAACAGCCTATTGGCTTACAAATGCTATAAAATGTAATCAAGATCATCTTGATATTTGTACCTACCAGAAACTACAGCAAAGATTATATCTTCAGAAAAAGATTATTCAAAAACACTTTGAGAAGAAAAAAGAAATCAGAAGAGGGATAGGATACCTAAAGTTAATATGTTTTCTGACTCCCTTTCTACTGAGTTTAAAAAAGAAGATGAAAGTTCCATATTTAAGTAGTCTGCTTCCACCTTTTTCAGGTAAGCGTATCAACAAAAATCAAATATAAAATAATTATATATATGTAATTTATATTTATTTATTTATTTTATTTTTTATTAACATATAATGTATGATTTGTTTCAGGGGTACAGGTCTGTGATTCATCAGTCTTACACAATTCACAGCACTCAGCATAGCACATACCCTCCCCAGTGCCCATCACCCAGCCACCCCATCCCTCCCACCCACCTCCACTCCAGCAACCCTCAGTTTGTTTCCTGAGATTAAGATTCTCTTCTGATTTGTCTCCCTCTCTGGTTTCATCTTGTTTCATTTTTCCCTCCCTTCCCATATGATCCACTGTCTTGTTTCTCAAATTCCTCATATCAGTGAGATCATATGCTAATTGTCTTTCTCTGATTGACTTATTTCACTTAGCATAACACACTCTAGTTCGAACCACATTGTTGCAAATGCCAAGATTTCATTTTTTGATGGCTGCATAATATTCCATTTTATATATATATATATATATATATATATATATATATATATATATATACCACTTCTTCTTTATCCATTCATCTGTTGATGGACATCGTGGCTCTTTCCATAGTTTGGCTATTGTGGACATTGCTGCTATAAACATTGGGGTGCATGTGCCCCTTCAGATCACTACATTTAAATCTTTGGGGTAAATACCCAGTAGTGCAATTGCTGGGTCATAGAGTAGCTATATTTTCAATTTTCTGACCTCCATACTGTTTTTCCAGAGTGGCTGCACCAGCTTGCATTCCCACCAACAGTGTAGGAGGGTTCCCCTTTCTCTGCATCCTCGCCAACATCTGTTGCTTCCTGACTTGTTAATTTTAGCCATTCTGACTGGTGTGAGGTGGTATCTCATTGAAGTTTTGATTTGGATTTCCCTGATGCCGAGTGATGTTGAGCATTTTTACATGTGTCTGTTGGCCATTTGTATGTCTTCTTTGGAAAAATGTCTGTTTATGTCTTCTGCCCATTTCTTGATTGGATTCTTTGTTCTTTGGGTGTTGAGTTTGATAAGTTCTTTATAGATTTTGGATCTAGCCCTTTATCTCGTATGTCATTTGCAAATCTCTTCTCCCATTCTGTCAGTTGTCTTTTGGTTTGTTGACTGTTTCCTTTGCTGTACAAAATCTTTTTATCTTGATGAAGTCCCAATAGTTCATTTTTGCCCTTGCTTCCCTTGCCTTTGGCGATGTTTCTAGGCTAGGAAGAAGTTGCTGCCGCTGAGGTCAAAGAGATTGATGCCTGTGTTCTCCTCAAGGATTTTGATGGATTCCTGTCTCACATTTAGGTCTTTCATCCATTTTGAGTCTATTTTTGTGTGTGGTGTAAGGAAATGGTCCAGTTTCATTCTTCTGCATGTGGCTGTCCAATTTTCCCAACACCAATTGTTGAAGAGACTGTCTTCTTTCCATTGGACATTCTTTCCTGCTTTGTTGAAGATTAGTTGACCATAGAGTTGAGGGTCCATTTCTAGGCTCTCTGTTCTGTTCCATTGATCTATGTGTCTGTTTTTGTGCCAGTACCATACTGTCTTGATGATGACAGCTTTGTAATAGAGCTTGAAGTCTGGAATTGTGATGCCACCAGCTTTGCTTTTCTATTTCAACATTCCTCTGGCTCTTTGGGTTCTTTTCTGGTTCCACACAAATTTTATGCATTATTTGTTCCATTTCTTTGAAAAAAGTGGATGGTATTTTTATAGGGATTGCATTAAATGTGTAGATTGCTCTAGGTAGCATAGACATCTTCACAATATTTGTTCTTCCAATCCATGAGCATGGAACGTTTTTCCATTTCTTTGTGTCTTCCTCAATTTCTTTCATGAGTATTCTATAGTTTTCTGAGTACAGATTCTTTGCCTCTTTGGTTAGATTTATTCCTAAGTATCTTATGGTTTTGGGTGCAATTGTAAATGAGATCGACTCCTTAATTTCTCTTTCTTCTGTCTTGTTGTTGGTGTATAGAAATGCAACTGATTTCTGTGCATTGATTTTATATCCCGCCACTTTACTGAATTCCTGTATGAGTTCTAGCCATTTTGGGGTGGAGTCTTTTGGGTTTTCCACATAAAGTATCATATCATCTGCAAAGAGTGAGAGTTTGACTTCTTTGCCGATTCAGATGTGTTTTATTTCTTTTTGTTGTCTGATTGCTGAGGCTAGGACTTCTAGGACTATGTTGAATAGCAGTGGTGATAGTGGACATCCCTGCCATGTTCCCGATCTTATGGGAAAAGATCTCAGTTTTTCCCCACTGAGAATGATATTTGCTGTGGATTTTTCATAGATGGCTTTTTATAATATTGAGGTATGTACCCTCTATTCCTACATTGTGAATTTTTTTTATATTATGTTATCTTAATCACCATACATTACATCATTAGTTTTTGATGTAGTGTTCCATGATTCATTGTTTGCGTATAACACCCAGTGCTCCATGCAGAATGTGCCCTCTTTAATACCTATCACCAGGCTAACCCAGTCTCCCACCCCCCTCCCCTCTAGAACCCTCAGTTTGTTTTTCAGAGTCCATTGTCTCTCATGGTTCATCTCCCCCTCCGATTTACCCCCATTCATTCTTCCCCTCCTGCTATCTTCTTCTTTTTTTTTAATATATAATATATTATTTGTTTCAGAAGTACAGATCTGTGATTCAACAGTCTTGCACAATTCACAGCGTTCACCATAGCACATACACTCCCCAGTGTCCATCACCCAGCCACCCCATCCCTCCCACCCCCCACCACTCCAGCAACCCTCAGTTTGTTTCCTGAGATTAAGAATTCCTCATATCAGCGAGGTCATATGATACATCTTTCTCTGATTGACTTATTTTGCTCAGCATAACACCTCCAGTTCCATCCACGTTACTGCAAATGGCAAGATTTCATTCTTTTTGATGGCTGCATAATATTCCATTGTGTGTGTGTGTGTGTGTGTGTGTGTGTGTGTGTGTGTGTGTGTGTGTATATATATATATATATATATATATATACCACATCTTCTTTATCCATTCATCTGTCGATGGACATCTTGGCTCTTTCCACAGTTTGGCTATTGTGAACATTGCTGCTATAAACATCGGGGTGCACATATCCCTTCAGATCCCTACATTTGTATCTTTGGGGTAAATACCCAGTAGTGCAATTGCTGGATCGTCGGTAGCTCTATTTTCAACTTTTTGAGGAACCTCCATACTGTTTTCCAGAGTTACTGCACCAGCTTGCATTCCCACCAATGGCCTACACTGTGAATAGTTTTAATCAAGAAAGGATGCTGTACTTTGTCAAATACTTTTTCTGCATATGGTTCTTGTTCTTTCTTTTATTAATGTATTGTATCACATTGATTGATTTGTGGATGTTGAACCAACCTTGCAGCCCAGGAATAAATCCCACTTGGTTATGGTGAATAATCCTTTTAATGTACTGTTGGATCTATTGGCTAGTATTTTGGTGAGATATTTGCATCCATGTTCATCAGGTATATTGGTCTGTAATTCTCCTTTTTGAGAGAGTCGTTGTCTGGTTTTGGGATCAAGGTAATGCTGGCCTCATAAAATGAGTTTGGACGTTTTCCTTCCGTTTCTACTTTTTGGAACAGTTTCAGAAGGATAGGTATTAATCTTCTTTAAATGTTTGGTAAGGGGCGCCTGGGTGGCTCAGTCGTTAAGTATCTGCCTTTGGCTCAGGTCATGATTCCAGGATCCTGGGATTGTTGTCTGATTATTGTCCCCCAGGACCCTGGGGCTCAATCAGGTTCCCTGCTCACAGGAAGCCTGCTTTGCCCTCTCCCCCTCCCCCTGCTTGTGTTCCCTCTCTCACTGTGTCTCTCTCTGTCAAATAAATAAACAAAATCTTTTAAAAAAAATAAATAAATGTTTGGTAGAATTCCCCTGGGAAGCCATCTGGCCCTGGGCTCTCGTATGTTGGGAGAATTTGGTTACTGCTTCAGTTTCCTTACTGGTTATGGATCTGTTCAGATTTTCTATTTCTTCCTGGTTCAGTTTTGGTAGCTTATACGTCTCTAGGAATGCATCCATTTCTTCCAGATTGTCTAATTTGCTGGCATATACTTGCTCATCATATGTTCTTATAATTGTTTGTATGTCTTTGGTGTTGGTTGGAATCTCTCCTCTTTCATTCATGATCTTATTTATTTGGGTCCTTTCTCTTTTCTTTTTGATAAATCTGGCCAGGGGGTTATCAATCTTATTAATTCTTTCAGAGAACCAGCTCCTAGTTTCGTTGATCTACTCTACTGTTCTTTTGGTTTCTATTTCATTGTTTTCTGCTCTGATCTTTATTATTTCTCCTCTCCTGCTGGGTTTAGGCTTTATGTGCTGTTCTTTCTCCAGCTCCTTTAGGTGTAGGGTTAGGTTGTGTATTTGAGACCGTTCTTGTTTCTTGAGAAAGGCTTATAGTGCTATGTACTTTCCTCTTAGGACAGCCTTTGCTGTGTCCCAAAGATTTTGAACAGTTGTGTTTTCATTTTCATTTGTTTCCATGAATTTTTTAAATTCTTCTTTAATTTCCTGGTTGACCCATTCATCCTTTAGTAGGATGCTCTTTATCCTCCATGTATTTGAGGTCTTTCCAACTTTCCTCTTGTGATTGAGTTCTAGTTTCAAAGCACTGTGGTCCAAAAATATGCAAGGAATGAACCCAAACTTTTGGTACCAGTTGAGATCTGATTTGTGACCCAAGATGTGATCTATTCTGGAGAATGTTCCATGGGCACTAGAGAAGAATGTGTATTCTGTTGCTTTTGGAAGAAATGTTCTGAATATATCTGTGAAGTCCATCTGGTCCAGTGTGTCATTTAAAGCCTTTATTTCCTTGTTGATCTTTTGCTTAGATGATCTGTCCATTTCAGTGAGGGGGGTGTTAAAATCCCCTATTATTACTGTATTATTGTCAATGTGTTTCTTTGATTTTTTGTTATTAATTTGCTTATATAATTGGCTGCTCCAGTGTTAGGGGCATAGATATTTAAAATTGTTAGATCTTCTTGTTGGATAGACCCTTTAAGTAGGATATAGTGTCTTTCCTCATCTGTTATTATAGTCTTTGGTTTGAAATCTGATTTGTCTGATATAAGGATTGACACCCCAGCTTTCTTTTGATGCCTGTTAGCATGGTAAATTATTTTCCATCCCCTAATTTTCAATCTGAAGTTCTCTTTGGGTCTAAAATGAATCTCTTGCAGACAGCATATCTATGGGTCTTGCTTTTTTATCCAATCTGATACCCTGTGTCTTTTGATTGGGGCATTTAGCCCATTTACATTCAGGAGAACTGTTGAAAGATATGAATTTAGTGCCATTATATTGCCTGTAAGGTGACTGTTACTGTATATTGTGTCTGTTCCTTTCTGGTCTGTGTTACTTTTAGGCTCTCTGTTTGCTTAGAGGACCCCTTTCAGTATTTCTTGTAGGGCTGGTTTGGTGTTCACAAATTCTTTTAGTTTTTGTTTGTCCTGGAAGCTTTTTATCTCTCCTATTTTCAATGACACCCTAGCTGGATGTAGTATTCTTAGCTGCATATTTTTCTTGTTTAGTGCTCTGAATATATCATGCCAGTCCTTTCTGGCCTGCCAGGTCTCTGTGGATAGGTCTCCTGCCAATCTAATATTTCTACCATTTTGGTTACAGACCTCTTGTCCTGAACTGTTTTCAGGATTTCTCTTTGTCTCTGAGACTTTTAGATGTCGGGGTGTTGACCTATTTTTATTGATTTTAAGGGGCTTCTCTGTGCCTCCTGGATCTTGATACCTGTTTCCTCCCCCAAATTAGGGAAGTTCTCTGCTATTATTTGCTCCAATATACCTTCTGCCCCTCTCTTTCTTCTTCTTCTGGGATCCCAATTATTCTAATATTGTTTCATCTTATGGTATCACTTATCTCTTGAATTCTTCCCTCATGATCCAGTAGTTGTTTATCTCTCTTTTTCCTCAGCTTCTTTATTCTCCATCATTTGGTCTTCTATATCACTAATTCTCTCTTCTGCCTCATTTATCCTAGCAGTTAGAGCCTCCATTTTTTATTGTACCTCATTGTACCTTTTTGATTTTGACTTGGTTAGATTTTAGTTCTTTTATTTCTCCAGAAAGGGATTCTCTAGTATTTTCTATGCTTTTTTCAAGCCCAGCTAGTATCTTTATAATCATTCTGAACTCTAGTTCCCACATCTTACTAATGTCCATATTGATAATGTCCATATTGATTAGATCCCTGGCAGTTGGTACTGCCTCTTGTTCTTTTTTTTTTTTTGAGGTGAGTTTTTCAGTTTTGTCATTTTGTCCAGAGAAGAATAGATGAATGAGAGAACAAAATGCTAAAAGGGTAACAATGACTCCAGAAAAATGTACACTAAAAAATCAGAAGAGACCCGAAACCAGGGGGAAAAGAAAGGAAAAAACAAAAGCAAAAAAGAATATGATCAGGCTGGTGAATAGAACAGAGCCACACACTAGATTTTGGGTTTATTTTGTTCCATTAGGAGAAACTGCCTCCCAAAATTTTAAAGAAAGAAAAACATATATATACAAAAATAAGGGTAAATATGATGAAGGGATGGAATATGATTGTAAAGATGAAAATTTAAAAAGATTTTTAAAAAGGAATTGATAGGATAAGAAGTTGGTTGAAAAAAGAAGGAAGAAAATTAAAAAAAAAAAAAGAGAATGTGATCAAGCAGGAGACTAGAACAAAGCCATACACTAGATTAAGATACATTTTGATCTGTTAGAAGAAACTGTATCCCAAAATCTTAAAGAAAGAAAAACTCATATATATACAAAAAATAAGGTTAAATACAATGAAGGGATAGAATATGACTGTAAAAATGAAAATTAAAAAAGATTTTAGGGAGCCTGGGTGGCTCAGTCATTAAGCGTCTGCCTTTGGCTCAGGTCATGATCCCAGGGTCCTGGGATCGAGTCCCGTATCAGGCTCCCTCCTCAGTGGGAAGCCTGCTTCTCCCTCTCCCACTCCTGCTGCTTGTGTTCCCACTCTTGCTGTCTCTCTCTCTCTGTCAAATAAATAAATAAAATCTTTAAAAAAAAAGATTTTAAAAAAGGAATTGATAAGATTTTGGTTGAAAAAGAAAAGAAGAAAAATTTTTAAAAAATAGAAAAAGTAAAAATAAAGAAAATTTACAAAATTAACTTTGAAAGACTAAAGAATCATGGGGGAAAAGCCATGAATTCTATGTGCTGTATTCCCCTAGTGCTGGAGTTCTGCCGTTCTCATTGATTGATAAACTTGGTCTTGGCTGGATGTTCTTGCTGATCTTCTGGGGAAGCCTGTTGCTGCGGTTCCCAAATGTCTTTGCCAGAGTCAGAATTGCCCTGCCCTTGCCGGGGCCAGGCTAAGTCATCTGCTTGGTTTTTCTCTCAGGAGCTTTTGTTCCCTGCAAGCTTTCTGCACAGCTTTGGAGGACTAGAATGAAAATGGTGGCCTCCCAATCTCTGCCCAGAGGAGCCAAGAACTCGGGGTCCCACTCCTCAGTGAGCCCCCAGAGAAAAGCAGTCCTGTCTCCCTGTTCTCCAGCTGCACTCCATGCTCACCAAGCCTATGACCGAGCATTTCTATCTCTGGCACACTACCCCGTGTGGAGTCTCCAAACCCAGCAGATCCCTGTGGTGCATTTCTGCACCGCTCCTCCCGGGGGAGGAAGGGGAGTCTCCCCAGATTTGCCACTTGTTGGGTCCCCGCTGGAGGAGCAGTGGCCCAACTGTGCCGCAGATCACGGTTTATGAAAACCCTGAGCTGAGAGCCCACTCCTGGGCTCTGTCTCTGCAGCCGGCTTCCCCGCTCCGATACCTGGGAGCTCTGCTGCACTCAGGCACCCCCGTCTTTCTGTGACCCCGAGGGTCCCAAGACCACACTGTGCCAGCAAGGGTTCCACCCCCTGCTTAGCCACTGGAGCAACGTCCCTCAGTGGAGCCAACTTCTAAACGTTCTGATTTTGTGATCCGCTGCTCTATCACTTGCCAGAAGCGGCGGTCGGAGGCCCCCTCCCCTGCCATCTATCCTCCCGAATATCGCCTCAGATTCACTTCTCCGCATGTCCTACCTTCCAGAAAGTGGTCACTTTTCTGTTCATAGAATTGCTGCTATTCTTTTCTTCGATCTCCTGTTGAGTTTGTAGGTGTTCAGAATGGTTTGATAACTATCTAGCTGAATTCCTGGGACCAGACGAAATTTTGGTCTCCTACTTCCCCACCATCTTCAGATAAATCTAAATTTATATTTAAATTCAATTTTGCTTATAGTAGGTGAGTCCAGGCATATAACCTTGTTGTAGGCTGTTATGAAACAAAACAAAACAAAACAACATTTAATGTCTCCAAGGTAGTTAAAAGTATTTGCTATATGTACATAGTACTTGGTATATGTTTATACCAATTATAAGGGCTATTAGAAGACTTAAAATAAATTTTGAGAAAAATAAGGAAATATGCCATGTTCACGATGGGACATATGATACGCTATGAGTGTATCATATCTGATCTATAAACCTATAAATTCAATGCACTTCTATTCAAAATCCCTATTGTGTTTTTATGAAAGTTTATAAATTGATTCTGAAATTAATATGGAGCAGTAAAGGGTCATGAATAGTGTTAAATTTCTGAAAAAGAAATGAAAATATATTTCAAAACTTTACTAGGGTGTTAGTGCTATTTACACAAATAAACCAATGTAAGAGAATAGAGAGCTGAAATAGGACCGTACTTACGTGGAATTTGACAGGCATGTAGTGCAAACTATTCCCTGCACCCAGATTAGCACACAATTTATATATTTTCATTGGTGCCCAAACATGTAGGCTTATTATGATGGGCTTTCTATTCAAGTGGCAAATTTTCAGTAGGAATTTTGCAAATCATTTAATGAAAATTTGTGTCATAAGCATTCAAATGGTGAAAATGATTACACTTATCTGTGAACTACTTAAAAATGGGCTCATGACCATTCTTATCCTGGGGTGGAGGTAGGAGGGCAGGTGTATGGAACTAAGACCCTTCATTAAAAAGAATGTTAGCTATGTTTGTAATGTTTTATTACTTAGATTAATTGGAAGCAAATATGACTAAATGTTAATAGTTCCAGGTGGTGATATTAGGGTGTTATATTATTCCTTGTACTTTTCTGTACCTTTTACATTTCTCAAAATACGTTATATGTTTTACATGATGAAACCATATTCTGCTAAGAAGTCAAAATATTGGACAAACCTAATCATTACTGGAGTTTTAGAAAATTATTTTTCTAAAATAAATGTTATATGTGTGGTTTTATTACTTTCCAAAAAAGTGAGCTGGTTATTTTTGTCAGTGAGAGATACCCACCTATTTCTTTTTAATGTCTCTTTTTGCCTGAACCAGCTCAGTTTAAGTTTTCATTTATTTTGCCCAAGATTCTCTGAGGCATAGTTTCAAATATTTTCTAACAATTGGGGGTAAAGATATTGGTCTTGAACTCACACATAGAAATCAATAAGTAGAATAATGGTTTGACTCTTCCCTTGAAATGTCTATACAATGAAACTAAAATGTATGCTATAAATACATTTTCGTGTTTAAAATATATATTAAGGCCATGATTTTAGAGACTATAATTGCCAAGATTTTCTTTAATGTGGATTTTTTTTCACTTGGTTTATGTAAATAAGAATCTAGATCTTCAAAATATGATCGTGTATGTGTTGTTTTCACTTCTAAATTAAAGTTTGTTTTCATTTTTGGAGATGACAAGGTCAAGACAGAGCGAGAATTGCCTCCATTTATTTATGGACGAGATTTTAAATGCCAGCATTTTCACTACAAAGAGGATCAATATTTTCATGTTCATGGAGGAATTGAATTTGATATCAGCACACCTTCAATTGAGAATGCTTTGGAAGATTTTAAGGTTTAAATTATTATTGTTTCTGAAATGGTTTGTCATTTCACAACTCTTTTATTTTATTCTCCATCCAGAAAGTCTCTGTCGGTACGAGCACTAGGCCAGTCTCCAAATGATTATCTTCCTAACTCATTAATCTTTTCATACATTATGTAACATACATAAATTAAGTGCAACTATATCTGAGGTATGTTAGGTGTCAGAGATGAAATGACAAGCTAGGTACAACTATCCTCACAGAATTTGTAGACTTCTAATGGACCATATGTGCCCTAAAATAGTTACAGAGTATAGTAGAAATCTTTCAACATTCACTACATAGTCTTCCATTTTCCTTGAAGATTAGTATTAGAAAAGAGATCCTCTAGAGTTTAGGAAAAATAATTTAATCTAGAATTTAATATAAACATAACGTTTGAATTATCATTGCTTTCCTACCTTCTTTACACTATCTTTTCTTTTGTATTTTTTCCTCACTCCTGTAGTAGGAATTGGATACATGTGGTTACCATTAGGGTCTGGTGGGATATTATATTAAATATATATCATTTACAAGTATAAAATTTCATCTAAAAGAAGCCATAATTGTTTGGACTTGTTTAAAGATATGTTTTTAGTAACATAACTCATATTTTAGAACAATTTGGAAAAAATACGGGATTGTGC
Organism: Zalophus californianus; assembly: GCF_009762305.2. Taxonomy (NCBI): domain Eukaryota; kingdom Metazoa; phylum Chordata; class Mammalia; order Carnivora; family Otariidae; genus Zalophus; species Zalophus californianus. The sequence continues at coordinate 150,898,328 of NC_045597.1, forward strand.
TGCTGATGCATTTGCAGAAGATTCAGGATACAAAGAACATTACTCAATACCAGTCATGGAACTTAATGGAAAAAGGTAAGGAACTTTCAGTAATTATTCACAGTAGCCAAAACTTGTTGAAAGTTAGGAGAAAACAAGGAAAGTGTCAAAATGCAAAGATTAACTTAATACCTCAGCATAGAGATCCTAGAACAATAACCCCCATGAATGAAATACAGACTCAACAAAATATTAAATAGTGTACTTATTGCTTCATGCTCTTTGGTACATTCTGTATAATAATCCTTAGAGGTGGTGATTAGTTCTTATAACTATCACTGTGATTACATGGGGATGGAGGTGAGGATCAAACCCTGGGGGCCTACTGAAAAGCAGTGGACTCAGCACAAAGCCCTTTAGTTCCATGAAGAATATGATTTAAAATCCTCTTCCTCTGCTGGGTCTTGTTCTGCCTGTCATCTTTTGAAGCTGGATGTTTCTCTAAGTTTTGCTAGGGTCTTTTTTGAATTATGTTCTTGGATTTTCATATCTTGGACACTGAAGTTTGGAAATATGGAAAGTAGAGCTGGGGGCATTATTATTAGGAGGTAGAGACTTGAGATTTAAAAGTATATAGGAGAGGTTTTTTTGTTTTGTTTTTTGTTTTTTTAAGGCATGGAAGTGGTTTAGAGAATAGGACCAAGTCTAGAACTCTGGAGAATAGCAGCTTTTAAATGGGGTGGGGAGAAGCAGAGGAGAAAGCAAAGGAGACTAAGAAGGAATGATACAGGGAAGAGGACCAAGAAAGTATGATAGCATGGAAGCCAAGTGGGGAGAATTTTTAAAATATGGAAATAGTTAAAAGCATCAAATTCAACAGAGAAAAAGGCCAAGTAAACTTAAGACTAAAGAGAGCACTCAGTTTGACAATGACTTGGTAAGAGAATTAGTTCTGGTTATAGGCTATGTGTAATAAGCTGGGTAAAGTTGGGGAGGGTTCATAGGATATGAAGAACTAAAGACAAAGGTTATAAATTTTTCTCAAGATGCATGGCAATGAGGAAAATACCAGAAACAAGGCAGAGGGAGAAGCAGGATAAACAATGAAAGGTGGATCTTTCCATTAATACTGCCTGGATGCTCACATGGTACTTGAGATGAAGTCAAAGACCATGTGGCTAATGACCTCCATGATTTGGGAGGGAGTTAAGTAATAGACCTCATGCCTTTAGAATGGACAGTTAGTGTGCATCTTCCTGGAGGAGGAAATCTCTCGCTCAGGGATCCAGCATCTGTTGACATACTCCATGTACAACCCTTGCCAAGCTAAATAGTATCCTGGAAGCACCTCTGAATAATGCTTTATTTTCCCAGGTTGTAGTGTCTGGCTGGACACTAATGATCCTGGGATGCAGGGAATCAGGTGAGATGAAAGCTATGCTTGGTGAGAGGTTGTTGTGGATGAAGAAGCATGGCTGGCATAAGCACACTGCCACTGAACTGTAAGGGATCCAGTCATATTGTTGCAATGGGATGCCACAGTGGAATTAGTTCTCTAGTTTCTGACTAATGCACAACATGTGGTCATCAGTGTTGGTGAACTGTAGTTAGTTGGATTTGAATTTACAGGCTTTCAAAATCAGCAGGAGTTGTTTCCCAAACCCAGTCAGCATGGAGTAAAAGTAAAAACCACAAGTGGAATACTAATCAGTATTTTCCTGGTTCCTGTACCAATTACTAGAGAACTTTCAGTTTCATAATTGCCACCCCCATATAGTTGTTCCTAGGAATCTCATATGCTCGTGGATCAGCTCTCAGGTACTATAAGATTTCTTCAGTTTCCTTCTTTCCTGTCTTAGCTCTCTGTAACGATCCACTGCTGGGCTCCAGGCACTCCATAGGCCCCATGAAGGTAACTCAGCACTAATGCCATTGCATTAGTGATGCTGTTGTTCTTGGTTGGGGATCTGGTGTCACCTCTGGGGCTGGCTCCTCCTCATGCCTGCTAAACAGCGTACATCAACTGTGAGACATGTTGAAGCCAATCCAATGAAGCAAGGAGAATTTCTTTCCTAATTTTATTGGTTTCAAGGAAGTGCTGCCTTGAACCCCTAACAATTTGGTGCAAAAACAACATGTTTAGTCATTTTCCTAACAGTTGTTCTTTTCTGTGATGTAGGGATCATTCTATGTTGGTGCGGGACCAGAGAATAATCTGAATGATTGAAAACATGCCTTCTTAAAAATCTCCCCTCTTTGATTTTATGTATCTTGATATTCTCTTTCCTCAGAATGGTTTATCTCCTAAGACACCCCTGGTCCCTTACGAAAATAGGATCAGTTCCACTGGCCCTCCAGGCATGCCTGGGAACATCGAAGTCCTAGATTGATTTTGGTTCAGGTTGGGTTCTTCTACCATACCAGAATCAAAAAGTAGGGACCACAGTCAGGTACTCAGGATTTGACCACCCGTAAAACTACAAGAACTCATGAATTATTTATTAAGGTGACAATGACTGGAGGAAAAAGATTAATTTATTCCAGTACTAAAATGTCCTATTTGGGGGAGAGCATACCAGCATTGTGATACTGTTGTGGATATTAGGAGGCAGGTCAGAAATCAACTTAATATGCCAGTGGTATATCAGGGAAATGCGGTGCTGGAAGCTCCTCAGAAGCTGGGTGCCGATTCCCGGGCAGAATAATATGAAGAGAGTTATTTTAAAAGTGAGGCTCCCTTATAGTCCCTGCTGATGACTACACATAAGGTTTTGAGTAAGAACAGTGGTATGTCATTATGCAGTACTTGGATGAAGGCTCCCTCATGGCACTGGCCATCTGGGCTTTCTGTGCATGCAATATCATCTCTCTGCGGGCCGGTGTAGGTTGTGTATCCAACCTTGGGTGGGGGCGTCCGCAGAATTCTGTGGTAGAGACTTTCTCAGGGTAAAGCCACCTTTACCACCTCTTGCTTCTTCAGTTTCTAGGTAGGATAGCCCCCTGCTGATTCTAGCTGCTTGATTTGTATTGGATAAGTAAATTGAATTTCTAGAAGAAATCAACCCACATTCCCCTGGTGTGTGTTAAATTTATAAGTCTGTTTCATTGCCTCAGCAGTGATCTAAGAGTACATCACTGAGTACCAGGGCCCCAGGTGTAGTCAGCAGCTTCTGACCCCATAACAGTTTACCACAGCCAGAGCTCACTCCCTGGAGAAGTCCATAAAAAGAAGAGGTTGTAGGCACTGGGACTCTATGATGTGGTGCTGGGCCACTTGAAGGCCGAAGGGCAACCTCAGTGTGATCCCCTATGCCCACATCTGTGGAGGCAGGATTACGGGACTTGGGGTATCTGTCTGTGGTGTCTACTCTTAGCAGCGTGTATGACACTGAAGAAAGGTGAGCTGTCTTCTTCTAGAAAGTTTAGTCGTCCACTGTAAATCAAGCATCTAGGTATGATTCATACAGCTCCTTAGGCCCTAGAACCCATCACTACCATGATTTGAAAGCCTTCAAATCTGAGTAAGATTCAGAATACCTATTCCTCGATTTTGGAGCCTGCCTGGAGTCTAGTAAGTTAGGCAAGGCCCCATCCGTGAAGGTGGCACCTGCACAAGTCAGGGCCCACAGGAAATATGATAAGTCCCGCCACCTGGACTGGCACTGTATCTGCAAGGTGTGGGTGAAGACAGCCTTTAGTTTATATTTTTGTGGTCTAGTTTCCTTTGGGGAGGAGAGGATGGTGGATGGGAAGCATGACAACCTCAAATAAATGCGAACAGGTCCTCAAATATGCCTCCATCCCTGCAGAAGTCTATTATATTCAGAAAACTGGGATGGAAGTCAAGGTTAAGGAGGAGAGGATATTAGCCTCTGACCAGTTCATAACATAGTATTTCCCTAAGACCTTCTTTTTCAGTCAAGTACAATTTAAACTACAGTTTTATATTTAATTATTATAGAAAAATACAGTTTAGTCAGTATAGAAAAAAGTACCAAATTACTTCAAAATCAGAAAGATTTATCTTTTTTCTTTATTTTTTAATAGCTACTATGTGATCTGTTTTGAACTTGAAACTTACTATCATCAACTATATAAGACAAAGTGGTGGGGAGCCATAAATGAAGTCGTGAACAATCTGAAACCAAAAAGACTTCCACTAACAGATGCCCAATTACATGAACAATTTAAGAAAAAATTTGGTTTCAAAAAAGCTATGAAATGCAAGGTATTTCAGTAATTATCACATAATTTAGTGTAGGAAACTATTATAGATAATATTATTATAGATAAGTCTATGTCTCAAATTTTTATCTTAGGGATAAATATTAGGTTAAATAAAGCTTTCAGTATGAAATAAAACTTCCACATTTTAGCAGCTTAGATGCTATATAATTCTGGATTATAAATTTCTGGTAGGGTTACAGAATAATCTATTAATGAACTGGATTGTGACCAATCTTCATAATGGCTAGTATTTATTGAGTGCTTATTTTGTGTGCCAGGCACTTTATAAATCCTTTTAAGAAACTTTTTCAAGGTACTCGTACTATTGTTATCATTCCTATGTTACAAATGAGAAATTTGAGGTGCAGTAAGTTAAGGATCTTCCCCAAATCACACAGCTAGTAAATGGCAGTCAGTCTTCAGTCCTGGGGAACCAAACCTGAGGAACAAACCTGTCATCCTGAATCAAATCACTATATCTGTTTCAACAAGCTTCATGTACAGCTTCTGGAACTGATAAGTGGTGAGCTCACCCATTTCAATGGATACACTGGCCTTTATTTACCATTTATTTATCTCAATGTCCATACATTTAACATTTTAATAACCTGTTCATTTAATTTTAAAATATTAAGTAGTCAGAATGTCTCAAAGAAGAGTGTACTGTTTTTACCTCTGTTTTGAGAACTAGAGCAAAGAGGACAAATTGTATTTCTGTAACTATATATTTCTATTTCCTAGATTTCTAAATTAGATTGCTCTTCAATCAGAAAAGGAACCCAGTGATCTCCATTTGTTTAAGTAGTTCAGAAAGAAAATTGTCTATCCTGTTTTAATTGTCTCCGAAGAAGGATCTACTTCTCCTTAAAAAAAGAGGGAGAAAAAAACTTCCCAAAAATATTTTTTAAAGTTCTCAATGTTTCTTTTAGTTCTAATAACTTTAGTCTTTGTCCAGTGAGACACTATCCACATAGATCTTGTGAAAATTCTGTAACTGAGCACCAATCCTGTGATTATATTAATATATATTTATTAATTATGTTATATATTAACATTACATTTATTATAAATATATTAATATATATTTATTGTCCTTTTTTTCCTTAAGCTAAACTTTAAGTATACTTTGAAAAATTTATTCTGGCCCTCTTAATAATTTTAGAGCATCCCATTTGGTATGAAGTCTGCTGTTGAAAGAGGATTATCTGCTGTTTTCCATACATTTAGCCGTAAAACCTCAAGCTCAACCATCAATGTTTCAGATGAAGCAGGTTATACTATTTTCCATCATGCCGCTCTACACAACAGAGTTGCTATTATATGTCAACTGTGCAATGCTAACTTCAATGTCAACCAGAGACGCTTTATTATGTTTAGCCAAGGTACCATAAAGTTTTTAAAATTTAAACTGTTTTTCTTTTACTTATTACCCCTGTTCAGAATTAAGAATGCATGTTGATTTTATTTTATTTTTAAGATTTTATTTATTTATTTGAGAGAGAGAATGAGATAGAGAGAGAAAGCATGAGAGGGGGAAGAGTCAGAGGGAGAAGCAGACTCCCTGCTGAGCAGGGAGCCCGACGCGGAACTCGATCCCAGGACTCCAGGATCATGACCTGAGCCGAAGGCAGTTGCTTAACCAACTGAGCCACCCAGGCGCCCCAAGAATCCATGTTGATTTTAGAGCAAGATTAAAATTTGGCATTGGGACCTAGAGCAAAGTTGAGGTTTTTGTTTCCCTTATTTCAGAGGGGCTCCTTTTAGTTTTCTAAGTATATCACTTAATTGATCTCCTATATAGTATTATTTATTGCTTATTGTGTCTCCCTCACTTGAATATAAGCTCCTTAAAGGCAGTGATTTGGTTTACTTTGTTTGCCATGATATTCGAGTGCCTAGAAGAAAGCCTCAGGAAATAGTTGTTGGATGAATGCAGGGTAGCATTTGGTAATCACTGGGATAATTAATATACAGTGATGTACTATAGAAATTCAGAGAAAAGGTAGATAAATGGAGAACCCAGCAGGACATCCATTTCTTATCCCAGAGTTCTCAACCAGGGAATAGTATATTCACAATACATAAATACAAATTATAATTCATAACAAAAAATTCACCATAATAATAATTTTTTAAGTTAATGGCCCCTTTAAGGCTAATTTAGTTTTGACTTTAAAAAGCCATTTTTCCTGATTATTAGCTATGCATACCTCTATATGTATTCATTGGAATAAATTTAACCAGTATAAAAATGATAACGTTGAAAATGAAAGCAGAAGTCCTCCATAACTGAAGAGGGAAATAGAGATAAAATATCAGGAATAGCTGATATAACAATATTGGCAATAAGAATCGATGATTTTATATTTTAGCTAGCTGTCTTGAAAAGTTGTGTTAAATTTTCACACACCAAAACAAAATGTTCTGCTTTAATCCTATTGACTGCTAATAAATTCTATACTCTTACCAGTGTGATTAAAATGTTTTGATATTAAGATACTTCCATTATTTGATTAACATGGAGCACAAATTCAGTTAAGTTTAAATGTAATGAGTACTCTGTTATTTAAAGATGTGTTCTGTTTTAAACCTTTTTTGGTTTAAATTTTGGTAAAATTTGGTAATTTTTTGGTGTGAAAAAAATCTTTGGTAAATTGAAGTCTTTCGTTCATCTTGTGACTACTTGATTTCCATTTGGAATCTGTCCATTCCATTGGATAGATTTTGAAGTATGGAAAATGTATAACTCTACCTGCAATGTCTACGCGTTATGACTTTACAACACAGAACTGCCCCAACTGTCAGTTTTGATCAGACACTTGAGAGGCAGTACCCCAGGTCTGCTCTGCCATGATGTCGGGGCATGCACCATGCCCAGATGGCTTGACCAAAGCTTAAACTCAATCCTGTTTGATGTAATCCTGCCTTTGGTATCCAAATGTAGCCACTTTGTTCTTATTCATATGAGTTTATTTTGACTAACTTAGGAAACTGCTGTACATTAATAATCATACTTCTCTGTGTATTCCCCTTTAAAACAGAGTCATCAAAAATGGACATGAGAAAAGAAAGAAATGGTAAGACATAAGTAAATATTTGGTGCATTTGAAAAGGTTATTGCATATATTAAAACTCTCCTTATAGTATTTAATCTCCAAAATGTTCTGTCACATGAGAACGTCACATAATGATGTTTTGTCTATATTTTGAAGTGTACATTTTTTTCTACCCATGGTCATTTATTTATATTTTTCTTAAGTCTTGGGGTTTTTTTCTTTTTTCTTCTTTTGACTGTGGAATTTGCAGTTACCTGTACTTATTTTTATAAAATCAGGCTAAAGTCATTTTTATGTCTTAATAAATAAATAAATAAATAAATGCAGCTAATATTATTTAGATATGCTGCCATCTAGTGACATTAACAATCTGTGAGGTCTGAGGAATGAGGCATTCTTGACTGAGGTGAGAGATTTGACCTAAGTATTGAATACAGAGAATCAGAAAAAATTTTGAAGGCTGTATCTTCTATCTCTAAGAGACTATGCCTTCATACTCTATATAGGATAATTCAAGGAGGGTTTTTTTTTTCAGGTTTTAGTCATATTTAGTTGATCAATGACCACCAACTTCAGTTTGGTTTGTTTATCCCCAGAATACACAGTCAGCAACACAGTGAACCTGACATGAAAGTGGTGAATCGTAGCATGATTTAGCCATTCTTCCAACTCAGGAGTTTGACATCTTTTTTTAATTCCAGTATAATTAATGTACAGTTTTATATTAGTTTCAGGTGTATACTATAGTGATTCAACAATTCTGTACATTACTCAGTGCTCATCATGACAAGTGTGCTCTTTAATCCCCTTTGCCTACTTCACCCATCCCCCACCCACCTCCCCTCTGGTAACCACCTCCTCCCTGGTTTGTTCTGAATGTTTGTTTTTTTGTCTCGTTTTTTCTTTGTTTAGTTTCTTAAATTCCACGTGTGAGTGAAATTATATGGTATTTGTGTTTTTCTGAGCGACTTATTACACTTAGTATTATATCCTCTGGATCCATCCATGTTGTTGCAAATGGCAAGATTTCATTCCATTTTATGGCTGAGTAATATTCCATTATATATATACATACCACATATTCTTTACCCATTCACCTATCAGTGGACACTTGGGCTGCTTCCATATTTTGGCTATTGTAAATAATGCTGCAATAAACGTAGAGGTACATGTATCCTTTTGAATTAGTGTTTTTTAATTCTTTGGGCAAATACCCAGTAGTGTAATAACTTTATCATATTGTAATTCTATTTTTAATTTTTTGAGGAATGTTTCCATACTGTTTTTCACAATGGCTGTACCAGTTTGGATTCCCACCAACAGTGCATGAGGATTCCTTTTTCTCCACCTCCTTACCAACACTCATTGTTTCTTGTGTTTTTTATTTTAGCCATTCTGATAGGTGTGAGTGATATCTCATTGTGGTTTTGCTTTGTATTTCCATGATAATTAATTATGTTGAGCATCTCTTCATGTGTCTGTTGGCCATCTGTATGTCTTCTTTAGAGAAATGTCTGTTCGTGTCTTCTGCCCATTTTTAAATTAGATTATTTGTTTTTTGAGTGTAGAGTTTTATAAGTTCTTTATATGTTTTAGATATTAACCCCTTATCAGATATATCACTTGCAAATATCTTCTCCCATTCAGTAGGTTGCCTTTTAGTTTTGTTGATTGTTTCCTTCACTGTGCAGAAGCTCTTTATTTTGATGTAGTTCCAATAATTTATTTTTTGCTTTTGTTTCCCTTGCCTTAGGAGACATACCTAGAAAGGTGGTGTTATGGCTGATGTCAGAGAAATTACAGCCCATGCACTCTTCTAGGATTTTTATCTTTTCAGGTCTCATATTTAGGTCTATAATACATTTTGAGTTGATTTTGTGTGTGGTGAAAAAAAGTGGCCCAGTTTCATTCTTCTGCATGTAGATGTCCAGTTTTCCCAACACCATTTATTGAAGAGACTGTCACATTGCATCTTCTTGCCAAGGAGAGTTTATTTTTAAAGAAACCATTTGCGAAGACCTGAGTCTAGTGGGGGAGGGCAGCAGTTATTCAAACCAGACATCTTCCATTGGGGGAGGAATGCAACTAACCTGAGATGATCTTAGAGACAATAAGTGTGCTGACCTCATTCTTCTCCCCCAATCTCCTGCCAGGGATCCCCACTGGCAGACACCGACAGAAAGCCGAAGGACAGGGATTGCAAATTCTGCAGGGTGGGGAGTAAAGGGTGGGAGGGCATGGAGCTTATCTGGCCCACCCACCCTGTAGCAATTTGCAGTTGAGTAACAATAGTGTGCTTCCTGCATTACTGCTTTCTTTTTTCATTTTCTAAGTATCACTTATCCCTACCTTATATGATATTATCTCTCTATTGTGTCTCCCTCACTTGAATAAGCTCCAGTAAAGGGCAAGGATTTGGTTCACTTTGCCATGATATTCTAGTGCCCAGAAGAAAGCCTAGCATTAGTAAGTGATTAGGAAATAGTTGTTAAATGAATATATGAATGGATGGATGCAGGGTAGCATATGACAATCACTGGTGGAATTAATAGAGTCATGTAATACAGATATTCAGAAAAAAGGAATAAATATGGCTTTCAGGTCCCAGTAGAGCATCTATTCCCTCAACCAGCGTTCTCAGAGAATAGTTTCTTCAGACTACATAAACCCCTCCAGAACTTCGCTAATTCTAGCATGTCTTAGGCCAGTGTTTCTCATCCTTGTAGCACTGTTGACATTGTGGGCTGGATAATTCTTTGTTGTGGGGCGCTTTCCTGTGCACTATAGAATGTGTAGTATTTTTTTTTTAACCTGTGTTGCTTTTTTATTTTTTATTTTTAAAATTTTTTTTAAGATTTTATTTATTTATTTGTCAGATGAGAGAGCACAAGTGGGGGAGTGGCAGGCAGAGGGAAAAGCAGGCTCCCTGCTGAGCAAGGAGCCCAATGTGGGACTCAATCCCAGGACGCTGGGATCATGACCTGAACCGAAGGCAGATGCTTAACTGATTGAGCCACTCAGGTGCCCAATTAAGCACACTTTAAAGTAGTAAGAGGGGGATATAAGAACAGTACTCCTGCCCTCAGGTTGTGCTGAAATGGTTTTTTTTTGAACAAGGGGGAGAAGAGAGGGAGAGGGCAGGTAGGGAGGCTTGTGTGGTTTTTAAAAAATACTCGTCAGGTCATTTTGATGTTTCTACTGCTGAGAGCAGCTAACAGCCTTTTGTTGATTGACATGAACCACCATGTTCCATAGTCCTATGATTGGGTCTCAGTCTTCTGGGGAGCCTGTGCTCCTGGACTGTGAACTTCACATGTACTCTCAGTCCTGGCCCCCACCTTAGGTGTGGCAGGGTGGCTGGAGGGGGGCCAGAGTTGGGTATTTCCCTTCCCCCCCAGGTAGGTTAGGCTCTGATAAAACCCAGCAGGTTAAGCTCTGGTAAAATAGTTTCTCCTGAGGGCAAGCCTTGTTAAGAGAAATGGAATGCTCTGGTATATCTCAAAATGGTTCCTTTTCCCCTGCCTCTCCGCGCCCCCCCCCCCCCCCCCCGCAAGCATGAGGGGATATTTCTCTGATATCTACCATGAGGACCTTGTCAAACTTCTGGAGTTAAAACTCACTAAAGCATGGGGACCCCCTGGGACTGGGTCCCCCTCGAGTTTTAACTCCTCAACTTATCCACAATGAGCCACCAGCAATTTGTCAATTATAGTTCAGATTTTCCTACTGTTACCAAAACCCAGGTTCAACTGCCTGCTATTCAAAAAGCCAATTCTTGAGAGATGAGTTTTTTTTTTTCTTTTAAAGATTTTATTTATTTATTTGACAGAGAGAGACACAGCGAGAGAGGGAACACAAGCAGGAGGAGTGAGAGAGGGAGAAGCAGGCTTCCCGCAGATCAGGGAGCCCGATGTGGGGCTCGATCCCAGGACCCTGGGATCATGACCTGAGCCGAAGGCAGACACCCAATGACTGAGCCACCTAAGCGCCCCTCGAGAGACGAGTTTTGATTAGAAAGGAATACAAGCTTTATTCAGGAGGCTGGCCACCGGGGGAGAAGGCAGACTCTTGTCCAAAGGCTAACTTCAAGTTTTCTGCCTGGCCCAAGAAGGATTTTTGAAGGAGTTTAGGGCAGTTAACCGTAAATCAGCTACATTTCTTTAATTACAGGCAGACTCAATGGTGTCAGTTATAGACATTATCTTCATTATCTTCATGCTTAGAGGTTGTGCAAGGGGGTTGTGCAGAGGAGTCTGGTTCCTTAGTGCCAAGGGGCTATGCAAGAGGTTCCGGTTTCTGTTTTGTGTTGTGCAGAAGCCTTCTGTTCTTTCTGGAAAGAATGCATAATCTATAGATAAACAATGAAAGGTTAATCAATCACTTGGGCCAAGGGTGATTGCTAAAAACTTAAAGACTACTAGGTTGGCTGGAGGGGCTGAGGCAGCTTTACTACTCTAGCACTGGGTCCTGTGGAGATTTCTTTTTAGTCACTTATGCTTCTCTGTATCTCTGTCTGTATCTCCAACTTTGGGGGGCAGCATTTTTGCCCTGAGACCTCACTTCTCAATCATATCCAGGAAGAGTTGTTGATTTCTCAGGTTGTTTAGTTTTCTACTTGCTGTTAGGACAGAATGGTGACTTAAGCTCCTTCCATGCCAAACCAGAAACTGGAAGGCTAAGCAGTGATTTTAGATAGATAAATCAGGTCAGATATTACAGATGATCAAAAACTATGATGTAAAGCTTAGACAAGGAAGGCAGGCCAGAGGCCATTGAAAGTGTCTGAGTTGGGAGAAAACCAGTGCTTCACTGAGGAATTATCATTTAGGCTGAGAAATATGAGTTAGCTGGATGCTGGTCAGAAAAGCATTGTTTGGGAGAAAGAAGCTCTTATACAGCAGGAATAGCCCAAGGTGACCGGATAATTCACCATCCAAATCAGGGAGACTTGAAAATGGAAGAGGCACTATTAATCATCATGCTGGGGCAACAGGCATAGATGAGTACTTTCCTGGGCGAGCTGGGTCATGTGGCTGGCTACCCTGCATTTGAGGAGCTGCAAGAAGGCCCAAGTGAGGAGAACAAGTTGTGTATGTCATGGGTTTTTTGGTGGGAGGGGGGATAGCTTGCAGTTCAGGTTAAATTGGAGCCAGTGGATCCTTTTCCTATATTCATGATCAGATGTCCTTGAGAAGCCACTGGAAAGTTTTAAGCCAGTAGGTAAGAAGATCAGATTTATATTTTGGAATAATGGATTGGTGAAGGGCAAGAACAAGGTGGGAGGCGTAGAGTTGGGGGGGTGGTGGCGGTAAAGATACTTAGACTTGGTGATGGACTGGTTTGGGAGATGAGATGAGAAGGAGATACTAAGCAGTCTTTCAGGTTACTGGTTTGTAGAACTGGCTGGATGGCGATATTCTTCACTGATTTAGGCAGCAGGGAAAGAGGACCAGGTTTGGAGGGAAAGATAATTCAGTTGGAACATGTTAAGTTTGAGGTGGTGTGTGGAGACACCTAGTGAGATGTTGGAGAAAAATATGTGGAGCTTGGAGGATAAAAACAGATCTGAGACATAATCCTGGGAGTCACCAACTTTTAGGTGATAAATGAAGTCACTGCAAAGATAAAAAGGCCCAAGACAGAGCCTTAAGGCTCATGTAGGCATCAGGAGAGTGAGAACGTCCCAAAGGAGACTATGAAGGAGTAGCCAGAGGGATAGGAGAGAAACAGGAGGTTATGATATCACAAAAGCCAAGGGAAAAAAATATTTTAAAGAGGAAGAGCCTTACTGTTGAGAGGTTAAGGTAAGAATTGAAAAACACCCACTGGATTTCATAACATAGAGAGGGCTTTTGTGAGCGTATTTTTCCTTCAATTTCAAAGGATATTGCTTCCTACTACAAAACATTTAAATAAAATGGAAAATAATTTAAACAAGAAACAGCTTATTTGATCACAAGACTATTTTATACATTGACTTAATTTTTCAAATATTTAATATTTTCAATGTTATTCTTAATTTATAAAGAAGGATTGATTTTTAATGGTCAGACATCCTGAGTTAAAGACATATAGAATTGCCTAAATTAATCCTTTTAGTGCTTATCTTGGAGCTTTTATATCACAACATTAAAGCTCTGTGGATGGATATCAAAAGATATTTTATTTATTTATTTATTTATTTATTTATTTATTTATTTATTTATAAGATTTTATTTTCTTGAGAAGGGGAGAGAGAGAGAACAAGAGCAGCAGGGAGGGAGAAACAGACTTCAATCCCAGGATGCTGGGATCGTGACCTGAGCTGAAGGCAGACGCTGAACTCACTGAGCCACCCAGGTGCCCCAAAAAGACATATGTTTTACATAGACATGTTAGATATTGATCACTTAAGTGATTGTCTATCCATTTTAGGCCCAACACCTCTACATCTGGCTGCACAGGCTTGCTCCTTGGAAACAACCATCTGTCTACTCTGTTTCAAAGCTGATTACACACTTTCTGAAAAAAGAGGCTGGATGCCAATTCACTTTGCTGCTTTCTATGACAATATTGGTATCATCATTGCTCTCTGTAGGAAGGATCCTAGTTTGCTGGAAGCAGAGGCAACAGCTGAGTAAGTTATTAAACATTTGTAAAAATATAAATTTCTGCTTTTGTGGCTTGCCCCAAACACTGACACTAAAAGGAATGGTTGGTATCACTGATGTGAAAGACTATAGTAAGGCTTACTCTGTTCTGGTCACTATCTTCTTCGTCTACCACTTGCCTTTAGAATGTATAAAGACAGAACTTCTACTAGCCTATCCATGCTATCTCAATGGTGTGGCTCTACAGACTAGTTTATCAAGTTAACTACCAAGTGCTCTGGAAGAAGCCTGAGACTGGGGAGAGAAATGTGCTCTAAATTGGAACCTACCCAACCAGGAGGCAGCTCAAGTGCTCCAGACCAATGTGGATAGGCCTCGGATAACAGGAGAAACATCTAATGGTATCCAGAAGAGAAACATGTTAAAAAGAAGAAAATAACCTTGGGGGCACCTGGCTGGGTCGGTTGGATAGAACATGTGACTCTTGATCTCAGGGTTGTAAGTTAAAGCCCCAGGTTGGGTGTAGAGATTAGTCAAAAATAAAATCTTTTAAAAACAAGTTTTTAAAAAGAAGAAGATAGCAGGAGGGGAAGAATGAAGGGGGGGGGAATCGGAGGGGGAGACGAACCATGAGAGACTATGGACTCTGAAAAACAAACTGAGGGTTCTAGAGAGGAGGGGCATGGGGGGATGGGTTAGCCTGGTGATGGGTATTAAAGAGGGCATGTTCTGTGTAGAGCACTGGGTGTTATACGCAAACAGTGAATCATGGAACACTACCTCAAAAACTAATGATGTAATGTATGGTGATTACCATACCATAATAAAAAAATAATAAATAAATAAAAAGAAGAAGAAAGTAACTTTGAAATAGGGAAACATCCCAAACACAATTTCACAATTTAGCTTCTATTTCACAATTCTATTTCATAACTTAGCAGAGGACCAACATTTTGGATGGAGGTATAACTTCTCCTGAAGGTACAGTCTTGATAGCAACTGAAACACAGGTTATCATTTTGAATCTCTGAACATGACTTAGGCCTAGTTTCATTCAGATTTTTCTGGGTCTTCTCATAACCTGGCCATTATTATTCAGTGAAGAAATTAATCCTCCCTCTAGGTAAGGGCAGAGATGTATATAGAGAAAGCTCTCAGGACACCAGGGTCTCTTGCTAATAGATTCTCTAACTAATAGATTCTGGAAAGAGCCATGGAATGTGGAGACCCAAGTCGGCTCTGGTTCTGTCATATTGTGATGATGTATCTTTGAGCAGAAGAGGAGCACGGGGATAAAGACTGGTAGATTGCAAAAGGTCAAACAGTTGGATATCAGAGGTGGAAGTAAGAAGCTATCTATGAACATAAGGAAAAAGGAAAGGATTCATAGAGAGGACAGTTGCTGAGGTTGGGATCTATGTGGAGCTCATGAAGAGTGTGACAACGCAGGTGTGTATGACTGTGGAGCACAAATGAAGGTCGGACAAGGAGCCGAGACATCAGCACACAGACAGTCATTAGCATGGATGTTGAAGTCATGTTGGTGAGGCAATTCATGAGCTAAGGTCCTGGAAGAGGACCCCACAGGGTGGGGGGAGGCAATATGGAACTGAAAAGAGAAACATAATTTATGTGATAGTATATTTCTCATATGAGGAAAGTCAGAGTGATGGTGTTAAAGTAGAATTAATCTTTATTCCTACCATTGAGTAGGATAAAGAAAGCAAGAGAACAGTCTTTTTGAAGTACAAAAGGGAGAAAGTGAAGAGATGTTTATTCATAAAAGACAAGAGTTTCCACAGACCCAGGAAAAAGGGAATGGAGGAGAGAAAGAGAGAGGTCTGATGCTAGCTGAACAGAGGTGAAAATTCAAGGACAGGCAGCAAGAGGGGAGGTTTCATGAAGAGAGGAAAGCATGCGTATAAGGATAAAAAATAACTTTGAGGTGTGTGACATGGTGAAAAGAGTATGAGGGGAATATGTATCCAGACTGCACTAAGCACCTTATTCATCCCTGACACTAACACTGTGAGCTGAGTGTTGTTACCCTCATTCTTTGACAGACAAAAAAAGTAAGTCTGTTTGCTTCAGGTCACATTGCTAGTCAGTAGATCTGTTAAGATACAGTTGAAGCTACTGTGACAAATGTACGCCAAAATATTGTAGTTCCGACAAGGTGGACACATAGCCTTCCTCTCATTGCTTCTTCACATGTGGTTTCCATATCCCAGTACAAAACGGCACCTCCTGCTTTCATTGTGATGCCTGTATTTTAGCCATGAAGAGAAAAAGAAATGAAAGGTAATGGCACATTCCTTTTCTCTTTAGAGTGTTGCCCACGTAACTTCTACTAACGTCTCATTGGCCAAACTTAGGCATGTGGTCATAGCTATCCATAAAGGAAGCTGGGAAATGTACTATTTGGGGGGACAGCCATGTGCCTAACCGAAAGATCTGCACTATCTAAAAAGCAGATAGTGGGATTTTGAGAAACTCAGTTTCTGCCACGAAAAGGAAGCTGGGATTTGAGAACTGGACACGAAGAATAAAGAAATGGGTTGGAACACTCCCCAAGCCTCAGTTTCCTCATTTGTAAAATGTGCTGATAACACTTGTGCTTAATTACTGTAATATGCCCTTGATTTTTAGGAATCAGTGTACCCCCCTGCTGCTTGCTGCCACCTCAGGAGCACTGGACACTATTCAGTACCTATTTTCTCTTGGTGCTAACTGGAGAAAAACAGATATTAAAGGAAATAATATAATTCACTTATCAGTGCTAACCTTTCACACAGAGGTTCTCAAGCATATAATAGAGTTAAATATTCCTGAACTCCCCGTTTGGAAAACTTTAGTAGGTGAGTATACAACACATAATCTCTTTATAAATAAATGTTCTGATTATTATTCAGCTTAATCATTGATGCTTACTCTGAAATAGAGCAAATAAAATAATACATGCATATTTTAAACAGTTAAAGATCATAAAATAAACATTTTTTAGTTAAAACCAGAAATACAAATAATACTGAACTACATTTTGTGTGTACAAAAGTAGTTTTATTTCCAAATTAAAATCAAAGAATAATAACCCAGACTATATTTTATACAATTATATTTTTATTTTCCAACTTTCTCCAAAAGCCCATCTATCGTCTTCTCCATCAAAAAAGCAAATCAAAAACAAACAAAAATAAACACAGAAAGAGGAAGGAAATTAAAGTTCAAGTGACAAAGATTCCCTCCAATTTATTCCTTTCCAATTTAAAAGACAGATTCGGCAACATTTTTCCTCATATATTGATAAATGTTTTGTGAAAAATTTTGCTGGAGATTTTTTTTCCAAATTTGGGTTCAGTCTAGCCAGAAATATTATAAGGGTGAGGGCTACTAGGACAATTAATTGAATGCACACATCTAAGTTTACTCTCTCCCAAGACCCCACCAAAATTACATGGAGCTTAAAGAAGAACATCAGCAACAGCAGGAAACAAACATTCAGGAGAAAACAGGAAAGGATACCATAGCAACAAAATACTGGAAGCAGGAAAGTCTAGGACTTAGCAGGCTGGAGAAGTCATTCCAAGCCAACAGTGGGGAAGCTGAGGACTTCTCAGACTCCGACCATGAATCCTTTTAGGAGGCTCTAGGACCCAAAGTGCCAGTCAGGAATGCTCTCTGCTGAGGCTAGCCAGAAAAGACCTAGAGAGACTTAGGCAGGAATTCTCAACAAACAGGAAATTGGGAGTCTGACCCAAGAGAAAAGCAAAGGGGATTTCAAAGATGACAGCAAAGGGAAGTCCTAGAATGGAAACTGTGTACCCAGGCCAAAGGGAAAATGTGGGAGGCATTCCCAGTAGGTACAACGAACACTGAGCAGATGAAATAATTTTACCTCCAGGAAAAACAAAAGTAAGAAAGGAGACAAAACTGTGGTACACTACAATGCTTACCTGTGAATAATATCTGTATAGGCATTATAATGTAAGTATGGAATATTAATTTAACTGAATACTATAAACATGGGGAAGGGGAGAGAGGAAATGGCAGCACAGTGTTGAAAGAGCTAGCTTCTCCTTTACCATAACATGAAGTCAATCGATGATGTCTCAAATCAATATAGCGAAAGTGGGTGTAAGTATCTAGAAATATAGAGATATGGAAATCACAGAAGGTATAGGGAGAGAGTCCAAAGTGGTTATATCTGGAGAAATGAACTCAGAAAAGTGGAGAGGGTAAGGCAAGGAACCACTATTATTTTTTTATAGGCCTTTTAGTAACATTTAACTCAATCATGAGCATGCATTACATTACTAAAATAAAACTAAAGCAAAAATGAAACCAATTGGGGAATGAAAACTGATGGCTTTCCCAACAACTCATTTTAGGATGGGATAAGATATATTTAAGATTTTCAACTCCATTCTCCTGTCTCAAGAAGTCTGAGTAATTTGTTTCAAAAGTGGCTCAATACCTGATTTTGGAATTTACTGGGTACTGTGAACACATTCTAATTGTATCAGCCCCAAGAGATACTAGAGAGTGTTTCCAATGTTTATTTGCATGCATATATATCATTATATCCCAGCCTTTTAAGGAGGAACTCAGAAGACCATCCTGTTACTTTTAAGAGAATAACACATTTGAAATACCTCAATTGTTGGAAGAACCAGCCCCTGACAGGAAGAGCCTAATGGCACAAAAAATTCCCGACAGCCACTCCTTCCTGCAGCCATTGTTGGGAAGTGCTGATAATGACTTGAACACAATAACCAGTGAGCATCTAGCCATTGCTTCTTTGAGCCTTGGAATAGCTCTCCTTCCTCACAGTGCCCATTTCCACTATGAAGAAAGGAAGCATTAGTCAAAGTTTGTTAGACGCCTCCAGTTTTGGCTCTTGGAGTAGTAGCTGAATTTTAAAAGAGAGCTCCATGGAGGAATCGAGCCAAGGTAGGATTAGGACCAGATTTGCTATGACAAGGGGTTGGGTAAGACAAGGGGTTGGGTAAAGAGAGACCAGGAAAGGATACTTCTGTGTGTTTTTTTTCTTGTACCATAGACATTGTTTAGAAGCATATATATTTATTTGCATTATCTCCTGTCTGGAGTATAAGTTCATTTAAGATTTTTTGAAGTGTCTTCTTCATCCTCAGGAAATGTATAAAGATCCATATGTGATTTAATGGATATTAAATTTTTATTGACAATAATGTAGTTTACTTTGCCATCCGTAAAACTCACACTCAATTTTTTTTCTAAAGATTTATTTATTTTAGAGCGCACACACAGGTAGGGGGAGGGGCAGAGGGAGAGAATCTGAAGCAGACCCCCCACTGAGCGTGGAGCAATGCAGGGCTTACTCTCATGACCCATGAGATCATGACCTGGGGTGAAACCAAGAGTCAGACACTTAAGTGCCTGAGCCACCCGGGTGCCCCCACATTCAAATTTTATTCAGCAACTGATTTCAGGCAAGAGAAAGGTATACTGTTTTCCCAGTGTACTTGAACCATATGACCAGTCAATCTAAGTCATTCAGACCAAAGATAAAAAATTTCAGATTTTTTTGTACCAACTCTATAGATTAAAAAACCTCAAAGATGATGGGCATTTGCAATCTGTTCAGCACCTCACAGAAGGCCATCATGCACAGAGGAAATTTAATGAATAGCATTTGGTGGTGATAGAGGTGATCTCAACTCACAGCTTCCCTTGGCCTGTACAGAAGCAGATCAGTCATTCCATTCCTACTTGTAAAATTATAACGTGTTTTTCTGTGGAACACTTACCAGAAATGTTGCAGTGTGAAAGCTATAAACGAAGGATGATGGCCGTGATGTCTTTGGAAGTTATTTGCTTAGCAAATGATGGATACTGGAAATATATTTTGGATGCAGGTGATGTAAAATCTATTAACTGTCTTTTGCTTATGCTATTTTATTTAGGGCTATAATTATGTTCAGTCACTTTAAAATCTATTTTCTTAAGTTTTTATTTATTTATTTGAGAGAGAGAGCGAGAGAGCAAGTGAGAGAGCACAGATGGGGGGAGCTGCAGAGGGAGAGGGGAGAAGCAGGCTCCCCACCGAGGAAGCCCAATGCGGGGCTTGATTCCAGGGATCGTGACCTGAGCTGAAGGCAGATACTAAACTGACTGAGCCACCCAGGAGCCCCTCAAAATCTATTTTTAGTTGTAGAGGAAACTTTTTAGTTGATTTTAAGTTTCCGTTTTTCTTTTTTCTAAGATCACTTCCTTTACCTGACAATATATATAGATATAAATATTTATTTTTATTGAATATATATTTATATATATATTTTTTAATTTGAGTATCGTTGACACACAATATTATATTAGTTTCAGGCGTACAACATAGTGATTCAACAACTCTATATATTATGCTATACTCACCATAAGTGTAGCTACCATCTGTCCCCACGCAATGTTATTTTTTTTTTCAAATTTTTATTTAAATTCTAGTTAGTTAACATACAGTGCAGTATTGGTTTCAGGAGTAGAATTCAGTGATTCATCATTTACATACAACACCCAGTGATCATCATAACAAGTTGCCTCCTTAATACCCATCACGCATCTAGCCCATCCCCGACCCACCTCCCTCCATCAGCCCTCAGTTTGTTATCATTAAGAGTCTCTTATGGCTTGTTTCCCTCTCTCCCTTTTTTCTTTCCCCTTCCCTTATGTTCATCTGTTTTCTTTCTTAAATTCTGCATATGAGTGAAATCATATGGTATTTGTCTTTCTCTATTTCACTTTGCAAAATACACTCTAGCTTCACTCATGTCATTGCAAATGGCAAGATTTCATTCTTTTTGATGGCTGAATAATATTCCACTGTGTGTGTGTGTGTGTGTGTGTGTGTGTGTGTGTGTGTGTGTGTGTGTTTGATACACACCACATCTTCTTTATCCATTCATCAGTCATTGGACATTTGGACTCTTTCCATTATTTGGCTATTGTTGATAATGCTGCTATAAACATCTTCTTCTTTGTATATTTATTAATTGGTATTTAACATGTATGTACCCCTTTGAATCTGCACTTTTGTATCCTTTGGATAAATACCCAGTAGTGCAATTGCTGGACCATAGGATAGTTCCATTTTTAACTTTTTGAGGAACCTCCATACTGTTTTCCAGAGTGGTTCCACCATTTTGCATTCCCACCAACAGTGCAAGAGGGTGCCCCTTTCTCTGCATCCTTGCCAACACCTGTTGTTTCTTGTGTTGTTAATTTTAGCCATTCTCACAGGTGTGAGATGATATCTCATTGTAGTTTTGGTTTGCATTTCCCTGATGATGAGTGATATTGAGCATCTTTTCATGTGTCTGTTAGCCACCTGGTTGTCTTCTTTGGAGAAATGTCTATTTATGTCTTCTCCATGCAACGCTATTACCATACCATTGACTATATTCCCTATGCCGTACCTTTTATTCCTATGATTTATTCATTCCATAACTGGAAGCCTGTATCTCCCATCCCCCTTCACCCATTTATTTTTTACCCATTCCCCCCGCCACGTCCCTCCCATCTGGCAACCATCAGTTTGTTCTTTGTATTTAGAGGTCTGATTCTACTTTTTGTTTGTTTATTCATTTATTTTGTTTTTTAGATTTCACATATAAGTGAAATCATATAGTATTTGTCTTTCTCTGACAACTTTATATTTTATTTTTCACATGGAAATTGCACATGATCAAAAACCTTTATAAACACTTCTCTAAAAATTTTGCAGTATCAAAAATGATATTAAATTACTCACTGTACTACCTTTTATATTTACTTTCACTTGGAAATTATCCCTATTCTGTATTTACACAATTTATTTTTTAAATTAAAAATAGCAGGTTTTTTTGTGATGAGCACTGCATATTGTATGGAAGTATTGAATCACTCACTATATTTTATACCTGAAACTAATATTGCACTGTATGTTAACTAACTGGAATTCAAATAAAAACTTTAAAAAATAGCTGTTTTTGTGTCAGCCCTGGGTTTGTAACTAGCTCTGCATTTAGAACTTAGGCTAGTTGCTTGCCCTCTCCAACCCTAATTTCCTTGTTAATCAAATAATTCCTACCTCATTGGGTTGTTTTGAGAACACCATTATCCAATATAACTTTCTGAAATGATGGAAATGTTCTATCTGCACTGTCCAGTATGGTATCCACAGCTCTAATGTGGATTTGGGGCCACATAAAATGCTCCATAAATATTTGTTGAATGAATAAATGAATGAATAAAAAATATAGGTAGTATCCTAAAACTATTTAGTGTTCCTAAAAACATGTACAAAAAGCTCTGTGTCCAAAAAGTGAACCATAGATAAGTCATGAAGGAGGTTTCATTTCAAGTGAATAAATAAATAAAGCCCTAATTATACCTGTTATATTCTCCAGCATTTCTTGTGTGCTCTAGTGGATGTTCTTTTATTTCTCTCACATTGAACTGCTATACAAGCATCTAGCTGAAGCCAGATTTTCTATTTTTCACCTTATCCAATGATCTCCATCCTTGAATCAATTGTTATTAATGAAGCTAAAGTTGCTTTTTACTAGGTTCAGCACTTTTTGTTTTCAGTTGCTTGCAAAAAAAAAATGGGTAAAATATAATAAAATGCTCAACTAGTTGCACAAATACCACCCCCAAAATTGGATGAAATACCAAAACTGAACTCTGTCATATGGTAGCTCAAAGAATTTATTCATCCATCATCTTAAGACAAAAGTCCATGGTTCCAAGGTGGCTTCAAGTTGCCAATATGAAACATAGGCTTGTGTGCTCTGTGAATATCAAATGTGTGAACAATGACAGTTGCCTGAACTGCAGAGAAGACAGAAAAAAGTACATTCATATAGTTTCAAATAATTTTATAAATATTTCATAGAATTATTTGCTAATTGTTTATATGGCAATGACCATAACCATTATTTAGATTTTATCATAATAAGTTAACTATAAATGGTTACAAATAATTCATGTTTTTTTCTTGATTTCTTCATTACAGGTACCATTCCTGCCTTAATTAATCTATTAAAGGGTTCCAAAATAAAATTACAGTGCAAAGCAGTTGGGTTATTGAGTAATATCTCGACCCATGCAAGGATAGTGCATGCTATAGTAGATGCAGGAGGCATTCCAGCTCTGATCAACCTACTGGCTTCTGATGAGCCTGAACTACATTCTCGCTGTGCTGTCATTTTATATGACATTGCTCAACTTGAAAACAAGGATGTTATTGCCAAATATGTAAGGTTTTTTCCATAGAGTATCATTTTGATTGACAATAATTCCCTTATATAGAAGCTAGAAAGGTACACACCCATGTTATCATGCAACAGCAAAACTCCCAGGGAAGAACTCCAGTCTCAGGGAAGATGGCAAAGAACAAACCTGCCACAATCCCATGAGTGCCAAAAGTAAACAAGAGCAAGGTAGTACCAGAGCAAGCACAGCAAAGGGCATGAGCTCCGGCAGAGTTGTCTGATTCTTGTGTCCCTTTCTCCCAAGGCAACACAGTGGGCCCCAAGGGAGGCTACCCACGCATTGGGTTTGTGTTGCCCCAGAAGAATCTCGAGCTTAAGACCCCTGTCACTTTGGTAGCAGTCAGTAAGCCAGCCTATTCTTTGAAGGGAGACGTTCCTGCACCTTTCAAGATTACTGGCTGCATAAAAATCCTGAGGAATGGCCTGGGTGAAAGAGCTGTGATGATCTTGGTGCACTCCAGTACATGTAGGAGTGCAAGAGGCCCAGGGAGGACCGGTTCTCAACAAAAATATCTGGTGAAACTCTCACCTGGGATAACGTGGAAGGCGGGCCAAGTACCTACTTAGCTCTACGGTGTGGTTGCTTCTTGTTTATGAGAAGATATTATAAGAAACGCTACCACTTTGGCTATTTCTGTTCTGGCTGGAAAATGTAGTCTAACTGTATACCAGAAAGTTACTTTTTGTGAACACCAAGCAGTTTTTGCCATGCTGTAGTCCTCAATTAACACCCACCTTATTGTGTCTGCTAATGTTTTCTTTAAGATCTTTTAGTAGATAGTTATAAGATTATTTTTATACTCTTCTTCAGGTGATGCTTCTTCCCCACGGACTGAGTCATTTAGCATCATAAAATGTACTCTTTTTGTCAAGTGTAATACTTTTGCCCTGAATTCTATCTTGTCCAGAATTATGTTTATGATCTCTGTTTCCTTTGTGTTCTCATGTTTATTTGGCTTTGCCTATCCTTTTTAACTTTTTTTGAGTCATTTCCTGTTGGTTGGTTTGTTATCATTTGGAAAATATATTAGAAATATAGACATCCCAGGCCCACCGCTAGAGTTAGTCTTTATTTATTTAGAACATATAAATCTCCAGTTAATCTAACAATTAACTGGAGTTAGGATAAGTGTGTCCCTTGTATACAGTGTATTTAGGTTTTGCTTTGCCTTTCACTTTTTATTTAGTATAGCCCATTTACATTTACTGACATGACATTTAATCTTAGTTCTGTCATAGTTTGTTATTATTATTTTTTAATCTTCTGTATGGTCAATGTCTTCTTTCTCTTTTTATCTTTAAAGTCCAGGACTGACAGATCAACATTAGTTACCTATTTTTCCTTTGGTATAACTTTTCAACATGTATATTCATCTTTTATTTTTGGAATGTTTTCCTGAATTCGTATGTTGAAGTATTTTTTTTCCTGTAGTATTCTTTTAGTCCATTCACATAAGTACTTTTTGTGAGTTTCTTAGGTGGCGGATTTTATTCTAGATGCTGGGGTGATAGCAGTGAATGAAACAGACAAAACCCCAGTGTCATGGAACTTGTAGTTGGGAGTAGCAAGACAATAAACAAAGCAAATAAACCAAATATATAGTATGTTAGGTGACAAGAAGTGATAAGGAGGAAAGTAAAGCAGGGAAAGGGAAGGGGGGAGTTAGCATTTGAAGTTGGCATTTGAGTACAGACCTCAAGTAGGTTAGAGAGTATGTCCTGTTTTTCTGTTGGGAAGAGCACTCCAGGCAGAGGAGACAAGTGCAAAGTTAATGGAAGTTGGAATGTGCCTGGCACGTTCAAGGAACAGCAGGAAAGCAAAAGTAGCTGAGAGGAGAGAAATAGGAGATGCTTAGCTGGGTAGTGGTGGAACACATCATGTAGGGCCATGTGGGCAACTGTTAGACACCTTGGTTTTTATACTGAGTATGTTAAGCCATTGAATGATTTTGTTCTGGGAAGTTCCGTGGAGAGATTTATATCACTTTACCTTCTATTTTGAAATAGGTGGGCAAGGGTGGATGTTGAAAGACTGATTAAAAAACTATTATAGTAATCCAGATGATAGATAATGATGTCTTGGACCAGGATGATAATAGTGGAAATGGTGAGACGTGATCACATTCTGTATTGTATTTTGAATGTTGAGTCACCAGGTTCTGTGGGAAAGTTGAAAGATCTGGAGGGACCTCAAAAGAGACTAAGAAGGAATGGCCAACAAGGTAGATGGAAACCTGAAGAATCTGTTTTCCTATCAGCCAAGTGAAGAAAGTGTTCCAAAGAAGGAAAAAATGATCAATAGTGTCAAAGCTATTGTAAGGTGAAAGTCAAATACTGACCACTGAATTTATTGGTCTGAATTAAATGACCACCTATCTGTGGAAACACTAATTATTTGTGTATTGTATCACCTTTTCCTGTCTTACATAGCTATCATTTTTTCCCTAGTCCTTTTCCACTCATTGTTTCATTTTATTTCATTTTTCTTCTTTTCTCAATCCTATCCTGTCACTTGCTATGGTTTTCAGCATTGATTTATTTTTGTGTTGATTACAGTTTGGCTTTTACATTTCTCCACATCTTTCCTGAGCTTTTTCAGCTCTCATTTAATCTCCCCTGTCTCAAAAAAAAAAACAAAAAAAAAACTTCCCTGAGTTCTGATGTCTCTCCTGTGCATTCTTGTTTTTATAGAAGTGATTGCCTCATTAATTTTTTCATTGATAATAATATACCACTTTTGGTTACAATTTCATCTATTTTGTGGCAATATTTTTTTGATAAGCCATTTTCATCTGCCATAAGTTTTTCTAAAATATATTTGGACAGATGCTGTTCTAGTTCCTTTATGATCATTACTCATCTTTGAATTAGATAAGTTCTTTCTGGCCTGGCTATTTGCAGGAAGTATATGTGGGAAAGGGCCCAGTTCTGGGCTAGCAAAGATATGACTTATGCCACGGATTTGTATGCATGGATTCTTTCAGCTTTACTTTTCCCTAAGCCAACAGAGACTGGTACATAGTACCTCACAATGTAGATTCTGTTTCCTCCACAATGTAGAGTCCATCTCTTCCTTTTTACCTCACCAATAGATTACTTCTTCCAAACATACCTTGTCAGTATGATTCATTGCTAATCCTTGCCTTCCTTAAGTTTTGAAACTTTATGCTAAATAGACCCAGGAAAGAGCCTGCTGCCATCCTGCATACCCATTCCTATTGTTTCAGACAGAGAATTGTGTATTTCTTTTTTCTGCCCCTCAAAGTAGAGGCAACTCATTTAGGAAAACTGTGCTCTGCTAGCATTTCCTGTGGACAGTAGCCATGGGATATCTCTCTCATCTCTGCTGGTAACTCACACATACTTATTGTGACTCAACATTATAGATGCCTCCTGCCTTTATTGAAAATGAGATTACATTTCTGTTTATCTTTTTTAATGCTTTTGCATTATTTCTGTTAATAGAGGGAAATGCCATCTTTACTCCATTTAAAATTAGGAAATTATATTCAGATTTAAAAATATTTTGTGTTGCACAAATATAATTACCAATTACCAGCACAATGCTTGCAATGGCAAATATTTCCAAATTGGCAGTGTATTCAATTAATCTTACTCAGTTGCTTTACTTTTTAGAGATTTATTAAATGTTACAGTGAACTTGTATCCTTGATTTATTTTGGTGTAGAGAAGGCTACTTTATGGTCAGACTTATATTAACTGTCATTTAATGTGACATACCAGTAGACACATTTGTGGGCAATCATCCTCTCCTACATAAGCAGGTATTTATAGCAAGAAAGATTATAGACTTATGTTTTTAAATAAAGATTGCATAAATCTTATATAATTCAGTTGTTTTTAATTTAAATTCAATTAGCCAACATATAGTACATCATTAATTTCAGATGTAGTGTTATACAGTTCATCAGTTGCGTATACCACCCAGTGCTCATCACATCACGTGCCCATCAATCAATTTTTTTTGTTTCTTTATTTTTAGAATGGAATCCCAGCTTTGATAAGTCTTTTGAAATTAGACATAGAAAATGTGCTCATAAATGTAATGAACTGTATACGGGTGTTATGTATAAGAAATGAACAAAATCAAAGAGCAGTGAGAGACCATAAAGGCATCCAACATCTTATCACATTTCTGAGTTCTGATTCAGGTGAGCCTCAACTTCTGTATTATTCCTAAGTGATCAGATATATTAAGTGAAGCAATACAGGTTGGACTTGTCCTATATGAATACATGTCTGGATTTATCTTAGAATGGATCTACACATATATAATATAAACTAAATATCTGGAACACTCAAGTTCAAATGCTGGTTTATAAAAGGAAGTGACCCTCAAAGCCATAGTTTAAAATAAAAGTTTAAAATAAAATAAAAATAAATGGAAATACTGGCACAAATCATGAAAATAATGAAGTTAATATACCCAGGGACTTGAGTAGATAACTCCTTGTGTGAATAACACATATATTGATCTTTGGGAACTATTTTATAAGTTACCACAAAAACTTCAGATTTGCTGTTAGATATTGGACAGCAAAATTCTAGGTCATCAGGTCGTTAGGCCAATTATCACACTCTGAAGTACATATCAGCACCAAGAACATCACGAGCTATGAGGTAGCTCTTGTCTGCACTACAAATGGTCTCTTAGGTTCTATAAGAATTATCTCATTTCAGTGAGCATACACATAACAGGGTAAGCTTCAAATCCATGGTTTTCCCCAAATTTGAGGGGATAAAAAATTGGGGGAAAGCTTGCCCATTTTTCTTCCTCTGCAGTTTATCATCTTTCTGTTCTAGGTTTTCAGGAATAAATATAGAAAAAATATGTTGGTTAACATGTAAGATAGGGTTATGGATAAGGGGGTTGTTGCAGAGAGCTTTCTCTTACTTTAGACCTTCAAAATAATTATCATCTTCTAGGGACGCCTGGGTGGCTCAGTCTTTAAGCGTCTGCCTTCGGCTCAGGTCATGATCCCAGGGTCCTGGGATTGAGCCCCGCATCAGGCTCCCTGCTCAGCGGGAAGCCTGCTTCTCCGTCTGCCTGCCGCTCCCCCTGCTTGTCTCTCTCTCTCTCTCTCTGACAAATAAATAAAATCTTTTAAAAAATTATCATCTTCTAAGAGCCTCTCTGTATGGGGAAATCATTTGAAAGTCCTTTCCCTTAATTACAAATTCCTAAGGTCATCTGCTCTAACTGTCCCTCCATCAATAACTATGCTCTACTTTTTTTTTTTTTTTTTTAAGTAGGCTCCACGCCCACTGTGTAGCCCAGTGCAGGGCCGGAATTCACAACCCTGAGATCAAGACCTGAGCTGAGATCAAGAGTCAGACACTTAACACCTGAGACACCCAGGTGCCCCTACTTTATCATTTTTGAGAATAGCATTAGGGATAATGCATAGAATCATCCAATCACTATGCACTATGTTATACAGCTGAAACTAATATAACATTGTCCACTATGCTTCAATTTAAAAAAATAGCATTAGAGGGGCACCTGGGTGGCTCAGTCAGTTAAGCATCTGCCTTCGCTCAGGTCATGATCCCAGGGTTCTGGGATCTAGCCCTGCATTGGGCTCCCTGTTGAGTGGGGAGCCTGCTTCTCCCTCTCCCTCTGCCTGCAGCTCCCCCTGCTTATGCTCTCTCTCTGTCAAATAAATAAATAAATAAAAACCTCAAAAAAAAGTTTAAAAAAATAGCATTAGAGAGAGCCAGTTTTTATGTTTATTTTAGCCATATAATTTTTACTTGTTTATAATTGTTCTTTATTTTATTATTTGTGTTTTATCTCCTTAATTAAAATTTAAAGATGGGGCGGGGCATGCCTGGGTGGCTTAGTTGGTTAAGTGTCCAACTCTTGATTTCAGTTCAGGCCCTAATCTTAGGGTTGTGAGATTGAGCCCTGAGTCTGGCTGCATGCCGGGTGTGGAGCTGCCTTAAGATTCTCTCCCTCTCCCTCTCCCTCTGCCCCTCCCCCCCCAAAAATGTAAAGACAGGGACTAGTTTTTCCCTGTCCTTTTTCATCCTCCAAATCCTAGATGCTAGAACAAAGCACAAATTATAGAGGCGATTTGAACAAATAAACAGTAAATAAATTCATGAAAGAAAGCTATAGAAATAAGTTGTTGAAATTGTTTCTTTTGGGTTCTTGCCTTATCTAAATGAAAGTAACTTATCCTATACTATAATCTATATTATCTCCTCATTCTGAGGAAGATAATTTTGGAAAAAAAAGTTAATTATTTTTACTCTTCATTTATAAATTATAAATGCTTCATTTATAATTTTAATGCTTTAACAAATAATTCTCTTGGCTGTTAGCTGGGTTGTTAAGTTGTAGGCATTCACAAAGGAATTTTATTAATTCCAATATCTTCTTAACCATCCCCAACCACTCTAAGATTTCATGCATTAAGGTAAAATGGCCCCAAAGCAGAGTCACAGCAGTTTCTTGAGACAAGGGATTTATTAACATCTTAGTTTTGACCCCTGTCTCCAGGAATTCCTCAACCTTTGTTGAGTTTGGTTTGGTTTAAGCCTTTGCTTCACTCATCTTTAGCTGCTTATTTCACACTCTTCCACTTATGTTTGTGACTGCCTGCATATTCTCATTCCTGTAATGCTTCAAATTTCATCTTTCTCATGGCACACAATTGTCCTGTTTTGTGTTATTGACAAAGGTCTGTATGAAATTGAAATATGTAACAGAAAGTGTACAAAATGCTTTTCAACTGCAAACTATCAGCAAAACTTAAGGAGCACTTCATCCTTCTTAGAATGATTATTGACACATTTCACAGCAGATGTGTTTTCTCTACACTCCCTGGGATGTTAGGTAATAGACAGTATATGCAATCATTACCTTCTGAAATCTGAAAACTTTGGAATTCTGTTCATAAGAGTTTTAGATAAAGACCATCTCCATTATGAAACTTCTTCTATCCAACTCTTAAAGTTGGGAGTTCCTCAGGCTCTGTTCTTGGTCTGCCTTTTTTTTTTTTTTTAAATACAGCACGCTCTCCTGAGCAATCATATTTACTCTTCAGAACTTTGTTATGGTTATAATCTATTCTTCCCAGTTCTCTATCCAAATCCCTGACTTCTCCTCTGAGCTTTAGAGCTGGTTTGGATTATTGAGGCACTAAGATAGCCCCTCTCCCTTTAGAATTTGGATCCAATTGATAAGTAGACACAGGAATCAAATAGAGATCAAAACTTCAGCCATATTTCTGGAAAGTTGCTTTGAGAAAACAGAAAAAAAATAGTACTAAAAGAACAAAATAACCCAAGCCATGCATTTGTGATGACTGATTCTCTAATTAAGAAATTATGTAATTCAGGGCATCTGGGTGGCTCAGTGGTTAAGCATCTGCCTTCGGCTCAGGTCATGATCCCAGGGTCCTGGGATCTAGCCCCGCATCGGGCTCCCTGCTCAGCGGGAAGCCTGCTTCTCCTTCTCCCACTCCCCCTGCTTGTGTTCCCTCTCTTGCTGTCTCTCTGTCAAACAGATAAATAAAATCTTTAAAAAAAAAGAAATTATGTAATTCACTATTCCTTGTATGGGAGAAATGAGCAACATGTCTGAGTGTAGGAATTTCCACATTTTGGACTGATGCAGCAGTACGGGGTAAAAGAATGATCCACCCACACTCTCTTAATTTTAGTAACCTTTTGGGTTTTGTTTTTGTTTTTAAGATTTTATTTATTTGTTTGAGACAGAGAGAGAGAGAAAGGGATGGGGAGGGGCAGAGGGAGAGGGAGAGGCAGACTCCCCGCTGAGCAGGGAGCCTGATGCGGGGCTTGATCCTAGGACTCTGATCTGAGATCAGGCCCTGAGCCGAAGGCAGATGCTTAACGACTGAACCACCCAGGCGCCCCAGCCTATTGGGTTTAACAACATTTCAAGTATTACTAGAGTGATGTATGTAAGATGCAAAGTTGATCATATTTTTACCCTCTTTTAAATCATTCACTGGCTCTTTGTCACCTAGGATAAAGTCCAAATATCTGTCATAACCTATATGCCCTTCTAACCTTCTAATTCCAAATGGAAATGACCTTCCCATCACTTCCTATCATTCCCCCCCTTCTCTTATTTTACTCTGAAGTAGTATGGAACATATTGCTATTTCATAGTTCTGGCCTTTGGCTTGTTCCGCAAGGTCAGGGACTTTGTCTTGTCGGTTCATCACTGTTTCCTAATGCCTAGAACAGTGCCTGGCATGTAGTAGCTCCTCAATAAAGTATTTGCTGAAAAAGCAAATGATTAAATGATGAAAATATTCATAACAAAAAGTTAATATATTTGATATAAGTGATATATATATATACATACACATATACTGTGTATATATATATATATATATATATAAATGGGTATGAACAAGAAGGCTTTAATAGAGATAACTAACCTGAATGACAGAAAGTAAGAAAATGCTAAAAAAAAAAATATGGAAGTATATCAATTGTTGCTAAATCTTGAGGGAGTTCTCAGACTTACCCTTGCAACTTTTCTGTAAGTTTTAAAGAGAACAAATACAACTGGTTAATAAGCATGTATGAAACTATTTAGATTCACCAGTAACCAAAAATATGAAATAAAAGGAGACACAGTTTTTTGCCTACCAAATTAGCTAAATGTACATATTTATTCTTAATGATGACATCTATACTTAAAAAGGTAGGGCCACATTGAAACTCTCATACTCTGATTATGGAAGGGTAAGATGCAATTATCATTTTTGGAAAGTAATTTACTGTGATATATTAAATTATTCCAGTAATTCCCGGGACTCTACAGTAAGGGAAAAAACAGGAAGGAAAAATACCTTTTGTGCCAAGATTTCTCCTAAATATTGTTTAAAACAGTGAAAAGTTGGAAATGACACGTATTTTTTAAAAAGGTGGATGGATAAGGAAATGTAATACTCATCAGTGGAACGTTTAGGAGATACAGATGCTCACAAAGAATGGGAAAATGTTTTACTGGTAAATCCAGAGGCAGGGGGTTGTGCTTATAGTACAGCTATATTAAATATGCCTGTAACACTACTTCAACATATCTTTTCCTTTAAAAAGTGAATGAGAGTAAATCAAATATTTGTTGTTTGGGTGGTAAGAATCTGGATGGTTTTATTTCTATTTTTCTTATTTTCTAAATTTTCTATACACTCTATAAGTTTGATTTTATAATATAGGAATCTAGTGATAAGTTGCATTTTTATATTTTTAAAAGGCTTATTTAACTGTTTCTCGAATTCATTTGAAGATGTGTTGAAGGCTGTATCTTCTGCTACAATCGCTGAGGTGGCACGTGCCAATAGGGATGTTCAGGATGCTATTGCCATGGAAGGAGCCATTCCTCCTCTGGTGGCTCTTTTTAAAGGGAAACAACTGAGTGTCCAAGTGAAGGGTGCAATGGCTGTGGAATCACTGGCTAGTTACAACCCATGTATACAGAGAGCATTTCTGGAAAAATCCTTAAGTAAATACCTTTTAAAACTCCTCAAGGTAGGAACTTTATGATAGCTTGTCATTTTTCTTAGACAAAGTATTCAATACTGAATTCAGTAAAGTGAAAATTAAAACCAATTCTTCAATAAACTTTTTTTTAAG
Source organism: Zalophus californianus (assembly GCF_009762305.2). Classification (NCBI taxonomy): domain Eukaryota; kingdom Metazoa; phylum Chordata; class Mammalia; order Carnivora; family Otariidae; genus Zalophus; species Zalophus californianus. The sequence goes on from NC_045597.1 coordinate 150,931,109, forward strand.
ATTTTTTTAATTAATTTATTTATTTATTTATTTATTTATTTATTTATTTATTTTAGAGATAGAGCGCGAGCGTGTTGGGGGGCGGGAATCTCAAGCAGACCATGCCTGGTGTGGAGCCCAACGCCGGGCTCGATCTGACGACCCTGAGATCACGATCTGAGCCAAAACCCAGAGTCAGACGCTTAACTGACTGAGCCATCCAGGTGCCCCTAGAATAAACTTTTTATAAAACATCCCTACAGTGTTCAATAAATGCTCATTGAAGGAATGGAATATTTTTTTAAATAGGCGTTTCAAACAGATGTTAAGGAACAAGGAGCTGTAGCCCTCTGGGCCTTGGCAGGACAAACCCTGAAACAACGGAAGTATATGGCAGAACAAATTGGATACAACTTTATAATAAACATGCTTTTGTCACCATCAGCTAAAATGCAGTATGTTGGTAAGTTATTTCCTATGCATAAATTTACACAATGTAGAGCAGCACATTGAAGTATCAGATATATTTCTTGCTTTTCTTGACCAGGAGGTGAAGCAGTCATAGCTCTAAGTAAGGACAGCAGGATGCATCAAAATCAAATATGTGAAGGGAATGGAATTGCACCGTTGGTTCGCTTACTGAGGATTAGTAAAATAGCTGAAGTCACACTTCTGAGTGTCATCAGAGCGGTGGGGTCCATTTGTATTGGTTTGTAAATTTTTTCTCCATTCTTAAAATATCAGTAACACACTTCCCTTCCTCTCTGTCCCCATTGATAAAGCCCTAAATCATACTTAATCTATAAAAGGCTTACCATTGTTTTAATTTCTCTAAGACCTTAATGAGTAAAAGTGGTGTAATTAGGAATTTTTTTTTTTTTTTTTATCAGCTTTGCCCTTCAACTCTGGTTAAAAAGGATTAATGAGGACAATGAGCTTAGGCTGTTTTGAGTTAAAGGAATCTCATTGTTTTAAGTTTAAGAGAAAAATATTTCTTCTTGCCAATCTTAAGAACTATATGTTTTATATAGAGTTTCTAATGCTGGGGCACATTTTTCAATTCCAGTCTTTTTCCTTAATGATTCTTTCTTTATAAAGGGGCCGGGGCGGGGGTGTGGCTTAGTTGGTTGAGCTACTGCCTTCGGCTCAGGTCATGGTCCCGGAGTCCCGGGATCGAGCCCCGCATCGGGCTCCCTGCTCGGCGGGGAGTCTGCTTCTCCCTCTGCCTCTGCCCCTTCCCTAGCTCCTGCCTTCTCTTGCTCACTCTCTCTCTCTCAAATAAATAAATAAAATCTTTTTAAAAAAAATAAAAGTGGCCAGTAGGTCTAATTGTTCCTTTCACTGCAAAGGAACTAACATTTTGGGATGTCTGTCAAAGCGTTGTAGAATTGTCAGTGATTGATCTACCAAAAATAAACATTTGAGTTCTTTGCTGAACTTCATGAATGTATGAAGCTGATTTTAGACTGTTTTTGTAGATAAGAAAAAAAATCTTTATTTGTAGTTGATTGTATTTCCTCAAAACATAGTCTAGCTGAATGAAGAATGTAGGAATTAGTTCCAAAAAGATTTTTTCTCCTTGCTTGAAAAAGCTACTTTACAGAAGTTCATTAAAGCTCCAGGGCAGTCAGTCAGACAAAATAATGTTTCTTCTTTTAGCCAGAGCCTATGGTATAGATTATAGAGATTTCTAAAATTCTAATAGATGATAACATATATACAAAGATACTGTGTGTGTGTGTATGTGTGTGTGTGCATGAGTGTGAACATGCACGAATGTAATTTCTCCTCATTACTTCACTTCAAAGCTGTCTACAAACCTGTCTACATTTGCCATAGACAAGGGGATCTCCAGCAGAACTATGGAAGAAAACTCTTCATTTCAAATTCACTAGTGTAGACTGGTTATACATGCACACACACCTCCTTTTTTCTTCCTCATCATGTTCATATTTTCTTCTATGTTCTTGAACATATGTAACATATTTAAAATAGCTGTTTTAACATCTCTGTAATGATTTCCAACATCTATACCATTTCTGGGTCTCTTTCTATTGGCAGATTTTTTTTTCCTGATTATGAATCATATTTTCCTACTTCTTTGCATGCCTACAAATTTTAAATGTGGGTTTTTAAGGACCTATTGAAATAGCTTACATACAATAAAATATTTTATTTTTATAGATTTTATTTATTTCTGAGAGAGAGCAAGCACGTGCGCAAGCATGAGGGCATGGGGGGAGAGGCAGAGGGAGAAGCAGACTCCCTGCTGAGCAGGGAACCCCACGCGGAACTTAATCCCAGGACCCAGAGATCATGACCTGAGCTGAAGGCAGACGCTTAGCCAGCTGAGCCACCCAGGCGCCCCACAATAAAATATTTAAATAAAATATACAATATAATAAAAAACAAAAATACATTAAACCATACAATTTGATGAGTTTTAACATATGCATTCAGCTGTGACAGCATCACAACAGTCAAATAAATGAATATAACCATCACCCTGAATGATTTCATTGTGTGGCTTTGTAATCCCTCCCTCTTTGCACTTCCATCTCCAGAGAACCACTGATGGTTTCTATCATTATAGATTAGTTTGTATTTTCTAGAATTTTATGTAAGTGGATTATACAGATACACTTTTTTTCTTGCCCCTTTCACTTGACATATCTATTTTGATTTTTATGCATATTATTGTATCAATAGTTCACTTTTTTAATGCTGAGTAGTATTCCATTGTATAGTATGATGGATAATTCTATGTCTTATGTTATATATGGTTATTACCTACTAACTACCTAAATACATACATATCCTGTTGGTTGTTTTTCTGGAAAACCCTGGCTCATACATATGGATATACTATTTGTTTATCCATGCACCCACTGATGGACATTTAGATTGTTTCCAGTTTCTTGCTATTATATCTAAAACTGCTATGAACATTTGTGTGTAAGTCTTTATACAGACACAAACGTTTTCATTTAGTTATCCTAAAACTTATTTAGGGTAAATACCTAAAAGTAGGATTGCTGGATCATATAGTAGTATATGTTTAATTTTTAGAGAAACTGCCAGACTTTTTCCAAGTTGTGTTATTACTTTGCATTCCTACTAGCAGTGTATGAGAGTTCCAGCAGCTTCACATCCTTGCCAACATTTAGTATGATGGCTTTAGCCATTATAGTGGGTATGTAGTAAATCTTATTAATAATGCAGAACATCTTTTCATGTGCTTATTTGCCATTTGTATATCCTCTTTGGTAAAGCGTCTGTTCAGATATTTTGCCCATTTTTTAAATTGTATTGTCTTATTGAATTGTAAGCATTCTTTATATATTCTAGATACAAATCATTTGTTAGACGTATGTTTTGCATATTCCCAGTCTATGGTGTGTTCTTCCATTTATGTAACAGGGCCTTTTGAAGAGCAAAAGTTTTTAATTTTGATGAAGTCCAATTTATTGATATTTTAAATATTTTAGTTCATAGGTTTTGTGTCCTCTTTAAGAAACCTGCCAAACTCAAGATCATCAAGGTTTTCTGTTTCCTTTGTATTTAGATGTATGATCCATTTTGAGTTAATTTCTGTATATGGCCCAGATTTTTTTTTTTTTTTGCATATGGCTATCCAATTGCTTCAGCCCCATTTATTGAAAAGATAATCTTTTCCTCCATTGAATTTTTGTGAGTCTATTTCTGGACTTTTTATTCTGTTCCATTTACCCACTTGTCTATCTTTATGCTATACTGTCTTAATTATTGGAAGTTCACTTGAAAGCAGGAAGTATAAGTCCTTCAACCTTGCTATTCTTTTTCAAAGTTGTTTTGGCTTATTCTAGGTCCTTTGTATTTCCATATAATTTAAAAAATTAATCTGTCAATTTCTGAAAAGGATCTATTATTTTGATTGGAATTGCATGAAGTCTATAAATAAATTTGTGGAGAACAGACATCTCAATAATAATGTCTTCCAATCCATAAACACGGTATGTCTCCTTGGTTACGTCTTCTTTAATATCTCTCAGCGATGATTCCTAGTTTCCAATACACAATTCTTGTATATATTTTATCTTAGGTATTTTGTATTTTAAAATTATGCATAATAGGTTTTATTTTTTTTTAAGATTTTATTTATTTATTTGAGAGAGAGAGAATGAGAGATAGAGAGCACAAGAGGGAAGAGTGGTCAGAGGGAGAAGGAGACTCCACGCTGAGCAGGGAGCCCGAGGTGGGACTCGATCCCGGGACTCCAGGATCATGACCTGAGCCGAAGGCAGTCGCTTAACCAACTGAGCCGCCCAGGCACCTGCATAATAGGTTTTAAATGAATGCTGGACATTGTGAGTTGTAAACTGATAGATGCTGGATTTTACTGTTTTCCTTTAAAGGGAGTTGGGCTCTGTTCTGGTGTGCAATTATCTTACTTAGGATCAGTTTGCTCCTTTTGTAGCTAGCTTTCAAGCTTTGTTAGGACAAGTCTGGAGTAGCCTTTACTCTGGATCTAACTTAACTCCACTATTAAGATGATATTGTTCCAAGGACTTAATTCCTTATATAGTTCCTTGAATTATGAGGTATCTAAACTCTGGCCACAGAACACAAACTATTCCTAGCTCTGTGTGAGTTCTGAGAATTGTTCAGCCTACTGCTTGTAGTGGTTCTTTTCCCAACTTAATGGAGTTTCATTTCATTATTAACATGTGCAGATTCAAAGATTTGAGGGTATTCTTCTTATCACACTACCATCATCATTATCATAATCATTATTATTAAAAGTATTCATTTTGGGGGGGACCCACCTCGAGCACATTTACTCTTGGAAATCTCCTTTCTTACTCCTTTTCCACTTACTCTGAAGTGAGCAATCCCTTTTCTGTGCTTCAGGTGTATTTTTCTATACCCCTGTTAAAGCACTCATTGCATGTACTGAAATCATGTATTTAAATAGTTGCTTCCCCTATAGAATATAAACACCTTGAAGGCAGATTCTAATTCCTCTTTTCCATTTTTTTTTTTTTTTTTTTGAGCCCAATGCCCGGCTCGAACTTGTGACCCTGAGATCAAGACCTGAGCTGAGATCAAGAGTCAGATACTTAACTGATTGAACCACTTAGGTACCCCCTAATTCCTCTTTTTAACTCTACTTCCTACCTCAGTTCCTGATGAATTAGGCATTCCAAGACCCATCAGCTAAATCAACAATATTGATGTAATCAATGTCTGTGTACGCCACTGGGTGGCCAGTGCGGGGTTAGGGGACAAGGAAACAAACATGTTCTTTGCTCCTTCTATTTCCTCCAGTTCCTTCAAACTTCCCCAGATGATAAGTGACTTCTCTCCATGGTTCAGAGACAGGTCTGATCTTGTATTTATATTTAAGTATATAAACCTGCTGTGTATATTGTGATTTTTGTTGGCAAAAGAACAGAATTAAAATTATTTGTATATCCACTACAAGGAGATGACAAGTTTTTAAGCTGAGATTAGGCCTCTAATTTCAAGTATTATGTTCTAAAAGGAGACAGTAAGATTATCTTTTTAGTATGTGTATTTAAGGAATCTAGAAATTTTAACCAGATGATTTAGTCATTTTTATAAAAATAATTTTTTATGGAATACAATAGCAACTATAAACTTAAGTACCTTGCAAATAATAAATCTTCAATAAATGATAGCTATTATATTATTACTCTTTGATAGTCTAGCATTTCTCATTTCTTGGTTTTGTGCCTCATAGAAAACATCCACACTTCTAATAGTAATTTTTCCATCTTTATTCATTTTGCTTTTTAAAAAATTAATTCAGGTATAATAGTGTTGATATAGCATTTCCTTTTCTAATTTAAATTCAATTAACTAACATATAATGTATTGTTTCAGGGGTACAGGCCTGTGATTCATCAGTCTTATATAATACCCAGTGCTCATTACAACACATACCCTCCCCAATGTCCATCACCCAGTTACCCCATCCCCACCCCCAGCAATCCTCAGTTTGTTTCCTAAGATTAAAAGTCTCTATGGTTTGTACCCCTCTCTGGTTTTGTCTTTTCATTTTTTCCTCTCTTCACCTATGATCCTCTGTCTTGTTTCTTAAATTCCACATATCAGTGAGATTATATGATAATTGTCTTTCCCTGATTGACTTATTTCACTTAGCATAATACCCTCTAGTTCCAGGCGCCTGGGTGGCTCAGTTGGTTAAGCCACTGCCTTCGGCTCAGGTCATGATCCTGGAGTCCTGGGATCGAGTCCCACATCGGGCTCCCTACTCAGCAGGGAGTCTGCTTCTCCCTCTGACCCTCTTTCCTCTCGTGCTCTCTATCTCTCATTCGCTCTCTCTCAAATAAATAAATACAATCTTAAAAAAAAGTGTTTAAAAAAAATACCCTCTAGTTCCATCCACATCATTGCAAATGGCAAGATTTCATTTTCTGATGGCTGCGTGATATTCCAGTGTGTGTATGTGTGTGTGTGTGTGTGTGTGTGTGTGTGTGTGTGTGTGTGTGTGTGTGTATACACCACATCTTCTTTATCCATGCATCTGTCGATGGACACCTGGGCTCTTTCCATTGTTCGGATATTGTGGGCACTGCTGCTACAAACATTGGGGTGCAGGTGCCCCTTCAGATCACTACATTTGTATTTTTGGGGTAAATACCCAGTAACATATAGCATTTCCTTTTGTGATTTATTAACCATATTATGCTAGGACATTTAATCAACCCAACATATCAAACTGTGTTTGACTTTACCATTTCCAAGATGGAAAGAAATATTCTTATTGATATGTATATTCTTATAGGTGTCGCCCATACAAGTAATCCTATCAGTCAACAATTCATTGTAGAGGAAAATGCCTTTCCAGTACTTATTCACCTACTAAGAAATCACCCTTCTCCTAACATTAAGGTATGTAAAAGCTTTTAAGGTTTTGTTTTTCTTCTGATATAGTAAAAATTAACAGAAATATGACTTTTTGAGAATAATTTGTATCTTCATGTAAATTCACAAGTATAATAAAAAAATTTAACATTTTAAACAAAATCTTAGATGTTTTAAATTAAAAAATTGCTGTAAAAATAGTAAATTTTACTAAAATGTTAAATTTTCAAATAATTAAGTCTTGTGTCTTTACTCATCAAATAAGTTTTATTCCTCAGACATTTGATTACTCACAGAATTTCTTCCCTTCTTCAGATATTGGTTGCTAAAACTGGGTGGGTATAATGAAGATGTGTGATTTATGTAGCAAAATTTCTCAAATATAAATGATTCCTATCAATATTACACCATCAAAACAGTTTTACCTTCTACCAAGCAGTCTGTGTTGGCCAGCAACAATAGTTTTCTCAATATGAGTAACTTATGAGTTGTTTAAGAGTCATTCACTCTTCTATTTACTTCTAGTAAACTGCCTTTAATAAAATGATGTTCGTGTCTATTCAAATCCTCTACCAAAGCTTTGGAAATTTAGGACATCTAGAGTTAGCCAGGCAGGAAATTATAACACCAAAAAATATATTTTCTCTTCAAAATTTGGTATGAGTTCTGTTGGAAATGAGAAAACAGAAATATGTAAGTAAATACAGCATTATTTCTTTTAAGGAATGTATTATCAGAAAAGATGTTATAAGTTATGTGGCTTTTCTGGCTAAGAAAGAGATTATTCTATTATAGGAGTTGATTAGGGAAACCAAAGGAAGGGGCATATGCTCGCAATTTTTTGGCTTGAATTATATGTAAAAACTACACTGACTTTCAAAGTACAAATAAATTTCATATGACTATGGAAAATGCCACATAAAAATACATTTTTATTTTCAAACATGCAATTCAAGGCAAAACAGTTTACTTCAATTGAGTCCATCCATATTTCAGTATATATTTTCAATGAGTTCTTCAACTTGTTAAGAACAGAACATAAACACATTTCAATGCTTTTCCTCAAATACGATTCTATAGTAAACATATTTTTGCAATAATAATCATGCTTTTCAAATTCATAACATTTTTCATAGAAATGTATAATGTAATACTTAAAGAATGTATCAAGTCCCAACAATAAACAAGGTTCATTTACATCCTCCTAAAAGGCTTTCAGAGTGTGCATCAAATGACTCCCGAAAGAGAGTATTTCTCAGTACTACTCCCTAGTGCTCTGCTTAATTCATAAGCATTCCACTGAAGGCTTACAACTCAATGGTCAGTAGCTAACAAGCAGTTCAAAACAGCCTTTTATCCCATGCCAAGAAATCAAAATTTTTTTAGATGTGGAAGGGATACAACTATGCACTTAGGATAATAGCTCCTCACATTTCTGGCTGGCTCTGGCCGCCTCCTCGATGCCCTCCACTGGAGCTGTGTGGTTGTGCACACGGAGGAAGGATATTTTCCCAGCTGTTAAAAATTATAAGGGACATTCCTCCAGACATTATAAATGCCGCTCTCTAAATATTAGAGAACTGGAATCAATGAATTATATATTATCTTTGAATTAGTATATCCCATATGAATGTTTGTATAATGAAATATGTCATGATAAACCATGAGTAAAAAACACTTTCTGAAAATTACATATTTAGGTTGAAGTGGCATTTTCCTTGGCATGCATTGTCCTAAGGAATGATCTGTTACAGAATGAATTACAAGAAAATGAAGGATTTAAGTATGCCGATGTCCTTTATCTTCTTCACTCACCAGATAAGGTATTATCTTTATAAAATGTTAGAGCTCATGTAGAAAGGTTTTTAGACCACACTGTCAAATTATAAGTGTTTCACAGAAGTACTTAAATATATTACATAAGAAATGTAAAATCTCTTTGGTAGGTCATTAGTTTGTAATGATGAAATAATACTGTTCCATATTTTTCATAGCTGTCATATTCTTTGAAATGTAGCAGTTTTAATGCTCGAAGAACCAATAAATCTGTTCTGTTCTGGATGTGTTGAAACTTTTTCCTAATTTTATGACCTTTCAACTCTCAGTCATCCATTTCTTACCCAGTATTCCAGAGTGTTGCTTCTCAAACTGTGTGATGAAGGAAAGCTCTTCCCCAGCAATGTTATGGGGAGGTTATGGTGACTAACATAACATAATAAAATTAAACTAAATTAAAAACAAATTACATCAAAAACTAATGATGTACTATATGTTGGCTAACTGACCATAATAATAAAAAATAAACAACATAAAAACAAAAACAAAAACTTTAAATTTTGAAATAATTTAAGATTTTCCAAAATTTTGCAAAAATAGCATGGAGTGTTCTAGCATATCCTTTATCCAGCTTTCCTGGATATCAAAAAGGAAATTAACATCGATACCATACAATTAACTAATCTGCAAGTTTTATCTAAGTTTTGCCAATTTTCTCACCAATGTCCTTTTTCTCTACTGGAATCCAATCCAGGATCTCCTATTACATCTAGTTGTTATGTCTCTTTAGTTTCCTTCAATATGTGAAACACCATTCTTTGTCTTTCATGATTTTCATGTCTTCCATGATTTTGACATTTTTGATGAGTCCATGCCAGTTACTTCATAGAATGTCCATCAATTGAATTATCTGATGTTTTCTCCTGATTAAATTGAGGTGGTGCATTTTGGCAAGAATACCACAGAAATGATGTGTGTTCTTTACTCACCTGCTCAGTGCATTATTTCAGGAGGTACATACTGCTGTTACATCTTATAACTGGCAGTGCTTTGATTACTTGGTTAACGTACTGTCATATTTCTCCACTGTAAAGTCACTGTACTTTCCTTTTTTAATTAACAAGTTTCTTGAGGTGAGACACTTTGAGCCCATGCAAATAATTCTGTTTTGCATGCACTTTTGCTCACCAATTTTAGCATCCACGGATGCAACAATGATTACATGGTATTTGCCTAATGGCAATTTTTAAACAAATTCTTTCTTCTTTCTTTTTTTAAAATCAAGTTTTTATTTAAATTCCACTTAGTTCATACAGTGTAATATTAGTTTCAGGTGTACAATTTAGTGATTCAACACTTACATATGACGCCTGGTGCTCATCACAAGTGCCTTCCTTAATCCCCATCACCCATTGAACCCAGCCTCCCATTCCCTGCAGTCTGGTAACCACGTTTGTTCCCTATAGTTAAGAGTCTATGTCTTGCTTTTCTTCTCTTCCCCCACCCTGTTTGTTTGTTTTGTTTCTTAAATTCCACATATGAGTGAAATCATATGATATTTATCTTTCTATGACTTATTTCACTTAGCATAACACACTCTAGCTCCATCCACGGCATTACAAATGGCAAGATTTCATTCTTTTTGATGGCTGAGTAATATTCCATTGTAAATATATACCATATCTTCTTTATCCATTCATTAGTCAATGGACAACTGGGCTCTTTCCATAATTTGGCTATTGTTGATAATGCTGCTATAAACATCTTCTTCTTTGTATATTAATTGGTAATTAACTATAAGGAAGAGCTGTTCCTTTTATTTATTTTTTAAGATTTTATTTATTTATTTGTCAGAGAGAGAGAATGCACAAGCAGGGGGAGCGGCAAGCAGGGACAGAAGCAGGCTCCTTGCCGAGCCAGGAGCCCAATGCGGGGCTCGATCCCAGGACCCTGGGATCATGACCTGAGCCGAAGGCCGAGGCTTAACCAACTGAGCCACCCAGGAGTCCCAAAGCTGTTCCTTTTAAATGCTAATTCCCAGTTTCTGTAATCCTGTTGCCAACCATTTTGTGGACTGGTCCATGGGCCACACTTTGAATAGCACTAACCCCAGAGAAATTTGAGAACTTTTGTTGTCTGCAGTGCATTAGCAATCAGGGAAGAAAACTGCCAACTATCTCCGTCAGTTCTGTTCTGGGGGATTTGGAAGGAAGAAAGGAGGGCTAAAAGGGGAGAAATGAACTCACTGCATAATTTTTTTTTAAATTTAGAATTGTACTCTACTGTAGTATATGAAAAAATGGAGATGTGCTGCTGTAATAATATGAGGAATATAGGGTGAGGAGACTGAATTTGGGTCTAACTCCCTAAGCCACCTTTCTTCTCTCTCTGTTCATTCCACATTTTATTCTCAGGGACAGCCTTCTTTTTCTTCTACTAATTTTTCCCCTAATCATTATCCTTTTCTTCCCAGCCTATTTCCACCTACTTCACTTACTGGACCCTATTTCTTTGTGTATTCCTAATACCTTTCTTCTTGCTTTATGATCAGGTGACTACTTGTGTGTACATAATTTTTATTATGGAACATTTCAAACATATATAGAATAAAGGAGTAGCATAATGAACTTAAATATTTCAGTGACCCAGCTTCCATAATTATCAATTCATGGCCAGTCTTATTTCATCTATATACCCACTTGCTCTTCCTATATTATTATTTTTTAAAGATTTATTTGAGAGATAGAGAGAGATAGAAAGTGGGCACATGCATGAGAGGTGGAGAGGGGCATAGGGAGAGAGAAGCTCAAGCAGACTCCCCGCTGAGCATGGAGTCCCTGTGGGGCTAGATCTCACAACACTGAGATCATGACCTAAGCCAAAACCAAGAGTCAGAGGCCCAACCGACTGAGCCACCTAGGAGCCCCTCATCCTATATTACTTTTGAAGCAAATCTCAGGCATCATATAATTTTATTGGTAAATATTTTAGTATGTACATATAGCACTTTTATATAATGATTAACAGGGGCAGAAGAAAACTCACAAGATTAATGGTTCTTTCTGTACTATACTGTTCAAACAAAATATTAAAAGTAAGATTAGTGATAAAATTCTTTTTGGTCTTTCTGGAAGATCTACCGTATTTGTTCATCTTTGGCAAATGAACTGACTCTAAGGAAGAACTGGCTTTTGCTCTGTTTGTGAAATCCCAGAATGTTAAAATGTGACTTTTAAATCATTTTTCTTTTTATTTCCCCTTAGGATATAGTACAGAATTTTACAAATGAGCTTATTTTAAGAGATGATAGAGATCATCCCACAATGCATAAAATATAATATATAGCATGCTATACAAGGGAAGTTTTGACTTATCAAGTCTACTTTGAAGTGTTGAAATTAAAATAAAAATATGTTAAAACAAAAAAGTTGAGGGTTAATGAAATTATGGAATTTCCTGTTACTATTTAGATATTTATTTGCATAATCATTAACCTAACATTCCCTCTGAAAATTAAAATTACTTCTCTTTTCTTCTCCCTGATATCACAACCTACTTCTCTATTTTATCTGTTCAATAACATTCTAGGTTAACTCTATTACCTATTTTCCCCAATAATGTCAAATTTTACTCCCAGAGATAAGAATGCAATATATTTAGATGGGCAAGAACTCAAAATCTATTACGTTGAGTAACATAACAGATGAACTAAGTTAAAGATAATGCATGTTTCTCCTATTTATAGGATATTTGTTTAAGGGCAGGCTATGCATTAACCCTTTTTGCCTTCAATAATCGCCTTCAACAATACTTAATTTTGGAAAGTGGAATAATGACCATATCAATCTTTGAGCCTTTTCTTGAATCAACAATTGAAACTGAGAAGGCAATGGCAGCATTTCAGGTATAAAATTGGAAGTTAAAACTTCAATAAGTATGTCTTTTTAGTCAAAACTTAAAAACGAGAAAAAATTTTTATCTGGAAGAGCGTTTACCAATTTGTAAAATTCAGTATTTTTCACACCAGCCCTTTCTACCTCAAAAAAAAACCCCATTATTTATGAGGATATCTTCATTTATATATAATTTTACAAGTTACAAGGCACTTTTTGCCTCTATAGTTTATTTGATGCTTATAACAACCCTGTCAGGTTGATGGGCAGATAGTACCATTTTCATCATCCCCATATTATAGGCAGAGAAACAAGGCAGTATACAAGACAAGTTTTCTAACTGCAGATTTTTAGCTGGTCACACTGATTCTATCTGGGTGCTTCTTTTTCTATCCAATGACCTTTAGGAGAACTATTTTCTATGAACCCATACTTCAAGGATGTAAAAGCTACAAATATTGTAGGAAGAATACAGTGGCCTGCCATGTTCACCACAGTGATCAGATAGTGACAACTACTCTGATTCAAACCCCTGCCACTTGGTTTTCTTCTACTGGTTCATACCAAATTATTCCCTTTGCCTTCCTGAAAAATACCAAAAAACAAAAGCTTAATTAGAGAAGCAGAGTAGAAAACATTCAATGATTCTATGCTTTTTTTTTTTTTTCAGATTATTATCTTAGCGAAAGTCATTATAGATGTGGACCATATTACTTTGTCTGCAAGAGGTGTTACTATTTTAGTTGATAGTCTGTATTCAGTTCATTCCACTACTATTGTCTTGACAGGTAAGAAATAACTGGAAGGTGGTTACATAAAACTACATCTGCATATAACTATTTTCAAAAAAGTTTTATAATCTGAACAATAATAAAATAAGCTTGATACTATGTTACATGGTTTGAAGAATGAACGGGTTTAAGTCTACATGGGACAGTGTGAGGCTACTCTGTACCCCAGATAGAAGCCGGGTAACTCTGAACATGGCCTTTTTGATTTCCTAGTTACTTTTTCAACCCCCTAATTATTTTTTCGAGAATATAAAATGAGACTCCAACTCTGAGTTACTAACCAGAAAATCTACACACTGATTTATAACAGTAATGGCAGACTTACACTGTTATACCTCTGTCTGGTTTTCTTTTGATCAACTTCACATTTTGCTAACATTTAAGAGTTCCTTATGTTGCTATGCAATATAGCAAAGCAAAATAGTCCAATAGAGTTCTTGGCACCTTAATGCTAATAGTGTAACTATATCTACTTTAGAGCTAATTTTCAAGATGAATAATAAGGTAACTGACTTGATATATCACTCTCAACACAAAATGAAACAGTATCAGAATGACAACCACATGAAGTGACTACTACCAAAAAATAAATAAGGTCTTTGTTTTTTAACTGAAATGGATCACTGAAGGTAGGAAAGGAAATTACACTTGCTGCTAAAGAATTGTATTTTTGCTTGGCATGGAAGGAAAATTCATGCAAATGAAAACTTTCTGATGAAAACTAGCTAGGAAAGAAACACGTTTAAATTATTAAATACATTCTTATTTAAATAGCATTCTTAATTCAAGTCATAGTAATTCTGCGACTCTGAAAAACAGTCGTAGTGGGTTTAAATTTTACTCCACAAACTCTTGTGTGCAAGAAATACTATATTATACTAGCTTTCAAATATTAATTTTCTCAGGTTGGTTGGAATTGAATCTCAAAAATTTCTGGGCTTTCTTAGTCCATATGCATTCAGTCATACGCATCTCCAGAGTCATGTGCATGTCTGGGGTATCTCAAGCAAAGCAAGATATTTGGGCCTCAGATATAATGTAAAATAAGTGTGCCAAATGTCTAAGTTGACAAGGTTCCCAGAAGAGGCTCCAAAGGCACGGAAGTTTTACAAAGACTAGGATTTCTGTTGCCAAGTGTCCAGTTTTCCTATGTGCACCGCATAACCATTCTCCACACACAGCTCCTGTTCCTACTATCTCCTCCTTAATCTTAGATCCTCTGCCTGCCTCCATTGTTCCCCATTTCTTACTCCTCCTCTTTAAAGACACCTCTCTCCCTTTCACCTAAAATAATGCCTTCTATAAACATAAGCTTTTAAAATTATACGCCTGAAAAAAAGGTTATTTTTAGACATTTTTTGCTTTAAGCCATACAATCCATCCCTCCCCATCCTGAAACAATAAATACAAAGACCTTGGTTTATAAAGAAGGCCAGAAAAAAAAAAATACAAGAACAAAACCCCAATGAATACCTCAATAAAGTATCCATCCACATTTATATGGGTGGATACATTTATATTTTAAAATGTGTTGCACTTATTCCAACCAACAACAATATTGTGAAAGAATATCATTTGAAAGCTCTAAAAATAAAACACATATTCGAATGAAATTGTTTTAAACTGATAATTGCATATATATTTAATTACTGAATTACTTTATTATTTTCCATCTCCAAACATTTCTTTTTATGGCACAAACGTCAAAAACTTTAAGTAATACATTGTTTGGGTTTAAAATACCATTAAGCTCTTAACTCAAAGCAATCTGAACTGCAAAAAGGACATACTAAATTTCTTTTATGGTAGTTCAATCATTATGTTCACAGTCATTAAAAAAACACTAAAGCTCAAAACAAAATATATTCTGAAGCCATAGGGAAGAAAAATTCTGATTTCCAAAATTCCCTACCCTTAAATAACTTTTACTGTTTGTGACAGAAAACCAAATCATAATTTTGGGGAAAGAATTCTACAATTAATATATACATGCTTTTTCTCAGCTCTTCTTCGTTAACAGAGATGTCTTGTGACTCAACCCTTTTTAATAATATGTGCAAATGAACAAAAGTACAGTATATAAGTTTACATCAATTAAGTAACACAAACTTTTTTCTTGTTTAATTTACAGGGAATTTAATAGCTAGCCTGGCTCATTCTAGAGCTGGTATCCCGGAAGCATTTACCACGTTAGGGACAATCCAACGGCTCTGCTATCATTTGTATTCTGGAAACGAAGAGGTAAAACCAAAAGTAATTCTATAATTGAATATTCTAAAAATGTAATTGCCTCTCACTTTTGTGGGCTACTTTCTCTACAGGTTAACTATGTTATATAATAGTTCATGTTACTGACTCAAAATTAGATGATTTTTCTAGTATTACATCTGCCATCCATAATTTTGGTTCCCACAAAATGTGCACATTTGTTTTAACTTCAGTACTTAAGATTCAATATACAAATCAGTACATTGATGATATAGAAATTTATAATTACTTTATAAAATGTCTCACAAAAACTGGTTACTAACTTAGTAACTAACCAGTTTTTGTGATCGAAGTCATTTCTAGGATTATTTGGAATGCATGAAAGTGGAATCCATTGGACAGTTCTATCTGCCAAGCAGGATCAGGGGTGACAGTATGAAGAAGGCCAGGGTAGTGGTTTGCCTCTGAGTTTTCCCCTCCCCCTCCCCCAGGTGTAAGGCAGTGTTTCTCCAACTGCAGGGGACGCAGGAATCACCTGGAGGGCTTGTTACGCCATAGATTGCTGGGCTCCATTCCCAGCATTTCTTATTGAATACATCTGGTTTAGGCCCTAAAATGGGTGTTTCTAGCCAGTTCCTAGAAGCTGAAGCTGCTGGTATCGGGACTATACACTGAGAGCCAGTGTTCAAGGTATGGTAGATATATGGGCATATGCAGCAGTCAGATGCCAGTGGTGAGACTAGCATATCAGCCCCCTAGTACCCTGCATGGGCCTGGCTTATATTCATTCTATGACATTTCTTAGGCCACCACTAACAGATTTTCTAAGAACTGCCCAGGAATATGCTTTAATCATATGAACAACCTAATTACTTCAGGGTCACAGGCAGAGGGTATTTTTTCTGGAGTCCTGTGGCTGATACTTTGTTTTTGCCAGTGGAAAACTGAATTGCTTTCCTGAGTGTCTTTTTAACTTACTTTTATCCTGTAGCCTCTTACCTGTTTTCCTATTACAATCAACTGAGCAGTTTTGAAAAATGCCAGTGTCCAGGCTGCACCCCAAAAGACTTAGAGTTTCTAGGGGTGGAACCCTGGCACTCAGTAATTTTCGTAACTATCAAGGGGATTCCAATGCACAATCAAGACTGAGACCCACTGTCCTAGCTCAAACTCGATGGTTCTTACTCTAGCTGCAGATTAGAGTCACCTGTGGCACTTTTAAAAACAATATGAATGCCCAGATTCTACCCCCAAGAAAGTTGATGGGCTTTTTTTTTTTTTTTTTTAACTCCTGGTGACTCTAAAACACAGTCAGGACTGAGAACAACTACTAGAAACCAATGGCAGTTGACAGCTTTCTCTAAAACTATGGCAGTTCTGCTTCCATCTACAGATTGCCACTGGTTGACCTACATGTTTGCTCTGCAGAGCTACAGAGACTGTCTTATGAAATGTTTAGTGAGAACACTTTGTTAAGATATTTTAAGACTAAAGCTCAACGGAGGAATTGTTTCTTCATTTAGGTTCGCACAGCTTGCTCCTGTGCTCTTGGCTACTTAACTTACAATGCAAATGCTTTCCGCATTCTATTAAAGGAATGCAGAAATAAGCCTAACCAGTTCCTTCGTATAACAAATAATATCAACAGAGATGCAAGTATTAACCCAGCATTTTTAAAGGAATTTCAAATGCAGCAACGAGTGGGACTTCCTTCCTTAAGGTATTGTGCCTATATTTGTGAAGTTGCAGTAGTGAAATTATCAATAGAGGAACTTGTAAGAAAGTTTACGGAAGACTGGGGCGCATGGGTGGCTCAGTCGTTAAGCGTCTGCCTTCGGCTCAGGTCATGATCCCGGGGTCCTAGGATCAAGCCCCACATTAGGCTCCTTGCTCAGTGGCGAGCCTGCTTCTCCCTCTCCCACTCCCCCTGCTTGTGTTCCCTCTCTTGCTGTGTCTCTCTCTGTCAAAATAAAATAAAATCTTTAAAAAATAAAAAGAAAGTTTAAGGAAGACCAAACAAGGGGAACTATTCCTGATAATGAATGAATATATGCCTCGGATTTGAAGAGAGAAAATTCCTCCTAAATGTCCACTGCCAAAGCCTGTTTTAATTCTGATTTAGCAACAAAACTGCTTGTGGAGGCAAGAATACAACCAGATCTTGGGGATCCCGTTTGGCCAAGATTATTCACGTTTCAGAAAAGCTTTTTGGGATTTTGGTTGCTTCCAAGTCTGATCCGGGAAACCATTTTTGGGATATACTTGAGAGTCCCGAGCCAACCAGGAATACCACCATGATGTTGGCATCATCAAAAAATGTTCAAAAGACCTTTGAACTTCATTCAAAGCTAGGCCAGACTCCCAGGGTAGAAATAGGGCTAAATTAGACCCAGTGGCTTCAGTTATGGCAAAGTATGACAGGCATTTATTTATCCAGAGGATTTTGCTTCAGTGCTGGGGTTTCATCAGAGCTTAAGTTTCTGCAAACGGAGAGGAGAATCTCTTTAGAATGGGCATATTTTCTTTAGTCAATGTAGCTGAATTTAAGTCTTCTCTGCAACTAGCACTATTTATGTAGGAAACAGAACTACTCAAGATACAATATTAACTCGGGGCGCCTGGGTGGCTCAGTCGTTAAGCGTCTGTCTGCCTTTGGCTCAGGTCATCGTCCCAGGGTCCTGGGATCGAGCCCCACATTGGACTCCCTGCTAAGCAGGAAGCCTGCTTCTCCCTCTCCCACTTCCCCTGCTTCTGTTCCCTCTCTCGCTGTGTCTCTCTGTCAAATAAATAAAATCTTAAAAAAAAAAGATACAATATTAACTCTATGATAATAGAAGACACTAGGATCCAATACTGTATCATGGTTCTGTAAATCAACTTCAGTATAGAGAAAAATGAGTAAATCTTCATTTTAATTCTTGGAAAAACCAAAAACGCAAAACTGATTACCTCATTTTATGTAATAAAACAGGGAACTCTAAGTTCCTATAATTGACAGTGTTAAATAATATTTACTGGTTAAAAAATTAGGATAAATAATGAAAAGTATTATTTTACACAATTACTCCGACAACCAGCCCATATGGCAACTTTTCGGGAATTAGAGAAAGATGCCCTTTCCTCAAGACACTTCACTGTCAACTGCTGAAAAATAGGTGTAATAACTATACAAATCTACAATGACTGAGGGTGAATGGCACCCCCTGGAATTGTGAACACTCAACTTTTAGGACTGTAAGCAGTGACCAGTGCTCAGTAAACTTGTAAGAATGGTTACCAGGTGAGGTGGAACTGGTAAGCAAATAATAATTACTCCCATAACTAATAGTGTTATGAACTCTTCTTAGAGTATTTACACGGACCATTCCCTTTAATTTTCATAACCATTCAGTGAAGGAGTTTGATTAAATGAAACTATGGGAAATGTGCTAAAAGATTATTAAGACCTGTTTGGAAACTGTGGCATGGATAACAATACCCTTCCACGAAATGTTCCTTGATACCACTACTCGCAAGTACACTGGATTGTGGTTGGGACCATGATAGCATTTTCTTGGTGCATATACCACTCCTCTATTCCCATTCCCCCATCCAGCTCCAAGAATAGCAGAGTAGAAGAGTCCTTGGATATGCAAATTTTGAAGTATGGAGAAAGACATAATTTTACTGGTGTTAACTGACCCTGTATGAAAGCACTCAGCCTAAATGCTAGCTAGTTTCATGTTACCCTTTGGCCATGAAGTTGGCATATGGAGAGACTGAAGTCTATGCCTCATTAAAGTGGACAACAGCAAATGTTCCTCATCAAATTAACCAGCTATACATTTGTGATAACCACCTTTAATATATTAACTTTAAGCGAGACTTAAATTTTATTACCAGGGAAATTTTGTAATTTTGTAACTATATTATGTTACATGTACCGGATGATGATTTAAAATAATAGTGCTTTTAAAAGCCACCCACCCACCCATATGGTGTGTGTGTTGGGGTAACAACACATACACCACATTAACTAGGTACACTTGTTATTCTTTGCCTTTAAACACTTCATTGGTAAACCACTGCTTTGAAAATAAAGTTTTGTGATCAATATGTTTTCCTTTTAGTCTAGAGAAAAATGGAGGACCATCCGTAATTCCTGTCTTTAAAAAAGGTAATTAATTTTTCTTTGGCCTCTAAGGTAACTTCTAGCCCTGACACCTTACAATTCTGGGTTCAATTTCTAAAAATTCAAAATGTAGAGGTTACCCCCAAAAAAGTGTACCTGTAAACTCTGCTTTTGTCATTCTGTATACTTAAAATAATCTTCCTATTTACAAGACTATGTTAATCATTTCTTTTAAGACCTTCCCTACCATATCACTTAACAGAAATCCCTCTCTTACTTTGTTTTTTCTTATAAGCTATACAGAGAAATAGGTCATTATTGAAACAACATATAGGTATGGCCTAAATTACGATCTTGCTATTATTTTGTTTCGTGTACAACTTCTCTGTAAGTTCTTAGGGTAGAGACCACATTTTCTCCACTGATACACTACAGTTTTATATATATTAGATGTTGGCTGAGTGATTTTAGGTCTGCAAGGTCAGAGTCCAGAACTTATAAAGTTACTCATTAGTTCCTATTAGACATGTAATAGGGAAAATAAATGATTTTTTGGCTTAATTTATATGCTTAGTGCTTATTCATGTGTGCTTAGTGTAGGACCAATATGAGTCTTACTTGGTGTATTATCCTATAGTCAAAAGCAAGGATAGAACCATTCAAAAGCCAAGTCCGTTTGTAAGAGTCACAAATGGAAAGGGAGAGAATAAAAGAAGAGAGAACTTCACTTACTCAGGGAGTCTCTGAGGAAAGCTAGGTTTGTGTGGGAGGCTGTATATATGAATATTATGAGTAGAAGAATATTTTTTGTATAGCTTCTTTAGTGTAAATTAATTTACACAAAGGAATAAAGTCAGTCCCATTTTTTTCTTCACTTTAATATTGTTTTCTTGTTTTTCAATATTGGTTTCTAAATAGCAATCTGTGTACCAATGGTTTCTAAATAGCAATCTCTGCACCACTAGCGGTCTGATAATGTTTTCACAGGTTTATGGTAACATAAGAAAAAATAAGGACACTATAGTAAGTTTCTGATAAAGTTAGTTTCATTCAATATATAAAATGTGTCATTTTGAGATAGTACCTTTTATACTTTCTCTTGGGTGTTAGGATATCCCTACTTTTACAAAATGACATTGGCATTTATTCTTTTATTAGTCTCAACTTGGCATAATAAAAAGTTGGCAACCATATACTGGCCCCACAAGTGTTTGCCCTTGACATCTAAAAGTCTGGAAGGTATGGATCCATTCTCTTAGTATGTTTTAGTGATTTGAAGAAAATAGCACTATACAGAACCAAAAGCAATGAGACTATATCTAGGGCTCTTGGGCTTAAGAAAGAGACATTTAATTGTGGCTCTCTAATTTTCAGGGAAAGAGCACCGAAGAAAATTAAAACCTAAAATTCAACCAAGAGATTCTTTGACTTTAATACCTCCTGCAACTAACTTCATGGGACTCTTCAAAACAACAAAACAAACCCCTGTTTCTCACAATATTTTTTCCTTTTCATCTGCAATTTCATCAGATATCATAGAAGTATCAAGACCAAGAATAGTGTTTTTGAGCCAACTTGGGAAACATGTACAGAAAGCTAACCCAGAGCCTGCAGAAGGCTAATAAAAGCATTAATATGAAATTATAAAAGAATTCCCAAGCACCCTTTTTAAATTCTTTACTTTTTTTAAAAGAATTCTTAAGTAATCTCTATATTCAATGTGGGCCTCCAACTCACAACCCTAAGATCAAGAGTCACATGCTCTACAGACTGAGCCAGCCAGGCACCCCCAAATTTTTTTACTTTTAATTTTAATCTAATTCTAGTAAAATACATATAACTGACTATAAACATTTGAATGGAAGTTCTTGATATTGATACTTAACAGATTTTCTCTAGCCTGTCTACTGAAGTTTAACATCAGGTCAGAGTCATAGTTTCAAAAAGTAAATAGAATTTTCTTGCATTTAACACTATTAAAATATAGCAACTGAAAAAGTGGCATAATTAGCATATTTATATCAAGTGTTAGAAACATTTTTAAATTGGTATGCTGGGCTAAAGAGGCCTGATTCAAAATAGCCCATATGTTAACACTCAACTGTAGTATCTTTAGATATTTAATGATAAATACTACAAATGCACGAGGCTTTTAAAACCCAAAATGTAGAAATGTATACTTTTAAAAGACTTAAAAAAATCTGAAATCACTGCCCACCAAGTACAAAAGTATGGCTAAAAACTGTGGCTACCAGTGTTGACCATTTTCCATACTTACAAGTATTTTTGGTTTACAGCTGGAAAGTGTGACACTCCGTGGCTTAGAATCACATGATGTCTTTGCCCAAGGAGTACTGTTTCCAGTAGGTACAAGTTTTGATGTAGGTCGGCCTCTATTTTACAGCAGCAGGTAGATTTGATACAAAGTCAAGCTGGGCTTCACTGTATCCTTTAAAGCCCTCATTTTTCTCTGACCACTTTGCTCTGGGCTACACTGAACATACATATTAACTAGCAGTTATTTTCTCCAACATGCTTTAACACAAACAATAATGATGGTGGTGATGGCAGGTACAGGTACTTAGGGCTTTCCATGCACCAGAGGCTAAAGCCTAGGATTTTTGCCATTGGACAATAAGCGACCTCTCCAATCTTCAAATTTAATTCTAATTCTGGTGGATGCCCTAATATAGGAACTATGGGGGGAAATGGCTTATTCTATACTACAAAGGGAAAAATAATTCAAATGATAAGAAACTGAGTCATTTATTCAGCACCGTTAAGGATAAGAATTCATATTGATGGAAGTATTAAGCCTCTGCAGATGTAAAACAAAACAAAACAAAACCCTCTAGACGACGAACTTTGAGCTTTGGAACTGGCCTCTGGTGACGTTCAGGGGATTCTTTGTATCCAATAATATAAGACACTTCCTGCGCTTCTTGGCCTACCAAGGCCATCCTACTAGTCCTAAAACTTACAGTATTTTTCCTGAAGTACAGCTCCTCCAGTAAAGATTATTTTTATCACCCTGCATTTTTTTCTTTTTTAAAATTATATATGAGAAAGGCCTCAAGATAGAGCGGATTTCAGCAAATTGCCTGCCTTTTACCGGCACAATTAGCTAACTCGGGTACATATGCTTGCCCATACAGCATTCAGTTTTCTCCCTCCCTTGTCCTTTCCCTCCCTCTCTTCCTTCCCTTCCCTCCTTCCTTATGGCCAAGCGCTAAAGGCCTACAGATATGGAATGCTTCCCCAAAATGCTCATTTTCTTTATCTGTAGTTTCTCTTATTTATATCATGAACTCAATTTTGACAGTGTGCTTGTAACACCTGTAGCAATTTTGATACTTAAAAATTTTAAGAACATAGATTGTAGATATCCCCATTTTGTAATACTGCGATAGGGGGAAGAAATTTTGGTCCATTTCCTTCCATAGTTTGTATGCACTCTGATTGTGAGAGCCACAGGAAATACTTATATTACTTCTCTGTGAATTCAAGTTCACATGATACAGAACACAAATTTAAATGAAAAGTGTGAATTCACAAACTAAGTTTCTTCTAAATATTTACAACCAATTCTATCATAGCTATACTCAACAGCAAAGAATATAGTTTGTTTTTTTAATAAATATTGGCTGTTTCTATATGTTCCCTCATAAATTATATTTTCTATTTCCAAATGGATGATCATAAAGCAATACTCTATGATCACAATTCTTAAAAAAAAAAAAAAATTACTTATGGAATTTACCCCAAAAGGAGGTCACCTTAAGGCAGTATTAAAATAAGAAATCTTTTCAGTCTAGATTTTTATCCTTACCCTCTATTTTCTCAATAAAGCAAGTCATTGACTAGAAAATTAACAACTTGGTCCAGTATGGATGATGTAATATAACTCTTTACTGGTAAAATCTCTCAAAGGACATTAAAGTCAGTAGCATTGTTTTTATATTCAAAGGACAATACATTCAGTTACTTTAGGCAGAAAAAAAAGTGATAAACGGGTATAAAGCTTCAGATTCAAAGGAAATTATCCAAACACAAAGCCAAAAACCTTCACATCTCATATATTTTCATTGATTAAATACAATTTCTAAAATAATGGATGTAAACATACGTGGCCAACTAAAAAGTACAATACACACTTGAAGGATTACTTGCCTGTCCTATTTCTTAAAATCTCAGATGGATTTTAAGAAATGTATAGACATCCCAATTGCTCCAGGGAAGATGACACCCAGTAACATATATTTTTATAATTAATAACATGCATTCTGTTAGAGACAGTCACTCTTCATTTAGAGTTCTCTGATTTGACATGACTTTGACCTGGCTACCTTTCTAAACTTGCTCTCTCATTATAAAAGTTAGGCTAATGTTTCAAAAGGAGCTAAAAAAATAGCTTCTGCTGATAACCACCAGTTTCCCAGGGGGAGGTAGGTGGAGGGGTGTAAGAGAAATAAGTGAAGGGGATTAAGAAGTACAAACTTCCAGTTATAAAATAAGTCAGGGGATGAAAACTATAGCAGAGGGAATATAGTCAATAACACTAATAACTTTACTTATCGTGGTGTCGTAATACATATAAATGTTGGATCACTATGTTGTACACCTCAAATTAATATAATATTGTATGTCAACTATAATTCAATTAAAAATAAATAAATTTAATAAAATATATAGAATATAATCTAAAAAAACAGCTCTTACAATCCTGATACGAGAAAAAGAGAAAAAGGTCTAGGCCTTTTTAAAATGGAGCCAGGATTTAGCAGATTCACTGTATATCTTCCAAGGTTTTCTTTCTACCTGCCAATATCAGTACTTTCTTTTCCCCCACAAGATGTTTTACTTTAATTTTGATAATAAACAAATCTACACTTCCTTATAAAACTATAACATATTATTATAGTCTCTCAGAAGAGCAGGGGAAACATCAAACATAAAAACAAAAGAAAGTCTTGATGAACAATTAATACTATGTTTCTTCCACAATTTGAAATATAAAAAAAATCACAACTTAATGTTGAAATACTACCTTTAGGGATTTTTTTCAAAAGCAAAAATCAAATCTCCATCTTTAACCGTGGTACTTTTATGGCAGCTTCTCCAACTTCTTCGGATATATCTACTCCAAGAGGACATCTGCATCACAATCAGATAAATCACATTATCTCAAATACTTGCTTCCTGATCTGTCGCTAGGCAGACTTGTTTGCTTAGAATTCTGACAACGGTTCCTATCTTGTGTACAATCATCTGTGACGATGGTTCTCAAATACAAACACAGCAGGGATAATGGGTGAAGAGAAGGCCAGTCTCATTAATAAATCTAAATTTTGGTATTTGTTTTAACTACTTTGAGGTATAATTGAGATCTTTAATGTATACAACTCAATGAATTTGAGGATTGAGAAGTTTTTGAAAGAAATAGTTCTGCTCTCATACTATAAATAAAAACTTAAAAGGAAATAGAAAAATGATAAAAATGCCTTATAATTCTCTACAAAGCCGAAAGCGTACAAACAGTTTACCATACAGCTGAAGTCAAATCTTCATCCACTTCTACTTTAGAAATTCCCCAGGTTTTTATTGATTCTTCTCTGAGGTTTCAAAAGCTGGCTTGCTCCTTTTCTACCTTCCTCTGTCACTACTGGCAGGAGACGTCTGAGATCCTACTCTCTTTCTCTGTTCTTCCTCAGTAAATAATTTTGGCCTCAGATTTCTGCTTTTTTACAATGTTGCCCAATATACAGCTTCAACTGGACCCTAATCTGGAAAAAGCCATCAACTTCAGCCTCAACACTGTCACAAGAAGGCAACACTGGATCAGACAGTATGTTCTACCTGAGGCTAGGCCATCAATATAGGAGATTCCTTCTCCCACTACTAACTAAACTCTGTTTTAGGCTTTGAATTTTATACTGCAACTGGCATAGAGACTATAAAAGGTACCACGTACTTGGGTTCATAGCGGATGCCTTCTGTGTTGTGTAAAACGCCCACGCCAGCACGCAATCTTTCAATACCATTCCTAAATGAGAATCATTTAAATAAAATAAACAGACCAAGATTTAAAGGAAGAAGATATAGCATGATGAAATGGCAAATTATGAGTGAAGCACATACGTCCTGTGCCTTACCATGCAATCATAATGCCATTGTCAGTGCACAGTCTGGGAGGAGGGCACAGCAAAGTGCACTGTGTTGCATTTGTTACA
Organism: Zalophus californianus; assembly: GCF_009762305.2. Taxonomy (NCBI): domain Eukaryota; kingdom Metazoa; phylum Chordata; class Mammalia; order Carnivora; family Otariidae; genus Zalophus; species Zalophus californianus. Next base: position 150,956,988 of record NC_045597.1, read on the forward strand.
ATTTCCAGAGCTTTTCGGATGTATAAGTTACTTGCAACGCCTCCAGATACAACCTGAAGGAATTGAAAAGACCAAAATTAACAAATATTACATATGGCTATGAGCCAAACTGTTAGCTAGACCTGGGGAAGATACCAGCATTATACAATAAGAAAATATCACATTTTAACAGGTGGAGATGGGCAAATGATCAATCTGTATAATAAAAATTTGGAGGAAAAGAAAATCAACAATTTCAGTATCAATATACAATGACCACTATAATTTTTTTTTAGATTTATTTATTTATTTTGGCGGGGGGTTGGGGGGGAACAAAAAGAAAGGGAGAGAGAAACCTAAGCGGACTCCACGCTGAGCATGGAGCCTGACCGAGAGCTGGATCTCAGAATCCTGAGTTCACGACCTGAGCTGAAACCAAGAGTCAGACACTTAACCCACTGCACCACCACGAGGAGCCCCGGACCACTATCATTTTTATACATTTTCTTCTAACTTTTTTCTAATTATAATCAAAGTACACCAATATTTTAGACCCTGCCATTTTTACTTATAAGCATTTTTCTCATTTTACATTATTCTTTTTTTTTTTTTAAAGATTTTATTTATTTATTTGAGAGAGAGAATGAGAGATAGAGAGCACGAGAGGGAAGAGGGTCAGAGGGAGAAGCAGACTCCCCGCCGAGCAGGGAGCCTGATGTGGGACTCGATCCGGGGACTCCAGGATCATGACCTGAGCCGAAGGCAGTCGCCTAACCAACTGAGCCACCCAGGCGCCCCTCATTTTACATTATTCTTAAAAAGCTATTACCTTTGATTAGTCACATAATATTCTATTTTGTGATTCTACCATCATTTAAATATTTTCTCATTTTATAATTTTCAAAAGGATGAAGTTTAAGATATAGTTAAACAGGAAGTTCATCAAGGCTTTTATGCAGATTTAAAGGAATTTCATCAAAGGAACATGAATTTGAAGGAAACTAGCTTATTTTTCTAAAAATAATGATAGCAGTTACTGCATCTCATTTCTTATTGTAAATCCACTTTTAAATTCAATGAAAAGATGCAGTCTTGGAGTTTTTTGCCACACAGGCTGTGCAGATATCCCATAAAGCTGCCATACCTGTATAAGAAATGGCTGTTAGTCTTTATTCTGCAAAATTTCATACTTCCAGGCTAGCAAATGACATAAAGACCTTTTGATCCTATGCACAGGATCAATTAAGCTCCTAGAAGAAAAGTAACATACTGTAAAGTGTGAATACTATTGTTAGAGGAGATGACAGAACTTACCAGTACTGCATTACTTTGAGATAACAAGTGTCTCTGCTTGCAAAACAGAATGGCACGGTGAGTTCTTTTTGCAATGTGGCATGCTATGGTGTGCTGTACCGCAGCAGCAATGTGTGCAGCTGAAGACAGGATTTGCCCCTTCTGGATCCCTGCAGAAATAAGCAGGTATTTTTAGGCACAATCCAGGATTACTTATTTTTCCAACTCCCCCAATTAGAAATATACCTTCCTCTTTTTCCTTTTGCATTATTATCTTATCAATAACATGCTGAAGTCCAGAGAAAGAAAAATCACAATTTTTAGCTCGTTGCATGGGAGGTTTGATATCAAAATGCAGTTTATTTCCTTGTTTGGCCAAATGTTCTATAGCCTTCCCACCACTCATGGTGGAGCACTCTGGATGTTTTATCAAAGACAGTCTTCTTGCTACCTATCAAAAACAAAAATTTTTGTAATGAGCCATAAAGCTGCACATTTTGAAAACAAGGTGCAAAGGAAATGAAATTTACTAAAAAAAATTCCAACCAAAAACCAAAATTGAACAAGCCTGGATGAATAAGACATGCTGTGCTTTTACATATGTGGACTATAGTTAGTAGTCAGTAAGGACAGACTCTTGCTCCTTCTCACAGCCTGATCAATAGGGGTCAATCACTGCTTCCCTATCTACTTCTGCTCTTCTATTGGAGATGAAAAATAAGTTTGAAGTTCACAATGACTGCTTAATGATTAGCTTCAAAAATTAGAACTTGTCCATTTCTTCTAATCATTACAGCTGTTGGCAGTAGGCTTTCTGCAGATAGCAGTAGGCTCAGGATTCATAAACAAAGGAAAAAGAAACCTGCTTGGTGGTGGTGTCAGCAATTGTGATGTTCAATCACAAAACTTTGTACATCTCTGGGCGCCTGGGTGGCCCAGTTAGTTAACCAACTTCAGCTCAGGTCATGATCTTGGAGTCCCGAGATCAAGTCCCACATTGGGCTCCCTGCTCAGCGGGGAGTCTGCTTCTCCCTCTGACCCTCTCCCCTCTCATGCTCTTTCTCTCTCTCTCACATAAATAAAATCTTAAAAAAAACACACACACACATAAAACTTTATACATCTTTAATGTCCTTTATTATCTTTATATACCCTCTTATTTCACATTTTTATAGTACTTTACATGGCAATTTCTTTCAGATATATTTTTTGATTAAAAACATAACAGCATCTGCAAACTATTTGAGCCTTTATGTACTGATCTAAACCTCTTACCATTTCACTCAAATGGGTAAGAAATCTTTTATAAAAAACTATGTACTACTTTTCTTTTTTTCTTACTGCGTATATATATATTTTTTCAGTCTATTAATCAGAAATATTTAGATAAATGGCAGTAGGGTATCTATTATTTGACTGAAATAGACATCTTAATAAAAAAGAATGGAGAAATTAATTCTTAAATAATTACCTTGTCAAGCATGTCACCTGGTGCTATGTCCAAAGACTTTCCCAGAAGCAGAAAATCTGAAACTCCTCTAACTAATGCCAATAGACAATGACCTCCAGAAATCAAAAGAACTAAAAAGGGAAATTCTACTTTATTTAACAACCTAATAGTAAGTGCATGAGCCTCCATATGATGAATGGGAATGAAAGGTTTTTTTAACTGGTGTACTAGTTGTAAGCTAAATGATAAGCCTACTCCCAAGCTTAAAGCAAGTCCTGGTTTTACAGTAGTTGCAATTGCTGAGAGTTCACTTGGAGAGACTTTACTGGCAGAGAGAGCTTCTTGCACTATTCGTTGAATATTTTCTCTGTGAAGTTGCTGAGCTACTGGAGGAACAATCCCACCTGTTCTGGAAGAAATAAAAAAACAGCTTTTTCAAGACTGTCAGAGTAAGAAAAGTTTTACATTAGGGCTGAAGGCATGTTTTCAAATTAATTATTTTATAGCCAAATATGTTAGTCAAGTATATTCAAATATGTGTACCTTATAATGCAGCACAGTATAAGAACTTAGTATGCAGTGATTAAGGGTGTAATGTCTGACTTTTCAAAATTGTTCACAACAAAATCCTATGGATTGTTGATGAATGGAATCACCACAATAATCTTAAGAAGCATTCTATGGGAGATGTCCTGAACAAGGAAAGGATAGGACAAAACTGGATTTTAGAAAAATTAATCTATCTGGAGACAGAGAATTTTTATTTTTATTTATTTATTTTTTCAATTAAAAAAATTTTTTTAAGATTTTATTTGTCAGACACAGAGAGAGAGAGAGCACAAGCAGGGGGAGTGGCAGGCAGAGGGAGAAGCAGGCTCCCTGCTGAGCAAGGAGCCCGATGTGGGACGCATCCCAGCACCCTGGGATCATGACCTGAGCCGAAGGCAGACGCTTAACTGATTGAGCCACCCACGTGCCCCTACAGGGAGAATTTTCAAAGAGGTTACTGTAAAAGTATTTGTTTACATCTTAAACTACATGATCATGGGGCGCCTGGGTGGCTCAGTTGGTTAAGCGACTGCCTTCGGCTCAGGTCATGATCCAGGAGTCCCGGGATCGAGTCCCACATCGGGCTCCCTGCTCGGCAGGGAGTCTGCTTCTCCCTCTGACCCTTCCTCCTCTCATGTGCTCTCTGTCCATTCTCACTCTCTCAAATAAATAAATAAAATCTTTAAAAAAAAAAAAAAACTACATGATCATGAAAGAAAGGGACAAGAGAGCCTTGAAAAACTGTTATAACTACTGGATATAAGGGGAAGGGGGACCAAGGCATCCAAGATGATTCATATATTGAGCTGGAATGACCAGGAGAAAAGCAATACTAACAGAGAAACATGAAGACAGTTTTGTGAAGAAGATGAGTTTATTTTTAAACACACTGCACTTGAGGTCATGGCAGGACAGCAGACAGCTTGCAATCCTGAAATACAGTTGGGAATCTAGTGCTTAGAGCTGATAATTTTGATTTTGGGTCTATGCAGGACCCATGCCAAATGTCAAGAGTAAAGAAGTAGGAGGCAAATTTGCTAGCAAAAAATTTGCCAGCATGTGACTGATTTACAATCAGAGAAGCAGAGCAATAAAATATAGGGTCTGCAAGATACACCTCTCTAATCTCAAAAAAATCTTCAAATATTTGATGCTGTGACTTCTATACACAGAAATGAAAACCTTCAATAGGTGCACTCAATTAATATTTACTTAATAGTTATAATATGCAGGGGCACCTGGGGGGCTCAGTCAGTTAAGTGTCTGCCTTTGGCTCAGACCCTGATCCCAGGGTCCTGGGATGGCGCCCCGAGGCAGGCTCCTTGCTCAGGGGGGAGTCGCCTTCTTACTCTCCCTTTGCCCCTCCCCCTGCTCATGCTCTCTGTCCCTCTCTCTGCTCTCTCTCTCAAACAATAAAATCTTTAAAAAAATAGTTATAATATGTATTGTATCAGGCAATGAAGGAAACAATAAAAGAACCTTATTTCAACATTCATATAGTAATACTATTTTCCTTAATTCTTCAAAGCCACTTTTTCTCTTACATTCTTCAACTCTGTTAATGGCCTTCAGCCTTCTAATGACTTGGGTTTCCAGCTTCATCTTTATCTCCTTTCTTTATCTCACTTTCCACAACTAAGTGTATCACCATTCCAACTGCCACCATCAAGTTCAAAAAGCTCTCATTATCTCAGTCTATTCAAAGCCTTCTAATTGCAACTTCCTAGAGAGATTTTCTGATCCTTGGAGTCCATTCTACATTGTGTTGCCAGAAAGTAAAGCAAAATGCTGACCCCATAACTCTCTTACTCAAAAGCATTTACTTTCTTGAAATTTGGGTAACTTTAAGTCTAAATCCTCTACCCCCAATTATTTCTTCCTTCTCCCACTTGTCTACCTCCCTTTCTTTTTGTACCTCTTTTATGTATTTTATCTTAAAAGGATTATGCTAGCTAAGCACTCAAGACAAAAGAGATGAGTAAGACTATGGCTTTATTCTCAAAAGAATTGATTTGTAAACAGTATGGAGAGTAGGTGATTGAGGGGCTAAAGCTAATAAAAAGTCAGGGAAACCATCTGGCCTCAAGATAGGACCCCCCCCCCACCCTCCCCCCCCAACCCAAGCAGTCCTCTGTTAATGCATTTTCCATGCTGTTTTACAATGACTTGCTTACCTGTCTTCTTCACTCGTTTATAACAGACTAGAAGTACAATTGTTACTAATAATAGGTAGCTTTTATTGAGCTCTTGCTACTTGTCAAGAACTGCACTACACACCTTGGAAGAATTCGCATGTAATCCTCACAACATTAGGAGCTAGTTACCATTACTATCCCTATTTCACACATAAGGAAACCGAGGCACAGAAAACCGTGCAAGGTCTCATAGTTGAACCAGAATGTAAACCTGCTGCTCAGAGACAAGGATTATATATCTTAGTCTTATTTGTACCACGGTGCTTCAAATGTTGCCTGGGAACTGTAGGAATTCAATAAATGCTGAGATGAGCTGTGTAGATGGTACCAGTTTACTTCCTGTGTATTCCTCTCAAGTGACCTATGCACTAACTAAACTGAACGTTTGTCCTGTATTTTATCACCTCTTTGCCTTTGCTATAATGTTTACTTATGCTACAGTATTTTTTTCATCTCCATTCATTGAAGGCCTACCTATTTTCAAGGCCACTGACACCTGCAGTGTATCAGATGCTATGCTGGCTATCAGGCATAGTGTAGTGATTAATACTGATAATTAAGACAGAGCCCATCACCATGGAGTTTAGAGTCTATTGAGGGAAAGACTATATATAAGTAAACAAATGTAAAAATTATCAAAAGGATGATGAAGAAAATAAGCAGGGTGTGGTGATACAGAATAAACATGGTGGGGATACTGAATTTAGATAAAGTGGTCAGCGAAGGCCTTTCTACACAGTCAACATTTACATGTGCAAATGTCCAGGACACTCAGAAATACTGAGTGGAACTGAGGCATGGTAGTAACAGTTATTGTTTGCACCACTTGTTTGATACTTACTTTATGCTGCCTTGTACTGTATGCTGTATGTTTCCTTGTAGGTCTGTATATCATGCCTCAGAGATTGGGTTAAGCTCCTTGAAGGCAAGGACTTACTGGTATTTCACTACACCTTATTAACACTTACCACAGTCCCTTTCATATAGTATGTAACTGTTAGAGGTCTATTCTGTCTCTTCACATATATTATTTCTATTATACTCCCCACAATCCTGTAAGGCAGGTATTATCTTTCCCATTTTACAGATGTGAAAACACAATCAGAGAGGATAAGGAACTTGCCTAAATTCAGAGTCAACACCAATTGCCTAATTCATAATTCAAATACAGGTCTGTGATCTCAAAATACCAACCATTTTCACTATTCAGGTGTTATAAATTGATGGCTTGAAGGCGTATTTGATCTGTATAGCATTTTAATATATTTTGAATTACCAACTAATTTTAAAATCTGGAAATATTACAGTTATATTCTGGATTTCCATTTTCTTTTGAAAATTCTGATGATCAAATAACATAGGGCCTACATTTCTGCATGGCAACAATTGGCTGGAGCTGAGTAGTGACCTCCTCCATGTATCTTCCACTTTATATCCAGCCCACTTATCTATGTAGCCTGACTAGTGGTCCTCTGCAAACAGATGAGTTTATAAGCTTTGCACCATTCTACGCTTTAATAAAACAGTGTATTATTATTTAAGTACCAACATGAGTTATATCTATAAATATGAATAGGATTTTTTTTTTCCCCAGTGATTAACACAGGCTAGAGATAGGGCCATGCTCTCCTAGGACTTCAGTTGAGACCATGAAACATACAGGTGTACAAAAGAGGAAAAGGCATTACTAAGGGGAAATCATGGATAAATCTTAGAGTTGGGAATGAGCTTAGTTCTTTCTGGCAAGAGGCTCAGTTAAAGTTGGGACCTTATTATAGAGAGCCTTAAAGGCCAGGGTGTAGGGTTTAAGGTTTTCTATAGCAGTTATTAGAAGCTTTTGCACAAAAGAAGAACTTAAGTCCTAAAATTGAACTTTTATATATGATAAATAGAATTATTTCATTTTACTTTTCCCAAAAGTGGGAACTACCAAGATAATGTCTACTTACTTTAAATGAACTTCAGTTTGGGAGTGTATTGCTTCTCCCAAAACATTTCCAGTTTCATCCACCACGGCAGCTGCTGTATCATCACAACTGGTTTCAATTCCCAATACTAGTTTATGAAGAAACAGTTTTCCAGGATAAAAATTAAAACTTCTTAAAAATTCATAAGGTTTCCTTCTTGATGGTTTAGAAAAAACTCCTGCTGTCTTATTCAGTATTAGCATACTTACTCTACAGATAACTCCTAGAAAAGAAATGAAGAAACAAACTAATTATTTGGAACTGACATTAACCACTAACCCATTCAGATAAACAAAATTCCAAAAACTTGATTTATTTTTCAATATAATAGTTTTACAAAATTATAGGAAAGTTTGGTAAAAGCAAAAATTTTTAAAGGCTATAGCAACCTGTGAACATAAATAACAGTGTGAATGAATATAATGCTCTTCAAGGGGGAAAACAAGAAAGTCAGATATAAAATTTTTAGTATTATCATGCTGTTCTTAGCAAACTATTCATTATTTATAAAATAGCTAATAGTTGCATGGATAGTCTTCTGGAAAGTGCTATTTATTTTTGATAGCTAAATTACAACAAAATTGGTTTAAGAAAATTAAATGATAAAGGCAAAACAGAACAGATAAAAATAAATGCATCCCATTTCCTGGAATACCTTTCAAAATAAAATTTAATAATTTGGTTTGAAAACAATTCACATAAAAGACACAATTTAGTCATCTACTTTGGAAAAAAAGTGTTCTTGTAAAGCTCATCTTAAAAGAACCACATGTAGACTAAAATGAGTGCAACCTAATACCCATTTTATCCATTAATTACAATTTTTCTAATTCAATCTCCATTTTACCACAGGTTTATTGTAGTAAGGATCTCCCCAAATCCTTTTTTTCTCCTCAAAATAATAGCAGTCCATCACTGAAGCACCCTGGTATCTTCACAATTCCAAGTATCTAATTTCATGCCCCCAAATCACCTGTTCTAGACCTTTCTGGATGCTTACGTAGACCCTTCCCCTACACAGTAACGGACAAAATGGAAAAAAATGAGAGAATACTGGAATTTTTATTGTTCCCCTCTGGCAGAGGGCATCCGGGGATTAGAGTTATAATAAGCAACCTACTTGCGCAGAGGACAGCTGCGGGGAGTGCAGCCCAGACACGCACACTCGGAGAAATAAGATTTGCAGTCACTAAAATCCAGGCAGGGAAGCTTGTGCGAAGCACTTGTCTTTAGGGCCTACGAAGGCTAATAAGTGAACCAGGGTACTTGGCCAGTGCTAGTCTGTTCTAGGAAGCGAAAGGTTTGTACTGGAATCGCCCTTCCAGGCAGGAGAAAGAACCAGTGAGAGAGGGGGTGAGCAATTTTACCCACCTTCCTCGTGAACGACAGTGGCTAGTACTGGTTTCGTTCCCCTAGCAAAGACGGTCGACTGCGTTTTTACAAGAGCAAGAGAGGCAGGCCGAATCTGTCGCTCCGGAAGTGATGTCATCGACACGGTGCCAGCGTCTCGTCGCCGGCACCTGCTCCTATGGCCCTGGAGGGCATCACTCTTAACTCAGTACCAAAAAAGCATAAATGCTGTTTTTGTCCGAGATGCAGTGCGTGCACTCATGCGTTTACCTTAGACTTACAGGTAGCAAGACTTTTGCAAGGTCACTCGGCTAATGATCGATCTAGCGGAGGCCGAACGTAGATTTGCCTGACTACACAGCGTTAAATTCTAAACACTTGGCTACGTGAAAATTTTGTTTGCCTTTGGCTGGAATTTGGACGCCACTGTGAGGAAAAGATGGTGCAGATTATTCGTCATTCCATTTTAGAGGACCTATGACCAAATCTAAAGGTTGTTACCCGAAATAGCTAATAGTTTCAAAAACAGAATGGAAAGGAGGGACGACGCCACGGACCTAAGTGTACAGCGTTCCGAGGGAACGGAAGCGCTTCCGATCGGACTGTCTGAACCGTCCCTCCCACTTTTTGGAGTAATGGTGTGGGGCTGGCTCGTTTTTGTGATTAAAAAGGGGAAGGGGCTATGGTATATTCATTTACCATGAAAAAATTATAATATCCTATTTTCGCAATGCATTTCATGGTTTCTGCTTGCTATGTACACAACCTTCAGGAAAATATGTACTCATTCTTGGACCTCCTTCAGTCTTCCCCCCCCCCTTTCTTTTATTGGTATGTGAACTTGTCATTTGTATAAATAGATTTATCCCAAGTCTTTCTTCTGCTAAAGTCCTGCTAGACTTTAAGGTTTTACTAAGCTTACTAAGCAAGGACTTAATATATGCAAGATTGGTTAAGGCTATCACATAAGTCTGTGTCTTGAACGGCATGAAGTTCTTGGTATAGAAGATAAGTAAATCTCGGTCGGAAGTCACAGTTATAGTCTAGTGGTAGATAGAAATATATACATTCATAATTACCAAAATGTTGAGAGTTTTTTAGGTGACACATGCTTTCAAAATTTATGTGTGACAATAGCAACCATAATTAGCAATTCACTTCCGTTGTGCCAGGTAGTGTTGCAGATTAATTCATTTAATCCTCACTATAATCCCGTGAGGTAATTAGTTACTGTCCTCATTTTACAGATGAGGCAAACGGACCACAGAGTTTGATGATTTGCTGGTCACACAGCTAGTAAACGCAAAGCTAGAAGTTAGACCATCTGGTTCTGGAAACTGTTTCCTTAACTTCTAGAAAATAAAATAACTCATATTTCCCTAGGACGTGTGTCTGAGCTAAAAAAAAAGGGGGGGGGAGAAAAATTAAGACCAAAAAGTTAAAAAATAGTTCTCCTGTCCAACTGCATATGATTAGAGATTGTTTTCTATTATATGCTGAAATCTAGTCTGACCATAAAATTTTTCACATCTGGCATTTTCTTGCAATTTGGATTATGTTCAGCAAGTGTGTCTCAATACCCTTCTGTGCAAGAATGTGTCAAGAATTATCCCTTTTTTATGTGCTGGTATCATTGGCAGATTCCTCATCCAGGCACGTTTGGCTGGTGTTGAGTCTTAATGCTGCATTATGTGAAACAGCAAAACTCTAGGACACATTAGGAATTTTTATAGATTGATGGCATGTAAGTAGCAGAAAGAAAAGGCACTTATACCAGTACCACATATTTGGCAAGTGAAGGTGTATACATTTTCCATGTTCTTTATTGTACTAGAGGAGAAATTATTGGTGGAAAGGCACGTAACGCTCTCTGAGGCCTACCTGGGCTTTCATACAGATCACATTATATGATTTGAATGCCACTGGTGGACATTCTCAAAGAAATATGGCTTAACTACTGTAACTTCCACTTGAATTTAGAATCAAAATATGCTCATTTTGTCTTTGCTATTGCCTAACTTTCCATTTGTAAGTTTTAGAGGAAAGTAATATATAGAAGAATCTTTACAATAATTTCCTAATTACATCTTACTAAATTGGATTTTATTTTCATTTATTACATATTTATTGGGTTCTTTCCTTTGGGCTACGAACTTCATCAGTTGTTAAGGATAAAAGATAAGATCCACTCCCTATCTTCAAGGAATGGGGTCTAATTACAACACAGCATTATTGAAAGTGTACATTGAGAGTGGGGAGTTGCTTGGGGAAGGTGGTATAGCTTGTCATAGAGGTATCCACAGCTTGGCAGGACCTTGGTGTGATTACTGGGTTTCAACATCTGATTTTCTAGGCTTGAAATTGGTTTATCAGATTTGGAAGTGAATGGACTCTGGGGTGCTGAGTCACACACTTAATCTGCTAAGAAACTGCTTTGTAAAAACCATATACTAAGGTGTTAATTTATGAAAAATGTAATGATGAAGGAGGTAGGATACTTAAGCTTGCTGATCCTCACTTTCCCTGTATTGAGCAAATTACAGTGAAAGCCAGATCCAAATTATAATGAGAAGATTGGTAAATATGGAATGGAAGCAAAAGAAATGAGTTTGGTGCTTTAAATGGCTGTTTCAGGCCTGGTGCATCTCTTTTCACCTGAGTCACCTGTCTTACGTTCTTCATGGTTTGGATTGTGTTAAAAATACACTTACAATATCTCTTTGATGTAGAAATTGCTTCATTAATGGTAATACTGTCAATTGAGTCTCATCCTTGGAAAATATTTGCTTTTTTTTTCATTTGCTGAACCATTATGCTTATTTTACAAATTTCAGATGATTTTATTGTGGTAAAATATATGCAACAATATTTATCATTTTAACCATTTTTAGGTGTACAGTTTAATGGCATTAAGTTTATTCACACTGTTGTGCAAACATCTTTACCACCCATCTACAAACCTTTTTCATTTTCCCCCACTGAAACTGTACCCATTTAAACACTAATTCATTTCCCCTTCCTGCCAGCCCCTGGAAACTGCCATTATGTCTCTTACTACTCTAGGTACCTCATATAAGTGGGATCATACGATATTTGTCCTTTTGTGACTGGCTTGTTTCACACAGCAATAATGTCAAGGTTCATCCAATGTGGTAGCATATGTCAATTTTTTTTTTAAAGTGGAGTAACATCCTATTGTTTGTATATACCACATTTTGTTTATCCATAGACACTTGGGTTTTTTCCACCTTCTAACTATTGTGAATAATGCTTCTATAAACATGGGTTGCACAAATACCTTTTCAAATCCCTGCTTTCACTTCTTTTGGGTATATACCCAGAACTGGAATTGCTGGATCATATGGTAATTATTTAATTTTTGAGGAATTGCCATACCCAGATGATCTTATTTTTCAAGTGTGTGGGGTCTGTATTATTGGCAGGGGAGGGAGAGGGTGAATCTTTTTGTTGCTCCCATATAATCCCCAGGACTGTTAAGTACCATCATAGAAACATAGGACTTGATAATTCATAGGAGGGACAAATTTCTCAAAGCAGAATCACTGTATCAGGTGATTCTGTATCTGTGTCTGTGGTAGGTGGCATACTGGTATTTTCTCAGCAATGCCAGTTATGTCATCTGGCTTCTCTGTTCCTATTTTAAAAATTACATGGGGCGCCTGGGTGGCTCAGTCGTTAAGCGTCTGCCTTCGGCTCAGGTCATGAGTCCTGGGATCGAGCCCCGCATCGGGCTACCTGCTCCGCGGGGAAGCCTGCTTCCCCCTCTCCCACTCCCCCTGCTTGTGGTTCCCTCTCTCGCTGTCAAATAAATAAAATCTTAAAAAAAAAAAAAAAATTACAACATGGGGGCGCCTGGGTGGCTCAGTTGGTTAAGTGACTGCCTTCGGCTCAGGTCATGATCCTGGAGTCCCAGGATTGAGTCCCGCATCGGGCTCCCTGCTCGGCAGGGAGTCTGCTTCTCCCTCTGACCCTCCCCCCTCTCATGTGCTCTCTCTCTCTTTCTCGCCCTCTCAAATGAATAAATAAAATCTTTAAAAAATAAAAAATTACAACATGATGCATACCTTTTTTTTTTTTTTAAAGACTTTGACACAGAGAGCACAAGCAGGGGGAGCAGGAGAAGGAGAAGCAGGCTCCCTGCTCAGCAGGACTCAATTCCAGGACCCTGGGATCATGACCCGAGCCAAAGGCAGACACTTAACTGCCTGAGCCACCCAGGCACCCCTTATCTTCTTGATAATACACTCAACATAGTTTTTTGTAAAATCTAGACATTTAAAAAAAATGTTGTCAATAGAAATTTATAACTACATAATTGGAAAGTCAGAAATTTTATATACTGTAAGATTCCTGTCATATTTTTTAAAGAGTTCACTCTACAGTGTTAATGATGCAGTTTCTTTACTATAGTTCTTATAATTGAGAATTTATTTTTATCAATATAATTATACAGTTAGAGTGAAGAGTCATAGTGATAAACTTGGCCTATCTGCTAAACTTAGAATTATATAGAAATTTAGTGCTACAGGTTGAGTCACTTCCATAATCATTAGTTGATTATCAAAGGCTTGAATGAGTCAAGAAATAGAATAAATTACAATGCTGAATATAGACTCCAAATATATTTTTTAAATAATTTTTTATTGTTATGTTAATCACCATATCATCATTAGTTTTTGATGTAGTGTTCCATGATTCATTGTTTGTGCATAACACCCAGTGCTCCATGCAGAATGTGCCCTCTTTAATACCCATCACCAGGCTAACCCATCCCCCCACCCCCTCCCCTCTAGAACCCTGTTTGTTTTTCAGTTTCTACTAAACTATGTTTTAATTATGAAATGTTTCAGATTATGAAAGTGTCAAGAATACTATAATCAACTTCTGTGAACGCAACACTAATTTAAGGGTAATATTGTTACCCAATATAGTTGAAGCCTGCCGTGTACTATATAACTAAGATATTCAGTATTCTAAATTTGAGTTTATAATTCTCATGTGTTCATTTAAAGTGAAATGAAAAACTTTAAACCCCATATAATAAACTACCTGCTGAATCATTTTTAACTGGAACTGAAATTAGGGAGTAAAATAAAAACCTAAGATATTTCATAACTCTTCTTTTTGACATTAGGCAAAATAAGGGAGAGTTTATCTTTGCTATTCTCTTACCTACCTTCCTTCCCTCCCCAGTGCTAGTACAAACTTCCTTTTAGATTATTTTACTTAGACCTGTCTTCCCAGTACTGAACCTGTTTACATTTCCTACAGCCACATGTAATATGCATGTAATTGTTTTGAAAATTCCTCTGTCTTGTTAGAAGCATTACAAAACTGCATTGGTCTACGCTGGGTTGCTACATTGGTCTTCTTCAGGATTAGCATGAGAGCATTTTGGGGCTTATTTACTGATGACATATTAATAAAGGAGATATAATATAGGAGAAATATATTGCATGACAATTAAGTTTCAATCTAACAAGATGGGGTTCCACAGGAAAAAGAAATCTTAGACTTGGTTTAATAAATCCATTAAGTATATGAAGGGAAAGCCATCATTTAAAGGCACTACATGTTGAAGAGTTGAGGTTTTAGTGACTGTAGGTGAATCAGTGATATGTGGCTGTTAAAATTGCTAAAATCAGACTACATTAAAAAAAAAAAAGGATCCAGAAACAAGAGAAGTGGTACCACTGTAATGACATCACATTTTTTCACCTCTTGTAGTTAGCTCTAATACTATATAATAATAAACTGCAACTCAAGAGCAGAATTACCAGGATAGTAGGAGAAATTTGAAACCGTATCATATGGAAAATGGTGAAGACCCTGGTAATGTTTATTCAGTGCTATTGGTAACAGTTTAAAAAGTTAAACAGTTGAAGAGTTATGTAGAATAAGGATTAGATTTCGGCTTAATGCAAAATAAGTTATAAATTCCATTACAAAAATGCAGCCTTATAAGTCCTCCTTTATTAGCACTAACACAGAACTGAATGGAGGCATGATGGTTAATGAAAATTCAAGGTAAGGTAAGGAGCTGAAATTATATAGTCTTTAAGGTCTTTTCCAACTCTTAGCATCATATAACTCCATAAGGCTAATTCATACAGATATTAGTTAAGGAGATATTGTTATGCCCCTTACGATCTTTATAGTTTAGTAGACCATAGTGCTTAAGGAAAAAAAAAGTGGTGGGGGGGTAGGTCAAAAAGACACAGAAGCCCACTTGGAAATTATCACTGGGAACTTTGACTTCCAATGGCCAAATCTGGAGAACAATTTGAACAAATTAGTAATGATAATAATGAACTATAAACCAAAGAATATCTGTATGTCCAAAATAATATAATGATTGAATAAATAAATGAAGAAAAAAAATCTTACTTACAGAATTCCAATAAATAAATGTAGAAGGGAATAGGGAAGTAGAAAACCACCATGGAACTCCACAGTACTAATTGTTGTAGGGAAAATTCACCAGTGAATGCTAAAATTAGTGGCACTTCTGAACTCAAGGCATATTTAGAGACCGCCACTGTTTCCTGATTTGAAATTAGGAGCAATTACAGCACAGCAATTAGTTTTGACCCAAATGATAGTCATTATAGATTTTGTTAAAAAAAAAAAAAGTTGCTTTTTTCACATTAAATGATATAAACTTGTGAAATTGGGAAGTTTCCATATTTAATACAACCATTCACCCAGGTGTTAAGACCAAAAAAGCGTATACCAAATCTGACCACTTCTTAACCACTTCATCATAGCCATTTTTCTAGTCTGAGCTACCGCTTGCCTGTAGTAGTTTCCCAACTATTCTTTCTGCTTCCTATTCTTTTACACTTTATTCTCAACATTAGCCAGTAACCTTTAAAAAAAAAACAAACCAGATCCCTTTAATTTCCTATGTAAAACTATCCAATGGCTTTGTCAAGCTTAGAAGAAAATTTGCTTACTACCTTGGCCAATAGAGCCCTAAAAGATCTAACCCTTTCTATTTCTCTGACCTCATTTTTTACCATTGTCATCCTCCTTTATTATTCCTTTCTAGTCCAAAAATCACCTTAGGAACATTAGGGAAGGCTTTCTGAGGTAGGTTCTCCTTTCACCTGCTTAATTTTTTTTCCCATGGCATTTATCACTACATGAAATAATATGTTTTGACTCATTTATTATCTGTTCTCCAATTTGAATGTAAGCTTGTAAAGGAAAAGATTTTGTCTGTCTTACTTACAAACTATAGCCACAATACCTACACCAGACTGGGCCCTCAAATATCTATTGAATAAATATTTTTAAAACATTGAAGGGTGACGAGTGGGGAAAAAAGAAGAAGGCCTGTATTAACAGAAATAGATTTGTCTCTGAAGTCTAAAGCAAAAATGAAGCCTTTAAAATGAAGAAAAGCAAAGGAACATTTTTAACTACCTTAATTTTACAAATTCAGTTGCTTTAAAAAACCTTGAAAAATAAATGTGACATTGCTGACTGAATTTGGAGATTATTTGTAATAATCTTACATGAAAAAAAGTTTTATTCAAGTATAGATTACTGGTTTAAAAATACATGGGAAAAGACAAACATACAAAAGCATTATCATACAACTGATTTCTAAACTCAGTACTTCTGAAATACAAAACGATGATCATTACCCCCCAAAAGTCAGTTTATTGAAACAAATTGATTTTTCAGTTGGTCTATAACTCTTTTCACTCAGTTTTGTTTACAAATATTACGGGACTTTTCAGTTTCACCCCATATCAGAACTTTGTTTTTGACATGTTTCCTTCTCCAAGTAGTTATTTCTTGCAATTAATATCACAAGATTTCAATATGGTTGCTGCTTTGGAAAGAGTTACCACTTTGGCTTCATCTACAATAAGATCCATGTATTGAAAGGCAAAACATTAATGGGCAAAATATGGGGATTGAGAGCAGGGGGTGTAAGAAAAGGCAATGTTGTCTTTTACTGCAATCCCACTAAAAAAGACTCCATTATTTACTTGTACTACTGCTACAGAAGCAGTTTCTGCCAGACCACAGGTCGGCTAAAATAGTTGTCCATTTTATGTTTCCTTTTCTAAACAATAGCAGACTTTAACAATTAGATTATCAACCAAATAAGCAGACAGCTTTAAATTACCATATATTTTAACCGTGTGAAATAAATTATTTTCTTAATTGGATTAGCAGCCTTGTGTCTGGAAAGGCAGCAAAACCCACTCTGCTACAAAATTAGAAGGCTGACTCAGAGGCTGTTTATAAGATGCCTGGCTGTCTTATCATCAGTCATGAAGGTGGACTTTCATGAACTCAGTAACTTAATAAATGTAAAAATGACCTCATCCTTCAATACAGTGTTGAGCCAGCAAAACCAAAAATGTACAATCATCAAGTAGGGAATTGCTTTGTATAAAACAAGAGGGAAATATCCTCTTATATACCATAAGAAAAATACATACAGTAATAAAAATGATCTATAATAAACTTATAAAGAGATGATTCTGGTTTACATGTATGTCTGCTTAAACTGACTGAATGACTGGAAATTTTCTTCTCCTAACATAATGCCCACTTATTATAAGCTAAACTGGTCTTGGTGTCTTATAAATCTATTTCCTTAGATTTATCTACTATACCCTCACTTTACAACCATTTAACTTATAAGCTGGGCCTGCCCAGCCTGCCTATAAAGCCTCTCTTCAGAAAGATACCACATGCATTACACAGAGGCATCTTCTAGTAAATATCTGCACTTCAAAACAGCATATGAAGAACCAGCAACTGGCCCTCCAATGTAAATACATCTCATTTCACATTATCATGGAAACGTGCAGTTTACTAACCACTCCTTTCTTACAGAAAACTCAGTAGCTGTAAAAATTTTGTTCCATTCCAAAACATTTCAATACTTATTAATTCCAAAGATCCGAACACCATGTAGCTGTGGCATTTTAGGAATTAGCACACTCAGGAGAGAAGCTGTGTTTAGGATGAAGTGAGTTGGATCATACTTCGTATAGAAACTTGCCAGAAAATATCTGCAGAAATAAAAATTAAAAACATATATAACATGTAAAATTTGTAAAAAATTTAAAGGTAAAAAAGGCCACTGAAACATAAACATCTAAAAGCAGATTCACTTTTGAGCAGTAAAATAAGAGTTTTACAGTTTGGGGCCTAAATTATTTTGGGATTTAAAAATTTATTTAATGGAGGCATATATGCACATTTTGCATTTCTGCAATTACGTTAAATGCATTTAAAAGAATGTGCTTGCGGGGCGCCTGGGTGGCACAGTTGGTTGAGCATCCAGCTCTCAGTTTTGGCTCAGGTCATGATCTCAGTGTTGTGAGATCAAGCCCTGCATCGGGCTCTGCGCTCAGCATGGAGTCTGCTTAGGATTCTCTCTTCCTCTCTCTCTGCCCCTCCTGCTCATGATCTTTCTCTCTCTCCCTAAAATAAATCTTAAAAAAAAAATGTGTTTGCTACTTAGCATCCTTTAAAGCATAAGTCTTTCAAACTAGGGTTCGTATTTCTCTGAAATGTCAGGTATAGTTTTGTATTTATGTGTATGTTTCTGAAGAGACGATCCAGATCCAAAGCATCTATCATATTCTCAAACGGTTTTGGGACCGACCAATAGGTTAAAAACTACTGCTATACGAAATAAGTCAATAATCAGAGAAAGACAAGTATCACATGATCTCACTGATATGAGGAATTCTTAATCTTAGGAAACAAACTGAAGGTTGCTGGAGTGATTAGGGATGGGGTGGCTGGGTGATGGACACTGGGGAGGGTATGTGCTATAGTGAGTGCTGTGAATTGTGTAAGACTGATGAATCACAGACCTGTACCTCTGAAACAAATAATACATTATAGTTAAAAAAAAAAAAAAAAAGAAGATAGTAGGAAAGGAAAAATGAAGGGGGGCAAATCGGAGGGGGAGACGAACCATGAGACTATGGACTTTGAGAAACAAACTGAGGGTTTTAGAGGGGAGGGTGGTGGGGGATGGGTTAGCCTGGTGATGGGTATTAAGGAGGGCAGGTATTGAATGGAGCACTGGATGTTATACGCAATGAATCATGGAACACTACATCAAAAACTAATGATGTAATGAATGGTGACTAACATAATAAAATAAAATTTAAAAAAAAACTACTGCTATAAAGTTGTGGAAAGGGGGTATTAGTACAATTCTGTATCTTTGAAAGAAGACAAATACTTGATTGCCCTTTTGATGTTCTCATTTTCATATAGTAGCTGAACAGGTGGACAACCAGTTTAACTGGAAAACTGTTGTAAATTTCCAACTACTTTGCTGTAATTGAACATATGTACACATTCGAAGACATTCAACATCTAAGAATTTGTTTTGACAAGCCTAAGCTACCTTTAGGACCATAAATCATCAAGTGAGAATTGTCTAGTTTTACCCAAGGGTACATCAGAGTGCAGTCACATCATCTGGCCACTGAGAGTATCCTAATATAGACAGGATGTAAAGACTAAAACATCATACTTTATTTGATCATAACTAAGAAGTTAGTCTGCATATGGGTGTTTGTCTAATTAGTACTATTAAGAGTATACAGGAAAGTATCCTAATAGCCTTTCCTCTAAGTACTGTCATTCATTTCTAATAAGGGGAGAAAAGCATCTTGTGTAATGTGGTTAGAAAAGAACAGCTATTTTAAGGTATGACTAAAAACATCACAGAGAGCTATATATATCATTTTCAGAATCATCTAAATTGAGGGATTCTGTAATTTTCCACCTATTTCACAAACTATAATCAGAAAATACTTCTGGAGAATAAACCATATTCTTCTTTTGTCTAAATCCTTTCTTCCAACTTTCATATACCTGAAGACTGTTTTTATACTTCCTTCACTGAACAAAATAGGATACCACTTGCATTTAGTAAGCTCAGTTGATTTCCCATAATCATTGTGGGCTTAATGTATAACCTGATTATGTTGGAAACAGATCTTCTTGGAACTGCTTCTCGTCATACTGTAATATATGTCCCCCTTTATGTCTTTTTAATAAAAACTAACTTTATGTGTAAATTATACGAAAATCACTTGGTTCTTACAAAACCCTGACAACCCTCCAAGGGGATGCAAAACCCAAGGTGGGAATTGTGTAATTGCCAGTTGCCAAATTTCCATTTGCCAATTTCCAGTTGTCAAAGGGTATACTGGAAAGAGACCTGTATTGAAGTTTAGGATTTCATCTGGGCTCTGGACTCTAACTAGATGCAAGATCTGAAATAAGGTAATGCATTTCAGCCTGTTTCTTTATCTAAAAATCTGGGATAACATTGCATGCCCCACCTACCTGACAAATGATGATCAAATAAGAAAATGTGAAAGCACTCTGAAAAGTATCAATATTATATAGATGATTTTAATGTTGTTTCTTCAGTTATATAAGGAATTTAATCACAGAATATTTGAAATCATACCTGTGGGTCAAAAATATATTTTTAGAAATATGGATGTTGTACACAGGTACATCTTAGTTGACAATTTTGTGACAGCTCTTAGTGAAAATTCAGTATAAATGTCAGCTTTTTACATTAATTATAATGCAATCCTCAACATTTTATAGATGAGGAAACTGAGGCTTTCAAAGAAATGGCCAAAAGTCACGCAGCTAGAAAGCAGTAGAGCTAAAGTCCAAATTTAGGGCTGTTTGTTTAACTATTGTTCCTGTTATTGCACTTATCTTTGTTATATCATACAAATCATTTATCTTTTGATGTTAATTTTATATGGGGCTGGAATAAAAATTTAAAAAATTTCCTCAAAGTGCTATCAATATAAGAAAAAAGAAACCTATCACTTTATGATCAATTGATTCTTTTCATTTTAAAATGCCTTCCTTTCTCTGCACATCTATCTAAAATCTACTTTCCCCTAAGTCCCAGTTTAAGGAATCCTAATGCCTCCAAGAAGTCTTTCCAGTTATTCCAGACTGCACTGATTTTATCATGGATGCATGACTATATATAAACTATGTGGTATACAGTGTTTGATCAAGATATACATAAAACATCCATTATATGCATACAACTATACTGAGCGTGGCATTCAAAGCCATCTATGCACTTAGAAATTCTTTGCACAAACAAATCATTTATAATAACAGATAATACAAAGTGGCATAATAAGTTCAAAACAGGTCATTATTACTTAAGGTTGGGTGCTAAGGAAAAGACCTTATTGAGGAGGTAGGATTTAAATCTTGAAAGAAGGATAAATTAAGAAAGAAGGTATTTTGGGTAGGAGACATTATTTGAACAAAGGCATAGAACTAGGACTACACATGAAGTTTTCAAGAAATGCTGCTTAGAAGAGCTTGACCACATGGAAGTTGGATGGGGTAAAATATTCACATAAAGGAAAAATGAGGTAGGAACCATTTTGTGAAGGGTCCTGAATATCAGGTAATAGGAGGTAATTGAAGGTTAAATGCTTTACAAATAGATATTATCTCATTTATTTCTTACGCCATCATACTGAGCTATGTACTACTGGCTAGAATTTCATTATGAGCAAACCAAGCAGGTTGAGCGATAAACACAGGATTCAACCCAGGTCTGTTCTACGATGAAAGCCTAACTTCTCTTGTCTATAAACTATACAGCAGTCTCTCCTAAGGAGTCTGAACATCTAAATTGGTGGGGAGGGGGGGGAGGTGGTCAATGAAATTCATCTGAAATCATCCAAATCCTTGTTTAGGGAGATTAATCTGATAGTGGAATACAGAATAAGATTATGCATTTGTCTTTCTTGTAAGCAACTTAAGTATATGAACTAGAATATATTTGACCTGTATATCCTAGAATGTCTAAACATACTGATGGGCACACTATGTTGTCTCTATATATTACTGAGATAAAAAACGGTTTATTACCAGCCTGTTAAAGACTCTGCCTGTATTTCATGCTCTGTGGTAGCTATTCATTGGTAGAGATTTCAACAAATATTCTGTTTCTCTGTTTCTAATTGAAATTCAACCTAATAAAAGGACAGCTCCCTCTTATCCAATCTTCTTCATACCTAAAAAATTTCCACCACTTACAGAATTATTGGAGAAATTGTAAAAAACTTCCGTGAAGATGTAAACTGTACTCCATAGTCCAGTTGTTCCCAATGAGTTAGGAGCCTTGCTTTACCCTGGTCAGGAGTTTCAAAAGGTGTTCCTTTTACTGCATGCAAAAATACATACATCCCCTGGAAAACAAGCAAGGAGATATATAATCAATATCAAATATAAAATTAGTACTTGTCAGCAAGCATTAAGATAGTTCCAGACTGCTTATTACAGTATGGGTGATTCAACTTAACAACTCAAATTTTAAGCTTTCATATTATTTGTGAAAGGCTGTGGCCAGTTTCTTCATAGTAAAATAAAACTTCCAGAGGCATATGAATATTATTTGGTGAAAACCAGTAACAGATCAACTGAAAGTAACGTGTTTTCATCTCCTATTAAATTGAAAATACACAAAAAAAGAACATCAGGATAGCTTTATATCATTACATTTAGTTACATTACATTACATTACATTTACTTTCCTATTAGGAAACAGGATTATCTTTTATTTTATTTATTTATTTGACAGAGAGATAAAGCCAAAGAGCACAAGCAGGGGAAGTGGTAGAGGGAGGAGAAGCAGGCTCCCCACTGAGCAGGGGGCCCACCGTGGGGCTCGATCCCAGGACCCTGAGATAGCTTTATATCATTACATTTAGTTACATTACATTACATTACATTTACTTTCCTATTAGGAAACAGGATTATCTTTTATTTTATTTATTTATTTGACAGAGAGATAAAGCCAAAGAGCACAAGCAGGGGAAGTGGTAGAGGGAGGAGAAGCAGGCTCCCCACTGAGCAGGGGGCCCACCGTGGGGCTCGATCCCAGGACCCTGAGATCATGACTTGAGCTAAAGGCAATAGCTTAACCAAATGGGCTACCCAGGCCCCCAGGAAACAGGAGTATCTTATCCCTGATGTGTAGGAATATTTAGTGTCATATTAATAAATCTGATGATACTTACAAAATGATAACATACATTCATAAATAATAATAAAATTTCTGCATCAGGGGAAAATGGCTTTGAAAATATTTATTAAGACTGTCTCTGTCTCAATAGTTCTAACACAACAAAGATGGATAGTAGATCTAATGTTCAGCTTAATTTGCTTTTAAAATCATCACTGTGCCCCAATAGTGTTTCTTTTGAAGTTAGTTTTTAAGAAGATTTATTTATTTAGGGGGGCAGAGGGAGAGGGAGAAAAGCCAGATGTGGGTCAATCTGGGTCAATCCCTGGACCCTGAAACCATGACCTGAGCCAAAATCAAGAGTCAGATGCTTAACTGACTAAACCATCCAGGTGGCCCTGAAGTTACCTTTTTTGAAAGTAAAAAAACATTACGAAAATTCATTCTGTCTAGGGATATGTTTGAACATCTAATTTTGTGATTAGGAAAAAAACCAATATATATTAGATTTTGTTTCCTTGAAATTATTATTCTATTTAGATCACTGGTAGTACTTCATTGCAGGATCACTGTCTGAGGCACCAGTAACAGAATATTCTTGCCTAAACATTATCATCAGTCTTTCCTCCTAGAAGTCACAATGAGGTGTCATTTTTGCTTCTTCAACTTTTATTAAATATATGGAAAAAAAATTAGTGATTTGAAATTTTATATTACTAACTAGGTGTAGAGAGCCATTCTTTTCAAAGCCGAGTCTACTTTCTAGTTATTCCATTAAGCAATTCAGAAGTTGTTTAGCCACAATAACACCTAAGCTATATAGCAACAGACTCATGTTCAATTGGATTTAACTAAAAAAGCATTTAATAAGTGGCTTATATGTACAGGACACAGGACATGTATGCCCATATGAAATTGAGTAAGAAATGTTCATAGCCTTGAAAAAAACTCAATCTTCTAAAAGATGGTAAGAAAAAAAAAAAGATATGCATAAGCAACTAGAATGTAGGGCAGAAACTGCTATCAAAGGTACAGAGTCTACAGCCAATGCAGAAGAGGGAAAGGTTCTTTGTTGCTAAGGCAAGAGCTGTGATGCTATCTTGTCAACTATCTCATTCTTGAAGGTTCAGCTCAAATGACAACTCCTTAGTGAAGCCTCCCTCATTAGTAGTAGCCTATGTGCTTGTATAGAATTTTATTGAAAATACTTTTATTTATAGCACAATATATTTTGTTAGAATTGTTGACATGTTTGTTCTCCCATTAGCCTGAATACCTCAGGAACAAGGGCTGGTACGCAGCAAGTATTAGGTATTAAGCCAAGATGACACTAAGCTAAGGAATGTTTATTCTGTAAGCACAAGGAAACTATTTTCACATGGACTTTACAGGAGGCAATTAAAACAAATTGTATGCTTTTAAATTCTGAGAAGTATAGGACCCAAAAAAATTAAGAATCTCTAACCCATGCATGTATTAGAATCATCAAAAACAAATAACAATCCCCTCATTATTTCCTTCAAACTACATGCATCACCAGTGTTTAGAATATTCAAACAGAATATCTTATATATCCTTTTCAGTTAAACAGACTCTTACTGACCATACATCTTCTATCCCATTATTTTTAATAGTTATTCTATAAAATTTAGTGATGGAGGATTTATACCCAAATCAAAAAACTTGGGGAAAAAATATGTAGCTCATGGTTAGCAGTTAATATTTACTGGCTCAAAATGCAGAAAATCCTCATTCATTTTAAAAGCTAAGAATTTTGTGAAATATTAATACCTCTAAAAGTGAACTATAGCCACTGCAAAAATGAATAAAAACAATCACTGTAGGTTTCTACTATATGGTTCAGAAAGGCAAAGACAGTATTTTTTCTAACCACGGATAACAACTAGGTCTATTTTCCCATTTAAAAGCGTTCAGTACGTATTTCACATTTTATTGGTTTAATGTAGTCTGTCTTCAAAAGAAACTTAAATTTGGAGTCATGTTAATTGCTACATCAATGGCTGGTAGTTAGGGTTTTAGTGTGGTGAACTAGTAAGTCAGAAGTTCGCTTCCCTTATGCTTTGCTCACACCCATATACTGTGCTTCAAAATCTCAGTCAACTAACTTGAAAACATCTAGGCAAAGGGAGGGGGTAACTTCTAAAGTACATTTAATACATGTGCCATTGGAGAAGGGAAAATTATATGACAATACAGACTAATTTAGCAAACATTTACATAGGTCTTTAGAGATACGGGAAATAAAGAGACAAATTCCTAATAATAAAACTATGATAAATACACCTAAAAGAATGCAGCATGGGAGTTTTGTAGCTTCCTGGAGAAGGAGATATTTGAGTAGTTTTCCTGGACAAGTAGGAATCAGCCCAGCAAGGGGGGGAGGGTATTAAAATAGTGGAAAAAGAGTCTAAGCCAAAGCAAAAAGGTGAGAACGAGATAATTTTCATTATTGTTAGAGCAATACTCATGTTTGGAGATGGGATGAGATAAGATTGAGTCCTTTTCTTGCCTGTGTACTGTTATCAACTGGTCTCATATGCCACATAAGGAACTTGGTATTTTACTATGAATATAATAAGGAATCACAGAAGGACTTAGAACATGACTTGAGCATATATGAATTTTGAAAATAACTCTCTGCCAAGTTGGAATGGAGGACGGTAGAGGAACATCAAGGACACCATCTGATCTACTGGAGTAATCGACCTGAGGAAAAAATACGGGCACCAATTATAGCAATGCCAGTGGGGATCAAGCTGAGAGACAGTAAAGCAGTAAAACAGGGCTTTGACTAAATGGTGTGGAATACAGAGGAAAAGGAGTTAATCTAAGACTGGAGTGACCATATAGACTAGACAGCATGGGAATGGTCCGGATTTACACCTGTTTTCTTGGAGTAGTTATTAATAGAGCTCTCTTTTAGTCTCAGTTTGGATAATTCATTACATGAATCACTTCACCTTTGACATTCAGGTATCTGGCTTGCCTCACTGGGCAGACAGTGGTGTCTTTAGATTAGATCAGAAACAAAGCCAGAGGAACAGGTTGTGAGTGGTAAGGGACAGATCAGGAATGAGTTTAATTTATAACTGTTTGGCTTAAGGTACAAGGTGATCTGCCAATTTTAATATGAGCATCATCATTCTACAGGAAGAAACTGAAAATACAGATAGATGAAGTAATCTTGATAGAATACACAGAATAAAAAGAGATGAAGAAAAGAACCTTGGGGACAGCAATATTTAGGAGAGGAAAACAGAAGGAAGAATGTGCAAGAAAGAGAAAAGGAAAAATTAGAAATATATCTAGGAAAAAGTGATCTCATGGAAGCCAAAGAAAAGGAATTCTGGTAAGAGGGATATAACTCTTGTCAAATATTTCAGAGAAGTCACTACTTAAAAATAGCCCTACCAAGGTCCATCGCATAAAATGGACTAGGTGGACATTCATTTATTTTTACCACCACATTATCCTTGTCCTCCTCCAATCAAATTCAAATACTCTTCAAAAAATAGGAAATAAATAACATTAATTAAAAAAAATCTATTTCTCCTACATTTTCCTGCCTTAATGTTCCAAGTTCTTCATTTTCTGGATATGTTTAAACAAATAATTAATCTGGATTCCATTAAAAGTCTCAACTAATGGATTTCTCCCCTTTCATTCTGCTTTCACAGACTGTTAAAGACAAGAAAGGTCACTATTAGTTTTTTGTTTTTTTTTTAATTTTTCCAGGGCTGCATAATATAGTCAGTAGAATCAACTGAACCTCTGTGGGATACTTTGCAGAACTATCCTATAATACAGAAGAACCACAGTCAACATGAAAAAGCTAAGGCACCATAAGATCCTCAATCACGTAAGATATGATGAAGCTCAACATTTCTATACTGAAGGAGAGTATATGTATACAATTTAGAAAGGATTGAAGTTTAACAAGGATTGAAATCAAAGATGGTTATTAATCTCCAGTTAATCAAAAACCATAATTACTTCTGAAGCATTCTGGTTAATCAGTACATTAGTAGCTTGAATTACAGTGTCTTGTAATTTTTGCTAAAATGACCTACTATTTTCTAGATTCCATAAAACCATAAAGAGGAAAAAAAAGGTCTTACTTAGAAAAAGAGCTCAATGTTTAAATATAAAGTATTAATAGAAAAAATATCATCTTATCCCAGATTAGAATTCTTCAAAATTGTCACATATATTAAAAATCACTAAACTGTACACTTTTAAGTCAGTGAATTTTATATATTATATGGTTATGAATTATATCTCAATAAAACTATTAAGCTACGTCATGTTTTTCTTCTTTATAGCATAAAGCATTAAGCTTTTTAAAAAAATTGTTTAAATACACATAACGTAAAATGTACCATTTTAACCACTTTTAAGTGTACAATTCAGTGATATTAAGTACATTCACATGTGGATGAACACTTGGGTTCATTAAGTACATTCACATTGTTATGCAACCATCACCACCAACCATCTCTAGGACTCTTTTCATCTTACAAAACTGAAACTGTACTCATTAAACAGCAACTCCCTATTTCTTTCTCCCTCAGTCCCTGACAAGCACTAAACCTTAGGCTTTTAAGTGCTTAGTATAAAGTAAAATTCTTACCAGATTATGTATAACATTTGTTAAGGTCCAAGCAACAGGAACACTGAAGAAAGGAATGCTGAGTAGGACAATATGAAGCAAGCCAACTCCTAATGCATATGTCAGCCACATACCCCGGCTGTTCATTACGCGGGTATTTGGATTCACCTCACTGTGGGCAACTCCAACATTCATGTTTGCTCTGTAGGAAAGCAATGAAATGAATCAACAATGATATAATTGGAAACCTAAACACTCTTTATTCCGACATGACAAAATAAGTGTTACTAGGATCATTTTTCTCTAGTTGTTCTGAAATAGAACAAACACATCCACCAAAATATGCTATTTGCAGATGCCAATGAAGGCAGTAAATAATTCTTAACATCTGACTTCATGGTAAGACAAACAAGATTTATTTTTATGGCTCTTATTGAAAAAGTAAATTAAAATCCCTTTCCTAAAGCTTGTCTTCTAGCATGTTGGTTTTACTAAATGAAATAATGGACAGGAAAACTCAAACTGAAAGAGAAAACCTACACTTTCTTATATCATGAAACCAAAGTGAAAGCTCAGGAGCTAAATGTACAGAATAAAACTAATATAAAAAAAGCAAAGCTGCAGCATTATTTACAATAGCCAAGATACGGAAGCAACCCAAGTGTTCACCCACATGTGAATGAATAAAGACGTGTGTGTGTGTATGCATATGTATATATACTAGGGTATTACTTAGCCATAAAAAAGAATGCAATCTTGTCATTTGCAACAACATGGATGGACCTAGAGGATATAATGCTAAGTGAAGTAAGTCAGAGAAAGACAAATACCATATGATTTCACTTACATATAGAATTTAAGAATCAAAACAAAAAAAAGACCAAAAAACACTCTTAAATACAGAGAACAAACTGGTGGTTGTTGCCAGAGGGGAGGTTGGTGGGGGGGGATGGGTGAAATAAATAATGGGGATTAAGAGTACACTTATCCTGATGAGCACTGAGAAATGTACAGAATTGTTAAATCATTATATTATACACCTGATACTAATATGTTTGTTAATTATACTTGAATTAAAGACAAAAAAAGGCAACGTAGATCCACCCAGTCTATTCTGAGTAGCCGGATTCTTATACCTAATGTAATGTAATGTTTCCAAAGAGTGGTCAGGTTCACTTCTTTTTAAATATTGAACCTGGGAGGAACATAATGTGGCGAAAAATTTACATGGTCCAGGGATAAGGTTTGTTTCTCAATCTCATGATACAATAAGGTTAAAACAATGAGTCTGTCTAACTCTTCAACTCCCCTAAAATTCTCGGTTTTTTCTTTTTCTGAGTTTTTTTCCCTTTATTGCATTCAAAATGAACACCAAAGGAAGAACAGATATTAGTTCCCAGTTATTTTAAGGCTGACGTTTCCTTGGTTCTAAGAATCCCTCGAACAAAATACAGCTGTCCTGAAGAATAACTATCATCTCCAGTAAAAACCAACCAGTGAGACTGAAAGGGGGTGGCATGGTTAGAGTATATTTGAACAGGTCTGATTTATTAGTACATGAACCCTATTATAGAGTTGGCATTAAAAGAGGAATTTCTCAAACCCATCCAACAAGTGTTTCCGGAGTAAAATGTCGCATTCTCTCTCCAAAAATCTATGGAACACGCATCAAGGCTTACGATGATGAAAGCTGGTTACACTAACAAGACACAAATGTCTCAAGTTAACGTGTGTAAATATTTCTTCTAATCTAAATATCTATTTTACATCATACATTCTTTTCATAAGCTATAGGTTATACTTAGAAGATGCCAAAACTCAAGATACTTTTCCCATTTCCCACAGGATGGAAAGAAAAAAATAAAGCTCGAAAGAGGCTTAACATTTCTATTTGAGCTGGAAGGCAAAGCTGGTGTGGTACTGACCCTACCCCAGTTCAGAAAACCTTCCCAAGGAGTCTGCCGCGCCACTTCAGGACTGGCAAACAATGACTTCCGACTGTGAAGAGCCTCCCGGCTCTGCCTAGGCAAGTGTCTCGAGGACGGCGACCTCGAGGTCCTCTTGGGAACTTCCTCGTGAGCCAGAAAATCACGGGCAGCCCCTACCGCCGCAGCACCTCCCCCACTCGCCCCTTCCCTCTCGGAGCTGCACATCCCACCAGTACCAAGGCAAGACGACGAGGACTTGGGGGCAAGCCTCGGGGGGCCACTTGGTCCGCACCGGCAGAGCAGGAGCCGCGGACGCAGCCGTAGTTCACTTTTTCCCCTCAAGCCTACCCTGGCCCGCCAACAGCCCCTACCGCCGCAGACAGCAGCACAGCCCCTACAGACGTTCATGCCCACTCACCCGCCGCCCCACTCCCGGCGGCCAGCTCGGAACACAACCAGCTCCGCGGCGACGGCGTCTCTTCAAGGCCGAATGCCTAACATCAGCCGCAGAACAGCCCAGCGTAGCGCAGCGCAGCTTGCGGAAGCGTTCAGAGCCGAACGCGCCGCCAGGGGATTGGCTGCGGGCAGCGCCAATCCCACGTTCCCCGGGCAGGGCGGGACTAAGTGCTGCGCGCCTACTGCCCGCCCAGTCGTGCGCTGGAGGAGAGTTCGGGAGCCCCGAGGTTGGGCCTGTGAGTTCGGCGGGACGCTGGCCGGTCCGCTCGTGGATGGTAATTGCCCTTCTGCCGCGAGCGCGATGGTAGTGTTGTGTGTCTAACGGGCATTCATTCTTATCTTCTCGTAGGCTCGAAAGCCCCTTACCTTCACCTGGTCCCGTTTGGCGTGAGAGCGCCACTGGTAGCCTTGTGCCTCCTGCCCGCTCCCTCCCGCCCCCTCGCAAAGGAGGGGCGGGAAGCGGACGGAGCCGGGCTCGTGGGCGCGCACGCGTGGAGAGCGGTCTTTAAGCAGGGCTCGGTCGGTTTCTATCTGGTTTGGCCGTGCCTCACTAAATCGTGCTTGGGCCTTTGTTGCAGCCCATTTCCCAGAACCTTCTGAGTGCAGCATTTTAAAGTTGTTTGCCAGGCAGACATTTTAACTGCGGGCAGCCATAACTCGTGAATGTAGTATATGGTATGTTGTGGCGACATACAAGTGATGCGAGCAGACTCCCACTTAACCATGATTTTTACTGGTGTCATTTTGGGTTTAGCCACACGTTGAAGACAGGCACTTGTATGACATGCTGAGGAAATGTGAATTCCAAAAATTGATCTTATTTGAGAATGGAGAGAAAAGGTCAGATTATTTGGAATTATCTTTGAAATCGAATTTCATTACCTTGGCAGTTCGCAAAGTTTATGATTTGTATTGCTGAAGTAGCTTGCAATAGTATTTTGAAAATTGGTGTGGGATAAGTTTGACTATATGTATCTTGCATTTCTGTTGGCTCTCTGAAAACAATTGGGTTACGTTTATTGTTTTTAAAGTAAATTATTTCATTGTGTTTTCCTATAGCAATGCTTCTCTGCTTTTTTAGGTACCTTGTTGTCCTTAACTGACTTTCCTGGGCGGTACTTTTTCAGGAGTGTTTGCTTTCCCTCCCAGCAAATATGGAGGAAGACTGATTCCTGATATTCTCACACATTCTGTGCCGTGATGTAAGCCTGATAACTCTTTCACTTTTCAAAAGGTGTCATTTGGCACATATGGCAGAATGCTTGCTATGTTCTACAGGTTATGCTAGCGCTATGAGATTAATATAAAATCTCTGTCCTCAGAGAACTCTGAGCCAGGAGGAAGAGACAGAAAAACAATAGTTAGAAGAGCCTATGATGAGTTTTGGATTGGAAAAAGGGAAACCGTGCTGTGGGGATACACCGGAGTGAATGCCTAACCTGTTGGGGTGGGGACGGGTCAAAGTTGGAGCAGTTAAGAAAGGCTTCCTTGAGGAGGTGATACTGTACTAAATCTGGAAGGATGGTTAGAAGTCTTTGGTAGAGAAAGAACCTTGTGAAGTAAGGAACGAGTGAGTGCCACCACATTAAAAGTGTAGGATGATAAGTTTACTGTGTATTTGGGTAATAGTGGGATGAGATCAGAAAGGTAGAGGTCCAGTTGTTAAGGATTTTGGACTTCACCTGATGAGCAGTTAGAACTCTCTCAAATCTTAAGTAGGATAGCAGCATGATGAGATTTAAATATAGAAAGAACCCTATCATTGGTTGAGATTTGAGGCAAAATATCAATTAGGTGGTTATTGTAGTACTTCAGGGCAGAAATGTTCAGGGGTCACATTTATCTAGTGGCTACCATATTGGACAGTGCAGCTCTATATCCTTAGACCAGTGTGCAGTCTGAACCTTGGCATGCAGAGGGTGCCTTTTGCTTGTGACAGTACTAATTTGTGTGAATGGTAGAACCGTGCAGCAGCCTAACTGTCCACATTTTTTCCTGACTGGAAAAGCCTCCCAGCCCTTGAGAGCCACAAAAACTATTGAGAGGTAGTTGTTTACAGCTACTCTTCCTAAAACTGTACCCCAAAACTAAATCAAATATATAGCTTAATTAGAAGTTAATTGCTGGGGTGCCTAGGTGGCTCATTCGTTGGCGTCTGCCTTCAGCTCGGGTCATGGTCCCAGGGTCCTGGGATCAAGCCCTACATCAGGCTCCCTGCTCGGTGGGAAGCCAGCTTCTCCCTCTCCCACTCCCCCTGCTTGTGTTCCTGCTCTCCCTGTCTCTCTTCTGTCAAATAAATGAATAAATTATTTAAAAAAAATAGAAGTTAATTGCTGGTATTAAAAATTGCCAGCATTTCTTTCCATAATGATTTTGCATCACAATACTGAATGTTTTATATAGCCTTATCATTTATAGAACATCTTATTTTTAATTATTTTTTAATCTTTTTTTCCTTAAGATTCCATTTATTTATTTGACAGAGAGAGAGAGCACAAGCACAGGGAGCGGTACGGAGGAGGAGGAGCAGGCTCCCCACTGAGCAGAGAGCCCTATGCGGGGCTTGATCCCAGGACCCTGGGATCACGACCTGAGCCAAAGGCAGTTGCTTAACCGACTGAGCCATCTAGGCGCCCCTACAGAACATTTTATATGTGCTTGCTTATTTGAGCCTCACAACAAACCTAGGAACCACTATCTCCAATTATAGAGGTGATGAATTGATTTTATATAGGGATTTAAGTGATTTGCTTCAGTTTACATGTATTAAAGGTGAACCTCTAAACCTGTTTTTTAGACTCCAGTCTGGTATGTTTTTCTACTGTGCTGATCAGGTTTGCCATTTACAAAGCAAAACATAGTTATATTTATTAATTGTCACCAGTTAATATCACTCTGAACTCAGTGTTTGACCTCTTCCCAGAAATTCATCTCTTAAATTCCTCTGTAATTGTTATAGTGGCTATACTCCCATTTCTTACCTATTTTTTTATATGACTTTGCTGTTTTATGTCTTAATATGCCTGAGAAAGAATCCTAAATAGATATCTTTTTATTTTGTTTGTCTTTGGCATTGCTGTTTTGTTTTGATTTACATTCCATAGGATCAAATCATGTGAGCATGTGAGTCATGGTAAATTAAAGAAGTACCTAGGGTTCCTCTCCTCTCCATTTTTTTGTCTTGAATCTATAGAGGAATTTCATGTCAACCTAGTGTTTTTATTTTCCTGAAATCTTTTCTGAACTTAAGCATTAAGGCAAAAGTAAACACTGCTCCATCCATGTTTTACATGTGGGATTTCCATGTGAGATTTTTTGTTTGTTTCTTTGTTTGAAAGGGTCTTAGACAAAGGATTTTTTTTTTCACTAAAACAATTAGTGGCAGAGAGATTTTGGATTTAAGGTTGGATTGCATGTAAAAGACTTTGAATGCCAGCACAGAGATTTGAGCTTTATCTTGGGGAGCCACATGATTAGAATGATGTTTTAGGCACAGTAGTATAGAAGATAGAGCTGTCTGATATGTCTGATGTCTGACTAGTTTGGATTAACAGTAATGCTAGGGTCTAGGTACCCTAACTCCAGTAAAGTAATAATTCAAAAAGACATTGTAATTCACCAAAACATATAGATGACTAATGATTTTTGAGATTGCCATTAAGACTCATGACTCACTGACATTATCCACATTCCACATCCCAGGGGGAACAGCACCACCTGGTCATTCCTACCTACCCTGGTAGATCATATATTACACTCATTATAGCACAATTTTTCTTATTGCTCTTTAATTATTACCGTAGTATGGATTTACCAGCTAACTTCTCTGTGCCTCAGTCTTATAAAATGGGAAGTGATAATGCCACTTATTTTAAAAAATATTGGAATAAATGATTGAATACTGTGTGTGCTTACAGTAGAGCCTGACATAGTGGGAAGTTGAGTAAATGTGAGCTGCGATTAATTATTGTTGCTATCAGATCTGTTAGTTAGGAATATTTAACAATTTTTATTTTTACAACTTACATTTTATCTTTAGCTACTCTACTAAGCTAGAATGAAACAGTTGCCTGCAGCAACAGTGCGCCTCCTTTCAAGTTCTCAAATAATCACTTCAGTGGTCAGTGTGGTTAAAGAGCTCATTGAAAACTCCTTGGATGCAGGTGCCACAAGCATAGATGTTAAACTGGTGAGTGTCCCTGAGAAGCCAAATACCTTTAAAGAAAAAGGGGGCTGGGCAGATGATTTCTCCTTACATCTATTACCTTTCTCTTCTTTCTTTGTACTAATAAATTATTTCTAGGACATTGCATTTTCTGTCTTAAGAATAAAATCTTAAAAATAAATTTTAATTTAAATCAGTACTATAGTAACACTAAAGGAAATTCTAAAAGAAAACTTATTCTTTAGGACTCCATCACCTAAAACATGGATCTGATTTGTCCTTATTTTCTACTAATTATTTTTGGTTATTCATATTTATTTGTTTTATACTCATTTGTATTTTATCTTTTCCACCTAATCTGATTTCAAAACTAAATCCCTTGTTGTGTCATAATTTTTACATTAAAAAGTCTTAAATGCTGTATATTAAATCATTTGAGTTAATATGACTTATGACACTTCTTATGGTTTGTTACAATTAGTTGGCATGTCTACCTCCCTTATTATAAACTACCAGCTTGTAGAGGAAAGGTCTATATTTTTTCATTTTTGTGTCCTCCATACGTGGCCAGTGCCTGGTACATAAATGGTGAATAAATTGTTTGAGTGAATATAAGAGTACATTTTTTTGTAATCTTCTAATTATCAGATATTTACATTCAGTATTAACGTTAGAAATAATACCGATAAAAAAAAAAAGAAATAATACCGATAAAAATCTTCGTAGGAGGGGCAGGTGGCTCAGTCGTTAAGTGTCTGCCTTCAGCTCAGGTCATGATCCCAGGGTCCTGGGATTGAGCCCCTCATCGGGCTCCCTGCTCTACGGGAAGCCTGCTTCTCCCTCTCCCGCTCCCCCACTGCTTGTGTTCCCTCTCTCGCTGTATCTCTTTCTGTCAAATAAATAAAACCTTAAAAAAAAAAAATCTTTGTAGGAAAGAGACCTACCTTTTCAATATATATACACAGAGATAGCTTATATATAGAATGCATGTATATGCATGTATATGTAGTTGCAGTTGCTCCTTAAAAACCCCTGTGATTTATCTACTGCTATACCTTTTTTTTTTTTTACAATAATGAAGGTTCTGAGAACCTGCCCAAAGTCCTATAATTAGTAAGTAGTGAATCTGAGATTGCAGTTCAGATCTTTCTGTTTCTAAAACCCATTCAAGATCTTTGCTTTATGCTAGTAGTTCTAATAACATTTGGGTGCATCAGAATACTTCAGGGGGTTTATTAAAACAGTTACTGGGCCTAGAATTTCAGATTTTAGGTGGGGCCCAAGAATTTACATTTGCAGCAGGTTTCTAGTTAATGCTGAGAACTGCTGTTCTATACCAAATATACCAAAATACCAAACCTGTATTTGTTTTAGATAATATACATTTTGCCCTTGAACAGCACAGGTTTGAACTGCATGAATCTACTTTGACGTGGATTTTTTTTGGTCAGTACAGTACTGTAAATGTATTTTCTATTCCTTATGATTTTCTTAATAACATTTTCTTTTTAAGTTTACTTTATTGTAAGAATATAGTATATAATACGTATACAAAGTATGTGTTAGCTGACTTTCTATGTTATTGGTAAGGCTTCTAGTCAATAGTAGGCTATTAAGAGGAGGCTGGGAAGATGGTGGACTAAGAGGACTCTAAGCACCTTGTCCCACAGATACAACTAGATAACACTCACATCAGTGTAAATAACCCAGAAAAGACCTGAAGTCTGGCAGACCAAACTCCACAACCAAAGGTAGAGAAGAAGCCATGCCGAAGAGAGTAAGAAGGGCAGAAATGCGGTGGGAAGTGAAAAAGACCATGGTGTTCCATGGAGGGGAGAAAGCAGCAGTTCCATGGAGAGGGGAGAGAAACAAACTGTGTCACACTAGGGAACCTGCATGGAGAAGATGAATCCCCATATTTAGCTCTGAAAGCCAGAGGGGCTCAATTTCATGAATTCTTAAAACCAGCAGGTATTCAAGCCTGGAATTTTTAAAATCAGCAGGCTCCATTCTGGGAGGGCCTGGAGGGCAATAGGAAGCTGAATCCCTGCCCTTAAAGAGAGCACAACAAATAGCCCTCAGAGTTATAGCTTAGAAGCAGCAGTTTGAAAAAGGAAGGGACAGTAGTTTACTCATTTCAGACCATGTCCCGGAGGTCAGGGATCACTGAGGGACTTTTCAGGAACAAAGGAGTGGGCAGACACCATTTCTCTCCTGTGCCCCGCCCCCCCCAGCATAAACACACAGTCACCTGTGAGAACCACCATAACACTGACACTACCTAACTGCTTGCACCACATCCTCACCACCCCCCAACGCCATGCTTCAACAGATCCACCCTTCCCAGTTACATATACCTCAGTCCCCGAATTTTGAGTCCCCTCCCCTAGAAGACTAGCGCAGACCTTCCTAACACCACGTCTCCCAACCCATGCACCTTGCGGTACCCAGTCTGGCAGAGGCAGCAGGTCTCATTTTGCAGCAGACCAGCACTCATTTTGTTAAAACTGCACACCCAGCCCCAGCTGGGGACCAAACACTGCCCACAGTAGACAAAGAGAGTCTCTGCAGAGCACTGCAGTGAAGGAAAAAGTGGCCAGGACACAACAGCAGGGCACCCCCTGAAGTGCCAGGTTCTGGTGAACAGGGGACACTGCACTACAGGACACTATAGGACTTCTTCATAAGGCCATTACTTTCAACAGCAGTAGACAGAGATGACATGCCTAACACACAGAAACAGACACAGAGAATTAGACACAATGAGGAGACAGAGGATATATGTCCCAAATGAAAGAATAGGGCCAACCACAGTACAAAACCTAAGAGAAACAGATATAAGTAGTATGCCTGATAGAGAATTTAAAGTAATGATCATAAATGTACTCACTGGACTTGAGAAAATGTGGAGGGCATCAGTGAGATCCTTTTTTTTTTAAGATTTTATTTATTTATTTGACAGAGAGAGACACAGCAAGAGAAGGAACACAAGCAGGGAGAGTGGGAGAGGGAGAAGCAGGCTTCCCGCTGAGCAGGGAGCCTGATGCGGGGCTTGATCCCAGGACCCCTGGGACTACGGCTTGAGCCTAAGGCAAATCCTTAATGACTGAGCCACCCAGGCGCCCCCATCAGTGAGATCCTTAACAAAGAGATAAAAAAAGAACCATGGATGAAGAACACAGTAAATGGAATTAAAAATAACTAGATGGAATAATGGGCTAGAGGATGCAGAGGAGCAAATTAGCAAACTGGAATGCAGAATAATGGAAGGTAATCAAACTGAACAGGTGAAGGAGAAAAATATGTGGAATAAGAATAGATTTAGGGAAGTCAGTTACTCCATCAAGCATAATAACATTCGCATTATAGGGATCCCAGAAGAAGAAGAGAGAGAAGAGGGGGAAGAAAATTTACTTGAAGAAATAATAGCCGAAAATTTCCCTAATTTGAGGAAGGAAACAGAGATCCAGATCCAGGAGGCACAGAAAGCCCCCAACAAAATCAACCCAAGGACGCACACACCAAGACACATAATAATTAAAGTGGCAAAAAGTAGTGATAAAGAGAGAATCTTAAAAGCAAGAGAAGACAGTTACATACAATGGAAACCCCATAAGCCTATCAGTAAATTTTTCAGCAGAAACTTTGCAGTCCAGAAGGGAGGGGCATGATATATTCAAAGTGCTGAAAGGAAAAGACCTGTAGCCAAGAATACTCTGTCCATCGAGGCAATCATTCAGAATAGGAGGAGGAATAAGGAGTTTCCCAGACAAAAGTTAAAGGAATTCATGACCACTAAACCAGCCCTTAAAAGAAATGTTAAAGGGGACTCTGAGTGGGAAGGAAAGACCCTAAGTAGGAGTAAAAAAAAAAAAAAAAAAAGTAGGAAGCACTAAAGCAGTAAAAATAAGTATGTCCATAAAAATCAGTCAAGGGATTCACAAAGGGTTGTAAAATATGTTACGATATATCTATAACATTGGAGGGGGGAGAAGTAAAGAATGGGTTCAAATTTAATGACCATCCACTTAATATAGATTGCTATATGCAGAAAATGTTATGTACAGACCAATGGTAACCACAAGTCAAAAACCAGTAATAGAGAAAGGAACAAAGAGAAAGGAACCCCAGTATATCATTAAAGAAAGCCAGCATACCTTGAAAGAGAGCAAGAGAAGAAAGGATTGGAAAAAAGCTATAAAACAAGTACCAAAATGGCAATAAATACATATCAATAATTATTTTGATTGTAAATGGATTAAATGTTCCAATCAAAAGACACAGGGTGATGGAATGGATAATAAACCAAGACCCATCTATATGCTGCCTAAGAGACTCATTTCAGACCTAAAAACACCTGTCAAATGAAAGTGGGGGATGGAGGAGCATTTTTCATACAAATGTATGTCAAGAGAAAGCTGGGGTTGCAGTACTTATATTGGACAAAAGACTTTTTTTTTTTAAGATTTTATTTCTTTATTAGAAAACAAGCAGGTGGAACAGCAGGCAGAGGGAGAGGGAGAAGCAGCTCCCTGCTCAGCAGGGAGCCTGATGTAGGGCTCGATCCCAGGACCCTGAGATCATGACCTGAGCTGAAGGCAGATGCTTAACTGACTGAGGCACCCAGGCATCCCAGACAAAATAGACTTTAAAACAAAGATGGTAATAAGAGGCAAAGGACACTACATAATCATAAAGGAACAATCCAATAAGAAGACATAACAATTGTAAATATTTATGTACCCAATATGGGAGCACCCAAATGCATAAAACAGTTTAATAACAAGCAGAAAGGAACTAATCAACAGTTATACAATAATAGTAGGGGACTTAAACACCCCACTTATATCGATGGATAGGTAATCTACTAGGAAACAGTGACTTTGAATGATGCATTGGATTTAACAGATATATGCAGTACATTCCATCCTAAAACAGTACACATTCTTTTTAAGTGCACATGAAGCATTCTCCAGAACAGATCACTTATTAGGCCACAGAACAAGTCTCAACAAATTCAAAAAGATCAGTCATATACTATGCATCTTTTCTGACCATAATGCAGTGAAACTAGATATCAACCACAAGAGACAATCCAGAAAGAGCACCGATACGTGGAGGTTAAATAATATGCTACCAAACAATGAATGGGTCAACCAAGAAATCAAAGAAAAAATTTTAAAAAGTATATAGAGACAAAAGAAAATGAAAATGTAATGCTTCAAAATCTTTGGGATGAAGCAAAAATCAGTCTAAGAGGGAAGTTTATAGCAATACAGGCCTACCTCAAGAAGCAAGAAAAATCTCAAATAACCTAACCTTACACTAAAGGACCTAGAAAAGGAACAAACAAACCCAAAACCAGCAGAAGGAAATAAAGACTAGAGCAGAGATAAATGATACAGAAACTAAAAAAGTAATGGAACAATGAAAGTAGGAGGTAGTTTTTAGAAAAGATCAACAAAATTGTTAAACCTCTAGTCAGACTCATCAAAAAAAAATTCTGAAATAAATGAAAGAGGAGAAATAATCAACACCACAGAAAAACAGGATTGTCAGAGAATATTATGAAAAATTACATGCCAGGCGCCTGGGTGGCTCAGTTGGTTAAGCGACTGCCTTCG
Source organism: Zalophus californianus (assembly GCF_009762305.2). Taxonomy (NCBI): domain Eukaryota; kingdom Metazoa; phylum Chordata; class Mammalia; order Carnivora; family Otariidae; genus Zalophus; species Zalophus californianus. Next base: position 150,996,621 of record NC_045597.1, read on the forward strand.
GCTCAGGTCATGATCCTGGAGTCCCGGAATCGAGTCCCACATCGGGCTCCCTGCTCAGCAGGGAGTCTGCTTCTCCTTCTGACCCTCTTCCCTCTCGTGCTCTCTATCTCTCATTCTCTCTCTCTCAAATAAATAAATAAAATCTTTAAAAAAAAAAAGAAAAATTACATGCCAACAAATTGGACAACCTAGAAGAAATGGATACATTCCTAGAAAAGTATAAACCACCAGAAAATGAAACATGAAAATAGAGAAAATTTGAATAGACTGATTATCAGCAATGAAATTGAAACAGTAATCAAAAAACTCCCAACAAACAAAAATTAAGAATGAGCTGGCTTCACAGAATTCTGTCAAACATTTGAAGAAGAGTTAAGACCTATCCTTCTCAAACTATTTGACAAAATAGAAGAGGAAGGAAAACTTCCAAATTCATTCTATGAGGCCAGCACTACCCTGATACCAAGACCAGATAAAAACATCACAAACAGAACTACAGAGCACCATCTCTGATGAACATAAATAAAAAAATCCTCAACAAAATCTTAGTAAACTAAATACAACAATACATTAAGAAAATTTTTCACCACAATCGAGTGGGATTTATTCCTGGGTTGCAAGCGTTTTTCAATACTTGCAAATCAATCAATGTGATACATCAATAAGAGGACAAAAATCGTATGATGATTTTATTAGATGCAGAAAAGCATTGAAAAAAGAACAACGTCCATTCATGGTAAGAATCCTCAACAACGTAGGTTTAGAGGGAGCATACCTCAACTTAATAAAGGTCATATATGAAAAACCTACAGCTGCCATCATACTCAGTGGTGAAAAACAGCTTTTCCCCTTAACATTAGGAAAAAGACAAGGGTGTCTAGTCCCACCACTTTTATTCAGCCTATTTCCAGGAAGTCCTAGCCATAGCAGTCAGACAACAAAAAGGAATAAAAGGCATCCAAATTGCTTTGGATTGCAGATAACATGATCATGTATGTAGAAAACCCTAAAGACTTCACCAAAAAACTACTAGGACTGATAAATGAATTTAGTCGAGTCACACAATACACAAATAGAGAAATCTGTTGCATTTCTGTATACTAATAATGAAGCAGCAGAAAGAAGTTAAGAAAGCAATCCCTTTTACAACCGCACCAAAAATAATAAAGTACCTGGGAATAAAATTAACCAAGGAGGTGAAAGACCTGTACTCTGAAAACTTACAACATTGATGAAAGAAATTGAAGACAATACAAAGAAATGGAAAGACATTCCATGCTCATGGGTTGGGAGAACAAATATTGTTAAAATTGTACGCAAAGCATTCTACACTTTTAATGCAATCCCTGTCAGATATCAACAGCATTTTTCACAGAACTAGAACAAAGAATCCTAACATTTGTATGGAACCACTAAAGACCCCAAATAGCTAAAGCAATCTTGAAAAAAACTAGAGGTATCACAATTCCAGACTTCAAGTTATATTATAAAGCTGTAGTAATCAAAACAGTATTAGGGAGGGTATGTGTTGTGGTAAGCGCTGTGTATTGTGTAAGACTAAGGAATCACAGACCTGTACCTCTGAAACAAATAATACATTATATGTTAATAATTAAAAAATTAAAAAAACACCAGTATGATACTGGCACAAAAATAGACACATGGATCAGTGGAACAGAATAGAAACCCAGCAGTAAATCCACAATTACACGGTCAGTTAATCTTCCACAAAGGAGTCAAGAACATGCAATGGAAAAAAGACAGTCTCTTCAACAATGGGTGTTGGGAAAACTGGACAGCAACATGGAAAAGAATGAAACTAGACCACTTTCTTACACCATACACAAAAATAAACTCAACATAGATTAAGGACCTAAATGTGAGACCTGAAACCATAAAATCCTAGAAGAGCACACAGGAATAATTTGACTTTGGCCATAACAACATTTTTCTAAATATGTCTCCTGAGACAAGGGAAATAAAAGCAAGAATAAAATATTTGAATTACATCACAATAATTGGGACTACTATTGGGACTACATCACAATAAAAAAAAAGCAAAGGAAACAATAAAAGACAACCTACGGAATGGGAGAAGGTCTTTGCAAATGACATTTCCAGTAAACGGTTAGCATCCAAAATACATAACTGATACAACTCAACACCACAAGACCCAAATAATCCAGTTAAAAAATGGGCAGAAGGCATGAACAGACATTTTTTCCAAATAAGACATCCAGATGGCTAACAGAGACCTAAAAAGATGTTCTCATCACTCATCATCAGAAAAATGAAAATCAAAACTACAATGAGATATCACCTCACACCTGTCAGAATGGCCAAAATCTAAAAAACAAGAGGCAAAACGTATTGGCAAGGATGTGGAAAAAAGGAACATTCTTGCAGTGTTGGTGGGAATGCAAACTGGTACAGCCACATGGAAAACAGTATGAAGGTTCATCAAAAAGTTAAAAATAGAACTATCCTATGATTCACTTACCGCACTACTGGGTATTTACCCAAAGAATACGAAAACACTAATTCAAAGGGATACATGCTCCCCTGTGTTTATAGCAGCATTATTTATAATAGCCAAATTATGGAAGTATCCGAACTGTGCATTTATGGATGAATGGATAAAGAAGTGGTATATAAATACAATGAAATATTATTCAACCATAAAAAAAGAATGAAATCTTGCTGTTTGCAACAATGTGGGTGGAGCTAGAGAGTAAAATGTTAAACGAGATAAGAGAAAGATAAATACCATATGATTTTATTCGTATGTGGAATTTTGGAGACAAATGAGCAAAGGGGAAAAGAAAAAAAGACAAACCAAGAAATGGACTCTTAACTACAGAAAACAGATGATTACTAGAGGGGAGGTGGCTGTGGGGATGGTGAAATAGGTGAATGGGATTAAGAGTACACTTACCTTGGTGAGCATTGAGTAATATATGGAACTTTTGAATCACTATATTATACACCTGAAACTAATATAACACTATGTTGACCATGCCAGAATTAAAATTTTTGGAAAAATAGTAAGCTATTAAGTTTTTGAGGAGTCAAAAGTTATACATGGATTTTTGGTGATGTGGGAGTCAACACCTCTAATTCCTACGTTCAAGGGTCAACTGTATTGTAAGCTCTATAAACATGGAAATTTATTAAACCCAAAGAAAGGCAACTTACTTTTTTTTAGGCATTTCATATAGTACAGTCTGATTAGAATACAATAGGTAATAAATAGGATTAGATAATTATATTTGGTAGATTTCACTTATGAATCGTACTTAGGTAGGCAGACATGTATCTTGTTCTTAAAGCTCTCTGGAAGAAAACCATGTTTTTAAAAATACTGTTAGAGGGGTGCCTGGGTGGCTTAGTTGGTTAAGCATCTGCCTTCAGCTCAGGTCATGATCCGAGGGTCCTGGGATCAAGCCCCGCATCCGGCTCCTTGCTCGGCGGGAAGCCTGCTTCTCCCTCTGCCTCTGCCTGCTATTCCACCTGGGTGTGCTGTCTCTCTCTTTGTCAAATAAATAAATAAAATCTTAAAAAATATATATATATTGTTAGAAAGCCAGTGGAAGTCCTCTTATAAAAGTAAAGTATACATTTTTATCTGGCTTTGTATTTTAGTGTCTTGATATTTACCAGTTTCTGCTTTGCAGAGTTTTAAAATAAACAGTTATTTTGCTTTATATAGTAAGACCTGTTTTATTATGATTACATATAATAATAACTGTCCTGACTAGGAATGTTTTCATAATTAATTAAAGTTGATATAATTTAAAAATTTAAATAGATCTTTGTGTTATTTTACTCAGATGCCTGGAGTTCTTATTTGTATTGCAAGATTTGTGTTTCTGTAGTTAATGATTTTTCTATAAAAGGAATCAGCCAAACTGTTTCCAGGATGTTATTTTTGATTGAGAGAGAGATGAGGAACTAAATCTTAAGTAAGGTTTCCCTTCAATACCTTGCATATCTAACTGACCTAAAAAGTACTGACACATACAGAATTATATAAATTTAGGTTATTATAAATGTATTATTTTTAAATACTAGAGTCATTGTAATTGTAGGAAGATCTCAATACAAATTTAGATTTTGTTTTTTTATGTATGCATACTAGAATTAGACTACAAATACTAAGCTGTGAATTGAGTTTGGGTTTTTTTTTTTCCCCTCATTTTTCAAATAAAGATCTCACAGAGATTGCCAAATTAGTGTATTAGCATTTTTCTGTTCTCTCTTTGCGAGAACTTTAGAAAGTCATAATGTAGTAAATATTTAAAATTCTTAGGAAAGCAATAAGTTGTTAAAGGGAGAAAGTATTAAAAATCAGGATGAATAATGTTAATTGCTAGACTCTTAGTGGGTAGAACCAGGTGCTGATGGTAATAGTATTCTGTTTTGGTTTTTTTGAGAGATTATATATGCAAAAGTATATATAATATAGTAGAATTTTCTTAAATGTGAATTTAAACACAAGTATCTATGATGCTGAAACAATTAAAGGGAACCTTAAAGATTAGACTGACTTCCTTTTTTAAGAGTTGAATCTGAGTCCAGGGAAAACAAGGGACTTGCCCATTGTATCATAGTTAGGAATTAGTAGAGTTAGGAATTTGAACTCTTACTTTCTTAAAATACTAAGATTCCATAAAAAAAATAAATGACACAGTTTTTTCTCTTGTGTTTCTTTCTGTTTCTAATGGACAACAGTTTACTGTGTTTATATACTAAAAGTATTCTCTTTTTATAGGAGAACTATGGATTTGATAAAATTGAGGTGCGAGACAATGGTGAGGGTATCAAGGCCATTGATGCACCTGTAATGGCAATAAAATACTATACTTCAAAAATAAATAGTCATGAAGATCTTGAAAATTTGACAACTTATGGTTTTCGTGGAGAAGCCTTGGGATCAATTTGTTGTGTAGCTGAGGTAAGGTAATTTATATTGACTTCTTTAGTGATTTCATAATCACAGAATGGTAGCATTAAAAGAAAATGAACCCAGTTTTTAGCAAAGAGTGTAGGTTTTTTTTTTTTTATTGTGGTAGAATATACATAAAATTTATCATTTAAACCATTTTTAAGTGTACAATTCAGTGGCTTTAAGTGCATGTAGCCATCACTGCCATCCATCTCCAGAATTTATTCATCATTCCAAACTGAAACTTTGTGCCCATTAAATGATAAGTCCCCATTATCCTTCCCCACCTCCAATCCGTATTTTACTTTCTGTCTCTGAATTTGACTAATGGAGTCATACAATATTTGTCCTTTTGTGTCAGGCTTATTTCGTTTAGCAAAATGTCTTCAAGGCAACATGTATCAGAATTTTATTCCTTCTTAAGGCTGAATGATCTTCTAGTATGTATAAGTCATGTTTTGTTTATCCTTTTATCTGTTGATGGACATTTGGGATTTTTCTACCTTTTCGCTATCGTGAATAATGCTGCTGTGAATGTGGGTGTGCAAATGTCTATTGAAGTCCCTGCTTTTGCTTCTTTTGTGTATATACCCAGAAGTGGGTTGGATCATATGGTAATTCTGATTTTTTGAGGAATGGCAAGGTGTGTTTTACAATGTTACTATTTATAGAAGGAAAAAATAGTTTAGTGACCCATTGGCTTGGGAATAAAAACATATTAAATAAAATTAAACAGATTTATCTTAATTATAAGCTCTTCTCCGAGATTTTCCTATATTAAAGTGCATTGTGAATCTCTAAGGTTGGTAGTTTATAGTAGTTACATTTCCCTGCTTGTACTTGACTATGAAACCCTTTTACTGATAAGCATATAACTGTTGTTTTGTTACTGTGCTGTGGAACCCACTTTGGAAATACCATTCTAGTCAATACAGATAGATTGGACTCTAGAGATATGAATTGACTTGTTCTAAATCCTACCTAGTCAGAGGCAGATTGGATCCCAGAACTTTGTTTTCCTGACCCTGATTAGGTGCCTGCAATGTTTATAAACGCCTCAGTTCAGTGCCTGACCAACTTGTTTGCATAGTACCAATTATACTTCACTGCCTCCGCACTAGATTTCATAACTAGCTTGTGGCAAAGCCTGTCTAGAACCTTGATCTTTTCATTTCCATGTGTCTTATTTATGTTTGATCACACTACTCTGCACTAGTTTCTTTGTGCTGTACTATATTATACTGTGTATTAGGCTGTGTTTTATAGTGTGATAGTATCTGTGTACTGTGTGTGCCCACTGGCTACATATCCCTGCATTTGTGCTTTTCTGGCCGACTATTTGGGTGAGAATGCTCAGGTACAACGAAATGGTAGAACTTTACGTACTGTTTCAGAAAAGTGGCATGTACACAAGATACTGTTGCTTTCTTTTCATTCGTTCTTTGGACATCTGTTTAGTAACCAGCAGTCATATAATCTCCATGCTTATTGTGGTCTTCCCTCTTTCCTTCTACCCTTAGAGTGCTGGCATAGTGTAGGTCTTCTCCATTTTTGTAAAGAGTCCCTGCTCGGTATTCACTTTTCTCTTGGAGCTCTGTAAGGTGATGCCTAAGTAACAAAGAAAAATTGTGGGTGGGGGAGGAGGTGGAGTTTAAAGTGGGGGAGTTTGATGTTCTTGTACAGAGGTAGACTAGGGGCCCTTATGTGTTAGAATCCAGATGTTCAGGGGCCCATGGGTGGCTCAGCTGGTTAAGCGTCGGACTCTTAGTTTCGGCTCAGATTGTAATCTCGCTGTTGTGAGATGGAGCCTGGTGTTTGTCGGGCTCCATGCTAAGCCGGGAGTCTGCTTCAGATTTTCTGTCCGTCTCCTCACCCCTGCCTCCCCCCCAACAACGTGCATGTGTGTACATACGCACTTGTGCATGCACGCTCTTTCTCTCTCTCAGATAAATAAAAAGAATCCAGATGTTCAGACATTGCTAAAGGAGGAAAGGACTTGTCCTTAAGTGCATTCTGCTTAAAACCTGTATCCAAAATCTTGCATACTCTGTGCTTTCCTTTTTGTCTCAGCGCCTGCTTTATTTAGAGTTCACTGAGTCTCCAAATATACCTTAGGGAAGAGCAAGTAGAGGGTACAGCTAACTGGGCATTGCCCATCTTTCTCCCTAGAGACTATATATCTGGGAACCTACAGCCCTGGGATCTTGTAGAAAGTGTTTGCTTTTTAAATGGGTTCAGATTTGTACCAGGGAACCTCTGAAACTCCCAGTACTAGCACATACTATTGTTTGAGCTCTTGGTAGCTATTTTAGAAATCATGTAATTTATTTTTTTTTTAAGATTTTATTTATTTATTTGACAGAGAGGGAGAAAGCATAAGCAGGCAGAGTGGCAGGCAGAAGCAGGCTTCCAGCTGAGCAGAGAGCCTGACATGGGGCTCCATCCCAGGACCCTGGGATCATGACCTGAGCCAAAGGCCCGAAGACTTAACCAACTGAGCCACCCAGGCACCCCAGAAATCATGTAATTTATTTGAGAACATAATTATTTGATTTCTTTAGCTGTTTTCCAAACTTGGTAGTCTTTAAGGTATATTTTGGCAGAGTATTGTTGAATAATATATAATTTAGCATTTCTAGGTTTTCAAAAATTAATTTTTTAATTTTAATGTAGTTGACACACGAGTTTCAGATACACAACATAGTGATTTGACAAGTTTATGCATTATGCTGTGTTCACTACAACTGTAGCTAACATGTCTTGATATATTGCTGTTACAGTATCATTGATTATATTCCTTATGCTGTGCCTCTTATGTCTCTTATGTTATGACTTATTCAGTCCATATAATTGGAAGCCATTATCTCCTTTCATTCAGAGATGGACTCTAAGGGGGGGGGAACCACAAATGAATAAACAAAAAGGCATTTCTGTATTTTCTATAAGATGTATATAACCTTTCAGAACTGAAATTGGTTATTAACAGCTTTGTCTACTAGGTGGCAGCACTATACTTAGTCTTTTAACATACATGGTAATAAGCCATATGATTCATCCAAATCTTTACTGTAGTTCTGATTTTAAATGGCAGTTTTGCAAGTCTCTGTCCAGTGGTACTCTGTTTTGTTTATTTGATTACTTAAGTCCAGTTGATATCCAAGTTTATCATTTTGTCTTTTGTTTCATTTTTGAGGCATTGAATGCCTTGAGTATATATACTTAAAATAATTTATCAAAATTACAGGAGGAATAAAAGAATTGTCAAACTACCAGAATAATATATGACTAAACTTTTTAAAAATTATATTCGGTTTACACATTGTAATGTCAAGTGTTTCTCTTACAAAATATTAACAGCATTTTATGTAATCTCTTGTAAATCTTTGGGAAAACCACACATAGATAAATGAGTGTATATTTTACATATGTGGACTCAAGGTCAAGATACATACCATGATCAGCACCCCTGAAGGTTCTCTCATGCTCCCTCCCAATAGGTAACAGCTATTCTGACCTCTATCAGTATAGATTAGTTCTACCTGTTCTTAAACTTGATGTAAATGAAATCTTACAGTATGTATTATTTTGTCATAGATTTTATGATGATGATTTGGGTTTGATTGTTTCTGAAAGCTAAAGCATCATCAAAAAATCTAGAACTGGAAGGGATCCTGGTAGTGGTATGGACCCTGGTTCATTGCCCGATGCCCCTCGTCAGGATTGAGTACTCATTTCCCTAGCTGCCAAGTATTGGCAACTGAATGCTCAAAAGCTGAGTCTCTCCCTGGAAATTGCCCTTACCTCAGCTGAACAGGGCAACCTGCATCCAATGACTGACTAATGAGGGATTATAAATGTTCTTTTCCAATTCAGAACAACTCCGCCATGCTATCTCTGGTCCACAGTGACCCCCAGGGTCAGCCAAGTCCTTGTTTGTGACTGCAGAGCCCCGTTTCTCTTTCTGACCTGCCCTCACAAGTGATCATCTCAGGAGCACCCACAATGAACTTCCTGCTCACTAGTCTCCCTCTCAATCTGTGTTATGCGTAAACCACCCTAAAATGTAGGTCTTCTATGGTTCTGTCTCTTCATATTACTGATGAAGAAACTTAGGTCTTGTGAAGCCAAATATTGGGTCTTCTTACTCCAACTTTGAAACATAGTCTAATAGTCAGCTACTGTTTAATTATCTGTTGTATGCACGGTGCTGTGCTAAGTAGGTTACTTTAGAAGAACTGTGCACCGGGCAGTAAGTGGAATATGAAAATTGTGACCTATTTAGGGGCATATAATGTGTCCATGGCAAAGCCAAGAATTCAGTTCCAATATCATGTCTCCCAGTACTGAGTTTTCCACAGTAGGTCATGCTGCCTTCTTACTAGTATGGTTAGAGAGGTATTTATTAGTTTAAAAATACCTCATATTAAAATAATGAATATACTCAGACCTGCAGCCATAAGCTCAATAGATGATATCAAGGAGTGGTCAAGTTGAAACTTATGTGGGAGGATTCTGAATAGTATTTCAGAAATACAGAAAGTAATATATGCTTGTTAATGTCAATTAGATTTTAAAAAATTGTTATTGAGGAATTGTTGTTATGAGTGCTTTTGGGGGAGAAAAGTTCACTTTTTAAATTTAATGAATATTCTTCACTCAGAAAGAACTGAAATTTCATATATAGAAGTTGCATATTTATTTTAAAAGGCTCCAATTTATTTTGAAAATCTTCGGGCAGAGATTACAGTTAACATAATAAAAATTAGTGATTTGGTTATTTTACCTGCCAGACTAACTGATGCAGGTAATTTTAAAGTCATACAGATGTAAATTATCTCAGGCTCAGTAGATTGATGATATGTAACTGGAATATAGTTTTGTCTCACTGTTAAGGGGCTGTCACCCAAAATTCTGATTGTTGACATTATTTTTATTAGATTACTTTAAAGATGTCAATTTTAGTTAGAAAAATTAAGTAGCCTTTTAGCAAAACTCACTGGAGGAATTTAAAACCTATCTAATTCTATATTATTTATTGATATACTTTAAAAGAATGGGCAGTTTTCCTAATTTGTCAATTTTAAAATGGCTTCTAGTCTTAGAATTAACCAGTACAAAGGAGTAAAACATTGTTTTTATACCCACAGAGTATCCTGTTGTTATTTAAAAGTGGAATTACTGCTTCCCTAATTTATGAATGTATCACAAATTGATTGATATGGTTTTCTTTAAAGTCATGTCAAGCATAACTTCTCTTGAAATTCATTGTTGTTTGTACAGCAATAGTTTGGAAGTATTTCTTTTCTCCAGTGTTTAATTCCTGGTACTGATTACTAAGCATGCTGACTGGAATGAGCTAGAGATAGTGAAAATTCTGTTTTGACCTGTTTATAAAATTTTTTGTGAAGACTTTGTATATATTGTTCTTACCACATAATAAAACATGTAATAAAAGATTTTATTTCTTTTTAGGTTGATTTTTATATACATTGTATTAAAAATGACCTTTTTCCCTTCCAAAGAAATGTTTAAGAAACTCATAAGTTTTTTGACCTGGATTTTAAATGGAGGCTAAGTTACACCTCAGCTTTAGGAGAAATACTGAACAGTTTTGTTTTCTTAAAATCAGAACAAACTCTGAAAAAGAGAACCCTAATTCTCAGTACCAAGTGTTTGAATAAGAGACTTGGCCAAAGACGTAAAGCAGGTTAACTTTTGGGAGAATCATTTAGTGAGGATAATCATGATTTGCGGGGTAAATGAAATAATACATATGAGGTATCTTGAATACAGTCATGTGCCATACAGATGAAAGTTACTTTCACTCTGGACTTGAATGTGAAAAGTAGTATGTACCTCTGTCATAAAGTTGATAATGTCATCAGACTTGTTCATTTCCTTGTTGGCAAGCAGTATTGCACCTTACTTTTCAAAGTTTATGCAGACCACTCAACATTTTTGGGAAATCCTTTCTAATAACAGACATTTCTAGGTAAATTCCTTCTATTGTCTCACAAAAAGTCTTTATTTTATAGCATAAGTTCATTATTTTTTCTTGTTTGTCCCTCTGAAAAATTAACAGAGGTGCCAGCCATCCTCTACATAACACTCATGTTTATTGATCTGTTCATCCATTTTTTTTTTAAGTACTTACATTGTGCTGGGTATTATTCTGATCCATCAAGTTCATTATACATAATTTTTTGATGAGATAACATGATATGTAGGTTCGTTTTTTTATTTAAATTCAGGTAGCCAACATCATTAGTTTCATATGTAGTGTTCATTGATTTATCAGTTGCATATAATACCCAATGCTCATCATATCACGTACCCTCCTTAATGTCCATCCCCCAATTACCCCATCCCCCCACTGACCTCCCTTTTTGCAATCCTCAGTTTGTTTCCCAGAGTCAAGAGTCTCTCATGGTTTGTCTCCCTCTTTGATTTCTTTCTTTCTTTCTTTCTTTTTTTTTTTTAAAGATTTTATTTATTTATTTGACAGAGAGCAAGAGAGGGAACACAAGCAGGGGGAGTGGGAGAGGGAGAAGCAGGCTCTCCACCGAGCAGGGGGCTCGATCCCAGGACCCTGGGATCATGACCCAAGCCGAAGGCAGATGCCTAACAACTGAGCCACCCAGGCGCCCCCCCCTATCTGATTTCTAACATTCAGTTTTCTCTCCCTTCCGCTATGGTCCTCTGCACTATTTCTTGTAGGTTTGTTTTTGTTTTACATTTCATTAAACTTGCATGGCTTAAAGGGGGCAGAATGAGAAGCTATGCCATTCTGTTTTGAATATGAAAGTTGGGACTTCCTTAATTGTGGGCCCCCATAGCTGTAAAAAGATAGGAGGAGGCCCCTGCCATCATTTTGATGGTTTCTCCCTCCTGTTCCATACTGTAGGGTACATCCTATGTTATTTCAAGCCATGGTGGTAGAGCTTTAATTAAAATGGGCATAGGAATTTTTGAAGTAGTGGGGTATCCTGCTTTCTAAATGCAGCCTCCTCACAGGTAATAGAACTCTGTTGAAAGGAGAAAAGCCAGAGCCAAGATTTCACTGTTGTTAGTCTCCCACAGTGAATTATCCGGGAGAAGGTTCTGACATCAGAGCTCTTATGTTAGTGTACAGCTATGCACAGGCAGGCATAATCACAGAAAGAAAAAGACATTTCAATGATCCAGTTAAAATTGATATTTCACCTGAATCATGAAGACCATTTACCTTGGTTTTCAGACTCCTGTTTCTGTGCCAAAGTATTCATTCAAAAGTCAGCAAAAAAATAAAAACAAAACTTTAACACAATTATCTTAATGAATTTTTGCCAAGAGAGGTTTTTTTTTCTGCATGAATTAACAGGATATATGCTAAGTTTTATGTTTTTGTTTTATCTAAAACATTGAGAAAAATTATGCTTACTTAAAGTTTAAATGCTTTTATGTAATTTAACTTTGTATTAGTATTATAATTCCCTTGAAACTCCATAATTGGACTGAAAAGTCAGTTTTTAATAACTGATAGATAATATAACCTGTAAGGTTCTCTGAGAACTTCTAAACCTTTATCTTTTAAAATAAACTCTTTTTAAAATTCTTTAAATAAATTTCTTTAGTTCTTCTCTTGACACCATCAGATTCATTCTGCCACAGTTCATTAATGTCTGTAGGCCGTGTGGCTACCATGCTACCACGCCTTCCCCTTAAAGATGATAGAGGAAACATTTATTCAGGGCCATCTAACAACTTTTAAAATTATACAACTTTTGAACCACGGAATGTATTTTTGAAAGAAGTAGAAAAATCATTTAAGATTATATAGAAACTCACAACTCTGTGTTAGGTGCAGCTTTTTTGAAGAACAGTTATATAGAAATGGCAGCTTGAGGCAATGCCCCTGGTAAGGATTTGATGGACATTACCCTCAGAGGGAATCTAATAGATTCTACTAGTATTGTTAGCTAGAGAAGCCATTTTTGGGGTGACTTTGCTATTTCCTGCATGGTGACTTGCTAGCACAAGTAATAATTTGTAATGTTAGAGATGAATCTGATGGTGGAGTTACTATAGGTTCAAATGTGTTAGTTGCTGCAGAGCTAACACATTCTAAGCTTGTGCCTAGTCCAAAAAAAGTGTTCCTGCCCAGGACACAGGGTCATATGATGAAATGAACTCTTGAAATACATTTCCTTCCTCTGAGGAACACATTGTATTTCATGAATTTGTGAAACATACTTATGTGTTATCCTTCACTGTCTTTCACAGTGAGTTGCAAAGCATTTCCTAGCGAAATAAATTTTCATAGTAACCTACACATTCTAATTTTAACATTGGAAAATAATACTCTATTCTTTTACTTTAATACAGTTACTACAGTGTGACCACTAAGGTCCTATTTTGCTTTTTAGCATATCAGTTTTTTCATCTAGGTTGGAGTATATTTACTATTAACTAATATGTTTATAAAGGATGAACAAGTTAGTAACTATAAAATGCTTTGAAGGTAGTTAAAACAAATACCCGCGTAACCTTGTAGCATCATCTTCATCTTATCATTGCCTTCCCCTTAAAGATGATAGAGGAATCATTTATTCAGGGCCATCTAACAAGCCACTGGCATAGTTAGTACTAGAACTCAGCCAGGCTACTTCTGCTCAATGACTCCAACTTTAGGGTAGGTGGCTAGCTCTTTGGAGAATAGAAATAGAATTCGGTTGACCTTGGCATTTTTGAGAAATGGTTGGTTAAATGTAGAATTATTTTTAAAGGGACAGTCATAGAGTAATTAAATTAGAGACAGGAAAGAAATTTTTTGTACTCTTTGTTTTAAACTTTATTAGAAAAAATCATTACAGGGTAGAATAGAGTTGGGATGTAGCAGGAAAGATTAAGATTAGTTACCAGGAAAACTTTTAAAATTATACAACTTTTGAACCATGGAATGTATTTTTGAAAGAAGTAGAAAAATCATTTAAGATTATATAGAAATTCACAACTCTGTGTTAGGTGCAGCTTTTTTGAAGAACAGTTACAGAAATGGCAGCTTGAGGCAATGCCCCTGGTAAGGATTTGATGGACATTACCCTCAGAGGGAATCTAATAGATTCTACTAGTATTGTTAGCTAGAGAAGCCATTTTTGGGGTGACTTTGCTATTTCCTGCATGGTAGCCACATGGCCTACTGTAAATCAGTGCGTGGTTAGAACTGGGTGGCAGAACCATCAAATCCAGTGTAGATCCAACTGGATCTAGATGAGTTCCAGCAGTGGAGCTGGATCTTTGTGGCTTCTTCCTATAGTCAGCTCTGCTGAGTCCAAGAATGGCCAAGAAAGATTGCTCCAATTTTGCATCATCATTGCTCACAAAATGTGTGAGTAGGCTACCCTTTTCTGAATCCACTGTGCTTTCCTAGAACATCCCCACTCCCCACCCACGGTATTTTTTGACAGTGGAATGGTTTACTATTGTTAGAGTCTGCCACTCATCTTAAAAAATAGGTAAACAAAAAGCTGACGGTGAGGGTAGCTCAGAAGAATGCCGACGTTTTTTTTTTAAGATTTTATTTATTTATTTGACAGAGAGAAACACAGCGAGAGAAGGAACACAAGCAGGGGGAGTGGGAGAGGGAGAAGCAGGCTTCCTGCGGAGCAGGGAGCCCGATGTGGGGCTCGATCCCAGGACCCTAGGATCATGACCTGAGCTGAAGGCAGACGCTTAACGACTGAGCCACCCAGGTGCCCCAAGAATGCAGACATTCTTATTTTTTTTAAAAAGATTTGTTTGAGAGAGACATACCAAGAAAGAGCACTAGCCAGGGGGAGGGACTGAGGAGGAGGGACAATCAGACTCCCCACTGAGCAGGAAGCCTGCCGCTGGGCTAGAAATCAGGACCCCAGGATCAGACCTGAGCTGAAGGCAGACAACCAACTGAGCCACCCAGGCACCCTGAATGGAGACATTCTTAAATTTTTACTTCTGTCCCTAACATCTTAGGAAATATTTTCATGGTAAGTGAAATCCTTTCTTATACATACATGCCTTAAGTGTTTTTCAATTAATAGAAAATTTACATTTAAATAGTTCAAAGTTTTGTTTTAAGAAAAAAATTGTCCATAAATATATATGTGTATGATTTATATTTTTTATTCTTTTGAACCATTAGCTTGAAAGACAGAAGTGTAGTTTTATACAGAATATAAAAAAGGAGGGAATGATCATTTTACAAAAGGATTTTTCACATTACCAACAAATTTATGGGATTTGTCTTTTAAAAAGCAAGTTTCCCTAATGCAATCAAAATATTTGATTTTACAGATGTAAGTTACATAACACAAATAGCCATTTCAGATACACTAATTTGTGTATGAGCATTTTAATTAAAGTTAAATATTCAAAATAAAGATCAGTAATTTGCCCCCTAAAAAAATATACGGTGGCCTACTATTATTAGAACTCTAAGGGAATATTACAAGAGAAATGGTCATAAGAGCTTAACAAGTAAAACGTTTTTTTCAGTTTTAAGTAAATGTTTAATTATTTTAAATTAATTTGATAATGAATCCACTGTAGTATCTAAAATAATAATTTTATTAGTGGTTTCTTTTTTTATATTCCAGGTTATAATTACTACAAGGACAGCTTCTGATCATTTTAGCACCCAGTATGTTTTAGATGGCAGCGGCCACATAATTTCTCAAAAACCTTCACATCTTGGTCAAGGTAAGAGAGTAGCTTTGTATCTTTACCTCTTCTGTCTTTTTTAAAACATTGTTACTCCTTAAATTCAGATGTGCTGCTTCAGGTTCGGTCTTGATAAAGGCTAGTTTACTTCCAAGTGAATATATTCAACTGTTACTTTAGTCACCAATCTCTTAAATACTTGGAATTGTTCTCAAGAGGAACTGTGTAAAAGCCTTAGGACAAAAATATGGATTAGTCACCCTTCTGTAAAACTGTAAGAACAATTTTACATTGGATCACTAGTGTGTTCTTTATATGTGAAGGATGATATTTTATTGAAATGCCTAAAACATTATTGATTTGGTAATCATGGTAATAAACAATACTATCAAGATACTATGATTATATAAATAATTAAAATATATTTATTTATGGGAAACTTCAAATGTATGTGCAAGTAAATAGAATAGTGTACCCATTGCTCAGTTTCAGCAATTGTCCACCCATTGCTAATGTTTCATCTAATACCCTTACCTACTTCCTCTTTCTGTATTATTGGAAGCAAATCAATGTATTAATTATTGTTGCTATTTGTAATATATTTCTTAGTGTTTTATACACTTCTGTAATTTTATTACATTTTAATTGACATGTTTTTAAGTTCCTTTATTATTACTTATAAGGAAAAAGAAAATCTCTTCAGGCTTGAGTTTCGTGTATCTCCCTTAATTTTTTTCATATTGCTAACTTCTGGTAATGGAATGTTTAAAGTTGAGAAAATGTTGGAGATATGAACTCTTGAGAGTCATGTTCAAAAGAATTATTTGATCTGAAAGGGGCTTGTGTTTTTTTATTGCTGTTTGCCCTTCTCTTCCAATTTGTATCCTAAATTCATTTTTTTAATTTCGTGTCCCTTGTAATTTATTAAAGTACTATATTTTTTCTGTAGCTTTTTTCTTTCAATTTTAATATTAAATTATTGGATTTATTTTTTTAATGATTACCATCTTTTTTCATTGAAATATATTTTCTTGTGGGGTGCCTGGGTTGCTCAGTTGGTTAAGCATCTGACTTCAGCTCAGGTCATGATCTCAGGGTCCTGGGATGGAACCCGCATCCAAGATCCCTGCTCAGCGGGGAGCCTGCTTCTCCCTCTCCCTCTGCCCCTACCCTCCCCCCCGCTTTCTCTCTCTCTCTCAAATAAACAAAATCTTAAAAATATATATATTTTCTTATATCTTAATACTGATACCAAATTCACTTTTTCTATTATTTTATAAATCTTCAAATTAGTTACTGATTATTCCTGCTTATTAAGAGTAATATTTTTATATCCACACAAAAGAGTAAGAACTCTTAAGAAAATACACTTTTTTCTCATTTATTCAGTTAATTAAAATGAGCTCAAGTCTAGTAGCTGTTTAATTTGATGTATAATAATATTGTACATATTTTAATTAAAATAATAAACTGTGATTCTTTTTATGTATTGAAGGTTAGGAAAGAGAAAGCATTTTTTTTAGTGTGGTCCCTTTCTAGAAATGCTCTGACTCCAATTTTTAGGTGTTCAAATTAAGAAACCATTAAGAATTATTTGGGTGGCTATCCGTAGAGTACTTTAAAGTAATCTAGTCACCTTTTAAAACTTAAATGTATTTATTTTTATCTTAGTAGTAGCCAGTCTAATCTGGATGGCCTGTTGCTCTGCATCACTCATTCTTCTCATACTTTCCTATGTTCATCTCCCTGGGAGCTATGAAATAGCAATACTTAAATATGGAATCCCTCTGATCTTTGCCCATTTGGTGATTGATTTTTCTTTTTGGTGACCTAAGTCTTCTACTTTCACTGAGACTAGGTATGCATATTAAAGAATTTCCGCAGTCAGTAAATGAGCCTTATTTTGCATATTCCTCTTAAGAAACAATACACTTGGAAGGTCAGTAGTTGTGAAACTAGTAATTGCCTTTCATGATTCATTTTTATCTCCTAATTATAGTTGATTGGCTAGGAAAGCAACAAAGAATAAAGCTCTTAGTTTCAAATTGCTATAGATGGACATTTTATAGAAATCTGGAAACACTTTCAAAACCCTTTTACATTTATATTGCCCAGTGCTGATAGTTTTTGAATGATTGAATCACAGACTCACATTTCACCAACAGCTGTCATTCAACTTCCATTTAAATATTTTCTGTGTAAGGGTTCTTCATTTAGGGTTCATGTAGATTAATTTCTGCAGTGGTGTGAACATCCTTGCTTAGCAGTTACTCCTCATGTCATCTGATAGATCAGATAATGACACCTGTAGACAGTCTAACTGTAGATGCAGGGACAGCTTACAACAAAATCTTTTTTAGGCATTGGAAAATTTGTTACCCCTTTAAAAAAATATTTAAAGTGTTTAAAAATAGTTGACTGGAGATTCCAGCTCTGGTTTTTCTGGGTGTAGGTATTTGTTTTATGGGTTAATGTAGCTATTTAAAATGATATATGTGATTAATAATATGTCATTTTAAATTACCCTCTGTTCACTTCTATTTTAAGACATTTTAAAAATTAACAAATGTAAAAATATGTCCCCAGCTTTTAAATTATTTTACCGATAACTTACTAAATTATTTGTTTTAATCCTATCTTTTTTCTGTCATCACTTCTATTTCCTTTACCCTAATCAGTGTAAGCTTTCTAAATTGATTTACCCTCCTGGACAAGTTCTTTTAACACCTCCTAGTACTTCTGCCTTAGGAATTTCTCAGATATCAAAAGTAGTATTTTAAAGTAATCAGGGTAGTTCCTTTCCTTACCCTGTTGTTGGAGTAGAGCGTCGTGTTCTTTGTAAATCCCTGCTGAGTATGATTGTGCATGTATTGAAAGATCTTTTTCATCTGGAGAATGCAATTTTTCTCATTAAATAGTTTAAGAAAAGTTTGATATATTCAAGCAACCATACATCCTTACATTAGGAATATAAATAGCTGCCTTTATAAATGGCATAACATAGGGTCATGTAAAAATATAACAGGGAGCCATACTATAGGACTGCAATTTAATTCTGGTGTTTGTAGAATGTGCTAAAGTTAGAGAGGTGAGCAGTTCTCTTGTAAAATATGATAGTATACTAGGGCCTCCTCCCTATTGGCCAATATTACTTGGTACTTTTTTTAAGGATACACATTTCATTTAGGATCAGCAAAGTTTTCCATCATTAAGTTTTATTTAAACATATATAATCTTGGCTTATTGGTAATTCTCAGTTGGTCTAAGAGAACATTTTTAGCTGCTGAAGCAATAGTTTATCAATATATAGATTAATTATAGTGTGATCTTTCATTTAAAAACCAACAGGTATCTTTTCCTTTCATAAATACATTTATATTTTGCTTTATTGATTTTTGCCTGCCTGCCTTCTCACCATCTGTCCACAGCCACTATATATGCCATTATATTTGTCACAGCTAGTGGAGAACACAAATGAGTTAAAGGAACTCACAGAGTAGTGGAGAACACAGATGACTAAATAAGTAATGACAGCAAATAGAAGCCATCAGTTGCCTAGAGGAAGGTTAGGGAGTTCTTCAGAAAAATTTTCATTTGAGTTTGAAGATGGTAGGTAAGAATGGGTGGGTGTTTAACCTTGCAGCAGGAGAGGAATGGTGAAGGGAAAGAGCACATACTTTTAAAAACTTGAATTTTTTTTTAAACCCATTGAAGAACTACGTCACAAAGTAGACAAATACCATATGATTTCACTCATGTGTAATTTAAGAAACAAAACAGATGAACATAGAGGGGAAAAAAGAGAGAGGCAAACCCCTAAAACAGATCCTTAGCTATACAAAACAAACTGAGGGTTGCTGGAGGGGAGGTGGGTAGGTGGTTGGGTTAAATGCATGATGGCTATTAAAGAAGGCATGTGTTGTGATGAATCACTAAATCTTACACCTGAAACTAATATTACAGTGTATGTTAACAAACTGGAATTTAAATGAAAACTTGGGGGAGTGGGGAAGGAAGTTAAATGAACCAAGTTCAAGAGAAAGATAACCCTTTCCTAGACAAGAAGAGACTGGTGGCTACTTGCATCCCTGGGAGCATTAACTGAGTCTGGAGACATAGGTGGTCTCTGTTGTGGATAAGGGATCTTTTATGGACCTCGAAGAAACCTGCTGAACTTTTAACAGCTACATGTGAGCTGCCATGACAGATTGGAGGATGGGATCCTCAAAAAGAGCTGGTTTCCTCCCATATGCCAAATCTCATCAGGACTTTTGCTGAATAAGCAGTGATAAAGAAAATTGGGACTGAGATAGAGAGACAAAGATCTTAAACTCTTGCAGTGCTTAGATCCCAACCTTGCTAGAGGAAAAGACCTGATTCCATCCTTAAGACATTTGAAACTAGAAGTGAACTGGAGCTAAATAAAGGGACAGCTCAGCTCCAACCCAGATACATTCCTAATTATATTGAAGAGATCTTCTTGTCACTCTAGCTGCTTGACAGAAGAAATGAAGTGCCTTCTCTGGGGGAAAATATTACCTACTTCAGTATTTATCTTTCTTTTGTACACAAGGTCTGGCAAAAACAAAAATATTGAGAAACAAAGAAAATGGAATCTATAATCAAGAGAAAAAAATAGTTAATATAAGCAAACAAACATGACCTAGATGTATGAATTAGCAGACAAGAACTTAAAACAACTATGTTAAAGAACTTAGAGGAAAAGGTGGTCAAAATTGGTAAAAAGATGGAGAATTTCAGCAGAGAATTGGAACTCAAAAAAGAACCAAATGAAAGTTCTAGAACTGAAAGTAAAAGTTTATACCTTTTCTTATAGCCAACAGTGAGCCACTGAAACCTATTAGGTAGAGGGCAAATTTCATGTTATTTACAAAATTAACCAGCAGAACATTATAATACCATAAATTATATCTTATTATAAGAAGTATCATCTTGAACTGAGTTTTGAAGGAAGGAAAGAGACTTGACATAAATTTGAGATTTTTAGGATAGAATAGATAGGCCTAGAAGGCTTATGCAGTAAGAGGTAGAGGGAAGAATCAGTTAAAGCTAGAATATATGCCTTTGGAAACTGTTGATGTCAGTGTTATATGAGAAAGAGAATAGGTATATAAGTATCAGACTCAGGAAAATAATGAGTTCAGGTCTGGGTGTGGTTGGTTTGAAGTGGCTTTGGGACATCCACATGATGATATTGAATAAGCATTTATATGTAACTTGAATACTGTAGGTCTCAGATAATATATCTTAGTCAATTCTGAGATGCATGTTTTGTCACATTTTGACATCTCTGAAAACAGGTTGTGGCTTATAATTAATGGCTTCCCCAGATCCTTTTTGGACAGGAAATTTTGTGTATTAATTGGTAATTCATGTGTTGATTGCAGGAATAAACAGTTTCAGAAATATTTTCTTGCAAAACAAATGCTTTATGAGACCTAAAAAAGAGAAAATAGACACAAGTGATAGAAGGGGTTAAATACTAGTGTATATAGATTTGAAGATCTGTGAAGTTCTTTTCACATCTAAATGTGCTTTCCTCTTAATCTGCCAACAGGTACAACTGTAACTGCTTTAAGATTGTTTAAGAATCTACCCGTAAGAAAGCAGTTCTACTCAACTGCTAAAAAATGTAAAGATGAAATAAAAAAGGTCCAGGATCTCCTCATAAGCTATGGTATACTTAAACCTGACTTAAGGATTGTTTTTATACATAACAAGGTAAGCGTTATTATGCTTTTTTTTTTTTTTAAGGTTTTATTTATTTGTCAGAGAGAATCTGAGCAAGCAGGGGGAGTGGCAGACAGAGGGAGAAGCAGGCCCCCGCTGAGCCAGGAGCACGATGTGGGACTTGATCCCAGGACTCTGGGATCATGACCCGAGCCGAAGGCAGACGCTTAACTGACTGAGCCACCCAGCCATTCCTATTATTATGCTTCCATAAGATTTTTTGGTATGTAATATTATTATAAATGTATTTTATCTAAATTAGATATGTACAGTCTTCTTGCAAACATTTGTCCACATTTCTTTAGTTTTATGTTTATTATATAAAGATCATCTTTACTTTCTTAACTGATATCTAAATGAAATCTGATTGAACCTTTCATTTCTTAATTTCTGAGATCAGTGATTCTTCAAGTAGACATCCAAGAAACGTTTGAGTGCTTCCTAAATATGAAGATGAGTAAGACATGTTCTTTGAGGAGTTCACAATTTAGTGATGTTTTTCACTTTCTATTACAAACTGGTTTTTCTTTGGAAGAGTTTTTTTGTTTTTTTTAAGGAAGCTCTACCTCATTTCTTCCCATTTTTCAAAGCGAGGCTGATTAAGAAATTCTTGTTGCTTAATGAATCTTGGTTGGAAAGAAAAGTTTATGTATTTTGTGATTATTCTGTTTTTCATAAAGTTCCACATGTGCACTTGAAATATTTAATGAGAGTAGGACCACACAGCAGAAATCTGGAAACCTCATGAGGAGTTGATAGTTAACATTTATTGAGGGTCTGTGCAATGCTACATCATATCCGGTCCATTAAACTCCTATAATCCACAGCAACAACTAAATGAGGTAGACGTATTAATTTACCATTGTTCTGTAAACTGAACTCAGAGAGGTTTAAAACTTTGTATCACACAGCTACTAAATTGTTGAGGTGGGATTGGAAACTTAACATGCCTAAAGAGTGCAGATTCTTTATACCCTACTATCTTGTATTCCCATTTTAATACTATATTACATTTATAGTTCTGTTCCAGGTTTCAGAACACTTACAATAACTTTGTAAGTTAGGTAGCATTATCTCTATTTGTATGAGGAACCTGATGCTCAGAGTAATCAAAGAAATTGTTTTATATTTTACAGTAATTAATAGTACTGAAGTCAGAACCCTTTTTTCATCCAGTTTTCTTTCTACTCTATGTCTGTTTACTTGTTATTAAGAAGATTCTGTATTAAGCCAAGCTGTGATAGAATATTTATGATCAAAATCCCTGATCAGCTTAAAAAATCAAAAAAGAAAGAAGAACATTAAGATTAGTCAGCCACCTGTTCCTGCTGCCATAGAGCTCAACCACATGATACCTTGAGATCTCTTCCAGCTCTGCCATGCTATGATTCCTCAGGATGTTGATAGATGGAGCTCATCCTGCTAGTATAAATAACCCCAGGACCTCTTGATCCAAAGGACATTTAGCAATTAAAAGTTAAATGTACCCAGGTTAAAAAAAGATCAAGGACAGAAGAATCAGTGATCAGGAAGGGAAGACATATGGAAAAAGGTAAAATATGATGATAGGAACTACATATTTTTAAAAGAAAAGCAATTATAAAGAGAAAAGTTTTAAGCATGAGAAAGTAATACTAGATTAAACCAAGATTTCTGCTTCATGTAATGGAAATGAGTATTTAAAGTCAAATACTTAGTTTCTAAGTTTTGGGTAAGTTTATAATAAATTTTACCAACCACTATAAGATCATCAATGTATGCATTATCTTCTGAAAATGGAAAGTAGTATTTTATGAAATGCTGCATTTTATTATTTTTGGAGGACAGCACATCTGAACTGATACTGAAGAAACACTAGTCCCTTGATGTCCTTCAGTAATTTCAGATGCAATTCAAATCCTAAAGAGTATGCTGAGTATTATACCATGAAAATAATGTAAGATTATCAAAAATCTTAAGTAAAATTAAGTATTAGCTATTATTACACAAGGAAATCAAGGACTGAATTAGAATAAGCAAACTGTTTTCAAGCTTTCTTAGTACTAATTATTGATCTACTTCTGTTTCTTAATAGTACTGTTCTGCCTCAAATGTTGAAATATATTGTTAAACCTCCCAGAATAGCAGTGGCATATGTCATAAATCTCTGAACACTGAGTCCTGCTGTGCTCTTAGCCTTTTTCTTTGAAACATTCTTTAGTGCTTTTCTGAAGAATTTTTCCCTTTGCCTAAAATTTACACATGACGATATTGACATCTTTTTTTGAAGTTTTTTTCTTCTTTAGAAACAAACAATCATATTGCACATAATATGAGAAGTACTATTGCTATTTTGACATCTTGGATTAGATAGTGTTCCTTCTTTTTATGAAGGTTTAACCTGCCAAGACATTCTTTGAATACTGATAATATTGATGTTCTTGCCAGTATGGTTATGTTAGAAAGAGGTATTTTTCTTCTTTCATCACCATGTTCCTTGAAAGCATATTGAATAATGAGACAGCCAAAGGGAAATAATTTACAAGTGGATTCAGTGACTTTATTTAAAGTAGATATTATTTGGAGAAATTGCTAGAGCCATTCCTTAAAAAGCACTATAGTATTCAGCTTTTGTTGTAATAACTGAATTCCTGTGGGGTCCTGCTGTGTATATTTTCATTTATAAAGTAGTTATTTCCTAGAATTAAAAGTTTTTCTCAATGTGATAATGTCTGAAACTAATTTAGTATTCTAGCTCTTTCATATGTTCATGAATAGTTTTGTAGACAACTAGTTCAGAGCATTATGTTAAATTGTGATTTCACAGAAGGGATACTTTCATACTTCATACTTGTTGATTTTTGTGAATATTTTCTTCTGCCTAAACTACTGTTCGTGGTTTTAAAAATTGTTTTAGATTGAATTTTGTCTTGATAATTAGAAGCCCACTGTATTACAAAAGCTGAATTGGATTATCACTGATACAGGGTTTTTACTGTTATAAGAGAGAAGTAATTTAAGGAGTGATTTTCCACCTACCTACCCCACCTCCATGTCACATGAGTGTTAAGGCTTATTGGGATCAGTTTATTTATTTTTGAGGTCTGGAAGAATGATGACACAGCTTCGAAAAGTTTACTATCTCTGGCATCAGTCACTCTGGGAAGAGGCAGGACCTTAGTAGGGAACAGAGACCCACGAAAGTGGCCTTGGAGATTTGGTAGTGAGTATAGTGGCTCTCTTTTGATATATAGTTCTCTGGGTCTCTAGGAGGGAGAGAGACTTTTTTTTTTTTGAGAGAGACTCTTTTGAGGTGGTGGCTGAAGATTTGGGAGGAAGCAGGTGACCAAGAATGATAAAAAGGAACATGTTTATTTGATTATAAACTGAAAATAAAAAAGTGATGGCCTTTATTTTATTCTTTTTTGCATCTTTTAGCCTTTTACTCAAATATTGTTAAATGTCTCAGTTTTGTTTCAGCTGTGCCATATAAGGAATCAAGAAAAAGTCCACAGTTGGACCAGTGTTAAAGGGTTAACCCCCTCCCACATCCCAAGCAAGGTTGTGGAAGCAGTATAGTCAACAAGAAATTCCAGTTCAGGACTGTGGTTCAAAGCCCTTTTCTTATGAAGAAATTATTCTTCCAGTTCCAACCTTGAAAGTTTGTGTGGGTTTTGTTTTGTTTTGTTCTGTTTTTTTAATTAACAAAGGTGGAGGTCCCTTCAAATACAGTTTTAAGGTTAGCTTCAGGCTGATTATCAATCTTGACTGGTTGGTTGGTTGGGATTTGGGGGGGGTTTGCTACTTGCAAATTAATAATAACTAAATTTTTTAAATGGTTCTCATGTTTTCTTCTTTCTTATATTTATGTCTTTAATTTTTCACCTAATTTCTGTGAACTATTATATAGAAAAGATGAGAGACCTATATAAGTCACATTTTACTATAGTTTATTTCTGATTTTGATGTTTATCCATACTGTTAAAGGAGTCTCTGAATTCTTCCCCATCCATCACCAGCAAGAAGACATAGTTATTCTTCATCTTCTTCTGTAACATTATTTGCATATTTCTGTTATGTCATTTTTGCTTTGTTGGCAGTGATTTGCATCCTGTCTCCCCTTCTCAGTAGACTCTTGGGAAGAGCTGCATCTTACTAATATTCCCCTTAATACTCACAGCATAGTGCAGAGTAAAATACTAAATGAAATAGATGGTGCTAAACTCAAAATCAGATACATTTATAAAGCCCAGGTTTTGAACACTCTGGCTTCTTTCGGACCTTCCTCATATTATATAAAATTAATCCTTTTTTGAGGATTCATCCTTTTGGATTCTCCAATGACCTCATATTTTTACAGAGTATGTTCCCACTTGTATTGATATATACTATTCTAGTCTGTTTCTAGTCAGGAAATATATAAAGACTGCATGGATGGGACAGTGGGGGAAACAGTTGACAGGGACATAGTCTTTAAGGGCCATCAATTTAATATATTTTGTTTCCATTAACTTAGTTAAATGGAACTATGTATATAATCATTCCTTTACAGATCTCTAACCAAAGATATTTTATATATTTACTATTTATCGTAATATATTTCTCTACTTTAACACAGATTTCTCTTCGAATCAGTAATTTCCAGAGAATTCTGCACAAATCTAGCTTTTTTGAGCCTAGGCCTGTAAAAGTTGATTTCTGAGGCCCTTTTCAACTCTAAAACTCTTTGATTTTTTTTTAAGATTTTATTTTTTAAGTAATCTGTACAAGCAGCTTAGGGCTCAAACTTACAACCCCAGATGAAGAGTTGCATGCTCTACCAACTGAGCCACCCAGGTGCCCCTAAAACTCTTTGATTTTAAGGAGCCCTTATATGTATCTTGAGCACTTCCGTTTCTTTCTGACAAAATTGCAGTTTCACATTTCTACCACTAGAAGTTCTAAAGAGGTGACTCATATATCAAATCACAAAATAATAAGAATTTATACCTCCCAGATTCCTAGATCTTTACATCTGGAAAGGACAGCTGAAAATCTTTTTTTGTTCTGTCCCAAACCTTTTAGCAAGTAGAGTATTTTTTATTCTAATCCCTTCCCATTTTATCTTCATGTGATCCGGAGTTTTAGTGCATTGCCCAATAACTTAAATGTTTAATGTAGCGTAAGATGAGCTGAAGTTCAGATCTCTTAGACTTTATTGTAACGTTCATTCTCCTTTGCTGTAGCTTTTCCACAACTACTAAATACAGAGCTTTGAGTAGGTGCTATGGAATAATTATGTGATGGCCTGTGAAATAATTATGTGATAGGAGCTTACAGTATAAGTGAGGGAGATGTGAAAGTGTATGAACATTTAAACAGATGAAAAGAATAATGGAAACTTGTTGATTATTGAATGATATTGATAAATATCCCCCTCCCTCATCCCCTGGATAACTACCATTCCAATTTTTGGTTCTATGAATTTAATTATTTTAAATACCTCCTGTAGGGCGCCTGGGTTGGCTCAGATGGTTAAGTGTCTGCTGCCTTCAGCTCAGGTCATGATCCCAGGGTCCTAGGATCGAGTCCCGCATCGGGCTCCCTGCCCCTTGGGGAGCCTGCTTCTCCCTCTTCCTCTCTCTCTCTCTGTCTCTCATGAACAAATAAATAAAATTTAAAAAAAGATGATATATGTAAAAAAAATTTTTTAAAAATAAAAATAAATAAATACCTCCTGTAAATGGAATCATGTAATATTTGTCTTTCTGTGACTGGCTTATTTTACTTGGCATAATATCCTTAAGATTCATCCATGTTGTCAAAAATTGTAGAATTTATTTTTTAAGGCTGAATCATATTCTGTCAAATGTATATGCTACATTTTCTTTAACAATTGATCCATCAGTGGACATTTAAGTTGTTCACACATCTTGACTATTTTAAATAGTGCTGCAATGAACATGGGAGTGCTAATATTAATATCTCTTTCAGAGCCTTTCAGTTCCTTTGAATAAATTATCTGGCATGAGGCTGGATTGCTAGATCATATGGTATTCTATTTTTAATATTTTGAGGTACCTCCATACTATTTTCAAGTATTTGCATTCCCATGAATACTATACAAGGGTTCCAGTTTCTCCACGTTTTCCCCAGTATTTGTCTTTTCTTTTTTTGCTAATAGCCATCCTTATAGGTGTGAGGTGACTTTTAGTGTGGTTTTGTTATGCGTTTACCTGATGATTAGTGAAATTGAATGTTTTTTCACATATCTGTTAGCCATTTATATTCTTTGGAGAAATGTCTGTCAAGTTCTTAGCCCATTTTTTATTTGTGTTACTAGTGTTTTTAATAGTTTTAGGAATGCCTTATATACTTTGGAATTAACCATCAGATATATGCTTTGCACATGTTTTCTACCATCCCATGGGTTGGCTTTTCATTCTGTTGATAGCTTCCTTAGCTGTGCGGAAGCATTTTAGTTTGATGTAGTCCCTTTGTCTATTTTTCTTTTGTTGCTTGTGCTTTTGGTGTAATATCAAAGAAATCATTGCCAAAATCAGTGTCATGAAACTTTTCTCTTTTAGGAGTTTTACAATTTTAGATCTTGTATTTAAATCTTTAATCCATTTTTAGTTGATTTCTGTGTATGATGTAAGATAAGGGTCCAATTTCATTCTTTTGTTTATGGATATCATTTTCCCAGCACTGTTGGTTGCAGAGACTCTTCTTTCCCCATTGTGTATTCTTGACACCCTTGTCAGACATCAGTTGACCATATATGCATGGATTTATTTCTGGGCTCTCTATTCTTTTCCATTGGCCTTTATATATATCTTTATGCCAGTACCATACTGTTTTTGCTTACTGTAACTTTGTAATATATTTTGAAACTAGGAAGTATGATGCCTCCAGTTCTGTTCTTTATCTCTGGATTGATTTGGCTATTTGTGGTCTAAAACTCCTTCCGTGAGTTTTAGAATTGTGTTTTTCTATTTCTGCAAAGAATGTCATTAGGATGTTTGGTTGGAATTGCATTGAATTTGTAGATTGCTTTGGGTAGTATGGACATCTTAATAATATTAAATCTTCTGATCTATGAATGCAGGATGCCTTCTCATTTGTCATCTTTGATTTCTTTCATCAGTGTTTTGTAGTTTTTAGTGTACAGGTCTTTCACCTCTTTAGTTAAATTTATTGCTAAGTATTTTATTCTTTTTTGGTGCTATTGTAAATGGGATTGTTTTTCTAATTTTTTTTCAGATAGCTCATTGTTAGTGTATAGAAACATAGCTGTTTTTTGTATATTGATTTTGTATCCTGCAACTTTACTGAATTTCTAACGGTTTTTTGATGGAGTCTTCAGAGTTTTCTATATAGAGGATCATGTCATCTACAAACAGGGACAATTTTACTTCTTCCTTTCTGATTTGGATGCCTTTTATTTCTTTCTTTTGCCTAATTGCTTTAGCTAGGACTTTCAGTTTTATGATGAATAGAAGTGGCAAGAATAGGCATCCATGTCTTGTTCTTGATCTTTTTTCTTTAAAAAAAGCTTTTCAGGTTTTTTTTTGTTTTTTTTTTTGTTTTTTTTTGATGGTTGCAATGGGATAAAAGCCAAAAAGATGGCTTTTTATTGTGTGGAGTTATTTGCCCTCTATTCATAGTTAATTGAGTTTTTAATCATGAAAGGGTGTTAAGTTTTGTCAAATGCTTTTTCTGCACCCATTAAGACAATCATGTGACTTTTATCCTTTATTTTGTTAATATAGTGTATCACATTAATTGCAATGCGTATGTTGAGCCATTCCTTTACCCTAGGGATAAATCCCGTTGGTGTATGATCTGTTTAATATGTTGTTGGATTCAGTTTCTAGTGTTCTGTTGAGGATTTTTTTATCTATATGCATTAGGGATTTGGCCTGTATTCTTTCCTCACAGTGCTCTTGTCTGGCTTTGGTAGCAGGGTAATGCTGGCCTCATAAAATGAGTTTTGAAGTCTTTCTTCCTTCAGTTTTTTGGAAGAGTTTGTGAAGGATCGGTGTTAATTCTTAAATGTTTGGTAGAATTCCTCAGTGAGCCATTTGGTCCTATGCTTTCTTTGTTGAAAGGTTTTTGATTTTTGATTCAGTCTCTATACTAGTTGTAATTCTGTTCAGACTTTTTCTTTCTTCATGATTGAGTTTTGGTAGGTTGTATGTTTCTAGGAATTGAGCCCTCTCGGTTATCCTGTTTGTTGGCATATAGTTGTTCATATAGTCTCTCATGATTCTTTTTATTTCTGTGACATTAGTTGTAATATCACTTCATTTTTAATTTTATTTGGGTCTTTTTTTTTCTTATTCTAGCTAAAGGTTTGTCAATTTTGTTTCTTTTCAAAAAAAACAAGTCTTTTTTTTCTGCTCTTTTTCTATTTTCTGTTTCATTTATTTCTGCTCTGCTCTAATCTTTATTTCCTTCCTTCTGTTAACTTTAGCCTTAGTTTGTTGTTTTTCTAGCTCCTTGAGGTGTATAGTTAGGTTGTTTGCTTGACATCTTTCTTTTTTAATGTAGGCATTATTGCTGTGGATAAACTGTACTTTTTGTACTGCAGCCCATAAGTTTTGGTATGTTGTGTTTTTGTTTATCTCAAGGTATTTTCTAATATTCTTTTTGTTTCTTTGATTCAGTGGTTGTTCAAGAGTGTGTTATTTAATTTCTACATACTGTGTATTTTCCACTTCCTGTTGATTTCTAGTTTCATTCCATTGTGGTCAGAAAAAATTCCTTGGCATGTTTCAGTCTGCTTAAATTTGTTAAGATTTGTTTTGTCTTAACACTTGGTCTATCCTGGAGAAAGATCTGTGTGAGTTTGAGAAGAATATGTATTCTGCTGCTGTTGGGTGGATTGTTCTGTATATGTCTGTTAGGTCTGTTTGGTCTGTAGTATTGTTCACGTCCTCTAGTTCCTTTAATCTTCTGTCTGGATTTTCTATCCATTATTGGTCTTGATCTGAAAAGAGAACAACTAGAGAACCATGTGGGGGATGGAGTTGCATTTCAGAAGAGATAGTTGAGGTAGCTTCATTTAGAAGTATGAGCAAGTTTGGAAAATAAAAATCTCATGAAAAAATTAATAGGTAAGGTGTTCTATTCAGTGAGAATAAAGAGGAAAAGCTGAAATGAGATATTGTTATAAAGCAATAGCAGCTTGATTTGCACTTAACATTTTCTGTAAAGTTAAATATAGGTGGAAGTAATGATTGCCTCAGAGTTCCAAGATGAAAGAGCTTATCAGAAAGGCTGATCTGAAGGGTTTTCTGTAAACAGTATTGAGACAGTAATCTGGAGGCAGTTATTAAATGCTTCTCAGGTTCAAAAGGTATTTTCAGAGGAAGTAGACTTAGAACTGGTTTTTGAGAAAGACGTTGAGCAGAGGCATTCAAAAGCACATGCAAAGCCAGAGTCCTCAGAGGTCAGGTTAAGCTGGTGTAGGAAAATAGAAAATGAGGCTGGAAAGGTGCTTGGGTCTAGATTCTAAAGGACCTTGTATACCTTATATGGGAGTGTGGACTTCTTGCCATGTGGCCAAAGGAAATAAAATAAGTAGTTTCATGTTGGAGGAGGTAATTAAGAGGATGTGACCGCCGGTTGACCCTTGAGCTGGACCCTGGGTAATCCGTAGCTCCTCAGCACAGCCTTCCCATTCCTCCCCCTCTGCCCCAGTGCCTGCTCTGTCTACCGTTCCCACAGTGGGAGCTGTTCCAAGGACATAGCCTTGAGAGAGTAAAGTGTTGTTGAGACCATCTGGACATTGTGTGAGACAACCCAGTTAAGGCCTTATATAGACATTTAAAATTCAGGAGGGTGGGTGCAGAGATCTACTTAACCTTGCGGCCACCCAAGACCTCATAAGCCTCATAAGTTCCCTTGCTTATTAAAACCACCACCTACCAATCTGGAGTGGTTGGCCTCTTTCTTTGGTCTCTTCCTGCCTTCTACCTACAGGAGCCAGTTTCAGATTAACCAAGGAAGCCCCTAAGGAGGTTGTGAACGAACATTTCATTAGGAGACTAACAAAATAAGATAATTCTCATTGCAGTTGGAGGGTGGGCCAAATTATATTTAGTGGTTGTATAATACAAGTAGCTGGTTCAGTAATCAAGGCAGTTGCACAGAGCATGGAGAAGAGGGTCTAGACAAGAAAAACATTTCTGATAAGGTTAATCCAGTCTTGGAAATAATCTTTCTTGTTTTAAAGACCACAAAGAGTATCTACAATCTCCCTTTGAAAGTTATGTAAAAATTAACTTTATGTTTTTAAATTTTTATATAAATCATATCTTTATAGGGGTGAAAAACCAAAAAGTATGAAAAGGTAGAGTGAAAAAAATTACTCTCATTTTTGTCTATCTACCTAGTTCCTATAAGTTTCCTCTCCCATAGGTGAAGTTACTATTACTAATTTCTTTGCAATCTTCAGGAAAAGTAATTATGTATACTCTATTTCAAAAAATGAATATAAAATAAGAGATATTTAAGCTGAGTAAAAGTAGGGATAAGAGATATTAAATTCAGAATTGTGCTGAATAACTTTTACCAAGGTAGAATCCTTTTTAAAAGTCTGAGTCTGCTTAGCAAGAATCAAATCATATGAATGCCTATGTTAATAGAATGTGATATTCTTTTAATAACAGTAATGATATTGTAATGGAAATAAAGTTTTTTTAAAAGAAATTCAGATGTGAACCAATTAGTATATTTGTGCATATAATTTGTATGAAAGGTTTGATTGCATTCTGGGCCAATATATATATTTTTTTATTACAGCTTCTAGAAGGAGTCACCTGTGTTCAGGCAGTCTTAGTAGCACTGCACTTTTTAGTTAATTCTATATCATCTGTGTGCAACCTCCTCTTTCCTGCTATCACAAATTGCCTTCACAATTGAGATTTACTAATTTAATACTGAATACATTCTCGTCTGATCATTTCCTTCATATAGTATATGTCAATGAAGTAGGGAGAGTGGCAAGATATATTTGGCTAATGTCAATCAATTATTTGGTGTGCATATAATAATATATTTTTTATTGAGGGGTTTTTGCACTGTCATCATACTGACTAGAGTCAGATTCTTACTTGGCACATCCAGATGCTCCAACTTTGTGTGACCTAGATAGAAAACATATGGGGGTATGTGCATGTATTTTTAGCATGTTAAG
Organism: Zalophus californianus; assembly: GCF_009762305.2. NCBI lineage: Eukaryota > Metazoa > Chordata > Mammalia > Carnivora > Otariidae > Zalophus > Zalophus californianus. The sequence continues at coordinate 151,029,155 of NC_045597.1, forward strand.
AGTTCTGCCTTAGGGCAAAATATATGCAAAACTTTAGGAAGTGAAAAGAAAATCTCTGTTTTAGAAAATAATATAGAATTGATGAAATGGTAGAAAAAGCAAACGAACAACTATTTGCTGTAGTAAATACAGTATTTAAAAATTATGTTTTTTTAAAAATAAAGATCTTTAATTTTTAATTACCATATTTTTAAAAATTTTAATCCATTATTTCAATAATGGGTGCTGTTTTGAGAGTGAATTTTAGTTGCCTGAGCAATAGTGAAGATTTAACTTGGCAGATCTCTGTAATCATTTGCTGCTGTCCCAACTGTAACTAATTTAGAAAACCCTCCTAAATTACCCCCCTTGATCTGATGCAGTAATTGCCTACTGTGAAATAATGTTCTAGAACTCTTACCAGTATTTACTTAAAAATGAAATTCCTCATTTAATGATTCTCATGTTTGACAGCTTTTTTAGAACCCATTTCTTCAAGTGATCTTTTTACAATTCTGTGCACTAGCTACTCAGCAGGTTAGGCAGTGAAATAACATCTTTGCATTAATCAGCAGCTAAGATTTATGTCTTTAGGCATCACCTGAGGCAACACTCTAATGTAAACTAAAATAATATGATGTTTACATTAGAACTAACCCAGGCTTTATATCTGTTATCAAGTGCAGGAGATTTTGGAATTTTAAAACATTAGTTTTCTTGAAAGTTTTCTTGACTCCTTACTTTAAATATATTTACATGTTTGTATCAGAGATGTAGCATAGCTTTAAAGAGAGAAACTTTTCATGAATAAATTGTTAGTACTCAGCTGTTCCGTGTTTAAAGTAACTTGTGGTACGGTAAGTACTCTGTGGTGTCTCTCTCAAATAAATAAATAAAATTTAAAAAAGAGAGGAAATATACACATTGAACATATACCTCAGTTTTTTAATTATTTACAATTTATTTTTATACTTTGATTTCTTCATGTACTTTATTTTTTCTAATTCAGATCATTTTCAAAGCAATAGATAATAGTGGAAATGTGAAATTTCGGATGGAACAATATCTGAATTGTTTTCCTAATTGTGTCATTTTGCTGTGCACTTTGGTCCTAATTACTGCACAACTGTATTTATATGAATATTAATGAATGAAAATTAATGGAAATTTAGGAATCCTTAGGTATAAGAATCTGTATAATAAGATTAAGGCTGGCACTGACAACTGAACTCAAAAATATTCTGATTTTGGGATGCTAGGATCGTAGCTCTGTTATGATGTAACTTCTGTTATTCTGGTGTGGCTTCTTTGATTTGGGGACCCCAATTTATTTTTTTTAAATGAATAGATTAAAAATAATTTTGGATTGAGAATGCATTAATACCCTCAAGTTAATTAGAGAGTAGAGAGTGTATCACGTGGCCGTGGAGGGTAATCATACATGAAAATGCATTTGTCTTTGAGAATTCTCAGTTAGGGTCTGGTGTTGGCTCTAACTTATTACTGTCTTTGGATATTAGCAGAGTAAAAATAGTAAGTTTGGAGCCAAAAAGATGGGGTATAAATCATGGTTCCATGACCTACCTATCTAAGTTTCTTTGGGTAAATCAGTCAGTCTGAGCTTCAGTTTCCTCCTCTGTATAATGAGATAATAATACCTATGTGAAAAAGTTGTGAAAATTAACAGTGGTTTCTAAAATAGTAGTGCCAAGTAAGTTCTTCATAAATCATAATTCTTATTTGATTAGTATTAATAAAACCCTGGGAATAGGTAAAAGGTTTTCCTGTTACACTAAATTTCAGGTAATTTTTCTTATTGAGTAGTTATAGTATCTCTGTTTTCCTAAGCAGGTTTGTCTTTAAGATTCTAAAAACAGAGTGGTTTACAGATGATACACATCAACATGCAGAGTCAGTGCAATTGCCGTGTCCAGAAGGACACTTCCCTTCACTGCTATCCCCCAACATGCCATTTAGAGGACAACATGAATCCATTTACTTCACTTTTCATTTTATTATATATAATATTCTTAGTACTTCAAATTGCCTGTATAGTTTCCTGGTCATATTAAGGAGCTCATTTGGCCAGAATCCTTTGGTCTAGTCTGGTCTAGTCAGAGTCTCTCTCTCTCTCTCTCTCTCTCTCTCTCTCTCTCTCTCTCTCTCTCTCTCACCCTCTCACCTTCTCTACAATCAGATATTTAAATCACTGTCTTTTCACTCACAACAAATACAACTTTTGTACATTACAGGGAAAACATAGAAAGGAACTTCCTTAACCTCTAGTCATTGAATCTACAAACCTACTTATCTTTCTTCACTGCTTCCAGTTCAAGTGTGTCATATTAAGACCCACCCTTGATCCACACCTGCCTCTAGTTATTGCTCTATCTGCTTTCACTTTACAGTGAAACTTTCTGAAATGCTGTCTAGGTTCCTTTTTTTTATGTTCTCCGTATAATCACTATTCAGTAATTGAAATTTGGCTTCATTTACTCTCCTTCCCTAGAACTGCTCACACTCTTCTGATTGCTAAATCCTGTGGCCATATCTCTGTACCTACCTTGGTCTCTTGACATTGGTCTTGTATGACTACTTTCTTCTTAAAAAATTTTCTTGTTCTGTGTACCATACTGTCCTATAGCTTTACCTGCCTCTTGTGTCCACTGCTCCTTTTCAGCCTTTTCTTCCTCTTTCAAGTCTCTTGAATGTTGATGTTTTCTCCCATGTACTTTACAAATTTTTCTCAGGATTTAGGGGGTGCCAGGTGAATATTTGTTAATGAACAAATTATGTCTGTGTTTCTTAAGAGTTTCACTATGATTGGACCTTGTTAACTGAACAAATTGCAATATATCGTACCTGATGGTGCACTTCACAAACTTTGGTCCAGTCTTTCTGGACCATGATTCTTTTAAACTACCCTACTACATATTTCCGGTGAAAAAAATCCAAGCGCATCATTTAGCTTTTTTATGTCTATGAGGTACAGTTAGTTTTTTTAAGTGGTCTATATGTACAAGGTAATCACAAAGATAATTTTAAAGAGCATGCATTATCCCAAATTTTTACACCAGTTTATTTATAGAAATCTTTTAGCCTAGTTGTCCATCCTCAATAAAACAGTAATACCTTACTGGGAGTAACAATTTAATTTAAATATACTCTGAGGTATATATAAAGTTTAGGATTAGGCACTGTCCTATGTGTTTGCCTGCATTGTATATTTTCATCTTTCATCAACTCTGGGAGATAAATATTCTTAGTCATCTTGTAGAGAGGAGAAAACTGAGGTTAGGGTAAGTTAAATAGATTTTATAACAACACATACAGTTGATAAAATTCAGAACCAGAGTTCTGACTTTATAGCCCATGCATCTCTTCTAAATGATACTGAAATTATAAGCTGGGGATGAATGCTAAATACAGAAATAAATGGGGTAAGTATTTGAGTTTAGTAAGTCTAAGTTGTGTTAAAAGTTGTCTGTGTCTTTTTGTTCCTAGGCAGTTATTTGGCAGAAAACTAGAGTATCTGATCATAAGATGGCTCTCATGTCTGTTCTGGGGACTGCCGTTATGGGCAATATGGAATCCTTTCAGTACCACTCTGAAGAGTCTCAGGTATACAACAAAATGTTCTTAAATAATTCTGGTTTACCAATGAAACTGTCAAAGTATTTTTCTTTTGGGGTTTGGGGTGGCAAGAAGTTTTTCTTATAACACTTTAATTATATGTATAGGGTAAAAAAAATACATTTACAGCTTATATTAACCCTCTCTCCCCAGCCCTACTTCCTGTTTTTTCTATTTGTTTTTAATTTTAAACATTGTGGCTACATTATTTTTTTATAATGATTTTCAGTAAAGGATCTTATCTATTTACTTTTCTCTATGAAAGAAGAAGAGTGGGGGCACCTGGGTGGCTCAGTCGGTTAAGCATCCTACTCTTGATTTCAGCTCAGCTTGTGATCTCAGGGTCGTGAGATTGAGCCCCACACTGGGCTCTGCACTTAGCAGGGAATCTGCTTGAGATTCTCTCCCTCTTCCTCTGCTCCTCCACCCAGTCTCACTCGCTCTCTCTCAAATAAATAAATCTTTTTTAAAAAATGTTAAAAAGATAAAGAAGAGTTGAACTTTCTTACCTTTGTTTTCCCTTTATCATTCTAAATATGTACTCCAGCTTCCTTTTCTTGATCTCTCAGCTTCAGTGCTTCTTGAGTTCCTATAATGCTAGATGAGGTTACGAATTATGAACACTTCCACTCTTTTACTTGCTCTTCCCTCTCTCAGTCATGTCAGCTCTACTTTTATGTTATCAAGCTTAATAACTTGTCTTTTGCAACCATTTTTAAGTCTCCATCTTTTGTTTGAAAATTGATTCTGAAAGTTGAAAACTTATTTGGAGTATACTGTATGACTAAAAATAATTTTCAATGCAAAGCCAAGTATTGTGCTGGGATTACATTTCCTAAAAATCCATGTTATGTGTCCATTTTGTACAAATGAGAATATTTCTATTGTCCCAATTAAATGGAGTCTCCTTTCTTGTTCTCCTATCACTGGCTCAAAATTTGCTTATATATGGACTTACACAGTTTTTGCTTTTTCTGAGTTTTCCAAGGTTTGGGTTTTGGTGTTTTTTTTTTTCCCTTTTTTCAAGTGAAGAAATTTTCTTCATATGTCAGCAATTAAATCCATCTCTTTTACTTATTCTAGCTATAGCTAGTCATTTATTCTATTCCATTTTTTTTAAAGCATTAGATTTAGAACCTAATTTCTTATTTGGACTGATTGCCTGTCAGGCATTCTACACAGCTCCCATCCTGGAATTTTTTTTCATAGGAATACTAGGTGTTTCCATTATTTCATATATCCCATACCTTCCTCTTTCTTAGTATTAATTCTCATTTTTTTCATGTACATCTTTAGTTAACTACCACAGAAAGGGGACGTGAGAGGTAGACTTTTATGTACGAGAATGACTTTATTTTGCACTTTCACTTGTTGACTTTCTCTCTCTAGTCTGGTAGATCTAGAATTCTAGATTGAAAATAGTTTTTCAGAACTTTGAAGACGTTGAGTACCTTTGACCGCCCATTGTTGCTGATGGGAAGATGAATTCATTCTAGTTCTTTCTTTCTAGCTGATAAGTATTTTTCTTTCTCAATGTTCTTATGATCTTTCTGTGGTCTCTGTTCCTCAGTTTTTCAAGAATGTCTCTAGATGTGTGTCTTTTATTACTCATTTGCCTATTATGCTGAGCACTTGTGAGACCTTTTGAATCTGAAAATTCATTTCTTTTTCATCTCTGGGTTATGTACTTCCATCTGTCATAACTTTGATCATTTTTCTCTTTTAATGAAACTCATTATTGTTGATTTAGGACCTTCTGTTACTTCTCTCTTACTGTTTTTCTCAAGTTTTGTATCTTTTCCTTTTTCTCTAAGTTTTTAGAGATGTCTGACTCTCTTTTAGCCCTTCCAGATTTTTTTGAATGTTCTATGTTTAATTTCCAAGAGCATTTTTTAAATTTTTTTTTAGAGAGAGAACAAGGGTGGGGAGGGCAGAGGGAGAGAGAGAGAAAGAATCCCAAGCAGGCTCTATGCCCAGCACGGAGCCTGATGCGGGACTTGATCCCATGACCCTGAGATCATGAGTCGAAATCAAAAGTCAGACTCTCAATCAACTGACTGAGCCACGCAGGCACCCCTCCAAGAGAGTTTTCAAATTTTACTGCTTTTTTACAACTTCATATTGTTGTCTTATGATACAAAATCTTGAATCTCTCTAGAGATACTAAGTTTTATTTCTGTTTTTAAATTATTTGTTCCTTAAATTATCTCTTTTTTAGTAGGTCAGTTTTGTTTTGCTTTTCAGGTCTTTTTCCTCCAAGCCATCTTTTTCTGTGAATAGAAGTCTAATTGGGAACTCAGTGTTTGTGCCTGGCCTTATTGAGTGTCAGGCTTCACTTGAGTATTAATCAAAATCCTGGTCCTATTCCCACGGTCTGGGGGAATCACAGGTGCCATCATGGGGTAGGGGCTTAGCACACTGCACCCTTACTCACTGCTCTAGTTCTCAGGAAATTCATTTCATCTTTTTCCTCGCCCCCCACCATCCCGTTCCTTCCCTTCCTCTTTTTCTTTTTTTCTTCCTTGCACAAAATTAGATAATTGTAATTGGTTCATGACAGATTATCCTTATTCAGTTTCTTAATAGAAGAGTCCGTAAAATAGAATCTGCTTGTTTTTGCTTGTCTGCACATTTTAAGCCTGAAGGCTCTCTGTTCTGCTGGACAGTTGGTTTCTCTCCTCTTCTCTCTCTTTTTTTTTTCTTAAAGATTTTTATTTATTCATTTGAGACACAGATAGAGCATGAATAGGGGGAGAGGCAGAGGGAGAAGCAGGCTCCCCGCTGAGCCAGGAGCCCGATGTGGGGCTCGATCCCAGGACCCTGGGATCATGACCTAAGCAGATGCTTAACCATCTGAGTCGCCCAGGGGCCCCTGTTCTTCTCTTCTTTTTTTATAATTTGTTGAAATCTCTTTTCTGCTACTAGTTCTTCTATTCTGCTTACAGTATTAAGTTCTTAATTATTATCATTTTATTATTCTTGGATAGGAGCTTGTGCTCAGTTGATGTTCTCTCTGCCTGAGGAACAATTCAGGCCAGCCTTAGGGGCCAACTGTAGTGCCAAACAGTGGCACTATAGTGCCATACGTCCTGTTTTTCAGAGCTCCCTTAATAGTTGTTCAGTAGTTTCAATATACCATGGTGCCACCTTAGACTTGTTATGGTGGCTGACTTGGGATAATAAAAGTACTGTCTTGGGACAGTAAATTCTCCCAGGTCCCTTGTGGTTTCATGGGACTTTGTTGCCTACACTGGTAACCCAGGAAGCTTATGACAGGAGATCCAGACTGATATCTCTGGTATTGTGCTCTAGGTATTCTAGCTGTCATAGTTTGGTTTGAAGACCAGCAGCATTACCTGTATGCTTGTTAGAAATGAAGGATCTCAGGCCTCATCTCAGACATAGGGAATCAGGATCTGTATTTTAACAAGGCCCCCAGGTGCCCATTCAAGTATGAAAAACACCGATTTAGACCTTGGTCAGTTATGATTTTGTGTGTGATTGGAACTATCCTGTTAAATCATTTTCCCAATGGGAATTTTTTTCTGTGATCTGTATTGAGATGTGTTGCCAGATCTATGTTTGCCCACTGATTTTTAAATTTTCCCTTGAGATAGAATTGTGTGAGGGCTGCTGGTAATCTATCATAGATATCAAAACTTTTGCTATACCTTAATGTGGTTATCCTTGCACAGAGTAATTTAGGAATTTGGAAAGCATGTGTTGCTGAATAGTTCCAGTTCCATGGGTTGTCAGAATGATAAACTTTTGAGTGTGTCTCTAGTGAGAGTGATCATAGAACCAAATCCCTCTTCTGTTTATGTACTGTGTATCTAAATGGGTGTTGTACTTATGTTGCCAGGAGCTCCACATCACCACTCCATTTTCTGGGCTTGTAAGGAGGGTTGTCCTATATCAGAGTTTCTTTGACCCCTTCTCGTTCCTGTCCAAAAGCAATCTTAAGTTGTTTGCCAACTGCTAATAGTTGCCCCATCTCACCTCACTTCTGTCCCCATTACATACCTTCAGACCTTGAAACTTGGCCAAGACCCCTTCACTGTACTGGGATGGCAGATGCATTTGTCATTGGGAACCTTGGATATAGAGAATCTTTATATATCTCTTCCCATAATGTTGAGGGTCTCTGTCTTTAACTACAACCACTTCCTGTTGGAGAATCTCTTAATTATGGATGGTGATCCCAGCTGAATCACTGCTGTGATGGGATTTATTAGGAATTTCCCAATGTGGCTTTGTTAGCTTAAGGGAACTCCTCAAATTTTATTTTGTTTCATGTTTGTTTTTTGTTTTGTTTTTTGACATCTATCTTCTCTTGATATTTTTATTTCTGCATTTTTCCATTGCAGGTTCTGGGTAAATTCCTCAATGCTGCCTGATTTTTATTCCCAAAACTGTACATTTCCAGAATTCAGAATTAATTCATTTTCCTATTCTCTTCTAAACTTGTTTATAGCTTATGAGTCTTGAATTTTTTATCATCTGGTTTTTTTAATAATGGATGTAACTTTACTCTTTTGAAAGCATGGTACATGTACTAATTTCAAAGTTCTTTTCATATTGCTCTATCATTTCTGCTTTCCTGGGAGAATATTCTCTCATTCTCTGCTATTTTATATGCTTTGAAATTTTAATTTGCACAGTCATCGTGCATGCAGGTTTATTGTTTTTGTTATTTTGTTTTTACCCACTCCACCTTCTTCCTCCTCATGGTTTGGCAGATACCACCCCCCTCCTGGCTCCAGTTCAAAACCAGGTGCTAATATTAGTAATTCATGCCTTTCGTCCTGCCAAGATTTTATAGACCCCTTTTCCTAGCTGACTTGGCTTAGCTTTGTTTTTGGTTTTGGAGTTATCCATGTTCCTTCTTGTGACCCTTGCAAGCAGCTCCATAAACAGTGGTCACAATATTTTTAAGCATTTTTGAGGGGGAGAAAGAGGGCTGTCTCAGCAGCCCATTTCACATGGAAAGACTGATTTTAATCTCTTGCCTTGTATGTGTTTTCTGTCCCTATTTCCACATCAGAATATAATTTCCAACTGACGCAGATGGTTTCTTCTTTTAATTGAGATATAGTTGATATATAACATTATATTAGTTTCGGGCGTACAACAAAATGATTTGTTGTATATATATATTGCAAAATGATCACCACAATAAGTCTAGTTACATCCATCACCACACATCATTACAAAAACATTTTTTTCTGACACAGCTGGTTTGTGATCCAGGACACATAGGGCTTTTTATTTCAGCCATCACTCTCCCTTATGTTTTGCATCCTTAACATCTTTATGCTGTCTTACTTTTAAATGGTTCAGTCTTTTGAGATTTTTATAAAAATTGATTTTTTTCTATCACTGTTAGGCACTTGCAGTTGGAATCAGGGAGAAGGGAGTTTCTGCATGAACTTGCCCCACTGTCCTGAGCAGAAGTACTTATATTATTACTTTAGAAACATAACTCCCTGGTGTTCTTGAGGTTTACTGAAAGAGGAAACTACTGTTAGGAGACCAGTCGGGGTTACTTGAGCAGAATCCGAGAGGAGAGGAGATGGGTTTGACAGATTGGGTCGCTGGCAGGGCTCATTATTATGCTAAAGGAGTACAGGAGGAGCCAATTGTATAGCAGGGCAGCGGTGGGGTGAAATATTTTATCAAGTTTTGAATGTGATGAGATTGAGAAGATTTTTGTGATAGCTAGTTAAAAATAGGAAGCATTTGGGGGTGAAAGAAATGGAGGCTGTATATCTGTATCTTAGCATCACTGGTGTATGTGTATAGATGTGAATGAAATTACTCAGAGTAGAGACGAAGAAAAAAGGCTTTGATGGTGGAACTCATGGGAACCATCATCATTTATAGGTGGTAAGCAAAGGGAGAGAAATCAGCAAACCAGACTAAAGAGAAAGTGTCAGGAAGGAAGCAGAAAGACCAAAAGAGAAGGCTGAAACGGTGATGCTTCCCAAATGAGAGAGTTGTCATCAGTGTCAGGGTCTGCAGAGAATCTTCCCATATATCACTCAGATTCACTTCTCCGCATGTCCTGCCTTGCAGAAAGTGGTCGCTTTTCTGTTCATAGAGTTGCTGCTATTCTTTTCTTCGTCCTCCAGTTGAGTTCGTAGGTGTTCAGAATGGTTTGATAGCTATCTAGCTGGATTCCTGGCACCAGACGAAATTTAGGTCTCCTACTCCTCCACCATCTTGGACTCTCAAGGGGGTCTGCAGAGAATCAAATAAGAGAAGGACTGAGTGTCCATTGGAGTCGGTTATTGGAGGTAGTAGAAACCAGATTATAGGGGGTTGGAGATGAAGGGAAGGAGGGAGAGGTCCGTAGTTGCAGAGCAGTCAGGGGAGAAGTATTTGTTTATATTTTTGCCTTTCATTTTTGTTTTGCTTTCTAGGTTGAGGAATACTTAGGTACAGAATCTTGTACGGTCAAATTTTTTATTTGGTTGCACTAATTTAGTCTCTTTCTTTCTTTCTTTTTTTATTTTTGCACTGATTTGGTCTCTAACAGACATTCTTTTTCCATAAACTACCCTGATTCTTATTTTTAGAGCATTTTGTAAGACTTTGCTTTTTGATTTTACTTTTCCATATAATTTAAATATACTTTGTTCTTAAGGTTATCCTAAGCCATTTTTAACTATTTGGAAATGGTAATAATTATTCAGTGGACACCTAAGGTGGTATAAAAGGAAAACACCAGCAATATTACCAATTTTTCCTCATTTTATTTTTCATTCCTACCTATTTGGGGCAGTTTTGTTTTAAGTCCACGAACCCAGTAAGTCTTTCAGAGACTAAACAGGTGCTTCCTGATGCTCAGCAGGTGCTTTAAAAAGGGTCTCATGTTACGTGGTAAATTATACAACCATTTATAAATGCTGTGAAGTTTTAACAGTTAATTAAGTAGCATTTTGTAGTGGATTATCCAGCTTTATTAATTTATTTTTTAAATTGGCACAGTTTGGCATTGTGACAATAATGCACTTAGTGTTCTAAAATTGGTAATGCATCTCCTTAAACATTTATTTCCAAGGATAGGGTAGGGATAGCCATAGACATAGATGGCAGCCTACCCACTGTGTTGGTAAAGAGCCTCATGGTTTCTGCTTACCTAAAAATAGCATCTCTGCTGACACTCTCACTTTTCTAGACCTAAGCTGAAATTTTTCTATTAGTGTTTCTTAACAGGTTAATATAAATACATCTGTTTCTAGTTGTTTCAGATAAGAGAGTACAGGCTTATATTTTAAATAACTTGACCAAGATCACATGGCTAGTAGTGGAGCTAGGATTTAATCATGTCAATCTGACTCTGTCCTGTATTCTTTACAAATCTCTGTATTATCTTTAGAGGTAAAAAAATAGCAATTTTTTTTTTTTTTTTTTGGCTTCTGTCTCCTCAATCTCTCTCTTCTCTCTGGTATTTTTTTCTAGGATCCTTCGTCATTTTCTCCCTCCTTTTCATACATTTACAAAATAGAGAAAGAGCATAAAAATAACTGGTTTGATTGTAGGAACATTTTCTAAACAAAAATGGAAATAAAGTACTGTAATCAGTGTCAAAGAGTAAAAGGATTTTTAAATGAGAAATGAAAGCCCCATCAGATTGACTCCACAAGATAGAAACAGCCACTTCTTTACAGGAAAAGATGGCTAAAAAGAAGAGGATAAATATCTAAAAGAAAGTCACGATATAAAGAATTTTTAAATGGTAAAAGAAATTTTAAGAAGAAGATAGGGTTGAAGAAACAGCAGTATTTATGCTGTATGTCCTATGACAGTAAGACATATGCCCATTCATGAAGCTTTTATGAATGCCAATTTTTCCTTAAAAAGAGTTGTAGGAAGAGAGAGTTTCAGGCCAAGAACACCAGTGTAATATGCTTCTGTATTTTATTTAAGGTTAATGTTCAAGACATGGTTATCAGCAAGTATAGGACTCTTGAGACCATAAAATGAAAATCCATTTTATTTTGTTATACCTTTTATACTGTATATAGCCAGACCCTTGGACCCACATTCATTGTTGACAGTGTTTACTAATTCTGTAACTATTTATTATAATTGCAGATTTATCTAAGCGGATTTCTTCCAAAGCATGATGGAGACCACTCTTTAACAAGTCTTTCAACCCCAGAAAGGAGTTTTATCTTTATAAACAGTCGACCAGTACGTCAAAAAGACATATTAAAGGTAATCTATTTTAGAAAAGAAAGTATTACTTGGATCAGAAATGAAAACTAGCTCTGTCATTTGTCAACTTGTTATAAGGACTACTTCCAAGGATTTGCTCTAAAATAAGGAGAAGAAGATTTATTAAGCATTGTGCTAGGTGTCTTATTAGGACTTCACAACAATTCTGTGATGAATTATTATCCTTATAGTGAAGAAACTGAAATGTTAGTAACTAAGAAGTTAGTGACTAAGAAACCCATTATAGCCAGGAAGCAACAGAGTTTGGATTTGAACCCTGGACTTTGAAAACATCCATGACACTATGATCTTTTAACCGTGAAGCCAGTTGCACTGGATAGTTGTACTTCTTAATGGTTGTGCTTCATGTAAGTTCAAGGCCTCCAAATGAGTATTACCATTTAGATACTGCTTTTCCTCTTAAATAATTACATCCACTCAGTTTCTCAGCTGACTATACTTTTTTGGCTATATTTAAGGATGACAGTACTATCTTTACATGGTATTTTTATCTTTTCTTTATTACATATATTTCTAGCTAATCCGACATTATTACAATCTGAAGTGCCTAAAGGAATCTACTCGTTTGTATCCCATTTTCTTTCTGAAAATTGATGTTCCTACAGCTGATGTGGACGTGAATTTAACACCAGATAAAAGTCAAGTGTTACTACAGAATAAGGTAAATTTTTGGATAATCATTTTTATTTATGTGTTTTACAAACTTACGCAGTCCTAACCATTTTCGCATGGGAGAGTTGCTTGTTTATACATATTTTTGAATATTATTTTAAATCTTGCCTATTTATTATTTTCATAATTTTCCCTAACATTTGTTAATTTATATTTTTAGGAATCTGTTTTAATTGCTCTTGAAAATCTGATGACGACTTGTTATGGATCACTACCTAGTACAAATTCTTACGAAAATAATAAAACAGATGTTTCCTCAGCTGACATGGTTGTTAGTAATACAACAGAAACAGATGTGCTTTTTAATAAGATGGAATCATCTGGAAATAATTATCCAAGTGTTGATTCTTCAGCCATTCCTTTCCAAAATGATGTGCATAATGATAAATCTGGAAAAAACACTAATTATTGTTTAAATCATCAGGTACATGTTGATGACCATTATGATCATTTTAATAGTGAAAATTCTAACGTTGATAAAAACACTAGAAATACATTTCAGCAGATCCTAATGAATAATTTGTCATGTGAGGATGCCCAGAAGGAATGTAGTGAAACTTGTTTTGTAGGTTCTGTTAAGCATACCCAATCAGAAAATGGCAATAAAAACAGTAGAGATGACAGTGGGAAAAATGAGGAAGCAGCAGTTCCTGAGAAGTCTTTGGAAATCTGTGCAGATGACTGGAGCAAGGGAAATACACTTAAAAATTCAATGGGAGAAAACATTGAACCTGTGAAAATTTTAGTGCCTCAAGAAAGTTCAGTATGTAAACTCAATAATAATGCTCATCCAAGCCCTGAACAAAAGAATCTCAGTGAAGGTTCCTGTAACAAAAAATCAAATGTGGTAGATAACATATCTGGACAGCTTACAGCATATGATTTAATTAGCAATCGGGTAATCAAGAAACCCATGTCAGCAAGCGCCCTTTTTGTGCAAGATCATCGTGCTCAGTTTCTCACAGAAAATCCTAAGACCAATTTGGAAGATACAACAGTACAAATTGAAGAACTGTGGAAGACATTGAGTGAAGAGGAAAAACTGAAGTAAGTTTCCAGAGCTTGCATGTGACCTGATGCTGAGATATTTCCATTCTATATGACTCACTGGGTTAAAAAAAATTTTAAACTTATTTATGGAAAAGTAGAATGGATAATGCCTTTTGGTTTGGCTAGAGTGCCTTTTTTGGCATCACTTTTTTAAATTTAGAGGCTTTTAGTTTTTTGTTTTATTTTTTGTTTTGTTTTGTTTTTGGTACAAGCCTTAACTACTTTATTATTAAAATTTAAAGTTAAAGGCTTTCCATTCTTCTTAATTTAAAACTATATTTTCTTCTATTTCCTTTTATTTTATGTTAAAGAATCTATGACAGGACTTTCTCTTTTTTAAGCTTATGCATTAGAACAATTATAACAGTGGTGGTTTTAAAAAATACCTTGACTATTCCCTTTTTTAAATTGGTCTCCAAAATATGTAACACAATATGAAAATTAGAATATTTTTACAGATTCAATTTAGTGGAATCAATACTGTCCCTATTCAGTACAAACTGAAGGCTTCCTTCTAAAATCTTTTATTTATTTGTTGGCATCTTATAAACTGTGGCGGGGTGTTTTGGTAGGTAAATAGGTGGTTTGATCTATCTTTGATGAAAATAACTATTACTTGCCATTTTTAGATTAGATGATCTAAATAAATATTACAAAGTAATATGACTGTTTATAGTTGACTTAGGGCACTTATTATAAATACAAAGTACTGTGTCTTGAGTGATCTAGCCCACCAGAAAACAAAAGAGTGGAATTATACTTCCAATCATATATTATTATGTAGGGTATCTCAATATTATGTTAAACATCTTGAAGAAATTTAAACATAACTTACCACGCAGGGTTTTTATTCAGTGACAAATATGGACACTTGACCGATTTTTTTTTTTTTTTTTTTACTTTTTCATTCACTTATTGTCTTATAAAGACACTATCAATTTAAAATAATAATGACCACTATTTTTTGTGTGTGTGCAGAATGCAACTTTCCTTTTTTTTTATTTAAAATCAGTTAGCCACCATATAGTACATCATTAGTTTTGGTGTAATGTTCACTGATTCATTAGTTGCTTATAACACCCAGTGCTCATCACATCATGTGTCACTATAAACACTGATAGGCAAAACCTCCATAAATTAGCTTCTCTCTTTACCTTTTTTTTTTTTTTTGGTGGGGACGGTTTTGTTTTTTCTATTTTCAGACATACACAGAAGTAGACAAAACAGTACTGTGAACATAACCCTGTTTCACGAACCATCATCTCATGGTCAGTCTCGTTTTATCCATACCTCCATGCACTTCACTTCCCCTTTTACTATTACTATTCTGAAGCACGTCCTAGGATAATATTCTCTATTTCATAAATATTTTATGTATCTGTAAAAATTAAAAATGCTCCTTTTTTAAATATAGCCATAATAAAATCATTATAATTTTTAAAACAAGATTTCCTTAATATCATCAGATATTCAGTCTTTGAATTTCTAATTACTTAATAAATACCAGTTTTTTTAAAGTTTGTTTATTTGAATCAGGATGCAAATAAGGTTCACATCTTGTGATTGTCTTCAGTTTTATCCAAATGACATAGGCATTTTTTTTTTAAAGATTTTATTTATTCATTTACGAGAAAGACAGAGAGAGCACAAGCAGGGGGAGAGGCAGAGGGAGAGGGAGAAGCAGACTCCCTGCTGAGCAGGGAGCCCGATGCAGGACTCGATCCCAGGACCCTGGGATCATGACCTGAGCCGAAGGCAGACGCTTAACCATCTGAGCCACCCAGGCGCCCTCAAATAACAGGCATTTTAAAGATCAGTGCATTTAACTTTTAGTACAGCAGGCCCACAGAAGTGGAATTGCATTGACCAGGGAGGTGATGTATTATCTGAGAAGGAGGGAAAAAAGCATAGATGTTTCCTTCTCATAGAAGGTAGGGACAGTGTAACAGCTTAAGATAGCTATTCCCTTACAGCCTCACAATAGCAGGTATTGTTCCAGTTGACTTTTGGGGAGTGTCAGCATTGTTTCTTCTCGTGGGCCCCAAGGTGTCAGGGTACAGGATTATGGTTAATAGGCCTCGTCTAAAAATTTGTTTATCATCAGGCAGTATTCTAGAATCCAAAATTTTCTCTATCTTATTGCCATAAGGTAGACAGAAGAGGCAGTGTTGGTCAAGAGCAGACCTCTGAAACTACACTGGGGTTTTAACTCCAGTTTCTTTCTCTGCTAGCTTTTTTGTAAAAATATGTGAACAGTATCTCCTAGATTGTTTTGAGGATTAAATAAGATATTGTGTATTATGATGTAAGAAAAATGACTGGCACGTTGTTCGTGATCTTACTCAGAGTTTTTAACCTGTGAAAAGAAAATTCCTCACTTGTGATTGACATTATTTTTCACTTGCTTAGTCAAGATTAAATTTAATTTGGAGGCCAGAAATAGAAGAAAATATAAGTATTTTGGGATCAGAGAGCTTACTGTATGTCACAAAATGTTGTGTTAGAATCTTCCAGAGCCAGGGGTTTGGGGACCATGATGGCTGTGTCCAAAATTATGATCAGTGAGAAAGTGCAGCAAAAATGGTATCACACTCAACAATCACAGTAACTACCACTTTTCTGTAATATTTATCTTGGAATTCTTTCCATGATCCTAAATTCTGTAGGAAATGCTAATGGATATCAGAGTAGACTCCTCTTCTGTGGATAATGGGTCTTTCCACCTATCCTTTTTTCACTATTTTCCTATTCTTCCTGTTTCTTTCCCTTCCTCCTTCTCTTCCTTCTTTCCCTTCCCTTTCTCCTTTTTTTTTTAAAGATTTTATTTATTTATTTGACAGAGAGACACAGCGAGAGAGGGAACACAAGCAGGGGGAGTAGGAGAGGGAGAACCAGGCTTCCCGTGGAGCAGGGAGCCCGATGTAGGGCTCAATCCCAGGACCCTGGGACCATGACCTGAGCCGAAGGCAGACACTGAACGACTAAACCACCCAGGTGCCCTCTCTTTTTCTTTTCCTTCCTTCCTGTCCTCCTCCTTTCCTCCCGTCCTTTCCTCCCTTTCTACCTGTCTTCAGTTAGGAAATATTTATTAAGGGCATTCTGTATACAAGGCCCTATGTACTCTAGCTAATCACTTCAGATATAGTGATAAGTAAAATATACTTTCTCTACTCATAAATGATGCAGTATAGTGAGGAAGACACAAACAAATAGTAATCATAGAATACAATGAGTTTTAAAATAAATATAAGGAGTTATGAAAATACTTAACAGTGGGTTTAATCTTATCTGTGAGACGGGAAATGATTCCCTAAGTAGAAATAATCAGAAGGGCATAGGGAATTTTCTAAATAAAACAGCTAGAAGTAAAATAGTGTTATTGAGGGAATTAAAGATGCTCTCTGTGACAGGAACAGAGTAAGAGAGTATAGTAAAGTAAATTGAGGGAAGGCAGGCCAGATTATGTAAGGTTTTGTAAACCATAAAGAATTTGAATAAGCCCTAGGATCAGGGTTTTTCTGCTGAGAGCTTAGGGCAGACTTTGGAGTGGGGGGTACTTCATTTTTTAGTTCTTTTCTGGATATTTTTTTCCTTTGCTTTTCTTCTCCTTTCCTCTGGTGGATTAGAAGCCAGATTTAGGTCTGTGCCCTGCCCACTGGAGTTTCAGTCAATTGATGTTAACTTGAACTTTTCATTTGCAGTACTGTAAACATACACTTCTACTTAGAATAATATTGTAATTGGGGTATTGAAAATGGTAAATAAGTTTTATAATTACATGTAATCTTTGGTCACAAAAGCATTTGAATTGATTACTGGTCAAATCAAAATTAATATTTTCCATTCAGATTACTGAATCCCTTGATGATATTAAGTCAAAGGTAGCAGCTGTTTTTACTTAACATTTGCTTAATATTCCTTTGGACATAGCTTTTTATATTTCCCAAGGAACTAATTAAATTGACTTATTGAGTAAATCACAAGATTAGTACCATATGTGAAAATTTGCACATTATAATTACAAATGTGACCTTCATCTTGAACTCATTTTTCACCATAAGGGAAAAATCTTGAATTGGAATGTCCCAGAGTTAAAAATATTTACTTATAGTATGTATTGAAAGTAAACTACTGAAAATTATGTTTTATGTAGCTAATCCAGAACTTCAGATTCTAAATAGAAATGGGAGAAAATCATGTACAAAATTATGAATATAGCCTGGTAAGTAACCAGAGAGGCATTTTTCATCTAGTTTACAGTGAAACAATGTCTTTTTTACATTCTTACCCAGCTAACATTTCTGTATTTAACAAACATGTACTGAGTACAAACTACACAACATAATGTGGTCTCTTGTCTCTTACTCAATTTTAATATTTAATACAGTTCGTCCAAGAATGTCATTCCTAACACCTATCTATATAAATTTCTCCTTAAAAATGTTTCGTATATATTACCTACAATAGAATTAAACCAGTTTCTTAAGAGTTACGTAAGATTAGAAATAGCATTAATTCTCCAGTTTCAAATTTAAAACTGCATTTAAAAATTTTTTTTAGTAAAGTTGCTTAAATAATTACTGGCCTTTAGTCAGTCATGTGCCCCATTCATTATAAGATGTGTTTCTTGATATAAAGTGATAGCAAACATTTATAATTATTTACTGTGGTGCCAAGCATTATTCTAAATACTTGAAACATTTTAACTCATTTTATTATTCAAAACTATGAAGTAAATGTAGATTATCTATATATTACAAATGACTATCCTGAGGCACAGAAAAATCAAATAATTTGTGTAGATTTGCAGAACTACTGAGTGGCTGCACCAGACCAGTCAATCTCCAGGGTCTGTGCTCTTACTGATACACTTCACTGAACACCTAAAAGTAGTTTTCAATTTGGTGTATGCTTTAGAATCATCCATGGAGCCTTTCAAAAACTGTTGTTCAACCTCAATCTCTGGCATGGAGAATTTGAAAATCTGAGGGTGGGATTCAGGCATCTCAATTTTGTAGAAAAGGTTGCTATAACCACTATGCTAGACTGTCTTTGGTTGGCTGTAGAAGTTTCATTAACCCAAAAGATGTCGAGTTTTTACCCAGTATAATTTTAAAGTGTCCATTATCTTGTACCTTTGAAACTGAATTAAATTAAATGGTTTGGATGTATTGAGTTTATTTGAATTTATTTTTTCACTGATGACTCTAAAATGAGAAATAAATAACAACTGAAAAAATTAATATTTAGCTAGACTCCATTACAAATTTAATCATAAAATTTTTATTTTGCCTTCTATCATTAGAGTGACTTTAATTTTACTAGTATAATTAGTGAATGGAGTATTGTGTACAGATTTTCTTTTGTAGTGCTCAGGAAATTGTTTATTCCATGTTGATGTTACAGTAGATGTGTAAGGAGTTCTTCAGATGTAGAATTAACTGTTTTATTTAGTTATTTATAAGTTTTTTTCTTTCTTTTTTCTTTTTTTAGTGTTTATCTTCAGTGCTTCCATAAATGGTTTTTAAAATTAGGTAAAATGTAGCATTGTGAAATACACAGATCTTAACTCTATATATAGTTCAGTGCATTTTTATATGTGTACACCCATGTAACCACTGTCTCAAACAAAATACAGAATACTTTAATCACCTCAGAAGGTTCACTTATGCTACTTATCAGCCAATTTCCATACACGGCCACTGTTTTGACTTCTATCACACTACTTTGGTTTTGCTGGTACTTAAACTTCATATATATAAAATCATAGAACATATACTCTTCTTTTTTTTAAGATTTTATCTACTTATTTGAGAGAGTGAGAGAGAGAGCATACAAGCGGGGGGAGGGGCAGGGGGAGAGGAAGAAGCAGACTGCCCCTTGAGCAGGGATCCTGATGCGGGACTCAATCCCCAGACCCTGGGATCATGATCTGAGCCAAAGGTAGATGCCTAACTGACTGAGCCACCCAGGTGACCCAACATGTACTCTTACTTTTTTATTTTATTTTATTTTATTTTATTTTATTTTATTTTATTTATTATTTTATTTTATATTTTATTTTATTTTATTTTATTATTTTATTTTATTTTATATTTTATTTTATTTTTTATTTTATTTTTTTATTTATTATTTTATTTTATTTATTTGAGAGAGCAAGTGAGAGAGACCACAAGCAGAGTGAAGGGCAGAGGGAGAAGCAGACTCCCCGCTGAGTGGGGAGCCGGATGTGGGACTCCATCCCAGGACTCCAGGATTATGACCTGAGCCAAAGACAGATGCTTAACCGGCTGAGCCACCTAGGCCCCCTCAACATGTACTCTTTTATATCTAACTTCTTCTCCTCAACAAAATACGTTGTGATTTCCATCCATGTTTGTTGAATATCTTTGTATAGTTCATTCTTTGAAATTGATAAGTAATATTCAGTTGTATAAATATACTGCAATTTGTTTATTCAGTCTCCAGTTGGGTTGTTTCCATTTTGGAACTATTACGAATAAAGATGTGTTATTTAGTTTCTAAATATTTGAGGGTATTTCTAAATATCTTATCGACTTCTAATTTATTCTGTCATGGAGGGGGAAAATACTATGTCAGATTTCATGCTTTTGAAATTTACTGAGAATTAAGCCCAACATATGATCTATCTTCATGAATGTTCCAAGTATATAACACCTAAAAGGAATCTGAATTCTGCAGCTGTTAGAGTATTCTAAATGTCAGTTTAATCAAGGTAGATTCCTAAAATCTTCTATAGCTTTACTGTTCTTTATGTTTTAGTCTAGTTCTTCCAATTACTGAGAGAGGGGTATTAAAGTCTCCCAACTATGATTCTGGATTTATTTATACTTTAGACACACAAATCACACATTTGTGATTGGTATGCCTTCCTGATGTTAGCCCCTTTTGTCATTATGATTTTTCCCTCATTATCTGTTGTATAATTTCTTGTTTTGGAAACTGATAATTCTTTCATCTTATATTACAATAGCTATTCTTTCTTATGCTTACCCATTTGCATGTTGTATCTTTTCTTTTACTTTCAAACTAGTATTTATGTCTAAAGTGTAACTCTTGTAGACATACATAGTTGGATTTTGCTTTCTATTTATTTTATTTATTTTTTTAAGATTTTTATTTATTTATTTGTCAAAGAGAGCAAGCACACAAGCAGGAGGAGCAGCAGGCAGAAAGAGAAGCAGGCTCCCTGCTGAGCAGGGAGCTGGATGCGGGACTTGATCCCAGGACTCTGGGACCATGACCTGAGGGGAAGGCAGATGCTTAACCGACTGAGCGACCCAGGCGCCCTGGATTTTGCTTTTTAAAATCACTGACAATTTCTGCCTTTTAGTTGGAATATTCAGTCGATGTAATGTAATAACTGATACAGTTAGGTTTAGGTCTACCATTCTCTTGTTTCATCTTTGTTTTGTTCCTCAGTTCCTCCTTTTTGTGGGAGACAGGCAGCCTTCTTTAGCGTTAAAAGAATATAATTTAATGTTTAATTTTAATTCTTCTATTGGCTTTGCATTATTTTTTGCTTTGGGGAATATATTATACATCCTTAATTTATCATAATCTGTTTATAGTTAATAGGGTTCCAGACACACAGAATATAGGAACTTTGCAAGTATAATTTCACTTACTACCCTTGTCCTTTGTGCAGTTGGTGTCATATATTTTATATCTACATAGAATATAAAACTCACTTTAAAATGCTTTATTTATTTATTTATTTATTTTTGGAGTTTTTATTTAAATCCAGTTAGTTAACCTATAGTGTAATATTAGTTTCAGGAGTAGAATTTAGTGATTCATCACTTACATACAAAACCCAGTGCTTACCACAAGTGCCCTCCTTAATACCCATCACCCACTTAGCCCATCCCCCCACCCAATTCCCTTCCAGCATCCCTCAGTTTGTTCTGTTAACGAAGCTCTTACAAGGGGCGCCTGGGTAGCTCAGATGGTTAAGCGTCTGCCTTCGGCTCAGGTCATGAGCCTGGGGTCCTGGGATCGAATCCCTCATCGGGCTCGCTGCTCTTTGGGGAGCCTGCTTCTCCCTCTGCCTCTCTCTCTTTCTCTCTCTGTCTCTCATGAATAAGTAAATAAAATCTTTTAAAAAAAGAAGCTCTTATGATTTGCCTCCCTCTCTTTTTTTTTCTTCTATGTTCATTTGTTTCTTAAATTCCACATGAGTGAAATCATATGGTCAAAATGCTATTTTTAAAAAATTTAAAGTTATCTTTCAAAGAAATGAGAGTTTTTTTTTAAAGATCCTTTTTTGCTATTTACCTACATAGCATTTTTGGTGCTTATCCTTTTTTTCCTATAGATCACAGTTTCTATCTGGTGTCAACTCTTAATAGTGCATTTATGCTGGCAACAGATTCTAAGCTTTCTTTTATCCAAAAATGTCTATATAATCTTCATTTTTGAAGACATTTTTGCTTTGTATCATTGAATTCTGGATTCATTTGGCACTTAAAAGATGTTACTTACTGTCATCTGGCTCTACATTGCTTCTGATGAGAAGTTATATCCATCATTTGTGGTATTCTTTTTTTGTAATGTCTTTTTTTTTTTCCTCTCACTGTTTTCAAGGATTTTGTTTGTCTTTGTTTCTCAGCAGTTTGATTCTAATATACCTAGCCATAGATTTCTTTGTATTTATCCTGCTTGGGGTTCACTGACTTTCTTGGATCTATAAAATGTTTCCTTTATCCAGATTGCCTAATTGTCATCCATAGTTTTTTTCAAATGTTCTTCTTTTTTCTCTCTTCACTTTTATATTTTTTATCTGGGACTCCCAATTACATATATGTTGGGTGGCTTGTTGTACCATAGGCCACGGGGATTTTTTTTAATCTTCATTTTTCTCTCTTTTGTTTGGATTGGATAACTTCTACTGCTCTGTCTTCAAGTTTGTTGACCCTTTCTTTTGCCATCTCTGATCTGTTGTTAAGCCTACCCAGGGAATTTTTCATTTCAGATACTGTATACATTTTAGCTCTCAAATTTCCCTTTGGTTCTTTTTTATAATTTCCCTTCTCTGTTTAAATTCCTCTTCTATTCTCTCATTAGGATTATCTTTTCCTTTAAGTCCTTAAAGATTTATGGACACCTATTTAAGAAATAACTTTTTTTTTTCCTCCAAATTCCAATATCTGAGTCATGTTAAGGTTGGTTTTTACTGGCCACTTCTTCTCTTGATCATGACTCATATTTTCCCATTTTATTGCTTGAATAATAACTTTTGATTATTTAGTGGACATTGTGGGTGATATGTTAAAGAAACTAGATTCTATTGTCTTCTTCTGAAAAGTGTTGGTGTTTGTTCTGCAACTATTTAAGTCACTGACAGATCACACTGAGCTTGAAGCCTGTTTTTTTTTTTAAAGATTTTTATTTATTTGAGAGAGCGAGAATGAGAGATAGAGCACATGAGAGGGGGGAGGGTTGGAGGGAGAAGCAGACTCCCCGCTGAGCAGGGGGCCCGATGCAGGACTCAATCCCGGGACTCCAGGATCATGACCTGAGCCGAAGGCAGTTGCTTAACCGACTAAGCCACCCAGGCGCCCTGAAGCCTGTTTTATACTTCCTTAGAGACTGTTTAAATTTTGCTCTTAATCCTAGGGCAGCTTCCTTAGTTCTAGCACATAGTTTTTCCCTTACCCTAGGATGTAGCCCTCATCCGGTTTTAATTTAAAGCCCAAAGTGTTTATTAAGCCATCTAATTATATAGAATTCAAACGCCAAATTCCATTTACTCTGCAGCAGGTAGTCACTAAAATCTCTCTTTAGCTCATTTAACATTCTAGCAGTTGTTTTCCTCTAGGCTTCCACATTTGGACTTTTCTGGGATTTTCTCCTTCAATTTCCAGTTGTTTTGGAAGCAAGGAACTGTTCTAGTTATTCAAGCTAGTAAGAGTGCAACTTATATAATGTAATATTATGTGAAATAAAAATAAATAATAAAAATTATTTTTAAAAATTTTTAAAAAGAGTGTAGCTTATTGCTTGATTTTTTGCCACTCCCTTTAATGCTGGTGACTGCCCTTTGGGTAAAAGCTATATAAATATGGATCTCTTTTTTGAATGTTGAATCATTCCAATATCTGCCTGTTTTTGGTTTGCTCTTCCATGTCCATTTTTAATAGTTGATTTCTGTATTTTGCTCAGAGTTATAGTTACATATGGGAGGGTTAGTCCAATACAAGCTCCTTCATCATTATCAGACTTGAAACACCAGCTCTTTGGTTTTTATAAAATTTACTTCAGATGGCTAATACATTTCTGATTATGACCTCATTAGTTCTATTTTATCTTTATTCCCAGATATGAAGAGAAGGCTACTAAAGATTTGGAACGATACAATAGGCAAATCAAGAGAGCCATTGAAAAGGAGCCACAAATATCATTTAAGGATGGCAGAAAAAAGATAAAGCCCACCAGTGCATGGAATTTGGCACAGAAGCACAAATTGAAAACTTCATTATCTAATCAGCCAAAACTTGATGACCTCTTTCAATCCCAAATTGAAAAAAAGAACCAAAACATTAAAATAGTTCAGATCCCCTTTTCTATGGAAAACTTAAAAAAAAAATTTGAGAAACATAAATTTGACTTAGAAGAGAAGGAGGAACTTTGCTTGCTTCACAATCTCAAGTTTCCTGATGCGTGGCTAATTACATCCAAAACAGAGATAATGTTATTAAGTCCTTACAGAGTGGAAGAAGCCCTGCTATTTAAAAGACTTATTGAGAATCATAAACTTCCTGCAGAGCCACTGGAAAAGCCCATTATATTAACAGAGAGGTATGGTGAAATAATATAATTCTTTTTTTAACTCTCAAAAGATTTATCAATCCATACTAGATTAGAAACTGAAAGTAAAAAGTTGGAAGTGTTTTCTGGTAGGGAAAAGTTTATTTAAAGAAATCTTTTTTAAAACTTGATTTTCTAATCTTTAATGGAATTGTTTTTAAATAAATAGAGTACTCTAGGTAGTTTACTTCTAAAGTTAGTAAATATCAACCTCAGTTCTCTTGTACATTAGTGACTTGCCTAGGATAATTTTGAAGTTAGGTTGTCATGACTCTGTCATTTTACATTCTTTAGCATTTCAGACATAACACCAAATAGAATTATATAATGAATGCCTTTATCAACAATTATCAAGATTTTGCCACATTTGTTTATTTTTCCTTTCAAATATATATATATGTATATTATGCATATATACACACACACATATTTTCTTTTTATTTCCTAAAGTGTCTTTTTTAAATTTTTTTATTATGTTGTTAATCACCATATAATACATCATTAGTTTTTGATGTAGTGTTCCATGATTCATTGTTTGCGTATAACACCCAGTGCTCCATGCAGAACGTGCCCTCTAAAATTATTTTAGACAATTCCCACCCAAACATATTTTGATTTCTCTCTCTTAAAAATGACTTAACTACCCACGACGTCTTTTTCCTATCTTTCACAATATTAATTCCTTGGAATTATTCCTCATTTTCTCAAAATATCTTTTTTATAGTTTTTAAATTATTGTTTAATTTGTATCTAAACAAAATCCAGCTATTACATTTTGTCTGTCTCTTAAATCTCTTCTAAATATCACAACATTAACTTTGTTGTTGATACTAAGTCACTTGTTTGTTAGAATATCCTGTTGTCTCAGATTGTCCCTTTGCTTCCTCATGGTAGTGTTCAACTTGTTTTTTCCTCTCCCATGTTTAAACAGAAGTTAGCTCAGGAGGATTGAATAGATTTAGATTCTACTTTCTGGTATGACTATTTAATAGGTTGTGCTATGTGCTTCATATTTCATCACATCAAAAGGTACTTATCACTGGCTTCAGCCGCTGACAGCCTGCTCTCATACCTTAAAATTCCCTGTCAACCTTTCCATCTAATGGTTTCATCCATTGATGATTGCTGCCCAAACTGATTTTATTATAGATTGCAAAATGGGGTATTTCCCTTTAATATCCTACATGAGCAAATTGTTTTGTGTAAAAATGAATAGCTAACAGCCTATTAACATTTCCCTTCTTTATTTTAATATTTCTTTTCGTGGTCTGACAGGAGAGAATCATATGTATGAAAAGAAGATAAAGACCTGAAATTAGAAAGATATTGAGGGTTTGTTCTCTAGGACACATCACTAGATAACTCTGTTTCAGAACTCCCAAGAATAAATAAAAAATCTTTTATACAATTGTGCTAAAAGCCCTGCTACCAAATTATGATTAGGATTGCTTTGAATCTGTAGGTCATATTGGGGAGAATTGCCATCTTAACAATACTGCATCTTCCAATCCATGAACAATGGTCTCCATTGATTTAAGTCTTCTTTAGTTTTTCTCAGCAGTAGTTTTCAGTATAGGGGTATTGTTTTTTTGAAAAATTGTTCCTAAGTATTTTGGTTTTTGATGCTAATATAAATGGGGTTATTTTTTGAATTTCATCTTCTAATTATCTGCTCTTGATACATATAAAAATACAGTATAATTCTGTATTTTGGGGAAAAAAAAAAAAAAGCCCTGCTACCAGAAGGAAAAAAATGCCAGGACACAGGAAAACATTTGTCAGAGCTGTCTTTTTAATTAAGGCAACAGTAATCACATTCACCTAAATCCAGCATCTTTCATAGTATTCTCTTAAGATTGGTTTAGCAAACTGTCAGAAAATTAGAAAAAGAATTAATACAGATTTTTGCTGTATTAAACCGTTCAAAAATCTGATAGTACTTTTTCTTTCTTCCCTTAAAAAGAGCTAGGGTGTATCTGAAATTTTAAACATGATTACTTTTCTAAATGGTATTTGTGAACTTTCATTTATATCTTAAAAATCATTTTGTACTTGTACAAATTAAATGTTTTTAAAGATGTTTTCCTTTGTGATATTCTGTTATTCAAAAACAAATACATTAAAAACTATTATTTGGGGCCCATACTAGCCTGAAAATAAATCTTTTTTATTTGAACATGGACAGCAACAAAGCTGAATTCAAAATTGTTTTCACCCTTCTTTTGAAATGTGACATGCCCATCACAATTAATTAAGTTTTTCAAAACTGAGTGAAAAGAGGGTAACTATTGGTTGGGCTCAGTTTTCTCACTATGGTTCTAATGCAGATTGTGTAGTTTATCTCTCAATGGAGTAATTTAGATCTCTATAAAATACAAAGTAAGAGCTCAGTAATAACAAAAATGGCTAATGTTTGTTGAGGACTTACCATATGATAGGAACTATACTAAGTCCTTTGATCTTCAAAACAACCTTATGATACAATAATAATAATAATATAACAATGGCATTATTTATAAATAAAGTTTTCATTTGTGTTATATAGAGAGAGCACAGTTTTTGATTTCACATTTAGTTTGTAATGTTCTAAAAGAAAGAAACTTTCTTTTATGTCCATTCTTCTTTCTGTATACTGTGTATAGTAGGTCTTCTAAAAGATATAACAGAGATGTAAAAAAGTAAAGTTTCTCACAGGGCTACTTACATCTTTGTATTTTGGTTATTGATCATTTTTAAAGGGCCCTTGCATTAACTTTTTTCCATAAATCCTTTTATTTCACTTTACATATTTAGTAAGTTAAAGGACCATAATTTCTTTTTCAGTCTTTTTAATGGATCTCATTATTTAGAGATTTTATGTAAAATGACCACAGATGATCAGAGATATAGTGGATCAACTTACCTGTCTGATCCTCGGCTTACAGCAAATGGTTTCAAGATAAAATGGATACCAGGTATGATTATATGGTTTACTATTTTCTGACTTAGAAAAATAAGTCTTGTTCCAGAAGTTTCATTTGGGTTTCATAATGTACATATCAGGGTATATTTTTGCCTCACCAAAAGTACCGTGTCAGCTATGTAAAAACAATCATATTTCAAAAAGGTCATCTCTGAAACTAGCAAGTTTGACATCCCTTTCAGTCTATTACCTTGTGTTTTTGTTTTCATAACTAATCGAGTAGTTTCATTGTAATTTTTGACATCTTTTGTCACAATATACAAACTGCCTAGTTTGTTTAAATTATTTAAAACTCCTTTAGATGATGAAAGAAATAAATGTGTAGTATATTGGAAAGGTCTAACAAAAATGGACATCTCTTTTCCTGTTTTGCCAGTTAGATTTGTAACATCAGCAATCTTACTATTTGGAGAGTGAATGATTTGATTCCATTGCTTTGCTAAAAAGACTGTGATAACACTATTTTCTTTGTATGGCAGTTCACTGGGTGGAGAGAAAAGTAAATCCTTCTGGGAAGGAGACTTCTGTTTTCCTGGTTGGTCCCTTCTCTGTTCTTTCATAACTCTCATACTTAACTGTTTTCTGCCCTAACTGCCTAGGCTGATCTTGTCCTATTATTTTCCCTTCGTCTGGTATCAAGGGTACCATGAAGAATGATTCTATTTTCCCCTCTCCTGCCTGCTCCTAAACTTGTCATGATCAAGATCTAGAAAAACAAAGTTCAACCAAAACAGTGTTGAAGATTTTTATAGGAATGTTTTACTTAGACATAAAAAGAAAATGAGTAAAAACAATTGTACAAAACTATGACATTAAGTACATACAGAAAATGTTTTGGTGCTCCAAACTTTAATTTTACTCACTTTGCCGTTTTAGGAACACCTGAACTTCATACCTTCTACTTCAGTCTTGGATGTTTAGATTTGGAGTGGCCTCAATGTTTTCTCATTATAACAACTAATTATTATTATCGAATAATTATAATGTACAGGATACTATTCTAAATAGTAAATGTATTAATTTATTTAATCTTCCTAATAGCCCTATGAAGTAGGTTCTGTTACTGTCTCCATTTTATAGATGGAAAAGTCAAGGCACAGTGAAGTTTGCTGGTAGGTGTTCGAATATTCTCTTTTCTTCCCATCTTCATACCCCTTTCAGTCATTTCTTTTAGCCATTTAGTCCTCCCAGAAATCTTTCTTCCTTGAGACCCCAGTATCTTTTTAATTTATTTGAAATGTGAAGCAAGGGGTGTGTATAGGTATGTGTGTAATAAGATATTTTTTTCTCAATCTGTTTTTCTAATTAAGTATGTGGTATTGCTGGCAGGTGCCATTTTTTTCATGAAAAATGTTATCACAGCAATTTTTTTTAAGGTTAGGATAACTACTTCCCTGTCTTTTCCAAGAACATGTTTATTTTTGAGTTACCCGCTAAGTTTCTGTCTGACAGACGCTTTTAGCTCTTAGCTTGTGGATAGTGTTTTTTAAGTCTTGTTGAATGCCAGGTACTTTGCAAGGCACCAACAATATAAAAGTGAGTAAGAGTCATCTGCAAACTGACTTGATTTTGATTGGAATTAATTTTTCTTAGATTGTGATCAGCATTATTTATCTTAGCATAACAGATCAAATTAAAAACTCTCATGTTTTCCTCTTTTAAAAAGCCTTTTTTTCCTTCACTAATTTTTATGTTATGTTTTCTTAAAGACCATGTCTCCTCTTCCTGAGTTTCTTGTCTTGGACTAACTTTGGATGAGCAGTTCTCCAGTTGTCACAAAACATCTTTGAATGATAAGGACATTTAAAAGAGAGGAGGAATACATCTGACTTTAAGGGAAAAGATTCTGAATGTGATCCTAAGAATTTTGTTTGTTCATGGGAATAGTTTTATGTTCTACATCAATAAGAATTCTGTATTTTAAGAAGTGAAAACTTATCAAACTACTTACTCATTTGGAGTATTTGCCCTGAAAATTGGGAAGCATTTCACAGAATCTTATGGAGAATTCTTGAAAGTTTATTGTTACATGGTTCCAAATGTCTATAAGTTTTCCATATCAGAATTTTGCAAACACGGTGATTAAAATATTCCTCAATTTCTTCATCTGTTGTCAAATACTTTACCCATATCCACAAGTAATTCTGTGAAATGTGTATGATTTTCCAGGGCAAATGTAGTCGCTATATTAGACTTTTCCCTCTAATTGTTCTATAAAAGGTAAAGAACCAGCAATAGTGAAAAGTCTGGGCTAATATTTTTGTAATATCCTTATCTATATATGTAAAAAGATGTGAACTATAATATTCTGCTTCTTCCTCTTTGCCTGTGTAAATCCTGTTTCAAGTCCCATTTAAGTTCCCCTGGTTGCTCAAATTCTCATTTTGTCTCCCTTGACCAGACTCTGTGTTTTATTCCTTAATGCTTGATTATAGATCTTCTCTTACTCTCCAGTTGTTTCCAGGGATGCCTGCTCTGTTTATTGTACCACCATTGCATCTTATCTAGGTCAAGGAAGTGATCTGTAATTGGAAACAGATTAGGGATAGGATCACTGACATCTCAGGATCTGAAACTCTTCAGGCTACATCACTCCTTTTTTTTTTTTATTCATCTGTTGATAACTACCACTTACCCAACATTGAACTGTCTCATTTTCTTAATTCTGGGTGTCATGGGTGGACTTAAATATTAAGAACACTGTTACACGGTTAGAGTCAAAGAAGTCAAATATCTGCTATTTTGCAACATCTTAAAATGCATTCTAAAGCCAGATTTGATCCTTTGGAATTTATGCTGTCTTGGGTATTTTACCCCATTATATATCTAATCATGTAGCTGGTTTTTAGTTTTATTTTAATCACTAAATTATTTAAAGTAGTTTAATAAATAATGTCAGTTTTAAATATTGTTTTACTAAAATATTTTGAGTCAACAGTACTGAGTAAACAGTATTTCATTCTCTCAAATTAGTAATATATTAATAAGTTACTATAGTAGTAATCATTTTGCAATATATAAGTGTGTCAAATCAATACTATGTACACCATAAACTTAGTGTTTATCAATTATATCTCAATAAAACTGGAAAAAATAAATTACTATGTGAGTATTTTTATAATTTGTAAGTTAAAATAATCATAGAAATAATTCAGGCCTTTAAGTTAGTACTAAACTAGTAGAATAGAATTTGAACAGCAGCAGTTGTTAAAACACTTAAACCAGTTTTATTTTAATAAATATCATGGGACTCCATTTTCTCTCCAAAGTAAGAAATGTTCTAAACAAATGTAGGGAACAGAAGTTCAATAACTAAGATTAAATTAAATGATATAAAGCACATGTTGTGTCTATGAGCACTTATGACTTAATGTGAAATCCTATGGGAAATTATTATTTGTTTTCCAAATAAGGAACAAAACTTTGTCCTGACTATATTAAATTCTAAGGAAGGTTCACTAAATGTTTTAACAGTGATTTTGTTTTTAATGGACATTTTCTGGAATATAATTTAAACAAAACTATCTACATGTGGTTTTATTTATTTTTCTTTCAGGCGTTTCCATTGCCGAAGACTACTTGGAAATAGAAGAAATGGCTAATTGTCTCCCATTCTATGGAGTGATGGACTTAAAAGAAATTCTTAATGCTATATTAAACAAAAATGCAAAGGAAGTTTATGAGTGTAGACCTCGCAAAGTGATAAGTTATTTAGAGGTATGCATTATTAGATTTTGTAGATTGGTTAGGTTTTAACATACTTAACTGTTTCTTAATAAAATAGTAAATTTTCAAAATAATAAAGTTTCTATAAGGTTTATTATCTGTTTCTAAGAAGAAATACTACTAAAAAAAGAAATCTCCATTAAAAATTTCATATCATAGACTGGTTGTAGTAAACTCTATAATGGATCCTTACTCTAACATTATTTCTTGAGTGCATATTGAGAAAGAGCCTTAATGCATGAGACCCTTTATAGTGAAGTTCTTTCTGATTTTTAAGAAGGGGTTCAAAATTTCTCTCTTTATACCAAATACCTGTCTATAAAGAACTACAATGGGATTTCAATCCCTGATCTCTTTAAGAGCAAAAAGGGAAGAAAAGTGAAAGATGTATTATTGAATAAAAGGAAATTTTAGTTACCTAGGAATATCTACCCCAATGAGAAATATAACAGTGGGTTAAAAAATAAGTTCTGAAGTAATAGGGGATGGAGGAAGATTATAAGGTTTTAAATGTCCCAAGTATAGGATGGTGGTTGGAAAACAATAGTGAATGTCTCTATGTTTGAAGTTCTATCCCTCAAGTTTGGTATTATTTCAAAAACAAACCAAATGTAAATACTTGTTTTCTCCCTTAAAAAAAAAATGGGCCACTTTTGTTTAGACTATAATCATGATGTGTACCCACTGTATTCTGAGGGTCAGACTTCAGGAAAGTCCACTTTTTACCCTTTCTGAAGATTGTATTCAGTAGCATTCTGTAAGTCCTTCAAGAGCTTTGACTTGTGGAACTTCCTAGCCTATTGTGTGAGCAGTTTAACACTGATAGTTTTTTTTTTAATTTTTATTGTTATGTTAATCACCATACATTACATCATTAGTTTTTGATGTAGTGTTCCATGATTCATTGTTTGTGTATAACACCCAGTGCTCCATGCAGTACGTGCCCTCTTTAATACCTATCACCAGGCTAACCCATCCTCCCACCTCCCTCCCCTCTAGAACCCTCAGTTTGTTTTTCAGAGTCCATAGTCTCTCATGGTTCGTCTCCCCCTCTGATTTAACACTGATAGTTTCTAATGACTTCAAAGGAATCTTTTCTTGTAAAAGAGGTAGTATAAACTTAAATGAAGGTTGAAGGAGTTGAGGGTAGTGTTTTGTGTATTGAAAAGCCATGTAGGAAAAAATATTATTTCAAAAATAACAAAAAGAGTGGTTGGGATTAGATATAAATATTTTTACTAATATTATACCTCTCATTACATTAAGTCAGTTGTGGATTGATTGTTATGGAAGAGAGTTTAGGAAAAAAAGAACTTCTGTAAGATCTATAGGAATACTTCCATTTAAGGTCAAGCTGAATAAGATGAATCAGAAATAAAGATAGGAGAGTAAAAGAAAAACCAGTGGAGGGGTAGATAATAAAGGTCAAGGGAGGAAAGAAATTTAAAAATGAGAACATAGTATCAGATTCTTTATAGAGTAATAGTTGCTTGAAGACCATCTGGAATGGCTGCTAGATGGCAGTGATAATAGAAAAGTAGTCCAGATGGAAGACTTACCAATGGCTAAAGAGTGGGGAAGTTAGTGAAAAAGTGTAGGCAACAAGTCATATGGTGGTAAAAAGAAAAAAAGAGAGATTAGCTTGTCTGTGTTGTTGGTGGAAAAGACTGACATAAAAGATTGGAGAGCAGATGTTCCAAAAGAGTCAGGAAGGAAGATGGAATAATGATAGAAGTTTTAGAAAGGAGAAACTTCTCTCAGTCAAGAGCAGAAGAGAGGGAAAGTGGAAGTTAAACTATTTGGAGGTAAACTTGAGAGAAGTCATGCATGATACATGTGATGAAGGTGTAGAAGTTATCTGCTGAGAGTGAGGAGACTGGGGAGGCATTGGGGATTTTTGAGTGTAGAGAAAAGATCTAAAAATAAGAGCTGTAGGTACTGTAAGAGAAGATTGATTAGAGAAGACTAAGATGTCCAAATGGCATTGAGCACTCATAAGAGCTAACATTGGTATTGGATCCAGCCAGGATAGTTTGGTGATTTTCCAACAGTACGTGTACAGTTTATCCAAGTATAGGGATTACAAGATGAATATGGTAGAACAAGAACATTTGAACCCGTAATGTATACGAGAAACTGTGTTAGGTCCTAGAGGAATATAAAGATGAATTATGTTCTAGTAGGAATCAAAAAGGAATACAGGAAGCTAGAAATAGTATCCTTAATGTCTTACTGTCTGTACCTTAAATAGGGAAAGATGACAAGAAGGGTGCTCGTGGGCCAGAGCAATAAGGAGGGACTGAGGAGATGAAAAGTCAAAGTGAAGAAAAGAATAGGTTTAGTTGGAAAGGAGTAGGGTGGTTGGAAAGATAATGGGAGAGGGTATGTAGTTAGAATAATGTTAGGCTCAAGCTCTGAAGTACAATTTTTTTTTAATAAATCTTTAAAGAAACCAGCTTTGCTAATACCATTTACGCCTAAATGCTCAGTTTTTCCTATCTCAGAAAACAGCATCACCATACCAAAAATGTGGACATGATCCTTGATTCTGTATCCTTCATAACCAGTTCATCAACAGGTTTTGACTCTACCTCCTGTTCATGTCAGGACTCTTTTTTTTTTTTTTTTTTTTTCCTTAAGAGAGGGAGAGGGGGGTGTGGGGAGAGGCAGAGGGAGAGAGAAAATCCCAAGCAGGCTCGATGCCCAGTGTGGAGCCCAACATGGGGCTCGATCCCATGACCTTGAGATCATGACCTGCGTTTGAAATCAAAAGTTGGATGCCTAACTGGCTGAGCCACCCAGGTGCCCCAAAATTTTCTTTTGTCTTTTTATGTTTTGTTTCTCCACACTAGAATATAAATTTCACATGAGCAAGGATGTTTGTCTTATTCTCTACTGTGTGTAAAACCTACAATAGTGACTAACACATAATTTGTGTTTAATATGTGAGTGAATGAATAATAAGAATATAATCTATTTTCTGTCTTCTTTCTTGCCAGGAATAACATGTTTTCTGCTTCAGGTGTATCATGGTAAAACATATGGCTTTCTCTTCACAGGGAGAAGCAGTGCGTCTATCTAGACAGTTGCCCATGTACTTATCCAAAGAGGACGTCCAAGACATTATCTACAGAATGAAGGACCAGTTTGGAAATGAAGTTAAAGGGTGTGTTCATGGTCGCCCATTTTTTCATCATTTAACCCATCTTCCAGAAACTACCTGATTAAATATGTTTAAGAAAATTTGTTACTATTGAAATTGATTTGGTAATAAAATAATATGAGTCAGTTTTTAAACCATCTTTGTACTATCATGTGTTAGTTATTTTATAAGTGAAGCTTCACTGATTTCCATATATAAAAAAATTTCAAAAACTTAAACTAATGTCAACTATTCAATTTATTCTCAAGAACCAGCCTTCAGGGGCGCCTGGGTGGCTCAGTTGTTAGGTGTCTGCCTTTGGCTCGGGTCATGATCCCGGGGTCCTGGGTTTGAGCCCCACATCGGGCTCCCTGCTCAGCGGGGAGCCTGCTTCTCCCTCTCTTACTCCGAGCTTGTGTTCCCTCTCTCACTGTGTCTCTCTCTGTCAATAAATAAAATCTTAAAAAAAAAAAAAAGAACCAGCCTTCATAATAATTATTGGTTGTAAACCCCAATACCTAGTATTCTTAGGTGGTTGATTTACTAAGGGCTGTGGGTTGAATTGTGTCCCCAAAATTTGTATGTTGAAGTCCTAACCCCATTGTGATGGAATTTGGAGATGGGGCTTTTTCAGAGGTAATTAGGTTTAGATGAAGTCATGAGGGTAAGGGCCCTCATGCTTCGATTAGTGCCCTTGTAAGAAAAGACATCAGAGCTTTTGCTCACGCTCTCTCCTTTTTTCCCCACCAACTCCCATGTGAGGATACAGAGAAAAGGTGGCCCTTTATAATCCAGGAATAGAGCTCTCACCAGAAACCAAGC
Source organism: Zalophus californianus (assembly GCF_009762305.2). Classification (NCBI taxonomy): domain Eukaryota; kingdom Metazoa; phylum Chordata; class Mammalia; order Carnivora; family Otariidae; genus Zalophus; species Zalophus californianus. The sequence continues at coordinate 151,064,215 of NC_045597.1, forward strand.
ATGCTGGCACCTTGATCTTGGACTTCTAGTCTCCAGAACCATGAGAAAATAAATGTCTGTTGTTCTTTTAAGCCACCCAGTATGTGGTATTAAATCATGGCAGCCTGAGTGGACTAATACATTGGATTAGTCCTGTGCAGAGAGAAATCAATCAAAGACTGAGCTGGCATATCTGACAGAAGTTGTCCATGTTGTTTAAAGTAGGATGGAGAGATGGAGTGGGAGAAAGAAAATGAAGTTTAGAGGAAGAAAGTTTAGCTTTCAAAATCCTGCCATTTCTCTTGCGGTAACAGTTTAGAAATTGCTATCTCATATATGGAAATTATTGGGCTTTGGGGTCAACATTTGTCAGAGAAAATGGGAAGATCCAGAGATTTAACAGAAAATTTAGGTTAAGATTATTCATTATGTCCTTTAAAAAACTAGGTTCCACACATAGTGTACCAAAACACTTGATTTACAAAAAGTTGAAACATTTTTTAATGATATATTTGTTTTATAAAGTAAGATGTGTTATACTGGTTACACTATCTCCATACTCAGTGTCATCTCCCGTAATTCTCAAGAAGTTTTCAATTCTTAAGAACCTTGTGTTAAGAGGTACAAATTGTGATACATGGAATTCTACCTGTAGTCAAGCCTTTTTTCCCTGCCAACATGATCCTCTTACCAATAACCTAAATACTATATTTTTTCCATTATCCCCTTTGAAAGCTTAGGGCCCTTCTCTAGGAGACATTTCTGAGAGTAATTCTTTAAATTACTGGGTAAACTGAGGAAGGGGACGCCCACAGAGATACAGAAGACGAAATTTGCATCACACATTTGTACCAGCGCTAAGCAAAATTTAGGACTCATTTTCTAGCTGATAAAAGTCAATTGTTGGAAGAGATCCTATCACAGCCTCTAAGATGAATAAACTTACTTTGCTTTTTCTTTGCAGCCTTGGATTGTGCGCAGTCAGGCTAGTAGTAATGACGGCAGGTATTTACTACCTATCTGCTGGATACACGAGCACTTACTTAGCTTGTATGATCTCCATTTAATCTTCACAACAAATTTAGGATTTGTAGGTACTATTGAGACTCTATCCCTAGAACTCGTGTTCTTTACCACTGTTACACTGCCTGCCATGAGAAATAGGCCCTATAGAGTCGTTAAGGTCAACAAAAGTATTTGGGGGGAAAAGCGCACCAAGCACTCCCTGGCACCACTGTAAGGAATGCTAGCTCAACCTTGGGCTGCAGCATTTTCTCCAAGGGAGTTTGGTGGGTGGGATCCGGGCTGGTTCAGCTGGGGCCCCGCCTCCTGGCTCCCTAGGAGGCCGCGGGAGCCCCGCCCCCACGCGCTGCACCGGCTGCCCTCCCCATCCCCCCACAAGCCCTTGCAGCAGCCGTGGCCCCACGGGACAAAATGGCTGGAGCGGGCGGCAGCGACGGCGAAGCCCTGGCTCCCAGGATGGAGGTAACGGCCGCTGCAGTTTGGGAGGCTGGCGCTGGGCATCAAGGGCGAGGGGAGGACATCTGGAGAGAAAGAAAAGCCTACCCTAAATTGCCCATTTTTCTCACGAGGCTGGGGTTTGCCTGGGGAGAGGGAGAACTCTCAGGGTGTGGATTTTCCAAAGAGCTCTTGAGACTCAAGGGCCTAACTTAGCATCCCAGCTATAGCTATAGCACAGAAGTGATGCCAAAGCCATGCAGAGGCGAGGCCTGGAGGCCTCCCGATGTTGGACCTTTTGCCTTGAAGATAGCCATGCATGGTCCAGCAGTGCCTACAAAGTTACGTTTATTTAACCTACTGATAATGTTAGGCCTTAATTCCGATGGACAGGTTTTTGTCGTTATTTACACTGGCTATTTGATTCTCTGTGATCTTACCCAGATTTTGGGGCTGGGATTGTAGGGATTACAATCTATCTCACCAGCAGCCTGCGTTTCTTAACTAAAAACATAAATATGACCGATTTATTGGGCACCCAAATATTGACCCACTAACTTAAAAACCAAAGTTGCCAAGCAAAGTAAAATACCAATAATGATATTAAGGTATTTATAATGAATTAGACTTGTTATTGGAATTGGAGCATTGTAGACTGATTATGGCAAACCAGTGTTGGTGGATTCGTAGTTAATAAAAAGAGTCTTTGAGGTGGTCTAATCCAAACAATTTTACAGATGAATAATTAAATGATTTGCCTCAGTACCCACAGATAATCTAGTTACTCTACTATTTCTACTTCAAATGTTATTACCATAAACAAAACAAAGGTAAGTACTGAAAGAATAAATTTTACTGCAAAGCCAAATTTAAAAAAATGACTTGATATTGTCAATTACTTTATAAGCATGAATAATTAAGAGCTAACTGTTACCTTAGTCTAGATCTTTTGGTTAGTCTCACCTAAACTTAAAAAATTTTTAATCTTCAAATCCTTTATTGTTCCCAGTAATAGTAGCAACACACCACTTAATTCTCACCACTGCTGCCTTGAGATTGTTTTCTCTGCTTATTTTTTATTACACTTTTTATTCCTCCTTAAACTGCTACAAATTAATATAATGATCCTTTCTCTAGTTTTTAAAATGCTGTCCCAGTGGTTATCAAATTTGAGCCACACAAATTTGAACCACTGCCCTATCCTATATCAAAGTTCCCCAACAATCTCAAATCCATTTCTTTAAGCTCATTATTTTTCATCTCTGCAATGAAGATGCTGAACTTGACCCCCAAGTGCACAATCATTTCTAACATTCCATAATTTTGTTTCTTCCTGTTTTGTCTTGAACATTAATTAGCAGGACCTGAAAAGAATAACCTCTTTTCAGTTAATTATTACTACATTACTGTTGACCATATTTAAGTGCCTCTGAACTAGGTCACTTTTTCCATAAAATCTTTTAAACTAATCCGGGGTGGGGGGTTAGATTTCTTACACCCTACTCAAACTGGACTAGAAAGCACTAAAACAAACCTTTCCATCTCTACTTTAGTTGTATATTCATTTCTTCGTTTATTCAATAACATTTACTGAGTGTCACACTCAGTGCTGAACACAGACTACAAAGACATTCTTTGCCCTCTAGAGGAGAAAACTATTGCAGTACAATATGAATATTAGGAGGATATATAGTATGTACTATGGAAGCATAAAGGGGTACCCACTCCAACTTGGAGAAACCTGTGGAAAAAACTAGTAAGCTGAACCTCGATAAGGAATTATCTGGGAGAAGAAAGAAAAGAAGGGTATTTCAGGCAGACGGAATAGCATGTGTCAGTACATTGATGAATGCAGGGAATTCTACATCATTGGATCTTGAGGAGTAAATGGAGATTGGATTAGAATAATAGGCAGTACATTGTTCATAAAGGGTCTTGGGCCTCTAAGGATTTGGAAAAATTTTTTTAAAGATTTTATTTATTTATTTGAGAGAGAGAGTGAGAGAGACCACAAGCAGGGGGAGGGGCAGAAGGAGAGGATGAAGCAGACTCCTTGCTGAGCAGGGAGCCTGAGGATGCAGGGCTCAGTCCCAGGACCCTGGGATCATGCCCCAAGCTGAAGGCAGATGCTTAACCAACTGAGCCATCCAGGCGCTCAAAGGATTTGGAAAATTTTATCATAAGGACTGTGGGAAACCATTAAATTTTTTTTTCTTTTTTTCTTATTATGTTATGTTAATCACCATACCTTACATCATTAGTTTTTGATGTAGTGTTCCATGATTCATTGTTTGCCTATAACACCAAGTGCTCCATTCAATAAGTGCCCTCTCTAATACCCATCACCAGGCTAACCCATCCCCCCCCTAGAACCCCCAGTTTGTTTCTCAGAGTCCATAGTCTCTCATGGTTCGTCTCCCGCTCCGATTTCCCCCTTCATTAAATTTTTAAGCAGGGAAGTTCACAGTAAGGTTCAGAAGACTGCAGCCAAGTTAAAAGCAGAACAAGTTAGCAAGCTACTTAAGAATTCAGACAGTGTAAGTGATCCAAATGGAAAGAGATAAAGGCTCTGTAGTAATGAAGAGAGTCTGTTTGACAGGTATTGAGGCCCTCATCTCTGAGATGATGCCATAATAGAATTAAAGTGGAAAAGAGGTCTCTCCTCATTTGGCTAATTTATGGTGATTTGCCTTTCCTTTCTTTACTAAGAAGTCAATGTAATTGCAGCTAATTCTTTTGAGTATCTCACAGACTAGGAAAATCATTCAATCTCTTTTTAGAAAATTATTAAATCAGGTGTTTTAAGTTGTAATCTAGGCTTGTATCTGGGGCCTTTTTGAAACCAACCTAAAGTTTCTAGCTGTTCCTTAAATGAAATAGTTTTATTTATAAAGGACTTCAGTATTCAAATATATTTCCTAGCAAGACAAAGTAATGGCTGGCAAATTAAAAATTATCTTTAATGTTGAACTGATTTGATTTTTAAGAACTTTCTTGTAGGTGTTTTATGTTTTATAATTAAGATCATAGAAATGAGTGATGAGTTAAGAAGAAACAAGCAAGAGATTGTGAATGGATTGAACATATTTTGGGAAGAAAATGGTATGTTCTCAAAAGTTAATTTTATTTATTTAAAAAGGACATTTTTGGTTTTAAATTTGCTTTCATTTAATCTGAAGACATTGGTAAATAACAGCAAGTTAACTTGCAAGATTGTGATGTTGTCCTGCCCAAAAATATATTTTAAGTAATTCACTAATAATAGCAAAAAACATTTCCATGTGACTTTATATATAACTAGCTAAATGTACATAAGGTACTTATTATCTATTTTGAAGTTCTTTGCACCTTTTTGGGTCTGTCTCAGCTTCCCTACTTATATAAAAAAAAAAATGTCACAGATCAAACATTTTCCCACATACATAGTGATAATCCTTGATGTCCCAGATAAAAACAAGATTTCCACTCCACACATGTAGTTTCTAACTTGTCAAAGATTTTATAGGGGCAGTCAAGTTTTAGCTATTTTTTCCACTTAAAACCAAAGTTAAATGTACAATACTTCTCTGCTCCAAAGTTGGAAGAAGGATACTTCATGTTTTCTAGGTTTCTTCAGATGAGAAGTGTAAGGATACCCTGTGTATACTAGTGTATGAATATGGTCCAAGTCAGCACTTCCCAAAACTTTAATGTGCATATGAATGTGTTGGGCATCTTGCTAAAATACATGCCTGATTCAATAGTTTTGGGGCAGGATCTGATATTCTGCATTTCCAACATTTCTGCTGGTTCAGGAACCACACTGGGTTAACAAGAGTACACATAATCCTTTGGCCAAATGCTAGGTTCTTGAAACAGAATACAGATACATTTTTAATATAAACGTATACTGAAAATCAAATAATCAGAACTATGAATCTGTTTATGTTTCTCCATTCTCAATTTTCATTGGGAAGTTAGATTTAGGTTTTCTTATGGGACAGTCATTCTTTATTTAAGAAGTTGGATTTAGGGGTGCCTGTGTGGCTCAGTCAATTGAGCCTCTGGCTCTTGATTTCTGCTCAGGTCATGATCTCAGGATCTTGAGATGGAGCCCTGAAGCCCTGCCTTGGGCTCTGCTCAGCAGGAAGTCTGTTTTTCTCCCTCTCCTCATGCCCCTTCCCCTGCATGCACTCTCTCTCTCTCTCTCTCTCTAAAAATTAATAAGTAAATCTTAAAAAAAAGAAGAAGTTGGATTTATATATTCTCAAGAATGTTACTGAGGTAGCTGGCTCTGAAATGGCCACCATCAATTCTTACCTTCTTGTACCCACAAGCCATTCCCCCCATTAAGAGGTGGAGACTATTCCTCTACTTCCTTAAATCTGGGCTAGCTTATGATTACTTTGACCATTAGATTATAACAGAAGTGACACTATATGCCTTCCAAGATGAAATCCTAGAAGCTTTGAAGCTTTCCTCCTGGCTCTCTTGAAATAGTTTCTCTGAGGAAGTCAGTCCACTTCATAAGAAGTCATTCTACCTTGAGTCTCTTACAAGAACGCACAAGCTAGCCAGGTGGAGAGAGATGCTTGACTACCTATTTCTAGTTGTTCAGCCATCCTAAGCTTGGGTGCCAGATAGTAAGGGAAGATGCCTTCAGATGACTCTAGCCTTAGTTGCCATCTGTTACAATTATATGAAATACATACAGTGAGAACTGCCCAGCTGAGCTCATCAACCCCCAGAACCATGAAAGATAAATTGTTAAACCACTAAGTTTTGATGTGGTTTATTATACAGAGATAGACAAACAGAACACTTACATTATGCCAATTTGAGAAGGTTTATTACTAAAATGTCATGTTGCTCACTGAGAAAATGATCAGTATAGGAGTTGCAAATGCATCTGAAATTTTCATACAAAAATGTAGTCTTTTTTAATATAAATTTATTTATGAAATATCAAGCATTTTCCTTTTCTTTCTTTTTTCCATTTTTTAAAGATTTATTTATTTATTTTAGAGAAAGTGTGCATGAGCAGGGAGAGGGGCAAGAGAAAAGGGAGAGAAGTAGACTCTCCACTGAGTGAAGAGCCCAATTTGGGGATCAATCCCATGATCTTGAGATCATGACCCGAGCTGAAATGATGACCTGAGCCCAAATCAAGAGTTGGACAACTAACCGACTAAGCCACCCAGGTTCCCCACATTTTATCTTCTTCTCATGAAAATGTTCTAGCACTAAATAATTTATATTTTAAAAATAATTTATATTTAAGTTGTTTTATGACTATGTCTTTGAGATTGGAGATAATATTACTTTTGAGGATTATTTGAAGATCTGATTTTCAGTTCTTCCACATAATCACTAGAATTTTCCATTCTTACCTGCCCATGTGGTCACCTATCATCCATGGGACCAAACTATGAGTGAGAAAGAGATTAATAATTACTGAATATTAACTTTTCTTTTATCTTTGATTCATGCTATGATTTGTCTAGATATTGTTCCCCATAATAGTTTCTTAAGAGCAATCTCCTCTGGGCTTTACCTCTTTCATAAAGAATGATTTTAGTGACATTTTAAAACTTACTCAAATTTATTCACTCTGTTTTTACCAGACATCTATCAAAACCTTGGAGAATTCAAGACACAGAGGGATTCAAATTTAATAAAACGTAATTTCTGCCTTCAGGAAGATTTTGTCTATTAAGAGAATAATCTACAAATAACCCTGTTAGAGTCAATGTTGAATGAGAGGAAGAAAAATGCAGGGAGGTTCAGAGTAAATGCAAATCACATCAGCAAGGGTGATCAGCTTCATGAGGAATATTGTACAGCTGGGCTGTGGGGGCTGGGAATTTTTCTTGTTTTGTTTTGTTTCTAAAGTTTCTTGCATGTTTTTTGTTTGCTTTTTTCATACTTACCATTTTTAATGAAATATTTTCACATTCTTTCATCATAGGTTATATAATGTTGAGTGTACTTTTAAAAATAATTTTTATGCAGTTTATTTAAACTTAAAAAGCACAGTACACCCATCCCCTCCCACCTCCAGCCTCTATAACCACCAATTTGCAATCTCTGTCTATCAGTTTGTGTTTTAGATTCCACATTTAAGAGATGAGAGAATGACTTATTTCACGTCATACCTTCTGGTCCACCCATGTCACAAATGGCAAATGTCACAAATGTTTTTTATGGTTAAATAATATTCTATTGTATGTGTGTATATATGTGTATGTGTATATGTGTGTGTGTGTGTGTGTGTGTGTGTGTGTATATATATGTGTATATATATATATATATATATATATATATATCACAAATTTTTTTTTATCCATTCACCAACAGACAGGTTGTTTCTGTATTTTGGCTATTGTAAATAATGCTACAGTGAACATGGGGGTGCATATATCTTTTCAAATTAGTGTTTTGTTGTGTTTTTTTTTTTGATAAATACCCAGAAGAGGGATTGCTGGACCATATGGTAGTCATATGGTAGTTCTGTTTTTAATTTCTTGAGGAAATTCTGTACTGTTTTACATAGTGGTTTTACCAATTTACATTCCCATGAACAGTGCACAAGGATTCCCTTTTCTCCACATCCTTGCCTATGCTTGTTATTTCTTGTCTTTTTGACAATAGCCATTCTAACAGGTATGAGGTGATATCTCGTTGTGGTTTTTATATGCATTTGCCTGATGATTAATGATGTTGAGCATCTTTTCATGTACATGTGAGCATATGTATGTCTTCTTTGGAAAAATGTCTGTTCAGATACATTTTTAATTGGTTTATTTGTTTTTTGAAGGAAAAAAAATTGAAACAGTAAAGAAAATGTGACTTGATCACTGTTTATTTCCAAAAAGGATTTGCAGTGGATTACAATTAAAAACAAATAAAATGAGATCAAAACCATTAACATAGAAGACATTAAAATTAAATAGTAAAAGAATATGAAAGAATACAGAAAAGACAAGATGAAAATGCTCTCTGGGTGGAGAGCAACAGCCAGAGTCAATATGGAAGAAAGGAAAGAAGCCCTAGGTTTGGAGGGAACCCATGTTTGGTCACCACGAAAGTTCTTCCCTCATTTTCTTCTTCTCACTCATAGCTTATAGGACTCTGACCTATGCCTGGACATCTTTCAATTTTTTTTTTTTTTAAACAGTGAAGTAAACCGTAAACTCTAGCTCTTATGTTTGTCATCATTCAGTGCTTAGTATATTTAGTATTAAAGTCACTAAGTACTGTAATCATTCTTATATATAGTTTTACCTCTGCTTATCTTTATCACCTAGCATGGTGCCTAACCCAGAAGGCAATCTATAATTATCTGTATATTTGAATGATAGCATTTTATTTAGCACTCTTTCCCTTTAATTCCAAATCTGCAAATATTGACTAACCAATACTCTTACTCCTCATCCAAAGGAGGGTCACAGGAAATAAGATTAGAAATTCTTTTGGAAACAAATTTTGAAGGGCCCTGAGTATCAGGCTAAAGATTTTCAACTTTAGTAAGAGCAGCCAAAAGTTATTAAGCAGGAAAGTAACATAATCAGAACTGTGCATTAAGAATATTAGTTTAAAACATTTTGAAAATTAATTGGAAGGAGTAAGGAAGGTTAGTTGAAAAAATCACACTGCTAAAATTCCATTTATGTTATGTCTAAGTGTTTTAGTCATCTCATTTTCATTTTGTTCATTCAACATAGAAGAAGAAGAAGCTTCTTTAGAAGAGCTTGAAGAAGAATTTGACATTCTTGAGGTATAAAAAAATATAGTAGTTCTAAACTTAAATTCAAAGTAAATTTTAAAGCATGTATTTTTATTTTCCATTTTTCCATTCTAATATTTGCCAGTAAAATGTGTTCATTAGTGACTTTGGATGATGATCAAACCATACTTAACAAGAATGTTGAGTTTATGGTGCACATGGACAAAAAGATGCTTTAAATTTATTTAATTTGTCTTAATTTTCATAACAGCAAATATTTTGACGTTTTGCCTTGGGAGAAAATGTATATTTATTGTTATCCTTCTCTGTAGACTTTGTGGGTTCCATGTCCTTATTGCTGTATGTATACTTTCCCCTACATTCCATAGGGGCCTAAATATTTCCAGGTAACCTCTTGGTTGTTCTTTCTTTCCCATCCACAGGTTATACTCCTTTTTTCTTAATTTGGTTGATCTTGGCCAAGTGTTAAAACAAATTAGATTGAAAGGGATTTATATCAATGTGAATGATAAAAAGATATATTCTATTATAAAGGGGGAAAAACTATTATGTGAATGACTAGGATATTTGGATTTAGTTGCTCTGAAATTCGTCTCTTAATTATTGAATTTCAGGCAATTTAGGGATATACATTTTGGGGGAAAACTACCTACTCTCATACACATGTTAAGACTGGTCCTAATATTACATTTTTCTTTTCCCCAAAGGAGGAAGAAACAGAAACTATAAGTGAAGATGGTAGTTCAAAAGAAGCACATGATATGTCAGTGAAATATACAAATTTCTTTAGAATTTATAACTTTTATTCAAATATAAGACATATATGTCCTATATTTAAGAGTCAGTAGTACAGTCTTACATGCTGTAAGACTATAGGCATTGGAGTTGGAAAGCTTCAGGTTTAAATTCCAACTTTAACCATTACAAGCTCTGTTATGATAGACTGTTAACTTCTATGTGCCACCTCTGTGTTGTATGGGGATAATATTTACTTTGCCAAGTTTTGTAAAGACAAAATGAGGGAAAATGTAAAGCAACTAGTACAATACCTAGGACATAGTAGATACTCAGTGAATATTAGTTCACATCTCTTATCTTTTTTCACCTATTTCTTAAGAGATATTACAGTTAAAAAACAAAGCATTTTATTTTTTTGCCCACCTGCCCTGCCCCTACCTGCTTGCTTGCTTTGCTTCCTTCCTTCCTTTCTCTGTTTTGTTTTTTTTTTAAACAAAGTATTTTATTTTTATTTTTATATTTTTTAAAGATTTTATTCATGAGAGACAGAGAGACAGAGAGAGAGAGGCAGAGGGAAAAGCAGGCTCCCAAGCAGCAGGGAGCCTGATGAGGGACTCGACCCCAGGATCCTGGGATCATGACCTGAGCCGAAGGCAGACGCTTAACCATCTGAGCCACCCAGGCGCCCCTTAAACAAAGTATTTTAAAAATGCTTAGTTTGTCACTGTACATCTAAGTATAACAAATGTATATCATTTTTGGTAAGTTACTCATCATGACAGTATCTTAGAGTAATTAGATGCTGATAGTAATTTGATACTATGAATTTACAGTTAATTTTCTACTAAGCTAATGAAAGATCCTATGTAGTTAAAATAATTTATATTTTCTTTGAAATTTGCTGTAGTATATGGACATTTTGGTCTGATTATTTCTAATTCTTCAAGGGAAAGAAAAAACACATTTTGAAGGTCCAACTCAAGTAATTCTGGAAATTTATTGAATTTCTCTATCCTTTTCTTCTCAAATTCTTCTCTTACTCGTAACTCCATTTTAGAAACAGATTGCATCAACTCTCAAAGACATAAAGTATCTTTCTAAGGCAGATCTGAAACCGCTGTCACTGTAATACCTACTTGGGGTGGGTAAGTTTTATATATTTCCTGGGGCAAATCTGGACAATTAATGAGAGCTCTTATTCCAGCTTCTCCTTGTTTTGAATAAACAGACCATCTTTATTTCAACAAAATGCTTTAATTGGGTGACAGTGTTGAAGAATTTGAAAGTTATATTTATCCCAGAGATTTTACCAAATCTTCTTTGGAACTCAGAATTGAGTAGAAAAGTGAGAGTAGGGACTAAAGGTCTCCAATGGTTCAGGGTAATAATAAAATAGTTAGAATTCATTCAAAACTTACTATTTACTAGATACTATTCTAAGCCCTTTATATATGTTAACTCATTTAGAGAACTAGACATTGACTGAAGTATAGGTTTTAGGTGATTTGAAAATTAGGACTGCTTAAAAAAAAAAAAACATTCCCCACAAACATATTTTTCCATCTGCTTCCATCTTTTCTCTCACATACTCATTATATGTATTACACTTTATATGTTGCCTTCCCCATCTTTCCCGTGTGCTGACGTGCTTCTCTGTTCCCATCTTCTTTCTGCCTTATGCATATGCTTTTAGCACACACGCATCTGTATACTTATAATCACTGTTGCACACGGCACCCAGTCTCCCAAGGCAGGAATATGGGAGCCATTTCAACATCTCCCTGATCATCTTGTCAGTTCACTTCCTGAAAGCTCTTGAATCTCTTCTCACTCATCAAAACTATTTCCTTAGCGCGAGCTCTAATTACTTTTGGCCTCAACCATATTGAAAGACCTCTCTTTTTCTCTAGTCCTACCCACTTCATATTTCCTGTTGCGACCAAAAATCTTTCTCAAATATAAATCTAACCAAATCACTCTTCTTGCTTATAATCATTGTTATAAATCAAATTTCTTAGCATGATGTATCAAGCACTTAATAGTCTGACCTCAGTATACCTTTTCAGCATCATTTCCAATCATTTTTTCTCTTCTACCCCAAATCTTGACATGCTAAATTGCTTGAAGTTTTCTAAAATAAACCTTGATTTTCCTGCTTTTCTATACATTCCTCTTTCTCAAATATCTGTCTCCCAATAACCTAATCCCTCCTGCTCTACCCCAAGTCAGTCCATGGCCACCCATCAAACTTTGATTTATCCTGCAAGACTCAAAAATAATTTAATTCTTGAGAATTAACTCTTGATCTCCCTGAGCAAATTGAGCGTTCTCTTCTTAATGTTTTTCATAGCATCTTGTACATATTTTACCATCCTTGCCACCTCACCTATTTCACATTATACACATCTTTATATATAGTTCCTCTCTCTGAATACATATCTTTCCTCCTTTTTCACATGACCATACTTCTTTCTACTGTCTAAAAATATATAGATTTTTAAATATATCAATATTATTTATTACATATATGATTTTATAATATATAAGATATAAATTAATTCTGTCTGTCATCCCCACTAGATTTTGACACCTGAAGGGCAAGGCTATCTTTTGTTTTTATCTTTATAGCCTTTACAATATCCTGATACATTGGAACAGTAAATGAAATTTATTTATTTATTTGACAGTTATTTGTCAAGGGCTTTTATATACCAGGAGTGTTTTAGATGCTGACGAAATAGCAGAGAACTAGCCACACCAAAGCTCTGGCCTTCAGAGACCTTTTATTCTATGCTTAATGATTGTCTTCATCAATTGATGTAAACTTCCTAAATCCGTTTCTTCAAATACAGAAAGTACCCATTCATGAAGCAGAGTTTTTTCTCTTTTTTGTGACTTACTTTACTTATGTTATTGTAGATATTAATCTGAATTATTTTATTCTAAATGTTAATCTAATTAATGCTACTACATTCCATTTTTTTATAGTGTAAGAATGCCTCAAAAAGTGTCCCTCAGGAGTATCTCATCAATGACAGATGAAGAGGTTAGGATTAAATTAAGAAATTTGTCAACTTTTAGGGACTAAATGACAAAAAGTATAACTTTACCACGAATTATTAATAATTTATTAATGATTTTATTAATAAGTAATTTTATTAGATTAGTAAAATAATTTAATAAGAATTTATGCTACTGTCCTGACATTTTTTTAGAATCCCAAGTGATTTCCTTATTTTCATGTGTTTGTATATTTGTAAATAATATTGTATGTATCACAAAATGAGAACAGCCTTAAGCTATATGTATATACAGTTGAGAGAGGGATTATTTACTATTGCGTGGTGGCACCTCAATGAGGCTGGTAGAAATTCTCTTCAACTTTATATTTATTTATGAACTAATTCAAACATACCAGAAAATAATAGACTCTTTTATACTCACCACCTAGGTTTAATGAATTTAGCCATATTTTCTTTAAATTCAAGGATCTAAAGTGTGGTCCATGGCCCAGCAGCATTAACAGCATCTGGGAGTTTATTAGAAATGCAGAATCTCAGCACCATCGCCAGTCCCAATCCTATTGAATCGCAATCTGTGTTTTAACAAAATTCCCAAGTTATTTGAAACTTTGTTGTAAATCATTTTTAAAAGAAGATATATATCCAACAAAACTTTCCCCCTCTCCCATGCTATTCACCTCCCTCTCTCACAATAGATAGTAACTATTCTAAAGTTGATATGTATAATTTTTGTCCATAGTTTAAATTTTTATCACATAGGTTTGGATCCTTAATTACACACACATACACACACATTTTTTAAGTTTTATATAAATATATAAATGAAGGTTTTTTTCTGTTGAAAAACTTTTTTTCACTTGAACAGTGCTATTGAAGTTTATCCATCTTAGTCAAGAAATTCTTACCTACCCCAGTGTTATCAAGATTTTTCTCTCACATTTTCTTTTAACAGTGTTTTCACTTTGCTTTTCATACTTGTCAGAGGCACCCACAATTAAGATGATTTTATTGAAGGTATTGCAATAGTGACAGCAATCATTAGGAACATCTCAAAAGAAGGGGACTTGAATTTTATAAAGGCAGGTAAACAAGGAAGTTATAATCACTGGGGAAGGGTAGAAGTGGGTCATATCTAGGAGTAGATAGAGCTTGTTAGAGCAGAGTGGTCTTTTGTAGTTACTCAGTTCTGGGAACACAAAAAGTGACGGGATTTTTCAACTACCACTCCTTTCAGGGAACACAGGGTTCAGATAAAGTTCAGCATTGTTACACTCAAGGACTTAATTCATCTAGAATTTATTTTGCATATATTCAAATTTTTTTATCATATAGATTATCAGTTTTCAGTTATCCTAATAATATTTATTGTTATTGAGGTACATCCTTCCTCCACTGATTTTTGATTTCCTTATTCTGTTTCATTAGTTTGTCTCAGAGTTAATACACCGTTTTTAATTATTACAGCTTTATAAAATAAATCTGTTGTAAATGTTCTTGAAGAGTATCCATTTGTTGAGTGCAGATTTACACACACATAAACACACCTTTCATTAGATCAGATCAAGCTCATTAATTGTGTTGTTAATACAAACATGCATGAACTTTTTTTTGTTTCTCTGTTACTGAATACTGAAAGAGGATGTTAAAATCTTTCACTGTGATTATGGATGTTTTTACTTCTGGTTCCAGTGGAAGGTTTTTGTTTGTTTGTTTTTTACTAATTTGAAAGTTATCCTCTGTTTTTGTTTTGGTTTTATCCCCCTGAAGCACCTAGAGACATCTGCATTGAGATATTTAGTAAGCCATATATATGGCTTGGAACAGAGGATAGAGCTGAAAATGAACTCTAGTGTAGATAAGTTATTCAAAGAGCATATGGAGAGGAAGAAAATTTAGAATTGTGTGTATTTATATATTTATTTAGAAAATAAGAATGGACTCCTGACCAGCACTAATATTTTAAGGAACAGGATCAGCCCATAAAGATTGAGAAGAGGCAGCCAAAGAGATGTTGCAGAGGCAGGGGAGATAAGCAGCAGTGGTCTTAGAAGCCAAAGGAAATGATAATTTCAGGAAGGAGGGGAGAAAGTCAGTATTAAATGCTTAAGAGAGGTCAATAAGACAAGGATTGCAAAATATCCTTTAGTTTTAGTAGTTTAGAGATCATTGGGGAATTTAGCAAGAGCACTTTTAGTAGAGCAAAAAGAATAGCTATCTTATAGTGGGTTGAGAAAAGTTCCTGAGAAAAGAAAGAAGGTGTAAACATAAAGCATAATATAACGAGGAGAGAGAGTGTGTTAGCCAAAGTGGGATATGAAGCCAAGTGAGAATTTTTGTTTTAAAGTTGTAAAAAAAATAATAATAAACATGTTTATATATTAGGAAAGAGGCATAGAGAAGAATGGGTAAAGGTGCAGAAGAGAGAAAATCATTAATAGAATGGGATAGACATGGGATTAAACAGGATAGGAGGAAGTAAAAATAGGAGCTGATGGGAATGGAGTATTGACCACTTTCTAGCTGAGGTCAGGTACATACCTTAGCTTTGTTTAACTGCAGAATGATGTGCATCATATAGTACTTTTACTTTTGGGAAACATTTTAACTGCTGGTAGAGGAAGAACAGATTTCAGCTGCTTTTCCTCATTTTCTTCATGTCTGTCTAGCTTCTTTAGAGTACTTTATTTCTAGCTGCAAGGAATGGAGACTTCCCTTTAGACCTAAGTCATGTAGTGTTCCAAGAAATTTGGATATTCTTCTCAATTAGGTCATGATTCAGTGTGCCCATGTACCCACGAACATGAAAGCTACATTAGTTCTAGATAATCTCATTTATTGATTTTTCTTTGTCGAGAACTGGGGCTTATGTATATATAAAACCCTGCTTCTGAAGGTTTAAGGATCTGGCTGAGCTGCCAGTGTTTTATTATCACATATATTTCATGTCAGAATGATCTGAGTTTTACTTGGAGACCTTTAATTCAAAGAATTTGTAGGAATCTGTAATGTATCTACATATCTGCAATGTCAGTTTTGCATATTTGTTCTACCTTTTCCAATTTAATTGTTTTTTTTTTTTTTTAATATGGCAAGGAAAAGGAAGCAGAGTAGAAGCTGATCTATGTTGTTTTGTCTATGTCACTTTCCTCAGCGTTACATATCATTTGAAACAGACCTTTTTGGTTCATCTTCTTGCTCTAAAAATAGCTAAAAAGCTGCTTACATTGCCTCAACAGTTTTCATAAGCCAGTTTTCATTCTGAGATAAATTCATTGACTCAGTTTTTAAGATTAGTAATATCATTGCTGTAAATCTGAGCAGTTTACAAAGTACTTTCACATGTATTAGCTTAATCATTCTGTTTTATGTTCACTGCTGTCCTTCATATAGATTCTTGGAAAATATTAACTCACATGTTTCCTAAGCTACCACATCATTTTCATTGAGATCACTGGTGACTGTATTGTCAGAAATGGGATAATACATGGTTTTTTGCTTCCACTTTTTTTGATCCATAATTTGTTCAAGGGTCTTTGACCATGGATTCAAACCTGTTTCTGTAATAATTTTGAAATATTTTTCTATGGTTCAAGCTGTATGTGTTTTCCTTTGGCTGTTGCCCTTCTCACCCCTGGTATCTGTGAATCTACTATCTCTGTTTTTTATTCATATATTAGCCCCTTGGCTATCACCTTCATTCTCTCTCCTTTATAACCTGTTATCATAAAAGCATTATCTATATTTGCTTCTCTACTTTTTACCTCCTATTTGTTTTTTTCAATTAATTTATTTGTGTAAGGGTTGCTATTTATTTTAGAAAAAGTGGAAAATTCAAAACAAGGAAAAAGGTTATCTAAATTCCTATCCAGACCTAATTTCTGGTATTTTAGTCTTTTAGTCTACATATACAGTATTCATGAAATTAGGATAGTATTAAACATGGTGGTCTACATCTTGCTTTCCTTATCAATAATCATGAACATCTTTTCATATCAGTATCTATAGATTTGTGTCACCATTTTTTTTTAAAGATTTTATTTATTTATTTGAGAGAGAGAGCATGAGAGAGAGCATGAGAGGGAAGAGGGTCAGAGGGAGAAGCAGACTCCCTGCTGAGCAGGGAGCCCGATGCGGGACTCGATCCCGGGACTCCAGGATCATGACCTGAGCCGAAGGCAGTTGCTTAACCAACTGAGCCATCCAGGCGCCCTTGTGTCACCATTTTAATCATAGCCTAGTATATCATATGGATTTCCTTGAACTTATTTAAACAGTATCGAATTGTTGGATTTTTGTTTGCTTCTAGTTATTTTGCTCCATTATAAACAATGCAGCCCACAAACATTTTTACAAAAATACATGCCTATTTGTTTATTTGCTTAGGATAAATTCATAAGATGTGAAATTTTTACATCTAAGAATGTAACTTTTTTAAAAAGATGTTTTACTCGTCACCACATTTACCTGCAGAAAAGATGGAGGTAGTTAACTCTCACATCAGCAATAATTGTCAGTGGAGATTTTACCACACCTTTGCCAATACCAGTTATTTTTGCTCATCAGGCAAGCAATATACTTTGATATTATTTTAGTATACATTTTATTGATTACTAGTGAAGATTAAAATATTTTCATATGTTAATTGAGCATTCTGTTTCTTCTCTTGTGAATGCCCTCTTCTGTTTTTTACCAGTTTCTTTTTCTATTTAGAGTATCAGTAGTTTTATTATTTGTACAACTCCTATGTTGGAGAGAGTAAAACTTTCTTCTGTATGTTGAAAAAAATATTATCAGTTTATTATGTGTATTTAACTTGGTGGTAGTGTATTTTACCACGTAGATGTTTTGGGTTTTATGTAATCAAATATATTAGAGGCCTTTTAGTGTTTTTTTTCTTGGTATCCTAATGCAGATAATCACAATTCAAAATTATATAAATGTATGTTATCATTTTCTTCTGGTACTTTAAAAGTTTTTTTTTTAAGATTTTATTTATTTGAGAGAGAGAACATGAGCAGGGGGAGGGCAGAGGGAGAGGGACAAGCAGACTCCCCGCTGAGCAGGGAGCCTGATGGAAGATCCTAGGACTTTGAGATCATCACCTGAGCCGAAGTCAGACACTTAACCAACTGAGCCACCCAAGCGCCCCTTGGTCCTTTTAAGTTTTTTTTTTTTTAATTAACATATAATGTATTATTTGTTTCAGGGGTACAGGTCTGTGATTCATCAGTCTTACACAATTCATAGCGCTCACCATAGCACATACCCTCCCCAGTGCCCATCACCCAGCCACCCCATCCCTCCCACCCCCCCACCACTCCAGCAACCCTCAGTTTGTTTCCTGAGATTAAGAGTCTTTTATTGTTTGTCTCCCTCTTTGGTTTCATCTTGTTTCATTTTTCCCTCCCTTCCTCTGTGATCCTCTGTCTTGTTTCTCAAATTGGTCCTTTTAAATTTTTAATGAAAATCTTTAACTATGGAAATTCATTTGGTATGAGAAGTGACATGAATATCTTTTTTTTATATGTTAGCCAGTTGTCTCTCGAACTTAATAAATAATTCATGTTTACCTTGAAATGGTGCCTTGATCATATGCTAAATTATTATGCATTCAAGTATATTAGCTCTATGCCCTTAACTTCTGCACTTTTCTTTATCTATAAAATGGAGATGATAAATTTTTTGCAAGAGCTAAATAGTCATTAAATCAAATGTAAACATAAATAAAACATATATACCACTTAACACATTGATTCATAGTATATGCCCAATAAATGAATTATTATTGTTAAGTTTTGTTATTAGCATTGTTGATTCTATTTTGTGATCAGAACCAACTTTTTATAATTGTTGCTATGTAAGAAATTTTAATATCTGGTAAGGCAAATTTCCATCTTTTATGTTTCTTTGAAGCCTAGGAGATTATATTTATCTTCGTCTCTTAAAATCTTATCTTTGTTTACTATTTATTCTCCACAAATTATATAGATATCTGAGGTTCTAAATATTGTTCTTAATTATTTTATCTGTTGTTTTTTCCTGAGAATTATTACTAGGTATGTTGTAATCTTTAGTTATGTTTTATTTCCAATGTTACTACAGTTTCTTAAGCTTATAAAATATTTTATTCATTTTCAGAGGCTTAATATGAGAATTAAGAAGTTTGGTATAATTACAAATGAAGAATTCAGAAAATCACCAGGAAATTCTTGGTAATTCCTGCTTTTCTCATCTAAAAAGTCTTTTTTAAAAAATGCAAAATCTGAAATATTTCTATATGATAGTTACATAGTTAGAAATTTCTCATAGAGCTTTTCTTTTTTATTTTTTCCTTAAAGCTTTGGATTCAATATGTCAACTGGTATGTACTGTCACTATTAAAAGTATTGCATGAATGCTTATAAATATGCTTTTAAGGTAAACATGTGTAGGACATAAACACTATCTATGAGTAATAGGTATCAGAATTATCCTTTTTTGGTCAGCCATGAAAAACCCATACTTCAGTGTTCAACTTTTGCTATCTTTTACTCATGACCCCAAATTTTTGTTTGAATTTAGTCAATAGGGAAGACTAGTAATAGGAAGGTTATCAGTTTTCCTGCACATCTTGGCAACATGTATTTTCTTTCCTTTTCCTTGTTCAAATACATTAAATAAAAAGGATTCTTTGTTAATTATCTCTTAAGGAGATGATGAGAGAAACTGAAGAGAAAGAAACTAACAATTGGGAGATGAGGAAGGAAGGAAATAGTATGGTTTAACAGGATAGGTGTTAGGAGATACTGTAAAATAGGCTTTTTAAGGATCTCAAGTCTAAGAAAAATTGGAAGGGTAAACTATAGAGGAAGCATTTATAAATGGAAAATCGAGTAAAAGTTGAGCAAGATAGCTATAAACCTTATATAACTATATATTCTATTGCACAATTTTCCTTGAAAGATATAAAAACATTAATACTAAATATGTTACTAGGTTTAATTTTAATTATTGTAGGAGATTATATAGGCCGATAAAATAAATCTAAAATAATATGAAAAATATGGAAAATAAAATGATTGCATGTATTAAATTATGTAAAACACATTTATAAATTAATTTTCTAACAGCCTTAGCTGAATTATTATTAAAATACTGTACAATAATTTATATACATAATGAAAATTCTTAGAGCATGGGAAGATCTTGAAGTGTTTATCATTTAAGGAAGATTAAATTTTTTAATTGTTTATATTAAGTATATCTCATTCATTATATTTTAGTTCTATGAGAATTAATAGTTAACATTAGTCACTCATCACCTTCAGAGTCAGTAAGTATTTGAATGCTTTTACATTGTAAACATTAGATTAATTCAAATTGTTATTCAGTATTGGAAAAAGAGATGACACATTGCCTGTAAAGATACACTTCAGATGATAAGTAATGAGACTGGTTATATATATGATTTGTAGAAAGTAAACTTAGAATTTTATAGTCATTCTTAATATATAAAAATTCTTAATTTATAAGTAATATGTGGGAGTGAAAAGTGTTCAAAATTTCCTTTCTTTGATTTATGTACAATTTTTAGTAACTCTTCTATAGCTTAAAGTCAGTTTAACTATATATTTGATTGAATAATGATAGCTATCTGCATTAGGAAACACATGAGCAAATCAATAATTCTGTTGTCTTACATTTATATAATGCTTGATGCCTTACAAATTGCCATTATATACATATTTATGTAATTCTCACAGAAATACTATAGATCATTACTGTTTTGCAGATGAAGTACAACATGATTAAGTAACTAACCCAAGGTTTGTCCCTGGCAAATCTCTTTACTCTTGGTTCATTTCTCTTTCACCATGCTGACATTCTACAGAGTTGCTTATAGAATTATGGTTACAATTATACTTTCTATAAAGACAAAATATTTATTTCTTTTAGTCATCTCTGATTATATTAAAGTTGTTAACACAGAATGGGAAAAGGTTACCTAACTGGATTCCTTAATATGAAATGCAAATACAATTTCCTAGTGAGTCATCTTGGCCATGTTGAGGACAAAACCTGTTTTTTAGTCACTTTTGGGAAAAGATATTTGAAAATAAGGAATGGTTTTTTAAATGATTGTGCAGTTATTAGCATCAGTGTGCTTTGGCCTTTAATCCTTAAATTTATACAACCTACTTGAGAGAAAATGTGGCAAAGAAGAGATGATTTTTTTATACCAAAAAAACACTGTTTAGAGTGAAAAAAGACCTGTGTTCAAATTATGGCTCTGGTACTTCCTAGTTTGGTGACCTTCAAAAAGTCATTTATCCTCTTTGAACCTTAGGTTCTCACTTAAAAATGGGGAAAAGAGTCTGATCGGATTATTCAGGTGAAACAAGATCATATACATCAAAGCACCGTAAATTTTTTTTTCATTTATTGAAATGAAATCTATACTTATATATCTCTGTCACTTTTCTATCCAAAAGAGAAGGATGAGGTTATTAAAACTGTACCACCAATAGATAAGATTTACAAATGAATACTTAAAATCAGGAGTGAAGTTTCCACCTAAAAGAAAATTTGATAGTGTTTGGTAAGAGTAAGATATATTGTATAATGCAGTAATTTCATAATTTATTTGTCCTCTAAATCTGGAGTTTTAGTCTTTTGAAGCTAGGGACACCTGCAGTTGTATTTCCTAAAAAGCCAGTGGTTTAGTTGCAAGTACACAGTGTCTCAGGTTTCCATTTGTATGAAGCTGCTTAGAGAAATAGTTTGAACTTTATTATTTTATTTTAAAAGCATGAAAATGAGGATATTTACCTCAGTCAGGGGCTGAATGAGTAAAGTATATAGCAGTAATTACGTAGTTGGCACAAGAGTGACATTCATAACTCCCCTACCTCCCACACATAACAAAATCTGAAACTCATATTATAGGAAAAAATCTGTAGCAGATAAGGTAATTTTAGATTCCTCTAGTGAAAGGAAATTCTTATCTTTTGTCTTCAATGTCTATAGTTACCTTGAATCCTTGGCCACTATTAAAATTTTATATATTGGGGCACCTGGGTGGTTCAGTTGTTAAGTGTCTGCCTTCAGCTCAGGTCATGATCCCAGGGTCCTGGGATCAAGCCCTGCATCAGGCTCCCCACTCCACGGTGAGCCTGCTTCTCCCTCTCCCACTCCCCTGCTTGTGTTCCCTCTCTTGCTGTGTCTCTTTCTGTCAAATAAATAAATAAAATCTCTTTTAAAAAATTAAAAAATAATTTTAAAAAATTTCATATATTTATTATGTTAAAAGTGTTTCCATCCCAATCTATGATCAGTTGATAATTATCTGTTAAATTGAGTCAGTACCACATATGAGTTTCCAAGCTCTCATCAGCTGTGGGAAATTGTGCTTTAATCTCTTTCAGTAAGCATCTGCTTGAACAAATGAGTGCTTAAATAATTCCTCTCCAGCATTTACATTCAACTTTAGGAAGAGAGTTTTTTGCAGCAAAATTTGAAAATTTCTTTCCAGTATTAGGGAGGACTTTAGTCAGACAGAGACCCCAAAGAGGGAAGGTAGAAATTTGATTTGCCTTTTATATTAATTTTACAGTGATCTATTTTTCTTCAGTTTGAATTGGGTTGCAGATAAGAGTTAACAGAGTGAAAGAAAAAATGACATTTTTCACTTATTTTAAATCAGGTCTTCATGAGAGAGTTTGCATTTTACTTGAAATATGAATTCTCAGACCATCAGATTTTCCTATTTGTTTAAACATTTATCAAGTATTGAATATGTTAGGAATTATGCTGAGTTGAGAGCACTCATGTATATAATCTTCAGAGTCATTCTTTGAGGATGAAACTGTTATCCTCATTTTCAAAGTGAGAAAATGGATATTTAAGAGAGAATTTAATCTAAGAAACAGCTGATTAGTATCATATAAGACATTTGAATTTATATCTTTCAATTCTATGTGTTTCTTAATTTTTGTCAATATGAAACTTTTAAGTTATAAAATTAATTCCAATTCACTATAGAAAATTTGAAGAATGCAGAATGCAACAGAAAAATACCCATAATCTCACCATCCAGAAATAATATTTGTATATATTTCCTTCCAGTGTTTTAGATATATATTTTATATAGATGAGAATATTTGGTATATATAGTCTTATTGTTTTTTGTACTTTCCATTATATAAGCATTATCTCATATGTTAAATTTAATTTTTAGGTATTGTTTTTAATTGCACAGTATTTCAGCATATAAAGATGATTTAAACATTTCTTTATATTTGATGATTTCAATTGTTATAATTTTCTCAAATTTTTTATTCAAAGTTTCTATATATCATTTAACACTTAAATAAATTTAAGGATATAAGAAATGAAGAAAAATATTTGTTAGATACAGAACTGTTACCTTTTATGAGAATTTTATGAGAATTTTAAATTACATTACATGAAAGATTTTAACTTTACATATAAGCATGGTACTGAACTGTACACATATTTTAATCCCAATTACATTAATTATACATCCACTAAAATGCACAGGAAAAGACTAGAAGGAATTACACTAAGGTCTTAATAGCTGCTGTGATCTTTCACCGAGGTTATTAAAACTTCCTATAAGAGCACCTAAATATAAAAAAAAATAACAAATATAAAGGAACTAATCGATAATAATACAA
The DNA here is from genome assembly GCF_009762305.2 of Zalophus californianus. Taxonomy (NCBI): domain Eukaryota; kingdom Metazoa; phylum Chordata; class Mammalia; order Carnivora; family Otariidae; genus Zalophus; species Zalophus californianus. The sequence goes on from NC_045597.1 coordinate 151,087,815, forward strand.
TAATAGTAGGGGATTTTAACACCCCACTTACAATGGAGAGGTCGTCTAAACAGAAAATCAACAGGGAAAAAATGGCTTTGAATGCCATACAGGAACAGATGGATTTAACAGATTCAGAACATTCCATCCTAAAACAGCAGAATTTACATTCTTTCAAGTGTACATGGAACATTCTCCAGAATAGATCTCATATTAGCCCACAAAACAAGTCTCAACAAATTCAAGAAGTTCGAAGTCATATCACACATCTTTTCTGACCACAACACTGAAACTAGAAGTCAACTATAACCAAAATATGGGAAGAACTCAAATACATGGAGGTTAAATAATATTCTACTAAACAGTGAATGGGTCAACCAGGAAAAAAAGTACATGGAAACAAATGAAAATGAAAACGCAATGAGCCAAAACCATTGGGATGCAGCAAAAGTGGTTCTAAGAGGGAAGTTTATATCAATACAAACCTAAAAGCAAGAAAAATCTCAAACAACCTAACCTTCCACCTAAAGGAGACAGGAAAAGAAAAAAACAGAACCCCATACCAGCAGGAGGAAGGAAATAATAAAGATTAGAGCAGAAATAAATGACATTAGAAACTACAAAAACAATAGAACAGATCAGTGAAACCACTGGCTGATTCCTTGAAAAATTCAATAGAATTGGTCAGCTCTACCCAGAATTATCAAGAAAAAAAGAGAAAGGATTCAAATAAATAAAATCACAAATGAGGAAGGGGAAATAATGCCAAAATAACGAATACAATTATAAGAGAATATTATGAAAAATTATATGCCAACAATTTTGACAACCTAGATTAAATGGATAAATTTCTAGAAGCATATAAACTACAAGAAAAAAAAAACTGAAACAGGCAAAAATAGAAAATTTGAACATACTGATAACCAGCAAAGAAAATGAATCAGTACTGAAAAACTCCTAACACACAAAAAGTCCAGCACCATTTGACTTCATGGGCAAATTCTACCAAACATTTAAGGAAGAGTTAATATTTATTCTTCTCAAGCTATTGAAAAAAAAATAGAAAAGGAAGGATAACTTTCAAATTCATTCTATGAGGCCAGCATTAGCTGATACCAAACCAGATAAAGACACCACCAAAAAAAAAAAAAACCACTACAGGCCAGTATCCCTGATGAATGTTGATGTAAAAATCCTCAACAAAATGCTAGCAAAGCAGATCCAATGATACATTAAAAAAAATCATTCACCAGGATCCAATGGGATTTATTCCGGGGTTGTAAGGGTGGTTCAGTATTCTCAAATCAAACCGTGTGATACATCACATCAATAAGAGAAAGGATAAGAACCATATGATCATTTCAGTAGATGCATTTGACAAAGTACAACATCCATTCATGATAAAAACCCTCAATAAAGTAGGTTTAGAGGAAATATACCTCCATATAAGGCCATATATAAAAAAACCTACTGCTAACATCAGCCTTAATGGGGAAAAACAGAGCTTTTCCCGTAATGTCAGGAACAAGATAAGGATGTCCACTCTCACCACTTTTATTCAACATAGCACTAGGAGTCCTAGCCACAGCAATCAGACAGCAAAAAGAAATAAAAGCCATCCAGGTTGGTAAGGAAGAAGTAAAATTTTAACTATGCAGATGACATAATACTATATATAGAAAACCCAAAAGACCACCAAAAAAACTACTAGAGCTGAAAAACAAATTCACTAAGGTCACAGGATACAAAATCAATGTATAGAAATCTGTTGCATTTTCTTTTAAGATTTCTATTTATTTATTTTTAGAACATGGGCAAGGGCAGGAGCAGAGGGGGAAAGAATCTCAAGCAGACTCCACACTGAGTATGGAGTCCAACACGGGGCTCAGTCTCACAACCCTGAGATCATGACCTGAGCCAAAACCAAGAGTCAGACGCTCAGTTGACTGAGCCACCCGGGTGCCCCATCTGTTACATTTCTATACATCAATAATGAAGCATCAGAAAGAGAAATTAAGAAAACAATCACATTTACAGTTGCACCAAAAATAATAAGATACCTAGGAATAAACCTAACCAACTGAAAACTATAAAGCACTGATGAAAGAAACTGAGGTTGACACAAAGAAATGGAAAGACATTCCATGCTCATGGATTGGAAGAACAAATATTGTTAAAATGTCTATTCTATACCCAAAGCAATGCACACATTTAATACAATCCCTATCAAAATACCAATGGCATTTTTACAGAACTAGAACAAACAATTCTAAAATTTGTATGGAACCACAGAACTCCCCAAATAGCCAAAACAATCTTGAAAAGGAAAAGCAAAGCTGGAGGCAATCACAATTCTGGACTTCAAGTTATATTACAAAGCTGTAGTAATCAAAATGGTAACAGCACAAAAATAGGCACATAGGTTAATGGAACAGAATAGGAAGCCCAGAAAGAAACCCATGATTACATGGTCAATTAATTTTTGACAAAGGAGGCAAGACTATCCAATGGGAAAAAGACAGTCTCCAACAAATGGTGTTGGGAAAACTGGACAGCTACATGCAAAAGAATGAAACTGGATGATTTTCTTACACCACACACAAAAATAAACTTACAGTAGATTAAGGACCTAAATGTGAGACCTGAAACCGTAAAAGTCCTAGAAACAGGCTGTAATTTGTCTGATATCAGCTATAACAATATCTTTCTAGGTATGTCTCCTGAGGCAAGGGAAACAAAAGCAAAAATAAACTATTTAGACTACAACACAGTGAAAATCTTTCTGCACAGCAAAGGAAACAAACCTAAAAGAGAACCTACTGTATGGGAGAAGACATATATCCTATAAGGAGTTAGTATCCAAAATACATAAAGAACTTATATGACCCAACACCAAAAACCCCCAAATAATCCCATAAAAAATGGGCAGAATACATTAATAGACACTTCTCCAAAGAAGACATACAGATGGCCAACTGACAAATGAAAAGATATTTGTCATCACTTACCATCAGAGAAATGTAAATCAAAACAACCATGAGATTTCATCTGACATCAGTCAGAATGGCTGAAATCAACCCAAGAAACAACAGGTGTTGGCAAGGATATAGAGAAAAAGGAACACTCCCACACTGTTGGTGGGAATGCAAACTGGTACAGCCACTATGGAAAATAGTATGGTGGTTCCTCAAAAAATTAAAAATAGAAATACCATATAATCCAATAATTCCACTACTAGGTATTTACCCAAAGAATACAAAAACACTAATTCAAAGGGATACATGCACCCCTATGTTTATAGCATTATTATTTACAATAGCCAAGATAAGGAAGCAGCCCAGGTGTCCATCAGTTGATGAACAGAGAGAGAAGTGGTGTGTATATACAATGGAATATTACTCAGCCTTAAAAAAGAATGAAATCTTTCCATTTGCAAAGATACGGATGGAGCTAGAGAGTATAATGCTAGGCAAAATAAGTCAGTCAAAGAAAGACAAATACCATATGATTTCACTCATATGTGGAATTTGAGAAACAAAACAAGCAAAGGGGAAAAAAGACAAATCAAGAAACACTCTTAATTATGGAGAAGAAACTGATGGCTACCAGAAGGCAGGAGGCCATGAGGATGGGTTTAAATAGGTGATAGGGATTAAGGAGTGCACTTGTTGTGATGAGCACTGGGTGATGTATGGAATTGTTGAATTACTGGATTGTATACCTGAAACTAATATAACGCTGTATGTTAACTAACTGGAATTATTAAAAAAAAAAAGCTGATTAATTGCTCTCTTAATTCCAGTTTTGCTTCCTTATAATCTCTTCTCCACATAGGAGCCAGAGCAATCCTTTAACTACACCAATTAATTCATTTCTCTAGGTATAATTTCTAATGGCTTTTTCAGAGTAAAATCCAGAGTCCTTACTATGCCCTACAAAGTTTTACATTATGAATACCACCCATCCCCCAACTTCCATTTCTCTCTGGTTTTAACATTCTATATCTGATTCCATGTTTCATTCCTCTAGCCACACTGACCTTGGACGTTCCTTCACAGTGTCAGCCGTGATCTTTTTCTCAGGGTCTTTCCAGTTGCTTTTTTTTTTTTTTCCTAGAATGCTCTTTCTCCAGGTATTTTCATTGTTTATTGACTCCACTGAACTTTCTTCCGGAATATTCTTTTATCAGCAATGACTTCCTTAGTCACTCTATAAAACATAGCCCATCCCTCCCTTTTTATTTATTAGTCTGTCCTACCTATTCTACTTTTTTTTTTTACCATTGACCTAATCTATGTTTAATGGTTTGTTCGTCTCTACTCACTAAAATGTAAACTTTATGAAAACAAGAATTTATTTTAGTCATTTCTGAATCCTAGATACTAAAATAGGGCAGGACATAGAGTTAGCATTGAATAATTACTTATTTAATGAATGAGTATTTTCTCTAAGTAATAGAATTTTAGGTGGGTTTAATTTTCTCTCATATACTTTTCTATACTTGTTTTTTTTTTGTTATATAGAGCAAATATTACTTGTAGAATTTAACTTTAATGGATAACAGATTTTTGTAAAGAACCTTTTCGTATTCTAAGATCAAATATGAATATATTCTCTATGTGGTTTTTTCCTTTGGGGGTTTTACATCTGTCATTCGTTTATCCACCAAACCTGCCCAGTTTGTCTAAATTGCTTCTCCGTACATTTACACACATTATGAAGTCTATCGTTTTTGTTTTCTTAAAGTGACTTTACTGGAGGCTTCTGACCTGCTCTACTCTGAATTGGTCATTCTCCTGCCTCATACACAGCCATACAGGGATCTACCATCATCTGGGGATTCATTTTACATCTCTCTTGAGTTGAATCCAGTCTCCTGAATCCCAGTGTCTCCTGTTTTTTACCTTATTTTAGTGAGGCACATCCTCCAGTAGTTTCTTGAGAAATGGTACATGAAGGGGCGCCTGGGTGGCTCAGTTGGTTAAACAACTGCCTTCGGCTCAGGTCATGATCCTGGAGTCCCGGGATGGAGTCCCACATCGGGCTCCCTGCTCAGCGGGGAGTCTGCTTCTCCCTCTGACCCTCCCCCCTCTCATGCTCTCTCTCACTCTCTCTCTCTCAAATAAATAAAACTCGTTTTTAAAAAAAGAAACGGTACATGAGATTTAGAGTTTTTGACACCCCAAGTGCCTGAAATCGCTTATATCTGATTGCTTATACTCAGCAGGATATAAAATTCTAGTGTGGAAGAAATTTCTTAGAGAACTTTAAAGGCACTACTCTTTTTTGTCTTAGCTTCTGGTAGTGCTATATAAAGCCATTTTATTTTTTTATTTTTTATTTTTTATTTTTTTTGTATCTGACTAGTTTATTCTCTCTTGAAACTTGTAGGACCTTTTTATCCTAACTATTCTGGAATTTCATGATAATGTGTCTTGGTGAGGATTTGATTTTATCACTGTGCTGAGCACTCCATGAGCCTTTTCAATTTTAAATTTATGTTCTTTAGTTCTGAGATATTTTCTTGTGTTATTTTTTAGTTGGTTTCTTCCTGTGTGTATTCTCTTAAATTTGTTTTATGAAACTCTTCTTAGATTATGTATATATAGATAGATATGCACATGCCTACATATACATGTATATATACATATATACATATATGAATAATTATCTATCTCTTTGCCTTTATGCTCTATTTTCTAAATTTCCTCAACTTCATTTTCCAACTTTTAAAAAAATTTGTGCTAATCTATTAATATCAACTGCTCATATTCTGTATTTTTTCAAATAATCTATAATGAACATTTTTAAACATACAAAAAAGCTGAAAGAACAGTACTGTGTTTACCTATACTCCCCTTCTAGATTTACAGTTGTTAACATTTGCCATATTTATTCACTTTTATATTTTTTTTGGAACTATTTGAAAGATGTAATCATCATGACATTTGACCTCTAAGTACTGCCGGATATGTCTCCTGAAAGAATCCATTTCATAGAAATATTCTTCTTCAAAAATAAAACTAGTGTCTGCCGGGAATGGCCACCAATCCTGTACTGACAGATGAAAGATTACTCCAGACTTTTCTGTGAAAGAGAGGAGAAGGCAAGGGGGTCAATGCTCAGAGACAAAGATCCTTAGCTCTTCTGCTCCCCGCTTTTATTGGTCCTTCAGAATAATCACAAATCCTTATCACTGTTTTTCAAGCACGTGATGTGTGACAAGAGGTCTTACTGAAACTAGGATGATCTGTTTATGGGAAAGATATGATATGCTAATCTGCTAAACATAGCCTAAGGGACAATGCTTACATCTCTTAGATCACAGGGCGGCTGTTTGGGCTAAAAAAGCTTCATAGAAGGCAACTCCCTGCGGCATTCCTACAGCAGAGTGGTCAGCAGGCCTTGGCATTCCAAAGGCCCATGCCCTTCTCTGAAACCTTCCATCACCCCTAGTGGCCTCTGTGTTACATTTTAACAAGCCAGGTATTATGGATGACTTATTTCTCTAATTAACCCCAACAAGTGTCATATGTAAGAAATTTTAATCCCTTAAATCACCCAATATCCATCCATACTCAGATTTTCCCAGTCCAAAAATGTCTTGTAGAGCTGGGTTTTTTTTTTTTTTAATTCAAATACAGGGGTACCTGGGTGGCTCAGTCGGTTGAGCATCTGGTTTTTTATTTCAGCTCAGGTCATGATCTCATGGGTCATGGGAACAAGCCCTACATCCGGCTCCATGCTCAGCAGGGAGTCTGCTTGAAGATTCTCTCCCTCTGCCCCTACCCCTGATCACACATGCTCTCTCTCAAATAGATGAATAAACCTTTTAAAAATAAATAAAATTCAAATACAATCAGATTCAGTCGTTGCATTTGGCTATTGTATCTATTAGTCTCATTTCATATTGAACAGTTCTCTCATTTTTTAAAATAGCTTTGTCCTTTTAAAGAGACCAAGAAAGTTGTCTTGAAGAAGGATTTGTCTGATTGTTTTCTCTTGGATTTTTACTTGTGCTATGCTTTGTATTTCTAACCTCAATTTGTATTAGATTCAGGTTAAGTAGTTTTGGCAAAAATACTTCATAGGTGATAACTGGGTATTTCATCTTACATCATAATGGAAGGGTGTAATATCAGGTTGTTCCACTATCCATGATGCTAAGTTTGATCATTTGGTGAAGGTGGTGACTACTTGACCTCTTCATTGTAAAGATGTGCTTTCCCTTTGCAATTAGCTAGTAATCTGTGGGAACATACTTTGGTATTGTGCAACTATTACCTTTTTTTTTAAGAATTTATTTATTTATTTATTTATTTATAGAGAGAGCCCATGAGTGGGGGGAGGGGCAGAGGGAGTGTGAGAGAGAATTTCAAGTAAGACTTGGACTGAATTCAGAGTCCAACCTGGGGCTCCATCCCATGACCTTGAGATCATGACCTGATCCAAAATCAGGAGCCTAACACTCAACCAACTGAGCCACCCAGGTGCCCTGCTAATTGTGCAAATATTCCTAAGTCAGTTATTACACTGGAGGTTACAGAATGGCAATTTCTAATTGGATTGTTCTTTTTATATTTATTAGCTCATTTGTTTTTTCTGTGAAGTAGAGCTCTCCCTCATCAACTAGAGTAAAAAAAAGGTTGAATGTCTAATTCTTGAACATTTACCAATTCTCACTGTATAAGTGATGTGATAATCCTCGCCTATGGTGGCAAAAGATTTTTTTTCCTATCCCTTTGACTGTTACTATGGATTCTTGAATGTTTATTAAGTCAGTATCTTACAGTCAACTACATATACTCTTTTAACACTAAAGTTGTTCCAAATCTACCCATTAAGAGTCCTTTCAAGCTGATTTTGTGTCCTTTTGACTTATCCTTTTATAGTCTTTGAGCATATCACTGTCTTTTCACTTATATAATGCCCCAGGCTCATCTTGTACTTTCCTCGCCCCTGAAAATCAGCCATTTTTCCTGGCTCCTTTTTGTCAGAATAGTATATAGAAACCAATGGCAGGTATTTTAGGTGTACTCCTTCTTTCCTGGGATGGTATTAATAATTCTGGGCTTTCTCAGTGCCTGCAGCTGGGATGGATGGAGATACACACACATATATACTTGCACTACACATGCCATTTTTAAAAAAACTGAGTTCAAATATATATTTCTAACTCAACTAAAATAGTTCAGGTTTTTTCCTTTTCTGCTTTGTTTTTATACTTAAAATTGTTTTTCTTATCCTAAAAATCTGGGTTCTTATGACATTAAAATGTGATTTTATTTTATTTTACAATATATGCAAAACAGCTTTTAAAATTCGGTAGCAGGGTGCCTGAGTGGTTCAGTTGGTTAGGCGACTGCCTTCGGCTCGGGTCATGGTCCCGGAGTCCTGGGATCGAGTTCCGCATCGGGCTCCCTGCTCAGCGGTGAGTCTGCTTCTCCCTCTGACCCTCTTCCCTCTCATGCTCTCTGTCTCTCATTCTCTCTTTCTCAAATAAATAGAATCTTTAAAAAAATAAAAATAAAAAATAAATAAAATTCGATAGCAAAGATAATTGCTAACTGTGAAAGTACTGATGGAAATTTAAGATTTTTTTCACATTTTAGCTATATCTTGAACTCCATATTCTGGCTAAGAATGTTTGATAAGCCTTTTACTAATGGTTTTGTAATATAGGTTGTGATTTTTTTTGTTTTGATTTTTTTGCTTCAGTTTGCTCTCATTTTCAGGGTTTACTTGTATTTAATTTTTTTTAAGATTTTATTTATTTATTTGACAGAGAGAGAGATAGCAGGAGCAAGAACACAAGCAGGGGGAGTGGGAGAGGGAGAAGCAGGCTTCCCGCCAAGCAGGGAGCCCAATGAGGGGCTCGATCCCAGGACCCTGGGATCATGACCTGAGCCGAAGGCATCTATACCTTCAGTATAGATACATATATGTAATTTATCTCTACTTTCTGAGATAAAAGGTAGCATATTTTATTCACTGTTCTGTACCTTCCTTTTTTTTTATTGAAGTATAAATAACATAAAATATATGCCCAGTGTGGAGCCAAATGTGGGGCTTGAACTCATGACCCTGATCTCAAGACCTGAACTGAGATCAAGAGTGAGACACTTAACTGACTGGAACCACCCAGATGCCCCATTGCACTACTTATTGACTCAATAATTCATTGCTTACCATGGTAAGTGTAGTCATCAGCTGTTACCAATACAATGTTATTATAATAATTTTGACTATATTTTGTATGCTGTATTTTTCGTCTCCATGACTTATAACTGGAAGTTCATACCTCTTAATCCCCTTTATCCATTTCACCTCTCCCCCTACCCAGCTCCCCTCTGGCAACCACTAGTTTGTTCTCTGTATTTAAAAGAGTGTTTTTGTTGTTATTTGTTTGTTTTTTTGTCCATTTGTTTTGTTTTTTAGATTCCTCATATAAGTAAAATCATATGGTATTTGTCTGTCTTTATTTGACTTATTTCACCTAGTATAATACCCTCTAGGTTCGTCCACATTGTCATAAATAGTAAGATTTCATTTTTTTAATGGCTGAGTAATATTCCAGTGTGTGTGTGTGTGTGTGTGTGTGTGTGTGTGTGTGTGTGTGTGTGTATACCACATCTTCATTATCCATTCATCTATCAGTGGACACCACTGTGGTCCTGATTTGCATTTCCCTGATGATTAGTTATATTGAGCATCTTTTCATGTGTCTATTGGCCATCTGTATGTCTTCTTTGGAAAAATATCTATTTAGGTCCTCTGCCCATTTCAATTGGATTATTTGTATTTTTGATGTTAAGTTCTTTGTGTTTTTTGATATTAACCTTTTATCAGATATATCATTTGTAAGTATCTTCTCCCATTTAGTAAATTGCCTTTTCATTTGTTGATAGTTTCCTTTGCTATGCAAAAGTTTTTCATTTTGGTGTAGTCCCAGTAGTTTATTCTTGCTCTTGTTTCCCTTGCCTGAAGAGACATATCTAGAAAAATGTTGCAAAGCCTATGTTGAAGAGATTACTAATGCTTGTGTTTTCTTCTAGGAGTTTTTTGGCTTCAGGTCTCACATTTAGATCCATTTTGAGTTTATTTCCCTGTGTGGTTTAAGAAAATGGTCGGGTTTCATTCTTTTGTATGTAGCTGTCCAGTTTTCCCAACACCGTTTATTGAAGAGATTGTCTTTCCTCCATTGTGTAGTCTTGCCTCCTTTGTCATAGACTAATTGACCATATATTTATGTATTTATTTCTGGACTCTCTATTCTGTTCCATTGATCTGTGTGTCTGTTTTTATTACAGTACTATATTGTTTTGATTACTACAGCTTTGTAGTATATCTTGAAATCTGGGATTTTAATACCTTCAGTTTTGTTCTTTCTCAAGATTGCTTTGGGTATTCAGGGTCTTTTGTGGTTCCATACAAATATTAGTGTTATTTGTACTAGTTCTGTGAAAAATGTTGGTATTTTGATGGGTATTGCATTGACTATAGATTGCTTTGGGTAGTGTGAACATTTTAACAATATTCTTCCAATCTGTGTCAATTATTGTTCAGATTGTGTCATCTCTAATTTCTTTCATTAATGTGTTATAGTTTTCAAAGTCCTGGCTTGGTTAAGTTACTCCTAGGTATTTTTTTCTTTTGGTGCAGTTGCAGATGGAATTGTTTTCTTAATTTCTCTTTCTGCTACTTCATTATTAGTGTATAGAAATGCAACAAAATTCTGTATATTTGTATCCTATGAATTTATTGAATTCATTGATTAGTTCTAATAGTTTTTGATGGTCGTTAGGATTTTCTATGTATAATATCATGTTATCTGCAAATAATAACTGTTTAAGTTATTCATTATCAATATGGATTATTTTCATTTCTTTTTCTTGTCTGATTGCTGCAGCTACAACTTCCAGTACTAAGTTGAATAAAAGTTGTGAGAGTGAACATTCATATTTTGTTTTTGATCTTAGAGGAAATGCTTTTAGTTTTTCCCCATTGAGTACGATGTTAGCTGTGGGTTTTTCATATATGATCTTTATTATGTTGAGGTATGTTCCCTCTAAACCCACTTTATGGAGGGTTTTTATCATGAATGGATATTGTATTTTGTCAAATGTTTTTTCTGCCTCTATTTAAATGATCATATGGTTTTTATCCTTTCCCTTATTAACATGACATATCACATTTATTGATTTGTGAATATTGAACCACCTTTGCATCCTGGAATAAATCTAATTTGATCATGGTGAATGATTTTTTTAATGTATTGTTGAATTTAGTTTGCTAGCATTTTGTTGGGGATTTTTGCATCTATGTTCATCAGAGATATCAGCCTGTAGTGTTCTTTTTTCATATTCGCTTTGGTCTTGGTATTAGGGTATTGCTGGCTTGTAGAATGAATTTGGAAGTTTTTCTTCCTCTCTATTTTTGGAATAGTTTGAGAAGAGTAGGTATTAACTCGTTGGTGGAATTCACCTTTGAAGCCATCTGGTCCTGGATTTTTGTTTGTGTGGAGGTTTTGTTTTTGCTTTTGCTTTTTACCAATTCAATTTCATTTCTTGTATTAAATCTGTTCAAATTTCCTATTTTTTCCTGTTTCAGTTTTGGAAGATTATCTGTTTCTAGGAATTCATCCATTTATTTCAGATTGTCCAATTTGTTGGCAATTAATTTTCTGTAGTATTCTCTTATAATTCTTTATTTCTGTGATGTCTGTTGTTACTTCTCCTTCATTTCTGATTTTATTTATTTGAGTTCTCTTTCTTTTTTCTTGATGAGTCAGGCTAAAGGTTTATCAATTTTGTCTTTTGAAAGAACCAACTTCTGGTTTCATTGATCTTTTCTATTTTTTTAGTCTTGTTTCATTTATTTCTTTTTTAAAAAAGCATTTATTTATTTATTTATTTATTTATTTATTTAAGAGAGAAAGCATGCACATGCAAGGTGGGGGGCAAAGGGAGAGACTCTCAAGCAGACTCCCCACTCAGTGTGGAGCCTGCCACCATGGGTCTTGATCTCACAACCTATGAGATCATGACCTGAACCAAAATCACAAGTCGATGCTTAACCAACTGAGCCACCCAGGCACCCCAGTTTTATTTATTTCTGTTCTAATATTACTTCCTTCCTTCTCCTACCTTTGGGCTTTGTTTGTTTGTTTGTTTGTTTGTTTGTTTTTCTAGCTCTGTTAGGTATAAGATTAGGTTGTTTATTTGAGCTTTTTCTTGTTCTTGAGATAGCTTGTGTTGTTGCATCTTGGTTTTTTTCATTTAACAATATATCTTGGAGATCATTCCAAATCAGCACATAGAGAGATTCCTCACTCTTTTTTATGATATTTTACAGTTTATTCAACTAGTACCCTAATATGGTTATGTGTGTTGTTCTGGTCTTTGTTATTATAAATAATGCCTCAATGAATAACTGTGAATATGTTGTTTCTTACTGGCACAGATGTATATTCAGGTTGGATCCTTGAAATAGGAACTCTGGGACAAAGGATATATACATTTAAAATTTTGTTAGATATAGCCAAACTCTTATCAATAGGGGTTGTACCATTTTGCACTTCCATTAATAATATATGAGTGTGCTTCTTTCTCAGTAGGCAATGTGAGTTCTTTTGAAGGTTTCATATCCCTTTGTTCCTTCCAAGTTGCTCTTTCAATTTTCCGTTCAGTCTTTTATGTTAGTTGCTTTTCTCAGATGTCTTCTGATCCTTGACTGCCTGTTTACACTAAGAATAAGAGACGTTAAATAGATAGTTGGGTAGGGCTTGTTTATTGAAGGCTTCTTTAAATGGTTATCTGAGAACTGCTTCTTTGGGGAACCAGGCCAGATTTCAGATATTTTCTTTGGGCTGGTCCTATTTCCAAGGGAAGAATATTTCAATTTCCTTCTTAAAGGGTAATCCTGGCTACCAGGAGTTTGGAAACCCAGTGAGGCTGGGAGATCTTTGTATTAAATATCGGTGATCAGTGTTTTGGTGGGGAGAGAAGGGAAAATAATATTTTAGAAGAGAATCTGTACCACCCTAGATTTAAATTGTCAGCCTGTTTTGTATAGAAGATTAAAACCATATGGCAGCATGGCTTCTCTCTACCTCCAATCCTTTAACAGAATTGGGGATATAGTTTTGTTCATCTTCTTGACAATAGGATATTGTTAGCTAATGGGTAATACAGCTTGACGTCCAAAATTGTGATGCCACCAGCGTTGGTTTTCTTTTTCAACATTCCTTTGGCTATTTGGGGTATTTTCTGTTTCCATACAAATTTTAGGATTATTTGTTCCAGCTCTGTGAAAAAAGTTGATGGTATTTTCAAAGGGATTGTATTGAATGTTTGGATTGCTCTAGGTAGCATGGACATTTTAACAATATTTGTTCTTCTAATCCATGAGCATGGAACATTTTTCCATTTCTTTGTGTCTTCCTCAGTTTCTTTCAGTGTTCCATAGTTTTCTCAGTATAGATCCTTTGCTTCTTTGGTTAGGTTTATTCCTAGGTATCTTATGGTTTTTGGCATAATTGTAAATGGGGTCAACTCCTTCTGTCTCATTGTTAGTGTATAGAAATGCAGCTGATTTCTCTGCATTGATTTTATATCCTGCCACATTACTAAATTCCTGTGTGAGTTCTAGCAATTTTGGGGTGGAGTCTTTTGGGTTTTCCACATAGAGTATCATGTCATCTGCAAAGAGTGCAAAGAGTGAGAGTTTGACTTAATCTTTGCTGATTTGGATGCTTTTTATTTCTTTTTTTTGTCTGATTGCTGATTGTTGTCTGATTGCTAGGACTTCTAGTACTATGTTGAAAAGCAGTGGTGACAGTGAACATCCCTACCATGTTCCTGACCTTAGAAGAAAAGCTCTCAGTTTTTCCCCTTTGAGAATGATATTCGCTGTGGGCATTTCATAGATGGCTTTTATGTTATTGAGGTATGTTACCTCAATCCCTAAACTGTGAAGAGTTTTAATCAAGAAAGGATACTGTACTTTGTCAAATGCTTTTTCTGCATCTATTGAGAGGATCATATGGTTCTTGTCCTTTCTTTTATTAATGTAGTGTATTTTGTATTTGATTTGCAGATATTGAACTGCCCTTGCAGCCCAGGAATAAATCCCACTTGTTCATGCTCAATAATTCTTTTAATGTACTGTTTGGATCCTATTGACTAGTATCTTGGTGACAATTTTTGCATCCATGTTCATTAGAAATATTGGTTTGTAATTCTCCTTTTTGGTGGGGTCTTGGTCTGGTTTTGGGATCAAGGTAATGCCGGCCTCATAGAAAGAGTTTGGAAAATTTCTTTCCATTTCTGTTTTTGAAAAAGCTTCAGAAGAATAGGTCTTAATTCTTTAAATTCCCCTGGGAAGCCATCCAGCCCTGAGCTCTTGTTTTTTGGGAGATATCTGATTACTGCTTCAATTTCCTTGCTGGTCATGGGTCTGTTCAAGTTTTCTATTTCTTCCCGGTTCAGTTTTGGTAGTTTATAACTCTCTAGGAATGCATCCATTTCTTCCAGATTGCCTAATTTCTTGGCATATAGCTGCTTATAATATGTTCTTTTAATTGTTTGTATTTCTTTGGTGTTGGTTGTGATCTCTCCTCTTTCATGATTTTATTTATTTGGGTCCTTTCTCTTTTCTTTTTGATAAGTCAGACTAGGGATTTATCAATCTTATTAATTCTTTCAAAGAACCAGCTCCTAGTTTCATTGTTCTGTTCTACTGTTCTTTTGGTTTCTATTTCATTGATCTCTGCTTTATATTTTTTCTCTTCTCCTGCTGGGTTTAGGCTTCATTTGCTGTTCTTTCTCCAGTTCTTTTAGGTGTAAGGTGAGCTTGTGTATTTGAGACTCTTCTATTTCTTGAGAAAGGCTTGTATTGCCAAGTACTTCCCTCTTAGGACCACCTTTGCTACATCGCAAAGGTTTTGAACAGTTGTGTTTTCATTTTCATTTGTTTCCATTAATTTTTAAAATGCTTTAATTTCCTGATTGACCCATTCATTCTGTATTAGGATGCTCCTTAGCCTCCATGTATTTGAGTTCCTTCCGAATTTCCTCTTATGATTGAGTTAATGTTTCAAAGCACTGTGGTCTGAAAATATGCAGGGAATAATCCCAGTCTGGTTGAGACCTGATTTGTGACCCAGTATGTGATCTATTCTAGAGAATGTTCCATGTGCACTCTAGAAGAATGTGTATTCTGTTGCTTTAGGATGGAATTCTCTGTATGTATCTGTGAAGTCCATTTGGTCCAATGTGTCATTCAAAGCCCTTGTTTCCTTGTTAATCTTTTGCTTAGATGATCTGCCCATTGCTGTGAGTGGGATGCTAACGTCACCTACTATTAATGTATTATAATCAATGTGTTTCTGTAATTTTGTTAATTGGTTTATATAATTGGCTGCTCCCAAGTTAGGAGCATAAATATTTATAATTTTTAGATCTTCTTGTTGGGTAGACCCTTTCAGTATGATATAGTGTTCCTTTTATTTCCTTACTATAGTCTTTGGTTTAAAATCTACTTTGTCTGATGTAAGGATTGCTACCCCAGATTTCTTTTGATGTCCCTTAGCATGATAAATGGTTTTCTACCCCCTCACATTAAATCTGGAGGTGTCTTGGGGCCTAAAATGAGTCTCTTGCAGACAGCATATTGATGGGTCTCGCTTTTTTATCCAATCTGGTACCTTTTGTCTTTTGATTGGGGCATTTAACCCAATTACATTCAGAGTAACTATTGAAAGATACAAATTCAGTGCCATTGTATTACCTGTAAAGTCAGTGTTTCTGTGTATTGTCTCTGTTCCTTTCTGGTCTGTGCCACTTTTGGGCTCTTCACTTAAAGGATCCCTTTTAATATTTTTTGAAGGGCTGGTTTAGTGATCACAAATTCTTTTAGTTTCTGTTTGTCCTGGAAGCTTTTCATTTGTCGTATTTTGAATGATGCCCTTGCTGAATAAAGTATTCTTGGCTGCATATTTTTCTCATTTAGCACCCTGAAAATATTATGTCATTCTTTTCTGGCCTGCCAGGTCTCTATCAATAGGTCTGCTGCCAGTCTAATGTTTCTACCCTTGTAGGTTAAGGACTTCTTGCCCCAAGCTGCTTTCAGGATTTTCTCTTTGTCTCTGAGATTTGCAGGTTTCACTATTATATGTTGAGGTGTTGACCTATTTTTATTGATTTTGAGGGAGGTTCTCTGTGACTCCTGGACTATAATGCCTGTTTCCTTCCCCAGATTAGGGAAGTTCTCCATTATAATTTGTTCCAGTATACCTTCTGCTCCTCTCTCTCCTCTTCTTCTGGGATCCCAATTATTCTAATATTGTTACACTTTATGATATCACTTATCTCTCAAATTCTCCCCTCGTGATCCAGTAGTTTTTAGCTCTCTTTTTCTCAGCTTCTTTATTCTCCATCATTTTGTCTTCTATATCACTATTTCTCTCTTCTGCCCTATTTATCCTAGCGGAGCCTCTTATTTTTTATTGCATCTCATTACTAGCCTTTTTATTTCGATTTGATTAGATTTTAGTTCTTTTATTTCTTCAGAATGGGATTCTCTAGTGTCCTCTATGCTTTTTTTCAAGCCCAGCTAGTATCTTTATAACTGGTAATTTGATCTCTAGTTCTGACGTCTTACTTATATCCATACTGATTAGGTCCCTGGCAGTCAGTACTGCCTTTTGTCCTCTTTTTTGAGGTGAGATTTTCTGTCTTGTCATTCTTCCAGAGTGGAATAGATGAACGTGAGAACAAAATACTAAAATAGCAACAACAACCCTAGAGAAATATACACTAAACAAATCAGAAGAGACCCAAAACTGAAAAAAAAAGGGGGGGTGGATATAATTAGACAGGTGAACAGAGTAATACACTGGATACTGTGTGTATTTTGGTCATTTTGCTAGAAAACTATATCCCAAAATTGTAAAGAAAGAAAAACTTATATGTGTACAAAAATAAAATTAAATACAATGAAAGGATAGAATGTAACTGTAAAGATGAAAATCAAAAAAGACTTTAAAAAGAGCGAATATACTTAGGTGAAGAGAACAGAGCAATACACTAGATTCTGGGTGCATTTTGGTCTGTTTGTTTGAGGAAACTACACCCCAAAATTGTAAAGAAAGGAAAACTTTATATATATATATAAATATATGTATATATAAATATATATATATAAATAAATATATAAATATATATAATTAAATACAATGAAAAGACAGAATGTAACTGTAAAGATGAAAATTAAAAAAGACTTTTAAAAAAGTTGATAAAAAATTAGTTGAAAAGGAAAGAGAAAAAAATTACAATTGAAAGACTAAAGAATCATAAGAAAACAACCATGAATTCTATATCCTATTTTCCCCTAGTCCCGGACTTTTGCAGTTCTGTGTGATGGGTAAACTTGGTCTTAGTCGCATTTTCTTGTTGATCTGGAGGAGGGACCTGTTGTGCTGATTCTCAGGTGTCTTTGCCCCAGCCGGAATTGCACTGCCCTTGCCAGGCAGCCAGGCTAAGTAAGTGGCTCTGGATTGCTCTCTGGGGCTTTTGTTCCCTGAAGGCTTTCCATGCCTCTTTAGAGGATGAGAATGAAAATAGTGGCCTCCCAATCTCCAGACCCAGAGCTGAAAGCTTGTGCCCCCCACTCCTCAATGCATCCTCAGAGCAAAGCAGTCAGTCACTCCTCTCTCCTTGGTCTCTCTCCACACTCTGCTCATCCAGCCTGTGACCGAACGTTTCTAGCTCAGGTATGTGACACTGCTTTGAGTCTCCAAACCCTACAGACTTCTTCAGCGTGCAGCCTCGCTGCTCCTCCCAGAGGAGGGGGCGGGGGTCTCGCTGTGGTTTTGCCACTTGCTCGGCCCCTGCTTGGAGAGTAGTTGCCCAACTATTCTATGGTTTGCACTTTATGGCAACACCAAGCTGAAAGCCCACTCCTGGGCTCAGTGATTGCAGCTGGCTTCCCCACTCTGATGCCTGGGAACTCTGCCACACTTAGCCACCCCCATTCTTTCTGTGACCCCCAGAATCCTGAGACCACACTGTCCCACTTAGGATTCCACCCTCTTTTGCCACCTGAGTGCCTTTCAGGCAGGGACATCCCTCACTGGAGCAGACTTCTAAAAGTTTGGATTTTGCACTCCACTGCTATATCACTTTCCAGTAGCCAGCTTATTCCCTCCCCCCACAGTTAATCTTCCAATATATCACCCCAGATTAACTTCTCTGCACCTCCTACTTTGCAGAAAGTGATTGCTTTTCTATTTGTAGAATTGCAGCAATTCTTTTCTTAGATATCCAGTTGAGTTCATATGTGTTCAAGACTGATTTGATAGCTGTCTAGCTGAATTCCTTGGACCAGACAAAACTAAGGTCTCCTACTCCACCATCTTGGAAAGTCCTCCTAAAATATATTCTTGACTGTTAATATTTTTAACAAAATTAGTTAGCATCTCTCTACCCCTGAATAAGAAATTTAACTTTACCCATAGAGCTTCCAAGGCAATTTCTTGTTAAAATTACCTAGAATTTGTTTCAGTATTTTAACACAAAACAGAATTGTTATGTCAGTTGTTAACCAAAATCTCAGCAGTTTCTGTGTTTACCATTGATTCTCATACTGTCTTTTTCTCTCTGGATTCTTTTTTCTCAATTTTTGTTTTTTTTCTTGGAATTTAATTATCTTGATTCAACCTGAATCTGCAAAAATAAACAGGCAACAATAGCAAGTATAGAAGGAGTGGTGGGGCCAAGTAATAATTATATAGTTTCAGTAAATAAGATAGTATATTAATAACATGGGATTAAGCAGAGATCAGTGGAATGAAATTAGTGACTCAGATTTAACCTGTGAGAATGAAAAAGCAAGTGCTATAAATCATTGGTCAAGTAATGGATTATTCAGAACCATATTCACGCATTACATTATTAATTTGGACCAAAAATCTTAGAATCCTATCTCATAATATGTTTCAAAGTAAGTTAGAGGTGTATTAAGTTTTGTATATATATAATGTCAAACTAGAACAAAACTAGTAGAAAATAAAAATGCATATCAAACTTATAAGAACATTTATAAGTATAGGAGTTAGTGGTTGAAATGGATATGTAATATATAAGTATACCTTTAAAATCAAAGGGTATATGACTATAAAAATGTTTTGAAAAACATAAAGCTTTAGAGATTTAGATTATTTATGAGTTGTAGGTAGTATATATATAGTGGTAAGAGATAAAGCTTTGAAAGCAAATATGACAGTTACCTGTTCTGCAAAATCAGAGTGCCATCCCCATTAACTAATATACAGTGCAAAATTTGTTCAATAAATGTTAATTGAATACATTTTGAATTAGTCTGTCTGAGGCAGTTTCCTCATTGGTAAGGTGGCCATGTATTGTCGTTTTCCTAGAATAGTCATGATTTATACCTGTCCTCCTAGCATAATTATTAATAATGTCTTCTGCCTTTATTCTCAGAAATGTACCAATTTTATCAGTAAATCACATGGTCATCCTATTTATAAAATTTGGAAAATGCCAGTCTTGTAGAGATGATTTAAAGGTTACAAATAATCCATGTAGAGTTATATACACAGTACTTAGCACATGTAGTAGGTGTTCAGTAATGGTAGCTACCATAGGAACAGCTTAGGTTGCTTGTGTAAATATTGATTTTTTTTTCAGTTTTTAAAATTGAACCTATTATCTGACAATATTTAATATCATTTGATATCTGAATTATCTTTTATTCTTAGGCAAAGAAGTCAATACCGACATGGTAAGCTATAATATTTATGAACAAAAAAATTATTAGTATTAATGGTTATTACTATGTTTTCTTTGTACCTCAAATGCTTTATGAATAACTACTGATTTCAGTAGTGATAGTTACAAAAATTTTGCTTTTAGAATTGTGTTAAAGGTGTTTTTTCAAGTATAAAAATTGTCTCTATAACACAGGTTCAATATCTAGAATAAATATGTTTTGCTTTAGCTCTATGCTTGAATTAGCCCCCTATGAATATATTATTCTGAAAATGGACATATTCTGAATTTAGCTTTATGATCCAAATTTTATTTGTTTAAGAATTTATCATTTGTAATGGATAGGACATTTATCTTTGAATTATGAAATTTTGCTAAGTAAATTAATATATAAATGAAAGATATTTTAATGACTTTAAAACAAATATTAAAAGCACTGTTTGCATAAAAGTCATATTAATTTATAATATCTAGTTTTTATATAAAAATGAGAACAAGAGAGTCTTTTCAGGAACTAATTTAACAAGGTTAAAGGTAACAGTTGCAGCCTTTTATCAGCACTGGTTGCAGTGTATTTCTTTATTGTTTTTTGTTTTGGCTTCATTATATCACAAAAGTCTTGATTCACAGTGGTGTTATACTCATTTGAATACTCTTCTGAAAGTGGACCTGGGCTGGCCAATCTGAATTTAAGCCAGCAGCTCCATACCAAACTATACTTTCCTAAATTATACTAGCACAAGAATTTGGAATGTATGCAGAAATGACCAAACAAAAAAGTTTACTCCAAGGTCTATGTCTGTTCTCTCTCCTGATCTCTCTCAATCTCTCTCCTAATCTTTCTCCATTGACACCCAAACTAACACATTGATGATCTCCCAGTTTGTGTAAACATGTCATATATAAGATCTGAGTTTGTATTTGTAATTGATTTTTTAAAACCTGGAAATATTCAAACCACACACAATCATAGAACAATTTGAAAATCCCTTTTGATTTTTAACAGGTAGTAGTTTGACCTATTCTGATACTATGCACTTAACAATGAAATTCCAGTTCTTTAAAATTCACTTATTTACCTCTTAAAATAGTTTTCTATGCTTAATTAATATGCCTTAGTAGTATGGATTAATATGCATTTGTAGTCTATTATATTTATGAGTGTCTTGTTTTATTCAGTTGTAACAATTGAAGTATAATCAAATTTCCTTTACTATTAACCAGTATTTAAGTTAATCAGTATTGAAATCAGAAACTAAATTGCTAATGTAGCAATAAAGCTATATAAGTTTTCAGTGAAAACAAAGACACAGCTTTTGTTTTGGGCTTATAAAATGGTGATATGTAACATGTAACTTTTTAAAAGGTATTTATAAACATGATTTTATAACTTCCTTTTTTCACTAGAGATTGGAGGTAATCTGATATAAACTATACATGTCTCAATCTCCTTCCTTTTTAAGCACTGTTCACGTCTCAAGCAAAGGAAAGGCAGAATTTATTCCATGGATTTAAGTTAAGCTTCTAATATACCCTTTCTGAATGAAGTCTCCTATGTATTACTCTACATGGATTTACATATTGATGTAAACTTTTATTTGAATTTTTGAAAAACTGAATGGGAAGAAGAATTTTACTTCATCTGAAGAAAAATTGCATAGTAGAAGGTGGAAGGAAAGCACACTAGTTAGACTTAATAATTAATGCCCTCAGAATTTACCAGATGGATAGCTACATCATGGTTGTAGGAGTTAGAATCAATATTTAAAGATTTTTAAATGAAATTTTATAGAACAAAGAAGCTGAGCTTTGCTAGTCTTAATACCATCTTATTAAAACCCATTTGAACATAGGGTTCAATTATGTATTTGTTACTAGTTTTGGAGGAAATATATCGGTTTTTAAGATTGATGTAGGAGATACATGCAGTAAGATTATTGAATTATGAAAGAGATTTAGAGAATTTATTGATTTCTTACCATCCTAAAATATTTCAAACCACAGCTGTAACTCATTACTTGACTGTTAGATGAAGTGCAGTGGCTACTCAAGTGCTGTGTAATGTAAAACCTTATGCCAGTATCTCATGATTCTAACCATACTTATATATACTAGAAAAAGAGTCAAGAGTTTAATATAGAAATTTGACTAAATTTATACAATATGGGTTTTTAAAAAATTCAGTAGTTTTTCATTGTTAGAAACACTCATCCTGTAATTCCTTTGAAGACTAATTCTTTTTAAGACATTAAACTGTCATTCCTACTATCTTTAATGAATTGACAAGTCATTTTGTCTCTAGGTTGCCATTTTGCCTTATTTTCCCCTGAATTAATGGAATTAACTGCTCTAGCAAGTGTTTTAAAATCTCAGTTTTCTAAGGGAGGATCTATTTTTCATTCTGCTCCTAGTTTTTCTTTTATATCTACCTCAACTGTTTCTTTTAACAATACAAATTGTTGGTCCACCTTTCCGTATGAGCACAAAAGAATGCAAAATAAGTATGTAATTACTAGAAGGTATGTATATCCAGTTACAGTAAAAATTAAACAATTAAGTATAATCTTGTATGGGAAAGGAATTTAAAAATCCTTTAAGGTGTACATTGAACTTTTGTAGTTGATACATCACAGCATGTACTTCCATGCAATTCCAAGGAAAAAGCTCCTTTCTTGATAATTAAATATGATAAAGATTAAGATAGCTTGGATAAATCATTGCATGTAGTAATTAAATTTATAAAGACTGAGAACCTTATGAAATCTACATAAACAACTCACAGATTTCATTATCATATGATTTGGATTACTGACTATACTTTGACTTATTTTACAAATCAGAAAATACCATGGGTTGTTTCTAGGTAACATAATTTTACCACATTATAGGCAAAGTTAAGCTTTATTAGATTCCACAGTAAAATTGGTGTTTTTCTTTATTCTTTTGTTGTAAAAATTTGCTTCCTGTGTTTCTTTTCAAAGCTTAAGCAAAAAACTAATATAGTTTTTATTGATCATAACATGTTTCTAGAAGGACCAGAAAAGTTGTAACTGAATGACCTAGCAGAGGACACTTTACTGTAAAGCTGTAGAGTATTTTATTTGAATTTGTACCTGAGCTAACAAGGAAAACGAACTGTTGGGGGGAAGATCTGAATGCTTTATATAATCTTAAATAATTAAAATGTATATATTTTATGTGTTTTTCCTCAGGTGGTATATCTCAAAATATAGACATATTCTCAAGGACTCTAAGTATTTTTAAATGTTAGTGAACCTCTTTTTCTAAAGCTAATTTGACAAACGTCTTTATTTTAGGAAAAGAAAAGAAAGAGACTGGAACGCTTTGGACTCCTTTGATATTCTACCTTAACGTTTCCTCTCCAAGTTTTATATATTAAAGTAAATATAATGGCCAAATTAAAATATTTCTGTGTTCTTTCTTATCACCAATACATTAATATTTTCATTGACATTGATTTTGTAATTGTCTCATAATGTATTTTATAAAATTTAAAAAGTAGTTATCCATGTTTATTAAATTACTAGAATGGAGTTCTTTTACTTGGGATATTTTAAGTTGATTGTGTTATATTATGTTTTAAAAACAAGCAAACATAAAAAGCCAAAACTATATAGTTATATTTATGGAATTCACAAATTTTGGTTACTTTGACTTGCTTTAGGTGAGTGACTTTATAAAAATATTGAATTTCCTTATGGCGGCCTTGGATTAAATACATACAGCTACAGATTAGCTGGGATACTTGTCAAAATAAATTATAAGCTCAAGCTTCATCATCATTTGTAGTTTAAACATAACAAATCTGATACAGTGTTACTTCATAATTTTGATGCTCTTTGCAGTAAATTTGATATAGAACAGTTGCTAAAGAAACCCTGTTCAAATGTGTGACCATTTTTATGGAAAACATCTGGGGTAATTATAATTAGTTCAGGATGTGTACTGTTTAAAAATAATCCTGAATTCATGGAGAAAGAAGTGTATCTTTTCCTCAATGACTAGAATAATCCAAGTTAGTATAGAAAATTCTTTAAGTTATTGGTAGCTGTGCTTAGAGTATAATTTTAGAGTATTCCAAAAGGAAATGAGGAGTAACTTTTATGTAAAATGCCAAATTGGCACTTTACACCTGTTAGTGTGTTTCGTTTAGAACAGCTGTGTCTTTTATTATCAGTAAACAGATGCAGAAAGTAATGGAATGTTTTAAAGCAATATGTTAATCCTGTCTTCCACTACTGAACTGTCTCACAATATAGTGATTAAATATTGACTCTGCAGCTGTTACTTACAATTATAGAATTTCTTAGTTAATTTCCCCTTCCCAGGCCCAAATGAGATCTAATTTCTAATTTTAAAGTGTTCATGATGTAGTTTGTATATTACAATTTGATTTCTGAAGATAATTTATTTGACTGTTAAGGAGACAGATTCATATGTTTATAAAACTATTGTTTCTCTGAATTGACTAATTTATTAAACATATTCTAACTGGCATAAATAATTTTTAAAAGTATTTTTAAAAATATATTTGTTCATGAATATGAAGATGATTATTAAATGTAACAATTTTGTTTGATTTTATGCTTGAAAAATGCCATCAATGAGCTAAAAAGGAAATTATGGTTCTTTTATCAAATATTTCTGGAGCAGAGTGCATAATACTTTCTTAGAATAATGAACACATTCAGGCAAAATCACCCTGCAAATTATTTCAGTTCTAGTGGCCCTTTTGCAGTTTAATTATGTTTTAATCCTTACATCTCACCTTGTCAGAAAAGATATTTTATATGCTATGTCAATAATTCTTTTTATACTTGAACAACTGTATTAGGTAAGATTATTGTTATTATTAATAGCTAGCATTTATTGTGCTCTTAATATCTGAAAGGATTTATGCAAAGAACTTTACAGGTATTATAATGTTCTTGCCCCTTTTGTAGATGAGGAAGTTCAACTTTAGAGATGGGATGTAAATGGACCAAGGTCTACAGCTGGGAAGTGGTGGAGACTGAATTTAAACCCAGGCATTTTCACTCTCAAGCCACTTGTTCTTTTTTTTTTTTTAAGATTTTATTTATTTATTTGAGAGAGAGAGAGAGAGTATGAGCAGGGGGAAGGGCAGAGGGAAAGGGAGAAGCAGACTCCCCAATGAGAAGAGAGTCCAGGGGCTCGATCCCAGGACTCTGAGATCATGTCCTGAACCCAAGGCAGATCCTTAACTGACTGAGTCACCCAGGTGCACCACAAGCCACCTGTTCTTAACAGCTTTGCATTTTGCCTTCCTTTAGCATCTAATACTAACATTATATAGAAGAGAAATTATGTGCAAAGTGAACTTTGTGTCCTTCTTTTGAAGCCACTCTGCACCCCAAGTGACAACTACCTCATTCAGTCCTTTTGCCTAAATAAAGAACACAACTAAAACATGCATAGAAAGATGAAGAGTTTCAGTTCTTGTTATCTCACCACATAACTGTGTCAGTGTTCTTCAGCATCATCAGAAGTGTCACAGGTATTGTGACATAGTTTACACTAGAAAATATTTTGAAATCCCTCCTTATGATTTTACTCTATTTGTGCTGCTTTATGGAGACAACTCCAGCAATCTGTTCCCCTTCCCAAAAAGGAAACTTTCTTTGGTTCAAGAGATTTTAAAGAGCAGCATGATGTAATTTATACCTATGTTATATTATTTATGCCTTAACCTAGAAGTATCAGTTATTATTGAAATTTATTAAATGACTGTTCACTGCCAGATATCATTACTACTTCCATACTTGTAGTTTATTTTGTCATTTGCTGTAGGAAGTATGCAATTTTATATACGAAGAAATGGAGTCTCAGAGGTATTAAATAAATTGGTCAAGATCACAGCTAGCAAATGATGTTTGTATGCATTTTATTTAAAAAAAGCTCTAGAAGTCTAAACGTGTCCAGCTAATTATTTTTGTAGAGAGCTTTAAGATTTCCATCTCTAACAGATGGTTTCTTCAATGTAGTTTCCCCTAACACTGATGAGAATGCTTATAAGATTAAATAGGATCAACAACGTCATGAGGTATTGCTAGAAGAAACTTAATATAGTAGAATCCCATTATAAGGTGGTATTTTAGTGGCAAAATATTCTTGCATGAAAGTTGTTTGAAATATCAGAAGAAAAATACATGCAATTTTAAATAATACTACTACTACAGACGATGTACCCTTTACCCAGTTCCCCTTAATGATGGCATATTGCAAAAGTATATAGTGCAATATCCCAGCTAGGACATTGATGTTGAAACAGTCAAGATACAGAACATTTCCAGCACTACAGGGATCCCTTGTGTTAACCTTACAAAGCCACATCTGCTTCCTTTCCCACTGCTTTCCCTTAACCCTGACAACTAATGTGTTCTCCATGTCTATAATTTTGTAATTTAAGAATGTTATATAAATGGAATCATACAGTATGTAACCATTTGGGAATGGCTTTTTTTTTTTCTCCACTCAGCATAACTCTAGAGAGTCATCCAGAGAGTTGTTGAATGTATCAGTAGTTTTTTATTTTTTGTGGCTGACTAGTATTATTCCATAGTATGGATGTGCCACTGTGTTTAACCATTTACCCATTGAAGGACATCTGGGTTGTTTCCAAAACAGTGTAAAATCTGTTTTTTTCAATGGTACTAAAGTTTTATATTTTACACTTAAGTCTTAGGTAGATTCTTTTTTGGTGAGAGTCAGGGGGAGATAATGGACACAAAATTGGTCCAGTACAATTGTTGAAAGAGCTATCTTTGCTTCATTGAATTGTTTTTGTACTTTAGTCAAAAATCAGTTAGCCACATTTCTATAGGTGTGTTTCTTGGTTCTTATTTGTGTTCCATTGATCTATGTGTGTATCCCTATACTAATATGAAGTCTTGATTACTACATCTATGCCATACCTTAAAAATGGGCTGTATTCCTCTCACTTTGTTTTTTTTTCAAAATTATTTTAGATTTTCTAGCTTCTTTATCCTTCATATAAATTTTAGAATATTCTCACCTATATCTACAAAAATTCTTGCTGTGATTTTGATAGGAATTGAATGAAGTTTGAATATCAATGTGGAGACTGTTGAAATCTTAACTATATCGAGTCTTCTAATCCATGAATACAGTATATTTCTCCATTTATTTAGAATTTTTATCTCTTTTATCATTATTTTGTACTTTCCAGCATCCAAGTACTATAGGTCTTGTTAGAGTTATACCTAAGTAATTCATTTTTTTGAATGGTTATAAAGGGTATTGTATTTTCACATTTTGTGTCTATGTGGTCATTGCTAGTATATGTTTATCTTGTATCCTGCAACCTTGCTGAACTCATTAGTTCTAGGAGTTTTTTATGGATTCCTTGGGATATTCTTTCTATTTTTAAAGATTTTATTTATTTATTTGTCAAAGAGAGTGAGAGAGAACAAGCAGGGGGAGCGGCAGGCAGAGGGAAAAGCAGGTTCGCCACTGAGCAAGGAGCCCAATATGGAACTCCATCCCAGGACCCTTGGGACCATGACCTGAGCCAAAGGCAGATGCTTAACTAAATGAGCCATGCAGGCATCCCTCCTTGGAATTTTCTATGTAGACAATCATGTCATCTGCAAATAGGAACAGTTTTCTTTCTTTTCAATTTCTGTGCATTTCTTTTTTCTACCATTCCCCTGGCTATAACTTCCAGCATCATGTTAAATAGAAGTAGTTTAGAGAGGACTTCCATTTACTGGTTCCCTATCTTGGGATTTCTTTCTAAGTTTCTCCCTTCAGTTTTACCATTAACTATAATGTTGGCTGTAGGTTTTTGTAGATACCCTGTCAAGTTAAAGAAGCTCCCTCTATTCTCAATTTCTGAGTTATTTTTTTAAAATTATGAAATAGTTGTTGAATTTTGTCAGATGTTTTTATGCATTGATCGTTATGATCATGTGATTTTTCTTTATCTTGTTAATAGTGAAGGCATACATTGATTTTTCAAATATTGAACCAGGCTTGTATCCCTGGAACAAACCCCATTGATCATAGTGAAAAATCCCTTCTGTATACTGATGAATTCTATTTGTTAATATTTTGTTAAGGATGTTTGCATCTATACTTATGAGGGGTATTGGTCTGTAGTTTTCTTTTTATATACTGTTTTTTATTTTGGAGTCAGGGTATGACTCACAAAATGAATTGAATTGCAAAGTGTTCCCTCCTCTTCTGTTTTCTGGAAAAGACTGCAGAATTTCCATCAGTTCTTCTTTAAACATTTGGTAGACTCCTGGGCCTGAAAATTTAGTACATTGGGAGTTTTTTTAGATGATGGGTTATTCAATCTAAGGTAATTATGATTATGTTGGATATTATCTGTTTCATAATGGATGAGTTATGGTAGTTTGTGTTTTTCGAGATATTGTACCATTTTATCCAAGATATCATATTATGTGTGCAGGGTTCTTTGAAATATTTTCTTATTATCCTTTTGATGCCTGCAGGTCTATTATGATATCAGTATTTCATTTTTGATATTGGTAATATGTGTCTTGTCTGTTTTTTGCTTTATCACTTTTATGAGAGGTCAGTTTTCTTGATCTTTCTGAAGAGCCAACTTGTAATTTCTTTGATTTTTCTCTATAGATTTTTCAGCTTTTAATATCATTGATTTTTTTTTTCTTATGTTTAGTATATCCTTCCTTCTACTTGCTTTGGATTTATTTTGATCTTTTTCTGGGATCTTGAGGTGAGAACAGATTACTGATAAGAGACTTTTCATATGAATACACTGAATGGGTATAATTTTTTGTTCTGTTTTATCTGAGTCCTGCATATTTTGATATGTTTCATTCTTACTTCCAATTCAATTCAGTGTATTTTTTAAAATTTCTGTTGAGACTTTGTCTTTGACAAAATTTCTAGGTGTTTGAAAATATTCCCGTTATCCTTCTGATATTTGATTTCTAGTTAGACTCCTTCCCAATATCCTTCTGATATTTGATTTCTAGTTAGACTCCATAGTGGTCAGATAACATACTCTATTATATTTCAATTCTTTTAAATTTTTTGAGGTTTGTTTTACAGCCTAAGATATGGTCTATCTTGGTATATGTTCTGTGGGCATTTGAATAGAGTGTGTATTGTGCTATTAGGAATGGAGTATTCTATGAATGTTTATTAGATCCTGTTTGTTGATTGTGTTGTTCAGATCATACATCCTTCCTGATTTTCTGTCTAGTTCTATGAGTTGTTGAGAGAGTGGTATTGAAGTCTTCAGCTGTAATTGTGGATTGTCTCTTTCCTCTTTTAGTTCTACCAGTTTTTATCTCAAATATTGCAGCTCTGCTCTTTGGTGTGTACACATTTCAGATTGCTATATTGTCTTAATGGACTGACTTTTTATCATCATATAATGTTACTGTCTGTATTTAGTAATTTTCTGAAGTCTACTAAATACAGCCACACCTGCTTTCTCTTGATTTGTGTTTGCATGATACATCTTTTTCTATCCCTTTATTTTCAACCTGATTATATTATTATTTTTGAAGTTGATTTTCTTGTAGACAGCATATACTTGGGTCATGTTTTTCATCCACTCTGCCAATCTCTGTCTTTTAATTAGTGTAGCAAGACCATTTACATTTAATGTAATTGTGACTATATTGGACTTAAGTCTGCCTCTTTTTTTCTGTTTAGTGTATTTTTTCATTTTTGTTTTATTTTTTCCACTTTTCTATGGGTCAGTTGAACATTTTTTAGAATTTTGATTTATCTTTAGTGTTTCTGAATATCTCTGTATAGCTCTTTTAGAGGTTGCTCCAGGTATTATTATAGACATACACACACACACACACACACACACACACACACACACACACACACACACCCCTCATTGTCTATTGCTGTTGTCATTTTACCAGTCCAAGTGTAGAAACCTTGCTTCCCTTGATGTTCTTTTATCCTTTCCCATTTATAATATAATTGTCTTAAGTATTGCTCTACATACATTTAGGGACATACTAGTTAACATTATAATTTTTACTTTAGCCATCAAATATAATTTAGAAAACTGGAGAAGTATAGTGTACTGTATTTACCCATATTTTTTTCTTCTTTTATTATTCCTTTTCTGTTTAGTGGATTTCCTATAGCTTTTTTATACACTGTGTCTGCTGGTAACAAGTTCTGTTAGTTTTTCTTCATTAAGGAATGTCTTGATTAATCTGTCATTCCTGATGGAATTTTAATGGATATTGGATTCTGGGTTAACAGCTCTTTTATCTCTTGAAAAATGTTATCCCTCTTCCTTTTAGCTTCTATGGTTTCTAATGAAAAATCTGTCATCCAGATTGTTTCTTGTGGCTTTCAATTTTTTTTCTTTGTCATTAGTTTCAGAAGTCTGACTATATTACGTATTGGTACAAATTTATTTGGGTTTATGCTTGGGGAGCTTACTTTCTTGAATCTGTAAATTTATGTCCTTTCCAGATTTGGGGAGTTTTTAGCCTTTATTTGTTTGACTACTTTTTCAGCCCCATGCTCTTTCTCCTCTTCTTTCAGGACTCTGATGACATGAGTGTTAGATATTTTGTTATAGGTACACAGGTTCCTAATGTTCTGTTCATTTTTTAAGCCTATTTTCCATTGTCTATTACTGTGAAATTTCTGTTGTTTTAGCTTCTGGTATAATAATTATTTCTTCTGATTCCTTCATTCTGCTGTTGATCCTATCCATTGAGTTTTTTAGTTAGGTTATTTATTTTTTATTTCTAAAATTTCCATTTAGTTCCTTATATCTTTTATTTCTTTGCTGAGTTTTCTAGTTTCTATTTGTTTAAAGTGTGTTCTTAGTTGCTCCCTGAAGCAGGGATAGCCACTTTAAAATCTTTGTCAGAGAATTCTAACATCTCTGTTATCTGGGCTTTGACATCTGTTGAATGTCTTCTTCATTCAGTTTAAGATCTTCCTGGTTCTTTGTATGATGAGTAACTTTCAGTCAAAACCTCATTTTTATTTTGTCCAGAATTACAGTATGAGATTCCAAATATTATTTAAACCTATTACTTTAGCTGGTTTTCTCTGATTCCTGTCCAGCAGGAGAAGGAGCCTCATTACTGCCATGTGGAGATAGAAATGTTAGGTTTCCCAATTGTCCTCTCTTGATTCCCAAGGGGGATTTTGGAGAGGAGCTTCTCATGACAGCTGGGTAGGTGTGCAATTTCCATCTCGTCACAAGGCCTCCACTGACGTCCCAGGAGTAGGGCCTTTTATTAGCCAGTGGGGATGAAAGTCCTGGTTCTCTATTGGTCTTCTTTCACTCCAGCTCTGCAGAGTTTGAGGGTTGCTTTGTTATAACCTGGTCATAGTGGAAATCTATCAGGCTTTGGGGTGGGGGTATGCCCACAGCTTTTCTGTGATGTTTTCTGTGGTATATAATGCTCAGGACTATAATCTTAAGGAATAGAATGCTGCCTTCAGATGAGAACCCCAGCCTAGCCAACATGTGGATTGTAGCCTTGCAAGGGAGACACCTAAGCAATGTTTGGACTCCTTGTCCTCAGAAACTGTGAGATAATAAATGTACATTGTTTTAAGTTGCTAAATTTGTGGTAATTTATTACACTTAAATAGATAACTAAAAGACCACCCAAATAGCCATAACTACTTCCCACATATAGTATAACATCGCCTATCTCCTCATCTCTCCCCAGTTCTGTTTGTTGGTAGGAATCTTTTTTTCCATTGTCTTCTGTGATCCCTGGCTTTTCTATTAGAAGGTTCTTGTTTATAGCTATATTTAAAGTGTACATTAAAGAATATGCTCACTTGTGGAATGTGAAACTTAAGAACCACTTTCTGCTGTTTCATTTTTGGGAGCCCATTATTTTCTTTAGGGGTTAAATAGACACTTTTATAAGTGCTGTATGTGACTTAAAAAAAAAAAAATTAGACCTTAGGCTTCTAGTTTGCTGATTCCAGTTTGTCTCATGTATAAGTAATCACAGCCAAAAATCTCAACTAGACATAGGTTTTATACTTAAAAACTGTTTAGTTCAGGCCTTGCTGCTGCTTTGGCTTTCATTTTCTTCAGTATTAGAAACTACTGGGAGCTATAAATGCTACATTATAAAAAAGAAAGATCCTAAATCAATAGCATTTACTTTATACTTTTAGTAGAGCATAACGACTGCAGATAATGAGAATCTGCTCTAAATGGTGGAATGTACAAAACTTGATGATCCTTTGAGTAGAAGTAATGGAGAGGGAAATATAAAAAATAACTCCCAGGTCTATCGTGAGCAAATAAATGACGGTGCCATTTTTAAAGAGCAGGAGTGAAGGAAGAACAGTTTATGGGGAGGCAGTAGCCATAGGAGTCAGAGGTAATACGTTTAGTTTTTGATATGTTGAGTTATAGGTTTCTGAAGGACATTCAACTGGATATGCTCATGAGTCCATTTGTGGGCATGGACCTTTGGAATGGTTTAGTACAGAATGCTCTTTGGATTCATTCCTAAATGTGCAGTATATAGTTTTCTAAGCCAGGAATATGGGATAAAATTACCCAGGGACAGTGTGTATAATGAGAAAAGATGATGGTCTAGAACAGAATCTGGAGAAATATCAATAGTTAAGAAAGCAGTAAAGGAAGAGGAACATGCAAAGGATATTGGAAGCAGGATGTAGAGAGAGAAGAAAATCAGGAAAATATATATCATTAAAGTCAGGAGAAAAGAATGTTTCAAGAAAAAAGACATAGTCTGTATTATCAAACATTATCCAGATATTAAGCACCATGGATTTCATGAAAGTACATAAATGATATTGCTGAGAATAGTTTTAGTGAAGTAATGGTGAAAACTTGCTTATACTGGATTAAGTAGTATGTAGGAAAAAAAGAAATCTGATTTAAAATTAGATAACTTTTCTTGCTTATTTTCCAGATTTTTCCATTAGCAACTTTTGCGTTGTCACTGACATATGATTGATCACATATAGGTGAGACATATAGCCATTTTTTTCTTGATTATCTTCCCAAGAATGAACCCACTAAATCTTACTCTTTGCAGGCCTCTCCATTTTACTCTGTAGGGATGACTATATATGTTCCACATCCTCAGAGAGATGCTCAAAATGTAATCTGTGCTCTTCTGAATGACTTTAACTTTTAAATACCTTTGCTGCTTTTAACATTCAATACTCAGCCCAAAATCTGAGCTTTCTTCTCTTTCCTTCTCTGCCAACTATAAAAGTTTAGAATAACTAAACATACACACTGGGGCCAAGAGTGAATATTTAGTTTTAGAGTGTTGGAGGAGTTTTTTTTTTTAATGAAAATCAAATTAACTGAATACTTAAATTTCAAAAATAAGTGAAAAGTACAGAGATGAATAGGAACTCAATAATTTTATATTTATGATAAGTTCTGAGAATAACGTTGGTTTTATGTAGCTATTTTATTCTTTTCTCTTTTTAACTTTTAATTTGAAGTAATGTTAGACTTACAAAAAAGTTGCAAAAATAATACAATGAATTCTATGCCCTTTACCCAAATACTCCAAATATTAACATTTTACCACATTTGATTTAGTTCTCTCTCACGTTTCTCTGAAACTTTTTGAAGTATTTAAGCTGCACACATAATGTCCCTTAACCTCTAAAAATTTCTCTATGTATTTCCTAAAATGAAGGACAGTATGACAAACTCAATACAATTATCAAAATCAGTAAATTAATATTGATATAGTATCATTGTCTAATCTATATGCCTGTGCTGTCCAATATGATAACCACTAGCCACATGTGGCTACTTAAATTAATTAGAAATTTAGTTCCTCAGTCACACTGCTTAATATTTCAAGCATTTAGCAGTTCAATGGCTATTGTATTGGAAAGCATGGATATAGACCATTTTAATCATTGCATAAAGTTCTATTAGACAGTAATGGTCTAGAGATTCTAATCATGCCAGTTGTTCCACTGATGCCTAAAGCAAAAGAAAGAGTTGTTCCAAATTTTGCTAAATATCCTATTGCTCTTACTTTGGTCCAGGATCCCTTATTGCATTTAGTTATCATGTCTTTGTTAGTCTCCTCCAATCTCAGGTAATTCCTTAGTCTTTCTCTTTATTTCATGACAAATTGTGATTTTTTTTTCTAATTCTATCAATCTACCACAGTTACTAATTGGAATTCTGTTTTAAGAAAGAACTTACCCTTCTTTTTAACTTATTTTTATTGTTAGGGACTCATGGATTCTTTCATTCTGTGGTTAAAATCCATTGCCATCATTAGTTATTTGATGCTCAAATTATCCCAGGTTTGACCAGTGAGAGGGAGCCCTTCAGGCTGATTTATATTCATAGAGTATGTCACCTAATAAAAATGGGATTGTTTTTGCCATATTGATAAAAGTCATATACCATTATGGCATTCTTTATCTGCTGAATATTTTTAGCCTATTTAAAATATCTGACTTGCCATTATACTATTAAATTCAAATATTATTCCTCATATGATTGCCTGTATCTCATCTATGGATTGTCATATATCTCACACCCATTATTGAGAGCAAGATGTTTTTACTAAGATGCTCTGTTACTGTTTAACTTGGGCAAACATTCACTGATTTATTCACTCTTCAGTTTTGAGAAGAGTTTCCATATAATTAACACTTAATTATTTCCTTTTCTTATCAATTCTTCTTTCTTTAAGTTTTATTGAGATGTAATTGACATACAGCACTAAGGTATGCAGCATAATGACTTCTATATATTGTGAAATTATTACCCCAATAAGTTTAGTTAACATCCATCATCTTGTATAGATACAAAAAAAAAATATTTTTTCCTTGTGATGAGAACTCTTGGAATCTATTGTCTTAGCAACTTTCAAATATATCATGCAGCAGTATCAACTATAGTAATGTTGTACATCCCCAGTACTTATTAATCTTAGTTTGTACCTTTTAACCCCCACCTTCATCTAATTCCCTTACGTCCCCTGCTTCCACCCCCTGCTAACCACAAATCTGATCTCCTGAGTTTGGGTTTTTGGGGATTTTTGTTTGTTTGTTTAGATGCCACATATAAATGAAATCATGCAGTATTTGTCTTTTTCTGACTTATTTCACTTAACATGATGCCCTCAACTTCCATTCATTGTTGTCAAAAATGGCAGGATTTCCCTTTTTTATGGCTGAATATTATTCTGTTAAATATATATATGTCATATATATATACATATATACATATATATACACACACACATATACACACACACACACACATACATCTTCTTTATCCATTCATCTGTTGATGGGATGTTTAGGTTGTTTCCGTGTCTTGGCTTTTGTAAATAATGCTGCAGTGAACATGGAGATACCCTTCAAATCATCAATTCTAAGATACGCTATTTTTTTAACGTTTTAATATTCTGGAAATCAAGAGTATCTTACAATTGATAGTGAATTACAATCCCTGTTTGTCAAGCATCTGTTCTGATGTATTTGTAATTGTTGAAACATGCAGGAATTTAGCCAAAGTAATTCATATTGCCATCATTTTGGTTGGGTTATATATATATATTTTTTAAGATTAATTTATTTGTCAGAGAGAGCACGCACAAGGAGGGGGAGAGGGAGAAGCAGGCTCCCCGCTGAGCAAGGAGCCCAATGTGGGGCTCAATCCCAGGACCCTGGGATCGTGACCTGAGCCAAAGGCAGATGCTTAACCAACTAAGCCACCCAGGCATCCCATTATACGCATTGTTGATACTACATATGTTAAGTTCCATTGCCATTAAAAAAGATTTCAAAAACATAATACTATTATTTGCCATTGAAGTGAAAAAAAAAATCTATTTGTAAAAAACCTAGAGCAGCAAGGCCTAAATTTGGTATTAGTGAAGGTTTAAATTCTGGTAGGATTAAGAAGTGCCAGCATCAGAACTTACATAGTGGGTGCCAATGGTTGGGGAAATCCCAGAGATAATAGTTGAACATTAACCAGTGCAACATTAGAAACCATCTAAGTGACACAAAGGATGATAATGTTTGGAAAAACCTGCAGCAGCAAGAACCAGGTTATGAAAATGATACAACTCCCAAGAAGAATATTTCCCCAACTTCCCCTTTATATGTGATCATGGGAAATAATAGACAAAGAAGAAGCTCCCAGAGAGCAAAGACAGGCCCCTAGAGGATAGTGGTCATGGGAATTCTCCCCAACAGTAAAATTACAGTCATCAGTCTAGTCAAGGAATTTAATCTACTGTCAGAGGTAGGAGTCTTTGGATTACCTGCTAAGTGGGCTTAACAAATGATATGGATCAGTGACTGTTAGTGTTTCTAATTCTTCCTTTTTCCAAATAGGAGTTTTGTTATGGTTTTCCTATTCCCGTATCACCATTGGATATTGGGTAGAGAGGGAACAGATAATTTGTCTTTTTGTTTATATATATATAGACATTGAGGAGGCACAGTCACTAAATTGTATTCTCCCTTCCTTCATAACAAGAGAGCCATAGCTAAGATATGGTTGCCTGGCCTGGGACTACATTTCCCAGTCTCCCTTGCACCAAAGTCATGGTTATGTGACACAAAGATTTCACCAATGGAATGTGAGCAGAAGTGATGTAACTTCAGATTCTTTTGTTTAAAAGAAATGCCCTTGCCCTGGAATTTTATTATTACTATTCAGTTTATTTAAACTCAAGCAAAAAAGACAGTTCACCCATTTCTCCTATCCTCACCCCCTGACTCTGCCAGTCACCAGTCTGTTCTCTGTACATATTGGACTCCATATATAGGAGAGATCATATAGTATTTGTCTTTGACTTATTTCACTTAGTATAATGCCCTTGAGGTCCACCTACATTGTTGCAAATGGCAGATTCCATTCTCCTTTATGGCTGAATAATATTCTGATTGTGTGTGTGTGTGTGTGTGTGTGTGTGTGTGTAGGCACATATACCACAATTTCCTTATTCCTTCATCCATCAATAGATACTTAGGTTACTTCCATATCTTGGCTATTATAAGTAATGCTTCAGTGAACATATCTTTTTAAATTAGTGTTTTCATTTTCTTTGGGTAAATACACAGAAGTGGAATTGTTGGATCATAAGGTAGTTACATTTTTAATTTTTTGAGGAGCTTCCATACCATTTTCCATAGTGGTTGTACCAATTCATATTCCCACCAGCAGGGCAAGAGGGTTCTCTTTTCTCTACATCCTCTCTAATACTTGTTATTTCTTGGGGGTTTTTTTTGGTAATAGCCGTTCTACCAGGTGTGAGGTGATATTGTGGTTTTGATATGCATTTCTCTGATGATTAATGATGTTGAGCATCTTTTCATGTATATGTGAGCATCTGTATGTCTTCTTTGAAAAAATATCTGTTCAAATACTCTGTCCATTTTTTAATTGGATTGTTTTTTGTCATTGAGTTGTGTAAGTTCTTTATATATTTTGGATATTAACCCCTTAGCAGATATTTGATTTGAAAATATTTTCTACCATCATTTTGATGATTTCTTTTGCCGTGCAGAAGCTTTTTTAGTCTGTTGTCCCACTTGTTTATTTTTGCATTTCCTAGCATTTGGTTATTTTCCTGATTGTTAAATACCTTTGCTAATATCAGTCCTTGTGAAACAAGGTTATCATTCCATTAGAGTTGAAATTGGCAGTTTATTCAAGTATCACTCAAAAGGATTCCTAGTCTTTTGGGGGGAAATATGAAGGTGAGGTGGGAGCAACTTCTTAGAAAGTTGAAACTATACCCAGTGCCTAGCATTATGTTTTGCACTTAAGTTAGTGTTCTGTAAATATTTGTTGAATGAATGAATAATGGCTGAAAGAAGGGTTCAACTCGCTGCTCATTTTCTTTTATCTTAAATTCCTTCAGATAATTTTTTAACTTAATAGTTTTTCATATGTGGGCCATTTTTACTTTTAACATTTTGCTGCCTAAATATCTATAATTATCTATTAAAACATTCCCAAATTGTCTTCTGTGGGAAAATATGTGTGTTGAAATTTTCAAAAAGGGATGAGAATTCCATGCACAAAAAGGTTGATATTTTTTTCCAGTACTTTGCTCACAGAGTCTTTCATACACTATTATTGTACACTGTGACTCTCTTAGAGGAAGGAGAATACTCAGTATCTTTGAAGCTTATTTAATGATAAAACCCATTTTCTGTTTCTTAGAGACCGTGGTATCATAGAACACACTTCAGGAAATGCTTATCTGATCCTCTAAAGTTCTGCTTAACTTTCTTTACACTAATTCCTTTGTTTGTTTGTTTGTTTGTTTTGTATCATGCTGTCATTTTTGGTCCACTTGATATGCCCAAAATATGTTTTCTTTCTTACTAATCCACACAGCCTCTTTTCAGCTAAATGACCTGTTTTACGGAGTCCATTGATTTTCCAAAAACCTGAGCCCATGTATTACAGATGGCTTTAGGAAGATTATTCATCTAAACATTTATCACACACTCGTCAGACAATTTAATGCAAAATTTCCAAGTCATTTAGATTCTTTGTAAACCATTCTATACACCTTGGTGGGAGATGTTTTGTATTCTAATAGAAAAAGTAGTCAAAATTTTAAACATTTGTGGAATGTTGAGTCAGTCTCTTAATGGCAAAACTGTACAGAGTAAGAAAAAAGTCCATAGAAATAGAACCAAGAGGAGTCTATATAAATAGTAATATGAAGAAGAGTGAATTCCTTTTTAGCTGTAACATCACATTTTTTACATGTTGCACAAATTGTTTAGCCGTTTCTAAACACATTTCCATTTACGTCATTTGTAAAAACTGCCTAGACTCATATTCTGGAAAACTGACAAAGTTGTAATGAACAGATGCAGATTCCATAATTGTAATTGGCTTTTACTCTAAACTAATGTTCTGATTCATGCATCATTAATGATTTCTATTTTTCTCCATATATTACTTTACAAAAATGAAAGGGTATTTTTCAGAGTGAAAAACATGACTTTTTAAAATCAGGGCTTATTACATTATAATCTATGTGTCCTCCAAACACCTATATTTAAACCTAGAATTTCATTTTAGCTGCCCTTTTTTATACTTTTGCTTGTATTTCTCTTTACATAATCTTTCTCATCTTATTTTTGTATTTCTCAGAGAAGCACACAGTTTTAAATGTAACCCTTTTTATTATATTTTTTTACCATTAATAAGTTCTTGTTTATAAACTAGGTATTATAGTATATAATTTATCTATTTTATATATCACAAATTCAACTTTATCTGAAGAATGAGAGATAAATATGAGTAGAATGCCAAACAGAAACAAAAAGATGTACTCTTGTGTTAACTTGTTTTCTGATAAGATTTTAACAATAACATGGAAACAACTTCCACATTCTAAAGTGGGACTAATTGAAGTTAATAACTGAAGGACTTAAAGAGACCAAATAATCTTGTTTTAAGCATAATACATATACATTTTCAAGTGAGATGAAATAAACCCCAAAAACTCCTGGCCTTTGAATTATTCCTTTCACAGTTTCTGATTATTGCTGAATTTTTTTATATGAATGAAGAACACAATTATATATTAATGAAGGAATGATTGTTTTATAATTACTTTTTGGGGAATTATAGGTTCTTTTCATGAAAGTACCAAAATACAGAGCAAGTGTTTTGGCATATTGTTGCTTGTTGTAAGGAAGATTTAATAGCTTGTTATGGACTATTAATATGAACAGAAGTCATTTAGAGTTCAGATATATATTTAGAACTAACATGTGTGCAAAAAGATACAAAGTGAATCAAGAAATTCTGGAAAAGATTGTTTGAAAAGGAGAAATTGCTATTTTCTGGCTAGCATTAATGAAATAAATATGTAAAAGAAATTTAAAGTTTTCTTTATTTTGCAGAATTTTATTGAGTCTCAAATAGTAACTTAGAATTGATAGAATTAAATAAGTGGAAGTATGAAACTCTTTATCTAAAATGGTAGTTACATAAATGTAATTTAGTTTCAAATGTTAACTAAGAAGCCCAAAAAGTTACAGCTGTTGGTTATATGAGATGATTACACACTGTAAATCTGAGTTTAGTAATAAAATGTCATTTTTTACTGCTTATAGCATATTTAAAATAATTACATATAAATTAGTTCTCTCTGGTTTTGAAAATATCTTTATCATTCTATTTTGCATAAAGAAGAGAAAAATCTTCATATTCCAGTACTTATTAAACAACTGTTAATAGGAATGTAAGTGAATGATTTGTTCTCTAACTTCTAATTTGTTGATTAAGAAGGATGTATAATGAAAGCACATGCCAAGTAGGTTTGCAGCATGAATTTTGCAGCATATGGTAAACTGAAACCCTGTTGACCTTTTGGTCTTGTTGATCACATGCATGAAGATGATCATCTGTTAATCTCTACTAATCACTGGTACATCCTTGTACAGAAGACAGAACGGTTTTTATTTGTGCTACATTTGTTCTTTTGGAAATTGCTTTAACAAAGAATTTTTAAAATTATTTTATACTCTTAAGATTGTAAAATAATGAACATTTTATATCTAAAAAAGAATTTTAAAATAAGACTTTTCAACCTGCATATATCTCCATATTTTGTTTTTTATGAGTTTATTTTAGATACCAGTAATAATTTTCTGAAAGTCATAGATATGAATGATTCTAGGCTTATCAATGCATACATGCACACATGCACAGGCTCATACACTTTTACATATACAATATGTGTTGTTTCTCGTTAGAATTGTAAGAAAAAGAAAACAGCAGGGCTTCTCAGACTTTGATATACATATGAATTATCTGGAGATCTTGCTAAAATCCAGGGTTTTTTTTAAAGATTTTATTTATTTGACAGAGAGAGCACAAGCAGAGGGAGAGAGTGGGAGAAGCAGGCTACCTGCTGAGCAAGGAGCCCGATGTGGGACTCTATCCCAGGACCCTGGGATCATGACCTGGGCCAAAAGACAGATGCTTAAACCGACGGAGCCACCCAGGTGTCCCTAAAATCCAGTTTCTAATTCAATGGTTCTAGGGTATTGTTGATGATTCTGCATTTCTATCAAACTCTCAGCTCATGACCATTCAGCTAGTTTGAGGTCCGCAAACTTTTTCTTTAAGGGTCTAGGTAGCAAATATTTTAGACTTTGTACAATAAGGATATTATGTAGGTTTTCACATAACAAGACAAAAAATGTCCAATAACCTTATTGGTAAAATTCAAAGTATGATAATAATTATTTTTGTGGTATTTCCATGCAACAAAACACTATTCAGCAATAAAAAGGAATGATCTAGCAATACATACAACAGGAATGAATCTCAAAAACATGTTGAGTGAAAGAGGCCCTACACAAAAGTTATATTCTATGTGATTCCATTTACATGAAGTTCTAGAAAATACAAACTAATCAACAGTAATAGAAAGCCAAGTTTCTCCTTCTGCAAAGATACCCTCGTCGTAAATTACAAAAAGGAAGAAGTGTTCCTCACTAATGAGCTTTCCAGAAAATTGATGCATTTGCAACAGAAGAAAGTTAAACTTGTTCTGCATCTTGAACAGGAGCAGGAATTCCAGGTCAACAAAGTGATGAAGTAAACTTTTAAAACTGGAGAATGTTACCATTTCTAAGCAGTTTTCGTTCAAGCAAGTTTGTTGGGAAGATTAACCTTCCATCCTGCCTTTCCTCATATGCATATTGAAGGTCTTTCATCCCTCTAATGCAGAGTTACGAACTGCATAGCAAGAAATCAATTTATATGGTAACCCAGTATATGGATATGTGTCTATGACTGCAACAGGTTTCATGAAGTAATGCAAACAACAACAACAATAACAACAACAACAACAACAAAACACCTCTTCTGGGGGCAGAAGTGAGGTGAGTTTCCTGAAAGAACTATTTGGATGAAAGAAATGTTCTGTATCTTGATTATAAGTAGTTACGCGTTTTTCAGAACTCATTGAACTTGGGGAATCCAGCTGACATATTGTGAGGACATTCAAGCAGCCCAGTGAAGAGGTCTGTGTGGTTAGAAGAACTAAGACCTATTTCCAAGAGCAAGTGAGTGAGCCATCCTAGAAGCATATGCCCAGCCCCACTCAAACTTTCAGGTTACTCTATACCATGGCTGACAACCTAATTGCAACTTTATAAGAGAGTTGGAGGCAGAAGCATCTAACTAAGCACTCCCAAATACCTATTCACATACATTGCTAGTAAATCTTTGTTGTCTTAAGTAAAAAACTACAACCAAAAAACCTCAAACCAAACACTTTAAATGGGTTTTGCTTTGGTTTATGGTATTTAAGTTATATTTCAATAATATGGATTTTTAAAAAGAAACTTAGTTGAGAATCTTTGGCTAAGATAATGTGTGAAATGACATTGTAAATTGTAAATCAGTATCCAAATATGTTATTACTGTTTTAAGTATTCTCTAAGAGTACTTTACATTGTAGGTGGAGCCACTAATAATCTGCACCCCTTTTATCAGGAGACTGTTTATTCAGAAGTTCTACCTGACCAGTATACATTTAGAATAAATATTAAGTACTCATCCACTTTAAGATTATGTTTAACTTCCTCAATAGAAGAGTGGGGACTTCTGAAATGTTTGCTTGGGGACCCAGGATTTAAATATGCTATGGTTACTACTTGACACTATCCAAAATAGAAATGAAGGTGGTATGGTGGTGTAATGTAGTAAGTTTTGGACTCTATATCAGGAAATCTAGGGTTCATTCCCCACTCCAGCACGAATTCACAACAAAACAATCATGGAGAAATTAGTCAGATATCTCTGGATCTTAATTTCCTCCTTTATGAAAATGAAGTTATTGAACTAGGTAGTCTTAAACAACTTTAAAATCTATGATTCTATGAAGTAGGAACTTTAAAGGATGATGAAAATATAATATGAAGCATAAAAATAGAATATTGTAGTGTTAAAAAATGCTTCTATTTCTGATTTTATATGAAACGATTGTAGGTGCTATGAACCTTCCAAGATAGTTCACTGGGATGTGTTTCTAAATTCCTACTTTTTAAAAGAAGTATTTAAAAGAGAGGATTTTGATTTAACAACCTGAAAATGTTGGAGTATTAAATGTTGTGATGCAAAAAAGTAGAAGCTAACATGTCCGTTTTCAGATATTTATCTTAAACATCCTGTTTTTCCTTTTAGCTTATAAAATCTTTTCAGTCCAAAATTCTGAAATAATCTGAATTTATCTTATATTACTAGATTTTTAGTCGTGGAAAATGGGTACATGTATTTTGATCAAGGAGTTCTTTCTTAAATCTTCAGGTAGAGAATTACAAAAAAAAAAAAAAAGCAAATAATTTATACACTTTTGCAAATGTTTTCATGCCTGAGTCTTGCATTTCATGCCAGAAATCTAGCTTGATCTCTAATTTAGTTATATAAGTGTAGTAATCTGTGATCAACACACATAAACATTACTTTAAAGTATAATTCATTAATTTACTAATTGTGCTTTCCTAAATTGGCATTAGCCTATG
Source organism: Zalophus californianus (assembly GCF_009762305.2). Classification (NCBI taxonomy): domain Eukaryota; kingdom Metazoa; phylum Chordata; class Mammalia; order Carnivora; family Otariidae; genus Zalophus; species Zalophus californianus. The sequence continues at coordinate 151,131,155 of NC_045597.1, forward strand.
CCTAGTGCAACTTTGGGGTCATTTAGATCTTGAAGCAAATAACTTTGTCATTTATCAGTCATATATGAATTGTTCAGATTTTCTGACCCCAGTTTATTTTCTTTTTTTCTTTTTTTCTTTATTTATTTTTAAGATTTTATTTATTTATTTGAGAGAGAGAGAATGAGAGATAGAAAGCATGAGAGGGAAGAGGGTCAGAGGGAGAAGCAGACTCCCCACTGAGCAGGGAGCCCGATGCGGGACTTGATCCAGGGACTCCAGGATCATGACCTGAGCTGAAGGCAGTCGCTTAACCAACTGAGCCACCCAGGTGCCCTATTTTCTTTTTTTAAAAATGAAGGAATGATACCTAATCTCATGAAATTGCTGATTAGTTAAGGATTAAGTGATTAAGTATAACAAAAGTACCTAGGAATGAGAAATTATTTTCTTTTGTTCCCCAAAGTTAACAAATTTAACAATGCACCAATTATTAGATCTAACAGTTGAATTTTTGTTTTGCTATATATATGAAGAACTAGTAACAGAAAAAATATTAGTTTGATCCCTTAAGTGTCATCCTATCCATTTTTATATGCTTTGGCTTGATGTGTGACTTTTGTCTGTATTTTTTGCACTTTGTTGGCTCTGAATAGTTTTCAAGCATGGATTATTAAATATTCACATATTTTTTACAAGTATATGATTTTAAACTATTTTACTAGTGCTTAAATCATTGCCATTTAGTCTAGTATTTGTTTAGTAGCTAAATGTATAAAATATTTAATGAAGACGCAATGTGGCACTTCCTAGCCAGACAGCAGTAGGTTGGAATCCCCATACTAGCTATGTGACCTTGGGCAAGTTGCATAATGTCTGAGCCTAAAGTTTTCAAGAAGTTAAATAGTGATAATGATTAAGTGCTTAGCTTGGTACCTGGAAAGTATTAAGCATTCAAAAAATGTTAGTTGTATAGCATCATCATTATTAAATGACTATTACAGATTTAACCCTATATAGATTAAGTTAGCTCATTGTTGGTGATTTCTGATTCTAACCAGAGTTTTCAAATTTGTGTGAAGAATAAATCTTTTACCATTATTCAAAAGTGTATATTTTGTTGATGGTGGACCAATAGTATTTTTATTGAAGATGGCATGTTACATGAAAATTTGAAACAGTAAGTTTATGTTGCTGAGATTCTTGACTACGAAGTTTACCAAAGAAATTTGAAACAATGTTTATGTTGCTGAGATTCTTGACTTAGGAAGTTTACCAAATCATCATTATTTGTTGGGTCATGCCAGACTGACTTGGTGGAAAGCTTGGATTATTAAATATTTAACATATAATAAGTACCCTTGTTTACTTCCAGTGGAACTTACCATAGTGGTAAATACATTGTAGCAGTATATAAATATTAATTTGTTAATATTAATTGCTGTAAGTTGGGAAAATTAAAAATGCTTAGCGTTCTTGACTTCACTGTATACCAGCAAATGAAATCCTGAAAGTTAACAGAGGAAGAAATTAATTCACAATTTACAAAATATTTTTTACCAAGTCTTAGTTTTCACACATTCAGAAAATGAGATTCATATCAAAAGAAGAATTATTTTGTCTCTGCTACAGTCCAGAGGACATAGGGCTTTCTGTACATCTCTATCTTCCTTTGAAGTTTAGTTTTGTACATTTAATTCTTTAAAGTGAGTTTTTTTCTTATTGCTACAGTAACATGTACTCCACCCCCCCAAAAAAGAAATTTTAATACAGAGAACAAAATAAAAAGTACATGTAGTTCTACTCCCCAGCAATACCCACTATGAATATGAGTCTGTACTTTTATGGGCTCTACTTATTTTTTATGTATTCACATACATATTTATTTTATACACACACACACACACACACACACACACACACACACTCCAAAAAACATACTAGGAGCATGTCTTTCCAAGTTAATATATTAAATTTATAGTGTCACTTTAATTATTAATTGCCTTATATTGCCCTTTGACTTTTTCTATTAAGGCCTTTATTTTTTAATTTAAGTGTTCTTCCATATAAAACATATATAGCATGTTAACATATATATAGCATATACATAACAAAGTACTGCAACAATTTTAATTTATGATATTTTTACTGTCATATGAATTTTAAATTTTTATTCAGTGAAAAAGATAAAAAAATTTTCTTTTAGTATACTTTCAGTGTTAAACTTAGAAACATCTTTTTCACCCCAAGATTATTTAAGTATTGGTTTATATTTTTGCTAGTTCTTTTATGGTTTCATTTTTACATTTAACTCTTTAATCCTTTGGTAAATGCTTTAAGTACTTTGAAAGCCAAAACCACACAGTAAGGAAGTACATCTGTAGGTAAGCCAAATAGCTATGACCTACATTTCACTATCCCGAAATATTTCCCCAAATGCCCTTCCAAGGCCTAAAAGTCTAAGGTTAGAGAAACATCTTATCTTAGTTTTTAATATAACATTTGCTTAAAACAAGGGCCTTAGGCTGGCCTCCTGTTTCTTCCCCTGCCCTAAGGTGGTCAATGATACGTCCTCAGAGCTTGAGCTTCTGATCTTCCAAATCAGATGCCTTTGGGAATTGAAACAAAACAGTATTTCTCCTTGAGTGAGTACCTAGATCTTAGAAATCAAACCATACTATGAAGATTCTATTTTAAAATTCTAAGCCAAGAAATTAGCTCTTTTTTTTATCTGTTCTATTTCCTGAGGGCAAAATTTATAAATGAAAAGAAATGGGTAAATGAAGGTTAACAATAGGGAATGGGAAGAGCAACAATTTAATATCTAAAACCAGCCCATTAGAGTTATTTTTATGATCATTTTGAGGAAGGATATTTCCACTTACTTAGGATGTGCAGCTGTAGGATAATTACAGGCATGTATCTTTTAAAGAACTTTTGCCTTGAAAATAAATGGTAGACTGTAGTGATGGAAAGGGAGAAAACGTGATCTAGAATTAATGTCAAAACAGAGGACGAGAAACAAGTGGTCAGGTGGCTTTGTTATCTATGCCAGTCCTAGGAATTGTATCTTTTCTTCATGGCTTCACATTTTTGGTGCCTACTAATGTGATAGCATCCCTAGCCACAGACTTTCTGTCCTGGGTCCACTTATGACTCTGAGATAGGGAAATGGAGGACAGTTTGCACCTGAAAAGACTTTCCCAAGAGTCTTGTCTATCTAGTTTACCAATATAATCTGAATATGTAATAGAATGCTTGGCACATAAGTGCTCAAATAACAATAATAATATTAATAAAAGCAACTGACATTTATATAATTCTTACTACACTTTATAAGACTTTTACATAATATTGATTCATTCATTCCTCATAATGACCTATGAGATAGGTATTGTTGACACCCTCATTTTTACAGATAAGGAAACATGTACAGAAGTTAGGTGACTTTTCCAAAGGTCTAATGGCTAATAAATAACTGGCAGAACCAAGATACAAACAAGCATTTGGGTTCAGAGTCCAGCTCTTAGCTACTAAGCTACACCTTTTGTTTGTATATTGTTTGTGATGTTGAATGAATGAATGAAGCACACAAGTGCATTACCAAAATGAAAACATTGTTGGAGTGTCAGAAATTCAAGGTGATGGTTGAAAAAGATAGCAATGTGTGTTGAGAAAGAGAGGTTGGGTAAAGATATAGTAGTAAAATCATCAAGGTTGGGGATCAAGGTTAGGGGGAAGGCCAGAGAAAGAGAAGAGACATAGTTCAGGTCAGGTATTTCTAGAAGCAAAAGGAATATTCTGCCAAGTCCTTTTTTCTTTACCTTCTTGGTATGAGCTGCTAAGAGGTACATCTACTTTATCAAATTTTATTTTGCAAATTAAAACATCAGTAACATGGTTTGACCAAACTTCTCTCCTGGTTTGTTGCTGTATTTATGTGAGAAATCTTAGAAATATAGAAACATTAAATTACATTGTATTTGAATATTAAATAAGTATTGTTTTAACTCTGTTACAAATAACACACCTTTGCATCATTTTTATCATAGTGACTAATTCAGTTTACTTATTATTTTTTTGCAGACATCTGTTGGTATATCTCATATAAATTGATTTGGAATATTGCTGTTCTGTTGACCATCAGTGACTTTTCTAATATTCAAACATTATCAGCAAAAATCTCTGCAACCTTGATCAGAATTAGATGATGCAGTTCTACTTTTCTGTGTATATTTATTACTGGTGTATGAATTACCAGTATTTCTGGCCTCTAGAAGGTTTCTCTTTAACTTATTCAGCTAGCAAATTCTTATTGGGATGTGATTTAAGAACTCAATATTTATTAGAAACAGAAAGAGAAACTTTAATTTTTTTTAAAAAAAGATTTTACTTATTTATTTGAGAGAGAGAGAGCTCAAGAGATTGAGAGAACGAGTGAGGGGAGGGGCAGAGGGAGAAGCAGGGAGTCTAACATGGGACTCCATCCTAGGTCCCTGGGATCATGACCTGAACCAAAGGCAGATGCTTAACTGACTGAGCCAACCAGGCACCCAGAAGAGAAGCTTTAAAAGAGTTCATATCTTTGCTGAATGATCCCACTGAGGGTCTTTTTTTTTAATTTTTTTATCATGTTCAGTTAGCCAACATATAGTACATCATTAGTTTTTGATGTAGTGTTCGATGATTCATTAGTTGTGTATAACACCCAGTGCTTATCACAACATGTGCCCTCTTTAATACCCATCACCCAGTTACCATGTCCCCCCACCCTCCTCCCTTCTGTAACCTTCAGTTTGTTTCTCAGAGTCCAGAGTCTCTCATGGTTTGTCTCCCTCTCTGATTTCTTCCCATTCAGTTTTCTCACTGAGGGTATTTTAAAAACTTAATCCAGTGCAAGTATCTTAAAAATTAAGGTAAGTCAGAAAATTAACGTAGCCCTAACTTAATACAAGATAGATACCTGAATATCACTGTTAGCCATTTGCTTTGTTTTCTTGCCAAAAATTATAATTTTTATGTTATTCTAAGTTTGGATATAAGTTATGTTCACAAATGACTTCTAGTGCCGATATATTCTGCCTCTCTATTTTGGAAATAATAGGATCCACAATCTATCTAGAGATCTTTCAAAAAATTCTTTAAAGTAATGGTATATTTTCAACTGATAATATTTCAGCATTTTTTTAACTATTTTTCTTAGTATACTTTTAAGAGCTGTTAGAAGACTCAAATCTTACATATAAACATGACAAAATTAGTCTGTTACACTATAGTAAGATCATAAATTTCATACCATTTTCACTTTAATATTTTTATAATAAATTTAAATTCAGCTTGAAGAATATCAGACATGTTTTTCATTATAAAGGTAATTCATGCTTATGTTATAATGTTCAGCTACTACAGAAAGATTGGATGTGAAAAATAAAAACAAATCCCTCTTTTCACCCACCTAAACTCCCAAGACATAGAACTTTCTATGCTTATACATATATATCCCTTTTGGTAAATAAATGGCATCATCTCCATTATTAAATCAGGTGTTTTTTTTTTTTAATCATCAGTTTTGTCTATTTAATTCTTTTTTTTTTAAGATTTTATTTATTTGCAGAGAGAGACACAGCGAGACAGGGAACACAAGCAGCGAGAGTGGAAGAGGGAGAAGCAGGCCTCCAGCAGAGCAGGGAGCCCAACGTGGGGCTCAATCCCAGGACCCTGGGATCGTGACCTGAGCCAAAGGCAGACACTTAACAACTGAGCCACCCAGGTGTTAACAGATGTTTCTTTTACAACCAATACTCACCAGTATTTTACTGAGTTAAGTGATGTTATAGAAAACTTTTCAGAAACCTGTGTGTGTGTGTTTTTTGTAGCTCCAGATTTATCAGCAAATAATTTGTTAATATATCAACTGCCACCAAACCCAGAAAAAACAATCAACTAGCCCTTTGTCTGAACCACAATTTTTCATATGAATATCTGTTGTTTAATTTTTAAAGTATATGATGGAACAACTATGACATTTTCTCAATTTTTATAGTACAGCTTCTGAAGTAAGACTTTTTCATATGTGATAACAGCATGAAAATGGTTTTGAACAAGGAAAAAATGTTTAAATAGTTCTACATTAAAATTAGGAACTGTTGATCAAAAGACACAAAAAGTAAAAAGACAAGCCATTGAGAAATGATATTTGCAACATATAATTGACAAAGGATTAATGTTTAGAATGAATAAATAACTCTTCCCTGTTCAGTTGAGGAAAAGACAAGCAACTCCAAAGGAAAATGAACAAGAGACCTGAAGAAGCACTTCATAAGAGGTTATCAGTATGGGTGTTAAACAATTAAAAAATTTCTGAACCTCATTGGTAATTGAAGAATTGCAAATTAAAACCACAGATAGATACTGCTATAAACTTACCATATTGGCTTAAATTTAAAGTCTGAGAATATCAAGTATTGACAAGGATATAGAATGGCTGGAATACTTACTGCTGGTGAAAGGATGAATTGGTAAAAACCAAATTAGAGAATAATTTGATATAATGATAAAGTAATGTGTATATTACATGTAAATTTGACATTCATAAATATGTGTGTGTGTATATATATCTCTATTTACATATACACTAGAAACTCTTGGATATGTGAACCAAGAGAGTTGTGCAAAATCGTTGTTAGTAACACTAGGTAATAGCAAAAACTGGGAACATGCCAAAGTCCATCAATAACAGAATGGATGCTGTGGTACTTTTATATGATGTAATTATATATAGCAATAAAAATTCATGAGTTACAGCTTCCTGCAATAACTTGGATGAATCTAAGGAATATAGTGTTGAACAAAATAAGTGTCAAAGAATACTTACAGTATTATTTCATTTACATAAGGTTTAGAATATTCAAAAGTAAACAATAGTTGATTAAGGAAGCAACCTTATGTGTTGCTTATGTTAAGTACCACCTAAAGAAAAGCAAGAAAATGAAATAGAAAAAATTCAGGAACGTGTTTACCTCAGAGGGGCAAAGGGGAGGGGAATGAGTTCAGGAAAAGGCACGAAGAACTACAATGGTAATGTTATTTTCTTAAACTGAGAGATGGTATGTACATATTTGTTTTTGTGATTCTTTACATGTTATACACTTTGTAAATATTTCCTATCAATATTTAATGGAAATTTAAAAATAATTATATGAAACAACTTAAATTAAAAAAATTTAAATTAATATAGAAATTTAGCTTTTTAATATCATCTAAAAACCTGAAAATGATCCTTCTATAAAATGATATTTATTCCCCTCTTCTGGAATACTGGTTGCATTTCATGTAGAAATAATGCTCTAGAAAATGAATTATATAGATAACCCTTTATAGTATAAGGATGTGGCTATTTCCACCGTAAGAAATATATCAAATAGACTTTATTTAACAAGTTAACTTTTTCTGACGGTATTCTTTTTTTTCCTTTGACAGTATTCTTAAATGTTCTTTTACTTACTGAATTTTTTTAAAAATCTGAGCAATATTTATAAATTTATCATTAGCAGGCCCAAGCATGCTTTAAATAATTTTAAGAAAATATTTGAAAATTGCCATTCTTAAATACTGATAGTTTTCAAAGCAAATGCTATTATTGATACATTATTAGATTTTGCTGAGTAAAGCTGTTTCTTCACAAAAACATCTTGGCCACCTGCAACTGTTTGTCAGTGGATTTTGAGAACACTAGTAGTAATTGTAAACTTAGGAATGTGTGACAAGCTAACAGCCAGCTGTGCACATCCTGACTTCTTCCAGGTGTTAAAATAAATATGACCATTTGGTTCACTTATAACTCAACAAAAATATTTCATGATTCATTAGCTTAAAAATCCATTTATAATTTCTTTATTGGAGAGAGTAGATAATGTTATATTCATTTGAACTGAAAAAATATATACCCAGAAATATTTGTGGTATCATTACTTATTATATTCAATGGTCTCTTCATAAAATGAAAAGAATTTTAATGTAACATTTGCATAGATTTTTTTTCACATTCTTTTCACACGAAAATACTACTGAGCCACTTCTGCCTATAGGCATCAAAAAGAATGAAAAAAAAAAGAATGCAAGTATGTTTTTTATTCAGTCAGAGCTCAACTTGCCTTGGCAGAACCCATTCCAAATTGATCTTATATTAATTTCTATCTTTGGTACATACTATATGTTTGATCATTAACTGATAATATTTACTATTTATTGAACACCTGCTGTTAGGTATTAGCTCAAGGGACCCAGGTGCCTAAATCTTGCTTTGGGTAAACTAACCATCCTTAAGGTTCCTGAGGAATAGTATACATATAAGAGACAACTGCAAGTGGAAAAATCCAAATCCATCTCATTATTAGATTATCTTGTATCTGAAACTCCAAATATAGAGCTAGAGTTCTCAGATAAACTGGAGTAGAATATATGTCTTAGTCAGCCACTTAAAATAAATGAATAAACTCAGGAAGAGCAAAGAGGTGGAGTGAGCTGAAAGAAAAAAAGAGCTGTAGAGTTCCATTACCCCTCCCTGCCTCCCATCACACACACTTTGATTTCTAATCTGTTAATCCAGTGATTATTAGGATCCAATCTTATGGTAAAGCGGAAGAGAGATTCTGTCCTTTGAAAGAGAAGATTCTTGCTTTTTCCAGAGATGAGGATACATTAGCATAATTGGACACTAACTAAGGCTTGTTAACTTTTGGCAGAGACTATGTTTTTAAAAAGAAATACACTGATGCAGACAGCTTTTGTTTTCTTGAGTGAGACCTACCACGTGGCTAACCAGAGAGCATTAAGGTCAGGATATTAAGGTCCTTATCCCCACCTCTGTGTGGCTGGTCACTTGATATTCCCTACTATTTTTTATAAAAGTATAACAGGCCTACAGAGATGCCTATTTTGAAATCAATAAGAGGCTATTGATTAACTCCAATTCCAAACTAGATCAAAAATCCATGCCTGTTCTATTTTCCATTCCAAATAATACCCAGCTTTGCACTCCAACCTACACCAAATTTTAGAAGTTGATGCTGGGGTTTTGCCTAGTCTTTGGCCAGTACTGTCTTTGGCCAATACTTATAAATGCCCAAATTCTGCCAATTTGGGTTTCAGAGGCAGTTTAATACATAATACAAGGGCGGGAGGAGTTGTCAAACTATGTTCCTAATTCCTACTACTTCTAATCAGGTCCTCCTACCAATTCTAGCCTTATATAAGAGAAGGGAGGGAGGGACCCACACCCACAATCTTTCCACACATGCATAGCCCAGTGTTTGCTTTGGAATATGACTAATTAAATTAATTATTATTCCCTGGGAAGAGAATGTGGAGAGCCAGGCGAAAAAGGAGGGAGCTTGAGCATGTTCTCTACCCAAAGGACCCTATCAACTGTTCCAGACACTACCATACATACTGGCTTCAGAGGTTAGGAGTATGTTTAACATTAGTTTATTGGTCTTGGTGAAATTTAATTCAAATAGAACTGTCTCTACCATACTAGTCAAAGAACAGTTTGTTTGTTTGTTTGTTTTAATACTAAAAGATATGTCATTCTTTTCCAGGAAAAAATATATTTACTTTTATATAACCGTCTCTAAAGCTTATATATTCAAGAGGTCAGAATTCAATAGGTAGATTTCATCTACCTCATTATTCCAAGGTTTTTTGCTTTTTAAGGTGTTTATAAACAAAGTATCAGACTCAACTAGGACATATTTAAAACTATTTTGATGTATTTTGATAATGAATTTTCATACAAATGGATGAACATTAGTCTTTTCATAGAAAATTTTATCAATCTAATATAAACAATGAAAACTGCTGAAAAACCTATTAAAATATATGAATGTGTTCAAGTTAGAAACACTAAAAGCAGGAATTAAAGATGCTACCTATTTTTTCATTTTCAAAATTATTATAAAGGAAGAAATGTAAGCAATACTAATATTACAAAAGAAAATACTAGCAGATACTATGAGTCCTCTCAAATGAAAAATAATCAACTGAAAAACTTTTAAATCTGACCAGATCCACGATAAATACACACCTTAAACTGTTAACATTAGTCACCTCTGAGAAGAGAAGAGAGATGTTAGCATTGGGGGATAAAGGTGGACATTTACTTTTTAATCAATGTACTTTGTTATGTATTTTGATATTGTTTGAACTTTTACAATGAGCATGTATTTGTCATTTTAAAAACAACTAAACTATACTATATTAACTAAAACTAAACCATCTTAATTCTTTACATAAAAAGCCATTTAAAAAATTTCAAAAGAGCTCTATGTGAGATGCCTCACTATGTATACTGGATTTTTTTTTTTACAAAACCTGGACAATTATAATACAGTGGTATAAACCCATTATACACTGTTTTGGAAACACCCCAGATGTCCTTCAGTGGGAGAATGGTTAAACAAACTTTGGTATAGCCATAGAATACTACTCACTAATAAAAAGGGATTATTGATGCATGCAAAAACTTCGTTAAATCTCCAAGGAATTACCCTGAGGGAAGTGGGGGGAAATAGTCCCAAAATGTTACATACTGTTCAATTTCATTTAAGAACACTTTCAAAAAACAAAATCTTAGAAATGGAGAGATTTTTTTTTTAAGATTTTATTTATTTATTTGGCAGAGAGAGACACAGCAAGAGAGGGAACACAAGCAGGGGGAGTGGGAGAGGGAGAAGCAGGCTTCCCGCCAAGCAGGGAGCCTAATACGGGGCTCGATCCCAGGACCCTGGGATCATGACCTGAGCTGAAGGCAGACGCTTAACGACTGAACCACCCAGGCGCCCGAAGAACAGATTATTGATCACTAGGAGTTAGAGATGAGAGGAGTGAGGTGGGAGTGGTTATAAAAGAACAACACAAAGGATTCTTATAAAGAAATTATTCTGTATCTTGACTGTGGTGGTGAACACACAAACTTACACATGTGATAAAATTGTGTAGAAATAAATACACAAATAAGTACAAGTAAAACTGGGGAAATCCAAATAAGATTGGTGGATTTTATCAATGTCTATATACTGGTTTTGATATCAAACTATAGTTTTGCGAGATGTTACCATTTGTGGAAACTGGGTAAATGTACATGGGATCTTGCTGGGTTATTTGTTAAGATTTCACATGAATCTATAATAGTCTTAAAAATTTCTATTACAACAAAGGATAGTTAAGAATTTCACAGAAATTATAAAAAATACCACAGATTAGATAGCTCAGATAATCCCACAGAAAATAAGTAAAGGGAATCTGCAGGTAGACTAGTAAGAACAGCTAGGTATTTACCAATTTGCAGTTTCCCTTTCTTGCTTAATAATGGAAGCACCAGAGTCAAAACTTTTCAACTACTCTATATTTTCCAGTCTCCCTTAATGGTTAGTGTGACTTATTGCCTAATTTCTTACCTACTTATACAGGTTATATACTGTTATCACCAGGTATTCTTTTGCAGCTTGCCTTTTTGCTCAGTGATGTGTTTACATATACTTTCAGCTGGGGACCTTACGAAATAAACAGGCGACCTCTATTTTCTTTCCAACTTCCTGTAAACCAGAGCAAGAATATGCCTATAACCTGATTTTGACCATGCGATGGCAGGAAAACTAGATGGAAGGAACCTGGGTTCCTGAGTAACAATGTGGGGTGGGAGCCCACTTATCAACCTGGAATAGGCAGCCTAGATTGTTACCTATCATATTGAACTACTGTGTGTTTAGTTTTCCTGTTGCAAAACTAATACTTCCCTGAACTGATAATGTACTTAGATCAGAGTGTAATGGCAGAAAAACAAAAACAAAGACAAACTACTTTTATTTTTTATTATTATTATTTTTTTAATACCTCTTATAGGAGAACTTTATTTTCAAGGACAACAACTTGTTATATTCCAAATATGCAGTAGAGTATTAGGGCTTAGGTGACAGGGAAGAAGATTACAAAATCGTTTATAATTCCTGAAAAGCTTTGGTCAATATACATTGTCTTACTTTTATATATTAGTGGTAATACAAATCTACACATAGATTTTTTAAATTTTATTTTATTATGTTATGTTAATCACCATACATTATATCATTAGTTTTTGATGTAGTGTTCCATGATTCATTGTTTGCGTATTATACCCAGTGCTCCTTTTAAAGGAGCTACTGTTATTAACAGAAACAGACTTTGGAATGGTATCTCTAATGGGCTAAAAGAGAAGAGCCACCATTCTGAATTCTATACCTGATTTAAAGGTATAGATTCTTCAAAAACAAGAGTGAAATTAGAAAATTATCACCATAGAATAGAGAATAATCTCTAATGAGCAGAACTTGACTGAAAGAAATTCTCATGGATGTACTTTATTCAGAGGTGAAGTGATCCCAGATAAAAGGTTTGAGATATAAGAACAAAGGGAGCATTGTCTAAAAAAGTAATGACATTTAATGATTAAAAAGATAAAATATTGGAGAGCAACAGAATATATATCAAAAGAAGGGCAGATGTTCCTGTGTACTTCAGGAAGAGAAAAGATATTCATATAAAACTTGTATAAGTTTGCACCAAATACTAGATAGTACCAGGTCATCCGATACAATACAGGGTTATCGCCAAAACAATACAAACAGTATACTAGTTGAGGGAGAAAAATAAAATGATAAAAAAACACTTAGTCAATCCAAAAGTAGATAAGAAAGGAAAGAAACAATTACAAAACAGATGGGACAAGAGCAAAAATAAGATGGTAAATATAATTTTTCAGTAACTGATAAATGTGAACAGACTAAATGCTGTAGTTAAATATTCTTAACTAGTTAACAAAGGTTGACTGGATTAGACAAAATACAGCTATGCACTGTGTACAATAAGCATATCTAAAACAAAAGGGTACAGAAAGTTTAAGAGTAGAAGAATGAAAAAGAAAAAATTATGACATACAGAGACCCTCTCCAAAAGCTTGTTTTGATATATTAATAGACTTTAAGGCAAAAGCATTACTAGAATTAGGTTTCTATATAATGTCTAATAGTTCACTTCACCAGTTCAGTTTCTTTTATTTACTCTAAATTTCATCTTTTAAGAAAAAGTTTATTATACAAATATTATGTTATTATAGAAAAATTTAGAAATATTCACATAGAAATTTTTTTATGTTATCCAAACACGTGTAGGGTCAAATAGTATAAACATATTTAAGGCTTTTGAAACATATTACATGTGTGTCATATACAAATACAAATGCAAATGTATCATAAAAACATTACCAGTTTATATTTTTACTTTCTTGCCCACATCCTCTCTGCCATCATTTGAAATGGCTAAATTTCATTGAATTAAGGTTATAGACATTTTGACCTAAGTTTTAGGTACTCATTTTTATTAGACTTACATATGTGGTAAGGTTTTATTTTTAATTGCTAAAAAAAATTTAGGAACTATTTCAGAATTACCAAAAAAGATTCAGGAAACCTGAAGAATAACATAATGAACACCTATATATCTACTACCCAGCTTAAGACTTATAAAACATTGTTAACAGGGTTAAAACTGTATGTAATTTTCCTGGATTATATCCTCTTTCACTATTCTTCCAAAGATTATTATATTTGATATTTACCATTCCCATATTTTTTAGAATACTTTCATTAAATATGTATCTCTTAAACAATATGGTATTGCTTTGCATGTTTTGAAACTTAATGTAAGTGTTATCACCAGGTATTCTTTTGTAGCTTGCCTTTTTGCTCAATGATGTGTTTATGCAATATATTTGTATTGAAACACATATATATTTCATTCATTTTCACTGTTGAATAATATTCCATTGCATTAATATACTCCCTCAATTTACTCATTTATTCTGCTAATGGCCATTTAGGTTACCCAAAATTTTGTTATTTTAAACAATAGTGCTATGAATATTTTTCTGCATATGCCATTATGGAAGAGTTATGCCCTTATGCAGAGTTCCTTTGAATGATGTGCTTATGAGTGGAAATACTGGTCATAGGATATGCATATTTTCATAGGATATTTCCAAATTGCTCTCCAAAGTATTTGTGCCAATTTATATTCATCAGCATATAAAAGTTTATTTCAGCACATCCCTACTAATACTTAGTATTGTCAGATATTTAAAATTTTATAATTATAGGGGTACCTGGGTGGCTCAGTCATTAAGCATCTGCCTTCAGCTTGGGTCATGATCCCAGGGTCCTGGGATCGAGCCCTGCATTGAGCTCCCTGTTCGGCGGGAAGCCTGCTTCTCCCTCTCCCTCTCCCCCTGCTTGTGTTCCCTCTCTGTCAAATAAATAAAATCTTTAAAAAAAAAGTTTAAAATTTTATAATTATAGCAAGCATGAAAGTATATCTTTGTGTGGCTCTAATTTGCATTTTCTTGATAACTCATGAGGTTGATCATCTTTTTTTTTAAAGATTTATTTATTTATTTAGAGAGAGCAACAGAGAGCAGGGGTGGGGGAAAGGTCAGAGGGAGAGGGAGAGAGAGAATCTTGAGCAGACTCCCCACTTAGTGCAGAGTCTGATGTGGGGCTCGTTCTCATGACCTGAGCCAAAACCAGCAGTCAGATGCTTAACCAACTGAGACACCCAGGTGCCCTGAGGTTGATCATCTTTATTTTTTTAGGTTGGTCATCTTTTTATATATTTATTGGCCATTTGGCTTTCTTCCTTCATGAATTGCCTTGCATTCCACTTTAGTAGGTAGTCTTCAACAGTAGACTAAGTGGCTAGGTCAAATTTATTTATTTAATTCTTCTATATGTCAATCATTGTGCTACATGCCAAATATATAATGGTAAATAAGATAGACCACTGTCCTTGTCCTAATGTAGGGATACAAAGTTATTTTTCCCCTTTTTTCAGCTTCCAGTATTGAGATATAATTGAATGTTTTTCTCTGGGCTACCTCAGGTTGATAGCCATCAACTTTCATGCAAATATCTACTCTCAGCTAGAGATATCCAGAGGGCTTTCATAGATTAAAGTCATCTCAGACTGATATTTAATATCAAATATTGAATGCTGTATTAAAAATGATGTTTGTCTAAAAAGATTTGATTTGCTTATTAGGCATCCAAGGAGATGGGCATTTGGACACTAAAATTTGGACTCAGAAGAGAAATCCAAGCTATAAACTTAATTTTGGTAGTCATTTGTTTATAAGTGGTATTTAAACCATTGAGACAGGATGAAGTCATTGGAATGAGTGCAGGTAGAAAATAAAAGAGGCTCTGGAGTGGACCTTAGGGCATTCTGACATCCCAAAGTTGTGGAGGTATGGAAGAATCTCAAAAGAGATAGAGTAATATCCAGGAACCTAAAGGAAAAAAGGAGCATGTAGGATTCTGCAATCCTAACAAAGGCAATGTTTTAAAGGGGACAGAGTGATGAAATGTCAACTACTGCTGATATTTCAAAGATGACATCTGAAGATTAATAAAAGTATAGAAAAAATAAAATCATGGCTGAGGTAAGTACTATGTGGGGTGGCATATAGGACTGTGTAAACATATAGAAGAATTTGGATCAGTGGCTTCTGTAAAAACATTATAACTACTGAAATGTAAAGAAAGGACAATTGAACTGAGATGTGAAGAAAGAGTGAAATAAACTCGTTGAATGAGAAGAATCTTCAATATGAAGGAAACAACAGGTATAAATGCTTTGCGGGTGGAAGGAAGAGAAAATAAGCCAGTGTAACTGAATTAAAGACAAATAAAAGGGGAAATGGTATGAGACTCGAGAGCTGGGCAGGTCTAGGACCATGCACAGCCTTTAGGCCATGTAATGGTTTTGCTCTTAATTTATCCTAGTAGTAATGGGAAGCTAATGTTTTTGGTGAGAAGTCCAATGCCATTTGTATTCCTGATCTTTTGCATATTACCTGTTTCTCTAAGGAATCTCTTAAGACTTTCTCTCTATTTCCAGTTTTCTAAAATTTTATGATAATGTGCCTTGTTCTGGATTTCTTCTTTCATTTTAGTGGGTATTCATTGGGTAATTTCAGGCTTGAGATTAGTTTTGGGAAATTGTCTTGTAGTATTCCTTTGATACTTTCTTCCCAATTTAATTTCTCCTCTTTTTCTGAAACTTCTTTAAGATGATTGACCACCCAAAAGGATTCTTTCATTGTCTAATTTTTTTCTCTCCTGTCTAAATTTTTTCTCTCCCAGGCACCCCAGTAGAGCGCTTTTAATGAGGAGGTTTAGGTTGAGTTTCTCAATCTCAGTCTCACTCACTCTCTCTCCCCCCCCCCCCCGTAAAGATTGTCTCATAGGCAATTGTCTGATTGTTCCAGTATTGTCCTTTGCCCACTGAATTGCTTTCACCTTTCACTTGCTATACAATTCTGGGTTGCAGGGTTTTGTTTTGTTTTTGTTTTTTTTTCTTTTAGCACTTAAAAAATGTTGGACCACTTTTTTAAAAAATTGTGTTGAAAATCACATAACATGTGATTTACCCTCCTAACAAACGTTGAAGTATAGGGGCGCCTGTGTGGCTCAGTCAGTTAAGCTTCTGCCTTTGCCTCAGGTCATGATCCCAAAGTCCTGAGATCGAGCCCCACGGTTAGGCTCCCTGCTCAGCAGGGAGCCTGCGGGGAGCCTGCTTCTCCCTCTGCCTCTGCTTCTCCCCCTGCTTGGGCTCTCTGCCTCTCTCAAATAAATTAATAAAATCTTTAAAAAAAAACTTTTAAGTATAAAGTATTATTTACCATTACAACAATGTTGTAGAGCAGATCTCTGGAACTTTTTCATCTTGCATAACTGCCACTTTATATCTTTGAACAGGAGCTCTCCATTTACTCCTCCCCCCAGCCCCTGGCAACCACCATCCTATTTTGTGCTTTGATTAACTTGACTACTTTATAAACCTCATATAAGTAAAATCATGCAGTATTTGTCCTTCTGTGACTTGATTACTTTACTTAGCGTAATGTCTTCAAGTTTCATCCATGCTATAGCTATTACAGAATTTTGTTCTTTTTATGGCTGAGTAATACTCCTTTGTATATACCACATTTTCTTTATTTATTTGTGATGGGTACTTGTTTTTTTCCACCTCTTGGCTATTATGAACAATGCTACAATGAACATGGGAGTACAGATATCTCTTTGAGATTCTGATTTAAATTCTTTTGGATAAATAACTTAGAAGCGGGACTGCTGGATCATATGGTAGTTTTGTTTTTGTTTTGTTTTGTTTTGTTTTCGAGGAATCACCATACTGTTCTACATAGCAGCTGCACCATTTTACATTCCCAGCAACAGTATAAAAGAATTTTCAATTTCTCAACATTGTCACCAATAATTATTATTTTTTTATGTTTTTTTTTAAAATGGTCGTCTAATAGGTGGGAAGTGATCTCATTGTGATTTTTATTTATTTCCATTTCCCTGATGATTAGTGAGGTTGAGCGCCTTTTCTCTCCTCTTTCTAATCCTTCTCCACTCTAATTTGGGAGGGGGCGAGATGCTGCTCTTTGCTCTTTTGCTTAGTACAGGGTAGGAATTATCAACAAGGTTCCATCCCCAGTGTCTGGTACGGAGGGAAAGGTGCACTGCCCCTTTCATGATATTTACCTGCACTTGGGAGGGTATACTAAAAGAATTCTATTCTGCAGAGCCACCCTCTTCCCAGTCCTTTGAGTGGGGTTTTCCTTGCGGCTTTTTGGGAGTTTTTGTTTGTTTTGTTTTTGTCCGTGCGCATTGCATATATAGGAGACAAATTAAAAAAAAAAAAAAAACAGCATACACAGGTCATTTCTCAATTTCCGTGGTCCCTAGCTAGTCTGTCTGTCTTTTCCCCACCTTTCAGAGTCATCTGATAATTGCCTTACATATTTTGTCCATGCGGTTTTCATTGTAATCAGCAAGAGAAATGGGGTTGAATGTGCTTACTCCATCTTGCCCAGAACTGAGTTTTTTTTTTTAAGATTTAAATGTTATTTCCTTAGAGTTTTCTTCTGCCCCCAGCATTCTCTTAGTCTCCTCTTAATTTGATTTCTTCTTTTTACTGTATTTTCATATATCAGAGGCTAAAATTCATTATTCATATTTAATAGTGAGGCACCACAAGTCTGGTTTACAGACCCTCATTCTTCTATGTAGGTCTTGAATGACTAGCAGTTTTTACAACAGGGCAACTCTGGCTACCTGGCTTTTTTTATTGGCTACCACTATTAAAGTATATAACTTCCAAACATGTTAAAAAAACATAACTCATACAAATAAGAATGTATCAAAGATTTTATTTTCTCAATAAAATATGACTAATCCAAAGGGGAGTTGAGAAGCTAGCATATGCATATGCTAATATATATTTATCTTTAACCAGTTGCAGAAGAGGAAGTCGAAGTGACACTCCCTGGATGGCCTTGAAAGTGTACATTCATGCTGTGACCTGCCTATGGGGGCCATGTGGAAAGGAGCTGACATGGACCAATGGAGGATGACTAGCAAGGAAAGGGGGACCTCAGTCATATAACCCCAAGGAACCAAATTCTGCCAACAAAAAGAATGAGCTTGGAAGAGGATTTTTTCCCCAAGGCATCCTGATGAGAACATAATCTAACTGACAGCTTGATACCGGCCTTGTGATACTCTTAGCAGAGAACCCCACCTTGCCTTGCCAGACTTCTGACATACAGAACTGTAAGCTAACAAGTAAGTGTTGTTTTAAGTTGCTAAGCTCCTGGTAATTTATTATGCAGCCAAAAAAATTATACAATGACAAAAATGGGTGTATATAAATTGGTAAACATGTCTAAACATCCATATAAAAATAACAATATCTATTTTGAGTGGTCTCCAAAAAAGACAAAAATAAAATTTTGAGCAAAATCATATAAATTGAAAAGGGTTGACCATAGTTAAAGTATTCTAAGATATTTATATTTGGGAGCAGGAATTTGTAGGTGTGGTGTCCCTCCTAAATTTAGATTTAGGATCTGATCTCCCCTCCTTCCTGGACAAATACCCATTCAATCAGTTCCTTACATCCTATGCAACTAGGTGGCCATATGTCAAGTTCTGACCAATATAATGTGAGTTGCAGTCATGCATGCACCTTTCGCCTTATTTGCTTAAAGAAAATCGCTTATCCTAGACTTCGATATCCCCTTTTTGATGTTTGGAGCATGGACACTATAGAGACCTAGCTTTGACCACACAAATGCAGACTGTAGGGCATACTGGAACAGTAAAATGGAATCGTCTGTGTCCCTGAATGACTAAGAGCAGAGCCATACTGCTAACCTGACTATTACTTGAAGTAGAAATTCACATTATTTAACTCTGTATTTTAAGAGTTCTTTCTTAGAATAACTTAACCTTAAGCTGACTAAATCAGTCTCTGAAACAAATGCAACAGTCACAGAAACCTAAAATATGGGGCACTTGGCTTAGCAAAATTTAGGGCTTAGCACTGAGGAAGTGGATCTGGTGTTTGGGGTACAGAAGCAGTTGGCCTTTTCCAGCTTGTGAGGCTCAAATTTCTGGATTCTCTATCTTCTTCCCTCTCTGCTTGCAAACTGGCATATTTTTGCCTTAGCTCATCCTTCTCTTATGACACCTTGCTAAGAGCGGCCTGAGCAGCCAACACATATTCCTTGCTGCTCTTACAATGAATTATAAGAAACAGCATGAGAAAAAACTACAACTGAAACATTTCCCTAAAGCTTCCTCAAAGAAAGGAATGCAGCCCTTTGACAAAGATCGGATTAAGCATGTTGCCTGGTTGAGATAGCCTCAAAGTAGCTATAATTAAAATGAGAGAGAGGGAGAGAGGGAGCCAAGAAGTCAGGAAAAGCCTGGCTTAGAAACTTTGTGCAGGAAAAAAAAAAAAGTTTGATGTGATTACTGGCATACACATAGGATATGAACAGAGCTGAAGCCTACTAAGTTGTTTGGAGAATTATACCACCAACAAGTCTAAAAGTAAGATCTTGTGAAAGTCTGTGATTGTTCAATGTTTAAAGCAACCTTCAGGATCCCAAACCTGCTCTAGTTACGAAGTGGGCTATTACAACAGTACACTCCCCCATTTCCACTCTACCTTACCCACATTCTTTCCAAAATCAGGTATGGCCACAGATTTAGGAACAATGAAGAACATCTAGAAGGCAAAGGCAGAGTTCACAGATGGTAAGGGAATTTTTCTTAGAGATCAGAACCAGCATGTAACCAAGGAACCTTCTTGACTACTAGGCCAAGACGTTCTTTATAATTCCTGCCCAGCACCATTTCCTCCTGTTTACTGGACCAGTGACTACTTTGTTATTTCACACTCTTCCTTTATCCAAAAGGTCTTCCATCATTGCATATTAGGGTTCAGGTTCCTATAACTTGTCTATTAATACATTGTTCACAGGACTATGAGGAGCCTCGTATGCACTGAGTGGAGAGAATTTTGCAGCACCTAGATAGCTTGGATTTTGGACTAGATGAGATCTTGGATTATATTCCATTAAGAGAGTAAGTCTTTTCTATGCGTGGGAAGAAAGTACACCTAACTAAGTATTTAGATGGCCAGACTTCTAGTTGTCCCTGAAAGATCTATTCTCCCCTTCTTGCTAGGTACATGGTCTTACCAACAAGAGACTACATTTCCCATTCTAACTTGTAGCAAGATATTTCCATATGACTAACTTCTTGCTATTGGACAGAAGTACTGTGTGCAGCTTCTGGCTTCATTTATTTAAAATAAAATTGCCTGCACTGGATTTTCTCTCTTTTTTCTTCCTATGGAATGTAGATGTGGCAGCAATCCAGCTTTGACCATGCAGATTAGGACAACATCCTATCAGATGACAGTGCAATGACTTGGAGGTAGGCTAGGGCCCTGAATTATCTCATAGAGCAGAGCCACCATATTAACCTGGACTGCTTGCTTCAGGACGGTTACATGAAAGAGAAGTAAATTTTTGGTTAAGTTATTGTATCTTTGAGTAGCTTAGCCTTTTCCCTAGTTAATTCAGAGAGCTAAGACAGTGTCTTAGATTAGACTTTGTTAAGCATGCATGAAAGAATCTCAAAGATAACCAGTAAAGAATAGAAATAGAGTACATAAGTTCTAGTATAAAAATCTTAATTTTCACCCCCTTCCCCCCAAAAATAGACCAGCAAGAAGTAGAAACAAAGAAGAAAAGCAGGACAAATAACATAAAGCACAATTACAGAAACAAGTCCAGAAATATAAGTCATCTCAATAAATGTAATAAACTGAACTCACCAATTAAAAGTCCTAAGAATATAGAAAGATTAAAAGTAAAAAACAGGAAAAAAATATATACTAGGCAAATAATCAAAATAGCTATTAGACAATACCTATTAGACAAACTCTGACACACAAAACAGCATTAGGGATAGAAAGAGTCACTACATACAAATTTCAATTCTACAGGAAGATATCACAATTCTGAACTTGTATTCCCCTAATAATAGAGTCATGATATACATGGGAACCATTTTAAAAGAGGTTCAACCCTATCTGGAAAAGCATATCCTTGATTCCAGATGTAGAAAATCTCAAGGAATCCTCAAAAAATTTACTATAACTCTTAAACAAATTGAGCAAGATGGTTCAAATATGTTTAATAAAAAAAAGCACAAGACCTGTATCCTAAAAAGCAAGACATTGCTAAAAGAAATTAAAGATCTGTTTCAGTAGAGAGATTTTTCATACTTATGGATTGGAAGGCTCAATATTATCATTATGGCCTTCTGTCTAAATTGATCTATACATTCAATGCAATCCCTATAAATCCTAGCATTTTTTGTAGAAATGGATGAGCTGATCCTAAAATTTATATAGAAAAGCAAAGGACATAGAACAGCCAAAGCAATTTTGAAAAAGAAGACAATTTTACTTTTTCTTTTATAATCTGGATGCCTTTGACTTATTTTTTGTTCCTTATTACACTAGCTTTCAAAACCTCCAGTGCAATGTTGATATAAATGGAGAAAGCAGATATTTTTGCCTTGTTTTGGATTTCAGGGTGAAAGTATAAGTTTTTCACCATTATATGTGATATTAGCTATGAATGTTTTATAAATGTGCTTTGTAAGATCTAGGATGGTTTCTTTATTTCTGATTTGTTGAGAGTCTTTTTTAAAAATCATGAATGGACATTGGTTTTTGTCGAATCTATTGAAATGATCATATGGTTTTTGTCTTTTATTCTATTAATGTAGTATATTACACTAATTCATCTTCATGTTAAGCTAGCCTTGCATTTCTGAGATAAATCCCTATTGGTCATGGTGTATAATCCTTTTCATATGTTGGATTCCACTTGCTAATATTTTTAAAGAATATTGTGTCTTGTTTATGAAGGCTATTTGTCTCTTCTTGTGATGTTTTAGTCTGGCTTTGGAATCAGGATAATACTGTGCTCACAGAATAAGTGGAAACCTGTTTCTTCTCTTTTGTTTTCTGAGAGTTTATAAAGAATTAATATTATTTCTTTAATATTTGATAGATTTCACCTGTGAATTCATCTGAGCCTGAGCTTTTCTTTATAGGAAATTTTTAAATAATTAATTCAGTCTCTCCCTATTCTATTCAGGTTTTTCTACTTTTTTTTAGTTAATTTTTATCATTTGTATCTTTTTAGGAATGTTTCCATTTCATAAAAGTTATCTAATTCATTCGTATAAAGTCATTTATGATATTCTTTATTTAATTTCTTTAATTTCTACAGTATCAGAATTGATATGCCCTCTTTTATTCCTAATTCTGATAATTTGTGTCTTCTCTTTATTTTCTTGGTCAGTATACCTGTAAACACTGCTTTAGTTTCTTCCAGTAATTTTGGTATATTGTGTTTTTGTTTTCATTCCATTCATATTTTCTAATTTACCTTGTGATTTCTACTTTGACTTCTCGGTTATTATGAAACATGCTTAACTTTCAAATATTTCAGGATTTCAAAGATTTCTTTCTTTGTTAATTTTAAATTGAATTCTTTTGTGGTTAGAAAGCATAACTTTGGGTGAAAAGATATATTTTTATAGTCTTTTACATTAGTGCACAAATTTACTAGTTATAGTGCTCATCACTTCTTTCTATGGATTTTAGTTACTTTCCTTGAGCCTGGTGTTGTGGGTTTTTTGTTTTTTGTTTTTTTTTTTTGGTAAGGCAAGTGTACTTGCAATGATTTCTCTCAGTATTTGTTTACCTGGAAATGATTTTATTTGATCTGATTTGATTTGATTTGGTTTTTCCCTGCATCTAACTAGTTGTTTCTTTTTTGACACAGTAGGGAATAGGTATCTGAGAAAGTACAGATTTGAACTCAGTGTACTGTCCATTTGGGGACTGTGGCCTCTCACAGTCCTCCTTCCATGACTGAAACATTCTTAGTTTATTACTATTTTAGGGTCAGGAAGAGATTTTGACAAGTCTAACTTTGTTCTTGGACATCTGAGGTAATGTGGACTCTTATGAGAGCCTGTGAAACCAGACCACTTGTAAGAATTTGAGGTTGCCTGCAAGAGGAATTGTCCTTAACACAGGCAATAAAAGGACATTTATGGTTATATATTTATTTGCTCGCAGAGTTGAAGTACGAGTTAAGTATCTAGACTTCTAGAAGTACAGGAATTCACCTTTAGAGATACTAGAAATCAGATATCTTGGGCCATCTCTTTTAATATCCTTAGGATATCAGTGGTCATACCATTGGATAACTCAGTTACAACCACCTTTGGCCTTTGTACCCCAAACCTAATGATTATACTTCCCAGGAAAGATTGGCTAACTTGGGTAACATGACCACCTTTGTGGTAAGAATCCTGTGATTGACAGTTCCACTAACTATATGAAGTAAATAATTTCGATAAATAAAAATTTTGCTATTACCAAAAGAGGGAGAAGAGACACTGGACAGACAACCAAGCTAGCTGTCCTCTAACCTTACCATGTCAGGCTCTTCCTCACCCCACAGGTGACCTGACCAAAAAGTTTGTTATTTTTGCCTGCCCAGAATTTATTTCCTTTTATGGTAGTAGTACTCTCTTATTCCTTAGATATCCTTTTCTATATCCATTTTGTGTGACTGGAGGTCCAGGCATGTGTATGTGACCCCAGTGAGGACAATTCAAAATAAGAAGTTTCAATTCTATTTTTCTTGGAACTCTTGTGAGAAAGGTACTCTTTTTCTTCTGGAGATTTACCTTCATTATGAGGGATAGTTCTGTCAAATATAGAATTATTGTCTGAGGTTTTCTTTCAGCACTTGGAATGTGTCATTCTACTGCCTTCTGATTTCCATTGTTTTTTGATGAAAAGTCAACTATTAATTTTATTGATGCTACTTTACATATGAGTTGTTTTCTTCACGTTGATTTCAAGATTTCTCTTAACCTCTCAACATTTTAACTATGAAATGTCTACTTATGGAATTTTTTTATTTATCTTACTTGGAGTTGGTTGAGCTTTTTGGATCTATAGATTTTTTTTCTTCAAATTCAGGAATTTTTAGCCATTATTTCTTCTAATAATTTTCTGCCCCTTTGTCCTCTTACGTTTTGGGGGGGACTCCCATTACATGTGTGCTGCCACAGCCGATGTTGTTCCACAGGTCTCTGAGGCTCTATTAATTTTTCTTCAATCCTTACTCTTTTTGTTCTCCAGATTGTATAATTCATAACTGCTCTACCATCACTTCTCTGATTCTTTCTTCTGCCATCTCAAACATGCTGGTAAGCCTCTATAGTGAATTTTACTTTATTTACTATAATTTCCAACTCCACATTTTCTATTTGTTTCTTCATCTTTTAATAATTTCTACATCCTTATTGAAAATCTCTATCTGTTGATTCTTTGTTGTCATACTTTAATTCTTTATACATGGTTTCCTTTAGTTCTTTGAACATATTTGTAGTAGCTGCTTTAAAATCTTTGCTATATAACAACATCTGGAGCATCTGAAGACATTCAGACACAGTTTCTATTGACCTTTTTTTTTTCTAAATATGGATCTCACTTTCCTGTTTCATCACATATCCCATAATTTTTTGTTGGGAACTGGACATTTTAGATAATATACTGTAGCATTTTGAATGCTTAATCTCTCCCTTCCCCCCACCCCTCAGTCCCACAAAGTTGTTGTGCTGGGTTTCTGTTTGTTCATTTGTTTAGTTACTTGCCTGGGCTTATTCTGTGAAATCTCCCTTGTGGAGTGTTACCACTCCACACTTGGCTTTCTAGGAGCTGCCCTTCATCTACATAGTTTAGTAGTTTGCCATTGATTGACAAAGATTGTGTTCAAATACCTTGAGCCAATAAAGCTCTATGATCTACAGATAGATCTATAGGTAGGCAGGAGAGCACATTCAGGACATTTTCTTGTCTGGCTCAGGTTTTACTTTCAATGGGGTCCTTTTGAGTCTCCTATCTTCCATATGAGTGAATTCTTAGGAGTATGTGAATAGGTTGGGACCATTCCTTATCCACTGTGTGTGTGTGTGTATGTGTGTGTGTATATATATATAGATAGATACACACACACACACACACACACACACACACACACACACATCCTCAGTCAGTAATATGCTTGCCCCAACCAGGACTCCAACCTTGGGGAAGTAGAGTCAAGCTCTTGGCCCTCTCCAACTGGCCAACCTTTGGGAAGTCACTTCCATCAGCAGTGCCACTTGGCATGGGTCCTATCCACCATTCCAAATCAAGTGAGCCCCTTTTGAAAGTAGCAGAGAAGCTGCCAATCCTCACAGCTTGCCCCACCTGGCAGAACCTCCACATAAACCAAGGCAGATGTTGTAGGAGCAGCCTACACTGTAGGAGCAGCAGAACACCACACATTCCTACTGTTCTTACCTGATGTTCAGCAATATTGCAAGCATTAAAATGCTTCTCAGACTCTTTATGGCTTTGTTTGATTTCCAGAGTGCTGAAATGGTTATTTTTGTCAATTTGCCCCATGTATAGTTACTCTTTGGAAGAATGTTTGCCGAGCACATCACTATGCTATAGCCAGAAACTCTGCTCTCTGCTTTTATCTAGACCTTCTTTTCTCTTTATCTCTATTTGTCTTATCCTGTTGAATTTTTATTTCCCTCTCATTATTTTCTCTTTAGTGTGAGGAACCACTGTAGAAATCAGTCATAGTGGCTCAGTTTTATGAATTCATGGAGCTAGTCAGCTTCAGCCCTTATTTTGGACCCCTTGTACTCAACCACTATTGGATTGCATATCTGCTTTTCTCAAGTTGACTCAATGCTTTCCATTGAATACCTACTGTTTACTTTGGTTATCAGGGCCATCTGATGGTTTATTTTTCCCTCTATCTTTACTTTCACAGATGGCAAATTCTTACATGTCTTAAGGTCTGTCCTTGCCTGTTCAGTCTTTGGGTTTTCTGGGAATACTTTGTCTCCCAGTTTTCTTATAAATGCCCATAGGATTTTGATTTTTTTTTTTTAGTTGCTCTTTCTGTTTTTATGTGAGGATTCAGAAATATTCAAACTATGCCATCAGTTCCACTTTGCTGTCAATGTCCTAGAATACTGGGTCTTTTATGTTGTTAAGTTTTCTAGTTCTTTTTTCCTAAAAAGTATTTAATGTTTCTTGTCATTTTTTTCCTTGTTAGTTTTATTCCTAAATTATAGTTTATATTACAACTAAAGCAGAAAAATTATTTTTCTCAATACATTTTTTGATAGGAACTGTATTGACTTCTATAGGTTGCTCTTGCATCTGGATACCTTACTGACCTCTTTTTAGTTTATAATTTTTAAAAGTTTATTTTGGGTATTTTAGGAAGACTACTATCTATTTATGTATATAATGATATTTTTCTCCCACCTTCTCTAATTTAAACTTCATGAATATCCTTCCATCAGTGCTTATAGAGCTAATTCTTTTTTTTGGTTACTATTTGTATACTATTTATTTACCTCATTCTACCATAATTTATTTAAACAGTTTCTTTTTTGACATTTAGATAATTTCCAATTTTTTTCTGTTATAAACAATAAATCCTTTGGGATTTATATGAATATTTCCATAGCTTAAATTCTTTAAAATAGAAATACCGGGGCAAGTTACATATCCACTTAAAATTGTCCTCCAAATTATTAGTAGTAATTATAATACATTTTAATTGACTTTCTTTCATTACCCAATCTATTCTGTCACAAAATCTTAACTCTAACTTTACAATTTCAAGAATCTGATCACTTCTCACAGTTGTCGCTGATTTAACCTGTTCCAAGATGTCATCAACTGGAGGTAGGAGGAGGGCATGGATTATTGCAACAACATAACCAATATCTGGGTTTCCATTCTTGTTGAAGAACTGATTCTTGGTGTATTAATACATTCAACTTAGCCAATGTGAGTATATGAAAATGTAAGTCCGATAATGTCAGTATTCTGCTCAAAATCCTCCCCTGGTTTTAATCTATACAGAATAAAAGTCAAAAATTTTACAATGACTCATAAGGCCTTTTATGCTGTGCTCCTTTCTATCTCTTACCTTATCACTTAATACTATTCCCCACCAGATCTATTTCAAAAGTACCCCTTCCTTCCTGTTAAGTACTAATATTCTCCTTATTTTGTGTCAAGAAATATCTTTTCTTTTAAAACATATTGTTTCTTGTTTATTTTGTTTATTCATCCTTTTATTTCGAGAGCAACAAACACCTGTTTTTCACACCTCTGCCCTAGATAATCACCTAATTTCCAGTTATATCAAATGATTATAATCATTTTACCAAGGGCCGTAGGGCACTTGTGCCCTACCAGGCCGCCTTGCAAAGAAGGAAGCAGCAAAGAAACAGCAGCAAAAGCAGCAGATACACAAGGAGCACATTGAGGAGGAAGAGGTGGGGTTGCGGTGGAGGAGGATATTCTACTATAAACTTTTGAGTGTGTGTGTTTACCTTTCTGGGAGGGAGAAGCACCAAGATCTTTACTGGATATTTTAGTGGGCTCAAGGGACAGTGCTCTAGGGTCAGTTGCTTAAGGCCTTAGGTCTACCACTGTGGGAGTAATCTCACCACCTTCTCCTCAGCCTCCTTCCACTCCATCTCTGCCACAGTCATGTTCCACTACTGCCACAGGACTTCTACTTATCCCAGATGCTGATACCTACAAGAGTCCTGCCACAACCTTTATATTTTGCCATTGTAGACAAAGTTTTCCCAGCGGCGTGTTCCCTGTTAGTCTCATGGTTTTCCCTTTTCTCTCTCCCTAAATTAGGAGAGAAGGCCCTGGGATTTAGAGTCTGCCTTTTTTATTCTCAAAAGGCAATGCTGTTTTCTTATGGAAATGAATGGCAAGCTTCCTTGAGGTGTCCTCCTTTAGTTTAGAACTCCATTTAAATATTTTTAGTGTTTGTAGCATTTGGCATACTTTCCTTAGTTTTAAATTTGGTCAATTTAGTTGGGATTGGAAAGAAGGGAGGCAGATACTGTTTTTAATCTGAATTTTTGTCCTTTCGCCTTTTCTTTATAATATTCGATGTATTATACCGGTGCTCAATACATATGTTTCCATTATCATCCAGTGGAGGTGCAAATGAGTGCTAAAAGTACCTAAAGATGGCCATTTAAACATTCTAATGTGTCTAGTGAGAAAAACATAGCCCTAAATATATAATATTTTATGTTCTTATCACTTATTCACAAGATGAATGAGTGATTGGTCTGTAAAAAATTGTGTCAGAGGAATGGAGAATATTCAAGAATTGCCGTTATAAAGTTGATATTCCTTGACATCATTTCTGGTGCATAACTGAGTAATAGACTTTCTCTAAGTCTCCCTCAGATTCACAGTCAAATATCTAACTCAGAGATCCACAACTTCCTTCTCAAAGTGGATGATTCAGTGAGCAGTTGTACGTAAAAGCTAGTTGGAGTCAGAATTCTAGGGAATAGCCTTGGTATGATATATTATGAAGAGATCCTATCTTAGATAAGTAGATCTTCTGAGTAAGATCTCACTACAAAGAATTCCAATAATTTAATATAAGATGTCAGATATCCACAGCAGTGTACATTTTATCACGGGCAAGCAATGCACTTTATCAATAATCTTCAAATTGGGCTAGGTTACCTCTTAAGGATGTGAAAACTTTCTAGAGGATATAAGAATATTGATCACTTTAAAGGAATCAATTTCCAGATTCTCCACTTCCAACTCTTTCCAAAAATTCATCTGAGTGAGAACTCACCTGAGTTCTTTTTTTTTAAAGAGCATTTTTTTATTATGTTATGTTAATCACCGTCCATTACATCATTAGTTTTTGATGTAGTGTTCCATGATTCACCCAGTGCCCCATGCAGTACGTGCCCTGACAGTTCTTCCCTCACTTTATGCTATAAAGGCATACACATACACACACTGAGCTTCAAACAAAGGAGAGACCTTAACATTCAGGAGCAAGACTTTCATAGCAAGATTGTATTCCCTAAGAAACATGCCCAGGATTCTCCTAAGACAAATCTTAAGCCCAGCAGTTTCTGAAATAACATTCACTAAGTGGCTTCTATACTTTCATGTCTTATTTATATAGTTCATTGACAGATACCCCAAAAATTGACAGGTAATTTGAAATTAAAACTAAATGGCACCTGCCCACACTGGCAGCCAAATCAGGGGGAGAGAAAAGAAAAAAGGAGAGGCCTTCGTTAATGATTAATCAAGTTACCACAACCCATTGGGAATTTCTCTGTCTTCTCTATTTATGTTATGGGTGAAAAGTAGGTTAGGAAGATAGTATTTTGGCCCATGCTGGGACGTTCTGAATGCAGTATATATAGTAGAATGGGGTGGGTAGTGGGACTGATGATGATTTTCATTTAACTGTGCCTCTTCCATGCTGCTAGCTTTTATCCATGAATATGTGCACATAAGGGGAGCACTTTAAAAGCAAAGTAAAGAAAGCATTAATAAGAACTATTGAATTCTAAAAACAGCCCTTTATACATTGAAGCTTTAAAAAATTATTTTTAGCTATACTTATCCCTAGGACATGCCATTAGCTGGAAAGAAAATCTTCTTTGAAAAGCCAAAGAGGTAAAGTTTACTGGTGCTTTTTAAAACGTAACTCAAATTTTTCTTGGTGCTACCAAATTTTTCAAGACATATTAGGTAAAACTCACTGATAAGACTTTCACCTTTCTTTCAGATTTGGTGATATTAAACAAAGTATTTAAAATTCATTTTATTAAGTATATCTGAAGAATCACTTATTCCAATTATAATCAATTCTCACTTAACTTCATCTTAGACATTTTTAAAAGTTTTTATTTTTTTCATCTTAGAAATTTTTTAAAGTAATTTTCTACTTCCTTTAAAAAAATAAAAGGACGGCCCCTATACCAGTTACTTTACACCAGTGTATACATTTTCTTTTCACTAAATGAAGAGGAAAACATTGTTCATGATTCATCTCATTAAGTTATTCACCAGTAAAGTTTTACTTGTTTAACAAATATCAATGTTTAAAATATAGTTCTATTATTTGACCAGTTGTATACTAATAATGATTCCAATGGTAACCTAATCCAAAAGAAAGTATTTCATATTTAGAGCCTTATTATCATCAGAAATAAAAAATAAAATATAAAATCCTAGTTAATATACTGGGTTTTGTTGTAGATTCTTTCAACAAGTATTTATTGAGCTCCTACTTTGGGCCAGAAACTTTATTAGTTTCTTGAGATATGTCAGTGAATCAAAGAGATTACACACATACATCCCTACAACTGATCTCTTGGAATTTATATTTTGGGGTGTAAGTAAGCAAATTATACACTATGTTAGAAGGTGATAAGTGCTTTGGGAAAATTAATAAGTCAAGCAGGAAAGTAGAGGTTAGGAAGTAGGGGTTTGTAATAGGAATGGTGTGAGGAAATTGTAATTTTAAAAAAGGGAGCTAGGGATACACTGTGTTGAAAAGATGATATTTGAGCAAAATTCAAAGAAGGTAGAAGTTTGCCATGTAGATACCTGGGGTTCCAGGCAGAGAATTGCAGTGCAAAGACCCTAAGATGCTTAGTGTTTTGAGGAATGGTTAGGAGCCACTGCAGATAGAGCAAATTGAGGAAAAATAGTAAGAATAGTCAGAGAAATATAGGGGTGGGGAAAGGCCAGATCATGCAGGGCCTTGTAGAACCTTTTAAGAGCACTTTGTGTTTTACTTTGAGTGAAATGGAGAGCCATTGGAGGATAATGAGCAGAGGTATAACTTTATCATTCTTGACTTCTGTGTAGAGAAAAGACTATAGGAGGTAAGAACTAATATACACTGAGTTGTTAGGAGCTCTTAGGATATGGTAGTGGCTCAGAATGGAGTGAAATAAGAGGAAATGTTGAGAAATTGTTGGCTTTAGGATGTATTTTTTAAGGATATGTGGGAAAGAGAGGAGTTGGTCCAAGGTTTTGGTTCTGAGCAACAAGAAAAATGGAGTTGCCATCAATTGAGATGGGAAAGACTGCAGTGGAGCAGTTTTGGAGGGGAAGATCAGGAATTTAATTTATGATGACACTGAGATGTTTATAAATATCCAAAGAGAGATATCAAGTAGACAGTTAGATAATCAGGTCTGGAATTTGGAAGAGAAGTGTAGGCTGGAGATTTTAATTTGGAAGCTCTTGTCAAAGAGATATTTAAAGCTATGAGACTGGAAGAGAGTATGTACAAAATGAGTAGGCAGGGAAGACAAACAGATCAAGGACTGAGTCCTGGGATATACCACCATTAAGAGGTTGGGAAGAAGAGAAAGACTCAGCAAAGGGACCTAAGAAGTAGTGACCAGTAAGGTCTTAGGATAACCAAGAGAAGAAATTAAGTGAGTAAAATGTTTCAAGGAGGAGAGAGTAACAAGTTTTTGTTGCAAAAAGGAGTAAAGAATAGAGATGGCAGCTGGTGGGGAAGTCAGGCCAAAGAAACACTTATTTGAAAGAGGGGAGAAATAACATCATGTATATATGTTGGTAGGAGTGATCATGTAAGGAACAATGACAAATTGATAATTTAGGAAAAACAGGGAAGTATTTTTGGATCTATATTCTTGAGTAAGTGAGAGAGGATAGGATGCACTATCCAAGTAGTGAATTTTGCTTTATATCAGAGTATGAATAATTCATCTATGGTAACAGGCAGGAAAGGAGAAAATGTGGTACAGATAACAGTTGTGGAATTTCTTTTCTAATTGCTTAAATTTTCTTAAAAAAGTAAGAAGTAAGGTCATCTACTTTGAATAACAGTGAAGGGAGTTACTATGATTTAAGAAGAGATGATATACGAAAATCATTTAGGAAAGCAAAAAGGGAGTGGGTTAAGGATGTATACATGATTGCTGAGCAATATTAATAGTAAGATTAGTCATGAATTTGAACTTTTTCAATAATTAGAGTCTTATGGTCATAAGAAAGAAAAATAAAATCTTAATTTCAATTTATATACATGTTTTTGTTGTAGATTCGTTCAACAAATATTTGAGGATTAGTCATGAATTTGAAGTCAGTGTGGTTGTCTAGAAAATATGGTGAGTGGTGTATCAGTCACCTGTTCCAATAGTAGAGCTGCATAACAAAAAAATCACAAAACCTCAGCAGCATACGAAAATACACATTTGCTTTGGCTTACGGCTCTATGATTTGTCTTAATTGATTTGGGCCTAGTGGGTCAAATTCTACGTTTACAGTCAACACTGAGTCAGCTAGGGGCTTAACTGATCTGCTAGGCTCACATCTGGGGCCTCGGCTTGGACAGATTTCCTGACCTTGCTGTTCTGCGTTTCTTTTGCCAGCAGGCTAGCTTGGGCCTGTTCTCATAGTGAAGGCAGAGGAACCAAGAGCAGAAATGCACGAGCATCACATTTTCTGACATATCATGGGCCAATGCAAGTCATATGACCAAGTCCAGAGTCAGAGAGGAAAGAGACTACAAAATTATAGGAGAAAGGGTATAGACACAGGGAGGACATTACTTGGAACCATTAATATAATCAGTCTACCACAGGTGATCAGTAAAAAACTTCTACAAATAGATTTACATTCAGATAAACATCTGAATAAATAAATATCTGAGAAGATAGTATAAGGAAAATTTGAGACCAAAGATAAAAAGGAAATATTTAGAGAAGAGTTTGCTCATGTATTTTTTAAATGGGGGATGGTGTATATCAGACCATTATGCTATTAAGATTCCTTTGGATATGTTTTAAAAACTAAAGTTATAGTTTTATTTTTAAATGTCAGTATTTACAATATGTGTGCATTCTTTATAATTATTTCAACTCCTGATGAGCACTTTTAGACACCAACTAAAAATATGTGAAGGGATATGCAGATGTAGATTTTCAAAACTCTTTTGGGGAATTACAGAATTTTGAAGACTCTTGCTTTAAATCATACCTCTGCTTGTGGACCTAAATAAATGTGGACACAACAAAGGCAGTATAGTCTTTGCTCAAGCAAATTCAGTTTTCAAATCTGATAGTGTTTTCAGATTGCTTTGAGGACAACCCATAAGTATATAAGATCATGTCACAGTCACTTCTTCAAATTTTATGGGCCAATTGTTATCATCTTGCACACAGCTCTCATCAAGTCATATTTTCTACATATTTTCATCATACAAACAATAAAAAGTCTTGGCCCACTATGCAGCATGTAAATGGCATTCACTGCTTTTTAAATTACATTTCCTTACTACAGGTGCATTTGTCATTTATAGGGCTCCAGTTATTTAGGAGTGTGGTTGACGGCAGATCTTGGGTCGGGCAGGAAAGATCATCATCCTCATCTTCCAAGGAACCATTTTCCCATGGATCATTCCTTAGCATAACCTGGATTTTGTATAATATGGCAGATGGTAAGTTAAGAATGCTGAAAGAGAAGATGCTAATCCTTTTAATACCTCAGGAACTCCTAGAACATCACTTCTGTCACATTTATTGTGACTGGGACATTTAACACAACTTTACAAAGCAAATCACAAGGCTAGTGCAGATTCAAGGTGAGAAACAATAGATTCTACTTCTTGATGTGAGGGAATATGTATGTGTAGGGACAGAGGGAATTTGGAGACAGTTGGACATTTGGATTTGTTCTTCAAGTAATTTTCTATTCAGATCAATTTTCCATTTAAATTCTGGGTTGTCTTTTTCTAGCAATTTTTAGGAGCTCTTGCTGTATCACAGAAGTCAGTCCATTATCTGCCAGCTGCAATGGAAATATTTTGTATTAAGTTTTTTATTTTAATTCTGGTATTGTTAACATACAGTGTTATGTTTCCCATGTACAATATAGTGATTCAGCAATTTTATATTACACATATTACACAGTGTTCATCATGTTAAGTGTGCTCTTTAATCCCCATCATCTATTTCACCCGTCTACCCTCCCACCCCCTTCTGGTAACCATTAATTTGTTTTCTATGGTTAAGAGTCTGTCTCTCTCTTTATTCCCCTTTTGCTTGTTTGTTTTGTTTCTTAAATTCCACGTATGAGTGAAATCATATGGTATTTGTCTTTCTCTGACTTATTTTACTTAGCATTATATGCTTTAGCTCCATCCATGTTGTTGCAAATTGCAAGATATCATTCTTTTTATGGCTGAATCATATTCCATTGTATATACCACCTCTTCTTTATCCATTCATCTATCAGTGGACACTGGGACTGCTCCCATCATTTGGCTATTAGAAATAATGCTACAGTAAACATAGGGTTTCATGTATCCCTTTGATTTAATGTTTTTGTATTTGGGGGATAAATATCCAGTAGTGTGATTACTGGATCATAGGTAGTTCTATTTTTAACTTTTTGAGGAAACTCCTCAATGAAAATATTTTTTGCCTAAATGTGTAGAGTATGTTGAATTTATTTATAATCTCTTATACCATATATGTTGTTTATTTTAACTTGGTCAAACATGTTTATGTGTGATTTTTAAACTTTTCTACTAATACTTTAATATCATACTTTTTACTTTTAAGCATTTAATCAACCTGGAATTTAAGTTATGAGAACAAGGTCCAGATTTATTTTTTGCAGATGATTAGCCAATTGAGTCAATATCATTTATTAGATATAGCAGATATAGCATCCTTTCCTCACTGAATTGAGATACCACATTTGTTATTTATACTCTGATCTATTCTGTTTAACCTAAAGCAGGTTTTTAAACATTTTAGCCATCTTTACGTGTACATTTCAACAGCATTAATACATTCACATTGCAACCATCACCACCATTCATTTCCAGAATCTTTTCATCGTCCCCAGCTTAAACTCTGTACCCATTAAACAGTAACTCTCCACTCTCCCCATTCTAATTTCTGTGTCTATGAATTTGACTACTCTAGGTACTTCATATCAGTGGAATTATACAGTATGTATCATTTTGTGACTGGCTAATGTCACTTGTCATAATGCCTTCAATGTTTATTAATGTTGTTGTAGTGTGTGACAGAATTTCCTTCCTTTTTTAGGCTGAATAATTTTCCATTGTATGTATACCACATTTTATTTATCCATTCATCCATCAATGGACATTTGGGTCACATCCATCTTTTGGCTATTATGAATAATACTTCTATGAACATGAGTATATAAATATCTGTTTGAGTCCCTGCTTTCAATTCTTTGGGGTATATACCTAATAACCGAATTTCTATGCCAATACCATACTGATTTGTAAACACTTTATAGATTTTATTTCTATGTAAAAGAGATAGCTTTATCATTTACGTTTCCCGATGTTTATGCTATTACAGAAAGAAAAGCTATTGATTTTATATATTTTATTATATTTAATCACCTTAGTAGATTCTTATATTATTTCCAGTAGAATTTTATTATAGTTTCTTGGAATTTCTAGGTAGTGTATCACTTTCTGATATCTGATACTGATTGAAATCATTTTTGTATCTTATTTAAGATGATTTTTACTATGGTTTTTAGAAAAGAATCTTCATCAAGTTTAAGTCATCTTAGATTTTTATTAGTGGCTGCTGGGTTTTTATCAAATGCGTCTTAGCATCTACTGATATGATCATATAGTTTTTCTCCTTTAATTGGTGATGTAGGAAGTATGTTAACAGATTTCTTGATATAATATCATCCTTGTATTCTTGGAGTTAAAACTTACTTGATGATAGAATATTATTTTTTTGAAACAATGCCATATTGTATTTGCTAATATTTTACTTAAAATTTATTGTGGAATTATTTTGCAATATATACATATATCAAATCATCATGTTGTATACCTAAAATTAATGCAATGTTATATGTCAGTTATATCTTAATAAAACTCGAAGAAAAAAAGAGATACTTTGATGGGGCAGCTTGAGAAATACTATAGAGATTTATCATTCTGAAGAAAAATCCTTCTCTGTTTCTATTCCAATATTTTCTTTTTATTTTAAAATGTCAAGCTTTTAAAGTGAATTTTTTTTCTTGTTATAAAGCAATCTCTTTAGTTTTAAGAGGATTGTCTTACCAGAAACTTAAGGAAAAAGAAAAGCTGCTTAGATTTCTTTTGGAGTATAAACGGAGCCTCAGAAGATCATATTTACTATGCTGTTAAGTAATGTATAAAAATTTACCAGTCCATATATAAACAGTTTGAAGTAAAGATATATTAGTTAGGTTATAACATTTTCTAACTTACAATTATGATTTTTACATGTTACCACCAATACTCCATTAAAGAGGAAACATAGCAATTTTTCCTTATAGTATTTTCCCCATACCTGTAAATCTATACTTTTGTCTTATAAAATTCAAGATGTCCTCCAGGGGGCACTAGATACAATAGTGAATGTATTTGATATGCAAATACAAATGACCTGTGTGGGGAAGTAATGAGATGGGAGGGCCGCATCCTGACTACCATGGAGTTCCTACGGGAGATTTTGTCACTGAGCAGCATCCTAGGAAATGGGGGTTTCCTAGGATTAGCTGGCTGATTTGCACTTGGAATCTTAAAAGTTTTTTGAGTGAGTAACCATGATAAGATTTACACAACTGGCATATATTGTTTTATCAGGATGGCTAGTTCTTTCCACTGTATATACAAGGACACAGAAAAGTAAAGTCATGTTTATATATACTTTGTACAACTGTAGAGTGGGCACAATTCCTATGCAATGCTGAATTGTAGTAAGTATATTTAGACTGCAAGTCTGAAGGGAAAGCATGTTGAGGTATATTCAGACTTATGTCATTGAAGACTAGTGAACACATATTATTTGTTCAGGACCTAGTCTAGGCTTGAGGACCTCCCAGTGGATACTTGAATTAACTCAAGTTGATTGTAGGGTCAACTATGAACTTCCAAAGCAACCTAAAGGGTTGTGTATTTTCTAAAATATCTCATTCTGATCCCACATTCACCTAATGATCCAGTCATTCATTATTTCTAACCTGGACTACTAATGTGTCATATGTATATGTCTTTTGCCTTGCTGTAAAGGAAAATCCCTCAATATATTTATAATCACTTGAAATTACTAATGTCTAGAAGAATTACATTTGTGTCTCCAAACCAGGGACTCAGCATTAGCAATTATTTAAAAATCCTTTTTGTATCTCTGTTTTTGAGCTGAACATCTTAGTTTGCATTGAATATAATCACCTTCCCCCAACTCTTATATTATTATTGTTATCTTTTATTCTGTCTACACTTGTTACTACTATGGAACACAAGGTTGAGATTGGCTGGGGACTTTTTAAGTTTCTAAGTAAGATTTAGTAATCTAAATAATTATTCTGATGCTATCAGAAAATACTTTTCCACAGGTGCATTCATTTATGTAGATTATGGATAAGATGAAAACTAGCCCAGATTATTCCATGTCTGGGCACACAGGGGACTACTGAGCAAGGCAGAATAAAAGGCAGGCACCGTTATTCTTTGAAACCATACAAATTCATTAAATTCCATCATCTGGGGCACCTGGGTGGCTCATTCGGTTAAGCGTCTGCCTTCGGCTCAGGTCATGATCCCAGGATCCTGGGATCGAGCCCCACATCAGGCTCCTTGCTCAGCAAGAAGCCTGCTTCTCCCCTGCCTGCCGCTCCCCCTGCTTGTGCTTGCTCTCTCCCTCTCTCTCTGTGTCAAATAAATAAATAAAACCTAAAAAAATTTCAGCCATCTGCTTATTGGTCTTCCAGCCTCCAAGTCGTCTTCTCCAATTCATCTGCCAGATTACTGTTCTTAACGTGATACTCTTACCACGTTAATTTTAACTGTCCTCCCTATCACATCTACCCTTTCCACACACACACACTCAAAAGAGTCACTGTGTCCTCATTTCCTATATAATATGTAGGACAGACTTATTACTCTGCATTTGAAGTTGTCTGTAATAAAACCTCAACCCAATTTTTTTTTTTTTTGCTCATTCACTAAATATTTATTGAGGGCTTGTTATGTGTGTTTATTTTTTCTATAATTGATTTAAACTCTCTGCTTTTTCTTCATTCTTTGGCAATTTTTAAAGACTTTCCTCCTCCTTAACAATTTGGTGTTCAGTACTATCTTAGCATTTCTTTTTTATTACTTCTGTAGTATTATTGTTTTCATTCTTAGTTCGTATCTTTGTCCATCACTCTCCATTTTAACCTCATTCCATTGAGCTATGACCTTTTTAAGTTTTCTTGCTCTACAGATTTCATGCTCTCTTTAATATGAGAGCTTTGTTGAAAATTTTCTTCTCTTTCCTAGAGGGATGTGTACTTTCAGAATGTATTCTTTATTTGTTCACTGCCCGCTTGTTTTCTGTCTCCTTCTCTCCCTCCCTCCATTAGTTTTTGTTTATACTGTAGTGTATTTCTAGAAGTCATGCTATCTCTTTTTAGCCCTCAATTCTCTCCCACTTTAAAAGATCATGTTTATATCATTCCCTTAGAGCTTTAGTTTGAAGGCAGGTTTTTTATGGCTGTGTCCTGTCACATTTTTAAAAAATTATGTGAAATAAGAGGTTTTGGAAATAATCAAATGAATATTCATGTGTTCCTCATTTGTTTAAAATCAAAACATTTGCTTTTCTGCATGTGTGTTCAAAGTGGAGGTGTGGGTAGGCAGGGAATACTTAGCTGTGTCTGTAGGCAATTGTGATAGTTGGATTTACTCTTTACTATTTCCTTTCTACTCCATTTTTGTAATTAAACAGTAATTCTGTACCTGACTTCAATTTACCCAGACAAAAATCCTTTGGGTTTTGTAATGTCTTATTCAGGGTAAATATTAAACTTTTGCTTCTAACCAGGACAGTCCTTTCTGGAGCTGAGCAAAACTTAAGGGTTCTGGTTAAGATGTTATTAATACGGTTTTCCTTCCTACCAGGTGAAAGGTACTTTTCAAAGGTATGCCCCTTAGTATTTCTTGTCTTCATCTCTGTATCTGGGAAATCACTATTTATTATCAGAAATAGTTAGCTCTGGATGATTATCAGCCATCATTATATTTCTTGTCCTGGTGTGTGTGCATTCACGTGCACACGCCCACATACACATCAAAAAATGACAGAAAAACAAACAGAAAAACTCCACCAAAATGTCAAATCCTAACTCTTCCCTTATTTCTGTGTTATTTATCCATGATAGTGGGAAATGGCATCTATTGAAAAAGGAGCATTCTCCTATTTTGTATAGGATTGTATAACCTTCTTGATGTACTTCCTTTCAAAGTAGGAAGTCTTAGCAAGACTCATCATCTTATACCCCAAGTTCAGCAGTGAGATTTGTTGCCAACTGCTAATTATTAGAATCTTCTTCCTCTTTATCTGGATAATACTTTTCCATTTTATAGTATGGGATTTTGTATAATTCTTAGTCTGGGTGCTACTGGTATATATTTTTTTCTGATTTGGTTATTATTTTTGTTGTTTTAGTTTTGGTGTATTTTGCTTTTGCTATTGTTCATTTTACTATGTTTTTAAGGAAGGGAGGTTTTGTGATTCAAGTTTTCACCACCATTTTCCCTAGCCACCATTTCTTTTCTCATGGAATCTCTCTTCTCAATTTATATTACTCTGTTAGTTCTCTCTCTCTCTTTCGTGCCTTCTTCCAACCTCCAAGATATCTCCTCCTTCTGCCTTTCCTTGTTCAAGGAAGTGTTCCCTAAAATTTAATTCTTGACTCTCTTTTATCCACCCCAGTACATCAACTACACTCTACACACTAGTGCCTACCACATTTATAGCTCTTGCTCAATCTTACTAAACTTAGATTTCTCATCTCCTGTTGAGTATATAACCTTGGTTGTTCTGGGCTCACTGCTTATTCAACATCTCAAAAATAGAATTTATCTTATATGTGAAACCTGATTTTTCCCCCTATGTTTTTAATCTTCACATTGAGCATCACTATCCAGTTGCCCATGATGGAGGCATATTCTTTTTAGACACTTCTTTCCATTTTAGCTCTCACATCCAATTGATCATTAAGATCTATTCGTTTTATCTCCCAAATATCCATTCAGGATAACAACCTCATACTTCATTTCCCTGCTCCTAGTCTCATCTCTTTTTCATTAATGCTCTATGTTAATACGAGAGTGATTCTTTCTAAAAGTAGTTGAACTACTTGCAAATTTGAATTCCTTCAGTCACACATTATTTAGTACAGGATAAGATTCAAAATCTTTAGCAGGGCACACAGATACTTCAGAATCTAGCCCCTGGTTGCCTTCATATCCTTATCGCCTCTTCCGACTTTCTATACCATATGTTCACAATAAATAATTATTTTTATATAGTTTTAAAACACTTGTATGTAGTAAATTGCATTCACTATTTTTGGTGTAGATTTCTATAAATTTTGACAAATGTGTATAGTTACTTAACCACAACATTAATAGAGATACAGAAAAGGTTCATTACCACCACAAATTATGTTATACTGTCCCTTTGGAGCCAATCCCTATCCCTGTCCCTGTCCCTAACCCCTGGTGACCTCTGATCTGTGTTCAGTCCCTATAGCTTTACCTTTTCCAGAATGTCCTGTAAATGGAGTCATATAGCATGTAGCTTTTTGAGTTTGCTTTCTTTAACTTAGCATAATATATTTAAAATTCATTCAAATTGTTGTGTATATCAGTAGTTCTGAACCATTTATGTTTACCAGAGGCAAGACCATCTCCATCTCTACCCTCTCATGTCTTCACGACTGAGCATTCTTTTTTTTTTAAGATTTTATTTATTTATTTATTTATTAGAGAGTGAGAGAGAGAGAAACAGCATGAGAGGGGAGAGGGTCAGAGGGAGAAGCAGGCTCCCCACTGAGCCGGGAGCCTGATGCGGGGCTCAATCCCAGGACTCCGGGATCATGACCTGAGCCAAAGGCAGTCGCTTAACCAACTGAGCCACCCAGGCGCCCATGACTGAGCATTCTTTATTTCTGGAATGCCTTGTTAGCCTGTTGAACATCTTCACATTTTTTAAACTTTAGCTCATGTTTAACTCCTTTGTCAACATAAGATGACTATTCTAGACAGACTTAGGCATCATCTTTTCTATATTACTTACTACATTGCATTGCAATCAGCAAACTATGGCCTGTGAAGTATGTCCAACAGGCCAAATCCCGAGCCCCGAGCCCCTTGTTTTTGTATATACCCTGATCCTAAGAATGGCTTTACGTTATTGTTTGTTTTAGAAAAATTTATTGTCTTTTTAAATTGGCTTTACCTTTTTAAAGAGTTGTTAGAAAGAAAAAAGAGAGAGAAATAATATGTGGCAGAGACAATGTGTAGCCTACAAAACCTAAACTATCTCTCTACTCAGTTGCTCTTACAGAAAAAGTTTGTCATCTACTCTATTTGGCTGTGAAATCTTTGCATCCCCGGTGTATAACTATATCAGTTAGAGTTCAGTTAGGAAAACAGAAACCAAGTTGGTTATTTCAGTACAGAAGGTTTCAGTATAGAGAATGGGTAGAAGAGTGAGAGGAATGTAAAGAGAAGACCATATTAACCAGAGACCAGAGCCCATACTCCAAATGGCCTTATAAGACCTGGGAGGCTTTGAAACAAGCAAGAATGGGTTTTGTCTAATTTCTGCCTTCTAATCTTGTGAATGCCTCCAAATGGAAGAATTTAACCAGAATCCTTATGGCAGTGAACTTTGGAAAATGTTATTTTCAAGCTACTAGTTTTCAAGCTCCTAGCTACTATTCTCAGTGGTTCAAAGCTGAACACAGGAGGGTGAATGTGTAGGAACTACGTGTCGATGAAAAATATGTGGCAAATATGTGGCATGCTGTCTTGCATAAAGCATTTTATGAAAGTTTGTTGAATTACCCAGTAGTGGAATTACTAGATCATAAGATAGTTCTATTTTTAATTTTTTGAAGAATCTCTATGCTGTCTTCCACAGCGGCTGCACTACTTTGCATTCCCACCAACAGTGCACTAGGGTTCCTTCTCCTCCTCCCCCTCACCACCACTTGTTGTTTCTTGTGTTTTTTATTTTAGCCCCTCTGACAGGTAAAAAGTGATATCTCACTGTGGTTTTAATTTAGAAGTGAAATAAGTCAGTCAGAGAAAGAAAAATACTGTATGGTTTCACTCATCTGTGGAAGGTAAGAAACAAACCAAGCAAGCAAACAGAGGAAAAAAAGACAAACCAAAAACCAGACTCAAATACCGAGAATAAATTGGTGGTGGGGAGGGGATGTGTGAAATAGATAAAGGGAATTCAGAGTACACTTATCTTGATGAGCACTGAGAAATACTTAGAATTTTTGAATCATACTGCACTCTAAAACTAATACAACACTGTATGTTAATTGTACTTGAGTTTTTTAAAGTTTATTGAATTAAATTGAATGAAGATTATGATCATTTAGTGTGCTAGGCACTTCATAGAATGCCTAGATTGATAAAGCCATTTCTTGCCTTTAAGCAGTTGTATAATCTACTGCTTGTAAACCAGTCTGGTGAGACAGACTGCACTGTAAACAACCAACCAGCTATGCCTTGAGGTATAATATAAATAGCTGGTGAATAGAGATTACAGGGAAAGTGCTAAAAGAAGGCAAAGGAAACAATAAATTCAGCTTGGAGGATGGAAAGGGGATGGCTTCTTGGTGGAAATGGTATATAACTTAGGAATTGAAAAGGCTTTTGAAACTGAGAGGAGATTGGAGAAAATTCACTTGAAAAAAGCAAACAGGAACCATGGTACCAAGATGCAAAAGTAAATGGCATTTGGGGGGAGTTAGTATATTGTGGCTCTAACTTAATGAATTTTTTATATTAAAGGACTTAAGATTTGGAAAATATAATAAATTTTATTTTTCCATAAACACACTAATTTTCTTACGTCATTTCTTTATATATACCTCAATTATGGACTTCAGTGTAACCCCAGCTCCAAAATTCCATGATTAGAATTTAAGAACAACTTTATTGCATGTCCCAAAATACAAGTACTTAAATCGGCCTTTGGAAAGATTGTGTACCTTAGCATTAACTTTATAGTCATCACCATTTGTCACAAGAGTAATATTTCTTGCTCCCTAACCCCTACCCTCACCCCACATGTGCCACTGTGTTCCAAATCCAAGCCTGGGACATGCATGCACAATGCTCTACTCTTAATAGAGCCAATGGGAATCATGTGGTGGCTATATGTACTAGAGATCAAACTTGACTTAAGGTTTCAACTAACTAATTTATCAGGTTTCACATACTTTATATCAGTCACATTTTTCATAGAGGGAGGAGTACATATAAACATGGTAACTTACTAAATTTTGGTTTCCATGTAAGCACGAGAAAGTAGATTAAAATGAAAATTTAAGACATCTTTATTTTTAAATTAAGTGATGTACATCAGTCTGCCACAAT
The DNA here is from genome assembly GCF_009762305.2 of Zalophus californianus. NCBI lineage: Eukaryota > Metazoa > Chordata > Mammalia > Carnivora > Otariidae > Zalophus > Zalophus californianus. The sequence goes on from NC_045597.1 coordinate 151,175,034, forward strand.
TAGTACCCAAAATTCAGTGTGACCTTTCGGGCAGCTGGTGATGCTCTAATATTTCTGAGTAGTTCATAAAAGGTGAAAGGGCATATATCCTTTCAATGTGCATATGGAACTTCATATAAGTATTCATAGGAGTACATACTTTTGGATAATCCTGGAATGCATATCTATATTTATAATTAGGAATAGTTATGTGAATTTGATATAAATACCTGTCATCAGTGGTGTTTGATTATCAATTTCCCCTGTACATTTTGCAAGAACTATAATCGTATGGCAGCCTACTATTAGGTTTTACAACAGGTAATAAAAATGGTTAGAATTTCTTTAAATTCCTTCTTGCATAACAATATTTGTTCAGAATCTATAAATTTAAATGTGAGGATACTTTTTTTATTTGTTTTTATTTTGCAAAGTGATAGTAAATGATCAGACCAGTCATTGTAGGACTTTAAAATATAATTTTGTGTATGAAATTCATTTCTTAACTGCCTGCTTTTTGTACCTCAGAAGAAATCTCAAAAACAGAGGGTGTTTCTTCTATTATAATCTGTTGCTGTCTGCACAAATTTCCCTTGTTTTCTGGTTTGTTTTAATTTCCCTTTCTTTGCTTAGCTTTCTGATTATCCTCATTCCCTGCCTCAGGTATGTATAATTAGTGGGGAGAAGTGAAAATAAACATAAAAACATGTTTGTATAAAGGGTTTTTTAGGTAGTTTTTATTTTCTCCTTTATATTTTTCTTTATTGTTTGAGGTTTATAAACATTAGAAAAAATTGAAAAAAAAGATTATTCTAGTCATAAAAAGCTGGTATTAACATGCTAGGAAATTTAAAAACTTTATCAGGAGGATTCTTGCTATACAGGCTTTAGAGGCAAGCCAAGTTTCCTGTGATTGGATTAATTTCCAAATGAATTGATTTGACTTGTTCATGATGTTGCTCTTCCTAAGAGATGTTTATGGAACAATTTACTGAATATTAGGAAGGTCTTTGCATTTGCATGTCAGACAAAATGATAACTCCTTTCTTTACTAGGTCATCACTCTGAAGGCAGGAACCATACCTGTTCCTCTTGGTATGGAAACTAGTCATATCCCCTCTTTTATCATATCAGACATCTGTTGAATTATTTAACATATGGCATACTTAAAAATCAGTTTAAAAAATGCTCCCATACAGAAGACATGAACAGACATTTTTCCAAAGAAGACATCAAAATTGCCAACAGACACATGAAAAAGTGCTCAACATCACTTGGCATCAGGGAAATCCAAATCAAAACCTCAATGAGATACCACTTCACACCAGGCAGAATGGCTAAAATTAACAAGGCGGGAAACGACAGATGTTGGCGGGGATGTGGAGAAAGGGGAGCCCTCCTACACTGTTGGTGGGAATGCAAGCTGGTGCAACCACTCTGGAAAACAGTATGGAGGTTCCTCAAAAAGTTGAAAATAGAGCTACCCTACGACCCAGCAATTGCACTACTGGGTATTTCCCCCAAAGATACAAATGTAGTGATCCGAAGGGCTACATGTACCCCAATGTTTATAGCAGCAATGTCCACAATAGCCAAACTATGGAAAGAGCCAAGATGTCCATCAACAGATGAGTGGATAAAGAAGATGTGATACACACACACACACACACACACACACACAATGGAATATTATGCAGCCATCAAAAAACCCGGAATCTTGCCATTGCAATGACGTGGATGGAACTAGAGGGTATTATGCTAAGTGAAATAAGTCAATCCGAGAAAGACAAGTATCGTATGATCTCACTGATATGAGGAATTCTTAATCTCAGGAAACAAACTGAGGGTTGCTGGAGTGGTGGGCGGTGGGAGGGATGGGGTGGCTGGGTGATGGACATTGGGGAGGGTATGTGCTATGGTGAATGCTGTGAATTGTGTAAGACTGATGAATCACAGACCTGTACCTCTGAAACAAATACTACATTATATGTTAACAAAAAAAAAAGAAAAAGAAGATAGTAGGAAGGGAAAAATGAAGGGGGGGAAATCGGAGGGGGAGACGAACCATGAGAGACGATGGACTCTGAGAAACAGACTGAGGGTTCTAGAGGGGAGGGGGCTGGGGCGATTGGTTAGCCTGGTGATGGGTATTAAAGAGGGCACATATTGAATGGAGCACTGGGTGTTATAGGCAAACAATGAATCATGGAACACTACATCAAAAACTAATGTTGTAATGTATGGTGACTAACATAACATAATAAAAAAAAATTTGCTGGTTTTCCTCCCATAGGAAAACCAGCAAAATATGTGAAGTACATTTTTATGTAACTATAAAGTAATGCAGTCCATTATTTCACAAAGAAAAACACAAATGGCCAATAATCATGAAAGATGTTTTACCTCATTAAGAATCAAGCAATACAAATGGAAATAACATATATCTTTTTTTTTCCATTCAAGAGTCAGAATATTTGCTTATCCTCAGGATTGGCAAGGGGTTAGAGAAAAATGTGCACTTTCATGCCCTCTTGATAAAAAGTGAAAGTTGTTTCAATTTATTCTGGAAGCCAGTTTGGAAATATGCATCAAATGTAAAATGTATGGAGTTTTTGACCCATACATTCTATCTCTAAGAATTTATCTTTTTTATTTTTTATTTTTTTAAGATTTTATTTATTTATTTGAGAGAGAGCGCAAGAGGGGGAGCTGTAGGCAGAGGGAGAGAGATAAGCCGGCTCCCCGCTGAGCAGGGAGCCCGATGTGGGGCTCGATTCCAGGACCCTGGGATCATGACCTGAGCTGAAGGCAGACGCTTAACTAGCTGAGCCACCCAGTTGCCCCTCTTTTTTTTTAAGATTTTATTTATTTGAGAGAAAGAGAGCAAGAGAGAGCATGAGCAGGGTGAGGAGCAGAGGAAGAGGGAGAAGCAGGCTACCTGCTGAGCAGGGAGCCCGTCGCGGGGCTCCATCTCAGGACCCCAGGATCATGACCTGAGCCGAAGGCAGACACTTAACCGACTGAGCCACCCAGGCACCCCTCTAAGAATTTATCTTAAGGATATGATCAAGTATGGTAAAATGTCTATGTAAAGATGTTTGTAGCAACATTGATTATAGAAGAATTAGAACTATAGTATCCATCCATGGAAATTTATTAAATAAACCATGGCTCCTTTATATGATGGAACCCCATGCATCCATTAAAATGATGATCTGTATTTATTGATCTGTAGAAATCTTAATGACATACTCTTGAGTGAAAAACCAGGTTACGATACAGTGTGTGTGGTATGATTCTGCCTATCAAGTTTGGAAAACTTTTGCTATAAAAGGCCAGGTAGTAAATATTTTAAGTTTTGTGGGTCATACAGTCTCTGTCATACTATTCAATTCTCCTCTTGTGCAAAAGTAGCCATGGACAATGTGTAAACAAGTGAGCATGGTTATGGTTCCAGTAAATCTTTATTTACAGAAACAGGCAGCCATCTTGTAGCTTGCTGACCATCCTATATATGTGTGTGTGTGTGTTTGTGTGTGTGTAGAAGGAATATAAATTTCTAGAGGGATGTTCACATGAATGTTAACAGCATGGCTGTGTAGGGGGGAACTCTAGATGATTTTTACTTGCTAGTTTGTATTTTCTGTATTGTTTGATTTTCATAGGGATGAGAAAAAGTCATAAAGGGGTGCCTGAGTGGCTTAGTCGTTAAGTGTCTGCTTTCGGCTCAGGTCATGGTCCCAGGGTCCTGGATGGAGCCCCGCATCGGGCTCCCTGCTCTGCAGGAAGCCTGCTTCTCCCTCTCCCACTCCCCCTGCTTGTGTCTCTCTCTGTCAAATAAATAAAAACAATCTTTAAAAAAAAAGAAAAAATCATAAAAATTATTTATTATTTCATGAAAGGAAAGACTCAGTTTACCCTGAAGAAAAATAGGTTAATAGTATAAGATGCCTGGGAGTTCTGTTTTTAAGATCTTCCTTCCATGTTACATATGTAAATATGAAATACAGTAATATTTAAATTTTATTTGGTACAAAATCACCTCATGACTGCATTATTATACTTGCTTCTTTAATAATATCCTTGCCCCTGGTTTTTAATAGCCCTTCCTCTTCTTGGTACAGACACATAGCCAGATTTATCTAAGTGTATTTTTTTAAAATCTAGAATTCTATTATCTATGTCTTCTAGAATTTATCAGAAGTAATCCAGTTTTGTAATAAAAATAAACACACACACACACACACACACACACACACACACTACTTTCTTGGCTCTCCTATTTTTGTTACTGCCAGCTTTCTGTTTTCTCTTCCTATCTTCTTAATATAGGAGTCCCCAAGTTTCAGACCTTGTTCTCATCTTTTGCTACATTGTTTCCTTTGGCATTCTTATGGGTTCAGATACCACCTCTAATGTGAGGACTCATCTGGACATTCATGAAAGTAAGTGACAGGTCGCCAGTTCTGTTTTGAGAATTTATTCAAACCCACACCTATTTACAATAACCAGTTACTCATAACTACTTTCAGCTCTTCATGTAAGCTTTAGCTTTCATCAAGCTTCTACTATAGAAGTGCCAAATTTAGATTTACTACCTCAGTTTTAACAACTGTATCACCGCAATATGCCAAGATTATGAACTAGATTGCCAATATCAGCCTTGGAAGAGGCACTTTGGTGCCTTCTGGTATGTATTCAGAGACAGAGAGGCATACAAGGAGAGAAACCAATTAGTCTCACCTGTAGTTGTCTAGGCACGATATAATGGTGGCTTTTACTAGCTGGATTGCTGTGGAAATGAAAAGAAGTAATGGCTTCTGGGATTTTAAGAACATTAAGAAGATTTAGTGATGGACTAGATTTGGAAAGGTGAAGGAGAGGATCCACCAAAGATAACTCAGTTTTCTGGCATGTACAAATGGGGGATACTGGCTTTTTTTCTCCATGACATAGAAGGTTATCATCATCTGCTGAGACAGAGAAGTTAGGGGTCTGAAGTTTGAAGATTTTGCTAGGAGAGGGGGTAAGTGTGTATCAGGCAGGAGGAGCAATATTAGTGAAGGCTTGAAGGTGTGGAAATAGTGTTTTCTGGAAATTGTGTATACTCGAGTAGTTAATAGAATGAGGTGTGGAGTAGGGAGGGTCAGTATAGAGAAGTAAGTCTGTGAAAGTAAGCTAACGCCTGACTGTGTAAGTTCTTAAATTCCACCCTACGAGGCGCCTGGGTGGCTCAGTCAGTTAAGTGTCTGCTCAGGTCATGATCCCAGGGTCCTGGGATGGAGCCCCACATTGGGCTTCCTGCTCAGCGGGGAGCCTGCTTCTCCCTCTTCCTCTGCCTGCCGCTCTGCCTACTTGTGCTCTCTCTCTATTTCTCTGTCAAATAAATAAATAAAATCTTTTTTAAAAAATTCCATGCTAATTAATTTTTTACCTTATCCTTATAAGTCAGCTGTCCTCAGACATTTAGATCCATAGACTGCTAAAATCTCATATCTAATTTATGAGACCAACATAGAATTGCCTGCTTTTATTTTGCACAGTAAAACATTAAAGCCATAAAAAAAACCATTTTTCCTTTATGTTCTATGGTTTATAGTTTTCTGTTAAGGAGATTTTGAAAACTGAACACTAGGTACTTTCTCACATTTCAGGAATAGTTCTAGAATTGACCTAACTCTAAATTACATTATAAAGGAAGCTAAAGAGCATATAAATCATGCCAAAAATACTTAGGATTGGGAGGACTGGATGCCTCAGGGAATTGGTAATTTGATCCAAAGCCTGTCACCTGTTAAAATTTATCCTGGGTCAGTAGTGACTGAAAAATCATCACGACCTGACAGGTGTTCAGGATCGTGTGTAAAATGAAGTGGCAGACTCAGTATAGTTCCTATTGGACACGTGTGTGCATTCCTGAAACCACTGCAACATTAATTGATAACTATGCTGGCAATCTTGACTGAGGTGCCAAGGACTAACTGACCTGAACTCCCTTCACCCCTAGTAATGTGCCTTTTTAAATAGGCTCAAGTCTGCTTGTATAGTAGAAAAGTGTGTTTGGGCCTGCTCTTTGACTAGATTACTCCTAAAATTGACCGTCTATGTTTTGCCAAGTGGATTCCTTTATTATTACATCTGTTTTTTTTTTTTCCTGGTGAAATGTTTTGTCTATCTTTTGGTCATCAAATAATAGAAAGCATTAAATTGCTACTACTTATCATCCACAAGAACTCCTGTAATTTATTCTCTCCTTGGAATTTAATTTAGAAGCATCAATATGCTCTTAAATGTGTAAGAATTTGCATCACTAAAAATTAAATACTACCAAAAAGATTGTCTTTCAATATAGTTAACATGTCATTAAAAAATCATTGCTATAGGGGCACCTGGGTGGCTCAGGCTGTTAGCATCTGACTCTTGGTTTCGGTTCAGGTCGTGATCTCGGGGTTGTGAGACTGAGCCCTGAGTTTGGCTCCATGCTCAGCGCAGAGTCTGCTTGAGATTCTTTCCCCCTTCCTCTCCCTCCCCCTCTGCCTCTCCCCCGCTCACACATGGGCACTTTCTCTCTCTCTCAAATAAACAAATAATCATTGCTTTATATACTAGAGAGTCATAAATAAAAGAAGCCCATCCAACCCTCCCTAATCGGTAGTGGGTGAAGGAGAGGAGAAAGAAAAGTGTTGATCCTCACTAGTATCATACAGTAAGAACAACTTCTTTTTCCTCCATAAGGGATCATGATGGTATGCGCGTCTGTACATGTGAGTTTAGCCTGAACCACGCCAGCAACAAGATTTTAGCCAGGTAGAACAAAGAAGCAGACTTGTAACAAAAATCTAATAATTTTGTTCATTGCAAGCTTCTACTCTCTAGCAGGAACATGATTGTGTGGTTTCATAGTGCTCCTTGGTTAATGGTTATGTGGATTCCTCAATTTAACTAGTAAATTATTCTCTCCTTCTACAACTCCTTCCAGATTGCTAAGAAAAGGCTAAACAGAGTGAATCTTAAATGTGTGTGTTGATAGGCAAAAATAATGCGGCATGAAATTTAAATTGGCTTTCCAGTAGAGGCAATAAATATAACTATAGTCCAGAGTCTGGCCCCAAGGTTAACTGCATACCTTTGCAGACCAGCTGACCAGAGTTATGGACATAACTTGTGACCATGAGACAAAACCGGTTTATCTATTTGTGGAATAAATTCATGAATTTATCAGCATTATGCATTTATAAACTGCACAATTCATAGACTTGACAGTGACAGATTGAGCTGATTATAGATGAATTATTCAGCTTTGTTTTGCTGCCTTTGTACAGTTACTCCAGGCAGTCCTCAAATATGCTTTGTACTTCTGCCTTCGCATCTTTGCTTGTGGTGTCCCATCTCCTTAGAACCTGCTCCCTTTCCTTCTCCCTTCCTCCTCCCCCGCCCTCCCCTCACATCCATCCCTCTCTGCTGGCCAAGTAACTTCTAGCTCATCTTTCTAGATTTAGAGTATCTGCAGATTCTTTTCTAGTCCTCTCACCATCTCTCTCTCCAGCCATATCCATTCTCCACTCGGCAGGAGTGTTCATTTTTCTTTCCACACCCTTAGCAATTGTGTTGTAGTCTATTGTATTTATATCTTTGGCCTCTTCAAAGGAGAGACTCTGGTGTGTTTAACATGTGGTAGACACCTAGAGATGTTTAGTGAGTGAATAATTGAATGAATAATTACAGCGTTATTCTTTTCATCTTTGTTGTGTTTTAAATAAATGTTTTGTCTCATACTTCAATGAATTTTAAAAGACCAGAGAAATATCTATAGAGGCACTTCTAAGTATTTTTGCTTCTAATGAACTTAGTTTTTTAAAATCTTGACTACAATTTGACTGACAATGGCTTTTGAGGTCGTTTTCATGATTGTTAATTTGTGAAAAACAGCTAATGGACTTTTTTCTTTGATCAGTTGCGTGACGTTCCATGAGCTTTATACTTTAAGGAAAAGTGGGGCAAAATGGTTTGAGGATTGTAAGTAGCACAAACCTAGCAACCTTAAATTTTTGACTGTTAATTGTGGAAAAGTTTAAACATATTCAGAAGTAGAGAGAGTGGTTTAATGCATCCCCTGTGACTCATCACCTAGCTTCCATCATTTCGGCCATGGGTTAGTCTGGTTTCATCTATTCCCCTACCCACAGTCCCTGCCCCAGATTTTCTTAAAGGCAGACTTACTGAGGTCTTACTGATATGACATATAATGTACTCTTTTCAAATGTAAAGTTTGAAGAGCTGGGATAAACATACACAATGTGTGCATGTTCAAGATATAGAACATTTCTATTACAAAATCTTTACCCTCATGCTACTTCATCAGTCTCTTTACCCACCCCCACCTTCAGGCAATCACTGATTTGTTTCTGTTACTAGAGTTTTGCCTTTGTCTAGACTGTCCATAGAAATGATTCAAACAATATGGAGCCTTTTGTGTCTGGCCTCTTCCATTTAATATAAAGCTTTTGAGATTCATCCATGCTGTTGCATGTATCAGTAATTGTTCAGCTTTTCTCTACTTTATGGATATACACAATTTGTTTATTCAACAGACTGTGGACTTTAGATTGTTTCCTCTTTAGACTATGATGAGCGAAACCACTTTGAACATTTGTGTACAGGCTTTTCTGTGGACATATGTATTTATTTCTCTTGGGTAAATACCTAGGTGTGGAATTGCTAGGTCATAGGATGGGTATGTTTATTTTTATAAGAAACAGCCAAACTGTTTTCCAAAGTGGCCTCACCATTTCAGTGAAAAATTCAGTGAATGTCAGTGTAAAATTTCAAACTAAGAAAACTCCAAATTTTGGAGTTTTAAATTTCTGTTACTAATAAATCTTTGATCTCAAGTGCTTGGTTATTTTTATTACTCAAAGAAATAAGACTCACTGAGGCAACTCTCAAGACATCTTGCTGCTTGCTGCTGGCAAGATCCTGGCTAGAGTTCTCTTGGACAGACCACAGTACAGCCCTGCCAACCATGTGCTCCCCAAATCACAATGTGGCTGTGGGCCACGGTGCAGTGCAGCTGACCTGATCTTTGCAGCGTGTTTGGATTTAGGAAAGTCAGGGCTTAACTCAGGCTGTATCTTACAAGATTACAGATTCCAGAACATTCATTTTTTCTGGTTAAATGAAGCTGCCACTGAAGAAACAAACCTTATAGGGTTAAAAGAGGTTTTTTTTTTAATTGAAAAAGTATCATTACCATTAAATAATTTGGAAAGGAAGTATAAACAATGGCATCCTAGAACATTATCTTTTAACCTGGTGAAATACTTGATTAAGTCAGGCATTCCAGATTCTTGACAGCCTTTTTTCTTTTTGTCATCAGAGTTTTGAAAAATCCTGTACTTAAGACTATGACATATTTTCAATTTTATTAGAAAACTAAAGGTGCTTTATTTAGTTCTTGCTTTGATATGTAGAATAGGTTTAGATATATTATTATTATGAACATCTCATTTTCAGCTACCATTAATTGAGTGCCACAGACAATGAGGACCTATACTAGATCTCTATCTAGTACACTCTTTAAGCGTAACAGATTAAAACTGCTGGAACAGTTTCCTAGAAGACCAAGTACACAGACAACTTTAGCAAGGTGCAAGCTTTATCCAATATGTGATGTAAGTGTGCAGGAATTACTCTATGCTATTAAATAAATTTTGGCAATTTTTAAAAAATTATATAACTATCTTTGAAATTTATAGCACAACACAGCAGTTAAACTATCAAACAAGAAAGTATAAGATCTCATTTTATTTTCAGAGAAGGCCAAATAGCTGCTTGATAAGGATGTTGTTGATGATTCCTTGAATTGGGAGAAAGTTCAAGTGAGACCTGAAATGACTCAACCCCCAGGGAGCAGACAGCCTTGAAGTCTACCCATAGAATAAGCAGACCTGATTTCTTTTGGATTTCTAAAACTTGATATGATTCTTTGCCATAGCTACCCAGACTGGAAGCTGGACATAGTCCCACAGTAATATTTATTTGCACCAAATGCTGTAGTCATTCAGAACCTGTCTAGGATGCCCAGGATTTTAGACACAGCTTATATCTGCACCATAGAGTGATTATAAATCTTAGATTGGAGATCCAAGTCAGCCTGAGGTGAGGGCCAGAAACCTGTAGAAAGAAAAAAGAATAGAAAGAAATGCTATGCAAAGTTTGGAAGAGCATGTCCCTTTGCTTGGACTCTGAATTTTCAAAGTATTGAGACTTTTCAGAAGGGGAAGGCAAAGACAGCTCAGGTCCTAAATACAAGGCATATTTAGAGAATGGACTCCAAAGCCAGAGTACAAGGAATACCTGCAGCTGCTAGCGTGGGTGTGAAGAATAGTTTAAAAGAATCAAGAAACCATACTGGAGCTATGCTGGCTTTCTAAGAGACAGGGCTCTGCTGATATCAATGTTACGCTTGAGCCTGAGAGTCAAGCTCCAGAGCCTGAGGAGTCTCTTTTTCCCTTAAGGTCCATGATGTGATCCTACATCTAGCAGGGCTGAGTTTTAATAGTCACAGAAGGGGGTTGAAGAAATCTAATTTTATTTCCTTAAACCGATCTCATCTTGCTTCCTTCTAATGATGAAAAATGATTGAGTCTGCTCATCAAAGTTATCTGTTTTCCAGTTAAAAATTCGGGTTTTTTTGTTTTTTGTTTTTTGTTTTTGGAGACAATTACTGTATGATTCCATTTATGTGAGGTATCTAAATTAATCAAACTCAGGAGGTACTTGGGTGGCTCAGTCAGTTGGGTGTCTGACTCTTGATCTCAGCTCAGGTCTTGATCTCTGTCTTGAGTTCAGGCCCTATATTGGGCTCCCTGCTGGGCATGGAGCCTACTTAAAAAAAATTAAAAAATAAAATAAAGTAATCAAACGCAGAAACACAAAGTAGAATGGTGTTCGCCTGGGGCTGCCATGGGTGGTGGTGGTGGGGAGGGGGATACAAATAGGGAGTTGTTCCACGTGTTTACAGTTTCAGTTTTACACAATGAAGAAGGTCTAGAGATCTGTTGAACAATGTGAATATAGTTAATCTTACTAAAATGTACACTTATAAATGGTAAGATAGTAAATTTTACATCATGTTTTTTTTAACCACAATTAAAAAAATAAAAATAGATATCACCAAAAGAATTTAGGTTTTGGGGGGTGTCTCTTACACTTTTTCAGCATTTCTCACATCAGAAGGGTTCTCCCCTACCCCTATTTTGCTTTTCTAAATGAATCTGGAGCAGAAAAGCTCATCTAACTTCCTGGCATTGGAGAAGGGTTTTCTGCTCCTTCCTCTCAGGCTTCTTGTTGAAATACTTTGTTTGTTTCCTCTAAGGGCATCATCTTTTCTTCTGATGCATCAGCTTTAATTTAACTGGGCTACCTGGTGACTGAGTATCTACTGTCTGGTAGCCACTGAGACATTGCTGGTTTCACCTAATTTTTGGAGCATTGGGCTGATACCTGCTGTCAATGACCACACTATTGCCTCAAGTTATGAGGTCCCTGTACTTTGTCATCTTCATCTGCACCCAGCAGCCCATTCAACATGCTGTTCCCCCTTGGAGACTTTGATGACTCTTAGATGCTTTCTCAGAAACTGGAGAATTCAGTATCCCATGTGAATGCCCTTAGTTGTAGTCACCTTCCCAGTCATTTCTACTCAACCACTCCAGCATCACATTAGGTATAGGACAATCTTCAAGCCAAGGAAGTCTCTTGCCATGCTACACAGGACTCAGGGCACCAGCTCCAGGATTCTTTGATTCTCTCAGATTTGTCTGTATTTTTCTCTTCTACTTACTTCTCTCAGCCAAGTTTTGACCCCAAAAGGGGTGCAAGGATACCTGGATGTATTCTCTCATTTTCTTACTTTCTTCCTCTTTCCTTCTTCTACCCAGAAGAAAAAAAAATTGTATTAACTCCCAATTTCCTAGTTAGTGTTTTCTCTACTTTCCCAGGGTGCAGTGAGCCTTAACCTCATGGTTTACCCTTGCTGACCAAAAGTCTACTGGGAGAGAAGGGGGAAGAATTACCAAGAAGGAAAAAAATTGGGTGGAAATATTTTTACAATACCTCCGCTTTATCTGGGCTTCTTTGTAGATTCCTCTCTCTTCACGCCTCTCCATGTCTTGTTCACTGTATTTCTCACATGCTTCTAATACATTCTTTACCACTATTTTTACCACCCCAATAGTGGATAAGAGTAAAGTTCTGAGTCAGACTACCTCAGCTCAAAACCTGGTTTTGCTGACTCACCAGCTATGTGAACGGAATGAAGTTCCTTAGCTCTCTGTGCTTCAGTTTCTTTACCTGTTAAATATAGATTAATAATAGCCCTCACTCTGTAGATGAGATAATTATAAACAGTATTTTGAACAGCGCCTACAAATAGTAATTGCTCAATTAATATTAGCACTTAATATCAGACCGTTATCACTTCTCCTCTAGACTAGTAAAATAGATTTCTAATTGAATTCATTATCCCTGTTTCTACCCCTGGACTTCTTCATTTATACTGTTATATAGAATTCAGAGGATCTGAGAATTGTGTGGGAGAAATTACATCTTTATTTTAGCTGCTATTTAAGTGAAATTTGACATTTCTTTCCATTCTGCATGTACGCTTGAAATTACAAAAGTATTCATAATATCTGTGACCATGTCACCAACAGAAATCACAAATATTTCATGTTAAATTGCAGTTTTTGCATGTATCTCATTTATGCTCATCACTTTTAAATTGATAGTTATTTAAATCACTACTAGATATTATTTTATTAGGTTTTTATGCTATCAGGTTTTATTATATCACATTTAAAATATGTTTATAATTATAATTTAACCCATTATTTTGAGAGGGATATGTAGGCTTCATCAGATATCAAAGAGACCTTGGCACAAAAAAGGTTAAAATATCTTATTTGAAGTGGGTTTTTAAAATTTACATCTAACCATTTTGCTTCCTGATTAAAGTGTTTTGCTAGCTCTTATCACTGACCATATCAAAGCACAAACTGCTTAAGAAGATATACAAGGAATGTACTGGCTCTCAGTCTACCCTTAGAGGCTCAGGGCCTGTCACTGCCTGAGGCCCTATCCCTCCAACCATTCTGGAATACTCGCAGGATCTGGAAGGCATCGTGCTCTTTTAGGACTGCATTTATGTGCCTGTGTGTATGTGGGGGGAGGGGTGATTGTTTTGGAATGCCCTTCTTCTTCCTCATTTATGCCTTCTCCTTACTCATCCACCAACTTTTACTCATCATTAAAGACATTGCTAATATCATCTCCTCCTTTATGTCTTCAGTAGACTCCCAGTATGGTTGAGGTGATTTTCCTGTCCTCTCCCACAGCACCCTGTGTAAACCGTTTGTCACATTTTATTAAATTTGACTGTTTACTCTTCTGCTTTCACTAGACTGAGTTTCTTGAGTGAGAGCCATGATTTATGCTTCTTCCCTCCTCTCTCAGCTCTTGCAGTAGTATCTAGGACTCAGTAAATGGGTAAAATCTGATAGGATATCACACAAATATGAACAGAATTGATGTTATCTCGGAGACAAAGTACCAGAGACATTCTGAATTATTTCATTCCCTCCTCTTCTGATAATAGTGGGGGGGAAAACATTGCTCCTTTGGGAAGCTGAATGATATATTGGGTTATGTAACTGAGGAGAAGCTTTGTGACTTTGGGGGAGAAGGAATGTGTAATTTTTTTCCTCTGGAGTCCTGGGAGAAAGGGATCTTGGCTTGGCATCAGTGGAGGTAAGGGACACCATCCTGGAAGGACTTGGTTGTTTTGGGCTAAATATTCCACACCTAACATGAAGTAGGAAATAATATACAACAATAGAAGACTTAAAATTATTGATAGAATAAATGGAATATGAAAAGGGCTGCAGCTGGTCATTTCTGGCCTGGACAGAAACACTGTTACCAACTACTGTTGGTAACATTCATCTGTACTGGTTGTGGTTAGATTTCAAGAGGGTTCCTCATTTGACCCTTAAGCATCCTGTGTTACTGCTTAATTTTATGAAAAGAACTTTTGGATCTAAGGATCCATGTGGTCAGGATAAGTGTCATTATGCTCCTTTCCACATTTCAAATCACTATCATGGGAAAGATAGTATTATAAATGGTGATAAATGGATAATCATCTGAAGAAAAATAAATTGGACACTATGACAAAATGGAGTTGAGACGGATTAAAGATTTTTAAAGTAGGGGTGCTTGGGTGGCTCAGTCTGTTGAGCGTCTGCCTTCGGCTCAGGTCATGATCCCAGGGTCCTGGGATCAAGTCCTGTATTGGGCTCCTGGCTCAGCGGGGAGCCTGCTTCTCCCTCTGCCAGCTGCTCCCGCTGCTTGTGCTCGCACACGCTTTCTCTCTTTCTCATTCTCTCTCTGACAAATAAATAAATAAATAAATAAATCTTTTAAAAAATAAAGATTTTTAAAGTAAATAAGCCATAAAAATATTAGAAGAAAATATAAGGTACATTCTAAAATATAGAGACAGGGTAGAAAAGGCCTTTCTGAATATGACACAAAAATGGAAGCCATAAAAAAAGACTAAAATATGTGACATCATACAAATATTTTAAATTCTGTATTAAAACACATACACAAGAAATCACAAGGTCAAAAGACAAATGAAAATCTGAACGAAATAGTTGTAGCTAATTTCTTAATATGTAGATTATTTTAAAAAATACTAACCTAATATAAAAAATGAGCAAAGGATAAAAGCAAACAGTTAACAGGGAAGGAAATACAGATGATACTTAAACATGAAAAGATTAATAATCTCACTCAAAATAAGAAAAATACAATTAAAATCATGATCAGGTGCCATTTTTCACCTACCAGACTAGAAATAGGAATGATGAGGGTGCAGGAAAATAGGTAATCTCATACATTGTTAAGAGAAATATGAATTGGTACAACCCCTATAGAGTACAAATCGGCAATATCTATTAAAATTAAGGACAATCATATCCTTTGACTCTGCCAAAAGATATTTTTGTGTACACACATACACACACACACACACACACAGATGTGGCTCCCTTCCTTCGGTTTACATGGACATTGTCATGCAAACTGCAGCTACCTTGTAACCCTGAAGGGTGACAGCCTGAGGGCCCCTCAAACACTATGAGGATGACAGAGTGAAAAGGTAGAAGGAATCAAAGCCTTCATTGACATTATTGAGCTACTGATCTTACTGTACCTAGAGCGGCCTTATACCTGCACTTAGAGTTATGTAAGAGAATACATTTTCTACTGTTTCAGCCATATGAATTGGGGTTTCTGTTATTTATAGCTGAAAGCATTTTAAATAAATAAATATGTGTGTACATACATACATCATGTATATATCTATACACACATGTCTTTAAATTTGAGTATGATATTACAAAATCTATCATAATCAATATAACCGTATCCTATTGTTGGAACATATGTTATTTCCAATTTTTAAAAATAATAAAATTGCTATTTTACATAAATGTTCATACCTTGATTTTCTATGGCTAAAATTTTAGAAATAAAATCACTGTATATAACCTTTAAGGGTTTTGTTAAATATTGGAAGGCAACTGGTCAGGCAATGTATGGAGTGTTCATGTCTGATCACCCTAGATATTAACATAAAAGTGTACTGCATTTGTAAATGAAAGGATAGTAATTTTAATTTACATTTTAATTATTAGTAAGAATGAACACTATGATTTATTAAAAGGTTACATTTTCCAGAGGTTACTTTTCAGATCAGAATCAGAAAAAAGAAAAAAAAAGATAGCAAGTATTTAACAAAATTTTAAATTCAAGAGTCTAGGGGTCAGGTATGAAATATAAAGTGTTAGTACATAAATTTAGTCAGCCAGAACCTATTACTGTATCTTCTCACATAAAGATCTCATGAGCTGATGATGGGAGTGAATTTGATGGGAAGAGAGTGAATTTGATGGGAAGATCTGACTTTAGTCATTAGTCTTTTTTGGTGCCCTACCTCCTGGGCTGAGCTGGACATAAGGAGAGAGACACATTACAATCCTCCTCTAAGTTTGGAGATTTGAGAGTAGGGGGATATTGTGCATCACTTTTTGGGTGAGGTCCAAATAGCTGATAAGCGTTATTAGAACAGTTCTCATTGACATTACAGTGTTGCATCTCTAAAGTAGAAATGATGATAAAGCACAAGGGGACGTGTGCTAAAAGCTGACATCAGTTTTGCAACAATTAGAAAGTTGTATTTTTTCATGGCGGAACTAATGACTAAAAAATTATACCACCACATTTGCGTTTGTATTTCTTCCATCATGTATGTACTTGTCTTAGTCACTCATTAGTCATGAGCATCTATGAACCCAAATTCTTCACTTTAAAAACGGACATAATAATATCTATATAATATGCTTTCTTCTTGTGAATAAATGCTCCTATTTCTTGTCCAAGATCTTATTTCTTGGGTGGTTTATTTCTTGCCAAGCTGAATGGAATATATAACCAGGTAATATACCTGGTCAACAAATATATGTATTTGGTCAACACAGTATATGTTGTGTTAACAGATATAAAGCCAAATTCGAGGCTTTGGCATACATTCTGCCTTGAAATGACATGCTGTCTTTGGCCAATACCAGGAATCTTTGGTCAAACATCTGGTCAAGGTAGGGCTCACTATTGATAGTCTGTCCACATTTATCAGGAAGGAAGAGAGCTCTGCCCACACTGCAGTTGCAGGGCTGTTTCTCCCCGGAGAGTCCCACTTTCAATGTTTTAGTCATAGGAAGGCATCCTGACCTATGAGTAGATGGCACCCTAAATAGGTTTCCATCAGTCCTATGCAACTTCCTCGGAATCCTGTCTGACTCTGGAGCTGTAAAGAACTTAAGTTTGCTATAAGAAACAGGTCCTGGTAGATTCTAGTCTTTGGGACAATTTTGCCTTCTGCCAAAGCACATCTACAAGTAGGGAGGACTACCCTCATCTACTCTTTTTTGTTATAATTTCTATCCCATGACACCTGGCCTGGTTCAGAGCCCAAGATGACCTGAGTTTCCTTAATAGAATCCTTTACTTAGTGTACAAGCAGCCATATAACTCATGCCATTACTTGAGTTCCTGAGAAGTATGAAGCTTTTCAGGAAGATATTCTTGGAGCTTGAAGCCAAGTAGTTGCCTCAATGACTGCCTGATTGTTTCCATTTAACAATTTGGATTTTCTCCCACAGTCACTTCAGTGTGCTCAGTAAATTGGTGTTTTATGCTTGATTTTTACTTTCAGAATTCTGTCTCAGTATTATGAGGATCTGATGTCATGATGTAGGCAAACGTCCTTGTATTGACATGTTTTGTTTTTGGCTGGTGGAGGATGCCAAAATTCTGAGTTCCACGGGAATAGAGCCAAGAGACGTTTGGCTTCTTAGTTGGAGTTAGTGTCCGTGGGAGCGGATCTGGGAAAGTCTTGTGGAGGATCCATGGCCAAAACCGCATAATCAAATTTTGTTCTGAATAGGGTCCTTCATAAGACGTTAGGAAAAAAGAAAAAAAGCATAACACTTATTGGGAAAAAGATTTCTTAATAGAATAATCTTGAATGGTTAGTAAAATAAATTAAAGATGTTATTTAGTCACTTAATTTATATTTTTTGGTCTAAAGTTACCTTTATGGTTAATTGAATCAAATTTATCTGTTCCTTCTCAGGAGAACTTTTCAACAGATCTCCTTAAGATCAGAATCTAGGAATATGTTTCAGATTTCTATAATTTAAATCCAGTGAATAGTATTTTGCCTAGAGTCCATATGTAGAACTAATAAAGTAAAATTTAAAGTCAATTTTTAAAGAAAGTATGTATGTGTATTTAATTAAAAATTACCTTTATTATGGAGCAGAAATAATAACATTACATTGTTAAAAACTTTTGTATCTTGTAATAATCCAAAACTGGAATCAATGAAAACTAAACATGTACATCTTTGCTTCATTGCCAAGCTATGTATTTCTGTATCAGGAATATTTAGTGTAATGTTAAACCATAGCTGAAGTGAACTATTCAACTTTTGTAGCAGATTATTAGGGAGTTATTTGTCATTATCACATATACACTGTATGCTTGTCAGGTAAAATAGGCAGCTTCATATATAGAATCTTATGTTCAAGAGTATCCTGTGTTCTTGACAGGATATAATATTTATTGAGTTATTTTGATAGGTAATCTAGTAAAACATATGTAAATGTTCCCTCCAGTTAGTGTTTTAAGTGGCAACAAAGATAATTTTGCTATAAACCATGCATGCTATCTAATTAAAATGTACTCATTTTCCAAAGACATTCTCTGTAAAATTCCATCTGGACATGAATGAACTAAATTTAGTACCCTTTTGCATTGCTTGACATCTTACATAGGGATGACCAAAATGAGTATATTTTACTTTGATAGGTTTTGCGGTGTGTAAACTAGAACTGAATGACCATGGGAATGAAATTTCAACACTATTCATTGCATGTCAGGCAAGTCATGATTGCATATCACATTTTAGACTATGGTTTAATTTCTTAGTTATATTATAGGGCATTATTCATGTGTCTTATTTTAAAAAGTAAGTATCTGATATTTAAGTGAATTTTTATCATGCTTATTTTTAATAAGTAATATTGGGATAAATGATCAAAAAAGTATAACTGATCTGGATTTCTATTTCTTATATAATTAATATATAAATATTAATGCTATTTCCTTGGGCAATTTGATTAATCTTATTTAGCTTCAGTTCCCTCTATGAAATGAGTATGACCATAATAATACTTAACTTTCAGCATTATGAAGATAAAATTACATCTTTAATGTGAAAGCACTTTGAAAACTTAATTATTAATACATTATTATTTTAACTTTTTATTACTATATATAACAAAGTAATGGTTTTAAGTGCATATGACCATAGATTTCCCATTAGAGTCTACCTGTCCATGAAAATCTCCAAGTTGATAAAAGATTTGTTTAAATAGATGTGAATTGTGATAATCCTATGAACATTTATTTAGTGTCTTCTATTGACTTTTCCCAGCTTACAAATCATGACTCAGAGCTTTTTTGTTTTTGTTTTTAGCTTTCCTGCATTTCATCCTTTGAAATCATTCTTCTCACTCTTAGCCACCATGCATTCTTTTTTTTTTACTTTTTTTATTGTTATGTTAATCACCATATATTACATGATTTGTTTTGGTGTAGTGTTCCATGATTCATTGTTTGTTCATAACACCCAGTGCTCCATGCAGAATGTGCCCTCTTTAATACCCATCACCAGGCTAACCCATCCCCCTACCCTCCTCCCCTCTAGAACCCTCAGTTTGTTTTTCAGAGTCCATCATCTCTCCTGGTTCATCTCCCCCTCTGACTTACTCCCCTTCATTCTTCCTCTCCTGCTATCTTCTTCTTTTTCTTTTTTCTTAAAATATGTTGCGTTATTTGTTTCAGAAGTACAGATCTGTGATTCAACAGTCTTGCACAATTCACAGCCCTCACCATAGCACATATCTTCCCCAATGTCTATCACCCAGCCACCCCATCCCTCCCACCCCCGACCACTCCAGCAACCCTCAGTTTGTTCCTGAGATTAAGAATTCCTCATATCAGTGAGGTCATATGATACATGTCTTTCTCTGATTGACTTATTTCACTCAGCATAACACCCTCCAGTTCCATCCACGTCGTTGCAAATGGCAAGATCTCATTCCTTTTGATGGCTGCATAATATTCCATTGTATATATATACCACATCTTCTTTATCCATTCATCTGTCGATGGACATCTTGGCTCTTTCCACAGTTTGGCTATTGTGGACATTGCTGCTATAAACATTGGGGTGCACGTTCCCCTTCGGGTCCCTACATTTGTATCTTTGGGGTAAATACCCAGTAGTGCAATTGCTGGATCGAATGGTAGCTCTAATTTCAACTGTTTGAGGAACCTCCATACTGTTTTCCAGAGGGGTTGCACCAGCTTGCATTCCCACCAACAGTGTAGGAGGGTTCCCCTTTCTCCACATCCCCGCCAACATCTGTCGTTCCCAGATAAAGGGCTAGTATCCAAAATCTATAAAGAACTTATCAAACTCAACACCCAAAGAACAAATAATCCAATCAAGAAATGGGCAGAAGACGTGAACAGACATTTTTCCAAAGAAGACATCCAAATGGCCAACAGGCACATGAAAAAGTGCTCAACATCGCTCGGCATCAGGGAAATCCAAATCAAAACCTCAATGAGATACCACCTCACACCCATCAGAATGGCTAAAATTAGCCACCATGCATTCTTATCTAGCATTTTAGAACTCTTATCTCAGTTCTAGAACCAATTCTCTTTATAACTTTGGGCAACCCTCTCCCTAGACCTCAATTCTATTTTATGTAAATTAGATGATCTCTAACACCTGTTCCAGGTCTCATATCCTATGACACTGACCCATTTCCATCTCTGTGTGCACATTTTTCTGCTTTGTTTATCATCCTGTCTTTGTCCTCCTTCTCGTTAATACCAACTCTACCCTCCTCCATTATAATGCAGAATCCAGTAAGGATATATTACAAAATATAAACATTTAAAAAATATAATTTCGCTTTTCCATTAGGGCCTCGTGAAGAATTGTAACCAGAGCAATGAATCATTGTGTCAAACTGCTCTTAGTTCACATCCAGGCTGGTCACTGAAGTACCTCCCATTGTCACAGTTCCTCAAAGTTCTCATCTGTGAACTGGAAACACTAATGTCTTGCAAGCTGAGCATGTCATAAAAGTGCCTAGCACAATTCTGGTGCTCGATAAATATTATCATCTCATACCTTTCTAATTCTGACACCCACACATCAGTAGCCTTGATGATATCCTGATTTTGTTTTTGACATATAAATCTGAATTCATACTTTAAGTCCTTTTTATTTAGTTGTCTAGTTTAATCTATCACAGAGTTGCCAGTTGGTGAATGAGTGATCTTTAAGAACAAAGTGTTTTGGTATATAGTAAGGGTTTTAGCCATGTTAAGACATCCAGGCTGATTTGAAATTTATTTTCCTTTAGCAACACTCAAATTGTTTAATGAATAAAGCTCACTAATTGGGAAGCAGTCTTTATAAATATATTGTATTATTTCATAAAAAATAATTTTTGTCTTAAGAAAATACAAGAGCTTGTAAACTAGGTTCTATGAATGCACTCTAGGAAGGCCCTAAATTCCCTGAAATTATATGCAAAGTTGTGAGTTTTATTTCTTCTGGTGAACTGTCTTTAGTTTTCAACAGATTCCAAAAGGGTCATTGATATCCTAAAATGTGTCTGTCATGGTTTAAAGTGAAATAAATTTGTTCTCATTTTTGGGATAGAATAATTTAGTTCTAATTTAATTACTGCCAATATCAAATTACTGCCTTCTTCTTTTAAGAAAATAAGGTTCAAAAGTGCAAAAACCAAACTGAATACAAAAAGAGTAGAGTAAGGACACCTGGGTGGCTCAGTTGGTTAAGCGTCTGCCTTCGGCTCAGGTTAAGATCCCAGGGTCCTGGGATTGCTTCCCATGTTGGGGCCCCTGCTCAGTGGGGAGCCTGCTTCTCCCTCTGCCTGCTGCTCCCCCTGCTTGTGCTCGCTCTCTTTCTCTCCCTTTCTGACAAATAAATAAATAAATAAAAATCTTTAAAAAAAAAGTGTAGAATTTGGGAGGGTTTTTCTTTTCATATTTATGTAGGTATTTTTAACTAGTATAGATTTGTGGGAAGTATTACAAAACAGAATATTAAACCTGATGTACCACATTGAACTTTACATGATGTTTTCTGAAAATCTCAGAATTAGTATGATATCATAAGTGAATATGCTTGGGGTGCTTAAAAGAAAGTGATGAGTGATGATGATGCCATTTCTGGGACCTAGGTAAAATAGAAAAGGAAATGCCTAAATCCTGTCACAAATAGATTGGACCTGATGCTTTCTTTCATGGTCATATGGGTTTCAAAGAGGGTTCCTACATGGTGAAGTTGGTGATGGGATCCTGGGGCTGCATGGGTAGGGTGAGTATAAAGATTAGGGAGTCCTGTGTCAGGGTCCTTAGAAAATGAGGGTGTTCCTTCCTCACACCATAGAGGTCAAGGTCCCCAGTTATTTGTCCTCCAGAGCCTAAGGTATGTTAATGGGCCTATTGACCCAGACTTTTGGATCAGGTATATTCATGGCCCTAGAAGTAGTTTCTAGTGTGTGTAATTCAAAGTGGCCTCATCTCATCAAGGACCAACTATGGTCCTTCACTCACAGGGACAACACCCTTACAGTTCCAGACTTGTCAATGTTAAATGTATCATCAGTATTAAAACTAGAAAAAGTACTACACTTAGTTTGTATGAGTGTAAAGTGCTGTAATATCATTGATGGTTAAAAATTACATTTATATTAATTATAAATTACTTATTTAGAAACCATATACTAGATAGAATTTTAACAACCTCTTCCATTAGATTTAGTGACCACTTTATAGCTAAGTTTCTAAAATGGTAAGGAGTAGTGAAGAGAGTCCACTTCATAGACATTATATACAATGTTACACTTAAGGATTTCTAGACACTTTGTAATTGCTTTTCAATTCAATTTGAAAATTCCTGCCCCCAAAACTCAGATAAATGTGCCAGTATCATTAAATGCTAAGAAAAAAATGCAACTTCCCCTGTCCCTCTGGTTTCATTAGAACTTGTAACTCTAGGACTATATACCCTTGCCAACTGCAATGCATTTGGAAATTGAACCTATGAAAACATATAAATAGTTTTCAGGTCAAGATAAAGAGAAATGAAACAAATATAACTAGTCCTTGCTTTCGTATATTTAAAACAACTTGACCAGAACCAATTTAACAGGAATTTCACTCATGAGAACTCCAGTAGCAGACCTAAAATTCCCAAACCAAACTTTTATGCTAAACCATTATACTTTTATAGTAAAGTGAAGTCAGAAATCCAGAATTAGTTACTATAACATAAAACTGTTGTGTCTTTCAAAAAAGGTGAAAACACTTTAATATAATTTATATCGTTTCTACACATTAGGCATAGGAAATAATTTCACTTAGTCATAAGTACAATGAATTTGATTAACAAAATCCTGATTTACAAAATAGAAGTAAATATATGCAGAAATATATTCATTATCAAATTATAAAATAAAATTAACAATTCTTGTTACGATATCATCAGTTTATTATTTTGCATTTCAGATAATAGAGTTAAATCATTTTGGTATGTTTAATAATATTTATAAGTATTAAAATAATGGAACGTTGAGATTTGAATACAATGACAGTAAACCATTGAAATTTCACATTCACATGATACAGCCATCATGAATCCATAAGTGAATGTTAATAACGTAAAAAAATATAAAACAATTGTAATATAACCATCTAACCATTAGCATATGGAGTTTTAAGACCACTATTTAATCTGCTATTTTGCTCTGAAACATAAGCAGTTGCTTTTCTGTGATACATGACATGTCTTTGTGCCTTAATACTTAATTTGAAATGTGCTTATCGTAAAAATATACCAAAGTAAATAAAAAAGGAGACACTTATTTACAAAACAATATTGTATACATATTATATAAATGCAATTGTTTCAAAGTCTTTTTATACAATATTGATAGAATCAGTCATTTCCATTATTTTATCATAAAAACTGCAGTGTTGCAAAGGCAGGCTGTAATTTTGAAATCCTGATTAAAAATGAATACTTTTTGGCTGCCTTTTAAGATAATGCAGTTTCTTCAAGTATGCTACAGAATTGAATGCTGACCTCTAGAAAAATGATTCTTCTTTCATTAAAGAAAATCCATTCCCCATTTGGAGGTGTATGAAAATGCACCTTAAGAAAGGAGAAACATTATTTTGCTGAATGTTTTTTTATTTGATAAACCTGGTAATATCAGCCATTCAGCATATTGTTTTAGCACCATTGGCATGGATTGTTAATGTACTGTACAGATCATAATAGGGATGGGGACTTGCAAATGGTGTACCATCCCTATTTTTGTGGAATTTCATCTTACCAAGTATGCTATTATACAATATAAATTCAAGTGTTTAAGGATGATTCAAATGATGGTATGTAACAATCCTGCATTTTACCAATACTACATATAGATTTTTCTGTAGATATTAAATGATACTGTAAAGAAATAGGCTTTAAAGCATACTCCTTTAATTCACCAGAACACAAGGAGAATTGCTTTCATTTACCTGGATATGTTGTAATATATATAAACATAAATGTAATTTGATCTCCTCGTTCAAAAACTCTGGAAATCAGTAAGACTTTTTATTGTATGATTTATTTTGATGGTTAAATGGCAACCATTGCATATATTCTCTCTTTTAGTCCATATACTGAGCTTGTGCTTAAGTGACTGTAGCATACTCTAGGCTTATAGCCTGTGGTATATAATTTCACAGTTTCAAAATTGTTGAGGGGAAGGCCTTCCATGTTTTAGGAAGTTATGAACCAAATATAAATCTCATGAGCACCCACAGCGATCTACTACCATGGCTGGAATTTTCCCATATATTATTTGTTCTTTGCCATTAAAATATAACATATTAATTGGAGACATCTTTGTGGGAGTACAGCAGGGGCCTGCTGAACCTCTGGGGTTTGCTTGGTGTACAAGATGAGTATGAGGATACTTCTGTAAAAACACAAATTCACACTCTCCAGAGCAGTAATTGGCCTTATATCTTTTGGGTGCAATAATCCAATCCCATCCAAAAGCTTCAAAGTCCACAGTTAGAGGGTAACGACAGCACCGAGATTCTGTTGAGTGCTCATCACAATCAAGCCCAAAATCTCTTCTGGATCTTTTTGGTGTGTCTGTCACCTTGACTTCTAAAAATGGATTCTGTGTGAAAAGGAAAAGAACAATCAATAATATGAAGAGGTCCCGAAACACTTTCCTACCTCAAGGAGTCATTATTGAAGAAACTAATCATTTTGCTTATACCACATTTATTTTTTAAAGACACAGCATTAAGGAATTTTAACTTGCAGTAGGCTTGATTCTTCCCTTACGGCTCATAAGAATATAGCAGCAATTCTAATTCCCTGTGGTCAGACCTATGTCTTTTTAATTTCTGTTTTCCCCAGCTTCCTGGCACCTAATAGATGCTCTGACAATATTTATAGGAATAAAGGGACAGAGGGAGGAGAGGGGAAGAGGAGGGAAGACAGGATGGAGGAAGGAAGGGGTTAGTTCTCTCTCTTCCTGATGAAATATGTTGGCTAAACATGTCTGATGACTCCTGGAGGAATAGGTATATTCATCCATCCTCTGTTCCCTAGCTCTATACTTGGGGAAAATTGGCTATTAAAACCAGAGCAAATAGTTACCTCCCAACACTATGTGGATTGTAATAGGAAAAAGAAAGGTAAGGTAATGAAAGTAGTGGTATGCATATTGAGTTGGAAAGAAAAACTCTTAAGAGAGCAAGGCGCAGAATCAGAAGATACAATATTATTTCACTTTAGTCTTTCACTGAAAAATGCTTCTGTTCATATACTTAAACAATAATTTGCTAGTTCCTCCCTTGCCCCAGTCTTTTAATACATTTGAGACTTTTCCTTTTATATTGAAAAATCTGAGGAATGTGTCATTAATAATTATGTTTAATTTGTTTAATAATACTTAGAACTTGTCACATTACCAACTTTGATCATTAAAATGCTATCTGTAAAAAAAGAATACTTTCTTAAATAATTAATAATAGTTTTTATCCTATATCAAAATCAAAATAGACCTGGCAATTATTGTTATTTAATATTATAAAAAATAGCATCATTTTGTGAGTCAGTCACATTTTATATAGCATATTCAAAGAAATATTAACCATTTGGAAAATTATATAATCTTCTAAAGAATATGTTTTATTCAAAGTAGACTGACTTACTAATTATAGACTCTTTATAACCAAGACCCTTTAAGAACTAAAAGGATAACATTTATTGTTTGCAAGTATAATCTTTTGTTCTAAATTACGTCAATAGATGGAAGCAAAATGTCTGGTCATATTAAGTAAGTTTGGGAAAGCACAGGTAAGCCAGAAGAGTAACTCTAAACTTATACTAGGATTTAAAATGGTTTTTATAAATTTTTATGATATGTAAATTATTGTCATCTGCTTGACCTGATATTAAATTAGTTGGCATTACCTAAGTAAACTCTTACACAAAAATGGTAAGGCAGCTTAGAAATAAGCTAGGTGGCAAAGGTTAACTAAGCTGGAAATTTAAATTTTATTAGGGGTAATTCACAAAGTAATCTACATATACATTAGTGCATAAACAGTCTGCAAAATAATAAACATATTTATCATAAGGGACCTTAAGTATTGTATATTTAATAAGATGTAAGCCTAAACATATCATACTTAGTTAACTGCTATAAATAAAAGCATTTTATTTTCATTATAATTTTTCAAGTTTGTTTTTTCTGCTTATTTAATACAAAAAATTTCAACACATTTGGCATTCTTCTGAGGAAAAAAAATGTTTTAATTTGTTGGATATGTAGTAGAATCCACTATGAAGATTTCATGTTTTTATTCATGTAATCATGTAGCGTATCAATGAAAAGCACTTTATGTTTCATCTCCAATTCAAAAGAACTCCCTCAGAAGTTAAGACCTATGGCATAACTGTTTTTTTAATCTTCATGCAAAATAAAAGTATCAAGAGGGTGTTTCATAGGATATGAAATTAGACACCTACTTTTATTGGGTACAGGGCTACCATAGGGGTAAGATACCTTTGTCTGGCTTATAAGCATTGGAAATGGGTAGAGATTTTTTTTCCACTATTATTCATTCACATGATGAATAAAAACGTAACAATGTTTGTTGTTAGATGTTATTTTCAGTTATCACTTACCAGCCCATCTTCTCCTGGTCCTGGGAAGGTTACAGCAAGATCATGACCATTCTCATCTAAAGCTTTGATTTCAATGCCTAAGTTGGATTCAGGCTGTTTGAGCCAATTTTGCAACACTGTCTTCACATCAATGCTCTGCCAAATACCAGTGCCTGGGTTCATGTCAAGTTTCAGAGATCGGATTCCAGTATACCTTGTACCGTCTTTCATGGGTTTGATGAGTCTCAGGATTTGCACAAACACTGTTGTAGGAGTCTTGACGGGTCTCAGATATATCCACAGTTGGGCCTTTACTACTTTATTATATTGTATTTTAGAGCTAAATTTAAAGAAGCAACATTTGGGTTTTCCTTCCACTTGCGTGAGAAGATCAGCTATAAATGAATAAGAAAAGAAAAATAGTTACTGAAATTATTTCTCATAAAAAATGAACAAGTCCCTTTATATTAATTGGTAAACATTTTTTCCATTGGAATAGTAAATGCATATTTTAAAGTGAAAAGCCATGCAGAATTTCATTCATAATTCAGAAAAATATCAAAGAAAATAATTACTCCAGCTTTTCAGAATTTTTTAGATATATATTTTTTCAGCTATTTATGAGGAATCTACTCCCCCTCCAGAGAAGCGTGGACTAAAGAGAATTCTATGAAAGAATGAACAGTGGATGAAATTTTAAAATGATGATGATTAGAGAGAACAAGAGACACCGTGGAGGAACATCCACTTAGAATTCTTTGGGAATCTGAGTAGTTACACTTACGGAGCAGCTGTACCAATCAGTCTGGAAGAAGGAACCCTTCCCCCAGGCCTGAATTACCTGGGGACAAGACACACTGAGCAACTAACTGAGCCTGGGGAATTAGTAGAAAATATAGCACATCTGTTATGTTTTGGCTCTGGAATAACCCTAAAGGAACAAAACGAATCAGGTAATTAGCACAAAAATGTAAATGTTACATTCCAGCTATCTCAAAAGTTAGAAAATACTGTCTTTAGAGACAGGTTGTCATTGTAAGTAGAAGCACTAGCAGTTTCTTTCCTTTTGTTTTTCCAAGATTGTTTACAAATAAGGGAAATCTCCTCCAGGACTGTTTGATAGTAGAGTCTTAAAGGAAAATTATTTGTTGCATTATAACGTGATTACCTAATAAGGAAAACAATATTTTGAAACTGTTTCGAGTCCAGTTTAAAGTGTAAAAAGCACTGTTTAAAGCAAGACCACAGACATAGAGTATGAAAATCTTTCTTGTCTTGCCTTCTCTGTTAAGGTGCCTGTCTGCCTTTCCTTGAGTATAGTTTTGAATGGTATGAAATCTATTATCTTTCAGAAGCAAGGTAGATACTATAGGTAATAGCTTACTCCCTCTTATGAGACTAAAACAATATTTTAGAGGGTTATTAAGCAATGTGTCTGCCTGGAAATAGGCACACCGGGGACTCTCAACAATCGTGCCATGGTCAAGGTATAAAGTGGGACTCTGTGAGCCATAACCTATTTAATTAAAATGTTTATTTCCCAGGCATTTCCTGATAATTAACTCATGATTATCATTATGCTATTTTTACTTCATCATTGGTCTTCCTAATATATTAAATTTTTTAAAACATTTTTTATATTCTCCAGTGTCATAGCTTTCAAGATTAAATATTGTAATTTGTGAAGAACATAAAAACACTGTGAGAAATAGTTTTGAATAATGGAAGTCATTCTAGGCACTTTGCAAATGCTCAAAGGAAGACCTTTCTCTATTATTAGAGGGGAAAAAACCTTATTACAAATGCATATTTCAGGCAACTAAATGCAATTATGAAAATTCATGTAAGGTTTTAACATTGCTTGTAGTATCTCCCAATCATTGCCTTGGTGGTACTAAGCTGTGAAAGCATAAGCATGTTATATTTGTCAGATTAAACTAAACATGAGTGCCATGCAAGCATTTAATTTTTATTTCCTTTTGGCTTTTTAGCTCTCCAACGAAACAAATAATGCAGCAGATTTCAGTCTCATTAGTATATTTCTCATGAAATCTTGAAAAAGAGAAATTCTTCCTTCCTACTTACATACAAGCCAACAGCTTGTTAAAAGAGCCTGAAAATAGATCTGTTTCTCATAAACACTAGAACCACAGTCAGCAGGATTGCTGATATACACTAAGAGGGCTACTCACACTCGGTGGGCATGGTAATGATCGTTTCGGTCGTGGCGTGGTAATCATCATCTTCCAAAGAGCCGTCACTGCTGTCATCTCTCTGGACATCGTACTGATCAATCAGTTCCCGGAGTGGAGGAGCTTTGGGCAAAAGTTGTCTTATAGCATCTTTGCTGATGTTAGGAGCTGTTTCCAGACGAAGTTTACTGAGGATTTGAATTTTTATGGCTTCTATTCTCGAAGATTTAGTGTTTTGTCTCCAAGTACATGCATTACACAGCCCCTCTTTTTCCACATTTTCTTTTTGCTCACTGTTCTCATTTAGATCCACTGGACCAGCAACAATCAGCATAAACAGGTAAATATAAACATAGATTTGCAGTTTCTGCATGATTTTAAAATCAGTACAATTTTTCCTTGTTCTTATTTCTTCCTTTTACTTTTGTTTTGCTTTTGAGTAATGCCAAGCAAAATTTTAATGCCTGTACAGTCTGAGAGACAACTTGCCACACCAGTGAATCTTTTATACTGTATTCCAAGTGGCTTTTTATATTCCAACTTTGATGAGACAAGTGTCGTCAGGATCTATGATTGGCTCTCGCTCCACAATGAATCTCGCTGTCAGAGGTTAAAACCCTGTCTGTCACAAGTCACCAAACAGTATTTTGTTACAGTCAAGGGTGAGCTGATTCATTTGACTACTTCATAAAAAAAAAAAAATCTACAAATAATGAAAGATATATGTGACATTTGAAGAATTAAACTCTATGTTAACAATAATAGAAAGTACACTTATATCTTATTAATCTTTATATGTGAAACTCAAGTTGTAATTTAAATAAGTAAATCTTAATTTTACACTTCATACTTAAAAAGTTGAAATATTGCTTCCTCAAAAGTTAAAATGATTATTATTTAGGCAGGCATTTGAAGTAAAAAGAATTTTATTTATTTTATTAAATTATGTTTAGTGCTGTGTAAGTAGGGAAATATGAATTTAAATAAGGAAGACCTGAATTAAAAGAAAAGGTAAGATTGTGCTACTAGTAAAAGATTTTCAGCTATAATTTGAGAAACTTGTTTTCCTGATTAAATTCTTCGGTCATGTTAAAAATCAACTTATTATAATGTTATATTACACGTGGAATTATTTTGAAATAATTTAGTGTTTTTTACTAATATAAAAATTGTGCTCGCTTTTTGGCCGATTATTATTGTTATTTCCTATTCTAAAGTTGCAGATTAATATTACTCAGAAAATCTGTTTCTTCATTGTTTATTACCAAGAGGATAATGTCAGCTAGTAGAAAAATCTCTGAACTTAGAATAAGGAGATAATGGGTTTTATGACCGGCAATGCAGCAATTATTACAGTTTGCCTCAGATTTCCATTGATAAAAGTAAAAAGCATAGTATCTATTCTCCATAAATTATGTCAAAATACTGTGTGCACATACAACTAAAAGATCACCATTATAAAGGGTGTCCATTTTTGTCCCCCAATACTATAATCGGTTTGCACCCCTTTGCCAGTTTCTCATTTTGACCAGAGGGCAGACACCTGGCAGGGATTTGGGGTAAGGTCTGGGAGCAGAGAATGGAGCTTTTTGTTCTCCAAGTTTAAGTGGCCTCAGTAGGGATCAAACTCTCAACCTTAGCTTTGGGAGCCAGGAGATCTAATCAATTGAACAGTTAAAGAGCTAAGCAAACATAACCAGTGAGAAACAAGCTGTTTCCAGGCCACAGGAGATTTCTTCTTCCTACTCCTTTTTGGGAAGCTAAGGACTCCTAGGAGAGTTAATCCATTATTCTGCCGCACCCCGCCCCCAAGAGAATGCAGTGGCTCATATCAAATATTTATTTTTTAGGTCACTACCACTTTTGCACATTGTACACTAATTTACTGCCTCAGTGCACTAAAATGCAACTCAGTAGCCTGAAAAGTTAATGCATTTTCATCAAATTCTTAAGAGGTATCTACATCTCTTGAGAAAAAAATGGCCTTACATAATGCATTAGATTTGCCCATCATTAAAGATTAAGGAAAACCAGACACAAACCAGATGCCCTGAAGGATTTCAGATACTCTTTATTGTGGAACAATATTAGATCAGGCTTATAAAGTTTTATTTGGTAAATTTATCTTTCTATGTATAAATCCTGGCAATGTTATAATCATTGTAACATATGCTCCTATACACTTCTGAGTAAGTCAAACTTTTTTTTTTTAACTTGATTAGATTTGCATAGAAGTTGGGAACTCGGGCTCTGGAATCAGGTGGACCTGAGTTCAAGTCTCAATGTTGCCATTTCTAACTACTGATAATGGATGAGGTCCTTAACTTCTCTGACCTTCAGTTTCCTCATAGAGCTTTGGGGGGATGTAATTTAATAATGCATGTAAATTGCTGAATATAGTGCCTGTCATATAGTAAGTGATTGATAAGTGTTACTTGAGTGCTCAGTCTTTGTTTCCTGCAGAGCGGTGTGAGATCATGCTTAAATATATCCTCCCCGTGAACTAGAACTGCTTTAGGTTGTAGCTGCCAGTTACCAATTCACAGAGACTAAAATTCCATAAGGTAGCCCTATTACTGGCATATTTCAGCTCTTTATTCTTACTCCCTAGAATAAAGTAAACAAAGGTTATCATTTCCACATATAGCCAATGCTCATCATTCATGGGTTCCATATTTGCAAATTTGCCTACTTGCTAAAATTTATTTTTAACCCCCAAAATCAATATGCAGAATGATTTTGTGGTCACTCATGCACATGCTCAGAATGGTAAAAAATTTGAATCTTCCAACACACAGGTTCCCAACTGAGGTCAGACAAGGCAAAGTTCTGCCTTGTTTCAGCTCTCATGCTGTAAATAAGTACCCTTTTTACAATCTACTTAGTACCATGTTTTTTTTTGCATTTTTGGTCAGTGGGCTTTTCTTAGGCAATTCTGTTTAAATTGGTCCCCAGTGCATAGTGCTAAAGTGCTTTGCTCCTAAGTACAAGAAGGCTGTGATGGAAAGTAGAATGGTGGTTGCCAGGGACTTCAAGGAGGGGTTGGGGGGGAGCTACTATTTGATAGGTGCAGAGTCTCAATTTGGGAAGATAAAAATGTTCTGGATATAGATGTTGATGATGGCTGCACAAAATGTAAATGCACTTAATGCCGCTGAACTATACACTTAAAAATGGTTCAGTGGTTGATTTTATGTTATATATGTTTTACTAGGTTTTTTTTTTTTTTGTAGAGCTTTTTTTTTAAGAAAGTTGCAATGTCTTAGAAAAAAAATTTCCTTATGGAAAAATATATGTGTTAGATGAGCTCTACTCGGGCTTGAGTTAGTCTGTTGGCTGCGAGTTCAATGTCAGTGAATCCACAATATATATTAGATAAGATAGTTTTAAACAGATAAGGTTATATATTGATTGATAAAAATGTTGTGACCAGAGGCTCACAGGAATGTAACCTTGTATTTCCTCTAGGAGCAATGGTCCAGTGCTGGCCTTGTCTTTATAGAACATAACTACTGTGAAGGAGAATCAACTATATCTAACCAACCTCTCTAGAGATCAGTTTTGAGTGAGTTAAGAGGTACTGAAGAAATTTCGAGACCATATATTGCTTCTCCAGTGGCAGTGATTGCAGTCTCCCCAAGGCCCCAGAGCGGGAAGGTTCACCAGCTGTAGGAACGAACCTTCACTGTGTTCTGACTGCTGATGGTCTGTCTTTGGCTGCCTTCATGAAGGAGACAGGACAGTGTGTAATTAGGATGAGTGAGTAGAGAAGAATTCCTTTTGGCTGACTGGGAGAACTTGGTCCGCCAGCTTGTTGGCTTTTTCTTACGTTGGCCATCTTTAAAAACAGTTTCCCACAGGAGTCCGAATTTAGGTGGCTAATGCAGTACTTTACAAGACTTGTATTTTTCTTTCCCCTATTCTTCTTTGTACTGGGTGGGACTTACATTTCTGTGACCATGAGTAAGATCGCAAGCAAACTTCTCTCATCTCTGTTACAAATACCAGGGGGAGTTGCAAAACAACTTTGAGAATACGAAGCATATTTCCCCCAAAATGTTTATGGTTTTACTCTTTACAGTCTGGGAACTACTGAGTACACTAATATAAAGGCTTGCCAGAGTTTAATGATGTGGCCACAGAAAGGAGGAGGAGACTAGGTATTAGAATGGATCATGAAAAATTCAACTCCATTGTGGGGAAAAAAAAACCCAGAAAGATATTTTATGTGATTGTTCTTGTCATTTCCTTATAATGACAGCCCTTTGGTGTCACTCCATGCTAATTTTGCTTAAGCCCAGAAAAAGACTGTATAAGTGCTCAACTCACACAGCAGCATGAGAAGGTAGTTATCACACTTTGATATCCGATTACTCATGCTTTCAATAGATTGGAACAAAAATCAACAGAAACAAAAGGATTCTTGAACTAGGGACCAACAGTATAGGAATAGAAGATAGGAGACCTGAAATATGGCATTGCTGCTGAGTTTTGTGTGACCTTGAATAAGTCGATTAGCAAAGCCTTCATTTATGAATCTATATATGTATGTATGTATATATGTATGTATCAACTCATTTATTATTTTATGAAATATTCTAATGCCTATGTGTGCCTGAGACTGTGCTAGAGTCTGAGGAGAAAACGATGCTCGAGACTGAGATTTTTACTGTCTTCATGAAACCTATAGTTTAGTTTCTTTATGTAAACTATGAGATTTGATTAGTTGTGCCCTTTCAGTGGAGATTTAGCCCCTAATGCAGTAATTCTCAAATTTTTTGTTCTCAAGATTCTTTTATACTCTTAAATATTATATAGGATCCTCAAGCTTTTGTTTGTATTGGTCATATATATCAATATTTAACATATTACAAATTTAAAATGAGAAATTTTAGAATATGGGTATACACAAGCATATATTGTATTTGCTGAGAGTGATGATGTTGTCACACATTGTGGAGCCTCTGGAAAACCCCGCTGTACACAAAAGAAAAAATGAGAGTAGCAAAAAACATCTTAGCATTGTTATGAAAATAGTTTTTACTTCACAGACTCTCTGAAAGGGTCTCCACTCCAGGACTTCCCAGACCACATTTTCCAAACCATGCCCCAAGTAATAATGTTTACACTACTTCAATTGAGTATTTTTTCCTTATAACTTGAAGTCCCTTCTTCCTAACACCTGTGCTCTGAATGAGAAATCAAATATGGTCATTTTTAAACATTGTGTATTTATTTTTTGACACATAATTATAGCCAAGAGCAGAAATATAAATATTACTCTATTATAATCACCAACTACCAACTTGAGGATATCAAGAGGACATGTTCACATTTGTCAATTGTAGGGCATAGGCCGAAATCTGTGGTCTTGAAGGATGTTTTGTAGATGGTCTTCAGGTCAGTCTTGAGATGATAACATTCATATTATGGCAATGCTTCATCATAATGTCCCAGGTAATAAAGTTTCTGCATTCTACTGTCCTTTAGAGGTAGAATTAACTCAGAAAAACTTCAAAATGTGTGGTGCCTGAGTGGCTCTTGGTTTCGGCTGGCTTGGGTCATGATCTCGGGGTCCTGGGATCATGCCTTGCATGGTGCTCCACGCTCAGCGAGGAGTCTGCTTGAGGAGTCTCTCTTGCCCTCTTCCTCTGCCTCTCCCCCACTCTTTCTCTCTCTCAAGTGAATAAATAAATCTTTAAAAAAAAAAAAGCAAAGAAAAACTTCAAAATGTGATTTCTCCTTTCCTTTCCTAAATAGGAACTCCAGTTTATTTTGTACAAATTTGAAATACAGAGAATCAAAAATAGTTATAATTTAGCTTCCTTATTTTTCCATTGAAAAAAAGATGCTTGACTCAAAGACTTAGTGCTAACATTGTATAGGTTGTGCCTGCATCTATTATTACAATTCTCAGTTGCTTGCTTTTTTCCCCTTACTTGTCTTTCTGCCTCTACTCCTCCATCCCCTGAACAGACTATGAGCTCTTTAAAAGAAGGGAATTACTTTGTTAATTTTTGTGTCTTTAGCTCTTGGTCCAACACCCAGCACATAATTAGATTGGAAAAAGGGTATTGCCTTAATAATTAAAGTAATAAATGAATGAATGTCTCCTTAAATACAAAAAACTTCAACTTTATAATTTTCCAAAAGGTATAATTAGTTATGTATAGCCTTTCTAAGTGACTCTCATTGTGATTTTAGTTTGCTCTGACTATGGTTTGTAGCTTTTCTCCTGGGATCCCTCTTACACAAACTGGTAGGGGAGACCGGTGTTACAGGTCCTTGTGTCTTTGCCACCTCTAGTGGTTCTCTGGTAGAGCAATGAACATTTTGAACTTTCCAGTGGAGCTTTTGCATTTGATGATTATGACTACCCATAAGACACTTTAACAAGGACCTTGCTAGGGAGTAGCCATGCTGGCTCTGACACCACTATTTAAGACCTTAGGAACAGGGGCTCCTGGGTGGCTCAGGTGATTAAGTGTCTGACTCCTGATCTCTGCTCAGGTGTTGATCTCAGGGTTGTGAATTCAAGCTCCGTGTTGGGCTGGGCATGGAGCCTACTGAAAAAAAAAAAAAAGAAGAAGAAGAAGAAAAAGACCTTAAGACCAGGACCCTTACCCAACACAGGTCATATTTAGGTCAAATTGATTTTCAGGAGCATCAAGGGTAGTCAGAGAAGAGAAAAGAAATCTCAAAAGAGCAGTGTGTGTGTGTGTGTGTGTGTGTGTGTGTGTGTGTGTGTGTGTGTGTGTGTGTGTGTGTTTAAGCAAGGCAAAGGCAGAACAATCTTTTTTGCCTTGACCTAGTAGGGAGAGCTGTGAACTGACTACATGTGCCATAGTCTTCACCTTCTCCTTTGCATTCTTTTCTGTAAAGGACTAAGTTTCCCAGTGATACTTCTCTATCTCCTTTCTTCTCATCTGAGCAGGAAGGAATTTTCCCCCAAAACTAGGATAGAGTTTAAAACCTCAGTTTACCTAGTAAGGCATAGCTCTTTGAGTAGACAGCCACGGTGGGCCAGAAGTCAACCTATTTTCCAGAATGTTCTCTTAAATTAAGTTCCTTAGCTCCCAGGGGCATCTGTGAATTCCATAAATAATTTCATAAAACTCAGTTCTGTATGGTATTCTAGATCATCCAGATAACCACCTTATATCTGAGTACTATCTCAATGTCTTCATTTTCTGTAGTCTGCAAATACAGTATATACAGTTGAGTTCTGTTTTTTTACTATAATCAAGTTGGCTTCAAGTGCCATCTAATGTGATAAGGGTCAACTTTTATTCATGGGAGTTTTCAAAAAATTGTTTTTTCTTTGAAAGGTATCTTTACATTATTCAGGCTTGAGAACCTGGCTCAAATAACTTCCTTATTTTATCAACAACAAATAAGCATAGCTACTTAAGTTCTTTGCCTGAAGACAGGGACTTAGTTTGGAAAAAGTCTGTGAGTCACGAATTTATCCCTTTTTACTGGAGCTAGATTTTCTTTTTATGTTGAATGCACATGCAATGAGACAGCATGTAGGAATGTTTCAGACCGCCTGATGAAAGTTACACCAGTCTTCAGTGGGGCTCTCCAGTTTGCTACAACCCACACTCTCATGTTCAGCCTCCCACTTCCACATATGGCTCACCTCCCTGGATTAAGAAGGCACAAACTTCTGCCTGCAAAATTTAATGAAGTCAAATATTTAAAGTTTACAAATGAGAAATATAAAAGTTAATTTTCATTATTTTTGATAACTGCTTTCCTTCACAATGTTTTGATTTACTTTAGAACAAGCACATGGTTTCCAGAGCCGATGACAATATAGGTTAAACTGGTAAAAACATATCTTTAGTTTTAAAATCCTTACCCTTATTATTGAGTTAAGCTTTCTAGTAAACAACCACTTCCTGAGAGAAAATCTTGAAATATTTAGGGTTTGTTTTGGGGGAACTTTGGAGACCATAATAAATTCGATAAAGAGTATATTTCTGGAAATAAAACAATAATTTCTTTAACTTTTTTAGATTTAGATTTTAAAATGTAAAGTCTTAAAGCACTTTAAAAAAATTTTAGCTCCCTTATTACTCAATTAGTGTCTTAGAAGTAGTGATAGCCTTAGAAAAATTCAGTTCCTTCCAGGAGTATTCAGAAAATGTTTTCTTATTTTTTTGGAATTGCCTAAAGCATTGTTTTTCATAATTCATGGAGTATTGGCTTTCAGAAGCATTCTATTTCCAAATTCTTTTGTAAATTCCTAGAAAGAACTCTTCAAAAATATATTCATTTGGTCATTTTTTTTTAAGATTTTATTTATTTATTTGACAGAGAGAGACACAGCGAGAGAGGGGACACAAGCAGGAGGAGTGGGAGAGGGAGAAGCAGGCTTCCCACTGAGCAGGGAGCCAGATGTGGGGCTCAATCCCCGGACCCTGGGACCATGACCTGAGCCGAAGGCAGACACTTAATGACTGAGCCACCCAGGTGCCCTCATTTGGTCATTTATTTGTTCATTAAACACTTATTAGCACCTGGTTTATGATAGGTACTATGCCAGGAATTGGAAATAAGAAAAAAAAAATAATGCTTTTTGCGTAAGGATGAAACTCTGAATTTTAGAAACATAAAAGTTTTAAGATTATTATGTCTAATCTATTTATGAACAGATGGAGAAACTGAGGCCCAGAGAAAGGTTGCATGACTTAAAGTAGAATTAAATTTTAAAAAGCTTATTTGATTTACAAAGGCAATTTGCACTGAACTACTTTTGAAGCACCAAGTACTTCTTTTATATTGAGTTAAGATTTTTTTTAATGTTCTAAAATTAACAAATAAGGTCAGTGCTCAATTTCCTGGGTCAATGCCACAGTGGTGCCCTTTGTTCTTGGAACCAGTCCATAGTCTGGCTTGGCAACTGAAAGACCCAATGACCTGCATTTGGCAATTAGTATAGGAGTTTTAGTGTCTACTAACTAAACATACTTTGAATGCTCATTTGCTCAGATACTGGGAGTCAACCTTTTGTTACAGGATGTCACTATTTCTGTTAAACTCATTTTCAATATTTTGAATTATATACTTCCTTCTTGAAATTCCAAACTAATAAGTCAGTAGTTTTTAATAATTTTAACCATAGAGAGTTCTAGCTGATTTTTTTTATTGGCTTAAAAATTAGATACCTCCTTTAATATAGGAAAAACATTTTCATTTAATTAGATTTAACATGAACATTCTGGCCCCTGCTGGGAACTCTAAGAACTACATCACTTGGACTACCAGTTTTTCTAAGGTCTAAGGACTTAAACCTTGAATTCAGTTTTATATATCCTCTCTCTTTTTTGAACATACAGAAATGTATTAAATAAAATCTATAAGTAAAGCAAATGTTTTACTATTATTGAGATTCAAAATCTGTGTTAAATATTGGACATTTGTACATGACATGTTGAATTTAAATCCACTGTAATTCAAATCTTCTATCTTAGTTTTAAATATGAAGAAATCTAATATTTTTCATCTACACTCAAACTCAGAGGAGAAATCTGATGAGAGAAGAGGTGAAATTTAAATACTTGAAAAAGTGTGGTAAAGACTCTACTTAGAATTTCATTCCTGGGGTGGCTGGGTGATGGACATTGGGGCGGGTATCTGCTATAGTGAGTACTGTGAGTTGTGTAAGACTGATGAATCACAGACCTGTACCCCTGAAACAAATAATACATTATATGTTAATAAAAATAAAATAAAATAAATTTTTAAAAAAAGAATTTCATTTCATTACATATTTATGGAACACCCAGTGTTTGGTTGTGGGTCGGCACTGAGTATATTTATACAAAACATTGCCCAATCCCACTGGGTAATAGTTATAAAACAGCACCTCAGCAAGTGTGAAATCATGGAATGGAGTATGGACTGTAGGACAAACCAGGTTTCTTGGGTGTAGCCGGAATGATTTATGCACATGGGAGACAGGCTTGGAGGTAGTGGACAAATGGGAGACTAGAAAGAAGATTATAAAACACCCCCTCTCCAAAACCTATGAATAAATAAATACTCTTGCCCAAACAGTCTCTACAAGCTCTCTGACTTTGGGCAAATTAGAGGACCTTCATTTCCTTAATAATTTGCAAAATGGAAATATTGGTCACATTGTGAGGACAAAATGAGGTAATAATGTTAAGTGCCAAGAACAGTGCCTGATGACAAGTAAGTACTTAATAAATATTAAATATTAAACTTACCATGAACATGTAATAACAAAATAACAGTAGTACCTAACAATATGTATATATATATATATCATTAATGTTAACTTGTATTAGAAATCTTTGCAAAAATGAAAATTTATAAATTTTGTAAAGTGAGAGATGGGTATACAGTTGACTCTTAAACAATGCAGGGGTTAGAGTCACTGACCCCTGTGTAGTTGAAAATCTGCACATAACTTTTGACTCCCCCAAAACTTAACTACTAATAGCCTACTGTTGACCAGAAGCCTTGCTGACAACATACACAGTTAATTAATACATATTCTGTATGTTATTATATACAAATGATGTGTTATATACTGTATTCCTTCAATAAAAGAAACTAGAGAAAAGAAAATGTTGAGAAAATACTTTTTTAAAGATTTTATTTATTTATTTGAGAGAGAGAATGAGAGAGAGAGAAAGGTCAGAGGGAGAAGCAGGCTCCCTGCTGAGCAGGGAGCCCGATGTGGGACTTGATCCCGGGACTCCAGGATCATGACCTGAGCTGAAGGCAGTCGCTTAACCAACTGAGCCGCCCAGGCGCCCGAGAAAATCTTAAGAAAGAGAAAATACATTTATAGTACTGCACTGTTTTTATAAAAAAAACTGTATAAATGGACTTGCACAGTTCAAACCTGGTTGTTCAAAGGTCAGCTGTACATAATGTACACAAGAGGAAGATCTAAAGCAAAATGACTAAAAAACTAGAAAGAAAAAATTGGGAAAAAACATGCCAGGTAAATGCTAACAAAAAGAAAGCTGGGGTCATGATACTAATCATAGACAGACTGAATTTAAGGCAGAAAGTTTGAAACAGGACAAATATGGAAATTTTATGATGGTAAAGGATTTAAAGAAATGATATTCCTTTCATAAATCTTAAAGCACTGCATAATATAATAACAAAGATACATAAAGAACTGCAGAATTACAAGGAAAAATTATCAGACTTGAAATAGTAGTAGGCCATTTTAATTCACATCATGGATCAAGCTGTCAAAAGTTAGTAAGGGTATACCTGAACAACAAAGCCAATAAGGTTGGCAAAATAAATGTGGTGGAGGGAATCGATGCAGTCGATGGAATCAATATCCTGTGAACTGAAAATCAATCTTATTTTAAAAACCCATGAGACAACTGGCTAAATATATTGGCACCCACCCCCCAAAAAAAACTCTCAGTAAGTTGCAGAAATTAAAAATAATCCAGACCACGTTCTCTGATAATAATGTAATTAAGCAAAAATGAATAACCAAAATAAAAATCATCATCTCCACTGCTTGGAAATGCAAAAATTATTTAAAAGAACCTTTGGTACAAATTGAAGTAAAATTGATATGTCAGAATCTGTACAAAATAATAATTAAACACTATGTACAAAATAATAATTAAAACATTATATAGCAAGACCTATAGGATAGAACTACCAGTGTTTTCAGCAGTTATTCAAAGCTTCAAACATGTATTACTAAGCTAGAAAACATGAAAATAGCAAACTATTTAACTCAAAAAACTAGAAAATGAACTACAAAATAGATTATAAATTAAACCTTAAAAAGCAGAAGAAAAATAAAAAGGTAAATCAGAAACTGAGTCAGAAATAGCAAAGCACTAGAATTAATACTATGGCCTGTTTCCTTAAGGAGAAAAAATAATAATAATACACTAGCTAAGCTAATCAATATAAATAAGGCACGAATATTTTAAATTTAAAAAAGATTACAGACACAGTGAGAGAATTAAAAAATTAAAAGAGTATATTGCAAAAGTATTATTCAAATAAATGTAAAGACCTGTGTGAAATTGAGATGATAAAGATTTTTCTAGAGAAAACATAACAAAGGAAGAAAATGGAATAATCACCAGAAAACTAGTCTCTGAAAAGTGCCAGTTTATAGAGGATCCTTCCAAATCTTCAAAGGACAGGTAGTATTTTTCAAAATAATGTTTTGAGGTGAGCATTTTTTTACTGAAATATAGTCATATAAGGTATAATCTCATAGTAAAGGGCAAGTATTATTCTGTGAAACTCTTGTTTCAGTGTATATATTTATACCAGGTCTCCTTTTAAAGCTACATTTCTTATTGTGAATCACAATCAAAACACTCTGAAAGCCACTGTTCTAGAATTTTAATAAATTAAAGAATGAAAATAAATGAATACAGAAAGCTTACAAAAATTTCTAAGCTACCATAATACTGACACTAACACCTGGCAAAGAAAGCAAGAAAAGAATATTGACACAAAATTTTGAGTTAAATAGTAGCAAGTAGAATTCTGCAGCACTTTGAAAGAACAATATACTGGGGCCAAACCCAGTCATTCCAGCAGGGCAATCATGGTTCAATATCTGAAATGTATTAATATCTTTCAACATATTAATAGACAAAAGGAGAGGAAAAACATGATTGTCTTAATAGATTCCCATAAAGCACATGACAGAATTTAAATAGAAGTCCTTTAACTAGGACGATTCTTTATTAAAAACCTTCAGTAAAATATGAGTAGATGGATATTTTGTTGAAGTGATAAACCTGCATTATGTTTAATGATAAAACACTATACATATCCTCATTAAAATCAGAAATATATTAAAGATACCCTTAATCATAACTATTACTTGTTATTTTTATGGAATTATTAGCCAAGACAAGAAGACAAGATTGTAGAATAAGAGGCATAAATATAGGGAAGAAAAAAAAGAGCCATAAATATAAGACAATAGAAGACAAATTTTCATTTTTGCAGGTGGTATAATTTAGTGCCTGTAAAAAAATCTAAGAAGCGGGGCACTTGTGGCTCAGTCGGTTAAGCCTCCAACTCTTGCTTTCAGCTCAGATCTCAGGGTCATGAGATTGAGCCCTGCATTGGGCCCCACACAGGGCATGGAGCCTGCTTAAGATTTTCTCTCTCCCTGTCCCTCTGCTCCTCACTCCACTCGTTCTCTCTCTCTCTCTCTTAAAAAAAAAAAAAGAATCTAAAGAATCAACTGAAAAGGAGTATATGAATCAAATTTAGTAAGGTGGCATGTTACAAAACAAACACACTCTGAAATCACAGATTTTCTCTATGCCAAAAGTAATCAACTAGAAAATATAATGAACAACAAAAAAGATGTCATTCAAAATAACAGCCAAAACTAAACCAAACCAAATAAAAACACCAAAGGAGAACTCAGCTAGAGGTATGTGGGCTCTATCAAAGTAGTTCTTAACCCTGACTGGGGCTAAGCTCTTAACAAATATGCACCACCTGTGCTCCACACCAAACTAATTAAA
Organism: Zalophus californianus; assembly: GCF_009762305.2. Taxonomy (NCBI): domain Eukaryota; kingdom Metazoa; phylum Chordata; class Mammalia; order Carnivora; family Otariidae; genus Zalophus; species Zalophus californianus. The sequence continues at coordinate 151,217,720 of NC_045597.1, forward strand.
CCTTTGGTGGTAGGGCCTAGACATCTGTATTTTTTTTCCATCCAAGTGATTGTAAAATACTAGGATAAAGAACTACTGCTCCAAATGAAGAAAATATTAAAACTCATAATAAATGGAAAAACACATCCTATTCATGAACAGGGAAAACTCAATGTTGTATAAATGCCATTCTCTTTAGTCCATAAATGCAATGTAATTTCCACCTAAAATAGCAATCAATTTTTAAACATAAGAAATATTTCAGAATAAGTAGATAAATTTTGATAAAGTAGGGAAACAAGAGGGGACTGACATTCATGGATATGAAAACATTTTAAGGACTGCTAATTTAAAATAGCATGTTAGAAAACAAAAAAGTAGAGAAGTGACACAGAAAAAAAAAAAGAGTGAAAAATAGACCCCAGCGTGTAAGAAAACTATGTTAAGTGATACGAGTGTCATTTTTAAGTTAGGCCATTAAAAAGATGCCTTATGTATTAGCATTGCGACAGAACAAAAGTCACGTGGACCCCCGGGCACTGGACTGTAAGTTCCATAAAAGCAAGGAAAATTTCATATACATCAAAAATATAAATCTCAAAAATGAAACCAGAAAAGCATGAGAAGAAAATGTGAGGGGTTTTTTTATACCATGCAGTAAATTTTAGAGTGGCTGTCATACAATCAAAGCATGTACGTACGTGTGAATTTGTTTGAGGTTTTCTTTGCCATGATGAAAATTTAAAATTAACTGGTTACATTTATCAATCTTTTCTATGTAGGGCTTGATAAATGTGCCTCAGTAGAAGTTTTTAATTTCAGCATGGCAAATAAAACACCCCCAAAAAAGTCATGCACAAAAAAAGGTCATGCAGGGGCGCCTGGGTGGCTCAGATGGTTAGGCGTCTGCCTTCGGCTCAGGTCATGATCCCAGGGTCCTGGGATCGAGTCCCGCATCGGGCTCCCTGCTCAGTGGGGAGCCTGCTTCTCTCTCTCTCTCTCTCTCTCTCTCTCTCTCTGTCTCTCATGAATAAATAAATAAAATCTTTAAAAAAAAAAAGGTCATGCACAATACAAAATATTTTCTAATTTTTCTTGTGATTATTCCTGTGACCGATTGGTTATTTACAAGTGTGTTGTTTCCAAATATTTAGAGATTTTTCTAGATATATTTTTGTTACTAACTTCTGGTTTAACTCTGTTCTAATCAGAGAACATACTCTGTATGATTTCAATCTTTTTGCATACATTCAAGCTGGTATTGTGACCTAGCAGATGGTCTAACCTGGTGAATGTTTCGTGAGCATTTGAAAAGAGTGTTTATCCTTTTGTTGTTGCCCACAGGATTCAATAAATGTCTATTGGGTCAAGTAGTTTTATACATCCTTACTTATTCCTATCTACTTGTTCTGTCAATTACTAAGAGAGGAGTATTGAAGCCTCCAGATATAATGATGGATTTGACTTTCTCCTTTCATTTCTGTATGTTTTTCCTTCATGTATTGTGAAGCTATGTAATTGGATGCATACATATTAAAAATTGTAATGCTTTTGTGATGAATTAAATAGACTCTTTTATCATTATGCAGTGTTGCTCTTTATCTCTGGTAATATTCCTTCTCTCAGAATCTGCTTTGTCTGATATTAATATAGCCACTCCATCTTTCTTAGGATTAGTGTTTGCACCATACATCTTTTTCTATCCATTTACTTTCGACCTATTTTTATTGGTCTTAAAAATGTTTAATTCCAGTAAACACACAGTGTTATGTTAGTTTCAGGGGTACAATATGGTGATTCAACAATTCTATACATGACTCAGCGCTCATCATGGTAAGTGTACCCTTAATCCCCTTCACCTACTTCACCCATCCCCCCACCCAACTCCCCTCAGGTAACCATCCGCTGTCTACAGTTAAGAGTTTGTTTTCTGGGGGCGCCTGGGTGGCTCAGTCGTTAAGCGTCTGCCTTCGGCTCAGGTCATGATCCCAGGATCCTGGGATCGAGCCCCGCATCAGGCTCCCCGCTCCGCGGGAAGCCTACTTCGCTCCCCCTGCTTGTGTTCCCTCTCTCGCTGTCTCTCTCTGTCAAATAAATAAATAAATCTTATCATTTAAAAAAGTTTGTTTTCTGGTTTGTCTCTTTTTCTCTTTGTCCATTTGTTTTGTTTCTTAAATTCCACATATGAGTGAAATCATATGCTATTTGTCTTGACTGTTCTAAAATCCTTGTCGGGGTGCCTGGGTGGTTCAGTTGGTTAAGCGACTGCCTTCGGCTCAGGTCATGATCCTGGAGTCCCAGGGTCGAGTCCCGCATCAGGCTCCCTGCTCAGCGGGGAGTCGGCTTCTCCCTCTGACCCTCTTCCCTCTCATGCTCTCTATCTCTCATTCTCTATCTCTCAAATAAATAAATAAATAATCTTTAAAAAAATAAAATAAAATCCTTGTCTGCAGATTCCATTACTATGTCTTTTTTTGTGTGTATATCTGTTGACTGTTTTTTCTCCTGGTTATGGAGTCACATTTTTTTGCTCATTTGTATATCTGGTAATTTTTTATTGGGTGTAGGGAAATGTAAATGTTCTGTTGCAGAATTTTTGAATTTTGTTTTCTTCTTTTACAGTGTTGAAGTTGGCTTAAACAAGCTCTTAAGGTACTTGAAGATCAGCTTGATGCTTTTGAGGCTGACTTTCAAGTTTTGCTGGTATGGGTCTACAGTAGCCTCTATTCCAGGCCTAGTTTAGTTCAATGACTAAGGTATGACTTAGGTCTTTCAATGCCCTGAGTATTCAGTCTTTCCACTCTGGCTGGTCAGAACTTAGAGCCCTCTGTGATCCTGAAGAATGTTAAGAGAATCTTTGCCTGGCCCTTAAAGGGTCACTCTATTGACTTATGGCCTATTTTAGATTCAAGGGAGCACTGTGCAGACTCCAGAGTCTTTGCATCTCTCCCTCCTCTCTGGCACTGTGCCCCACAATATCCAATGTCCTCAGCCTCCCCAATTTCTGTTTCCTCAACTTAGCAAAATTATTGTACTCTCTTTCCCTTCTCTGCAATGTGATCCAAAATGTACCTCATTGTTACAATAGGAAGGCAAGTACAGTACCAGATAATCAAATGTGGCCTGAGGTAGTAGTCCCCTTAGAAGACAAATACAACAAAGGGAAAATGAAACAATGATGACATTGTTTGACGAAAAAGGCTAAATTTCTTGTTACCTTCAATCCAGAACTCTTAAGAATAAGAAAAAATTTAACAACCCAATAGAAAAATGACAAAAATAAATACTAATTTCTAATAAACCTATAAAAAGATGTTCAACCTCACTTATAAGTAAAAATACAATTAAAATATCAGTGAAATACCACTTCTCATTCAAGTATTAGGGTGAACACAGGAAAACAGCCCCCTCCTTCCCTCTTGGTGAGAGTGTAAATTTTAATTTTTACCCACTCTGCAGGACAATTTGGCACTCTCTTTCAAAATTTTAAATACACTAGCTTAGACCAGGCAATTCTATTTTCTAGGATTTGCCCTCAGATGAACTTGCACAAACTCAAAAATATTTGTAAAGCTTATAATGTTGAGAAGTTGGGAGTAATGTACATGTCTAATAATTAAAAATAAATAAATTATGGTATCTCTAAGCAGATCTATACATATATACTGACATAGAAAGATCACGTAATATACTAAGTAGAAAAAGCAAATTTTAGAACAGAATAGATTTTATAACTATGAAATAAAGTTATATGCATTATATGTATGCTTTCTCCATAGATATTTCATCCAATCCCATGACCTTTAATATCAAATATTTGCTGATGTTTGCTCCAGACTCATATTCAACAGTCTACTTTACATCCTGTTGGATAGTTAATAGGAATTTCCAGTTTAACATGGCCAAAGCAGATGTCCTGATTTACCAATTCTCTCCCCCACACAGTCTTCCCCATTTCAGTAAACGATGCCTCCGTTCAACCACTTGTTCATGTCAAACACTTGGAGTCAAAGAATTTTTCTCACTGAGCTCCTCACTCCACACCATTCAAGTAGGAATAAAGGAGTCAGGAAGCTGGAAGTTTGAGTATTTCTTGGTTGTGGGACAATAAAATAGCTACCATTTTTTAAACTAGCAAATTAGTCACTATATCAGGAACTTCATATACATATTATTGCATTTAACTCTCACAAAACTCTATAAGGCAAGGGTTATTTCAACATTTATTATAGTTTAAAATTTCAGGTGATAATGCTTTAGTGAAAAATGAGCCGTGTGTGTGTGTGTGTGTGTGTGTGTGTGTGTGTGGCGTGCACGTGTTTATGCGTAAATCCTCTTGTGCTTCTCTTTCTTTGTTGCAGCGTATAGGTCCTGCCAGAATATGGTTACCAGGTAATACAGATATCCTAAGAATACCAGTGTGGTCCCAAAGTAGGTGCCAGTGGAAGCATAGTGGGTACTTCCTGTGAAGTGTTGATTCTCCTAGCTGGTATGTGCAGAAAAATCCTTACATTCCCACTTCTTCCTAGTTCAAATTCTATGTACAGAATCCATTCTTCCTCAGTTATATAAAAATTTTACTTCTTTCTCTCTTGTGTAAAAATTTTAGCTGTCTTTATGTTTAGAAGGATATAGTTTTTTTTAAATAAATGCATTCAGTGCAACTTATTAGCAGAATCACAAGAGGGTTTTGAAAATTCATTTTATCTGGTGCTGTGCTAAGTACCAGTAACAAAGAAATTAATAAAAACCACAATGCCCCTGATGACCTTACATTCTGGTGGGGGAGACAGACTTGTAAACAGATATGTTAAAGTAGAAGGTGGTAAGTGCTTTTCTGAGGATTGAGCAAAGAGCTGTCAGTGCAAAAGCACATCAGACTCTGCCTGAGGGAGTCAAGAAAGTTTAACAGAATAGGTGACATTTGAGCTAGATCTTGAAGGATGGGTAAGAGTTTGCCAGGTGAATGAGATGATCTCTATATAAAGTGCCTAGTACAGGGCCAGGCACTTGGTAAGACCCAATAAATGTTAACATCTAGTTCCAGTTGGGGAAGTGTCCAGGCAGAGGACACAGGTCAGTTCAATTCAAGGAACACTTATTGAGGACCTTGTATATATCAGGCACTGTTCCAGGTTCTTCAGCCCTATGTGCCAGGCACATCCTGTGAAGACAGATAATTACACAAGGGTCTGATGTGAGCCATGTTCAGAGCTACTATTTATAGATTTTTCTCTCAAGATGGAGCAGGGATGTTTGTTTTAACACTGCTGACACATTTCATCTTATTTGCAAGCCCCTACTACTATGGTATTGACAGCACTGAGGTGTAAACAGCTAATGACTGTTCCAGACTCAATTTCATGAAGGCAGTGTTGACAGTCTAGCCTGGCTTCCCCCTGTGTTTGGGGCCACTTTGATTTGCACTTGGGTCAGGTCCAAGCAACAGCTCATCCCCATAGCAAGGATGGAAGGATCCAGATGCCTGCATTTCTGTTCCGGATGACTGATCCAGCAGATTCAACTTGCCCTCTCTTCAATAAGCCCCTTTATCATAACTACCAAATCTTGATGTTTATTCTATAGCAGAGTAGGAAATAGTATAAATAGAATCTATACTGTTACCTGAATTTATTATGTTAAACACAGAGCCTATACATTTCTGTGTCTAAAATAGAACAATTTCTAAATGTAAGGAATATTCTATGCTTTCTTTTTTTTAAAAGAAATATTTTATTTATTTATTTGACAGAGAGAGAGCACAAGTAGGCAGAGTGGTAGACAGAGGGAGAAGCAGGCTCCCTGCTGAGCAGGGAGCCCTACGTGGGGCTCGATCCCAGGACCCTGGGATCATGACCTGAGCCGAAGGCAGACGCTTAACCAACCTGAGCCACCCAGGTGCCCCTATGATTGCTTTCAGTAGCAGTTTTACTAGCATAGCCCAGTTACAAATAATAGAAGGAATGTGCCAAGTATTCCACAATTTAATTCTCACAACAATTCTATATCATAGGAGTTATTTTAACTATTGTACAAATTAGGAAACTAAGGTACAGAACATTAAACTTACCTAAAACTAAACATGGCAGCGCTAGAATTTGAAACCAGGTCTACCAAACTCCCACCCCACTGTCTTTCCTCTATAGCAGTGTCCAGTCTTAATCCCACCATTTACTGTTTCCCACCCTATGCCAGACACAATGTGAGATGCTCAAATACATTCTTTCTAATCATCATGAATTTTCTTTCATGCAACATTTAAAGCAATTGAGCACCTTGCTAGCAGTCAGAGCCAGCAAATTAGAGGTCTTGACATCAAGCCTGGGTCTGAGACTTGGATGCCTGCTTTCTTTCTATTATACTATACGGTGCTTTCCTCCCTAGAGTACCTTGGAATCAAATGGGGAACTTTGAAAAAAAAAAGTCCTATCCCTGGAGAGTCTAATTTAATTGGTCTGGAGTAGAGCCCAGGTGATTTAAAGCTTTTAGGTGATTTAAAGCTTTTAGGTGATTTAAAGCTTTTAGGTGATTATAACCTGCTGTCTGGTTTCACACCATAGCTCTCAAAAGTTGGAATAGGAAGCTTGAGGTAAGGCACAGTTTCATTTAGCATGGTAAATTGGTGTAAAATGCCACTTATAGATTATTTTTAAAGTGACTGTATTTTTGTAGAAAGTTCTGAAGAACATAGAGGAAGCAACGTGGGCTCTGGAGTAAGAATGACCTGACTTTGAACCTTAACTTTCACCCTCTCTTGCTGAGTGACCCTTGGCAAGTTACTCAGCATTCTGCAAAATACTGATTGTGAAAGAAGTAAAAGGTGTCCTTGCGAAGACGATTCTCGTCTTGGAATAAATGAAATGAATGCTGTTCTTGGTGCCCTCCTCCTGAAGCTCATTATGCACAAAATGCATTGAAAAGGCTTTGGGAAAACTCTAGTTTTTCTAGTCAGCCTGACTCTTTTCTTTTTTTGAAGGCCACTGACTTTATTGATTCTTAACATTTTACAACAATAGTGACTGTTCTGCCAATATAAGGCGCCAAATTGCTATAAAACAGACCAGGCAAAGGTGGAGGTGAGGGAAAGGGCCCGGAATCCATTCGGAAAAGCTGAGGGTTGTTAACATGAAACTGGCAGGGGAGAGAGAAGGGAGACGCGTGTGCAAGAGTGAGAATTTAAAAAAAAAGTCAGAGGTGAGTGACAATAGCGATCTCTTCTTTTGTAGGAGGAGTCCCCTAACTCCTCAAAGGAGGCCTCAAACTCTGGACTCTCAATGCTGGGGCAAGGGATTGGGGACTCCCAAGAGAGCATCACAAGAAGTGGCACCGCTCTTGAGAGCATCCAGAGCAGTCCAGGACTGCTTAGCATTGGCACCGCATGTATCCTTAGGCCATTCCCAGGAAGCTCATCTTCTGCCTCCCCATGGCCAACATTCCCCAAACCATCAGGGACTCTCTTACAACTACTCAGGAGTGATGCCTTCACTGCCAGACCACATGGCATCACTGGGAGGTGGCCGGGAGAGGATGATTCCCTTTTAGCCAATGCCAGTGTGGGTGAGGGGGAAAGGGGAAGATCTATTTTTAAACTAATTAGTCTATTTTTTAAGTTTCAATATAATTAATGTACAGTGTCATAATTAGTTTCAAATGTATCCAACAATTCTATACATTTACTCAGGGCTCATCACCATACGTGTACTTTTAATCCCCATCACCTGTTTCACCCATTCCCCTTCCCCTCCCCTCCAACCTACCTCTCCTCTGGTAACCATCAGTTTCTTCTCTATAGTTAAGTCTGGTGAGGTTTTTGTTTTTCGTTTGTTTGTTTGTTTTTGTTTGTTTTGTTTCTTAAATTCCATGTACGAGTGAAATCATATGGTATTTGTCTTTCTCTGACTGATTTCTCTCACTTAGCGTTATACATTATATATCTTTAGATCCACCCATGTGGTTGAGAAGGGTTCCTTTTTCTCCACATCCTCGCCAGCACTTACTGTTTCTTGTGTTTCTGATTTTAGCCATTCTAACAGATGTGAGGTGATATCTCATTGTGGTTTTGATTTGTAATTCTCTGATGATTAGTGATGTTGAGCATCTTTTCAGGGGTCTGTGAGCCATCCATAGGTCTTCTTTGGGGAAATGTCTATTCATGTCTTCTGCCCATTTTTAATTGGATTATTTGGTTTTTTGGTGTTGAGTTGTATAAGTTATTTATATATGTTGGATACTGTTTATTGGATGTGTCATTTGCAAATATCTTCTCCCATTCCATAGGTTGCCTTTTAGTTTTATTGATTCTTTTTTGGCTGTGGAGAAGCTTTATATTGTGACGTGGTCCCAACAGTTTATTTTTGCTTTTTTTCCCTGGCCTCAGGAGACATATCTAGAAAAAATGTTGCTGTTGCTGATGTCAGAGAAATTACTGCCTGTGCTCTCTTTTAGGATTTTTATGGTTTCAGGTCTCATTTTGAGTTTTAATCCATTTTGAGCTTTACCCCATTTTGAGTTTATTTTTATATATGTGTAAGAAAGTGATCCATTTTCATTCTTTTGCATGGAGCTGTCCAGTTTTCCCAATGTCATTTGTTGAAGAGGCATTGTCCCATTGCATATTCTCATCTCCTTTGTCATAGATTAATTGACCATGTAAATGTGGGTTTATTTCTGGGCTCTCTCTTCTGTTCCATTGATCTATGTGTCTATTTGTGGACCAGTACCATACTGTTTTGATTACTACAGCTTTGTGTTATATCTTGAAACCTGGGATTGTGATACCTCGTTTTGTTCTACTTTTTCAAGATTGTTTTGGCAACTTGGGGTCTTTGTGGTTTCATTCAAATTTTAGGATTATTCCAGTTCTGTAAAAAATGCTATTAGAATTTTTGATGGGGATTGCACTGACTGTAATTTGCTTTAGGTACTATGAACATTTTAACAATATTTGTTCTCCCAATCCATTAGCATAGAATATTTTTCCATTTGTTTGTGTCATCTTTAATTTCTTTCATCAACATTTTATTGTTTTCAGAGCACAGGTCTTTAACCTCCTTGGTTAAGTTTATTCCTGAGTATTTTATTATCTTTGGTGCAAATGTAAATGGGATTGTTTTCAGAATTCTCTTTCTGCTACTTCATTATTAGTGTATAGAAATGTATCAGATTTCTGTGTATTGATTTTTTTATCCTGCAACTTTACTGAATTCATTTATCAGTTCTCATAGTTTTTTGGCGGTGTCTTTAGGGTTTTCTATGTATCATGGCATCTGCAAATAGTGAAAGTTTTACTTTTTCTCTGCCAATTTAGATGCCTTTTATTCCTTTTTCTTGTCTGATAGTTGTGGCTAGGACTTCCAGTAATATGTTGAATAAAAGTGGTGAGAGTGACTGTCCTTATATTGTTCCTGATCTTAGGGGGAAAGCTCTCAACTTTTCACCATTGAGTATGATGTTAGCTGTGGGATTTTCATATATGGCCTTTATTATGTTGAGGTATGTTCCCTCATTTAAACATAAGGGGAAGGATATTTTTAATGTCTCAGATTAGACTAGAAATATATTTTGTAATAGAAACAATGTGTGGATGATTATTAGGTTTCTTGGTTATTTAAGTAAAGCCTACTCATAATACAGAAATGTACTGTATTTTATATTCAAATAGGACTGTATTTCAGTAAACTTTTGTGTCAAAGAGGCTTTGAGGAATTAGTGTGGAAGTATAAACATCATTTATAACATTGTTTCTATGAGAACTATGGTGTCACTACTTGGGACTCTAAGAAATATCTTCTCTCCTCTCTGACTCAGCTTAACAAACACAGCAACCACTGATCATCTAATTAAAAGAGAATGAGGCAGCTCAAAGAATGCTGTGTGCTCTCTGGAGTTCAGCAGAATTCTTTTACCTATTGATTTTAAGTTCACAACATACTTGAGGTTGAGGACTAATTCTTTCCTTTATTTGTGTCTGTCTTCTCAAGCAACCTATCATATAGTATGAGCATATAGTAGACATTAACATATTCATAGATTAGATCTGAAATCAGTAATGACCTCACTGTCAGTGGAAAAATAGGACACGGGGTCATACCATGCAGTGACAAAATCTTCCTCAAATCATTACTTATTGTTTCCTGGAATCAGTTGCCTTTCAGTGACAAGACTTTAGGAAACTAAGTGATGGTTAGAGTAAAATATCATGGTGGAAATTATGAGTTTAAGAGCCTGGGGGTGGTTCTGATTGCACTGGAAAGCTTACATAAAGAAAATGACAAACTCAGGGATTTATATTATTAGCTGAAGGCACTGTCAGAGAATCAGAAAGCTCCTTGACTACCTTTAATAAAAGCCCTTATTTCTTGTATTAATGGATCTGAGGTACCAAAAATCAAACCTACATTTGATTTTGCAGCTTTATGCATTACAATGCAGACTTTCTAAGCACCAGCTGGAAGCATGGGATCGCCAAAATAGAAATACTTGGGTAGGTTCTGATGGTGCTTACTGGTAGTTCTAATCCAGCTACCTTGAGTCCCCAAATCCCACGCAGTCTTAGCTGTCAGTAGAAGCAGTCTTTTGTCCTCTGTCTGATAATCTTTCTCATTGCCTGATAACCTGTTATAATATTACCTGAGGTTGTATATTTGCCAGAGGGTGATGAATCTCCTTAAGGTCAATCCCCACTGTTTCTCATTGCATCCAGACCCAGGTCCATTTCATAATTAGATTCAAACCCTGGAATACCTCAGGGAAGAAGAGGAAAGAGAAAAACTAAACAATATGCATGATTACAGTCCTCATTTCTATTTAGTTGATTCTACTTTTTAATTAGGATCAGTTGCCCCAGTCAATACAGTATTTGCAACTCCCTTCTTTCTCTACCCTTACACTGTTTCCACTGTCAGCTAACACTTTTGCTAGTTGTCATTATTTATCAGGTAGAGTGACCTGAACTTTCATTCCTGAAAGATCTGAACCATTAATGTTTCTTGCCTGACTTGCGTTGCTCTAATCTTCTAATAACTTTTACTATGGACATGGGAGTATTAAGAGTTGCCCAGAGAATCCCTGGCCTTCCAGACATAGTCCTCCCTCTCTGCTGTACAGTACCAACCCTTTTTCTATTTTATAATTAGGATCAGTTGCCCCATCCAATACAGTAACTCCCCTCTTTGCTTGTTGGTTCAGTGACACGAAGAACCCAAAGTGGCTAATGTGGCCATCTCATATCCCATTCGATGGAGTCCTTCTGGTATTTCTTAGGGAAAATATTCTTCCCTTGTAAACTAAAAACACAACATTGTGGAGATAGAAACAAAAGTTGCATGAGTTAAATCATTAGGAATTACAATGAAGGAGCCACCGCTACTTCTACATTTTGGTCCTTAGAGCTAAGTATGATGGCTATGGAAGAAATAGCATTATATACTGGTTGCTGGCTCAGGAAATACAGTGTAACTGGTGTGACTTCTTCCCAGTCCCACATGTGGCTATGTAATGAGTTGTCAATAGAACATTCTACCATTTTATCAAAACAACTTCTTCATAAGGACATGACATATCTTTAATTCTTTTTTTAAAGATTTATTTATTTATTTTAGAGAGAGAGTGTGTGAGCAGGAGAAGAAGCAGAGGAAGAGGGAGAGAAACCCTCAAGCCGACTCCCTGCTGAGTGTGGAGCCTGACACAGGGCTTAATCCCAGGCCCCTGAGATCATGACCAGCCAAAATCAAGCCAGACGCTTAACTGGCTAAGCCACCTAGGCATCCCCAACTCTAATTCTTTAAGTGGAGTTTTTTAGTCAAAAGCAATATTTTATGGGATGTTAGGACAGTGAACAAGGCAGTCCCTAAGTCCACAGATAGTGGTGCTAGAAAAACCACTATAGGTAAAGAAGTTAAATCCATATCCAAGTTAAATGTCTTGCCTCTATGATGACAGAGGTTCAGTGTAATCCACCTGCCACCGGGGCCAGCAGGTCCTGGGATTGGTGCCATTTTAGGAACTTAGTCTCTGATGTTGGTGAGATAGGCACTCATCAGTAATAGTAGCCAGAGCAGCCCTGGTGAAGGAAAGCCTACATTCTTAAGCCCATACTATTGCCATTATGTTCCTGAGCCCCTTGTATAAGCACCAGTGTGGCTGGGGAAGACAGCTGACATCCACAGGATTTGTCATGTTGTTTACTTGATTACTGAGAATCTTTTCCAGTAGCTGTCTGTTATTATTTATATGGGACACAAATATCCTCACTCAACTCACTCTGAGAGGCCCACCCATACAAGTCTTTCTCAGATCTCCTCTTAATCAGTCTGCAATCCTATTTTTTCAAGCCCCTGAACTTGTTTTTTCAAGCCCCTGTATTTTCAAGCCTCCTTGTCCAAATAGCCACTTGCCCATGAATCAATGTAGATCTCTACTTCTGTCTCTCTCTCTGCAAGGCAAAGTGGAAAGTCAGGTTTTCACACATATATCATGAAGTCTTCTACCCTGAGGTCTTGCATCTTCCATAGGTGCGAGTAGAGCTCTCCGCTGTCCCCACTGGTCATGAAACTATAAACCTCTATAATCTTTCTAGTCTTATTGGGACAAACTTCTATCTTGTTCTATCTTCAAACTCTATTCTTCTATCTTGTTCTCTTTCCTTGAAGCTCTCCTCGTCTTTCCTTCTCTAGGACTCCTAACATAATCTTTTCTATAAAAGATAAGAAGAATTTTTGAATCTGCAGATAGCTAAAGATTTCCCCACGCAAAAAAATTACAGAAGCAGGGCGTGTGGGTGATTCAGTAGATTAGGCATTTGACTCTTGGTTTCAGCTCAGGTCTTGATCTCAGGGTCGTGAGATTGAGCCCCGTGTTGTGCTCTGTGCTCAGCACGGAGTCTGCTTAAGATTCTCTACCTCTTCATCTCCCCCTGCCACTCCCCCTACTCACACACACTCTATCTCATAAATTAATTAATTATTAATTAAAGTCCAGAAACACAGAAATAGGAAATAATCTGACTACTTGCTTGAATAGTTGGAGAGGAAAAAAATTACAAAGAAATCATAAAAATAATATCTTAAAAACTATCCTGCACATAATTCTTTGTTTTTCAAAGCTCTTTTGAATATTTTATTTGCTCCTCACTGAAACACTGTGAAGTAATAGCTAATGCTATTATATACATTTTAAAGATGACTCAACTGAAATGTAGAAAGAGTAAAGTGGCTTTGCCAAAATTTCCATAACTGCCTAAGACTATAACCAGGGGACCAGGGTTTTGCCTTCTAGTACAATGACAGGAGAATGAATGCACAAACCCCATGGTCATGATATTCTGGGGGAACTCTGATTTATGGAGTAGAGAAAGAGAGATGTCGATTGATGGAAGAAAGGTAAAGCTGCAAAGGGCACTCAGGAATGGGTAACCCCAGTGCACCAAGGGTAGGAACCAGTCAGGCGTTCCAGAAAATCCTGGTATAATAACCATTGCCACTGTGTTATTTTTGTTTTGTCCTTTTTCTTAGTACATTACCAAGAGTTTTTTAGCGGTAAAGAATAAGGAAGGACATAAAAAGCATACTCAAACCCAAAGAAATATTTCAAAAAGATCAAAATAGCAGAGATGGGGAACACAGGTGAAGGCAGACAACATTCCAAAAATAAACTTGTGTCTGATGAAGTTATATAAACTTTAAAAAAAAAAAAAAGCGAGAGAGGAAAGAAAAATTTGTCATGTTAGTGTCAATTAGACATTTTTCTTTTCAGCAAAATTGAGTCCTCGCTGACCAAATCAAATTAACAGTTTATTTTAAAATCAGTGTAAGTTCCTAAGGTTTTGCTTGTCCTCCTCATTGTGTGGGTTATAGACACTTTTATTTGTTGTGACATAAAACTCCATCTGTGTAAACAGGCCCAAGAACTGGGCGGATGTCTTTATTTACTGGTAATCCCTGTTCTGTGACCTAAAGCGAGTCATTTAACCTCTCTGGCCCAAAGGCTGTTTCATCAATTATGAATTAAAGAGATAATGCTGCATATTCTCTAAGCCTCTCCTAGATTTAAATACAATTATTCTATGAAAACTGTTTGTATCTTTCTATCTGATTTGGCTTCTTGAGTTAAAAAAAAAAAAAGGCTCCAGCAGGGGTCACTATCGTCACATTGTGCCCTAAATCCAATTCTCTTTTATGTTGTAGTTTAAGGTTACATCTGCCCTCTGTTTTGATTTTCTCTTTGAGACTACATAGAGCCTCTCGGTACCCAGGTGTTATCTGAATTGATTTCCAAATGTACGTAAAAAACCCACTGCAAATGTTCTCTTGTTCTGTTTCTTTTTCTTTATTTTCTTTATTTTTCCTGTCCTTGGAGATCATTTATCTCCATTGACTCTGGGGTGCTTTAGGAAAATTTATTTTATCTAATTAACTACATTAGATTTTTTCACCTCTGAGAATTATGATGAATGTGAAATATTGTCTATTTCTTTAAATATATGATATGAAAACAAAACACAAAATTCAACCCTATTCTGAAGGGTTGTTTTTTTGTTTTGGGGTTTGTTTGGGGGTTTATTTGATCTATGACCACCTCAAAAATGTGTTTAGCTTCTTTAGAACCCACCCATTCCTGAGAACTCTAAAATTCTATTAATTGCTTCTACTCCTCCATAGCTATTTTACTGTGTATATGAAACCATGTAAGGACTAGTTTATACATCCAAGAGAAGGGTAAGGATTTTGATGACAGCTCTACTTTCAAACATCCTATTGTCAAATTACAACCTAATGACTATACATATAATGTGAAGAGTTGAGGATCACTGTGTCCATGATACTGGAAGGTAGCTATCCAAAAAAGTCAAGGTTCCTCCCAGAAAGTCATAGGATTCCCCAGAATCCTAAGTTTTAGGATTAATTCCTTAGTCTTAAACCCTAAATCTTAGAATTTTTAGAACTCTGGTTCTATTTAGGACTACTCCAAAGGGGTTCAGTCTGCCTTAAACCTCTCCCCAAACTCCATATGTTTATGCAAAACCTAACAGTACATCAGGAACCAAATAAAGTTAACTTTTTATACCCTGTAGAGCAGTGTCTCTGGTCCTTTGACCCAATGCATGTGGCATCACTATCGTGACACTACTTAGCCCAAAATAGTTCTTAACAGGTGTACGGTGGCCCATTTAATCTCATTCTCCCCTTTTCCCCCTAATACGTACCCACCTGTCCCTTTGAGAAAGAGTGGATATTGCCCCTCTCAAAGGCAGCACTAGCTGCTGCTGCCATTTCCAATATGACCATTTTAAAGTCCTAGTCTAGGCAGGTAATTGGACCTTGCAGGGTCTCCTTCCATGGCTAATCATGGTGGGCTGGTGACAGATACAGGGAAAGCAATGGTATGTGGCTCCAGAGACAAGGTCATGAAAAGCATGACAGCTTCTGCCTTGGCCTCTTGGATTGCTTGCTGTTGGGGGAGTGAGCTGTCATTCCTCCACGAGTCCTGTGGCCAGGGACGGAGGCCCCCTAACAATAGCCGGCACCAACTTGCCAGCCACAATGGTGAGCCCCTTGGAAGCGGATTCTTCCCAAGTGCGTTGAGTCCGCTCCCCTCTCCCAACTTCTGCAGGGCAGCCTTCTTTACTCTACTTGGATATAGCCTCCATGGACCCCCTCAGTTCTGATTTTACATAACCAGACTTATTCAACTGCCACACCTACCTGATCAAAATTCTCTTGAGATGCATTCCAGCCTGGGTCAGGTATGTACCCCTTAGCCCAGGAATGCCTCCTCTGTTTGCAGTTGGAAGTACGTAGTACAAACACGGCTGCGAGGCAAAGATAGAAGGCAGCCTTCGGGGGAAAGGTGTGTGAGCTGAACGGGTCCTGCAAGCGGCTTCTCCCAGTGTCCCATCCTACTTCCCCTCGTGTGAGCACTTCCCTTGGAATAGTATTTAGCAAGCTGTAATCTAATTGCCTGCTTTTTGCCAGGTATTCACGCTATTCTATAGGCTCCTTGAGGGCAGGAACTCTGGCCTATTACAATGTATCCCCAGCCTAGCACAATAACTGGCACCTAGTAGGTAGTCAAAAAAAAAAAAAAAAAAAAAAACAAGTTGAAGGTGTATCCTTTATAAAAAGACTTTGGCATTTTTACTGCTTAGTTGCTACCACATTAATAGATGAACCACCTACACAATTTGAGAAATGAATCTTTGCTTAGTAGTCCCAAGAATGGGAAATGCCTATGAAAGTTCAACAATGTATTTAAAAAGAAATTTTTTAAATGCTATGTAAATCAGTCTATCAGTGGTACATGTTTGCATTCGGGGACAGAAACAGAAATTCATTTTAAATTTAACTCTGAAAGACCAAAGAAAATATTACCAGAATTTCCAGTTTGACATCTTATATATGAATTTACTTCAGAAAGTCTTCCTAACACCATGATATTTTGAAAGTAATGCAAAGGAACTTTAACCTGTACTGAAATATGTTACAAGTGACCTACTTTTAAAGGTAAAAGAACTGTTTCCTGTGTTCCTTAAAGTAAAAGACAATTTATTTTTATCAAACTAGTAGAGTTTATCCTCTTTTATTTAAAAAAAAAATCACAAGTGGCCCAAGTGGAACCATTTTAAGGACTAAAGAGGTCATAATTCATATAAGTGATTTAAAAAGACTATTCAATGATGTAAGTTATGTTTCTTAACTTTCTAGAGGCCAAACTTTGGATCTAGAGTTTGTACCAGAATATCCTCATGATCCCTTTCAAATATGAAATTTCATGATGCTAATAATAAATGCAAATATAAATATAAATAAGTTCCATAAATTTTTTATAATTTTTCATAAGCTTTGAAATAAATTTCATAAACATAAATATAAATATGCTTAAAATTCTGGGTTTCTAAGATAGTTTTTAATACCTGATGGAATTTGAATACAAAGTAATGCATATTCATCATGGAAATTTATAAAATATAGAAAGCACAGAGTTAAAATCAAAAATCATTCATCATCTCTTCATTTAGGAATAATTACTGTTGACATTTTGGCTTATATACTGAGTAAGTAAACAAAGTAACTGACTACAATGTGAATATTTTCCCGTCACTAAATATTTTTATACGTATTTGTTTAATGATTATATAGTATTATGTCATATTAATATTTGACAATTTAGTTCATAGTCTATTGTAGGACATTTAGGTTCTTTCAAATTTCTGTCATAATAACATTTCAAAACATATCCTTGCTGGTAAATCTTTTTGTAAATACATATATATGTCTTCTTAAAAGAGACACATATTTAATAAATACATTTTTAAGAATTTGAATTGTTTTTTCCAAATTATCCTTCAGAAAGATGTATTGATTTAGATGTGTCGCAGGGGTATTCAGAAGTGCCTGTTTCCCCCAAATCCTTGCCAGCCCGGAGTGATAGCCTTTTAGGAACACTGTCCATCTAATCTGGGCATAGTTTTGTATTTCATCAGAGATGAGGACTGGCTATTCAAACCAAAGTTCTTTGTCTAATTCTAACTTCTGTGAATAAAATTTCACTTATATTGGGTTTATTGCTAGAGGCAAAAGAAAAGTATTAGAAATGCTATGTTGTCAGTTTTTCATTTTCAGGACTATAATAATTCACAATATTCATAAGGATGGTGTTCTTCTGCACCACACATCTACAGAAACTTCAGACCATAGGTAGAAAGTGTTTAGAGGGTATAGGTATGCTTATCAGAGCAATAGATGAATGTTTACTGTTTTTTTTAAAAAAAGTCGTTATTAAGCTAAAATAATAATAATAATACATGTGGCAAGAATCAGAAAATAAATCATCTTGGATGCCTTACAGTGTAAGTAGGTGACAAGAGCATTCTGTTTAAGGTTATAGAATAAAGATTTGTACTCTTTTTTTTTTTTTTTAAAGATTTTATTTATTTATTTGAGAGAGAGAGAGAGAGAGAGAGCACATGAGATGGGGGAGGGTCAGAGGGAGAAGCAGACTCCCCGCCGAGCAGGGAGCCCGATGTGGGACTCGATCCCGGGACTCCAGGATCATGACCTGAGCCGAAGGCAGTCGCTTAACCAACTGAGCCACCCAGGCGCCCAAAGATTTGTACTCTTGGCCCCAGAATTTTTTAAACTACTGCTTGTAATAGGATAATTTTTATTTGCATGTTTTCCTTTCGTCATCCATAATTTCATTTCATTCTGGGGACATTTTTATTTATGTGATCTCTTCATTTTCATTCAGTCTTTTGGGGATAAGTTTCCTGTAATTTAAAGGTCAAATTTGGCCCTGTGTATAGTTGTTAAAATGCTGTTAAACAGATTCTAAACACAGCTGTCAGTGTATTTTCACTCTCGGAATTCCTGGGCTGGGTAGCCTGACCGTGGGAACCTACAGAAGAAGGTGGGAAACTAATCAGAGGCAGTCCAAGAGGAAAGCAATCTACCCACCCACTCACCTCCAAACTGGGCCAGGAAGGGCCTGGCCTCTCTCTGTCCTCCCCTGTCTTGTGACAGAGCACTTGGTGCAGCTACTAAAGCCGCAGCTGTCTGCTGAAGGACCAGGGCGTGCTTTCTCTGATGCTCCTCTCAAGTGCTCCTGCCAAGAGCTCCCATCCTCCCCTAGCTATGAAGAGGGTGAGCTCCTACATCCTTTAGTTTGACCTTAGACTCTGCAGGAGAAGCTTTGGTGGATGCGGATCTTGTGGCTGGAAAGTGAGGCAAGTGGGCTTAAGCAAGTGGAAAGTATATATGCGTCCATTTGTAGGGATTTTCCAGGACCTCATTTTCAGAGATACGTATTTTTAAAGGTATTAACAGAGGGATACATGTGCTGTTTGAGCTGCTTAAGAATAAGAGGTAGCACTCCCCTAGTGCCTTTCACGTGCCAGAAGTTTTACATATTATTTCTAATCTTTTCAGCAATCCTATGAGGCTGGTACTATTACTGCCATTTTGTAGATAAGAAAACTGAGCTTCTGAAAAGTTAAATTGTTGGCTCAAAGCCACAGGGCTATGGAATGCCGGAACCATGACTGACACACACCCAGGGCTGTGTGACTCTCAGATCCCCTGCTCTTTCCATGTAGCTTAAGTCTTTTTTTTTTTTTTAAGGGGTCAGAGGCGTGGAATTCTAAGTTTGCAAGTATTTGTTCTTATGTTTCTGGCTATATTTGCAGGATTACTTCATTTTTCATTTTGAACTATGTTTTCCAGAAATCAAAGGATTGATTACAGGATGTTTTCTTGCCAGCAAAGTCTGTTGAACTGAATCACAAACATCGCCTTGCCTTCTGTCGCTATTCATAATTTATTCATGGATCCCTGACTCGTTCCTTATTAGCATTATATCTGAGTTCTGTATTTTGAATGATCCTTTCAAGGCTTTTGGGAGGGTGTTGAAGGAATGGTAGGGAGAGGCATTTTATAGATAGCTTTAAGTAAGAAACAAATAATTACTTTATCTGAATATGAATCATTTAGATTCTGCTGGTCCAAGAAAAAGAGTATTCAAAGAAAGTAAGGGAAAGTCAAAAGAGTAAATGACCAGGATAATAATCCACGAGAGGCACTAAATAGAATTCCTACAAATCACAGAAATTGAAAAGAATTTTTGGCAACATCCAAAACAAATATGGAAACTCAAGTGTTCAGAGGAACAGGGTGTATATATACACACATATTATCTTATACCATATTCAAAGGGATTTATGACAGGGATTTGACTTCATGGAATTGGGGAATTAGTTAAGCAGTTTCTATAAGGCCACCATCTTCATATCTGATCTTGGAGCTTGAGGTCCACAAGGTAAGCATTTAGGAAGAGAGGTTGGATATGATGTGGGAAAAAGCAAGAACCAGCTAGAAACTACCTCTTGAGATGGAGCCCACAGGGTGGTCTGAAACCTTTGTTGGCTCTTGTTGCTTCTGACCTTGGTGGTGTGGGTGGTCTGCAGAAGCCACATCTCTCTTCATGGAGTTAAACACCCACCTCAGGCTTCAGAGATGCTGAAGGAGGATCTAGGGGAAGGTGACCCGGTTTCAGCTGTGGCCCTGACTCAACAATGAGGAGAGCCAGTAGATAAGTGTCAGTATGGTTGAGCTACATCATAGCTGCCCCTTGGCTTCCGCCCTCCCTCTCTCCCACCAGAATGGCTCTTGTGGCCCACCCTGACCTACAGGAAAGGAAAACTCCCCCAAAATTTGGTTCAGTCTAGACAGGTTGACAAAATTACCACACTAGACTAGGATACAGTGCTGGAGAAAAGGGGACAGAGGCACTACTGGCCAAAATAAAATGAGGTCTTGATGAGGCCAATTTAAGATGCCTTCAGACTAACACAGCACACAGCCATTTGGCTTAGGGCTCTTGCTGTCTCCCTGCGCTTTTACCAGGTAAGAAGCACAGATCATAGGACCCCATTTCAGGGAGTTGGCTGCCTGCCTGTATTGGCCCCGAGAGCAGAGGCTGTTTTCTTGGCTCTTAACAGATATTCATGTTATCATTGCTTCTGCTCTGATACTGTTCGTCCTTTCTTTTTCCCACATAATTCCTTCCTTAAATTTCCAATTCTTGGGAGCCAGGCTCAATTGGTTAAATGCTGACTCTTGATCTTGGCTCAGGTCTCAATCTCCCCATCATGAGTTCAAGCCCCCTGTTGGGCTCCATGCTGGGTGTAGAGCCTACTTAAAACAAATTCCAATTCTGAAAACTCTTTCTTTGCTTTTGTATTAGTCTCCTGTTGCTGCTCTAACATATCACCATAAGTTTAGTGGCTTAAAATAATTCAAATTTATTTGACAGTTCTAGAGTTCAAAAGTCTGAAATGGGTCTCACTAGGCTGAAATCAGAGTGTTAGTGGGGCTGTACTCCCTCTGAGGACTCTAGGGGAGAATGCATCTCTTTGCCTTTTCGAGATTTCTAAAGATGACCCGCCTTTCTTGGTGCATGGCCCTCTTCTATCTTCAAAGCCAGCAATGGCTGGTCAAGTCTTTTCGTGTTGTCTAACTCTGACACTGACTCTTCTGCCTCCTCCTTCCACATTTAAAGACCCTGTGTTTACATTTACATCTCCTTATTTCCATCTATAATTTTAATTTCCCCTTTACCATAAAACCTAACATATTCACAGTTGTAGGGGTCAGGACACGGGCATTGTTGGGGGGCTATTGTTCTGCCCATCCCACCTTTCCATCCTTTTCATGGCCTAGGCTATTTGTAGACTAGAATTTAGGAGTAGTGTTTCAGGCCCTTGGCTTTCTACTTTGCCACAACCTCACCCTGAGGCAATGAGCAAAAACTAGCTATTTACCAGGGTGAACACAAAAGACAAGAAAGAAATACCAGGAAGAATATCAATTAATATTCAAAAATAATTTCCTATCACAAAAACAACAGTATGTGTTTATGGGGACCAGCTATATGGCCATTCTTTCTCCTCATAAGACTTTATTGGGCAACAGTTCTTGTTCCCATGATGTCTAGTGGAATGGCTGGATTCCTATTGCCCAAGTGAGAGATTTCTTTATTGTTCCCAAATGAATTTTCCTGAACACTTGCTTCTCCACCCAGGGCAAAATCCTGCTCTTGTTTAAGAAGTTTGGATTCACCATCCAACTCCCTTCTTTTCATTGCTCTCATCTACCAACTTGCAATGGTCCCTCCCTTTCACTAAAGGCTATAGCACCTCATTCAGTTTTCCTTCCTACTCTGGCAATCATCAAGGATGACCTTCCATAATCGCTTTATTTGTGATCACCTTCTCCTCCACCCATCTCAGCTGCTGTGGAGAGACATTAATTGCTCACTGCATATCCATGAGCTCCTTCAAATTTCCCAGCCTCCTTACAAATGATGAAACCATATGACTACTTCTGGACAAAGGTTGTGCACTGAAGTCGCATGTTTTCCTTCCAGACCAAGACATTTAAGAGCTTGGTGCAGTCTTGTCCCCTGACACAGAAACCTGGAAGCTATGTGTTGAAATGGCAGCATTTCAAAAGAACAGCATGAGTGATAAATATAGCTTTGTTTTATTTGATATTTTTATCTGAGATTGGCATTAATCTTTTAATGCAGAATAGTTTACATTATCCTGACTGATACAGCTACCATTCCCAGAGTCAGACTCTGGAAGTCATCCCTGGAAAGTGTTCCACCTTTGAAACCACTTCTACAAACTTGATAATCTTGGTTTATAGACTCTGATCATTTTGGTTGGCTCACTGGGATCTATCACTACTTCACTTACAACTTGCAGCCCACTGACCATTTGTTTTAGTCCATTTGGGCTGCTATAACACAATACTACATACTGAGTAGCTTATGAACAACGGAAAATTGCTTCTCACAGTTCTGGAAGCTACAAGTTTGAGTTCAGGGTGCCCACATAGTTGGATGAGAGCAGTCTTCTGGGTTCATAGCTGGAACCTTCTCTCTGTGTCCTCACATGACAGAAGGGCCCTACGGATCTGTCTGGAGCCTGTTTTATTTATTTATTTTTTAAATTTTTATTGTTATGTTAATCACCATATATTACAACTTTAGTTTTTTATGTAGTGTTCCATGATTCATTGTTTGTGCATAACACCCAGTGCTCCATGCAGAATGTGCCCTCTTTAATACCCATCACCAGGCTAACCCATCCCCCTACCCTCCTCCCCTCTAGAACCCTCAGTTTGTTTTTCAGAGTCCATCGTCTCTCATGGTTCATCTCCCCCTCCGACTTACTCCCCTTCGTTCTTCCCCTCCTGCTATCTTCTTCTTTTTCTTTTTTCTTAACATATGTTGCATTATTTGTTTCAGAAGTACAGATCTGTGATTCAACAGTCTTACACAATTCACAGCGCTCACCATAGCACATACCCTCCCCAATGTCTATCACCCAGCCACCCCATCCCTCCCACCCCCCACCACTCCAGCAACACTCAGTTTATTTCCTGAGATTAAGAATTCCTCATATCAGTGAGGTCATATGATACGTGTCTTTCTCTGATTGACTTATTTCACTCAGCATAACACCCTCCAGTTCCATCCACGTCTTTGCAAATGGCAAGATCTCATTCTTTTTGATGGCTGCATAATATTCCATTGTGTATATATACCACTTCTTCTTTATCCATTCATCTGTCGATGGACATCTTGGCTCTTTCCACAGTTTGGCTATTGTGGACACTGCTGTTATAAACATTGGGGTGCACGTACCCCTTCGGATCCCTACATTTGTATCTTTGTGGTAAATACCCAGTAGTGCAATTGCTGGATCGTATGGTAGCTCTATTTTCAACTGTTTGAGGAACCTCCATACTGTTTTCCAGAGGGGTTGCACAAGCTTGCATTCCCACCAACAGTGTAGGAGGGTTCCCCTTTCTCCACATCCCCGCGAACATCTGTTGTTTCCTGACTTGTTAATTTTAGCCATTCTGACTGGTGTGAGGTGGTATCTCATTGAGGTTTTGATTTGGATTTCCCTGATGCCAAGCAATGTTGAGCACTTTTCCATGTGTCTGTTGGCCATTTGGATGTCTTCTTTGGAAAAATGTCTGTTCATGTCTTCTGCCCATTTCTTGATTGGATTATTTGTTCTTTGGGTGTTGAGTTTGATAAGTTCTTTATAGATTTTGGATACTAGCCCTTTATCTGATATGTCATTTGCAAATATTTTCTCCCATTCTGTTGGTTGTCTTTTGGTTTTGTGGACTGTTTCTTTTGCTGTGCAAAAGCTTTTTATCTTGATGAAATCCCAATAGTTCATTTTTGCCCTTGCTTCCCTTGCCTTTGGCGATGTTTCTAGGAAGAAGTTGCTGCGGCTGAGGTCGAAGAGGTTGCTACCTGTGTTCTTCTTTAGGATTTTGATGGATTCCTGTCTCACGTTTAGGTCTTTCAACCATTTGGAGTCTATTTTTGTGTGTGGTGTAAGGAAATGGTCCAGTTTCATTCTTCTGCATGTGGCTGTCCAATTTTCCCAACACTATTTGTTGAAGAGACTGTCTTTTTGCCATTGGACATTCTTTCCTGCTTTGTCAAAAATGAGTTGACCATAGAGTTGAGGGTCCATTTCTGGGCTCTCGATTCTGTTCCATTGATCTATGTGTCTGTTTTTGTGCCAGTACCATACTGTCTTGATGATGACAGCTTTGTAATAGAGCTGGAAGTCTGGAATTGTGATGCTGCCAGCTTTGCTTTTCTTTTTCAACATTCCTCTGGCTATTCGGGGTCTCTTCTGGTTCCATACAAATTTTAGGATTATTTGTTCCATTTCTTTGAAAAAAGTGGATGGTATTTTGATGGGGATTGCATTGAATGTGTAGATTCCTCTAGGTAGCATTGACATCTTCACAATGTTGGTTCTTCCAATCCATGAGCATGGAACATTTTTCCATTTCTTTGTGTCTTCTTCAATTTCTTTCATGAGTATTTTATAGTTTTCTGAGTACAGATCCTTTGCCTCTTTGGTTAAATTTATTCCTAGGCATCTTATGGTTTTGGGTGCAATTGTAAATGGGATCGACTCCTTGATTTGTCTCTCTTCTGTCTTGTTGTTGGTGTATAGGAATGCCACTGATTTCTGTGCATTGATTTTATAGCCTGCTACTTTACTGAATTCCTGTATGAGTTCTAGCAGTTTTGGGGTGGAGTCTTTTGGGTTTTCCACATACAGTATCATATCATCTGCAAAGAGTGAGAGTTTGACTTCCTCTTTGCCGATTTGGATGCCTTTGATTTCTTTTTGTTGTCTGATTGCTGTGGCTAGGACTTCTGATACTATGTTGAATAGCAGTGGTGAGAGTGGACATCCCTGCCGCGTTCCTGACCTTAGGGGGAAAGCTCTCAGCTTTTCCCCATTGAGAATGATATTCGCTGTAGGTTTTTCATAGATGGCTTTTATGATATTGAGGTATGTACCCTCTATCCCTATACTCTGAAGAGTTTTGATCAAGAAAGGATGCTGTACTTTGTCAAATGCTTTTTCTGCATCTATTGAGAGGATCATATGATTCTTGTTCTTTCTTTTGTTAATGTATTGTATCACGTTGATTGATTTGTGGATGTTGAACCATCCTTGCAGCCCAGGGATAAATCCTACTTGGTCGTGGTGAATAATCCTTTTAATGTACTGTTGGATCCTATTGGCTAGTATTTTGGTGAGAATTTTTGCATCCATGTTCATCAAGGATATTGGTCTGTAATTCTCCTTTTTGATGGGGTCTTTGTCTGGTTTTGGGATCAAGGTAATGCTGGCCTCATAAAATGAGTTTGGAAGTTTTCCTTCCATTTCTATTTTTTGGAACAGTTTCAGGAGAATAGGTATTAATTCTTCTTTAAATGTCTGATAGAATTCCCCTGGGAAGCCATCTGGCCCTGGGCTTTTGTTTGTTGGGAGATTTTGGATGACTGCTTCAATTTCCTTAGTGGCTTTAGGTCTGTTCAGGTTTTCTATTTCTTCCTGGTTCAGTTTTGGTAGTTGATACATCTCTAGGAATGCACCCATTTCTTCCAGGTTATCTAATTTGCTGGCATAGAGTTGCTCATAATATGTTCTTATAATTGTTTGTATTTCTTTGGTGTTGGTTGTGATCTCTCCTCTTTCATTCATGATTTTGTTGATTTGGGTCATTTCTCTTTTCTTTTTGATAAGTCTGGCCAGGGGTTTATCAATCTTGTTAATTCTTTCAAAGAACCAGCTCCTAGTTTTGTTGATCTGTTCTACTGTTCTTTTGGTTTCTAGTTCATTGATTTCTGCTCTGATCTTTATTATTTCTCTTCTCCTGCTGGGTTTAGGCTTTATTTGGTGTTCTTTGTCCAGCTCCTTTAGGTGTAGGGTTAGGTTGTGTATTTGAGACCTTTCTTGTTTCTTGAGAAAGGCTTGTATTGCTATATACTTTCCTCTCAGGACTGCCTTTGCTGTATCCCAAAGATTTTGAACAGTTGTGTTTTCATTTTCATTGGTTTCCATGAATTTTTTTAATTCTTCTTTAATTTCCTGGTTGACCCATTCATTCTTTAGTAGGATGCTCTTTAGCCTCCATGTATTTGAGTTCTTTCCAACTTTCCTCTTGTGATTGAGTTCTAGTTTCAAAGCATTGTGGTCTGAAAATATACAGGGAATAATCCCAATCTTTTGTTACCGGTTGAGACCTGATTTGTGACTTAGGATGTGATCAATTCTGGAGAATGTTCCATGGGCACTAGAGAAGAATGTGTATTCCCTTGCTTTGGGATGGAATGTTCTGAATATGTCCATGAAGTCCATTTGGTCCAGTGTGTCATTTAAAGTCTTTATTTCCTTGTTGATCTTTTGCTTAGATGATCTGTCCATTTCAGTCAGGGGGGTGTTAAAGTCCCCCACTATTATTGTATTGCTGTCAATGTTTTTCTTTGCTTTTGTTATTAATTGCCTTATATAATTGGCTGCTCCCATGTTCGGGGCATAGATATTTACAATTGTTAGATCTTCTTGTTGGATAGACCCTCTAAGTAGGATATAGTGTCCTTCCTCATCTCTTATTACAGTCTTTGGTTTAAAATCTAATTTGTCTGATATAAGGATTGCCACCCCAGCTTTCTTTTGGTGTCCATTAGCATGGTAAATGGTTTTCCACCCCCTCACTTTCAATCTGGGGGTGTCTTTGGGTCTAAAATGAGTCTCTTGCAGACAGCATATTGATGGGTCTTGTTTTTTTATCCAATCTGATAGCCTGTGTGTTTTGATTGGGGCATTTAGCCCATTTACATTCAGGGTAACTATTGAAAGGTATGAATTTAGTGCCATTGTATTGCCTGTAAGGTGACTGTGACTGTATATTGTCCTTGTTCCTTTCTGATCTATGCTGCTTTTAGGCTCTCTCTTTGCTTAGAGGACCCCTTTCAATATTTCTTGGAGGGCTGGTTTCGTGTTTGCAAATTCCTTTAGTTTTTGTTTGTCCTGGAAGCTTTTTATCTCTCCTTCTATTTTCAATGACAGCCTAGGTGGATATAGTATTCTTGGCTGCATATTTTTCTCGTTTAGTGCTCTGAAGATATCTTGCCAGTCCTTTCTGGCCTGCCAGGTCTCTGTGGATAGGTCTGTTGCCAATCTAATATTTCTACCATTGTAGGTTACATATCTCTTCTCCCGAGCTGCTTTCAGGATTATCTCTTTGTCTCTGACACTCGTAAGTTTTACTATTAGATGTCGGGGTGTTGACCTATTATTATTGATTTTGAGAGGGGTTCTCTGTGCCTCCTGGATTTTGATGCCTGTTTTCTTCCTCACATTAGGGAAGTTCTCTGCTATTATTTGCTCCAATATACTTTCTGCCCCTCTCTCTCTTTCTTCTTCTGCTGGGATCCCAATTATTCTAATGTTGTTTCATCTTATCGTATCGCTTATCTCTCGAATTCTGCCCTCGTGATCCTGTAGTTGTTTCTCTCTCTTTTTCTCAGCCTCTTTATTTTCCATCATTTGGTCTTCTATATTGCTGATTCTCTCTTCTGCCTCATTTATCCTAGCAGTTAGTGCCCCCATTTTTGATTGCACCTCATCAATAGCCTTTTTGATTTCAACTTGGTTAGATTTTAGTTCTTTTATTTCTCCAGAAAAGGTTTCTCTAATAACTTCCACGCTTTTTTCAAGCCCAGCTAGTATCTTTAAAGTCATGATTCTGAACTCTAGGTCCGACATCGTACTAATGTCTGTATTGAGTAGGTCCCTGGCTGACGGTACTACCTCTTGTTCTTTTTGCTGAGGTGATTTTTTTCGTCTTGTCATTTTGTCCAGAGGAGAATAGATGAATGAGAGAACAAAATGCTAACAGGTTAACAACATCCCCAGCAAATATACTGTATACAAATCAGAAAAGACCTGAAACCAGGGAAAAGAAAGGGAAGGAAAGAAAAAAGAAAGAGAGAAAAAAAAAGATAAAAACAAAAACAGAACAATACAAAAAAAGCAGAATATGATCAAATATGATCAGGCTAGTGCATAGATCAGTGCCACACACTAGATTTTGGGCGTATTTTGGTCTGTTAGAAAAAAGTGCCTCCTAAAATTTTAAAGGAAGAAAGACATATATGTACAAAATAAGGGTTGATACAAGGAAGGGATGGAAGATGACTGTAAAGATGAAAATTATAAAAGATTTTATAAAAGGAATTGATAAGTTGTTTGAAAAAAGAAAGAAGATTTAAAAAAAAAAGAAAAAAAGGAGAGAATGTGATCAGGCAGGAGACTAGAACAAAGCCATACACTAGTGATTTAGGGTATATTTTGATCTGTTAGAAGAAACTGTATCTCAAAATTTTAAAGAGAGAACAACTTATATATATATGCCAAAAATAAGGGAACTACTATGAAGGGATAAAATATGGCTCTAAAAATGAAAAATAAAAAATGTTTTTTTTTAAAAAGGGATTAATAAGATGTTGGTGGAAAAAGGGAAAAAGAAAAAAAAACAGTTAAAAAAATTAACTTTGATGAACTAATGAATCATGGTAAAAAAAAAGCCATGAATTCTATGTGTAGTATTCCCCTATCGCTGGAGTTCTCCCGTTCTCCTTGATCGGTAAACTTGGTCTTGGCTTGCTGGCTATTCGTGCTGATCTTCTGGGGGAGGGGCCTGTTGCCGTGGTTCCCAAATGTCTTTGCCGGAGGTGGAATTGCCCTGCCCTTGTGAGTCCGTGCTAAGCAAGCTGCTCGGGTTTGCTCTCAGGAGCTTTTGTTCCCTGCAAGCTCTCGGTACAGCTTTGGAGGACCGGGGCGAAAATGGTGGCCTCCCAATCTCTACCTGGAGGAGCTGAGAACTGGGGGCCCCGCTCCTCAGTGCGCCCCCAGAGAAAAGCAGTCAGTCACTCCCGTCTCCCCGGTCTCCGGTCACACTCCGTGCTCACCAGGCCTGTAACCGAGCGTTTCTGTCTCTGGCACCCGACCCCGTGTGGAGTCTCCAAACCCAGCAGATCCCTGCGGTGAGCTCCCGCGCCGCTTCTTCCGGGGGAGGAAGGGGAGTCTCCCCGGCTCTGCCGCTTGTTGGGTCCCTGCTGGAGGAGCAGTGGCCCGACTGGGCCGCGGATCACAGTTTATGGCAACCCCGAGCTGAGAGCCCGCGCCTCGGCTCCGTCTCTGTAGCCAGCTTCCCCGCTCTGATACCTGGGAGCTCTGCCGCACTCAGGCACCCCTGGTCTTTCTGTGACCCCGAAGGTCCTGAGACCACACTGTCCCGGGAGGGTTCCACCCTCCGCTTAGCCACTGCAGTGACGTCTCTCAGCGGAGTGGCTTCTAAAAGTTCCGATTTTGTGCTCCGCGGCTCTAGCACTTGCCAGAAGCGGCCGACGGAGGCCCCTCCCCGCCGTCTATCCTCCCGAATATCGCCTCGGATTCACTTCTCCGCACGTCCTACCTTCCAGTAAGTGGTCGCTTCTCTGTTCAGAGAGTTGTTGCTACTCTCCTCTTCGATCTCCTGTTGAGTTCGTAGGTGTTCAGAACGGTTTGATCCCTATTCAGCTGAATTCCTGAGACCAGAACCAGACGAAATCCAGGTGTCCTACTCCTCCGCCATCTTGCTCCGCCCCCTGGAGCCTGTTTTATAATGGCAATAATTCCATTCATGAGGATTCCACCCTCATAGCAAATGCACTCCCTATGACCCTCCTTCCTAATACCATCATCTTTGGGGGTTAGGATTTTA
Organism: Zalophus californianus; assembly: GCF_009762305.2. NCBI lineage: Eukaryota > Metazoa > Chordata > Mammalia > Carnivora > Otariidae > Zalophus > Zalophus californianus. Next base: position 151,247,362 of record NC_045597.1, read on the forward strand.
ACTTATGAATTTTGAGGTGATGCAAACATTCAGCCCATAGCACTATTCTACTATCTTCCTCTCATCTTCTTCCTATATTTAGTTTGCTCCCTTGTCCAGTCTATATTCCAGAATCCATCAACTTAGCCACTTCCCTGTCAATATTCTAACTTACCTTGATTCATTGTCCTTTTGTAGCCCCTGTTTGGCAAAGCCCCAAGCCTGGCAAAGCCCAAGCTGAATGAATCCAGCTATCCATCTCTATGTTTGTACTCAGGCTGAAGAACACTAGTAGAAAAAAATCCTATGATATGGTAGACTTCTGAGCTGGCAATGTTGCCTGGAAATCCTATTGTGCCTTTATGGTCCATTCTGTCTTAAACTCTGTCTCCTCAAGCCTCTCTCCTTCTACCTACCCTATTATATTGAGCAGATGAACTCACCTTCTACTTTACAGAGAAAATAACACACAGTCAGAGAACTGCCACAGCCTTTCAAAAATCAACTTTACAAACCTGTCTGCTTCTGAATCCATCCTATCCTTTCCCCTCTTATTGCAGTGTTGTCCCTTCACCTCTGCCCTTAATCCCCATCCTCTTCCAACTTTCCAGGAATTTTGTGTTGGCAAATGTCCTTCCTCTCTATAATAACGTCAGTCTTTCTCTTTGGTGTCCTTCCTATCAGCAAATAAATATTCTCAAGTCTGTCCCTTCTTAAGGGGAAAAAAATCCTTCATATAACACTTCCCTATAGTTATTCTTTTCTTGGCCCCTCTTTACCTCTACCCAAACATCAAGTGAGGGAATCCCGCAAGGTGGATCACAAACCCATTTTTTCTTCCACTCTACCCTCTCTCTTCAGAAAATCTCAACTACACCAAACAATTCAGTTTTCTTTTTATTTCCAGCTCAGACTTATGCTCTGAGCCCCAAACCAGATAGCCTGAGGTTTACTTGATATCTCCACTAGGCTGTCTGCTGCCTTACACTCAACATGCCTCAAACTGAACTTGGGATATTTCCCATCAAGTTTGCTCCTTCTTGTACTATTTCATTAAATGGTACTAACAACCACTCAGCTATTCAAGCCAAGCACCTGGGAGTAATCTTTTTTCTTTTCTTTTCTTTTTTTTTTTTTTTAAGAGAGAGCAAGTATGAGTGGGGGGGGGGGGCAAAAGGAGAGGGAGGGAGAGAATCTTAAGCAGACTCCACACCTACTGCAGAGCCTGACACAAGGCTCAATCTCACAACCCTGAGATCATGACCTGAGCCAAAATCAAGATCCAGACGCTTAACCGGCAGAGCCACCCAGGTGCTCTGACCTGGGAGTAATCTTTGATTCATTCCTATCCCTTCCCCAGTTAAGTCTGAACACAAGTATTAAGTAAATTCATTACCTGAATATCTCTTAAGTCCATTCACTTTTATCTATCCTCCCTGTCTGGTTCAAGTCACCGTCATCACCTGCTGGACTACTGTACACTTTCCCCCACATCTACTCTTTTTGGGCTCCAACCCATTCTCCACTCTGCATTTTTTAAAAAGATTTTATTTATTTATTTGACAGAGAGAGACACAGCGAGAGAGGGAACACAAGCAGGGGGAGTGGGAGAGGGAGAAGCAGGCTTCCCGCAGAGCTGGGAGCCCGATGCAGGGCTCGATCCCATGACCCTGGGATCATGACCTGAGCTGAAGGCAGATGCTTAATGACTGAGCCACCCAGGCGCCCCAACGTGGTATTTTTAAAATGCAAAATTATCTTAAAATTTATCAGTAGCTGACCATTTGCTCTGAGGAAAAGAATCCATATTCTTAATGTGACTTTCACACTCCATCTCACTCGTCAACCTTATTTCATGCCCCTCTACCTTTACCTTCTATCCTTCAGTCCTATAATACTTAGACCATCACAGATGCTCCATAAATATTTTTTGAATGAATGAATATGTTTTTAAAAGAGTTTCCCAAATTTATCATGTAATAACATGAGCTAATACAAAAGAATTCTTCATTCCTCTGTTCTAAACATGGAATAAAAAATCACTTAAAACTTCTTTATATGGCTGGGCTGTAAACCAAGAAAGAGTGTCCCAAGTGTCATAATTAAAGAGGGAACTCCACGTCAGGGTGCTAAGCAGAATCTTATGCCCCACACAGCTCATAGAATTGTTACAACCAGATATAGGCTTTAAAGGCTGGAATTGGTTCTAACAACCGCCCTGGAAGATAGTTCCAGGTCCTGGGATCTAAGAGGAAAGTTTGACTGAGCTATTTAGATAAACCTGTGAGTCACAAAAGGTTGTACTGACTTTGAAATGAAGACTACGGAAACTTTGGCCATCAGCCCAAATAAACAAGAAGGTTTATAGTATCCCAGGATCACAGAGAAGACATCACCTGCAAGAAATCAAACACCCAGGTCCATGCCACACACAGATGGAGAATTTGAAATCACATGGCCTGAGTGGAGGAACCTGAAGCAGAGAAATGAACCTAAAAAGGCATCTGATTCTTTTGCTCAAGTTGAGACAAAACAAAAGCAGCCTGTAAACCACTTCCCTACAGAGAACTCTCTTCTAATGACTAGCTCATGGTCAAAATTTCTAAACCCTACTATGACAAATAACTATGCCTGAGGGTCAGCAGATGAAAGAAATAGGGGGCACAGTTTGAAAGCATAGAACAACCTTAATGAAAGGTTTACAGAGTATGTTTAAAATGTTCAAAGGGATGAAGGAAGGAATATAAACCATAAGGGAAGAAAGCGATGAGAAAAAAAGACTAAGAATTTGAAAAGATATATATCAGAATTTTGAAATCAAATGTCATATTCTTTCCCATCCTAAGGTCTCAGTAAATGTTCTTCCCTCTGCCTGGACACTCATACTCACTTCTTCCCCTTCATACTCCCACTCATCTTTGTAGTCTTAGCTTCGAGGTCCTTTCTGGAGGGGACCGTTTACCAGCTTCTGAGAGGACATCATTTCCTCTCTAATAAACCCTGTGGCGCTTTCACCTCTCTTTCTAGTGACACTCAACACAGTTATAGCTTTGTGTTCCATGTTTGTCATTCCCGCAGGACGTAAACTCCATGAAGACAGGTCCCATTTCTGCCTTGTTTTCCACCGCATCCCCAGTGCCTAGCGCAGTGTCGAGCACGTGGATTATTGACAGGGCAGCCATACCTCCTAGGGTCATCCCAGCTTACACCTGCTGCCTGGAGTAATTACTAATGATCTCTTTTGCTCCCTTTCACCCAGTTTGAGTAATAAGTTATACATATATCCTAATTATTGGCTGATTGATTTATTGAACCAAAATGCCTAATTCACTGCCTTATAAAATATATTCAGTTTGGGGGCACCTGGGTGGCTCAGTTGGTTAAGCATGTGCCTTCAGCTCAGGTCATGATCTCGGGGTCCTGGGATTGAGCCTCGTGTCGGGCTCCCTGCTCAGAGGGAGCCTGCTTCTCCCTCTCCCCTCTGCTTGAGCTCTCTCTCTCTTTCTCAAATAAATAAATAAAATCTTAATATATATATATAACATAAGGCTGGAATTTGATATATATATTGAGATTTTATTTATTTGAGAGTGTGTATATATATTTATTTGAGAGAATATATATATTCTGAATATATATATATATACATATATATATATATATATTCAGTTTTACTGAGTTCCTATAGTTACCCTAGAAAAATCTCCTTCCTACATTTCCAACCATCTGTGCCATTATCTGGAAATATTCATCCTAATCCTAATTCTGATTGTCTGACCTCTCTTTGCCCTCTCCTACCTCTGCCGACTTCTCTGTTCTTAATTTTTGTTCAGCTCCTGAACATTGGTATCTTAAAGGTTTCTGGTCTCTCTCCTTATCACCTATTTTCTATACTGCCCCCCCCCCAGATGATTCTGAATTTGGCAGCCATAAAGTCTTTGTCTCTTGGACCTAGATTAATTCTTGTTTGAGCAAATCATATTTATAGTCCAACTGAGACACCTTATAGCAATCAGTATCATCATCCTAAATGTCCAAGAAATGCAACCAGTTCAACAAAATGCTTTTAAGTACCTGTGTTCCTTGTCTCTGTCTCAAAAAACAAAACAAAACAAAACAAAACAAAAAAACAACAGGGACTAATAGTTCACTAAAACATCTTTTTTTTTTTTTAATTAGAATTTAGGGTAAACAATTGTCTAGCAACTCAAGAGGTATGTTTTTTGTTGTGGTAATGTTAAGTGGTGACCATCACTGAGGAACAGCTTAAATTCACCCAACTGAGGAGATTCTATTCCTAGATCCTACTATTCTGCCAGCAAGAAACATAAGCTGGAGAGGGAAGGGTTGAAATTAGAGACTGCTAAGTAATCTTTGGCAACTGTGTGGGCCACATCTAGGTGTACTGAAGAGAAGGGCCATATTTATATGGATTAATGTTCTTTTTACTCAAATGTCTATGCTATTATTCTTATGTATTCTAATATCAGATGTTTATGAGTCAATCTGTAAAATGTGAGAAGCAGGGTGATATAAGTGGAAAGAGCATCCAAACTGACCTGGGTTCTAATTGATTCTCTCACTTACTAGTTGTGTGATCTTTGACAAGTCACCAAATTTCTCTGAGACCATGTCTTCATCTGTAAAATGGGAATGATAATACTTACTTCACTGAGTTTTTAAGATAATAAAAAAGATATTTCAAGTATATGACAAAACGTCTAGCATAAAATAAACAATTATTTAAAACAAGTTTTCATTAAAGTTTTTGTTTTCTGGTTTTGTCTTACTCATCCACATGTACTTGGTCCTAGGACTTCAAGCTGGAGAAGAAGGTGAAATGGATTTTTATTTTAGTTTGATAGAAGTTGGCTATTAGATGTTTTGCCAATAGAAGTTGGTTTGCCAATAGAAGTTGGCTATTTAGATGAGTCTATTTGATTTCAGGATGATGTCCAGCCTCATCCTTCACCAGTTGAGTACTGCTTGTTCCAGAAGTGCATTGCTGAAAGAGTGGAGTCATACAAAGTCAGGCATGGGTGTCTCAAGAAAGCAATGCCAGGACACAGTTTTGGAAACATGGTCTAAGAGTCATCCAGTAATGTTTATTAGTATTCTGTGGAAAGAAACGCACCTAGACAATGTGAGGTAATGCAAAAGAACAGATCAAATTGAATTTTACAGCATCAACAATATTTATGTCTGGACTAGACTTTAAAGACTACTAAATATTATTTAAGATCAGAATCCAATTCCTTCATTTTATAGATGAAGAAGTGGGGACCTGGAGAAGTTAAATAACTTGCCCAAGTTAACAAAGCCAGCTTTCTTTCTTTCTTTCTTTCTTTTTTTTAAGCCAGCTTTCTTTACTGATAATCCAATACATTTTACCATTAAACTCTTCTGGTGACACATTCTCTGCTCCATGTAGAAATTTAGGGACATGTCCAAATTGTACATAAGGACAACTCAAAAAGGTATGTTAACCAATGTAATTGCTTCTAGTTATATAAAGAAATCTAAATTTGTTATAATAAAAGATGTTCTGTGAAGACGTTTGGAAAGACCACAAGCCATTCCCCATGATTTAGCTGGCAATTATTCTTGGTGCCTCTACACCAAAGAACTCCACTCTAGAATACGGATATTCCCTAAGGAAAGCTGAAATGACTGAAATGACTGGGTTTGGGAAGTTGAATCAGGGAGAGTCTCAAATAAGATGTTCACCTTGGCAGCCTGGATATGAAACTCATAAGAAATGTCTAGGAGTGGTCTATTGGGATCAAAAGGGAATGGGCAATTAAGAAGTTCAAATAAAAAGCTAGTGATAGAACACATATTAGAAGCTATGTAATTCATCTACAGTTTGTTTTGTTTCTGAACTCTTTGAGATTCTTAATAAAATTCCATAAAGTCCTCATTTCAAGATAAAAGAAATTATTCTCTTTTTAAAAACTTTACACATAAAATTATAACTCTCAAAGTCAAGGAGGCCAAATAGGTTGATGGGAACTCTAACTAAAATTTGCCCCACTTTCCCAAATTCTTACCAGAGAAGGGTGAGGCCTAGCTTTCCCTCTCAAAATTCTTATGTGGGATTTCTGCTTATTTCAGTTCCTGATTGCTTCATAGGTACTGTTTTACAGTATTGTAGGAGAAGTGGAGGAAGAATCAGTATTAAGATGTGTTTTTGCAATATCCCTGACTTAACTGTGAAATTGTATTTCCTGCCTTTCAAATTTCATTGATTTTTATATATTATAATGCCATGGCCAAGGGAAAACATAGGTATAGTGTGAGGTATGGGAAAACCAGGCAGTATGTTGGAATTAGAGGTCAGCAAAGCAAGGGTAAAGGAAGTTGTGATAACTGGGCAGGCCAGCTGGTGTGATGGCATGTCTAGGCTTCCCCAGCCTGTGGGTATAACATTCATCTGTATTGCCAGCATTACAGTGCCCGCAGCACCCAGCCTGTCTTAGACCTCTATTTTCTCAGGTTTGTCCTAATAGTGTCCCAAGCACTGTCATACAGGCTCCTTTCTCATTGGGCCTCTATGCCACCACCTCCACTGACATTGGTCTCATGAAATCCCTCTGCATGGGGTAGATGGTTTTGTTTCTGGAACTCCAGCAGATCCTCCGCTAGAATGTTGTTCCAACATAACCCAGCTGCTGGGAGAGATCCTCTTCTCCAGTTGGGCCACTCGGTCCTAAGAGGAGCAGACCTTTCCCTCCACTCTCTAGTCTCCATAATCACCAGGCCTGGAGAGGAGAAAATAATCCCCACAATGTAAGGTGTCTTCCTCAGTCCCCATTGCCTATCCTAGGATCTGCCTCTTTCTAGAGTTCTTGGCAAAGAACTGTCCATTTTCTTCTGAAGGAATTGTAACTTCAAGGTGTGAACTTGCCATATGAGCCTCCAGGGAATATTACAACAAAATCCAACATCCCAGCGTCAGAAAATTGGGTTAATTTAGACATCCATGGTGCTACCCTGAATGCTGTATGTTGAGGGTATAAATGATCTGGGGCAAAGGCTTTCAAACTAGCATGCATCAGGATCACCTGGCATTTCCCTCACAACAGAGATTGCTGGATCCCCAATTCCAGAGTTTCTAATCCAATAGTTCCGGTGTAAGACCTGAGAATTTGCATTTTTACAAGTTCTCATATGCTACCAATGCCTCTGGCCCAAGGAACCACACTTTGAAAACCACTGACTTAGTGTATGATGAGATCTAGAGAAAATCACAACAAAATAGAGTAGCCCAAAATCAGAATGTAGAAAACATGCTACTTCCATAAGTATCACATAGTGGGGGTATATTTGACCAAAGAATGTTAAGGTATTTTAATAAGATGAAAATTAGCTTTATCTTGAAAATTGACAACGTTTGAATAAAATATCACATTTTGAGAGGACAAATCACCTAGAAAACTGCCAAACATCCCCATGGTATCACTGTCTTTAAATTCTCATGAAAAATAAAGAGCACTGTTTTCCAGACCCATATAAAACAATGGTCTTTACATTTTGCTATAACACTGTTTCTTCTTGGACATCAGGGATATAATAAATTAAGTGATTTTAAGTCTCTTCAATTCCCTTAAATCCAGAGTTAGCCCAGACCCTGCTCAGATGTAAGTTGAAATCAAAGTTATAATAACAGGAATTAACAATAATGACATCACATAAGGTGAACAAATGCAGTAGTGGATAATGTAAAGAATAATTTTTAAAAATCATAACATTATTTTCTCTTATGTAGGATGACTATGTAACTTAAATAGCATCACTATTTATTATCATAGATTCACCTGGTCTCAAAAATGATCTACAACTTATAATCAGAGATGTTTAAGAACACAAATTTGGGGAATGAAATACTTCTGACCATGTCTTATAGCCGTTGATGGAGGCTGGGACATGGGCTGCTTTTACCATCTCTGAGAGCGTCCCTACCATGGTACATATGTGAAAGTCTAAGAAGTCTGGTACAAACCTCCAAGGAGAAGATTAAGAATGTGGGCCACAGAGATTGGGGCAGAGGCCTTCCGCTCTGCCCTAGGGGCTCTCAGAGCACTTAGAAGCTCAAAGATGGTGCAAAATCAGAACAATTTCTTTATGACTCCTAATCTTTCTAAAGATCATTGTCAAGTAGTGGAAAGCAATGATTCTAATTCTGTGCCGGGATAAGTAATTTAGGCTTCTAGCGGAGCCGAGAACCCCTAAGAGCATAGGGAACAGTCTGATTTGTGCCGTGCATGGGCACAGCAAGGAGATTGCTAACAGCAAGGAGATTAGAAACTGAGTGATGAATGGGAGCTGCCAGGTGACCCAGATACCTCATCAAAATGTCTACTTTGAAAACAAAACAAAACACAGCCTGAGTTGGAATCTGTCTGTTGCTCGCTTCTTTCCACCTCAGGAATGAAATCAGACTCCTTCTCATGGCTGAGTCCCATTACTGGTAATCGAATTACTGAGTAGTACACCATCTCAAATAGAAGACTGAGCCTCAGAGTGCCCAGTGTCCATTAGCCATCAAGTGATACTGCATTAATAAACCCAAGTAGAAGTATGATATTACATTGTAATGCATTTGGAGCATTTTTATTATCATTCTAACTTACTGAGTATGCCAGCACCATCTCTTCTAACCCTGGGTAAACTAAGCTAAGTATTCAGAGTTACTAAGTCTTTCAGGACCAGCCTAGGTTACACTTAAGGCACTTGTGAAAGCAATAATAAGCCTCCCTGGATCTTTAATGTTTGTCCTTAAAATAAAATATGTGGATATATGTAAAAACAGATCATGATCAAGAAATAGAATTCATACCACCAATATGTGTATATAGGCACACATATATATACCTTTAAATACATAGTATAGTTGTTTGTTTATAAATTTTACATAATTGTATAAATTTACAACTGTTTATTTTTTACTCCTATTATGTTTTTAGATTCCATGCTCTTATATTTAGAAAAACTTATTTCCTTCTCACTTCCGCATGAGTCATTCCAGTCATAAACATGGTATATCCCTCCATTATTTTTAACCTTTAATAGAATTTTATAACCTCTTTGGAACCTGTAAAGAACTTTACAGAATAAATTTTCCTTATGCATTCATTCATTGCTGATTAATGTAGTGGGACTTATTAATGTTTTTGTTACTGTTGTGATATCTTATTTTCTAATTGTTGGAAAGAGGAACACTGCAAATTTTTGTATGTTAATCTCATATTCTATTTATTTCTCTTTTACTTATTTAATTTATTTGGTTCGGGGCTTGTCTTCTATTGGCCAGGACCTACTGTGTTCTGTATCAATAATGAGGATCTTGATCTTATTCCTAAATGTAAAAGGAATGGTGCTAAAGTTTTTCAATTAATATGATGCTTGCTATAGTTTTCCCTTATCAAAGTAAGGGAATTCCCTTCCATTCCTAGTTTTCTTAAGAGCTTTTTATCTTATATAGTTGTTGGATTTTATCACATTCTTTTTTTACATTTATTTTTATATTTAAACGCCTTCCCTCCTTTAGGCTTTCCCTTTCTGGTATAAACCTTATTTGATCATGATGTTCTGTCGTTACTGTTGTTATTATTATTTATAGCATGTTGGATTTAATTACTTTTTTGTTTAATATTTTTGTGGCTACGTTTATATATGAAATTGGCCCATAATTTCCTTTTCTTCTCTTATCCTTTTCAGGTTTGTAATGAAGATTGTGCTAGCACTATAAAAATAATTGGGTAGCTTTTCCACTAATTGGAGAATATGGGTTTCTTGTGGACCTTATCTGTAAAACGGTCTAGACTTAGCCAATTTTAAATGGTTTTTTAACAATAATTGATTAGATTTCCTTAGTACCTATTGATCTATTTAACTTTTCTTTCATCTTGGGAAATCTCAAAATTTTCTCTTTCTTCAATATTTGTTTTCATTTCATCAAGTTTTCATAGTTACTAACTTGTAGTAGTTTATGGTGTGCTTTTGTTAATTCTTTTAAATCTGTTACTCTTTTGGCTCCTTTCACTCTTTTTGCTCAGTATATTTAATTACATCTTCCTCCTTTTTTCTCTTAATCAGCTTTTTCATTCAGTTCTAAATATTTTGAAATCTTCCTCATGATGTTTTCCTTAATTTGTTCAGAGACAGCCTAATAGAATGGGTAAGAGTCTCACAAAAGACACTCAACATATATACACATGCATACATATGGTATTAATGTACATATATATATGCATAAAAATATAGAAACATGCATGGATGTATACATACATACATATACATACATTTGTATGTGTATACACATTTATTCAAGTTACTATGTTGTATGCAGTCAATTTTATTTATAATTTAATTTATCCATATATTTATTTTGTTGTTTACTCTTTATTCTCTTCTTTTACACTGTTTTCTCTATTTTCTAAACTTTCTTCTCTTTCTCCTTCAGTTTGGATATTTTTTTGTGATCTGTTTTCTGGTTCATTAATTCTCTCTTGAGCTGTGTTTAATCTGCCTTGAAAACAATTAATTCCATTATTAATTTCAGTTATTGTACTTGTCAGTTCTGGAATTTCTTTTCATCTCTTTTGTATAGTTTTTAGTTCCCTGTCAAAACTCTGAATCTTGCTTATAGTTCCTTGAAAATATTGTTATTTTAAGTACCCATATCTGATATCTGTATCCTTGTATATCTCTTTCTATTATCTATTATTTCTCTTACTATTTGGGGATGTTTACTAGTATGGGTTTTCTTTACCTTGATACTGGAATTGAATATGAAAAATTGTAGAGGGACCCCTAGGTGGCTCAGTCAGTTAAGTGTCTGCCTTCGGCTCAGGTCATGATCCCAGGGTCCTGGGAGCAAGCCCCGCATCAGGCTCCTTGCTCAGTGGGGAGCCTCATTCTCCCTCTGCCTGCCACTCCCCCTGCTTGTGCACGCTCTCTCGCTCTCTCTCTCTGATAAATAAATAAATAGATAAATAAATAAATATTGTAGAAATATTTTGAGGACTAGAATGATGCTATTTTTCCTCCAAAAAGGTTTTACTCTTGTCTAGGTACATTAGTGACCCCAGATTATTTTAGTTTAATCCAGTTCCTGAAGGTGATTTGAAGCTGGCTGTTCTATTATAGTTCACACTTACTCCTAGAGTGTAGCATTTGGAATGCCACCTGAAGCTGGGAGTGTTACAAGTACCACATTACCACTTAATTGGTTCTGCCCTCCAGTTTTTGTCCTGCCAACACTATGAGTCTGTGAAAAGCCTAGTTCAGCTTTTAGCCTATTAGCTGATTCTTCAGGAATCAATAGATGTCCCAAATATCAGGCTTCCCATCTGTGTTTTTTCCTTTTTCTGAAACTTGGCCCTATAATTCTTAGGCTCACTGATGCTAGCTTTTCTAGTTGTTCTCAGCAATTGCATTGTTTGGAATTACCAGGTTCACCATTGCAGAAAATACATTATTTTTTTAAAACTTGCAAGGCATAATTACTATTGTTTTATATCACCCATTGTTTATATAGGTTACCTACATATTTCACTTAGCATAATACACACTAGTCCCATCCACATTGTTGCAAATGGCAAGAATTCATTCTTTTTTTTTTTTTAAGATTTTATTTATTTATTTGACAGAGAGTGAAACACAGTGAGAAAGTGAACACAAGCAGGGGCAGAGGGAGAGGGAGAAGTGGGCTTCCCACAGAGCAGGGAGCCTGATGCAGGGCTCGATCCCAGGACCCTGGGACCACGACCTGAGCCGAAGGCAGACGCTTAATGACTGAGCCACACAGTCGCCCCAGATTTCATTCTTTTTGATCACTGGGTAATATTCCATTGTGTGTGTGTGTGTGTGTGTGTGTGTGTGTGTGTGTTTATATGTCACATCTTCTTTATTCATTCATCAGTTGATGGGCATTTGGGCTCTTTCCATAGTTTGGCTACTGGTGATAGTGCTGGTATAAACACTGGGGTGCATGTGCCCCTTTAAATCAGCATTTTTGTATCCTTTAGATAAATATCTAGTAGCGCAATTTCAGCTATTATATTTTAAAGTATTGGTCTCTCTTTTCTTTCTTTCTGAGACTCCAATTAGTTATATTAACTCTTCTTATTCTATCCTTTAAAAATATAACCCTCTTTCCTATATTCTATTTTATTACCTCCCAATGCTGCATTCTGGATATTTTCTCTTTATTTATCTTCTAGTGTACTAATTCTTTCTTTAGCTGTATGTGATCTACTGCTTAACCTACCCACAGATTTCTTAATTTGGAACACTGTATTTTTCAGTTCTAGAGGTTTTATTTGTTTCCTTTTAAATGTGATCTCAGTCTTTATAGGTTTTTCTTCCCCACAAACGTTTTCCTCCAAATTTGTCTTTATTTATTTAAACATAGTTTGGTCTTATAGTCTTTGGCTGATAATTCTGGTATCTAAAGGTTTGCACATCTGTTTCTTTTGTCTATTGCTTTTCCCAGTTCTCATTGGTAGTGTTTTGTTTATTAACTTGGTTATTTTGGGCTGCCTTGTGGCCATTGTACATCAAAAACTATTACAACATATTCTGAGATCTTTTTCCAGAGAAGTTTCAAATTGGTTTCTGTCAGATACCTAAAGATATTACTTTAATTATATTACCATATCAAGTCCATCTTAATCCATGTTCAAGACTTAAGGTCCCTGGGTGTACCTCAATGATGGAAATGTATACTATAATACCCCATAAGTGCTGGTTCATTTCTAGTTAACCCTTAGTCTCAGAATGTAACTTTTTGAGAGTCCAGCTTATTGTGGGAAGTGTCTAGTATTAGATTGCTCACCTTGTATGACCCTGGGCTTTTTTTTCTCATTTCCTCACTCAAATGAAGTTAGTAAAATGGAAGTTCAAATTTACTGGGATTGGCAAATATTTTCAGGCAAAAAGAGGGCTATGCATTGGCTTACCCCTTTAGGTTTCTCTGTTCCCTTCAGGCTTTACCTGGTAACTCCTTACAATCTTGTTGGCTCTTTGTTAATTTTAAGAAGATTTTTTATTTTTTTTATTTTTTTTTTTTAAAGATTTATTTATTTATTCATGAGAGAGAGAGAAGCAGAGGGAGAAGCAGGCTCCCAAGGAGCAGGGAGCCCGATGCGGGACTCGATCCCAGGACCCTGGGATCATGACCCGAGCCGAAGGCAGACGCTTAACCATCTGAGCCACCCAGGCGCCCTAAGAAGATTTTTTAAAGAAGAGTTTTTAAAATTACTTATCCAGTATATTTAGTTGTTTTCAACAGGACTCATTCAGATAAACAAATTTACTTAAAAAGAAAAAGAAGGAGGAGGAGGAAGAAATAAAAGGAGGAAGTTCCCCCTAAGAACCTTGTTTCTCAGTTCTAATTTTATTTTATTAAAGTCAGAGAATATAGACTATGTGTCAAGTCTTCAAAGGAGCAGTATATTAACATTTTTGTATGTATCCCTTGAAGTTTAAATAACATAGTACTACATTTCTTTAACCTAATGAGTTGAACCTCTGTATAAGGATTATCATTACAATTATTGCTGCCATCTTTCTTTTTACTCCAGCCTTTGTTGAAGCTACCACCTGTGTACAGGTATAACCTGACAACACATTGTCTCAGCTGTACTATCTCTTGCTTTCTACTCCAAGGCTCCTTTACCACCACTGCCTGGGACACCTGTAAGAACCTCTCACCATTGTGACACATGGATGAACCAAGTAGTGCAGGCAAATTAACAACCATGGGCAACCCTTGATCAATGATGCATAGGAGCTGAAAGATAAATATCCTTCTCTTCTATCCTTTGAGTAGATAATTCTAAGGTGCATTCTTTTTTATAGATTTTATTTATTTATTTGACGCAGAGAGAGAGAGAGAGCAGTAGAGGGAGAGGAAGAAGCAGACTCCCCAATTAGCAGGGAGCCCGATGAGAGACTCAATCCCAGGACCCTGGGATCATGACCTGAGCAGAAGGCAGATGCTTAACCAACTTAGCCCCCGAGGTAGCCCTCTAAGGTGCATTCTGCATGGCTCCTCAGAAGACCCTAGTGGATTGAGCCCTAGTTGCCCACCATTCTGATTGACTTGATAATGCAGTCTTAAATTGATTCCATTAAATTGGCTTTCCCTTCTACTCAGTGTCACTCTTGCCAGTCCCCTACTCCTGTTCTTTGGGATTCTTTCCAAAGTAACTACCTAAATACAAAACCTTGAGAGAAGCTAGGAAAAAACACCATGCTTTCTTCCTGAGTTTTGTTTCTTTTTCTCCTTTCCTTTCATTTATTGGATATCAAATTTGCTTCAGCTATTTTGAAAGTTACCCATTCTACTTTTGTTCTTCTGGCAGTTGCTTCTAAATTACTAAACTAGGGGAACTATCTAAGTTTATCAATATCCCAGTCTTTTTTCCAAACAAATAATCTTAATTGGTTCTTAACACACTTTCGTCTATATCCTACATCTATATACTCCAAGCTCCTATTTGTATGATTTAGAATTTCATTCCAGGTTCATATTGGTCAGATGGGTTTGTTTGTAGTAATTGCTCATTTAAACAATTAAAGTACACAATTCTTTTTTTTATTATGTTATGTTAGTCACCATACAGTAAAGTACACATTTCTTTACTCTTTCACACATATCTCACTGCCTGCTCCTGAATTTCTTTCTTTTATTTTCCCTGGAGTTTGACCTATAATAGCTATTTCAAAGAGGATATATGGTAAACTTTCTGTAATATTTATTTCTCCTCACATTTAAACTATAGTCTAGCTGGAAATAAGATTCTAGGTTTAAATGTATTTTCCTTCTGAACTTGAAGATATAGCTCCAATGTCTTCTAACTAGTATTGCTGTTAAAAAGTCTAATCCCTCTTTGATTCTTGATTTTGGAGGTGATTATTTCTATTTCCCTTTTTCTATTTTTATTTTTTCTTTTTGCTTCTGGAAGCCTTTGGAATTTTCTCTGTCTTTGAAATTGTTAAATTTTGTTGTAATTTGAGTTTGTTATCTTTATTTCAAAAATGCTCACATTCCTTAGAGATCGAATTAATTTTCCCTTTAAGCTCATCTTTATTTTTGGCACAATGGATTGCCTTGGTTAGTGACACTTACCTTGAACAAAAGCCTAAGCCCTGGTTTATGTTTCTCATAGGGTATGTGTGTTTGTGTGTGTGTGTATGTGTGTGTGTGTGTGTGTGCACGCACATGCATGTGTGCATGAGACAGAGAGAGAAGAGAAGAAAAAATGAGTGGAGAGGGGATGAGAAGACAAGGGAGAGAAGAAATGCATGTAGACTTTTTTTTTTTCAATATTCAGTTAGCCAATGCATGTATACCTTAATCTGGGTTCCACTATTCCTATTTTCCTTTTCAATGGTCCACTCCTTCCTTGGGGTATTCTCAATCCCTCCACTGGAGGCACTGTTCATGTCTCAGAGCAAATGGCTTAATTTTTCATTTCCTTTCCTGGTCAGGGAGTGAGGAATATAGGAAATGCACGGTAAGGCACTACCTCCCCCGACTTTCCACTCCAGCTAGATCCAGGCTCTATTCCTATTTTCATGTGGTTGCTCCCAGCAAATACTCTTGCCTTCTACCTCCATGAGATCAATGTAATGGGCAACGTTCTGGGTCTGGGAGGTTTATGCTCATGCAGCGTGTGTGTGTGTGTGTGTGTGTGTGTGTATGTTTATGTACAGCAAATGTCCCGTTGCAGAGTTCTGATTTCTGTACACACCTGCAAGCCTTCAGTGTTGGTCAAACTTTCAACTTTAAAAAGAAGAGGTATATTTTAGTTCTGACCCCAGTTTGGCTGACTGACTATGATTGCCACGCTGTTTTAGGTTCCCACAGGAGAGTGAGGGGGGAAAAAGCAATTTGCCCGCAGCACTATCTGCCTCAGTCCACATCTCAGTTGTGGCCCTCTGAGCCTCCCCTCCATCCTCACCATCATTTCACTCTATGTTGGGCTTACACTACTTTCTGATCCCTAAGGAGCCCTCACAATGTTGGTTTCCATTGCTGAGCATGGCTCTCCGTTTCATAAGTTTCTTCCTCCTTCTTCTGGCCTCTTCTGGTCCTTTCTGGCCCAGAGTTGAAGGTGAGCTGGGAGCCAGCAGCCCAGACTTAGTTTCCCATCTGGCAGAAATAGGTTTGCTTTATCCTTAAATTCTCATGTGGTTTCTTAATTCCGCATGGGTGTACGTAGGTGGATTGATTTTTTCCCCCAAGACACCTGATCTAGTCTACTATAAACAAATTCCAAAACTAGTTTGTAGTGGAAATAATGCCTCAAGCTGGAGAGAGGCAGTACAGCCTAGTGATTAAGTGTGTGGGATGTGGGGGTCAGATGACTGGGCTCAAATCCCAGCTCTTGAGGTACACTAATGGTATGACTGAATAACTTACTAAAGCTCTGTATAATTCTGTCTCCATTTCCTAATCTCTAAGTTGCAAGTGGCTAATGCAGATCTGTTCCCCCATTATCTTTCTTTACCAGGTAAGTAAGCTCTGCTATGGACCTTGCATTTCTTGTAGGTGGCAGTCAGGGGCAAGGGATAGTGGAGCTGAAATATAGTGGCCCTCTTAAAGAAAAACACAAAATTATAAATACAAAATTAGATATAGGGCCTCAGAAGAGGCCTATGCAAGTGAAAAGGACCCCTGAGATTCATTAGCTTTATGGCAAATTTCCTCTGCCACAGTGGGAATGGTACAGAAACTACTTTTGTGTTATTCTATACTATTATTGGGGCATACGTTTACTTAATATAGTCCCAGCAGATAGAAAGCATGCAATCAAGGTTATATTTTATTATTCTTAGAGGAAAAGACAGGGTCCTGTGTTGAAATAAGTGTGAAAACACTACACAGTCTTTCACACTTGGAAATTGATAATACATGTTAACCTACTGTAATTGTAGTATAATAATCCAGATGTACAGATAACTTGAGCCTTCTTCACTTTGCAGCTGATCTGGTCTTCTATCCATGCTAACCACCTGCTGCTTAGAAAAATGAAAATAAAAAATTTAAAAAAAAAGTCCAATCTAGTTTAAAGTTCCATCCAATATTTTAAACATAGTTGACCTTTGAACAACACAGGTTTGAACTGCATGGGTCCACTTATACACAGGTTTTGTTTTGTTTTCTTTACAATACAGTAGTATAAGTGTATTTTCTCTTCCTTACGATTTTCTTAGTAACATTTTATTTTCTCTAGCTTACTTTATTGTAAGAATACAGTATATAATACATAAAACATACAAAATATGTATTAATTGATTATGTTGTTAGTAAGGCTTCTGGTCAACAGTAGGCTATTAGTAGTTAAGTTTTGGGGGAGTCAAAAGTTACATGTGGAATTTCAACTGTGTAGGGGTTTGGTGTCCCTAAGCCCCATGTTGTTCAAGGGTCAACTGTAGTTCTTTTGGAAAGTACTTGGGTTCTCTTGCATAAAATACCCAGTCTCTTATCTATCCTCTTGCCTCCTCCAAGAAGGTCAGGTGTCTGAAATGAGATATATCATTATTATATTGAGAGGTATGTGGCTCATAAGACCTGAAGGAATGGGGGCAAAATAGGCTCCGGGCATTCCCAGTGCTCTACCTCTGTCTCCTTCACATGCTGGGCAACCTCTGTGCCTGAGGTTGTTGTTCCTTTTAGGCTTAGGCCAAGACACTTGTGGGACTCACTGATGGACTCAGCCTCCCTAGCTCCTGATGGTGCTAGCGACCAGTGCTTCTCAAACTTGAACAGGAATAAGGATCATCAGGACAGCTTGTTAAAACACAAATTCCTGGACCTCACCCCGAGAGATTCTGATTAAGTAGGTTTTAGGTACAGCCTGAGAATTTAAATTTTCGAAAAGCTCCTAGGTGGTGATGGTGCTGACACAGCCCATCGAGGGAGCACACTTTGAGTTAGCAAGGCTCCCCTTTGAAATCTGTGAAATCAGAGCTCTGCCTGAGAAGTCTACCCTGGAGCCAGGGTAGCCATACTTCTGGCTATGGCCACTTTGCCTGCATGGTGAAGATTGAAAAGATTCTCAGCCAGGAAATTTAACCTCTTAGTCTCCCTCTGTCTGATCATGCTGTCAACATGTTGCATCGGCTCCATGTCGCGGTGGGGTGGGGTGGGGGAGCAGCCCGAGAGAACTTTCTTCCAGTGTGGGGCAAGCGCTGCTCCTTTACCTTTGGTATTTCCCTGACATACTAAACACTCCTCCCCATCGTCAGGTCAAAGCCAGGAGAGCAGAGTGGTCCTCATGTCTGCTTTTCTCACTGTCTGCCTCTCTCCCCCCTTCATCTCCTTCACATTAATTACCAGGTCTGAGAAAGGAGGATGCTCATTCATTTCTCTTACACCATAATCCTCTCCTCAAAGTCCTTCAGCAGTTTCCCATCTCTCTCAGAATAAAAGCCCAAATCCTGATGCAGGCTCATAAGATCCTACATGGCCTGATCTCTTGGTTCCTCTCTGATCCCACAGCTCTAGCTTTCTTCTGTCTACTCCTGCACTTACTCTGGCTTCTTTAATGCCCCCTTGAGCCCCAGGGACACTGCCCCAGGGACTTTGTCACACCTATTAACAATATCTTGGGAACACAGTTTGGGAAACAGAGTAGGGAGTAGTTAAATGTCCCTCAAAATATAATGAGATACTGTCACTTTGTTAAACTGAAAAGTAAAAGACTCAAGTACTTTTAACTGTTTAACTTGATGACTTGCTTTTTCTCAAAAAGATTAGGTTTCATTAAAATTATGTGTTATCGTTAGCACCACTGTACTTGAAATTACATTAATCTAGAAAAGTACATTTGTTTTGTTATGTTAACCGCTTAAAGTAACAGAAGTTCTTTGGATTTCAATATTTTTCCAATGACATTTTTGAAAAGTGGGCTTATAAAAGTATTCAGAATGTTCCAAAATTTACACTGAGAAAGCATTATAGAATTTGGATGCCATCAGATAACTTGCTAGTGTCTTTGTAGACTTAATGGTATTATATTTGGGGAGTTCATTTTGCTACAATTTGGAAAGCATTTGTTTTCAGTTTTGTACAATAATTCTAAAAAATTTGATATTCATATTCTCTCACCATACAATGACCAGAAGTTATTGAAAATCTTGTCTAATTCTGAATCTACATTTCACTTGCCTTATTTAGAAATAAATCAATAGAATTTACCTTAAAACATTTTTATATGAGTCCTGGTATCTGGGTAGGCTTTGGTCTATTGTATACAATCTCATTTCACGTGCATACATTATAAAAAGAAATAAAATTTTTGAGTGCCTATAAAAAAAAACTAAGTTTCTTAAGCAGAAGCCAAGTACTTGTAAGAGTAAAGGCACTGTCATCAAAGCAATTTGAAACTGTTAAGACCTCAACCACAAGGAGATACCATCTCACTGTCAAAATGGCTGAAATCAAAAACACAAGAAACAAGTGTTGGTGAGGATGTAGAGGAAAAGGAACCCTTGTGCACTGTTGGTGGGAATGGAAACTGGTGGAGACACTGTGGGAAACAGTGTGGAGTTTCCTCGAAAAGTTAAAAAAAAAGAAATACCATACAATCCAGTAATTCCACTTCTGGGCATTTAAGGATACAAAAGGATATGAAAAGATTAATTCGAAAAAGATACGTATGCACCCTTATGCTTATTGCAGTATTATTTACAATAGCCAAGATATGGAAGCAACCTGGGCATGTATTGATAGACGAATGAATGAATAAAGAAGATGTGGTTTGCATAGACAATGGAATATTATTCAGCCATAAAAAAAAAAAAAACGAACTCTTGTCACTTGCAACAAAATGGATGGACCTGGAGGGTATTATGCTAAGTGAAATAAGTCAGTCAGAGAAAGACGAATACCATATGATTTCACTTATATGCAGGATCTAAAAAACAAAACAAATGAGCAAACAAACACACAGATACTTAAATACAGAGAACAAACTAGTGGTTGCCAGAGGGGAGAAGGGTGGGGAGGATGGGTGAAATAGGTGAAGGGGATTAAGAGGTTGAAAAATATTAAGACCTGAGTCTTAGAGCTAGAAAAAACTAGGGTTGAAACTTGGTTTGGCCCCTTACTTGCTACGTGACACTGGGAAAATTAGCCTTTCTAGTCTCTAAAAATGAGTATAGGCAGTCCTCACTTTGCACAGTTCCAACATGTACATATTTCAGTTAGCATGGTTTAGTTAAATAGCACCAGTTTCCCAAAACACAGTTCAAACATCAGTTACCACACACAGTAACTGTGAGTAATTGCATAAAATACACACTTTGTTACTAGCATTTCAGTTTCAAATCGCTGTGTAAATAATAGATGCACATCCCAGTCAATAACCAATCACATCACTGCTTTCAAAGTCTGTCCTAGATGGGCACAGTGATTCAGCTCAGGCACAGACCGCAAAGCCTGGAGTTGTGTTGCCTCCTTGGCCCCCAGTGATAAACACATGTGACATTTTATAAAAATCACTAACCAAAAGAAGAAATTGGCCAAAAGGATGAAATGCGGCAAAGAAATGAAAAGCGGTGATGCTGGAAATGAACTTGAAACCAAACATAAATGGAATGACTGTGGGACTATTGCCATCGCTGCCACTGGAGAGACCTTAGACCTGAAACCAGAGACACTTAGTGAAGGCTGCCTTAGCAACAAATGAGGAAAGTAATTATGAAGAGAAAGAGCAAGATGTCCCAGAGGAAGTGATGCTGGCAAGAAACTTCGCACTACAGGAAGTCTCAGAGATATTGCATGATGTTGATAAAGGATAAAATACGATAAGCTGATCCAGACTGAGAAAGGAATATGTCCATTTGCCAAAGAATAGAAAAGATGCTGGCTCTCTACTGTAAGATACATGATGGGAGGAAGGAGGCTGGAGCTGTTCAGACTTCTCTTGATGAGTGTTTATAACTTCGTGTTTATAACTCAGTCTCAATAAGAAATAAAACACTTTAGTTCTGTGCGTTTCTAATGTTTTAAATTACAGTATGCTAATTTACTAATTTTATGATTTTTAGATTTCCTTATATATTTAGAATCTAACAATAGGAGAATTTTTAAAGTTTTGACAAAACCTTTTAAAGTTATGGACCATTGTCATTTTTCCAGTTGACTATTAGAATCTCTGGACACTTTCAGCCTGCACAGTCATTTTTATAGCCCTGTATTAGCTACCCTGCAAAGGAAAGACTGCCTGCATAATAAAAGAATGTACCTTATAGGGTTTGGGGGCAGATTACATGAAACACTGCATGGCAAGCACTACCTATGTGGTCTGGTCTGCATTAGGCTCTAAATGAATGTTGTCTATTTTATGAGATGATTCTTGTAGGAATTTTGAGGACTTATAGTTATGTATGACTTATTTTTAAATTATACGTGGATGCTTTATTATTGTTGGAGATGTTTCTAAAAATATATTCCAAACTAACTACCTAAGCATTTTCTCCAGAAGAATTTGTGATAGCTATTCGCTCTTCCAAAACATCCACAAAACTTAGGAGTTATTCATGGAAGGGAAACAAGACATTTATGAGCACGTTCATTAGAAAAAGTTTCAAAAGGATTCAAATCCGTTACAAATAAGATGTTACTGTTTCATTTCCTTATTTTATTTTTGCCTCTCCCTGAGTTTTCCCTTTAAAAATAAAAAGTGTCAAATTCCTTTAAAAGATGCCTTTAGATGCATTCTTATGAATGAATATTCTCTGAAGCTCTTTTGGGGAATTACTCGTGGAAGTGCCTACAATGATTACAGAAAGGGGGACTTTTCAAAGGAATCAGCACAAGGTTGATGGGGGTCTTAGGACCCGAGAAAAGCCCTGTAAACAAAGAGGAAGTAATTAGGTACCTGTTATTTAACTGCTGGTCACATATTAAAAATAAAGGCTGAAAATACCCAAGGAATGATTTTTATTGGTTACATGATCATGTGCCTTGTAGTGGAGGAAAGCTCTTAAGATACTGCCCGGGTGAGTGAGCATTTTTGGAGGGGCAACTTGTGAGGGTTTTTTTGGGTGGGGGAGCAATTTGTGAGTTTTGATGCTCTTGAAAAACAAGACATTTGCTAGAGAATCTAGGTGGGCTACTGAACCGATTGACAAACTAAGTGTGGTTTGTATCACCTCTTGTTGCAAGGGAGAAGTAATACGTGTTCGACCCTTAAAATGGTTAACTGCTTGTGAACAGATGTTCTTAAAGAAGCAGTTGAGCTAAGACTGCAACCTAGTGGTGAGTTTGTAACTGGGAAAAAGGGGCTGCGTTCATTGTAGGCCATTGAGAAAGATGGATGGCATTGGAATTCAAAGTGAGAATGACCTCAAAGGAGAAGTGTGCTTGTGCCCCTTACGGGAAGAATTGATCTCCAAATCCTGTTGTACGTGGGCTGAACATGGAGAAAGGATGACTGAAATCGGCCCTCTGATGCTGTTCATCGTATGTAGCATTTTCTATGTTCTCTGAAGCTTCTGCTCACTTCTCTGTTTGTCTCTTTAAAGATGAAGTAAAACCTTGCCAAGCCTGCTCTAGCTTATCTGCTCACACCAGTTGGACTCATTTCTTTTATTTGTTTAATCAGTTCCATCTTAGGGTGACTTTAACTTGCTTTTGTTTTTGTGTTTGAAGCAATTCAAATCATACTATTTCTTACTCCAAGTAAATTTTTCATGTAACATGATTCTAAGTATTATTCTCATCAGTCTTTGACTCAACAATAATGTTCAGTTTTTTACAGTTTGATGTAGCTTTCATTTCTTAGAAATGCTTATTACTATTGTATTGACAGCTATTTCATATTATATTGTATTAACATGGAAAATGTATTGACAGAGCCACACTCAGGCTTTGCTCTTATTAAGATGATCACTTCGCCTACACAAAATATAGAATATCCAAGAGATGTCTCTGTATAAGAATTTGAGTCTTTTAATTATTGTGTATCTTCATTTCATTTTTAAAGTCTACTTGTATCTTAAGTTTCCTCATTTCTCATCAATCTTTTTAAAGCATATACTTAAAAATTAATGTTTTTTTTTTATTTTCATCATCAGATCATCCTTGTCCCCTAGTACTTTAATTTTTAGTTAGCTTATATTACCTTTCTTTTTACGGAGTTTTATTTTACCTGCAAAACTTCACCTGTCATTTTTTTTTCTTTATTTGCTCCTCCCAAATCTTTTTTCTCTGACAAAGCTTGGTATTTGGGTATGAAGACTGGTTATTCTGTAGGTAATAAAATCAGTCTTGTGCTTTCATGAAGGTTATCAAAATATAATACTATTAGCTTTCAAATTCTTTCTCCACGTCAGGTCTTCCGCATTTAATTCAAATGCATTTTCCAGAAAAATGTCTTAATTCTTTCAAGTTTATATGCTCCTAAATGTTGGGAGTACATGAATCCATAGCATTGCCAAATGCAGATAACCCATGATTACAAGACTCACTGTAGTAGGCTGACTATAGGAAGCCCATCTCTGTCAGTAAAATAATGGCCTCTACATAATTCAGAGGATTTGTTGTTTGTCCTCCAGTGTCGCCCTAATGAAACAGTTTTGGATTTTCTTGTACTCTTTAAAACAGCTTTCTACAAAGTACAAATTTGGACTTGATTTAAATGCGATGAACCAAGAAATCAGCTACTCTGTAATCAATACAGAAATCAATGCTGTAATAGTGAATTATCTGAGAGAGCTTCCTCTTTTCCTAGCACTCATTTGGGATGTGTCCTGGGAAATCTGTGACACAAGATCATGGTGGTTAACATGGTACTCTAAAGGCAATTTCTACTAAAATAAACGTTTGTGGAACAAAATGCTTTTCTGTAAATCATTGAGCAAAATACTGAGGGAACTAAAATTAATCCCTCCTCCCCCATACACTTAGTTATATTTTGGAAGGAGGAGGTAAAATAATGAAACAACACGGCACGTCTCAGAGCTATAGATTTTCAACAAATTACTTCTATAAAGCTATGAAATATATACGAGGAGATATTTTTGAAGACCCTCAAAATCTTTTAAAACATAATAATGTCATTAATAATTCAGATTTATTAATTACTCCAGAAGTAATGTATTGAAAATGAGGGTACATTGTATACTGGAAAGTATCATCATATAGTTAAAATTTTATTAACGGAAAATCATGTTGTATAAATATGTATAAAAATACTATAGTAAACTGAAAGCATCTTTGCAGTTTCCTTTAAGAAAAAGCCTAATCCTTGAATAATTCCTTGACTCTTGTATATGAGAGAAACTCACAAGGTTTATTTTTCAGGTCTCAAAGAGCTATTTTGTCTGGAATCCTAAATACATCTAAAAGAAATGTAAGGAATACTGTTTTATTTTATGTCCTTCTCTAACAAAAAAAAATCTTTAGTTGGTGATTAATATTATTTAGAGTCCATAATAAAAGCTCCTGGATACAGACTTGTTTAAGGGCATAGCACAATAGAGTAAGTTACAAAACTAGGACTTTAGGTGAGGGAAGACAAAGCAAACAGAATTTGGCCCACAAATTCACAGATTTGGAGAGGGCAGGAGTGGTAGGAAAAAGGGCGGGGGAAGGAGGTGGTTTTAACTTAAATGATAGACAGAACTAAATGACATGAAAAGAACTGTCATGCTCTTAAAAAAAAAAAAAAAAACTTTATAGGCTTAAATAGATGATAGGTGGCTGGAAAGAGAATATACCCACTCACGGTCCTGAAGTTTCTGATGTATTTGCGTATTTGGCTGAGGACATCCAGGCGTGGTGGAAACCAGCTGTCCACATAGTTCAGCAAGTCTCAGAGCAGCTTCCCTTGGCTACCAGAGCCCCCAAAAGAGAGATATACAACTGTTAATACTAGCTGCAAAAGGTAAGACTTTTAGGTCCGGGAAGCTTTATCTTGTCCTGTATTTTTTAACACCAGGGACATACATCACTATTTAGGAAGAACTTGGACAATATTTGCCTTTATTGGAAAAAACAATTAAGATATCTAGGACTCTCTGGTTCTCTAGCCTAACTCAGCAGCAAGCTCACTGAGAAGAAAAAGCAGAATGAATGCCCAGATATCCATGAGTGGTGTCCTGACTCCAGCTTTCTGGGGTTTCGGTAAGTCTGTTTCCCCCCAAATACTCTTTCCTCCTTCAACCCCCATATCCCCAGATCACTACCCAGAGCAATACATTGATGGGATATAGAGACGTGAATAATGAATTTATGGACAAGAAATCTTGGACAAGCTCCATACTTGCACAGATTTGAGAGGGGTGGTAAATCTTAGCGCTCTCTAAATGTAGCTCTTATACTACTACAGAGTAAAAATTCATGTGGAAAAAAAGCACTATAAAATTTATTTGCCCCTTATGATCTGCAAGAAGGTGATTCAAAATGGGGTAAACTATTTCCTAGCAAATTCTCTCAGTCACATTTTCTCCCTCCTTACCTATTATAATGTTTGGGATAACACTGGATGGAATAAGTCAGAAATGAGTTCCAGTCACAGCCACCATTTCTGTTTGTACTTGCTATTCAAAGTGTGGTATGTGGACCAGTAAAATTAGTCTCATGTGGGGACTTGTTAAAAATGTAGACTCTTAGTCTTCATCCTATACCTACTAAATTAGAATCTGCATTTTAAAAAGACCCCTGGGTAATTCACAGCATATTATGTTTTGAGAAACACAACTTTAGGTAACTTTGGGCTGGTTACTGAATGAAACTCTCCCCTTCTTCGTTTCGCTTCAGTCAACAGTGTAGAAAATTTAAAACTGGAAGGAACCTATTATAAGGATTAGTGGTTTAGAGCATGAATTCTGGAGCTAGTGTCTGAGTTTGATTCCCAACTCTGCCACTTACTGTGTGACCTTGGACAAGTTATATAGCTTCCCTGCACCCCAATTTCCTCATTGATAAAATAGGGATTATAATCATATCTACTTCATGAAGTTGTTGTGAATAATTGCACTTAACAAATGGAAGTATTTAGATTAGTGCTTAGTACAGAGTAAGCATGATACAAGTATCAATTCTTATTATGACTTAAGATTCTTGATTAACTCCCATTCTAGAACAATGGAGATGCCAATTGACTAGTTTTTGAAAGATACTAGTGAGAGCTTTCTATTAGTGTAAGTTTGAAGAAGTGAGGAAAGCTCCATGGAGGAAGTGGGGATTTAGAATAGTTTTAGGGGATGACTAAATTTGATTAGAGACAAAAATCATTAAGGGCATTCCAGGTGAAACAGGCTTAGAGGCAGGAGTAAATATTTAGAGACAAACAGAGGAAAGCAGGGAATCATGGCTACTGGGTGCCAGGAATTTTGAAGAAGGCATGGGGTGACTAGAGCAGAAGGCTTGTTAGGCAGTTGAGGGGCTAAGATTGGATCTTCTTAATTCTAGACTGAAAATTGGGGGAGAGAGAGAGAGAGAAAGAGAGAGAGAGAACTGGCAAATAGAATAAAGTGATGCGGGAAAACATTAATAGGAAGGCTCAGAGGGAGAGAGAACAAAAGACATAAGCAAGATTGGTTATTAGACATAGAGAAAATATAGGGGAGGAGGCAATTATAGCTCCGGAATTTTAATCTAAAGGACCAGGAAGGTGAAGGCACTTTTAACAAAAATGAGAATATTAGTAGCATGCTGCTTTGAGGAAAAGATAGGTTTGTTTTTGGAAGTGTTGAGTACAAGTGATGGGAATACAGCCAATAAATGATTAGGCAGATGTAGTAGAAAGAGCTCCATTTGGAAAAAGGGACAATTATACTTTTACCTTTTATTTTTGTATTACTGAGCACATTAATACCATCAATACAAAAGTAAAACCTTAGAATTCTAGAATGATATTTTTGTTTTCTTTATACGTTTCAAATTCAATACATAAGTTTAAGTTAAATGAATTGCAGTATTGGTTTTTTGTAAATCAATATGAAAACTTAGAAGACAATGAGTCTCAGATCCATTATCCATTATGCTGATCCTTGGATAACATTTATGCTGGCCTCAAAGGAATTAAGAACAAATGAAATATGTAGCTCTCAGACTTTTCTAGACACTCCTAGACTTAGAAGGCAAAGATCTTCATCTTTTTGTTCAGGAAATAGACTGGCACAATTCAGTGTCCATGAGACTACCAGTGGTCATCAATAATGTTGACCAGAGTCTCTTGCCTTTAGTGAAACAGGAGCAGAAAAATTGATTGGGAGGTGGCTGGTATGTTATCATAATACTGATCATTGGGTGAAAAGTGCATTTGTGAGCAAATCTAGTACTGCCTAGCAACTGTTTCTAGGTAAAGGGGACCTGGGAACCAGCTGTGGTTGCCTTCCAGGAGCCATCAGCCTGTTTCTACACACTTCATAAGATATCTGTTTTGGATTATTTGGATTCTAGTTTTAAGGTATAGTTTTCCTTAGCAAACTCTTAATACTAAATATTTTGCTTTTTAGTGATTGACACAATAAACCTAATATTACTACTTTTTGTCCCTCGCTAAATATAACTACATAGAGGTTTAACCATAAAGGAATAAATGTGTCTGAAGTCAGGAGCTTCTGTATTTTACTTTTCTCTATTTTTTGGTTTTTGGAGGGTTTTTTTTTTATTGAAATTGACTTGAATCTATACATTAAGTTGGGGAGAACTGACATCTTTATAATAATCTTATTGTATATATAATATGTATGTATGTATAATAAAGACATGATATATGTCTTTATTTATAATTAATGTCTAGTAAAGTTTATAATTTTTTTCTCATGAAGATCTTTTGCTATATTTATTCTTAAGTTCTTCACTTTTTTATTAGCATATAATGTATTATTTGTTTCAGGGGTACAGGTCTGTGATTCATCAGTCTTACACAATTCACAGCGCTCACCATAGCACATAGCCTCCCCAGTGTCCATCACCCAGCCACCCCATCCCTCCCACCCCCCTCCTGTATTTTAAAAACTGTTTGTGTCCATTCCTTTTAGGCCTGCCACATTCTTAAGTGGTCTAAGACCATACCCAGATTTACACCCTTTTCTGAGAGCATAAGATGTGGTATTAAACATACCCCAGAATCTTCAAACTTTTAACTCTCCTCCTGGAAAATCCATCTGTGGTCTTCTTGCACAGGCACTCCTCTCCTTCCACTGCTGATCATGATTTATGTTCTTGCCCCTGGCCTTTGCAGCAGATGTAGCTCAGCTAATAGCAGCGAGGTGGGAATTTCCAGAGGAACTGGGGATTATGCCAGAACTTGATGAGGGGCAAACAGGCTATACTAGTGAGTAGAAGTCTCTCCAGGGAGAAGAGTACTCAGAAAACTGAGAGGAATATAATAAGTACCATAGATTCATTCTGGTTGAGTACTTCCTGACACACCTGAGAAGTTCAGCCCCTCTGATTCTGTCCAAGCTGCTCATTCTCAGAGTCTGCATATACTTCCCAAAGTAGATACTTGCGTTCGGTCAACCACACATTCATTCTTTTATCCCCATGGCTGCTGGGAAGCCTCACCCCCTTTCCTTGCTCATTTTCTTCCTGCTCTCCAGCCTCTTCCCTCCATTCCACAGGATCCTTGAGAGCCCTTTCCCTTTGCAAACCCACTTCGCTCAATCCTTATTTTATGATGTGGGTGAAAACCCTGAGGACCTTACTTCATTTCCAGTACCCTCTCACAGAGGCTGCTCTTTGTCTGCAACCAGAACCTCATTAACCAGAACCAGGCTGTCCTCCTCTTTAGCTGCCTACACCCCTTCCAGGCCTTTCTTATTTATTTTCATGAGAAGCCCCTCTACATTCAAGAGACAATGCAGCACTTGAGAACATGGGATTTAGATCTGGACTGTGTTTTGGGTTGTTGGGTAGGTTACCCGACCTTTCTGACCCTCTACTTCTACATCTGGAGAAAGAGCATCAGAATCTCATTGGGAAGGTTCTCACAAACCTTTACTGACTACCATGTGCCAGGCATTTTTCTAAGTACTGAAAAAAACAATTCCTGCCCTCGTGAAGCTTGTAGTCTCATGAGGCAATAAGTCCTTAAACAAGTAAATATATATTGATTACAAAATCTCATATGAAAGGAATCAGAGGGTCGCTGTGACAGGTTTCATTGGAAGTATGACTCAGATGGTGGAGAGAGGTATGGAGGGAAGACCCAAGGAGGTAGCCTGTAGAGGGAGAATGGTGGGGTGAGTAAGCTTTAGGCAGTGGAGCAAGGGATGGCAAGGTGGTGGAGGAGCAACTTGATACCTCCCAGAGATGAAAAAGGACATTGTGAGCAGGAGCATGTCACAGAGTGTGGTTAGAGATATAGGCTGAGGACAGAATTTGTGGGACCTGAGTATGAAAGCCAGATGAAGGAATTTTAATTTCATTTTGAAGGCAGTGAGAAGCAGTGATTTTAAGCAGGGGTGTAACATGATGTATGCATTTAAAAGGTCTCTTTGAGGAGGGCAAGGGGTTGGGGGATGGGCAAAAGGGTGAAGGGAGCGGGAGATACACTTATGGATGAATGAGTCACAGGAATAAAAGGCATAGCATAGGGAATATAGTCAGTGGTGCTGTAATAAGTTGTATAGTGCCAGATGGGAGCTACTCTTGCAGTGAGCATAGCGGAACATAGAGACTTGTCAAATCACTATGTTGTACACCTGAGGCCAATGTAACATGGTGCATCAACTATACTTCACTTAAAAAAAAGACCTCTCTGAGGATGGCATTTGGAACATAGGATTTATGTAGTAAATGAAATTATATTCACGTGGGCCTCGCTCTCCAGTATTGAATGAGTATAGTATACCTGGGTCACAGTTTTTCTCTCTACCCCAAACTCCTGCTGCCCCCTTCAGTGAGCTCAGCCATCACTCCTACTTCAGAGCTCCCCACATCCACAACGCCCAGACAACTCTTTGGAGCTTCTCAAGAGCAGGGGCCACCCTGCTTGTGAAATCTTGTGTGTCAGTAAACTCCTCTGACCACAATTTAATAACCTCCTAGTTCCTGCCGCACCTATCTAGCTCTAGGGCTCCAGAGTGGTAGGAGATGAGGATGGAAAGGCTCTTCGGGCTAGGGCCATGTTGTGCAGGGTTGCTTTGAGGCTAAGGAATTTGAAAATTATCCTATAAGAAAAGAAAAGCCACTCTGAACATTGATCGTTTCCTAAACATGCCATGACACTTGCTGTTCCCTATGCTTGAAATGACCCCTCTTCTTGGGATCACCTTCGAGCTTCTAGTCATCCTGTGGAGTCTAGCAGTCTCTCATCTCTTCTAGGAAGGCTTCCTTGGAAGTAGAATGTAGCTAATCACATTACATATTGTGTATAACTCTTGGTGTTCTTATGTTGTGTAACCACATGCTGATTTTTGGTCTCCCTTCTAAGTCGGAACTCTCTGAGAGCAAGAACTTGTATTATTATTTCCTCGGTACCAGATGCAAAGGACTTCATTGTTTTTTGAGTTTTCAAGTTCCACTAAAAAATAGAGTACCCTAATAAAAAATTGGCAAATTGAAAGCCAAAGATTGGTAATTTCCTCATCTAACACCATGTTACTTTGCTAAAGTTTATCCACATACCTTTGCTCTAAAAATTGGCACCAAATTCTAAGAAAACATTCTATTTTCATTAGTTTTAATTTTTTGATCCAAATATCAAAATATTCATTAAATTTATCAAAATAAAAAGATTACATCGAAGTCTCATTCCTACCCATGCCTTTTCACCCTTTCCCTCCAGCTGCCATGGATTATTATGTCTATTAGTTTGTGTTTTGTACTCCCAGTGTTTCCTTATGCACGTATGCAAGTATGAGTGCACTGTTTGTGCGGCCCATCTTACATAGAAGAACCTAAAATATATACTGTTTTATTCTTTACTTTTTTAACATGAAAATTTATCCTAGAGATGTTTCTGAGTCAGTAATTGATAGAGATGTTCCTTGTTCTTTCTTGCAGAGGCATAGTTTTCTATTGTATAAATATCACATGATTTATTCAACCAGTCTGCTATTGCTGGATACTTGAGTTCCGATCTTTTAATTTTATAAACAATCCTGCAAGGGATATCCTTGCACAACTGTCATTTCATATTAGCACAAATAATGTATACATATATATGTTGTATGTGGTATCTGTATCTATCTATATCTATGTTGGGATTCCTGGAAATGAGATTATTGGGTCAAGACTAAATGCATCTGAAATTCTTTTTTTTTTAAGATTTATTTATTTGAGAGAGAGAGAGAATGAGAGATAGAGAGCACGAGAGGGAAGAGGGTCAGAGGGGGAAGCAGACTCCCCGCCGAGCAGGGAGCCCGATGCGGGACTCGATCCCGGGACTCCAGGATCATGACCTGAGCCGAAGGCAGTCGCTTAACCAACTGAGCCACCCAGGCGCCCGCATCTGAAATTCTGATAGATGTTTCCAGAAATGCCTTCCTGATGGCTATTCCATTCCCTACTCCTATCAGCGGTAATTCAAAGTGTCTGTTTCCCCATAGCCTCTCCAGCAGTGTGTTATAGGACTTTTCAGTTTTGCGAATCAGATAGTTGAGGAAATGTAATATTAATTGCATTTTTACTAGTAGAGTTTGGCACTGTTTCATATGTTTAGTGATTATTTGTATTGTTTTCCTGTGACCTATCCATTCGTATCCTTTGCCCACATTCATATAAGGTTTGTCTTTTTCTTTTATATATAAAGAGAGAGAGAGAATGTAAGTATTCAGTCTGTGCTACGAGTCACAAATGTCTTTCCTATTTTGTCATTTGTGTTTTGACTTTGTTGATGGCATATTTCTGACCTGCAGAAGTCTTTATTTTTTGTGTATTTACTTTTAACTGTCACCCTTTCTAGATTCTGAATCATAATTAGAAAGGTATTCCCAAGGTTAAAATAAAAATCACCTACTGTTTTCTAATAGCTCTACTGTTTCGTTTTTCTACATTTAAATCTTTGATCCATTTGGATCTGTCTGCTTATTCTGAAACATAGCATGAGTATGGAATATGCTTTACTTTTTTCCAACTTGCTCCCCAGTTTTTCCAACACAATTTATTGAAAAGACTATCTTTACTGTTTGATTTGGCATGCAGGCTTCATTTCATACTAAATTCCCATATGTTTCCAAGTCTATTTCTGGACTTTCTATTCTGCTCCATTAGTTTATCTTTTCATAAACCAATCCTGCATTTTTATTTTGTTTGTATAATTTTTATTTTAAATCCACTATACTTAACATCCAGTGTTATATTAGTTTCAGGTGTACAACATAGTGATTCAACAATTCTATACATTACATAGTGCTCATCATGATAAGTGTGCTCTTTAATTCCCTTAACCTATTTCACCCGACCCCCCATCCACCTCCCCTCTGATGGTTTGGTAACCATCAGTTTATTCTCTATAGTTAAGAGTCTGTTTTTGGTTTGTCTCTCTTCTCTTGTTGTTCATTTGTTTTCTTTCTTAAATTCCACATAGTGAAATCATATGGTGTTTGTCATTCTCTGACTTGTTTCACCTAACATTATACTCTCTAGCTCCATACATATCATTGCAAATGGCAAGCTTTCATTCTTTTTTATGGCCTAATAGTAGTTCATTGTGTATATATACAACACTTCCTTTATCCATTCACCGATCAGTGAACATTTGGGTTGCTTCCATATTTTGGCTACTATAAATAATGCTGCCATAAACACAAGGATGCATATATCTTTTCAAATGAGTATTTTTGTATTTTTTGGGTAAATACCTACTAGTGTGGTTACTGGATCATACGGTAGCTCTATTTGAAGATTTGAGGGACTGTCATAATGTTCTCCATCGTGGCTGTACCAGTTTACATTCCTTCTGCAGAGGATTCCTTTTTTTCCACATCCTTGCCAACACTTGTTGTTTCTTGTATTTTTGATTTTAGCTATTCTGGCACGTGTAAAGAGGTATCTCATTGTGGTTTTGATTTGCATTCCCCTAATGATTAGTAATGTGGAGCATCTTATCATGTGCCAGCCATCTGTGTGTCTTCTTTGGAGAAATGTCTGTTCATGTCTTCTGCCCATTTTTAATTGGATTATTTGCGTGTGTGTGTGTGCACGCGTACGTGCACACGTGCATGTGTGTGTTGAGTTGTATAACTTCTTTATATATTTTGGGTACTAACCCTTTATCAGATATGTCATTTGCAACTACTTTCTCCCATTCAGTAGGTTGTCTTTAGTTTCATTGATTGTTTCCTTCACTGTGCAGAAGCTTTTTATTTTGATGTAGTCCCAATAGTTTATATTTGCTTTTGTTTCCCTTGCCTCAGGGGACATATCTAGAAAAAATGTTGCTATTGCCAATGTCAGAGAAAATACTGCCTGTGCTCTCTTCTAGGATTTTTATGGTTTTAGATCTCATATTTAGGTCCTTAATCTATTTTGAGTTTATTTTTGTGTGTGGTGTAAGAAAGTGGTACTTTTGCACGTAGCTGTTCAGTTTTCCCAACACCATTTATTGAAGAGACTGTCTTTTACCCATTGTATATTCTTGCTTCCTTTATCAAAGATTAATTGACCATCTAATTATGGATTTATTTCTGGGTCCTCTATTCTGTTCTATTGATCTATGTGTCTATTTTTGTTTGGTACCATGCTGCTTTGATTACTACAGATTTGTAATATAACCTGAAATCTGGGAATGTGATACCTCCGGTTTTGTTTTGTTTTGTTTTGTTTTCAAGATCACTGTGGCTATTCAGGGTCTTTTGTGATTCCATACAAATTTTAGGGGCGATTGTTTGTTCTAGTTCTGTGAAAACTGCTGTTGGTCTTTTGATAAAAAGTATATTAGATCCATAGATTGTTTTGGGTAGTATGGACATTTTAACAATATTTGTTCTTCCATGGGGTGTCTGACTGGCTCGGTCAGTAGAACATGCAACTCTTGATCTCAGGGTTGTAGGTTCGAGCCACACACTGGGTGTAGAGATTACTTAAAAGTAAATTATTCTTTTAAAATTTTATTTTTAATTTTTTATTTTTATGTTAATCACCATACATTACATCATTAGTTTTTGATGTAGTGTTCCATGATTCATTGTTTGCATATAACACCCAGTGCTCCATACAGAACGTGCCCTCTTTAATACCCATCACCAGGCTAACCCATCCCCCCACCCCCCTCCCCTCTAGAACCCTCAGTTTGTTTCTCAGAGTCCATAGTCTCTCATGGTTCATCTCCGCCTCCGATTTCCTCCCCTTCATTTTTCCCCCTTGTTTTAAAGTCTATTTTGTCTGACATAAGTATTGCTACCCCAGCTTTCTTTTCACATCCATTTGTATGAAAAATGCTTCTCTATCCCTTCACTTTCAACCTTCAGGTGTCTTTAGGTCTGAAATGAGTCTCTTGTAGGCAGCATATAGAGGGGTTGGTATTTTATCCATCAGTCACCCTATGTTTTTGATTGGAGCATTTAGTCCATTTACACTCAAAGCAATTATTGATAACTATGTACATAGTGCCATTTTGTTACTTGTTTTGTGACTGTGTTTATAGTTCTTCTCTGTTCCTTTCTTATCTTATTCTCTTCTGTCACAATTAATTGGCTTTCTGTAGTGATATATTTGGATTCATTTCTTTTTATTTTTTTCATTTCTATGACTGGTTTTTGATTTGTGGTTACCATTTGGTTTGTATATAACATCTTCTGCATATAGCAGTCTATATTAAGTTGATGGTCACTTAAGTTTGAACTCATTCTTTTCTCCTCCACTCTCCATGTTTTAGGTATATGGTGTCATACTTTATTACCTCTTATTTTGTGATTCCCTTGACTGATTTTATGGGTATAAAAATATAAAAACTCCTTTAGAGATTCCTAGGTTTTTTTCCTGCTTATGGTCTTTCCTTTTCATTTAAAGAGTCCCCTTCAACGTTTCTTGTAGGGCTGGTTTGGTGGTCATGAGTTCTCTTAACTTTTGTTTGTCTGGGAAACTCTATCTCTCCTTCTATTCTGAATGATAGCCTTGTTGGATAGAGTATTTCTGGCTGCAGGATATTTTCCTTTCAGCACTTTGAATATATCATGCAACTCTCTTCTGGCCTGCAAAGTTTCTACTGAAAAATCAATTGATAGCCTTATGGGGCTTCCCTTGTATGTAACTGTTTTCTTTTCTCTTGTTGCTTTTAAAATTCTCTATCACTGGGGTGCCTGCGTGGCTCGGTCGTTAAGCATCTGCCTTTGGCTCAGGTCATGATTCCAGGGTCCTGGGATCGAGCCCCACATCGGGCTCCCTGCTCCGCGGGGAGTCTGCTTCTCCCTCTCCCACTCCCCCGCTTGTGTTCCCTCTCTCGCTGTGTCTCTATCTGTCAAAATAAATAAATAAAATCTTTAAAAAAATAAAATAAAATTCTCTATCACTTGCACTGGGTGTTATACTTAACTAATGAATCATTGAACACTACATCAAAAACTAATTATGTACTATACAGTGGCTAACTGAACATAATAAAAAAATATTAAAAACTAAACATTTAAGTATCAAAAAAAATTCTCTACCACTACTTTTGCCATTTTAATTATTATGTGTCTTAGTGTGGACCTCTTTGTGTTGATTTTGTTGGGGGCTCTCTGTGCCTCCTGGATCTGGATTTCTGTCTGCTTCCCTGTATTCAGGAAGTTTTCAGCTATTATTTCTTCAAATAAATTTTCTGCCCCCTTTTTTCTCACTTCTCCTTCTGGAACACCCATAATTTGAATGTTGTTACCCTTGATGGTGTCACTGAGTTCCCTAAATCTATTTTCTTTTTTTTTTTTCTCTCTCATCTGTTCAGTATGATTGCTTTCCATTACTCTGTCTTCCAGGTCGCTGATCCATTCTTCTGCTTCCTCTAGTCTACTATTTATTGCTACTAGAGTATTTTTAATTTCAGTTATTGAGTTCTTCATCTCTGATGGTCCTTTTTTGTTTTCTATCTCTTTGTTAAGGGTCTCACTGAGGTTCTCCACTTTTTTCTCAAGTCCCATGAGTATCTTTATGACTGTTACTTTAAATTCTCTATCAGGTGTATTAAGTAATATCTTATCTCTAATAAGAATCTCTGTTTCTTTAGCTATCTTGCTGTGATTTTGTTCTGTTCTTTCATTTGGGATATATTCCTCTGTCTCCTCCTGTTGTCTAATTCTCTGTGTCTGTTTCTCTGTGTTAGGAAAGTCAGCTATGTCTCCTGGTCTTGAAAGTAGTGGCCTTATGAAGAAGAGGTCTTGTAGTGCCCTGCAGTGCAGTGTCCCCTCTTTACCAGAACCTGGCACTTTAGGGGTATCTCCTATGTGTGCTGCATGTGCTCTAGTACTGTGGGTGATGTGCATTTGCCTTCAGTGCACTCATCAGCAATGGCTCTCTTTACCTGTTGCGGGCAGGGTTTGGTGCCTGTGTTGTTAGTGGGCCAATCTGGGGCTTTCCTGGGCTTCAGTTGAGTTAGACCAGGTATTTGCCAGAGATGCAGTAGCATCAAACTGCAGGTATGTTCCCTGTGTTGTCCTGAGAAGCTTTCATTGGTGAGTAGGGCTTGTAGTCAGACCAGCCAACTGCCCTCAGCCCACTGCTGGGCCACCAATCTGATGGTTGTGTGTGGACATCTTTTCCTCTCTCTGGGGCAGGAGTCACTTTGGAATCGTGCTGGCCCTTGTCAGGGCTGCTTACACACTACTAGGCTGGTGGCACTGTTTTGGACAGGCTGTGGCCAAGAGCATATTGGAAGGGTGGATTCGCAGAAGTTTGAGGGCACGGGACATGGGTTAATTAGCAAGGTTCACAAGGGTCTGCTGTGGGAGGGGACCTAGAATTGAAGCCTGTTTGGAGCTGGCATGACTGCGGG
Organism: Zalophus californianus; assembly: GCF_009762305.2. Classification (NCBI taxonomy): domain Eukaryota; kingdom Metazoa; phylum Chordata; class Mammalia; order Carnivora; family Otariidae; genus Zalophus; species Zalophus californianus. The sequence goes on from NC_045597.1 coordinate 151,284,234, forward strand.
AGAACTCCGGGGCAGGGTATATTGATGGCTAGTTAGGCAGTGAGTGTCTCCTATGTTGGTGTTTATGCTGGGGTGCACAGGAGGGAAATGGCACCTGCCAGCTCTTTGTTCCTGAAGAAGTCTCCGAAAGATTCTTGTCCCTCCAGCACATTCTCTGAGATTAGTAAACACATCCCCCTCCTACCCTAGGTTTTATCAAACTGCTGCTTCTATGTTGTATCTCTGTGGGGCTGTTTGTTGTACTGTCTCTTTAAAGGAGGGGACTGAGTTTTTTCTTTCCTTCATGGCTCTTCCAAGCCAAGCCATTAATTTTTAAAGTTCCAGGCTTTAAGTCCTGCTGATTGTAAGAACTCACAAGAAATTTGGCCCCTCTGGTGTTCAAAGCCAAATGTTGTGGGGATTCCTGTGAGAATCTGTTTCTTTCCCCTCTCTGTGCCCATGGCTCCCTCCCTCCTGCAAATACTCGCTTGAGTCTGTTTAGCTCTGGACCAAATCTGTGCCCTTCCTACCCACTCCAATACAGTCTCTTCCCTCTATTTAGCTGTGGAGAGTTTGTTCTGCCATCTTCAGATTGTTTTCTGGGGTATTTACACTTATGTGAATGTTGTCTAGTTGTATCCATAGGACAAGGTGAACTCAGGGTCCTCCTAGTCCACCATCTTCCCCAGAAGTCTACACTTATAATTACTGATGCATAGTAATTTTAATTACTATAGCATGTTTTAGTATCTGGTAAGGGTAGTAAACTTATTGTTTTCTATCAGAATTTTCTGGGCTATTTTTCTTTGTTCACTAATTTTTTTTTCATGAGAACTTTAACATTGGTTTATCTAGTTCCAGAAAAGCATCTGTATTTTTGTTATAATTGTTCCTTGGTAATTTATAAGTATAACACACTGCTTTGTGATATTGAGTCTTCCTATCAAAGAACACAGTATATCTTTACATTTGTCCAAACTAACTTTTATATCCTTTGTATTAGAACAATTCTCTAGGTTCTGCGTATTTCTTAGTAAGTCTTGATTATTTTGGATTTTGTTGTTATTAAAATGGGGTTTACTTGTCCATCATTTCTAGGTCAATTTTGTACATATGTATATTCATTCTGTATGTTAATTAATTTCTCTTTATTAGTAAGTTCCTATTCTGCTGGATGCTGTCAGGCTGGGTCTGAGGACCTGGAGCGGGGGTCCCACAGGACCAGCCAAGAGGATCCTTGGCTTCACACAAGATGGAAATTAAATGTGAGCCAGCAGGAGGTAAAAGCAGAGTTTATTGAAGATATAAAGAAGGCAGATAACAGAGCGAGTGTCTGAAAGACTCAGAAAGGAAAGGAGGGACTCTCATCTTTGCTTGGGATCTGGGGAGTTCTTGTGTACATGAACATGTACATGTTCTCAGGCATCCAGAAACCAGTTAGAACAAAGACAAGGGTCCAGTTGTTTTTCCTTGGAGCCAGGGTTCTTGGCGTTGAGATGTCTAGCTCCACTAGTCTGGGGAATGTGCATATGATAGCTTCCTCCAGTCATTCTCACCTCTTCCTTCTTTAGATGTTATTTATCCTACAAAACCATTAGCTCCTTGTCCCTTACAAGGAGGATATATGCTCTTTACAAAGCATGGGTAAAGTGGGGTGGGGGTGCAGGTCCTAGCAAGAACAGAAGCAGGAAAAGGGAGCAAAAAGCAGTTTTGTATGGAGTCCTTCAGGTTCCCAGTCTCACTGCGACCTTGCTGAATTGTTTCTGTCATCATTTTCATTTGCTATCTCTTGGATTTTCCAGGTGTACAATCATACCATCTATAAATATATAGTTTTTATTTTTTCCAATTGTTATACCTTTAATTATCTGTGGTATTGGAGGTTATTAGGCAATCAATTAGACAATATGAAGTAGTGGTGGTGATTGTAGGCATCTTTGTCTATTTCCTGACATCAGGACAAACATCTCCAGTGTTTCTCCATTACTAAATATGCCAGCCTTAGGGCTGATATAAAATATGTATAAGCAGATAAAAGAAGTTTTCATCAACTCTTATTTTGAGTTTCTTTTTAAAAAAATCTAAGGTTGATTTGATTTTTATCAAATTCCTTTCCGACAACCATGTACATGAACACAATTTTTCTCCATGGATTTATTAATATGCTAAAATACATTAATATATTTTGTCCTATTGAGCCATTCTTATGTAAGTGGTGGGGGAGGAACCCCATTTGATTATGATTCATTATTATCTTAATGTAGTTTGTTAATATTTTATTGTCTGGGGCGCCTGGGTGGCTCAGTCGTTAAGTGTCTGCCTTCAGCTCAGGTCATGATCCCGGGGTCCTGGGATCCAGTCCCACATCAGGCTCCCTGCTCAGCGGGAAGCCTGCTTCTCCCTCTCCCACTCTCCCTGCTTGTGTTCCCTCTCTTGCTGTCTCTCTCTCTCTGTTAATAAAATCTTTAAAAAAAATTATTAAAAAAATTTTATTGTCTTTCTCAGTTGATATTCAAGAGTAAAATTGACCATCTTTTTTACAGGTTTTTTAAATTTTATTTTATTATGTTATGTTAATCATCATACATTACATCATTAGTTTTTGATGTAGTGTTCCATGATTCATTGTTTGCGTATAACACCCAGTACTCCATTCAATATGTGCCCTCTTTAATACCCATCACCAGGCTAACCTATCCCCCCACCCCCTCCCTCTAGAACCCTCAGTTTATTTCTCAGAGTCAATAGTCTCTCATGGTTCGTCTCCCCCTCCGATTTCCCCCCCCTTCATTTTTCCCTTCCTACTATCTTCTTTTTTTTGTTGTTAACATCTAATATAGTATTTGTTTCAGAGGTACAGGTCTGTGATTCATCAGTCTTACACAATTCACAGCACTCACCATAGCACATACCCTCCCCAGTGTCTATCACTGAGCCACCCCATCCCTGCCACCCCCCACCACTCCAGCAACCCTCAGTTTGTTTCCTGAGATTGAGAATTCCTCATATCAGTGAGATCATATGGTACTTGTCTTTCTCTGATTGACTTATTTTGCTCAGCGTAATACCCTGTAGTTCCATCCATGTCTTTGCAATGGCAAGATTCTGGTTTTTTGGAGGGCTGCATAATATTCCATTATACACACACACACACACACACACACACACACACACCACATGTTCTTTATCCATTCATCTGTTGATGGACATCTTGGCTCTTTCCATAGTTTGGCTATTGTGGACATTGCTGCTATAAACATTGGGGTGCACATAGCCCTTTGGATCACTACATTTGTATCTTTGGGGGAAATACCCAGTAGTGCAATTGCTGGGCCATAGGGTAGCTCTATTTTCAACTTTTTGAGGAACCTCCATACTGTTTTCCAGAGTGGCTGCACCAGCTTGCACTCCCACCAACAGTGTAGGAGGGTTCCCCTTTCTCCGCATCCTCGCGAACATCCGTCATTTCCTGACTTGTTAATTTTAGCCATTCTGACGGGTGTGAGGTGGTATCTCATTGAGGTTTTGATTTGGATTTCCCTGATGCCGAGCGATGTTGAGTACTTTTTCATGTGTCTATTGGCCATTTGGATGTCTTCTTTGGAAAAATGTCTGTTCATGTCTTCTGCATGGCCCATGCTTTCTTTATGTTCATATTTGCTCGTACTTTCATTTTTATCTTTACTGAATTGCATTGCCTTAGGAGTATCTCTTGTTTCAGCATAAGGCTGACTTTTGTTTTGCAATAGCAGTATGACTTGCATTGTGCACACAAACCCCCAAAGTCACATTTTGTTATGTTCCACTGGCCAAAGTAAATTACACAGTTGAGTCTAGATTCAAGGAATGGAGAAGTAAACTCCACTCTCAGGGAGAAGATGTAAAATACTGTGGCCATTTGGGCAGGGACTAGGTCCACTCCAGGCAATGAGGTGGACTGCCTATGTGGGAGCTGATGGGGAGTGGAGATGAGATATACACCTGGCCCTTTTCCAAGGCTTACTTAAGAATCCATACAAATACTAGAAGAGAAAGCCAGCATTTGAACATGCGCTCCCCATAGTATATTCATGGCCCCTCAGTGGTAGTCCCAGAAGCAGGGATAGCCAACACAGAGGACTGCAATTTTCCAGAAAGAAAGAGACATTTTTCTCTCTCCCCTGGCCCCTGCTTTGCCCCAAATACAGAAGAGCTAGAAAGAGGATGAGGGGGTATCTGGGAGCCAGACCCTTGTCCTCACTTGAAGCTGACAGAGCCATAGTGTTAGCCTAGGTTAATGGAGGATAGGAGAAGAACTATCAATCAGAATTTTGTATTTCTGATCATTAGAAATGGCTGAATAGCTGAAGAATCAAGCCAAGATCATTAAAGGAGCCTCTCCACAACAGAAAAGAGGAATTTAACAGAGCACAGAGAAGAGATAGAGAAAAACAAACAAGAAGCAGAGATGGAAGATGCAGGAGAGAAGGTGAAATAACTAATGGAGCCAGGTTCTCAAGGAAGCTGAACTAGTTGGAGTCAATAGAGCCTGGACTTGAACAGGAGGAAACAAATTTCATCCTCCAAGAATGGAGGAAAAGTTTTTAAGAATGGGTATGAACACAGGTGATTATGCACACAGGAGTCTGGAAAGCTGATAACCTCAATTTTCTTAATGAAGTAAGAAGTCGGGATGTCTGATGAGAATGAGGATGGTTTGAATAATGAAGATTTAGAATGTTCGTTGGAATACTGATGTCAAAATTGACCTAAGGTGGATAAATAAAAAATGAATTACTTTTGTTCTCTACTAGCAACAAGTTATAAAAGAAAAAAAAAAAAAAACCTAAAGGACCACCTGAAAAAAAAATAAAATGTTACATAAAGACATCAATGTTTTTAGATAGATATAATACTAAAGACATTAATTCTCCCAAAATTAAGCAAATGTAATACAATTCTAATTTAAATTTGACTAATATTTGGAAGGAATTGGATAAAGTGATCTTAAAGGTTATATGAGATAATAAATGTAAATAAGACTAGTGAGGAATGACTTGCCTTACAAGATTAAAGCATATCACAACCTTCTTATAATGGCTTTGGTTTTGGCTTAGAAAGAGACAAGTCAGAGGCTAGAATAGAGAGAGCTCAGAAATAGATCCCAGTACATGCGGATCCCAGTACATCTGATATATAATAAAAATGGTATTTCAGTTAAAAGGGGAAAGATGGGTTATTTTTATAATGGTGCTGACCTAACAGCCTATTCATCTGGAAAAGAGTATTTCAAGGTAAGTTCCAGATTGACTAAAGAAAAGAAGGAAGAAATAATAAGTTTCATATGCACAGAAACATCCCTCAAGTTGTTGATTAACCAGGACAGGACAGAGAAGCTATGGAAAAAAAAAAAAAGACACACAAAATTTAAAATTTTTAATCCATTTGCAAAGGATCAAATGTCAACCTAAAGGAAATGGATATTGTGCTTCAATAAAAGTTTAACTTTAAAAAAGGAAGTAATAACTTTGGGGAAATGATCTGAAATACATGATAGAGATCTAAACTATACAGAAAGTGTTTACAAATGGATAAGAACCTAAATAGCCAAAAAGAAAAAAATGGGCAAAAGAGATTTGGAGAAAGCAAATCCAGGAGGCAAATAAACATGAACTCATGCTCAACCTTGCTAGGAGTTAGGGAAATGCAAATAAAATAACAATGATATACCACTGCATAGCCGTTAGATCAGCAAAAATGAAAAGTGGAAATAGCTCTCACTGAAGAGATTTGGGGAGAAGGATATTCTTGTGCATGTGGAAGTGTTAACTGTTTCAGTCTTTTTGAAAAGAAATATGGATTATCCACTGAAATTAATAAATATTTTCCTTTTTCACTCTTAGAAATCCATCCCATGGAAATAAAAATCACTGCTGAATGAGATATACATAGAATTATGTGTGCTGTAGCATTGTTTGTACTAGTCAGACTGAAAATAAAGTAAATGCCCCTCAGTATGTAAATGACTGTGTACATTACGGCCCCCCCACATCATGTAGTATTATGCAGCCATTGAAAGAAGTAAATTAATTTCTTAAGAAGCACATCCCCTGAGCTAGGCACTCATTTGATCCTCATAACAACCTTATGAGGTAGGTGGTGGTAATTTTATAGGGAAGAAAACTAAAACGTAATTTTTTAAGTTACCCAAGACCTTACACAACTATATTCAAAATTACTATATTTTTTCCTTATGCTCATTGAGTTGGATTTTCATAGTACTGTTTAGTATGAAAATATTAATATAGAGAAGTATCTATAATAAGATCTCATTATTATAAAAACAAATGACCATCTAAATTTTGTACACACACACACCATAGCATGCTATATATGTAGAATGTTTGTATACCAGAAAAGTATGGAGGGCTACACATGAGGTTGTTAACATTAATCCTTACAGAAGAGGCAAATTTACTATTCATAGTAAAACAATTATGTAGGATATAATCCCATACAGCTATTTATGATAGAATGACTTTCTGAGAGGAAGAGTGGATTCTACATGATTTTTGTTTAACTTGGTTTTTTATTTTTTAATTGTATTTTTTTCATGAGCATACATGATTGAGGGAAGAGAAAGCTATATTCATGGGGGGAGGAAATCTCGTTAATGGGGATATAATAATAATAAATCTATAAATCCACCTCAAGATTATTTCTCCACATCTCTAGAACTTAAAAAGTTAATGCTAACAGGAGAAAGTATAGTGATAATATACAAGACTTAATACATAAGACTCTAAGTATCAGGTCATGAAAGCAGAATTTTTTAGCAGAAGTTACATTTAATCTACATTTTAGAATTTGTGCAGACCCTTCAAACAAGCAGTTTCATTTAAAGAATGTGGTGACATACTATTTTTTACACTCATTAATTTGAAGCAAATTAAACTGTGTTTCACTATTGAACAGGAAACCAGTAAGAATTTGTTTTTATAATTCTATATAAGCATTTATATATTTTAGATGAGTTTTATTACACACAAACTGTAATCACATTATTTTTAACATTGTTGATGAAATTAGAAATTCCTGAGATGATCCACAGTCTTATCACTGAAGAAGTTTACTTTTTTGATTCTGTTCTGCATGGACAAGATTACCTCCAGCATTAAGCAGACACCAGGGTGGAAAGGGAGGGTGGACACAGGCCCTGAAGTTCCCACTGAATAGGGAAAAGTGTGTAAGAGGCTGAAATAAAAGAGCGACCGCAGCATTGTGGAGAGTATGCTCACAAGGCAGAAACCTTCAGAAGGAGGGGAAATGCTCACATTTGGAAACCGGAGTGAGCTGGAGAAACTTACGTTCCTTTTGGAGGGAGGCCTTCAGGAGAAGGGCTATCCTCAGGGGAGGGCCAGGTTTCCCATCGGGCCTGGAGGTGGAGAGACTTCTAAGACAAGACGAGGGTGTAGGAGCTTGAAGAGGATGGGATGAGGATTCTCAAGGCTGCAGTGAAGGGAGCCAAGATGGAGCATAATGGTGGGACTCACCAGAGTGTAGAGACAGAGGGGTGTAAGGGAGCTAGAGAAGGGAGGGGGTCTGAGTTGGGGTTAAGCCCCTGGCTTCCTTCCTGCAGTGAAAGTTACGATTAGCAGTGATTGGCCTCCACCCAATTTGGTACAAATTTTATTGGTGCTGTAACTGCCTGAGGATCCCATGTGGTCTGACCTGTTTTGGGGACTTGTGTACATGGGCCTTGCTGAAGGGCAAGACCTCCTCTTAGTTGGTTCATAAAGTTCTGGATGAGTCTGTTGTGCTGAGCTGTTGTATTCTCACTTCTATATAAATCACTACTAATGGTATTTTTGTGAGTACAGAATATTCACTCTTTGGTCATGAGCTAAACTGTTTGGACTCAATTTCTGGAATCTCTGAATCTTTTCATCACATTCAGGATGTGCCCTATTTCGATCTGCGAAGCAAGTGCTGCTAGAGTGACACAGTTCTGTCATATTTGGCTGAGAATGGGACTCATTTCTTTGAGGTCCCTTTGTTTTGTGAAGCTCAGTGTTCCAAATTGTCTTTCCCCAAGGCCCTCGGCTGATGAGTGCTTGGTAACCACATTCCTCTGGCCAACATGACGTAAAGTAATAAAGCTTTCCAATAACATTCAATATCTCAGATTGAGAGATCACTTTCAGAAAAAAGGCCGAGTTCAGTGACTCACAAAACCAGACTTGGCATATGTGGAAGGGGAAAATGTCAAGGAAGCCGGTGAAGGAAAATGCGAAAAGGCTCAAGTTGCAGTAAGCCATTCTTAAGAGCCGTTTTTGGCCCCTTCTGAACTTCTGTTCTTTAACTTGTGAAACTGCTGCCTTTATCTGAAAACATTAAGCTGCCATTTGTCAGTGCCAAACTGGAAGTCATTTATGAGTTTTGAATTTCACTGCAAATAAAACTTCATCAAACACTTTCTTTTAATGTCTAACTCAGTTTAGAGTTGCAACCTCTCTTTAGATGCAGACAGTTACACTGGCAGTTCATTTTGGGGTTTCATTTTGTTCATTTTTAGAAATACAGTTATGAACATTTTAAGGACAGTCACGAGATACTTGATCTTTTCATGGATCTGGTTTTGATGTGACTTTCAGTGTCAGGCTACTTTGATCTTTTTGGTTTCTGTTTCTTAAATTCAGTTGTTTTGCAAACACCTACATACTCAAAGGCCTCAGAGTGGGTTAAGGGTATGGTCATTTATGAGCTGCCTTTACCCGTTCTTCCATCATCCCCATGCTCTATTCCTATCCAGCTTTTTCCGTTTGCCTTGATGGCACTAGTTCTAGAAGAAGGTTTTTTGCAGGCCACGGTCCTAGGCACGTCAGTCCATGTTACTAACGGAGGATCCTCTACCTCAAAATGCCAAAAGCTCAAAATATTAGTTTCTTGGTCTTTTACTTAAAATTCCTTTGAAAATCACACAGCTTACCATATCCTTTGCTGAAAGAGCATACTTGGAAATTTGTTTTCTCCAGTGATGTTTACAAAATATGATTAAAGAAAACTGACTTATGGAATGGGAAGCAGATTTGGATTTTAGGACCTAACTTCTTTCTCATTTGATGCAAGTATGACCAGACATATGTGTTTGACCTACACTGACTGGGCAAAGTGACATTAAGGCAAATGTTTTATGTAATTAGCTCTCTTTCTTCACTGGGGATTTTTAAAAAGAGGAATATAGGTTTTGACAAAGCAAAGATATTAAATAATAACCACTAAAGGACTTTAGCATGAGGAATGAGATCGTCTGATTCCAAGATAGATAAAGTATATAAATTCCATGGATAAATAACTTTTAATTCTTAATATAACAGTAAAATTTTCTAATGATGCCACATACACATTTGCGGCGACATAAAATTCTAGTCATACTTGCTTCCAATCAGAAAGAAACGTATTATATTCCGGATTGTTTCCCTAAATGAAAACAGGGTTTCATTCGGTTAAATTCTGTAAATCTGTAGTCCGTAATTATAGAAAAAGTCAATACTATTTAATGTTATCTGAAATCAAAGTCTTATGATAGAACAGTGTATGTATAAGAACTGCTACATAAAATATGAGTGGATATTTACTATAGAATATATAAAAGATTGAAAGGAAATATATAAAAAACATTAAGAAGTTTTATCTTTGAAAGACATACTGATTTCTTTATTCTGTTTAAATTTTTTTTTTTTTTTAAAGTAAGCTCTACATCCAACGTTGGGCTTGAACTCACCACCCTGAGGTCAAGAGTCGCATACTCTGCAGACAGAGCCAGCCAGGCACCTCTATTCTGTTTAATCTTAAAAGAACTAATAGTTAGAATTAATTTAGCTTCTGGTCAATCACTTCTAGTCTTCAATGAAACCTAATAAAATACAGACATATGAAGAATGCTAAAATGTAACTTTATAGTTGGGTTTGATTTATAGATAAGCAAATAGTTTCTCAGAGACTTGAAAATTGTTAAAGCTTTCCAATCATTTAGGGACAAAACCAGGGTTTTAGTTCAGTTCCCTTGATTATTAGATTTATAATTCAATTAAGCTTTTCTTCCTCAAAATATAAATGGTGAAAAGTGAAGGCAAATATGTGGGGGGAGACAATTTAATCCATCGTCAGTGGTTTTCTGAGTTCCTAGACCCTCTTCTGTTTTTGTGAGGGTAATTTTCTCATGCTGTTTTTTACAGTTGGGCATAATTCTAAAATAAGCCGCAGATCCTGCTTTTCGCATTCTTGCTTAAGTCATGGAGGGAAGAGCTACGTAGCCAGAGTTCTCTGTCCGTACGGACAGCTGTGCTGGGAGCCAGCCAACCATAGAGAAGAAACTAAATTTTAGTTGCTCTTGAGAAGAAGCTTCCACTAATTTCAGTACCGCTGCCAGTGCTTGGAGGAAGACTTTACATGGAGAAATCCTTACCTCCAGAAATGATCAGTTCCTATTAACCTGTCATCACGCTTGCCTTTATCAGCCCCGTATAGGTGGCCCAATACGGTTGAACTCAGAATGTCGTTTGTACCAGTCTCTAAAAGGCATCTCTTTACTCTATCCAAGTGGCATACCTAGTAACTTAATGGACATTCCATCTAACATTATTCTAGATTTATTTTTCATAAACAACACATCTGGGCTTCCTAGGCTACAGTCTAATCTAATCTAAATCTAAACAATCTAATCTAAACAAATAGCAAGTGGATAATAGCAGCCATAATCATTCCATTTTTTACTTTCGTCGTGTCCTTTTAATAGATCTGTTAGACTCACTATAAAACAGAATATTAGTGTGGGGTTTTTTTGGCCTTTCATCAGCCTTTGACTCCTGGGGTAGGAATCAGTTATGAGATAAAATGTAGCAGTTCAACAGAGAGAATCCCTCCACCCCTTTACAGATGCTCATGCAGAAGCAGGACTGAGCAGTGGAAGTCTTTTGTTGCATAAGAAAATATTTGCCAATACATTGATTAGGAATGGGTTCTGAATTTACTCTAGGATAAAAGGTTGTGTGGTTGGTTGGTTGTTTTTTTTTTTCACTCAGCCACCAAAAAGAAAAGATCTGTAATCAGATGATATGAGTTTATTATTCAGAACCAGGAGTGACCTTAGAAGACTATTAGTTCTAGGGGCCCCTGAGTAGCTCAGTCGGTTGAGCATCCAACCCTTGATTTCATCTCAGGTCATGATCTCAAGGTCTTGAGATCAAGCCCTACATGGGGCTCAGTATGGAGTCTGCTTGTCCCTCTCCCTCCCTCTCTGCCCCTCCCCCTGCTCACACTCTCTCTCTCTCAAATAAAATCTTAAAAAAAAAAAAAAGACTATTAGTTCTACTCTCTAATCACAGCCAGAAAAAAAGAAAATGATTTCAGTTCAACTATTCCAAAACCAGGGGCTTTATTTTTGGTAGACATCTTACCTGGTTCATAATTGACAGCCCTATTAATCAAGTTTCCTCAAACTCACTGCTGCCTAGGATGCTCCCTTCTGGTGCAGAAGACACAAGTAAATCCAGAGAATATCTCTGGATCAAGATGCCTAACTGAGCACACATGTTACTTCCCCAAACCCCACCTTCACCTTCTGTATACCTGTCACCCAGTGGGGTGGAAATTAACTAGGATAGGTCGTAGGAAATAAAGAAGTTATTCTCCTTGAAAATTTGAGTAGTATTATGAGTAAGTTGTTTATTCTAATATAATAACTTTTAAAATTTGGTATTACATGTATTGGTTTTATGATAACTTTCTGTTTAAGCAGAATATTATTCTCCTCAACCACTCTAGACAATGAAGTAATTGGGAAAAAATGGAGTGAAAAATCTTTGGAAGGGAATAAGCCCTAAATGTGGAACATACATGAAAGAGAAACTTGTCATTAAAACTCTATGAAAAGAAGTTTTGGAAAAAACAATAGAATTGCTAATAGAGCCACAAAGGCAACATCTGAGAGAAACAAATTCCACTACAATCTCTACTATTACATTTATGACTACTGAGGTAAGGAAGTAAAACTTTATACCTTTTGTTTTCCCCATCAGTAAAACTGAAAGGATAATATCCCCATGTTCTCTTAACAAAATATCAGGAAAATAACCAAGCTGACTATTTAAGAACGTTGCTTAAGATTTATCAATAATAAATTAAAAAACAAGCTTAAGTTCTTTTTTTTTTAAGATTTTATTTATTTATTTGAGAGAGAGCGAGAGAGAGAAACAGTATGAGAGGGGAGAAGGTCAGAGGGAGAAGCAGGCTCCCCGCTGAGCCGGGAGCCCGACGTGGGACTCGATCCCAGGACTCCGGGACCATGACCCGAGCCGAAGGCAGTTGCTTAACCAACTGAGCCACCCAGGCGCCCCAAGCTTAAGTTCTGATAGATGTATCAGAGGATCCCTTTGGAGTTTTCTTAAGATGTTGGGGCACATGGAACATTTTTAGGAGACATTTTAATGAAGATACTTCTGGCAATGGGCACTGCCCATCAGAGTTGATGGATTAGGAGTTGGTTAGGAGAAATGCTGCCTGGAACTGTGGCCAAATTTAATAGGCGATTGTGTGGTGGACAACTAAGACTTTGGACTCAGGCCTGGGTTCAAATTCAAGTTCTACCACATATTAGCAGTTACCTTATCTTTTCCATTTTCTCATATTTCAAACAGAAATTATAAATACCTCAAGGTGCTATTGTAAGGATTAAATGAGATAGCATAGAGATGGCTATTATGGTTCCCAGCACATAGTAGGTGTTCATTAAATAGTAACTACCATTATTAGCTCTAAGTTTCAGTAGCTCCCTACTCCATCAGACAAGGTTATCAGTTAAGTGAAATATCACAAGCCATAAAATATCCCCATGTGGATAGAATTGTTGCTTATGTTCAGTTAGCTAGAATTTTTCCTTGAGTACCAATTTATACAACATTTGGTAGTAGATTTGCTTTTTAAGGAAAAATCTTTAAAGGAGGATAAACTGCTTCCTTAGCCAAAAACCATACCAGGGCTATCTCTGCCCTTGTAGAAGGCACACACAGTAGGACATCGAGATAATGCCTTAGTGTTGGATGCAATCCAAAGGCCAGCTCACATGTCTTCATATTGCAAAACAACTCCTAAGATTATAGAATCTTGGCTTTGGAGGACTCATCTTACAGGATATGGAATTTTGCTATTCTTTTTAAAAATCTTCATTACAGTGTCCCAGATAGATTATCTAACTTCTGGTTTAAAAGGAAGCTCACAAACCATTCCATCCTGTTGTAAACTCTAACCAATAGAAAGTCCTTTCTTAATTAAATCCAGATCTGCCTCCCATGATTTCTTCTTGGTGGTTCCAGTACTTCTCACCAGAACAATGTAGATTAAGTCCCTCATCCCTGTGAATACCCCTCAGATATCTATTCTAATACTCCTAACTTCTTGAATAAACATCCTAATGTTTAATAATTTTCATATTAAAGCTAAATATTTGCTAAATATACCTTGAAAATGGGAATAATAAAAATTATGAACTAATAGATATGTGAAAATTCAGAATTCCAGGAGGGAAGCTGAGCTATTTTGATGAAACTGGGACAGATTGTTTTTAACAATCAGGGTATGTGGACAATGGGTGAGTCATATTCGAAGGCACATATACCCTAAGTAAAAAACATACAATGTAATATGATGTTTAAAATAGTAAATTTTGGAGCAGTGATTGCAGTATTTACCTGGTTTTAAATGTCTTATACCCACATTATATGCAAAAGAAGTTGGCTCCATCTCAATGCCAGAAATGGTTGTCCAAATAAACATAGGTTGACGACTTAAAGAAGCTCAGACTCATGGATCTAAGTAGTAATGTTTTTCTCTGTTTAAAATGGGATGAAATCATAGTGAGCACCACAGCAGAGTAAGAATGTTCAACTCAGCAAACATTAAATGCCTTCCATATGCCAGGCGCTAGAAATAAGTACATAGAATACATAAAGTACATGGTTCCTGTCCTCAAGATACTTAGAATATAGGGGAGAGAAGAAATATAAGTAACCATTAAAGACAGCAACAGTAATTTAAAAAAATAAGAAGCTAATTTATTTCCAGACATTTCTGCCTTTTGGGGGGCAGTGCTAAATCTACTTATGCAAGAGAAATAGAGTGCTGATGGGGATTTAGACTCCAAAATATATTTAATTTAGTATAAAGATCTTCAGACAGATCCTATATAGGTACAAGGAGGCTTATTTACTGACAAATATACATTAGCAAATTTAAAGACTGTTAACCTTAAAAATAAAACTGCCAGTGAAGAAGCAAAAAATGTGTTTATTCAGGAATAGCAGACAATTGCAATCTGGCACAAGTAAGCTACAGCAAAATCATAGGCAAGCCCGGAGAACAAAGGAGGACCACTCTTACAGAAGAAAGAGGGTAGCTGGGAAGGCTGTTATAAACAAAGTTCATTAGAGTAAACTGGGAGGTCCAAGCATAGTGGCTTTTCATTGGCTGAGTAGCGACGTCTCTCTTTGGCTGGGCCGTTACCAGGGGCAAAGGAAAGCCTTTCTTCCTCCTGACGCTGGGGGAGGATAGTACTTCGAAGCGAAGTCCCTCTCTTCCTATTGGGTCTGCAGCGGACAACACTGGTAGGGCCTGAGAGCTCCCCCTGCTGGCCTCCCAACTCCATTGTAAATGAAGTTTCTTTTTATTAATTTTCACAGTACCCAAACTCAGAATGTAGAAGAACTTTAAGGAGAAATAAGACAAGTAAGACTAGGTCGATGGCATAGTTGGCAGCCTATCTAGCTGTTAATGAACAGAACTGGATTGTATAATACATGGTTGGGAAATATTGTTCCATGATACTCTATCTAATGTTCTGCATTAGTTACACTCTTATTTGGAACTTTTCCCTAGTTTGCATTGGCAGACATTTAATTACATCTGGAGAGCAAGAATGGGTCTAGAGAAGCCTGAGAAACGTGAGTAAAAGAAACCCTGTGAGAAAAAGTTAAACATTTTTCTCCAGGAAAAGAGAAGGTCTGAGGAGTGATTGGATTCTTGTCTTTCATATGAGGAAGATAATATAAATCATTTCTCATTTCAGTGACATAATGAATAAGACTAGAATAGCCTAAAATGCAGCTTTGAAAATTTATTTTGGGTATAAGAACTTTTAAACATATTCTGATACATATTAAAATATCAAAACAAGAAACTCTCTTTATTAGGTTTACATTACTTACTAGGTTTACATTTTCACCAATTTGGCTGGTCAGGTAATCTGATAATTTGCTCTTTGATTCTGAGAAAATATTAAACAAGCATAGGTCATTCACAACAGTGTGATTAAGGTTTGTAATGAGATTCTGAAGCCTGCTGTGGCATAGGAACAACTAGCAGTATTACAAAAGGTGCAGAAAAAAGTTTTAGGAGCACAGGAAGACACCATTTTCATACCTACAGCTAGTGCTTCATCAAGAAATGTATTGATGTGTCTTGGGCTTCAAAGAGTTAAAGAATCAATATGCCATTTCTGCTGCTGATTTTTTTTTTATAGCTTTGCCTCCTAAAACCCTAGTCTAGGGTCTGACATGAAAATGTGTCTGTCACCTACTCAGAGGAGCTATCTGGGTCTCTCAGCCAAATCTAAACTATCTTAGCATGTATAAGATACGTTCCATAATGCTATATCATAATGGTAATTTTTTTTCTGTCTCCACAGTCACTTTTTACCATTTATATATGGTTTCTGTGACTTTAATACCTCTTTAATGGACATACATGCTCTAGTCTCTTCATGAACATTCACATACTATTCCATCTATGTATCCGTCCTCATCGCTTCATTATCAGAAAACAAATGCAGACGTTTGACTCTCTGGGACACTAGTAGGAGCCCCAGTGGCAGGTGAGTCCCAGTGAGCAGATCCCTCTTGACAGGGGTGCGCCATTTCACTAGTTAGAGTTCTTTTAGAGAGAAGCTTCCTTCTGCCTCATTGGCATGCCCTCTCTTTCTTCTCCCAGAGGTGTAAGCTCTGACTGGTCCACCTGAAGCAGAAATGGAAGTTAGAGGTGCTTGGTGTTTAAATGGAGAAACCAGTGGAGGGAGTCAGCTACCTACCTCTCTCGGACCTGTCTGTCTAGAGTGGAAGTTTTAGGGGGACTGGGGTTGGAAATGGGATTTCTATACAAGGGTAAAAGGCAGGGGGGAATGCCTTGATTCAGTTCTACTAATTGCAAGTTTACCACACTGCATACAAGTCCTCAATCCAGCTCAATACCTCTTTGCTGTCAACAGCATGGGTTCTGGGGGCTGATTGCTTGTGCTCAAATTCTAGTATTTTATCATTACTGTTTTTATTATACTTACTTTCCATGCCTTTCTGGCAAAAAGAAAACCCACTCAACACTTGTAGCCCAGGCTCCCTCACCCTACCACATTCAAGTTCGGCTGTCTTTGGGGTCCTTCCTCTTCTCTCTCACTCTGTTCTCCAGCTTTTAAAAGCTGTATTCAGCACACTTTCAAAATCCTACAGTCGACGTCTGTCACCACCAGTCTGAGGACAGGGGTTCCCGCCTCGTCCATCTTGTTGAAGCCAGGATGCGATGACAGGAGAGCAGAAACGCTAGGCTCTGGTTCCTGGTTTCAGGCTCGGCTGGCTTTGAATAAAAGTCGGCCATTCCGAGCCCCGGCAGCAGGGGGCGCCATGTCCCTCCGAGCCGTCTCCTCTCTCAACAATGGCACCATCTCGGCGGGCAGTCCTGAGGAGAGGCCAAGGCCCCACTCCTCTTTTGACATCCTAAGGCTGGAAGCAGGTTCCTTCTCAAGAGCATTTGGAGAAGCAGCTTCTCCTACAGCCGGAGTGGGTGCAGGGCCTGCAGACATCTTAGCCGCGAGTAGACCAAGTCCTGTTGGCAGAGCCGCAGGAAAGGCCCGCCTGTCCGCGCCCAGCCTGCCCGCACTGTCTCAGACTTGGGGTTCCGAGTGTGAGGCCCGTCTGGTGAGGCCCGTCGGGGAAGGTCGCGCGGAGAGGAGGCAGAAGCTGCTTCGGGGTCTTTCTGTGTCTTGGCCAGGCCCATGATGAGGGAGGGAGAGCCTGGCCCTGGGTTGGCGGAGCAAGAGCCCGAGGGACAGGGGCCATCCACCTGGAGCCGCAGGGCCCAGCACAACCGCCTCCCCGGACTCATTCACTCTTGAGACCAAAGGGGCGGAGGACAACCAACCCTTGGCAAAGATGATCAGGGGTGTCTTTGAACTGAGTGAAAGAAAGGAATGTATGTGTAGGCAAGTTATTTCTCTTCTGGTGGAGTCCAGAGACTCTTTCCTCACCCACTTCTGCTCTGGTAACCGGGTAGTAAAACATAACAAATTTCTGAGTTTCTCTTTTCTTGCCTTGAGCATATGAAGGGCTGACACTGATCTCTCAGCATGGAACCCAGAGGTCTCATGGATTATTCCAGCATTAGGCTGGTAAAGGTTTAACGCTGGGAAAGAAAGAGGGCAAGCAATGAGATGCCTTAAGTGGAGAATTAGGCCTAAAGGTGGCTCCTTGCTTTTGATCATAATTATTTAGCATGATATGTCTGAAATATGTAGAACTAAATATTTGCTGATATTAGTATAATCAATTTGTATAAAGATTGACAATTACCAGACAAATCAATGTAAGTGTATTCACATTCTATATCAGAATGTACCCACTCCATTAATCATATTATCATGGAGAAAAATTACACTTCTGGGCTACTGTATTTGTATTCTTTACTACCTTATACTTTAGAGAGCGAAGCCTCATGTTAGTCAACAGACTGTGGAGTCGGTTCGTCTCTCTTTTTCAGTTTTGCAGCTGTGAGTCTCAGTGTCCTCATCTGTAATGCAGAGTCAGGTGAAGCTATTCCTAAGATCTCTTCAAGCATGAATTTTGCATGACCAATCCATTGTAGAACACAACTAAAATAATGGTTCTTTTGTAGTTCTCTCGGGCATTTACTGCAGCTTGGAATCATACCGGGCAGATGCAGGCACCACATGGAACGTGGAGGAAAACACAACTGAATAACGGCCATGTTTTGAGATGGTGACTTTCATGGTTTAAAGAGTAAGAAAATGGTGTTTGGTTACAGGTGTTTTGTTTTGAGAAACAAACTTGAAACACGTTCTTGAGTATTCCTGGATAGAGAAGTACAAAATAGATGTGTACTTTTAAATGATTTAGTGCTTGAAGCACTTTTTCTCTGCATCCTCACGGTGCAAGCTCGTTGGGAAGGACAGAGTCCCTGACCTAGCCCAGCGAAGTGTGGGGTTTGAGGCCAAAGCGGGTTTGGCTGCTACACCAGGACCTGACCTGCAGATCCCTAACTAGGAAGTGGGCAGTGAGGCTGCCGCGAGTTCACCGTGGCGGCCGCGAGCACCTCTTCTCCCCGAGCAAGCTTCGCCCGCCGTGGAGGGACCTCAGAGACCAGTCCCTCTTCTTACCTGGGCAGAGCCCAGAATAGTCAGCAGCTCAGGTGGCTCAGAGGAGGGGCAAGGGGCCAGGCGGTCAAGTGAGTTGCTCGCTCTTGTCTTCCTGGAACTTTGGGGGTCTAATTTCCTGCCGGGGAGGAAGCAGCACTCTGGATGGTGGGAGTGAGGGAGTGGATGCCCCGCCCGTGCCTCGTACCGGGAGCCAGCCGACGTGACCGTGGCTGGCTTCGCCGCCCAGGATTGGCGCGCGACCCACAGAGGGCGCGCCCCAGAGCTGAGCGCCCTTCGGCTGCCACCTGCGGGGCCCGGACGGCCTGGTGCGGGGCGCGAACCCGCAAGGAGCGCGCGGCGGGCGCGGCGGCGGCGGGAGGAGGGGCCCAGAGCCGGGAGCTGGGCCAAAGGACATCCCGTCCTCCAAATGCTGCCACTCGAGTGAGCCGCGCGCTGGCGAGAAGGCTGCGCCGCTGCCCCTGCAGCTGGACTGCGCTTCGCTCCGCACCCGGCCGCCCTGACGCCGGCCGGCGCCCCCCGGAGCTTCGGGGAACGCCCAGGGCACGCAGCCCGCCCAGCGCCGGATGCCTTCCCGGCCCCGCGGCCGTCCCGACGGGCGAGGGGCGCGTAGCTGCCCCGGCGATGTGTTGTGTAAGTGAACACCTGAGAGGTGGGCGGCTGGCGCGTGTGTCCGTCGGTCTCGGCTCGTCAGCTTTGCCCTTTGGGTTTTTCAATGGCAGAAACCTGGGAGTCACAGGCGGCTTGAATTCACGCAGACCTCTCGGGGCCAGCTGCCTCCGATAGAGCCTCACGTCTGTCTCCTCATTGAGGAGAGTTAGCCCCCGCCCCTTCCACCTGGTTCTGAGCCTCAAGTTAAAGGTACTGCATTAGGAGCCGCCGTTTCATTCTTCCTCCTTCCTACCTGAAGAGAGACTGAAGATTTTCAGGTAAAAGATTTGCCTATGAACATTTAATTTGTATGCCAAGCTGTCAGGCTACTGCTCCGAATGACCTATGGTGAGCAAAGTATTCGCGCTTGTGCTCTTTAGAGCTGTGGGAGGCTGAATCTTGGGGTGAATTATACTGTAATTGGGAAAAAAAATCGGAGATCTGTAAGATCCTTCAGCCATTAGCTAAGGGATCTGAGAAGCAAAGCAGAACAATAGGAGTTGTTTCTCTTCTGTTTCCTGTCTGCTCTCTCCCTATCCTTAATGGAAATAAATTCACATAAAATTGTAAGTGAGTAAATGTTCCCATCAAAGACTCCATCTTTTTAGGATCTGGTATATATGGTATTTACCTTAGACAAAATTGTAATTAAGAATTCAGAGGAAAAAAATCTAC
Source organism: Zalophus californianus (assembly GCF_009762305.2). Lineage (NCBI taxonomy): Eukaryota > Metazoa > Chordata > Mammalia > Carnivora > Otariidae > Zalophus > Zalophus californianus. The sequence continues at coordinate 151,304,008 of NC_045597.1, forward strand.
CTTTATTATGACAAAGTATAAATCACGTCATGATCAACAGTTGAATATACCTTTTTTTTTTCCTTTGGATTAGGTTTTCGAGTACCTGATATAACTATCATATATAGATGGGAAATAACATCAATTTAAGTATTCTGTTTGACATGTTCAGCAGAATGGTCTGGAAAAACAGTATCTGCAGTTTTTAACTTTCTTGTTTTGCCATCACACAAAAATTGCCAAAATTACCTATTAGGCCCACAATCTTATAGCAAAAGGGTACTGTAAAATCATAGACCAACCTCTAACCCATTTTAATATCTCCTCTATAGCATTTCTGCCAGGCTACATTTTCATCAAACACTTCAGTGCCAGGGAGCCCAGCGCTTCTGAGGTATCCCTTCTTTGTTATGATTAATAAGGCTTTGCTTACACTGAAATGACCACTGTTTCCTTGGACCTGTTTCTCCGTAGTCTTGCTTTTGCTAGTAGTCCTCCAATGTGGGAAATTGTATGGAAAATTTTTCAGCAGAGAGGATCTAAAACTTTCATCCATGTCTATGACCAAAAAATAGTTAAGAAATGAAAAGTCTAAAGTGGTACAGAGTTAAGACTTTTGTCCCCCTTACTGATAGCCTTTCAGAGCCCTGAGCTTCAGCTTCCTTGTCTGTAAAATGGGAATGATAATGTACTCTAGCTACCTATAGAATTATTGTGAGGATTAAATGAGATAATATAAAGTACTTAGTATAGTTACCTAGAAGTCAGTATTAGTTATCTTCACTAAATAATCATTGCTTTTATATTTCCTTCCTTCCTTAAGACCCTTCTCTGTGCTGAAAATCCTTAGCCCCAAAATGAATTCCATAATTCAATCTAATCTGAATAGTGCAGAGTGCAATGAGTTCCTATCTTCAAACTAAATCATCTAACACATAATTGCCTTATGTAGTAAGTACACCACAGTTGACTAAAAATCTCACCCCACCAGCCTCTCTTCCCCCACCACACACACACACACACACACACACATTGCTATCACGGTGGGCTTTATTAACTTAATTATATCCCTAAAAATTTCTTGAACATTTTTTTTCTTTTGTGTTACTTTAAGCCTCTCTCCAATTTCCAGTTTGCTAGATCTGTTTTAATCTTGACTGTGGCATTCATCATGTTAATTGTACCTTCTTGTTTTATGTCACCTGCACATTTGGTGAGTTTGTTCACCAGACAGTCAAGTCATTAATAATCTATGAAACACTTCCTTTCACCATGGCGGCTCACATAGAAGCCCATGTGGCACGGTGGAAATGGTCCTGAACTTTTGGAGGCTGGTTTTGGAGCTTGGCCGTGACCCTTACTAGCTTTGTGACCTGAGAAACTGATTTTCCGTATCAATAAAATCAGGTTAGTAACATCTACATTTCAGGGTGCTTGTTCGAATTCAAAGTAATGTACTGAAAGTACCAGGTGTGGTCCTGGTTGGGAACGTAGTTGGCCTTTGGGAGATACTGCTGAGACCAGTCAGTGGTCAGCTGAACTCCATTAGCACTGTCCTTATTAAACTATTCTAGCCTACAGGTCAGTCTTCTTCATAAGATATCATGAGGAAAATTTTAATCAAATGTTTTGCTAAAAATAAACATCTTGAGTATTCCTAACTGATCACAAAAGTAAATGATGTTAGTTTAAAAATGACTAATTCTTAGTGAAGTTCTAGTTTCTAGAAATCCCCAGTCTTTTCCCTCTAAATATTGCCTGTTTACTGATTAAATCTTGAATTTTGCCAGAAATTAGTATTAAACTAACTGGTCTGTAATACTTAGGAATTCTAATTTCCTTCTGTTTTGGATTTTGAAAAACTGGGGAAAAAGAAAGTGTTTGAATCTCTAGCTTCATGAGATGTCCCTCCTTCTTAATGTTTTCCAAAACTTTTCTGTGCTTACATCTGCAGGCTCTCCCTGGAATATAATTGACTAGAATTTGAAGACCTGAATTCTTTATAAAGTGACCTCTTCTGCTTGTACCTTGGTTCTCTCTTAATGAGGTTTCTTCTGTCCTTTCCTGCATAAAATCATTTACTTTTAAGAAAGCAAAATAGTTGCTGAGAAGTTCTGTTGCTTTTTTTTTTTTCTAATTAATATACCATCTGCGCTTGGATTTAGGAATTTTTTTTTTTTTAACTGGATCCTGTCTCCCAGAGTGAGTGTACTTATGAACAGCATGCAGCAGTTCAGCGGTGGAGAAATATAACCAATCATGTTGAAATTATAATGTTGAAAGTTTGGAGAGTCATAAATAACTCTAGTCTTGTTTTTGCCAGTAGTCCTCAAACATGGGAAATTATATGGAAAATTTTTCAGAGAGGATCTAAAACTTTCATCCATTTGAAAAGTCTATGACCAAAAAATAGTTAAGAAATGAAAAGTCTAAAGTGGTACAGAGTTAAGACTTTTGTCCCCCTTACTGATAGCCTTTCAGAGCCCTGAGCTTCAGCTTCCTTGTCTGTAAAATGGGAATGATAATATACTCTAGCTACCTATAGAATTATTGTGAGGATTAAATGAGATAATATAAAGTACTTAGTATAGTTACCTAGAAGTCAGTGTCTGATACAGGATGAGCCTGTACTTTAAGACTTAATTTATTGCTTATAAATTAAGAGTTGTGAAATTAAGGATGTGTTAGGAACATTTTTTCCTCTAACCTTCTAGGTTCTTTGGCTGATAAATTGATAGAAGACAGATTAACAGGAGAAAAACAAATTTAAACATCTGTACAGGAGCCCCGTAAGAGTATGAAACCCAATAATAAGTTGGGCAATTGAAGCTTATGTGCCATCCTGAGCTAAGGAATGGGGTAGGGGCCTGAGGTTAAAGGAAAGGAGGGTAATTGACAGGATGATAAGAAGAGCAGATATTTGGCAATTAGATGTTTATCTGCCCTATGGATAGGTCACTCAGATAAAAGTTATCTCTGGTAACAGCTCTCTTTCTTAAACCAGGCTCCCTATCTCAGTTCTTTTGAGTAGTTTAAAGGAGAGGTCAAAGTGTTTCTTTGAATCTGCTGGGTCTTGATTGCCTACAGCTCAAAATAATCTACAAGCAAAGTGGCCTAATTTGGGGTCCTGTGTTCTCCCTTTCAGATGTTTCACAAAGGGCTTAAGGTAAAGTAAATTAAGGAAGCTGGCTAGGTGCTAGATACAAGGGAGTGACAGAGCCCTGTGAACTGGGGAGTGAATGCCCTGCTTAGAACTATTCTAATTCAGAACAGTTTAAACATTGCACTGGCCAAGCAAAACACTAGCCCAACACTACCATGAGTTTGTGGACTTTGCTTTTAAGTGCCCTGAAAGAAACAGAACTCTGTAGAGTTCACAGTTTTATTCCCAACATCTAACACACTTTGAAGCACATGGATATTTAATAAATAGCCAAGCTTTAATTAGCATTTATTAAGCACCTCATGTAAGAACTGTTCTGTGCAAAATAACAAAAGGAGAAATGACTACTGCCTTTGAAGAATATTTAATCTCATTTGGGGAGACAGCACTTAAAAATTAGACCATTGAACTGGACATCAGTTCAAAAAGAGAATTCTGAGTAAGGGTTGGAGGAGTTCCAGGAAATCTGCACAAGGGAGATGGGACTTCCCTAGCCATGAAGATAGTACAGATTTAATTTAAGCAGGGAAGAGGGAAGGAGTGTTGGGTGGAGATAAGGGAGAGGTGGTGTGTTGCAACATAAGGGAAGCTAGAGGGAGAAAATGAGCATGGGTGTGTACAGTAAGGAGAATAACTTCATAGGAGGGAAAATTTCCTGGGATTAGTGAGAAATTAAATCCAATAGGTAAAAAGAGGGCTCTTAAAATGTTTAAATTAGATGTACCTCTGCCCCCACATCATCCCCAACCCCACCCTGCAATAGTGTACCATCAGCTACGGAAAATAGGAAATCTATAATGACTCCTTAGGAGTGTGGTATATGTATTATGAAAGAATGATGAAACTTTAAAGAGCAAAACTTTCTGAATTCATGATCTTTTGACCTAGAGTCTGAGTGGATTGGACACTGTTTTCCTATGTCTCCACATAAGAATAAGAGTTTTTTTAAGTATTCAGAAGTACATATACTACTGTCTGGAATTTAATTCGGTGATAGCACTTAACACACTTAATTTATTATTTATGCCTCCTATTCTAAAATATTTGGTTTCACTGTGTAACATAAAGACTAATCTTGAATCTGTAGAGAAGGAGAAAAACGCTTCCTCTACCCTTTTGGGTTCATTAGCTGGGTCTGCAAATCAAACTGATGATAGATTAACAGGAGGAAAAAAAATGATTACCCATGTACCCATGGGGGTCACAAAGAAATGTGCTTCAGGGAAACAGAATTAGAGATTTATATATCATCTTAAGGGTGATAAATTGTGGAAAAGAGGCTAGACAAATGAAAGGGGTTTTGGGGCTCCTGGGTTGGAGGTAAATTATGGAAAGTGACTAGGAAATGTATGATAAATAAGGATTGTTTCATAAGGTTTGTTAAGCAGATAAAAGGTCTCAGGTGATAAGAATTGTCTCTGGAGAAGTTCTCCTTGTAAAGGAGGTAGAGACAGCTTTACAAAGGGGACTTTTTTTTTTTTCTTCCTTTTTGACAAAAACAGGGTAGAGAGAGCTAATTGCCTTTGGTGCAAAACAACCCTTATACCATTGTGGCATATTTTGTGATGGCAAACTCTGACCTTCAAATTCCTTAATGGCCTTTGAGGTAAATAAAATTTAATGACTCAGAAAAATGTCACTTAAGATAATTTGATCCATTAAAATAACTAAGATTTAGGTATTTTGGATCAACTTTGATTAGAAACTACTTATTAAAGTTCAGGCTTGAGTAAGGCAGAGTCTCTACCTTCCATGAATTCATAGGCGGGTGAGAGGGACAGAAAAATATACCATCCATCCCAGTGGAAAGATGCATTCATATTGTAATAGAATTACACAAGGATTGACATTTTTAGGATTGTTTTTGGAGTATTTGGCTTCCACATTTGAGGAAGGTTTTAGGATTGGGCAATCTCATGTGTTTCTTGTGGGTTAGACGTTTGTGAATGGAATTGGGAAAGCTGTTCAGAGCATGGGAGCATGAGTTTTCAAAACCATCAGCTCAAATGCCAGCTTCTCCTTCCTTTTCACTTTTTTCTTCCTTCCTCTTACCTCATTACCAATTCAGTAATGATCTTATATTAATAGTAGCAGAATAGCTCCTGCATTTCTATAATGCTTTCTGGTTTCCCTAACCAATTTTATACATTACTCAGTGTTCATCATGGTACATGTACTCTGAACACCTCCCTTACCTATTTTATCCATCCCTCCTACCTCACCTCTGATAACCATTAATTCTCTATAATTAAAAGTCTGGGGTTTTTGTCCTTTTTTCTTTGTTTTGTTTCTTAAATACCATGTATGTGTGAAATCATATGTTAGTTGTCTTTCCCTAAATGCTTTATTTCAGCATTATACTGTCTACATCCATCTATGTTGTTGCAAATGGTGAGATTCCATTCCTCTTTATGGTGGGGTAGTACTCCATTGGACATATATACACCACATCTCCTTTATCCATCATCTATTGATGGACACTTAGGTTGATTCCACAATTTAGCTAATTATAAATGCTGCAATAAACATAGGAATGCATATATCTTTACAAATTAGTGTTTTCGTATTCTTTGGGTAAATATCCAGTGGTGAAATTACTGGATCATATAGTAGTTCTATTTTTAATTTTTTGAGGAACCTCCATACTGAAGAACCTCTATGGTGGCTACATCAGTTTGCATTCCCACCAACGGTGCACAGGGTTTCCATTTACTCCACATCCTCGCCAACACTTTGTTCTTTCTTGTGTTTTTAATTTTAGCCATTCTGATGGGGGTGAGGTGGTATCTCATTGTAGTTTTGATTTGCATTTCTCTGATGATTAGTGATGACCAGTGATTCAGCCAGTGTCAGACAAATTACAAACTACTGCCTGTGCTCTTTTCTAGGATTTTTATGGTTTCAGGTCTCACATTTAGATCCTTAATCCATTTTGAGTTTTTGTGTGTGGTGTAAGAAAGTGGTCCAATTTCATCCTTTTGCATATACTTGTCCAGTGTTCCCAGTACCCATTGTTGAGGAGACTGTCTTTTTGTCTTTGAATATTTTTGCTTCCTTTATCAAAGATGAATTGACCATTTTATTTTTATTTTATTTCTGGGTTTTCTATTGTCCTATGATCTATGTGTCTGTTTTTGTGCCAGTACCATACTGTTTTGATTACTACAGCTTCGTAGTATAACTTGAAATCTGGGCTTGTGATAACTCCAGTTTCGTTTTTCATTTTCAAGATTGCTGTTCTTACTTGGAGCCTTTTGTGATTCCCTACAAATTTTAGGATTGTTCTGTGAAAAATGCTGTTGGTATTTTGATGGGAATTACATTAAATCTGTAGATTGCTGTGGGTAGTATAGATGTTTTAACATTATTTGTTCTTCCAATCCATGAGCATGGAATGTCTTTCCATTTGTATCATCTTCAATTTCTTTCATTAGGGTTTTATAGTTTTCAGAGTACAGGTCTTTCACCTCTTTGGTTAAGTTTATTTCTAGGTATTTTATTATTTTTGATGGAATGGTAAATGGGCTTGTTTTCTTCATTTCTCTTCCTGCTACTGCTTCATTATTAGTGTATAGAAATGCAGTGGATTTCTGTATGTCGATTTTGTGTCCTGAAACCCCACTGAATTCATTTATCAGTTCTAATAGTTTTTTGGTGGAGTCTTTAGGCGTTTTTCTTAATTTTATTTATTTGTGAGAGAGAGAGAGTGCACGAGCAGCAGGGAGGAGCAGAGGGTGAAGAAGAAGCAAACTCCCCGCTGATCAGAGATCCCAATGCGGGGCTTGATCCCAGGACCCTGAGATCATGACCTGAGCTGAAGGCCAGTGCTTAACGGACTGAGTCACGAAGTTGCCCTCTTTTAGGGTTTTTTATGTACACTATCACGTCAACTGCAAATAGTTGTTTACCTCTTCCTTACCAATTTGGATGCCTTTTATTCTTTTCTGTTGTCTGATTGCTGTGGCTAGGATTTCCAGTAATATGTTGAATAAAAGTGGTGAGAGTGGACTTCCTTGTCTTGTTCCTGACCTTAGGGGGAAAGTTCTCAGTTTTTCACCATTGAGTATAATGTTAGCTGTGAGCTTTCATATAAGTTCTTTAATATGTTGAGGTATGTTCTCTCTAAATCTATTTTATTAAGAGTTTTTATCATGAATGGATGTTGTCCTTCGTCAAATGCTTTTTTTGCATCAATTGAAATAATCATATGGTTTTTACTCTTTCTCTTACTGATGTTGATTGACTTGTAAATATTGAACCACCCTGCAATTCCTCTTTCATTTCTGATTTTGTTTGAGTCCTTTCTCATTCTCTGTCTCATGAGTTTGGCTGAAGATTTATAATTTTGTTGTTCCTTTCAAAGAAACAGCTCCTGGTTTCATTGATCTGTTCTATTGGGGTTTGGTTTGGTTTTTAGTTTCTATTTCACTTATTTCTGTTCTAATCTTTACGATTTCCTTCCTTCTACTGGTTTTGAGTTTTGTTTGTTCTTCTTTTCCTAGCTCCTTTAGGTATAAAGTCCGGTTGTTCACTTGAGATTTCTCTTGCTTCTTGGGGTAGGCCTGTATTGCTATAAACTTACCTCTTAGAACAGTTTGTGCTGTATCTCAAAGATTTTGGACTGTTGTATTTTCATTCTCGTTTGTCTTCATGTATTTTTTATTTCCTCTTTGATTTCTTGGTTGACCTATTCATTGTTTAGTAGCATGTTATTTAACTTCCATGTATTTGTTCTTGTGGTTGATTTCTAATGTCAGCATTGTGGTCAGAAAAGATGCATGGTATGACTTTGATCCTTTTGAATTTGTTAAGACGTGTTTTATGGCCTAATCACTTATTTTGGAGAATGTTCCATGTGCACTTGATAAGAATGTGTATTCTGTTTTAGGATGGAATGTTCTGTTAGATTCATCTGGTCCAATGTGTCATTCAAAGCCACTGTTTCCTTGTTGACTTTCTGTTTGGATGATCTATCCATTGATGTAAGTGGGTGTGAAAGTCCCTACTATTATTCTGTTACAATTGATTACTTTATGTTTGGTAATAGCTGCTTTATGTATTTGGGTGCTCCAGTGTTGGGTGCATAGATATTTTACAAATGTTACATCTTCATGTTGGATTATTCTTGTTAGGATTATATAGTGTCCTGCTTTGTCTCTAATTACAGTCTTTGTTTTAAAGTCTGTTTTGACCTATACAGGTATTGCTATCGGGCTTTCTTTTCACATCCATTTTCATGATAAATGCTTTTCCAGCCCTTCACTTTCAATCTGCATGTGTCTTTAGATGTGAAATGAGTCTCCTGTAGGCAGCATATGGATGGATCTTGGTTTTTTATCCATCTATCACCCTATGTCTTTTGATTGGATGTAAATAGACTGTTCCAAAGTAATTATTGATAAGTATGTACTTACTACCATTTTGTTACTTGTTTTATGGTTGTGTTTGTAGTTCTTCTGTTCCTTTGTTCTCTTCAATCATGATTAGTTGGCTTTCTTTAGTGATACACTTAGATTCCTTTCTCTTTGTTTTGCATATTTATGACTGGTTCTTGATTTGTGGTTACCATTCAGTTTATATATAACATCTTATGCTTATAGCAGCCTATACTAAGTTGATGGTTGCTTAAGTTTGAACCCATTCTTTAGTTCTTCCCCCACCTACCACATTTTAGGTATATGGTGTCATACTTTACAACCTTTTATTTTGTGATTCTCTTGACTAATTTTTTTAATAGATACACTTAATTTTATTGCTTTTGTGCTTCCTACTTTTCTTATTCCTACTTTTCTTATTCCTACTTGTGGTCTTCCCTTTCCACTCAGAGTCCCCTTTAACATTTCTTGTAGGGCTAGTTTAGTGGTCATGAATTCCTTTAACTTTTGTTTGTCTGGGAAACTCCTTCTGTTCTGAATGATAGATAGCCTTGTTGGATATTCTTGGCTGAAGGGTTTTTTTCCTTTTAGCACTTGGAATATATCATGCCCCTTCTGGCCTGTAAAGTGTCTGCTGAAAAATCAACAGATAGCCTTATGAAGTTGCCCTTATATGCAACTGTTTTCTTTTCTCTTGTTGCTTTTAAAATTCTCTCTTTATCACTACTTTTTGCCATTTTAACTACTATGTGTCTTGGTGGGGACCCCCGTGGGTTGATTTTTGTTGGGGGCTCTCTGTGCCTCCTGGATTTGGATTTCTTTCTCCTTCCCCAGATTCAGGAAGTCTTCAGCTATTATTTCTTCAAATAAATTTTCTGCCCCCTTTTCTGTCTTCTCCTTCTGGAATCCCTATGATGCAAATGTTGTTACACTTGATGGTGTTGCTAAGTTCCTTTAATCTATTCTTACTTTTCTTCTCTCTCCTGTTCCACTTGATTGCTTTCCATTATTCTGTCCTCCAGGTCACTGATCGATTCCTCTGCTTCCCCCAGTCTACTATTTATTCCTACTAGTGTATTTTTAATTTCACTTATTGTGAAGTTGAGTTAATGAGTTCCTCATCTCTGATTCATTCTTTTTTATGCTTTCTGTTGTAGATCTCACTGAAATCTTCCTCTCTTTTCTCAAGTCCAGTGAGTATCTTCATGACCATTACTTTAATAGATAAAGAATATCAAATATATTTATTTCCATTTCATTTAGCTGTCTTGGTGTGATTGTTGTCTTCTTTCATCTGAGACATATTCCTCTGTCTCCTCATTTTTTTTCTAATTCTCTATGTCTGTTTTTGTGTGTTAGAAAGGTCAGCTATGCCTCCTGATCATAAAAGTACTGGCCTTATGAAGAAGAGGTCCTGTAGTGCCCTGCAGTGCAGTGTCCCCTCTTCACCCGAACCTGACACTTCAGAAGTGTCTCCTATGTGTGTTGCATGCACTCTACTATTGTGGCTGAGCCACGTTTGCCTTCAGTGCAGTCATTCACAATGGCTCTCTTTGCCTTTTGTGGGCAGGGCTTGGTCCCTCTGTTATTAGTGGGTCAGTCTGGGGCCACCCTGAACTTGAGTTGGGTCCGATCAGGCATTTGCCAGGGCTGCAGTAGCACCAAACTGCACGGTTTTTGTTGGTCGGTGGGGCCTACAGTCAGACCAGCCATCTGCCCCCAGCCCACTGCTGGTGCCCCAGTTGGACTGGTGTGTGTGGTTATCTTCTCTTCTCCCCAGGGCACAAGTCACTTTAGAGTGGCACTGGCCCCTGTTGGGGCTGCTTGCACAATGCCATGCTTGGGCTCTGCTTTAGATGGACTCCTGCCTAGGGCAGGTTGCGTGGGGCAGGTCCATAGGAGTATGCAGGAGTGGGGTGGGTGGTGTTAGCAAGGTTTACACTGGTCTGCTGTGGGAGGAGACCTGAGCCCCTCTGCAGAACTCCTGTGGAGAATGGGCTGAAGAGGGTGGGACTACAGAAGAATGCAGGATTGGGGCATGCTATTAGGAAGCTAGGTTAGAGAATGTTCATGTTGGTTCCCACAGGTGGCTGTATATCTGGGGGACAGGGGAGGAAAATGGTGCCTGCTAGCTCTTCTGTTCCTAGAGAAGTCTCCTAAAGATCCCTGCCCCTCCAGCACATGTTCTGAGATTAGTAAATAAATCTCCTTCCTATGTATCTGAGGCATTTTTCAAACTGCTGCTTCTGTGCTGTCAAGGCTGTTTGTGGTGCTGTCTCTTTAAGGGTAAGGACTCAGTGTCCTATATCCTTCTGGGTCTCCCAGAGCCAAGCCAGCTGATTTTTAAAGTTCCAGGTATTAAGCCTCACTGATTGTTAAGAACTTGTGAAGTTATGCCCCTCTGGTTTTTAAAGCGAAATATTGTGGGGATTTGTCTCCCCAGTGTGGGCCCCCATGCCTCACATGCCTGGGACGGGGTCTTCTCCTCTTCCCTCTCCATGCCTGGAGTGGTGTCCCTCTCTCTTGTGGACAGTCTTGTGGGTCAGTTTGGTTCCTGACCATATCTCCACCCTTTCAACCATTTTTGATGTGGCCTCTTCTCTATGTGTAGCTATGAAGAGTCTGTTTTGCCAGTCTTTGGGTCATTTTGGGGGGGGTTACTTCTGATGTGGGTGTTATTTAGGTGTATCCATGGTGTGAGGTGAGCTTAGGATCCTCCTACTGTCATCTCCCTTGAAAGCCTCAAGGTGTCTTTTTTTTTTTTTTTAAGAAACTTGGTAAGAATCTTGTATGAACTACCAGTCTGCACTGAAGAAATGAGGAATGGTTTCACAAAAAATAATTTTACCAAACCCTAAAATCTCAAGCAACTTTTCCCTTCCTCCTGTACATATAGTGTTAGGATTAATAAAAGGCACACTTTACACTGCACATAGAACAGTGCTGCCCCCGAAGTTCATATAGGTAGGGTAGAATGTAAGATTCAGGAATATTTAGGTAAACCACAGATTATCAATAAATACTGAATTTATGGGAGATACAGGGGTTGCTCAGCTTTTTAATATTCTAATTTGTAAACCTTGATCTTTTGGAACTAGTGCCATGGAAGGCATCTACCATATCTCCTCACAAACGTGTGCTTGTTCTGACCAATTTTGCATTAGTTTAACCCTCTCATTTTGACTTAGCTTGGTGGCTTTTTTTTTTTTTAATTTAGATGTATTATAGTCCTATTGACTATTTTTACTTGCTAATTAAGTACTACCACTTGGATTGGTGGGTCCAGTGCTGTTCTTTCTTCACAAAGTGGTGAATCTCATATTAGTGTTAAATCTGGGTTTGAAGCAGCTAAAATGTATTACATCAAATTATAAGTTTGATTTTTTAAAAAGACATTTCTGATAAAAATATGTGTATTTGAAAAAAATTGGGAAAGCGAAAAGCATAAAGAGGAAATTTAAATTATGTATAATCCCATCACCCAAAGATCAACTCTGTTGATGTTTTCCTATATTTAACTCTATTCTTTTAAAAGCATGTAAATTTTAAAAATTAGAATCATACATGTATGTTTTTCTGCTTTTAAAAATTATCAATTCTGGGGCACCTGGGTGGCTCAGTCATTAAGCGTCTGCCTTCAGCTCAGGTCATGGTCGCAGGGTCCTGGGATCGAGCCCCACATAGGGCTCCCTGCTCTGTAGGAAGCCTGATTGTCCCTCTCCCACTCCCCCTGCTTGTGTTTCCTTTCTCTCTATGTCTCTATCTGTCCAATAAATAAATAAAATTTTTTAAAAAATTGTCAATTCTGAAGACTTGGATAAGTCTTCTAATCTTTGTAAAGTTTTCTACCATATTTTAGGAGGCAGATTATAATTTCTACGTTTGGTGTCTTTTTAGCTAATTATACTTACAAATTTTATGAGATTATAAGATAGACTTTATAACAGTTTTGAAAATATTTTCAGTGAATGGAAATGTAGGAAATTACTAGTTCAAATAACAAATATGAGTACAAAATACATGTTTTTAAACAATATTTTGTTATTAGAAGTTTGTTTTTTGTTTTGCCATAAATAAGCCATTTGACTAGTAATTTAAAAGCTTAACATATGAGTGTATCCTCATGTTACTAAGTATTCTTTTTTTAAAAGTATTTATTTATCTGAGGCAGGGTAGGGCAGAGGGAGAATGAGAGAGAGAATATTAAGCACGCTCCATACCCAGTGCAGAGCCCGATGTGGGGCTCAGTCTCACAACCTTGAGATCATGACCTGAGCTGAAATCAAGAGTCAGACACTTAACTGACTGAGCCACCCGGGTGCCCCAGAAGTTATCATCTATTATGGACTACGCTAAAACTAGGTGGCTTAAAATAACAAACATTAATTTCACAGTCTCTGTGGATCTGGAATTTGGGTGCAACTTAACTGAATGCCTCTCCCTCAGAGCCTCTTACAGTTGTCAGTTGGGTCTGTGATCTTATCTGAAGGCTTAATTGGCGAACAGTCCAGTTCTACACACACTGCTGTACAGAGATTTCCCTCATTTCTTGCCTCACGGGCCTCTCCATAGGGCTTCTCACAACACAGAAGTTGACTTCTATCAGAATAAGAGAAGGAGTGCAAGACAGAAGCCATGGTCTCTTTGAAATTTAATCTTGGAAATGACCATATCTCCTCACAAATGTGTGAGGAGATATGCCCTCCTCACATCACCTTTGCTATACTCCATTTGTTAGAAATGAATCATTAGTCCTAAAAAGATAGGGAATTAAACAAAGGATGGAATTCCAGGAGGCAGAGATTACTGGGGGCCATTTTAGAGGCTATCTACCACAGTTATTTAATAGTTACCTAATACTCTAGGACATAGACCTATGATAACAAATCTCATATCATTGTAATGTAGATTATTTTCAATTCTAATTATAAAAGACTACCATGAAAAATTTTATATATAAATTTTGGTTGGCAACTTTGATCATTTCTTTTAGATTTCTGAAAGTGGGATATTTGGGTTAGAGCTTCTATCATGAATTGTTATGCTTCTATTGAACTGGTTTACACTATCTGTGTTTGAAAGTGTTCATTGTACCCTATCCCCCTTAAGACAATTCTTTTGAAGAATGGGTTTGTAAAATAAATTGTTCCATAAATACAGTTTATCTGATTTAGCACAGACCATGAAATCTGAAAGGCAGTGTGATATAGCAGTGAGATCCCTGAAGTCATATTCAAAAGATTTGAGTTCCAGAACAGGCAGTGCAATTTGTCTCTCCTGCATCGTCATCAAGGCCACATGCTTCCCCAGGCAAGATATTTAACTTGCTTACATAGAGTTCTACATCAGTGTACTTTGTAAAAGGTGGAAAAATAATTCCTTTCTGTTGCATAAAATAACAGTAAGATACCAGGGAAAGAGTAAAGGGAAAACTGGAAATGTGACCTGCTCAATAGAAACAGAGATAAATAGGGATGCCTGGTGGTTCGGTCAGTTGAGCGTCCAGATCTTGATTTTGGCTCAGGGATGATAGGGCCCTGCATGAGGTTCTCTGCTCAGCAGGGAGGCTGCCTCTCTCTTCCTCCCTCCCCCTCCCTTCTTTTGCCCCTCCCCTATGCTCTAAAATAAAATAATTTAAAAAAAATAGATGGATGATTTACTCTGAAAAGCTCCAGATACTTGGTTATCATTTGTAACTTACAGTTACATGTACTCTTCTTGCTCTTTTTATAGGAGTACAGGTATACCTTGTTCTATTGTGCTTTGCTTTATTGCATTTTGTAGATATTGCATTTTTTACAAATTGAAGGTTTGTGGCAACCCTGTGTTGAGCTAGTCTATCTGCACCATCTTTCCAACAGCATTTGTTCACTTCATGTCTCTGTGTCACATTTTGGTAATTCTCACAGTATTAAAAGCTTTTCATTATTATTGGTTATGGCGATCTGTGCTCAGTGATTACAACCTGCTGAAAGCTCAGATGGTGGTTAGCAGTTTTTAACAAAGTAGTTTTTATTTAAGTTATGTACATTGATTTTTTTTAGACATAAAGCAATCGCACACTTAGTAGACTATAGTATACTGTAAACATAACTTACATGTCCTGGGAAACCAAAACATTCTTTGCACTTGCTTTACTGTGATATTTGCTTTAACAGTGGTCTGGAACTGAACCCACAGTACTTCTGAGGTAGGCCTCTATAGGAATTTCTTTCAAACATCTAGAGTTAAATTAAATCAATTAACATTTACTGAGGCCCTTCGTTATGCTATGCATATAGAAGTGAGATGCAAAGATGAATAACAATGACTTATTACCTGTCTCCTTTTAGAAAGCATTTAAGTGCTATGGCCGTGTTCCTGCCTGAAAGAGTCCATCTGGTATGGGCACAGACTTGTAAATAAGGCAGAATGGGAAAGTACAGTGATGAAGATAAATATATCATGGAAACCCAAGAGCTTGACAGAGTAATATTAGGTAGTAAGATGGTCTTTATACAGAAAGTGTACTTAAGATGGACACTCAGGAAAGGCTAAGTTTTTAAAAAGAAATCTGTGTGTAGTAATACTAGGGAGAAGAGGGGAGATGATAAGAAAGCCCTTTTAAAAAAGAAAGCATTTTACAAATGTGAGGTAGGCGTCTATGGAATAATTGGTTTAGCATATAAGGATGACTGGATCATGATTTTCAGATTGCAGTGAGTTTGGGACTGAACATTCATTTTTGGTTTCATGTTCTGATTCAAGCTCAGATTCCTACTTTCAGCTACAGGATCTAAAGAAGAGTCCAGCTGTAACAAACCAAAGACCATATTTTGACATTGTTACCTGGTTCTCCATACCCCCCCCCCCAACCTCCATTTACCAACAGTGGCTTAAGGAACTGGCTTAAGAATTTTACAGAGCTTAATTCATGCAACACGAGTGCAGCTTTGTCATTTAGCGAGGGCATGACATGACTAAGAAATGTGTATAGAATATAAAGTTTAAATGTTTTACATTCTTAGTGGTGATCTAGATCACATTCTTTTCTTCAACTAGTTTTATCTCAACTAATTGGTCAGAAGCTACTCTCCATTTTCCTGCAAGGATTCATACTTACAGTACTGGAAGAATTACTGCAAAGTGAAGTTCAATATTCCTAGTCATAAGTAGGGTTGGTTAGGTGAAGCCAGACATGCACCCAGAGTAAAGCTCAGAGGGCCAGGAGAAATGCCTGTTTCTTTTCTCCACCTGCAGGACTTGGTAAATGAGATGAAGCATTGATACCTGCCTTACATCTATCAGTGATTGTAGTGATTCAAAATCACTATCAGCATTCTTAGATTATATTCTCTTTCCTTAATTATAATCTTAAAGTATAGTAACCAAAACACTGAAAATAATCCAATACTATTAGTTTTAGGCGACAATCTAAGAGAAAGAAGGAAAGGAAATAACACTTAACATCTTGCATGTTCCAAGGCAACTCTAGATGTTTTACATATAGAAGCTCAATTTTTATGATGAATTCTGGGGTAGATCTCAGTTCACAGATGAAGTCCTACCACACAGCTCTACTCAGGTTTATCAGAATCTCAAACATCATCCTCACTTAACAGTATTGTTTTCCCTGCCTCTCCATTGAGAAAACTTGCCCCTAAATGTGACCTCAAGAGGAGTCCTGAGACCACCCCGCAGGTAAGGAGCTGCACGCTGCGTACGCTCTGTGTGCCTGAGGATGAAACCAGCTGGTCAGTTTCCAAAGACCATACAGTAGTGTTCTTTAGGCAACCTTCAAACTGGCTAAAATCATATTTACTGTATTTTCCAGCTTTTACTTCTTCACATGAGTAGTAGAGTTTATTTCTGTTAGCCAATTTAACTGGTATCATTTGATCCTGTTATGAATTTAAAGTTTAAGTCAGTGATTCTCACTATTACCAGGACAAAGACCTCTGTTCAAAGTCCAATTTTCCTGGACCCCTTGCAAGAAAGAAAATATACTCTTAGTACCCATTATTAGAGAACAAATAATGACAAATGTTATTAGGAACTCCATTATTTTTAATGAATTCTTATATTTTTTAATGAATTAGCATTAATTGCATCTACATTGAAATTTGAAAGATAGTATATATATATGCATAAGACTTCTTTTTAAAGACTATTTTTTTAATTATATAGAGATTTGCATTAATTCAAGGCTAGGGCTCATTTTAAAATTGTAACTTGAGATGTAAAACATCTTAAAAATCTGCTTAGAGGCTCAGAATATGATATAAAGGAGAGCAGTAATAACCATTTCTGTTAATCTAGTATTTATGATAGACTTTCAGGGACTTAGAGGCCTATTCATTTCCAGAGCATATTTTAGAAGTTACTTAGTTTTTGGCTAGAGCTTTATGTTAGGGCCTAACTCATATTCAAGTTATGGCTTTTTTTGACACCTTCCCTGGCATATTCCCAAGGAGCTTACTCACCAGGCTCAATCTGATGACATTGCATTCAGGATGGAGCACCCCTCTAAAGTGAACGACACAGAATGATGGGCTGCAGTAATTTAAATCTTCTGTTTGAAGGATCCAATAGAAGACCCAGTAGCTGCCAGATCTATTCCTAAGGGAATTGCCAGAGCTATGGCCTGACTCACTCCGTATACTTAGTGCTTTGAGGCTCCTAAGTAACATTGAGGGAAAGAAGTAAAAAGAGCTTTCTTTTGTTTATGTATGCCTGTGTGTGTGTGTGTGTGTGTGTGTGTGTGTGTGTGTGTGTGTGTGTGTGTGTGTGTGTGTGTGTCGGGATTTGGGGGGTAAAGGAGAGGGTGTGGTGGGAGGAAAGGCATTCTCGTATTTTATTTAGCTGCCAGTGGCATGAACAAAAAGCCACATCACCTATTAAGGCAAAGGTAAATTAAGGACCTTCTCTGGAAATCTACACTACTTAGAGCCTGAGTAAGTTGCCATCTTGTTCTTACTCTATCTCTGTTTTGTTCAATAATTTTGAAATCACTTACAAACATTGGTCCTGAACACAATAGAGACTCATTAAAGATGGCTGGATGGTTAAGGAATGTTCTCACTGATGGCTTTTTTTTTTTTTTAAGATTTTATTTATTTAGAGAGCGTGTGCACAAGTCGGGGGAGAGGCAGAGGGAGGGAGAATCTCAAGCAGGCTCCACACTGAACAGGACACGGGGCTGGATCTTATGACCCTGAGATCATAACCTAAGCAGAAATCAAGAGTCAGGTGCTTAACAGACTGAGCCACCCAGGTGTCCCTCATTGACAGCTCTTTGTGCATCTTTTTTTTTTTAAGATTTTATTTGGGGGGGAGGGGAGAGAATGTGTGTGTGTGTGTGTGTGTGTGTGTGCGCGCGCGCGCACACACGCACAAGCAGGAGAAGGGGCAGAGAGGGAGAAGCAGACTCCTCACTGAGCAGGGAGTCCGATGCAGGATTCAATCTCAGGACCCTGAGATCATGACCCAAGCTAAAGGCAGACGCTTAAGTGACTGAGCCACCCAGGCGCCCCACTCTATGTATCTTAAGATTATAAACTAAAGTATAGGGCACCTGGGTGGCTCAGTCGTTAAGCGTCTGCCTTTGGCTCGGGTCATGATCCCAGGGTCCTGGGATCGAGTCCCACATCGGGCTCCCTGCTCGGCGGGAAGCCTGCTTCTCCCTCTCCCACTCCCCCTGCTTGTGTTCCTGCTCTCGCTGTCTGTCAAATAAATAAATAAAATCTTTAAAAAAAACCCACAAGTATAAAAGAAGTGAATTTTCAATATTTTATTGAAGTATGATTAACATACAATGTTATATTAGTTTCAGCTGTACAACATTCAACAATTCTATACTCAGTGCTTAGCATTATAAGTGTAGTTACTGTCACCACACAATGTTATATTAATGACTATATTCCTTACGCTGTACTTTTCATCTCCATGACTTATTTATCACTGGGAGTTTGTACCTTTTAATGCCCTTAATTATTTCACCCATCCTCCCCCTCACTTCCCCTCGGGCAACTACCAATTTGTTCTTTGCATTTAAGAGTCTGTTTTTTGTTTGTTTCTTTGTTCATTTGTTTTTAGGTTCCACATGTAAGTGACATCATATGGTACTGTCCTTCTCTGACTTATTTCACTTAATATTATATCCTGTAGGTCCATCCATGTTGTTGCAGATGCCAAGATCTCATTTCTCTTTATGGCTGAATAGTATTCCTGTGTGTGTGTGTGTGTGTGTGTGTGTGTGTAAACAAATCACATCTTCTTTACCCATTCATCTGTTGATAGACTTGGGCTGCTTCCATATCTTGGCTATTGTAAATAATGTATAACATAGGGGTGCATATATCTTTTCGAATTAGTGTTTTTGTATTCTTTTGGTAAATACCCAGTAGTGGAATTACTGGATCTTGTGGTATTTCTAACTTTTCTAGGAACTGCCATGTTGTTTTCCACAGTGGCTATGCCAGTTTGCATTCCCAACAGTGCACAGGGGTTCCTCTTTCTCCACATCATCATCGACACTTATTTTTTTGATTCTAGCCATTCTGACAGGTATATGGTGAATATCTTATTGTGGTTTTGATTTGCATTTCCCTGATGATTAATGATACTGAGCATCTTTTCATGTGTCTGTTGGCCATGTGTATGTCTTTGGAAAAATGTCTATTCAGGTTTTTTAATCAGATTGTGTTGGGTCATAGAAGTTCTTTATATATTTTGGTTGTTAATCCCTTTTCAGATACATCATTTGCAAAATCTTCCATTCAGTAGGTTGCCTTTGCATTTGGTTGATGATTTCCTTTGCTGTGCAAAAGCTTTTTATTCTGATATAGTCCCAATAGTTTAGTTTTGCTTTTGTTTTCCTTGTCTCTGGAAACCTATCTAAAAAAAATGTTTCTATAGCTGATGTCAAAGAGATTACTGCCAGGACGCCTGGGTGGTGCAGTGGTTAAGTGTCCAGAGTCTGCTTCAGACTCTCTCTCCCTCTCCCTCTGCACCTCCCTGCTCCTCACTCTCTCAAAAAAAAAAAAAAAAAAAAATTTTTTTTTAAGATTACTGCCTATGTTTTCTTCTAAGAGTTTTAAGTTTTTAGGTCTCATATTTAGGTCTAATCTATTTTGAGTTTATTTCTGTATATGGTGTGAGAAAGTGGTCCACTTTCATTCTTTTGCATGTAGCTGTTCAGTTTCCCCATTGTATATTCTTGCCTCCTTTGTCATACATTAATTGGCCATATAGTATGGGTTTATTTCTGGGCTCAATTTTGAAAATTGTATTTTTAAGACATTTTATATTTCTGTAGCCAGCCAGTTAAAATGACAAGAGCTAAAATACTTTTCTTGGTTAATATCCAGCATTTATTGTATTATGCCTTCAACTGATAGCCATAGTAACTTCCTAACCTGACAGATGAGTAACATAGCCTTAAAATTAACTTCGGACAGCTGATCCCATATGCTATCCTAAGAAAGCTAATTGGATGATCTGCTAAACTATTGACTTGTATTAATAACTAACACTGTTGAAACTTTATTTCTTTGTTGTGAATCAACTAACTTATTAGGAGAGATTAAAATTATACAAAGCTTATTTAATTGTAATTGCCTTTTAAGATGTCCATCAAGTATTTGAATAGCTACTATAAACAGTAGCATAAACTTTTTGGTTTTGGCTGACTTTCCTTTAAGGATCACACTTCCTTATTCATGATAAACTTCAAGAGACTTCTGTGGGATAGAAACTACAGAACTAAAATCTGATTAAGCGAAAGTGTGTGGCAGTTTACCAAACCCATTCTATCAGGGCAACTGCATCTTCTCTGAGGATGTGATGAGCAATTCCATTAGTTATTGGATCAGCTGATTACCTAATGACATGAATATATCAATGCCATTTTACCCAAGACAGGACCTGAAGGCCAGAGTTGACAGCTAGTCCTACGGTGGTGGTCTGTTTAGGAGACTGGGAAGCTCTGGGCCATAATGTCCCTGCTGATGGAGACCAGGCCAAGGACTAGGGCAATGAGCAAAGTAACAAGATCCTGGAAAGGAACCATGTTGGTCTTTATTGGCAAGAATCAACTTCAAAACTAGTTCTATAATTCAAGTTTTGAATATAATTCAATTCAGTGAAGTTCTATAAATTCAAGAGGATGTTTAATACTTAAAAACATAAGCTATGATTGGATAAGGTATTGCTGGAGCAACTGTTACTCCAAGAAGAGCCTGAATTAGGGATGGAAGTTCCATGATTACTCGCCATGTAACCTGTGTCCTCTGCAAGGGGAAATAACACCTGTTTACCATTTCATCTATTAGTTGGGAAGAAGGAGATGGTAAACAATTAGCAAATTGAAGTGATAAGCAACTATGGAACAGTAGTCTTCTATCCTTGATAGAAGCACTACAGCTAAACAAGCTGAAAGTCATGACATAAATATCTTACTGTCTAGGTACTTTGAGGTCCTATAGACATTTGAGAGATGTGTTCAAATTAGTAATACTCCATCCCTTACAACACTCTTCAGTCTAGTTCTTTTGGGTAAAGTTATATATATCCCTCTCCTCACTCCACTCCCTTTAGCTCCCTGAACTCTCAAGTTCAGGAACAATACTTATAAGAACAAAAGACCCTCATCCAGTTTCCAAATTGATTTCTCTTTTATTGACGTTATTCCAACCCAAAGCACTCTCCCAAGTTCCCAAAGGAAGTAAGAAATGGATAAGGCCCTTGAACTGGTAATGGTGGGTAGAAGGCAGCTTCTTGCTTTACTGTAGGTGCTAAAGAATATGGCCACTGGGTTTGGGCTGATTTAGGCCAGTGTGAGAGAACAAAGGAAACCACATGCCTATTATAGGAATCATACAGCACCATGAGCTAGTCTGTGCTCTGGATGCTGCCCCACCACTTTAAGAGCTAGAATTTTAGACTGATTTTAAAATTTAGTGTGGCTGATTCAAGCAGGCAGCCCTTTTTAGATATAAATATATCAGTCCCCTGGATTTAGGTCTCCCAGAATGGTCTCAAAAACTGTTATGTATATTTTATTTAAGTAAAAATTACACTGAAATAACAGATATTATAAGTACAATTTAACAAGTTTTGACAAATGTAAATACCCATGTAATCAACAGTCTAATCAAGATGTACATTTCCATCACTCAGAAAATTCTTTCATGCCCCCTTCCAAGCAGCCCTTACCCAAAGAGAACCATTTATGGTGTCATTTCATGGGATTAATATTGTCCACTCTTAAAATTCATAGAAATATGATCAGCCTTTTGTATCTGACTCATCATATTTCTGAGACTCACCCATGCTGTTGCATTATCTACAGTTAATTCTTTTTTATTGTCAACTAGTATTCCATTTCGTGGAGATCCCCAATTTGCTTATCCATTAAGCCTCTGGATGGACATTTCAGTTTCCAGCTTTGACTGCTGTGAATAAAGTTTCTATGGACATTAGTATACAAGTTATTTTTGTTTTGTTTTTGCAGACGTTTCCATTTCTTAGATGAATACCTAGAAATATATATACATCAATTTGGAGAGCAGTGAGTGACACCTTAACAGTATTGTCTTTGAGATCATAAACACTTCATCCCTGGTTAGGTTTTCTCAGTAACAATTTGTAGTATTCATACAAATAACAAATACACAATATACAATGTAGTTCTTTCGTATATTTTGTTACATTTATCCCTGTTTTTACTTTTTACCCAACTGCAAGTGTTAATTTCATCTTCCAATTATTCACTAAGTATAAATGGTTGATTTTTGTATATCAATTTTAGATCTTGAGACTTTGCTAAAATTATTCTAATTTTTTGTATATATACATAATCCTTAGGATTTTCTACATATACAATCATGTCATCTGTAAATAAAGGCAATTTCCTTTTTCTTTCTGACAGTCTTTGTGAATTTCTTCCCTCCCCCAGTACAATATTAACAGCAATCATGAGAATGAACATTGTTGACTTGTTCCTGTCATAGAAAAAGTATTGTTTTTCACCATTAAATTTAACATTAGTTTGAGGAAATTCCTATTGCTGGTTTGCTGAGAATTTTTATCATGAATGGTGGTTGTACCAGATATTTTTCTGCATTTATTGAGAGGATTAGTTACAGTAATCTTTTTATGTTAATATATGAATTTATATTTCTTGACTTTTGAATGGTTCATTTCATTTCTTGCATTCCTGGTATAAATCCCACTTGGTCATGATGTATTAACCATTTTATATATGAATTCAATTTGTCATTTTTAAAAATGACCTATGTCTATGTTCATCAGGGATATTGACTTGTAGAGGCTTTTTTGTTTTTCCAGTGTCTTAGCTTCTGGTAACAGTGTAATCCTGAATAAATTTAGAAGTGTTTTCTCTGTTTCCTGAAGAGCTTGAGTAAGACTGGTATTTTTTCCTGGAGTATTTGAAAGAATTTAGAGCTCTAGCTAGCCATTTAGGTCTGGAGGTTTCTTTTTTGGAAAGATTTAAGTTACAAATCCAATTTCTTTAATTAATAAAGAGCTATCAGACTATTTTCTCTTATGCTAGTTTTGGTCATTTGGTATTGATACAAAGTTCATAATATTCCCTTGTTGGTCTTGTATATAGCATCTGTAATAATGTCTCTTTTCTTACATACATCTTGGCAATGTGTGTCCTGTCATTTTTCTTGATCAGACTAGAGACTTATCTATTTTAGTAAATCTTTTTTTAAAACCAGCATTGGTTCCATTACTTTTCTCTATTGTTTGCCCTTTTTGCTTCATTGATTTCTGCTCTTATCCATATTATTTCCTTCTACTTACTTTGGGTTTTTCTTTTTCTAGCTTCTTATTTTAAAGCTTAGATCACTGATTTAAACTAAACCTTTTTTGCTATAAGCATTTAAATCCATTAATTTCCCTCTAAGTTTTCGTGGTGCATTTAAAAATTTTTCGTATGTTATGAAAACAAATTTTTTTGGTATGTTATGGTTTCTATTTGAAAACATTTTAACTTCCTTATGATTTCTTCTGTGCCCCATGGTTTATTCAGAAATGTGATAGTTTCCAAGTATCTGGGGGTTTTCTGGATTTTTTATTGCCACTTATTTCTAATTTAAATCTAGTGTTTGGAAAATACACTCTAAGGTTTCAAGCTTTTGAAATCTTTTGAGACCACCACGTAGTCTATTTTAAGAATACGTATCCTACAGCTGTTGGGTATAGCCTTTTATAAATGTCAGCTTAAGATGAATCGTAGTGTTCAAAACTTGAATTCCTTATTTTTTCCTTTGGATATTCTATCAGTTACTGAGAGAGCAATGTTTATTTTTCCCTTTAGTTCTGTCAGCTTTTCCTTCATATATTTTCGAACTCTGTTAATAGTTACATATACATTTATGATCGTCATGTCTTCCTCATTGACATATACAGTATCCCTCTTTATATCTGGTAATCCCCCTGGTCTTGAAGTCTACTTTGTCTGAATGTCAGCAGGATTTTTTATGCTTCCTATTTGCTTGGTGTATCCATTCTAACCCTCTTGCTTGCAACCTTTATATTTAAAGTACCTCTCTTGTAGGTAGCATATAGTTGAATTTTTAAAAAAGACTTTATTTTTTACAGCAGTTTTAAGGTCACAGAAAAATTGAGCAGGCAGTAAAGATAGCCCCTGCACCCCCACATACAGCCCCACCTACTATCAATATCCCACTCCAGAGTGGTACATTTGTTACATTAACATACCATCATTACACAAAGCCCATAGTACATTAGGGTTCACTCTTTGTTGTACATTCTGTGGATTTTGACAAATGTATAATGGTATGTATCCACCATTTTAGTATCATACAGAGTAGTTCACCGCCCTACATATGCTCTATGTTCCTGCTATTCAGCCCTTCCTCCTCTCTAACCCCTGGCAACAACCACTGGATTTTTTACCTATCACTATTGTTTTACCCTTTCCAGAATATTAGAAAGTTGGAAAGATTGGCTTCTTTAACTTAGTAATAAGCATTTAAGGTTCCTTCTTTTCTTTCCATGGCTTGATAACTCACTTCTTTTTAGCACTTAATCACATTCCATTGTGATATATCCATATCACTGTTTATCCATTCACCTGAAGGGCATTTTGGATGCTCCCAACTTTTGGCAATTAAGAACAAAACTATAACCATCCATATGTTGAGTTTTGTGTGGACACAATTTTTCAGTTCATTTGGGTAAATGCCAAGGAGTGTGATTACTGGTTCATATGGTAAGATTAGGTTTAGTTTCTTTTTGTTTAGGTTTAGTTTTGTAAGAAACTGACACCCTGTCTTCCAAAGTGGCTGTACTGTTTTGCATTCTCACCAGCAATAAATGAGTTCCTGTTGTTCCCCATCCTTGTCAGTATTTGATGTCATCAGTGTTTGGATTTTCACCATTTTAATAAGTTATAATGGTATCTCAGTGTTTTAATTTGCAGTTCCCTAAGGTAGAATGTTGAACATCTTTTCATATGCTTATTTACCATCTGTATGTCTTCTTTCATGAGGTATCTATTCAGATCTGTTGCCCATTTTTCAATCAGGTTGTTTACTTGTTGAGTTTTAAAAGTTCATAGATAATCCTTTATCAGATATAGTTTTGCAAATATTTTCTCCAAGTCTGTGGTTTCTCATTGTCTTGACAGTGTCTTCCACAGAGCAAAAGTTTTTAACATGATTAAGTCCAAATTCTCTATTTATTTCACAGATCATGCCTTTGGTGTTGTATCTCAAAGGTGATGGCCAAACCCAAGGTCATCTAGACTTACCTATATTTAACTCCTAAATGCTATCTTCTAGGAGTCTTATAATTTCATGTTTTACACTTAGGTCTGTGATCCATTTTGAGTTAATTTTGTGAAGGATAGAAGGTCTGTGTCTAGATTTTTTTTTTTTTAACATGTGGCTATATGGTTGTTCCAGCACATGCTGAAAAGATTATCTTTGCTTCACTGGATTACCTTTGCTCCTTTGTCAAAAATCTGTTGACTCTGTTTGTGTGGCATGAATCTTTTTAACTAGCCTGCCTTTTAAGCTGAAAATTTTAGTCCATCTCCTTCTAAATTTTTGATATGTAAGTTTAAGCCAGCTGTTCACCGTTTTCTAATTGTCCCATTTTCTTTTTTCTTCCTATATTCTTCCTTTCCTGCTGTTCTATGGGTTCAATGTGTCAAACTCCTTATTAAGACATACTTTATCTTTTCCCCCATTTTTCAGATTGGACAGATCTATAGATGTATGTTCAAGTTCATTAATCCTTGAGTTTACTTTTTTCTTTACAGTTTTCATTGCTCTGATGAGATTCTCTACTTTTTCAGTCTTTATCACTTTTTTTTTTTTTTAAGATTTTATTTGACAGAGACACAGTGAGAGAGGGAACACAAGCAGGGGGAGTGGGAGAGGGAGAAGCAGGCTTCCTGCCAAGCAAGGAGCCCGATGTGGGGCTCGATCCCAGGACCCCGGGACCATGACCTGAGCCAAAGGCAGACACTTAATGACTGAGCCACCCAGGTGCCCCTTCATGTTCTTGAACATAAACAGCTTTATAGTTAAGTTGTGTTAATTACCAAATGCTGGGTCATTTGGGAGTCCATTTCTAATAACTTTTTTTTGGACATGGGGCACACTTTCCTGCTTTGCATAGCAAGTAATTTTTTATTCTAGGATAGATATTGTGAATAATACCCTTGAAGGAGTCTGGATTATGTCATCTTCCTTTAAATGGTATTGTTTTATTCTCCATTTGAACTTAGTCCAATATGGTCTATGGCTGGTTAGCCTGTTTTTGTGAAGTTTTATTGTAACATACCCACTGCCCACTTGTTTACTTTTTTTTTTTGAGAGAGAGTGTGTGGACAAGCATGGGGAGGGGCAGAGGGAGAAAGAATCTCTTAAGCAGGCTCCATGCCCCGTGTGGAGCCCAACCCAGGGCTTGATCGCACAACCCTACATCATGACCTTAGCCAAAATCAAGAGTCAGACACTTAACTGAGCCACCCCTCTATGGCTACTTCTGCACTATAAGAGCAGAACTGCATAGTTGTGACACAGACCATATGGCTCACATACCTAAATTCTATGCTACCTAACCCTTTAAGAAAGTTTGTCAACCCCTCCCCTCACCCCCGGATTCACACCTCACTCCTAAGGTTTCTGTGAGGTTTCTCCACTGGGGCTGGTCTTGGAACTCCAAGGATTCCAAAGCACTAACTTATGGTATAATCGTTCAATGCTAAGTCTTACAAATCCTCTTCCTGTACATATACATTTTAAGTCCTCAGACAGGTGGTCTTGATGAGACCCTATCAAATGGGAGACCCCATTTCTGCCTTTCCCCACAGCTCCCTTGCCTCCTGAAATTTCATCTACCTTCAGGATTCCAACCTCTTCAACTCAGCAGGGCTGCCACTCTGCTTGGGCCCAACCTCCCCGAGATAATGCTGAAGATGTTCCCAGGCAGCATGCTCAATTGTGGAATTCAGTGTTCTGTATTTCCCTTCTCTTGAGGATCATAGTCCTGTGTTTTTCACATATATTTGTCCAGGTTTAAAATTTTTGGTGAGAGTAAATCTGGCACTACTTTGAAAGGTGCTTTTGCAAAACCAAAGATCCTAGAAAACAGATTATGATGACTCTCCTCATTGCTTTTTTTTAAAAAAAAAAAAAAATTTTGAGAGAGAAAAAACGAGTGGGGGGTGGGGAAGGGCAGAGGGAAAAGCAGACTTCCCATAAAGCAGGGAGCCCTATGTGGGACTTGATCCCAGTACTTTGGGATCATGACCTGAGCCGAAGGCAGACTCCTAACCAACTGAGCCACCCAGGTGGCCTACTCATTGCCTTTTATTTGACATTCATTGAATGATCATTTTCAGGCTATGTACAATTCCCTTAACCATGCCTCATGTACAAATAGATAACATGTTGGTGATATACAACCAGGACAGTTCCTGTCTTCAAGGAGTTATCTAGTAAACCAGACAAACATCTCAATTTTTGAAATACATCTTTAGCAAGACATATGGAACTAAGAGTAATTAAAAGCAGAAGGCTAGATTTCCTCCACTCCCCGACCATATAATCCTTATTAGGGGTAGTATTATGGGAGAAATTGGGTAGACTTTATAGAAATCTAAATATTGTCAAATGGCAAAGGTCACCTTTTCTGGACTTTTACTACTTAAAAACTACCATGCATTTAAATTCATTTTTATCGGGCGCCTGGGTGGCTCAGTTGGTTGGGCGACTGCCTTCGGCTCAGGTCATGATCCTGGAGTCCCGGGATCGAGTCCCACATCGGGCTCCCTGCTCAGCGGGGAGTCTGCTTCTCCCTCTGACCCTCTTCCCTCTCGTGCTCTCTCTCGTTCTCTCTCTCTCAAATAAATAAATAAATAATCTTAAAAAAAAAGATTAAATTCATTTTTATCTTAAGATCAATAATTTCAGAAATCAACTGAGTTTGATTTTATGAATTTTTCTAGAGCTATGACTTTTTGGTCCAAAAACTACACTATAATCTGGGATCATAGTGTTATAGAGATTTCACCTGTGCTTTATGGCTGGACTCCCTCCAGTGAAGTTGCTTTGTATTTAGCTACCCTTAAGTCCTAAGAGAAGGTCATTCAGTGACAGCATCCAGTTGCGAAGCTTAGGCACATCATGAGCACTGCAGCCTACTTACCAGACATCAGACAAGAGTGAGACATTTAAGGGAGGAAACCTCTATATTTTAATCTGAGCTTTTCATATAGTTTCATAGGAAGCATCTAATTCAGAAGAAAAAAAAGGTGGCTTTGCTACCTCTAATTTGTGTTGCCTAAAGGCTGTCATCCTGTCTCTTTAATTGTAAACATCTAACCAGGGGCCGGAGTCTGACCCTAAGAGTCCAAGATGTGTAGGCTCATGAGATTTGAGGCAGGAGAAATGTTTTATTTGCTTATTTCCCTCAACGGTACAGATCAGGGGTTGGCAAACATTTTCTATAAAGGGTCAGACAGTAATTTCAGGCCACATGGTCTCTGTCAAAACCACTCATCTCTGCCATGGTAGCATGGAAATAGCCATAGCCCACACACAAACAAATAGCATAGCTGCGTTCTAATAACCTTAATTTATGGGGCACCTGGGTGGCTCAGTTGTTAAGCGTCTGCCTTCGGCTCAGGTCATGATCCCAGGGTCCTGGGATTGAGCCCCGCATCAGGCTCCCTGCTCAGCGGGAAGTCTGCTTCTCCCTCTCCCACTCCCCCTGCTTGTGTTCCCTCTCCTGCTGTGTCTCTGTCAAATAAAATCTTAAAAAAAAAAAAAACTCTAACTTTTGGGTCAAATTCTAGCTGCCTGTTTTTGTAAATTAGAGTTTGCTGAACCCTGGTGTACATAAATTAAGCTAGCAAAAGTTAAACTGTTTTTAGTTTCAAAAAAACAGATTTTCCTATTTTGTAAATTGCCAGTTTTACTGAGTGGTTTTCTTTCTATTGATAAGATAAAGATGTTACAAGTGACCAAAGTGGTAAAGAGGACTGCTTCTACATGCTACCTGATCAAAATGAAACTTTTCTTTTCACAGATAAACACTACAGGTAAAGACTGGTAAAAAGAAACACATTTCTGAAGTGCCTGGAAAGGAAAAGCACTGGTCAGTATCACGTGGACAAGTTCAGTGTTTTCCAAAGATGCTGTTGAAGTAGTCTTTGCTACTGCTTTTCTTCAAAGTTCTTCATAACATGGGCTGCATGAAATCAAAGCAAACTTTCCCATTTCCTACCACATTTGAGAGTGAGAAGCGACATGCAAGTGAAGAAAGCTTTATGTCTGAAGAGCGATTTCTACCTAGGATGCCTTCTCCAGTTAATGTCGAAGAGGAAGTGAAAGAACCACCAGGGCCTGAAATGGTAGTCTTAGAATTTGCACACCGCCTATCCCAGGAAATCTTGAGTGATGCCTTGCAGCAGTGGGCAGGCAATAACATCAAGTACAATGACATCCCATACATTGAGAGCGAGGGGCCTTGATGCCATAGGATGATGATAACTTTCTTGAATTGTGGATAAAGTTGGTGCTAGTTTAAACACATGAAATTATAGCAAAAACTGGTGTGAATAAATACAAATAACTCCATCTGGATGTAAAAAATGTAAGAGTATAGGAGTATCTAAAATGAAATGTTAAGCACTTTTATGTTAATAGCAATTTCTATCTGCTTGGTCTTGGGATTTGAGTCATTTAGAGGGCTAAATATAGGTCCTGCACCCCAGTAATCAGCGGTATGTCGTACCACTTTCTTCCTGAGGCACTAGTAGTATCACCAAAGAAATCAAATGGTTATTTTAAAGACACTCCTTTTAAAATAACTATTTGTTAATTTACACACAGAAACAAGTTATGAAAAGGATTTTTCAGATGCCTTGGCAAGGAAATGGCACTGAAGCCACA
This sequence comes from Zalophus californianus, assembly GCF_009762305.2. Taxonomy (NCBI): domain Eukaryota; kingdom Metazoa; phylum Chordata; class Mammalia; order Carnivora; family Otariidae; genus Zalophus; species Zalophus californianus. Next base: position 151,333,968 of record NC_045597.1, read on the forward strand.
GTAATTAATAGTGGGTTGTTTGTCAAAACCATTTGTGTTAAGGATCCCTACTTAACACAAATGATCAAGCAGTAGAAAGCACCCCTTGTAGAAGTAGTCCATCTTGAAACCTGTCCTTAACTACTACCTTGAACCTCAGGGCCCTAACTAACCACAGCTGTTATTGGATGACTCAAGACTTTGCACATAAGGCATCTGAACAGGATACAATTTACAGAAGTCATGACATTAATGTTTATGGCACTGAATTAAGCAGCCCAGTGATAAAACAAGAATTTTTACAAACAGCAATCCAGTAAGTTTTAAAATAACAGAAGCCCTAGTCAAGGTAGAAAGCAGAACCTGTTTGCAGTGCTGCGTGTATATGAAATTTTACTGTCTCAGATGTAGAGGGTCGGTATAATGGGCACTCATTCCCATTTTTATTCTTGATTAGTGGGGCAGTCTATGCATGAGGCTATACCATTGCATTACAAAACAGAAGATCAAACACTCCTCCAAAGAGAGTACTCATGTATTTTTTTTTTATGGTAACAACGCACATAAGGCATTTACAGCCATATTTTCTTAAATTTGGCTACCTTTTTGGGGAAGTTTTTTTTTTTTCCCCCCAAGAATCAAGTACTGTTTAAAATCAATGGTAACAGAGAATTTGGGAGTGAAGAAGATACTGAGAAAACATAACCTGTAGAAAAATTGGGACTCAGTCTCTACAATGGTCTTTTCATCCAGAATTGCTACACACTGAGTTTAGTTGGAAAGGGAATTATTTAAGTCTGTGTGCATTAAATTCTATTATTAAGATTCAACAGACCCTTGTCACTGACGAAGGCAGAAAGACTTGTGACCTCTTTAATGAGATAAATATATATTTGGCCTTATAAGCAGGCAGAAATGCTACCTCTAATTTTAACGACTATACTTTGAAACCTGCAAATAGAGTGAATTCTCCCAATTGCATGGACATGCCATCTTTCAGTTGCCTTTGGACACCTAGTCATTCAACTTTCATTTCCCCTAGTCCCAAGATTTGAACTGTCCTGTTGTGCTTGCAATCTAGAAACTTACAAAGTACAAAAACCACCACCCCTAAGGATCTGAAGTTCTAAGGCTAAGGAACAAAAGTCTTCTGAAAATGCAAAACACCTTTCAAGCTCATGAAGAAAAATTTAGGTTTTTGAGTATACTAATGACTCAGACAAAAGCCTAGACGTTGCCATTTTTCATTTTCTATCTCACATCAGGCCACTTTTGCTGCAAAGTCATTTACTATTTAAAAGATATATTATGGTGAGAACACAAAAGCCATAGCCACACTAAATTTTTCAGCATACACAGGGATGTAGACTGTTGAGTTTTCTTATAAATATTTAACCTCAGGTTCTGTGCCTGGGCCCCTATTTCCCAGGAGTGTAGCAGGGATGCCTGCCAGATCCACATCCCACTAGAAATCTCATCTCTGTTGCCACTCTGACAGTATGGTTTTGTCACCAAGCATCAACCCCTCGCTCCTGAATCATTTTAACAGAGTATAAGATCTTACAACATAGAATTATCTTGGAAATATGCGCTGTATTATATCAAACCAAATCAGTGAGTTAGTCAATAAACCAAGTTGGAGGCAGGCAGGAAAAAGCACCGGATAAACAAATTTGTGCTGCATGTGCTAATCATCAAGATATAGTTTGGCCTTGATGACAAAACAGATGAGAACATCTTTGATAGGATAACTTCTTTCATACCTTCATATCTAAATACTGGATTTACTTCATTTTGAACTTTCACAAACAGTAAAAGAATGGAAGATCTATTTGAGAAGGAAGGAACATATAAAACAGAAGACAAAGAGTTATTAGCTACCGGAAAGGGAAACATTTGTTCCAACTTACACATCACAAACAGATGAAATAATAGTGGCCAAATTATACGGGAAAGGAAACCAGGGAAAAAAGGGCCCAAGAAACAGCACTTACATCAGGCTCCATCAGAGGACACACTGCAAAAACAAGTCTCCAGTGTTCTCGACTAAGGGAAGGGGCACAGTAGCAAGTTCCTTTCTTTACCACACGGACATGTGCCCAACCACTGAATCTTTTCCCTTGAGAACATCCAGGATAGAGGCAGATGAGCTGCCACCCATGTGACAAGGAACCTCAGATGGCAACTGTAAACGCAGATTACCAGAGAAGTGTGAACCCCACAACCGTGCTTCACTGCTCCCTTTGCCAGGTAAAGGTCTCTTGTGTGCTCTTACCTTTCAGTTGCAAAGCCTCTGATCCCAGAGTTCTCAATTTTCAGTTGCCTTATCTGTTCTTTGCAAATGACCTGTGGTCATTAGCACTCAAAGCACAATTTAAGGGGATAAAAATGATCTTAGTTCCAGAGGAATAATTTGTGTCAAATTGCCTTGTTAGTATTAAAAACAGACACATTGAATGAAGGAGACAGCATGACACTCATATCCTACTTAATATCACTGGAATTTTATGAGAAGAGGGAACTATACTTTTTGTATTATATAGTTTTAGAAATCAAAGTTAGAGACACATGATAAAGTCAAGGAATAGTAAGGTAAAAACAAAGTTCCAACAAATACATTGTTTGCTTGATCATAATGCCCTCATCCTGTATTTGTGTGGCCAAACAGGACATACCTCCCTCGGAGCAGTGGGCACAAGCTCAGATGTACTCCCTGTATCTTACTTTGCAAAACTCAAGTTTTAGTAATTCTCTTCCCTGTAAGACTTAGCTATGAAATGGTATTTTTCCAAATATTTTTGTGAAAACATTTTTCCTAACCATACACTAAAAGTCTAGTTGCCATTAACCAGTTATAAGTTCTGATTAAAGCAAATGCCTTTCAATATTGTGTACTGTCAAATTTTTTGATATAAAGAATATCTTTTCTGCATTTCTAATGAATACAAAGTGGATAAAAATCCACTGATACAAATAATTTCTTGGATCATTCAGGTCCAATCTGAGAGCTTTAAGAAAATAAATGTAAACATGTCCATTGTCATGCCATCTGTATTCTAAATCTATTCTTGACTTTTTTGGGGGGAAAATGCTTCATGTTAAATATTTAGAAAATTTAAAGCAACTCCTAGATTTCAATTCCCTCATCTATAAGAAGGGTGCAGGATATAATCTTTGACGTCTTTTTCAGTTCTGCCACTTTCTGTTCTTAAAAACCAGAAATTCTCTTAGTTTCTGAATGGTCTGGGATGAAGGGAAAACTATAATAAGTCATAAAATAAATGATAAACTGATCTTTAAAGATTATTCTTACCTTTAATGTCCCAAGCCTGGAACACCCTGCAGTTTCTTGTATACCTTAAGAAAAACTTATTTTGTCAACAGTTTTTGAACATGTTTCTATTTTGAACAAAAAGCCCTTTTTATTTTCCTCCTGAATTAGTCTATGTAACAGCAAATAACTTATCACACACAAGTTTAATGTAAATTGCAGAAAGCAATGTGTCTCTATTTTAGAGACTGGAGTTTCCTAATTCCTCATTCTTTCAGATTAACAAATCCTACAAAACAACCATCACTTTCACCATAGGAAGGGATTCTGGTTAACTTTAGGGAAGACCAAAGCTGAGTTAATAATACTAGAGAGACAACCTCATAAAAACCTTTCCACTTTGCCTGAGATTGCTAATATTATAAAAGGAACACTTCTATAGTAACTTATAATTACTTTCAAACAGGTTTATATTTGCAGAAAATTCTCTGAAGCATTAACACAATAGCCAAAAAATTTCAGGGTTATTTTTTTAATAATCTATACATAAGTTTATTTACTCAACATAAAAACTACTACCCAAAGCCAAAACATAAGGCTCTCATTTCAATTAGATATTTAAGACCTTCAAATTTTCCCATTTCTATAAAACGGGTTGGCAAACATTTTCCAAAAAGGATCCGAGAGTATCTTAGGCTTTGCGGGCCTTACAGTCTCTGTTGCAACTACTCAAAGCAGCCATAGACAATATGTAAAAAGCTGAGTACAGTGATTTTCCAATAAAGCTTTATTTATGAACACTGATATTTGAATTTCATGTAATTTTCACATGTCATGACATATTAGTCTTTGTTTTTGTTTTTTTTCCCTCAGCCATTTAAAAATGCAGAAACCATTCTTAGCTTGTGGAAAACTAAACAACAGGCAGCAGGCTGGATCTGGCCCATGTACTATGGTTTGCTGAAACCTGCTCCAAAATAATCCCTTAAAAATCTAGTCACCTTAAAATTTCAAATCGTTACTTCCCAGAGATTTAAAGTACTCATTCAAATCTTCATCAGTAACTTCTTTTAAATCAGCCGGTTTCCACTTTGGACTCTGGTCTTTATCTATTAAAACTGTCAAGTGAAGACATAACAAATGTTAGTACATTTCTTTCAGGTATTACCAGATTTTAATTACTGAATTGACAGAAACTACCTTACCCAAGGCATATTTTCTATAGCACATTTTTTTCTGCAAAGTTAAAAATTTTTGCATGTGTTCCATTTTTAAGTTAAAGCCCCATAGGATTTGGATGGATAATAATGTACTGATGATGATCCATGGGGTTATTTCCCAACCTGCTAAGTCTAATGCCTATAGGCATTGACTACAGCCTATAGGCATTGACTAGGCTTGAATACAGTCTACTAATGTGGCTTAAGCCTTAGCCTTCTTCAAACAAAATCGTAAATGAAATCTTCCTGTTATAAAACAGCTAAAACCAGAGTTGGTGTGGTTTAAAGGGAAGGCAGGGGAGGGTGGAGGGCCCAGATCTGCCTTCTAAACTCCTCCACACTGAATTGAAAGGAAAATTACTTGAAGTAGAGGGAAGGGGGGATGACTCTATGCATAATTAAATGGGGATACTGCTGTTCTGCTGAATCCTCTAGTTCACACAGCTCTGAATTAAAATAGCAGACCACCTTCGGGTTATCCTAAGAAACTACTTCTCTTATTTCGGTGTAGTCATCATTTAGTGTGGCCACATAGCATCCCCAACGGATCATAAGTATGAGGCAATTGGCAAACCTCTCCTTTAAAAAGGGAAGGGGACAGGTGCCTGGGTGGTTCAGCGGTTAAGCATCTGCCTTCGGCTCAGGTCATGATCCCAGGGTTCTGGGATCAAGCCCCGCACTGGACTCCTTGCTCTGCGGGAAGCCTGCTTCTCCCTCTCCCATTCCCCCTGCTTGTGTTCCCTCTCTCGCTGTGTCTCTCTCTGTCAAATAAATAAATAAAATCTTTAAAAAATAAAAAAAATTTTAAAAAAGGGAAGGGGATGTCAGTTTCCTGGTTTTGACAGTATACTACTATTATGTTATATAAACGTTACTATTTGAGAAAACTTGGTGAAAGGTACACAGGATCTTTATATATTATTTCTTACAACTGTATGTTAATTTACAATTATCTCAAAAATTTTTTTAAAAAAGAGAAAGGGGCTATACTTAGTATGGTTATGGTAGAGAATTTAACCATGCTTAAAATGTGCATAATTCTTGTGGATACTGCAGGGTTTTTTGTTTTTTGGGGTTTTTTTTTAAAGATTTTATTCACTTGTTTGACAGAGACACAGCGAGAGAGGGAACACAAGCAGGGGGAGTGGGAGAGGGAGAAGCAGGCCTCCCGCTGAGCGGGGAGCCTGATATGGGACTCGATCCCAGGACCCTGGGACCATGACCTGAGCTGAAGGCAGACGCTTAATGACTGAGCCACCCAGGCGCCCCTGTTTTGTTTTGTTTTTTAAGACTGATTTATCTGAGAGAGTGAGCAAACGAGGAGGGAGGAGGGGCCAAGGGAGAGGAAGAGAGCATCTCAAGCAGACTCCCATTGAGGGTGGAGCCTGATGTAGGGTTCAATCTTAGGACCCTTGAGATCTGACCTGACCCAAACCAAAAGTCAGATACTTTAACTGCCTGCACCACTGGAGGTTTTTAAGGCTGGGCTGCCTAGCTACAGGATTCTAGCCGGTATCAGATCAGTGGTAACACCGATATTATGATCCCTGCCAATTTGACAGTTTTACATTCCCCGAAGAGCACAAATAAAAACAATTCTGGAACATTCTTTCTTCAAGAATCTCTTCCCTTTTAAGCCCTCTGGCCAATGCTATCATGGTATCTACCTCCTTGACAGTCTGCTGAAGGGCAAAAGGAAAGAATATTAATAAAATCTATATGTTCTTTTCACACAGACATAATTTTTTACTTAGCACAGATAATAAGAAGTTCCTGCCATGTAGACAGCTCAGGTTTTTTCAAGTCTCATGAGGGACCCACTCAAATTCCTTTTGGTAACTCTCTAGTTCTGCTGAAATCTATATTTTCTTCTATAACCAGGAAGAAGCTTATTCTAGCTGTTAAGAGTAAGAATTTTTGACAACCATTCCCCTAATTTGCTAGTTTACTTTATCTAATTTGCTAACATATTTTATAATTAGCAAACTGTAGCAAACATTTGGTTATTATGCAAGAACACCAAACAGTTTTACCCAGAATAGATGCTGCTTGCAAAATAGGGAGGTTATGTTAAAAGATGAGGCAGTATACTTTCTCTTCATTAAAAAGTAGCTTGATAAGCTCCTGTGTTATGAATCATAACTTTGATGCTGCTTGGTCTCAACTGTGTCCGTTAAATAATTGACAGTATATATGAAAACAGTATCTTTGTTTTTTAAGTTTAAGAGGGCTGCTACAACATATAATGATGCATTGAAACCCAAGTAGCACACAGGTCCTCCTAATATCAGAGGTCTAGGCTCTGATCCACATGTAGCAAGAATTTGCAGGGAATTAGTGTAAAAAATGCGTATTTTACTTGTTTTTATAAAACATACAGCCATCTCCTCTGACTCAATTCCCTGGATCATCTAAAAGGATTTGAACCCCTGCTTATTTCTGATACTATATCATGCCGTAAGTTAAGAGCATTCTACAACAGTGACCAGTCTTTATCAAAGCTTACAGCTCAGAGAATATAATCTTTTATTCAGATAAAGTACATAAGAGTCTCTACTACATTAAAGCGATCAATAAAAACATTAAAAAATTAGGTATGCAAAACACATGCAAAGGGAAAAACTCATTTTATGCAACATAAATAACAACTATTATTTATGAGGATATGGGCTTTATACGTAAACTGTTTTGCAAATTTGCTAAGAACAAAAAATAAACTATTTCCCTTTTTCTAAATATGCTGACTTTGGAGATAAACAAATTAATAAGAACATTAGCAGATGTTACTAATTATGTCCTGTGTTTTTTTCTCAATGTCAATGTTTAACCGCTTGGGTACAGGGAAAGAGGTTGTTATGGTAGGGCTCAATGCTGCTGGGAATGGCCAGGCCAGTACTAGAGAGAGGAGGGGTAGGGGACTTGAGGGCTTCTTGCAAGGGAATAAATGCACTTTTCCAAGGCTCCAGCAGCCGAATGAGTTTTCAAGCCCAGCTATACTTAGCAGAGGCAGTCCATGGGACTGGCAAAGCAGAATTACCTCTTACATATAAATTATAGGGAGCGGTGACACAGGTTAGGTGAATTTTTCAAACAATATTGGTTTCAAAGACCGATATTCCCTTATGTGCCAGTTGGTAATATAAAAAAGCAACAACTCTGCAATCTTTATGAAAGTGGAATTTTCACTAATAAAACAACTATCATCTTTGATTAACAGTATATGCTTAAAATCCTATTTTCATAATAGCCAGGAAGAAAACAATCATCACTTACCTGCCCTAACACCTTCATAAAAGTCATGGCCTCCCTGAAAGAAAATTGAGATTAAATGGTGAATTTCCAGGCATCTTTATTCCCGGTGATGATCTGTCTCCTCCACTCCCACAGCCACAGCCTGAAATAAACAGAGACTGGACCACTTTTATGACCCACTCTCTTGATCACCACCTCCGATTCTTAACTGCTCAAGTACATTCACTGTTGTGCCACTGATCCTACAATTTTTTCACCACTTACTTTATTGTGGTCACTTTCCCTTGAAAATGCCCTCATCTCCCTCAAGGCTTTTTCTCCCCTTTAGTCCATCTTGGCAAAATCCCAGCACCAGCTGCCCCTACCATTTGCCTCTGCCTGCTTTTGAGGAGCTAAATCTTGCTGCAGAAAAATCTGTGATTGGTTTCATTTAAAATTCATGACCACACATCTCAAACGGGCATGGAAAACTACCCAATGATCCATGTTTTCTTCTCCACTTCCCAAGATAATGATTTTAACTGTCTTCAGCCTTCTCCAACCTCCACCCCTCACAAATTTTACTCTCACCATTAGCTAATGACTTAACCTTCTATTTCATTACAAAAAGAGAAGCTCTAAGCCATGAACATTCTCTTCTTCCCACCCCTAAAATACCTGCAGCCCAACTACACCCATCTGTACCATGCCTTCCCTTTCCTGACTACGGAGAAAGAGACCATCCCTCTTTCAAAGGCCTGTTCTCCCCCACATTCCCACTCACATCTCCTCTTCTCAAGGACTGTGCTTGAGAAGGTTATCTATCTCTATTTTTACCCCTGGCATCATCAATGTAGGCAGCATAACTCAGTGACTGACTGTAGTTCAAATGTCTGGGCTCAGATGAATGGATAAAAAAGATGTGGTATATATATATACAATGGAATACTACTCAACCATCAAAAAAGAAAGAAATCTTCCCATTTGCAACAACGTGGATGGAACTAGAGGGTATTATGCTAAGCGAAGTCAGTCAGAGAAAAGACAATTTTCATATGATCTCACTGATATGTAGAATTTAAGAAACAAAAGAGAGGATCATAGGGGAAGGGAGGGAAAAATAAAACAAGATGAAACCAGAGAGGGAAACAAACCGTAAGAGCCTCTTAATCATAGGAAACATACTGAGGGTTGCTGGAGGGGAGGTGGGTGGAGGGATGGAGTAACTGGGTGATAGACACTAAGGAGGGCACATGATGTAATGGGCACTGGGTGTTATATGCAACTGATGAATCACTGACCTCTACCTCATATGTTAATTAAAAAAAAAACAAAAAAACAAATGTCTGGGCTCACCCACTCCCTCTACTACACAGTAACGAAGTGACCCTGGGCTAGTAGCTTCCCTAATGCCAAGTTTCCTTATATGAAATGGCAGTATCAATACATGCATTGGAGGATTATCTTACTGCACATCCCAGCACAGCGTCTGACACACAGTAAGTGTTCAGTAACTGTTAACTACTATTGGTATCAACATCATCTTTTTTCTCTGAGTCATTCCCTAACATGTTCTAGTATCTTCCACCTTACAAAACAACACGGAATCTCACTTGATTTCACAGTCCCCGCTTCTACCTATTTGTTTCAAGAAGAAAAAGTTTTGTACATATAGCCTCCACTTGTCCATATCCCATTTACTCATTTACTCTCCAACTCGCCACACTCTAACTTCTGCCCCAATGCTCCTCTGAAACAGCTTGCCAAAATCCCCTGGACTTTCAGTGTTGCCATATGCTAAAGATGTCTTTATCCTACCCTACCAGACACTTTGGCACCATACTCCCTCCTCCTTGAAACACTCGTTTCTTCCTTTCACGACCCCACACTCTCCTGGTGTCCCCACCTCTGTCCTTTTCCTCTTCCACTGCTCCTTTTCCTCTAACCCACTCAAAATGCTGGTCTTCTTGGGGCTCAGATCCAGCTCTCTCATTTTCCCTCTGTAAGATCTTATCCATTCTAAGATCATGTCACTCCTCTACTCAAAAATATCCAGTGGCTTCCCATTTGACTCAGAACAAAAGCCAAAGTTTTATGAAGACCTTCCAGGCTATAGGTGCTCTGCACAGCCCTTCTCTACCCTGTTAACTCTGACCCCATCTCTCTCACTCACGAACCCACTTCTCTGCCCACTCCATCCACAGCTCTCTGCAGCTCCAAGGACAGGCAGGCACACTGCTGCCTCAGAGCTTTGTACCTGCCTCTGCCTGGATGCTCCTCCCCAGAGCCTTGCACAGCTCATTTCCTCACTTCCTTCAGGTTTTCACTCAAACAACATCTTCTTAGTCAGGTCTTCTCTGGTAAATCCTATCTATAAGTTCAATCACACAACCCCCCCCTGACCCCTTTATGCCATATCCTCCTGCCCACTTTACTTTTGCTCCTTAGTACTTATAATCATATGCTGTATATTTTACAATTTTATCTGTTTACAATCTATCTCCCCCACTAGAAGGTAAGTTCCATGAGGGCAGGGATTTTGTCTATTTTGTTTACCTATGCATTCTTGGTGCCTCTAACAGTGCCTAGCACATGGTAAGTAAATTTATTAAGTAAATAAATATCCAAAGTTTTTTTAAAAAGATTTTATTTATTCATAGAGAGAGAGAAAGAGCGAGCATGCACGTGAGCAGGGGGAGGGGCAGAGGGAGAGAGAGAGAATCTCAAGCAGACCACTGAGCACGGAGCCCAACTCGGGGACTCAGGGCTCGATCTCATGACCCATGATGACCTGAGCTGAAATCAAGAGGCGGATGTTTAACCGAAGAAGCCACCTAGGCACCCCTCCGAAGTTTTTTTTAAAAAGTGGTCCTAATGTCTTTCAGACTTAAATCTCTAATCCACACCTCCAAGCTCCAACCCCTAAATGCACTCTTTCCTTCCCCCACATTCATCATCAAGGCCTATCAATTCTATCTCCTACACTGGTCCTCGAAACCATTCGCTTCTCTCTAGGGCCACCACCCTTGTCTAAGCCACTACTACTTCGCAGCTGGATTACTGCAATAAGCTCATATCTGGTCTCTACATTCACTCTTGAATGCTTCCAACCCCATCTCCATCCAGCAGCAATAATTACCTTCTTAAAGCAAATGGAACCAAATCATCCACTGCTGTAACCCATAGGACTTCTCAACATACTCACTTCTTATGCTTTAGGTCACAGAGGAGCTGACACCTCAAAGACGTCTTCCCTTTGTCTCTCCTACTCCCTCCTGTCCTTGCATCATTCTCTTCTATCATCAACCTGAATGTTTCCTTTGGAGCACTAACCACAATTGTACTTATTTTACTTATTTTGTTTACTTGTTCTTCATAGTCTCAGTAGACTATAAATTCCATGAGAACAAGGACTGGTCATTCTTTCCACAATATAACACCTAGCACAGTGCCTGGCAACATAGCTAACATATTTGCTGAAGGAAGGAAGGAACTGATCAATCCAGGCAGTGCAATAAATGTACAGTGGAAAACATAGACTGTGAGGTATAGTGGGTAGTGGCCAAGAGTACAGGCTCTGGAGTGAGCCCACCTGGTTTCACACACCATGTGTCTGCCACTTAATACCTACACCCCCTTAGGCAGGCTACTTCTCTATGCCAGTTCCCTCATCTGTAAAGTGGAGACAAGAATAGTACCTATCATTCTAGAAATAGTGTAAAATTTAATGGAGAGGATACATATAAAATGCCTGTCATAGTACTTCTCTTAACAATAGCCCCCAGCTGCTACTTACATCCTACTAGGAGTGACTTTAAGATTAAAGTGACTAATAGAGTTTTATTTATAGTTAGATGAAGTACTTTGAATACCTTAATAACTATTTCAAGACACGAAAGTCCATTAGGGAGACCTACTTTCTAGTTACTAAACAAAATATTTCCTTTAGGCCATAAATTAATCTAAGGGTCCTCTACATAACACAAAAGCGACGATTCTGCTTTCAAAGAGTTTATCACCTAGAAGAAGAAATCTCTAAGACTCTGAAATGTTTCATAAAATTAATATTCTATGTGATTCATCTATTTTAAGTGTATTTACAATGGTATTTTCAATGCTAATCTACTAATTAAAATATGTAACTAATAACACCCATTCATACATTTTATATATACATATATTCCTCATTTTACCAATGAGGGAATTCAGATTTACAGAATTTATGCTTCTTGCCTCAAGGTCAGAGACCGTGCCTGAAAAATGGTTAATTTCTATTTTGAATTCTACCCGAGATTAAAAGCTTTCTTACACTTACACACAAATATAGTTGCTGTTTCGTAAAGGCTTAAGAACAACGCGAGAGCAATAGTTCCACATACCTTAAGCTAACTGGCCTGTTGTGTGTCCACAGAGTATATTTACAAGAAGTTTTAAGGTTTTTGTTTATAGTTTTCTGTATTTTACATGCTCTACAATGAACATCTATTACTTTCATAAAGAGAAAATAAGCATTTATTTTTAAAATTCTTACCATACAAGCTTGACTCAGCCGATATTCCATAGTTAATACTTCTTGCAAGGTCTTTGAAGACCCCTCTATGAGTTGCCTTAGTGTGATCTTTAGGGATGTTGGAGACATTTTACTAATTACCTATGAGAGAAAAAAAAAAATTTTTTTTTAAGTTTTAGCCCGAGTTCCTTTATTGTCTAAAACAAACTAGCTGAGTTTTGACATAAATCTTATTTGCTCCTTAAACAGTACTTTCACATGACAGTTTCATAAAAGTGAGATTATGCTGTAGCCTCATCCTGTCAAAGCACCAATGGTTTTCTAATCTCTTTTAATAACAAAACAGATCATTCCACCAGTGGAATAAATGCTGTACCGATAAATTAATAAAATAAATCTCTATTTTGTAGCTGCCTGACATATTATGATCCCAACTAGGTAAGCAAACAGTGATTATGCTTAAGTAAAATTAATTCACATCTTACAAACAACTAAGATATCAGAGAACATTTTACCTTATAAAGAAGGTAGCGTAGAAATATAGCTCTTTCCTTCCCATTTTGTGACTATAGAGAAGTGTTTGAACTGAACTATAGACTTTATAAATAAATCTACTTACCTTAAAAGTAAGGAGAGAAAACAATTCACGATACCATGAGGTGGTGTTCTATAGTATTTAAATACTTAATAAAGTAAGAATAACAGGCCTGACTCCTTGGCCACAGTGCCATGCACCCCTTCCTTTTGAATTTAAAGATGCTATTACTAGTGTTCTGACACACATGTATGCCTGCGACCAATAGCTGCTGCAAGAGCTCCCATTATATGCTATGTAAATCTGATGCTTGCCCTGTTCTTTACCATTGCTATATACAGTTTTCAGGCCTGTTGTTGAGTGATTGCCTCAAAGGTGGAAATTTTACTTTCTGAGTTCAAAGAATTCCTCACATCAAGACTCCAGGTTCCTTGTAGCATCCTCAAGTGTGGCATGCAGATTCAGAGAACAGACTGAATGGATAGGGCATTACCTTACCTAGCAGCTGCTAAAACTTAAATAGATGACAACTGTACAGGAAACATTCAAGGAAGATCACTTCCCTACCTACAGTCACAAAGCTGAAGAAAAGGTGAGAAAGAGAGAAAAGCAAGTAAGGCTTTTTATGCATCTGATTCATCTTCATAGGAACTCACCCTTCTGCCCTCAATACTGTATGCACATGATCTCATTTAATGCCCCTGGAGCAATCCCACTCCATGGTCTCGCCTTTCTGGTTACAGACCACGAGGATGACGGCACCTGCACAGCAGTCTGCATACTGTGTTAGGAGGCCCCTCCTTTCCACAGGCAAGTAGACAAGGGGTCCATTTGCTGACAAAACCACTAGTTTTCTCTGGCAAGAGCAGTGCCCACATGATCACAGGTCAACAGCTGGAAGCACTTCATTCACAATGCTGAAAGGTGTACTTAAAGGATTGACATAGCCACCTTCTATCTTTTCTAGTCTACAAAGTCAATGAAGCTATGATTCCCTTTCCAAAAGGCTGTAGTATATAACACACAATCTTGTACCTCAGAACTACCGTTATGGCTAGTTGCCTGTGTCCTCCTTCTTGGTTTGGCACTTTATATATAATCTAGAATTCTCAAAACACAAACTCTGTCTTCACTATACTTCCTCAGTTGGCTACCAATTAATTTCATTAAAAAGGTCACTTAGGGGCGCCTGGGTGGCTCAGTCGTTAAGCGTCTGCCTTTGGCTCAGGTCATGACCCTGGGGCGTTGAGCTCCCTGCAGAGCCTGCTTCTCCCTCTCCCACTTCCCCTGGTTGTGTCTCCTTTCTCGCTCTCTCTCTAATAAATAAATAAATAAAATCTTAAAAAAAAGACCACTTAATAAGAAAATCATCCCACTTACAATTGCACCAAAAATAATAAAATACCTAGGAATAAACTTAACCAAGGAGGTGAAAGACCTGTATGCTGAAAACTATAAAACACTGATGAAAGAAACTGAAGATGACACAAACAAATGGAGAGAGATTCCATGCTCATGGATTAGAAAAACCAATATTGTTAAAATGTCCATACTACCCAAAGCAATCTACAGATTTAATGCAATCCCTATCAAAATACCAACAGCATTTTCCAAAGAAATAGAATAATGTTAAAATTCATATGGACCCACAAAGACCTCAAATAGCCAAAGCAATCTTGAGAAAAAAGATTGAAGCGTGGAGGTATTACAATCCCAGATTTTAAGATAATACTACAAAGCTGTAGTAATCAAAACAGTATGGTACTGGCACAAAAATAAACAGATCAATGGAACAGAAAGAGACTCTAGAAATAAACCCACACTTATATAGTCAATTAACCTACAAGAAATGAGGCAAGAATATACGATGGGGAAAAGACAGACTCTTTAATAAATGGTGTTGGGAAAACTGGACAGCTACATGCAAAAGAAAGAAACAGGACCACTTTCTTACAGCAGATAAAAAATAAGCTCAAAATGGACCAAAGACCTAAATGTGATACCTGAAACCATAAAACCCCTAAAAGAAAACATAGGCAGTAATTCTGACACTGACAGTAGAAACATTTTTCTAGATTTGTCTCCTACGGCAAGGGAAACAATAGTAAAAATAAATTAGCAGGACTACACCAAAATAAAAAGCTTTTGCACAGTGAAGGAGACCATCAACAAAATGACAAGGCAACCTACTGAATGGGGGAAGATAACTGCAAATAATATATCCAATAAGGGATTAATATCCAAAATATATAAAGAATTTATACAACTCAACACAAAAACAATCCAATTAAAAAACAGGCAAAAGACACAGACATTTTTCCAAAGAAGACATACACATGGCCAACAAACACATGAAAAGATATTCAACATCACTAATCAGCAGTGAAATGCAAATCAAAACCACCATGAGATATCACTGTACAACCTGTCAGAATAGCCAGTGTCAAAAAGATAAGAAACAAGTGTTGGCGAGGATGTGAAGAAAAAGGAACCTTCATGTACTGCTGGCAGGAATGCAAACTGGTGTAGCCATTGTAGAAAACATGATGGAGATTCCTCAAAAAATTAAAAATAGAATTGCCATATGATCCAGTAATCCCACTACTAGGTACTTATACCCAAAGAAAACAAAAACACTAATTTGAAAAGATACATGCACCCCTGTTTATTGCAACATTATTTACAATAGCCAAGATACGGAAGCAACCCAAGTGTCCATCAATAGCTGAATGAATAAAAAAGATGTGGTATGTATATACAATGGAGTATTACCCAGCCATAAAAAAAAATGAGATCTTGACTTTTGCAACAACATGGATGGACCTCGTGCATATAACGCTAAGTGAAATAAGTCTGAGAAAAGGAAATACCATATGATTTCACTCATGTGGTATTTAAGAAAGAAAACAAATGAACAAAGAGAAAAAGAAAAATAAAAAAAAACAGACTTAAACACAGAGAACTTGTGGTTGTCGGGGGGGGCAGGGGTGGGTGGAGGAATGGATGAAACAGACAGGAAAAAATGGCCATGTAAGGGCTCCAGTTGTTTGTGCTTGTGTCACACACACATAAATACACTAGGGGAAAAAAGGGAAGAAAATTTCAATTGAAAAGGAAGGGAAAAATGAAGGGGGGGGAATCGGAGGGGGAGACAAACCATGAGAGACTATGGACTCTGAGAAACAAACTGAGGGTTCTAGAGGGGAGGGGGATGGGGGATGGGTTAGCCTGGTGATGGGTATTAAAGAGGGCATGTATTGAATGGAGCACTGGGTGTTATATGCAAACAATGAATCATGGAACACTACCTCAAAAACTAATGATGTAATGTATGGCGATTAACATAATAAAATAAAATTTAAAAATAAAAGTAATAATAGAAAAAAAAGCTCCACTGATTCAGACATTTCATGAATTAGTAATTAAAGAGATTTCCTTTTAACAGACACCATATTAAAAAAATAGTGCATTGAGAACCCAAGGAAAACTAGTTTCCAAAAATTCTTAGATATACTGGCAATTTAGCACAGAGACTCAGGGTTTGAACTCTACAGTCCAACAACTCAGTGGTAGAATCCCAGCTCTACCACTTCCTACATGATTAATCTTAGTTTCCTCATTTGTAAAATGGAAACTGTATACTACCCACCTCAAAAATGGATAGTGCAAGGTGTCAGAAACCAAGCCAAATAGGGAAGGGAAGGGATGGCATATGTATGGAGCACATTTCCCTTAGCTCTCAGTTAAAGATGTTCACACGTATGTACACTGTACAAATGAGGAAACCAGCCTGATAAGAATTTATCCAAGATCACACAGAGTGGAATCCAAACCCAAGCCTGACAACTCCAAAGCCTACTTCTTTCTACATGCAAGACTATAAAGGTAATCAATGCCAAAGGCTGACAAAACATCAAAAATAACAAAGATGGAGAAGACATTATGTCAGGTGGTAGAAAGAAGTTAATAAAAACTTACTTGTGTAATTTTGATGGCAAGGGGGGGAAAGACAAAGTCAGGATGGTAGCTTCAGGAAAAACTGTTAAGAGAAGGCTTTTTGTGAGAGTAGGAAAGCTTTTGAAGATAAGGGCAGAAGGAAATGTGCATTTACCCAAGAAGGTAAAATTTTAAAGATAACTGAAAGAGGGAGAGGACTGATGCCAAGTAGTTCCTAAATGAGGCAGGAAAGGATGGAATGAAAGCACAGATGGGGATGTTTCCCTCGGCAAGAAAGTGAGACACATGTTAGAGGAATCAAAAGGATGAATGAAGAAAGTTAAAGGAGCTCATGAATTATAGCCTCATTCATTAAAAAGGGAACACAGAGACTCTTCCAGAAAACTGAATAAATGATTAGGACTTGGATCTTCAACTATGTCAGAAATGTGTATGGATACGATCCTGCAACCACACAACCTGGTGAACATATTTCTACTTCCTGGTAAAACATTGGTTAGTGTTGTAACTAAATTATCTGACCCTTTAAAAATTAGCTGTCTCATGTATACCAAAGAGCCAACTTTTTTCCTTTATTTGTATCAAATAATTCACATTCTCATCTCAATTCAATATTAGTGAGCATCTACTATGCATGAGACACTTCAGAGGAGACAACAGTGAACAGGACATGGTCCTTGCATTCAGAGTGTTATCAGCATTAAATCATTGCCTTTTTGGTAAGAATCCTAGGAACCCTTCTTTTGTTATCAAATCCCAGGGAATTTCCAACAAAAGAAAAATTCAGGATACTCCCTCTGCCCCTCCCCTCAGCAACTTCCTGAATACTCAATAACATACAGTTTAACATGCATTATCCAACAAGCCTATATTGATACAATTAAAAAAACAGTATTCAACAAGCCTATAATGATACAATTATAATAATTCTACCAAGTAGGCCTCAGGGTTGACTGAAGGGCTAATACAGACAAGCTCCAACTCCTTTTCTGATTTAGGTGATCTTAGAAAATGAGCTTTAGAGTTTTTTTTTTCTATATAAAAAAAGGCTGTAATTTATGACATTCTCTAAAAATCTAGGTTCTGTCAGATTTAACTCCAAAAGAAGGAACCCCAACAATTAGGAATTCATGTATATTTAGATCATTTATATTTACTACACTATGAACTGTGATTACTTTTCTGAATAATCTTACATATTTTGTACTTATATCTATAAATCTTTTCCAGAAGTGTTGAGATTGACAATAAACCAATAGAAATACAAAATAACTGAACTAAAGCAAGTCAGTCTAACTCATGGTATACTGCAGTTTCACAGAAATATTTTTATTTTTAAATATATTCTTTATCATTCTGAAGGGTCATAATATTAAAGACCAAATAGCACCTTAAAGAAATGGGCACTGGTATGTCTTTTATCTATAGCAAAGGCTTAGAGCCAGTCCAACAAGAGTGCTTTTTGCAATCTTAAGACTTTTCCAGTAATTTCTTATAAGCCTTAACAATTTAAATAAAATTCAGAGATAATGTCTAAAGAATCAAGTACTGCTCTTTTATGATATCCCAAATGCTCCTGATAGTGTTTTAGGGTCACTGATAATCCGTCAGCAGACTGGAAAGCTGTTTTCCTGTTTATATAAATTGATGTATTTTCCCCTTAAGGTTTATTGTACTCCTTCCCCAAAGACACAATATATACCCATCAACACTGCCATTAAATTACTCTTACTGATAGCAGTGAACAGCACAGTGTAATGGGTACCTTCAGCAAACATAATACCTACTTCTATAGGTCAAACTGGTTTTTTTCTTTAATATAATTAGGTATGTCATTTTGATTTTTTTAAATAATTAGCTTTACTCAGGTGTAACTTAGATATAAAATCCACTCACTTTAAGTGCAGAGTTCTGTAACTTTTGATAAATATATTTAGTTGTGCAACTACTCCCACAATCAAGATTTGGAACATTTCCATCACCCCAAAGAGTTCTCCTTCCCTCAACTCTGCCCGCAGGTAACTGATCTGTTTTCTCCCTATAATTATGTATTCTCTAGAATTTCATAAAAATAAAATCATAAGTAAGTAGTCCCGTGTGTCGTGTCTGCTTTCTTTCACTTGGCACAACGCTCCTGAGATTCATCCATGTTGTTTCATGTAGCGCTAACTCATCCCTTCTTACAGTTGAGCAGTATTCCAGTTTTTGGCCATTATAATAAAGTTACTATGACCGTGTGAGTACAAGCATCTGTGTGGCCATATGTTTACATTTTTCTTGGGTAAATCCCTCGGGGTGGGACTGTTGGGTCTTGCAGTAAATGTACATCTAACTTGTAAGAGACTGCCGAACTGCTTTCCTGCCAGCAATGTGTGTTGTAGATGTCCCATATCCTTACCAACATTTGGTGTTGGTATTGTAAATTCTAGCCACTCTAATAGATGCACAGTGACATCTCACTGTGGTTTTAATTTGCATTTTCCTAATGATTAAAGATATTGAGCATTTTTACATGTGCTTACTGTAAGGCCATTCACACATGTTCTTTGGTGAAGTGTCTAGATTCCCATTTTCTAGGTGCATTGTTTGTATTCTTATTAACTTGTAAGTGTTCTTTATATACAATAAAGTCCTGTTATCAGATACAAGGTTTGCAAATATATTTCTTCCCAAACTGTGGTTTCTTTATTTTCTTCATAATGACTTTCAAAGAAGAAAGGAGTACAATAAACCTTAAGGGGAAAATACATCAATTTATATAAACAGGAAAACAGCTTTCCAGTCCGCTGACGGATTATCAGTGACCCTAAAACACTATCAGGAGCATTTGGGATATCATAAAAGAGCAGTACTTGATTCTTTAGACATTATCTCTGAATTTAATTATAATAAGGATCAATTAATCAATTTTTTTATTTTGCAGTCTTTGCTTTTTGCATTAAAAATCTTGGCTAACCCAAAGTCACAAAGATTTTCTATGTTTTCTTTTTGAAGTGGTACAGCTTTAGCTCCTACATTTAGATGCATAATCCACTCTGAATTGCATATGGTGGGAAGGAGTCCAGAGCATGTTACCTCAAGATATGATACTTTGGCATATAGATTATTTTGAGTTAAAGGCACTGGAGAAACAATATGACCTTCTTTTCCAGAAAATAAAACTCCCATGTGAAAATGCCCTCCGTGTAGCAGCAGGAAGACATTCTTATCACCAGTGACAGGGAACATGGGGCCAAGACATCTATACAAATAAACCTTGTTAAACTAACCCTTATCTTCCCAGTTACTTCTTCACCATTTACTACCACTAGACCAAACTCCTTTCTCTTGTCAATTCTTCTCAAATTTGTCTAAAAGGTACAAAAGCTTCCTGTTCTGGTTATTTGTTCAGATCTTCATTCACTTGTGCAGGCTCCCATGTACATGTAAATTTTTAATAAAATTTGTATGCTTTTCTCCGGTTAATCTATCTGGCTTATGTCGATTTAATTCTTAGGCTGGGCTGGAGACCCTAAGACAGAGGAGAATTTTCTCCTCCCCTACAAAGAGTCAAGTGCTTTTTTCCTCTTGCATATGGATATCCAATTGTTCCAGGACCATTTGTTGAAAAGACTATCTTTTTCCTACTGTATTATCTTGGGATAATAAGGCTGCTTGGGAGTCCCAGCAGCCTTTACTTTAGTATTAATTTACCCCCACTAGTAAAGTGTAAACCTTCTGGCTGATGGCAACACAAACTCTTCCCAGACCTGTGTGAGTCTTGTTAACTGTTCAAACTACTGCTTTCCTCTGGTTCTTTCCCTGGTCTTGTGGAGTTTTACCTAAAATTTGTATAGATCAATATTCTGAAAATTCCTGCAGGAAGGAAGCCAAGTCAGTCTTAGCGCTTTCCTGTTTGTTCCCTTCCTCTCAGGAATCACAGTCCTGTGCTGCCTGCATTGTCCAATGTTAACAAACACTTGTTTCATATATTTTGTCCAGTTTTCTAGTTGTTTACAACAGAAGAGCAATTTCTGCAGCACTTAATTCTTCAGGAACACCTGTCACTTTATTTTTTGTCACTTTATTTTTAAGTAATACAGTATATGGGTAATTCTCAATGCTTACAGAAAGATTAATAATCTTTTAAACTTAATTTCTCTATTATTTTGCTGCTGTTCTTTTTTAAAAGCTATGCCTAATTATTCTTAGTTCTCCTTTTTCCCAAATTTTTCACGTGTATGATTTCTTTATAGGAGCTTGTCATATTCTTATATATTAACTTCAAGTATAAAACTGAGTTTTATTCTTCACAAAATGAACATTTAAAATCAAACAAATACATAAATCCCACACTGGTAATTAGAAAGAAGAAATTCCAAAGAATTTAAAAAGTCTTCTAATTTAAAAAAAAAGAACTTATATGCCCTTTAAGCCTTTAACATAATAGGCTATCCTATTATATTATATCAAATCATGTCATAGTATATTATATCAATCAGTATAAACACCTAAAAGACAAATCAAAAGCAACACTGGTTTCCCTGGTCATTTGCTCAGGAACACCTTCCTGGATACTAATTGGACCCACTGTTCCTTATTCTTATTTCTCTGTCTCTCTGGCCATGGACATCATACTGCAGCACTCCTAAGGATTAGTGATCCTACTGAAATATCTTTTCTTGGCTTAGTGTCCTTGCTGACACAGTTGGGGGGGTCCTCAATCTCTTCTACTCACATTTCTTTGATTATTGATATCACTTGCAATTCTAAAAAATAAACACTTCCCTCACTGGCCCTGAAGAACCATCTTTACTTTGGCAAGCCTGCTAGTCTTATTACCAGAAAAGGAAGATGAAACAAGATAGCATTTCCTACATTTCCATCATATTAAAAAAAAAAAAAAAGTCCCAACTAAAAAATGGGCAAAGGACTTGCACTAGACATTTCCCAAAGATACAAATGTCCAACAACCATATGAAAAGATGTTCAGTATCACTAATCATTAGGGAAATGTAAATCAAAACCACAATGAGCTATCTCCCTCATAGCCATTAGGATGGTAGAAAAAAGAAAATAACGAGTTGGCAAACTTTATGCACTGCTGTTGGTGGGAATATAAAATGGTGCAACTGCTATGGAAAACAGTATGGAGCTTCCTCAAACAAAAACAGAATTACCATATAATGCAGAAATTCTGCTTCTGGGTATATATCCCAAAGAATTAAAAGCAGGATTTTTTTTTTTTTAATTTTATTATGTTATGTCAGTCACCATACATCACATCATTAGTTTTTGATGTAGTGTTCCATGATTCATTGTTTGTGTATAATACCCAGTGCTCCATTCAATACATGCCCTCCTTAATACCCATCACCAGGCTAACCCATCCCCCCACCCCCCTTCCCCTCTAGAACCCTCAGTTTGTTTCTCAGAGTCCATAGTCTCTCATGGTTTGTCTCCCCTTCCAATTCCCCCCCTTCATTTCTCCCTTCCTACTTTTTTTTTTAACATATATTATTTGTTTCAGAGGTACAGATCTGTGATTCAACAGTCTTGCACAATTCACAGCGCTCACCATAGCACATACCCTCCCCAATGTCTATCACCCAGCCACCCCATCCCTCCCACCCCCCCACCACTCCAGCAACCCTCAGTTTGTTTTCTGAGATTAAGAAGTCCTCATATCAGTGAGATCATATGATACATGTCTTTCTCTGACTTATTTGGCTTAGCATAATACCCTCTGGTTCCATCCATGTCATTGCAAATGGCAAGATTTCGTCTTTTGATGGCTGCATAATAGTCCACTGTATATTTATACCACATCTTTTTAATCCATTCATTTGCTGATGGACATCTTGGCTCTAAAAGCAGGGTCTTGAAGAGATATTTGTATACCCATGTTTATAGCAGAATTGTTCACAAAAGCAAAAAGATAGAAGCAACCCAAATTAAATGCCCATCAACGACGGGTGAGCAAAATGTGGTATAAACACACAATGGAATATTCAGCCTTAAAAGGGAATGAAATTCTGGTACATGCTACAACATGTATGAACCTTGAAACATTATGCTAGGTGATAGAAGTCAATCACAATAGGACAAATGCTGTATGATTCCACTTATGTGAGGTATCCAGAGTAGTCAAATTTATAGCAACAGAAAGTAGAACAGTGGCTGCCAGGAACTGGAATAAGGGGGAAATGGGGAGTTGTTATTTAACAGGTATAAAGTTTCACTCAGTTTTGTAAGATGAAAATGTTCTGGAGATTGGTTGTACAACCAGGTGAATATACTCAACAAAACTGAATTATATATTTAAAAATGGTAAAGATGGTAAATTTTACATGTATTTTACCACAATTTAAAACGTGCATACATGCACACAAGAGCACCAGCAAATGGAGACTTTGGTTAAGTTTTCCCTAATGTGAGCTATGCATTGCGACATCTAAATTGCCCATATAACTTACATGGATTGTCTGGCATCATGAACAACCTACACCAAAAGGGGGATTAAAAGCAGATTAGAGGAATTTCAACCACAACCATTAAAAAAAGTATTGAACTTTGAAAGAAAATCTAAGAAAGGACATGAGAAGCCATAAACTAAGGTACTATGAAAATTGCATCAGTTGTAAAGAATTTGAGTTGTTATTTTTTTATTTGTTATTTTTTTAACCCATGCTATCCTATAGTTATTAGCAGTGAAAACTTTAGAAATCTAAAGAAGGGGTAAAAAAAAAAAGTATGTTTTTATTTAATGATAAGCAAATATGTTGAAAAGATTATGTCCTTCCCCTTGGGCAACTGAGGAAAGGAACCCTTATACACAGAGTAGATGGTTGCAACTTGACCATAAAAAGACTAGATCCTTGGGACCTACAGAAGGAAGACAAGAGTCCCTGAAAGGCCAATAGGGGTTAGGAGCAATCCTAGAAGCTTACTGATACAAGTATTAGAATCTTTTCAAAAATTTGTCCAAACATTTGATCTGCAAACCTTTCACTGAGGCACCAAAAGCTATTTTCTCCTTCAGTGCTGTTTTTTGATGTATGTTTCTGGTTGAGATAATTAAAATGAACCCTGTATCTAAGCTCTATCAGGGAAACCTCAGTGGGGATTTTTTGATCCTCACATCATGTTGTTCCCAGCAGATACTAATATTTTGGAGCCACAATTGAGCTACAGATCAACTGAATAAAAATCAAAACCTGTCCTTCTGAGGAGAGTGCCTACAGTGATCCTAGCCTACAGTGATCCTAGCTGTGATGGGTGGCTTGCCAGGTACCCTCTTCAGGATGCAGAATAAACATAGTGCCAGAGGAATAGAGAGAATATTGAAAGAAAATTGAGTTCTATCCCTCAGTTCTGAGGTAGGCCAGTGGTTTTAAAATAGTACGTCATCTTGCATATCTGTACTGCTTTAAAGTGACATCATACAGGTATGAGGTAATGTGCTGCATGACTATTCTCAAATGAAATTACTAAATTCATACTTAACTGGGCCCTATTGCTCAGGGGGAAAAAAAACAGGAATACTAGTTTCTATATTGCTCTGGAAACAAGAGAACCAGTTTAACATCAGAATCCTTGAAATATAAAATGATTATCTAGATTTATGCGAGCATTCCTAAAAGCTGTTAAGACTCACATTAATTTACTATTGTGAATTAAGAAAACATATGACTGGTCTATCTACTTTAATTTATGCCTATCCTTGAAAGTTAATAGAATTCAGGGCTCCTGGGTGGCTCAGTCGTTAAGCGTCTGCCTTCAGCTCAGGTCATGATCCTGGGGTCCTAGGATTGAGCCCCGCATCAGGCTCCCTGCTCAGCGGGGAGCCTGCTTCTCCCTCTCCCACTCCCCCTGCTTGTGTTCCCTGTCTTGCTGTGTCTCTCTCTGTCAAAATAAATAAATAAAATCTTAGAAAAAAAAAAGAAAGTTAATAGAATTCTAATTACTAAATAAGGCCCTAAGAGACTAATTTGGGATTTCCACCTTAAGAATATAGTTAACAATGGGAGGGGTGCCTGGGTAGCTCAGTCAGTTAAGTGGTTAAGTGTCTGCCTTCTGCTCAGGTCAGGGGATCCTAGGATGGAGCCTCCCCACCCCTTGGGCTGTCAGGCTCCCTGCTCAGTGGGGAGTCTGCTTCTCCCTCTCCCTCTGCCCCTCCCTCCCACCCTGATGTGCAAGAGCAGCTCTCAAATAAATATAATCTTTAAAAAAAGAGAGAAAAAGAGACAATATAACAATGGGGAAGTGTTTTCATCTTCACAGGTCAAACTTTAAATTTTTCTAAGTTTTCTGACAACTGAAATGTGACAATTATACCTATAAACTAAAAAATACTATCAGATAAGGACAAGCTATTAACACCTTTTCTATAAAGTAAAAGGAAACACAATTTTTTCTCTCCTTTGTGTAGAAGTCTGAAATATTCCAAGTCTCATACTTAGAGTTCCAAGCATGTCAGTACTCGTGTACTCCTTTATACAAAAACAGCTTTGTTTTGCTGTTACAGTTGAGTCACATCATAGAAACATCAAAGTGTGCCTAACACTGAGAAGCACTGCTTAAACCTCAGCTATGGGTACAGATGGGGCCTCTTACCAGTTTAAAAAGGATCATTTTTTTTTTTTAATTAAACCTACTGCTTAGAAAGACCATATACTGATCTGTTGCATATTCAATTGAATTTATAGATTAATGGCAGAATTGAATTGCAATATATTATAAAAAGACTATACTCCAGTAACCCAACCCTTCTAATAAAAATGTCCTTAAATGCTTCTCCCCAGGACAAGGAGGACTCCCAGGAGATGAGGCATGCCTCCTTAAGTCTTTCTCTGTTACAGTCACAGGACCTAAAAACAGCTCAGCTTTGCTGTCAACATCCAGCAGGTAGACAAGGCACTTGGGTTTAGATAAAGGTTTTGTGAAAATGCTTTCTGGGGCTCAACTGAGTAGAGAAAAAAAAACCAAAAAACCTGTGCAGTGGTCTCTGTCACCACCACCAGAGTTCTGACACAAGAGGCTTCAAAGAGGCTTCCTTACCACAAGGATTCACCACACTCAGGACAGAAATGATCCATATATTACCTTCAACTGTTCTAGGGCAAAAGATGAACCATCTTGCTGTAAATTTTCAATTATCTGTTCCAAGGTATTGGCCGAGAACCAACTATAAAAAAGGAAACACATGATTTCACCAATCTGCAAGCGATTTCTTCTTTCCAAAATAGCAATGAATCTAAACACAGGCTTTCCCCAAACTCCATGTCAATAATGAAAACTTTTCCAAGCTTTTTTACAGGATGATGAAATAAAACCTTGCTTCTCTGGGTAAGTGTTTGCAGTCTGCTTTTATTAAGGCAAAATAAAGCCTAAATTTTCTCTTATGCTTTCTTGTATGTATTACATATAAATAAATATCTTAACTGTGAAAAACTGATGCTTCTAAAATGTAGAGATAGTTGTCTTATTTTCCAATAGTTTCTATCCTCCTCTTCTGTTCCTTAAGCCAGTATATCAATCTCTCAAACCACTGCACAAAAAACTTTTGATCAGCTTCATAAGACGTTCATAAAAAAATGACTTTATGAAGATAAAAGATAATTGTTATTTTCTAGCCTCTCTTTCCCATCAAAAAAAAAAAAGTTTTTTTGCACTAAAATGAATCAGCATGATAGATTACTTCAGTATAATGGACTTATTTCCCCCCTGAAGGAGTAGGCGAGAAGCTACTTTAAAAAGAAAAAATAAAAGCACTCTGCTATCTGATCTCAAATTCAGTGCATTAAACATAATGTAATTACAATGTTAGCAAATTCAATTTAATATAGTCCTTCCAAAAGAATAGATGTACTGAGACCTCTCTTTAAGTACCTGTTTATTTTGTCCATGTGTTCCTCAAGTATAAAAGACTTGTCTTGATCAATCTTGGACTGATTAAAAAAGAAAAATCTTGTAATTCACTTGAAGTAACCCAAATCTAAAAATCCTTTAAAATGTCATCCTATTTAATGATACACTTTGTGATAGATTATCACTTTCAGTCAAATTATATCCAACAGTCTTATAAATAGCTACCACATGTTCAAAATTCAGATGGTGTTATTCCAGACTAGTTCTTAAAAGTGCCAAAGGCAAAATATGTTCCGTTATTTTTATTTATATATTATTATATATGCTACATCATTAAAGTATGGCAATGAATTAAGGATTATAAGGGACCCGAGAAGTCATTCTGCCAAAATTTCCATTTGATACAGAAAACTCCGACCACATCTCTGATATCTGTGTAGCACTGACCTCCAGAGAGAGAAAGCAGTAGCTTGAGAAGGAACTCACAGTGCTCAAATAACTATAATAAGGATTTTTTTTTTTTTTAATTCTGGGCCAAATCAGTCCTCTCATGTTTATAGTTCTAGTGAATCCTGCTTCCACCTCTTTTCTCACAGAGTGCAGTTTCGTGTCCCCTCACAATCAGGTCCCTCTTATGCACAAGTTCCAGTTGACCAAGTGTGGAATGTACACTTTAGCTCTAGGTATGACTGGAATCGTAGCCAAGTGCACCAGGACTCCACATATCCTTGTTTGTTTGGATATAACCCTTTTACTAATAGGACTAAGTCTGAGTTAGTTTGCGGGCAGTTCTATTATGTTATCTTTTTTTTTAAACCAGTGCTCTTGTAGGCTACATTTCTCCCATGCTGTACTTTATAAATTTGGCACTTTGGACTGAAATTCAAAATTTTCACTTCTCTCTATTGTGATCCTGTGATTTAAAATAAGAAATACAGGGGTGCCTGGGTGGCTCAGTTGGTTTAAGCATCTGCCTTCAGCTCAGGTCACAATCCCCAGGTCCTGGGATTGAGCCCCATGTTGGGCTCTCTGCTCAGTGGGGAGTCTGTTTCTCCCTCTCCTCCCCACTCAAGCTATCTCTTTCTCTCTCTCTCAAATAAAATCTTTAAAAAAAAAAAAAAAAGCTCAGATATAAAAAGTTTAAAAAAATAAGAAATAAAGTAAGAAATACAGGGAAACCTGGCTGGCTCGGTAGAGCATGCGACTCTTGATCTTGGGGTTGTAGGTTTGAGCCCCACGTTGGGTACAGAGATTACTTAAAAATAAAATCTTAAAAATAAAATAATAAATACATATTTGGTCTTTGCCCATATATTTGTTCTTTGTTCCTGGCTCACAGCTACCCCAAACCTTGAAATTTCTTTAAAAAGAGCATCTTTTGTTGTATGTTGTATTTGGTCTTTTGTCCCAAAATTAAGGTGAAATGGGCCTTTTGTTATTCATAACAAGCCCCTTCCCATCACGGTTATGTTAACAGAGGTGACTTTTGGAAAGCTCCTAAGAATGGGGCTGGTCACCAGGGGAACCAACCAGTGATTAGAAGAGTAGAACTTTCAGTCCCACCTTCTAATCAAGCCCCCCCCCCCCCCCCCCCCCCCCCCCCCCCCGTCCCAACACTGCCACCATCTCCCGCCTCCCTCCCTCTACCTCCAGTGAGGAAAAAGGGGTTGGAGATTAAGCTCAATCGCCAATAGCTAATAACTTAACCAATAGTAACTATGTAATAAAGCCTCCATAAAAATCCAAAAGGATGGAGTTTAGAGAGCTCCAGGTTAATGAACACATCCACAAGCAGGGAGAGTGGTACATCCCAGCTTCACTGGGACAGAAGCTCCTGGGCTTGAGACCCTTCCAGACCTTGCCCTGTGTACCTTTTATTGGACTATTCATTCATATCCTTTATTGTATCCTTTGTAATAGACCAACAAACATTAAGTATTTCCGAGTTCTGTAAGAAATTCTAGCAAATTATCGAACCCAAGGAAGGGGTCATGAGAACCCCAATTTATGGTCAATCAAAAGTACAGGTAACAAGCTAGGACTTGTGACTGGCATCTGAAGTGGGGTCAGTCTTGTGGGACTGAGCTTAGGTTGTGGGATCTGATGCTAACTCCAGGTAGATAGTGTCACTACCGAAATGAATTATAGGACACCCAGGTGGTGTCGCATTGAATTGCTTGATGTGTAGAAAACCCACACATCTGGTGTCAGAAATGTTGTGAATATGGTAGTATGAGAAAACACAGGGAGTGTTTTTCCCATACATTTATTACCTTTCACACTGATACTATTAAACAGATCACTCTAAACTTGAAGGGGTTTTTTAATCCATATTCTTTTACCTAATTTTTTTCTTAGTTTCAAATCAATTTGATCAAAATGCTGTCAACATTCTCACCCAAATCACTGAGAAAAAAAGCTGAAAAGGCCAAGATGACTTTATCTATAGACTAATACCCACACAATTAGCAGAACTCTCTGGTAAGGCCCTTCAACTCCCACCCACTCTAATCCATGCTATATTTACCCAACATGAGAGACCGTCAAATGCTTTGACAAAATCTGATGAAATCCTCTGTGTTCATATTCATTGCACTGAGTATTCAGAGGCTCTGTCAATCCATATTCATATTCTTCAGTTCTGAATAAATTTTTATACTATCTTTCTAAATATTTCCTCCCCTTTTTCTCTCTTATGAATTCCTAATAATTAGATATAGGTCTCTAATGTTCCCTTCTCTCCATTTTCCATCTTATTATCCTTTTTGCCCTCTTACACTTTTCCTCAACCTTCAATTTTAATCTAATTTGTTGTGGGTTTTTTCCCTTTTGTTATCATATTCTTTTTTATTCTTTGACTACTATATTACATCTGTTCTTATTTCACAGATGAAATATTTTCCTCTTACCTGAACATTTACAGTTTTAACAATTACAGTTTTTCTTTCTTTTTTCAAGTTTCCTTTCCCTGCACTGCTTGCTTCAAGTGCTTTTTTTGTTTTGACCAATTTGTTTTTATACTTGGCATAAAAAAATTTTAGCATGAAGTTCTAAAATTAAGTAGCTTTATGTGTAAAGTTGATCACAGTTATAGGACTGTCAATTGTCTGATGCATTATAAATTAAGCAAAGACCTGGATGTTTCGTTGTTGGGGGGCGGGGGATGTCCTCAAATGTCAACATCTACAGGTTTTTTCCTTTTTCTTCGAATGTACTGCTTAGGAGTGGGATAGTGCTATTGACTGAATGTTTGTGTCACCCCAAAATTCATGTTGAAACTCTAATCCCCGAAGTGATGGTACTTGGAGGTAGGGCCTTTGAGAGGGAATTAGGTCAAGAGGGTGGAGCCCTTATGATGGGATTAGTGACCTTGTAGGAAGAGACCGGAGAGAGCTCATTTTGCTGTGTGAGGATATAGAAAGAAGTCCATCTGCAAACCAGAAACAGGTCCTCACCAAGAATCTAATTTTCTGACACCTGATCTTGGAGTTCCCAGCCTCTAGAACTGTGAGAAATAAGTTTCTATTGTTTAAGCCACCCAGCCTATGGTATTTTTGTTATAGTTGCCCAAACTAAGATAGAGGATATTTAATAGTCTGGAAGCTAACTAGGAAAAGAAGCTAGAAGTCTTCCTACTTAGTATGTTCTGCCTCTTTTTAGTAGAGCACTTCACTTCGCCTTCCCCCAAGATCAGCTAGGTCTGTCTGATTTGACCTAAGTAGTAAATTTCTACTCTTCAGCCAAACTATGGAAGGGTGACTGGTGGTACAGAGGGGAGACTTCTGGAGGCCTAACTGCACCTTATAAAAGTTTGCAGGGATCTTCTTGTTTTTCTGCCCATCTCCACATCCCAGTCTTCAGGGGACTCTGGTACCTTACAGGGGGTACAGAGCAAAAACTGGTTTGCTTCTTCCTGGCTTCCCCTACTAAAGGATAAGATATTTCAGTGTTCTCAAATCTAAAGTAGCTGCCCTCGTCCTTCTGTTTTCAAGCTTCCAAAATATTGACATCTCATACCTGCCATTGTCTCCTCTTCTATTTGTGGATTTGTGCCTTTTTTATTCTTTTATTACAATTTTAGTGGGGTTTTAGAAGGGAGCATATACTGAACCCGTCATGTTTTATCAGAAGTCATGTAACATTTTTTTTTAAGATTTTATTTTTTATTTGTCAGAGAGAGAGAGAGAGCACAAGCAGGAGGACTGGCAGGCAGAGGGAGAAGCAGGCTCCCTGCTAAGTGGGCAGCCTGATGCAGGACTTGATCCCAGGATTCTGGGATCATGACCTGAGCTGAAGGCAGCTGCTTAACCAACTGAGCCACCCAGGCATCCCATCATGTAACATTTTTATAGATTTTTGGCTCTTAAAAGAAAATTTAAGTTACACAACATAAGTCAGGAATTAAAAGTGAACAATATATACTTTATCTTATATATGATATATAATTTATCATTATGCAACATACTTTATCATTATATTTAGATATGCATCAGAGATTCACTTTAGCAGCTCAACAGTGTCAACACTGAACCATCCATTACAGAAATGTCACAGTGCATTGCAAAAAGTCGTTGCAAAGACCAATCACAAAGCTACACGCTGAAATTCACCAGCAATGAGAAGATAAGCTGTGTTCTTGTGCGGCAAAGAAGTCATCTTCTTAGATGGCTATCCTAACAATTCTGAAGCTCTGACCTTCCATCAAGCTTTCAAGTTAATAAATCCCAGCATCTTTATATCCACAAACTATAACATTCACCAACTGCTAATTTTTCAGTCATTTCCCCTTCCCCATGAATTAAAATCTGAAGTTAGAATACTGACAAGATTACCTTTGCATGGTAAGCATCTAAGACATCTGCAATATTTTCTTTTGAGGGAGATTTTAGGGCTAACAAATCTTCTTCTAACATGCCCAACTAAAAGAGGGAAAAAAAGGAAAACAGATTTGAACCCCAATATAAACATGGACTTTTTAAATTTTTTTAAATTTTATTATGTTACGTTAATCACCATACATTACATCATTAGTTTTTGATATGGTGTTCCATGATTCATTGTTTGTGTATAACACCCAGTGCTCCATTCAATATGTGCCCTCTTTAATACCCATCACCAGGCTAACCCATCCCCCCACCCCCCTCCCCCGCTCCCCTCTAGAACCCTCAGTTTGTTTCTCAGAGTCCATAGTCTCTCATGGTTCGTCTCCCCCTCCGATTTCCCCCCCTTCATTTTTCCCTTCCTACTTTTTTTTTCTTAACATATAATGTATTATTTGTTTCAGAGGCACAGGTCTGTGATTCATCAGTCTTACACAATTCACAGCGCTCACCATAGCACATACCCTCCCCAATGTCCATCACCCAGCCACCCCACCCCTCCCACCCCCCCACCACTCCAGCAAACCTCAGTTTGTTTCCTGAGATTAAGAAGTCCTCATATCAGTGAGATCATATGATACATGTCTTTCTCTGATTGACTTATTTGACTTAGCATAATATCCTCTAGTTCCATCCACATCGTCGCAAATGGCAAGATTTTGGTTTTTTTGACAGCTGCATAATATTCCATTGTATATATATACCACACCTTCTTTCTCCATTCATCTGTTGATGGACATCTTGGCTCCTTCCATAGTTTAGCTACTGTGGAGATTGCTGCTATAAACACTGGGGTGCACATAGCCCTTCAGATCACTACCATTTGTATCTTTGGGGTAAATACCCAGTAGTGCAATTGCTGGGTCGTAGGGTAGCTCTATTTTCAACTTTTTGAGGAAACTCCAAACTGTTTTCCAGAGTGGCTGCACCAGGACTTTCTTTTAAAGAAACCTTATACTCTTTTTAAAAATACTTGTCTTAAAATTATGATGTGCTCTCTTCAGCTGAATCAGTGAAGGAAATTTTCTCTGAAGTTGAATGCACACACATTCCCACACAGCAAATGTTGCCTTGCAAGGAATTAGATAAAGATGGAAGAAACTAAAGAGGAGAGACATTCATCTTTGTTTCTCTCTATTAAACACTTGAAATGCAGTACTGCAACAAAGACCTGAATTATAAATTTTATTTCAATTAATTTTAACTAAAATTGCCACATGAGACTAATGGTTACTATGGTCAGTGCACAGCTCTATAATATAGCCACACTTAATCTCCATCTATATCCCTCACATACTATTCTGTGCTCAGCCAAATGGGACTTTTTACTGTTTCCAAAACATAGCTAAGCTTTCCTGCCCACTGGCTTGCTCATTACATGTTTCCTCTATCTAGAATGCCTTTTCGTGACAATATTCATCTTAAGGCCCAGCTGAACTGCAATCTCTATGAGAAAACTTCCAGCCTTTTAAGTTTTCTCTCCTTTCAATCCATTGAGTACTTTCTCTATATTCTTTGTTACACTTCTCATATTCTACTTTGTCAGATGAGACAGATGGTTATTTACCTTTTATCTTTTGTACCCACCTCTAGTCTCAACCCCAATATTCCGTACTCATTTCTGTTATCCTGTACAGGCCCTGTGAATGGCAGTCTACACATTGTAGAAATTATTACTGAGCAGGCTGACAAAGAAGGGAATTAAGTTGTGGATCAGCGCGCTCTCCCATCCTTAACTAAATTCCACTCTAACAAAGGGTGTCCCTCCAGAGTACATAATGGGAGTCTCATGTTTGCTTCCTCTTACAGCTCACGGGAAGGATGGGACAGACACCTACTCAGTGTGACTGTGGATGCCCCTAACTTGGAGAAAGATCTGAAACTTCAAGCAATGTGATAGAAGGTTCTCATACTTTTTTGTAACATTCCTCCTCCTATCCCAAAACGTCCCTCTCTCAAGATCAGATATCCATTTGGAGATCTATGTGCTTCCTCCTAGAAAGCTAAGTTCACCCCATACTTCCAGATATGGAACACATTAGCAAGGTAGATTAGTTAATGTAGGTTAACTGGCTCATGAGTTCAAGGGTAATATAAGCCAGTTCAAGGAGAGTGAGCTCCCAGTTGAAGCAGAATAAATCCCAAATTTCTTGCTGGAAATTCTGAGGCAATGCCACCTTGAACTGGATTTTCTGTTACATTGACCACAAAAAGA
This sequence comes from Zalophus californianus, assembly GCF_009762305.2. Lineage (NCBI taxonomy): Eukaryota > Metazoa > Chordata > Mammalia > Carnivora > Otariidae > Zalophus > Zalophus californianus. Next base: position 151,367,615 of record NC_045597.1, read on the forward strand.
TTCAACTACTATGGTAGGAACTGCCATCCCCATATAGAAATGGGCAAACTAGGGGATAAAGAAGCTAAATTCAAGCTAGTATTTAAACCTAAGCTGTCTGTCTGTACATTCTTTGCCACTGTGCTATTCTGTGCTAAGAAAACTGTTAAATTTTCTGTTAAAAAAAAAAAAGACAAAGCTAAGTAATATGTGTCCCTTGCAACAGCCTTTAGAAAAGTTTTTAAGACCATATTTTACAAATGTAACTCTTAAACACACTAGTAGGGAAACTCACAACCAAGAGAAACTTTCAAAAATGTTTTTGTAAAATAAAAGCCTATCTTTTTATATATAAATTTAGATTCTTATATATTAGATTTTCTTAAAGTAGGTATTTTTTTAACCAAAGTGTAAACTATTCATGAAAAAATATTCACTGGAGGTGCCAGGCAAAACAGGCCTGAATCCAGACATAATTATCTCCATTTTGCACATGAGGAAACATGATTGGAGAGCTTAATTATCTTTCCAAAGGTCACACAACTTTAAACAGTAGATCCCGGATTCAGACCCACATCTAACCAAAAGCCTGGGATCTCAACCACTTATACTGCTTTCCCGTGCAACATGAGTTATTCCAATAACACAAAATGCAATTATCCAAATAATTACCTTTTCAGAATCTACAAAATGTGTAGCAATTCCTGCTGCATACACATCTCTTCCTTTCAGCCTGAATCCTGTTAATGCAAGGAAGTAACCAAGTTTTCCTCGAAGTCGTGGCAAGAAATAACCTCCACCCACATCAGGGAAGAGTCCTGTATTAAATAATGAAAAGAGATGATAATGATTCAAACTAAAAAGATGAATATAACTCTTTACTTGAGATCAAATGGCCATTTCTCTCTAGTATTTGAATCTATACTAAAAATATTACTAAGTACTTTCCAATGCAATCAATATCACAAAAGACTTGCTATTAAATTGTTCTGACTTGAGTATTTTTCAAAAATTTCATGCCTCATTTCTATAGAAGTCAATAAAGTATTTGATGGCATAACTTTTTATATATAAGTTGTACTCATTAAATATTATCTAAAATTTCCTTATCACTATTTTTAATAATCTCTGAAATAGTAAACAATGAAAATGAATGATTGAACACTACATCAAAAACTAATGATGCACTATATGTTGGCTAATTGAATTTAAATAAAAAATTTTCTTTCAAATAAGAAAAAATATGCATAATCTAAAGCTATATTATGTGAAAATTCGTTACCATTCAAATCATAGTCTATTCTGTTAATTATCTAACATTCAAGAAATTTAAAGTGATGCAATAACCTTTAGTCCTACACCAAGAATGTTTATACCTAATAAAATCACTTGCATCTACTCTTTTCTTAGCCATCTTTTTTTTTTAATTCCCTTATTCTCTCTACTGGTAACAACTGAAAATAGCATATATGCAAATACTTGCCAGTACATTACTTTTTGGTATTTAAGAGCTCCTTAACCAATTGTGACCCTCTAGTTTTAAAATCCAGATATCTATTCTAAGATTGCTTCATTTAATGAAATTGAGATAAAAATACAAGCATTCAAATTCTTTCCAGTTCTACTTGACAAAAAGTTCCTAGACTTGAAAGAATTAGCAGCATTCTACTGTAAATATTTCTAAGCGCCTCAAACAAGATGGGTCTAAAATTGAATTAATGACTTCCCCCAACTCCCATCATCTGTCTCCTAGTATCACTTACCTCAAAAAGTGCACAACTATCCAGTCTTAACATCCTCTTCTCACACCACCCTTTTAACACACACCAGTGACTATGACCTATTGATTCTTTCTCCTGAAAGTTCTCCATACAATAGCCAGTGATCATTTTCATAACATAAATCTTGATAAGAGTGTTGCCTTCTACTGCTTCAAACTATGCCATAACTACTTCTATTAGATTAAAACCAGCATTTTATCAAAGTCTTCAAGGCCCCCAATCACTTTTTCAAGTACATCTCTTACTACTCATTTACTACATTCCAGCCCGTCTGTTCTTCTTTCGGTTCCCCAACATTCTACACTCTACATGCATTCTACACTATATACTACCTGCCCCACAGCCTCAGCAGCACTCTGCCCAAGGGAAAACACACTCTGTCCTGAAATATGTTCCTCTGTTCCAGGGTACTACATTCTCTCTTTTTTGCCCCTGTCTCAATGGCTGCTTCTTTCCATTCCCCCTTGCTGGGTCTGCTTCCTTCGCCTGACCTCTACATGCTGCTGTGCCTAGGCTTGATCTTAGGCTATCCCTACACACACATTTCCTTAGCACTTATGGCTCTAGATAACATCTATATGCTGATAAGTCCCTGTTAGGACTGAATTGTGTCCCCCATAAAAATTTTCACTTTATGAAAAACTGGATGCTAATAAATTGGACAAATTTCTTAAAAGAGCCACCCTACCAAAGTTTGTGCAAGAAAGAGATAATTTGAATAGCCCTACATATATTAAAGACTTTAAATTTGTAGTTGAAAACCTTCCCCCAAAGAAAAGTTCAGGTCTAGATGGCTTCATTGATGAATTCTACCAAACACAGAAAAAAATTATACCAATTCTACAGAAACTCCTCCAGAAAATGAGGCCAGCATTACCCCCATACCAGAAGGAAGCAAGGACATTACAAGAAAACCACAGACCAATGTCTTTCATGGACACAGATGCAAAAATTCCAAATAAAATTTTAGTATATCAAACCTAACAACATATAAAAAGTATAACACCTCATGCCAGAGTGAGATTTATCCTAGTAATGCAAGGCTAGTTTAATGTTAAAAAAATGAAGCAAAGCAATTCACCATGTTAACAAACTAAAAAAGAAAAACCAATAATCACCTCAACTGATGCAGAAAAGGTTTTGGCTTTTTAGATTCAAAATCCATTCCTAATAAAAACCCTCAGCAATTTAGAAATAGAAGAAAACATCTTCATCCTGATAAAGGGCACCTATGAAAAACTTACACCCAACCTCCCACTTAATTGAAGGACTGAATGTTTTCCCTCAGATCAAGAACAAGGCAAGAATGCCCACTCTCAATACCTCTATTCAACATTGTATTGGGGGTTCTAACCCAGTGTAATAAGGCAAGAAAAATAAAGAGTATCCAGATTGGAAAGGAAAATGTAAAAGTGACTTTATCTGTAAATAATGTAATTATTTAAACAAACAAAAAGAAAACCTAATACAATCTACAAAAAAAAAAAAATCCACTAGAACTAATAAATGAGTTTAGGAAGTTTGCAGGAGACAAAGTCAATAGAGAATCAATTGTACTTCAGGTGGCAGTCCACGATGGTGGCTTAGGAAGACCCTGAATTCACCTTCTTCCACAGATACACCACATCTACATCTACATATAGAGCAATTCCTGCTGAAAAAGAACTGAGAACCAATTGAACAGCTTCTGCACAAAAAGTGATAGGGGGAACCACATATACAACAGCAGGAGAGACAGAGATACAGGCAGTAACCACAGGAACACCACTCCCAATGTGATGTCTTACAGTAAGGAGGGATATCACTGAGGGGCCCCTGCACAGACTCACCGACTCTGGGTACAGTGGAAAAAAACAAAACAAAACAAACACAGCTGTTTAAAGAGCAATTAGAATGTAAGTGAAGAAAATCCACTTACTAACCCTGCAGCATCCACCAAATGGGCAAGGGACTGCTGGAACTCTCTGGGGTCAGAGATGCCAACAAGCATCACATTTCACATTGCACCCCCCGTTCCCCCCAACCCAATCCACCTTCACAGTGCAGACAGGAGCAGGGTCCAGGCACTCTAGTCAATCTATAGGGCTGCCCTAGCAAGTCACAGATCCCTAGCCCACATGAATTCTAGCTCTCTGCTGAAGGCGCCCACCCCATCCCCCCACCTGTCCTGTCAAGGTAACCCCAGAGCAGCATACTCATGGCCCATCTCTGCTCCAGCTCCAACCAGCCAAAGCTGCCAGGCATACCAGTCTATACAGAGGATGCTCCTGCTCAAGGCTACTCCTTCAAGACTAAGAGAGGTAGGTAGCTATTCTAATTCACAGAAACACACATAGAAAGTCAAACAAAATGAGGAGACAGAGGAATATGTTCCAAACAAAAGAAGATAAAACCCTAGGGAGGGAAAGAAACCTTAATGAAACAGAGATAAGTAATTTATCAGGTAAACCACCTGATAAAGAGTTCAGAGTAATAATCATAAAGATGCTCACTGCACTTAAGAATAAAGGAACTTCAACAAGGAGTTAGAAAATATAAGAACCAGAGCTGAAGAATCACTGAAATGATACAGAAGGACAAATCAGCATTTAGCAGACAGAATAGTAGAAATTACCTAATCAGAACAGCAGAAAGAAAAAATAATTTTAAAAAATGAGGGTAGCTTTAGAGATCTCTAGGAAAACATCAAGTGTACATATATTCACATTATAGGGGCCCTAGGAGAAGAGAGAGAAAGGGTAAGAAAACTTATTTGAAGAAATAATGGCTGAAAACTTCCCTAACCCATGGAAGGAAACAGACATCCAGGTCCAAGAATCAAAGAAAGTCCCAAACAAGATGAACCCAAAGAGACCCACACCAAGACATAATAATTAAAAGCAGCAAAACTTAAAAAATCTTAAAGGCAGCAAGAGAAAGACAAATAGTCACATAAGAGGGAAACTCCATAAGACAATCAGCTGATTTTTCCCCAGAAATTTTACAGGCCAAAAGAGAGTGGCAGAATATATTTAAAGTGTTGAAAGGAAAAAACTTACAACTAAGAATACTCTATCCAGCAAGGCTATCATTCAGAATTGAAGAGGAGATAGAGTTTCCCACACAAATTAAAGGAGTTCATCACCACTAAACTAGCTTTACAAGAAATGTTAAAGGGTGGTTTTTTTTTTTATTTTTTAAGATTTATTTATTTGAGGGACAGCAAAAGCAAGAGATATCATAGAGGGAGAGGGAGAAGCAGATTCACCGCTGAGTGGAGAGTCTGATGCAGGGCTTGATCCCAGGACCCTAAGATCATGACCTGAGCCAAAGGCAGATCCTTAACTCATTGAGCTACCCAGGCGCCTCAAGGGTCTTCTTTAAGCAGAAAAAAAAAAAAAAAAGGCTATAACTACAAATAAGAAAACATATGAAAGAAAAAAATCTCACTGGTAAAGGCAAATATATAGTAAGGCACGGGGATCAGCCATTTAAAAAGCTAATATGAAGACTAAAAGACAAAAATAGTAAATCAACTGTAACTAGAATAAGTAGTCAAGGGATACACAAGGGGCACCTGGGTGGCTCAGTCGTTAAGCATCTGCCTTCAGCTCAGGTCATGGTCCCAGAGTCCTGGGATTGAGCCCCGCATTGGGCTCCCTGCTCAGCGGGAAGCCTGCTTCTCCCTCTCCCACTCCCCCTGCTTGTGTTCCCTCTCTCACTGTGTCTCTCTCTGTCAAATAAATAAAATCTTAAAAAAAAAAAAAGGATACGCAAAATAAAAAGATGTAAAAATAGAACGTCAAAAGGAGGGGGAGGAGTAAAAATGTGGGGCTTTTAGAATGTGCTTGAACTTAAGTGACTATCAACTTAAAACAGACTGATATATATATATCATATTATACATATATTTTATATATATACATAAAAGACAAAGACTGTTATATATATATATATATATATACAGGTTGATATATGTGAACCTCATGGTAACATCAAACCAAAACCCATAACAGATATACAAAAAATGAAAAGAAACCCAAACATAAGAAAACCATCAAACCACAAGGCAATACACCAAGAAGAAAGGAACAGAGAAGAATTACAAGAACAACCAGAAAACAATTAACAAAATGACAATAAGTACCTACCTATTAATAACTACTTTTAACATAATGTATTAAATGCTACAATCAAGACATAGGTGGCTGAAGGGATTAAAAAAAAAGATCCATCTATATGCTGCCTAGAAGAGACTCACTTCAGATCTAAAGGCACACACGGACTGAAAATGATAGTCCATGCAAATGGAAAAGAAAAGGCTGGTGTAGTGATACTCATGTAAGACAAAACAGACTCTAAAACAAAGACTGTAACAAAAGACAAAGAAAAGCATTACATGACGATAAAGAGGTCAATCCAAGAAGAGGATATAGCATTTATAAATACTTACACACCTAACACAGAATCCCCTAAATATATAAAGTAAATATTAACAGACCTAAATGAAGTAATACAATAATAATACAGGACATTAATACCCCACTTACATCAATGGATAGATCATCCACACCGAAAAATCAACATATTAGACCACATGGACTTAGTAGATATAAATAGAACATTTCTTTAAAAATGCACATGGAATATATTTCATGATAGATCACAAGTTAGGCCACAAAACAAGTCTCAATAAATTCAAGGCAATTACAATCATATCAAGCCTTAACTGTATGAAACTAGAAATCAATTACAAGAAGAAAACTGGAAAAAAAAAAACCCACAAACACATGAAGACTAAGTAACATGTTACTAAATAACCAATGGGACAATGAAGAAATCAGAAAGAAATTTTAAAAAATTCTTTGAGACAAATAAAAAGGAAATTCAACTTTACAAAATCTAGTTGAAATTGACAAGCTGACTCTAAAATTCATATAGAAATACAAAGGATCTTTATAGCCAAAACAACCTGGGGAAAACAACAAAATGAGAGGATTATTGCTACCTGATTTCTACAATAAAGCAACAATAACCAAGACTGTAGTGTTGGCACCAATATAACACATATAAAGGGACAAAAGCCATCAGTGGAGAAACAACAGCTTTTTCAAAATGTAGTGTGTGAATGACTATATCTCCATGTGCAAAATAATAAAATTTGATCTATACCTTTGATCCACATTTCACACCATGTACAAAAATTTCAAAATGGGGGCACCTGGGTGGCTCAGTCGGTTAAGTGGCCAACTATTGATTTCGGCTCAGGTCATGATCTCAAGGTTGTGAGATCAAGCTGAGCATGGAGCCTGCTTCGGATTCTCTCTCCCTCTGCACCTCCCCACCCAACTCAGGCACACTCTCTCTTTCTCAAAAAAAAATAAATAAATAAAAATGGATCATAGATCTGAAAACAAGACTATTTTCTCCTAATAATCTTTTATCTAAAATTAATGACCAGTGTGTTAGTGTTGCCAGTTAAATATTCTTTTGTGTTTTCCGATACAATTACTGAGCTAATATAACTTTCAGGTACCTTCCTAATTTCTTTTTAAGAATTCTTTCATTGCTGTATCTCAGCAAGATTCCATCAATTTCTTTAACGACAGTGTAATCTGAAATGCATCCAAAGATAGTTCTAGATGTGATTATGAGAAATTGAGGGTTTTTACCTATTGCTGTTTCTGGCATCGCAAAAAGAGACTTTTCAGTAGCCACTCGGAATTGCCCATGAACTGAGAGACCAACTCCCTAGGAAAATAAGGCAAAAAGTTGTTTAAAAATACTGTAAAAATATATATATATAAGCAAACTCATACACACACAAACATTTTAAACCAAGTAAACTATCTTTATATTCTACAAGAACTTCTTTTAGGAGACACACTGGAGAAAAACCCTAAAACACATAATTTCAGGAGTACTAGACAAAAAATATATGTGTATCCCTGGTATCGGGAATAGATCTGTTTTAGCTAAGATGTTTTCAATCAGTATTTTGTGTTATGCTTAATGTCTTCTTCCCCCAGTCCCTCTCATTTCAAGTCCAGTACAGCATTATAAAACAGTGACTGTTCCCAGAACCACTGAGTGTTGTCTCCAGTGGAACCAGTCATCAAAAAGAGCACAACCAAGCCATTCTAGCTAATTTCAGTGGCTTTGAATAGCAATAGTAATACATTTATTCGCAAATTTCATCATTTATTACACATCATTTATTACACATTATTACACAGTTCATAACATTAGTAACATCATTTTTCTCAGATACAACATTTAACAAGGCCAACCATACACCTCTTAAAAACTGGTTACTAAACATAAGTTTTAGAAAATAAGATTTGGCTGAAAGTCTCTATCTCTAATTTGTTGCATGTCACTGAAAAGGGAAAACTTAATAGTCACCTTTGAATAAACATATTTGAAAAAAACATATTTGAATAAAATGAAATAAGAGGTATACATGTGATGACAAAGTATCCAGTTAAGACCAATGCTCACACTGTAACAAGCATTTCCTATGTTATGTTCTTTTCACATTATTCAGAACTTCTGTTAGACTGTTTTAGTTCTTCTCATTCTTGATCCTTTTTAACCAGTGTAGTCTATCTTTGTCAGCATAGTATTAAATGAGTTAAAAACGTATAAAGTGTTTGGGGCAGTATCAGGCACTTCAGAGTTCTGTAAGAATTAACTAAATAGAAAGGGCCTCATTTGTATCTGGTTCTTCTAATCTTTCATTACAATTTCTTCAACTCTTTCAAGTGTTTTCATACTCAGGTCAGCCATTTAAAAGTTCTTGAAACTCTTCCCACATTGGGTGTAGAGATTACTTAAAAAATAAAATCTGTAAAAAAAAAAAAAGGATGGGGGTGGGGAAGCACCTGGCTAGCTCAGTCAGTGGAGCATGTGACTCTTGATCTTGGGGTTGTGGGTTCGAGTCCCATGTTGGGTTAAGTAGAGACTACTTAAAAATAAAATATTTAAGAATAATAATAAAAAAAAGTTCTTAAAACTTTAAAACCCTCTTAAGAAACACTAAAACACACATGCAATTTCTTATAAATTTTATATACTATATGCTAAGCTTAAATTTTAGAAGACCATGTAAATAAACATGAAAATGAATAAAATTCTTCAGCCACTACCTACATCTTTTGGTGTCAACACTTATAAGTTAAAACCACAGTGTTTGATATTCTTCGTACAGGCAAATATCATGTTATAGGTATTCTATTATGACACATTCAACTGACAATACTGACCCAAATTTGACTGTATATACTTCAAGATTATGAAATCTTAAAAATTTTAATGAAGAGAGCATTACTAGTTTTAGTATTAATTTATTACATTATTTTAGAGGTCCTTGATTCATATTCTAACTTTTAGTTTGTCACATTGTAGCTCAAAGTTATTAATGTTCAGGAATGTCTTGCTAAGAACTTAGAGTTGGACTAGATTCTCAGTTTTCCAACTTTGTTCTTTTGAGTCCTAGGGCTCAGAATTGCCTCCCTGGGGCTGCATAGTCGGTAGATCTCCAGGCCTCACAGACTGACCCTGCTTCAAACCATACTCCTCTGGTCATTGCCTCCTACCTCTTTTAATTAACTCTGAATTGCACAAACAGGAATGACTATATCCCCCTTTACCAAATATTTACATATAAAGGTAAAATCTGACCACAACCCCAATCCTAGTCTCCTCCCTCTTTCCAGAGAAACAGTTATTATTAATTTGGTATGTAACACTTCAGATTTTTCCTTATGTATCTCTAACACATATTTGAACAAATGTGGATATTTATCTGAGACACAAACACACACTTCAAACTCTATTCATAGCATGCAAGGCTCTAGATAGTCTGGCCCAGGCTACCTCTACTCTATCTCTACCACTACTCTTGCCATGCTTATTCCAACAACCATAGTGCCTTCATGCCATTTCTCCAAAATTCCAAGCCTTTACAATTTCAATTAATCATACAATCTTAAAGTGAGGAAGACACACTGAGAGAAGGCCACTGTCTGCCCCATCACTGCCCTTTCTCTACCCAAAGACGCTGCCCTTCCCTGAGCAGTTGCTGAACTAGGGATGGGCACCCAAGGGTAGCCAATCGAGGCTAACCAGAGCTGTAAGGCCCAGGGAGCAAAGGGAGAGAAAGAAAAGCACGTTAGACCAGATTCTCACTCTCAGGTATTTAAACTAGGACACGGTGGGCTGCTGTGAGTCAATGACAGCCAAAGCTTAAAGGTCATTTGAAATTTGAGCCAAAGAAGACATGACAGCCAAGTTAAAGCAGAAATTATACAGGGTGATGATGAATAAACTGAGAAGGCTGCATGCAGCCCATACAGGACAGAGAAAAAAGCAAACCTACAAAAAACAGCAGAAATAGCTTGCAGTTCAATTTTCAGGAAGACAAGCAATGCTGCCAGTTTTTATCTATGGATTCCCATTTGATCCCCACACTTGTCTAATAACTGCTCCATTCTCTTTTCCAGATCTGAGTCCATGTTCTTTTCAATTAAAAAAGTCTCCTGCTACATTTTCAATAAGAACCAGATCTACATCCTGTCATACTTCAGCATCACACAATATAAGCTGCCTTGTATGCCTTTTCCTGCTAACACTGCTCATCCCAGACAAGTCACTCCATTACATCTTCTGAAATCCTCCTTGTTTGACAAGATAACCACTTAACAGCCCAACTTCTCTATAGAGGGCTTTTATCTACCTCCTGAAACCAAAAGAGAAATTTATGAGCCCCATATTCTTTGACATAGAAACTACAGATCCTATATTCACTGATTCAGTTCTTTATCTTGTATTACATAATATTTTGTTTCACCCATAGCTGATAAAATGAATGAAATCAAACACTTCAAGATTTTAGGAAGAATTTATTAAAAATAAGCTTTCAGAATAAGAGATGCTTGACACAAGTACCATTAAGAGCCAATTTTAAAAACCTTTTAATAGGGCGCCTGGGTGGCTCAGTTGGTTGGGCGACTGCCTTCGGCTCAGGTCATGGTCCTGGAGTCCCGGGATCGAGTCCCGCATCGGGCTCCCCGCTCAGCGGGGAGTCTGCTTCTCCCTCTGATCCTCTTCCCTCTCGTGCTCTCTGTCTCTCATTCTCTCTCTCTCAAATAAATAAATAAAATCTTTAAAAAAAAATATTTAAAAACCTTTTAATAAAGAGGAAGGCTGGAAAAAATGCAAGCCACTGCACGAGGTACTAAGAATATAAATGCTGATCAGCACTGAAAAGGATGTAGCACCTTTGTGGCAGATTCAGATATAATTTTTGTATCTTATATAAAAGAATCCATTACAGGTTGTTTACAATAAGTCCCCCTTGAAACTTTCAAAATTTAATGTTACATACTTTTTAACCATTAACCTGAGCTGGTACCCTTTGCTAGACTAAAACGGCTTCAAAGTCTTCAAATTTTATTGTACTAATGGTTATACTACATAGATTTATTTCCCAAATGTAAGATGTCGTTCTAATTCCTAATTCTCCTCAAATACTCTCCCTGCATCCTACCGAACCCACTATTCAAATCTCATTTCCTTTAACTGGATATCTCAGGAACATTTGGCAGAGTTGCTTAGTTCCTACTTCAGGAAACACTTCGCTTGACTTTGAGACACCATACTCTCCTGGTTTTCCTTCTATCTTAGTAGTTGCTCTTTCTTTTCTCCCTGACCTCCAAATGTTGATCTGCCCCCACCAATGATCAGGTGTCATCCTTCTACTCCACTTCACCTGCACTCTGTTCGTTCTACATTCACCTCCTAGATGATGTCTTCCAAGAGTCCAGGAACTTAAGCACCATAACATTAATGATTTAAATCATTTCCCTATCCTGATTTCTCTAGAATTTTATATCTACCTGCCTACTTAATGTCTCCACTTAAATATCTAATATCTTTCTCAATGTTCATACATCAGATGTAAATCTCTTGGTATCTCCTTAAATGTGCTGCTCCCTCAGTAAACAGCACCACCATTCACCCAGCTTCTCAGGACAAAAACCTCAGCATCAGCTTCTTTCTTTCTGATCTCCCAATCTAATCTATGAACCGGTCTTTACAGCTCTAACCTCAAAATATACTTTGGATCGGGCCACTGTTCACATCTCCACTGTTACAACCCTCACTGAAGTCACAAGTATCTCCTGCCTGGGCTAGTCCCTCTTCCTGTTATCCTTGCCACAATCCATTCTCTACACAGCAGCCAAGTAAGCTTATTAAGTGTCATTCGGTTAAGGTTTTGTCCTGCCCAAAATTCTCCAGTGACTTCCCATTACATTAAAATATTACCAAAATTCCTCCTCGTGGCTGATAAGGCCATGATCTGGTCTCTTTCTAGCTCCCTGATCTTGGAGTTTACCATTCTCCACTTCCCTCACTTGCACTCAGGTCTGCCACATTGGCTTTTTTTTTTTATGTTAGTCACCATACAGTGCATCATTAGTTTTTGATGTAGTGTTCCACGATTCATTGTTTGCGTGTAACACCCAGTGCTCCATGCAGTACGTGCCCTCTTTAATACCCATCACCGGGCTAATCCATCTCCCCACCCCCCTCCCCTCTAGAACCCTCAGTTTGTTTCTCAGAGTCCATAGTCTCTCATGGTTCGTCTCCCCCTCCAATTTCCCCCCTTCATTTTTCCCTTCCTTCTCCTAATGTCCTCCATGCTATCCCTTATGTTCCACAAATAAGTGAAACCATATGATAATTGACTTTCTCTGCTTGACTTATTTCACTTAGCATAATCTCCTCCAGTCCCATCCATGTTGATGTAAAAGTTGGGTATTCATCCTTTCTTGTGGCTGAGTAATATTCCACTGTATATATGAACCACACCTTCTTGGCTTTTAAAAAAATTTTAATTGACATATAATACACATTCAAAAATATACAAATAGTTGCAAATGGTAAGTATACGGGTCCAATGAATTACCCCAAAGTTAACACACTCATGTAACCAAAATGTAGATAAAAATTATCAGAAATTATTTTATGTGCCTGTCAGTCATCATTCCTTCCATCCTTCAGGCAACCACTATCCTGACTTCCAACAAAATAAGATTTATGCTTTCTTTTTTTTTTTTTTAAGATTTTATTTATTTGACAGAGAGAGACATAGCAAGACAGGGAACACAAGCACGGGGAGTGGGGGAGGGAGAAGCAGACTCCCCACGGAGCAGGGAGCCTGATGCGGGGCTCCATCCCAGGATCCTGGGATCATGACCTGAGCTGAAGGCAGACGCTTAACGACTGAGCCACCCAGGTGCCCCAAGATTTATGCTTTCTGATTTTATCTTGATATAATTAGAATCATTGAGTATATACTATTTATCTTTCAGTCAACTCTATGGGAGATTCATTCATGTTGTGTGCAGCAATTTTTTTCAACATACAGCGTTCCTTTGTACAAATAACTTATTGATCTATTCTACAGTAAAAAGCTAGTTAGGTTTTCTGGCTTGGGGCTACTGCAAATAATGATTCAATGACCATTCTCATGCATGTCTTTTGGTGCATAAGTGCACACATTATGCTTGGGTATATACCAGGGAGTAAAACTACTGGGTCAAAGGAAACTAATTCAATTAACTTTTAAAAATAACAATTTTCCAAAGCAGTAGTACCAATTTTCTACTCAAACCAGCATTATATGAGTTTGTTACTCCCCATCTTCACCAATACTTGAACTTGTCTTTCATAATTTTAGCCATTTTAATGAGTATATGTAAGTATTTCATTGTGATTTCAATTTCCATTTCCTTGACTAATGCAGTTGATTGTTCTGTTATATTTGTTATCTGGATATCTCTGTAATATGTCTACTCTCATCTATTGTTCATTTTTCCACTGGATTTTTGTATGGACTGTAGAAATTCTTTATACTTTCTTGATAGGATTCCTTTCTCAAATATATGCATGCCAAGACTTATTTTCCAGTCCATGGTTTGCCTTTTCATTCTCAAGGATGTCTTGGAATGCACAGTTCTTAGTTTTTAAGTCTAATTTGTCATTTTGTTTATGGTGCATTTATGTACTATTTAAAGTAATCCTTCCCGGGGCGCCTGGGTGGCTCAGTCATTAAGCGTCTGCCTTAGGCTCAGGTCATGGTCCCAGGGTCCTGGGATCAAGCCCCGCATCGGGCTCCCTGCTCAGCGGGAAGCCTGCTTCTCCCTCTCCCACTCCCCCTGCTTGTGTTCCCTCTCTCGCTGTGTCTCTGTCAAATAAATAAATAAAATCTTTAAAAAAAAAAAAAAAACGTAATCCTTCCCTACCCTCAAGGCACAGCCATAAATATATGTTCCAAACATTCAGAATTTTCTAGTTACTATTATTGATTGCTAGCTTAATTCCACTGGGGCCAGAGAACAGTCTGTAAGATTAATCCTTTTATGTTGAGACTAATTCTGTGGCCAATTTTGGTAAATGTACCATTGCACACATGAAATGAACATATCTGCAATTACTGAGTACATGTTAATTGAATCAAGTTTATTGGACAATGTTCAAATTATGTGTATGCATGAAAAATGTGTGTGTGTATATATATGTACATGTGTATATATATATATATATATATACACACACACACACACACACACACACACACACTCTTACACTGAGCAGTTGTCTGCTCCATTATTGAAAGAAGCATGTTAACTCTTCTCCTGGGATTATGGTTTTGTCTCTTTCCCCTCTTAGGACTTTCTACTTTTTTGCATAGATCCAAACATTTTTAAATGTTTGACAATATCACACAAGAGAGTTATTTCAGATAGAGGTTTGTTCCCACAGTTTCTCAGTTTTAGCACTACTGTCATACTGTATGCTTTGGAACTCATTAATTCAGTTCATCTAGCTTCATATTCAGTTATAAACTGAGAGTTTCAAACAAATATTTATAAACTATCTTTCTACAGTCGATTGAGGTCAATAAAATTTTCAGAATCTGACCTCAGTGATCTTTTTGACTTTTTTTTTTTTTTTTTGAGAGAGCACCCGACTCAGAGCTCTATCCCACCACCCTGAGATCATGACCTGAGCTCAAATCAAGAGTCACATGCTTAACCAACTGAGCCACCCAGGTGTGCCTGACCTCGGTGATCTTAAGAGGGTGAAGATCTGAACAGAGTTTAACAGACTGAATTAAGCCCTCCTTGCTAAGGGAACAAATAATGGAATTTAGGGCTTGCCAAACTGAGCCCCCAAATGCTACACCCTAGGAGTTAGAATGCCCTGAATTCAGACCAGCCCTCACTTGGAGTGAAGCTCAGCTACAAATCCCTCCATTCCCAACTGGATCTAGATGATCTGGAATTACTAATGCCCTCCGCCTAGACACCTACTAGAAACAAAGGTACTTCCTTGGAGGCAGATAATGCCATCCTAGGGTTCAAATAATCAGAAATAACTAGCACCTGATTCGAAATAATCCAACATATACCACAGGGCTAACACCAAAGAGAAACAATATACAACAGAATCATAGGACATACAAATTTAGATTTATTAGAGCTAACCATTTTATAACTATGGAATGTCCTTCTATATTAAAGTTTGTCATAAAATTTACCTTATTTGTTCTTAAAATATATCAGCTTTCTTTCAGTTTACTGCTGGTATGGTATCTTTCTATTTTACATTTAACTCTTCTGTTCCTTTTATTTATGGTGTCCCAAGCACTCTGACATTTTTTTTTTTTGGACATTCTTTACTTGTATTATTAGTAAACAATCATCACTGCAGGACTGCGCTAACATTGAACTGATAAAGTAAAATTAATTTGATCCATTTTTATAATCTAGTATAAAAATTCTAATATGCATAAACAAAAAATAACTAAAATATATGAATGTAGTCAAACTCACACTGTCACAAGAATGACTATGTACTTAATTTTTAACCCTTAAAGTTAAAATTTAGGCAATCTAAGACTGTTTTTTTGTTAAGAGACACAGATGAGTTTTTAGACTATTCAGTAAAGGGAAAAGGCTGGTGTAGCTTTATTTAAGACTTTAAAAAAGATCTTATTATAATTACTTTAAAAGCACAGTTAAATCCTTCGAAATTAAAATATGTTAATTACCCACTAGAAATAAGCATCATTTCTATATTTCCAGATAATATACTATTTGAAACAAAAAGCAACATTTTAAAAAATGGATAATTATGAAGATTTTTTAAAGATTTATTTATTTATTTTAGAGACAGAGAGCGAGCGAGCAAGCTCACGTGCGTGCTCCCATGTGCGGGGGGTGGGGCAGGGAGGAGGAGCAGAGGGAGAGGGAGAGAATCTCAAGCAGACTCCCCACTGAGCCCATGGACAGGCTTGATCCCATGACCCTGAGGTCATGACCTGAGCCGAAATCAAGAGTCAGATGCTTAACCGACTGAGTCACCAAGGAGCCCTGATAATTATAAAGATATTTAAAGTTAACTTAAGATATAGTCAACCATGCCACGATTTATATTAATGGCAAGATTAATCCCCCAATAAGCAAAAGGGACACATGTGGAACAATTTAATTTGGTACTTGAAAAAGAAATATTCCAGATAAAAATATTGGATCAGTGTTAAATTTCTTGATTTTGGTGTCTTCTTAGACAATACACACTGAACAATTTAACAATAGTTATCACGTCTTCAACTTTCTCTCAAATCGTGAAAAAGAAATTCTTCATAGATGTAGGAGAGAGGAAGAAAGAATGATAAAACAAATGTGGAAATAACAGGGAATGTGAAGAATAAAAGTTCTCTGTACTATTATTGCATCTTTTCTGTAAAATTTGAAGTTGTTTCACAAAAAGGTTTTTAATTAAAAAAATAAAAATTAAAAATAAATGTTACAAAGTAAACAGAGCCAACAACCACAGTTAAGAAAGCAACTAATTCAGAAAGGCATACAACAGGGAGATGTGACTAATGCTTACACAAAGAGTCATGGATTTAAATTCTAATCAGGGAGAATGAGTAAGCTCCTGCCCAGAATGAACACTGCATCACAGTATCAGAGTTATGTGAGATTCCTCACTCATCATCATTCAGGATTATAAACAGTGCTTTGAAATAGGTACACATTTTTGTTAGAAATTCAAATAGGTTTTCATCATACATTATTTCACTATAGTATAAAAGTTAATATCATAACTATAAAGTTTCATGTCTCTGTGGGACCACATGCATTAGATTAGCAGTCTGATCAGCAGTCTCCACAGTAAAAACAAAGACTTTATTATGCTTCTCACATTAATATTAAGAGACTAGTATTGCATATTAATGATACTAATATACTGATTATATAATGTTAATGTATTTTAATAGACTGCAGAGATCAGCACTAAATAAAAATTTCCCCCTGCTTTTGATGCATAATTCATATTATTTTTGGATGAAAATGATATTCAGCAGAAACAAATAACTGAGGTAGAAATATTTATTTATATATTAACAGTTTACCATTTTTCAGGTACAGTTTTAAATAAAAAAGCGAGGGGGACACTTGAAAGTTGTTAAAAGAATAAATCTTAAAAGCTCTCATCACAAGAAAAGATTTTTGTTAACCATGTGTGGTGATGAATGTTAATTTACTGTGGTAATCATTTTGCAGTATATACCCATACCAAATAATTATGTTGCACACCTAAAGTTAATACAATGTTATTGATCAATTATATTTCAATTTTTTAAAATCCAGGGAATAGAAAAATTCTAGTATGTCATACATTAAAGCATAAATTTGAAATAACTTAAAAATACACATCTCCTAGATTCACACTCAAGGTTTTTTACCTCAGTGAGCACAACCCCCAATACAAGCATATTTACAATTATATATGTACATGTGTCCAACTATAACATATCACCTATTATATTTAAATATATATTTATAGTTTAAATATAGGAGTTCTAAGTTTAAAAAGGAGTTCTAAGAAGCCATTGCTTTATATCATATAATCAAACAAAAAGGATTATTATAATAGGAATACTCTTAATCCACCTCTGATTTACCAGAGATTTTCATTAATTCTGTAAAATATGTTAACTAATGTCCGTATTAACTAGCATCCTGAAAGCTACTCTCTGGTTACTTTTTGATACAACAGTATATTTTTCTGATCTGCTGAGTTTAGAGTTTACCAAATGTTGGTCAGAGGTATTTCCAATCTGTTTCAGTTGTACTTGTTATGGTAAGTATGTACTTTAAATATTATTCATCATAAACTGATAGGAGTATAAAAAATAAAGAGTTGTTTCAACGAGAACCAGGTTGAAGAGAAAAATATGAAAAAGAAAAAAAAGAAAAATATGAAAAAGACAAGTCACTAAAAAAATTGGTATAGGGCAAAGACAGCAACTATTTCAGTGGCTTTATCTTTAGTAAAAACAGTGGTATTATTATCCTAAAACTATTATATTTATTAGGACAAAGCAAATCTGAAACAATATTTTTAAAAAAACAAACTTTTCAACATAAAAAGATACAAGTATCAAAGAAGTAAAAATCTAAATTTGAATAGGATGTATTAAACTCAGGATCTATCTTTTCTTCAAAACAAGATCTATATTCTTAGCTTAAAAGGTGTAAAAACAATTACCAACTTAACTAGTGCCCAGACTGTTACTGCTAACTACCATTTTCTACTAAAAGTAATCAGGGCTGTCTTGGAGAAACAGCTGACTTGTAGGTCTGGGGAACACAACATACAAGAAGAACCTAGGATATGTTCTTTACCACACAGCAAAGAAACTGTCAAAGACTTCTGGGGCACAGAAACCAACTTGAAGTTTCCCACTCTTCTGATTTGCCTCTTCTGTACTCTTTTTTCAGGGTATCCTATAGACTCCTTGTTCTGCCGCTGACCAATACACATTGGGTGGGGTTTTTTGTTGTTGTTTTAAGATTTTATTTATTGGGGCACTTGGGTGGCTCAGTCGTTAAGTGTCTGCCTTCAGCTCAGGTCATGATCCCAGCGTCCTGGGATCAAGCCCTGCATCGGGCTCCCTGCTCCGCGGGGAGCCTGCTTCTCCCTCTCCCACTCCCCCTGCTTGTGTTCCCTTTCTCGCTGTATCTCTCTCTGTCAAATAAATAAAATCTTTAAAAAAAATTTATTTATTTGTCAGAGAGAGAGAGAGCACACAAGCACAAGCAGGGGAGTGTCAGGTAGAGGGAGAAGCAGGATCCCCCGCTGAGCAAGGAGCCCGATGTGGGACTCGATCCCAGGACCCTGGGATCAGGACCTGAGCTGAAGGCAGACACCTAACTGACTGAGCCACCCAAGCATCCCTGTTTTGTTTTGTTTTTAGGATTCCATTCTGGACTCATTTGGGTTGTTACTCTATTTCTGTCACATTTCCTTGCATACTCTTTTCTACTGACTAATTTTCAATACAAGGCATCTCTGCTAGCAGATAATGAATTCATGAAAAAATCCTCAGGTTCTCCAAAACTGCACAGAGCTTATAGGAAAAATAGAGTTTGGGCAGTCTGCTCAAAACCTATGTAACTTTGTAATCTGAGTGATAATAAAAACTATAAATGGTCCCAGAGACCTGATTTAGACAACCTAGGCAGGCATCTCATTATGAACGAAGAATGACATAGCAGGTATTTAAAATGCATAAAGATAAAGTGGAAAAAAGGGCAATACTTTAATCAGGGCAGGACCAACACGTGCAGAGACAAAGCAGGTGGAAGTGCAGCTCTAAGTCTGAGGGGTTCTGCCCTTAAACATCCAAGTGCCAGGTGTAGGGAGTTCATCTTAGAGGTTGCCCAAAGAAGAGGCATTTAATTTTCTTAAAATACACTGTACATCAACAGAGCTAAGCACTTTTTCTGCCCAGTTGATTATATATTTATTGCCACTTATCCTATCTCCCCCTGCCTAGAAAAAAAAAAAACTGCGTATGAACCAACACCTTTACATTATCCTAACATTATTTCACCATTTACCAATCCCTATGAGCTAATTCATGTTACAGAAGCCCACACTGTCAAGCATACTGTGCCTACATGAGTCCCAAACTTAAACTTCTTGCCCAGGCAACACCCTGAGTATCAGACTTGCATAACCAACACTTTTATTCAGACAAAACACACCCACATGGAGGGTTCACAGGCATTTCACATTTAACAAGCCCCAAATTAAACTCATCTCCCTTTACCCTTCCCAGCCCATACCCCCACCATTCTTCCTCCAAAATCTTGGTGAACAGTCCACCACTGAGTCCAGTGCCCAGTCTAGACCTGGGAGTCATGCTGGCCTCCTTCGCCTCTTTACCCCATGTCCAATCCCTCATCAAATCCCAAGTCTCCTCCTAAATATCTCCCATAAATCTAATTTTTGGTTACTTCATTATCTCTACCCTACTTCAAAATCACCCTAAGCTTTCATCTGGATCTCTGCAATAACCTCCTAAACAATCTCTTTACTTTCAATTCTAACCCCCTCCAATATGTTCTTCCCACGAAAGACTTATCATTCTAAAATGCAAGTCTGTTCAAGCCATCTCCCTACCTTTCTGGCCTTAGACTTCAACCACTATCTCCTTCATACTCCAAAATCCAGGCATACTGAACTTTACCCAAACATATATTCATTCTCTCAACTCATTTTCACACAGGCTGCTATCTTCTCATTTGCATACTGTCCTCCCATACTGCATGAACCCCTTGCACATGAACAGCAACCATATCACATTTCTCCACTATTCCCAACTTGTTCTCTCCTGGCTGCTTATATAACTTCCTCCAAGATGCTTCCCCTACACTATCCCCTTCACTAAAATACTCACACCTACTCACACAGTTGAGACTGGTACTTTTTTGTGTATTTCCAGAATACCCTGTACCTGCCTCTCTATACAAGAGACCCCATGAGGAAAGAACATATCTGCCTTGCTATTTTACCCCCAGAGCCTAACCAGTATCTAGCACATAGCACGTATCCAATAAGTTTTAATGGTTGGGTGAAATAGTTGAGAACAATCTCAAATAATAGCTAAAATCATAATGAACCTTTAGTTAGTATTAAACCTCTGAGGTCTGAGTGATTCTAAAGGGCACATGCACCCCAATGTTTATAGAAGCAATGTCACAATAGCCAAAATATAGAAAGAGCCCAGATGTCCATCAGCAGATAAATATAACTACCATATGATCCAGCAATTCCACTTCTGGACATATATCCAAATGAAAAAAATCATCATCTCCAAGAGTTATCTGTACTCCCATGCTCACTGCAGCACTATTCTCCATAGTCAAGCAATGAAAGTAACTGTCTACCCACAGATGAATGGATAAAGAAAATGTGATGATATATAAATATATATATATATCCAATATATTTATTTATATATATATATATATTTGTGTGTGTGTGTGTGTGTGTGTGTGTGTGTGTGTAAAGTCTAACTCATAGAAAGAGAGAGTAAAATGGTGATTGCCAGGGACTGGAGGGATGGGGGAAATAAGAAGAGACTGGTTAAAGGGTACAAACTTTCAGTTACAAGATGAATAAGGTCTGAGGTGGGGAATCCTTTCACAATGTACTCGTATGTCAAATCATCACATTGTACACTTTAAGTATATTACAACTTTACTTGTCAGCTATACCTCAATAAAAACCTGAAGAAAAAGAACATTAAACATTATGTCTAATCATAATTATGATTCTTATGTCTCTCATAAAAATATTCCAACTCACTGGACAAAGAAAGGCTGGTCATTCTAAAATCATTCTTTTAGAGAGAGAGTAGCTTAGCATACATATAAGCGTTTTATGAGGCTTTAATAACTTCATTTTGATCTTTTGAAAGCTTCTTGGATTTTCCATTAAAAATGGCTTGTCCCAGAGGGGAGGGAAAGATAGTGGAGGAGTAGGGGACCCTATTCCAACCGGTCCCAGAATTGAGCTGGATATCTGCCAGACCACTCTGAACACCCACGAAATCAGCCTGAGATGTAAGAAGATAGAGCTGGATCTCTACAAACAGAATTATTGCAGGCAGTTGGTTCCGAGGTATGAAGCGGGGAACCGTGATTCCCTGGGAAAATATCAGAGGATAAACGGCAGTGGTAGGGAGCCTGGCCATGGGGATCCTACACCGCCCGTGAGCGATAGCCTCCCACGCTGGGGACTGGGGCACAGACTCACAGACCTGTAGTAGCAGGGAAAGGACTTTAGGGCAGCAACCCAGACAGAAACCCAGAGCGGCGGGGCCACGCGCACGAACTGGGGGCAGCTGGCAGTTTTAGAAGCACAAAGGGCAGAGATGTGCCCCGACCTGGAGGTGAGGACTGGGAGCGCTGCTGAGGGGCACACAACCAAGGACGCTGCAGTTTATAGCAGCACAGACAGAAACAGAGATAGTGTGGCCTGGAGAGCTCACTGAAGAACAGACTGCAAACTCTCTGCTCCGAGGCAGAGGGCTGGAAACAGTCTCTTCTGCTCTGACTCTCGGAAGAGACCCGGAAAGCCACCAGGGAAAGCTGCCAGAGAACAAAAGCCCCCAAAAAACGGTTTCCACTGAGCCCATCCCCTGCCACAGGGGGACAGGGCAACTCTGCCCAAACAGGATTGCCTGAGCAACAGTGCAGCAGGCCCCTCCCCCAGAAGACAGGCTGGGAAAACAAGAGGCCAGCAACCCTAAAGTCCCTAGAAAACAGGTGCATCTTGCTTGGATTGTGGTCAATAATCTGGACTCTGTATATTTCCTCAACCACCCATCAACAGAATGACTAGGAGGAGGAACCCCCAAAATAGGAAAGACTCAGAGATTATGACTTATGCCACAGATTTACAAATGGATTCAGATATAACCAAGATGTTGGAGGTGGAATTCAGGCTAGCAATTGTGAAGAATAGCTAGAATGGAGAAATCAATTAATGGCAACATAGAATCTCTAAGGGTAGAAATGAAAACTGAATTGGCAGAACTTAAAAATGCTATCAATGAGATCCAATCTAATCTAGATAATCTAACAGCTAGGGTAAGCGAGGCAGAAGAACAAATTAATGACCTGAAAGACCATTTAATAGACAAAAAGGGAAAAGAGGAGGCCAGGGAAAAACAACTCAGAATCCATGAAAATAGAATCAGAGAAATAAGTGACACCATGAAACGTTCCAATGTCAGAATTATTGGAATCCCTGAGGGGTAGAGAGAGAGGACTAGAAGATACATTTGAGCAAATCATAGCTGAGAACTTCCCAAATCTGGGGAATGAAACAAACATTCATGTCCTAGAGGCAGAGAGGACTCCTCCCAAGATCAAAGAAAACAGGCCAACACCCCAGCATGTAATAGTAAAACTCACAAATCTTAGAATCAAGGAAGCCATCTTAAGGGCAGTTGCGGGGAGAGATTCCTTACGTACAGAGGGAGGAACATCAGAATAACATCAGACCTATCCACAGAGACTTGGCAAGCCAGAAAGGCCTGGCAAGACATATTCAGAGTACTAAACAAGAAGAACATGCAGCCAGGAATACTTTATCCGGCAAGGCTGTCATTTAGAATGGATGGAGAGATGCAGAGCTTCGAAGACCAGCAGAAACTGAAAGAATGTGTGATCACGAAGCCGGCCCTGCAAGAAATATTAAGCGGGGTTCTATAAAAGGAGAAAGACCCAAAGAGTGATACAGAACAGAAATTTACAGGGATAATCTATAAAAACAAGGTCTTCACAGGCAACATCATAACAACAAAGTCATATGTTTCAATAATCACTCTCAACGTGAACGGCCTAAATGCTCCCATAAAATGGCACAGGGCTGCAGATGGGATAAAAAGACAGGACCCATCCATATGCTGTCTACAAGAGATTCATTTAACATAAAGATACATCCAGACTGAAAGTGAAGGGATGGAGATCCATCTTCCATGCCAGCGGACTGCAAAAGAAAGCTGGGGTAGCAATTCTTATATCAGACAAATTAGATTTTAAACTAAAGACTGTAGTTAGAGACACAGAAGGACAAGATATCATTCTTAAAGGGTCTATCCAACAAGAAGATCGAACAAATCTAAATATCTACGCCAACATGGGAGCAGTCATCTACATAAGCCAACTGTTAACCAAAATAAAGAGTCATATTGATAACAATATGTTAATTGTAGGAGACCTCAATACTCCACTCTCAGCAACAGACAGATTATCTAAGCAGAAAATCAACAAAGAAACAAGAGCTTTGAATGACACACTGAACCAGATGGACCTCATAGATATATACAGAACGTTCCACCCTAAAACAACAGAATACTCATTCTTCTCGAGCGCACATGGAACTGTCTCCAGAACAGACCACATACTGGGTCACAAATCAGGTCTCAACTGATACCAAAAGACTGAGATTATTCCCTGCTTATTCTCAGACCATAATGCTTTAAAACTGGAACTCAATCAAAAGAAAAAATTTGGCATAAAGTCAAACACTTGGAAGCTAAAGACCACTCTACTCAAGAATGTTTGGGTCAACAAGGAAATCAAAGAAGAACTTAAACAATTCATGGAAACCAATGAAAACGAAAACACATCGGTCCAAAACCTGTGGGATACTGCAAAGGCTGTCCTAAGGGGGAAATACATAGCCATCCAAGCCTCACTCAAAAAAAAAAGCCAGAAAAATCCCGAATTCACCAACTAACTCTACACCTTAACGAACTAGAGAAAAAGCAACAAACGATGCCTAAGCCATGCATTAGAAGATTAGAGCAGAAATCAATGAATTAGAAACCAGAAACATAGTAGATCAGATCAACAAAACGAGAAGCTGGTTCTTTGAAAGAATTAATAAGATCGATAAACCACTGGCCAGACTCATCCAAAAGAAAAGAGAAAGGACCCAAGTTAATAAAATTATGAATGAAAGGGAGAACACCAAGGAAATACAATTTTTAGAAATTATTATCAACTATATGCCAATAAACTGAGCAATCTGGATGAAATGGATGCCCTCCGCAAAACCTATAAACTGTGAAAACTGAAAGAGGAAGAAACTGACAACCTGAATAGGCCAATAACCAGTAACGAGATTGAAGCAGTGATCAAAAACCTCCCAAAAACAGGAGTCCAGGGCCTGATGGATTCCCTGGGGAATTCTACCAAACATTCAAAGAAGAAATAATACCTATTCTCCTGAAGCTGTTTCAAAAAACAGAAAGAGAAGGAAAGCTTCCAGACTCATTCTATGAAGCATTACCTTAATCCCCAAACCAGGCAAAGACCCCATCAAAAAGGAGAATTTCAGACCAATATCCCTGATGAATATGGATTCCAAAATCCTCAACAAAATCCTAGCTGATAGGATCCAACAATACATTAAAAGGATCATCTACCACGACCAAGTGGGATTTATCTCCGGGATGCAAGGGTAGTTCAACGTTCGCAAATCAATCAATGTGATAGAACACATTAATAAGAGGAGAGAGAAGAACCATATGGTTCTCTCAATTGATACAGACAAAGCATTTGACAACATACAGCATCTTTCCTGATTAAAACTCTTCAGAGTATAGGGATAGTGGGAACATTCCTCAAGTTCATAAAAATCATCTATGAAAAACCCACAGCGAGGGGCGCCTGGGTGGCTCGGTCATTAAGTGTCTGCCTTCAGCTCTGGTCATGATCCCAGGGTCCTGGGATCGAGCCCCGCATTGGGCTCCCTGCTCGGTGGAGAGCCTGTTTCTCCCTCTCCCACTCCCCCTGCTTGTGTTCCCTCTCTCGCTGTGTCTCTCTCTGTCAAATAAAATCTTTAAAAAAAAAAAAGAAAGAAAGAAAAACCCACAGTGAATATCATCCTCAATGAAGAAAAGTTGAGAACCTTTCCCTTAAGATCAGGAACACATCATGCCTGATGGTGAGATGCCCACTCTCGCCACTCCTGTTCAACATAGTACTAGAAGTCCTAGCAACAGCAATCAGACAACAAAAAGAAATAAAAGGTATTCAGATTGGCAAAGAAAAAGTCAAACTCTCTCTTTTCACAGATGACATGATACTTTATGGGGAAAACCCAAAAGACTCCACTCCCAAATTACTAGAACTCATACAGCAAATCAGTAATGTGGCAGGATACAAAATCAATGCACAGATATCAGTTGCTTTCTTATACACTAACAACACAACTATAGAAAGAGAAATTAGAGAAACGATTCCATTTACAATAGCACCAAAAACCATAAGATACCTTGGAATAAACTTAACCAAAGAGGTAAAGGATCTATACTCTAGGAACTACGGAACACTCACGAAAGAAATTGAAGAAGACACAAAAAGATGGAAAAACATTCCATGCTCATGGATTGGAAGAATAAACATTGTTAAAATGTCTATGCTACCCAGAGCAATCTATATCTTCAATGCCATCCTGATCAAAATTCCAATGACATTTTTCAAAGTGCTGGAACAAACAATCCTAAAAAATTTGTATGGAATCAGAAAAGACCCCAAATCGCCAAGGAAATGCTGAAAAAGAAAAACAAAGCTGGGGGCATCACGTTGCCCGATTTCAAGCTATATTACAAAGCAGTGATCACCAAGACAGCATGGTACTGGCACAAAAACAGACATACAGACCAATGGAACAGAATGGAGAGCCCAGATATGGACCCTCACCTCTATGGTCAAATAATCTTTGACAAAGCAGTAAAAAATATGCAATGGAAAAAAGAGTCTCTTCAATAAATGGTGCTGGGAAAATTGGACAGCCACATGCAGAAGAATGAAACTCGACCGTTCTCTAACACCATACACAAAGATAAACTCAAACTGGATGAAAGACCTCAATGTGAGACAGGAATCCATCAAAATCCTAGAGGAGAACATAGGCAGTAACCTCTGTAACATTGCCACAGCAACTTCTTTCAAGATACATCTCCAAAGGCTAGTGAAACAAAAGCAAAAATGAACTTTCGGGACTTCATCAAGATAAAAAGCTTCTGCAGAGCAAAGGAAACAGTCAACAAAACAAATAGGCAACCCACAGAATGGGAGAAGATATTTGCAAATGACACTATTGATAAAGGGCTGGTATCCAAGATCTATAAAGAAATTCTCAAACTCAACACCCAAAAAACAAATAATCAAGTCAAAAAGTGGGCAGAAGATATGAACAGACACTTCTCCAAAGAAGACAGACAAATGGCTAACAGACACATGAAAAAATGTTCATCATCCTTAGCCAACAGGGAAATTCAAATCAAAACCACACTGAGATACCACCGTACACCAGTTAGACTGGCAAAAATTGACAAGGCAAGAAACAACAAATGTTAGAGAGGTTGTGGAGAAAGGGGAACACTCTTACACTGTTGGTGGGAATGCAAGTTGGTACAGCCACTTTGGAAAACAGTGTGGAGGTGCCTCAGAAAATTAAAAATAGAGCTACCCTATGACCCAGCAATTGCACTCCTGGGTATTTACCCCAAAGACACAGATGTAGTAAAAGGAAGGGCCATATGCACCCCAATGTTCATAGTGGCAATGTCCGCAATAGCAAAACTGTGGAAAGAGCCGAGGTGCCCTTCAACAGATGAATGGATAAAGAAGATGTGGTCCATATATACAGTGGAATATTACTCAGCCATCAGAAAGGATGAATACCCAACTTTTACATCAACATGGATGGGACTGAAGGAGATTATGCTAAGTGAAAGAAGTCAAGCAGAGAAAGTCAATTATCATATGGTTTCACTTATCTGTGGATCATAAGGGATAGCATGGAGGACTAATGTCCTCCATGAGAAGGAAGGGAAAAATGAAGGGGGGGAAATCAGAGGGAGAGATGAACCATGAGAGACTATGGACTCTGAGAAACAAACTGAGGGTTTTAGAAGGGAGGGGGGTGGGGGGATGGGTTAGCCCGGTGATGGGTATTAAGGAGGGCACATACTACATGGAGCACTGGGTACTATACAAAAAAACAATGAATCGTGGAACACTACATCAAAAAATAAAGATGTCTGTATGGTGACTAACATTACATAATAAAATTAAAAAAAAAATTAAAAATAAAAATAAATGGCTTGTCCCTGGGGTGTCTGGGTGGCTCAGTTGGTTAAACATCTGCCTTTGGCTCAGATCATGATCTCAGGGTCCTGAGATCACGCCCTACATTGGGCTCCCTGCTCAGCAGGGAGTCTGCTTCTCCCTCTCCCTCTGTGTGTATGCTCTCTAGCTCTCTCTCTCTCTCTAGCTCTCTCTCTCGAATAAATAAAATCCTAAAAAATTAATATATAAATTAAAGAAATAAAAATGGCATGGCCCAAGGGTGCCTGGATGGCTCAGTTGGTTAAGCATGCGACTCTTGATTTTGACTCAGGTCATGATCTCAGGGTCGTGAGACTGAACCCCATGTCAGGCTCTGAGCTGGGCATGGAATGCACTTAAGATTCTCTTTCTCCCTCTGCCCTGCCCCTCCCTAAGTGTGGAAAGAAAAGAGAAGAGAAGAGAAGAAAAGAAAAGAGAAAAAAAAGGCATGGCCTCTGCATGTCTCTGTGTTTTCATTAAACAATGTAAACACATTAAAGAGTACTATAATTAATTTTTTTTTTAAATCAAGAGATTTAAATGATGTGGTGGGGGAGAGTAAGCTGAACTCAAAAGTTTCTTTAAAAATCTTCTTTAACTGGGGCGCCTGGGTGGCTCAGTCATTAAGCATCTGCCTTCGGCTCAGGTCATGAACCCAGAGTCCTGGGATCGAGCCCCGCGTCGGGCTCCCTGCTCCGTGGGTAGCCTGCTTCTCCCTCTCCCACTCCCCCTGCTTGTATTCCCTCTCTCGCTGTCTCTGTCAAATAAATAAAATCTTTAAAAGAAAAAAAAACTTCTTTAACTTTTAATTTAGCTAATAAAATCATTGCATCTCTTCTTTCATCAAGTCTCAGGTTCTCACATAACTGAAGAGTATTACAAAAAACCCAGTATTTTATAATAAAAAAATGTTTTCTTAAAATGTCATCTATTCAATTATCACTAAAACAATACTTTTTAAAAGTGAAGATGCATTATCATCTCACAGACCTTTGTAGTACATTAATATAATTCCATCTTTGAGGGCTATTAATTCTTCGCATTAAAAAAAGACATGTCTCAATGACATTTATGAGTGGTTAAACTTAATTTGATTCAGTAATTGAGCACTAGTCAATTTTCCATGTAGCTAGCTTGTCACAAAGTCATGTGGGTATTGTCTACACTCACTCTTCCCATTCCAATGCCCACTTCTCTATTCATTAGAACATACCCCTTTCTAAAGTGTGCCTTCAAACTTTAAATTTTCCATTATTCTGATTACAAAACCTTTTGCTAGCAGAATCTTACTACTTTGGGACACACAACAATGCCATATTACACTCATATTTTGAGTTGGCTTGGGGGAGCTAATCTTATCTCTATTGTAAAATGCATTCTGGGGGAGAAGAGAAAAGAAGAAATGGAGAAAAGAAGGAAGGAAGGAAGAAAGAAATTTGAAATATCTTTAAACCCAATTCAGTTGAGAGGGAAATATGGGTGGTACTACACATACAGAGTAAGAATTTAAAGACTGTGCTGTTCTATATCTACTAAAAATTAATATTGATTTTTAATCATTTGTCTTTCTATATATATTAACTTGAGAAAATATGAATTCAGATTTTAAAAATAAAGGGGAAAGGAATTAAAAATCTGTCTTTCTGAGAAAGAGAATGAACTATTCTTTCACATTTTTATTCTTTAAAAAATTGTTTACCTCTTACAGAAACACTGGAATGACATAACCTTAAATTATTTTGATCAACCAAGTGAAGAAACACTCAGAAACATTCATTTTTATTTTACCAAAGACCAAAATATTGAGTAAATGGTCGAATCTGAAATCTGAAACGTAATGGAATCTAGCCATACCTTCTACAAAGTGCTGTGCTACTTACTCCTCATGATAGATAACAAAAGATGGTAAAACGACTGTTGTCCTTGATGGAGAAAAACTTTTTCTATAGTGAAAAGAAAAAAAATACAAAAACAAAAACAAGCTCTATGGTGCCATCTTTTGGACTGTTCAAGTTTTTTAACAAAATTCCTTCTTACATTATAAGAAACACTTTATTGATCAGTATCAAGATAAAAACAATTACTATTTGTAAACCTTAAGCCATATTTGCTCTATCTTATTCTAAACTTCTGTATTAGGATTTAAGATATATTTATATTGAACAGTTTTATATAATATTAAAATTCTACTAACAATTCTGAAAATAAAGCCTTTTTGAGTAACACACTACATGTTCTCAACACCTTGTGGTAGTGGTTCCTAAAGTGAGTCACCCCCACTATCACCAGCATCATCATCATCTGGGAACTTGTTAGAAATGCAAATTCAGGTGATGGGTATTGAGGAGGGCACGTGCTGTGATGAGCACTGGGTGTTATACTTAACTAATGAATCATTAAACACTACATCAAAAACTAATGATGTACTACACAGCGGGTAACTGAACATAAAAAAAAATGCAAATTCTTGGACCACACTTCAAATGGACAAAACTGAAATGAGGGTGGGAGGAGTCTGCATTTCAACAAACCCTCAAAGTGATTCTGATACAAGCTAACCTGTGAAAAACAACGTCCCATGGGATTTTGAAAAAGGTCCACAGGTAATAGTTAAGAATCACTAGCACATCAGCAGTTCATAACCTTAGCTATACATTGGGATCACCAAAGAGCTTTAAATATACCTTGGTCCCACTCCAGTACCTGATTTAATAGTTCTGTGAGGTGAGTAAAGCCTGGGCAATGGAACCTGTAAAGTCTCGCAAGGGATTGTAAAATGCAGCCAAGGTTGAAAGCCAGTATCTAGAAGATTATATTTTCAAAAGGAAGAGTTCACTGAGTCTTAGATTAAGCACAGTTTGAAATGAGACACGAAAAGTTAGCCTTCAAAACCAAGATACATTCAAAATATCGTTTAAAAAAAAAAAAGAACTGGTTCACTTCAAGTCTGCAAATTTTACATTTTCAAAGGCTACATAAGAAAATACACACTACATTTCTGGTTGTTGAGAGGGTTAAAAAAAAAAAAAAGAGGCCAAGATAGCCTTTGCCCTTATAGACCATCTAATATATCTGGGCTTATTTCATGATAAGTAACAAAGTATAAATGCCAAATTTGGGGTACAGATTGAATGCAGAAGTCAATGGAAGAAGAAATCACATCTAATCATAGTAGTATTTAAGACTGTCAAAAAATAGAACTTCAGTCTTTAAGAATGAATTACATAGGGGCACCTGGGTGGCTCAGTTGTTAAGCATCTGCCTTGGGCTCAGGTCATGATCCTAGGGTCCTGGGATCAAGCCCCGCATTGGGCTCCCTGCTCGGTGAAGAGCCTGCTTCTCCCTCTCCCACTCCCCCTGCTTGTGTTCCCTCTCTCGTTGTGTGTCTGTCAAATAAAATCTTTAAAAAAAAAAAAAAAAGAGGGGCACCTGGGTGGCTCAGTTGGTTAAGCGACTGCCTTCGGCTCAGGTCATGATCCCAGGGTCCTGGGATCGAGCCCCGCATTGGGCTCCCTGCTCAGCCGGAGGCCTGCTTCTCCCTCTCCCACTCCCCCTAGTTGTGTTCCCCCTCATGCTGTCTGTCTCTCTCTCAATTAAATAAATAAATAAAAGCTTTTAAAAAAAAAAAAGAATGAATTACATAAAGAGTATTTGTGAGGCACATAGGTGGGCAGACCTGATGGGAGAAAAGACACATTGGGGGTTGTTGGATTTTTTTGGAGAGGGGAGGGGGCTGATAATAATGTAATATAAAAGAACCTTGCTCACTGAGGGATTTCTCATGACTTGACTATTTTGTCAATTTTCCCAAGGATGGTACATAACTGGTACCATTCTAGAAACACAGGACAGATATAAGAGAAGTTAATTCATAACATACAATGGATGCCTTATGGCATGGTTTTCACACTTAACATGACCCAGAATCACTTGGAGGGTTTGTTAAAACAGACTGCTGGGCCCCACCCTCAGAGTCTGACTCTGAGGTAGGGCCCCAGATTCTGTATTTCTAACAAATTCTTAAATGCTGCTGATACTGCTAGTGCAAAAATAACACCTTGAAAACCACTGCCTTAGGGCACTAAGACTTAATTCTCTGGTGGTATTCTCATTAAGGCTGATATAAAGTATATTTTTATTTTTATTTTGAAAATCATTCATACTCATTAAATACAGAAAACAGACGAGTAGAAAGAAGTAGCATCACCCTTACTCCCTCCATTCAAGGCAACATTATCTTGGTATGTTTTACTGTGGTCTTCTCTGAATAAATGGAGTATTCTTGACTGAAACATACATAGGAATGTATGCAAACACCATACCAACTGATACATGTCGTGGAGGCCAAAAGGCACAGTCAATTCACTCAGATGCAGTATGCTAGAGCAATAATTCTTCTCAGGCTCCTATGAAAAGGTGGAATTTCTCCTCACTGATAGTAAAAAAGGGCAGCTCACCAATCCTTTCATATCAAAATCAGTCTTGTGTTATTAAACTTGAGTGATTCTTGGTCAACTAGACCAAGTATTTATTGAAATATTTTCAATAATGGTATGTAAGCAACATATTTTCTAAGCCCTTTCATTTCTGAGAATATTTTTCTTTTACAATTATACTAAATGACAAATTGGTTGGGTAGGAAACTCTTAATGACTTGATTTCACAAC
This sequence comes from Zalophus californianus, assembly GCF_009762305.2. Taxonomy (NCBI): domain Eukaryota; kingdom Metazoa; phylum Chordata; class Mammalia; order Carnivora; family Otariidae; genus Zalophus; species Zalophus californianus. The sequence goes on from NC_045597.1 coordinate 151,400,087, forward strand.
TTTCTCAATCCATTGACTTCTGGCACTTAACAAACTCTGAAACCAGAACTGATTTACATTCCTTGGTTTATAACTCGTATTCACTAACCACTCCTTCACCCCTACTCCCTAGCCTGAAAACGTACAGTTTTTTTCCTTAAAGCTTGTAATTTAGAAAAACTTACCTAAGCTTTTATCTAGATGTGGTTCTCTTTTCAATGATTTTATCTGAAAGAGTGTGTTTCCCTTAATTATACATACCACAAGTTTGAGAGTTTTTTGTTTTTAATTAAAGAAAGTCATCTCTATATCAGGCCATTATTTTTATTCCAAGTGCTAGATTTACTTTCCATGAAATATCATTCCTTTGTTGGGTTCCCAGTATCCTTCTTTTGCCTTAATTACCTCAAAAGTTTCTTCTCAGCATTTTCATTCTTGTCCTTTTGCGGTTAGTGCTTTTCAAATTTGTCCTTCACAGATACAGCTTCATTATCTGTAATATTAAATTCAACTCCTTCTAATCTATTGCCCTAAGGGGAACATCAGTTTTGCTATTCCCCTCACCCTTCCTTATGTTGCTTGTTGCCCTTTCATCTGAGCTTATTGTCTCCTCATGGGCTGTCTTTCCTATTTCATGGGAGCTACATCTTTTTAAGTGTTATTAAATATGCCCAATGTTGTTTTTATTTTCATTTTTCCTGGTTCCTTTCACATTCACAGGGCAGCTCTTCCTTCAACATTTCAATTATTTTCCTTCCCCTTATTCTGCACTATTTTTTCAGGTTTTTGTTTTTTTTTTCCCCAGTATTTTCCTCATGGTAACACTTCCTTGACAAAGAAAGCACAATCAACTCATGTTCAGTAAATGTTAACGAGCCAGGAGGTACACATTGCCCCTTCATCCTGCTTTCTAACCACAGCTGCTAGTGGAATCCCTTCCCAAAATGACATACAAGATCTAAACAACTCCCAGTGCCCAAGAGGCTTTATCTAGTTTGGTTCTATCAGAAAAAGAGGGGGGCTTCTTGTACACCCAATGACTAAATCTCTGAAACCCTGAACGCGGTATCTTTGAAATTCTTCCCTTCGGCCTCCTACTACCTAAGTCCTACCTTTTCCTGCCATGAAGACCCATTCTGACCTCTCACTTCTTTAAAGGCTTGTCTTTGGTATAGCTAGTGTCATACAATTTTCCCCTTTTCTGTTATTATTTCATGTTTTTCCAACTCTACATCAAGTTATTCAAGGCCAGAAACATTTAAGACTTCCTTGAAATTACACAGAAATAAAAGAAATACTTTGTCAATTGATAAGAAATGCATTTTCAGAGAACTTCATAAAGTATCCAGACACTTTTCATAAAGTATCCAGACACTTTCACTAAGGTGAGATTTTGTGTAATAGATACAATTTAGGCAAACACATCCCCAAGACTCAGTCTAAGAATCCCTTAACATTCCAGTTTCTTTTCTGAAGCTTTTGGAAGCAATCAGTTTACTTTTAAGTAGAAAAAGGGCTCTGTGTAACAACAGCAACAGAAAATTCATCCATTCTGTTGGTTAAAAAAGTTTGCTAAGTCAAGAAGCTAAAAAAGTATATAACATAAGTAAGAACATATTCTTTTGGGTGGAGATCGTCTAAAAGTGTTATAAGCAAATACTATCTCCTAAACCTGCAAGGATCCAAAATCCAAACAGGATTTTGTTTCAATGAGTTCTACTATATGACATTCATCGCCTCACTTCTGATCAATAATGATTAATTTATTTTTAGTAAACTCACATATTAATGATGAGAGTAAGATAGTCTACTTACCCCACCCATTGTAATTCCATGAATAAGGGCAACATATGGTTTCTGGCAAGAACCTAAAAAAACAAAAACAGAGTTATAATTAATTACAATGTTTAAAATACATTCACTTTTCCAAAATCTCATGTTACATGAAATCTGAATGATTTCTTTAGGAAATTTTTGCAAGAAATACCAAATTGGCTAAATACATGGCTTCTAAAATACGTTCTTTTTAAAATGTCAATCCCTACACAATCCTGATTGTCTATTATCATTTAACAACTCAACACTTCAACTTAAAACAAGTGAAAGCCTTTCATAACTCAGCTTTTGAAAAATATAATTAAGATTTACCTTATAAGCCATGGATGTCTATGTACACAGTCATATTTTAAGGAACCTAATTTGTTTTCAATACAAACAGAAGTGCAGCATACAGTAAAAAGCAAGGACTGGGAGTTAGAAGACCCAGATTCCAGTCTCATCTTTGTCATTAACTAGCAAATCAACTATATTCAATATATATACTGGCATTAGGTATATACACATTTATACACACATGTTAATGTATTGTACATGTGCATATCATATGTATGTATATGATTTATAGGTAAGTTTCCTCATCTATTAAATAATGAGATTAAATATATGGCCTCAGAAGTGCCTTTCAGCTCAAAAATTCTATAAAATTTTACTGTGTTCCTTTTCCTTTTTTCTTTTTCCTCTGAGAGGGGGAGTTGCTTATAACAAAAATGTAAATCACCGAGCTTCTGTTACTGCTTGTTGCCAATATTACTTCCTTACTGAAGACCAAAATAAAAATTCAGTTTTTGGGGTTTCTGTTTTGGTGTTTTTTCGGTTTTTTTTTTTTTTTTTTGATGGAAGTATAGTAGACACACAATGTTACGTTAGTTTCAGGTGTACAACATATACATTATGTTATGCTCACCACAAGTGTAGCTACCACTGGTCACCATGCAATGCCATTATGCTACCATTGACTATATTCCCTGTGCCGTACCTTTTATCCCTGTGACTTACTCATTCCAGAACTGGAAGACTGTACTGCTCACTCCCCTTCACCCATTTTACCTATCCCTCCACTCCACTCCACTCCCCTCCGGCAACCATCAGTTTGTTCTCTGTATTTACAGGTCTGTTTTCTGCTGTCTGTTTATTCATTTGTTTTTTAGATTCCACATATAAGTGAAATCATATGGTATGTCTTCCTCTGACTCATTTCACTTAGCATAATACCCTCTAGATACATCATGTTGTCACAAATGGCAAGATCTCATTCTTTTTTTTTTTTTTAAAGATTTTATTTATTTATTTGAGAGAGAGAGAATGAGAGATAGAGAGCACGAGAAGGAAGAGGGTCAGAGGGAGAAGCAGACTTCCTGCTGAGCAGGGAGCCCGATGTGGGACTCGATCCCGGGACTCCAGGATCATGACCTGAGCCGAAGGCAGTCGCTTAACCAACTGAGCCACCCAGGCGCCCCAAGATCTCATTCTTTATGGCTGAGTAATATTCCATGCAATGTGGAAGGATTAAAACAGCAGTTTCAATCCATCTAGCAGTTCTGTATTTCCAGCTTGCCAAATGAGCCATCAAGTCACAATTCTAGAATGAGTTTCACTCATATTTGCAAGTTTGCAACGTCTATAGTCTTCAATCTTGAACTATAATTCCCTTCAATCTTGAACTGTAATTCCCTAGGAAACTATAACTCCCTAGAAACTATGGAAAGAAATTTCTCTATTGATTGGGATGGAGATACATACACACACCCCATTTCAGATATATATATATATATACATATATGTACATATATATATATATATATATTTCAGATATAAAATATTAGAAGCTAACTGATGCGGGGAATAAAGCCAGAATCTGTCAAATTCCTTATTAAACACAATATATCATTACAATGTATAGAAATTAAATCTTGAAGGCTTTCTCTCTGTATATTTATATTTAGCAAAACTCTTTAAACTTCTTAGAGGTTTTCTCCCATCTCCTTTTATTTAGTATAGAACTGCACTAATATAGTAGCCACTAGACAAATGTAGCTATTGAAATTAAATTTCTTGCTCACACTAGCCCCATTTCAAGTTCTCATTAACCACATGAATAAACCACTCTAAGTAAACCTGATTTGTAGAATTTTAGACTTAAAGAAGTGAGAGATATCCATTCAATCTGGCTCACTGAGCTAAATCAAGTAGCCTTTTTCCCCACTCCTACTTCAAATACATCGTAATTCTATGAAAAAAAAATTTTTTTAAGATTTTATTTATTTATTTGAGAGAAAGAGAGAATGAAAGATAGAGAGCATGAGAGGGAAGAGGGTCAGAGGGAGAACAGACTCCCTGCTGAGCAGGGAGCCCGATGTGGGACTCAATCCCAGGACTCCAGGATCATGACCTGAGCCGAAGGCAGTCGCTTAACCAACTGAGCCACCCAGGTGCCCGAAAAAAAAATTTTTTAATGTACATCCAAGTTCAAAGCCAAACAAAGGAAATCCACCAGTGCCAGAATAAACTCAAAATCAATAGCTGAATGAAGCTACAGCCAGTGACTATGAGTGAACGTGTATTTGATTTGAGTCAGAAATAAATTCTGGCCCACATAACTTATGAAATGGACTACCTGCATAAAAGTTCATCCTAGGGAGCTACTAGATTCACAAAACATGACTAGAAAAACTATCTGCTAAGCCAGGAAGTGAATAAATTCCTTCCAAGAAAGGGAGAGAAAAAGCCAAAGAAAGTGGATGCTCAAACAGATAATAAGCACCACCACTACCACAGAACAAAAAAACAAAACTCCCCTAACAAATTTGTAATAGAAGTAATATCTGTAAGTTGGTAAAAATGTGCCTACAAAATGATTATACTAAAAATTGAAAGTTTAAAAGCTTTCCTATGGACATCAGAAATAAGACAACATATAATCATTCAACATTACAATAGAGATCCCAGCCAAAATATAAGAAAAGTCATAATATAAAGACTGGAAAGACAGAAGTGAAAAAAAATATGTACAGATGGTATAATTGCCTATGTAGAAGCACCAAGAGAATCTACAGAAATATCATTAGAATAACAAATTTCAGCAGGGTTGCAGGATATAAGAACAAACTCTAAAATCCAAAGCACTTCAATATGCCAAAAACAGTAAATTATAAAATGTAACAGTAAAATTACCATTAAATGTACTAATAAAAAAAGTAAGCTACCTTAGAATAAAACTTTAAAAAAAAGGCAGCAACAACGTTATGGATAAAGTTACAAAACATTATTAAAGGACATAAAAACTCAAATCTGATTAAAAGTTCCAAACTGATTTAGGGTGATAGTTACACAAGTTTACTAAAAGTTATTGAATTATATATTTGAAGTGGGTGAGTGTTATGGTATGTAAATTATGATTCTGCAAGTTTTTAAGTCTGCATAAGTAAAGAGATATGCCATATGCATAGATAGGAAGACTCAATATGAAAGATGTCAATTCACCCTAAATTAATCTATAATTGTCATTCCAATCAAAACCTCAATGGAATCTTCTGTGGAGCTGGAAAAAATAATTCTAAAACTCATATGGAAGATCAAAAGCCCAAGAGCAGCCAAGACGATTCTGAAAGAAAACAAGAGCAACTTACACTGCCAGATAGAAACATATCTTAAAGCTGTAATAAGGGAGTCACTGTAGTTTCATCATTAAGTACAAACAGACCAGTGAACAAAATAGCCCAGAAACAGACCAGGTCGCATATAAGAACTTGATATATGACAGAAGTATCATTAAAATCAGTGAAAAAGGCATGAACTTTATAATAAAAGGCATTACAACATCTGGCTTTCTAGCTGAAAAATAAAAAGTTAAATGATGTCACATGCAAAAAACAATGCCAAGTATATTAAAGACTTAGAGTATAAAGAAGCAAAATATCGAAGCTATTAAAAGAAAATATGAGAACACCTTAATAACCTCAGTGTTACTAAGTGGGTTTTTTTAAATGCAAAAAAGCAGAAATCATATAGGAAAACAATGGATACATATCAACTCATCAAATAAAAACGTGTATATACCAAAAGATAAAGTAGCAAAAAGAAGTGTTCTTATAGTACATATAATCTACAAAAGTGAGGAATCCAGAATATATAAAGACCTATACCATCAGTAAAAAAAAGACAAACAATTCAACAGAAAGATGAACAAAGGATGAGAAGAAAATCTAAATGATTATTTAACACAAGCAAACAACTTCTATCTCACCAATATTCAATGAAATGCAAATTAAAGTTACAATAAGATATCAGATGTGCAAAGTTTACCACAAAAAATGATGGAAAAGACATGCAGAAAATAGTCTTATGTTTTAGAGAAGAATCTGGAAACAACTGAAGACATATAAAGTATGATCCATTCATTCTGTTTCTATTATTTCTAGAGAAACTTTTGTACATAGACACTGAGAGGATTTACATAACAATCGGTACTAGTAAAAATTTGAAATAACCTAAAATGTCAATTAATGTAGAATAGATAAGTCCAGAGGGGTATATTCATAATACAGAATACTATGGAACAGTTACATTCCATGTTATTAAAAACAACTTTGAGGGGCGCGCCTGGGTGGCTCAGTCGGTTAAGCATCTGCCTTCGGCTCAGGTCATGATCCCAGGGTCCTGGGATCGAGCCCCACATCGGGCTCCCTGCTCAGTGGGGAGCCTGCTTCTCCCTCTCCCTGCTGCTCTCCCTGCTTGTGTTCCCTCTCTGTCAAATAAATAAATCTTGAAAAAGAAAAGAAGAGAACAACTTTGAGTGGTATATACAGTAAAATATTACTTATATAAATTTCAAAAACAAAGTAATAGCATTTTTGTTCATAAATATGTAGCAAAAATACTAAGTATGGTCTAGTAGGATACACTAAAAATTAATGACAATGGTTACTTCTTGAAGAGAGATAATGGTTGCTTCTGGGGAGAGAAAAAAATGGCACTGAGGAAAGCAACAAAGTGTACTGAAGTTTAAAACCTGTAGTATTATAGTTCTTTCAAATAAATTTTAAAACATCAAGCAAAAATAAAATATTAATGTCTGTTCATTCTGGCTGGTGGGAATGTAACTATTTATTATATTATTCCCTGCAATTTAACATTTGAAACACATTTGATAAAAAAGTACTGCTTCACTTCCAGTGAAATCTGGAACATCAACTATGAAGACACTTTCATCCCAGAGTTCCTCAAGAATTAAGAAATGGTATTTCATTCTACATAGAAAACTGAGGCCCAAGTTTTTTGTTTTCCAAGAAAGCCAGTCATATGATCAGAATCCATGTTTTCATATTGATTGCAGGACAAATAGTAATTAAGTATAGCTTACTAATATTAAAGTGTGAATTGTCCTGCAATGAGCCGAAAAATCAGCTTTACTTATGCCTGACATAGTACATAAAAGAGTAAATAAGAGTGTCTACTGATAACATTTTTAACAATATTGTGCAGCTCATTTCTTGATTCCATTTTCAAAGCTCTCAGTGGAACACACGTACCAATGGCATTGTTCAGCATATATTCTTCTCTAAAGAAATCTTGAGCTATCTTCTGGTTTGCCTTTCCAGCTTCGGAGATCGCTACAAGAAAAAAAAAAATGAAGGAAAGATTACAAATTTTTTAAAAAGTGCTTTCTAGTGGGGCGCCTAACTGGCTCAGTTGGTAGAGCATGCCAAATCTTGATCTCAGAGCTGTGAGTTCAAGCTCCATGACGGGTATACAGATTACTTAAAAATAAAATCTTTAAAAAAAAAAAAGTGCTTTCTAGTTAATACAAAGAGAATAAATTTAAGATATTATGATATTAAATCCTGGGGAAACTCTAGAATGGTTTGTTAAAGTTTTGAAGTGTCCATGCCACAGACACAGTTAGCCCTAGATCCATGGTCCAGTGTCAAAACTTAAAGGCAAAAATTCTTAAGGACTTCTTAAAAAGTGTTATACCTCATTTAGAACTTATATATTGTCACAAAATTCATTTTGACTCTTTTCTGTAGCACCTGAATAAATATTTGCTGGATATACATTTCAATGGTAATATGGCTTAACACAAAGCACATTATACATACAGAAAAATATAAGTACATGTGTGCATGTGTGTACATACACTCCCAGCTCTACAGTATATTCCATCTAGTCAAGCATTTCTGCCACATTCATTTCACCATAAAACATTTATCGAGCATCTACTGTGTTCCTATTCCAGTCAATAGTATGACTACTATCAAACAATTCTCTTCCATACAATGCAAGCTCATATGCCTTCCTGTCTTTACATCTTAGGAGAATTATCTGTTAAAATACAAATTAAAATATAAACATATTTCTTCTTCTATGGGAAAGAGTTACATAACAATTGTTGACTACAGATTTTTAGCCTTCAAAATGTTCCAAATGTTCACTTCTTTTCCTGGTTTTTAAAAGAAAGATTTGGTATCTATTTTTGTCCTTCTGGGGATTTCACTGATATACGTACACCCCCAAACCCTCATCTATTGTTTCTTATTCAGTCCTTACCACTACTTAGCAATTCTAAAAGGACAAGAGTGCAAATTATATTGCCTATGGAATGAAGCTCTTTTACCTCAAAAATCTTTGATTTACTCTTTTATTCTAATCAATTAATTCCACAGAAGTTAAATAAATTACATTCATAATCGCATTTAAAAAATTTTTTTCTAAGTGCCCATTTATCATCTTGGACTATGATCTTTAAAACAACTAAATTTCCTGGAATTGAAGACCACTGCTTTATACACATTAACTAAAATAAATCTGTAATTTGTAACTGTATTTCTAAACATCAATATAAAGTTACACCTATATGCAAAAATAGCTCACAGTTAGAAGCTATAAACAATACATAAGGCTCTGCCCATCTGTAAACTGACAAGTTCACAGACCCAACTCCAGAAGAAAGGTTAGAAAGAAAGGTTAGCTTCATGCTGGAAAACAGTATTTTAAAAAAATATTCATGTTGTGGGCAAAACAAATCCAAACACAATTCGGTTAACAAATCTAAGCAATTAAAAAATTTAAGAATTAAAAATAGAATAAAAATTGGGGCGCCTGGGTGGCTCAGTAATTAAGCGTCTGCCTTCGGCTGAGGTCATGATCCCAGGTTCCTGGGATCGAGCCCCCACATCGGGCTCCCTGCTCAGCGGGAGGCCTGCTTCTCCCTCTCCCACTCCCCCTGCTTGTGTTCCCTCTCTCTGTCAAGTAAATAAGTAGAATCTTAAAAAAAAAAAAAAGCAAACAAAAAATAAAAATAAAAATAGAATAAAAATTGATAGAATTAAAACATTGGGGAGGGTATGTGCTACGGTGAGCGTTGTGAATTGTGCAAGACTGTTGAATCACAGATCTGTACTTCTGAAACAAATAACGCAACATATTTTAAGAAAAAAGAAAAAGAAGAAGATAGCAGGAGAGGAAGAATGAAGGGGAGTAAGTCAGAGGGGGAGATGAACCAGGAGAGATGATGGACTCTGAAAAACAAACTGAGGGTTCTAGAGGGGAGGAGGGTAGGGGGATGGGTTAGCCTGGTGATGGGTATTAAAGAGGGCACATTCTGCATGAGCACTGGGTGTTATGAACAAACAATGAATCATGGAACACTACACCAAAACAAATGATGTAATATATGGTGATTAACATAACAATAAAAAATTTTTAAAAATCACAAAAAAAACATTAAAATTCAGTTACTTTAAATTTAATAGGTATCTGAAATTATATCCTAAATCAAGCTTGTTTCTTCCCATTCCAAATATAATGGTTTATGTAAACTTGTAAATTTGGAAAATAGATCAATCCAAACCATACTGCCTTTAACACAATACAAAAAAATATATTTATATGTGTATAGAGATACAGAGATATACACATACACATATATATAGACACATACAGATACACACACACACAAAAAAAAAAACAAAGAAAAATCCCTCCCTGGACTCTATCAGTTCCATAACAAACAAAATACAAAATGCAAAAACAGTTTTCAGTATATACAAAATAAAGACAACCAGTGGTGAGAGGTACATGACTTTGATCCTGAGACCAAACATTTCTTCTCTCTTTTAATAGTTAAATGTATACAGATTGACCTAAAGAACTAGAAAAGAAAATCTTTTTATCCCATCTCAGCATGTTTACTTAAACACCTGTGAAAATGTATTAACAACAGGATGAATTCTATAATTAAGTCCATTCTTGCTTTGGGATCATGCACTGTGGGAAAGCACGGGCACAGTCAAGGAAACACATGAAGGAATGTCGTATTTGGAGAACGACAAGTCAGATTGTCAGGTTATAAGACAAATTAAACTGCTGAACATCAGCTAACCTAAAATAAAAAGTGGACTCACATAGCATAACAGGACATTTTGTTTAGGATGATTCGGGGAGAAAGAGAGGATATATGAAGGGCACATACGTAGTTTAAAAAAAAATGCTATTCTCATTTTTCTAATATTTAACTACAATGGCTAAGTCATTATAACAAAAAAAAATTCTTAAATGTAAAGCAAATTACGAAGTATTACAAAAATTTCCTATTAGTTTTATCAGTCTATTGGAGGGAGGGAAACATTTAGGTTGGGGGGGTAGTTTTTACCTCTGATATCACCCCCAGCACAGAAAGCCTTTCCACCAGCTCCTTTTATAATGATCAGGAAAGTTTCAGGATCTTGTTCCCAATTCTATCCAAAAGAAAAAGATGGTAAAAGCATATTATAAATACAAACTACAAAAAAATCTATATGCATATATATGCATATATATGTACATATATACATCTGTATAGATAGATATGTATCAATACATATAAAGTACCAGCTTTATAAAGTACATCCAGAAGAATGGATCCCAACCTCATTTTCTTTTCTGACATAAATTAGACTATCTCAACAAGTTGCTAGATGAATACATTTTGTGATCCAAATTGCATGATGGCATCTGAAATCTTTGCCATGACAATTTTGATACCAAAATGAAAAAAATATGGGCTTAAAAATATGTTACAGAAGCTTATATATCTGGTGAAAAAAAACAGAGCAAGAACCTTTCTATTGTGGTGATACAGGGCTCTGTCCTACTAACAAATTTATAAGCAATCGAGTGAAACCACTTATATTGATCAAATCTTGAAGTGATTTGAGGTTGGTAAGGACAGCTAATAAATAAGCAGGATGAAAGAGTCAAGAGTCAAGAGACCCAATGGAAATTCAAACAACAAATTCAACAACAATAGACTAAAAAATCAACAGGAACTCTATAAATTCTACACTTGTGAATAGAAATATAAACCTACTTGGAAGAGATGTAGCTGGACAGATATGGCTGTCCAAAAGGCTAATGCAATATTGGACTACATTAACAGAAATACAGGATTCTAACATGGAAGTTTCTACTTTCCTCCACTATGGTCTAATTCCAATCCAAAACACTTGGCTTATTTCTCTTTATTACATTTAAAGACATACTATATGGTGTCCCAAACAGACACAACAGTATGGAAGAGAGACTCATCAAATGAAAATTAAGGAACTGGTAACCAGGGGAGAGGTAGTCTTCGTGGCTGACCATGTGAGGTACACTATTTCATTTCCTCTCCACAACAGTCCTGTGAGATATAATCATCCCCATTTCACAGCTGAGGAAAATGAAGAACAGAGAGATTAACACTGCCAAGCTACACAGTTAATAAAAAGAAATCCAAGTTTTAAATAAAGTCGGACTGTAAGTCATGCTTTTCCACTGCACCATGTAGTTCACTTAGACTAGAAAAGCTTATGGCCTTCTCTAAGATAGGCTGGCCAAGCAGTTCAAAAACAGCTGACAAAAAAGCTGTCACATGGGGACGATGGGGACGCCTGGGTGGCTCAGTCAGTTAAGCATCTGCCTTTGGCCCAAGTCATGATTTCAGGGACCTGGGAATGAATCCCACAACAGACTCCTTGCTCAGCGGGGAGTCTGCTTCTCCCTCTCCCTCTCCCCACTGCTTGTGAGCTCTCTCTCTGTCTCAAAATCTTAAAAAAAAAAAAAAAAAAAAAAAAGCTGTCACATGTAAGGAGATTGGATTTATATACTCATATCCCAAGAGGCAGAATTAGTACCACTGGTTAAAAGGTCAGAGAAGTACAGTGGCAAAACACAGAAAGAAACGTGGAGCTATGTAAAAGTGGAAGGGGCTATCTCAGGAAGCCATGAACTCTGTCACTAGGGATGCTCCAGGATAATCACACAAGGAAAGCACGGAAGACAAGAAAGCAACAGGGCTTGGGTGCTGATCCCAGATATTCTATGGAAGGGAATACCAGAAATGTTCTATTGAGATACACTTTTAAAAGGATCCATATAATTTCTTTAGGGAAATCACAAACCTTCAGCTGTGGATAAATGTGCCGAATCATACTAACATTCAGTGCATTTAGGAACTTTGGTCTGTTTAGTGTTATCACTCCTGCACAACCTTTTCTTTCCAATAGTACTTCTGCTGCATCCGTGTGCTTAGACATTCTCTGTGTAAAAAAAAGAGTAACTTTAGGATAAAATGCATTAAGGTTTTGTCACAAGCCAACATCAAACCACATACAGGTATACCTCAGAGATACTGCGTGTTCAGCTCCAGACAACCACAGTAAAGGAAATATTTCAATAAAGTCAAATGATTTTTGTTTTGTTTTCCCAATGCATATAGCAGTTACTTTTATGCAATACTGTAGTCAATTAAGTATGGAAGAGCATTATGTCTGAAAAAACAATGTACATATATTAATTAAAAAGTAACTTATTGAGAGGAAGATGACGGAGCAGGAGGATCCCTAGGCTCATCTTGTCCTACAAACACAACTAGATAATAATCAAATCATTCTAAATACCCTAGAAATCAACCTGAAGACTGACAGAACAAACTCCACAACTAAAGGAAGAGAAGAGGCCACATTGAAGAAGCAGCCAAGTTAAATATGCAGTAAAATATCATTAATTTTGGAAGTCTGAACCTGCTTGATAATTATGTTAACCTTGCTTTATGACTGAATAAAGCTGACATTCCGAAAAGAAAAAAAGTAATTTATTGCTAATAAATGCTAACCATCATCTGCACTTTCAGTGAGTCAGATTCTTTTCGCTGGTGGAGAGTCTTGCCTCAATGTTGGTGGCTGCTGACTGATCAGGGTGGACGGTACTGAAGGTTGGGGTGGCTGTGATAAATTCTTAAAATAAGACAACAGTTAAGTTTGCTGTATTGACTGACTCTTCCTTTCACAATTTCTCTGTAGCATGCAATGCTGTCTGATAGCATTATACCCACAGTAGAACGTCCAAAATCCTCTCAAACTCTGCTGCTGCTTTATCTACTAGGTTTATGTAACAGTCTAGATCCTTTGTTGTCATTCCAACAATCTTCACAGCATCTTCACAAGTAGATTCCATCTCAAGAAACCCCTTTCCTTGTTCATCCCTAAGAAGCAACTTTTCATTCATTAAAGTTTTATCACGAAATTGCCAGAAATTCAGTCACATCTTCAGGTCTACTTCTAGTTCTTTTGCTATTTCCACCATTTCTGCAGTTATTTCCTCCACTAAAGTCTTGAACCCCTCAGTCATCCATGAGGGTTGGAATCAACTTCTTCCAAACTCCTGTGAATGCGGATATTTTGACCTCTTCCCATGAATTATGAATGTTCTTAATGGCATCTAGAATGATGAATCCTTTCCAGAAGGTTTTCAATTTACTTTGCCTAGATCCATCAAAGAAATCACTCTCTATAGCAGCTATAGCCTTATGAAATATATTTCTTAAATAATAAGACTGAAAATCAAAACTGCTCCTTCACCCAGGGCTGCAGAAGAGATGCTGTGTGAGCAAGCTCCATAAGAGCTCTTGGCTGACCAGGTCACTGTCAACTAGCAATATTTTGAAAGGCATCTTCTTTTCTGAGCAGGCTTCAACAATAGGCTTAAAATTTTCAGTAAATCATATTGAAAACAGATATGCTGTCATCCAGGCTTTGTTGTTCCATTTATAAAGCATAGCAGATCTAGCATAATTCTTAAGGGCCCTACGATTTTCAGGATGGTCAATGAGCATTGGCTTTAACTTAAAGTCAATAGCTGCATTAACCCCTATCAAGAAAGTCAGCCTGTCCTTTGAAGCTCTGAAGCCAGCCACTGACTTCTCCTCTCTAGCTATGCAAGCCTAGATGCATCTTCTTCCAATAGAAGCCTGTTTCAACTATACTGAAGATCTTGTTTAGTGTAGTCACCTTCATTATCTTAGCTAGACCTTTTGGATAACTAGCTGCATCTTAGACAGCAGCATTTGCTGCTTCACCTTGCATTTTTACATTATAGAGATGGCTCCTTTCTTTAAACCTCATGTTACTAACCTCTGCTAGCTTCAAACTTTTCTTCTGCAGGTTCCTCACTTCTCTCAGCCTTCACAGAATTGAAGAGAGTTAGGGCCTTATTCTGGATTAGGCTTGGATTAAAAAAATATTGTAGCTGGTTTGATCTATCCCAACTAAAACTTTCTCCGTATCAGCGAAAGACTATTTCACTTTCTTACTCATGTGTTCACTGGAGTAGCACTTTTAATTTCCTCCAAGAACTTTTCCTTTGCATTCACAACTTGACTGACTGGTGCAAGAGGCCCAGCTTTTGACCTATGTTGGCTTTTGCCATGCCTTCCTCACTAAGCTTAATCATGTCTAGCTTTTGATTTAAAGTGTGAGGCATGTGACTCTTCCTTTCACTTGGAGGCCACAGTGGGATTATTAATTGACCTAATTTCAATGCTGTTGTATCTCAGGGAATAGGGAGGCCTACAGAGAGGGAGATAAAAGAACAGGAGATCGATGGAGCAGTCAGAACAGACACATTTATTGATTAAGTTCACTAACTTATATGGGCACGGTTCATGGTGCCTCCAAAACAATTACATTAACATCAAAGATCACTGATCGTTGTTCACCAAAACAATAGTGAAAAAATGTGAAATACTGTGAGAACTACCAAAATGTGACACAGAGACACAGAGTGAGCAAATGCTGTTGGAAAAACAGCATCAATAGATTTGCTCTACTGATGCAGGGTTGCCACAAACCTTCAATTTGTAAAAAACACAGTATCTGCAAAACACAATAATATGATATATGCCTGTACATCGATGCAAATCTTTCACACAATGGTAACTCATCAAATGGATTCCTAGGTACTTCCGACAAAGATTTCTAAAATTATTTAATTCTGTAGATAAGCAAAATATACATACCAAAGGTATATACACAGTATATACAAAGTATACATAGTAATTAAATCTTTTAATTTTTGAACAAATGGAGTCAACTGATTTATAATAGAACCTAGTCCTAGAATTACTTGAACTATGAATAATCAAGACAGTATGTTTACAATGCTACCCACTCACTCTGTTCGTGGACACATACATATTTACATATAGAATGTATCTTTAGATAGATACACAAGACACTGCTAAAATGGTTGCCTCCAGGAATGAAAATCAGACATATGAGAGAGGGGTGGGAAGACTTTTTGCTGTATGGCCCCATTGAACTTTTTGAATTTTGTACCATATGTATTTACTACTTATTCAAACCAATATTTTAAATATTTAAAAAAAATAAGAGTAATAAATTAGATTTAAAAGGTACCAAGCCATTTCCAGAAGGGAATTTCATTAATAGGCTTCATTCCAGGGGACTTCCTTATTTGACTACAGGGTCCTCTGAACCCCTGTAATGATCCCACATGCGTGGGGGAGTTGGGAAGACAGGACAACATGCATATACGTGTGCACTGACAGCAGCCCCTATTTCCTGCTAAACCATACACTGGCTTCATGGAACACTCCAGAAGGTTTTAAGGAACGGTTTTCATGAAGGCAGGCCCAGAGAGCCATGAGCATCTTTGTTCTCCCACTGGAAATTCAACTGTATATAAGGAAGAGCAAATGTTAAATCATTTAAAGAGAGCTGTTTTTCATAGTTTCCAATACATAAATTTGTTTCAGTACACACTGTTGTAAAACAGTGTTTCTACTTATGTTCTTATACATCTGTTGTTGTGTTTATTCATCCTCCAAGTTCTGACTTTTAGAAATAACAATAAGTCTATTTTCTAATCTGTTAAAAAAAAAAAGTACTAAGCTATATGACTACTTTTCTTACCTTATTGGTACCCCCCCCCCAAAAAAAAGTGGTAAAACTACACACAAAAATCACAAAAGAAACCAGACCAAAAGGGATACCAAGTCCACAAGCAGACAAAGCCTTCCCCAGACTTCACTCTCACCTTCTCTTTCACAGTCCGACTCTACCAGCTGGAAGTGCCTGGCTTCTCAGATTTTCTTCCAAGTTCCTACTGACCCACTTGTGGTCTGACCCTCCAACTCCTCCTCAAGACCCTTTCATAGCTTCTGTCAGTATTGTGGAAGATCTTATTCCCATTATCTTTTATTCCATAAAACTGTAGGGGAGAAAAAATAATTTTCCCTCTACCCTTCCAGGTTCTTAGCTAAGAGCTCCCCTGTAATAAAGACAGATTAACAGTAGAAAATTTTCATTTCTTAAGGGGGCCCCACAAAGATGTGAGACCCAAAGGCAGCCAAGCAACAGGCTCATAAACCATCCTGAGCTAAGGAAAGAAACAGGGTCTGGGGCTTCAAAGGGGTAGGAAAGCAATTCACCAGGAAGTAAAAAGAGCAAATGTTTAGTTTAATATTTAATATTTGTTCTGCCACGCAGATAAGTCTTAAATATAAAAAAGTTACACTATGTGTATCCCTACTATCTTCCTGGTACAATCCTCCTTTCTAATTTCCTTCAGGCAGTTGAGAGGGAGGGAAAAAGTCTTTCCAGAGTCTGCTGGATCTTGATTGCCTTCAACTCAAAATAATTCACATGCCAAAGTGACAGATTTTAAGGGTGGTATAATCTGCTCCCCTCTGAGACTCTTCTTGCTTCTTGAGGTGGGCCTGTATTGCTATATACTTCTCTCTTATGACCACTTTTGCTGCATCCCAAAGATTTTGGACCATCATGTTTTCATTTTCATTTGTTTCCATGTATTTTTTTTATTTCTTCTTTAATTTTCTGGTTAACCCATTCATTATTTAGTAGGATGTTCTTTAACTTTCATGTACTTGTGGTCCTTCCAAATTTTTTCTTGTGGTTGTCTTCAAGTTTCATAGCGTTGTGACTGGAAAGTATGCATGATATGATCTCACTCTTTTTGAACTTGTTGAGGCCTGATTTGTGACCCAGTATGTGATCTATTCTAGAGACTATTCCATGTGCATGCAAAAAGAATGTGTATTGTGCTGTTTCAGGATGAAATGTTCTGAATATATCTCTGGAAGGTCCAACTAGTCCAGTGTGTCATTCAAAGCCATTGTTTCCTTGTTGATTTTCTGCTTAGATGATCTACCCATTGCTGTAAGTGGGGTGTTAAAGTCCCCTATTATTGCATTATTATCGATGGGTTTTCTTATGCTTATAATTAATTGATTTATATATTTGGCTGCTCCCAGGTTGGGTGCATAAATATTTACAATCGTTACATCTTCTTGTTGGATACACCCTTTTATTATGATACAGTGCCCTTCATCTCTTGTTATAGTCTTTGGTTTAAAATCTAGTTTGTCTGATGTAAGTATGACTACTCCAGCTTTCTTTTGATGTCCATTAGCAGGACAGATGGTTTTCCATCCCCTCACTTTCAATCTGCAGGTGTCTTTAGGTCTAAAATGAGTCTCCTGTATGCAGCATATAGATGGGTCTCATTTTTTTTATCCATTCTGATACCTTATGTCTGATTGGAGCATTTAGTCCAGTTATATTCAGAGTGATCATGGATAGATGTGAATTTAGTGCCATTGTATTACCTGTGAAGTTGGTGTTTCTGGAGATTTCTCTGTTCCTTTCCAGTCTTTGTGGCTTTTGGTCTTTCTTTCCCACTTAGAGAGTCCCCTTTAATATTTCTTGCAGGGCTGGTTTAGTGGTCACAAATGCTTTTAGTTTTTGTTTTCTGGGAAACTCTTTATCTCTCCTTCTATTCTGAATGACAGCCCTGATGAATAAAGTATTCTTGGCTGCATATTTTTCCCATTCAGCACAATGAATATATCATGCCACTCCCCTCTAGCCTGACAAATTTCTGTGGAGGGATCTGCTGATCACATTATCTATCTTCCCCTGTAGGTTAAGGATTTCTTTTCCCTTGCTGTTTTCAGGATTCTTTCCTTATCTCTGTATTTTGCAAATTTTACTATAATATGTCTTGGTGTTGGCCTGCTTTTGTTGATTTTGATGGTTCTCTGTACCTCCTGGATTTGGATATCTGCTTCCTTCCCCAGGTTAGGGAAGTTTTCAGCTATAATTTGCCCAAATAAGCCTTCTGTCTCTTTTTCCCTCTCTTCTTCTTCTGGGACTCCTATGATACGAATGTTCTTAAGCTTTATTGAGTCGCTGAGTTTCCTAAGTCTACATTCGTGATCCAATATTTTTCTTTCCCTCCTCTTTTCAGCTTCATTTTTTTTCTTTTTTTTAACGATTTGAGAGAGCACACAAACATGTGTGCACATGAGCAAGAGGAGGGGCAGAGGGAGAGGGAGCAGACTCTCCATGGAGCAGGGAGCCCAACACAGGGCTCGATCCCAGGACCCCGAGATCATGACCTGAGCCAAAGGCAGCCACTTAACCAAATGAGCCACCCAGACACCCCTCAGCTTCATTATTTTCCATAATTTTATCTTCTATATCACTTATTCATTCCTCTGCTTCTATCCTGTGGTCATTACATCCAGTTTTGCATCTTGGCTATAGCATTTTTTATATTGGCCTGACTAGTTTTTAGGTCTTTTATCTCTTTAGTAAGAGACTCCCTGGAGTCTTCTATGGTTTTCTCAAACCCAGTTAGTATCCTTATGATTGTTCTTTTAAATTCTGGTTCAGGCATATTACTTTTATCTGTTTTTATTAGATCCCTGGCCATGACCTCTTCTTGTTCTTTCTTTTGGGATGAATTCCTCCATCTTGGCATTTTGTCTAGGTAACTGTGTACGTGTTAGGAAAGCCTGTTACGCTTCCTGCTCCTGAGAGTAATGGCTTTATTAAGAAGAGGTCATATACTGCCCAGGGCCTGACACTTCAGAAAGGGTTTCTGGTATATGCTGTGTGCACTCTGCTGTTGTGTTTTCACTGCTCTTTCCTTCAGGTCAGTCCTCTGCAGAGTTTCTCCTTGCCTACAGTGGGGAATATTTGGACTTTGTTAACTGTGTGGCAAGTTTTAATTCGATGTGTTTTGGTCTGCTTCTTAAAAGCAGCTAGATCCTATTTCCCCTAGAGCTGAAGCTTTGCAGCACTCTATGGTCAATAGACTGGCAGGTGAGGGGGGGGGGGAGGTGTCTTCTGGGGGAGGGGCTCACTGCTCACTGCTGCTCTCTCAGGCACACTTGCCCTAGTGAAAAAAGCACTGCGCAGGGAGGCGAGGCTTGGTGTATGCAGCTCAAGCCTCCACTGTGGGCCCTGTGCTGCTCACTGAAGCCCGTCTGTGTTGATGGGTGGGGGGTACAAATGACATCAGCCAGCTCTCGTCCCCAGAGAGGGGAGCTCATGCCTGCCTCTCTTCAGCAGACACTCACAAAAGAGAAAACAGTCTCCCCTCATTTGTCCCAGGCTTCTCTCAGATCCCTGCCTTCACCCTGTCTTTGTCCAAGCTGTCTGCTCACCCGGTGGCCCAGTGCTCCGTTTTATCTCAAGCACGCTGGCTGGGTTTCAAAACTCCACATTTTAGGGGCACAGCATGGTGCCAGTGTGCACTGATCCTCTGGGTGAGGGTCTCACCGGGCTGTGGCTTATGCCAGTTTGTCCCAGAAGGACAGCTGCATGAATGCACAGGGGCTTGGAGTTTACGGTTAAATGCAGCAAAAAAGCCGACATCCAGGTTAGCTGCCCTCAGCAGCTGTCTCTACTCCTGTGCTAATGAACAGGGCAGCTCAATGCTTGTTTGTCCCTGGAGAGGCAGTGCCATGTCTCCCAAATACACCCCAAGAGGGGGAACTGTCTCCCAGTGCAACCCAGGGGATCCTCAGACCACGCTGTACGCTCCTGGGCCTCTGCCCTCCTTCTCCACATAGCACCTCTATACCTGCCAGGCCCCACCCGAGTGATGGCACGAACTTCTACAACTTCAGACTTTGAGCTCTCCTGCTTGTAAAAACTTGCGATTATCAGCCCCTCTGTTTTGGGGAAGTGCTCTTCTTGTGCAATGCCCTGTGCCCTGTGTGCACACTTGCACTTGCACTCAGTCTCTCTTTCTCTCCTCTTTCCCTGATCAGGGCTCCCTCCCCTCCAAAGCACCCATGATTTTTTTCTCCCCCAAATCAGGTCTCCACACCTCCTATCTTCCACTACGTGGCCTCTCTTTTCCCTCTGGTTGTGCAGTTTGTTCTTTCAGTCTTCAGATGGACTTCCTGGGTGTTTGGAATGATTTGATACCTAGCTGTGTTCAAAAGAAGAGGCAATTGCTTTCCTTCAATACCCACAGTGGGTCTATTTCCTGGATTAACCCTTACTCATATGAAAAGACAGATGATACACTATAAAAGCTGCACTTTAGATACCCACATCATTCTAAATCTTAAAATACAGATGAAAGTTTTCATATCATATAAACATATTAAATACAAGTTTTAATAAACATTCTCTCCATACTAATTAAATTTCTGTTTGAACCAGGTCAGATTTACCAGCCCCCTGCCCAAAAAAAAAAAAAAAAAAAAAAAAAAAAAAAAAAAAAAATTTCAGGATCGTTTTCACTGAACGGTTTATATAAATTATCACGCAATACCAGAGGCAATCCTTTAAAACTTTATTATTTGGTTTCAGCTCAGCGATGTTACGAACTGAAAAGATAGCTCAGAGATGAGAGCTGAAAAGATGCTCCTCCTGACCCTGTAACAAGAAAAAAGCTGAACAGACCGAAAAGTAATGGTTTCTGGTAAGCTCAATCAGAGAACTGAGGTGACAGGGCAAATGGCTGCAATAAAATCTGGAGAGATTTTTGCCTTCAGAGAGAAGGCAAAAGCTTTCAAGAAGATTAATTAGAATTTTTGATGACTTGCTAGAGGCCAAGTGCGGGCAAATGTAATAGTATGAAGCTCCTGGGGGTTACAGTCATGCAGGGATTTCCATTCTGGCTGGCTTTTCCTCCTGGAACCCAACCAGGCTCTCCCAGGGAAGACTCTGTGTGGTGTTGGCTGGGGTAGAGAAACAGCAGGTACAGCGAAATCCTTTCCCCCATCTTCCATACAAAAGGCTAAATTTGCAGGGGAGTGAGGAAGGACTTCAAAGCCTGTAGCCCAGGGTTCTGGTGGAGCCTCACTAAGTGGGGGAAGGATATGGAGGCCTACAAAATAAAAGCTTTAATCTCAAGGGAGAAGCACCTTAAAAACATTGCCAAGGACTTCAGTGTTTACCAACCACAACTGGGGAAAAGAAACAGGGGACAAAGGAAAAGGAAGAAAAAAGCAGCCTATCCCTGGAGGAGAGACAGGAGCACTTGTGAGGGCCACATCCCTGAAAATCTGGTTCACAGTGCCTTCCAAACATTAAGGCTTAATGGAATACAACACCAAAAGCATGATCCATAAAAGGAAAACACTGATAAACTGAATTTCATCAACATTAAAAACTTCCATTCTGCAAAAGATACTATTAAGAGAATGAAAGACAGGCCAGAAATTGGAAGAAAATACTTGCCTTTCACGTACCTGATAAAGGACTTGCCTCCAGAATATATAAACAACTCTTAAAACTTAGTAAAAAGGGGGCACCTGGGTGGCTCAGTTAGGCATCCGATTCTTAATTTTGGCTCAGGTTGTGATCTCAGGGTCAGGAGATTGAGCCCCATGTCAGGATCCATGCAGGGCACGGAGCCTGCTTAAGATTCTCTCTCTTCCTCTCCCTCTGTCCCTCCCCACCACTGACTCACACACTCTCTCCCTCTCTCTCTCTCTCGCTCTTAAAAAACAAAACAAAACAAAAAACACACACCCCAGTAGGAAAAACAACCCAATATTAAAATGGGCAAAAAAAAATCCGAGGATCTTCACCAAACATAGAAGGATGACAAACACAGGAAATGCTCAAAAATTATAGGATCATTAGCAAAATGCAAATTAAAACCACAATGAGATACCACTACACACATTAAAATGGTTAAAATCCAAAAACAGGCAATAACGTGCTGCCAAAGATACAGAACAACAGACACGCTCATTCTTTGTTGGTGAAAATGTAAAATCATACGACCACTTTGGGAGAAAATTTGGCAAATTTTTATAAGTTTTACCATAAAACCCAGCTGTTGCACCATACGTATTTACCCAAGTGAATTAAAAATTTATGTTCACACAAAAACCTGTACAAAAATGTTTAGCAGCTTCACTCATAATTGATAAAAACTGAAAGCAACCAAAATGCTCAACACAGAAATGGACAATTTATCCCAAAATGGAGTACCATTCAGTGATAAAAAGGACCAAGTTATCAATTCACACAACACAGATGAATCTTAAATACATTTTGTCAAGTGAAAGGATCCAAACCCCAAAGCCTATATTGTATGACTCCATTCATAAGACATTCTATAAAGGACAAAACTATAGAGGGAAAACACAGGTCAGTGGTTGGGGGTAGGAGAAGCTGACTACGGGGAAGCACAGGGGAAGTTTTAGGGTGATGGAACTGCTTATATGGTCTTGGGGTGGTGGATGCATGATTTATGCATCTGTCAAAACCCAGAGACATGTACGTCACAAAAAGTAAACATTTTTCTTTTGTATAGTTTGTATACACTGAAGACAGCTAAGGTGTCATGGGATCCAACACGGAATGCAGACTGACAAATCTAATTGAATTACACATGTATGACAAGACCTCACTGAGCAATTGTGATGGTAGCTGCAGGGGAGCTGGCCTAAGTAACTTTGGAAAACTGTCATCTGAATACAAAAGGAACTGTCATCAATACTGTGCTCTAGTTGGTAAATTCATTTTTTCATGGCGGGTGGTTAACAATTCTGAAACTGCCTTGCATGTACACTGAGGTGAAATGAGAGGCAAGTTACAGGTAAGCAAGAAGAGAAGAAGGGAAGCTATAATGAACTCTGCCCTGTGGGAATGGGGATGTCATCAGCATGAACTCATGCTTAGCTTATCTATATATACACAGAATAAACAACCATAGATATGGATAGATACATGGGTTAGTATACAGTGTTTATATATTCTGCTATGCATACATACATTATCCTAGCTCTCTCCCCCAGTATCAAAGAGCACTCCCAGAGCTCAGATCTTGATTTCTAAATGCTTTTCTCCAATAAAGACAACCAGGGCTCCTTGGAGAAATGGCTAATTCCAGATAAGAAAAACATGAGGAGCCCAGAGCACACCTTCTAGTACCAAAAAGTAAGGAGGATTCAGGGAGCAAGATGGCGGAGGAGTAGGAGACCTGGATTTCGTCAGGTCTCAGGAATTCAGCTGAATAGGGATCAAACCATTCTGAACACCTACGAACTCAACAGGAGATCGAAGAGGAGAGTAGCAACAACTCTCTGAACAGAGAAGCGACCACTTACTGGAAGGTAGGACATGTGGAGAAGTGATTCTGAGGTGATATTCAGGAGGATAGACAGCAGGGGAGGGGGCCTCCGTCGGCCGCTTCTGGCAAGTGATAGAGCCGCGGAGCACAAAATCGGAACTTTTAGAAGCCACTCCGCTGAGAGACGTCACTCCAGTGGCTAAGCTGGGGGTGGAACCCTCGCGGGACAGTGTGGTCTCAGGACCCTCGGGGTCACAGAAAGACCGGGGGTGCCTGAGTGCAGCAGAGCTCCCAGGTACCAGAGCGGGGAAGCCGGCTGCAGAGACGGAGCCGAGGCACGTGCTCTCAGCTCGGGGTTGCCATAAACTGTGATCCGCGGCCCAGTCGGGCCACTGCTCCTCCAGCAGAGACCCAACAAGCGGCAGAGTCGGGGAGACTCCCCTTTCTTCCCCAGGAGGAGCGGCACGGGAGCGCACCGCAGGGATCTGCTGGGTTTGGAGACTCCATATGGGGTCGGGTGCCAGAGATAGAAACGCTCAGTCACAGGCCGGGTGAGCACAGAGTGCGGCCGGAGACCAGGAAGAAGGGAGTGACTGGCGCTTTTCTCTGGGGGCGCACTGAGGAGCGGAGCCCCGAGTTCTTGCCTCCTCTGGGGCGGAGATTGGGAGGCCGCCATTTTCACTGTCGTCCCCCAAGTAGGGAAAGCTTGCAGGGAACAAAAGCCCCTGAGAGCAAACTTGAGCAGCTTGCTTAGCTGGGACTGACAAGGGTGGGGCAATTCCGCCTCCGGCAAAGACATTTGGGAACCACGGCAACAGGCCCCTCCCCCAGAAGATCAGGACGAACAGCCAGCAAGCCAAGACCAAGTTTACTGATCAAGGAGAACGGGAGAACTCCCAGCGCTAGGGGAATACTGCACATAGAATTCATGGCTTTTTTTACCATGATTCATTAGTTTTTCAAAGTTAATTTTTCTAACTGTTTTTTTAATTTCTCTTTTCCCCTTTATCAACCAACATCTTATCAATCCCTTTTTTTAAAAAAAATTTTTATTTTTCATTTTTAGAGTCATATTTTATCCCTTCATAGTAGTTACCCTTATTTTTGGCATATATACATAAGTTGTTCTCTCTTTAAAATTTTGAGATACAGTTTCTTCTAACAGATCAAAATATACCCTAAATCACTAGTGTATGGCTTTGTTCTAGTCTCCTGCCTGATAACAATCTTTCCCTTTTTTTTAAATCTTCTTTCTTTTTTCAAACAACTTCTTATCGTATCAATTCCTTTTATAAAATCTTTTATAATTTTCATCTTTACAGTCATCTTCCATCCCTTCATTGTATCAACCCTTATTTTGTACATATATAAGTCTTTCTTCCTTTAAAATTTTAGGAGGCACTTTTTTCTAACAGACCAAAATACGCCCAAAATCTAGTGTGTGGCACTGATCTATGCACTAGCCTGATCATATTTGATCATATTCGGGTTTTTTTGTATTGTTCTGTTTTTGTTTTTAATCTTTTTCTTTTTTTTTCTTTCTTTCTTTTCTCTTTCTTTCCCTTTCTTTTCCCCTGGTTTCAGGTCTTTTCTGATTTGTATTTGCTGGGGATGTTGTTAACCTGTTAGCATTTTGTTCTCTCATTCCTCTATTCTCCTCTGGACAAAATGACAAGACGAAAAAAATCACCTCAGCAAAAAGAACAAGAGATAGTACCGTCAGCCAGGGACCTACTCAATATGGACATTAGTACGATGTTGGACCTAGAGTTCAGAATCGTGACTTTAAAGATACTAGCTGGGCTTGAAAAAAGCATGGAAGTTACTAGAGAAACCCTTTCTGGAGAAATAAAAGAACTAAAATCTAACCAAGTCGAAATCAAAAAGGCTATTAATGAGGTGCAATCAAAAATGGGGGCACTAACTGCTAGGATAAATGAGGCAGAAGAGAGAATCAGCGATATAGAAGACCAAATGATGGAAAATAAAGAGGCTGAGAAAAAGAGAGAGAAACAACTACAGGATCACGAGGGAAGAATTCAAGAGATTAAGCGATACGATAAGACAAAACAACATTAGAATAATTGGGATTCCAGAAGAAGAAGAAAGAGAGAGGGGGGCAGAAGGTATATTGGAGCAAATAATAGCAGAGAACTTCCCTAATGTGAGGAAGGAAACAGGCCTCAAAATCCAGGAGGCACAGAGAACCCCTCTCAAAAATCAATAAAAATAGGTCAACACCCTGACATCTAATAGTAAAACTTACGCGTCTCAGAGACAAAGAGAAAATCCTGAAAGCAGCTCGGGAGAAGAGATATGTAAACTACAGTGGTAGAAATATTAGATTGGCAACCTATCCACACAGACCTATCCACAGAGACCTGGCAGGCCAGAAAGGACTGGCATGATATCTTCAGAGCACTAAATGAGAAAAATATGCAGCCAAGAATACTATATCCAGCTAGGCTGTCATTGAAAATTGAAGGAGAGATAAAAAGCTTCCAGGACAAACAAAACCTAAAGGAATTTGCAAACACGAAACCAGCCCTCCAAGAAATATTGAAAGGGGTCCTCTAAGCAGAGAGAGAGACTAAAAGCAGCACAGATCAGAAAGGAACAAGGACAATATACAGTAACAGTCACCTTACAGGCCAATACAATGGCACTAAATTCATACCTTTCAATAGTTACCCTGAATGTAAATGGGCTAAATGTCCCAATCAAAAGACACAGGCTATCAGATTGGATTAAAAAAAAAAGACCCATCGATATGCTGTCTGCAAGAGACTCATTTTAGACCCAAAGACACCCCCAGATTGAAAGTGAGGGGGTGGAAAACCATTTACCATGCTAATGGACACCAAAAGAAAGCTGGGGTGGCAATCCTTATATCAGACAAATTAGATTTTAAACCAAAGACTGTAATAAGAGATGAGGAAGGACACTATATCCTACTTAAAGGGTCTATCCAACAAGAAGATCTAACAATTATAAATATCTATGCCCCAACATGGGAGCAGCCAATTATATAAGGCAATTAATAACAAAAGCAAAGAAAAGCATTGACAGCAATACAATAATAGTGGGGGACTTTAACACCCCCCTGACTGAAATGGACAGATCATCTAAGCAAAAGATCAACAAGGAAATAAAGACTTTAAATGACACACTGGACCAAATGGACTTCACAGACATATTCAGAACATTCCATCCCAAAGCAATGGAATACACATTCTTCTCTAGTGCCCATGGAACATTCTCCAGAATTGATGACATCCTAGGTCACAAATCAGGTCTCAATCGGTACCAAAAGATTGGGATTATTCCCTGCATATTTTCAGACCACAATGCTTTGAAACTAGAACTCAATCACAAGAGGAAAGTTGGAAAGAACTCAAATACATGGAAGCTAAAGAGCATCCTACTAAAGAATGAATGGGTCAACCAGGAAATTAAAAAAGAATTAAAAAAATTTATGGAAACCAATGATAATGAAAACACAACTGTTCAAAATCTTTGGGATACAGCAAAGGCAGTCCTGAGAGGAAAGTATATAGCAATACAAGCCTTTCTCAAGAAACAAGAAAGGTCTCAAATACACAACCTAACACTACACCTAAAGGAGCTGGAGAAAGAACAGCAAATAAAGCCTAAACCCAGCAGGAGAAGAGAAATAATAAAGATCAGAGCAGAAATCAATGAAATAGAAACCAAAAGAACAGTAGAACAGATCAACGAAACTAGGAGCTGGTTCTTTGAAAGAATTAACAAGATTGATAAACCCCTGGCCAGACTTATCAAAAAGAAGAGAAATGACCCAAATCAACAAAATCATGAATGAAAGAGGAGAGATCACAACCAACACCAAAGAAATACAAACAATTATAAGAACATATTATGAGCAACTCTATGCCAGCAAATTAGATAACTTGGAAGAAATGGGTGCATTCCTAGAGATGTATCAACTACCAAAACTGAACCAGGAAGAAATAGAAAACCTGAACAGACCTATAACCACTAAGGAAATTGAAGCAGTCATCCAAAATCTCCCAACAAACAAAAGCCCAGGGCCAGATGGCTTCCCAGGGGAATTCTATCAGACATTTAAAGAAGAATTAATACCTATTCTCCTGAAACTGTTCCAAAAAATAGAAATGGAAGGAAAACTTCCAAACTCATTTTATGAGGCCACCATTACCTTGATCCCAAAACCAGACAAAGACCCCATCAAAAAGGAGAACTACAGACCAATATCCTTGATGAACATGGATGCAAAAATTCTCACCAAAATACTAGCCAATAGGGTCCAACAGTACATTAAAAGGATTATTCACCATGACCAAGTGGGATTTATCCCTGGGCTGCAAGGCTGGTTCAACATCCGCAAATCAATCAACGTGATACAATACATTAACAAAAAAAAAGAACAAGAATCATGTGATCCTCTCAATAGATGCAGAAAAAGCATCTGACAAAGTACAGCATCCTTTCTTGATCAAAACTCTTCAGCGTATAGGGATAGAGGGTACATACCTCAATATCATAAAAGCCATCTATGAAAAACCTACAGCGAATATCATTCTCAATGGGGAAAAGCTGAGGAGCTTTTCCCCTAAGGTCAGGAACGCGGCAGGGATGTCCACTCTCACCACTGCTATTCAACATAGTATTAGAAGTCCTAGCCACAGCAATCAGACAACAAAAAGAAATCAAAGGCATCCAAATCGGCAAAGAGGAAGTCAAACTCTCATTCTTTGCAGATGATATGATACTGTATGTGGAAAACCCAAAAGACTCCACCCCAAAACTGCTAGAACTCATACAGGAATTCAGTAAAGTAGCAGGATATAAAATCAATGCACAGAAATCAGTGGCATTCCTATACACCAACAACAAGACAGAAGAGAGAGAAATTAAGGAGTCGATCCCATTAACAATTGCACCCAAAACCATAAGATACCTAGGAATAAATTTAACCAAAGAGGCAAGGGATCTGTACTCAGAAAACTATAAAATACTCATGAAAGAAACTGAAGAAGACACAAAGAAATGGAAAAACGTTCCATGCTCATGGATTGGAAGAACAAACATTGTGAAGATGTCAATGGTACCTAGAGCAATCTACGCATTCAATGCAATCCCCATCAAAATACCATCCATTTATTTCAAAGAAATGGAACAAATAATCCTAAAATTTGTATGGAACCAGAAGAGACCCCGAATAGCCAGAGGAATATTGAAAAAGAAAAGCAAAGTTGGTGGCATCACAATTCCAGACTTCCAGCTCTATTACAAAGCTGTCATCATCAAGACAGTATGGTACTGGCACAAAAACAGACACATCGATCAACGGACCAGAATAGAGAGCCCAGAAATGGACCCTCAACTCTATGGTCAACTCATCTTTGACAAAGCAGGAAAGAATGTCCAATGGAAAAAAGACAGTCTCTTCAACAAATGGTGTTAGGAAAACTGGACAGCCACATGCAGAAGAATGAAACTGGACCATTTCCTTACACCACACACAAAAATACACTCAAATGGTTGAAAGACCTAAACGTGAGACAGGAGTCCATCAAAATCCTAAAGGAGAACACAGGTAGCAACCTCTTCGACCTCAGCCGCAGCAACTTCTTCCTAGAAATATCGCCAAAAGCAAGGGAAGCAAGGGCAAAAATGAACTATTGGGATTTCATCAAGATAAAAAAGTTTTGCACAGCAAAAGAAACAGTCCACAAAACCAAAAGACAACCGACAGAATGGGAGAAAATATTTGCAAATGACATATCAGATGAAGGGCTAGTATCCAAAATCTATAAAGAACTTATCAAACTCAACACCCAAAGAACAAATAATCCAATCAAGAAATGGGCAGAAGACATGAACAGACATTTTTCCAAAGAAGACATCCAAATGGCCAACAGGCACATGAAAAAGTGCTCAACATCGCTCGGCATCAGGGAAATCCAAATCAAAACCTCAATGAGATACCACCTCACACCCGTCAGAATGGCTAAAATTAACAAGTCAGGGAACGACAGATGTTGGCGGGGATGTGGAGAAAGGGGAACCCTCCTACACTGTTGGTGGGAATGCAAGCTGGTGCAACCCCTCTGGAAAACAGTATGGAGGTTCCTCAAACAGTTGAAAATAGAGCTACCATACGATCCAGCAATTGCACTACTGGGTATTTACCACAAAGATACAAATGTAGGGACCTGAAGGGGTACGTGTACCCCAATGTTTATAGCAGCAATGTCCACAATAGCCAAACTGTGGAAAGAGCCAAGATGTCCATCGACAGATGAATGGATAAAGAAGAAGTGGTATATATACACAATGGAATATTATGCAGCCATCAAAAGGAATGAGATATTGCCATTTGCAACGACGTGGATGGAACTGGAGGGTGTTATGCTGAGTGAAATAAGTCAATCAGAGAAAGACATGTATCATATGACCTCACTGATATGAGGAATTCTTAATCTCAGGAAACAAACTGAGTGTTACTGGAGTGGTTGGGGGTGGGAGGGATGGGGTGGCTGGGTGATAGACATTGGGGAGGGTATGTGCTACGGTGAGTGCTGTGAATTATGCAAGACTGTTGAATCACAGATCTGTACTTCTGAAACAAATAACGCAACATATTTTAAGAAAAAAGAAAAAGAAGAAGATAGCAGGAGAGGAAGAATGAAGGGGAGTAAGTCAGAGGGGGAGACAAACCAGGAGAGATGATGGACTCTGAAAAACAAACTGAGGTTTCTGGAGGGGAGGAGGGTGGGGGGATGGGTTAGCCTGGTGATGGGTATTGAGGAGGGCACGTTCTGCATGGAGCACTGGGTGTTATGAACAAACAATGAATCATGGAACACTGCATCAAAAACTAATGATGTAATATATGGTGATTAACATAACAATAAAATTAGAAAAAAAAAAGTTTTCCATGGACATTATGCTAAACACTTGACTAAACTCTTCACTTAATCCTCAAAACCCCCCTAATGAGTTAAATACCAGGAACTCCCTTCCACAGATAAGGAAATTGAGGCCCACAGAAGTTAGATCACTTGCCTGGAATCACACAGCTTTGGGGCAGGACCAAGATTCAAACCTAGGTCTATCTCATTCTAGAACTAATGCTCTAACCATTATAGTCCCTAAACTGACTCTCCCAATTATCTTCTTCAAATGATATCATCTCACCCACTTTAACCCACTCCACAGAACTTTTTCCACTCCTGTAAGGCCTGAGTGACCCATTATATACAACTAACTATTCAAAAGAGAAATGAAGGAAACTTGCTAAAATGAATGAACACCATCAACACACAGTTCTGCTGAAATGAATACATGAAGTCGGCCAAAATAAAATCCCTAAAACACACGCAACTTTAGAATAACTGTTCTGCTAGAACATGGAACTATTCTGGCAAAATCCATAGTAGCAACATTTCCCAAAGTGTGCAAAAGGATGATTACCGCTGCTATGTAGAAGGATAAAATGACTCATGGTCAAATCAGCTTGGGGGGAAAAATTTAAACCAACATAAATAAGTTTCTTTCCTGTAAGACATTTCTTTGTATTTAACATGCAAATATTAAATGTAAACTTTTAAAATACAATGAGCAGTTTTCTTACTTGATTAAACTTTTTTTTTTTCATGGAATATTTACCTCTTGGGATTTGTATTTGGCAGGCTGCACTTTGGAAAACACTTTAGAGCCTTCATAAACATTGTGAGAAATGAACCTTTCCTTTGAGGAAAATCCAATACCTGGCACACAGCAGGTATCCCAAAAATGTTTAATAAGCTGAATGAACAATCCATCATTCTAGTGATGCAGTCCTGCTATAACTCAAGCCTAAAGCAAGCGGCACATTGTCGATACCCAAATCCCAATCTTAAGCATATACCTTTCATTATATGTAACAACCGCTGCCATCAGACAAGGTTGCCACCCAAAGACAGACCCCAGAAAAATCCTACTGTAAGCAGAACATGATTTCTTTTGACATCTGACTTTCCTCTTTATCCAATCACATACCCTTCCCACTCCTAAGATTTACATCAATTTCCAGCTAATGTTGAATGCCATTAAATTTAAATCACTGTAACCCAAACAGGACACCAAAGCACAAGATTCTTAGCATCAAACAACATTTAATAAATGCTGATCACTCAAGCTTCACTCAATCCTTCCTGACTTCAAACTGGGTCCGTAAATTCCTCCACGTGGCAATACTTTAGGGAGCTGTGCTCTATTCCTTCACCTTTTGTGATACCTTCTACTTTATATCTTCAATTATTACCTCTAAGCTGCTGGCTCAAACTTTCATCCATATCTTTACTTCTCCAGAAGCCCAGGCCCCTATTTCCAACTGCTTGCGAGAATTGCAGGAGTAACTACATGTGCCCCGTGCTCAATTTGGTAAAAACCAATTTACCAACAAATTTCTCCCCAACAAATCTGTCTCTTGTCCTCTGTTCCCTATAAAAGGTTACGGCATCACCATTTTCTCGGTCAACCAAACTCAAAATGTTGGTGCTATCTCTGATTCCTACTTGTTCTCCTCCCCTCTCTGCCAACGATTTGAGGCAGTTACCAAGTACCAGAGAATCTATTTCCAAAACGACTCTCCTATCTATCCATTCTGTTCTATTCCTATATTGTAGCCATGCAGAATTATTACAATTTTCCTTCCTGGCAGATTTCCAGAACCTCTGCCAGATGGTCTATCCTTCACACTGCCATCAGAGAAATTTTGCTATAACACAATTTTAATCTTGTCCCTGTCATTCAAAAATGGTCTATGACTCCCTATCAACTTCAAAACATCCAAGTTATTTGGCAGGGGCTTCAAGTCTCTCCACATCCAGTTCTGGGTAAACTCTCCAGGCCCACCATTGCATAGCACTCTTAAATGGATACTCAGAAAGCCCTGAATGTAACCGCCATCCTCTTGTGTCACCATTCTTGCCACCTAGAATAAGCATATTATGCAACAGAAAACAGATTTTAGAGTCATAGAGATGCAGACATTAGGGTCACAGAAGGATTGCTTGGGAAACAGCCTATCTCTGAAATGCATCTAAAAGCCAACACTGGAAACAAGATGATTCAGCCCTCAGACCCTGATGAAAGTTCAGCTTACCTTCCTTCCCTCAATACAATTGATGCCTTAGGCAACCATAGTCCAGGTGAACTGGATTCTGTCTTATCTTTCTATTCTACCTGTGGACATATGTGTAAATATGAATCAGCAACATTGTTTTATGTTCTTTTTCCAGGAAACTCCTCAGATCCCATGTGAATGTACTAAAATAATTAAGGGTAGGAAGGGTGACTCCAGTCTTCATTTGCTCATCTGCACTTAGGCTTGAGACACATTCTGCAGGAGTTACTTAATACCCACTCTGCCTCAGGCTATACAGCACAGTAAGAAAGTCTATGGAGCCAGACTGGATTCAAATCCCACATCCTATTTACCAGCTGTATGACACTGAGGCATATTTCATAGCCTCTCTGACCCTCAATTTCTGACCCATTAAATAGGGGTAAGGCCATAATCCCTTAACCAAAATCCCTTAACCAAAAACCCTTGGGTCAAGATGTGTTTTGAAACCCAGAAAATTTTCTAGATTTTGGAAAGGTAACACAATACATATTAATACTATTTAAAAAATCCCAAGTGGAATCTAGTCAGCACACTACAATAAAATGCTTTAACACTTCTGCATTAAACTATGAACATATGCACTTGTTAGGATAAAGAAAAAAGAGCTTCAAGTACATTCAAGTCAGATTTTTGTCACAAAATGCATTTATCACAAACTAACCACAAACTTTTCATTATGAGGTTTCAGAATTACAGAAAAAAGATCTGTAGTATCTACTCTATAGGACTATAATGAGAATCAACTGATCTAATACATACCAAGTACTTGGAAGAGCACCTGGCATACAGTAAGCGCAAATCAGAGTAACTTATTTTTATGTGCGAGGTACTTGTCAGGCCGCAGGAGAGTGTTTTAGTCCATCTAGGCTGTTATAAGAAAAATATCCCAGACTGGGTGGCTTATACAACACTTTTCACAATTCTAGAGGCTGGGAAGTCCAAGATCAAGGCACTTGCTAATTCAGTGCCTCATGAAGTCCCTCTTCTGATTCACAGAAGGCTGTCTTCTCACTGTGTCCTTCCTCACAAGGCAAAACAGGTGAGAAAGCTCTCTGGAGTCTCTCTTATATATAGGGTCACTGATCCCTTTCATGAGAACAGCACCCTCCTGACCTAATCATCTCCTAAAGGCCCCCACCTCCAAATACCATCACACTGGGAATTAGACTTCAACATATGAATTCTGGGGTGATACAAAGATTCAGTCCATAGCACTGAGATACAAAAATGAATAAAAATTATTTCTTCCTCTCAAAATGGTAAACTAAAAACATCTAAGTTCTGAAAGGGTACTAAAGGCATCTAAGCTTTGGAAGAATAAATACAATAGTAGCTAGCAAGTATAAAATGATTACATGCCAAGCACTGGTGCTAGATTTTTAAATGAAATATTTATTATTCACAAGCATTCTACGATAGATACTATTATCCCCATCTTATCATGTCTAAAAGGAAGCTGAGAGATATGAGGTAATCTATCCAAGATTAAGTAGTGGACTCATTATTTAAGCCCAAGCATTCTGACTTGAAGGTCCACGCTCTTACTCATAACCTTATACCATCTCCTAGTTATGTGTCAAGTCTTGACCTATAAAATTAGGAACCATGGTGCAAGAAGGGCAACAAAATCTGCCAGTATTCCTCTACTTCCCTAACAATGACATTTTACATTGCACATTATAATCTAACAATGCCAACAAAACAAAATCCAAACTTACCAAATGTTGCAGTATGATATCAGTTCTTTTGAATGAATTAAACCTGAAATAAATGTAGAATACAATGAACACAGTAACATGAGCAGTCAT
Source organism: Zalophus californianus (assembly GCF_009762305.2). Lineage (NCBI taxonomy): Eukaryota > Metazoa > Chordata > Mammalia > Carnivora > Otariidae > Zalophus > Zalophus californianus. The sequence continues at coordinate 151,434,557 of NC_045597.1, forward strand.
GTCTCAATGTATAAATACTGTATTTCCTTTTGTTTTAGCCTCTTCTAAAAGGTATTACAAAAAAAATGAATTTGGAACAAAAAAGGGTAGAGATTCTTTTCCCACTGTATTCTGTTCAAGGTATTTCCCCCCAAAATAAATTGAAAACCAAGGTATAAAGGAAAAGGGACCTCAAAAAACAGAGCAACTGAACACAAGAGGTGGGGGAGTTGGGAAGACTGCAACTTGCTCCAGAGGCCTGGAGAAAATTTAAAAAGGTTAGAATCCATTAGAGTTCCATTAATCCTTTCTCCTTCATCCTCCTCTCCTTCCTCCCACTCATCATCATGTTCATCTCCTTCATTATCATGTCAAGAACCAAGTGGCACTATAATGGATTTGGCCAAGTATCATCTTTGATGACCTCTCCTGAACTCATCTGCACCTCCATCAGAATCATCAGCCAACCAGAGAAAGAGCTCTCTGGGTCTCTCATGCTCTCTCTTCCTGCTGGTTTTATTCTGCACTTAACTTGAACATTTTGTCAAATGCTTTCTAGATTTCCATTTGATTTCAGTGGACTTTGAAGATGGATCACCACTCTCATTTGGATGAAATTCCTTGGAAAGAACTTTATTTTCAAAGTAAGGTTTTCCATCAAAATATCTATTCTGTAACCTGATTTAATATCTTCAAATTCTGTCACTTCAACTCTTGTCAAATAATGCAGTGCAGACACTTGTGGATGAGTGACAAATGTTAACCCAAAAATGTAGGATTTGGACAATCAATTCCAACCTCTTCTGAAAAAAAGTGGTCAGCAGTGTTATAGGTCTATTCTACTTTCAAAATCTCACTGGCTTGTTCAAGTCTACTGCATTCTGTACTTCATTAATGTATTCAACTGCTCCTTGCTGTTATTTTTCTGAGGTCTTATGGGCTCCACTGTGGTTGAAGTTGAGTTCCTTTTTATTGACCCTGGTGGGGTCGGGGATGAGGGAGGCAAAGGGTGAAGGCAGCAACTTGGTCCAGTCGCCTTTAGTAATATTTTATAAACGGTCATCTACACAAAACCAATACAAAGCCAATAAAAATATTTATTTAAAAATAAATACTTATGATATGGATAGTCATGATAGAAATTACAAAAAGCAAGCTATAAAAGAAACATAACACACTTCTAAGTTTGTTTTAAAAGTGTTAGGCTAGACATATAAAGCTTAAGACACAGTTTGGCAAAAGTGATCAGTAATAACAGAAGTCAAAATGGTAGAGGGTGGGGGAAGTTGGGGGGGCAGGAGGAAATCTGGAGTGGCAGAAATTATCTCTATCTAGATGATGGTTACAGGACTGTATACATATGCAAAAGTTAACTGAGCTACAGACTTCAGAATAGTACATTTCAGTACTTCATGTACATTACAATTAAATAAGTAAAAGCAGCATGGGGGTGGGCAGTGACTAGAAGGAGCATGAGGAGGGCCTCTGAGATGCTGGTACTATCATTTTTTTCTTGATCCATGTGCCAGTGAAATGGATATGTTCGGTTTGTGAAAATTCATCAAATTGTATTTTTATGCTCCGGGCTTTTAAGATTTTATCTGACAGAGAAAAAGAGTGTGAGCACAAGCAGAGGGAGCAGGAGAGGGAGAAGCAGGCTCCCCACTGAGCAGAGACCCCATTGCAGGGCTTGATCCCAGGACCCTGGGATAATGACCTGAGCCAAAGGCAGACGCTTAACTAAGCCACCCAGGCGCCCCTATGATTCAGGCCTTTTTTAAAAGTCCCCCAAAAGATATTGCTTTTCCCTTCAAGCAACTCAAAGTATACTGAAGAGAGATGCATATAAAAATAGTGTTATTAAGATATATTGGGATGCATGCTAAACAAGTGAAAGTTAAGATGTATGAAGTCAAGTCAAGGGTGGAATCTGTAGCAGCAGCAGCCTGATTAAGGACTGTGCACATGTATAGATACATATACTATCTGAGGGAACTCATAAATCACCAATTTACTAATTTTTCAAGGATACTTTGAGATTTGAGGGACAACTGTTTAGCTGAGCCATGAAAAAAGGTAATATGCCCATTGTCATCATTGTAGCTACATTTTAGGTGACTGAATTTATAAAAATATTTGTAATACATCTTTCCAGGATTCTTACTTTCCTCTTATATTACATTTAAATTGATTACTACTACCCCCCAAAAAAGGGAAACCACTGATTTGTTTAAATCAGTCACACTTCACATTTCTAGACTAGCATATTTTGAATTTGTTTTACCACAAGTAAAATATTCTTATTCTAGCCCAGTAATTCCATAACTTGTCTGCACATTAGAATCACCTGGAAACTCTAACAAACATTCCAAAGCCCAGGTCACACCCAAGACCAGTTAACTCAAACTCTGGAGGTGGGACACAGGCATAAGTATTTTGTTTGAAGCTCCCCCAAATGATTCCAAAGCACAAACAAGCCGTCATTAAAATCAATATTTTATAAAAATTAAACTGAAGTGACAGATACTAGCTTATTTAGGGATATTTTCTAAATAGGGATTTCATATAGACTTTTAAAATCTGAGCTATATTTATCCTGAAGCACCATTTAAAAATTTTTTTTGAACTTAAAAACTTCCGAAAAGATAAAATTAAGAATGAAAAATTTAAGCACTAATTTCTTTAGATCCAGCATAACCCAGAATTCCTTAATGAGACCAGTACCCAAATGCCAGTTCAAGGTTAAAGATGGTGCTACCAGACTGGGTAGTCTTTTCCAACAGCTTAAGTACCACCTATGGCATAGAAACACACGGACCTAGCTTCAAGTCCTAGTTTCATTCGTGAGATAGAATTTTAGCTCATTCAAAGAAAGTTCATGTAAACCTACCAAATGCAAGTGCACAGCACCGTGCACAGCATTTTAAAGATCCCAAAAGCTCTGGACCAATTGCTATAAAACAGAAAAACCTAAGTACAACTAAGTTCCTTACCAGCCTCTATATAATAATATTAATTTTATTTGTTCCAATTTCTACTCAACCGTTATTTAAAATCTGCTGTTAACTTTTACATCTCAAAAATGTATTTGAGTATTCAGAGTCCCCAAATAATTCTGAATTGAAGGTCTTCCCTTTCCTTCCTGTTGGCTCCAAAACTGCCATCTGGTGGAGGGGAAGAGGACATGCACCTTCCAGCTACTAATTTACTAAATCACTTTCTTAGACTTACTTCCTTCAGGTGAGGGTCAACTTATCTGCTTGGGGCAGCTGTTCTCAAAGTGTGGTTCCTGGACCAGCACCACCAGCATCCCAGGGGCACATGTCAGAAATGCAAATTGTTGGACGCACCCCAGACATACTGAATTGGAAACGGTGGGGTGAGCCCAAAAATCTGTGTTTAACAAACCCTCCAGGTGAGTCTGAGACATGCTGAAGTTAAAAACAACTGTCTTAGAAGGATGAGAACATTATCATTTAGGAGATTTCTGCAATTCTCCGATAAATCACACACAAGTTTATAAAATTAAACAACTTCTCATGGAACTGTTTAAGATGAAATAATGAAAATAGTGCTTAATGAAGATTACAGCAGAAGTAGGCAAGATAGAAGGTGAATAGAACAGAAAAATCAAACCCAAGGCCAAGCAATTCAGGCATGAACTGATGAACAGCAGCTGCAGAAACAAAGGAATGATTTTTAGGAGATATTATGAAGTTAAAACTCAATGGAAAGGAAAAGAACTTTGTTAATAACAATTCTAAGAGTTCAAGCTAGGGTAGCTAAGAGACTATAGGTACTGAAAAAGCTGGCAAGGAAACTAGCTGGTTTGTAGAATGAAATATAAAGTCCATTTTCAGTTTCTTGAGCCTGTACTGACATAAGTGGAAACATTCAACAGCAAGTAGAGAGACTGGAGTTTGAAAGAAAAGTCAGAACTGAAGCTATGTCACAAAGTCACATGCACAGATAATCACTGAGGCATAAGAAAGTCTCAGCTGTCCTTGAGGAATGAAAAAGCTGCAGCTGAAAATTAGTGGCCTGAATGCTGCCTGGGTCTACTAATGTGTTTTGTCTGGTCAGCAGTGTTTTAAAACCAGACATTTAAAATCAAAAGATTTCACCAAAAAATTCAGTTTCCCAGAAAAATTAGCAGTTATAGAAACCTTGGGTCTACATTCTATAATGGTAACAATGCCGGCCTGGGGCTGAGAAGCTGGCTCCTTTACACAGAGCACTTTCTCTAGCTCACAAGTTCCCTACCAGTCACCACTGCTGTTGTCTAGCCAGCATTACTAGATGCTTCCTTCTTAGCCTCTGCATTTGGGGCTGTGACTCCTAACACAGAAAAAATATAACAGAGAAATCAAATATTGAGCCTTCCGAAACAACTGTGTAAAAGAAAAAGAGGCAGCTCAAAAAGAACCAAAACAACGTGGTTCAGCCCACTATAGAGCAGATGGAGAAAGCAAGGAGTACTATTAACAACTTAAAAGACCAACCTCTTTTTTTTTTTTAAGATTTTATTTATTCATTTGAGAGACAGAATGAGAGAGAGAGAGTACACGAGAGGGGGGAAGGTCAGAGGGAGAAGCGGACTCCCCGCTGAGCAGGGAGCCCGATGCAGGACTCCAGGACCATGATCCGAGCCGAAGGCAGTCGCCCAACCGAGCCACCCAGGCGCCCCAAGACCAACCTCTTTGAAGAGCCTCCCGACCCCTCTCTTTCATTTCTAAATCTCTCCTACTTGTCCTTTTCCTTTAAGACACTTATCAGAGTTTGTAACTAAGTATGACTTTTGTTTAAATATTTGTTTCTTGTCTGCTTTCTTTTGGGACTTCAAGGGCCTTAATAAGAAACAAGAGCCAGATTGGCTACGAGGTAACAAAAGGGCCCAGAACTCCCAGAAGCTAGAATATAACACTATTATAGAATTCATGAATTAGGGCCAAATCTTTGAAATCAGGCTGGGAAATTTTTATTTAATTCCATAAGTAGGAGGACACCTCAAAGAACTTCTTAGCAGAAGAATGGCAGGCCCTGAAGTGAACTTTAGCAAGATTAACCTAGCAGTCACATGCAGAAGCTATTCAAATTGGGAATAAGTCCACCAAACAAGTTTCTGCAAAATGAACAACTGAAAAATTTGAGAAGATTGTTCAAATTCGAATCAGCAGGAAGAAATAAGGATTGGGAGTGTGGAAGAACTTAGATAACTTTAAAAATCTAGAAGAACAATAGTTCCAAGAAGTTGAAAGTGCAGATGAGTATGGGTTACACTTATGTGCAAATTAACACTTGAGGTGCAAATGAGATGTTCAGGTGGTTGTGACTTGTACTAGCATTTATGATAAATCAAGGTTAGACACACAAATTTGAGAGTTCTCTTCAGAGAGGTACTTTATTTGGGAACTCCCCCCAAAATGCCCAGGGGCTGTACTGGCACCATGACAAGATAAGAATTAGTGGAGAGGTACATGGGAAAGACAGTGGCAGAGAGCCAAGGGAGACCAGAGTTCAAGAGGAACTGCCCAACAATGTCAACCACTGCACAGAGGCCTTATTTCCTCTCCAAAACACTCTGTGGCACCCTATTCCTTAATACATTTATGGGTTAGGCTATTGTAGACTAGGTGACACTGGCCTCAGGTCTCTCCTTTGCTAGGGCAATACCCACTCCAAAGCCCTGGAAAAGGCATCCCTAATCAAACCCCTAAACTGGTCCAGGACTCACCTAATCAGTCTGCACCCTGAGATGAGGGGTGGAATAAATAAAGCCAGCCTGAATTCTGGGGATGACAGATTGTTTCCCAAGTCAGTTAATTTTGTTAGCAGGTATTCCCAATTTGTTTCTCAGATAACTTGGTATTTGCTCACAACTTCAAAAAGCAGCCGCAGTAATGACACGTGCTGATTTTCTTAGTATTTGCCATCTCTCCCTGAGCTGTTCAGAGACACAGGGACAGCTAATTTCGAGGTATTAAAAAAATGAAGAAGGAAAGCAACTCCTCCATTTTTCTTCATTGATTGAGACCCAGGTCTGTGGATACAATGTTAAACAACCAGACGTTTATCTCTAGAGAAAAGACTATTCCCTTCTTAAACCAAATAAACATTTCCATCCTTTTCCCCCAAGGCAAACTCAAAGGCTAAAGAACTCAGCAACTGAAGTTATGGAGTAAATAAGATGCTTCTCCCTTCAAGTAGTCACAGCTGCCACCTGAATGCACATGGGCAGGCAGTAGGCCTCAAGACTAACGCTGCCTAACTTCCTTAACTCATTACTACCAGATTTCCTTTGCAGAGCTCAAGCTGCATTCAGCAGCACTTTCCAAAAGTTAAACACGATGTTTGGACACATACTCCACCAAGCCACGTTATGTGTCCACAACACTAGCCTCAAAGTTCCACACACCTGGATTAAGGCTGGAGCCATCCGACAGAACTGAACAATAAAGTCACACCACAAGCGCAGGTGCAACAACTGCCAAAGCAGGAGCGTTCGTTAGCTACACAAAACATGCCACAAAATTCCTCCATGTTGAAGGCGCCTGGGTGGCTCAGCTGGTTAAGCAACTGCCTTCAGCTCAGGTCATGATCCTGGAGTCCCTGGATCGAGCCCCGCATCAGGCTCCCTGCTCAGCGGGGAGTCGGCTTCTCCCTCTGACCTTCCCCCCTCTCATGCTCTCTCTCTCTCTTTCTCTCAAATAAGTAAAAAATCTTAAAAAAAAAAAAATTCCTCCATGCTGAAACCCTGCCTGTCCCCCAAACTATACTCAGCTTTGAAGAAAGGAAATGGGGGATCAAAAGTAAAGAAAGTAGTGTGGGGGTCAAGGCTAAATAAGAGCCAGAGGGGCAGAAAACGAAGGGGATGCTGCAAAGGTGCTAAACACAGTAAGAGCGAGACACAGAGAAGGCCGGGCTCAGCTCTAAGAGGGGCGCCTCCAAGTGTCACTAGAAACTTCGAGGCCAGACGGTCCCCACCGGCGCACGACCCTCTGCAACCTCAGCGAGCACAGCCCAGGAGCCTGCGCTAGACAGTTCGCTCACTCACCTCCACACGAGCCTCCACATCTGCTGCAGCCCCATGTCAAAGACACCCGCGAGCGGAAAGTAGTAGAAGGCGGCGCGCAGGAGAATCGAGTCGCCTCACGTCAGACCCACCCACCGCCGCCCTGCTCCTCCCAGCGCCGCCGGACACAGATGACAAGTCCTCCAGGCGGCCAGAGAGGCCCTAGACGGGATGTTTTTCAGCTGCGCGACGCTGAGGGGCGGGGCGAGAACCGCTGCGGTAGGAAATGTATTGAGGGCGGGGGGAGAGGACGGGCTGGGGCTCGGCTGGGGGGCGGGGCTGAGCGAAGGCGGAGGGCGAGGTGGGGCAGGGCTGAAGGAGCGGTAAGGAGCGGAACCCGGCTGAAGAGGAGAAAAGAAATTGATCCCTAGAGGGGTTCCTGCGTGGCTCAGTAGATTAAGCATCAGACTCTTGGTTTTGGCTGGGATCAGGATGGTCGATGGAGCCCTATGTTGGGCTCCCCTCTCAGTGGGGAGTCCGCTTCAAGATTCTCCCTCTGCCCCTCCCCCCTCTCAAATAAATATATCAGAAAAAAGAAAGTGGGGGGGCGCCTGCGTGGCTCAATCGTTAAACGTCTGCCTTCGGCTCAAGATGACTTGAGGGTCCTGGGATTGAGCCCCGCATCGGGCTCCCTGCTCTTTGGGGAGCCTGCTTCTCCCTCTCCCACTCCCCCTGGGTTGTGTTCCCTCTCTTGCTGTGTCTCTCTGTCAAATAAATAAATAAAATCTTAAAAAAAAAAAAAAAAGAAAGAAAAGAAATTGTTCCCTAGAGGCTCTCTTGGGCTAGGCTTGACCAGCAGGGATTGACATGAAAAACTTTGCTTGAATTAAAATAAAAATTTAGTATTCTGGCTCAGTTGGTTAGGCAACTGCCTTCGGCTCAGGTCATGATCCTGGAGGCCCCGGAATCGAGTCCTGCATCGGGCTCCCTGCTTGGCGAGGGGCCTGCTTCTCCCTCTAACACTCCCCGCTCTCATGTACTCTCTCTCATTCTCACTCTCTCAAAATAAATAAATAAATCTTTAAAAAAAATTTAGTATTCTCTTTTTTGCGAATCAGATGAAATAGACTTGATAATAGGACGCTGATGTAGTTTAAATCCTAGCCTTAACCCCAGCAGAAATTCTTTAACATTAGGGTTGGTATATTTCAAGTTTTTTGGAAAAGTTATAGATCCTCCACTCTTCCTCAATGGCAGACAAAATTTGTCTCACTAAGAGGTGATAGATACATCTTTACCAACAAAAGAAAGCATAATTATATTCCAAACGTAGCTTACTCTTAAATCAAGATTTACCTTATCCATGAGGAGTCGATTAAGAAGAATGTTTCTGTGTCCAGTTACACCCAGATGTCCAGCAGCAAACATTCCATCACCACTAAAGTATTGACACGTTTGTCAGAAAAAAGGAATTCAGTGAAGAATTTCAGAGGGAGGGAAGTAAGAGGAATTAGTCTTGGCAAGTTAGCATAGATACTATCAAGACTTTGATGAAAAATTACTTTTCTAACTTAGGTCAAATATAATTACCAAATGCCCACTGAACAGAAGACAAACAGGCATCACAGAAGGAACTACTGACCTATAATTCAGTTTTTAACCAGCTCTGGAACATCAATATCTGATATCAGCATCTGACATTGCCATCATGTCTCATTCAGCGTGCCCAAAAAATGAACGGATCATTCAACCCAGCATGGTTTATTGGAAAGCATGAGCTTTCCTGTTAAACAGCCCAAGATTCAAATCTTCCCTGTTCCCGTAACTTCATGTGCATGGAACCTGCGTCTCACAGGGCCCCATGCTTAGAAGGGCCCTGTACTACTTTTAACAATTTTTTAACAAGGTGCCCCACATTTTCTTTTTGCTATAGACAGGTCTACAAATTATGTAGTCGGTCTTGTTCTGTCCCTAGCATGCTAATAGTTTAGTGACCTTGGGCAAATTATATAACCGAAGATGTTTCTCAAAAGTGTTAATATCATTTTGGACTAAGAATTCTAGTTGCAGACAACCCACAGAATAGGAAAAAAAATTGCAAATGATATATTTAATAAGGATTTTGTACCTAGAACTATTACAACTCAATAATAATTTTAAAAAATCATTCCATTTCAAAGCGGGCAATGGATCTGAATAGACAGTTCTCCAAAGAAGATCTACAAATGATCAATAATCATACGAAAAGATCCTCAACATGACTAGCCATCAAGGAAGTGAAAATCAAAACCATAATGAGATATGACTTTATACCCACTAAGATGGTTATAATCAAAAAGATAGAAAATAGGAGGTGTTGGTAAAGATGTAAAGAAATAAGAATCTTCATACACTGCTGGTGAGAATGTAAAATTTTATGGCCATTTTGGAAAAAAAATCTAGCAATCCCTCAATTGGTTAAATACAGAGTTACCATAAGACCTAATAATTCCACTCCTATGTATATACCCAAAAGAAATGAAAGTAGTCCACACAAATGTTTATAGCTACTCATAATAACCAAAAAGTGGAAACAACTCAAATGTGTCTCAACTGATGGATTTTAAAAAAGTGATATATCTGGGGTGTCTACATGGCTCAGTTGGTTAACAACTGCCTTCGGCTCAGGTCATGGTCCTGGAGTCCCAGGATCCAGCCCCACGTCTGGCTCCCTGCTCAGCGGAGAGCCTGCTTCTCCCTTTGCCCCTCACCCTGCTCCTGCACACACTCTCTCTCTCAAATAAATATTTTTTTAAAAAATAAAAAATAAAAAAATAATTTAAAAAGTGATATATCCGGGGTGCCTGGGTGGCTCAGGCGGTGAAGCATATTCCTTCGGCTCAGGTCATGATCCCAGGGTCCTGGGATTGAGTCCCGGATCGGGCTCCCTGCTTAATGGGGAGTTTGCTTCTCCTTCTTCCTCTGCCCCTCCCCCTGCTCGTGCTCTCTCTCTCTCTCTCTCAAATAAATAAATAAGATCTTTTTTAAAAAAGTGATATATCTATATAATGAAATATTAGACAATGAAAAAAATGAACTAAGGCTAAACATGCTACAACATAGATGAAACTTGAAAACGCTATGCTAAGTGAAAGAAACCAAGCACAAAAGACCACATGCTAACTTCATTAATATGAGCAAATGTATACAGACAGAAAGTGGCCTAGGGGTCAGAAGGGTTGGTAGAATAATTGGAGGGTACCAGCTAAGAGGTACTGGGTTTCTTTATGGAGTAATAAAAATATTTTTAAATGTATTGTGGTAATGATTGCCATTGAATTCTATACTTTAAATGGATGAACTGTATGGTATGTGAACTATATCTCAATTATAAAATAAAAGAATTCTGGTCACTCCACATCCTCACCAACATTTTGTGCTGTCCATCTTTAATTTTAGCCTGTTGATGTGTGTCTCACCGTGGTTTTAATTTGCATTTCCCCGGTGTCTAATGATATTGAACACTTTTTTGTATGCTCTTTATCTTCTTTGGTAAAGTGGCTATTCAATTCTTTTGCCCATTTTAAATTAGGTCACCTTTTTATTGTTGTTTGATGTAGTCATTATCTAATGCTGTTACAAATTGCCCCAAGATTCAGCAACTTAAAATAATAAACATTTATTATCTCTCTCAGATTCTGAGACTCAGGAATCAGAGAGAGGCTGAGAAGTGGTTCTGGCTCAGAGTCTCTCCTGAGGTTGCAGTCATGGTGTTTGCTGGGACTATAGTCATCTGAATGCTCAACCAGGGCAGGAGGACCCCCTTCCAAACTCACTCATGGGCTCGTTGGCAAGCTTCAGTTCCTCACCACATGGTCCTCTCAAGAGGGCTGCTCACAGTGTAGCAGCTCCATTTCTGCAGGGTGTGTGATCCAAGAGAGAGAACCACCAAAACAGAAGCAGTATCTTTTATAACCTAATCTTGGAAGTGATGTACCATCACCACCGCCTCATTATATTGGTCACGCATACCACACCTGGTACAGCGTGGGAGGGGACTACACCAGGGTATGAATAGGCAGCTGGGATCATTGAGAACTGTTTGGAAGCTGGCTGCTACTCTCAAATTTTTTTTTCCTTTCTCATTACCAACCAGTCATCAAGCACACCAATTATTTCTTGAAGCATCTCTCAGATTTTCCCCATCCTCTTAATGCCCCCACTGCTACCATTGTAGTGCCCACGTGAAACTCATTCCAGATCTAACTTCTCTCTTCTCCCACGATCATCACACCCTTCAATTCACTGACGACAAATCCTCCCTAAGATACCATGTATCTTTGGCTTATTATTCAGCTGCTAAATCATCTCACAATTGTCCAAAGCTAGGTTGTCCAATACTAGACACATGTGGCTATTGAACACTTGAATTGTGGTCCATGCAGTGGAGGAACTAAATTTTTCCTTAATTTAAATTTAACACCTGGAGCAGTAAAAAACATTTTTAATATTGATTACATGTCAAAATGGTAAGATTTTAGACATATTGGGTTAGGGAAAATATATTATTAAAATGAACTTCACCCGTTTCTTTTTATTTTTTTAGTGTGGCATAGAAAGTTTTAAATTACATATGTGGCATTATTATTGAACAGTGGTGGTCTGTAATACTGAGTTCAAACTGACTGACCTTTGAGGCAACAGACACAGGGCTCCGCCTTAACTACCCAAATTTATTTCCCATGTAACCTGCCCTCCTCGTTTCTGTCACAGTCTCTCCCGGATGGCCCCGAGGACATAGTGTTGATTTCCTGCCTCTGTGCCTTGACTCACGTGATTCCTCAGGCCAGGAAAGCTGTTCTTCTTTTATCCCCTTCTAAAATTTTTCCATCCTGAAGACCTATCCTGAGTCTTATCTCCCTGCAATAGCCTCTTACTCTAACCTGTACTGGGCTCCTTTTTTTTTTCTCTCCTGAATTTGAGTTATACTTCTAATCAGCATCATAGTTCATCACTCATTTCTTGCTTATTTGTTGAATGCTAATTTTCTCTCTCGAATTATACATTCCTTGAGGATAGAAACTGTATCTTATATGTTGTTTGAATTTTTCAAAAACCTAGTGTTGGAACATGCTAAACAGCCATACAAATTTGATATACTAATTAACTAATTAGGAAAGAGATTTTGTATACAAATAACTCTGTGTGTATTTTGATCAGTGTAAACCTGGCATTGGTATGGAAAAATAAGGTTGTAAAATTTATTTGTCAAAACACAGATGCTCCTCGCAGATGAATTAAGTACCCGCAACATGTGAGCGATTATCCAGAAGCCAACACCAGCACTGAATGACAAAGTGACTCCTCCTGCTTTTTCCTGTCAGAAACAATGATTGGTAATCAATGAAAGGCTCTGAAAAGCTTGCCAAAAGGTCACTACTGTTGGGTTGAGGTACCTCATCACGCCAAGCCCCACCCTTCACTCCTGACACTAGACAAAGATCTCTTCCAATGCCAGAAATGAGCTGCTCACTCTGACTGTCCCAAAAGCCCACTTCTAGGAGAGCCTCTGCAGCTGTACTTTTTCTTAACTCTAACCAGCCTGAGGCTGTGCCCCCTGGTCAGATCTACCCTGCTCCGTTCATGAGCGAGGTAGGAAGTCTTAAGGCTCAACCCTCCACCCCTTTCTATCAGACCTCTTGGAAGAGTACTGAAACCCACTCATTTCACCTTCTTTTCATTCCTGAACTTCCCAAAATTTTGAAAAGTGGCCTTTTGTGGGAAGATTGTTTTGAGCCAACTCTGTTTTTGTTTTTGTTTTGTGCCAAGCCCCAGGGAAAAAGCCTGACCTAGAACGATCTCATTGATCCCAACCCAAGGCTGTATAAGTGTAGTGGCCTCAGTGTACCCCTTTGGCCAGCACCGACCACAGGAGGCATAGCACATAGACCACCTGCATAGAGTCTCAGGTGTCTTCCCAAACAAAAGGAATTGAGTCATACAACTGGAGGCCAAGAAGCAAGGCATTGCTCAACTATTACTAACAAGCAGGGCAGAAAACAGATCTTGATCCAATGATAATGCTGATCTCAACTTATTGATCCCAAAGGGTATCAACATTCTCTCTTATATGTATGTAACAAGGTGAACAGTATGAGATACGGTAGAGCCTGTGACCCAAGATCACTTCTCTTAAGGTAGTTAACCATTTTCTCCCTTGTACTATAGGCAGGATGAGTGGCCTCCTAGACCCTCAGAGTTCTGGAGATGCCCAAAGTTGAATAATGAAATCTGGGTCCCTTCCTTTTCCTCTTGCTCAGTGCCCTGTGTAAGTTAAATAAGCCCTTCTGCAAGGTTAATATTCAGTAAATAAGCATCAGTATGGCCACATGATTTTTAAGACATTGAAATACTTCTAAACCAATCAATAAACACCCACTGTCCATGTCAGCGAATCTGGTCAATCTGGCCCCAAGAACCCTAGGTGGGCGCCACTGAGAAAACCAACCTGGCACGTGCCAGCCAGCAGACCACAGCTGTCCACGCTAGACCACACTGCCATGTGTTCATAGTGAGCCAAGTCCTTTTCGGGAAGAGAACAGGGCTTGTGTACCAGAAGGCGTGTGCCTGGTGCCCATCAGGCTGCCCGTCCCTTGGCTGGGACCACCTGCTGCAGGCTAACCCCAGAGCTGCCCTCACAGCGCTGCAGTGCACCATAGCTCTGCCATATTTTGACCAGTACCCTTGCCCTTTTGTATGTTTGTGCTACTCATTGCGTGCCACCCAACGAACAGGACTGGACTATGCCCATTATAGTGCAGTTACTGCAAGGACCACATACACCAAAGCTGGATCAGAAAAATCTCAGAAGTAGAACCACATCTGGGTGCCTTTTCTTCCCTATCTCCCTTTTCTTGGCCACATGCAATCTCATGCAGACTTGCAAAATGCCTGCTTTTATCTTGGTGCTTTGTCTAGTCATTGAGGGCCTATTATAATCCAGGTACTATGTTAGGTGTTGGGCCCTGCAGCCCTGGAGATTACATGGTGCTATGGAAGCACCTGGTAAGGCCACCTGTTATAATCTAGAAATCAGAGAAGTCTTCTCAGAAGTGACTGCTTTAGACATAGGAAAACTGCATAGATAGAACAGAGCATGCAACGCCAGGATTCTGATAGTGGCACTAGAGAGGTAGGGTGGGATCAGATCACGAAGGGCTCATGAAGGCACATTTAAAGGGTATTTAAGCAGAAATATGACATAATTGGATTTTAGTTCTATCAGTATCACTTTGAAGTACAGCCAGTGGATCAGAGAAAACATGTCTGGCTCCCCACACTCCTCCCTATATCTTTTCTGCACCTTCATACTTAATTCACTTGCAAGAAGTTTTGATTTGCCCTGGCTTGTCTGATCCCGACTGTATTTCGTGACATCATCTCACAATACAGCTTTTAATAGCTATTTATTTACATATTCCTTTTGCTTTTGTCACATTTGCTAACTAGCCAATCTGTTTCTCATTTTCTGAACTCAGCAGAGCAATCTCATTAGCCTACTTTAACTTTCCTGAGCTGTGAATGTGCCACCTTGGATAAGGGACCGGAGGTGGGGGGTTTAATCATCTATTTGAATACTGGGGATGTTCATGGCTTCCAAGATTATGTGGGTTTGGCAGGGAAGGATGGCTTATTTGTCAGATCATCAACCAGTCTCGATGCCCAGAGTAATGATTCAAAGAGCAGCCAATAAAGACAGGAGCATTAATAAAATAGAAACATTTAAAAACAGAAATCGTTCCTGTAAGAAAAAAAAATGTGCACAGAAACATTCTAGAAGAATATCTACCCCAAATGTTAACAGCAGTTAACCTTAGGTGGTGGTGAAAATATGGGTGACTCAGTACTTTTCTATAATTATATTTTCTATTGTTCCTCATGAGAACAGTTGTTTTATTTTTAAAAAGTAGTTTTAAGGAAATAACAAATACTCATAAAACCTACCATATTTTTCTTTATAAGTCATTCTCAAAATAGTTTTTGGACAAGTTTTCTCTTTACTACATGCCCTGGATTTCTAGGGAGATGCCACCAGGTGGTGAATGTACCACATCAAAGAAGACTAAAAGGCTTATGTTTTTTCCATAAAATAGTCTCTCCAAATAAAGTTCTTAGAAAAGTCTTAATATGGCCAGTCTGAAGCTAGTGAGTTATCTCAATTGATTGTCTATAGTCAAGTTACAAATCAAACTCCTTGTTCTACTCTTTCCCCATCTCACTACTGCATTTGACTTAAAAAATAAGAAAATTTTAAAAAGAAAAAAAGCTTTAATACTTCTCTTGATTCTGATATATTTCATGTCAAATTATATCTCTCATTAAGAATAGGTACATAACACATACACAACACAAGATGTAATACTAACATTGTAAAGAATGCAAAAAACATAGGCCTTGATACATAGTAATAGCGCAGTGTCTATTTGCATATTTCTAATAACTGGCATGTTCCTAATATGCAATGTCAAATTATCTTCATTATTTAAAAATATGTACATTATATAGGTACAGTCTGAGGACCTCAGTGTAGCAATATGTATTTAAAATTACCTCCTGAAATGAGTAAATGAGTAAACTGATCTGTCCTAAGTTTGGTAAGTTGGGTTACAAATTCTGTGATGTTAGCAAGTCCCACAGGGAACTGTGTAATCAGGAAGATCTTTTGTAACAGTTATGGCCTTTAAACTCTCCTGGGTTTCCGTAAAACTGTTTGTGTGTATGCATACATAGCAATAATAATTACAAAAGATAAGTAGATTAAAATTTGTGTTAAAGTATGCATAGACTTTCCCCTGATGAACATTAGGTTCCCTAATATCTGGTATCTCTTTGGGGGAGGAGAAATAAATCAAATGAATGTCAAAATAATACACTTTTCCACTCATACAGGAAAGCTTTGAGTCCTTTTCCGGGTCACTTTTATATTGTTCTGATGCTCAGCTGGTGAGACTTTCTATGTTCTTAATACTATATTCACTTTCCCTGAGAGCTAAGGAAAGAAAGTTGTAATTGTCACTATTCTTGCAGCTACAATGCTCAAAATGCCTCCTTCGAGCCCCTTTCCTCCAAATCCTAAATCAAAAAAACAAAAATAACTCATCTCATGATATTAGTGGTAAAATCAATGGAAATTTGTGAAATTTCTGCCTATATTTAGGAGCAAGAGAGTTGCTTAGAGCAAACAGATGGTAGAAGGCAAGACAACAATGTCTGGTATGTGTTTTTAAGATTCAGAGTGGATGAAGTAGGAAATAATTTGCAGCTGATCAAAGATTGATGGTAAATGGTAACATCAAAGATTTCTTTTTTTTTTTTTCAAGTTTTAACTTGTGACTCCAAGGACAACAACTTAGAGACAGCTGCTGCAGTATGCTGACCTGCTTCCAGACTCTGGAGTGTGTTAAGGGCAGAACGTCCACACTCACTTGAAAGGGTTGGAGAGCAGGAGGCCAGAAATGGCGTGGAAAAGTGCGTGGTGGCTGGGAATTCACTTCCTTTTCCTCATCTTGGTGTCAAGCAATCATCTGCACCTTTCACTTAACTCACTGGTCCTCACAGAGGCATCTGTGGAACTGCATTTACTATTATTTCCAAGATAAAGTGTAACTGTATTTGCCAGGTGATATATTTAACTTTTCTTGTGGAAAAAGAGGGGGAAAATCTGCATGAAGAAAGAAACTGTGAAAAAAATTTAAAAAAAAAAAAGGAGACAAGTGTACGTTCTTTCTAATTTTCCAAGGTTTTCTTTCCATTTATAACATTTCTTTTGTGGAAACTCGAGATTAGTCACAGTAAGCAAACATTTCAGTGTCAGCACGTTCTATAAAAACACTTGTGAAAATCATTTAGGGTCAGATTTTAATATTTGTGAAGACATTTTAAAAGCTAGGATTATTTTTAAGTTGTAAGGTATCAGGAGTCATAGCACAGTCCCATGTGCCCAAATATAGGTCCCCAAATATTACCTAAATAATGAGGCACTTAAATATCAGAGAAAGAAGTTATTTAACAAATTAAAAACCCAGTATAATCAGCATATGAGAGATCCACTTCTTGTCTCCTCTTGTTTTTCCAGTCTCATGTTGGCTTAAGTTTTTACAAGAATGATTTGGTAATATGATGTATGAAGGAGATAATATGGGTGTGGCTTAGGAAAAGAATTTGATTCTGGGTGTTAGATATTTTAAAGAAGCCTCTTAAAGTTCTATTATGGAATGCCTAAGAAATTAAAAGATGTTTAATGTCCTATTCCCTATGAAATGAATGTCATAATCATCCTTGTCATGTAATATCCAAAATATAGATTATGAAATTGTTAACAGTTCTAAAAATAAAGCTAGGCAAACTTATTCCAAAGGAAAGTACACAAAAGGAATAAGCAATCAGGATGTAAATATTCTGAGATAACGAAGTACGTAATAAAATGATCTTACAAACTAAAGAGTATCACGGAGGATCCAACAGTAAGTTAATTTTAGGTTTTCTCTAGATAACTAAAGAAAACAAGAAAATATCCAGGAAAGTTTAAGAATTGGAGGAAATGACTCATTGATAATATGCATGCTCCAGCGGGTAACCTTTGTACTGAACAGCAGAACACTCTACACCTAATCAGGGGGGGCTGGGCTGGGCAGTTCACTAAGGAATGTTCAAATGAAGCCCAGGAGAAGGTAATCCAGTGTCCCTTCCCTGAACTTTTGGCTCTCAGAGTCCAGCATTTAATTTAATTTAATTTAATTTAATTTAATTTAATCCAGCGTTAATTGAGATAGAGGGGAGCTGAGACCCTAAGGATCCATATACTCAAGGCTTTGGCAATTACTATATTTTACGTCTAGCAACATGTCTGTGGAAAAGTGGGAATGCATATAATTCCCATTTTATGAACATATATACACTCTGTGTGTGTGTGTGTGTGTGTGTGTGTGTGTGTAGTGATAGAATAAAGATAAATACTTAAGCCCAAAAAATTTTGTTAAGCAGAAGCCTATATGCCCATGCATTGGAAAATGCCTATAAATATACCTGCATGACTTGTTCTAAAAATTTATCCTTTGCTTTTGATAACTCAGCCACTTGTAGCCTCAATACCGTATCCAATTCTCACTAGTTTATATAGTTCAGTAAATTTGCACTGTAACTGAAGGAAAACTCACAAAGTTGTAACATTCTATCACAAATGTTAAGGATTTCTACCTCAAATCTAAAAAAAAGTCATAGATACACTGTTTTCACGAGGGTTGTTCAATCTTTTCTAAGACAAGTATAAACGACTCATACTAGTTAATGATTTAAAAGGAACACAAAAATAAGATTGTGCAATACGGTGCTAGGAATCTCTTACAACTAAATCAATTCAAATTTATTCCTTGTATGGATAACCTCCATTTTCCCTATTTGTTAACTACATGATATCCTACAGTTAAGTCATCTTTACATATGCCTGACAGAAGATACGTGGATGGCAAATGCTGCATGACTCATTAAAATCCAGTGAGCTAGTCAAAAACAAGTGTCCAGCAGCCGATTTCAGGTTGTGAGCTGTGGCAGCGGCAGGTATGCGACGTTGACCTATGAGAGAGCAACTAGTGACTTTCGATCTAGTTCGGTATACCTGAGGAAGGGCATGACCGAGTCCGGAAAGGCAGTGAGAGCTGCCTGCAGCCCGTGCTACTGCTGACCCTTATCCGAGAGGCTTTGGCTAATGTGCCATTAAAAATCATATTTCAAAAACAATATAAAGCATATTTAACGATATGGTGAAATGCTCGTATGTGATGATTAAACAACAGTTCATAAAACAACATGTTTAGTAATATTTGTTAAAATAAACATACAGGCAGAGAAAAGATGGAACATTATACTCTAAAATGCTAATGGTTATAGTATTGGGGGTGGGTTTTTTTTCCTTCTTTACATTTTTCATATTTTTTGAGTTTCCACAACCTTTTCTTCATAATGCATTGATTTTATAACCAGAAAAAAAGTCAATAATTTCCTCAGAAAGCACTTATTTAGAATATTTTTGAATATTTTGAAAAGGTGAATTTTGGCAGAGTTACTCTATTGATATTAAGAAGCTATGCTGGGGCACCTGGGTGGCTCAGTGGTTGAGCATCTGCCTTCGGCTCAGGTCATGATCCCGGGGTCCTGGGATCAAGCCCCACATCGGGCTCCCTGTTCAGTGGGAAGCCTGCTTCTCCCTCTCCCACTCCCCCTGCTTGTGTTTCCTCTCTCACTGTCTCTCTCTCTGTCAAATAAATAAATAAATAAATAAAATCTTAAAAAAAAAGCTATACCATTGGCACAGTAATCCAGAAGAGGATGAAAGAAAGAAAATAGAAGGCTCAGAAATATGGCCTAGTGCACAAAACAGCTTAATGTATACATTGGCCATCATACATTCGTGGAAAAGGATGTTTGCTCAAGAACAATGTCAGGAAAATTGACTAGATATTTGGGGGGTGGGGCGAGGAATCAACTTAGAGCCTCTCAAAATAATTTCCAGATTACTAAAAACTTAAATCCTAAAAATCAAATAGTAAAAGGTATTAGGAGAAACATAAGTGAATATTGGTCCGATCTTTTAAAAAGGCTTTTCTAGGCATAAAAACAAAGATACAGAGACAACTCCATAAAAAATTTTGATTTTGTAAATAATAAAAGCCCTACAATACAATGAAAAGGCAAACTACAAAAATTATTCATAACAAATGTGACAAAGGGTTGCCATTCTTTTTTTTTAAGATTTTATTTATTTATTTGACAGTGAGAGAGACAGTGAGAGAGGGAAATACAAGCAGGGGGAGTGAGAGAGGGAGAAGCAGGCTCCCCACTGACCAGGACCCTGGGATCATGACCTGAGCTAAAGGCAGACGCCCAATGACTCAGCCACCCAGGCGCCCCAAAAGGTTGCCATTCTTAACATATTGTCAATGGAATTGAACAAGATAAATACTAAGACTAAAATATTGCTAGTCATGAGCTCCCGGAGGGCAGAAGCATAACTATACTGTTTACTGCTTATACCCACTAGCACTGTGCCCAGATACATTACAAGGAATTAATCCATATTGAATGAATAGAGAAATGGCCAAACATACAAAGGTGGCTAAAGAAGGAGGGGGAAGGCAGAAGAGAAAAGGAAACACGAATGGCAAATAGACGTGGAAAAAATTGTCTCAGCAATAATAAAAATGGAATTAAGACTATGATGAAAAATTAGGAAGGGTTTTTTGTGTGTATTTGATAATAGATGCAGTAATGAGATAGGCAACATCACTCACAGCGAGGAGTGTTTTGAAGGGCAATTGATAAAGTCATATTGTAGACTATGTAATTCTAGGAGTCTAACCTAAAGAAGTACAATAGACACTGGAAGGATAAATCTTCTAGAACTCACGGACTCTTTAAATCTGTGTTTCCAAACCATGTTCCGAAGAGCTCTGGAGTTCTGCAGGGAGGTCCCAGAGTATGCCTTAAGATGAGGAAGTTTCCTTTAACTCTGCATCTGACTTTTATTTATTTGTTAGAGGCAATATAAGAATATTTTCTTAAAGATTCCACTGAGGGGCACCTGGGCAGCTCAGTCAGTTAAGCATCTGCCTTTGGCTCAGGTCATGATCCTAGGGTCCTGGGATCAAGGCCCGCATCGGGCTCCCTCCTCCGTGGGGAAGCCTGCTTCTCCCTCTCCCACTCCCCCTGCTTGTGTTCCCTCTCACGCTGTGTCTCTCTCTTTCAAATAAATAAATAAAATCTTTAAAAAAAAAAAGAAACATTTTAAAAAGTTTCCACTGAAAACATAGAAGTTTGAACACCACTATTATTGTACTATTTGATTTCAATAAAATGCAATGGACTGTTACTTCTCAAAAACTACTGAAGAAGTGGGAACAATAGTCAAAGCGTTACATTCTCCAACACTGGCCTCATAGTAATTTTAAATTCCTGCTTTTGGAAACTTGTAAATCTTTCTATAATTACCTTGCAAATAGTCCAAATCTCAGATATAAAATCTGAGCATATCCAGGCCTGTCACTTAAGAAATAAAAGATTCGTGTTCTATCAGGTTCATCAGTGTTCTTTTATATGATCAGTCTGTCCTAACAAGAACCAACCTCTACTCAGATGTCTCAGCAGAAGAGATTTTATTGAAGGGATTATTTACAGAAGTTCTGGGTTAGGTTTACAGTAGGGTGAAGGGATAGAACGTGACATGGAGATGATAAGAGACGTGAAGGTACCCAGGCTCTTGCAACATAAGAGGCTGTGACCATCGCTAGGACTGAAGGGATAAGGGGAGGAGATCAAATCAGCAGAGCAGTGAAGCGAGAGCTGCCTTGACTTAGAGGTCCAAACTGGGAAAAGAGGTAGGACTAAAGACCCCAACTTTTCTCCTTTTCCACCCTCCAACCTATTGTCGGTATCACCCATTGGTCAACCTTACCTGGAAGCCAGCTGGCAAGAGGGCCCAGAGAAAATAGTTGATGAAGGTTCTGCCTTCAGAAAGACAAGAATCTAGCACAGAAGGATGGAACATGGATCTGGCAGAGAGCTAGCAGAAAATAACCAGCATACTTACCAGAGTGAAACATCAGGAACCCTGATCCAATAATAGAGCAATGCTTAACTAAATGATGGTATTAACCATTCTCTAATTAAGTAAATAATGGTACTCAAAAGACCATTATGCATTTGAGGAGCACAGAAGAGACAGCAAACAGCTTCATCTGGGAGAGTGAATCCAGGACAGATTTTCTCAAATTGACAACCTAAGTTGTTGTTGTTGTTGCCTAAGTGAATTTTCTTATATTTTTGCTTATTACAAAAGAATATATATCCATTATAGGAAGCACACACATAAGAGAAAACCAAATATCTACAATCTCACCCCTACCCAAGACCACTATCAACATCTTAGTGTGTTTACATCTTTCCATATCTTTTTCTCTGCATACATACACAGAATTATGTTGTTTTTGGGATGTAACATAGATATGGTTTTCTTAACTGTATTTTTCCATGTAATAAGTCATGAATACTATCTCATGCAATAAATATCATTTGGCAACTTTTTTGTTGTTTTGTTTTTAAAGATTTTATTTATTTATTTATTTATTTATTTATTTATTTATTTATTTATTTATTTGACAGAGAAAGGGAACACAAGTAGGGGGAGTGGGAAAGGGAGAAGCAGGCTTCCCGCTGAGCAGGGAGCCCGATGCCGGGCTCGATGTGGGGCTCAATCCCAGGACCCTGGGATCATGACCTGAACTGAAGGCAGACGCCCAATGACTGGGGCACCCAGGCGCCCCACATTCTGCACCTTTTTAAAAGATTTTAAACTTTTAAAATCCTTGTCTCCTCATATCTGGTTGTAACTAATTTCCTTTTTTTTTTTTAAGATTTTATTTATTTATTTGACAGAGAGACACACAGTGAGAGAGGGAACACAAGCAGGGGGAGTGGGAGAGGGAGAAGCAGGCTTCCCGCTGAGCAGGGAGCCCGCTGAGCAGGGAGCCCAATGCAGGGCTCAATCCCAGGACCCGGGGATCATGATCTGAGCCGAAGGCAGATGCTAAACGACTGAGCCACCCAGGCGCCCCTGTAACTAATTTCTATCCTCAGACATTTAGTGTGCTTTCTCTTTTGGCTGTTACCAAATACACTGTGATGAACTTTCTTGTCGTCTACTCTTTGCACACATCACTGCCCTCACGTCAATTTCAGGCCACAGCCTGTTTTTCTACAGTCCTCAAGCTAATTGCTCTCCTATTTTTAAAAGGTTTTAAAAACAAAAGGACATATACAAAGAAGAAAAACAACAGAGACATATGTGGCTTGCAAAGCCTAAAGTATTTACTATCTGGGCTTTTACAGAAAACATTTGTCAATTCCTGTATTATGAATTCCCAGAAATGCAGTTTTTGAGTCAAAGGGTGTGAACATTTTTGAAGCTTTTACTGCATTTGGCCAAATTGCCCTCCAGAAACACTGAAACAATTTATGTTCTTCTCAGTACTGAGTTTGGTCATCTGCCACGCATCCTGCCTCAAGGGTCCCTGGCCTAAATCACTAGCTTTTATTCTCAGTCAACTTGATGGTGCATTAGCGTTTTAAGTTTTCGCTTCCCTTAAAAATGTGTTTGGCCATTTACATTTTTCTTTCATGACCTCACTAATTTACATTTTTGTCCATTTTTTAACAGGATATTTATACTTTATTTGTCAGACCTCTATTTAAAAAAATGTTACTCTCTTATCTCAAATATATTGCAAATTTTTGGTGGTTTTTACTTGTCTTTTAACTTAATGGGTTTTTTTATGAAAGAAATTAAAAATTCTATAGTCAAGTCTGTCATTTTTCCTTTGTAATTTTGCCCTTTGTTCCAAGCTTACTTTCAGATTAAAAGCAATTCAGTTATATTTTCTCCTTGAACTTTTAAGACTTCTTTTTTTTAGGATTTTATTTATTTTTTGAGAGAGAAAGAGAGAAAATGTGCAAGAGCAGGGGGAGGGGCAGAGAGAGCCACAGACTCCCCAGCTGAGCAGGGAGCCCGTAGTGGGGCTCCATCCCAGGAACCTGGGATCATGACCTGAGCGGAAGGCAGCCGGATGCTTAACGGACTGAGCCACCCAGGCGCCCCAAACTTTGAAAACTTCTAAAAAATTTAAATCTTTTAATCCTTCTCAAATTTAGTGTTGGAGAAAGATTTTTAAAGCATGAATAAGTCATATAATGTGAATCCTGGAGTCATATTCCTGGATTCAAACTTGGCCTCACCACATATACATGTTTAAATAAATTATCTAACTTCTCAAAGTCAGTTCTATTCTTTATTAAGTGGAAATAACAGCATTGTCTACCACAGGATTCACCTAAGAATGAACACCTATAAAACAAAAAGCATCTAGCATAGTGCCATTAGCTATTATTATAGCAGCTAGAGAATCCTCCAGGCAAAAGAACTTGAGTTCTCTCAAGCTAGAGACCACAGAAGCAGGATGGGAGCAGAAAGATGAGTTCAGTCTGGGCGATGCAAAGTTTCAAGTACAATTTCCTGGAGTCTGACAAGTCGGGTATTGCCCCAGTCTCCTGTCTTGGTGGTTCCTCACTGCTCCTCAACAACCAAGTGTTGATAACTCAAGGGAGTCTTGGGCAGTTTGGGAAAATACAGATAAGAAAACCCGCCAGCTGGAACTTTACAACATTTTCCCAATTTCTTGCCATGGAATGAGTTACAGGTATATAGATACTGGTCTCTCTGGCCCTCCAGTTACTGCCACAGCAGCAGCCTCTTTCATTTACCCTATCTGGGGCCTTGCAGACTTGATCATTAACTAGGCGTGCCAGGAAGGCAAAGGATGTGCAGAAAGCCCAATGCACCCACAAACAACATTCAACTTGCTGGGCGAGCTGTCAGGCCCCTTCTACTCAAAATCTTATGTTGCTTTTCCAAACTTGGACTCCTCCCCCCCAATTCCAAACCATTTTTAAGGTATACTGAATGCCACAGTTTAAAGGGCTGAAGAGAGAGAAGTTCCCTACCCATGATGTGCTTCCTGTCAAGGTGCCCTAGGCCCACACCTTATAAGGCAAGCGCCCAGGAGACACTGCTGTGGTTTGAACAACAACCAGCACACTTGACATTTCTATTAGAATAATGGGACCCGAATGCCACGGGCAGGAAGTCTTATCTTCCCAGCTGCCGACCCGTCTGCCAAACCCTTAATCTCCAAAGAAGTGGACGGGAAAATGGAGGAGGAAGATTTTACAAGCGAATTCGTGGGCGGCTACAAAGAAAGAACAGAAACAGTGGATGAGGTGACCCGGGAGCCCTTTGCTTCCTCGCACCCCCAGCCTGAATCATCACGCTCTACTTGTGACGTCGCAGAGGCCTGGCCCCGGCGGGCGTGGGATGCCCTCGCCCGCCCCGGGAGCCTCGAGGCGTCACCGCATTGCCACGCTGCGGTCCCCGGGGAGCCGAGGGGGCGGCGGCCCCGCGGATGCTGAGGTCTGCGAGCCACCGCCGAGCCAGGCAGCGAGCGCGACGGCCGGCTTCGCTTCCCCCTCGGGCGGCCTCCGCCGAGCTCCCGGCCCCTCGCCGCAGCGCTGAACCTGCGGCCAGACGCCTGCAGCCCCTCCGCTCGCCTCCTCGCCGGCCACCTCCGCCGCCGCCGCATTTTCCTCCTCCTCCTCCCCCGCCTCTTCCGTTTCTGGAGGGAAAGGCTGCAGCCTACTTCGCTCCGCATCCCCGGCTTAGGTAATACGTTCTCCTTCTTACGTGCCCCTCGCGTCCCGCCACTGCTTCCCTAATCCTCGTATCTGGGTCCCCGGGCTGGGCGACCGACACGCGCCCCATCGCCCCTGCGGAAGGTAGGTGAGTAAAATCGGGGCGGGGAGGCTCCGTGCTTCTGCGCCCCGGCCTGTGACGACCTCTGCCCGCGGCGGCCAGGCTGCCACCCGGCCCGGCCCGCCCCGAATCGCTGCTGTAGCCAGCCCGGCCGAGGAGCTCGCGAATCCCGCGGCTCCCCCACGCCTGGCAGAAATAACCCGAAAGAAACAGAGGGTGGGAAGAAAGATTAGCAAACAACTTTGTTTAAAAAAAATAAAAAGACCATTATTAGCATTTCTAGGTCGAAGAAGCTGACAGTTGTCGAGAGCAGTGGCCCAGGTTCAACAGGTAGATGGCGTAGCTGTCAAGCGCCCCTTGGTTTTGCTTTGGGAGATGCTTCTAAGTGTCCATAGCTGCTGGCTGCCGCTAGTGACCTACTAGATGAGTGTAAAATAAACACGATGGGGCTATATTTAGAAAAGTCTTTACTTCCTTGCTTTTAATTCTCTGCATTTTGAAGGGCGGTTTTGTGAGATGTGCATTCATAGTTGGCGTGGCCAGAATAGTCGGTGGGAAAAATTTTAACAGGGGTTTGGCCGAATCAGGAACGCTGTTAGGCACAAAGAGCATGAAAAAAAAAAAAAAATCCCTAGATTATTTAGTCCATCCATGAAGAATACATATAAACAACTAAGGTGTATATTTTGGAGATTCCCAGTTCTAAACCTAATTTTAAGACATTGAATAAGCATAAGTTTGCCCACTGTGTGAATGGAATTCACTTCAAAAGAACCGTGGGTTAAGGCTATATGGACGAACCACTTAAGTGGATCCCACGTGTTGAATAAAACATTTTGGGGTTCCTTTTCCTGTGATTCCTAACTTTGAAACCCAACCAGCTGATAAGGATCAGCCCTGCTCAGCCCTATAATAGTCTAATGATGAAAGTAATCCACTGACCTACTATTGACTGATGAATTAGCTAAGTGACCTCATTTTTAACTTTAAAAATAGGGAATATAAAGAAAAAAACATAAAGGCAAGGGAAGAGTTCATTTTTCAACACATATTTGTTTGAATTCTTATTTAGAAGCCACTTTATTTTTAAGCTTTTGTGGATTTTTCTACTACTCTTGAAGTTAGTTCTTGGTCATAAAGAGGATTACATAAGATGCATAAAGTTACACTTTTTGCATAGAATAAGCTACCGTTTCTTTTCATGCTTTTGGACTAAACCACCACGTGCTTGGAGATTGCAGCCTGGACTTGCCATTTGATGTGAAATATCTTATTACAGATTTAAATTATAACTATACTTGTGGTAGTCCTGGGGGGAAAAAATGTCTTATTTGGACATACAAGGACTGTCAAATGAATGTTATAAAATTTCTCATTATATATGTATTTCTTCTTTTATTTCTGTCTCTGATAACAATTAGGAAATGTCTTATTCTACTTCATCTTGTAGATAAATTATGTTATATAAAGTGATTAATAAAAACAAGTGTTTTCTTCATTTATTAAAGGTGAGGATGATATATATGAGAACTTTTTCTGGATGTGTGTCCTTCATAAATGTCCTTGTTAAAGTATTTTGAATCTTGTAATGAAGCTAATAAAACTCTGTACATTGATGTTTTAGTTTGGTTTAAGAGTTTAGAAACAAAGCAGAGTTGATAGCATTTTGTTTCACATCTCTTGTGATTAGCGTAGTAATGTTTCCCAAATTTGCTTAATTTAAAAAATTACTTCAGGTGGTGGGCCACAAAAGTGGTTTAAAAAGATTCCCATGTTGCAGCCTGGGACTTCCTGAATCAGAGTCTCTAAGGTTAGGAGATGATACTTCAAATAGGTCAAAATGATAAAAAATTTTTAAAAAAGCGAGGTCGGGAAGCACAGGTGGTAAATAACTGTTGCTGGAATGAATAGCTGATATAACCTCTTCTCATTCCTGGCCATAAAATGTTTTTTTAAAATATTTTATTCATTTATTGCCAGAGAGAGTGCACAACCAGGGGGAGCAGCAGGCAGAGGGAGAAGCAGGTTCTCCGCTGAGCAGGGAGCCCGATGCAGGACTCGATCCCAGGACCCCGGGATCATGACCTGAGCCAAAGGCAGACGCTCAATCGACTGAGCCACCCAGGCGCCCTTGGACATAAAATGTTCTTAACTGGAAGCTATGATTTTCCTAATATAATGGTGTCACCCATTTAGGAAATCTGAAACTTTTATATCCTTTTGTAGTCAAGCCTCCTGGTGACTGAACCTAGCAAACATTTTTGCATGTTTAGTCTTTTTTATGTGGTATGCAATGTTAGTTCAAGTCCTCTAATGTTATAGGAACCTCTTATTAATGGGCTATAATGCAGATTCCTATGACTAGTAAACCACAGCAAAATACTGTGCGTGATCATTTCTCATTCATATAACAGATTTATCTTCTGCCCCTTTCGTTCTCCTAACTAGAGAAGACAAGCATGCAAATTTTAATAACTTATTTATAGCTTTTATTAAAATGACCTAGCCCCAATCCAAAAAAGAAAAAAAATGCTTTCCTTGGGCATAAAATATGGTCAATTATAATAAGAACAAATTAGCAAAATAGAATATTAAACATCTATAAAAGAATTTGTTAAGATGAATTACCACAATGGAAAGGGTCAGAGTTTTCTTTCCTTTTCTTCTCTCTCCATTCCTTTTCTTTACTTCTTTTGAGGGATGGAGAGGGTTGTTTGCTGGCTTGTTTTTATTTTTAATCAACTAAATATTTAAAATCTCCTAACTTAATTATCCAAGTTTAAGTTAATGTAAGTATTTGCTAACTATATCAATAGATACTTGTCCTTTTCTTCACAGAGTGATGATGGTAGATTTCCCACAATGCTAATGAGAGTTATAATTAATAACAAAAGAGTTAAATTCAAATGAGCAAAGGAAACCGGTCTTTTAATATTGCTTAAGGAGAACCTAATTTAGTTACAGTGATGTCATAATTTGTCAATATCAGTTGCTTTTTAAATAGGATCTGATCTTCCAAAGTCTAGAGCACTTACCATTTTTTTTTTCTGGGAGTCTGTAAGAATCACATATAATCCCATATAATCCCAATTTGATCTGGGAATAACATGTCTGTTTTAAAAATATGGCTGATGGTTGGGGTGCCTGGGTGGCTCAGAAGGTTGAGCATCTGCCTTCAGTTCAGGTCGTGATCTCCAGGTCCGGAATCAAGTCCCATGGCTAGCTCCCAGCTCAGTGGGGAGCCTGCTTCTCCCTCTCCCTCTGCCCCTCCTGCTTGTGCTCCCTCTCTCAAAGGAATAAATAAAATCTTAAAAAAATTGGCTGATGGTAAGCATCATTAATAGCAAAGAATGGGGGAGATAGAAATAAAGAATCAGATCAAGAAGGTAAATATTAACCCAGCTTAGACAGTTATCCATGGTGCAGGATTAGCAAGAAGGCAAGAGAATTTAGTAGATTTACATATTGGCTCTAACAAAACATTTATGTCTTTTTACTATTTTGAACTTTTCAAGTAAAAGGACTATATTCTTTTATTAGTTGTGTTCCTTTAAAGGCAAATGTTACATTCAATATTGGGTATTGATTTATTCAACACTAGTAAATATCTGTTAAAAACCAACTTTTGCCTCTACAAAGTAGAAGTAGAATGACAGGAGGTATCCTGCTAAACCCAGTCTGCAAAAAAATGATACATAATGTGATCTATGACCTTTGCTTTCCTACTATAATATTCAGAAAATGTATTTTGGTCATGTTATTTTGTCATTACAGTAAAAAAAAATAATAGCCATCTTCCAAAAAATCTGTAAAGAACTCCTCTGAATCACATTTTCTAACAGTTATAATCTGAAAACTTGTAAAATGAGTAATCCCTTGCAGATGAATTTGGGTGGAAGAAAGTCCTTTTAAACATGTTTATCTCCAATGGAATGAAAATCAATCAATCAACCAACAGAACTCCCACTGTGTGTCATGAGGAGATGGAAAAAAATAATGTGTATCCTGCTCTCAAGGAATTTATAGTCTATTAGAGAGTAATGACGGCCAAGGGCTGGCTTGGATGGGGGGCTTAGGACCTCATAATGTTCATTAGCCCCTCCACCCACACCCAAACTACTGCATATGAACATACAATCTAAGTATTAAAACCCAGTGTGATTCCTGTAAAAAATCAACTTCAAGACAAATAACTTG
The DNA here is from genome assembly GCF_009762305.2 of Zalophus californianus. Lineage (NCBI taxonomy): Eukaryota > Metazoa > Chordata > Mammalia > Carnivora > Otariidae > Zalophus > Zalophus californianus. The sequence goes on from NC_045597.1 coordinate 151,464,136, forward strand.
TGCCCTTCTTTCAACCTAATATTTCATGCCCTTCCCCAACCTCATTTTTTTCCATTCAATCAACAAATATTTATTATGCCCTCATTAAGTAGATGATAAATATCAAGTTTTTAAAATGTGCATTTTTGGGGCACCTGGGTGGCTCAGTTGGTTAACTGTCAGCCTTCAGCTCAGGTCATGATCCCAGGGTCCTGGGTTCAAGCCCCGCTTCAGGCTCCCTACTCTGGGGAATCTGCTTCTCCCTCTCCCTCTGCCCTTCCCCCACCCCAGCTCATGCGCTCTCTGCTTTCTCTTGCACGCGCGTGCACTCTCTCTGAAATAAAATTTTAAAAAATAAAAGGTGCATTTTTCAAACCTATAATTTTATTTTTTACTCTTTAAAAATTGTAGTAAAATACATATAACATAAAATTTACTATTTTAACCATTTTCAAGTGTATAATTCACAAGCATTAAGTACATTCCCTTTGCTATGCAACCATCACCACTGTCCATCTCCAGAACTTTTTCCTCATCTCAAACTGATACTCTGGATCCATTAAACAGTAACTCCCCACTCTCCTCTTCCTCCAACCTCACTAACCACCATTCTACTTTCTGTCTCTACAAATTTGACTCCTCTGGGTACCTCACATAAGTGGAATCATAACAATAATTGTTCTTTTGAGTCTGGCTTATTTCACTTAGCATAATGTTTCCAAGTTTCACCTGCATTGTAGAATGGACCAGAATTTCATTCCTTTTTAAGGCTGGATAATATTCCCCAATCGCTTTTATTTGGAAAATAAATATAAAAAACAAGGACGTTTTGAACTAGAACAGACCATAGAAATCATCTCCTTCAAGCTCTGTGTCCCTCCTTTCCTTTTTTATGTTTACAAAAATAAGGAACACAAGTCCCTTGTTGGGCGACTTGGAAAACCTGGTTGGTTCAAGGCAAAGCAGAGCTCAAGAACCAGCTCTCTTATGGCCTAAACAAAAGCTCTTTCTACCAGGAAGCCCAGGCAGACAATAAAAGGCAAGTGTTAAATGGGTTGGTGCCAAAAGTAAGTGTTGCAGGTGTTCAGAAAAAAAGATAAAATGATTGAAAAATGTTACCTTTGAAAGGAAACATTGAAACAGATTTGAAGAGTAGTAAGCCTAGATTCTGATTAACAATTATCACAACTATAAATTATATACTACTGGAAAAGATTCTTTCTACGAGCCATACATCTCATGTCTTTTCTTTCTGCCTTAATTATATATTACATTTGTATTCTTAAAAATGTGTATTCTTTCCTACAGTTAAGATAGTTACACCGAATCTGCTTCTATTTTTCATTTTCTGTGGGATTTCAGGCTACATTTGTGACACCACATTTGTTCTAAACACATCCTTGACCATATATATAAAAATTTAAACATATAACTGAAATGCAGCAGAAAGAAAACTATCCAAGTGAATGGAGCTTCTATTTAGTGAAAATATTCCTAACTATGGAGAAAAGGCTAAAAAAGGGTCACTATCAAATTTAAAAATATTTCTGAATGGAATACTTTTTCATAGTTTTCAAATGAATTCTGGGGAATCTTTGAATGGATAATTTATGCAAGTATCATGCTAATGTGGAATGCTAATTAGGTAAATCAACTTGCGTGTTTTTTTTCCCAGCGTTTAATTTTTGTTACAAAGAAGGCAATGTTAAGTTGACCCTTTAGCTGACCAAGGCCCATCATTCTTGGTTGCGGTAGCTATAGGATTCCCTGTTCTGCTTCTAAGTAACCAATGAGACACAGCGCTGACTGGTGCACCTCCTGTTTCCCTAAATTGTCAGATAAAAATCAGCTGAGCGATGTTTCCTGTCCTCAGTCTAGATCTCCTGAATCAATATATCCAGGGGAAAAGTCTAAATATCTGTATTCTTAACAAGTGTCCCAGTTAGTTCCTGATCTTCCTAATTTGGAAAACACTGCTTCAGCACAAGATCCCATTTATAAGCTACCAGAACATTGGAGACAGAGGACCTTTTTGTGATCTATTGCTTTAAGCAGCATCAGTGAGCAAAAACATGGACTACTATGGTCTACCAGCAGCCTTGACAGAGCTATGGCGAGGCCGACTGATCAGCTGAGAAGTAGCATGTATGTCAACGCTATCTGAAGGTTAGGAAGGAGGGAGGGAGAAATATGAAGGTTAAATAGATGGGTTTACATAGCCCATATTTAACGTCTTTTCTAACAAAACCAAATTAAACTCACTATTTTGGTCTTTTAATCAAGTAAATTAATCTTGTCAAGATAGGTTGCCTCTAGATGACAAAGCATAACCTCAGATTCTGAGTTGGCACAAAATGTGGTTCAGTTGCTAGTCATCCAGACACAGCTTTGGTTCATTTTTGTAAATGAGTACAGAATACATGTAGACTTTTATATAAATAAATATGGGCCCACATGCCTAACGGCCCTGGGTAATGCTGGTAAAATGCAAGTACAACAAAACAATATTACAAGGATGAATTCTGTGTTTACAAAGCTAAGAGGAAGTTCATCAGCCACCATTTATTGAACACCTCTCAAGTATATGCTAAGAGTTTTAAGAAACCACACACTAAGAGTTTTAAGAAACCACACACACCTTTAAATCTCCTGCCAGACAGAGCACAGAGAAGCAAACCAATGTAGAAGTGTTGGCGAGTTGGGATAGAGATCTGGCCTGCTTCTCTGCTCCCATGGCCCAGGTGCACAAGATGAGGGAAAGTCAGGAACGGTTCCTGGAGGAGCCAACTGTTGAACGGACTGTCCTCTGTCTCTTTCTCTCTCTCTCTCTCTCTCTCCACACGCACATACTTTTAAAAATACTTCTTATCAAATTAGAAATACAGAAAAGTATGCAGGTTCTAAGTGTACAACTTGATGAATTTACACAAAGTCAGCCTACTCAGGCAACTATCACTCAGATCCAGAATTACCAGTGCCTAAAAGCCCCCTTCATATCCCCCCGTCAGTAATTCCTCCTTCTTCTCCAAGGGGAACCACCATTGTGACCTCTAACACCATAAGTTAGTTTTGCCTATTTTCAAACTTCAAATAAATTCAGTTGCACAGTATATATTTATTTTGTGTCTGACTTCTTTCACACAACTGTTTGTTTCTGTGAGATGCGTCTACATGGTTGCCTGTAGCAGTAATTCATTCATTCATTCTCACTGCTGTATAGCATTATCCTTTGTGAATGTGCCACGGGTTATCTCATCTTCTTTTTTTTAAGATTTTATTTATTTATTTGAGAGAGAGAGAATGAAAGATGATTGCATTATTTCTAGTGTTAGGTCATTACAAATTATGCTACTCATAAATATTCTTGTGCATGTCTTTTAATATATACACACATGAATTTCTGTTGAGTATATGTCTAAAAGGAAAATGGTTATGATTATATTCAACAACTTCCAAATAATTTCCAACATTTGCTTTACCAATTTCATTCACACCGCAGTGTAGGAGTCTCATTGCTCCACATCCTCACCAAAACTTGAGATTTTAGTCTTCACATTTGAGCTGGAAATGTAGTGGTATCCTGCTGTGATTTTAAGTTGCATTTTCCTGATTACCGACAAGGTAGAATATCTTTTCATATGTTTGTTGGCCATTTGAATATCCTCTTTTATAAAGTTATCTGTTCAAGTTTCTTGCCCATGAACTCATTATGAGAAGGCAAGTTAAACATCAGGCATAGAAGGCAAGTGGTTGGGCATCATCAACCAGAGGGAATAGCATTTACAAATTAAGAATCTGTCCAGAGCAAAGGAGTAAATGGACAGATAGTGGGAAATCAATTATTAAATGCTAAACTTAGAATCTACAAATCAATGACAGCAATATCATATATATCAAAGTGAAATAACACCAAAAGAGTACAGACGGTCCCATTCTGTACTACTTAACGGATTCTGAGAAATGTTTGACAGTCGAATACCTGAAGGTTGAACATGGCTTATCCACTGGAAAGATAATTTAGTTTCCAGAGAGCTTAAAGCTAGTATTTAAATACCTAGCAATGCTTATGATATAGGTCCCTTCTGGCCTAGGTAACCAGATGGGCAGATGAAAGATCCACAGTGGTCTCAGGAGAGGCTCTTTATAGCAAGTTGCACATTAGCCCTCGCTGGTTGCTCCAGCTGAGCCGATGGAGACCCCCGACATAGTTTGTGTGACCCCACTTCTGTCCCCTTTCCTTTCAGCCAGGGCAGCCGCCACTCTACACTAGTACCTAAAGCAACGCTGAGTATGGAGCAGGAACTGGAGGGGGGCGAAGTCTGTTTCCCCTACAACAGCAATGTGCACTAAATGGAACCTTGGCCAGCTGCTTGGCACATGTGCACCTAGGGAGACTCCTGGACATGTGCACCCCCCCTGAGAGAGGCCACCACAAACACCTTCTTTTAAACACCTGGGTATCTCCCGGAAGTCTGGCCTCCCCCCGCCCCCCACAACGGCAATACCTGTCAGGAAGGGCCACCACACAATAGTTTTAAACCATCCACCTTCAGAGGACCAGTGAAAAACAATTCAGGATATGAATGGTGGGGGTGGGGTGGAGTCACTGGATACTGGGCAAAAACGTAGGCTCTCTACAAGGCGTGGATTATCTGCAGGAAGAAATGAATGTCCATGGAAATGCTCTGACCTACTTGCTTATTCATGAGAGAGAAGTTCTGTTTTCTTGAGGGCCTTTATCCATGCGGTCACACTTCTGTCACTCTGAACAGCAAAAGGGCATGGCCAGCTTCTGGTACAGCCAGGCTCTTCGCACAAGCATGGACACACTTGGCCCTCGAATGTCCACAAAATATCCTGACAAAATGTGCCCCCCTGACATTATGATGATCCTGCCAAGCCACCCATAGACCATCTACCATGACGCCGGAGAAGTTGTGCAGCCTCCAGGAGCCAAGTTTCCAGCCAGACGCCCAGAAACCGAAGCAATCAGATCTGGCCCACATACAGGAACCTTATTCTGGGTCACTCAGAGAATTACAAGTAGTTCCCAGCCTTTGGGGTTTAATGGACTAGTAAATTTTCAGAAAAGATTTCGGTGACCCATATAAAGTTGCCAGCCTCTTATTTTCTCAAGTAAGGACACGTGACTGTGGTTCCTGGGAGGTTGTGTTTAAAAGCCATAGCTGTCATTTGTGATCCACTATATGCAAAGCTCTGGGCTGGGTACTTTTCCAGAAATATCTCATTTGATCTTCACAATGTTCTGGCAATTTAAGTATTATACTCATATTGCAGATGAGGAGAGAGGCTCAGATAGGGTAAGGAAATTACCTGATGCCACACAGCTAGTTAATGGCCAAGCAAGGCTTTGAGCCCAGGTTTGTCTCCAAAAGCCTATGTCTTTCCCACTATACTATTTATCACAACTGAAATATGTGTATATTATTCAAATGTGATTTGTTTTTTAGATTTTATTTATTTATTTGAGAGAGAGCACAAGCTGGGGGGAGAGGGAGGAAGGAGAAGCAGACTCCCCGCTGAGCAGGGAGCCTGATGTGGGGCTCCATCCCAGGACCCTGAGATTATGACCTGAGCCGAAGGCAAATGCTTAACTGACTGAACCACCCAGGCGCCCCTCAAATGTGATTTTTAAAACACTGGTGTTTTGATGAAATGAGAGAATGGTTAGGAATTAAAATTGAGTTTTGTCTGTGTAGAGAGATTTAGGCTTCCAGGAAAAGTCTTAAGAGCATTTTTTGCCCATTTCAATTTATTCAACATTTCTCCAACTGGAGATGAAAAACCCCACAAAAGCTAAAGAGACTATTTCTATCTGACATTGTGATACACTTAGGTTAACATACATTTGGTCTGAGATGATGAGGAATGTAACTTCTTTAAACCTGATCAGGGATACCTGGGTGGCTCAGTTGGTTAAGCATCTGCCTTCAGCTCAGGTCATGATCCCAGGGTCCTGGGATCGAGTCCCACACTGGGCTCCTTGCTTAGCAGGGAGCCTGCTTCACCCTCTACCTGCCACTCCCACTGCTTGTGTGCTCTCTTTCTCTGAAAAATAAATAAAATCTTTAAAATAAACATTGGGGAGGGTATATTCTATGGTGAGTGCTATGAACTGTGTAAGACTGTTGAATCACAGACCTGTACCCCTGGAACAAATAATACATTATGTTAAAAAAAAAAAAGAAGAAGATAGTAGGCAGGGAAAAATGAAGCGGGGGAAACTGGAGGGGGAGATGAACCATGAGAGACTATGGACTCTGAGAAACAAACTGAGGGTTCTAGAGGGGAGGGGGTGGGGAGATAGGTTAGCCTGGTGATGGGTATTAAAGAGAGCACATACTGAATGGAGCACTGTGTGTTATACGCAAGCAATGAATCATGGAACACTACATCAAAAACTAATGATGTAATGTATGATGATTAACATAACATAAGAAAAAAGAAAAAAGAAACCTGTTCTGATCAAATATGCCTTGAAATAGGTTGTCACAAAGTAAGGCTTATGAGAAGTTATTTCAGTGTTCACTACATCATTAATGATTTGGCTATTAAAATGAATGGCTCCTAGTAGAAAAGAATGACTCACAGAATTAAATTTATTGACCATATAAATGGGGAAGAGAACCCTCCTCCATTTCTGTTTGGCCAGAAAACAAAAGACAAAGGGATAGATTTTGTTGACATTTGCTAAGATTACCAAGTTCTCTCTTTCAGGAGAGGTGTTAGGGGATAAGTTGTAGTCCCCCCCCAAATTTGTATGTTGAAGCCCTAACCCCTAGTACCTCATAACATGGCTGTATTTGGAGACAGGGCCTTCAAAAGGTGATTAAGTTTAGTGAGGTCATACAGGTGAGCCCTAATCCAATCTGGCTGGTGTCTTTATAAAGAGGGAGAAACACCAGGGATGCTCATGCACAGAGGAAAGGCTATATGAGGACACAGCAAGGGGGTGGCCATCTGCACGTCACAGAGAGAGGCTTCTGGAGAAACCAAACCTGCTGACACCTTGCTCTAGGAACTTCAGAACTGTGAGAAAAATAATTTCTGTTGTTTAAACCACCCAGTCTGTGGTATTTTCTTATAGCAGCCCTAGCAAACTAATACAAGAGGAATTAGATATTTGGCATGAGCTAAGCCCTTCCCCCTGATGCCAAGGCAGCCAGTTAAGAGAGACATCAGCAGAATATGATGGATTAGATTTTATCATCCAGCAAAGATGCTTTACATTGAGGATCAGCTGGGAAAAAGGATTTTCTAAGAGTAGAAAGGAAGTCAAATGTCAGTGATTTTAATAGTTAAACTAGTGACTGCTATCAACTAGGTGTGTTTCTCTACTTTTTTGCTATATAGTGTACCTTATAATATGCTTATGATTATTTACCCAATAATTACCCCTCCCCTGAGTTAACAGCTAAGAATTTATGGAAGAATTTTATTGGCTAGAGTGCTGGCTAACAGTGAGGGCATCTGCCAGCTTCCTGGGACTTGAATCTTGTCCCAGCCACTTCCTAGCTGTGTGATTTTGGACAAACTACTCAAATGTCCCATGCCTTGGTTTCTTCATCTGTAAAATAGAGATAATAGTACCTTCCTCATAAGGTTGTGTGAGAAGTAAATGAACAATATATATGAAGTGCTTAGAAGGATCCCTGGCATACAGTAAGCACTGAACACGTTAGTTATTATTTTAACTGGGGCCTCTCTCCGCACATGGATAAGGGGTAGCAGAACCATTGCGCCTCCACAGTTCCACCAAGATATGTGCCAGCAGGCGCCAGCCCCCATGGACTTGCCAGCATGGTGTTGAAGAAGAATAAGCGGGCCTGAAGAACAGCAGCTATTAAATCAGTGTTTAGCATCATCTAGTAGGCTGACAAAAATGCAGATTCCTGGGCCCTGTCCCCAGAGATTCTGATTCACCAAGTTGGGACAAAGCCCAGGAATCTGTCTCTTTAGTGGGCACCTTGGTTAATTCTGATACAAGTGGTTCTCAGATCCATTATTAAGAAACACTAATCAAAAACAATTTCTTCTGTATTCAAAGCTATTAAATTATTGCAAATGTCATAACTTACTAATCGCGAGTCTATAATACAGTTCATTTAAAGTATTTGAAATGTTTAAATAAAACTAACTTAGGTCAAAAATGAATATGTAAACTTGCTTTTAAAAAATCATCTGAAAGTGGGGCACCTGGGTGGCTCAGTCAGTTAAGCTTTTGGGTCAAGTTGTGATCTCAGGGTCATGATCTCAGGGTCCGGAGATCAAGCCGTGCATTGGGCTCTGCGCTCAGCATGGAGTCTCCTTGAGATTCTCTCTCTCCCTCTCCACCCCCGGACACACTCTCCCTCTTTTTCTCTCTCTAAAATAAATAAATCTTTTTAAAAAATCATCTGAAAAATAGTTTCTGCAAGTGTTAGTAATAGTTATGGATAAACCTGAAGAAATTTAGCATTGAATGAGACCTCAGTTTCTCCACAGATAATTTGTTATTCCATTTGAATCATTCCAGGTGAGGATGAATTGCCCAGCGTTCCCCTCAGGGTTATGGTTTTAATGAACTGAGTTGAGGACAGATGGGGAGAGATATATGAAAGCAGCTTATTAGGGAGAAGCAGGGAGAATGGTGGTTCGGTTCATCTGGAGGAAATGGTTCATTCAGCCAGAAAGTAGCAGGTTAGTTGTACGAATTAATCAGAAAGTTCTGCATGTAGATAATGATATCTGTGAGAGACTTTTTTAGGGAGCCAGGACCCTGAAGAAAGGCAAAGAGTGCTGGGCTCTCTAGGATGACTGGAGAAAGCTTAGTCCCAAGTTGAAACTGGTTCATTCAATCTGGAGCTTGACAAAATATGATAGTGCTTCCCAGGCTCAGAATAGACTCTAGGATAACTTTGGAACTGAAAAATCTGATTGTTGTGTTATGATGAGTTCCTAAAATCTGTACGCCTGTTAACTGCAGGACTAAAGTTTGTAGCTGATACTTCTTTCCTACTGGTCAAGTTGCTGTGCCCAACTTGTGGGAGGATGGTCATTATTGAGGAAATAGAGCTGAAGTTCAAAGGGGAGAAACTCGAGACCCCTGGGGCAGCTATGCAGAAACTTAGCGCTTTCTGTGTGAGGGAAGGTGGAGTGTTGGTTCCTGGAGTTTTTAGCCTCTGTGAGGAGCTCACCTGAGTGTTCTGAGGGCATCACGGGGCAAGTTTCTTGGTTATGCAACAGTGCAGTGGTATAGTGTTTCTTTTCAAAAAAAAAAAAAAGGTTTCACAAAGTTGAGGAAAATAGACAATACTGATATTGTTTATCTAGAAAGCTTTCAAATTATGCTGCTTTTCAGATAAGCTATTTGGATACTGTTGGTTCACCAGATTATTTTCTCTTCACTTATAATCACTTAGAACATTTACTAAGAAACCAAAATTAGCTAAGTTACTGAATTTATACTCTTGGGGCATATGTATTCCAAGATATGTATCTACTTGTGTGTGTATACATTTTATGTGTATTACTTATAATTTATGTTTATAACTTCTAATTTATAGCATACAGGTGCCATTATTTCTTTTTGCTACTGTAAATAATATTAATCCTTCTTTTGCAGAAATATTTTAACCCAACTCTTTTTTTTAAACACAAATCAAGGCAAAATGGAATTACTGGTTAAAGGTAGTGACATTTCTAGGGATCTTGATACATTTTTTTCCTCAGACACCCTCTAGAAGCCCACTTGTTTGCATGCCTAAGAGCAGAGTATCAGCACCCGCTCCACTGATAGGTGCAAGAATGAATGCTAACTTACGACAGCCTTGTCTACCTAATAGTAAAGGAGGATGTCTTGTTTTTATTCACTTTCCTTTTCTTACCATTGGGGTTGGATATATTTTCTCATGGTGGTTGACCCATAATCTTAAGAAAATAGCATTTTTTTGGCAAACTTAAGACAAAGCAACTATGACCATCACAATTAACTCCATTGCACTGGCATCTTTGTTGTATGAATCCTTAGCCTCCTAGCGTCCATTAAGGGAATTTTTTTTTTTTTTTTTTTTAAAGGAGAGTGTTGATTATGAGAATAGAGAGCTTGGGCTTGTGTGTAGGACTGACTCAGAGCCCTGCCGTTAGTCTTGTGTAACCCTGAAGAAGTTACCCAATCTCTCTAGGCTTTGGTTTCCTTGACTGTAAAACAAGGCTGACAGCCCTCACAGTAATTCTCACAATGACATCGCGTGTTAAGCCTGTTGAAGCTTTCAGTCAAATGTAGCCACTACTGAAAAATGAGAAACGTCTCTCTCCTAATTACCCAATAGCTATGTCAAGGTATGACAGCATACCTCTTAGAAGCCAGAACTTTTAAAGTCCCAACAAGCTGCATGTTTTATTCTTTAAACTTTTGCAGCAGCACAGATAGTGGGACTTTTTTTTTCCCCCATTAAAAAAAAAAGGTGGCTGGGAGATAGGTTGGCTGCTAGCCCAAGAGTGGCCTCAGAGTCTTACAGGACACAGCAGTACTTGCTGGTGTGGTGCTTAGTACTTTAGAAAGTTGGCCCCAAACTGGTAGGATAAATCCTCTTGCACTTCTCTCTTCCCCAGTATGGTGAAAGAAAGCGCTCCTTTAAGTGCCGCTAAGCCTGTGTGATCATTCTAAGGTCATTCCAAGACTTGGGCTTTCCTTTTAACATTGTGCTTGTATCTACCTGCCTGTCATTCTAGGGATTTCCGATGTAGATTCTCAAAGACTTTCTTTCACTGAGATTTCAGTTCTTTGCATAATGGGCTTTTGAGATTAAATGCATTTTTTTTTGAAGGATTTAAAAAATAAGTTTCACATTTTAGGTGCTATCTGGTCTTCCCCACTGAGGATATGACTCTGACATGCACGGGCTGTTCAGCCCTGCTGACCAGGTTGACCTCCGGATGGGTTGTTTAATAGTGCCAGATGCACCCTGACATCATTCCCTGAACCGCTTTCTCTTTCACATTCTTGTACTTTTCCAGCTGACGGCCCAGAGGGTGGGTGCCAGTTCCACCAGCAGCTGCAACTGGAAGGTTCAGAAATGTCAGCTATCCTCCGGGAGCTGCTCCGTGTGTCTGAGAAAGCTGCCAACATTGCCCGGGCATGCAGGCAGCAGGAAGCCCTCTTCCAGCTGTTGATCGAAGAAAAGAAAGAAGGAGAAAAGAACAAGAAGTTTGCAGTTGACTTCAAGACGCTGGCTGATGTACTGGTACAGGAAGTTATAAAACAGAATATGGAGAACAAGGTAAGAAAGGTCACTTTCTTACACACCTCGGATTCTAATAAACAACCTGGGTCCCCCCGCCTTGTTTTGACTACAAAATTACTAAAATGTTCACTGCAGAAAAAATTAAAAATACAGAAAAGCAAATATGGAAAAAAATCACAGTTCTGACAGCTGAAGAGAAACATTTGGATATGGAGCTTTTATTTATTAATGAGTTTCTTTTTAATAAATAATACACATTCTCCAGAAAATAAGCAAAAGTAAGAATCCTTAATCCTACCACTAGAGAGAACCACAGCTATGTTTTACTAAATATTGTAAGGACATTTTCATTCTATGTGTATTTGTGTGAATGGCACAAAGAATTTATCTCAGTAGAACTGAGAACATACTGTTTTATTGACTTTTTTTAACTTGACAGATCCTGTCCCACACCTTTTGATGTAATCTTTTATCTAATGGTTGCCTCCGTTATGGGCTGGTACAGTCCTGAAGACTGAAAATCCCCTTCTATTCTAATAGAAAATCATTGTTTATAACTAACAATGATTGTGATTCTAGGTATCTTAAACTGGCTGGGAAAAGAAACTACTCATAAGTAATAATAACATAATGTAAGACCAGCAGATATTTGAGTCCTTACTGTGTGTCAGGTACTTCTAAGGGCTTTAAATATATTAATTTATTTAACAATAATAATTTTATGAGGTAAGAATTATTATTCCAATGTAATGGATGAGAAAAGGTAAGCACAGAGAGGTTAAGTAACTTGCTCAAGGTTGCACAGCAAGTGAATGGCAGGGCCGGCTTTTGAACACATGCTGACTGGCTCCAGAGTTTGTGCTCTTTGCAATACTATGCTGCCTTTATATTATAATCTAATAATAACACATTTTTTTAAGATTTGGGAGGATAGAACTTTATGACAGAAAGCACTACAAAATATTGAAATAGTTTCTACTGAAATTCCCAAAATATTGGGAATCAAATGGAATCATTTAAGTGAATTCTTGACCACAGGCAGAAAGAGAGCATAAATGGCCCCTTGAAATCTCTACAAACTCTGCTTTTTCATGCCCTATAGTATCCAGCTCCAATAAATGAAGTAAATTTATTTTATTTATCAAGGTAGTTGGGTATGAGGGATGGTTGAGCAATTGAATTAGAAATGTGTCAACATTAACTTGTATTAGTTAATATTTGCCCCAAAGCATTGTAACAAGTTCAGCACTTGTTCATTCGTAAAGTATATTATAGGACTTATGAACAAAGAAATGATATTGACTTTTGGCTAGATAAGGTGTCTTTGTTTCATGACACGCTTACATCCTTTAAGCTCAGAAGCCAGTCCTGAAGCAGGCTTGGGACATGGAGCTGCAGCCCTTGGTGAATGGGCTCATTGGCAGCCCCTGTTGACTTGAACTGTCCTTCAAAAGAGGAAAAAACAAGTGGTTGTGGGCAGTATTAAAATTATTGGCCATCTGCAAATAACTGAGTTCAAATAGTTGAAGCATTTCCTTGCTTTTGTTCCCTGAGAACATCACGCATATCATAACTCAGCACATAGCTTGAGAAAAAATCTCTTTACTACAGAGAGGATCAGAAGCAAAATGTATCTGAAAGCTTCCTGGTCATACAGAGATGAGAGAAGATTCTTACTTAGCTCCACTTTTTTTTTTCATTCTACAGTGATGTGTTAATTATCAGTCAATAAAATATTTCCTTTTTTTTTTGCTGTATTGCCTTCTTGCCGGAAGTCCGATGATACCTCCAACAGGTGCAGAAAACACCTGAAAATGAAAGCAAACTCTGTTATCCTCTAAACTTATATTTCCTTTTTTTTTGCTGTATTGCCTTCTTGCCGGAAGTCCGATGATACCTCCAACAGGTGCAGAAAACACCTGAAAATGAAAGCAAACTCTGTTATCCTCTAAACTTAATTAGTAATCATCTTTGATACTCGGGCAATGTTGTTAACTCACATAAGCTACTAGGGTGCTACTGAAGAGCAACAGTTAAAATATCTCCTTTGCAAATATTCTAGTTCTATGGCCCTTAGATGGAAGGATAAAGTTTCTAAAGTACTGCAAACTCAACAGAACGTAAGGAAAGCAGACTTCTACCATGATTTGAACTTCCTAAAGGGGCAGAGGAGCAGGAGAATGTTAGAAAACTAAGTACTGAACCAAGGAGACTTCACTTTTTATGCTGGGATTGATTTCTGGAATTGTAAACTTCTGAATTTCAGATCTAGTTGTGCTATTTAATTTGAAGCACAAAATGAAAATACCAGAATTGAACATGTATGTGGGATTTGGGTTTTGTTTTTGTTTTGTCTTTGTTTTGTTTTTTGGTTTCTTTGTCATACTCTGAATCATTCAGTTTCCAGGCTTGGGAAAAAAAATTTTGGGAGAAGAATCGAATGAGTTTACTAATGATTTGGGTAAGTATAAGAATTTGAATGTATTCTTGTAACTTAATCACCATATGGTATTCTAACTTTCAACATCATGAAATAAATGAATGTTTGGAAGCCTTTCATGTAAATAACATATTTGAATGTTAAGCTTCATTCAGTATCTCAGAATATCATGCCATTTAAGTTAGAGGTGGTATCTTGGAATTATTTAGCAAGTCCATATGTATTCTTTTAGCTATAAATCTGTAGCACTTAAGATAATATAGGACAATCTTTGGGGAAGTTGCATGGCCCTTTGAGAATCTAACGGAAGTTACAGATGCACATTACACAGTTGTATGGACAATTTTAGGTCCAAGTTTTAAGCCCATTCATAGACCTCCTGGGGAGTCCATAGACCTTGCCTGAGAAGAGAGAGGCCCCATCTCTGAAATACTGTGTGTTCTTGAGCAACGAAAACTTGTTCACCTCATCAGTTCTCTGGTCTCAGAACCTCTGTAAAAGGAGCTGAATTAAATAAAAGGTTCCTTTTAGTACCACATTTTAAGTCTTCTTTAATTAGTTTCCTGTGGGCCAGATTCTCCATTGATGTACCTCCACATTTCCCGGATGGTAGAGATAAAAATATCAAAATCTCTGATCCTTTACAGCAAAACAGATTATTTTAAGTTTGGGTGTTTTGTTTGTTTAATGGTAGAAGATTAAAATAGTGAACTTTTATCATTGATCATGTGACCAGTAGTTAAACACCCAGAGGCACAGTTGCAAAGGAAAAAAACTAATTTCCGGATTAATACTGGAAGATTGTCTCCTTCATGGCTATGTATTATAATGCAATTAGTTCTATGACACTCGGAAATCTCATTTAAACTTAAGGATAAAAACACCTGTGACTAACTGATAAGAAATCCTATGCTTGAAATCCTGTGTCTGGCTACCTCAAAAAGTTATTTTAATATTTCATTTATCTAGAATTATAGGGGCAAAAAGACATTCCACGAGCATGTTCCTGAGAACCGAAGGGGAGAATGAAGTTAGCATGCATGGGGGGGGGGGGGCGGCGGATGGGTAGAGAAGTGTGGCGCATGGGATGGAGGAGGTGAGTGCAGGCAGGAGAACATGAAGTTTGCAGAAGGAGTTTGCATTTTCCTCCAAGTATGATGGGAATTCACTGGAGAATTTTAAGCACAGGAATGATGTGAGATGATTTGTTCCTTGGATTGATCCCATGACTTTTCCTGAGCCCAGTGTCAGTGCTTGGTTAAGTGGCAGTGATTAGCCTTATTATTCCCTAACTTGAACAGTTTAATTTAATTTGAATTTAACTTCTCTAAATGCAATGGAATGTTTCTTGCTGATTCAGAGTCATCATTGTAATAGATTCATACTGTGCTTCCCAAACTTTAATGATCACGGGAATCACCTGGGGGATCTTTAGCACTCAGCTGTGGGATGGAGCCTGAAGCTCTGAATGTCTAACAAGCCCTCAGGTGATGATGCAGATCCTGGCAGGGGTAGCTAGGAGTACTTGTCTCTGTACCTCAAAACCCCCAAAGTGCCATGTCTTCTGCTTTTTATAAGTTTATATTCACCACTGCTATCACTTTTTGTTGCTATTAATTTGCCTATTTTTACCAGCCTCTTTCCTCACTTTTGTTGGGAGCTGGAAACAAGGTTAGTCTAAGAAGCATGTTTAAAGTGATGGTTGGAGTGCCCACATTTGGTAACTTGTGGTGTCACTGGGAGAAGGAGCTTTGCTTTCCAGTGGGGTTCACAGAGGAGAGCTGTTTCTGTGTATGTCATGTCATGTCATGTCATGTCACACTGTTTACCACATGTGAAGATTAGTTATACTTCATCTTATAGTACTTTACTAAGCAGAAACACTTTTTAGTTAAAAGCAGTATCCTAGAGGGAGATAGAGGGACTTCTGTGTGCTGATAAGACCTCTCTTCTTTTCAATAACCTATTCAAACATTAACAGGTTGACCTATGTATATTAAGAGGCAAAAGGCAAAAAAACATAAATATCATTGAGGGGCGCCTGGGTGGCTCAGTCGTTGGGCGTCTGCCTTTGGCTTGGGTCATGGTCCCGGGGTTCTGGGATCGAGCCCTGCATCAGGCTCCCTGCTCTGCTGGAGGCCTGCTTCTCCCTCTCCTGCTCCCGTGCTTGTGTTCCCTCTCTCGCTGTGTCTCTCTCTGTCGGATAAATAGATAAAATCTTCTAAAAAAAATAAATAAATATCAGCGAAGACTCAGGGTTCAGGGGTTCTTAACTGGTTCATGAGCCCCCTTAGACTGGATTCAGAATTGTGTGCATTTGCCCACGTGGACATTTTTCTGGGAAGACATTTCTTTGATGCTGGGAATCCATCCTCACTTCATATTAGGTATATGTGTGACTCCTGGGCAGCTGGGACCTTGTGAAGCCCCCTGGGTGATTCTGGCAGCTAACCAGGTTAGGAAGCACGCGTATGAACATGTTGCCCTCACCTAATCTTAAGTGCTCAGCTTCTGCTCCTCCCCACCCCTCTGTTGTTTTTCTTCCCGGAAACTCTCGAGATGTAATGGCTTTTAGTTTGTCTTTATCCTAGGGGAGAAGATTATCCTGAGACTGTGTCCGACCGAGGAAGAAACAGTAGAGCTCCTTAGCAGAGTCCTGAGTGGTAACAAGTTGGCGTCTGAAGCATTAGCCAAGGTTGTTCATCAGGATGTCACCTTTACTGACCCAGCTCTGGATTCGGTAGAGATCAACATTCCACAGGACATTTTGGGAATTTGGGTGGATCCCATAGGTAAGTAGAGGAGAGTGTTTGCTTTTATTGGTTCTTATTAGTAATCGCTTGGCCGGGGGAGGTTTGGAAGAATAAAAATTGAGCGTGTAGTTGAATTCTCCTAGAAATCTTTAACATTTTAAGGTTGTAAAATGAATAATGAAGGTTGAGGTACATGTGTGATGATGTGTTGTGATAGATACATGTATATTTATAACATTTCTAGAACAGATATGTATTTGTGTGCATCTGTGGGTGTGTATGTGTATGTGTGTGTGTACACACACATGCATATATATAAAGCTTGAATTAACTCATCTTTGAAAGAGTTCGGGGGCCAGACTGGTAAAGAAAACAGAATAATGAAGTGATAATAGCTTTAACTAATTGAACACACCTGCCATTTAAAGACCACTCAGCTCCAGCAGATTGTGGCCACATAGGAGATCATCAAGGTTTTAAAGAGAAACGAAAATCCAGGTTTTCAAGTGATACCTCCCAATTTTTAACCACTGACTACTAATTCAATTAAGCAAATAGTCAAAACCACTGCATAGATCAAGCAAAACACAGCTGAATGGGACTCAGTTTGTGAGCCTTGTGTAAATCTTATCTATTATTTTTTTGGTCATGGTTGTGGTAGAACCCTAATCTAATCTCTGAGTTTTAAAAAAAGTGTAGGTCTATTTCAATGATGCTATTAATAGAAAGCCCTGGCTGTTGATTTGCGGAGTCCCTCCTTTTTCTCGTTCCCACTTGCCTGGCATAGTCCACCCAACCCAACTGGGACCATTCCCAGGCAAATGCCCCCATCCTGCCATCTTGCAAGCATACTAGTATAACATTATCAAAATGCCTTTAATCATTAGGGAATTACAGAACATTCATTCAATGGATTACATATGCAGACTAAGAATCTTTCCCAAAATCTGTTATCACTTCATGGTAAATTAGCATTAGCTGAGGTTTCTGAGGGACAGGGGTCTCCTATTTCTTGGCTCTATTCTGAGTTAAATCTGTTCGCCAGCTATGGGGACTTTTCTGCCCCACACACCCTTAGCCGGCTGTTAACTCACCAGATGTTGGCAGTCGGCTGCTGGCATATAGGTCTCTTAAGGGGAAACCTGGTTCCTTGGCTTTTTTTCACAGGAGCACCATCAGTTTCTTCCTTTTGTGCCACCATCATGGTCTCTTTCCTTCTACTTTGAGGGACCAAAAAAAAAAAAAGTTAATTCCAACCCCGAGACCCTTCTGGAAGGAGATGTTCCCATCCATCCCGCCACATTACACTTGCCCTCTGATTAGTAAGAGCTCTAAAGAATCCCACCAGTTTTCCTGAGTCATTAGCTTTTAAATGCTTTTGACATGCGATGAGTATCTGAGTGCTTATCATATGCAAGGTGCTATGCTAGATGCCACAGGAACTACAGACGCCTCGTCCCCCCTCAAGAGTTCCCATAAAGTTGGGGAAAATGGAACACAGGCATCTTAAAAATGAAGTACAAGAGTTCAAATAACAATTCCATACCAGTGACACCAAAGGTAAAATTTGATTGATTGCTCTCTTAGTCTGTTCAAGCTGCTGTAGCCAAATACCGTGGACTAGGTAGCTTAGAAACAACAGAAACTTATTTCTCCAAGTTCTGAAGGCTGGGACATCCAAGATCAAGGCGCTGGCAGGGTAAGATGAAGGCCCTCTTCCCGCTTCATAGCTGGCTGCTTCTCGCCGTGTCCTTGCATAGCACAAGGGACGAAGGATGTCTCTAGAGCCTCTTTCATAAAGCCCTAATCACATTAATGAGGGTTCCACCCTCATGACTTAGGTGCCTCCCAAAGGCTTCACTAATACCATCCCCTTTGGGGAGTTAGAATTTGGGGAGGACACATTCAGACCATAGCAGTTACCAGATTAGTAGAAGACAGAAATGACACAGGGCAGAGTTTATAGATATATCTGTCATTATCTTTTAAATAATCACTGCCTGAATCCAAACAAATTTGCTTCATTTTTTTCAGATTCCACTTATCAGTATATAAGAGGTTCTGCTGACATTAAATCCAACCAAGGAGTCTTCCCTAGCGGACTTCAGTGTGTCACCATTTTAATTGGTGTCTATGACCTACACACAGGGGTGCCCCTAATGGGAGTCATCAACCAACCTTTCGTATCACAAGACCTAAACACCCTGAGGTAAAAGAGGAAAATTTCTGGTATATTGTGGTTTGGGGAATTCACCACCTCAGCTTTGCTTATTGTCGAGATGATCACTTGACATGACATTACCGTGACTTGATACACTGAGGTGCTCCTACTAAAGTCTGCAGTTTTGAATTAAAATTCTTTCTCTTTTCAGTCTCAGGTTAAATATAATTTTAGTGGGGGGCTAGGTGCATGCAGACAGAAACTTTTAAAAGAAAGTCTATCTTGGAGAAATCATAGTTTTGCATTTGGAAGGTATCAGTCTCGGTCCCTGTTTTCTAGAATCCGTTCAAAACCAGACTGATAGAACAGTGGTAACACTGTCTTCTATTACATTTGAAACAAGGTAGGTGCTATCAATACAGCCAAGTCAAACATTCATGCAATTTTAGAAAATTTTCAAAACAAATATGAGAAGTGTCCAGTGAAAAGATGAGTAGATATGGCCAGGGTTAGACCCTGACTATGGGGTGCTCTCCCTATAAATACTGCCTCTCCGCCCCCACCTTGCATGGCCTCCAGCACAGAGCATGGAGGTGGCCAGGCTGTCCATTGCTTCTGCCCCAAGGCCTGTATTTGGGTTGACTCCAGGGCATGGTAGAGTCCAGGTGGAAGCAAGCAGTTTTGAAACAGGCCCTAGTTTTCCATGTCTATATGACTACACATTTTTATTGAACTTTGAGTTACTTTCCACAACGAAGATTTGTTCTTTAATGGACATAAACGACACCTCTGCAATTTTGACTTTTTTTCCTCTACCCTGCCTTCTTTCAAACTGAAAATGTGTCTCTGTTATCTTTAAAGGGTTATTAAGAAACTAAAAAGAACTGGGACTGGATGCAGACATAATCGTGGCCTAGGAACGACTGGCAGTTACTGGTGTCGATTGTGGAGTGAGGCTTCCTGGTTTACATGCAGATCCCAACACTGACTAACACACTCATGGTTCTATTCTCTAAGGCCCCGTTCTACCCCTCTGTAAAGAGAGTAACGACCCAACACGATAGAATAAGTTAAACATGGAGAAATAAGTGTTTGGTGTTGTTGTGGCCACAAACAATGAGTCCATCTTTCTTGGTGTTAAAGCCAAAGTGGAGCTAGTGAATAAGAGAATGAGAAGGGGTCACCAAATGAAGAAAAACTGGTAAGGATGATCAAAGATTTGCAGGTTGAAAAGAGATGGTTTATCTGTTCATTTTTTTCCCTATTTAGTGTTAAACGCCAAAAGTGGCAAATGAAATTCTGCTGTGTTCCTGGAGGCCAGAAATCCCAGAGATATTTTCACATTGTCCTAGATCACATCTAAAACCCACAGCAGGAAATAATAATAATAATAATAATAAAATAAAACCCACAGCAGGGGCGCCTGTGTGGCTCAGTTGATTAAGTGTCAGTTGATTAAGCATCTGCCTTCTGCTAAGGTCATGATCTTGGGCACCTGGGATCAACCCCACCCCCCTTCTGCCGCCCCCACCTCAGTGGGGAGTCTGCTTCTCCCTCTCTGCCCCTCCCCCTGCTCTCACTCTAATAAATAAAATCTTTTTTTTAAAGTTCTTTTTTTTTAAAGATTTTATTTATTTATTTGAGAGAGAGAGAGAGAATGAGAGATAGAGAGCACGAGAGGGAAGAGGGTCAGAGGGAGAAGCAGACTCCCCGCTGAGCAGGGAACCTGATGCGGGACTCGATCCCGGGACTCCAGGATCATGACCTGAGCCGAAGGCAGTCGCCCAACCAACTGAGCCACCCAGGCGCCCCAAATAAATAAAATCTTAAAAAAAAAAAAGCCAGCATTCCTAATCTGCAGCAACCTGGCACCTGCAAGCATGAGTTATTTTACAAACGAATGAGCTGCTTGCTATTTCTAGGCTTCCGGGCATCGAGACTCACTGCATTATATATTTTCATATCATTAAGTTGGAAAACAACATGAGTAATAAAAACAAACGTGATAGCCTACTTCCCCGAACTGAAAAGCTCTCTTCCGCAGGTGGAAAGGACAGTGCTACTGGGGCCTTTCTTACTTGGGGACCAACATCCATTCACTTCAGCTTCCCGACTCTGAAAGAAAGGGCAGGGACACACAGAGCCAAGTGACTGAAGACACCAGCTCTGAGGCGGAATGTTCCCACAGGTTTTCAGCTGTCATTAGTACAAGTGAAAAGGACACTGTCAAAGCCGCTTTGTCACGTGTATGTGGCGAGCGCATGTTCCCAGCAGCTGGGGCTGGTTACAAGAGCCTCTGTGTTGTCCAAGGCCTTGTTGACATTTACATCTTTTCAGAGGATACCACGTTCAAGTGGGACTCTTGTGCTGCTCACGCCATACTCAGGGCCCTGGGTGGGGGAATGGTAGATTTAAGACAATGCCTGCAAAGAAGTTCCGAAACGGGGCTTGACTGGCCACAGTTGGTGTACCACGTGGAAAACGAAGGTGCGGCTGGCGTGGACCGGTGGGCCAACAAGGGAGGACTGATTGCATACAGATCAAGGAAGCAGCTGGAGACATTCCTGAGCCTCCTCATCCCAAACCTTGCGCCTGGGGATACATGCACATAGACGAAGTCCGTCCTCGAGTGCTTCAACACCCAACTGTGAAACAGTTTCCCACATCTCTTATCTTTTGAAGACAGCTTTGTCCTATTGATGGTCAACATTCTCCTTCCTCTTCTGAGGAGCATTTTTCCATTATGTGTTCTTAAGAATGTTAATTTCAATAAATGAATGATATTTGTGCAGCAGTTAAACAGATGTGTGAAATTCTTAATAGTGGATATTGTGCTATTAGTGTTGCTTGAAACACTCCAATAAAATATTGAAGAGGAAAAATTCCTGCTCAGTAACTGAGTAAGTAAAATGTCACTGAAATATTAGGGAGCGCACAAGAAAAAGCTGTGCTGGGGTTTTGTTTCCCCTCCTGAAGGGATAATCTGCAGCTTTAGCCGTTGGCAGAACACTTAGAACTATGAATTTGATGCATAATTTAGCCAAGTTCATGTACTTTGAACAGTATTCTTATGTTTCTTAAAAGAAAGCCTGGAGCACTGTGTGTCCCCTCCCTCTCTCTCTCTCACAGTTTGTCTTTCACATGGGCGTTCTCTCTCTCTCACACACACACTCTAATCTCTAATTTTCTAGTATCGTCACAGACATACTCCATTTCTATCTCTGGCAGAAGGGGATAAAGAGGTTTCTGCAATTCTTGCATTTTTACACTGCAAAAACCAGGGGTAGAGCTAGATATAGAGTCTACTAGAATCTCATATTGAATGTCCTCTGAGGTGAACGTGGACCTCTTTTCCTATACTCTTTAGCAGCCTTGGTAAGGACCCAGTCCCACATCTGGAGGGATCCAGCTCTCAGCTCTGATTTCTTTCTGCCTTGCGCCCTCTGGGGGCCAAAGGATATTTCTGCAGCATCTTCTATTTTTCTATAATTACAAACGAATGAAAATGACAAACTCTTTTGCATAGTATTGTGTTGCGTACAGCACATTCAATAATTTCATTATTGGCAATCGACTTATAGCACTTAAAGCCATCGTTGTATTTTGTGATGGACTGTTGTCTCTCAAACTATATATTCTTACCACTTACAGTGTCATCTTAACGATTGATTTTAAATAAAAGTGAGTTCATTCTTCACAAACCACGTTAAAAACGAAAGCCCAGAAAATAGTCCTGCTCCCTGAAATGTGCCAGAAAGGAGAAATAGAATATGGTTCAAGGAAAAGCATTTATATTGGCCAACAGACACATGAAGAAGTGCTCAACATCGCTCGGCATCAGAGAAATCCAAATCAAAACCTCAATGAGATACCACCTCACACCAGTCAGAATGGCTAAAATTAACTGCTTAGGAAATGACAGATGTTGGCAGGGATGCAGAGAAAGGGGAAGCCTCCTACACTGTTGGTGGGAATGCAAGCTGGTGCAACCACTCTGGAAAACAGTATGGAGGTTCCTCAAAAAGTTGAAAATAGAGCCACCCTACGACCCAGCAATTGCACTACTGGGTATTTAACCCAAAGATACAAATGTAGGGATCCGAAGGGGTACGTGAAACCCAATGTTTATAGCAGCAATGTCCACAATAGCCAAACTGTGGAAAGAGCCAAGATGTCCATCAACAGATGAATGGAGAAAGAAGGTGTGGTATATATATACAATGGAATATTACTCAGCCATCAAAAAAATGAAATCTTGCCATTTGCAATGACGTGGATGGAACTAGAGGGTATTATGCCGAGCAAAATAAGTCAGTCAGAGAAAGACAAGTATCATATGATCTCACTGATATGAGGAATTCTCAATCTCAGGAAACAAACTGAGGGTTGCTGGAGTGGTGGGGGGTGGGAGGGATGGGGTGGCTGGGTGATAGACATTGGGGAGGGTATGTGCTATGCTGAGCACTGTGAATTGTGTAAAACTGATGAATCACAGACCTGTACCTCTGAAACAAGTAATACATTATATGTTTAAAAAAAAAAAAGAAGATAGTAGGAAGGGAAAATGAAGGGGGGGAGATTGGAGGGGGGAGACGAACCATGAGAGACGATGGACTCTGAGAAACAAACTGAGGGTTCTAGAGGGGAGGGGGGTGGGGGGATGGGTTAGCCTGGTGGTGGGTATTAAAGAGGGCACGTACTGAATGGAGCACTGCATGTTATACGCAAACAATGAATCATGGGTCACCACGTCAAAAACTAATGATGTAATGTATGGTGACTAACATAACATAATAAAATAAAATTAATTAAAAAAAGAAAAAGCATTTATTGTCCACATGAACATTTTTAGAGCATGTAAATTATCAAAATGCAGTGAAAACCATCCTCTTCAATGTGATCTGAACAAGCAGTTTATCGATTTATGAGAGAAGAAAAGCTAGGTAAGACAGGAAATCAAGTCTGTTCTGTTAATATCCATTAGGCACACTCCCTGCCAATCTGCAGGAAAGCCAAGGCCCTTCTTTAAGCATATGTCTGAGGACAGGTCTGCAGTTTTTATTGCATAAACTACACCCATGGGAGTATGATCTCTAGTATTGATTTCTTTAGGGAACAAAACTTAAAAATACTTGCAAAGTGATGTGAGGACGTATTCTAGATTTAAAATTTTTCCCTCTATTTTTACAATTGTCTCATACTCTATTTTTTTAAGACTCACCTTTATCGGGGTGTCTGGCTGGCTTGGTTGGTAGGGGGATGTGACTCTTGATCTTGGGATTGTGAGTTTGAGCCCCATGTCAGGTGTAGAGATTACTTAAAAAAATAAAGTCTTAAAAAAAGACTCACCTTTATCAACGCTTTCCAAAGCCTTTAATTCTTTGTTTTCAAAATCATGTTCCATCATTTCATATGTAATTAATCTATTAAAAGTACAATCAGAATATATACTTTTGGAAAGTAGTCAACAACTCCTGGCAAACATACAACTCACTTGATGGGAATGGGAGTTGGGGGTAGCAATGGAGGGAATGTGCCAGAGTAGCCTGTTGGCCATGAAGGTCAGGTGTCTGTTGCATCAGTGTGGTTTACAGGAGACTGGAGAGAGAGACGAATCTGCCAGTCACTTAGACGGAGGGTGATAAAAAGACAGCTTCCACTGCACAGCGGTAAGGGCAGCCTCTGGGAAGCCAAGTCACTTTCCCCCCCACTTCAGTGTCTTTTCGATGGCGGAGCAGGAACGAGAGAGCTTGCAGTAGCTGCAGTTTGAGGAAAACTGGCCACCTCTTTACAGTAAAAGCTAAGCCTTTTCAACTGGGCTTGGCAATCAGTAGCTTGAGATACAATGCTGTGTAAATGCATCTACCTTAGGCCAAGTATTTCCATAAGCCCAGAGTTCCATG
Organism: Zalophus californianus; assembly: GCF_009762305.2. Lineage (NCBI taxonomy): Eukaryota > Metazoa > Chordata > Mammalia > Carnivora > Otariidae > Zalophus > Zalophus californianus. The sequence continues at coordinate 151,488,618 of NC_045597.1, forward strand.
CCAGGCTGGCTTACCAACCTCACTTTCAAATGAGCCCAGCTCTGCCCTTAGTGTATTTTTTTAATGTTTTATTTATTTATTCATGAGAGTCAGAGAGAGAGAGGCAGAGGCAGAGAGAGAAGCAGGCTCCCCGCCGAGCAGGGAGCCCGATGCAGGACTTGGTCCCAGGACCCTGGGATCATGACCTTGAGCCGAAGGCAGACTCTTAACCATCTGAGCCACCCAGGCGCCCCTGCCCTTAGTGTATTAAGACAGCTTGCTGCAAGGACAAACTCATCACACTGTTAACTTGATATCTCAAGTCTTAGAGTATAAAAGTAGGCAAAAGAATGACAAGCGAGAGAGAGTTACTGTATTTTTATCCTTAGGATACAGGGAGGAGCGCCATTACAGTGAGAAATTGGTAGCTTCGATACTATTTTACCCCCAGGATAGATATTTCTATCAATTTATCACACTAATCTAAGCAAGGTTATACATGTGAGAAATTGTTTTTTGTTTGTTTGTTTTTTAAGATTTTATTTATTCATTTGAGAGAGAGACAGAAAGCATAAGCAGGGGCAGAGGGAAAAGGAGAAGCAGACTCCCCACTGATCTGGGAGCCCAAGGTGGGGCTTGATCCCCGGACCCCGGGATCATGACCTGAGCTGAGGGCAGACGCTTAACCATCTGAGCCACCCAGGCGCCCTCAAGAAGTTTTTTTTAAAAAAATAAATTCTAAGGATTATAATTTCATTAACCAGATTATTTTGAGAATCGTAATCCAATCTACAGGTAATCCAGGCTTGCACTTTCCAAATGATATCCACTAGCTTCAGGTGGCTTATTGAGCCCCTGAAATGTGTCTACTCTGAATTGAGATGTGCTATAAATGGAAATACAAACCAGATTTTATGAAAATGGTAAAATATTCATAATTTGTTATAGACATCTCTATAACACAATTTTTGCAATGGGACAATAGTTTTAAATTTTAGAACAAAATACCTTAACTTGCAACTTGATAAATATAATAAAGCAACAGTTCAGTAAGGCATTAAGTTCACTATTAAAAGCAGTTAGTAAATATTTAATAGTCATTTTGTTTTCTAGGCCCTATCCGTAAATTATTCATTTACATTTTGTTTATTTCTCACATTTCCTATGTGGTAACTACTGATTTATGCCTTCTTTCATACAATCATACGCTACTGTATCTTTAATAACGGATTTAAGTTCTATTAAAAGTAACATGACTGTGAGAAAATTCTTGTCCATCATTTTGTTTCAATAGGCCAAAGTGAACCACAAACAAAACTTGACACATACCTTGTTACCAAAGAAAGAATCACAATTGGTACAAGGGAAAGAACATGGGTCTTAGAATAAACAGACCTGGGTTCACTGCCACTCACAATGTGATCTTAAGTTGGATACTAAGCCATGTAACCTGTTTGAATCCCAGTTTCTTCTAAAATGATGGATGCCATCTCTCAGGAATATTGTAAGAAGCAAATGAAATAATGTACGTACATTTCTAACACCATAGATAGATGCTCAGTAAAACATAGCTGTGAATACTTTTATTATTCCTAGAGAATGCAGTCAACCTAAAAATTATCAGGAAACAAAAACGTAAGTTAAAAGTGAAAAGGTAAGTTAAAGGAGAGACCTCACTTTATCTAGTCAGCAATTCGGTTTGTTAATGGATATGGACTTCTCTGCCAGGTCACTTAGATGGAGGGTGGTAATGAGAGAGCTTCCCTGCCCGGTGGTAAGGGTGGTCTCTGGGAAGCTTAATTCTTTTGTTGTAATATAATAACATAATATTATATTAGCAGTTAACACATATTGATCACTATACTCCAAGTGCTGTGTTAGACATTTACTTACATTCTTTCATTTACAATAACGAGCAAATCTGTATATCCCTAGATGCCATGGCATAACGCTGTCTTTTCCTCCTAACTGGATATTTGACTTACATTAAAGAACTAAACTAGGGCGCCTGGGTGGCTCAGTCAGGTGAGCATCTGCCTCCGGCTCGGGTCATGATCCCGGAGTCCCAGGATCAACTCCCACATCGGGCTTCTGATGCCGGCGGGGAGTCTGCTTCTCCCTCTCCCTCTGCCTCTGACCCTCCCTCTTCTCATGCTTTCCCTCCCTCAAATAAATAAAATCTTTAAAAAAAAGAACTAAATTAATAACTTTTCAAGATCTTCTTTTTAAAACATTTTCTACAGATTCCTTTCACCTGTTACTCTATACCAGCCACTTGCTTGCTCCTATCATCACCCCTAACTCAGTCCAGCTGTTCTTAAGGACTGGCTTCCACGTTGAATACGGTCCTAAAGATCACTGCCCTTTAATGCACCTTATATGTTGCCAGTCTTTTGCCCTGGCTTCTGACCCCTTAGTTATAGGCTCCCTGCATGGAATCCTGAAGTGCCAAGAGATGGGTATTCTATAAAGGGCTTTCTGCTGTGTTATAATGATGGGAATATAAAAAGCAGACCTTTTCACCTATGTGTAAAGTCTGTAAGACAGCCCTTCTGTCCGGAAGAAGTCCAGCCAGGCTAAGTCTACAGTAATGCTTTATGTCAGCAAACATTAGCCTTAACTATGAGGAGCAAAATGGCAAAATAACAATGGCTTAAATAAGATAAAAGTGGTTCAGTAAGCTGAAAGGTGGCTCTACCATAACATCCTCAGGGACTCAGGCTCCTTCCCTCCCCAGACCGTGGCCCTTCTTCTCATGGTCTAAGGCTGCATTTTATTTTATTTTTTCAAATATTTTATGTATTTATTTGTCAGAGAGAGTGAGCAAGCACAGGCAGGGAGAGGGAGAAGCAGACTCCCCGCTGAGCAGGGAACCCAGTGTGGGACTCGATCCTGGGACCCCGGGATCGTGACCTGAGCCAAAGGCAGACGTTTAACCAACTGAGCCACCGAGGCATCCCAGGCTCTCCATTTTAGGCAGCAAGAGAGAGGAAAAGACAGAAAAGGAAAAACTAGGTGATTTTTCAGCTCATTGACCAGAACCTAGTCATATGACTATACTTATTTACAGAAAGCTGGAAAATGTACCCAGCCATGTAGCCAGCAGCCATGTACCCAGCCCAAACCAGGCATTTTATCACCCTTGAAGATAGCAAAGAGGCATTGGAGAACAACCAGCAATCTCTATCACTCAGTCCAACTGAGCTGTCTAGGCTATGGCCTTGGTCTGACCTCTGCTCACACATTCCTTGTTCTTACCACTCATGTCTCATGACCTTTATAGCCAGATTACTCCAACCCTTAGCTACACTCACTTATCTACTTCATCCCCCAAAGAATTCAAAGGGCCATAAATATATACATTTGTCAAAATGACAAAGAAAGGGAGCTTCCTGCCAGTAAAAGCATAGATGAAAATACAAGATGAACAAAAGCAGTTATTTCTCTCCCAAAATCTATGATAAATATCTCGGCTTCTTGACCCTGCCAACTCCCTTACCGCCCCCTCTTATCAAACCACACCCTCTGCCTCTGTCTGTCCAGTGCTCAGCATGCAGACGAGCTTGTGTCGAGCCTATACCACGCTTAGCCATTCCGCTTCGGAGTCTGTTCAGCCCAGGCCACAGAAGCTGGGTGTAACTCCTTGTCCCACATCCACAGCCCAGAGTGTGTTGCTGCAATCAGCCTTAAACAGCTACCACCCAGAAACAGCACTGCCCATCCCATGGCAGAAAAAGTCAAACACACCTACAAACATTTGCTGTTTTCCCCAAAAGGGATAAAAGCAAACAAAAGGTTACAGTTGCCTTCTTGTCCCCCAGTTTTGTTTTCATTTTTTTCCTCTAAGTGCGAAGAGGTAGTAAAAAGTCCATCGTAACCTTTCACACCCATAGTTAACACCTCTACTTGTTTCCAGCTCGGTACAGACTGGTTGAAACACATGTCCGTAAAGCAAACCTAAGTAATAGCAAATATCCTCTTAGAGTGGCAGGGACCGCAATGCAAGCCTGGTATGTGCACAAGTAAATGTCTGAAACTGATCCAGGGGATGGAGCTGTTTTGAGCACTGACATTTCTTAAAAGGTTTTGTTTACTCTTTCTATCTGATAATCAGACTAGCCAGAATTCTGGCTCTGTAACAAAATGCCAATAATCTTAATATGATTTTTCTTTTTCAGGCTATATTTTCAATGTTCCTGTTCCTGAAGGAGCCATGATTGTGCAGGATTAAGAGCTTTCTTTCTTTACCCATTAGAAAGGAGGGAGGGAAGGAAGGAAGGAAGGAAGGAAGGAAGGAAGGAAGGAAGGAAGGAAGGAAGGAGGGAAGGAAGGAAGGAGGGAAGGAAGGAGGGAGGGAGGGAAGGAAGGAAGGAAGGAAGGAAGGAAGGAAGGAAGGAAGGAAGGAAGGAGGGAAGGAAGGAAGGAGGGAAGGAAGGAAGGAAGGAGGGTAGAAAGGAAGGAGGGAAGGAAGGAAGGGAGGGAGGAAGGGAGGGAGGGAGGGAGGGGAGAGAGGGGGAGAGGGAAAGGGAGAGGAGAGGACTCATGTAAGAGGCTCCTCACTCAGAAAGGCACTGTACTTGGTTCTGCTATTGCCATCTCAAAATTCTTAAAACTTTTATCTTTAAGGAGGTGGGCAGGGAGATGGGCAAAATAGGTGATGGTGATTAAGGAAAGAACTTGTGATGAGCACGGGGTGTTGTATGGAAGTAATGACTCACTAAATTCTACACCTGAAACCAATATTACACTGCATGTTAACTAACTGAATTTAAATAAAAATTTGGAGGAAAAAATAAAATAAAATCCTCTTCTTAGAAAAAAAAATTATCTTTGAACTTGTGAGTTAAGTCAAAAGGACAGTGGAGCAATCTCATGGTCGGGGGTACGACGTACAGTATGTCGTCCCCCCCCCCCACCCGCTGCCCCCATCCCATTCACCTACTGCTCACGGTGCCCAGGGAGCATGGAATTCCCATGGGCCCGTGATGTCCGAGGAGACTCCAAGTGAGTACAAGGTAAGTACATTACGTTTATGATTAAGTGGGGGCACTGAAAGCCCCAGAGAACCAGAACTTGCTTCCAATACAAAAAGAAGGCAATGGCGTTCTGAGAACCCTGAGTGAACAACCAGGTGAATCTACCACACCCTTTCTTATCTGTGTTATTTTTCTGTATTAGCAAATCACATCGACTGAAAACCATGGCATGGAAGGAAAGGGAAAGACAGTCACCCGTAATTCCTTCCCTTTCTTGTCCTTGCTTGCCAGTAAGCTGAAGGTAGAGAGGGTTGGCAGAAGGTGTGAGTATCAAGAAAAGAAAGAAAAACAGTCGAGTTAGTTTCGTGGACTGTTCTCACTGTTCCGGTAAGAATTAAATATGTATTCATGTAGGAACTATGGAAAATGGATCGTGTAATTTTGGCAATTCCACATATGATTTAAATGCTCTTATATCTGCATTTAAAACTGGCATTACACAATATAAAGATGAATAAAATCCATGCTAATAAGTTAAATTTTCTAATTTTCTTTATCTAGAATGATATTAAATAGCAAATAAACAATATCATGACAGGTTGAGAGAGAGACCATGGAAGAAAGGATACTAAAGAAAGGTACTAAAATACTTTAGTACCTTTAAGCATTTAAATACTTTAGTACTTTTCCCCCCGCTTTTTGAACAAAGGCCCCATATTTTCATTTTGCACTGGGTGCCACAAATTATGTAGCTGGCCCTGTATCAGTCTCATTTTCTCTTCTAACCTTATTGTCTTGTACTTTGTCTGAATTGTTGTCATATTTGCTGGTCAGGCCCAAAGCGAGCCCCCTCGTGAGTAAGGTTTCCCCCAACTGAGAGCAGAAGGGTGTTTTTCGTTATCCTAAAACTAAGGTGATAAGGGAACTAAACTGTTTTGCATACATTTCTCACCTGTAAGTGAGCTGGCCCTTTATTCTGTGACATTTCAAGCACGTTTGCTGGAAACTTATTAACACCCCCCACCGGTGTCCCCAGCAGATCTGTGCAGACCCTTGTGTAATATTAAAGGCAAACGATATCGAGGTTCTTGTCTCGGCTAACCTCTTCCAATAGGTTGCTTTTAAACTACATTATTATGTGTTACATATGCTGCTTTCTTTAAACAACTCATTCCTTTTATTGTGTTTTAAGTATCTTTTCATTCCATGCTTCTTAAAGAACTGGAACATAGGAGGAAGTGGAGACAAGGAGGAAAATCCATCACCCAGACACAACGACTGCTGACATTTTAGTCTGCTTCCCTAGAGTTGTTTTCCTTCTGTGCAGAACAGAGTGAAAACCCGAGCCACAGAGTAGGAGAAGAGCTCTGTAATATATATCTGGTCGAGGACCTGTACCCCGAAGGGATAAAGGCCTCCTACAGATCAACCAGAAAAATAAAACCCAGTTTAAAAATGGCCACATGCTTTTTCACAACGGCTTTGCCACTGGAACACAGGTACCGTGCAAACCACCCACGAAACCTAAACCAAAATGGGAAAGGAAAAACTCCTATCAACATCGTCGTCACTGGACACGTAGACTGGGACAGAGGTCTACCACTACTGGTCATCTGATCTCCAAGTGTGGTGGCATCGACAAAAGAACTATTGAAAACTTGGAGAAGGCGGCTGCTGAGATGGGGAAGGGCTCCTTCAAGGATGCCTGGGTCTTAGATCAACTGAAAGCTGAACGTGAACGTGCTATCATCATTGATTGTGAAAATTCGAGACCAGCAAGTATTATGTGACCATCATTAATGCCCCAGGACACAGAGACTTCTCAAAAACATGATGGCAGGCACACATTAGGCTGACTGTTCTGAGGGCCCTGATTGTTGCTGCTGGTGTTGGTGAGTTTGAAGCAGGTAGCTCCAAGAACTGGTGGACCCGTGAGCATGCCCTTCTGGCTTACACACTGGGTGTGAAACAACTAATTGTTGGCGTTAACAAGATGGATTCCACCGAGCCACCCTACAGCGAGAAGAGATACGAGGAAATCGTCAAGGAAGTCAGCACCTACATTAAGCAAATTGGCTACAAATCCGACACGGTAGCATTTGTGCCAATTTCTGGTTGGAATGGTGACAACATGCTGGAACCAAGTGCTAATATGCCTCGGTTCAAGGGATGGAAAGTCACTCGTAAAGATGGCCATGCCAGTGGAACCACACTGCTTGAAGCTCTGGATGGCATTCTGCCACCAACTCATCCAACTGACAAGACCTTGCATCTGCCTCTCCAGGACGTCTACAAAATTGGTGGTATTGGTACTGTCCCTGTGGGCCGAGTGGAGAAAATCAAGCCAAAGCTCAATTGCAGTAGAAAGAGTAAATATATCATGGTATACTAAAATAGAATGAAACATTATGGACCAATCAATGTACATTATGCCGAATGGAAGAAGTAACACAGAAAAAGCATGTACTATATGACACCATTCATCATTCATATGATGTTCAAAACCAAGCAGAACTAATGGAAAGCACCATCAAGATCCCTGTTCAGGAATGGTCTTTGGAAATGCCTCAGCTGACCCAAGATCACAATTCCAACTCTGGGGATGAAGATTTTCACTGAAATTTGGGATAACTCTTTAGTGCCTTCTGAGCTTCAGAGTTTCTGTATAGTTAGTTGAAGGCTTTGTTGACATTGCAATTCCACTCCTACCTCTGCTCAATAGTGTTTCTTTCCTTCCCCTTCTCTTCCCTCCCACAATGATTGGTCCCAGCCACACAGTAATCTGAGTCTGCTTCCCTGGGAACCTAATCTAAGTGAGAGTAGTAGTTACCTTTGGGGTGGCAATGACTGGAGAAGGGCAAGAGAGCTTTTTGGGGTGTCAGTAATGTTCTATACCTTGATGGCAGATACACATGAGTGTTTACTTTGTAAAAATTCATTGAGCTGTATAAATTTTGTATATTTTACTATATGTATGTTATACTTCAATTTAAAAAAGCCAATGAATATACTTGAAGAATGTCTATATTTGAACATTTTTCTAATTATTCCATCAAGATAAATTCCTAAAAGTGGAATTGCTAGATCAGAAATGGACATTCTAAATTTGGGTGTCTATTGACAAAGGGTCCTCCAGAAAAGATTTACCAACTGATACCTTATCATCAGAGGATGAGAATGTTCGTCCTCCACATCCTTGCCAACTCTAGATAGCATCAATTGTCTAATCTAACTGTGAAAAAAGTAGATCAGGTTGTTTTAGTATTCTATTGCTCTTCTTAAAACTAATTACATCTGATGATTAGTTGGCCAATTTTAAGTAATTAGTGAACTCTACTGTATTCCTTGAATTATACCATTTTATCATGCAAAGTAGATAAAAGCTTAAATACTTATATTTAAAAAACCAATATGCAGACATTATAGAGAGGCAAGTTTGAACTCAATACAAGAAGCTTGTATTTGATTCCCAAATTTATAAAAGGAAAAATGGAAAAGAGGAGGGGCATGGATTGGAATAAGGAAAAGCCCTAATCTCTCTTTCAAACCCCAGACCTATATTTCTAATTGCCTGCCCGCCATTTCCACCTCCAAGTCTTGCCAGTCCACGGAACTCAACAGCTCCCAAAGTAGCCCAAACAGCTCCCAAAGTAGCCACCTGTGCCATCCTGCCCTTCCCTCCTCTATTAGACTCCTCTCACACTCTGATTTTCTGATTCCAGATCTCCTCTTCCATATGCTGCCCTGAGGGAAAACTCTGGGGTCCTGTTCTCTTCCTTGAGCTCTTTCTCCCCACTCTCTCCCCATTTCCTGGCCTCCAACGTCCTTTCATCCTTCAAACTCCCTGGTCACCACTTTTGGCCAGACCTCCCTTGCCTCTGACTTCCCCCCTACACACGTACTGCAACAGGGCTCTGAGGAACCTGCACAGTTGGAAGAAAACCGAGACTAGGGGTCAGAGTGAAATCTGCTGCTGTGGGTGATATGTGACTGTGGATGGGGACAACTCCCTTTGCTGCGGTCTCTTCATTGGCAGGACAGTCACAAGGGGCCCTTTCGATGCCAATACTGTACAACTGATTTTTTTTTTTGCTATCTCTTTTATTATGTTCAGTTAGCCACTGTATAGTACATAATTAGTCCTTGATGCAGTGTTCAATGATTCCTTAGTTAAGCATAACACCCAGTGTTCATCACAGCATGTGCCCTCCTCAATACCCATCACCTTGTTACCCCCTCCCCCCACCCTCCTCTCCTCTGAAACCCCCAGATTGTTTCTTGGGGCCCATAGTTTCTCATGGTTCATCTCCCTCTCTGATTTCTTCCCCTTTGGATTTCCCTCCCTTCTCTTACGGTCCTCTTTGCTATTGCTTATGTTCCACATATGAAACCATATAATTGTCTTTCTCTTAACATAATCCCCTCCAGTTCCATCCACGTCGATGCAAATGGTGGGTATTCATTGTTTCTGATGGCTGAGTATATGGACCACATCTTCTTTATCCATTCATCTGTTGAAGGGCATGTCGGCTCCTTCCACAGTTTAGCTATCGCAGACATTGCTGCTATGAACATTGGGGTGCACATGCCCCTTCTTTTCGCTACATCTGTGTCTCTGGGGTAAATACCCAGGAGTGCAATTGCTGGGTCGTAGGGTTGTACAACTGATTCTAAGTCAGGCTCTCATTTCCCTTAAAACTCTCCGGTGACTTTCTATTACTCCAAGACTTTAAGTTGGCATACAAGGCCTTCCTCCTGCCTCCCGCTGCCTGCTCCCCAGCCCAAGGAAAGGAAGAAAGAAAAATAGGTGAGACTCTAAGAAAAGATTTTGAGACTCTTATCACCTAGCTGCTTTTTACTGGGCTTCTCATCCTTTTACCCTCAGCATTTACAACTTAGGAACTGCAAAAAAAACCTTCAAGGGAAATTGCATGCAAAGCACCAGGCTCACTGCTCTATATTCTTTTCTCTGGGATGTTAAGCCCTCAGATCTTGGCTGCCCAATCTCCAAATTCCAATTTCTGTCTCCCTAGTCCAGTGAGACAGCTGCGAGCTGGAGCTGTCTCTGTCTTTAGGTCCCACAACGTGAATTTGAGAATACCTTGGGATAAGCAAAGATTTCTTGAGCAAAACACTAATCATAGTGGCAAAACTGGAGACAACCTCAATGATCATCAATAAAAGAATGGCCAAAATAACTTGCAGTCTATATATAATGGTATGTTATGCAACCAATGAACAGAAAGAGTTAGGTCTAGGTGCCTTGTTATGAAAATTCACTCTGGGTACAGGGTGATGGTGTATTGTGTATTGTGTTGCCAAGTGAAAAAAAAGAACAATGTATAAAAGAGTGATTTAGTTTGTAAATTAAAAAAAAAATTTCTTTTAAAGTCTGTAAGTATATACACCAAACTATTCATGGTAATTATGCCAATGGATAGGATTACAAGAGACTCTTCATTTTCTGTATCCTTGTAGTTTGTTTCCATATATACACAAGAATTACTTTTACAACTAGGGAAAAGAGTGAAATAAAGTTGATACAACATTTCTTTAAGAAAAAAGGAACATTTGGGGGCGCCTAGGTGGCTCAGTTGGTTAAATGTCCGAACTCTTGATTTCAGATCAGGTCATGATCTCAAGGTTGTGGTATCGAGCCCCATGTCGGGCTCCGTGCTCAGCAGAGTCTGTTTGTCTCTCTCCCTCTGCTCCTCCTCACTCTCTGTCCCTCTCTCTCTCTCTATCTGAAATAAATAAATAAAATCTTTAAAAAAAAGTAACATTTGGGCTACAGGTTATATATACCCTCTAGAAGGTAAACTTGATGAGAGTAGGGACTTTTAGATACATGTGGCTGTGTTCCCAGAACAGTGAGTCACAAAGTGGGCACTTAGTAGTAATTAGTCAAATGAATGAATATGTCCAAGTCTTTGATGTGAATGTTAAGACAGTGGAGATAGTTTCCTAATATATTTAGTAATCTCCAAGGAGTAATACACATGGTATTATGGAAAATATATTTTAAGGGGGATCACTTAAATACAGACATGTACTTTTCCTCAAATAACAAACATTCCTAAAATATGCTTTAAGTATATTTCTTTTTTATTGTTATGTTAATCACCATACATTACATCATTAGTTTTTAATGTAGTGTTCCATCATTCATTGTTTGTGCATAACACCCAGTGCTCCACACAGCTTTAAGTATATTTCTTTTTCTGCTAAGACTGTAAGCTCCTTAATATCATGGCCTGTTGTTTTGGTGTGTGCTCTGTATTACTCCACTTCAATAAGGACTGTACCAGAACTTTGAGCACCTAATAAATATTAACTGAATAATTGCTCAGCAATTGATAATTTATTACTTACCAGTGATAAAAATGATTTATCACTGGTATTTAAGAATGTAAACTTTATTCTTATTTTATTTTAGCAATATTAAATGTAGTAGAGAGTCTAATTACAATCTAGTTAAATGAAGATAGATGGAATTCGGGTTCCTTTTACATTTCCTATGTGTCATGTCATAATATCTTCAATATAGGATACATAGAAGACCAGTGATATTACAATCAACTTTTCAACAATAGCAATGAGAAACTTATGTTTACCCACAGGACTTTTTGTTTTAAAGGGAAACATTGTTTACTGGATAATTTTTTTTTAAGATTTTATTTATTTATTTGACAGAGAGAGAGAACACAAGTAGGCAGAGCGGCAGGCAGAGAGAGAGGGAGAAGCAGGCTCCCCGCTGAGCAGGGAGCATGACACGGGGCTCTATCCCAGGACCCTGGGATCATGACCTGAGCCGAAGGCAGACGGCTTAACCGACTGAGCCACCCAGGCACCCCTATTGGATAATTTTTTTAAAGCAGAGATGAAAATACTTGACAGGTACAGATTACAGAGAATCACAAAAACGTTTACAAGAAGAGACCTTAAAGATGACCAATTCCAAGTTCATTTTATATAAGAGACTCTCATAAATATAAAGGTTTAGTTATCTGCATACAGTGAGGCAATTCAGTGCCCTCAGGCCTTATGGTCCTAGAGAAAACAGTTGGGATGTTTTTAATAATAAATACTATTTGATTCAACAAAACTAAAAAAGAAGAGATTTGCAAATGACATCTTATAAAGGGTTAGAATCCAAAATATATAAAAAGGGGGCGCCTGGGTGGCTCAGTTGTCAAGCGTCTGCCTTCGGCTCAGGTCATGATCCCAGGGTCCTGGGATTGAGCCCCGCATCGGGCTCCCTGCTCGGCAGGAAGCCTGCTTCTCCCTCTCCCACTCCCCCTGCTTGTGTTCCTGCTGTCACTTTCTCTCTCTCTGTCAAATAAATAAGTGAAATCTTTAAAATATATATATATGTATAAAAATTATAAAACAACACCCAAAAAATGAATAATCCAATTTAAAAAATGGGCAGAAGACATTAATAGACATTTTTTCCAAAGAAGACATACAGATGGTTAACAGATACATGAAAAAATGCTCAAACTCACTGATCATCAGGGAGATACAATTCAAAAGTATAATGAGATATCACCTCACCCCCCAGAATGACTAAAATCAAAAACACAAGAAACAACATGTGTTGGTGAGGAAGTGGAGAAAGGGGAACCCTCCTCTTGCACTTTTGGTGGGAATGCAAACTGGTACAGCCACTGTGGGAAACAGTACAGAGGTTCCTCAAAAAGTTAAAAACAGAACTACCCTACAATCCAGCAATTGCACTACTAGGTATTTACCCAAAGAATACAAAAATACTGATTCAAAGGGATACATGCACCCTGCTGTTTATAGCAGCATTTTCTACAATAGCCAAACTATGGAAACAGCCCAAGTGTCCATTGATAGATGAATGGATAAAGAAGATGTGGTGTATATATATATATACACAATGGACTAATACTCAGCCATAAAAATGTCTTGCCATTTGCAATGACATGGATGGAGCTAGAGGGTATTATGCTAAGCAAAGTCAGTCAGTCAGAGAAAGACAAATACCATATGATTTCACTCATGTGGAATTTAAGAAACAAGCAAAGGGGGAAAAAGAGAGAGAGGCAAACCAAAAAAAAGACTTTTTAAAAAAAGACTTATTTTTTTAGAGAGAGCAAGTGACAGGAGAGGCAAAGGGAGAGGGAAAGGGGAAGCCGACTCGCACTAAGTGGGGAGCCCACCATGAAGCTTGATCTCAAGACCCTGAGATCACGACCTGGGCCAAACCCAAGAGTCAGATGCTCAACCAACTGAGCCACCCAGGCACCCCAAGAAACAGACTCTTAACTATAGAGAACAAACTGATGGTTACCAGGGGGAGTGAATGGAGGGGGGTGATGAAACAGGTGATGGAGATTAAGGAGTGCACTTGTTGTGATGAGCACTGGGTGATGTATGGAAGTGTTGAATCACTATATTGTACACCTGAAACTAATATTACACTGTACGTTAACTAATTGAACTTTAAGTAAAAACTTAACAAATAAAAGCAAAAATTCACAGGAACAAAAAAATACTATTTGACTTTAAATAATCAGGAACAATTTGTTTCAAAAAAAAAAAGAACAGTTTGTTTCATAGTTTTAACATCTATTCTAAAATACCATACAGCAAAAGTTTTAAATTCTATTTACACAAGTTGGTGAGTACACAAATATTTATTTCCTTGTTGTCTTTTTAATTTAAATCCGTAATTACAAACATACTGTTTTACCTACACAGCTCTCCTGAATTATATGAGTTCATCATCATATAGAAAAATATTCAATATGAAGAAGGATCACTTTACATAAATTGACTCATTAGCAAATTCCTAGACAACCAAATGGTAGGATGGATCAGGCTATGGCCTGTGGCATGAAAAACCTTGTTTTCAACTGATCTGTTGAATGAAATAGAAACCGAGGCATTACACCGAATCGAGAGAAGATGACACTTTGGACACCACAGTGACAGCTTTTCCAGAAAGGCTTTATGATCATAAATACATTCCAGTTGATTCCCAAGATAACACTTTGAGAAGGATAAAAAGTAGAAAGTGTTCAGAAGAAGTGACCAAGTAGTAAGAATTTTCTTGTTGTTCTGAATGGTATCATTTTTTTTTCCATCCTACAGTCATTGTTTTCTGCGTGATATTTAGGAAATACTGAATTCTGTATATTAATTTTGTACCTTGCCATATTACATAAACCAATTTTTAGGTTTTTTTTAAGATTTATTTATTTGAGAGAGAGAGAGCGAGAGAGTGAGTGTGGGGGTGAGGGGCAGAGGGGGAGGGAGTCTAAGTAGACTCTGAGCGGAGCACGGAGCCCTATGTGGGACTTGATCTCATGACACTGATATCATGACCTGAGCTGAAACCAAGAGCTGGCGGCTTAACCGACTGTACCAACCAGGCGCCCCAACCTAATTTTAGTTCTAATAATTCTTCAGTTTGATTCCCCTGAATTTTCCAGATGAACAAACTACTTAATTTTGACAATGTCTAATTTATTATTTTCTTTTATAGTTTGCATTTTTAATATTCTATTTAAGAAAAATTGCCAGATTAAATGTAAATAAAGTTTTCCCCTGGAAGTTTTATGATTTTATCTATTATATTTGGGTATATGATTAATTTTGAGTTAATTCTGTATGTGGTATGAAGTAAGGTAGAGATCCTCTTTTTATTTTTTATTATTTTTATTCTTATTTTCTTAAGTAGGCTCACCCAACACAGGGCTTGAACTCATGACTTTGAGATCAAGAGTCACATGCTCTATTGATTGAGCCAGTCAGGCACCCCTAAAAGGTTTTTTAACAAAAAGTTTTTTTAACAGGTGAAAAATAAGTATTTTATATTTTTGATGTCATGTAAGTGGTGATACCTTATAAATGCAACTTACTTGTAAATTACTTGTCACTGCCCATACACAGAAATACGATTAATTTTTAATTGATTTTTGTATCCTGCAAAATGGATATTCTCACTTACTAGTTCTTTCAGTTCTTTCATTGTAGATTGTTTAGGATTTTCCACATAGACAAACATGTCATCTATGAATAAAGACAGTTTGACTTTTTTCTCTTTTCCATATTGATGATTTTATTTTTGTTGACTTCCTTTATTACATAGAACCTCTAGTGCAGTGTTGAATAGAGGTTGGATTTTGTCAGTTTGTTCTGTTGAGATAATCATGTTTCCTTTTTATTCCATTAACATAATATATTACATTGATTGGATTTTAAATATTGATCCAACCTGCATTCCTGGAATAAACCCCAGTGGGTCATGGTATGTTATGATGTTTAATATATTGCTGGATGCAGTTTGTTAAAATTTCATTAACAATTTTTGCATCTATGTTAGGGATGTTGGCTTGTAGTTTTATTTTCTTATAATATTTTTGTCTGGTTTTAGGATCAGGGTCATGCTGGCCTCATAAGTTGAGCTGGGAAGAGTTCTCTCCTCTTTGGTTTCTGGAAGTAAATGTATAGACGTGGTTTTATTTATCAGTTATATGTTTGGTAGGACTTAACCAGTGACACCATCAAGGCCTAGAATTCCCTTTGTGGAAAAGTATTAAAGTACAAATTCAATTTCTTTAATAGATATATGCCTATTCATGTTATCTATTTCTTGTTCAAGTAGCTTTGATAGTTTGTCTTTGGAGAAATTTGTGTACTTCATCTAAGTTGACAAATTTATTGGCATATCATTGTTCATAATATTATTATCCTTTTAATAGGATTGGTAATGATATCCTCTCTCTCATTTTTTTTTGTACTGGTAACTTATATTTTCTCTTTTTATTTCCTGTTCAATCTGGTTTGAAGTTTATCAATTTCATTGATCTTTTCAAAGAACGAATCTTTAATTTTATTGATTTGGCAAAGACCTTTTAGATATGACACCAAGTGCTCACTTTGGCAGCACAAATACTAGATATGACACCAAAAGTATAATCCATAAAATTAAAAAGTTGATAAGTTGGATTTTATAAAAATTAAAAACTTTGCCCCACAGAAGACACTGTTATGGGAATGAAAAGACAAGCTATGGACTTGGAGTAATATTTGCAAATCCCATATCTGGTAGAGGACTTATATCCAGAATATATAAGGAACTCTCAAAACTCAATAATAAGAGTATAAACAACCCAATAAAAATGGGCAAAAGAAAGTGTCCCCCAATAGATGAATGGATAAAGATGTGACATACACATATATGTAATATAATATATATTATATATATAATAAAATATTAGTCATAAAAAAGATGAAATCTTGGGGCTCCTGGGTGCCTCAGCTGTTTAGGCATCTGACTCTTGATCTCAGCTCAGGTCTCGATCTCAGAGTTTTAAGTTCAAGCCCTGCACTGGGCTCCAAAAAAATAAAAAATGAAAAATAAATAAAAATGAAATCTCGCCATTTGTGATAACAAGGATGGACCTAGAGGGTACTATGTTACAAATTAAGTCGGACAGAAAAAGACAAATACTATATGACTTCACTTATATGTGGAATCTAAAAAACAAAGGAACAAACAAAACAAAACAGAAATAGACTCATAGATACTGTTGGTTACCAGAGAGGAAAGGAGTGAAGTAGTAAAGGGGATTAAGAGGTACAAACTTCCAATTATAAAATAAATTAAGCCATGGGATGTAATTTACAGCATAGAGAATATAGTTACAATATTGTAATAACTTTGTATGGTAACTAAACTTATCATAGGGATCATTTTATAATTTATAAAAATATAGAATCAGTATGATATACACCTAAAACTAGTAGGGTATTGTATGTAAATTGTACTTCAATTAAAAAAAGAAATACTTATTTCTTTTAAATAAACTTTCCAACAGAAATGTTTCTAAGCCTCAGAAAGAAACCTAACAAGGCATAATGGATAGTACAGTCTCATCAATTTAGCTATGTGACCTTAGGGAGTTTAAGATCTGTGATGTCATTTTTTTCTTCTGCAAAATAGGAATACTAATAACTACCCTGGAATGTTGTAAAAATTAGAGTTTGTGCATATTAATTAGCACTACTATATGTTATGTCCCTGGCATAGGTCCAAGTTCATAGTAAGTATTCAATCAGTGGTAGCCATCAATAGCTTTTTATGCTTATAATTACAGTGATTGCTTTATCTATATGCCACCCTCATTAGACAACTGGTTCCTTAAAGTTAGATACCATGCCTTTGAATTCATTTCTGTATCCTTATCTCCATTCCAAATTTACTAAAGTATGGCCCAG
The DNA here is from genome assembly GCF_009762305.2 of Zalophus californianus. Classification (NCBI taxonomy): domain Eukaryota; kingdom Metazoa; phylum Chordata; class Mammalia; order Carnivora; family Otariidae; genus Zalophus; species Zalophus californianus. Next base: position 151,505,828 of record NC_045597.1, read on the forward strand.
TGCCTTGTACTTAGAAAAATTTTTTTTCCGTTTCAATAGAAGTTGCCTAAATTTACTCAAGAAAAAAAAAATGGGTGAAAGGTCTGACAGACACTTCACCAAAGAAGAGATGCATAAGCATATGTAAAGATGCTCAATATTTTTAGTCTTAGGGAAAGGCAAATGAAAAACCGTAATGATATGCCACTGCCCACCGATTAGAAGGGTAAAAATGAAAACGGTGTAAATAACAAGGGCTGGCAAAGTTGCCCTGTCTGGCTGGTGAGAATGCAGCCTTACAGCTGTGCTGAGAAGAGTTTGGCCCTTTCTTATAAAGCTGAAAATACATTTAAACCCTGTGCCCCAGCAATCCCACTCTTAGGTATTTACTCAAATGAACTGAAAACTTTTCTTTACACAAAATTTGTATATAAATATTTATAGAAGTTTTATTAATAATAACCAATAACTGGAAACAGCCCAGAGACCCTTCAATCAGTGAGTGGATAAAAAATTGTGCTATGCCTCTATCATGAAATACTACTCAAAAATAAGAGGAATAAACCATTGATTCATACAATATCAGTAGATCTTAAACAGATATTACTAAATGAAAAAAGTCAGACCTAAAAGGCTACATTTTGCATGATTCCCTTTCTATGACATTCTGGAAAAGGCAAACTATAGGCTCTGATGTGATGAGTGGCTGGCAGGAGTTGGAGGTTAATTATAAAGTGACACAGCACAAGGGAATTTGTAAGGTGAAGGAACTATTCTTTATGTTACTGAACTAATAGGAACATGGTTCTATGCATCTTCTAAAAACCCACAGAACGATACACCAAAATCAGTGAATTCTATTGTATGTGGGAAGGCAACTCAAGATAAAATGCAGAAGGTTGGTAAGTGATTCGAATTGCAGCACAAATGAATCTAATTGCGTTACACGTGAGTGACCACATTGAAGGGTTAGATGAGACAGGAGCTGACCCAAGCAGCTTTGGGGAACAGTGTTTTAAAATGGTTTTTTGTGGTTTTTTTAAATGATATTTTCAGTTTGCAAGTCCTTATTTTGGGAGGGGCTTAATTTATTTTTAATTTAAATTCAATTAATTGGGGCACCTGGGTGGCTCAGTCGTTAAGTGTCTGCCTTCGGCTAGGGTCATGATCCCAGGGTCCTGGGATCGAGCCCCGCGTCGGGCTCCCTGCTCGGTGGAGAACCTGCTTCTCCCTCTCCCACTCGTCCTGCTTGTGTTCCCTCTCTGGCTGTGTCTCTCTCTGTCAAATAAATAAATAAAATCTTTAAAATAAATAAATAAATAAATTCAATTAATTACTATATAATGTATTATTGGTTTCAGAGGTACAGGTCAGTGATTCATCAGTCTTATGTAATACCCAATGCTCATTACATCACGCGCCCTCCTTAATGTCCCTCACCCAGTTACCCCATCCCTCCACCCCTCTCCCCTCCAGCAACCCTCACCTGAGAATCATTCTATAAACTACCTGACTAGGATCCTAGGACTAGTAGAGCAAGGTAAAGGAAGGGACAGGAAAGACTGGGGAGCAGTCACAGATTGAAGGAGAGACTAGGGAGACATGAGTGTTATGTGAAATCCTGGATTAGATCCTGGAACAAAAAAAGGATGTTGGTGGAAAGACGGGTGAGATCCAAATAGGATCTGTATCAGGGTTTAGCAATGGCAATGTCGGTTTTGATCATTGTACTGTGGCTATGTAGGATGTAACACTGGAGGAAGCAGGGTAGCTCTGTGTTCTATCTTTGCAACTTCTCTGTAAGTAATAATTTATCTTAAAATAAAAGTTTTTTTTTTTAAAAGAAGACTGAAAATACCAAGTCAGGGCAAGGATATGAAACAATAAAGGAGTATAAATACTTGTAATCCCCTTGGGAATTTGTTTGGTACTAACTAATAAAGGTGAAATCTTGCATATCCTATGATTTAGCAATTATACTCCTAGGTATATATGATAGAAATTCATATATATGTGAAGCAAAAGACAAGTACAGGAATGGTCATAGCAGCATTATTGGTAATTGTCAAGGAATATAAATAATACAAATGCCCATCAACAGAAGAATAAAAAAATAATGTTTCATCTTTGTATGTTGGAAATGAAATAACTATACACAGCAATGTAATTTTGAGCAAAAGAGATGAATTATAAAGGACTATATACTTTTAATTCCTTTTATATAAAGTTTAAAAACAGGCAAAACTAATCTAAACTAAAACTCTAAACTAACTCTAAAACTAAAGAGGTTATAAATCAGAATGATGGTTACCTTTGGGAAGAAGGGGGGAGGAGTAACTTGTAAGGGTTATAAGGGAAGCTTTTGGGGGGTTGGTAATACTCAATTTTTTACTATTGTGATTACACAGTTTTTTTTTGTTTGTTTTTAAAGATTTTATTTATTTATTTGACAGAGAGAGAGAGAGAGAGAGAGCACAAGCAGGGGGAGTGGCAGGCAGAGGCAGAGGGAGAAGCAGCCTCCCCACAGAGCAAGGGAGCCCGATGTGGGACTCGATCCCAGGACCCCAGGATCATGACCTGAGCCAAAGGCAGTCGCTTAACCGGCTGAACCACCCAGGCGCCCTACACAGAGTTTTTATTAAGTTTATTATAACTTATTGAATTTTACCCTTATGATTTGTATACTGTTCTACATATCATACTCTAAGAAAAAATTTTAAAGATTAAGAAGCAAGTATTTTTAAAAATTACATAACTGTTGGGGCGCCTGGGTGGCTCAGTTGGTTAAGCGACTGCCTTCGGCTCAGGTCATGATCCTGGAGTCCCGGGATCGAGTCCCGCATCGGGCTCCCTGCTCAGCAGGGAGTCTGCTTCTCCCTCTGACCCTCTTCCCTCTAGTGCTCTCTATCTCTCATTCTCTCTCTCTCAAATAAATAATCTTTAAAATAAAATAAAATAAAATAAAAATTACATAACTGTGATCCCTATTAAGTGCCTTGGTTTGTATTGAAGAGATTTGCAAGGCTGAAGACAGGGAAGCCAATTTGGACACCTTTTCGTGAAGACCTTAGGGTAGCGTGTGTAGGGGTGGGTAAGATGAAACATCTTACAGAAATGCCAAGGAGACAAAATTGGCAAGACTTAGTATTTGATTGAAGGTGGTGAAAAATTTGGAACTTTAGGCATTAAGCCACAAAAATCTAATGAATTTTTCTTTTTTAAAAAAGATTGTATTTATTTATTTGAGAGACAGAGAGAGAGAGAGAGAGCATGAGAGAGGGGAGGGTCAGAAGGAGAAGCAGACTCTTCGCTAAGCAGGGAGCCTGATGGGCTCAATCCCGGGACTCCAGGATCATGACCGGAGCAGAAAGCAGACGCCTAACTGACTGAGCCACTCAGGCATCCATGGGTTTTTCTAAATGGGGGGGGGGGGGGGGACACATGATACAAGTGATATTTCTGAAAAGTTCATCTGTGGGCCACTCACAACATATGCTACCTTCTATTATAATCAACCTATTTATAACCATGTCTCTGCTAGTAAGTAAATCACAAGCCTTTTGATGGAAGGGACCTGATTCTATACTTCCCTATATATCGGGGGCTTAACTTTATGCCACACTTCCATGGATTTATTGTCATGTAAGAAACAACATATGAGGGGCGCCTGGGTGGCTCAGTCGTTCAGCACCTACCTTTGGCTCAGGTCATGATTCCAGGGTCCTGGGATCAAGCCCTGCATCGGGCTCCCCGCTCCGCGGGAAGCCTGCTTCTCCCTCTCCCACTCCCCCTGCTTGTGTTCCCTCTCTCATGGTCTCTCTCTGTCAAATAAATGAATAAAATCTTTGAAAAAAAAAAAAAAGAAACAACATATGATGTTGATGTGGTACTGGATTGTGAATGGACAAGAAGACATTTTAGAAAGTACGTGAAGAAATCACATTAAAACACCTACTCCTAATTTTTAAAACTCTTATTACATCATAAACTCTCATTTAAACTTGAGAAATATATAGAGGAATATTTTAGTAACCTAATGAAGAATTATCTACCTCACAGCGCTAGCTAGTTTTATTCTCAGCGCTGAAGCAAGAGGGACACTCATAGTAAAAAAAAAAAAAAAAAAGTCATAACACAAGGGAACTATTGATCATCATGAATATTTATAATTGCTTTGTCAATGTAATCATATTTTCAAAAATAGATATAAAGATTGGAAAGGAGACTACAATATTATCTATAGGTTGATATGATCGATCATCCATCTGGAAAACTCCGGAGAAGTAAACAAAAAGATACTAGACTAAAGGATTTCTCTAAGTTAGCCTTCTTTCCTCTTATTTACATTTTAAGCCATCTTTTGAGTTTAGTATAAGTTGCACTTTCTCCATGAAGCTGATGCCAAGGAAAAAAGGCATGATGGTAGGGGGAGCTAAAAGGAACCAAGTTCATTACTCTTGTCACCCTGGAATTTGTCCATTTATTATCATCCATTTATTCAACAAATATTTATCACCTCTCCCTCCATGCCCCTTCCATTTCCTCTCATATGAGGCAATCAATCTCAAGAGCTTGGGGTTAATCTTCCCCACCTTTCTCTAGGTTCATACAAGCCAATTCCAACAGCCAGGTTCTGTGATGAGTGACAATGAGTGGTATGGGAGGGCTGCTAGTTGCATCTAGTATCCGTTCTCTCTTCCTTTCACAGTAACAGAATTTGTATCTGTGCACATGCTACTCAAGACTGGATTTGTCAGCCTTCCTTACAGCTAGATGAGGCCATACACTTCGTTCTGCTCCTAGAATCTAAGTATAAGTAATATGTACAACTCCTGGTCATGTTCTTAAAAGAAAGGAACATGCCTTCCTCTTTTCCTTTTTCTCTTTCCCAATGACTGGAATGTGAACACTACAGGAAAAGTTGGGAGAAGCCAGGTTGGATTTTGAGGTGGAAGCTTTATGTTGAAAGTGACAGAACAAAAAGATCCAAAGAATCATAAATCTGGTTCCCAACACCACTGAGCCCCCTATTTACGGAAACTTTTATATGGGGGAGAACTGTTACATGCTAACGAATACAAATAATACAAATCTTGTACAACACATGTTGTTCCCCATCTTTAAGGAGCTCACAGCCCAGCATTAAAATGCTATTTGATGAGTGGCACAGGAGAGCCGGCACCTGGTGCATGAAGCCCTTGAGGGACAGCAAGCCTAGTCTACAGGGATATCATGTTTTATCTGGCATGGGAAGGAAGGAAGGTGATGTGTTATCTACTCAATCCTGCTTTAAAAAAGTTCTTCTCAGGCGCCTGGGTGGCTCAGTTAGTTAAGCATCTGCCTTTGGCTCAGGTCATGATCCCGGGGTCCTGGGATGGAGTCCCCTGTCGGGCTCCCTGCTTGGCTGGAAGCCTAATTCTCCCTCACCCAGTCCCCCTGCTTGTGTTCCTTCTCTCACTGTGTCTCTGTCAGATAAATAAATAAAATCTTAAAAAAAAAAAAAAGGTTCTTCTCTAGGCTTCAGTGACAACACCCTCCTGAAATTCCTCCTTCTGTGGCTAATCCCCCCTCCCATACCAACTGGTAAGTGTTGACCTTTCCCAGGGCTCTCTAGTATATTCTCTCTCCAGGTGATCCCCTTCGTTCCCACGGTAGATAGCATGGAGCCCCCCAGTGCTGACAACTGCCAACTCCAGCTCTCTCTTCTGAGCTTTGGACTCATATTTAACTGCCTACTTCATAGCTCCACCTGCAAGTCTTACAGGCATCTCAAACGTATTATGCCAAAATGTGAACTCTTCCTTTCTTCCCTCCAACCTGCTCCTCCCACAGGCTTCTCCCGCTCAGTAAAGGTTATCACCATCCACCCAGTTTGTGCGAGCCAGAAACTTGTGAGTCATTCCTACCACCTCCTTTCCCTTGCCTCCCACACCCACTATATCACCAAGCGTGCGGATACATTTCCAAAAACTCTCTCGCAGATCCATCCGCCTCTCTCCAGTCCCACAGTTCCTCTAAGCTGCTAATCTCCCTCCTCCCCGATGGGTATTTTCTAAGTGAGTCTCACTTCCACCTCTGCCCCCTCCATGCTGTTCTCCACACAGCAGCTACAGTGATCTTCTTGGGGTACATATCAGACCCCTTACATGTCCTTCAACGGACTGCACAGAATGAAATCCAAAGGTGAAATCCAAAATGCTTCATATGAGGCACGGGGGGCTGCCTCCTGCCAGCTTATCCCACCTTTTCTCTCGACATTTTCCCCCCCGCCCCCCACTCATTCTGCTCCTCACCACAGCTTAGCCCTTTGCTCCATCATAGCTCCCCCCGTTGTGGGGAAAGGTGTGCCCCGAATCCTTTTCCTACTTATGTCTCGGTCTTAGTTTACTACTTCCTCAGAGGCCTTCTGCATCCTCCATCTAAGTTATGCCCCTCCATTCTTCCCTTACATAGCTCTTTGTTTTCCTCCCTGCGGAAGACTGCCAGTTGACTCCCCAAACCCACTCACCCTTTCTTTTGTAGCAATAGAATTTATTTAGCTCGGCATATGGCTGCTCAGCTAAACTATGTTTCCCTCCTTTGCACCCAGATATAGATGTGTGACTGTTTCAGCCAAGGGCCAATGAATGGACTTGACACGTACAAACACTAGGACTTCTCCTTGGGTGACTGGGCTTACACTTCCCCATCCCATGTACTGGGAATCATGGGATCTGAAGCAGTCACCTGGGACCAGGGTTGGAATCCATGTGTTGTATGGATGGTGGGACCACACTCACAAACTTGGCCTGCCTACTTATGGATGGTTATATGAAAAAGACAGATTTTAATCATATTTAACTACCAGAATTTTGAATCACTTTGTCATAGTCCAGGGGCCTTGGCCGGGTTTTAAGTAGAGGAGTAAGGTTGGCTGGTAGCACATCTAGGAGGTGTGACACAAGGTGAACGGTGCCCCCACGGTATTGTGTAGCGCTGTGGGACTCCAAAGAAGTGACATGGTCAGATGTTCTTAAAGAGGTCTTTGGTTACAATAGGGAGAAGTGATTGGATGAAAGAACACACTGAGGCAGAGAGGCCAGAGAAATGGTTGTTATAAGGCAGAGGAGAAAGAACCTTATGGATGAGCATAACACAGGGACAGAGAACGGAAGACCAATCTCAGGGATATTTTGAAAGGTGGTCTCCAGAGAGCTTGGTGTTGACTGGGTGTGGTAGGCAAAATCATTGCTTCCTAGAGATGTCCATGTCCTCCTTCTGGGACCCTGTGAAATGTGACCTTACATGGCCAAAAGGACGTTGCAGATGTGATTAAGTTAAGACTCTTGGGAGGAGAAGATTATCCTGGATTATCAGGATGAACCCAATGTAACCAGAAGGGTCTTTATAAGAGGGAAGCATAAGAGCTCAGAGCCAGGAAGGCACACTGACAACTGAAGCAGAAGGTAGAGTGGTGTGCTCTGAAGATGGAGGAAGGGGCCATGAGCCAAGGAATGTGAGCAGCCTCTAGAAGCTGGAAAGATTAAGGAAGTGGATTCTCTTCTAAAGCCTACAGATGGAAGACACTGGTCCAGTAACACCCATTTTGGACTTCAGGCTTCTAGGTAGTAAATTTGTGTTGTTTTGATCTGCTATGCCTACAGTAATTTGGTCCAGCAGCAACAAGGAACTAATACACTGGGTGCGTGGGTAAGGGCAAAGGGGGCACCAACTGGGCGGATGACCACTTGGGAACCCAGCAGTAAGGCTGGGGGGGAGGGGCAAAAGCTAATGAGGGGCTCATGTGGGACTTAGGGCCTGTGAAACAACCAACTGGACAACTGACCTTCTGGATCTGGCACTCGAGAAAAAGTGTCCCTGAGAGAGGGATTTGGGGGCTTCCTCAAGCATTCTGTGACTGAAGCGAAGGGAGTAGGTAAGAGCAAGCACAGAAAAAACAGAGTTAGAAGAGAGAAAGGCCTAGAACAAAAGCCAAGTGGAGTATACAGGGGCCAAAGAGGAAAAGAAAAACCCAGGGACTGTGGGTCACAGAAGTCAGAGGAAGGGAGAGTTTCAAGGAAGGGACAGTCAGTATAGCAGTCTTCCCTCATCCACAGGGGGACATCGTGAGTCCCTGAGAGGGTGCTTGAAAGTGCAGAAAGTCCCAAACCCTATACATACAAATTTATGATAAAGTTTAATTCATACATTAGGCACAGCTAAGAGATCAACATTAACTAGTACTAACATTAACTAGTACTAACATTAACTAGTACTAAAATAGAATAATTACAACAACATACTGTAATAAAAGTTTTCTGAACATGGTCTCTCTTTCAAAATAGTTTATTGTATGGTACTCATCCTTCTCCTTCTGATGAGGGGAGATGATAAAATGTCTCAGTGATGAGATGAAGTGAGGTGAACAACGTAGGCATTGGGACGTACCTGTTAAGGGGGATCATCCGCTTCCAGACCTCGGTTGACCTCCGGTAATGGAAACTCGGGAAAGCAACACCACCGCTAAAGGGGGGCTGCTGTTGCATCCAACGTCACTGACGGGTGGACAGAGAAAAGCGGATGATACCATTTGCATAAAAGTAAAACCCCCACCCCTCCGTATGGGAACATAGATGTTTCTAAGTATTTCTAAGATCAAGGAAGAAGGACTGGTTCAGAGCCAGAGCCCTGATGCTAGACTACTTTGGCTTGAATGTGGATTCTACCACTTAGTGGTGTGATCCCAGTCAAGTTACTTAACTTTGATGTGCACCAGGTATCTCACTTGTAAAATGGGGTAGGAACAGTACTTACTTGCATTTGATTGTTGAGAGAATTAAATGAATAAACACATATATGGAAAGTGCCCTGCCCAGGGTAAGTTCTCTTAAGTGTTAGCTTTTGTTGTTATTATCATTATTACATATTGTAATGTGTTTGTTTTGTTATTTTAGAAAAATAAAGTCTGCCAAAGGCAATAAGAGAAACAAACATTATAAGGAGGAAAAATAAAATTAAAGTAGAAGTGGGTAGTTGAGGAGACAAAGTAGTCTGCACGTGAGCCGAACATAGAGGAAGGGCCGAAAGGTCTGACTAGGCACCGAATATGTTTGATGTGTAAATATTCACGAAGAACGTGAGACACTCAGTATTAGGAATAATAAAATGGTTAAAAGGTTAAACTGGCTACTCACTGGTGACATTTACACAGCTTCCATTTGTTCTTTGCCTGAGAAACGCAGATAAAATCCATAGCTATTCATCGGCCTAACTGGTGAGCTAGAACTAGAGCCAGGCGTCCTGGTTCCTATGTCTCAGCAGAGAAAGCATGTGTTGGCTCTGGTCCCCAGCATCGGCTATCTGTCAAGTCCCCTGGTTCCACCTCACTTTTGGTCCTTGTCCCCACACCGACGACACAAGGAAGGCTGAATCAAGAAGAGAGGGAGAGGGAGAGGCCCAGTTTCTCTTCATATTTCATAACATATATCACACACTTGTACCCTCTCCCAAGTGTGTTCATCTACCCCCCCTTCTTCCCCTGTATCGTACATTGATTCAAAAAGCACGTGATCTCAACATCTTAATTTTGTTTTTGCGCCTCTCTGCAGGGTGACCTCTGGGATAGCCAGCCTGGCAGTATGTTGGGAAGCTAACCACCATACCCCCAAATTACCTCATGGGGGTAGGGAGATGCAGGTCTCTTTTCTTTGGTACATGTGCGCATCTTCTCCTTAGTTCTACTGAAAAGGGAAGGGGCTGCCAGGAAAAAATTCCTGCCCTGACGAGGCCAGTGAAAACAACATTTTGTGCTATGCTGACCCTTGAGGCTACCCTGTCCTATCTGAAGCAGAAACACCAGCTTAAATCTCTAGGGTGATTTGGATTCATTATTCAACATGGAGCCACCTTGGGGCTTCTGTAGTCTAAGAGCTACCCTTTTTTCCTCCAATCTCTTCCTGCTCTCCTTCCTCTCCTTCTATATGCAGGAGAGGATTTGAGCCATGTTAGAGGGTTTTTTTGTTTGTTTGTTTGTTTGTTTTTTTTTTTAAGGTTGCTTCTTTAATAGCTGGACAGAAAAGAATGATGATTCTATTATGACAGCTACCAACTTGGTATTTGTGAGCAGTCAGTTCCAATAATGCAGTCGGAAGCCACACTAGACCAAAATGTCTAACAATCCACCTTAATCTCTTTCATTTGAAATTTTAGCGTTCACTGCCTTTGTTTTTACTTTCCTGCAAAAGTATTGCAACAGGATTTAGCATGAGGCTAATGTAGTTTAAGCTTCTGGGACCCTTCCTGGCCTTGGGGGGAAAGGGGGGCCGATACTGACTTTGTGTTTGTAATTTTGTTTTATTTTTCCTAAAGAGGGAACCTCAAATCCTAAAGCTTCAGGGCCTATAAAATTCTCATCAGTATGATTTTGGGGTTAAGAGCTTAAATCCTGGAGATAAAAAAAGACTTTTCCTTTTATTATTTAGTAATTTTGGAGAGGTCACATTAAGTTTCAGCCTCGGTTTTATCAGTTGTAAAATGGGAATAATATTGTACCTTTAGGATTATGGTAACGTTAAATGGCCCTTAAACAGTGTTTCGTATATAAGAAATGTTCCTAAATGTTAACTGTCATTAAAATTGTTGTTGTTATTGCCTGAACAGGACCATAAGCTCCCTGAGAACAGGATCCTGCACCCCCAGAGCCCATCACAGGCGCACAATTACTGAGGGAATGCTACCTTTTACAACCAACTGCACTCTCCCCACCTTCTCATCGCGTCTAACCAGAAATACAACTTTCATTACGTTCTTAGTGCGACACACACGGTTACTTCAGCGACGCGCCAGATACTCAGTAGCACCTTCCCAATTTGAAAGGCTGATTTAGCTTCGGTGTATCCTTCCCCGGTGAGTCCTGAAACCCCACTGTTTGCCTCCAGGCCACTGGCCCCTTCCTCTCTCCCTGGTCAGCTGAGGACAGTAGGCCAAGGTCAGGGCTAGAGGCGCTGAGATAACTCATTAAGAGCGTCAGCATTGTGTTTGCACTTAATAAGCGCTCAATAAATGACAATGGTGATGATTCCCAAGTAGGCGGCCATCTACACCCCGCACCCTCCCCCGGGAGCTAGGCCTGCATCACTAGCCTGGGGAGGGAGCCGGGGTGGGGTGGGGTCGGCTCGGGTGCGGGGACAGAACCACGGTCCGCTTTCCCCTCCTCGGCGCGCTTCGCCCGCAGGGCCGGTTCCCGGGGTCCCCCGGGGCCGCCGGCGCGGGCGGGAGGCCGGGAGGAGCGGCCGCCGACGCATCCGCCGCCGCCGCAGGAGGCGGAGCGCTGCACCTGGCGGCGGGTCCTCGGCGCTCAGCCCTGAAACGGGTCCAGCCGGTAGCGAGCGGCGGAGGCCACCGGGCCGCGGGGAAAGAGGAGAGAAGGTCGCGCCGGCGGGTGCTCTCGGTTCGCCGCTGCGGGTCGCCCCAATCGGCACGCATCCCTCGGCCGCGCCCCGCCCGCCGCAGCCCCAGAGGAGCCAGCGACCCGCCGGAGATGGTGCGCGCCGCCCCGACAGCCGCCGCCCCGGCGCCTCGAGCCGCCGCCCCGCGCCGGGGGGAGAAGGCTCCCCGCGCCCCGCGCAGCTGAGCGCCAGCGCCGCCCGCAGCAGGTGAGTCTGGGCCTGGCGCGCGGGGAAGGGGCGCTCGGCGAGGGGCGGCGCGGCAGCCCAGCCCGAGCTCCCCCTGCGGGGGTGGCCGGCCCAGAGGGCTGGGAGCTCTCCTCCGGCGCGCACACCTGCTGTCGGGGGACGGGGGGGGGGGGGGGTCTCAGAGGCGCGGCTCCCGGGGCGAGCAGGTGTGGGTGTCTTTGCTCCCAGCCCGGCTCACCGGCCGCTCCCTCCCTCCTCTCGGCTTCTGTGTCGGTTGTCATCTTTATGGGGCGCTGGGGAGGCTGCAGCCGGCACCCCCGGCGCGCCCGACGCTGGCAGCACTTCCGCAAACGTAATTGGAGTAGGGAAAACAAAGGCGCTGCCCGAGGGAGCCCTCGCCGGGCTCTGGCAGCTGCAGGGGGTGGGGGTGGGGGTGGGGGTGCCGGGAGAGGGCTGGGCCCCCAAGTCCAGGCCCTTCTCCGCCCAGCTTGCCTGGCGCCCTTGCCATAAACATCCTTGCGGGGAAAGGGGGAAGCGAGAACCTGCAGACGGCCCCAGTGACAAGAACGTGACCACTTGTGTGCCAAGAGAAGGAAATTGACAGCGTCTGATTCCCGAGGTGAATAAATGCGAAAAATTACCTTTACCCCCATGCCTGCCACCACCTTGTACTTCTTTACTTAACTGAAGCCTAACGTGGTTTAACATGTCCCTAGAGCTTTTTTGAGATACTAATGGGGGTTTCTAGCCTTTCTGGGTCCTATTTATTCCCCAACCCCCTGTAATTTTAAGCAGGAAGGTGAAAAATTTCAAATGCAACTTATCCCCTCATTTCTCTCTTCCCCTCGCAGACAGGTGGATTAATTACCCGTAAGGCAGGCACACCGTGCATTTTACCTCTCCCACACACATTCACAACCACAGGCATTTCCTTTTCATCCAAAAATATTCAATAAACATCTTACAGAGCTCCTGGAACAGATAAAACCTTGCCTAATACTTGTAGGAAAGAACCTTAAAGAGTTGATGTTCTAATAACAATTGGTGTCCAAATAGTTGTGTGTCCTTGGGCATGTCACACCTTCCTCAGCCTCAGTCTTCTCACACGCAAAAGGAGATGGTTGGATAGTATGGTAGCCAAGTTTCCCCTTATTTGTTCTAGAAGTTCAGGATTTTGTGAAATTCTAACCTCTTCAATATAGGGAAATATAAGGGGGTGGGTGGACAAACAGTTGACCAACAACAGATGTGTATTTAGTAGATTCCTGGTGTCTGCAGAGCATCCCTTCCCCAAGACATGGGGAACTAGCCAGCTAAAGGTGCATCATTGATGGCCTTGCTAAGTAAAGGGAGAGGATAGGAACCCTAGTCAATGGTAAGATTGGCTTTTGACACTTTAAGCAGCTGGCCATTAGCAGACATGCAGGATATTTTCAGTTATTTAGGTAGCCAGATGGCTTGTGTTTATTGCAAGTTGCAAGTAAAATTTAGGATTGCTTGGGAGGAGGTTGGGACGTTGCTTTGAGCCCCACGTAAGACCCGGGGTGAGTAGGAGAGAGGATCACATTTCAATAATGCGTTAAAGCTACTAAGCATGTTTACAGTAATTTATTTCTAAGGCCCTTTCTGTTTGTGTACAGATGGGGCAAACTAAAACATAAAGATAAAACAGCAAGGTTTGCATGTTTGGTGGTATGAGGTATTGGATCACCAAGTCCGTTTGGATTGTTGACGGTAACAAGGCACTTTTTGAGCACTTAACTGTGTTCAAAACACCATCTTACACACTTAATTTCTAAGTCTCTATGAGAGAAGTCTTTTCCCCAGCATTGTGGATGATGAAAAGGAAGCTGAGAAGAGTTAAGGAATTTACACAAACCACATAATCAGAAGGGGAGTTAGATTTGACCCCATGTCTCTGGCTGCAAAGCCTAGGAAATTTCCACATGATGTTCCTCCTTATTGGGGATACATTGGGCCATACCACTATGGTGCCCTCCCTTGCTTTTTGACTTTGAAAATTAACTACATTTCAGTGTACATACATTACATATGATAACATTTATCTATGTAAGATAATCTGTACATTTATATTGCGTGCATATTAATGCATGTATACCCATTTGTTCTCACCATTTTTAGGTTGAAGGCAAGTGTAAGAAAATTGAAAATAACCAAAGATATATTTAGTATTAGGCCGACAGGTTTTTTTGGCTTTCCTTTTTTCGATGTTCAGGAAATGTTGATTTAGCAATCACATTGTAGGGAAAGGGAGATATGCAATAAATGTAAAATATGTCTGTTAGCCACTTTGGTACCTTGTCTTGGGAAAAGTCAAGATATAGTAAGTGAAAAGAGGAAATTGAAAAAGAGATTTAGATGCATATACTTAAACATGTGTGCAGGCACACATATACCTCATTGTCCCCAAACAGTTGACATTGGCTATGTGAAGGAAGCAGGATGGGGTGGGGTGATAAGAGGGTGCTTTTACTTTTTTCCTTATGAAGTTATGTTTGGACTTGTTTTTTAAAGGTCTGTGTCAACCTGATTTGTTTCCCTAAATCCCAAATGACACATTTTGTAGTACTTAGCCCTGTTGTTGGTTTCAGTAACATTTGTTTCCTAGCTGGTTTTCCTTCTCCCTATTTAGAAGACACTTATTTACTGTTTTGTAAAATGGCACTATCTTAATTTAGTTGGCCAGAAGCTTTTGGAAACTGTCAGAGTCATTTGTTAAAACAATGATTTACTGGGGCAGAGCCCCAAAGAGAAAACCAAGCCAAAACAAAATAACCTAAATGTGAAACACCTAAACCTTGAGCCTATATATCAGTATGTATTTGCTATAGATACTGCAACTCATCCTGCTGGTTTGTGGGTCTGAGTAGCTCCTAAGCACACCCACACCCCCACCTCAGCACCAACAAAAACTACCCAGAGTGCTGTATTAAAAGTAGCCTCCATCTGCCTTGGTCCAATGTAATGTAAATGCGGCTGAGCAGGGGATGTGCAGATTGTGTTGAAGGGATTTTTGAGGCTTGGAGATGTGAATGAGAACACTGTATTACCTTATGCCCTGGCGGTCCTGCTGCAATTTAGGCTGGGGGGGGAGGGGTGGAGCAGATGGAATGAAATCTAGGTTCTGAGAAAAACCCATATTCCAGGGGAATGAAAGAAGATTGAGTAAAGGAGGGCTGAGACACCTTTTTTTGACATTTGCTCTCACATGTGTTTGAGAAGGGAAGACAAATCTAGGGAACATGTTGCAAATAGAAAACAGGAAAGTCCAATTTTGAAAAATTCTGAGGAAACGTTTTGATCTGAGACCAAGAGTGGAACCGGGGGAGAGTGGGAGTCTGGCTCTCATGAGTCAGTAGTGGCCAGAGGGAGCTGTGGTGTGGCTTTGTTGAGGATAAAAGGAGAACTGGAAAGAGGAACTGATGTTGTCTCAACAAGCCTGATTTGTAGGTTAATTGTGCCAAGGGAAAGTGAGTAAGGAGCCTGGTGTGGTAGTGAGCTGCCTGAGTGGCTATGTAGAGAGACCTCCACTGCATAAACAGGTGCCCTCTGCCTTCCACAAGCTGCCTCAGCGTGGGCCCTGCTGCCCGTGGGGTGCCGAGCAGCAGAGGAACTCTGGAACCCCGGAACAGTGGAGGAGCGGGTTCCTATGAGCCATGTGGCAAATTGTCTCACAACTGCGCTGGGTACTTTTAGGGACAAGATTAAGAGAGAACACACTTGGGCCCAAGGTGAACGAGGCCTCTCTTAACAGAGCGAAGTCTGAAGCCCCTACACTAAACATAAAGCAGAACCATACAAAGTGACAGGCACACCATCTATGATTTAATGAAATACACTGATCTGGTCTAGCATGGTCAAACTTTTGCGCCTAATATGGAGTACCTTCTTAATTCTCTTTCAAAATAAGTTCTGCGGAACTGTGTTTAATAAACAAATGAAACCCAAATTCACCTTTATGAGGGAGTTTGAATAAAAGATTTTATTGTTATACTCTCAGAGGGTAAAAATGACACACATTTTAATTTGATTCGCTGTATAATCAGGTTCCCTATATTTTGAAGGTATGACATCTTTTTTAAAATTATTTTTATTAAAGTATAGTTGACATACAATGTTACATTAGTTTCAGGTATATAACATAGTGATTCAGCAAGTCTATAAATTATGCAATAGTTACCGCAGTATTAGTTACCATGTGTTACCCTACAAAGTTGTTGCAATATTACTGACTGTTCCCTATGCTGTACTTTTCATCTCCATGATTTAACTGGAAGTTTGTACCTCTTAATCCCCTTTACCTATTTTGTCCATCCCCTCAACATTACCATGGCAACCACCAGTTCTCTGTATTTATGAGTCTGATTGTACCTTTTTCTTTGTTCGTTCATTTTGTTTTCAAGATTCCACATGTAAGTGAAATCAGATGGTATTAGTCTTCTTGTCTGACTTACTTCACTTAACATGATACCCTCTGGGTCCACCCGTGTTGTTGCGATTGGCAAAATATCATTCTTTTTTATGGCTGAGTAGTATTCAGTTGCATGTATATACACCACCTCTTCCTTACCCATTCATCTGTCAGTGGACACGTGGGTTGCCTCTATAACTTGGCTATTGTAATGCTGCAGTAAACACAGAATGCATATATCTTTTCGAATTTGTGTTTTCATTTTCTTTGGGTAAACACCCAGCAATGGAATTACTGGATCCTGTGGTAATCCCATTTTTAATTTTTTGAGGAATCTCCATAGTGTTTTTCATAGTGTCTGCACCAATTTTCATTCCATCAACAGTGCACAGGGGTTCCCTTTTTTCCACATTCTTGCTATCCTGAAGATACAAAATCTCTTAAGGGTATCTCAAAGCCCTTGTAGCAGACCTTTTCAGTTGTCTCTATCAGTAAGCGGGATCAGCCCAAGTAGAAGCAGACTTCAATTTAGCAACTCCCTGTGACTTTTCAGGAACTCCAGGATCAAGCGTGTCCTGATTGTAACTCAAATGCCTTGTTTTTTAATTTTTTTAAGATTTTATTTATTTATTTGAAAGAGAGAGTGAGCATGAGCAGGGGGATCGGCAGAGGGAGAAGGAGAAGCAGGCTCCCCACTGAGCAGGGAGCCTGACACAACGCTGGGTCTAGATCCCAGGACCCTGGGATCATGACCTGAGCCAAAGGCAGCCGCTTAACCACTTAACCGACTGAGCAACCCAGGCACCCCATCAAATTCCTTGTTCTTAAAATAATGCCTCTTTTGTATTTTAAAAAGTGATAAATGCTCATTGAAGGAAAATCCAGCAAAGTGTAAGGAAAAAAAATTAAAGTAACTCCTAACTTCTCAGAGATAGCCCTACTAACATTTTGTTATTATTTTCTTCGAGTTTTTTTTCTAAAACATATTTCATATGAAGTACATAAACTTATAAGTATAAACTTTTACAATACATAAGGGTTTGTGTCCTGCTTTTTTTTCACTTAATGTGATGCATACATAGATCATGAGCATTTCTCCATATTCTGTTAATTCTACTCTATTAAGTTCTATTTTGCTCTCATTGGATATACCACAATTTATATAACTGCCCCGATCACTGATTGCTTCCCATGTTTCAGTTTTGATTATTATGAAAAGTACTGAAATAAACATCCTTACACTTAAGTCATTGCATTCTAGAAAGGTTATACTTTTCTCAGTTAATGAGAGTCCCTATCAGTCTTCATCCTTACCAGCTCTGAATATTTTCATTTTCAAAAGTATTGGTATGGCATGTATGTATTTTTACTTTAAAGGGTTAGGTAATCAGTCTTTTTCTGAAAGAAGTTGATAGCTCATGTTAACTCTCAATTTATCAGAGTTCTAACAGTATAAGAAACAATTTTAGATTACATATACTGGAATGTGCTTAGGATTTAAACTATTTTTTTAGATGATAGCATTTAGGGGATATAAATAAAAATCAGATGGTGGCTGCATGTCTGTAGAAAAATGTACTTTAAATCTTGAGGTCTATATTTTGATCTATATTACAAATTCACAAAAGATGTGTCTGAGCACCTATAAATTTCTGTTGAAAATGCCTTGTCTTACAGGTAGATTGTACTTTCTTTAACCCTCTTAACTTCCTCAGTGTCTTAAAAGAGGTCAGAACATCCAGGTAATAACACCAGTCTTTCACTGAATAAGCTTTCATCAACAACACATTATAAATATCACATTATTTTACAAATGTATGCCCATATGCATGTAAGTGCTCTAACGTAATCTTTTATTCCTAATACCTGGAATTGTGTTTTTATTTCTCCTTATAATTCTTATTTTTCCATAGTCTGCTTTTCCTGTGTTCCTAGTATTTTTAGATCTTGAACCCATAGTCCTATACTAATATATTTACCTGAGTCAGCCCTTTTCTGAAAAGATTTGGGAAAAAAATGTGTCTATGTATAAAACAGATTCACATAACAAGGTTTAAAAATAAACCAAAAAGCATTTATAATAGAATTGTAATTAGCCTTTTTTTGTTTTTACTAATGTATCTTCTCTATAAATTGCTGCTCAAATAGAGCAAGCAAAAATTTATTGAGGAAAATCTTTCTCTAAAACCTTAAACAAGTCGCTTCTTTCAGTATCAACCTCTTAAAAACCTTTTGTTTCATGCTTTGAAAAGATAAGTCTAAGATTTTCCATGTTGCCTTCTTGCCAAAGAAACAAAGATTGCATTTATATTCATTAAAATAGTAAATCACTTGCCCATAGAGTTTTCAAAAGGTAAGTGTTGACTTGCTACGGTAGCCAGGTTCCCTGTGGCCTGGGCTGGTGCTGACGGGGTTGCACCCTGCCCTCTTTCTCTCTCCTCTAACCCTGTACTTCTTCTATGACCTGGAAGGGGTCTGAAGACACGTGAATAGATTTTCCAGGCTTTCACATGAAAAGAGTTGTGCTCATAGGGTCCCTTATCCGAGAAAACGCAGGATAGAAAGCTCAAAGAATTACATTAACATTTGGAAAATGAGCGGACCTTTTACGTGCGACACATGTATTTAGTGCTTTCAAAGACTTCTGGCAAAGACTTCGTGGCTCCCACAGGTTGGAACTGTTGCTCGGAAGGATGCTGGGCTCCCATGCCCACTGCTGTGCCTAGAGGGGAGTGAGTAGGAATGCTCTGGATGGGCCTGTCTTGGGAGACATGTTGCTGACATTCCAGACTGAAAAACAGAATTTCCTCTCATTTAAAAGTTATGCACTCTGGGGGTGCCTGGCTGGTTCAGTCGGTGGAGTGCACGACTCTTGATCTCTGGGTTGTGAGTTCAAGCCCTGCGTTGGGTGTAGAGATTACTTAAAAATAAAATCTTTAAATAAATGAATGAATGAATGAATGAAATAAATAGTTAGGCACTCTAACTTTTGGTTCTTCCAGCACTCTGCTTCAGTAATCTGGGCATTTCCACCGCTTATGGTATTAGTTCAGAGGGAACTGGATTCTAAGCTTCAGCAGTTGAAGTACAATGAATATTGGAAACACAGCCTATTCCTCAGTTCGGTTATCCTCAATGGACAATTTCCTTGCCCTTTCTGGCTATTGCTCGTTGACTGCACTTCGGGTCTGTATGTACAAAGGTCCTGTGGCCCGGCCAGCCCCTTCAAGCCCTCCAGTCTCCTTCCTGACAAATAAACGCAGAGTGTGAGCAGCAGCTTGTCCAGTGACTCTCACCCCAT
The DNA here is from genome assembly GCF_009762305.2 of Zalophus californianus. Classification (NCBI taxonomy): domain Eukaryota; kingdom Metazoa; phylum Chordata; class Mammalia; order Carnivora; family Otariidae; genus Zalophus; species Zalophus californianus. The sequence continues at coordinate 151,525,152 of NC_045597.1, forward strand.
CTCAAACATCCACTGGATTTCATTGTTGTTGGAGAAGCTCACATGATTGTAATATCTTTAAAAAAAAAATTCTGTTCATGTTGTAATTTGAATTGTTACTTACTCCTCACACTGGGCTTGTTTTAGGGCAGGAAGTTAAATAAAGGCATAGAAGGAAACGAAGTTCTGGGGCCTGCTTCACATTTATGCTGTAAGCTCCTGGCACAACACTTAATCAGAAACCTAAAACAAATAAATAGGAATTTGCTTCCATGATGATTGATAAAGTCTAAGGATCTAAACGACCAATTTTTGAATTATATTTCGTTGTGTCTTCCACAAAGTGAAAGTGAAAATCCACTTGGCTTATTGCTAAAGCTACATTTAGGATTAAAGACTATTTCCTCCCCCACAACCACACCCTTAAGAGATGAGAATAACTTGTTCCTTTCACTCTCTTAGCAGTATGAAGGGAAATACAGTAGGATTTCAGCTCCTATCTTTCACACTTATTATGTTACAAATATAATTAAAATGTTCCTACAGGTGGCTCTATTTTAAATGAATAGGTATATCTGGACTGGAGATACCTAATTATCATTCCAGTCCCTAATGAACAATGTTCTCTAGTGAGCTGGTGTGCTTCTTCTCCCCGCCCCATACCCCTGCATGCCCCCCCCCCCCAGAAAAATTAGGCTGAGGACGTGGAAATGGATGTGAACATAAATTCACTCTTGCTCTCACTCTCTCTAAAGTAAATAAATCAATCTTTAAGAAAAAAAAGAAAAATGCTTTTTCATACATTATTTCATTTAAGCCTTAGAATCCCTCTGTGGGTTAGTTGACTTGGGTTCGTGTTTTGATCCCCATTTCACAGTGAATAAAGGGAGGCTCAAAGAGGCACTGATTTGTCAAAGCCAGGAGAACACCTGGAACTTCTCTCTGCACTTTTTAAAATTAATCTCTGTTACATTAAACTTAGCAAAATACTATGTGTGTGTGTGTGTGTGTATATGTATATATATATGTTGCCATCAGGTGCTTGTCAAAAATAATCTTTATTGTGAGTTTACAAGAGTAGAGGGCAATATGCTAAGTAGTAGTAGATTCCCTATTCAAGGAGTTTATAATCTAGTTGGGAAGACAGGAAATGCCTATTAAAAAAAAGCAATAAAATTATCCACAAGTCTTACTACAGCTCAGGTATGAGAGTAATGGAAGGAGTCAGGAAAATATTGTAAATTTATTCTATTTCCAGATGTTATAAAAGATTGCATTAAATGCAATTCATAGAGTACTATCTAAAGTAATTCTAGTGTCACCTGGATCCTGGGCTCAGTCAGTTAAGCATCTGACTTTGGCTCAGGTCATGATCTCAGGGTCCTGGGATCGAGTCCCTCCTCTCAGGCTCCCTACTCAGCAGAGAGTCTGCCTCTCCCTCTCCTTTTGCCCCTCTCCCCACTTGTGCTTTCTTTCTCTTTCTCTTTCTCTTTCTCTCAAATAAATAATAAAATCTTGAAAAAAAAAAGTAATTCTATCACGGGATATTAGTATTTATAATCAGTGTTGAGACAAGTACACTAAAATAAAAGATCAAAGGAAATCCTTAGGGGTTGCAGTAGCAAAATGTTGCCATTCTGTTTTCCACACTGAAGCTATAATCTTCGTAAAATACAGATGTGGCCATTGTAGTCTCCTGTTTAATTCTCTTCAGTGGCTTTCTAATGTGCTCAAAATGAATAATACCAACAAATTCTTACTATATATCAGGTGCTGTGCTAAGAGTTCAACATGCATTATGCTTTTACATCCCCCCTGCTACCCTAACGGAAAAGTATTATTATATTCTTCATTTTGTAGATGCGGAGACTAAGAGAAGTAGCTTCCTCAAGGCCACAGAACTAGTCAGTGACAGAGCCAGGATTCTAATCTCTGCCAGTCTCACATCCCCTACTCAGCGACCCTTAGCGTGTGGAAGGCCCTTCTTGATCAGGCCCTCCCCTGTTCCTCCTCTTGTGGGTTACTGTCTCATCCTTGAAGACTTCCTTAAGGCCCCACCCCAAAGACTCCTGTGTCCACTATGCTTGCTCCTACTTAACATATAGCACGGTGCATTGTGACTGTGTTTACCTCTCTCTCTCTCTCACCACTGGACTTGATAGCAAGGACTGGGTCTTCTTCACCTTTGGAATTACGGATCAGCAAACACGCATCCCATCCAGTGGTTGGTGCTAAATTTATATTTGTCGGATTAAAGAACGTCTTTAATTTTCAATAGAAGTCTCTAATGTGGTATTCTGTGCTCTCTCCTGTCACCCCTCGGTTTGATTTGTAGGGCCCTCTGCGATCTGTTGCTGTGTGCTAGTCTCAGATGCCCCTCAGCCCCCAGGTGAACACTTTAAGGATCTCTTGTTATCTCTTCTTTTCCCCTCTCCTGGAATAGTTTTCCCATTCATCTTTGCCCAAGGCAAATCCTGTACATCTTTCGGGGCTCAAGTTAAGTCCCTCATTCTCTTAACAACATCTGTCTGAAATTTGGGCTCTCTGCTCTGAGCTCCAGACCACACCCCATTGTCTGTAACGTTTCCTGTTAATTATGCGGGGCTTTGTAGCTTCCCACTATTCTTGTCACTTGTCATTGAAATCTTCCTTGTGTTTTGGGTTCATCATGTCAACTATAAAGCAAGTCTTTGAGGCCCAAGACCACGTTTTGGAAATCCCTGTCTAGTAGCTACACAATGCCTTGAGACATAGGCTCTGCACAGACTGTCTGGACTTGAACGCCCGCTCAGCCTCTTGCTCCCTTACGGACCTTGGGCTAATCATTTACCTTTTCTGTGGCTCATTTTCCTCATTGTAAAGTTGGGAAAGTAATCTTACCCCAGAGAACTATTGTGATGATTAAGTGAGTTAATATATTTTAAACCTGTAGCAGATATTACTCAAGTGTTGTTGTGTTGTAGTTGGTAATAACTGTGATAACAATATCGCCCCACTGAACCCTTACGAAAATACAAATATGTTGTCAAGATGGCCAACCACGAGGTATGTATTCACCACTGTATGAATCAGTTTGTCACCCAGCAGACAGGTTTTGCTATGAGCCTGGGAAAGGTCCACCAAGAATAACAGGGATGGCAGGTTGTGGGAGGAGTTTCCGTCCAAGTGGAATGATGTTGGTAGCAACTGGGAAGCAGTGAGCGTCTAGAGGGCTCAAGCTGGACCTTGGAGGATCAAGCTGCACTGACAGGACTAGAACCAGTTTTGACTCTTTTACAATTTGGTTTAGCCATAGAGGAGCCATGTCAAAATGTTCCAAAAGGAAGAGGAAGACTCCAAAATAGTCATTCACCCCTATAGACCTTAGTGCCCTTGTAGCTTGTGTAACTGTTATAAAACCAACCTTATGTTTCTTTTTCATGACATTGGCTAAAGGTCTAGCAGATGCTAAAGCAATCCTTATGGGAAAAAGATCTGTTGGAATTGACATTGAATGCTAAGCCTCTGAGGAAAGCTCTTTCTGGAAAATTCTGGGGGTTGAACTCAATGTTCAAGAATGTACTGGCTGAAGGGCGCCTGGGTGGCTCAGTTGGTTAAGCGGCTGCCTTTGGCTCAGGTCACGATCCTGGAGTCCGGGGATCGAGTCCCACATCCGGCTCCCTGCTTGGCGGGGAGCCTGCTTCTCCCTCTGACCCTCTCCCCTCTCATGCTCTCTCTCTCTCTCATTCGCTCTCTCAAATAAATAAATAAAATCTTTAAAAAAAATGTGGTGGCTGAATACGAGGACTCTAAGTCTTGTTTTGAGTGGTTTCTCTATGTCTGTGCTGATAATAAATTGCAGCAGTAGTTAGAGACCTGCCCTGAGACTCACATTGCTTAAAGACACGGAGAATGGTCAGTAACAGTTGACAATGTAGAGCTAGCTCTGAGGGTTCAAAATGTGGATTTTCCCATTTTGCAGCCTCAGTACTGGTCTCTGGGCAATATCGAGTTATTATGATGGAAATGGTGCCAAGAGGGGACTGTCCTTTCTGTGTTATCCAGGCACTGTTCCCTCTCCATCACTGAGAGTTATGTTGCTGCTACTTTACGTTTGTAAATCTGACCTTTGGCAATTATTATCCCAAACGATATATTAAGTTTTAAGGGGTTTTTCCCCCCTGAAAAGCTGAATCCATTTCCATGCTCATATATTTGTGGATGCCTCAATATATGTTTGAGCAGTTTCCATTTAAATGCATAATGAAGATAGCTTTCAATTTTAACAAGAATTATTTCATCACCTGTCATCAATAATTCAGAAATACCTGCTAGTTGATTGACTCAGTGTAAGTACTGGTAGAATGTTTTTCCAGGTTTTAAAAGGCTGTGTTATATTTTCACGGTAATGGTGTTGATGACTATCATTAGAGAGTGCTAGGTGAGAAAAGTTTTCTGCTTTTCTAATAAATAAAAGCCCTTCTTATCCAAGTAGGAATAACTCCAAACCTATAGCAGAGATTTCCCAGAGAATTTCATAAATTTAATTCTGTGTATGATTTGTAATGTCTTCTCTCCTTTTTAAAAGTTTCTTTTAAAAAAATCTTTAAAAAAATAAAAAGATTCAGAGGTTTAAACAAAATGTTAGCTTAATGGGTTCATGTTGTTTGACTACTTAATAAACAATACCTCTCTCTGGTTTGTAAACAGACTAAGTACTTCATCCAGCATATAAATATTTTTACTGCTCTTTATACTTGCTCTGTCAATCCTTATGGCAAATTAAATGTAATCTAAGTCAGCCAAAGCATGCCGTACTTTGGGGCATATTTTAATTTTATTAAAATAAGAGTTTGTTTTGGTTCATTTACTTCTTTTTGTCCCTGATCCTGTGATTGCACAGATGACTGTAGTTAAACTGTACTTTGTCACTGTGTTTTAAATGTGATTGTTTTGGTTCCTTTTCCTCAAAATCTAAGTATAACCTGAAAATATTAAGTGTAAACATTAGTGTCCTGAATTGAAACTAAAAGTTTTTGTTTATATTTTTAGAATTGAAATTCTTAGGAATTCATGTTCTTATGGATATGACATTCATACAAAGGTACTGAATGTTATAGGAGAAGAACATTCCAGTAACTACTTTGCATTTGTTGATACTTAGAGAACTACTTAACATCTGGACTCATGGAGCAAGAGAAACCTTGCATGACCTTATGATAATCAAAAATCATTTGAATAAGATGGTGAGGAAAGAATGGTTTGGGAGAAAGTCACTCAACAAGGTTTAAATCAACATTCGAATGTAAGGTATTTTGCAGCTTTGAATTAGCATTTGGGCATCCGTTCTCAACATCACTTGGACAAATCAGAGACTTATGCCTTTTTAAAAGGACTTGGTGTCCTTCTGTGACCTACTTGTTAAAGACTCAGTGGTTGATTTATGGAGGATAATTAATTAAAGTCCACCTGATTGGAATTCATAGTCAGAATTCATTCTGTACAATCCTGAAAACTATTTTTAGTCTGGGATAGAAGGGTACTGGTAGCTGTTTTAATTACTTTTATAGAGGTAAAGCTCACATGACTGCATATTTCTTTTTCAGTTTGATTTTTATGTTTTAAAGCAGAGATAGGCGTGTACAAAGTTTCTTTTTAAAGATGAACAATTTTATAGAGCTTATTTAAAAAGTAAAACAACAACCAGATTCTACCCCATCGCTCATTTCCCATCAGAGGCAACTCCTTCCTCTGCGTTTTAGGCTACCATTTTGATATTCACCTATGTATTTTTAAATAAAATGCTCGTATTCTTAAGTCTTGATTTTTAAGTGTAGGCATTATCTGCTGTCTTCTCTCTATGGAAGATACGGAGTTAACTCTTCTTTCCTGCCCCAGCTTTCTATACCTATTCAGCCTTCTCATTCCATAGCTTCTCAGTGTGGTGATGTGGCAATTTTGGAGTTCAGTAGTCACTATTTATTTGCATTAGTATGACTGTGTAATTACAGCTGAGACATGGATTAAACTATGATTATTTTTCTTTCCCTGTGCAACTTTTCGTTTTCTTGTAATGTTTTGCTTACTTAACTTTCTTTGTACTGACCACTAATTCATCCCTAAACTCTTCACCGATTATCTAAATTTCCTCTTGGGACATTCAGATGTACAGTTACTCTGTCAGTGTCATTTTGCTGTCAGAGGCTGTCTGGGGGCCTTCAGACCTGCCCCTTGCTAGAGCTGCTGCCCTGTGTGTCTGGCACGTAGCTGTCACACCGGGACCTCCAGTCACCAGTGTGCCTGTGTCCCTTTGCCTCTCTCCCACGTCAGGTCTTTTATGTCCTGTATCCTCTGTCTTAGTCTCTCTTGATTTAGTGTCCCTTGTTTTGGTGGCACACAGCCTGAGAAAGGGTACACAAGAGGTATGTTTTTTGAGAAATGACACAGGTAAAATGTCTGTATTTCACCTATAAACTTGAATAATGATTTGGCTGGCCATAGGTCCCACTGAGAAATCTGAAGTCATCTCTGGTTCCTGATGTGACACGTCTTCTTCTCTGAAAATTTGTGGCGTCCTCTGTGTGTCCAAGTGTTCTGAAATCTTCATGATGTGCTTTGGTTTGGGTCTGTTTTATTCTCTGTGTTGGGCACTCAGTGGGTCATTTCAGTCAGATAATTCATAGCTTTCTGTTCTAAGAAATTCTTTTGGATTAAAAACTTTCCTTTTCTTAATTTTCTTTATTTTCTCTTCTTGGAGTTCCAATTTTTTAGATACTTGACTTTCTGGATGATCCTGTATTTGCCTTGTCCTTTCTTTCCTACTTTCACCTCTTTTCTTTTTTTCTTCTTTGTATTTTAAGTTCTTAAGTTCATTTTTGTTGGAAAAAAAATAAATCTGTGACGTTTTTACACATTGAATGCATCCATATGATAAAGACCCGGATCAAAAAAATCCTAAAATTCTCAGCACCCCAGAACCCCATCTAGTCACTACCTTCCCCAAGGGGAACTGCTTTTAAAAATTAAGCTTTCTGTTTTGAGATAACTGTAGATTCACATACAGTTGCAAGAAATAATACAGATAGCCCGTGTATCCTGTGTACACTTTTCCCCAGTGGTAACATCTTGCAAAACTTGAGTACAACAGCGCAGCCAGGATACTGACACAGCTATGGTCAAGATACAGAACATTTTATCACCACCCGAATTTCTCACGTCTCCCTTCTGTGGCTACCACCACTTTCCTCCAGCCTCTGCTCTGTATGGAACCCCTCGCCCTTGTGTGTTCTCCATTTCAGTAATTTTGTCATTCCAAGAATGATACATGAATGGAATCATATGTGTATAATCTTTTAAGATTGGCCTCTTTTTCACTCTTTACAGTTCTCTGGAGATCGGTTCAGGTTCCTGTATGTACCAATAGTTTGTCCCCTTTTATTGCTGTGTAATATTCCATGGCATGGATGTGCCACAATTTGTAGGACCATTTGTCCCCTGAAGGACATCTGGTTCTTTCCAGTTTGGGGGTACTACAAATAAAGCTGCTATAAATATTTGTGTCGGTTTTTGTGTGAAATTTTTTTCATTTCTCTGAGATAAATGCCCAGAAGTGCGATTGCTGGGTTATATGGTAGTCGTGTGTTTCGATTGTTAAGGAACTGCCAAACTGCTTTCCAGAGTGGCTGTACCATTTTATATCCCCACCAGCAATGTATGAGTGATCTAGTTTCTTCTTATCCTTATCAGAATTTGGTGTTGTCACTATTTTTACTTTAGCCATTGTTACACACGTGTAGGGGTATGTTTTTAATTAAATTTATGTTTCTCTAATGGTTAATGACAAGGAACATCTTTTCCTATGTTTATTTGCATCTATATATCCTGTATCTCCTCTTTGATAAAATGTCTTTTCATGTCTTGGGTCCATTTTCTAATTGGATTGTTTGGACTTTTTTTTTTTTTTACTGTTGAGTTTTGAGAATTCTTTATATATTCTAGATACTAGTCATTTGTTGAATGTGTCTTGCAAATATTTTCTCCTATTATATAATTTGTCTTTTCATTCTCTTAGTAGAGACTTTTGCAGAATAAGATTTTTTAATTTTGATGAAGTCTGATTTATCAATTTTTCCTTTTATGAATCATGCATTTGGTGTTAAGTCGAAGCACTCTTTACCTAGCACTAGAGTCTGAGGATTTTCTCCTAGGTTTTTTTTTTTCCTAAAAGTTATGTAGTTTTACATTTTACATTTAAATCCACGCACATTTTGAGTTAATATTCATATAAGGTGTGAAACTTAGGTTGATGTTCATTTTTTGCCTATTGATATCTAATTGCTCCAGCACCATTTGTTGAAAACGTTATCTTGCCTCCATTAAATTGTTTTTGCATCTTTGTGAAATATCAGTTTGGCATATTTGTATAGCTTTATTCCTGGGCTCTGTGCTCTGTTCCATTGATCAGTGTGTCTTTCCTTCTGCCAGTGCCACATAGTCATGATTATCCTGTAGCCGAAATAAATCTTCTTTTTCAAAATTGCTTTAGCAATTCCTGTTCCCTTTTCTTTCATAGATTATTCATAGGGAATAATGTTCTCTATATCTACAAAAAAAAAACTTGCTCAGATTTCAGTAGGGATTTGTTAAACCTGTGTATAAATTTGAGGAGAATTGAAATCTTTGCTATGTTGAATGTTCCAATTCATGAATATAGTATGTCTCTCCTTTTTTCTTTTAAGTGGGCTCTATGCTGGGTCCAGTGCAGGGCTTGAACTCATGACCCTGAGATCAAGACCTGAGCTGAGATGAAGAGTCAGATGCTTAACCGACTGAGCCAACCAGGTGCCCCTCTCCATTTATTTAGATTTTTATTTCTTTCATCAGCATGTTGTAGTTTTCAGCATATAGTCCTTTGCATTAGTTTATATTTAAATATTTCTTCTTTCCAGGAGATTTTGTAGATTTCTTGGGATTTCCTACACAATCATGTCGTCTGCAAATAGACACCGTTTCTTTCTTTCTTTTTGATCTGTACACCTTTTGTTTTCTTTTTTGTCCTTACTGAAATGGCTAGAGCTTCCAATACTACGTTGCATAAGAGTGGTAAGACCGATGGTCTTGCTTTGTTCCCTATCTTAGAGAGAAAGCATTCAGTCTTCCACCACTAAGTGTAATGTTACCTGTAGGTTTTTGTAGATGATCTTTATCTAATTGAGGAAGTTTCTCTCTATTCCTATTTTTCTGAGACTTTTCATGAATGAGTGTTTAATTTTGTCAGAATCTTTTTCTGCATTAATAGGATTATGACACTTTTTTGCGTTGGCTTGTAATACGGTGGATTTACACTGACTGGTTTTCAAATATTGTACCAGCCTTGTGTCCTTGGAATAGATCTCACTTGGTTAAAGTGTACCATTCTTATATATTACTAAATTTTCTTTTCTACTATTTTGTTAAGGATTTTTGTGTCTATGTGTATAAGGGATATTGTTCTGTAGCTTTCTGGTGTTTGGACTGTCTTTCTTATGAATATAAGATTCTGGTTTGACAATTCTTTATTAGAGAGAGAACATGAGCAGGGGGAGGGGCAGAGAGAGCCAGACAAGCAGGCTCCGCACTGAGCAGGGAGCCCAACACGAGGCTCGATCCCAGGACCCTGAGATCATGACTTAAGCTGAAGGCTGATGCTTAACCAACTGAGCCACCCAGGCACCCCTGGTTTGACAATTCTTATATTATGCCACTTTCTTCTGGTGTACGTGGTTTCTGATGAGATATCTGCTATCATTTGAATTGTTTTTCCTGTATTGGTAAGTTGTGAGTCCTGTCTCACTGCTTTCAAGATTTTTTTCTTTTGTCTTTGGTTTCCAAGTTTGACTATGATGTGTCTTGGTGTGAGTTTCTCTTGTTTGGAGTGCATTCAGCTTCTTGAATCTGTAGGTCTTTTCCCAATTTGAGAAGTTTTCAGCTTTTATTTCTTTGAGTACTTCAGGCTTGCCCTCCTTCCAGGACTCTGATGACATGAATGTTCAATCTTTAGTTATAGTCCCATAGGTCCCTGAGGCTCTGTTAATTTTTTTTTCCAGTCTATTTTCTCTGTTGTTCACATTGTGTAATTTCCATATTCTGTCTTTCTGTTTGCGCATTTTTCCCTCTCTCCTCCATTCTGCTGTAGAGTCCATCCATTGAGTTTTTTATATTTTGGCTATTTTCCAGTTCTAAACTTTCCATTTTGTTTCTCTTTATATATTATATTTCTTGCTGGAACATTCTATTTCTGTGCTTCAACTTTCATCTTTCTTTTTTTTTTTCATTTTGCTTTTTGAAGCATTTTTTGAAGTCTCACTGGTTCTTGGTATGCATTATTTTTATTGAAACTTGGACATTTGGGGTATTATGTTATGAAACTCTGGATTGTATTTAAGCCTTCTGTTCTAGCTGGATTTTTCTGACATGCTCTAGCAGGGGAATTGGAGATATTGCCTCATTACAGCTAGATGGAGGTTGAAGTCCAGGTTCCCCACTCAGCCCCTCTTGACACCTGAGGGTGAAGGAGCTCCTTGTTACTGTGAAGTAGAGATGGGTATTCTGGCTCACCATTAGCTATCCACTGATACTTCCCTGGCTGGAAGAAATAGGAGTGCCTCATTTACTGCTCCCTATGTGGTTTCCACTGATACCACAGTAGGGGTGAGGAGAGGAATCTTGTTACTGCTGGGTGGTGGCAAAAGTCATGAGTCTCTATTTCTGACACCACCCTGGGGTGGAAAGGTAGGGATGTCTTGTTACTAATAGGTGGAGATGTAAGTCCAGGATGCCCCAGTGTTCCCCACTAATGATGTCTTGGTGACATGGCCTCATTACCCCCTAGCAGTGATGCAAGTCCCAGCTCCCTACTTGGCGTTCTCTGATACCACCTCAGCTTAGGGGTGGGGTGCCCTGTTATAGCCTGGTGAGTGTGGAAGTCTAGGCTTCCCCTGTAGCCTTTGCTGGTGGGGGTGGGAGTCAAGACACATTACCCCCCAACCCCTAATCCCACTGTGTGGTATCTGACTGGAGTACAGCTGTTATTATCTAAAGTTTTCTGTTTTTCTAGGCTGCGTTTTTCCTCATCCTTTAGCCAGAGAGGGCTTTGTGGGTTTTTTGTTTTGCTTTTTTTTGTTGTTGTTTGTTTGTTTTTTGGTTTGCACTCATTGGTATTTCCAAGTTCTTTAGCCCCATTCATCCCTATGTTGTTCTTTGGGTACCAAGGTCCCTAGCTGGTCTGCCTTCTTCTGTCTACCTTTCAGAGTCTTCTGTATTTGCTTTATATATAATCTCCAAGATTTTTAGTTGTACTTAGCAGGAGCAGTAGGAAAAATTGTGTCTACTTAATCTCTCTTTTTTAAAATATTTTATTTATTTATTCATGAGAGACAGAGAGAGAGAGAGAGAGAGAGAGGCAGAGGGAGAAGCAGGCCCCCAAGGAGCAGGGAGCCCGAAGTGGGACTCGATCCCAGGACCCTGGGATCATGACCTGAGCCGAAGGCAGACGCTTAACCATCTGAGCCACCCAGGCGCCCTACTTAATCTCTTTGGAAGCAAAATCTACCATGACTTTTAATACCATAAATTAATTTTGTTTGCTTTTGTAATTCTATATAAATGGAATCATATGGTATGTGCTCTTCTGCTTCTTGCTTTTCTCATTCCATATTATGTTTGTGAGATTCATCCGTGTCATTGCATGAAATTTTAATTGTTCATTTTTACTGATGTACAGTATTTCATGACATGAATATAACACAGTTTATGTATTCTGCTATAGATAGGTTGTTCCCAGTTTTTTTTTTTTAAGAGTTTTTATTTTTTATTTATTTGAGAGAGAGAGAGAATGAGAGATAGAGAGCACGAGAGGGAAGAGGGTCAGAGGGAGAAGCAGACTCCCCGCTGAGCGGGGAGCCCGATGTGGGACTCGATCCCGGGACTCCGGGATCATGACCTGAGCCGAAGGCAGTCGCTTAACCAACTGAGCCACCCAGGTGCCCAGGTTGTTCCCAGTTTTGAGCTATTAAAATTGTTCTGCTGTGAACATTTTTGTAGATGTCATTTGGTGAAAACATTACTATTTAATACATATCGAGGAGTTGTCATCAGGTAAACCTTCAGGTTTGATAGCTATTCCCAAACAGTTACGAAAGTAGTGTATCAATTTACGTTCCTATCAGCAACCTGTGAGAGGTCCAGTTGCTCTACATCCTCACCAACACTTGGTATTATCTGTCCTATTTATTTTAGCCATTTGGGGAATATGTTGTATTATTGCATTCTGTCTTAATTTGCTTTTACTGCTCACTTGAATCAAGTTGAGCATCTTTTTATATATTTATTTGCCACTTGCCTCAGCTCTTTTGTGAAGTGACTGTTCAAGTCTTTTACTCATTTTTCCTATTAGATTACCTGACATCTTTCTATAGATTTTTAAGAATTCTCTATATATCTGGATACATTCTTTTGTGAGATATATATAATATTCATCCTCACCAGAATACCTTATTTTACTCTTTGGCTTGACATTTCCATCTTTAATGTTGCCTTTTTATGAAAAGAAGTTCTTAATTTTAATGTAGTCCAATTTATTTTTTCTTCCTTAATGCTTAGCACTTTTATATTCTGTTTAATAGTCTTTTTCTATCCTAAGATCTTCAAGGTCTTTTTCTGTGTTTACAATCCATCTGGAATTGATTTTTGTGTATCATGTGAAGTAGAGGATCTGTTTATTGTTGTTCTTTTTTCTAAGTAGTTGCCTTAAATTTTTCTTTTACATCATCCCTTTATCATCTATGCTCTTTTTTCCACAAAAAATTTCCATAACTTTTTCATTCAAGCATTCCTTTTATTCCCCTTCATCTTCCTTTTTCCTGAAAAATATGTATTATTTTTGTTTCATAGTTGCATTTCTTTTCCTATTTCTGAAATTAATATATTTAAGAAATATTTTCATCCTCACATAGCTTCTATTTTCTCCATGTTGATTTTTTTTTTCTGTTTGTTTTGGTTCTTTCATGTAAAGTACTTTCTTCAAATGTCTTACAATTCTGGATGACTGCTCGTATTTAGTGGCAGGGCTTGATGACTCCGAACTTCCATGTGGAGTGATTTGGTAGGTTGTTTAGTGGGGGAGGCTTCAGTGTCAGGATCCTCAGGGAAGAACCTTCCAGTTTCCTGCCTGGAGGATGATAACCTTGCCAGCCTCTGGAAACCTTGTGAGGGAAGTTGGATGGGGGTTCGGGGTTAGGGCTAAGGCTTGGAATCAGTCTGTATATGTTCACCTAATGCCCTGTTTTTAGTCTGGTACCCCTACTCTCAGCTCCAGCTGTTTCTGTACGACAGCAGAACCTCTGTTTTATTCCCTCCAGAGGGGAAAAACCTCTAGTTGTCTGGTTAGCTATGTGGAGTAGAGAAGGGGATTGAGTGTTCTTCGTTGGAGTTCAGACTTTCAGTCAACTCCCTTAGTAGCAGCCTCCCCTCCCCATCTCTACACACACACACACACACACACACACACACACACACACACACACACAATTTGTACTTCAACCTAACATGGCCAACCCGTGAGACTTCTTTGAAGGATTCTGAGTAATAAATTCTATTACTGGCTTTCCCCACTGTCAACCAAGGTTTCAGTTTTCTAAGATCTACTAAGTTATTTACCAATTGTCTAATTATATTCTGGCTTCCAGAATCTTATTTTGTTGTTCCACTTATGGGCTCCTTAATTCTCCTAGCTTGGATTATGACTTTAAAAATGTGTGTGTGTGTGTGTGCGCATGCACGCGCGTGTGGTCATTTTAGTAGAGCACAGGGATGGAAGTCAGATGTGCTCAATCTGCCATCTTCACCCAGAAGTGTCATACAACTTTTATACACTTTAAAAACAACAAATATTTCTTTTAAATTTGAGCTCAGAAATGAAATTAATTTAGAAAATAAGTCCAAAGGAGAATTATTGTTCTCTTTAGGTGATGAGATGGAATTGGAGCTGCTGATTTGGATAGGTGAAGGCACTAATGATGAAAGAAACAAAAGTATGGAACATTGAGAAAAATCAGCTGGAGAGCAAAAGATAGGATTTTGCTTTTCCTTGAAGTTTTATGGGGAAAACAGATTTTTCTTTCAAGCTAAGGAAAATATGACTTGGGAACTAGATAGAGTTGGGGGTTGCACAACATTGTGAATGCACTAAATTGTTTACTTAAAATGGTTAATTTTATGTTGTGTGAATTTTACCTCAAATAAAAAAATTGCTTAAACCTAAAAATAAGAAATACATGAACATTTTTAAAAGTTACAGCTACATTGACACCTGGCTTGGGGTTGGGGGTAGAAGATCAACTGACTTATTACATGGGTCTCATTACATTGTGCTTCCGCTGTCTGCCTAGCAGCTCTTTTTTAAATGTTTGCAAGCCTGATTCTGGAAGGTTTTCAGCAACTTAGTCTTCATTTTGGGAAAATGGGAGAGCAAGATCTATTCCAAGGAATAGCAAGTGAAGTTATTTCTCTCTGGTATAGAAGGTGAAAAGAATTACTGTGTATTTAATGTATCTACCTCCTACATCAGAATATATTGATTGCAGCTTGACAAATCTTGATGCAAGCAAGACCTTTGGACTCTTTAATTATCTGTATAATGGAAGAAAGGGAAATTCTGATGGAATGTGGTACAGTTCCTATAAATTTACGCCACTGACATATTACTTATCTTTCATATGAAACATCCTGTCTTATAAAAAGGTTTAATCGCATTTTATTATCCAGAATGTAGCATTTGGCAGTTAGAGTGTGCAGCTTAAAGCTATGATATTAAGGTTGGACCCTTACTCTGCCACTTCTGAGTTATTGAAGCTCACCATGCCTCATTTTTCTTTTCTGTAACACAGAAAAGATAATAGGGATATTGTGATAAATATGAATTAACACATTTAAAGATCTTTGTTTGCCTGGCACAGAGTAAGCACTCGATAAATGGTATCTGTTTTTTTTTTTTTTTCTGACGTTTTCTTAAACTTTAATCCATAAAAGCACGCCTAGAGAAATGTATGGAATATATACAACATAAAGACTATTTCCTTACCAGGATATCTTTGCTGTGGCTGTAGTGACCAACTCCAGTTGCAAATGTGCAGTTGACTCCCTCTTTCTCATCACATCCATGGTTGTGGTTAAAAGCTTATTTCTACTTTTCTATAGAAACTGAACAGTTTTAGCTACCTTTATTTTCTAAAAATTCTACACTTCAAACATGCAGTGGATTTGTTTGAAAAGTAAAACCAGAAAGCGTATGGGCGCCTGGGTGGCTCAGTTGGTTGGGCAGCTGCCTTCGGCTCAGGTCATGGTCCTGGAGTCCCGGGATCGAGTCCTGCATCAGGCTCCCTGCTCGGCGGGGAGTCTGCTTTTCCCTCTGACCCTCGCCCCTCTCATGCTCTCTCTATCTCATTCTCTCTCAAATAAATAAATAAAATCTTTAAAAAAAAAAAACAAGAAAGCGTAAATACTATTTTCAATTCTCTATATTTGGTTTAGACATAATCCCTATCATTTGTAAATTTTCACCAGGAATCAATGAAAAGATTTGAGAATGAACCTGAGCTATAAACCTGCCATTAGAACATGTAATTAGTCAGACAGTGGCCATAAAGAGTATTTGATTCTTTGAAAGCTGTTTTTCTTTTTTAGTATTGTATGGCTGCAAGTGATAAATGGGAGAATTCTCTCTCATTCTCTCATTACTATTTTTAGCTATAGTTTGAAACTCCTCAGCTTCTTTGCAAGGTGAAACTCTAGGTTTAAATGTTACTTTCATACTAAGCCACCTTTTAAATTTTACTTTACAGATCAACAATCAAGATTCTGAAGGTCATAAACTTTCTGATGGTGGTGGTAAGCCATGGCGTCAGATGATAAAGTCGCCATCTTAACTGATGATGAAGAGGAACAGAAGAGAAAGTATGTGCTTGCTGATCCCTTTAATGGTATTTCCAGGGAACCAGAACCACCTTCCAATGAAACGCCCACCTCCACAGAAACAGCAGCCATTCCTGAGGAGGAAATAGACTGGATAGAGAAACATTGTGTCAAAATAAACAATGATCTTCTGATATCCAAGGTCTTCTATTTTTTCTTCTACTCTGCGTATGGCTCTCTTTACCCACTTTTGCCTGTGTATTATAAACAGCTGGGAATGTCACCCAGCCAGAGTGGATTGCTAGTAGGTATCCGATACTTCATTGAATTCTGCAGTGCCCCCTTTTGGGGTGTAGTTGCGGACCGCTTTAAAAAAGGCAAAATCGTCCTCCTCTTTTCTCTTTTGTGTTGGGTTTTATTCAACCTGGGCATCGGATTTGTCAAACCTGCTACCTTGAGATGTGTACCAAAGATTCCCCCAACATCTCGTCCCACTAATTCAAGTCACCTGTTAACTGTCCTGCCAACCAACTCTTCCATTACCACATCACCAAGAATGCGTGAGAAAAGGAGCCTGCTCCCTTCCACCTGGCCGGTGATTGTAGAAACGGGGCCCAACGTCACAGAAACTGTCATCTTTTCGACAGCTCCAAACAAGACCAGTACGCCCACTCTGCAACCGCAGACAGACGAAATTACTGACCATATTATGGACTTTACCTTGAGTCCAAGCGCAGCAACCCCTGCCTTCCCGGGAAACGTAACCAGAGAGACAACCACTGCTATTGTCACTACCACCAAATCTTTACCTTCTGATCAAGTCACTCTTGTTTACGATCAACAAGAAGTGGAGGCTATATTCTTGGTGATCTTGGTAGTCGTCATAATAGGAGAATTTTTCAGTGCCTCTTCTGTCACCATTGTGGACACAGTAACACTCCAGTATCTGGGAAAACACAGAGATCGCTATGGATTGCAGCGCATGTGGGGCTCCCTGGGCTGGGGCCTGGCGATGCTGTCTGTGGGCATCGGAATTGACTACACTCACATAGAAGTGCTCATCGATGGAAAGGGGTGTAAAGCCCCTGAGTATCGGAACTACCAGATCGTCTTCATAGTCTTCGGAGTTCTCATGACCATGGCTTTGATTGTCGCCACTCAGTTCCGGTTCCGCTACAACCATTTCAAAAACAATGAAAATAAAGGAAAAGAGGTAGAGATCCCTCAAGTGGAGAGGAACAGCTCCACAGAGTCCTCTGAGGAGACACCAACCACCACGAGCCACTCACAGGCTTTCAACTTTTGGGACTTAATCAGACTGCTCTGCAGCGTGCAGTATGGCTCCGTGTTGTTCGTGGCATGGTTTATGGGTTTTGGATACGGCTTTGTGTTCACCTTTCTCTACTGGCATTTGGAAGACCTGAATGGAACTACAACCCTCTTTGGGGTCTGTTCAGTCCTGAGTCATGTGTCTGAGCTGACAGCTTATTTTTTTAGTCACAAGCTTATTGAATTGATTGGCCACATCAGGTAAGAACATGCTTACTCTTGCTGCCCCCTCAGCAAGTGAGTCTCATCTTCTTATAATTTACAGCTCCTTTTAGCACATATAAGGAAATTGTAATTTGTATTGGGGATGGGGTTGGAATGGGAATGGGGCTTTCTGTTGCTCTTCCTCCTTAAAATAGGAACAAAAGGAAGGAAGTAATGAACCTACTTGGATTATCTAAAACAAACAAAAAATGCTGCTTCCTGTCTGTATGCTAAGAGGCTCTTGCAGTAAACGTTTTCAGGTACCCGGAGCACAAATTTAGTGACTAGATTATTCTGTGGATTTTGAAGGGTCCACTGGTCCCAGGCATTTGTGAGGGAGGGTTTAAGTGGATAAAGTGGATTAGGTTCTTGCAGCCTTCAGTTATTCTCAGGAACTCGGTTGACACAGATAGAGCTTGAATATATGGTTGGTGGAGATGTCCATTATATTTAGTGAGGCTGTGACCCACCATAATCACTGATCCATGATATTACATGAAGGAGATTCTTATATGATTTTTTCCTGATTATTACATCCATCTCTGCATCTTTGTCTGCCATGAAGACATGAGACATTTAAAAATCTTCCTTTTACCTAAATTTCCCATGAAATCTTTTTAGTCAAAAAGTATCTATAAATGCCTAGTGTTTCTTATATAATGTTTCTCACCATTAATGTTTGTCTGAAGTTGACTGAACAGTACCTTGCTTTTTATAAGTCTTCCTGCTCTGTTGTTGGCTCTAAAATGTAGAGCTAGCTACACTTAAGCATTCTTACCTCAGAGAAAAGCATGGCACATTTCTCCCTAAAATTTGAAATTGCTGTAACTGAAAGAAAGCAACCATGTCGTGTTTGTGTGTGGTAATTGTTAAGTCTGTCTCTGAGAAATTAAAAAGGAGAAATAGATACTGATAAAATTTAAGAAACAGTGATCTTTCTTCCTTTCCTCTTAACTGAAGATTTTAATTAATTAACTACTTAAATAATTTGATTTAATTTAAAGCTTCAGCCTAGAATCATTCTTTTCTCCAAACAATTGTGAATATTTTTTTCTTGTTTGGTTGGTTTTGCTTTGGGAGGCTGTGTCCTGCTGCTTTTGTTTCTCAAATCTTTGACCCCTTTGTTGTCACTAAACAAAGTCAAGCATTGTGTAGATGGTTTCCAGACCCACGGGGTCCCCAAGGCACATTCAGTGGGACCAGGTTGAAAAGAGTCTTGTAATATTAAGGACTTGGAATGTCCTTTAACTTTGTCCAGGTCATGTTTACATTCTCTGAGCTTTGTGGATTGACCATGATGCATTTAGACACTTCTCTTAAGCTTGAGTGTATGAGGGGCTTCTCTCCTCAACTAAGCATCTTTTTTTAAAATATTTTATTTATTCGTCAGAGAGAGAGAGAGAGAGAGAGAAAGCGCACAGGCAGGGGGAGCGGCAGGCAGAGGGAGAATGGGACTTGGTCCCAGGACCATGGGATCATGACCTGAACTGAAGGCAGATGCTTAACCGACTGAGCTACCCAGGTGCCCCTTAAATAAACATCCTTAAAATTACAGTCATTTATTCCCAGAAAGGTACTCAGTTAGGTCTTATAAGTGAGCAGAGTTCCTAGATGTCATAGTTTAATCGGTCACTAGCATTAATTGAATATTGACTCTGTACAGAGTATGAGTATGCGTTCTATTTTCAAAGAAATTGTTAGACTCTTCTCACGTGCCAAGAAGTTTCTTTTCTGTCTTTGCCTTTTGTCTGAGGTGCATATTTTCATATATATATATGAAAATATATATATGAAAATATATATATGAAAATATATATATGAAAATATATAACTTTTTACCACTAACTTTGTTAAGTACATGAAGCTTATATGTGTTGTTTTGTTTCTTTTTTTCCCAGAGCATTATTAGTTACTCATTACTTAAAAACCTATAGCTCAGGGGTACCGGGGTGGCTCAGTTGGTGAGGCTCAGTGTCCTGGGATCAAGGTCCCTCTTTGGGCTGCCAGCTCAGCAAGGGAGTCTGCTTCTTCCTCTCCCTGTACCTCTTCCCCTTGCTCGTGATCTCTCTCTCAAATAAATAAAATCTGAAAAAAAAAAACAAAACCCTACAGCTCACTCTACTTTTTCTGGTTTTATGTACAGAAAACATCTTCCTTTTCTTATTTAATGATGTGATGGAAGAAAAAGGCACTTGTGGTCACACTGCTGTCCCAAGAGTCTGCTGGGATTCCATCAATTTGTGGTCATTTATCTCTTGATTTTAATTCTGTCCATTAAATGTATTATCTTAACTACTTTTAAAAAATTCTATTAGCTGGATTGTGATTATGCCCACTATTCAAGCAAAACAGATGTTTCTTTTGGTAAGAATTTGGGAGCCCAGTCAGGTGGTGGTGGTTGAGATTTGGGGGTTTGAGAGCATGCTGATGACAGCTCTAAACCTCTCACTAGAAGACTATCATACATTAAATAGCTGACAAAGAGAAATTTTCTTTCCATGATTGATAGTCTTTTATGTTTTCCTTATAGGATCATAAGGAGGGATCTGTCTGTGGCTCTTACATATGCATGGGGTTTTTTCAGTATTCTGTGACTGTCTTATTGGGAGTTTGTTTTCAGGAGTTAGTACTGCCATAAAAATTGTGAATATCCTAATGTGGTCAGAAGTGGGTTTGCCACAACTTCTATATGGATTCATAATGAAGAAAAATTCATAGCAGAATACAGTTTTTAAAAATAGCATGTCCAATTTTGAAGTACTTAGTATTTTAATAGTTAGACAGTTGGGGCCCAGTTTTTCAGGGAAATAATCTATCAGTCTAAACACACACACACACACACACACACACACACACACACACACACACACACACACACACACACACACAGAGTAAATGATTTCTGGTTTTGATCTTGGATTTTGTCCTTCTCTGGAAAGTAGCTTTCTCAGGCAAGTAGGATAATTCTTAATATTTCCACTCAAAAAGGTAAATTTCTTTTGATGTGAAATCACAAGACTTTGGAATTTATAGCAAATATATCTCTAGGCTAATTTATGTAGAGATGATAACTAGACTTCTTTAACTAGAAATGTAAATGTATCTTAAGGGTATATTTATCCTGCTGAATGTTTTCACAGCTATGAATAGGGTTGTGATCAAAATGCATTACAGTTAATCATTTGTAAATTTGTAAATCATTACTGTCCAATATTAGGCCATCACCTATGTTATTTGATTGAAATTTATTTATATTTTAAGGTGGGAGGGGCAGAGGGAGAGAGAGAATCCTAAACAGGGATTTTAAGGGACACAAAAATCTACTCAATCAGCTTGACTTTGCCCTAAAATTCTTTTTTTTAATTTTATTATGTTAATCACCATACATTACATCATTAGTTTTTGATGTAGTGTTCCATGATTCGTTGTTTGCGTATAACACCCAGTGCTCCATTCAGTACGTGCCCTCTTTAATACCCATCACCATCTTGAACTCAAGGTCAGTTTTGCCATGCAAATGTTATCTGGAAGGGGTAATAGATTAACCATTTTTAGCCATTAATTACTACTTAATAGTAGCGAAATATCCCAGTAAGCTAGCTAGTCAGCTTGGGAAAGAAGGAAATATGTGACGCAAATAGCAAGAGGAGGAAAACAGGTTTTCCTGGTGTGGGAAGACCAAGAACCGAGAACAAGACACTGGGCTACCCGCTGAGGACACATGGGAAGTGGGCCGTGACATTTTGCCACTGGAGGAACAGCAATCAGCATTATAAGAAGGAAGAAACTCTGCTGTTGGGGTGTTCAGGGAAGGCTTCACAGAGAAGGGGGAATTTGAGCCTGCCACTGAAGGAAGGATTTGGAGAAATCTTGTTCATTTACTTAACGTTTTGCTTCTTCTCCTCTCCCTTGTTCTTACCATGGCTTTGTGCCATCAGCTGATCCTAGATCTGCTGGCTCTCAGATCCTGTACCCACCAGGCATGGCAGGGTGCTGATTTCTGCAGGCTGCTTTCCCCAAGACCTGGTCTCCTCCGGGCTGCTGCCTGGGTCTGGCCCCTGCAGTAGTTCTCAGCCGGCGGACTCAGCAGCACCGCTGTTAGGACTTCTAGTGCTCAGGCTGAGCTCAGACCTATCAGTGAAGATTCTCCAGGGGTGAACCGAGGCATTCACCTTTTTGAAAGTTCCCCAGCTGATTCTGCTGTGCGACCAAGGTTGATAACCACCAAGCTGGTGAGAAGCACAGGGGAGGACTTGAGGGAGGGAGGAAGGGAAAAAATTCAGGGCATTTCTTTCTCTCTCTCTCTCTCTCTCTCTCTCTCTCTTTTTTTTTTTTTTTTTTTTTTTTTAGCTCAGGCAGTCTTCTGTGACTTTTGGCTTCCCTTTAATCTTTCCCGGCCATGGGCACTTTCCTTAGAGGCAGATCTGTGCTCAGCCACTGTGGCTCTCTCTGTGCAGCCCTCTCCTCTCCAGTCTCCACCTGGCTCCCCAGCCTCTCAGTCTGTCTCCTTGGCTCTGGAGACCTCTGCACCTGTCAGGCAGCATCCCTGAGAGCTGCCCTACCTCCCTGTGGCCCACCGCTGTGGTGGCCCTGAGCCCTGCTGACAGGCCCGT
The DNA here is from genome assembly GCF_009762305.2 of Zalophus californianus. NCBI lineage: Eukaryota > Metazoa > Chordata > Mammalia > Carnivora > Otariidae > Zalophus > Zalophus californianus. The sequence continues at coordinate 151,547,204 of NC_045597.1, forward strand.
TCCTGACAGCCTCCCAACCGGGACCTGCAGAGGCTGCCTCAGTTCTCTCACCAGACTGGACTCCTCAGCTCATCTGCGTAGCTCGTGATGAAAATGCAAAAAGAACGTGGACCTGAAGCAGTTTTTTTCTCTTCTCGTTTACTCTTTACTCTTAAAGTAGTCTTTCTTTTTTCTTTTTTTTTTTTTTCAGGGGAGGCGGGAGGGGCAGAGGGAGAGAGAGAATCCTAAACAGGCTTCACACCCAGCGCAGAGCCCGACGTGGGGCTCGATCATACAACCCCGAGATCATGACCTGAGCCGAACCCGAAATCAAGGGTGAGATGCTTAACTGACTGAGCCACCCAGGCGCTGCAAGTGGTCTTATTTCTTTTTTAAAAAAATGACTTTTACCATAATAAAATTTTTAAAGACTTAATTTTCACAGTACATTTGAAATTAGGTAATACATTCTCTAAAGAAGCAAATGTTACTCTTATTTAAAGATCAGTCTGTCCCTCTCCCTCTGCTCGTCCCCTACCCCCATGCGCTAGCGCTCTCTCTCTCTAAAAATCAGTCAATAAAGATCAAATCCCTGCATGTTTGTTCAGTTGAGCTGAACAATGATTTAGGCTTCGAGAATGCCAGGTTCATGGGATGCAGGGACCAGTGCTAAGAGGACTGGCAGGTTGAATGCCAGGTGGGTGCTGGGACCAGGAATGTGAATTTCATCCTGGAGGCATTAGGGAACCTTTGCAAGGTTCAGAGCAGGGGAGGACCATAGATCTGCACTTACTTGCAAGGCAGTGGGTAACTTTGAAGTAGGGAACCCACTGAGAAGGTTCTGAAAATAGTCCAAGGGAGAGGTGATACAGGAAGAGGTAATACAGGCAGAAGTGATATAGGCCTGAGCCATAGCAGCACCAACAGAAATGGAGGGAAGGGATGGATTTGGGAGGTAAAATTGACAGAATGGTTTGGATGTGGGAAATAAGGTAGAGATCCCCATGTTTCCAGTTTGGATGTGGTTCCACTAAAACCAACAGGAAATTCAGGAAGGAGATACAGATTTGGGGGAATGTGATCTGAATTCAGTATTGGGTTTATTTAGTTTGAAATTGGAATATCTAGATGTGAATGTGTAACAGATAGTTGGCTACTACAGGCTTGAAGCTTAAACTGTATTCCCAAGGGATACCAATTTGGGACAGTTCAAACTGTGAACACGGATAAGATCAACAAGGAAATTTTGTGGTCAAAGAAGAGAAATGGGCTGAGGAAAATCAATTATGGTTGTCTCCAAGATTGTATTCCAAATTTGTGATCTTATTGAAATGTTGGTCTATGCTTTATTGCTTAAAGTAGGTATTCTCATGCTTAAGAATGTTTTGTGTTGGGGGAAGTGTGTGGTATGGTATTTACTGTAACCTTTTTCCACATTTTACTTCAGGAGGAAATGACTTCCCGAGCTCCTCCCCTCCAATGCCATCACCTGAGCCAGACGCCCTCTATGAGGGTTTATAAAGTGGACCTAAGGCATAAACAGGGGAAAGAGAAAAATAAAGGGAGAAGGAATGTAAGGAGCAGAAAGGGAAAGAAAGAAAAGTAGAGAAAGGAAATGCTGCTTTCTCAAGGGGAAGGTTTCTTCCTGCCCTTATTCATGAAAGGCGGTTACAAGCACGGGCTTGGAGTCACATTGCCTGGTTCAGAGCCTGGCTTTGCCATTTGGGACTGTGTGGCCTTGGACAAGTTATATAAGTTTTTGTATCTCTGTTTTGTCATCTGCAAATAGCAATACTATTAGTACCTACCTCTTAGTTTTGGGGGTTTTAAATGAACACAAATGAGCTAAAACATGGCAACTGCTTAGCACAGTGAATGGTGTATGGCAGGAGTTCAGTTGATTTTTAAAAATTATTACTACTTTGTAAATCTTCGGATATATTATGTTGCTACAGGGGCCACTGAAGATGATAAAAACAGAGGAGCTTAACACAGTATCATAAATGTACGTATCCTTAAGGTTGCAAAGTGTAAATGTTTGTGATTTTCAAAGACTAACATTCTTCTCAAAAGCATCTTGGTCAAACTGAGTTTTTCGCCCCCTGCTTTATGATGACTGTAGATTATTTATAGACTCCTGAGTGCCATTTTTTAGAGCTGGAAATAGCTGGCATACAGAATGGTTATAATTGCTGCTGTCATATTTATATGTGATAGAGTTCTGTTTTTTCTATTCCTTTCCCACTTTACCTTCAAAGACATTAATATCCATTTTTATAGGAAAAGCCTTTTAGAGCTATTTCCAGCAAGTATAGATTCTCATTATTAAAAAAACTGTAAGCTGTAGATTCTCAAAAGTGAAAGAATCTATGATCAAGAGTTGAAAGGGAGTAATCTGGAGTAATTCTTTACAAAGTTGTTCTTTTCAAGGGACTATAAAAACCAAATTACTCCCTTTCAACTCTTGATCATAGATTCTTCCACTTTTGAGAATCTAACTGGAAAGAAATACGTGACCATATTATAGCTACCAAGCTGACTTGTTAATAACAGCATTACTGTTAATTGAGCCATTCATAGTTCAGAACAAAAGACCATTATTGCAAGGTAGTATCAGTGAATCCAGGGCTTTTATTTATTGGTATCATATTTGGTTTGTTTTCTCTTTTACCTTTGGTTGACTGAGGCACTGAGTGAAGGAGAGCAGAACTCACTCCGTATAAGCTGTAACTTGTGCTTGCAGCCAGTCCCCTTCACCTTCAGGCTGACGCGATGTTTGTCAGGGCGTGCGCCAGCAGGAGGGAAGACAGCTCCTACAAATTCATTACCTGGCCGACGCTGGGACAGTGCTGCAGTGCAGGATATGCTCAAGTTAGACACTTCCTGTGGCCTCAAAATTGCATTGTAAGGTATATGCCTATCTGGAAAAACTTACACATACGCAGAAAGGCATGTACATGGATGTTTACTTGCCTGTGCAGCTTTCTAACAGCGGAAAAGAGAAACAGTCTAAATACCCATCAGTCGGAGAATGAGCATGTTCCATATAGTATAGTCCTGAGATGGAAGATTATGCAGAAGTTAAAAGGAATGGACTAGATCAATATGTCAACATGGAAAGCTCTTAAAAATATGCTGAATGGACAAAAAAGCAAGTTTCAGAATGAGACATAGCTTGGTACATTTATGCACGTTTTAACAATACATATTAAAAGTCATAACACATTTTTATGGGTACACCTATCTGTATAGAAAGACGTTTAAATTTGGAGAGGAAAAAATACATTCCAAATCCATATTAGCCCTTATTTTCTGGACAGGATGTAGAAAAGACAGGACTGGGAGGGCGACAAAGAGGACAAGGAGCACCTGCACTTTATCTGTAATATTTTATTTTTTTAAGGCAATCCGGAAAATTTTCATAATTTTCCATTCTTGGTGCTAGATATATGTATTGCAGATTTTTTTTAATTTTCTATTGGAAAATAGCTGAAAGCTTGTCTACTTATAGTGAATCCAATATAATTATCCTCATATTGAAGAATTTTTATAGAATTTTAATTGACTCCTTCAATAAGTGTTTATTAAGCACACGCTAGGTGACAGGCACTTTTTCTAGACCCTGGGGATATAATAGAGGCTCTCCGTGGGACTAATAAACTGTTGGGGTAGACAATAAGCAGTAAACAGATTATTTTATTTCCAATAATGATGAGTGACATATGGCAAAAATAATGCAGGATGATTCACAGAGTGAGGAGAGGTGACTGTTTTAGCTTGGGTAGGCTGGGAGGCTTTCTCGGAAGAAGGGACATTTGAGCAGGGACTGTCCTGAATAGAAGCCACCCAGTGAAGACGTGGGGCACAGAGGAGACCACAAGTACGAAGGGCATGGGGCGAGAGGAATAACAGGAAGTCAGCCAGGTGGGCAGGGCTACTGCAGGGCCTTGAGGGCCACATTAAGAGATAGCAGGTTACCCGTCTAAGAGAAGTAGGAGCCATTGGAGAGCCTGAGCAAGGGGTGACGTGAACAGATTTCTGCTTTTATGTTTTGTTTTGCTTTTTTAATGCCCACATGGATGGTGAATTTATCATCATTATTTACCTTGCTCTAGTTTAGAAGGGTCCCATTTTTTACTTCATTCTCTGAATTACAGAGAAATTGAGTCATTTTCTTCCTGAGTCATAAGCTGGTAATTAATTATACACTACCTTTGTTGATTTAGTGCTTTCCACCAATCCAGATGGAGGGTTCGGGTTTTGTTTTATTTTGTTTTGTCTTTTAGCAACTTCAAAATTTCAGAATAGCCATACAGTCTAGAGGATAAACAAAAAATAAAAATTTAAAATTTAAAAATCTCCAACCTTAACAAAAAATATAATTACAGGATGATATAAAAAAATAATAGCTGGTATGCTGTCATTTGAGGGCTTACTCCAGGAAAGTGCTTATAAAGGCTTGAACTAAATGCTTTACCTCCAAGCCCTCATTTAACCCTTTTAACAGCCTTCTGAGTTAGGCGATTGGTATGTCTGTCTTAGAGAGGAGGGGTTCAGAGTGGTTACATAAATTGCCCATGGTACACAGCTAGTAAAATAGCAGAGGTAAGATTCAAACCCAAGCCACTCAAGGCTCAGTCGGTGAGTGAGCGTGTGACTCGTAATCTCGTAATCCCGAGGTTGTGAGTTTGAGCCCCACATTGGATGTAGAGATTGCTTCCAAAACAAACCCAAGCCACTCAGACTCCACAGCTCATGATCTCAGCTACTTTATTTATTTAATTATTTTTGATCTTAGCTACTTTATAGATTCATGGGCACAGGTGTAGGGCGGCAAGTATTCTGTCCCTTGATGCAACCCAGTCTCACCTCTTAGTCTTCCCTTTTTCTATTCTGAATGACCAGTGTCCAGTACAGCTTTTTCGCCTGTCTCAAGGAATCTCCTATATCTTCCTGGTAAGATCTCCATTCCTCTAAAATGCCCCATTCTCTCAAATTATTCCTTTCATCCCCCCCAATAAAATTCTTACTTCTCCAGATTAGCTGCCTTCAAGTAGTGTGAGGATGAGAGTAATATAAAACTCACACTGAATGTAAGTGGCAAAAACTAATGTTTCTAATGATGACTGTGTATCATATGGAGTTAATTCACAATTAAATATTATGTTCACTCAGTGTTTTCTTAAAGGAAGTCTTTATTAAAGACCAGGTTCTCTTCTAAGATACAGCGTTGAGCAAGATAAACAAGGCACCTCTCTCATGGGGTTCACATAGCATGGAAGACCATAAAACAAACAAACAAACAAAAATATTGGGTGATACAGAAATGTTAACTTAGGCACCTAAGACATTGGAAATGGGAAAAGAGTAAAGCAAATAAAAATGAGAGTTCTTTTTTGTATAGATGCAGCAAGGGAAAAGTTCTTTTATGAACTGGATACCAGGTAGGTGGTGGTGCCACTTACCAAGGGAAGGATTTCAGGGAGGGGGAAGAGGATTCTGGAGTATGGAACTTACAGAAATCTTATGAGACAGTGGAGATGCCCATTGGGAAGTTGTATTTATAAGTCTAGATCTTGGAAGAGAGGATGAGGCTGGAGATGTCTTTTGGGAAACACTGACATGTATGTAGGAAAGCTAGCTCCATCCCATGATTTGAAGTTTTCTGTAACCATCTTCCTCCTCTACTTCCCTCCCTTCCCTCCAGCTAGTAAATCCATTTTGGAAAATCATCCACCCCAAACATGGAACATGTTACTTTCGTTGTTACCTCTGGAAGCAGTGACACAGAACAGGACTGTTGAAAAGAGACAAGTTCAGCGCTTCTAAGATGGGGATGAAAATTATATCCTAAAGTCAGAACACGAAGTCTTGATAAATATATCCCTAATGTTCTCTTGATATTAATCACTTATAACTCAAGACCTTCATCCTAGGGTGAACCTCCATTCACCCTTCGGCATGGTGGCCCCTGCATTTCTGTGGGACTGGAGAAACACACTACTGGAGGGAATTTGATGCCCAAAATAGCCTAATGGCTCCGGTGTGATTTTCTGTGCAATTGATAAGTTGCATAGAAAATTGATAAGTTGATTGATAAGTGCAGTGTAAACTAAGGAAGCAAACCAACACTGGCAAACAAATCAATTATTATTTTTTAATATACATGTCTGAGTGTAGGATTATTTTTTTTATTGCCTTCCCTCAAGAATGCTGATAGCTGGAATATACATTATTCCACAGAGAAGATTCTTGTATCTTTTAAAGGGAACCAGTTTATTCTATTTCCTAATTAGGTTAAATCAGAAAATCACTCTTTCCATTTCTATTTTCTAGATCACCAATAAAAATAAAGGGAAATAATATTATAGGCTTCACAACTTAAGAGTTTTCATAAATATTTTTATTGTCACATCCACCTTACAAAACAGTTAAGTTTTGTTATATTCATTTTACAGTGGCTTGATGAGAGCCAGATATCCTCCATTGGTGGAAAGACGATGTTGACACCCTGGGGGTCTGGGGTGGAGCACCTGAAAACCTGCAGCCGGGGTTCATGGAGCCCCAGGGTAGGTTTCTAATTGTGTCAGAGAGCGTGGGTATTAAGAACAAGAAGCCTGTTGCTGTGGACTGAATTATGTCTCCCTGAAATCCATGTGTTGGAGCCCTAACCCCCAGTGTGATGGTATTTGGAGATGGGGCCTTTAGGAAGTGACTAAGCTTATATGAAATCATGAGGGTGAGTGCCCTTATAAAAAGAGACACCAGCTTGCTTGCTCAGGCTTTTTCTCTCAGCCATGGCAAGACACAGTGAGAAGGTGGCCTTCTACAAGCCAGGAAGAGTCCTCACCAGAATCTGACAGTGCTGGCACCCTGTTCTCAGATTTCCAGCTTCCAGGACTGTTAGAAAATACATTTCTGTTGTTTAAGCCACCCATTTTGCAGTATTTTGTTTTGGTAGCCTATGGTGACGAAGACATGTATCCTAACAGAGCAAGGAGAGCCTTAGGTGAGTATAGAGGGCTGGGATTCCCAAAGAGTCTAAGAGTCAGAGGAGACTAGAGTAGGAGGGGGGCCCTGTGGCTTAACATTGGGATGATTGTGGGAGTGAGTCAGGCAGTGACCAACTTAAGTTTTGCATGGGTACTCATTCCTGGTAGCATATACGTTGGTTGGGTGGGCAGAACCACTATGTATGCCTAGGAAGGGAAAGATTTGCTATGATTTGCCCAAGGTTTACCCTGCTGAGTGGCAGAGTAAGACATAGCCAGGGTCTCTGGCTTAAAGATCCCATACACTTTTCAGTGTATCAGATAATAATGTTAGCATCCATCAAAGTAGGTGAAGACTGGTTTCATTATTACTTCATTACTCTTAAGTTACTATTACTAATACTCTTTCATTACTACTAAGTTATTAATATTAAGTTATTCTTAGTTCTATCAGTGAGATTTTGTTAGAAATCTAATATGTTTCCAATACGGGAATATCACAGCAAATTTTTGTGAAACAAGATTTTTCAGGTGGAATGGTCATTAATTTTTGTGTGTGTGTGAAAAAGAGCACCTTTCAAATTTCCCTCACTTTGCCTCAAAGCCTTATGATCAGGGTGGAGGAGCTCTACTGACTATGGGAAGGGGTGGGATTTGACAGAAGACCTCGAGTTTGAGTCTTGGTTCTGTGATTTGTTTAACTTTGTGATCCTGGCAACTTGGCTAACCTTTCAGGGCCTTGATTTCTTCAGCTTTAAAGTAGGACTCATGATAACTCTTGCCCTTTCTATTTCAGAAGATTATTGGCAGGAATAAATGAGACACTAAGTGGGGAAAGTGCTAAAGAATTGGACAACATTATAGAAATATCAGTATGAGGGCTTAGGCATGGTGAGGGGCCTGCAGCAAGCAGAGGTCTCAAGGCCACTGAGGTTGATGCTCATTTTTCCCTAATGTCACGGAAAAGAGTGGGTTTGAACAAAATCTAATATTCAGTTAGAGTTCCCTATTTTAAAAAAGAACAAAATTTCTAGTCATAAAAATGTATTAATAAGTTTGGGGTAGGAGTATACTGTAATTGTTTTTGCAACATTTTTTCCTTTCTTAAAAAACCCATAACCTAATTTTCCCTTCAGGGAAGGTTAAGTTTAGCATTGTGAGTTGGGATTATATTGAATTAAGTCTGAAAGCCAGTGAAAGTTCAAGAAAGAGAGAAAGAGAGGGTAATGACTCAAAACCAGTGTTGCTAGGGTAGTTGACTCCTCGCAGGGGCTTCTGTGGAGCTACTTCAGGGATCAGGAATGGAAAAGATCAGGGCTCCTTTCAACCCCCTGGTGGGCTGAGCCCATCTCAGAGATTTCCCAGGCCCCTCTAGAGACCCACAGTGTTGATGAACGCAGCTTGTGTCTGTGGTCAGACCAACCCAAGATGGAGACTCTTAAGACAGCCCCTGTCTTTGCTCTCCTCTCACAAACCTGTTAGGGGTGTGTGTGTGTGTTGGGGGGGTGCCCCTCCCTAGTTTCTGTTCCTTTCCCAGCCCAAGCCAGATAGCCAGTTTCTGATTATTTGACTTCAAAGTCTGCCTGCGTGGGGGGCAGAAATCCTGGCTCAACCTGTGTCCTCCCTCAACACTGACACTTGAGTTTTCTCAGGCTACCTTGGCAGAAATGGGCCATTTTATCTCAGAACAAAATTTTGCTTCTCAGTAAACTTTTCTTTTGTGATCCAGGATATTACAGGACAGCTGTTGACTGGCATTTGCTTTACTGCTTTCCTCTTATGCCATTCCTCCCAATGATTCATCAAAGTTTAAAATGTTAACCGTCTTCTAAAGCCAACTCAAACATACATCCAACTTCCCTGATCCAAGTGTACAGCTGTTACCAGAAGCAGAACCACGCTGACACCACCAGGCCCTGTTGCTGCCCGTCCAGTCCAGAGGCACTTCTCAGGCCCTTGTCCAGGCCTGACTTCATGCAGGAGCACAGCACATTGTTATTATCTACCAAAAGAGACATCAGGCAAGGGGGCAGGGACTTTGGCCTTGCACTGGCCAACCGATTTTGTGGCCCTGTTCTGCCTCTCTGGACCTCTGTTTCCTTGTCTCTATAAGAGGGTTAGACTTGATGCCGTGGCTTCTTTGAGATCAGACTCTATGATCTAACTTTCTACTGTGGTTGGTTTTAGTATGTGAAAAACCACAGAGCAAACCTCAGTGCTCCCTCCCCACCCCCCACCCCTGCAGACTCCGAATCCGAATGGCTTTTGCTGATAAGTCAGAAATGTGCACAAAGCCATTCATGCAAATTCATCCAGGCCTTGTCCTGAGGACAGACCGACAGACCGTCTGGTCAGAGGTAGGCGATATGATTTATGATAGCATTTGCTGGGAACTGTAGAGAGGATTTTCTTTCTGGAAAGCCAGTTGACTTGAATGGAAGTTAGAATCCTAAACCTTGGACATTTCTTCATGGACTCGCTCAGAAAGAATCCGTAAAATACTTGGCTGCCCTTGCTGAAATATTCGCATTTTATTCAATGGTAGTTGACACATCTGCACAGTATTGTGCATACATGTTTATTTGATCTTTTCAAAACCCCTATAGTATAAGCAGGACAGTTCTGAGCATCCTGAGAAAAGTTTGCCTCCAGGATGTCTGTGCCACGGACTCCACCACCTCAGCTGGGGTGCAGCCTACGCCCCACCGTGCTGCCCGCTGTACAAACTCGCTAATTAGCACTGTATGGCCAAGCCCTTCACTTTACCTCAACCACTGAAAAAGTAAATAGCAATCCCCTAGATAACATAAATGAATAAATGTAGTCAGATTGGGTTACACAAACTGCGTACAATTCTTTTCTAAGGGTGCAGCCTCACTCTGACTTTAGAAGCCCAGGGAAACTGTCAGTGCTGTCACACATTTTATTTCTGATCCAGATATTCTGATCTGACTAGAGAGTTCTTGAGTAAAACACTGGCATTCTTTACTGAATTTTGTTGGAATTGTCGGTATCCTTGGAGGTCATTATTGTGGCCTGAATTGTGTCCCCCCAGAATGCATATGTTGAAGTCCTAACCCCCAGCACCTCAAAATGTGACTGCATTTGGAGATGGGATCTTTAAAGAAGTAGCTAAGTTAGGCTGAAGTCGTTAGGGTAGCCTGGGGTCCTTACAAGACAAGGAGACTGGGCCACAGACACACACACAGGAAAGACCAGGTGAGGAGGACACAGGGAAAAGATGGCCGTCTACAAGACAAGGAGAGAGGCCTCAGGAGAAACAAATCCTGCTGATACTTTGATCTCAGACTTCTAGACTCCAGAATTATGAGAAAATCAATCCTGCTATTTAAGTTCCCCAGTCTGAGGTATTTGTTATGGTAGAACTAGCAAACTAATACTGTCACATAGGCCTAGCTTGATCCCAGTTTAGGTTTCTTTCCCCCTAATCTTAGCAGATGGTTACTTAGCCTTTGGCCGCTTCTAGTGATGTGGAACTTGCTACCTCCCAGGGTAGCCAAGATCTTGTGTCACTTAGGACTCTTTCACTTGAGGAGGCAGAAAACTCAGAGTGGCTTAAGCTAAAGAGGGAATGTATTGTCTAACTGAGAAGTCTAGCAAATGGCTGTACGTGTAGCTTTACCCAGGGCTCCAGTGATGCAATCAGAACCTGAGTTTCTTCATCTCCCAGCTCTGTCTCCTGTAGGGTAGGCTTCCTAGGCCTGAGCTGGAAGTCCCAGGCAGGTCCAGGATCAAGTCCAGCTGAAAAGAGAGAATGCTGCATTCTCTTAGTTTCTGCTTAGCAGCTAAAACAATTTTTGTCGTACTGACTGCTTGCAAGTGGTTAACACAGCCCATTCCCTCTTCAACAGAAAAGGCCTTTCTACGTTTGAATGTCCCCTCCTATAGCTTTGCCTCTGCAGTTCCCTCATGGATTTTCCACAGAGCATCTTATCCCAGACTCCCTGTTGTTCTTTCCCCTCCTGATTCTGGCTCCTTTCTTTTTTGTCAGTGATCTCTTAATTGTTACCACTTCCTGCTGTGGTCTGGCCAAAGCCAAGATCAGTGAGACTATTATCTCCTTTTGGTTTGGTCATGATACTCCTTCAGCCTGAATTTTGATGAACTTGTTTAATTCCCTCAAATTTAGCTTAGGGTCAACTAAAACTCTTGAGGCCTTTTTCAAATTAATGGCTATACCACATGTCAGTGGCTGTTGTCTGGAAATGACAGAATTTGTATTTTATATATACGTCAGGTCATCTCATGGAAAATTTTTAAACAGAAATTTATGTGGGGTGTGTGCATGTGTGTCTGTTTGGTCATTTGACTGTTACTCAAATGGAAACTATAATAAAACAGCATATTGTGCTTTCCAAGTAGCTGGGTTCCATTAATGAAGGTTCTATTTTGTTTTGAACATCCTTATTTTTCTACCTGGAGATATACACAACCTAAGAAAAAGTAGACAGAATAACTAAAGGAACAATAGAGAGATGTAAATATGGCCAGGAACCAGCACAGTGACCCGACTGATGGTTTTCATAATTAGACTCTTAGCTTGATAATCATTGGGAGAGGAAATATTTGAAGGCAACCAAATAAAGAATGACTGAAGACCAGCAGAGGCTCAGACTTCACTTTCACCTTTTCTTTTTCTAACATAAAAAAAACAAACAAACAGGTACGTGAATAGTCTTTTTTCCTCCATTCACTCTTCTGACATACAGTACGGTTCTTATGCTCTGTTGGACAAGGACAGAGCGTAAACCAGCTACACTTGCTTTAATGGTAGAAGCTTAGCAGCCTGGTGTCTCTATTGGTGATCCCCTTGGCTGTCCTGTGGTTGATATGGGGGTGCCGCTGACTCTCTGAGCTTTGTGGCACTGATGCCACCTCTTACCCTTCCAGTGAGATGGGCCTGTGGGCACCCAAGAACCCTGTTACTGCTTGTGCACGTGTGTTGGAGATCCACTGCCTGATGCCTCAGGATGCCGCAAATAAACAAAACACAGACAGCTGTTCATATAAATGACTAAATATGTATCTTCAACCATAGCCTATTAACATTAATCACAAATGGTGCCAAGTATGGGCATCCATTTTCTTAATCATCCTAGTTCTAGGTCTTTTCTATAGGCCAATTCATTCTTTCACGTACCTATCATATATATATATATATTCTGATGAACCAAGTGTGTGTATACGTATACACACACACAAAATTATAAGCATAATACGTGCATAGTTCATATCTTGTTCACCACCATATCCCTGGCACTTAGCACAAGTGTATTCAATAAATATTTATTGAGTGATGTTCTATTTAAAGTATTCATATTGGGCGCCTGGGTGGCTCAGTCGTTAAGCGTCTGCCTTCGGCTTAGGTCATGGTCCCAGGGTCCTGGGATCGAGCCCCGCATCGGGCTCCCTGGTCCTCGGGAAGCCTGCTTCTCCCTCCCACTCCCCCTGCTTGTGTTCCCTCTCTTGCTGTCTCTCTCCGTCAAATAAATAAATAAAATCTTTAAAGTATTCATATTTTCCCTCTAGTTGATGAATATTTATTGAGTGCCTGCTGTGTGCCAAGCACTGGGGATCAAATCCAGCCAATATTACATGAAATTGACCTTACCCTGCACGGAGGACAGAGAGCTGGGCAGAGCACTGTGCCAAATAGGCTACAAGAAAGATGTTTTATAATGGAATCTTGTTTCTATTAGAAGCTTTGATTCAAAGGTTCCCATTGTGTGACATATACTTTCTGATGAACCAAGTGGTCCTTGAAGCAAATAAGCACTTCTCTTAAGACTGTCTCTACAGACTGCCATTTCCTTTGTTTAGAAAGAATACAGTAATGGCAGTGCTGATTATTTCATGTGCTTTTCTTAACTATTTGTATGTCTATATGGTTTACTCGCATCTGATCTCTCAAAATAAGTTCAAAAGACAGAAGTAATATTGAATACTAGCTAGGATGTCATATTATTTTTAAGCCAAAATAGAGAACCAGATAATGATCCCTTCAGGTTGGAGACCTATTGGTCAAACATCATACATCATTTGCTGTGCTTATTTATAGCTACATGAAACATAGTGACTGATCTCTAGTCATTCTTTAAGAAAGTAGATATATGCATGGGAAAAAAATTCAAAAACTCAAAAAATTCAAAAATTCAAAAAATTCAAAAATTCAATTCATAAAAGATATCCAGTAAAGTCTCTCTCCCACCCCTGAAACACAGTTTCCCAGTGTCCTCCCTAGAGACAGTCAGTGTCATGAGGTTTTAGTGTATCTTTCCAGAGATATTCTGCTCACATGTAAGTGCATACACATATGAGCAACTCTCCTTCTCGGACATAAATATTAGTATGCTATACTCACTATTCTGTAGTGATTTTTAGCTTGCTTTAGATGGCAGCATCCAGGAGTTAGTGGTTGGTAGATTGATGATAAAACATAACATATTCAAAATTTAAATATTTTAAAACAAAAATATAAAAGCATTTGATAAACTTCTGATATAGGGTCAGACTTTTTTCTTTAAAAACAATTTTGCTGATTGGTGTTAAACCAAATGTACATAATCTATGATTTCTATTAGTTTTCGTTTCCTTAATGTGGAACACGAACTTAAAGATACTTTCAAAACAACCTCATAGCTGAATTCTTTTAATTTTTCATTGTTTTAACCCGGATTTTTTATGGTTGTCATTCCTATGTCTAATTTGACAGTTTTTTTGCCTTTTATATCTCTATTGTCATATGACTATCAAAAAATACATAACTGCTCAGCAAAGGAAGCAACCAACAAAACTAAAAGACAACACACTGAATGGGAGAAGACATTTGTAAATGACATATCCAATAAAGGGTTAGTATCCAAAATATATAAAGAACTTATACAACCCAACACCAAAAAAAATCACATAATCCAATCAAGAAATGGGCAGAAGACATGATCAGACACTTGTCCAAAGAAGACATACAGATGGCCACAGACACATGAAAAGATGCTCAACATCACTCATCATCAGAGTAATGCAAATCAAAACCACAGTGAGATATCACCTCACATTTGTCAGAATGGCTAAAATCAAAAGCTCCAGAAACAACAAATGTTGGTAAGGATGTGGAGAAAAAGGAACCCTCACGTGCTGTTGGTGGGAATGCAAACTGGTGCAGCCACTGTGGAAAACAGTACGGAGGTTCCTCAAAAAGTTAAAAAGAGAACTACCCTACAATCCAGTAAGAGAAACCGTGCTTCTTTTTGCCGTCCTATTTTATTTACATAAGATTACATTAAATTGTGTTACTATAGATTCATTGAGCACTTGAGCAAGGCCGGCTCCTTTTGAGTACAGAGATAAAGACATCTTCCTAGTTTCCCAGGAACTCACAGTCATCTGTGTGTAAGGTGTAGACTGTGACAAATAGTCTAATGGAAACAAATAGTCTAATAGTATAACAGAAGAACAGGAGGGGATAGGATCAATTGTTCCTGGAGACATCTGGAGACATTTCTTGAAAGGGATGATCCCTTTCAAGAATGGACTCTTAGAGAGGCCAGTGCCCAAAGTTGTGTCAAGGACAGGTATGTTATCAGCTCTGGCACTTCTAGGTAAGCACTTGGTCTGAGCATGAGGTGTGGGAGCTCCTGCCACATGTTGTTCAGGCCACTGACTGTGGCCATATCTCCTTCCCTCTCTCTGGTTGCTTTTGCTACCCCTGGGGCATGAGAAGAATATACCATGATGGTGGCTTGGATCACTTCCTTAGAGTGGGAATCCTAAGGAATGCCAGTGATGATCCTTTCAAACCAGTGAGCCATGGGAATGGAACACAGGATGGCAGGAAAGGACAGGGAGAGAACAAGAAGAGGGAGAGAGGACAGGAGACTACAGATAGTGATGATAAAAACCTACTCTGCTAGACAGGGGCAGAGAAATCCTGGCAAGACATCCACAGTAACGCTAATGGAGGTTGGTTGGGAAGAGGGAGATGGATATGAGAAAACATTCATTTTCTAGACTGACATTTAACTCTTTGAAGGCTTAAACCTTATATTTTAATTATTTTCTAGAGAGTTTGGATATGTTTTTTCCTACCTTTTTACAAATTAATGACTATAGGAAACCTCATCCTCTTAAGGTCATCAGTATAAATTGGTGGTTATGCCTGAAATAAGCTTCATTCTTGGGGAGGAGGGCACTGCTTACATTCGAATGCTTACATTAAGCTCCAAAATCTTGACTTACTAGCAGCTGATGTCTGCCTGGTCTAGAAAGACATCTGTAACAATATCTGAAGGAGTCTTTTTTACTGACAAGTTTATATAGACTATAAAAGGATGATCTAGGAATAATGGAACCCAACTTAGGGGTGAGACCATATACTGTTTACCTACAGAAAATATACTGTTTATCATACATGAGGCAGACTATAGACTCTGCTCCAAGTATCTGGTATAAATGACCAATTCTATCTCATTAGGAACGGCTAAAAACTCCCACCAGATGTAGCTGAGGAAATTGTCCAAGTGGTTTGTAACCTGTTCAAAATGTTTTCTGAATCTTAAGTTTGTTGCTAGTCTATCTTCATCTCCCCCTGGGCCCTTGAGCAACACTTTCTGTGCACTGGAAGGCGTGCATCTTTGTGTGCGGGCTTGTAACACAGGTAGCATAGAATTTTCAGTCTATCTGCAAATACTCCACTTCTGAGTGCTAAAAGCAATCCTCATCCAGGGTATTTTGTTTTTATTTAGTGGTTTTTCCTTTTTGAAGAGGTTTTAGGTCTCTCCAGTAGAGGCTTTGTAAATGCTTGCTGCCAATTCATTTGGCTGAGAATGGGATCCCGTTGTGTGGTATTGCTCTTTTGTCTCTGAGATCTGAGCATTGTCATAATCCTGCGGTGGGTCGTTTCTTTGAGGCTCATAGCCTGTGTTGTCTCTGGAATAAAGACTAATTTCCAGATTGGATCTGGATTGGAGAAGTTCACTCATCTCTTCATAAATCCTTAGACTTTGATTCTCCTTATATCTTTCAGACACCCTGTCTACAAACACTTGAGGTTTATGGTTAACATACATGGTATCTTAATAACGTTTACTGAGCAAAATTCATGTTCATTGTGGTTTAGAGAGACTTTCAGGGGGTATTCAGCCACATTATAGATGGGTTGAAACTGGAAAGTAGGGCATCATAACTAATCTACACTTCGTAAGGAACTGCAGAATGGATCACAGTTACGACTATATCTTGAATACTGTGTCTGAAAAAAAAGTTCCAGTTTTATTATAAGATAACCACCAATTTGTCCTGCCAATACTGAGAATTGTGGTTACATAAGAAATTAGGATGTCGTAAGCACTTTTTCTTCTCCTTTTATATTTTGCTCAAATACAGAATCAAGGTATTTGACAGGTGATTTGGGTTTTCCATGGTGTAGTTGTTTTCTGATAAATCATTTGTTTCTTACCAATTGTGTTCCTTCTCTTTATAGGTAAGTTCACTTACACCAACAACCTATTCTAAAATTGCCTTTATTTCTTGCCTAATTTTATACTTACTGACTTCCTGTTGTGATATGGGAAAGCGATGATGTTGTCTCCGAACTTCATTTTTAGGCGTTCGTTTTAGGTATCTGTATCTCAGTGAGAAGCATTTTTCACCCTATTCTTCTGTATTTCCAGACCTCTCAGTGCTCAAGAATACTCTAGGCCTCTGAACATGTGCTCTATATTCAGTATAAACAATTCGATTGTCTAGAAGATGATTAGGAAAACGTTTTAAATTTCTTTTTATTAGCAAATCCCTAATTTCATGAGTGTGCATAAATTCATTTGCTAGGGCTGCAATAACAAAGCACCACAGACTGGATGGCTTAAAAAACCAGAAACTTATTTCCTTACAGTTCTAGAAGCCAAAAGTGCAAGATCAAGGTGTCAGCAGGTTGTATTTCTTCTGAGGGACTCTCCTCCTTGGCTTGTGTTCTTCCAGTGTCTTTACCTGGTCTTCTGTGTGTCTCTGACCTGTTCCCTTTCTTCTTGCCAGGACACCAGTCATACTGGATTAGGACCCGCCCATCTGACATCATTTTACCTTAATTACCTCTTTACAGGCCCTATCTCTATACATAGTCACACTCCAGGGTACTAGGGGTTAGGACTTAGGACTTCAACATAGGAGTTTCACAGGGACACAATTCAGCCCATAATGGTGAATAATATCTCAGTTTAAATATCGCATTCAGGTATTAAAGAGATTCTTAGGTTGCTGAAATACTTTTAAGTGACTATTTAATAAATACGTACCTACTTCTTTCCCTTTTCATAGATCAAAATGTTGCCTTCCTTTCTGCTCACAATTTTACCTTTGCTGACTTCTTGAAGCCACTGGCTGCCCCAGAATGGTTGGTGAGGAAGAAATGCTAGTGCTCCTTTCTCTTTTGTCAGAAAACAAAAGTGTACTCGGATACTTTTCTTTAAGATGATGATGATGCGATTTTCTGAGTGCTATTTGGGTGATTCGCTGTATTGCATTTATCAAAACAAGCCTGCACCATACACGTTATTATCTTCACTTGATACAGGAAGAAACTGAGGTTCAGAGAGATGAAGTAACTTGCCCTGGATACCTCTTTTTTCGCTTTTCTCCTGTAAGGCATCTGTTTGGTCATATCAATTGTGAGATGAGAAATGTGGGACAGAAGCGAAAGATATCAAGCTGATAGCCACTGGCTTCTTGGTGGCAATCTGAGACCTAAGGGTCCCAGAAGTTATAGACTCCATTGACTGAATTCCACATGGTAGAGGTTTGAAGGCACAGCACAATCGACCTATTAAACTGGGCTGATTGTCTTTGCGTTACTTTTAGGCTAGGACCTGTGGATTATGGTCTGCATTGAACAACAGCTGTCAGGATAACTGCTTCAGAGGTGGTCTCAAAAGAAAGGTTCAGGATATGCAATATGAACACAAGGAAGAGGTATTACCAAAATTTTTTGTAATGGAATTATGGGAAAGTATTAGTGGGAGCTGCTTAGAGTGAGCTAGACCAGTGGTTCTTCACCCTGGCTTAGTGTCTGAATAAACTGGGAAACTTTCTAAAGCACAATGCCTGGGTTCTAACCATAGAGATCTTTATCAAGACTAGCATGGGTCTGGACATCTGTTGTTTTTAATAGTTACCTGAGTAAATCTGACATATAGCCAAAGTTAACAAGAACTAAGGAGCTAGATCAGGGGTTAGCAGCCTACGGCCCATGGGCCAAATCTGGCCTGCTACCTGTTTTTATATGACCCAGAACTAAGAATGGTGTCTATACTTTTAGGGGGTTGAAAAAAAATCAAAGAATAATAATATTTTGTGATGCATAAAAATTACAGTTGACCCTTGATCAACATGGGTTTGAACTATGAGGGTCCACTAATAAATTTTTTTTCAGTAAATACAGTACAGTACTGCAAATGTATTTTCCTTATGTTTTTCTTTTTCTTTTTTTAAAGATTTCATGTATTTATTTGAGAGCACAAGTAGGCAGAGCGGCAGGCAGAGGGAGAGGGAGAAACAGGCTCCCCACTGAGCCCCCAATGCGGGGGCTCAGCTCGATCCCTGGGATCATGACCTGAGCCGAAGGCCGCCACTCAACTGAGCCACCCAGGCACCCCCTTTATGTTTTTCTTAATAACATTTTTTTCTCTATCTTATTTTAATAATACAGTATATAATACATATATAAAATATGTGTTAATTGACTGTTTATGTTATTGGTAAGGCTTCCAGTCAGTAGTAGACTACCTGTAGTTAAGTTCTGCGGGGAGTCAAAAGTTACATGTGGATTTTCTACTGTGCAGGGGGCCAGCACCCCTAACCCCTGCATTGTTCAGAGGTCAACTATCTATGAAATTTAAATTTCACTGTTCATAATTCAGATTTTATTGGAACACAGCCATCCATGCTCATTCATATACATATTGTCTGTGGTTGCTTTCACACTACAGTGGCAAGGTTGAGGAGGTGCAAGAGACATACAAAGCCTAAACTATTTATGGTATGGCCCTTTATAGGAAATGTTTACTGACCCCTGAGTTAGGCTATGTCAAGATCATTAACAGAGCTAGATTAGAACTTAAAAAGAAAGCACAGATTTGTGTAACTTGTATGTTTGTGTAGTATATTTTGCACTTTAATTTCCTATAGGCTTTTTTTGTTGCTGTTGTTTTCTAGCAGAGGGACCCGGGTTGATGGATCTGTAGCTACTTTGTTCAGGAAATTTTTTATCAAACAGGATTGGAACATATACTTTTTTCCTCAAGTCATAGCAGTACAAAGAACATAATGTCCACAGAATATGATAACCCAGACCTTTTCAATACTGAAGATCTCCTAAATCCCTTTTAATACCCATTTCCTATCCCATCTCTGCCCCTCAGGCCTTTTTTGTCTTTCTCCCATCCTTCTCTTCCATATTTGCAGTTAATACCAGCTGGATGCCTCAAAGCTTTCCTTTCCTTGATTCAAGGTTGGGAAAAGAGAACAGTGTTTACTGGAATGATTTTAATATAAAAATGTAGTTGAGCAAGATTAGGAAAATACCACTGACTGTCCTATTGGCTTATTTCTTTTACCTTTGAGTTTTCATCCACTTGAATTGAGAAAAAAAAAAAAGAAAAGCATTAAACTTAGGAAGATTAACAGAAAATGGAAAACAAACTAGAAAGAGAAATCGCTACCATCATGTTGTTTTGTATAAAGAAGCAGCCACCATTTGCTTCCAAACCAGCTCATCCAGGTCAGAATGAGAGAATGTAACCCTATGCTTGGATGCACCACTTAAGGTCTTTATTTATTTTTTTGTCATAATTTTGGTGGTGGTGTTTGTGAGGGGGAAAGCGATGTTGATATATATTTATTAGTTTGGTCAGCATATGATATCATGGATTTATTTTTAAATAATGAAGATGTATCAGTTGAACTGATATGAAAAAGTATTTGATTTCCAAATAGTTTATTGTTCATCATTGGATGATAGTTTTTGATGACCTTGAGAGCCTCCTTATAAAACTCCTTGGTGTCTTGGGAATTGCATGCAAGAGTGCGTCCGTACTCATGTTCTCATCTCTACCCTGTCCTTCCCCCGTCATAGTGAAGTAGCTCTCATCCCGGGCATATTTGCCCTACAGCCACCTGGAAAGAAGCCTATAATGTCATTACAGATGGCAGTGTGCCCAGACTGTCTTAAAAAAGCATTGGCTGTGCTAATTAAGTTTCAGGAAGGGTGATGTTCACTTTTATATTAACAAGTGTTTTGAAAAGACTGAGGACAGATATGTTAGAAGCAGTTTTCTTATTCCTAAGAGTTCATGGTTAAATTTAGTTGTCCTTCAGCTTCCCGACTCCTAATTTTGAACACTGCTGGATAATGGATGGTTTGGACAGGGGAAAATGTACTTAATATTTGCAGGGCCTCAACTTACTTCCCTTTGTTCGTTCATTCGTTTGTTGAAGGGTTCTTTACATCGGTCTGGCCTGCAACACAGCTCGTTACATTTATATTTCCTACCTGGAAAACGCCTGGACTGTTCTCCCCATGGAAGTTCTTCAAGGTAAGTTAACAGCTGGAATGAATTGTTGTTCTACCTGACTAAGCTATGACTATGTAAAAGTTTAGTGGCCTCGAGCATCTGACTCTGAAAGGAAGGCCAGACCTACTGTTTTATAGGATTTTGAAGTGGTTGTTAGGGAAGAGGTGACATCAGGGGGGTTGGTTCGTCATCAGTTACTCTGAGTCTTCTGTGTTTGTTGAGCCAGACAAAGCTGAATTTGTCTTAACACCCTTGTGATTTAACAAAAAAGGAACTCTGGAATAAACTCTATGTACAGTTGTTAAGTGTATACATCCAAAGGTAATTTTAAGTATAAAAGGATTTATCTTTTAAAGACTTTGGTGTTTTGGTGTTTGTAGGTTAACTGTACATATTGAAAAAAAAGATTGTCATAATTATTTTGTTTCTTCGGTTTCTTTTATCACATCTAGTGATTTACAACTAAAGCTTTATAGTCAAGCTATTATTTTCCCATGAACGTTTTAAATCTTTGCTCAAATATCCTGACCAGAGTTCTCTTTGCTTCACTGGACTGTTTCCCTTCACAACAGATAACTTTGAAAAAAAATTTCTAGGAAGCTCTTGCCATGTGGCTTAGGAGCAATACAAACTTGTATTTCTATACAAAGCTCATTGCCATATTAGCTCATATAATCTAGACTATATACTGAAGACCCTTGTTAACTGCTTGGCTGAACCATTTGGTGGTTGGCATGATGATTAAAATAAAGGTTTAGGACAAGATTATCAGAGTTGAGGTCTTCTGGGATGGCCCAGGCTCCTAAATCAGTAATTGTACTGAATAGTCTGTGATTATATACAATTTCATTAGCTTTATAGCCTGCCATTATCATTTTCCCTAAACCTGAGGATACAAGTACAACACAATGAATATAATTTCTCATCATGATATCTAAGATGAAAGACTCATTATTGTACATCTAAACAAAATGTACAAAATGCAAGCTCATTCATCAATTCCCATTGTGGCAATGAAAAAGAAAACCCATCCCTCTTGAAAGGAGATAATTTTTATTCACATTATAAAATTAAAATATATACATACTCTAAAGGTGCTTTTCTCAGGCCTGATGCAATGGTATAATTGGTGAAAGGAGATTTTGTTTAAAATAGAAAATGGAAATTTGGTCTTATAATAAATGGTTGTTTATAATAATTAGAAAGGACATTGTAATACATGCATATGTATCTTTTTCTCCTTTTAATTTAATATGAATTAGATGGAAAAGGACATAAATGACTCAAGACAGCAAGAGAGAAGCTTTTTACATGAAATGGTTAAAGGAACAACAAAGGAATTTTATAAGAGGAGAAAAAATAAATGCTGTTATGAATCAAAAAACTTTTTTCCTGTTAATTTATCCAAGATAAACAGCTACAAGAGTCAGGCAGCATGCTGGGAATGTCATAAATGCAATAAAATGTAATAAAAAATAATATATTAATTTAGAAGGCCCCACCATCTGTTGTGGAAGCTGGATGTGTAAACACATAATTACCACAGTGTGTTAGATGGAATCAGAAAAATGTGCCAGGTAACACAGAAGAAGCTCCTTGGAAGGAGCAGGGGATGGAATGATAAAGATATTATTGAAAGATTCCCCCCAGGAAATCACATATAAGCTGGATTTTGAAGGGTGCATAGGAATACAGTATGGCATACAGAAAATGCCAGAAAGCCATGTGCCCAGGCTAAGAAGTAGAAAGCAGAGTGGCAACTTCAGGGAAACAAAGTGTATGCCGTGGCCATAGTTAAATATTTAGGGATACCTCAGGGCGATTATCCCAGCATTTAGGGAGCTGGCCATGTTTGAAATCCAAACAGGCGTTCTGCTCCCCGTGGCAGGCTACAATTTATACCTCTGTGGTTCATTTTATTTTCCCCTGTGCCAGTAGAAATCTAGTTACTGATCTGAAGCAAGTAAGAAAGGGTATCTGTAAATACATAGAGTCTCCTTGTCTCATAGAGGACTCTGTGAACACTTCTAAGAGCTCTTTGTGTCTAGACTGGAGGAGACAGTCTCATTCCCTGGCAGAAGTGTGTTTTGTATGTTTTGGTTGTACAACAAAACAAAATCCCTTGCCTTTGTTAGATCCATACCCACCCCACAGAAAGTAGTGGATCACGCACGTCAAATAAATCCTGCATCACAGAAATACACTTCTGACTGAAGAGGTTTGTTTTGCCAGTCTGGATTTTTCTACCTTTACAGATATTGTCCAAATGACTTTAAAGTCTTTGTGCTTGAGGCAGCTCTACTTAGGATATGGTAAAGACAAGGAACAATGATGACAAAACACTGATTTAATTATGGGACGATCCCATTGTCATGATATAGATGCTCCTTAATTCCTTGACTGGAATTGTTACTGATGATTAAAAAGACTAGTCTCAATGGGGTGGTGGCTAGGAAGTGGGATTTTGGCTCTCTTCATTGATGATCTTGACACTTGAATAGTCAGTACTTCCATTCTTTGATTCCCAAACAGTGCCACACCAGTCTTCTTAAAAAAATAGAGGTGAGTCTGTCTCTTCATTCTGTTACCCCTTGGCTCTTCCCCAGAACACCACGAGAACTAGTATCTACCTGGTGGGCAACTGAAGGGGAGGAGACAAGGGATGCTCTTTATTCCCTATCTTCCACTGCCCGTCTCTTCCTCTTTTGGGTTATATGTAACTAACAAAGGAGGATTCCTTGTTATCTGTCATTCCTTGGAGCTTTTGATCATCATCTCAGCATTTGTCTCCTTGGGTCATGTTGGTAATAATTAGCAAATGAGATGGGGATGAAGTAAATTTCCTCCTCTCTAGGCCCCTAGTAAGGAGGCTCTGCAGGTATCCACTTGGGGATCGAGGTAAGACTGCTGGATACTGTTGGGAATTGTGAGGATGTTTCTTTCCCATGATCTTTCTCATATTTCGTGGCATTCTTGCAAGCTTATCCTTTTAGCAGTCTTGGCTACCATCTGCAGCAAACACGTTGTTCTGTAGGCAACTGGCAGTACCATGTACAGAAGCAGAAGACATATTTCCTGCCCATAAGGAGCCTGCAATTTATTTTAAAAAGAGACAGTGAGTCTAAGTCCCCAAAGCATTGCTAGGTGAAGTAGAGGGGGTGTGAGTTTATATTTATTTCTCAAGATCTGTTTTTAAAAACCCATAGGAATTTTCTCTATTGCTTTTGTACAAGAAGCATTTAAACATTCATGATTGTGATGAGGTATATATACTTTACTGTATATATAACAAATCAAACCCAGATTTGTTATGCTCCTTCCTATGCAGGTATTGGTTGTGAATACTTAGAAACTTTGAGATGAATGTGATCAAAATTATTCTTGTTATTAAAATGCATTTAAGGAATGTAATATATGGTGATTAACATAACAATAAAAGAATTTTAAAAAATGCATTTAAGGAAATTAGGCCCAGCCCAGGGCTGCTGTAACTAAAGAGGTCCTTTAAGGTACTTGGCTGAATGGTCCGAGCACTGAAGGGTGAAGATGAGGTCTGTGTCAGGTCCTTCTCTGCAGAAAGCTCGATCAGTGGGAGCTGGGTTAAGATTTTGATGAAAGATGGTTTTTTAAGTGTCACCAGTAGGAGGGCTTGAACTGGTATTTATGAAGCTTTGCTTTTTATTTAGTATGCCTAGTCAGCAAGTAAGAACCATGTTTTCCTTCTCCTTGTGTTCTGGAAGATCATAAAAACATCATGAAAGGGTTACTATGCAGTCCTCATCTGACAGTGGAAATCTTAGACATGATTCCAATCTGTTAGCATCCATATTGGAAATTTTCCGTCTGGCTTAACCCTTGAAACACAAGTAGCTTGCCACATGAATATGGAGGATAGACAAATGCTCTAGGTTTAGCATTTCAGTTGATAAACTGGCGTATAAATGTTACTGGTGCTACTGTTAAGATCATGTTTTAATCAGAATAGTGTTACAAATTGTAATAGAGCAGTTTTAATCTTTGTCACTCCCTTGGTTTCTTTACAGTTAGTTACTAAAGATTCTTATATAAACTTTTCTTCAAAATAGGCATTATTTTGTCCATTTAAAATTCACTTTAAATGTCTCTGCTTCAAGAATCCTGTTCTGGCAGTGGCATCT
This sequence comes from Zalophus californianus, assembly GCF_009762305.2. Classification (NCBI taxonomy): domain Eukaryota; kingdom Metazoa; phylum Chordata; class Mammalia; order Carnivora; family Otariidae; genus Zalophus; species Zalophus californianus. Next base: position 151,571,915 of record NC_045597.1, read on the forward strand.
CACACTTAGCTCTTCCTTTTCTGAACTGTTCTCAGATTTATGGACTGTTACACACTTTAGCACTTAATTGCTACCCAAATATTTTACAAATACTAGTTTTACTTCCCGACTTAGTTTTAACTCTTAAATGCAAAGACCATGCTTATGCTTTTTGAATTCTCCAAAGAAATATGCATATAGGAAGAGATACTGTAATTGCTTATTATTTGATTTTATAGTCTCCTGCAAAATGTACTGTAATTATATTTTCTAATTTTTAAAGCTCTTGAATAACAGAAAGTTCTATCTCAAAAATTTATAAATATGTAAAGAAAAATTGAAAACTAAATTTAAAAGCTGAACCTTCAATATTAACTTTCTTCCTAGGATATCATCCTTTCTCCACTGCACATCTATAAAACATCAGTGTGTTTTTAATCATTTACTTATGTTCCCACCTCATTCTATAAATTATTTAAGACAACTTACCAAAATATACAATAATCTACAAACTATTAAGTGCTTAGGCTTGATTTACACTGTCCTGTGTTCCGGCTTCCCCACCTATAAGCTGGGTGTTTTGGGGCAAGATATTTAGTCGCTCTAAGCCTTAGATTCTTATGCTACAGAATAGACTAATATGAGTATTAAATAATCCATGCAAAGTATTTAGAATATTAGCTGGCACATAGTTAGCCTTCAATAAATGTTAGATAATATAACAATGAAAGTAAAATTTAAAATGATAAAAGGACCAAGGGAAATGTAATTTAAAAGATTCGACTCTACAAGATTAAATTGCAGTTATGCATTAAAACCTGGCCATAAATGACTAGTCAGTGCACACTGTTCTTAAAGTTATCTTTGGGAAGTGAAATTTTTACTATCTGCTTTGACAGCAGTTCTCATATGAGGCTTGATATGGGGAAACACTGAGCACGTAGCATACATTGTTAGCAAGTCTTGACATTAAACAGTCAGCTTGAGTGGTAGTCTCCTAAAACTTCTCTTAAGGTATGCTGGGGGCATGATGCCAGCATGTAAAATTCACAAGGGCCTGTAAAACACTGTTGTATCAGTTACACACTTTTTTTTTTTAACTTGTAAAGTGAAGTTTAGAAACTTACAGAAGCTTCATTTCCTCTGTTAATTTTTCCTCATACATGAGATTTGGAACTTTTCTCCAACCTTTCCCAGAGCACCTTTTATCTCCAAATGCCTTCTTCCTCATACCCCAACATGTAGACCACTGCCTGCTTTGTTTCAACATTCTTTTGCTCAGCTGCCAATGTGTGTCAGGACCCTGAATATGTTTGTTCTCCAGGAGCTCAGTCTCTCTCTTTCAGATAAATCCTGGCCCCTTTCACCCACTAGACTGTAAACTCCATGGTGGTTTAAGATGTGTTTTGTACATTATCATATCCTCAAAGCAGAGCAGGGGCTCTGGCACAGTTTAGGTGCTCATTAAGTCCCACTGAATGAACGCATGGTGATTCTTGCAGTGCTCTATGTTGGTGGATATGAGAGCTTTGGTTTTTAACAATAATTGTTGCATGCCTTATATAAAGTTTCTTTCATGCAACACACAGATGCTTCATGCAGGTGGCTGCTAGGTCCACTGTTCTTTCTGTAGGGTTCTCTGCTATTTTGGAAGGTCCATTGCTATTGGTGGCCCTGACTCTGGCAGAGACACTGGGCTTGCTGTTTTATCTGAGGTTTCCTTTTCTTCATGGATACATAGTTGCACTCTATTTCCCAGTCTCCCTTGCAGTTAGGTATGACCATTTGGCTAATTCTTTTTAGTGGAATGTGAGCAGAAATGATGTGTGTCACTTCTAAACGCAGACCGTAAAATTTTCCATGTGCCATCCTCTCCTCCCCACTCTGCCAGCTGGATATTGGTACCCAAGGTAACCAGGTGCTGAAGATGGCAGAGTCTCTGCAGCCTGGATCCCTGAATGATGACCCATGCCCACTGGACTTCATATGATGTATGAAACCACTGAGATTCCAAGGTTGATCTGTTAAAACAGCTATCATTACCTTAACCAATACAGACTCTGCTTATTGTGAGCCCAATGGAGTTTTTTTTTTTTTTTTTTAAGAAAGAACAGTCCTAGTCTCTTCACTAGGTTGATCTTTCAGAAGCTTTTTTTATCCTAGCATTTGAGAGGTACCCAGAAGTAACTGAAATGTATGCTTTGGTCCGTCAATGCCTAAGGTTTGTCACAACTAATTCAGTGTGCCGGTGCTATGTGGACACTTATGTTTTGTTTAGTGAGCGTAAGTCAGTGGCAGAGCAAGAAAAACAAAACAAAAAATCCTCGTTCTCCAGTACTTTGTCAGTTCTTACCCCTCCCAGCCATTATGATGTGATTTCCTCAAGCCAAGCAGCATTTTACAAAGAGCAGCTGTCTGTTTGGGAGGAAAGGATATTTTTTCTTGCTCATCCCTGCATTCTTCTGGGCCAAGACAGAACAATCTTGAAGTTCATGTTACAGGATCAGATACCAGTGTTGAATATTTTAAGGTAAAGAGTTATTTGGGGCATATAAAAAATTTGGTAATATGTATGATGTGAGCTCTTTAAAGAAGAAGTAGGTAGTAAGAATATACTTTTTTTTGTAGAGATAGTGGGAGCTGGGAGGGGCAGAGGAAGGAAAGAAGGCATCCCAAGCAGGCTCCATGCTCAGTGCAGATCCCAGTGTGGGGCTTGACCTCATGCCCTGAGATCATGACCTGAGCTGAAGTCAAGATTGGACGCATAACCGACTGAGCCACCCAGGCACCCTGAATATACGTTCTTTTAAATTGACAGATTGTTGGACATGTTTGATATTATCAAAAAACCTCTCAAAGTAGATTGTTATATTTACTATGTAATACTTTTAATTAGTAGTTGTTATGAGGGTGTATAGTATAGTACTTAAGCACTGAAATGCTGAACTTACATACCTTAGGTTCAAATCCTGTTCTACTACCCTGTTGTCTGTGTGACTTTGGACAAGGCACTTTAATCTCTCTGTGCCTAGTTTCCTTTTTTGGAAAAGGAAGAAAAAATACTGCTGGGAGGAATAAACAAGATAAGCTATATAAAACACTTAGCACAATTCCCAGTATACTGCTATAATATCAATGAAAAAAATTTAATGTTAGTCATAATTATTTCTCAGTGGTTCTTGGTTATTCATATGGAGTGTATTCCCAAATAGTTAAGGTCTTGGTAGGTGGGAGGGATGGGGTGGTTGGGTGATAGACATTGGGGAGGGTATGTGCTATGGTGAGCGCTGTGAATTGTGCAAGACTGCTGAATCACAGATCTGTACCTCTGAAACAAATAATGCAATATATGTTAAGAAAAAAAAAAAAGAATAAAATAGTTAAGGTCTTGGCTGTAGGTGCTGTGAAGCTATCTCTGTGTTTCTGTTAGGCCTTCTCGGTAATCCTGAGGGGCCCCAGTAAAGGTAAGGAAAGACTGAGAAGCTAAGTTTCTATGAGCTATGTGGTCTTTGAGAGTCATTCATCATCAGTTAACATATGGTTTTGAATTGCCACTCAAACATACACATTAAACACCTATTATGTGAGTTGGTGTTTGAATTGCCATTCACAAATATCAATAGTTTTCTGACAAGTAGCCAAGGAAGGGTTAACACATATTGCAAGGAGAGTCAGTTAAGTACCTTTGTTACTATTATCAGTCAGGGGTAGCATCTTTTTATTCTTAGACTGCTCCACCCAACCTAGTTATCTCATACTAAAAGGTTTTAAAAAGTTGTAGCTCCAGTGTGAAAACACTTTTACCCATGCCACTGAATAATTTGCTTATGTATTTCATCATATAGAGAGTAATCATCTACTTTTTCACAGTTCTTAATAAAAAATAAAGTAGACAGAAGCATTTTCTTTTCTCAGCTTATACCTTTTACCTCCGAAATCTTACAGGAAAGTTGTTTCAGGTAGCACAACTGTTAAAACTTTCTTTCTTGCCTTACAAATATGAAAAATGGTGGAGAGTTTTTAGGTTTGGAGATTGGTTTTTTATTGTTTTAAAATTAGAGGGCCAGAACTGTAGTAAAAACACTGGCAAGAGTTTCAGGTAACCAATATTACTAGAAGTTTCCATATTTAATTTAAGAATAAGAACCACAACTCCACAATTGTGTTTTATATACAAAGGTGGTATTACCAACCCAATCCCATCTTGTGGATTTTTCAGTTTTGCTAGTTTCTTTTCTAGGAAGTAGTATGGATTCTTGTATTTACATATTTTGAAATAAGGGATCTCAGAGAAACCAATTTTTAATTCTTCATCTGCCCTGGAGAATGTTGGAGCATACAGGCAGAGTGGCTTCCATTCTTTTGCTTTTGGTACCAAAGAAAATTTTTTACTGTATGCTTTACTATATTTTCCTTCAGCTAATGCTCTGAATTGCCTTAAGGAATACAGTTCCCAAATATCTAATTAGTCCCAAAAAGCAGTAAGGAAACTCTAGAAATCTGACTACAGAGAAGCTTTTACAACTGCCACATAATACTAGCCCCAAAATTCTAATAGTTTAGAATCTTTAATAAGAATCCTGACTTAAGTCATCCTGTTGGAAGATGCTTTAATTATCTTAGAAGACTCAATGTTTTAGAAAATCCTTAGAATTTTGAAGAAAAAGAAACTCTATTTACTGTTGGAATTATATTTGACCTGGAATTACAACAAAAATATGTTATTGTTTTGGTCACATGAATACATAGGCCCATCTTTGTCTACTTGTAAATCCAGCAATTGACTGCTCACACACAGATAGAAGGATCGATTTGGCTTCACTATTAAAGTTAATTTATAATCATTTAATGTAGTTTCAGATCTTTGATGATTCATCTTTAAGAAATGATTTCCGCATCTATGTTGGATTTTACTAATCTAATTTTGAATACATTCATCTCATTTCTTAGAACATTTAAGTTTTTTCCTTAGTGTTGTTAATGAAGAAATATGCGTATCTGAAAAGAAATGGAATTAGCCGCATCTTTAATAATATAAAGGAAATACTGAAGAATATTTCCATTATGTACTACTGTGTCAACATTTATAATTAAGACTCTAGGGGGCGCCTGGGTGGCTCAGTTGGTTGAGCTTCCAACTCTTGATTTCTGCTCAGGTCATGATCTCAGGGTCCTGGGATCAAGCCCCGCGTCAGGCTCCACGCTCAAGGGGGAATCTGCTTGAGATTCTCTCTCTCCCTCTCCCTTTCTCCCTGCTTGCTCTCTCTAAAATAAATAAATCTTTAAAAAAAAAAAAAAAACTACCCAGCTTTCTCAGTTCTGAGAAAGCTGGTATTATCTAAGGTATTGCAATTGTTTAGTCAGATAAAGCAAATTCTTTATTTGACTTCTGTGGAAATTAAATATGCATACTATTTCTAATCATCTAGTCCATTTTTCGAGTTCAAAAATAACCTAGTTGAAATGATTACTGAAACATATAAACCTCATAAAAATTATTTTTATTATTTAACTATAGGGCATATAACCTAAGGTATCCAGGAAAAATAGTGTTTATTCCATTATTGGGTTCACTTAAGATCATCCCTGGTAATTTAATTGTATGCTAGACATTGTGAATTTTACTTTGTTGGGTGCTGTATATTTTTGTATTTCTATAAATATTCTTGAGCTTTGTACTAGGATACAGATAAATTACTTGGAAATAGTATGATCCTTTAGGGTTTTGCTTGTGAAGATTACTTAGGTGGGACCAAAGCAGTGTTCAGACTAATTCTCATTCTTTCATAATACTAAAACAAGGCCCTTTTGAGTACTCTCCCAATCCCAAGAATCATGAGTTTTCCAGTTTGGTGGAAACAGGTACTTTTTCTGGCCCTGTGTGGGTTCTGAGTACTGTTTTCTATAATGCTTTTGGATGGTTCTTTCCCTGGTTGTGGACAGTCTGTACCCATGCTTTTGCTGCAGCACTCTGCTGAGCACTTGAGGGAGACCACCTGCAGACGCCCATGGTATCTCTCTGTAAAGCTCTCTCCTCCCTGGTACTCTGCCCTCTCTGGAACTCTAGCAGCTGTGGTCTCTCCAGACTGTCGGCTTCTGCTCCTCAACTCAGTGACTCCCCCGCTATGCCTTGCAGCTTTTAAATTCTAACCAGGCAGTAAGCTAGGGCTCCTCATTTGTTCCCCATCAATCAGAGATCACTGTCCTTGTTTTGATGTCCAGTGTCTTGGGAACTACTGTTTCACATATTGTGCCCAGTTTTTGATTGTTTCAGAAGGAGGGCAAATCCAGTCCATTATTCCATTTCAGTCAGAAGCAAACTAATGTCAGATTAAATCTTAAATGAATATTAATCTTCTAGTTTAATTTTTCAAAACATAGGTAATGAGATGCTATTATCTCCAAATGAGATTATTTTTCAGGGAGCAAGCTCATGACTTAATCTAGGCAGAACCAGATGATTTCTTAACCCCTTCTAGCTATAAAACCTGTTGTGGCAGTATCTTTTTATTACATTTAAAGCAGTACTCTAACAAAGATTTAAATTCAGACAGTGCACAGTTACTATACCAAAATTATTTTTCATCTGTTACCTTTATCCTTCTCTCCCTCCCAACAAATGGTGAAAATATAACAAAATGGGTATTGAGGCACTGTAAATGGTCTCTACACTCTTTTGGAAAACAAATTGGAACCATATATTAAAAGGCATAAAAATTATATCCTTTGAATCAGTAACTTTATTTGTAGAATTATAGCCAAATAAATAATCTCAGATATGTAAAAAGCTGTATCTCTAGAAATGTTAATCATGGTGCTAATTATAATGGAAAAAATTGGAAATAATCTTAAGTCATAATAGGTGTCCAGTAAGGGGTTAAAAACCCAAAATATATAAAGAACTCCTACAACTCAACAGCAAAAACCCCCAAACAACCCAGTTCAAAAGTGGGCAAAGGATTTGAACAGACATTTTTCCAAAGAAGTTACACAAATAGCCAGTAAACATATAAAAAGATTTTCAGCATCACTAGCCATTAGGGAACACAAATCAAAACCACAATGAGATACCACTTCATACCCGTTAGGAATGCTATTGTAAAAAAAACATGAAAAATGACAAGTGCTGAGAAGGGTGTGGAGAAATTGGAACTGCCTCTTGTGCATTTCTCAGGGGAATGTAAAGCAGTACAGTGACTGTGGGAAGCAGGCAGCTCCTCAAAGTGTGGAACATAGTATCACCCTATGACCTAGTAATTCCACTTCTAGGTGTACACACCAAACAACTGACAGCAGGGACTCAAGCAGATCCTTGAACACCCATATACGTAGCAGCAGGATTCACAATAGCCAAAAGGAGGAAACAACTGGAATGTCCATCAACAGATGAGTGAATAAAATGTGTTATCTCCATGCAAGAGAATATTAAAAAGGGAAATTCTGACCCATGCTACCACTTGGATGAACTCTGAGGACATTAGAATAAGCCAACACAAAAGGACAAGTACCAATTCCACTGATAAATGGTTCCACTTATAGGAGGTACCCAGAGTAGTCAGATTCAGAGACAGAAAGTGGGATGGCGGCTTCCAGGGCCTAAGCAGAGTTATTGTTTAATGGGTACAGAGTTTCAGTTTGGGACAATAAAAAAAAAATTCTGGAGATGGATGGTTGCATACCACTTTGAATGTACCTAATGCTACTGAACCATGCACTTAAAAATGGTTAAGATGGTAAATTTTATGTTATGCATATTTTACTAGAAATCAAGTATGTCTTTAGCATGTATGTGTGTGTAATTAAGTAAATATTTCGCATTCCAAAAAAGAGTAAACTAAGGAACGCTCATCAGACACTCCCACTCTTATTCCTCTCCAGGAGTGACGCACGCAGCCATCTGGGCAGCATGCATTTCTTACCTCAGTGCAGCTGTTCCCCCTGAGCTGAGGACCTCTGCTCAGGGCATCCTGCAGGGCCTTCACCTGGGTCTGGGGAGAGGTTGTGGTGCCATGATCGGAGGCGTATTAGTCAATTATTTTGGTAAGAATGGCTTTCTCCTTTTCCCTTTCTTCTGTGTTGAGAACTTATACAATTTTTCAGCAGCACCTCACTAAACACTCAAATTATTACTTAAGATTGCCAGAAGCTAAACTCCAGTATTCGTATTATCTTTCTCACTTTCATGGTAGTCGTAATTGTAAAGCAGTGTGCTTAAGTCATTACGATGATTAGAGCCAGCCTGTAACTGTGCACACTTCTATGACAAACAGCCTAATGGGATGCTACACAGATACCTCAAAGGAGCCAAACAAATTAATAAGCACCTGTGCTTTTGGTCTGAAGCAAGGTACCCTAAACCTGCTGATGATAATGCTAGAGGAAAGAAAATTCATCATTATTTCAGAAAAATCTAGCTATTTGCTGCCTTTGGTAATGTCACTGCAGCTCTGATGACACAATCTGTCTGCCCGGTCCGATCTCCCTTGTCGGAAATACAGGGGTGGGGTGGAGATGAGATTATCCTGCTCAAGGAATCTGGACTGCTCAGTCGTCTATGGAAGGTGGGCCCAGGGTATCTGAATTTATAGCACTAACTGAGTTCTGCTGTTCCAACTACTGATTAATAGGGCTGTTTAACAGGTAAATGGTCTTTAGGAAGAAGAGAACACCACTGAGTTTTATGGTAAGAGGCACTGAGAGATAATCCTTTGTAAATGTAGTTTTAAAATCTGATGCATGACCAATTCAATACCAGCACTGGGGGCTCCTGGCACTTACCAGGCCTGTTGTCTAGTGTATGAAGCCACTGACTAGTCATCGTTCCCTGGTTCATCCCAAGCCCTGTTGCCTTTGCCCTGAACTTCGGCACATTGACAGTTTGGGATGAAGGCTATCTGCATTTCCTGGAATTACTCTGTATAGTGCTCTGTTTGTTTCCACAGGGGCTGCTGCGACCTTTCGAGGAATCGGCATGGCCTGCCTGGTGATCCTCCTGCTTTTTGCCCTGATCCAGTGGCTGGCAGTGCCAGATGAGGAAGAAGGTAAACCTGTCCATTCTCTTACTGGTTCCTAAGGTTGAAGCCATGAAGAATTCTATACGTACCCCTCAGAAACCCAGAGGTGGTAACAGACCTGCCTGGCTAGATTTTCTGTGGTGTGTATCAATGAATTTATGTGTACCACTGCTAGAGAGAAGCTGTCTCCTGTGTTGAAACGAATGCTGGTCATTTTAAGTAGCTTGGGGTTTTCATGTTTTTGTTTTGTCTTGTAGTACAAGGTAGTATGGGAAGAACTGGTTTTAAATTTCTCTGGTACTCTAAAGGGATTTCAAATTTAAATCACATACATTTAACCTATACAGTAATTTTACTCCTAGGGATAGGGAGTGGTATTAATTGTTACACTTTTACATTCATTTGGAAAAAAGTATCTAAAAACTTAAATTTGAAGTTTTCCCTTAACCAGGCATGACCCTCATTAAAATTGTCATATAGAAAGGAGGTTATATCAAATATAATATACAAGTATACAAGTTGAATCAACTTTTTTCTTTTTAATGAAGAAAACCAACCAGTCTTGCTTAGCTTTGGGTCCCAGAACAAGGTTCATCTTCTTTGGTGTCCTATTTTTCTTTTCTTTTTAAAGATTTTATTTATTTGAGAGAGACAGAGAGAGCACACATGAGCAGGGGGAAGGGGTAGAAGAGGGAGAAGCAAACTTCCCGCTGAGCAGGGAGCCTGATGCGGGAACCCTGGGATCATGACCTGAACCGAAGGCAGACACAACCTTAATCGACTGAGCCACCCAGGTGCCCCTGGTGTCCTAGTCTTTAAGGAGCATTTGCCTCAAGCACCTTTTTCTGTTAAGGGAAAAACTAGCTTGTTACAGAAAACCCCAGGGGCAGATTTAATGCTAACAAGTTATACAGAAAGAAAGACCAATGCTGACTTTTCTCACTTCTTTTCCATGCCTTCAGTAAAAGGCCCATAAAAACAGCTATTACTGTTTTGATGCTTATCTTTCAAAACTCAGTCCTATAAGTGGGCCTAAGACAACATTCACGATAACCCATGCCCACAGATTAAATTATATCTAAGTGTAATGAAGAGTACATTTCATAAATAAATATAAGTTAATATCTATTAATACCTAGAAAGAGATCCTGGAAGATAAACATCACATCTGTTGTTCAGTACTTGCACCAAGAGGCCCTCGATACACAGTAATTTACTAATGTGGCCACGTACACTAGAATGGGCTTACGGGATTGTCTGCTTATTTATTTTTATTTGTTTAAATATGTAGAAAACTCTGAAAAATGATTTAAACATGATTTTCTCTCCAGACAAGACAATGCTGGCAGAAAGGATTCCTGTTCCCTCTAGTCCTGTTCCCATAGCAACCATTGACTTGGTACAGCAACAGACAGAGGATGTCATGCCACGCATTGAGCCCAGACTTCCGCCCAAAAAAACCAAGCACCAGGAAGAACAGGAGGATGTGAACAAGCCAGCTTGGGGGGTCAGCTCCTCTCCCTGGGTGACTTTTGTCTATGCACTCTACCAAATTAAAGAGATGATGCAGCTAACAAGAGACAACCGTGCTCCTGAGATACAGCCTTTGCAGGTAAAGGTACTCCCTTAAGTGGGCTCAGCTGTGTTAATTATTCACTCAACAAGATTTATGGAAGGTCTGCTGGGCAAAACCATGCAGACAAATAATTTCAGTATTCTGTGACAAGTGCATTATAGAGGTATATACAAGGTTCTGCAGAGAGAAAATTCTGCCTTATGGAGCTCAGTAAGGCTTCACAGAGAAGGTATTTCTTGAAAGAAAAAACAAATCCAAGAATTGTACTTTTCTTTAAAATTTCAGTGTTGACAGATACCAGTTCCAGTGAGAATATATGGTTCTTGCCCCGGGAGATCATTATTTATTAATCTCTGTAATTCTGAAATTCTAGTGAGGACATTATAATAGGACTTCAATAAATATCTGATGAATTAATACCCTGAGCCACTGTATGAGTCTAATGGAATACTCAGATTAGTGGGAGTGTTGTTTTGCTGGTGGCCTCACATGAAAAATTGTGTTTTTTTCTCATCCCTAGAGATATAGTCTCTCCTGAGTAAAGTCAGATCATATTGATAAAACAGTATGGGTAATGGTTAACTAAAGCTATCTACTGCCTTTGGAAACGATCAAGTGTGACTTCTATGAATAGTTCAGCTAAAGTAATGAATCTACCTCCCTGTTTATATTAATCATATCCTTTCACTTGATGAGTCATGTCAGCTCTATATCTAGAGTAGCTTCAGAGAACACGTAAGACAAAAATAAAGAGTAATTCGGATAATTTCCTTTTTAGAAAATTTGAACTACCTTAATTAAATTTATCATGACTTTGTAAACTAACATGTAACATTTCTATAATTTAAACCAAATCTGAGTCTTCTCATACTCATAATGCATCCTGGTCTATGCATGATCTTACTCATTTATCAGGATTATAAACTCACATGAATGTCCTGCTCAGTCAGAAAAGGAGTGTCTTGGGGTAGAAGGAGCATATAAAGGATGCGAAGCAGCGAGGTGAAGCAGAAGAAAGGATAAGATCTTCTGCTTGAATAGCAGTGTTTTCATTACTTTGGGTACTCATCCTCATTTTCACGGAAGCCTATTAGGCCTACATATTATCATTGCATTTTTTTTTCCTGGCATGTCAGGATTAATAAAAACTGGCTGGTATGGCTTATTCTTACAAATAAGGCATCATATTAAGATTTCTTTACATTTTAGAATTGATCACAGAAATAAAACTTTTTCTTTGGTGGTCAGCTATTTGAAGTGATGTATACTAATTCAGAGGAAAATCTGTTTTTAAAAAAACATGTTTCCTGATATGTATCAATCAGCACTGTGGCGATGTAGCAGTTTACAGACATGCTGGGGGCAGGGGTGATATGCTGGGGTATGTGTGGACTCACAGTTACTTACTATTGGTGACCTAAGTGCTTGTTTCCCTTTTTTACACAGATGTTCTGTCTTAACTTGTAGTGTATACTTTAAATCCCAAGTATTCATCAGGACCCTTAATTTCAGGACATTATTTTGTTGGCCTTGTCTCTGAGGCTGAGAATGCCTTCCTTACTTTCTGTCAGACAGGTGCTTCCAGCTCTTGAATTCTGTTCAATTCCATGCTGCTTGCTCAGTGACTTGTCACAATGGTGGAGGCTCAGTAAATATTTGCTGATGTAAATTGTTTTCTTAGTAGTACCAGGCATTTTGGTAGTGATGTTCCTTTATCCACAAGATACGTCTGCTTAAAGTGTTTGTGTTTTTCATGCGGCTTTGGCAGTTGCATATAGGAAAGGAGATGAAAGGTAAGACATTCTATCTTTATTCCTCTATTATTTGTTCCCTGAAGTTGCTTCAGGATGATCTCCCCATGTTTCTTATATCTTTACTTGAAGGCATATAAAAAAATGTTGATTTGCAAGCAGCCCTGACTACAGAACATCTTCTCTTTTTTTCCTTCCAGGGGACCAGTGAGAATCGGGAAAGTTCTCTAGCTGGTGGAGTCCGGCCTGTCCCATGTGAGACTCACTCTGACCCATCTAGAAACCAGCCATCCCCTCAAGCAGAAGCATCTCAGACGCAGAGCAGCCCCACTCACCCTAGTGTGGACCAGCGTGTGGAGGAGAGCAAGGACCAACAGGCTCAGCCTGCCACTGGGGGACACTGAGGGCTCCCACTCATCTCACACCCTGCATGGAACCGGGCTCCTCTGCCAGGACAGAGGGAGAGGCTACCCGAACCTAAGACATGCCTCACCTTGAGAAGCATAGCACTATATACGCTTCTAAATACCTGAACTCATCAACATGGAAACACACACACACATACACAGGAGCTACAGTACATATTGACAGAAACAGATAAACTTTCCATAATCCCACTGGAATCACAGAAGGGGAATGGGAGTTTGGTGAAGACTTCCAGTTCTTCGGTTGGTTAGGTTAAGGACTATAGGACTTCTTTGCCAGTGCAGTAAGGGTTGAAAGCAGCAGTTACACTAAGTAAGTGGAGGGAAAGAAAGTGTTTCAAGGTGAATTCTGATACAATTTCCCTCTTCTGATTATTTATTCTAATTACTTGGTTCTTAACACAAACTGGGAAGAAATTAAATATATAATTTTGTTTCTCTTGAAGAGAACTATTTAAAAAATTACATGACATATTTAAAAAAGTAGCCAGATAAAAGTTACTAGCTTATATGCTTTTGTTAAAAAAAAAAAAAGGAAAAAGTTTCTTCAGAAACTTGGCATATCTCTAGCAAATATATTTTTATATGTATATGGTATATAATGAAAATAGTCAATTCTTTGAGCAGCAAAAGCCGTATTGACTACCGCAAACTAACCTGAGCTTTAAAACGCCTTTTGTTTTAAATGGGCTTTAAGACCAGAGGAGGGAATATTTCAAATAAACCAACCAATTCAGTATCCTATGGCTTGACAGACAAGGGTTTACTAAATATTAATACTGTAAATAGCCTCGATCACTATTTAACAATTTTATAGTGATTTGGGCTCTAAGTAGTTGATGGAATTTAAAAAAAAAAATCACTGAATTCCTAAGGGTTTCTTTAATTAAGCAGTACTATTTACAAATAACAGTGTAAGATTTAAGTGCCTGGGAGAGGGATACAATTTTTAAAAATTACACAATGGGTAAGTTTTTGTTTTGTTTTTGGTGAGGGGAAAAGGTGGTGAATAGGAAGCCAGGAATGGAAAGGATGAGAACTATATTTTCCAATGACTAAAAAAACAAATCTCAGTATATTCTTTTCCATGAAGATACTGTCAGACACTGGACAGATCAGATGGGGTATGCTACTGTAAATATCATAGCTACAGTCAGAACCGTGGCTGAGTGATTCACGCATAAAGCCTGCTGCTAAAAATGAAAAGCTGAGGATATGAGGAAGCCTTGGGAGAGGGCTGTGGAAAAGGGAATGCTGCTTTAGCTGAATGAAGGTCAGTTATGGTATGTGTAATAACTGTGAGTGAGCACAAGAGAGAGGAAAGGAGAGAACAGAGTTAAAAATGAACAACTCACCTTACCTCCTGACCCTGATTAGACAGGATGAGTTGTAAACTGAGGGCTTCTCCATGACACCATACTTCTGCCCAATACTGCATCTGGGAGAAGAAATTCTATACTTGGATGTCTAGCTTTGCCACAAAACACAGCTTAAAAATAAAATAACAGAAAGAAATAGAATTAAGCAAATAGTTATTTTTGCACTTGAACTGAAAACGTACTGTACTGTAAAAATTATCATGACTCATTTTAAGTGACCTTTAAAATCAGATGTATTTATTATGCTTATGTAATTATAGAAATAAAGAAATGGATGACAGGCTGAACCTCACCTATGAATGTACAGTATGTGGATTTGTGGAACTGACTCTAGGAAGTCAAAAACTTATACTGTGTCTTGTGTTTACAGTTCTGATTTATTCCTTTGAAAAGCCTGCTGTTTTGGAAATGCACAGTTGACATGTTGAAATAAAAATAAATATCATTTTTAAAAATTTCTTAAATGATAAAGATGTGACCAAACAAATAAAAGCCCTTTACTCTGTAAAACTGTGACCAAATTCAACAGGCCTTTGTTATGGAACATTTACCATGAAAGCTGATTCAGTAATGCAGTAATTTCTAGACTTTTAGGGCAGACACCTTCATGGGTTTGTGGACTTCCTGACTTTTTCTTACTGTTGCCAAAGCACCATTTGGCATTTTATTTTTTTAATTTTCTATTATTTACTTTTTAAGAAGGCTCCACGCCCAACATGGGGCTTTAACTCATGAGCCTGAGATCGAGTCACATGCTCTACTGACTGAGCCAGCCAGGTGCCCTTTAAAAAATATTAAAGTGGATTCAAATTAAATTTTGAGAATTTCATAACCCCACTTGAAGACTCCCTGGAAATCCCGAGTTGTCACAAAGCCTGGGCTGATGTAATCACTGTCTTCATGTCTTATTTCATATTCTGACTGTAGAAAAAGTGAATTAGCTGAGTGCTGAGCTTGTATGGATCCAAAGAGGTTAGTTGCTAATTATTAAACTATTACTCAAAACCTTAAGTAGAATATTAGATGATTAGAGTACACATAGATCCACTAGCTAGTAAACCTCACGAAAAGCCTAAGTTATTCATAGGAAAGAACATGCTGCTTTACTGGCTTATTAATCTTGCCATGGGCTACAGAAGTGGTTGGCTAAGCACCTCCCTGATTTGCATTTATCCAGTACTGCAGGGCGGGGGGCTGCTGGTGCCATGGGACCATTACTTAAGCAGTATTCCTCTAAGCCAATTTGGAGTTAAGCAGTCAATCTTGGAAAAGGAGAACCACATCCACAGTTACTGAGTGGTGGTTGTGTGCTGAGGAGATTCTTTTTGTCCTTAACAATAAACCCAGTGCGGTATATACAGAGCACTTTCCCCATTTTATTTATTGTTTTTAAGATTTATTTATTATTTCATGGAGAGAGATAGCGAGAGCAGGAACACAAGCAGGGGGAGTGGGAGAGGGAGAAGCAGGCTTCCCGCCGAGCAGGGAGCCCGATATGGGGCTCTATCCCAGGACCCTGGGACCATGACCTAAGCTGAAGGTAGATGCTTAATGACTGAGCCACCCAGGTGCCCCCACTTTCCCCATTTTACAATATAGGAGTAGCTTCTAGAATAGGTGGAGTCTGCAGCTAACAGAGCTTACCTCATGGGACCAACATCACAAAGCCAGGATACAAATGACAAATTCAAACCTACCCGATGCCAAAGCTCAGGTCCACCAGCACCTTCCCCCACCCCAGGAGGTGGGGAGGCCATTCCATGTTTCTGTTGTGGTAGAACAAGTGTGAAAGCAGCCCTGGCCTGAAGGTATACCTGATACATGTGTGTGGTTGTATTTCCATTAGGATTTCTAGATACTCCCAGATGCCTAGAAATCCAGTACCTTCAAACTCCTGGTGTTCTGTTAGTTTGAGTGTCAGACCCCTTACACTCTGGAGATGATCTGCATGGTTTGGCACCCTTGTTGAGAAAACTTTGGAGGTTGGCAGGGTCTCTAAAGGCCAGTGTCACAGGAGTCAGGAAAGACAAGCAGACAGATCTATTCAGTACCCAGGACCACTGTCGGGTATGGTAGCCGTTAGCCAGAGGCAGCTGTTAAGCACTTGTAATGTAGCCAGTGCATCTGAAGAAATTAGTTTTCTCATCATACTGAAATTTAAACAGCCACATGAGGCTCGTGGACTGGACAGTATAGTTAAAGGAAGAGATCAGTTTGGGGAGATCTCTGGGCCTCAGTTTTCTCATCTCGGTGTGAGACTGGACCCTAACATTGTCCTATTCTGTGAAGAAGAGGTATGTTGTAAGAGAGCTGACTGTAGGGAAGTAAAAGGTGAGTTTCCTTTCAGAAGCTCTTCTGTCCTCTGGTACATGAGGACAAGATGAAGCTATTTCTGAAGCCCCAGAACACTCCTGTGCCATTTCAGCAAAGCTCTAAGAATACCTGGCTCAAGCATTCCAAACCACCAAGCAGATGAGGAGAGACAGGGACAGAATAAAGGGGTGAGAGAAAGGGAGAGTGGTCTCTCAAATCAGTAAGTAATTGGCCTTACGCCAGGACAAACTATGGCTTACGAGAGTAACTGGAAACGTTGGTGTCTAGACTGGGGGAGAAATGAGCCAGTCCAGGGGGTGCGTAACTCTCACTCAGCTCGCATCTCCTTCCAGTTGCTGATGCAGGACCACCTGCCCCACTGCGGCTCCAGGAAGATGTTAGATGGCAACCCAGGAACCTTACAGTGCTGGGAGTGAAGTCCAGGTTCTGGAGTCCCAAGTCTGGATTTGAGTCTCCACTTTGCCATTGAGAACTTACATACATAACTTCTCTGCGCCTCAGAGCCCTCCTCTGTAAAATTACAGTGATTACAATATCTACCTTACAGGTAGTTTTGACGTTTAAATAAGGTACTTGACACACAGCGCACACTATAAATACTGCCATCATTGTGTGACACACAGCCCATGGCAAGAGGAATGCGGTCTCATTTCCCCAACTAGGCCCTAGCTCTCTTAGTAGTTTGTTAACATTTAAATCTGTAATACTACATTCTCCCAAACTACAGTGCTATGTTCAAATGTTTGCCTACACCCAGCAAGCATTCAGTTCCAACATGGATTATAATCATTAAGTTGCTTGCAGATCTTAGTTAAGAGGAAAAATTAAGCAAAATATAAATTGAAGAGCTGGGAAAAATAACAAGTAACCAAGGCAATTCTATAGTGTGCAAGAGCCATAGATAGGAGGGGTTATAAGACATTTGTTCCACAGTTTCAGTATTTCTTTTTCTTCTAAGGGGTGTCAAAAAATGTAAGCAAGAATTTTATAAGCATTTAACAAGTTACATACCCTATTCTTTGCAAAATAGTCAGCTGAGGATATTATTCTCTTCAACTGCAAACTTTTATTTTGAAAAGGTCAGGAACTTTTTGTTCCCTGAAAAGATCAATGGGGGTCTTGAAAAATAACATGTAGACCAGTGCTAATCAACTTGATTCTCATTTATTTTTAGTGTACAAAATACTGGTTTGTGGTTGATGGAAGGCAGGAGAATTGGTCCATTGCCCCAGAGTTGGCACGCGCCTAACATCAGATGTAGTCATCTCTTCAGCTGATTAGCCATGGAGTCACTTACCCGACTAACTCTGTTTTTTAAAGATGGCAGTAAAGGCAACACAAAGGCCCAGGCCCTGACACACTAAGGCTCACATTCTGATTCTACCACTTTAGCTACTGTGTCCTTTAGCAACCTTCTCTGTCTGTCCTCAGTTGAAAAATGGAAACAATGCTAAACAGTGATTAGAAGTCCAAATGAAGAGGCACAGAAAGGGCCTAGTATAGCACTTGATAGATGGCTAATAAATCCTGGTACTCCTCCCCTTTCTCCTTTTGATTACTGCCTTGCTGGAAAATGGACCAAATCTAAAAAGTAAACAGATTCCCCCAAACAACTTAAGCAAGAAACAAAGAGCAGCTACCCGACTGAATGTGTCTTCCAAGATTTATCCTAGTAGATATACACTCAACCCAAATCTCCAGTGACCTATTAAGGTATCACATTCAGGGGTCATAGCAAAAATAAGCATAGTTACCTGAAAAAGGTAACTAGACTCGTAGGCCAGAGAAAGACTGCAGATTTAAACAACATATCTGAATGGTTGGTCAATGATAAAAAAAATTACAAAAACAACAATCACAGAAAGGAAAAGCTGGTAGGGCCTGCATAAAGGAAGGGTGGTCTTTGCCAACAGATTTAGTATCTCATCACATTAGCAACGGTAGCCCCACTGAGGGGGTTGCATTAGACTTTGGTCTGGTGACATTAAACATGTGAATTATATAACAAACTTCCTTTGTTCTCTTTCTGCTCAAGCAACCTTCTGACCACCATTTGACCCCTCATAGGGGTCTTTTGGGAGAGAATATGCTGGTTTTAGCAATTCAAGTGTTTTTAATCCTTATGCTGGTTTTATTTTTGGCTGTGAATCACTAAATAGACTATATGAATTGGCTAATTGCAATGACAAAAATCAGGGTTCTGAATCAATAAGGTCAAGATTCACACCCACGTGGTTAAGTCATCAATGTCCTATCACCTACTGGGGGTCTCTCAAAGGCAGCTTACTCCTGGGGTCACCTACAAACACCTCTGTCTTACGGCATGCTTCTTTAAAATTCTACATCCATTAGCTATGCATAACAGCTGGACAAAAAAAGCTGATTTAAAAAGTTCTACTTCTCTAACTGGGAAATAATCACATACAAAATAATCCTTTTTCTTTTCTTGACACAACTGCAGGGGTCTTAATTCACCCACATGTTTAGATATATTGATCATCATCTATTCCAAGCCTCTTAAAATCTGAAATTTCTTAAATTTCTAGATTAAAAAAAGGTCATAAATTCAAATATTATCCTAAACATCAGATGGACACTCCCCTCTAATTCAGCCCTTAGTATTATTGGCAAATTGTACAACCAATTCACAAAGCATTTTTTGTGATATGCAAAATGTGTTTTAAAACCTTTAAAAATAACATTTGAATGATACAATTGTTTAAGCACAGCCACCTACGCTAAATCTCACCCACACATTTTGGTGTCAAATAGTCCCAAGTTGCTAACAACAGTGAGCTTTTATGAAGCATCTTGCATAGGCAATAACACAAAGCGTTCAGCTATGCTCCGTAATTGCACACCTATGGCGATAGGAAGCACGAGGCCAACTTTCAACCACCTGTGAAGGGCAGAGCCATTTTAGTGAGTGATCATTTACACAGTTTAAAGGCCTTTAAATAAATAACGGGGGTGGGGGGGGGGAGAAAAGGAGAGATGAAGGGGGGGAAGAAGAGAAAAAAGGTCTCCTATGGGAGTCATGGGATTAGAACTGTGATAAAGCACTATAATAAACCCCAAATCAAATGAACACAACAGAAACACACCAAATGTATTATAAGTAATGCTTGTAATTGTTCAGCTTCTCACAGTTCTCACATAACAGAAACTGACAAATCCATGATTTCCTCTAAAAATAAACATGAAAAACAGTATCCCAGAACAATCTTGTTCTTTTCCTTCCATTGTGATGGTTAGCTTGACCCATGAGGTGCTGCTTCCTTCTGTAGTCAGCACCTCTTCAACCCGGCATAGGTAAGCCCTAGGGGGTCTGGCTGGGACAGACCCTGGGAACTCCAGCTGACTGTTCACATGTTATTCACACACACATTCTGTCAAAAACGGCCTCCTGGGAGGTGAATGTGGTGATCACAAGCATGAATACATCTGATACATTTATATCAGCAATAAATTATAAAAAAATCCGATTAAACTATAAAAAAATGACATTAGAACCATTTTATACTTATAAAACATCATCATCACAATCATCATAAATTTGAATGGAAGATTCTTTGGTATTTGAAATCAGTCTATGTGAAAGCACAGATTGAATTTCGTGCCTTTCACAAAAAATTGCAAAGCTCCTAATATTAAAAGGTACCTGGCCAAAAGAGAAACTTGTAAAACATTGACACACTGTTTCAAAGAGGAAATATCACGTGAAAATCAACATAGAAAGTTCCAAATGGTAACCATGCTCTTATTCAACAATTCAGAAACACTCTACTGAACTTGGCTCAGGAAAGCAGCTCCTAAATTCTCTGTGTGTCCTTCCTCCGTATCCCTTCTTCTAGTAAAAGGAGAGTCCTCATTCTTAAAGAATAGAGGCATAAAAACCCACCACAGCAAAAAAAGACTATTTTTTTTATGTTTATGTTTCTTAAAGTGAATCAATTTAGCACATCTTAACCCTTGGATTGTTTTGCTGTGTTCACATCTTTTCTCAGGGCTTGTTTTGGCCTTCTTTCCCCAGGGTCAAAGTTCATAGTCAGTCCCTCATATCACTCTGGAGAATCAAGAAAAAAAGGATTTGTTCTCTGAAGAAAGATCACAAATCTGTTTTGTAGGAAACTGTTACAAATATATATAACTCAATTTTAAAAAATGGACTAGTCAACTCAAAATGTCACAAAAAGTTAAATGTCTTCAATTTCAACATACAGAAACTACAGAATTCTCATTTCTAATTTTTATACATGTCTATAAAAATCTTACCAAGCTTTAAAATATAACCTTAGGAAATGCTTCTCTATCATAGTTATCAAAAAGCTAATTGTCTGTTATTAAAAAATAAAAAAGTCACCAATATGGTGAAACCCAAGGCTGTAGGGAGATGGTCTCCAGGCTCACCTCTGAAGGTTGTTTCCTACAACCCTGAGTTGTAGGAAACGCTAGGATTGGAGTTCTAGTCCCAGCACTACCTCCAATAGCTTTGCAGGTATGGACAAGTTATTTAACCTCCCCAAACCTCAATCCTGCCATCATTAGCATTTTCCAAATTGTTCTAAGGAGTATTAATCTCATGAAAAAGGGTTCTGTGGTCAAATTAAGTCAG
Source organism: Zalophus californianus (assembly GCF_009762305.2). Lineage (NCBI taxonomy): Eukaryota > Metazoa > Chordata > Mammalia > Carnivora > Otariidae > Zalophus > Zalophus californianus. Next base: position 151,592,988 of record NC_045597.1, read on the forward strand.
AAACTGCTGCACACAATTTCTCTTTAGGAGATTCACAATGTGCATTAGTATTGTTAATGGCTCTGAGAAGTCTTACATTTGTTTAACTTTGTCTCAATCTTAGATGACCTCAGAATCCCTTTACTGACTAGCACTCATTAGCATCCTGTGGATTATAATTTGGATACACTGACCCAGCATATCTCAGATCTCTTCCAGCACTTATACTGATAACATGTAGGAAGAGCAGTATAGTCTTTTGACACAAGTTCTGAAGGTTAAGAGAAGATTTAACGTCCTGGTGTTGACAAGGCAGATGTTTGTGTTAACTGGCTCCTTGAAGATCAACATGATTCCCCTGTTCCTAATGAAAATCTTCATTCAAGGAAAGTGGTAATGACTCTCACAGAATCTTGATGGCTACCTATAGTACAATAAGTAGCAGAACTCACGAAGAATGAAAAGTTATCTTCAATATAGTTCAGTTTTCCTTTCTAGTATGACTCCTTCCCATAGTAAATGCTTTTGCCACTGTTCCCTAGAACAGTTCTGGCCAAAGTTAATAGGACCCTTGCCCTTAACCCATTTCCTTGTCCAGAATGAAGTCAATGCACAGGCGGTCATCAGGCAGTCCTCAGGTTAAACAGCTGCTCTTCCAGGAAGGCACCCCCAAAGCCATATTGCTCTTCATGGAGACTAATTTCTTCAGGTGACAAGTGGCTTCCTCCAAGAACAAAGTCTGCAAATCTAATAAGTATTTTTTTGTTTTAAATAAAGTTAATGTTATCACAGAAAGGTTTATTTGGAAGATAACATGTTCTCTTGCTATTTATCCTCTTTAATTAAATTTGACTTGTGGCAATAGAGAACAGCATTTATACACTGGATGTAAAAATGCAACGGCTTATGTGATCCTTCTAGAGACATTCAGGGAAAGAACAGAGAAGCAGGCAGACTTAAAGCACCAAGTGCTGCCGAACATACCCACTCCTGTTTTCTAATTCCTTCTCTCTTTTTTATTTGATTCATTTTTCATTTGTCATTTCAGTACGTCAATACTTTCCCCCTTCAATGTTTAATTTGAGGGCACTGTTATTTGGATAAAGCTATGACAAAGGCAAAGCAGTAAGGAAAAAGATGTTGGGCCAAAGATGTCTTTCTTGATAAACTCTGAAAAGATCTTCCATAGCAGTAACTTCCCACATGTAAGTGATCTTTCTGACCTTCCCTATCAAACACGTCAGGTAAGTATCTGTCCTGACATTAGCAGTTCTCTGCAAGTCAGAGCACTGAAGAAAAAGCAGACCCTCCAACAGCCTCCACATTGTTCCTAGTCTGAAGTACGGTAACAAACTACCCCAGTATTTTCACACTCATTCTAACCCACGTTTGGTCCAAGCAGCTGAGCAGGGCTTACTTGTTGGGAGCCTGGAGTCTGGAGACGACCAACCACGCGGGGAAGTCAGGCCTGCGGCAGGCGTGGCGCAGCCCCTCCAGGGCACCGTTCGTTTCCGTATCCGCCTGTTCCCTGTACTCGTCTTCAGTAAGATACTTAACCACCAGCTTTTCTGATGTAAACCATTTCTTCATTTTCCTAAAACATGTGGCATGGGTTGCTAGATTCCTGGTCATATTTGACTGCTCAATTCAAACCTTAAGATTTATAGAAAATCATTTCTTAGAAAGGAACAGTAATACTTAACTTCCTTGATATCACACTGTACTCTCATCGTTCTTAGAGCGACTGAGGTATATAGAACATGCACAGTCTGGGCCGAACAGTACATTTCCTTTCTTCCTGGACCATCCTAAATTATGTTCCTAGGAATTTGAGGCTCAATTTCTGATAGACATATTAATTGTATTTCTCTTCTCAGTGATTTTTAATTGCACAATCAGACCATTAAAAGTCTGGCTCTTTTATGCTTGGTCTGCTCATTATCTTGGGCACTAATGGAAGCAATTCTTTGAGATGCGGAGACCTGGCAGAATCAATTACCACTTAGTCGCTAGCCCAAAAAAAAAAAAAAAAAAAGGAAGGGAGGATTTGTGGGATATCGCCTCCACCTAGTGGTGGAGATTCTGACTAATCCTACAGAGGAGGAGTAATTATTGTACAAGGATGGTTTATGTACAATAACTTATAATAACTCCTCCTTTGTTACATGCTAAGGGGCTCATACTGGAATTTTTTTTTTCCAATCAGGAAAAGTCCTAAAGGGAAGAATCTCATAAAAATGGCAATGACGATAAGGTATTAACACATATGTTACATTTATCAATGAGTTTTTAAAAATATTCTTGGGTGGTTTAAAATTTAATTTAACCAGAGATTCCCAAATCTACATGAGTATAAGAATTACCAGGAGGTGGTTTAAACATATATTCTCTTGAGGGTTGGGACCTGAAAAACCTTTAAACTTTTAAAGATTGTGTGGTGGTGAGGAGTCAGATTGGGGCACCACTGACATTATTTCCTTCTCCTTTTCTGAATACCTAGCCTGGTCTCCCTAGAGGAAAACCTCTGGTCTCTACACAGAAGACTGGGACACAGTCCTGGCTTTGAGGTTTATCCACTGAGTTGTCAACTGAGGCATTTCCTTAATGGTTCTGAGCCTCACTTTGCTCATATGAACAAAGTGAAAGCAATAACATCTACCTCATGAGGTCATTGCAGGGATTAAATGAGATATTTCATGTAAAGTGCTTAGCACAGTGAGTGTCCTATAGTGAGAGTTCAACAAGGACAATTAAGAGAGTAGCTACCATATACTAGGATATATTCAAACAGCTCTTTGTAAAACTAAAATACTATACAAATCACGGTCTTATTTCTCTGGTTTGCTATTTAACATATATGTTCCTGTTTTTTCCTGTTGTTCTTCGCATAATTATTCACTAGCAAAATGAAAAGCTAAGGAAGTTACAAAACATTGTATTAAATTCATGTTAACGGAATGCACAGCAAGTGCACAGAAGGACCATCATGCAGATAACAGAACACACTTTACATTTGGCAGGGCAGCTGGATGTCTAAAGGCAAAGAGGCCCAAATTCTATCTTGGGTTCCTCAAGCCACAAGTGTGGCGAAGGGCCAGAGGCCTGGGAGATGTGGACTGTCCAGCCTCCTCCCAGCAGAGGGACCTCTGGTAATCCCAGTCGCTGTTGGTCTCTCAGGGCAGAGAGCTCTTTGCTAACAGCAGCCCCTCTGACCCAGCCCTGCTGCCTTTCAGCCTTGCCAACATTCTCTGCACAAGAACCCTGTCCTGTCACTGGTACTTTTTTAACACTGTGACATGGTTACATATGCAGTCCCAGATCCATAAACTACCACTTACCAGAGTCTTCTTCCTCACAGCTAGGTTTACCTCATAAATATTTATTAACTCCCTCACTGCCTCACTGTCTCACTGCCTGACTCTAGGCCATCATCACCTCATGCCTGCACCACTGTGATGTCAGTGCCTCGGGGCCTCGCGATTATATACACCCTCTGTGCCAGAAGGCAGTTGGGCCACATCCTGCCACCCAGACAGGTTCATGGTCTCTGCTTTGATCTTGACTGTTGAATGTATTTTTATTTTCAGATTAGTTACCAATATTTAAAAATAATAACAATTCACATTCAAACCCATATTCCCAGCTTTTCTAAAAAACAAAACAAAACAAAACAAAAACAGAAGATCTGGCAAAGGCAGGGTCCATATTCCTACATGGCAACAATCAGCTCAAGCTGAGTAGTAACTGCCCCCTTTCTGATGAGGCTGCGCTATAGAATTTCCCACAGTCCTCACGACGGCCCCACTGCCTTACCCCTGCTCAGCATCACCCATTCAGTACCAGCCCCAAGCAACCGGATTTATAACTCCAGTCTAAGCAGCAGGCAGAGAATGCTGACTGGAATGCATAATGGCTTCTGGCCTCCACCATGTACAGGATCAGACTAGATTCCTTAACACAGCCTGTAATGCCTCCACAATCTTGCCGACGCCCACCCTGCTCACCGGCCTCATGGTGCTATCAGACTGGGCCTTCTCCCTGTCAGGAAAGTCCTTTCCACATTTATTCACCTGGCTGTTTTAATTCACGAAGATTCAGCCTAGTAATTTCTTCTTCAGGAACTCTCCTGAACTCTGTGTGCCATAGTCCCTGAACAGGTACATCTTAACACGTCAAAGATACAGAAATGTATGCTGCTGTCTCAACAAGTACACACCAAGGGAAGAAACTAGCCCCTTCGTTTGTGCACCTGACACAAAAACAGGTGTTCAACTCAATGACTAAGGAGAGACATAATAAAGCTGTGGCAATAGAAGTTACCTCATCTCTCTTTCTGTATTTTTAAAGGGCTTAAGCCTTAACTTAAAACCTAAAAAAAAGTCCTAAACATAAATAATACCTTTCAATTATTTTTCTAGCTCTATTTCACAAGCACAACAAATACCTTTAAACCAATCTTGGGCCCTAATGAAAGGAAATGTAGAATGAAAGTAGAAATTTTAGGCAACCCAGAGTGTGCCACTGATTTCAGTGAATTCTGGGTGAGCTGTAATTACCTAGTAATTGGGGGAAGTCTTCTGAAAGATTCACGAAGACTAGAAATGGAGATGGGATTCAATGCTGACGTTCTCCTTCCTCCTCCTCTCTCAAATCTCCAGATGAAACGTAGTTAATTATGAGACAAAATATGACACGTGCAAGAAACTTACCAAAACAGTAAATAAAATCAGAGCTCAAAATGTCCAATTTACAAGGCAAAAAAGATACGCACCACCTCATATAACTGAACGCTTTCAATGGGTAGCGCAGACTCCTGGAGGACAGGGTGAGGATCATAAGTGCATATGAGTACTGGGGCACAGTGACCCCACAATAGATGAGGAGCAGGGCGAGGAGCCGTAGTGTCCACGTCAGAAGATTTACATTCCTTTTGTCAACAAGGGGCCCGTGTTTGTAACAAACAGCAAAGCTGAGAAATCCCACCATTAGGACATAGCCTGTAAAAAAGCAAAAGAACTTGAAAATTTGAACTTGAAAAGTTGTATGAAAAATCCTGGCACAGCCTTGACTTAAGCTAAGAATGTATCAGAAAGCCTTCATATTTAGGACTTCTTTTTCCGAAGAAGTTAAGACTGAAAAACACATAGAGGGATAGTTATTCCTTCCATGTGAGATACTACACTGCCTTCTGTAATAATTGAGGATATTTAATAATAAATTATTATGATATATATCTGTTTTTTAGCCCAGAGTCCTAGATGGACGAATGTTATCATGGTTGCTTTGGTCAGGATTTAAGCCTCAGCATATGTCAGTTGGCTACAAACTCTATTTTTTATTTTTACTTTCTAGTTAAAAAAGGAAAATACAATTTTATGGTGGAGGGATCAGGCTGCACCCACTAGCACAGTGCTCAGTTTCTGCACTAACAGCGGTGAGATAATGAGAGATTCTGCACCTCCTGCTGGGATCCAATGCGAAACGCACATCTCCTCTTATGTATTCCACCAAAAGTGTTTCATTCATATCTAAGCAAGCCTCAAGATCTAATTTCCAGGTCAGAAAATACAGGGGAGAGAGGAGCAGATTAAATTATACTGCAAAGGAGTAATCAGAGAAATCAAGAAAGTGGGACACTCTATAAGACAACTAGATTGGTCTTTTCAGCATATCACTATGATGAAAAAAGGAATTGTTATGGATTATAAAAGACTTACAAGACATAGTAGATACAAAATATGGTTCTGGACTCTATCTCCCCTTATACAGACCAACCATCAAGGACACCTAGGAAATCTAAACATGACCTGAGTAATTTATGTAATTATTATTTTTTTAGATTTAACAGATATTTAACTATAGAGGAAAATGCTCTTGTTTTTTAGAGATGCTTACTGAAGTAGTTAAGGGAACATACCATGATATCTATAATTTACTTTAAAAATACTTTATCATAGGGGCGCCTGGGTGGCTCAGTTGGTTAAGCGGGCAACTCTTGATTTCAGCTCAGGTCATGATCTCGAGGTCCTGGGATGGAACTCCGCAGCTGAGTCCCCTGTCCAGCTGCGTGCTCAAAGAGAGTCTGCTTAAGGATTTATCTCCTGCCTCTGCCCCTCCCCCTGCCTGTGCACGCAGCTCTTTCTCTCTCTCAAATAAATAAATAAATCTTTAAAAAAAAACTTTTATCAAAAAAAAAAAAGAGTGAGCTAAAGACAAAATCTTCAAGGAAAACAAAAAATTGATTGCTTTTGTTTTGGGTGGGTGGACTTATGTGAAAAATTTGGTGCTAAGGGGTTAGGAGAAAACTGATCCTCCCATTCTCCATTATTTCCCAATTAAAACAAATAATTTTAAAAAGTTGTTTGTTTTTGGTTACATGAAATAAGAACAAGTGGTTTCTTAATAGCCTGTTTCTGAAAATTCAAGTTTTCATTAGTCATTTATATTTAGAACTTCTCACCTTTCATGCTGAGTACATTAAGAAAAAGAAAGAGCCACATTTCAGAGGAATTTTTTCATTACGAGTTAGATCTGGTTAGAGCTTAACCACAATTCAATAGCATAAAAGCAGTCAAAAGAGACAAATACTTTTGTGCTCTTTTGATCATTAGTACAGAAAAAGAAAGATGTCATAGGGAAAAGAGTCTAAAATGAGATCTAATGAACTGAAATCATCAACTGTGGGAATAAAATAAAATATTGTTAACAGCACTTCTCCTTAGTTCAAAAGGAAAATTTAGACGCCAGAGAGAAACATTTCCAAAGAAGGCCTCCAGTTGTACTTTTCAGCTTTACCAATAATAGGACAAATTTTTAAAAAATTACCTACCTAATATATATATTCTGTTTTCATGCCATTGCCACTTTAGATCTTCCACCAATCGGCACACAACATAAACTGAAGCAAACCAACAACCAACCATTAGAGCCCAAAAGGTGCTATACTGTGTGTGGAAGAAAATAAATGACAGTTTTTGGTTCATTCACTCACAAAAATAGGAGTAAGCAAATAAACCCTTTGTATTAGAAACTTCTACATCAAATTGCACTGAAGTCAATTCAAGATACTCTCTAGAGTCTTGTTAAAGTTATGGTCCATGAACCAGCAGCATCAGCATCACCTGGGAGCTTGCTGGAATGCAGACTCTCAGGCCCCATGGCAGACTCTGAGTCAGAATCTGCATTTCAATAGGATCCTCAGTACATTAAAGTTGGAAAAGCACCGTTTCAAAGAAGAAATTTATCTCAAAATAATGCCAGTGCTGCAAGCTTTAATCAGAGTATCTGCAACATTATCATCATGAACTAATATTTATCCTCAACTAAGTGCAGAGCTCTCTTTCATTAAAGGTGTTTCGGGAACTAATAATAATGAAGAAATCCCCAGATGTAGCAATGCAGGTATTCAAGGCCTTGATGGTTCAGCATCACAACATTCCTCAGCTCTGCTAAGACAAGACAAATTTCTACTCAGCACAGGTCAGTCCCCTGCCACTCATAAGAAAAATGTAATACCCAAAAGTAAAAGGGTCTCAAAAAAATTATCATCAAAACTTAATACTTACTTTAGGGTATATATAATAATAAACAAAAATGGAATCCCTAGAAAAAGATACATTTTAAAGTCAGTTTATACAATGCAGAAATACAGTTTGAATTAGGAACTGTCACAATCAATGTGAATTAACTTTGATCAATTTTTCATGTCTATGAGATCATGGTTTCCCTCTTTTATTCATTTATACACAGTATGCCTACCTTAGGAATAAACCTTTTCACCAGCAGCAGGACAAAGACTAAGGTCATTAGAACACCTAGCACGGTCCCAGAAGAGTAATAGAAAATAGGACTTCTGTCAAGACAAGCAGATAAAAGCCATTTAAATGCTAAGCAGCACTTTCAGTATTAAAACCATGTTTGACCTGATGACAGTAGCCATAAAGAATACTAAGGAGAAAAACTCAGAAGGTAGCTTTAATTACATCCTATACTCTTAAAAAATGAAGCCTGTACTTGAAATTTATGGTAAATAGCTTGCCACTAACTCAAAACAAAATGTCTGAGTTACCTTCTATGTTTAGAATCTGATGCAAGAGGAATTACTGAGCACCTAACATGTAGCAAATGCTGGTCTGCATGCATTCACAACAGCCCTGTGAATCGGCTATCCATGTCTAAGTTTCACAGAGGAGAAAACAAAGGCACCAAGAAGTTAAAGACCATCCCCAAGTGAGTATCTGCCAACTGGAGGATTCAGGCATGTAGCCTAGTTCCTCTGAGTCCAAGCTTTACTCTTTAGGCTATGTAACTAACATTGGGTTTCTAAAGGACATGGATTACATTAAACACACTTAATTATACTATGAGAAAGATGAACAATATTAAGAATAGCAAGCTAAGAAGTAAAATATTACTGGAAAAAGACTCCTTTTTCATGAGAGAAGTTGTAATACACAAAATATCAGGATAATATGTTTATCCAAGAGTCAGATACTTGTTAAATTCAACCTTCTGTATCAGAGCCACGAATCTTGGAGGCAGCTTGAATCTAATAGAGAGAGCAAGGCATCTGGCATCAGAAAACCTGAGTATAAATCTCAGTCCTAGCAAGAACTAGTCATGTGATCATGAATGTTGGTTTTCTCATCTATAAAATGAGAACAATAATACAGAGCTTACATAATTGTTAAGAGGATCAGATTTTTAAAATGCATATTAATACATAACACAAAATAATGCATGTAAAAGCACTCTGTAATATATACATACATATCATGTGTACTGTTACTAGTTTTTAAAGGCCTTTCAAGCACTATCTTCAGACCTATTGTTTGTAAAACCTAAAGCAAGAACTACAAGCTAGTGTGGAATTATTTAGCATAGGGTCAAAACTGTCCTGTCCTCTTTTTAAAAGGATAAATGATAATTCACAAAATCAAGAAAGTAAAAATGGATACTTACTGACTCAACGTCTTTGCATAAAAGAAGAGGAAAATGCCTGCCACAAACACAAGGAAGAGTTTGAAATCTACAACTGGAGTAAAAAAGACACACACAACAAAGATTTCGTGTCAATGTAGTTAGTGAAAAAAGAGAAAAGTCAATTTATTGACATGTCACTCCAGAAAAACTAAATCGAGAAAATCAGAAAAAGACTTACTGTTTCGATTCACACTAATTGTGTAGACAAATATCTTCCTGACAGGCTTCACAGAAAAGCACATGGTCTCTCCATATGGATTGATGATTATGGTTATTTCATTAGACTCCTTTGGTGCCCAAAAATTATGAATCACACATTTGATAAAAGATAGAATGGTTTCTGGATACTGACAATTATGTCTTTCTGTGATATATACAATATTGAGCAGGCCTGAACTGGTAATTTTCACCTATAAAATAAGAACAAACAAATCTATAAACACGTAAACTCCTTCTCATAAGCTCCTTAAAATCATGAGCAGAGGAGTGAAGAAAGCCCAAGATAATGGAGTAAAGAACGGACAGTCAGATGTACACAATTCCAGGGATCCCAGAGATGGACCTACAGATCTGTGTTTAGTTTGAACATACTGGAGCAGCACAGAGACTTTGCAAAGTGAATGTTTCTTCCCCTGAGTTGTAGGTGATTTAACTCCCTCTTCTAGCAAGTTGTTGTGGCCAAGGGACATGGGAAAAAGGATGGCAGAAAGTAATAGGTGGCAAACTACTTGGTTTATAATGGGGTTTATTATCTCTACCATTGTCTACTGTGTTTGAGAAAAAGCACTTCCTCTGGATCAGCTGTGCATATGTAATTCATTCAGGCTTCTCTCCCCATGCCCCCTGAAGAAGAATCTAACCACAGGTCCTATTCAAGTCTCACTAACAAAGTACTGGCTACAGTACCAAGCAGACAGTGACAATCCAGTCAGTGATCATTAAATGACAATTGTGCTGCTGCCTTTGTCTGTCCCTCTCTATTCATACTCTTCTTTGTTCAAGAGTAAGGTGAGCCAGAAAAGGGGAGTGAGATCACCAGCTCTGAATCTCGGGCATCAGGTGATATAACCCACTACCTATCCTCATTTCTCTTGGACGTTAGCTCCTGGCTCACTATTGCTCTCTCTATTTCCTGTCATACTTCTCAGGGATTCAATATGCACAATATATACACCAAACTCCTTCCTATACTCTGACTCTCAGCATCTTGAACTCCTCTCCTCTTGTAGTCTTGTCCCCTGCCTGACCTCAGCTAATCACTCCCATGGCCACACTCTGGACCTTGTCATTACCAAACTACAGGCCCTCTACAGATTGTTTCATGCATCCCACTGGCTGACCACCAACTCCTACCTTTCCAGCATGCCCCTTATAGGACTCCGAACCCAGGAAGCCTTTGACCCCACCATGGATCAAGCATTTTTCCCCTGCTCCTCACCCTTTTGATGTCCTTAGCCCCTTCTTATCCAGCTAAATTCCATGATCAATGATTATAAATCATTCCCTTGCATGTACCCCTGACTCCTTTGCGCCATTCTTGCTTTGTCACACCCACCTGCAAAATCCAACTCTCCACCCATTCCGCTCTTGCATTTTCACCACCAAATGGTGCCAGACACACAGCTGTCTGACTTCAAGCCCCTGAGTGTGAAATGGGACCTGAAGCTACAGGCGATCATACCACACATTCCTATCTACTCTCCACTTTCTTCAACAAAGATTTCACAGCTTTTCCTTCCTTAATACCAACACCTCCTCCTCATCCTCACTCTTGGCTGAAAAGGGAAGAAGACAATGTCAACAGGCTCCTATCCCATTACCCAACCACCGGTGGGCACCTGCAGGCACGTGCTCTGCTTCCTGCCTGTGGGGAGGAATTTTCTGCCACACAGGAGATTTAAAGGAGATTCTACAGGCACTGAATCAGATCCACCTTTGTCTACTCAAGGACATCCTAACAATACTTCTTCCCTCTCTATTGGACCATCCTATTGATGTGGGAAACAAAGGCAAAAGAAAAATTAAATTTCCTTACTACCTACAGCCCACTGATAAGTCCTTGAAACAGGGAGAGTGACATTCCTCTAGAAACTCAGCTGCCTCAATGTTAATACTTTGCTAAGGGCAAAAGGCAATCTTAGCCCAACCCCCAGGATCCCATAAGTCTGTTTTAACATATAAAAATTCCTTTGGAAACTTCCTTTATCTCCACCACCCAAGATACATGTCTGCAATCATCCCCCAAGCATATGACCCATCAATATACATCTGAAGGGTCTCATGACTCAGGTTTTATTAGTCAGTAATAAATGACCTTTTCCCAACAATAGCTAGCCCTCTCAAGGTCCTGGACACCTTGCTTCCAAAATTCCTTAAGAGACTTATGCTATCCCTAACCCCCTCCCAACTTGAGAGTATATAATGAGCCACTGCTCATGATCTCAGTGCAGCTCTTTCTGCCCATGGTCCTGTCCCGGTACTTTAATGAACTCACCTTTTGCACCAAAGATGTCTCAAGAATTCTTTCTTGGCTGTTAACTTCAAACCTTAACATCTTTCCTACATCACTATCAGCATACAAACATGTTGATACTTTTCCCATGGGGGAGGGGGAGCCTTCTTTTGACTCCACTTTCCCCTCGCTTCCCATTGCAAACAAATTCTTTTAAAAAGTTGCCCATACCTGCAATCTTCAGTTCTTTTCCTCCCATTCTCTCTTTAACCCGCTTCAATCATGGAGTGTATCATTCCCAACAGGCTGTCCCTGACAAGGTCACCAGTGGCCTCCATGTTGCTAAATCAAATGGCCAATTCATTCTCAGTCATCATATTTGATCCATCAACAGCATTTAGCACTGCTGATCATTCCCTTCTCCTTGTAACACATTCTTCCTGCAGCTTCATGGACATCTTCACTTGTGCTCCTTCTCTCTCTCCTCTGCTGGCTCCTTCCTCCTCCCTATATATATGACTGACCCAAGGCTCAGCTATTGGTCCTCCATCTAAACTCACTCCTTAGCACTGTCTATAAACATGCATCGCTGCTTCATTTTGCAGAAAGAAACACAGGAAAGACATAGAATCTAGTAAGACTGACTACCCACAAGGGCTTGGTAGGAATGGGTAGAGGAATGAGGGGGAGTGACACTTCTCTGAGAATACTTCTGCACAAAGTTGTGATTTAAAACCATATTAATACCGTACCTACTAATAAATGATAATAAGATCAACTAAGATAGGGAAAAACCCTGAAAACAAATAAAACCCAATATATTTCAAATGAATAATACAACCATATTAAAGGAGGGTGTATGGGAATAAATTAACCTAAGTAATTCTGGAGCACAGTATTTAGACTATATACTCTTAAACTAGAGGTAAAACACACTCTAAACAAATATTGACAAATAAATAATAAATTATTATTCTAGCATTAGGCAAATAAATCAATATATTGAGAATATTGAAAACCAGTTTCCCCCATCAGAGAAAAAAGTTACAAATATGGCAAGGAGAGAGATTAGAATGAACCCAATAGTATGGAAGATATCAGAACTCCTGTTTCTCAACAGATGGAGAGACAGAAATAGATATGTGCACAGGTGTATGGGTGTATATGTTTCTGTGTCTACACATATGACAATGGTATCCCAGCACTAATAAACACACCTAACTCTGAATGCTCCTTGAAAAAATGTATGATTCCAGAGCTGGGTTTAAGAAATTATAAGATAAGCCTGGAAAATCTTGTTTGCCAGAAGATGCTCAAATGATAGGTACAAATTAAAAGGACACATGAGCTACTCTGAAGGTGCTCCTACTGGCCAAATCTAGAACAATCTGAATGTCAAAATAAATAATGAAGTAATGGATTATAACCCACTGAATCAATTTGCAATCTGTAATACTATGTGGATATAAATAAACTGGAGGAGGAAAAACTCTTCCTTATTGAAGAATGCTGATGAATGTAGAAAGAATAATGGAATTAGAAAATGACCATTTGATAAACATCATGATGATAATTGATTCATGCAAGCATCATCAATGTATGATAAAACTAGGAAGTGAAAGTTTGATGAGGAAAAGGATATCTACCTCCTCAAAATACTTATTACAAAGGGCAAAATGGTCACTTTACAGTGGTAAAATTGTACATTGCCAGATACCTGCAGCGGGTATCAAAGCGGTGTATATTACCAGTAATAGTACATACCAACATCATGTGCCTTCTGATATGCTGTCCTATCTTCTCTTTCAGCCTAGAATACACTCTCTTGGTATATTATCCTGGTAACTCACTAACTTCATTAAAATCTTTCTCAACTATCACCTTCTCAACAAGAACTTGCTCCCCACCTCCCTCATTCCACCTATTTTACAGTTTCTTTTTTCATAGCACTTATTGTTTTATAATTTTCTTCTCTATTACATTTATGGCCTATCCCCTACCCCTAGGAGTATAAACACCACAGGAGCTGGGATCTGTTTTAGGATCCTAAGATACAGATGTATCCTAAGAGCCTATGATAGTAGTTCCTGGCACTTAGCAAGTGCTTAATAAATACATTAAGTGCTGAATGAAGGAAAGTACTAGGCTACTGAGATTAACTATTATCTTGGCCATACCGGATCGGAGAGCAGTTGGGACAGCAATTATTTTAGAAAGTAGGAGAGAGGGTGTTGTCTTGAGTTGTGTCTGAACAGCAAGCACACTGTGCTCACTTAGATACCATATTTATTTGGAGTGGCTTGGAGAAGGGCTGACAGAAAGTATGAAGAGTCAATGTTCCCTTCCACATGTCCCTTTCCCTTGGGCCACTCTATGTGATTCCCGAATTAGCTTTCATACTGATACACTGCTCTGTGTCATATAAAAGCTATTTTTTATTCTTGAAATAGTACATTCTAATTCTCAGTTCCTAAGACATGATTTAAATGTAGGCTCTTACCTGCACAGTCGACCACATGTATTTCCACTCCACTTGGGAATTTTGATTGTAGCAATAACAGTCTGAGTCAGAAGTTTCAATAAAATCCATTTCCTTCAGAGCTTTACACCTTGGAACTGAGAGATGGAAAAGAGAATATATTTCCTAAAAATAGTTAAGTTCCCAGAATCTTATCTTTTTTTTTTATTCACAAAAATAATGCTATTTTTACATTCTCTAACGAATGAATTCTTCTACATGGTAACTACAGTCCTTCAGTCTTTCCAACCCACAGGAGACAGACAAAAAATTACAGTCTAGTGTCAATACTCTTATGATATATGGAAGGCACTGTAAGCACACAGAGAACAGGTACTTCAGTCTTAAAGTAGAGGGCAAGAATTGGGGGCAGCTTCCTGGAAAAGAGGAAATGTGAGTGGAGTACTGAAGGATAAGTCGGAGGCAATGAGGCAGAGAAGACGGGTTAGAGGGCGGCAAGTACATACAAAACCACAGAGCTGAGGGAAATCACCGAAGGGGCTCAGTCATTCACTGAGGCTGGAGTGTGGGGGATACATGAGGGCCTTTCAACATCTGCAGTAGAGAGGTAAGCAGTGGTCACCACTTTAAGGAGTATGGACTTCATGCTGAAAGCAGAGCACTGAAGCATTTTAGGTAAGTATCAAAGTCTCAGTGGGAAACTGCTGACACTCCAAAGGGTTTCACTGAAGAGTTCAGTGAAGATGTGGACAGAGTTAAGGCATTAACACTGTGAACTAAGGCACCGTGAACTTCCTAGACATCAACAACAGCTGGAAGCCTTTAACATCCCTAGGTCTGAAATGGTAAAGGCAGGACTCGATCTTATTGGAGCTCCTGAAGCCTGGCGGACAGTCTAATGGGATGCAATCCTTGCCAAAATGTGGGATGGTGGGATGAAGGTATGACTACTTCAACCTCTCTCTCCTGCCCTCCCATCAGGGCCTCTCACTGGCCAAACCCAATGGGAACCAAAGGGCAAACAAGCCCAGGTGATAGAGTCCACAGATGCCAGCTTCCAGGCACCAAGCAGGGGAAGGAAGGACAGAGAATGGATCTGTGGGGACAAACAGAGAATAAGCAGTTTAACAGGGAAACAATAGGTACACAGTTGTGTTTTAGAAAAAGCATTCTATAAGCAACGTGCAATTTTAGAGGTGAAGAAGACTGAAAGTAGAAGAACCTCTAAGGAGGCTACTGAAGCAATCTTAGCAAGAAATGAACGAGGTAGGAGGGATTAAAGACCACTTACGACGGGATCAACAGACTTTGGAGAATCATTAGATGAGGGAGAGCAAGAAGATGACATGAAAGTTCTGGTTAAGTGGAGAGATGGTGAGGCCCTTCACCCAGATAAGGAACACTGGAGAAGATGCAAGCTTATGCAGGGAAAGGGGGATGAGCTCAATCTGGGACATAACTGAGTTTTGGTTGTGGGACTAAGTGAAGATGGATAGGTCTGCAGCACAGGTGAAATTTGGAGACAGAAGTAGATACATGTGTATCTGTGTGTATAAATATATGTGCATTTGTGTGCTATATGTAACATAAAAGTAATAGATAACACATGACACATATATATTATATATACGTATAATATACATATACATACATATAATATACAGAGGAGGAGAGACAGGTGCTTCATTAGAGGGTAAATAGCGTAAGAAAATTGTAAAGTAATGGGATTGATTTTATTCTGTGGCTGCCTCTGTATCTGAATTTTAAATGAAGTGAGATGCCCTTTTCTCCTCAGTCAGGGCTGGAGACCAAGATCCGCCCTTGAGGATCGCTGTCAGGGCTGCCACATGCTGGCAGGCTTGTTTTCCTGCCTCAGACATCTGTAGTTGCAAGTTTCCTGCCTCTAGCTCTCCTTGGATAGTGCCAAGCTCTCAGGAGCTGATCCTGGCCTGCGTTGCCCCACAAGTAGCTTGGCCCCCAGCCTGCCCCACAGGCAATGCCTAACAAACACACCTAAACACGTAGTCATTTACCACAAAGAGGCCTGTGAGGGAGTGTGGCCTCTCACCTCCTGCCCTCCTACTAAACAATGGCTTTGGCCCCTGGGCATATCATTGGGGGAGGAGAGGGTGTCCAAAAGTGGGGATTTCTGTGGCGGAAGGGGCATCCGAGGCCACCTAACTCATTTCTCCCTGCCTGGATTCGTGCGGGTACCAGCCAGGCTGCTCCATCCATCTACTCAGAGCCATGTCTCCCACATAGGATCCCCTACAGGACTGTGAGGTGCAGGGTGGTGAGGAAGAGCCGTGGGTGGGTGCTGGAGGAGGCAGAGCTCCACAGGCGTCAGGGCAAGGAGGTCAGACCTGACACTCGGTACAGCCGCCACAAGCACAAGCCCCGCTCCTGAGGGGTTAGCTTTATCGAACCCGACAGCTCCGGCTCCACACAGTTGCAAGGGGGAAGTGTTCTACGTTGAAGTGCTTACTTCCATCAGCTCACAGAATAATGTTCTAGAAAAGTTTTCAAGTTCTGTTTTTCTTCACTAACAAAAGTTCTGAAAGCATCTTATTTTGTTCTAAAAGCAATAAATCACTTTCTGTGAGGAAAAAAAATAAAGTGAACTGAGATGAAAGTCATAAATTCTTCTGGATCCAGGATCCGGTGTCACCACTACATCTGTCCATAGGAAACAGGCACAGAGAATGCTACAGGCACACAGAGAAATGGGCCTTATGCCCATCCCGCATCTCCTCCGAGGAAAGTGTGGTCAGCTGCTCCAGAAAAACCCACAATGAAGCTAGAACAACCTGGTACACCAAAGTTGGGGAAAGACTGAGTAACTAGTAACTAGTCAACAATTACATCCATTTAGGGAATAATACTGAATAAGCCCACATAGGTCCGTGTCCTAGCTAGAAGCATCCTAAGCATTCAACTGGAGAAAGTGAAGACAGACTTGGGGAGAAGACGCAGAGAATACCCACTGATGTAACTGCAATAAAGTCACAAAGCTACACAAAGCAGGAAAGTCACAGGAGAATCCAGTAATTTCCATTGTGACACTGTCAGATCACTTAATCTTTACTCTTAAATTGTGAGGAAATGCATATATTTTTTAATATACCAACAAGTTTGCTGAGTCTGAGAGTCTGAGATGCAAATACAAGATTCTAAGAGACAGGTCTCAAAAAGGCATGTGAAGGAAGGTCTAGAGGCGCTCTGCTAGATACAGGATACTAAAAATTAAAAATGCATCCCCTGCATGGCCTGTTTACATACAATACCAAAAGGAGAATGCAGAACCAGTGTGACCCACACAAAGCAACCAACGCTGAGGCGAATTCTTGGGTATATCTGAGATGCAAATGACTCCTGGCCACAGGCTACACAGGGGAGAGGGCACTCCTGGACATCTAAGGGCTGGCAGCTAGTTGTAGATAAAGACAATGTCAAAGGCAGTGTAGAACCTGGGAGCATCTGAGCAACTAAAGCACATTAAAAGCCTTCAGCTAGTGAGAGCAGAGGTAGGACTGGAAGGAGGGCTGTGGACCGGCCTTCTGGTATCCCATGCTCTGCCTCTGCAGAGTCTCCTGTGGTGTCTCCGAGCAGGAACAGGGCTACACCAGGTGGCGAGAGTTGACAACTTTACACTGGGGGTCCTCAATAAAAGAGAAGAATTCCTACCTATTGTTGGAAAGGGAATTCATTCCAACAGGACAGGTAAAGGGGGGAGGCCTCACGTCCACAGACCCCAGCAGCCTCAGGCCACTGTAAGAACATTAACTTCCAGCCAGTTCTCTCTTCAGGTTTACTCCTAATACCACACTGGTGCTCAATGCCGGGCACTTTTTTTAAGGGTGGTCACAGGGCTACTCCCGGCATTGCCTCTCCTAGTGGGCTCCTCTACTTCGAGAAATCAGTCCCCATAAGAACAGTGAACTACTCCTCTTGTTAGTGGTGTGAGGGAATATCCTCTTTCTGGGACCTGAACTTTGCAAACAAATGCTGCCTTCCAATGAGTTTTTTTTCCACTTGGTCCTAAGGCTATCTCCTAAGTCACTTAATATCTGTAACTCTTAAGAGCAAGATGGTGTAATTTAAGTAGAGTGCAATAATTTGAATTTAGAAGTAAATGCTTCTCTGTGATCCAAGCCAGTCTCCTTGCACTTGGATTACTGTAATAGTCTTTTAGGTGGTTTCCCTGCTTCCAGAATTGCCCCTATAATGTTCCCCTGCAACCCATTCTCCAATCAGCATATAGATCTTTTAAAAACATCAGAGCACACAATTTACCTGCTCAAAACGGATGACTTCACCCTGCACCCATAATAAAATCCTTCCTCCCTTCCAAGGACCTAGTACCTCTGACATTCTCTCCTCTACTCTTCCTTCTCTCAGCTCCTCAGGCCACACCAGCCCTCCCATCCTCAAGATGCTGAGACACTCCTGCCTCAAGTTTTCCTACTTGCTGATTCCTTGACCTGCAATCTGCTATCCCCAGATTTTGGCAGAGTTTGCTCCTTCTGACAGTTTGGGTTTGCCCAAACGTCACCTTCTCAGGAAGGCCTTCTCTGACCCCACTGTCTAAAATGGCACACTCCAACCCCTTTCACCCACTTTCTTCTCACTCTGCTTTATTTTTTCCTTATATTATTATTAGTTTATACTCTGTCTCTCCATAAAATTAGGGAGAGCATGTTCATTAACGTATCCCCAGACTTTAAATATCTGTCTTTTGTATGTGTGTTATAATTTGAGAGGGCTGGTGGGTTATTTGGGCATGCACAGCCAAGACAATGAAAGCCTAGCGAATCTTTGTAAAAGGCTGCCCAGTACCAGTCAGCATCATAAAAGGAGGTGCACTCTGGCCCCCCCCTTTGAAACAACCTGATGTAATCAGATACCCTATCCAGCCTGTGTCACATCCCACCTACAGAACCCATAGGCTACATCTCCCCCTCACCCTACTCCATCATCAATATACCTTAACTACAGGGTTGAAAGCTGTAATCCTGAAGATCCCTTGGGTTAGGGACCTTCTTCTTTATCCTCCCCGGATAGAGAAGGGCAGAGAGAAAGAGGAGACAAGAAGCTTGTTTTCGTTTTACTCATATATGGTACATCAGTATATTCTGCATAAGGGACCTCCCAGTTAGAAGAAAGGAACTTGCTCTGAATTTCTCCTCGGTCCTCTACAGGATTAAGTAAAGTACAGATGGAGGTAGGTTCCTCTGATATTGATACCTGTGGAAACACTACTAAAGGCATGTTGTAAAGTGTTCCCCCTGGAATTCCCCAGAGTGGCCTCTGGCTTTTGAGGTGAAGTTGTTGTCAGATTTACACAATACATGAGACATAACAGACAAGGTGTTAGCATTTCATGGTGTCTGGCTACCCTCATTGTTATTAACTTTCTTCAGAGATGAATTTCATTCAATCCACACAAGAACTTCTAAATATCCAAGGGAACTAGAAATTCACAGCCACAAGAAACTACAGATCTAGCTTCATGTGAGTTCATATAAACCTTAAGCCATGAGCTAGTTGGGCTAAGCACAAGACAGTGACTGTGACAATCAAGATTGTTATCTAGGCTTCTTCTAGAGACATTTTCTCATTCAGTTTCTACTCCCTCCACCTCAGCCTAAGGGTGGGGAATAGAAGATGTAGCCAGCTGGACTGCTTATCTGAATTCTATCAGCTGTTCAAGCCCTGAAGTCTGGGAAGCTGCCTGCATGTCTGCAGGTGTCATTTTCTCACATGACCTCAGTCTTCTGCTGGTTCATTCTGCTAAGATGGAACTTCCTGGAGGTACATGAAGGCAAACCCAAAGATATCACCATGATATCAGCAAAATCCCCTTACAGTGCAATCTAGAAAACAGAAGGGAATTTCTAGGGATTCAGAAAAATGTACTAATAATCATTCATTTGATCAGAAGAAAACAATACCTGCCTAGGGACAGCTACTAGTTCCACTTGACATCGGATATGTTTCTACCCTAGCAGGTGCCCCATAACCTAGGTATTCACTTCCTCAAACCTGATCCCAGAAAGATCTGAAGTGTAGGCTATCCCAGCTCTGCCTCATCTCCTAAGCACCTAGGTGTATCTGCAGGACCAGTCCTGACAAGGCTACATCTCTAAGCCATGAAAGGATCATCACCTTCTGTAACTCCCTGCAGTACTCAGAAGGTTCTCTTGATTCTGCAATAAACCTGACTTCTGACTTTCTGGACAATTGTGCCCAAACTGCTAAGACATAGCACAATTATTTACATTACCAAAGGATTTGAGTCAGGGTTACCTTACCCGATGAGATTCCTTAGTTCATTTTAAATAGCACTCAATTTATAAATTCAATAAATCGAATTTTAAGACTACATAGCTTATATAAAAAAGGGACACATGGGTTATCACCTGCTTTAACTAATAAATTACATTTTTACTCCTTTGTACCGCTTTTGTCATTTATTAGTTTTCCTAAATGGAAAGGATATATTTAAGTTAAAGAATTTAGTCATACATAAGGTAAAAATATTCAGTCAAAACTTCAGAAAAGGGCAGGTAATACTTAAACCTACTTATAGAATATGCCAAAAATAAAAAGCACAAACACTCCTCAAATCTTAGCAGATCTTAAACAACCTCTAACAAAAATATTTCAGCAATGTTCCTTCTAAAAATTTAAACTTTACATGGCCCTCATATGAGAAGAAAATATCTTCAGATGAAACTATAATAGAATAATAAAATCACTTATTTAATTAGACTGCCATTTTCTCCATTTGGCCTATTACTGCTTTTCTTTTGGGACAAGGAAAGGGAAAAAAACAAAAACAAAAAGCAAAAACTGACAAAACTTAGCTCCTGAAAGTTCAAAGGAAGGATTTGTCTGGGTATTATTTGTAAATTCACATTTTCAAAGGAGTTAGCATGGAGCACCAAAGTTAGAAGGTAACTATTCTATTAACACTAGTTTTTTTAGCCAGACTTGAATATAAATCTTGATTTTTGTTTCTCCAAGAATGTGCATAGAGAATGAATCTGAAATTAGCACATGCTGATGCACATTCGGACTGATTTTAACTACAAGGACTGATTTTTCTTCTCCATAGATGAATTTGAAAGCTGTGGTTTTCAAATGGCCTATCGCTACATAGTTCAAGCCTGGGAATTCAACGCAGTGGCCTCAACTACATCCTAAGACAACACATGGTTTCTAAGCTCCTCTCCCCTGGCTGCAAACTATGAATAATAACTCTTCTTTTTAGCCAGCCAACTACCTGCCTCTCCTGTGTCACTTGCCTCTGACTTTCCTCCAAATAGGATGACAGAAAGCTGGCCTGGCTCTGGATGTTCTCTATTTTATGGAAGGGTGTGTGCATTCAAGACAGAATTTTACAACAGTTAAGTATCATCTAATCCAAGCTTCTCATGTTATAAATGGGCCCTATTATGAAAGGAAGTACCAGCTGTTTGATCTGTTCATAACACTACTTTTAGAGCAGCAATGTTCCTTAGACCTAGTCTAGTCCAGAGGTTCCAATGTGGTGTCACTGGCACACCACAGGATCTCCACAGCCTTTCCCATAAAGCATATCTGGAATGGCAAGAGTTGCTATAAGGCTACGTAAGTTGCCATTTTTCTTGGCTCTGGGCTAGAATTTTATCAACTCAGTGTACATCCTGCATGTCTTGGGCAGAACAGTAGTTCTGATAAGCATTTATGTAGCTCTCTGGCTAACAAAATAGAAGTCACAGTTAACACCAAATGTCGTAACACAAACATGAGAAATATTGGGTTAACAGAAGGAAGTAAAAAGGTGAGGAAAATACTGGAAACCACTCTGCAATAGAACAACTTTATTTTACTGACCAGAAAACCATGGTCCATAAAGATTATGTACCCAGACCAAGGTAATTCTACAAGTGGGTGGGGGCACGTAATGAATGTCTAGAAGTCAAGGTTCTGGGTGTTGGTCCAGGGCTACTTACAATTTTCTGGCTGCTGCCATGCTCAGAAACCCTCCTTCTTAGACCCATCTGTGATTTATTTTCTCATCAGTATAGACTGGTTACATTTCTCCCTACTAAGCTTGCCTTTCCTCGTCTATAAAATGGGTATGTTAATGGTACTTACCCTCAGAGGGCTATTATAGGTATTAAATAAATAATTTAAAGCACTTTTAACACTGCCTAGCACATAGTAAACACTCAACAAACCTCCGTTCAATGAAAACTGGTATAGAACAGTTCTCCAAAGTGTAACTCACTGCAAGATTCCCATGAGTTGGCAGCTCTGGCCGAATCTGGTTGTCTTCATCCTTAGACAAAGAACCCTGATTTCACTGGAGGAGGTGCTATGCCCAGCATAAAAGACCACACTTGGTTGCCTCCCTTGCAAACAGAGGTGGCCAATGAGATGAAGAGAAGTTGGTGGACAAAAATTCCAGGAAATCTTTTAAAGGATTTCATGGTGGGGGGGCGGGACGGGTAGCAGAAATGTTAAGCTCTTAGCATATTAGTAGCAGTTCTGAGTTAGAGCTCCTGACTCCTCCTTCTGTGCCAGGATCTTGAGAGTACTCCACGTATAGCCCATAACAACACTATGAGCAGCTACCATTTCTTGTTTCCTGTTCAACACTGCACACGTTAAACATTGCAACAATCCTGGCAGATATTATGTTTTACGTGTGACCAGTAGCGTGACTTGCTCAAGGACACAGAGCTAGTCAGGGGCCCGGGAATTTCGGTCTAACTCTAAAGCCAAAGCTCTTACCCTCTCCTGTCCTGAGTCCAAAGTAATAGCTATAGAGAGAAATAGTGAGGTTTTCAACATAAATTGATGTACCATACAAAAGTCCTGTGTTGAAAGTCGGGAGACTAGGGTCAGTGACTAGCTGTGTGACCGCAGACAAATCAAACCACGTCTGGGCTTTGGTTGCTGCTTCTGTAAACGAGGGAACTGGGCTAGACTCTGAACTTGGCGGTTGCTTCTACTAAAATCACAAAAATGTCCAAGTGCCACCAAAGAGACCAGGAAGCCCAAGTAGGCGGAAAGGGAGGCTGGGCCTGCCGCGGGTGCCGGCCGCGCCCGCGGGGTAAGCCTGAGGGAAAGAGGCAGCGCCCAGCCGGTTCTGTGCTTCCCGCCGCCGCCGAGGCGCAGGGAGAGCGTCGGCGGGGCGCCGGGGAAGCGGGAGAGCGCAGGGAGCCGGGAGTCGGGAGCCGGTGCGCGCGGGCGCGCGCCCGCCGCCAGAGCCCACGGTTACCTGATAACGCCGCCGCCTCCTCCTCCTCCTCTCCGCGCACAGCGCCTGCGGGCAGTGTGGACAATGGCGGCAGCCACAGCAGCAGCCACCACCGCCCAAGGGGCGGCCGCATCCCGCCCCGGGACCAGCTCCGCGCCGCTCAGCCGCGGCGCGAGCCCCTGGGGGCCGGTTCGGCCGTTTGTAGCAGAAATGGCGCGGGGCCTACGAGGAGGATGAGGGGGCGGCGAGACCCGTACGCGGGAAAGGCGGAGGCCCCGCCTTCCCGGCGCAGAGGAAGAGTCGGCACGAAGCTTCTGCGTTGGCCGTCGGCTGTGGGGCACGGCTGGCCCAGGCCCGCGGGGCTCCCGGTAGCCCTCTCGCGGCCTCTCCCGGCCTCTCCCGGCCCCTCCCGGCTTCAGGGCTTCCGGGTCTCGTCTTTCCCTGAGGCGGTTGGGCCGCCCAGTCCCGGCAGTCTCTGCGCCAGGGTGGAAATTGTGGGAGGTGGGGGCCACTCTAACGTGAATTTGCCTAAAACTTCCTTGACCCGTGTGTGACCTGCGGGGTTTTAGGGCTCAGTTCTCGGAGGTTTCTTGAGTGATGTTCTATGAAGGGGAAGACCTTTCAGGAACCCCCTTTTTTACAAATAAAAGTTTATTTTTCCTTTTTATCATTTTCCTTTTTGTTGTAACAAAAACAAAAACAAACGAAGCAATTTAGTTGCTTAAGTAACACTGACTTGTATATCTAAGCCCCTAAACACACATTTCAGTATAAGGAGGCTGTAAAGCGTTACATCACCAATACAACATGTCTTAAAATTAGCTTGCATTAAAGAAAAGAAAACTACAGGAAACTGGTGGTTGCCAGAGGGAGGGAGTGGGGGAAGGTGGGCAAAATGGGCAAAGGGGGTCAAAAAGTACAAACTTACTATTATAAATAAGTTCTGGTGATGTAATGTACAGTATGATGACTAAAGTTAACAATACTGTAATGTATATTTGAAAAGTTGCTAAGAGTAGATCATAAAAGTTCTCATATGCAAATTTTGTAATTATGTGAGGTGATGGATCTTAATTTATTGTAAGGATTATTTTGCAATATATACATATATCATGTACATCTAAAACGAACACAATGTTATATGTCAGTTATTATCTCAATAAAACTGGAAAAAATATCTTGGTGGCCTTTATATTGATAATTAGTATAGAACTTGAAGACTTAAGTAAATTATATTGCTTTTTTTTTTTTATTTTTAAAGAACAGAACTTCCTCAGGCCCTGAAAACCCATTAATGTGATTCAATATTTCATACTAAACATTTACTAGAACAAAAGTTCATTTCCTCTTTTCTGATTCTGGTCTTCTGCTTAGGTACCTCAGAGAAGCCAATTGTGACAGAAATGATCCTCTAAAAATAACTCAGCTTCATTTTCCCCAAAGGTATGAGTAGGACTCACTAACTAGATTTTTCTTGGCTTCAAAGTAAGGTTTAACCAATTGTCCTCAAATCCCTGGCACCATGTGGACACCCATAGATGGTTTTGGAAGTTCAGAAATTTCCTTATAAGGAACTCTTCAAGGAGATGAGTTTTACAAATAAACTATTAAACTTCCACCTTGTCTGCCCTGAAGACTGTCTCCAGAGAAACAGCAGAGCTCTTGATCCAAGTGTGAGGTGTGCACTTGCCTCTTGCACAACAGTTTTTTTTCCTAACCACATTCATTTTGATTTAGCTTAATTTTGAATGGCATGATGAAAAGTAGCTAAAAGAAACAGGTAGCTTCTTGAAAGATAAATGTGTTTTCCTGCAGCAGTGTCTGGTAAAGAGCAGGGAGCAATATAATAAATTAATATTTAAATTGCTATTCATGTAGCATATCTTTAGTAAATATCTGTAAAGAAGCTAAGTCAAAATACCACATTCCTCTCTACAGGATAGCAGTATTTTTCCGGAGATAATAAGAATCTTGGAAGGTGGTAGTTGTCACTGGGGGACAAACATGAGACCTCACCTAACTTCCCAAAAACTTTCTCTGATATGAAAACCTTAAGCTGTTGGGGAAGGAGCATAAAATACTACTACCACAGGGCCATGGCAAAGACTCTTATTTCTGGCGGAGAGATAGAAGTGCAAACTCTCTGCCCCTGGGGGAGCAGCAGGGAACACTGGGGTTCAGGGTCCTGAACTGAAATGACAAGAGTAGAGGTTGGCAACTTCTGGGAAACCCTCTTTTATTGAAGACATACCACAGAAACAAGGCAGGATTTGTCAGCGATGGGTAAAGGGGGAAGAAATACTGAGAAAGCGCCACCTCTAAGGCTCAGGTACACAGGACTTGCCTAAGATCAAAGCTGAACAGGAGAAAGGAGAACCCATCTGGCCCCACCACAAGCCAAGCACTAGCAACAAGCAACCCTACACTGTACTGAGGAGGAAAAAGAATGTGGGGAGAGATCCCTCTTCAACACAGACATGCAAGAACTGCTGAAAGCTAAGGGACACTAAGAAAAACTCTCAGCACTCCAGTTTCCACACTAAGAACAAGGTAATAGCACAAAAATTAAAATCCTATGGTATAGGGTGGCTGGGTGGCTCAGTTGATTAAGCATTTGCCTTCAGCTCAGGTCATGATCCCAGGGTCCTGGGATTGAGCCCCAGCTCCCTGCTTAGCTGGGAGTCTGCTTCTCCCTCTTCCTCTGCCCCTCCCCACTGCTTGTGCATACACACACTCTCTCTCTGTCAAATAAATAAATAAAATCTTTTTTTAAAAAATCCTGTGGTACACCAAAGGATTTATTGTTATAATAACAATAAAATCCAAACTCAGCTCACCTCCTGACTAGATTGATTTAATCACCTACATTTCTAATCTGACAGAAGAAGAGGCATACTTGTTTCTGGGTATAAATATTTTTTACCTCAGTTCCTCTACAAGATATCATTCAATTAAAAATTACAATACACCCAAAACAGCAAAGAAAAAAAATCCATTATTAAAGAGCTTAAAGCAATCAACAAAGCTAGATTCAAAAATGATCCACATGTTGGGCTATGATTAATATGTTAAAGGATCTAGTGGAAAAGGTAGATAACATGTGTGAATATATGGAAAATTTCAGCAGAGATATGGAAATTATTAAAAATGTGAAATGGAAATGCTCGAAATTAAAAGCACATTATTAGAGATGAATAATTCCTGCAGTGGGCTTAGCAGAACACTGGACATAGCTGAGAATAAAACACTGAACTTGAATATAGGTAAATAGAAATTATCCATACTGAAATACAAGGAAAGAATTTTAAAAAAAGAAAGAAAGAACAGAACATCCAAGATCTGTGAAATAATATCAAGTGGTTTGATAAACACAGGTTGGAATCCCAAAAGGAGGGGAGAGGAAGAATGAGACAGGGGAAATATTTTATGATATAAAGCTGAGAATTTTCCAAAATTAATGAAAACAGAAGATAAGAAAATCTTAAAGACAGCCAGAGAAAAATGATACACTGCAGAGGGCTAAAACTTACAGCAGACTTCTTGTTAGAAACTGCATAAGTGACATTTTTGAAGTAGTAGAAGAAAGAATCCCATCAATCCAGAATTCTATACCCAGTTATAATATCTTTCAAAAAATTGAAGGCAAATGAAGCTTTTTTTCATTTCCAGTAGGCTTTCACTATAAGAAATGTTAAAAGAAGTTCTTCAGGCAGGAAGAGTATTATAGCAGATGGAAATTTGGATCTACACAAAGAAATAAATAGCTCTAGAAATGATAAAAGTGAAAGTAAATATAAAACTTTTTATTATTGTAATCACTTTAAAAGATGTGTCTAAAGCAAAAATAGTTCCAATGCACTGTGGGACTTATATGTAGAATTAAAATGAATGACAGTACAACAGAGGATGAGAAGAAAGAAATGGAAGTATGCTACATAAAGTTCTTTCAGTATACCTAAGGTGATATAGTAATTCTTGAAATTAGACTGTGATAAACTAAAGATGTGTGTTGTAAACCTTAGATCAACCACTAAAATCTTTTAAAAAGAGGTATAGCTAATAATCCAACAGTGGAAATAAAATAGAACAATAAAGTGTTCCAAAAGAAGGTAAGTATATAGGGGGAAAAGGGATAAAGAACAAATTGACAAATATAAAACAACTTAAAAAATGGTAGGTCTAAATCCAACCATATCAATAATAACATTAAATATAAATGGCTCAACATCTAATTAAAAGGCAGATGTCAGATTGGATAAATAAGCAAAAGCTTATTTACATGCTATTTACTAGAAATATACCTTAAGTTTAGAGATATACTTAAATAGGTTAAAAAGAAAAGGATGGGAAATGATATGCCATAAAAAAAAACACCAATCAAGGGGCACCTGGGTGGCTCAGTCGTTAAGCATCTGCCTTCAGCTCAGGTCATGATCCCAAGGTCCTGGGATCGAGCCCCGCATTGGGCTCCCTGCTCCACTGGAAGCCTGCTTCTCCCTCTCCCACTCCCCCTGCTTGTGTTCCTGCTCTTGCTATCTCTCTCTCTCTCTCTCTGTCAAATAAATAAATAAAATCTTAAAAAAAAACACCAATCAAAAGAAAGTTGAGTCGCTATATTAATATCAGATGAAGTAGACTCAAGAATAAGTAATACTACCAGTAATTCAGTAGGTCTAGGGTAGGGCCTGAGATTTTGCATTTCTAACAAACTCACTAGTGGTCTGAGGACATCTTAAACAGCAAGTTCTTAGAACACTAGGCTCATAGAAAATTGACAGAATGAGGGCAGATGGAAGGAATCCAAGTTCAAATAGTTTGGAAAATACAGCTTACTGTGTTATCCCTCATAGACATTCACAATGACAAATAGCATATTAAAGAGTTAAAAATTCCTGGGGTGCTTGGGTGGCTCAGTCGGTTAAGCATCTGCCTTCGGCTCAGATCATGATCTCAGGGTCCTGAGATTGAGCCCTGCATCGGGCTCTCTGCTCAGCGAGGAGCCTGCTTCTCCTTTTCCCTCTGCCTGCCACTCTGCCTACTTGTACTCTCTCTGTGTCAAATAAATGAATAAAATCTTTCAAAAAAATAAATAAAAAAATTTTTAAAAAAAGACTTAAAAATTCCTGTAGTAAAGAAATTTGCAGTAGACAGCCTTTAGGATGGCCTCCAATGATCCCCTTTATTTCTTGGTATTCATGCCCTGTATAACCTCCTGTTCCTAAGTGTGGGCTAGAAATACTGATTGTTTCTAATGAAGAGTATATGGCAGACATGGTATGTCATTTCCAAGATTAGGTTATAAAAAGACTACAGTTTCTATCTTGAGTGTTCTCTCTCACTTTCTCTGGGATCACTCTCACTAGGGAAGTCAGTTACCATGTTGTGAGGCAACACTGTGGAGAGACCGATGTGAATGAGCAGATCTCCCCCAACAGAACTTTGAGATGTTTGTAGTGCTGGCCAATGCTTTGATTGTAGCTCTTGAGAGATCCTGAACCAGAACCACCTAGTTAAGCTGTTCCTATATTCCTGACCCTCAAAAACTATGATATAGTAAATTATGCTAGGTAAGTTTTTATCCTACTAATACTGTGTTGTTTCCATCATGATCTCTTTTGGATTGAGGAATTCTGGGTGAAACATTTGGTTTACACATATACTACACCAAAATTTAAGCCTGATAATTATTTTTCTCAAATAAAATCCATTAATATCCCATGCATACACAGTTTAGAAAACACTACACGTAATCTTTTGTAAAGTCTAATTTCAAAGTCAAGCTTTAGCTGTGTAAAGAGCTTTAGAGGTGAGCACCACACCTAAGCTTTCTGGCAATAATGGAACGAACCAAAAAACCACAAAAAACAAAAACAAAACAAAAACAAAACAAAACAAAACACCAAGGAGAAGGAAAAGGAGAAAAACAGAATTGAGAGTGTGGTCAGACTCATAGGTTCTTTGACATCAGCATGGAACATTGCTTCCTTCTCATGAGAAGCAGATGGATTTAACAAACTGTGATTATTGCAGTGTATTATTTTTAAGTTATACCAGCATTTGTGTGCATCCTTCTAGGAGATGAAATATACTCATTAATCAAACCAAACCAAACCAATCCAAAACAAAACCCCCTATAAACAGGACACCAGCAGAATCTTCTGTTCAAAGCTTCCTGGGATATTATGCAGGCTTGCTTTCTATCTTTCCATTAGAAAATAGAGAAAAAGTTTGTCCATCAGTGAGTCGATGAAGTGAGAGAGTTGTAGTTGGAATCGCCATTAAACTTGCCAAGAGGATGCAAAAACAATTGTCACTAGATTATAACACCAGCACATAAATTTCTACACCAAAATGGGTGATTGAAAAAGGACAAAATTCATTGCCTCTTGAAGCAGTTGCCCAATTGTGCCACAGATCTTAGCTGTGGACATCTGGTAAACAGCCCATGTCCACCTCTAAGAAGGAATGAAGTACTGTAGCTTGTGGGATCTGGATCTCCTAGATAATGAAGAAGTTGGCACTTTTGCCAGAATGCTATTGGTGTGGGTAATAAGTAAATGTTTAGCATTGTGAATGCAGATTCCCAAGACAAACCCTCTGGAGATTGTTCCAGTTCTTCCGGGGAAAGCCCAAAATTCACCTTCTTAATATGTACCCCAAGTGATTCAAAAATCATTAGAAATAAATTTTGAGTTTTACAAGTTTCATGCTTGACAGGAAGTAGCTTTTTCAGGAAGTTTGTAACCACAGCTAAAATATTGTGTGTATGTACCTTACATAATTCATATTG
Organism: Zalophus californianus; assembly: GCF_009762305.2. Classification (NCBI taxonomy): domain Eukaryota; kingdom Metazoa; phylum Chordata; class Mammalia; order Carnivora; family Otariidae; genus Zalophus; species Zalophus californianus. Next base: position 151,622,920 of record NC_045597.1, read on the forward strand.
CTAGAATATGATATATTTTTGAAAAAAATGTATAATAAAGAGCTTCCTTAATATTATTTTCGTGACCTGAGTTTTTTAATTCCATTCAACTATTTCCACATGGTGTGAAAAAGATTATAATTCAATTTTCAGCCTCTGCATTTTTATTTCTAGAGTTCTTGTTCTTCATAACTAATTAATTTTCTATAGCTGTCATAGGGTTATAATCAGTCATTATGAATCAGATGTAAAATTTAGCTCATGTCAGAAATTATTTAGGAACTTTCACTTGGTTTCTAGGTAGGTAGAACATTTAATTAAATGAATTAGAATAAAATAAAGTTCTACTACTTTGTGTTCTTTCATAAAGAAAGAATTAGTCTGTTACTGCAATGATACCCGCCAATGCCATAAAGATTACAGAGGCTATATGTCATAATGTCTTCTTTTTAAAAATTCCCATTTTTGAATTTCACATAAAGAGAGGGGGGAAAAAAAACAACAAACAACAGCAGGCTGTTCAAGACCTCTCCATAAAGGAAAAAAGTAAAAATAATAAAAATTGACTCATTGGATGTTTTTCTTAGCATATTTCATTTAGGAAATATTTTGAAATTGACTTGCCATATACTAGTTCGATAATTTTAGTAATAAGTCATGTCAAAACTAGAAGAGAGATAGCTTTTCAGTATGAATAAATGATGTTGGGAAGGATTAGAATAAATATAATTTGTAAGAAAGATAGTATGTCCTCTATACTAAATTAGTAAAGCTTGTTGTAAAAAATAATTGGTCAAATTCAATTCAAATCTTTCAATTCAAATAGAGAGATGCAGAATTCTTTAAAGTAGTGGTTGTCAAATTTTGGTGTGGGTAAGAGTCCCATGTCCAAACATTCTTATTCAGTAGGTCCAGTGTATGACCTGGGAATCTACACTGGCAATTCTGAGGCAAATAGTTTTGACTATACTGTATTAGTGGTAGACAAAATATTCAAAAGTGATTGATCGTTAGTTGATGATGGCTAGAAAATAGTATCTAAAGGGAAAAAATTGACATATTTGGTTAATCTGAAAAAAAGAAGATTGAAGAGTTACAGCTTTCTAAGAGTTAATTTAAGGAACTAGGATACAGGAAACTAGTAACCAGTTATTATGTTTTCAAAGACAAGAGCAATCTTTCACCTGGACACCGGCCAGTCCTACCATTCCACATCACCTGATTCCTAAACAAATCCTATCAAAGTTTTCTTTGCTGCCAACACACCCTTGGGAAGCATTTTTTTTTTTTAAGATTTTATTTATTTATTTGACAGAGAAAGATATAGTGAGAGAGGGAACACAAGCAGGGGGAGTGGGAGAGGGAGAAGCAGGCTCCCACGGAGCAGGGAGCCCGATGCGGGGCTCGATCCCAGGACCCTGGGACCATGACCTGAGCCAAAGGCAGACGCTTAACCATCTGAGCCACCCAGGCGCCCTCCTTGGGAAGCATTTTAATCAGCCGTTCTCTACAATTAATCTAGGTCTTCCCCCACCGCCACTGGAATAATTTCTATTAAAACGATTATAGTGAAATAATTGTATTTCAAAATCTATTTTTCTTTCATGGAAAGCTGTAAACTGCAGATATCCTTTTAGTTTAAATTCCTTAATTGTCTTCATCGATCATTTATTGACAATGAAAAAGATTCAGGAGCCCTTCAATTCAGTTAAAACAGGGATTTTCTCTTCTTGCTTTCAGTTCTTGATCACGCACTTACTTCAGAACGTCCCTGGTGGTCACAGTCTATACGGAAAATTCTTCAGTCTATTTCATGTGTTTTTGGAAAGAACTCAAATATTTTTTAAAAAGGACATGTAGGGGCTGAGAGATGAAGATAAATATAACAGTCTCAGATTTTGTTCCTCTGCTTGTATGTTGTCTCTCTGTCTCTCTCTCCCTCTCCAAATCAGATCTAAATAGCCTATCTATATTTCCAATATTGCTGTCTCTTTGCATTCTATATCTAGAATATATACATCTGGCTACATCCAAGTATATTATAGAGTTGTTATAAAGATTTTTGACTTTCCTTATTTTTCCAGGATGTTATTGTTGATCATGGGAGTGGAAAGAAAGTGTAAGCAACTGTTGGGAAGAAATTTATAATGTTTTATTTATAATAAAAAATTTTATTTATGAAATATAAATAATATTTTATTTATCTTAAAAAATTGACATGAGAGTCTACCTGTTCTGAATGGTTTCTATAACACAATCATAATTTCTAGAGTAGTCATGTGTCATAGAGATTATGGAAAGTGGAAATAATTCAATTAATATACTTCTAATTTTTGCTAATGTTATTAATCCTATTTTACCTGTAAAGTCTATCTACCTAACATTAGATATATTTTGCTTACATTAATCAAAGTCTATAAAGCTAGATGAAAAAAATTATTATTTAGTACATTTCAGTAACCTTCCCCCACACTCATTTTTATTTCTTTGCTGTGATTTATAGGCCCTGTCCTTACTGACAGGGTCAAAAACTCCATCTATGTCTTAAACAATGAAGACATTTATTATGTCGCATGGAAGAAAGTCCCAAGGCAGGTTAATTCAGTAGCTTGAGCATGCTATCAAGGTCTCAGACTGTTTCCAGCTTTCTACTTCACCACTCTTAGCTTGTTGGACTTTGTCTGTAACTTTTCTCCTCATAACTGAAAAGGGCTTGCCACTGTCTCCGATCCTGGGTCCTCACACAACTGTGACCCAAGGCAGGGGGCACCAACTCCCCTTTCATCTCTTGAATAGGGAAGTGAAGCCATTCTTAGAAGCCCTTCCCTCCACCCTCTCGACAGACTCCCTTGCTGGTCCTATGAGAAGTGACTAGCCCAGGGCGCCTGGGTGGCTCAGTTAGTTAAGCGTCTGCCTTCAGCTCAGGTCATGATCCCAGGCTCCTGCATCCAGCTCCCTGCTCAGCGGGGAGCCTGCCTCTCCCTCTCCCTCTGTCCCCTACTTGTGCTTGCTCAATCTCTCTCAAATAAATAAACTCTTTAAAAAAAAAAAGAAAAAAGGAGAAGAAGTGACTAGCCCATGCCCTTGCTAAATGGGGTGGAGTGAATGTCTGGCATTTGCAGCCTCCATGGTGGGAAGGGTATCATAGAAGACAAAGACTGGAATAGCAATAGACAGGGGAAAAAATCACTCTGGTGATATTTCTGACAGTTCCCAAAAGCCTTTGGAGGCTTCTGAAAATGGGAGTTGAAATTTATGCTGACTTAATAAATGAGTTTTATTCCTTATCCTAAACTTTGATAAATGTATTTTCCTTTAGAAATTTATTCATTGACTCAAAATGGGAGTTGCTTCTATATCAAGTAAGTATTTTTCCTACTATTGCTCTTGTTTAGGAGATTTACATAACATCTTTATTCTAAAGCACTGGATTTCCTAAATAGCAAATATTTCCTTTCTAATAATGACAGAGAATAAAATTAGACAAATGGGTTATAATAGGGAAAGTAAGGAGAGAGTAATAGGAATGGTAGAAAAAGAAAAAGGTAAGGAAAAAAAGGAAAGGTAAAGTAGACTGAGCAGTGACTGTTCTGGATGGTATAACGTGAGAGAGTTCAGTTAACTAGGTCACTTGCCACTTGAAATGATGGGCAGGGTAAGCCTTTAAGACTCTGGAGGAAATAGAAGGAAAGGAGGAGGGAGTTAACTCCTTTTTCAGGCATGCATTCTGCAAGTTAGAATTTGTCTGTCTTAACCACATTGCAGGTGTGTCCCTGGAAATGCATGTTCATATAGGGTGGCATTCCTTTTTCTTTCTTCTTTTCACTTAAAGATATTTTGCCTAACAATGATGCTTAAAATCATTCATCTAAATATTTAAGGCTCTTAACTTGTTTCAACAATAATTAAAGCTAAACCCACTAATATTTCTTGGATTTGTTTTAGGATTGAGAGGTTATACTTCCTGCTTTCCATTTTCCCATTTCACCTGGTTCTTCATTGCCTTTTCCTAGTTTTCCCCCTTTCTACTCTTTGCCAGATAGTATAATCACCAGAAATATTATAGGTTCTTTTTTAACACTTTATCAATCTTGAATAATACCAGAGAGAATCTTGTTGAAATTCTCCCTTTGTTATGATAGGTATCCTTTATGTTAAATAGGTTTTTATTGTTTTAATCCTTACATCTATTGTAAAATCAAAGTATAGAAAGCAATACAAAATGAATGTATACCCTAATGAGTTATTTATCATAAGGCAAACATTCTTGTAGCCAACCCCCAAATTAAGAAATAGAATTTTCCTTGGGGCACCTGGGTGGCTCAGACGGTTAAGCATCTGCCTTCGGCTCGGGATCGAGCCCCGCATCGGGCTCCCTGCTCCGGGGGAGGCCTGCTTCTCCCTCTCCCTGCTTGTGTTCCCTCTCTCGCTGTCTCTCTCTCTCTGTCAAATAAATAAATAAAATCTTAAAGAAAAAAACATTTTTTTAATAATTTGCCTTTTTTATGCTTTTACTACATCTGTATCTCTTCTCCTCTGTAACAAGATTTCTGGTTCCCAAGGATACAGTAGATGACGGAATTAGAATATCTCATAATTACTCATCCACATTGTACATATGACAGGCTCAGAATAACAACACACATATTACTACCACAATATAATTACAAAGAACAGCTTAAAATATTTTTTATATGTTCTCCCCACTCTCGCTCAGTTTTTTATAGTTGCACTATTTCTACATTATGCAAGAATATAGCTTTTACATATTTATTCTCTTTTAATTATCATTTAATATTATTTCTTCAGATAACTGTGTTTTACTATATACCTCTAATCATTTTGTCTAAAACTCATCCTCTACTAGATTCTTCAGGAAGGACTAATGAAGACAATATTCTCCAAGTTCTTGCATATTGGTAACTGTTGTTCCATGCCTTTTACAGTTGAAAGTCAGTTTTGCAGGATATAAAATCCTCAGCTCACATTTTATTTCTTGTGTCTCTTAAATATGTTATTCATTTCCTTCTGGCATAAAGTATAGCTGTCAAGATAAAAACTGATGATAATCTAATTTTTTACCCTGTAAGTTACTTGGTGGTTTTGACTGCATACTCAATGGAATATTTTCTTTTTTTAAAGTTCATTCATTTTACTAGAAATAAGTCTTGGTATTGATTGTTCTGGGTCAATATTCCCAGCTACATAGTGTGCTTTTTCAATACGTAATTTCACATTGTTTCTTATTTAAGGAAAGTTCTCTTTAATTATTTGTTTTTCCCCTGTTTTGTATCTCTTCTTCAAAGATTCTGGTTACTTGTGTTTGAATCTTTTTCGTCCATCTTCACTACTTGTCACTTTCTCTCAAATGTTTTTTAACTTATTTTTTAAACCTTTGGTCCTTTTTATATTTTATTTCTCTTAAGGCATAATCTGTTTAATTATATTTGCTCTTGTGTTCCTTCTAATTTAGCGTTTCTGAATTTTTTTTTTAACTTCTAATTGTCTCCTGAGTTCTATCACCTCAGTTGCAGTGTTTTTAAATTTTCCAAGTTTTAACAGTTTTGATTAATGTTTTCATTTCATGTCTTGTATCATTTTCTTAATGTATTTTAGCTTCTCTTGAGATAGAAAGTTATACTTTTGATTTGTTCTGTGTATCTCTTTCTGGCATAGGGATATTATCCTACTCAATATTTTTCTTAGAAATAACTTTGCAGGGGCACCTGGGTGGCTCAGCCGTTGGGCGTCTGCCTTCAGCTCGGGTCATGATCCCGGGGTCCTGGGATCGAGCCCTACATCGGGCTCCCTGCTCCGCGGGAGGCCTGCTTCTCCCTCTCCCACTCCCCCTGCTTGTGTTCCCGCTCTCGCTGTGTCTCTCACTGTCGGATAAATAAAATCTTTAAAAAAAAAAAGAAATAACTTTGCAAAGGATTTGGCCTCAGTACTTGTTTCTCATTTTTATATGAAAATGGTCCTCTAGAACTTTTAGTAGGAGATGTGGTTTTAAGTAACCTTCTCTAACTTCATAAATTCCGTCTTCTGCTATTTTCATGTAGTTAAGAAGGGTCAGCTTGCTTTATGAGATTTCCTGGTCCTGTTGCCTCTCCCCAACACACTTTTATTTGGGTCTGCTATCTTTATTCTGTTGTCTCTATCCAGCTCAATTTTGATTCCACTCTCAGCATTTCTCTTCCGTGGGACACTCGGTTGTTTGAAGAGAGCTATGGCAGGTCAGTGTCTAGAGTTCATAGGGCCGACACTGCTTAAACACCTTCAAGCTTTGTAATAGACTTGGTGCGTTCACCATCTACTGGATTGGGCAAAACCTACCTACATTTTCCAGGAAATAGTTGTTGCTATTTTGGGCTTCTCCCCTTCTCCAGTCTGTCAAAGTCTGTTAAGCTTCAACTGCTTCTCTCTGCATTTCCTGCTCAGATGCTGATATGATTCAGGTCTGTGGCTGTTCGTGATTTGTCCTTACTCACATGCATTTTGAAGTCTTTGTGGATGCCTCATTACCTAGTGTCAGTGTAAATGTTGTCCATGTTTTTTTATTTTATTGAGTAGTTCTGTATGTTTTTATGTTGAGATTTGGATTCAAAATTACATTGCCGCTGTAGTCATCTTCCTAGAACCCACCAGATAGATTTAAAATATTCTCTTCTTGGGATGCCTGGGTGGCTCAGTTGTTAGGCATCTGTCTGCAGCTCAGGTCATGATCTCAGGGCCTGGGATCGAGTCCCACATCGGGCTACCCGCTCAGCGGGAAGCCTGCTTCTCCCTCTCCCACTTTCCCTGCTTGTGTTCCTGCTCTATCTCTCTCTCTGTCACATAAATAAATAAATATTTTAAAATAAAATAAAATACTCTCTTCTTTAAGTAGAATCCACATTTTCACAAGAATTAGAAATGGTAAATTGCTAATAACTTCCTAAGCTGTGATAATTTTATTATAATTTCAGCAAAGTTTAGGGATTGTTTTCTCAATGTTATAAAATCCTCTGAGAGCTTTAGAGGTATGTATTTTTCAGTATACTTTCGGCACAATTAAAGAGAGAAAATTTCTGTGTCCTCAAACCAGTTTAAAATATTAAGTGTTCCAGGTATTAATGGAAAAACCAACTTAATATAAAACTTTGGTGCAAAGCAGGTTATAAGCTGAAAATAATAAAAGTAAAATTCTTATTGCTGTGTAAGAGGAGGTGTGTTTACACAGTGTTTTCACATTTTTATCTCATTTCATCCTCAAAATAACCTTAGGGAGGTATTGTTATTATGAGTCCTACTCTTCAGAAGAAATTGAGCTTAGAAGACTTACATGACTTGATTTAAGATTTTAGCAGGCAGGATTCTCTAGGTAAAAGGTTTACTCTTCCCCCAGGGGCTCAGCTTTGAAGAGATCCCTGAGTAGCTTGCTGCAGGCTATGGAACCTGCCTAAATATATATATAAAATATATATATATATATATTTATTTGAGAGAGAGAGAAAGTGGGGGGAGGGGTAGAGGGAGAGAATCCTTAAACAGACTCCGTGCTGAGTGGGGAGACCGGTGCAGAGCTCGATCTCTTGACCCATGAGATCATGACCTAAGCCAAAACCAAGAGTCCGATGCTTAACCAACTGAGCCACCCAAGAGCCCCATACCAATCACATATTTCTTGAGGACCAATGCAGTGACAGATGCTGCAGCTGGATCTCTCTCTCATGGTCTGGTTCTCTCTCACAATCTGGTTAAGAGCCATGTAAGTGACAGAGTGGCCCCTGAACCTAGGACTCTAGACCCCTTGGTTTGCTTTTTTTCCTGCTAGCTAACATCAGTTTCAGCAGTGTGCTTTGTGTGACCTGTGGCACACTGAGTACCTCCATGTGGCCTCACGTATATACCTCACGTATATACCTGCGTGTTGTTGGACAGGAGTAACTTGGGTTCATGGTAGACGTGAAAGGACAATGCCAGAGCATTTCTCGTGCTTGCGGCGATGCTTCTCCGATATTTACAGGAGAACCCTGTTCCAAACCTTTGGGGAGTCTTCATTACATCCTAGTATTTTACCTTAAAATTCATGCAACTTTTAAATTTTACTTGGCAATACATCTGTGCTATTTGAATACAAAGAGAGTATTTTCCATACTATTTGCCAGCAAGTAAAAGTATTGCTATGTGGGAGGACATAGACTATTTCTCCATTGGCTCTCTTAGTACCTCCTGGCATATAACCACGTCCTCCTAAAGTTCCCCAGTTCAAAAGCTTGATAGGAAGTGGAAGAAGTAGGCTGCAGCTCTATCATGGGAGTTTGAAGATTTTGCTAAATATTTGAACTTTATTCTCTAGACACTGAGAAGCCAGTGAAGCAAGAAAGAAACTGACCTGGTCAATTTTGTGTTTTAGAGGAATGGCTTTGACCTTTTATGATTATCATCTATAGTAAGAAATACGTTTTACATGGTGATTCATATGCACAGTATATACATGTGTAATATATAATACATATACATATGTGTATATTTATGTGAAGGTATATATATATATATATATGAAACAATTCACTAAATTGGCTGCACAACCTCTCGTAGATTGCACCTCACAATTTAAAAAAAAAATTTGGTGGCAATACGGAGGAAGGGAGACAGCAAAACCACTCAAAGTGCAAATAGGTCAAGATAATCAGGATATAAAGCAAGGCAGTGGCTGTGGGGATAGAGCTAGAATCCACAGAAATTGGTTACTAATTGCCCATGAAAGTGATTTGGGGTTTCTGGTTTGAGTGACTATCCATCCTACTTACTGAGACTAGGAAAACAAAAAATACAAGTTTAGAAAGAAAAAGAATAAATTCCATTTGGAAGTGATTCTGAAGTACATGCAAGACTAGTAGGTAGTTGGGTAGGAGAGTTGGAACTCAGGAAGGAGATGTGAGCAGGAGAGAAAGATCTGAGACTCTTGAGCATAGAGGTCTTAACTGAAGGCAGGGGAATGGAGACAAGATTGCCAGGATGAGTGGAAAGAGTCAAATGAGAAGAGGGCCAACGACAGAACTCTGAAGAGAGCACCTTCATTTAAAAGGAGGGCAGTGGGGCACCTGGGAGGCTCAGTCGATTGATCTTGGCTCCGGTCCATGATCTCAGGGTCATGAAATCGAGCCCCACATTGGGCTCCGTGTGGGACTCTGTGCTGGGCGTGGAGCCTGCTTAAGATTCTCCCTCCCTCTCCCTCTGCCCCTCCCACCCTGCTCCCACACACACACTCTCTCTGGCTCTCTAAACAAACAAACAAACAAGCAAATGGAGGGCAGAAAAAGAGCCTGCAACAGAAACTGCGAAGCAGACGGGAGAGTAGAGGGTCACCTGAGCCAGGGGAAGAGAATTTTCAAGGAGGGAGTGGTCAGCAGTGACCAATGCCAGAGGAAGGTCTAATAAGATACAATTTAGCAATTAGAAGAGCATTATACCTTGAGAGATATAATAATTACACCTTGAGAGATAGCAACAAAATGGGGTAGTAGGTTAGGCAAGCAGTCATAAATGCTTAGCAGGGAAGCATCCTAAAAAATTATCGGTAGTCCTGGGAAGTGGGTGGAGAAGGGTACCCTGATCCCTGAAAGAGGGTCTGGGAGTAGGTGAAGTTTGGTTGCTTCAGGGAGGTAGTTGGCACCCAGAAAAGCTGAAAACAAGTTGCAGGATTGTCTGCTCGGGGACTCAGGGGCCTGTCACCAGGTTCTGAAAAGGACGCTGGTGCCAATGAGGCAGGAACTGCACCCTAAGGGGGTGACCTCATAGCCAGGTGTCCAACTGTGGCTGAGGCACAGAGATGTAGGCAGCTGCTGACTCTGGTGGACACTGTGTGGGCCAGACTCAGGACATAGGGCAGAAGGTCCAGAGCCAACTGAGAAGGCAGGTGACTTAATCTACTGAGTCCTAAGAGTGTTCAGACAAGAACTGCTGCCATTTTTTCAGCCTGGAAGGAACAGTGAATTGAGGTAGGAGTCAAGCAGTCCCTGCCGCTGGTACTGGAATGCTTTAGAGGGTTGGGAGAAGTGGGTGTTGGGTTTGGTGAGGCAGGTAAGGAATGCAGTGACTGCGGGCTAATGGCCACCATCACACCATACTTTTCCCTCCTTTACCCTACTGCCTACATATACCTCCCTCCTCAAGTGCTCATTGAACCGGTTTGAGCATCTTGCTGCTCTCTCCTTTTTAACATGTTGAATCAAATCCTTCTACATATTCATTTACTATTTGTGTGTTAGTCATTTTCTCTTTTTGAGAATTATACACTAACAGTACACATAATTCAAAATTAAAGAAAATATGGCATTTGCTCTCCATTACTGATCACCTTCTTTCAAAAACAAATTGGACATCTGCATTAAATCTTTGAATTTCTGGAAAAATATGCCACATGTTGGTGATGATACCATGATTTTAGGTGATATCTATTTTAATTCAACGCATATTTGTTGAGAGCCTACTTTGGGCAGGGAGTTTATATTTATTAACTTCCAACCAAAAAAAGGTTAAATTTGGCTGTTGTTTAATAGTGCCATGGATTTATTGTGAATTCAGTTCATTCACGTAGCTCATTGTTAAGGTATGTAGGAGGTCCAGCTATTAAGTTGACTTAATCCTGTCAACTATAAATTGAATGGACAGAGTTCTGGGTAGAGTTAGGGATCTAAATATCACTTTTCATATTCCAAGTGATTTTTAAGTACTGAAATACTCTGTTTGTTATAATATATTAGTATTTTTTTAAAAATTTGAAATCTTAATCATTTATGTGACAGGTATCCAGAGAATTTATACATTGCATTAATATTGCAAATGGAACAGAGCTATACTCATTAAGAACATTTTAATGCTTTTTCCAGGAGGATTAGAAAGGTTTAAGGATATCAGTAAAACAGCTGAAAAAGACAAGAAATCTCTGAATTGGGATTCACTGGGCTGACTGAAAAGGGAAAATTCAAACAGTCCTTTCGCACTTTGGGAAGTTTGGCACAAAGCAAGCCCAGCAGACCTAAATTAGCTCAAAGGGAAAACAAAGGCAAAGACCAGTAGAAATGGGATGTAAACTTGTTGGCTAGGCTCTGTTCTGATAAGGCTACTTCCAGGCCAGGAAGCTGACATTGTTATGCCAAGGAGTAGGGGTCTCCAGCCCTCCTCCCAGACACCCACAGAAACGCACTGCAGCACCAGAGTGGGTGCTCACTACTCTGTGTCCCACTCTGCCAGTCCACGTGGAGTCACGAACACTCCACATTTATTTCTCAAGGCTGCTACAGGTGAGGCCAGTGCCTTTTCAGCCCATCTTGTTTACTGATTGATTGATTGGTTACCGACCTCCCATCCGCTTCTCCGCCAAGTCCTGTGCAGCTGAGTCTGTTTAGCTCATTCCATAAACGTGGCTTGGCTGCTCATTAAGATGAGCTCTATGATCCATCTTCACCCTAATGTTATATGAGTCCATGCTTCAGTTTCAGACTTTAAAGTAGATGTAGAGAAAATCCCAAGCACAGTTTTAAAAGAAACTTAATATAGATGCTTTTGGCTAACAAATAAGGAAAGAAAAGTGTCCCTTTTTTTCCTAGGGTTTTCAGCCTTGATTTAGATGGAAAATTTAAGCTCACCTCAACCATGAACCTTCAACTGGTTCCTCTGCTCTGCGTTGGGCCACTCTTGTTTATGGAGGCAATTCCAAGATCACTCTGAAAGCTACATATAAACGGAAACATTCTTTGAAAAGGATAATTTTTAAAATTCAAAATGACTACCTGTAAGATGGCATTATCAGCAAGCTTTGCTTTTTTAAAATTAGAATTGCTAATGAATTGTTTTCCAATGCTCTTTTCACCAACCTATGGATATTTTCCTGACATTCACATTTGTAGAATGGCTTTGTTTTCTCCTCAGGGCCACCTCATCACCCACACAGACCTGGTCTCCTACTCCTTGCTGACTCAGGGGCCCGGCCTCTTCCCACACAAGTGCTCAGTAACCTGGGGCCCACACCCACCCTCTCCTTTGTTCTCCCACAAATCCACCCCCTCACCTTCTCTCCTTCGACCAGGTAGACATTTTCATACTCCCACTGCTCAGCAGCAAAACCACAATAATGGCCTGGGGGTGGGGGAAGAAGAATGCTTTTTCTAATGACCATTATGGGTTTTTTTTTTTAATTAATAAGCTCTATCCACAAATGAGTAGAGAAACAATTCTTTTTATTCTTAGATTATTTTTTCAAAACTCCCTCATATACAATAACTGGATTTTCTATTTTTGAAAACTCTACCAAAATGTACGTGCACTTTGAGTGTTGTAACTTTTTTCAATGGAAACAGATGCTCTTTTGTCCAAATTAAAATGTTTTACTCACATTTTTTAGTGAATGAGTGTACCAAGGAGACAGTGGCTCCCTGGGATGGTTATTTGCAGTGACAGTGTCTGAGCTATAGCTGAAACCAATAGGCACCCTGACAAGATTAATTGAATGTGAATCATGCCTGAGCTCTTCCAGAACCAATACCAGAAATAAGGGCCAGCCCACTCATCAAAACCCTGCTAAGGACCCCCCACTCTGTGGGACTAGCCAGCCCTAGGGGAGGCAGAAAGGCCAGGCTCTGCTACTTATGTGTGTGTATGTGTTGTTTAAAGATGTATTTATTTATTTTAGAGGGAAGGAGAGAGAGCACGAGTGGGAGGGGCAGAGAGAAACTCAAGCAGATTCCATGTTCAGCACAGAGCCCAATGCAGGGCTCGATCTCATGACCCTGAGATCATGACCAGAGCCAAAACCTAGAGTCAGACTCTCAACTGACTGCACCACCCAGGTGCCCCTACTTACGTGTTTTTAAGGCTTCCAGAAAAGCTTTCTCCCAAATCATCCTCACCATTATGTTGCTATGCCTTAAATTCCAGCATTAAAGAGTCATTCCTGAACCTTCTAGTATGAAAAATTAGAAAGATGCCGGATTTTCTTCCATTCATGACAACTACTTTCATCTTTCCATAGAGTTCAGTTAATATACTACATGCTGTGAACAGAATGTATTCTGCAATATCACAAATCCACTCTTTAGTAGGAAAAATGAACATAATAGTGGGTTCAATAAGGAGCATGCAATTGAATTTGTGTTGGTATGGTTTGTTTTGTCGTTTGGCTTTTTCAATATTATAATTGATGTGAATGCCTTAAAGAAAGGCTGGGACCTTTTCTTTTCATTAATCTCTCTGAGATGTAGCACCATATCTGACATATAGTGGCACTCAGTCCATGACTGGAAAATTGCTTCCTGTCCCTGGTAATTTCTCTTGTCATCACTAAGACCTAGGGGCAATTTTATTCTACTTTATATACACTACTAATTTACTCTTTATTTTGAATATAACAACACTTACACTGCATCTGTTCTTTTATATATTCATCACTTTCTCTCTTGTATTCTTTTTAATCTTAGAGCTCTTCATGGCTCATAAGGACTTTTACGTTACAGCTCTATAGGATTTAACTTTATATCCTCACATAAAGCGAGGCTCCTTGCATAAAAAGCTCTTTGCATTGGGAGCCTGGGTGGCTCGGTTGAGCAACTGCCTTTGGCTCGGGTCATGATCCTGGAGTCCCCACATTGGCTCCCTGCTTGGCGGGGAGTCTGCTTCTCCCTCTGACCCCCCCCCCCTTCTCATGCTCTCTCTCTCATTCTCTCTCTCAAATAAACAGGTGAAAAATCTTAAAAAAAAAAAAAAGCTCCTTGTATAAAAAGATGCAAGCAGGGGCTCCTGGGTGGCTTGGTCCTTAAGCGTCTGCCTTCAGCTCAGGTCATGATCTCAGGGTCCTGTAATCAAGCCCTGCATGGGGCTCCCTGCTCCGTGGGAAGCCTGCTTCTCCCTCTCCCACTCCCCCTGCGTGTGTTCCCTCTCTCGCTCTCTCTCTCTCTCTCTGTCAAATAAATAAAAAAGTCTTAAAAAAAAAAAAGATGCAAGCAAGGTGCAAAAAGCAAGAAACAAATACCTCCCTGTCCATCCTGCAACCACAGCAGTGATAACAACCACCACTAAGTTTCTAGTTGCTGGCTTCTAGCTACAGATGGTAAATGAACCTAGGCATTTATCTCTTCTCAGTGGAGGCCAGAAGAGGAGATAGGAATAGATGGAGAGATTTCAACAGATATTCGATGAAAAGAGAATGATGAAGGGTTAACTGGCCCAATGGGAGAGGAAGCTACAATCCAAAATGTGCAAAGTGGGGCATACTGAAGATAAACAAGATATTTTGCCTTGAAGAACCAGAAAGAGGCTCAGGACTTGGGATCACCAGATTTGGTAGAGTGGGAGTGAGGTGTGCCCTGTAAAGTAGGAGATAAGTTAAAAGCTTGAAAAGGAACCGTCGACTACTTTGTACCCTCAGGTACAGAAAATCAGCACCCAGGCTCCTCATACCAAGCTATCTCCCAGGAGGAGATAGGTTTGTTTCCTGGAGACCTCAGTAGCAAAGGCCTGGGCATCAGAAAAACCACCAGGCCTGATAGAAGACATGGATATGGCATGGAGATTAAACAGTGAACTGAATTAGAAGCCTACACTGGGAATGGTTGGATTATCTGTGTTCTCTCCCTTGCCACACAATCAAAGAACTGTTAATCAAGCAACCAGCCCCTAGGCCAATGTTTTTCAAACTGTGGGTTATGAAATTGGTTATGATTAGTGGACTATGAAATCAGTTTAATGGGTCATAACCAACATTGCCATGGATTGAGTTCCCCAGGAAACAGACTCTAAAACTAAGTTATGGATTCAGAATATTTATTAGGGCATGCCCTTGGTATCAACACCTGAAGAAGGAAACAGAATCAGACAAAGGGAAGAGTGGAACTGTGAATCAAACCAGTGACCTCTTCAGACAAGCCCATGGGAAGTACTAAAGCTAGATGGCTCTTCAGAGTTGTCCCAAGTCAGGCCAAGATGGCCAGGCTTTTATCCCCTTTATCCTTTATTTGGAGATAAGGTCTTTAAAGGGGTGATCAAGTTAAAATGAAGCCCTCAGGGTCGACCCCTAATCCAATGTGACTAGCGTTCTCAGAAGAAGAGGAAGAAACACCAAGGGTAGGCACACACAGAGAAAAGGCTGTATGAGGACACAACGAGAAGGTGGCCACCTGCAAGCAGAGAGGCCTGGGGGGGGAACAATCTGCTGATCCCTTAACCTTGGACTTCAAGACCCCAGAACTGTGAAAAAATAAACTTCTGTTGTTTAAATCACCCAGGATGTGGTATTTTATTACGACAGCCCTAGCAAATTATTACAGCCCCCCACATTGGATGTGGCCATCCCAGGGAGTATGACCTTGGGCATGGCAGCTCTCTGAACTTAGGCAATCCCTGAGAGGACTGACAGCTGAAGACTGCCCCTCAGCAGCACTCCCAGCAGCTGGGCAACCAGTTCTTCATTGTGGGGGATCTGAATGGTACATCACAAGGTCTGTCACAAACATTAAAGACAAGAACGTGCAGTAGACACAGTAAAAAAGATCAGAGTGCATTACATGTAGAAAAAGGAAAGATTTTTTTTATGAAAATTTTTTTATCTTTATGTTTATGTATGTGTGTGTGGACTGGGATGTGATGGAAAATCACTTCTTACTGTCAAAAATGTTTACAAGTCACTTCCCTTGGCAAGAAATTAGAGGAGTGCTTTCTGAAAAGCTAAACTGACTCAGAAAAGAAACAAAATGTTTTCTCCACAATCCAAAAGTGAAGCCCATCACTCTGTAACCCCATCCACCCACAGAGAGTCCCTCATCAGCTTTTTAGCACCCTATTCTTAAATATAAATGGACCAAAAAAAAAAAAAAAAGAAGACCACCATGCATGTAAAGCAACCTCTAACCTAAAAGAGAGAACTCAATATGAAAAACAGAGAGTACAAGAGGAAAAGGTAGAGAATAGAAACATCACTCTTTTTTTTTAAAGATTTTATTTATTTATTTGAGAGAGAGAGAGAGAATGAGAGAGAGAGAGCACATGAGAAGGGGGAGGGTCAGAGGGAGAAGCAGACTCCCTGCCAAGCAGGGAGCCCGATGCGGGACTTGATCCAGGGACTCCAAGATCATGACCTGAGCCGAAGGCAGTCGCCCAACCAACTGAGCCACCCAGGCACCCAAAACATCACTCTTTATATGCCAATTAACCTCAAAAATTATGAAATAAAAGCAGAATGTAAAATAAAAGCAGAATGTAAAATAAAAGCAGAATGCTATGATAAGAGAACTATTAAGAAAAAAAAAGAGAGGGCTCTTAGAAATTAAAAATTCAATAACTAAAAAAAAAAAATCCATAGAAGAATCAGAAGATAAAGACAAGGAAATCTGTTGAAAACAGAACCAAAACATGAGTAGATGAACAATGAGAAAGAAAAGATATGAGTTTTAGAGATTCAGTCCAGTAGGTATAATATCCGACTAGAAGTAGCTCCAGAAAAAGAAGAAATGGAGAAAAAATTATACAAGAAAGTTTCCAGAACTGCAAGGCATAAGTCTCAAAATTGAAAGTGCCTACAAGTATTCAGCACAACAAATGAAAAAAGGCACATCATTGAGAAGTGTCAGCCACTGGGAATAAAGCAAGAATCTCAAAAGCTTCTAGAAAGGGGAGCCTGGGTGGCTCAGTTGTTAAGCGTCTGCCTTCGGCTCAGGTCATGTTCCTGGGGTCCTGGGATGGAGCCCCGCATCAGGTTCCCTGCTCTAGAGAAAGCCTGCTTCTCCCTCTCCCACTCCCCCTGCTTGTGTTCCTTCTCTCACTGTGTCTCTCTCTGTCAAATAAATAAATAAAATCTTTAAAAAAAAAAGCTTCTAGAAAAAGAAAAACAAATGACTGTAAAACAGGAATCAGGGGGCTCCTGGGTGGCTCACTTGTTAAGCGGCTGCCTTCGGCTCAGGCCATGATCCCAGGTGCTGGGATGGAGCCCCAGATCGGGCTCCCTGCTGGGTGGGAAGTCTGCTTCTCCCTCTCCACTCCCTCTGCTATGTTCCCTCTCTCGCTGTGTCTCTCTCTGTCAAATAAATAAAATCTTAAAAAAAAATAAAGTAGGAATCAGTACGCATGAGACTTCTCAACTACAATATTGGACCGGAAAAAGCAATGGAGCAATGCCTTAAGAATTATGAGGGATCATTTTTTAAAATCTATAATGTAATACCCAGCCAAACTACCAAAGTGTGGGGGCAGAATAAACACATTTTCTTTCTTTTTTTTAATTTTTTTTAAAGATTTTATTTATTTATTTGAGAGAGAGAATGAGAGAGAGAGAGAGCACATGAGAGGAGGGAGGGTCAGAGGGAGAAGCAGACTCCCTGCCGAGCAGGGAGCCCGATGTGGGACTAGATCCCGGGACTCCAGGATCATGACCTGAGCCGAAGGCAGTCGCTTAACCAACTGAGCCACCCAGGCGCCCTAAACACATTTTCAAATACAGAAGAATTCAGGAAACTTACTCCTTGTGTATTTTTTGTAGGAAGCTACTATAGGGGATGATCTAGAAAAATGAGGGGAAAAAAACAAGAAAAAGAAAGACATCAGATATAAGAAATAGGGGATCCATCACACTTGAGATGAAAAGAGAACCCACATGGTCATTGTGAAGGTGACTTGGGTGCAGCAGCTCTTCAAGAAGTCTAAAGAGCAACAAGTTCAGATTGATGCAAGAGGACAAAGGGCTGCAGAAGGATGTCTCCAAGAAAATGAAGAAATATATATAATCTTTCATAAACATGAAGGTATTAAGAGATTTACATTTCTGGAAAAGAATAGGGAATTAGGTTTTTTTAAAGTTTTTTTTTTAATTTAAATTCAATTAGCTAACACATACAAAAGTTTTTTTATTTTAATTCCAGTGTAGTTAACATACAGTGTTTTATTAGTTTCAGTTGTGCAATACTTAGTGGTTCAACAATTCTATTCATTACACAGTGCTCACCATGATAAATGGACTCTTTAATCCCCATCACCTATTTCACCCATCTCCCCCACCTCCCCTCTGGTAACCATCAGTTTGTTCTCTATAATTAAGAGCCTGTTTCTTTGTTTGTCTCTCCCTCTTTTTTTGTCCTTTGCTTGTTTTGTTTCTTAAATTCCACATGAGTGAAATCATATGGGATTTGTCTTTCTCTGACTATTTTGCTTAGCATAATACTCTCTAGCTCCATCCATGTTGCTGTAAATGGCAAGGTTTCATTCTTTCTTATGGCTCAATAATATTCCAGTGTGTGTGTGTGTGTGTGTGTGTGTGTGTGTGTGTATACCTTTTCTTTATCCATTCATCTACCAATGGACACTTGCGCTGCTTCCATAATTTGGCTGTTGTAAATAATGCTGCTATAAACACAAGGGTGCATATATCTCTTTGAATTAGTGTTTTTGTATTCTTGGGTAAATACCCAGTAGTGTAATTATTGGAATGTAAGGTAGTTCTATTTTTAACTTTTTGAGGAAACTCCGTACGGTTTTCCACAGTGGCTGTACCAGTTTGCTTTCCCACCAACAGTGCATGAGAGTTTCTTTTTCTCCACATCCTTGCCAACACCTGTTGATTCTGGTGTTGTTGATTTTAGTCATTCTGATAGGTGTGAGGTGATATCTTGTAGTTTTGATTTGCATTTCCCTGATGATGAGTGATATTGTGCAACTTTTCATGTGTCTGTTGGCCATCTGGATGTCTTCTTTGGGGAAATGTCTGTTCACATCTTCTGCCCATTTTTAAATTAGATTATTTGTTTTTTGGGTGTTAAGTTGTAGAAGTTCTTTATATATTTTGGATACTAACTCTTTATCAGCTATGTCATTGACGAATATCCTTTCCCATTCAGTAGGTTGCTTTTTAGTTTTGTTGATTGTTTCCTTCACTGGGCAGAGCTTTTTATTTTGATGTAGTCCCAGTAGTTTGTTTTTGCTTTTATTTCTCTTGCCTCAGGAGACATGTCTAGAAAAATGTTGCTACAGTCAACATCAGAGATATTACTGCCTCTGCTCCCTTCTAGGATTGTTATGGTTTCAGGTTTCACAGGTAGGTCTTTAATACATTTTGAATTTATTTTTGTGTGTGGTGCAAGAAAATGGTCCAGTTTCATTCTTTTGCATGTTGCTGTCCAGTGTTCCCAACACCACTTTTTCCCATTGCATATTCTTTCCTCCTCTGTTGAAGACTAACCGACCATATAATTATGGTTTTATTTTTGGGTTTTCTATTCTGTTCCATTGATCTGTGTGTGTATTTTTGTGCCAGGACCATACCATTTCAATTACTACAGCTTTGTAATATCACTTGAAGTATGGAATTGTGATACCTCCAGTTTTCTTTTCCTTTTTCAAGATTTCTTTAGCTATTCGGGGTCTTTTAGGATTGTTAGTTCTAGTTCTATGAAAACTGCTGCTCGTACTTCAATAGGGAATGCATTAAATGTGTAGACTGCTTTGGGTAGTATAAAGATTTTAACAATATTTGTTCTTCCAATCCATGAGCATGGAATGTCTTTCCATTTCTTTGTGTCATCTTCATCTTCTTTCATCAATGTTTTATAGTTTTCTGAGTACAGTTATTTCATCTCCTTGGTTTATTTCTGGGTATTTTATTATTTTTGGTGCAATTGTAAATGGGATTGGTTTCTTAATTTCTCTTTCTGCTGCTTCATTATTAGTGTATAGGAATGCAACAGATTTCTGTACATTGACTTTGTATCCTGTGACTTTACTGAATTCATTTATCAGTTCTGATAGTCTTTTGGTGGAGTCTTTAGGGTTTTCTACATATAGTATCACAGCATTTGCAAATTGTGAAAGTTTTAGTTCTTCTTTACTGATTTGGATCCCTTTTACTTCTTTTTGTTGTCTGATTGCTGTGGCTAGGACTTCCAGTACTATGTTGAATAAAAGTGTATACCATATATTCTTTATCCATTCATGTATTGATGGACATTCTGGCTACTTCTATAATTTGGCTATTGTAAACAAGGCTGCGATGAAAAATACAGGGGTGCATAATATCCTTTTGAATTAGTATTTTTGTTTTCTTGAAGAATTACTTTTGACAGGTACATAGAAAAGTAAGCATACAAATAAAATGAGATAATCAATTCTAGGAATCCAAATTTGTACCCAGAGAAACAATATAATCATAGTATATTACATGCCTCAGCCTTAAATAATACATCATCTTAATCATGTAAAAACTGATCAGTGACTTGAGAAAAACATTGTGATATAACTATATTAGGAGAATTAGAGGAAGCTATAAGGGACTAAATCCATATTTTCCCTAGAAGGGAGTCACAGATAATATATGGAACTTTGAAAAATCAAGAAATAGCAGTAGACATGTGGAGATAAATACCAGATGAAATGGCTGAAAGAGTTGAGTGTGGTTGCTTTTAGGAATGGAAATAGAACCAGATCCTGCAGGTTAGACAGGGAAAGAGGCTGCTTTTTTTCCTTTAGACTTTGAAGAGATATTTAGCTATTAAAACTCTGTATTTTATAACTTAGATGAAAATATACACAATTTTAGAAAGAAAAATGACAATATAGGCATATTATTTTTGAGATATGGAGGCAACCATCTTAAAATCTAAAGGGAAAAGCTTGAAAGTGGTTTCGTTTAGAGGAATGGGACTGGATTTGATCTTCACTATAAACCCTATTTGATTTTGTAAACTTGTGAGGAGGTTACATCGGAGAACAATTTTAAATAATAACAATTAATTTGCAAGAATGAATCCAGGCATGTAGACACTTAGGAAGAGTATTGAATTTTAGCTCTGCTACTTGCTTGATTAGGTTCCTAATTTTTAAAATCTTCAATGTCTTCCTTACAAAGGGTAAGGAGTTGGAAGCTCCTGGTAGATTGAAAATGATCAATAAACATTTCCTTTTCTCCTCTTACAGATAAAACCAGGACACTAGTTTTCAGTAGCATCAGTTCATTCTTTGAAACCCCTCTCTTTCCTGGACTCACAAGATCTCTTCCATTACACCTTGGATGTGAAAGAAATACTCAGTGTACACGTGCATAATGAAGTAATTTTTTAAAAATCCTAGGCAAAGGGGCACCTGGGTGGCTCAGATGGTTAAGCCTCTGACTCTTGATTTGCTGCCTCAGGTCATGATCTCAAGGTTGTGAGATGGAGCCCCATGTTAAGATTCTCTCTCTCCCTCTGCTCCCCCTCCTCACCCCCCTGCATGTACTTTCTATAAAAAAAAAAAAAGTAAAAAATCCTAAGTGAAATAAGAAATGCCCTTTGTGTAATCTGACTAACCTTACGATCTATACATTATTTCAACAATAAAATGCAATACATAATTTACTCACTTGACTTTTCTCATGCCTTAATGATTTTTGAATGGGTTCCAGATTCAAATTTTATCTAATAGTAAACAGAACAAAACTGTCCATTGTGGAATGACATTAAAACTGGGCTGTGGTGAACAGGTTAGGAGTGAGGGATTGAGAAATTGATCCTCACATTTCTTGGGGGTAGGCAGGCCCCCTGGATCAGTAACCTCTGGCCAAGAGCAGCCTAACTGTTTCATATAGTACTGTACAATTATTATGATTTTTCTTTGAGTGCCATGTCATGAAAAAGGTTGGGAAGCACTGCCTTAAAGAGGTGCCATAAAAATCCATTATAAGGATGGATAATCATTTAGGTAAAGTCTTTTTCAGTTGCTTCCATATTAAGTTTATAAGAGAAGTAGTTAAATTCACATGCCTTTAAACGATTTTTTTGATGCCCCCCAAATCTGAATGGAAATTACTTAACATTAGGTTTATGTATAACTTTGGATTAGTAAGTTTAGCTACAAGTAATTTAATCGAGACCCCAAGATAGTTGTTTCAACAATTAGATCATTACTCT
This sequence comes from Zalophus californianus, assembly GCF_009762305.2. Taxonomy (NCBI): domain Eukaryota; kingdom Metazoa; phylum Chordata; class Mammalia; order Carnivora; family Otariidae; genus Zalophus; species Zalophus californianus. The sequence continues at coordinate 151,644,801 of NC_045597.1, forward strand.
GTCCTGTAAAAAAGAATTCTGGAGAAAGTTAGCCCAAGGCTAGCATGGTGGTTTCATCATCATCAAAGATCTGGCTGCTTTCAGCTTTTGGCCTGACACTGGTAAGGCATGAGTCTCAGCTCAGGGATTGCAAACGAGCACATCCACACCCCAAAAAGTAGGATGGAGAAGGAGAAGGGTATGCCCTCTTCCTTTTATGAAGATTTCCCATAAGTTACCATCTTATTTCCATTTAGGTCTCACTGTGAGGAACTTAGTCACATGACCACATAGCAGCAAGCATGGTTGCAAACTATGGTCTTTTGGCTAGTCAGCAATATGTCAAACTTAAAATAGGAGTTTTATGAGTTAGAGAAGAATGATTATTTGGTAGGCAAACAGTAGCCTTCACATGTTTTAGTAACTGCCATGTAATTAATTTCAAACAAAACCATCTGTAGAGTAGTTATTTAATATATACGGTAAGAAAGGCTGACATAAGCATTAAGGAAGACCAATTACAAATTCATTATTTGAAGTCCTGACTACTTATTTTTTCTGGATTTAATAATTCATGATTAAGACAGTGTAGCTGGGGATAAAAGCGCAGATTCTGAAGTAGACTGCCTGGCTTCCATTTATTAGCTGGGTAACCTTGAGAAGATTGCTTAAGTGCTCCGTGCCTTAGTTTTCTTTTCCATAAGGTGGAGATAAAAAATAATAGTACCTATCTAACAGAAATTTGGAGGATTAAATGAGTTAATACATGTAATGTACTTAGAGTAGTGTCTGGCATATAGTGAGTACTCAGCAAATGTTAGCTATTAATAAATCTTTTACTTAAATTAAAATCTTTTTCTTTAAAATCTTACATAGCTATGACAATCTGATTCTCTATTAAGAATTTCTAGGTATGCAATATTTTCCTGATCTTGCATTTGTAGATACTTAAAAATGGTGATCCCTGGAGTGAAACCATAGGGCTTTACTTGAGCTAATAAATGTTATGTTCCATACTAACGTTAAGAAAGAGAAAGGAGGGGAGCCTCTGTAAGTCAGCTGGTTGAGCACCTGACTCTTGGTTTCAGCTCAGGTCATGCTCTTGGGATCCTGAGATGGAGCCCTGTGTCAGGCTCCACGCTGAGCACCGGGTCTGCTGGAGATTCTGCCCCTCCTGCTTGTGTTCTCTCTCTCTCTCTCTCTCTCTCTCTCTCTCAAATAAATAAATAAATAAATAATCTTAAAAAAAAGGGGGGGAAGAGAAAGGAGTTAGGTATTGATCAAATTGAACCTTAACTGGTTTGTCTTTTTTCTCCTCCCCCTCTCCCACTTCTTTCTTTTTGTGGACTGTACTGACGACAGCCCATCCCATCAGCCCACAGTCAGCTGGTCTCCTATTGCCACAGGCCTGTACACAGTCTTATTCTTGCTATCCTTATTCCCAGCACTGCAGCAAGCCTTGCCCAACTACAGTACATCCAAGTAATGGATGCTCCCTAGTAATTTCTGGCTGCTTAAAATTTTAATTACCCAGATTGGGGCAAAAATGTCATTTACCTGCGAATTCCTATTATTTTCTGTTTTTTTTCCCCCAGATTTTCCTCAAACATTTCCACAAATATGAGAGGATCTATTTTCCTTCTAGAAAAACAATAAGTGAAATTTTGATGATTAGTTGCACTAAAACTATGCTAAAACACTTTTTCATCTTTTCTTAATAATAAAAAAATATATTAGGGAAGTTCTAGGAAAAAAATTCGTATTTCCATTAACATATGGCTTTAATCTTTAGTCCTAAGACAACTGCTTCAGTGGTTGCCATTTCCTTTCTAGTGGGAGGGGATAAGGCATGGAGGGGGTGCTGGGTCAGTTGGTTAAGCGTCTGACTCTTGATCTCAGGATTGTGAGTTAAAGCCCCATGTTGGGCTCTACATTGGGCTCTATGTTGGGTGTGAGCCTACTTTAAAAATAAATAAATAAACAATGCATGGAGAACATGCACCTCAGCAATTTTCTGGGCAAAAAGTGGGAAACTGCATACACTCCTCCTGCTTCTAGTCTATTGGCAAGAACCTACTCATATGGCAATACCTGGATTCAAGAGAGGCTGGGAAATGTGGTCCATAGCTGGGTGTCCTTCGGTAGGCTAAAACTTAAGAGGTGGGGTTCTATTACTGAAAGAAGGAAGGAGAGAACAAAGATGGAGTGTGTTAGCAGTCTTTGCCACACAAAACTATTTTATCTTGCTTTTTCCTTATTATATCAAAAGATTTTTTTAACATGACGATGCGATCTTCATAATTATAAAACAACAAATAGCTTTATAATAATTTACTGACGGTATAATCAATAAATTCTTTAACTCTTCCTATTATTGAAAATGTGATTCTTTCCAGTTCCTCACTGCTCTAAACAATGTCACAATAGATCTTTCCATGACTATAATTTTTTCATCTTCTTGAGATGATTCCCTTAGGATAAATTCCCAGAACTAGGATTACCAGGTCAAAAGAGTGTGTGAACAGTTTATGATTCTTAATGTTTTCATTCCAAACTGGTTTCTGAGAAGGCAGTACCAATTTGTTCCCAAAGGAAATGCGCACACTTTTTGTTCTATGACTGTGGGGAGAGAGACATATTCACATATCATATCTTATAGGTAGAATATTTTCCGTTTTCAGGGTCTGGCTGGAATGATCAGGAGACACAAGACTTGGGTTTGAATTTCTTACTCTGTGGCTTCCTAGCTATTTAGCTGTAGGCAAGTGCTTACTTTCTTGTGCCTCAGATTCCTTATTTTAAAATTGAGGATAAAAATACTTCCCTTATAAGACTATGTGGTAATCATTAAGGCTATTGACAAATACTCTATCTTATCATCTTCTATGCACATGTTAATAATGTAATTCCCTGCTCCCTTGAAGATAGATATGGCTAGGGGTGCCTGGGTGGCTCAGTCGTTAAGTGTCTGCCTTCGGGTCGTGATCCCAGGGTCCTGGGATGGAGCCCCGCGTCGGGCTCCCTGCTCCGCGGAAGCCTGCTTCTCCCTCTCCCACTCCCCCTGCTTGTGTTCCCTCTCTCACTGTCTCTCTCTCTGTCAAATATAAATAAGTAAAATCTTAAAAAAAAAAAAAGATAATGGCTATGTGACTTTCTTTAGTCAGTGATATGGAAGTAAAAGTCACATGTGCCATCTCCAGGCATACATTTTTTTTAAAGGTTTATTTATTTATTTTAGAGAGAGAGAATGCAAGCACAAGTAGGAGGGACAGGGAGAAGGAGAGAGAATCTCAAGCAGACTCGGAGCTGAGTGCTGAGCCTGATGTGGTGCTCAATCTCACAACCTCAAGATCATGACCTGGGCAGAAACCAAGAGTCGTACACTTAATCGACTGCACTACCCAGGCACCCTACCAGGTATGCATTTTAAGGCCATTTGTGGTTTGCCACATTGTTTTTTTCCTTTTTGCCATGTGATCAGAAGTATTTTGGACCATACTAGCTCTTTAAATGAGTCCTAGAATAAGCATGGCACAGAGAGGGGCCCCAAGCCAACCTGTGATGGATATGTAAAGTGAGTAAAAAATAAATCTTAGTTTTTTTTTTTTTAAGCCACTGAGACTTTAGGAGTCTGTTATTGCCACATAATGTAGCCTATTCTGACTACTACTGCATATTTTCTCAGGATTAATAAAATAATAAGCTTAAAATGTTGGACCTATGGAAGATCCTCAATATATGTCCTTTACAATAATAATTACTACCATTCATTCAGTGCCATCTATATGCCAGGCATTTGTATACACTATCTCTAATCTTCAGAACAACCTTGCCTATTATAAAAGGAGAAAAACAAAGCTCGGAATGGCTAGTGTTTTACCTAACATCATCCATCTAGAAAGTTGCAGAGCTGGGATTCAAACCTGGTGTATTTCTTCCCATTTTTATCTTTTTTCCTTGTCTCTGGAATTTTTTGGCATTATTTTATTATTATTATTTACAGCTCTGTGTTCCTCTACAATCTTTGTTTATGAACTCTGCATTTATTCCTGCAACAAAACCTCTATTTTCTTAAACTTGTTGCAAGAGAAACAGAAATTGAGTCAAACGTTCAGTAGCTTGCTATTCAAGCCCCTGCCTGCTCCCCAAAAGAATCCTCATGAACCCCAGTACCTTTTACATTTTTCTTGGCTTGAATATACCTGAGAGAAGTTACAATTTATGTGTTTATGAAAGGAAAAAAATGGCTTTAAAACTGGAATGGAATGAGTCAGATTAGAATGAGTTAGATTAGATGAATCCAACATTTACGGACTGTCTCTCTTTCTTTCAACAGCTTAAAATATAATTCACATACCACACAGTTCGACCATGTAAAGTTACAATTCAATGGCTTTTAGTATATTCACAGATATGTGTATCCACTGCCCCAATCAATTTTGGAATATTTTCATTACTTCAGAAAGAAATCCCACACCCCTTAGCCATCACTCCCAACCTCTACCACCGTCCAGCCCTAGGCAACTACTAATTTACTTTCTGGGCCCTGCATCTTTTTACAGTGGCTCCCCAGATGTCAGTTTCCCACCAGCCCCCAACAAATGGTCCTCTCCCCACCCACCCACCCCAGCCCCACTCCCAACTGAGCAAATCTTTGCTCAATTATTTTTAATTCAAAGCTCAAATTCTGATCTGGTCTACTAAACTTAATTTTTTTCTAAAGACTTTCTTGCTTTACTCTACTAAACTTAGAATTTCCTTGCAATGTTATAGTCAAGGTTAAAAAAAAAGGTACTTTTTTTTTAAAGCTTTCATCTGTTCATGACTTTATTATCCAGTTTGTGGAGCTTTCAAAATCTTTTCTTCTCTCTCATCATTCCCTTATGAGTCATTTCACAGCTTCTTAGTACCTCTAACTCTTTATATAAAATGGTCAAATAAGATTAAATTAAAATTGCTCTCTTATATGACCCTGGTTTTTAAAAAGGGTTGGTTAGGAGAAAGGCAAAATTTGAAATTAATGGTTAAAAAAGTATTAAGGATCATCTGTGAATTTTAGTGACTTATATTCACAATTACTATAGGGAATATGTGATTTACTTTTTACAATGCTCATTGCCATGGAAAATTATTGACAACTTGTTGAATCAGGTTGTCCTTATCATGAGACTCTTAAACTATTTGAATCAGAAGGCTGAAAACAATGATTTCTAGAACTAGCACCAACTTCCAAGGTTTGCTGATGGAAAGCAGTCCTGATGCTAACACATTTTACTGATGTTAAATAAAAGAGGAAGCAACAAAAGGCAGCTAAACATTAAGAGGATGGGAGATGGGAGTTATTCCCTAGGAGGGAAGAAATGACCGAAACGTGTGAATGCTTATACACCCTTGAGAATGGTATTTCTTCAACATACTGAAATGAGGGTGAATAACCTGGTTTATGGCGGGGGGGAGGGGTCTGATTCTAGTCTCTACTTGTGCTGTGCTGACTTGTTTTTTGTGTTTTGGATACAAATGGTGTTAGCAACCTCTTAGTCTCTGGTAAAACCCACTCCAAAGATAAATGTGAAGCCAAGACATGCGAGTCTGAATAAGCACATCCCAGAGACATGAACTATATTAACATCGTTGGGCAGGAACGGCGACGCAAAAAACAGTGTTGATGAACAAGAACGCTTAGAGAGTGATGGCTTAAGATAAAGAAAAAGCAGGCACTTTATGGGCAAAGAGGGTATTCTTTATTCAGTGAGTTTTGCAAATTCTAATTTTGCCCTAATTATAACTGCCCTGCTTTCAGGAAGCTTACCTTCAGCAACTGTTTATTCACCAACTGCAAAATTATGGCTAGGACTTGGGCTAGGAACTGTGAGGGATACAATATGGAAATGACAGGAGTCCTGGCCGCGAGACCATGAGGGAAAGTACACCGTGTGTCTGGGAGTCAGCGAGTCCAGAGTGTAGACCACTACATTGGTGGGAAAAACAGGAGACAGAGATGAAAAGGAGCATAAGACTCAAATCGGTAGCCTCTTGAATGACAAATTTACATGTTAGGACTTTATTCTTTGAAAAGCAGGGACTCACTGATTTTTTTGTTTTGTTTTGTTTTGTTCTGAACGTGGGGAAAAAAGTGATCAGAGCTGTTTCTGGCTATTTATTCACATATTTTGTTTTTGTCCCATTGATAAAATCTTTCCTGAGATGGTACACTTCCAGTGGACAAAAAACAGTATCCAACTTACTCGCTTGTTTAATGTCCAAAGCAATGTGGTAGGCTATGCTTACTATTTAGTTCTTGTAAACAGCGGCTGTTAAGAATTCATGTGTTCTTAGAATGGAAGGAATAAAGGACCCCCATTGTTCACAACATTTATTTAGCTAAACTAGAGGAAAATTCACCTCCCCAAGGAAAAATAAGAAACTCAGGCAACATGGCAAATCACTTGCCCAGGCAGAACATTTTTAAATCCTACGGAAGCTCTCAGGTACTACGCAGCATGGAAACACTATAAATTCATCTGTTCTATTTCATTGATTCAGCATTTTTTTCAATGTTGTATCTGTGGGTAGATTCCAGGTGATTAACATATATTTCAATTACCGAAGGTTTTGGTGAAATGGAATCAATCTTATTCCCCTCTTTTATTGTCCTCTCTATCATCTGTGGGTCTGTGGGGTCCCCGGCCCCAGGCAACTTGCCCTCCTGAACAGGATGTGAGGGATGCCGCCACAGGCACTGTGCTGGAAGAGCCTCTACAGAAAGGACGGGAAAACTTGCCGCAGAATTAGAGGCAGGGAAGAAGGGTGGGGACTACTGTAGAGCCCGCACTGGCTCCTCCGGGTTTATGGGAAGGAGGAAAACAAGAGTCTTCGTAGTTTCCAGAAATAGACGAGCTGCCGGCTTCTTTCCATCCTCCGTCTTGGCCTGGCTGTGGGAGAACAGGCAGGCACACGCAGGCTGCCTCTCCCGCTTGTGGCAGCTCCAGATTACAAACGCGCACAAGATCACAGCACCGGCATTCCCAGGCCCAGGCAACGGAGCCGGGTGCACTGAGAGTAGGTGAAGGAAAGTCAGGAAAGCGAGAGGACGAAGAGGAAGTCGGGTGGGAGATACGGTGCTCAGGTGTGGGGAAAGGCTTTTAGAAGGGTGAGGGCCTGAGCCAGCCAGCCTTGTGCTGCCTGGGCGTGTGTCTGAGAGGGATGTGGGTGTGTTTGCAGAGGAAGCCGTGGGGGCATGTGTGTGTGCACACTGTACGTTAGGGAGGGGTTTTATTGATGTAGGCGTGGGAGGGTGTGTGCAGTAGGGTGTGGAGGGCGGGGGTGGAGAGAAAAGAGTGAGGAGCAAGGAAGGACTTTTATGGAGTGCCAGGAACACCCATCCCACAGGGGAAAATTGCCAGCTGCCGGCGAGTCAAATCTCCTTTATGGGAAGGGATCAGCTCCCCACAGTGGATTTTGGCCACAGATCCTACCCCAGGATGTTTGCCAGATGTTTGACCCGTGAAGGGAGGAACACAGTTTCTGGGTTTTTACCACACCCTGATCCATGATCTTTCCCAGGGACTGATGTTGTTGCTTGGGTATTATCACAGTGTTGGTCACAGAACAGCCTTTCTTGGCAGACAGTCTGATGAATAGAACAGTAAATTAGAAAGAAATACTTTCTAGTCTTGATTTCATCATGTGCTTTTTGACGGCCTTTGGAACCCTACCATAATATTTCTGTGCTTGCTTCCAAATTTTCCTAGTAACAAGGAAGAGTATATCAACTGGATGAGGGAAATGTGTAGAATTAATAATTGCAATGACTAAATAATTATAAAGACGAATGGGTGACAAATTCTAATCCAGTATGAGAAAGAACTTGTACTACTTAGAATGGTTCAAAACTAGAAGATACTGACATAGAAGGAGGTATCATGTCATTAGAAGTATCCAGAGGGAAGATGACCTGCTGTTGGGTATTTAGGGGGAACTCCAGCAGCAAATAAGAGGTGTACTTAAGATACTCTGAAGAGTTACGCAAAACTCTGAGACATTGTAATTCTAGAATTATACAGTACTTTAAACAACACAGAATTATTTCAAATATTAAGGTGCTTTAGATATGAAATAACCAAGGCATTAAATGATCAACTAACAAAGACTGTCCCTGTGTTTAGCACTGTTATTAGACAGGCTGTATGTGAGGCCTAAAGGCAGAGAGACCTCGAGGCCCGAGTCTTTTACAGTAGCCCCAAACAAATTAAAATACAGAGAAGGCTATGCTATACATCAAGGAGAAGTGCTCAATAAAAACAAGCTAGAACTCTTCTTTCTTTCTTTTTTTTTTTTTTTTTTTGAGAGAGAGTGAGCAAGCACGTACAACCCGGTGGGAGAGGCAGAAGGAGAGAGAATTCCAAGCAGACGCCACACTGCGCGCAGAGCTGACCTGCAGCTCGATCCCATGACCCAGAGATCACGACCTGAGCTGAAACCATGAGTTGGATGCCCCCCCTACTGAGTCACCCAGGCGCCTCAAAACAGGCTAGAACTCTTATCAGTCATAGCCTCTGTTTCTAAGAGCGATCCAGTCCAACTTCCCATAGTACTGAGAGAATGCTAGTTTTCTCTTCAGTGATAAAAACTCTCAGATGTTTGCTGACCACCCAGTTCAGATACACACTACGTGCTTGTTTGAGAGATGGTACAGAAGTCTTCGGAGCCCTCCTTAGCTTCCAAGCACTGTTGATAAGGTTTCCCAAATGTTCATGTGCATTTTAATCACATGAGGACCTACTAAAGTGCAGAGACTAATTCAGCAGGTCTGGGGTGGGTCCAAAGATTCTGTTTCTAGGAGATGCTGATGACGTTTGTCCACAGGCCCCTCAAAGAAGCAAGGCTGAAGAAGAAGGCTGTCAGGGAATTCTAGGTACTCACATATTTTCTTGTGCAAGGGTACATAGTGCATCAGGGGGATAAGACTTAATTCTCTCCCATCCACAGAATCACAAAATTAGTAGGATAAAAGGAGTGAAGCCTTGAGATGCTCTCCACAAACCATACTTAGGCTCTTTTTATTGGCCAAAAATTTATTATGTGAGGGAGTATGAGATCTGTGGGGTCTACTTAAGGTGGTGATAATATAAGATCTATTAGGATAAACGTCAGGGACTTCTTGGGAATTCCAGACCACACCGTCAAGTAGATGAAGTTTATTATAGTTCCCTCTTACCCATTTGTCTCTCTTAGAACATGCCTTGCCCTAAGAGAGAACTTTGACCTTTTCTCTCAGGACTTTGACCTCAACTAATTTTCTTAATCTCCTTTAAGGAATCAGATGGTAAAGAATTTAAGGTGTGACCTTTCCCAAGAAACTGCAGAATTTCAAGACAACAAAAAGATAAACTCTATCAGCAATATGTCAGACCCTACAGCAGGTATAAAAGTATATTTTGATAGAGGACTGACTGAAGTAGCCCTCTGCTTCCTCCACAAGCTGACCTTACTCAGGATAAAAGGAGTGGGGAGAAGTGGCAGAATTGGGAAGAGTCCTGAGAACAGTCCCATTTTAACTCATCGGAATTGAGAAGGTCATAGGGTGAAAGTCTTGGTCCAAAGGAAAAACATTTGAGGACATGAAATCAGCTAAGATGGTTAACCATTCTCTGAATGGTTATTTATATTGCATCGATGAATCAGAAATAATTGAATTCCACCCTGTTTCTCACTTCAGAAGAGAGAGTAACTAATGTTATACCATATATTTTATCTATACCAGAAATGTAAGAATTCTTTGCGTCAACTATTCACAGCTTAGCTCTCCAGAAATACTGTCCATCCAGAACACAATTACAAACCAAGAATCATGCAAAAAGTTCTCTGAGCAGGCAAACGGATGTCATAAAATTCACATGTGAAAGCTCATGAGAGCTAAAGGTCTTAGTGTTCATATAATCAACAATTCCCACTTAATGTCATTAATCCATTACTGAAAATCAGATGTTCTATATAAACAAAGCTGACTGGAAGCCTATTTCTCATTATTTTAAATGGGAAAAATTATAACGTGTTACATATCAGCCCTAAACCACCAACAAATTTCTTAAAAGGTAATGAAAACATAGTAAAATGTGTATAGTACATGTTATGATACAAAATGACTAAACAATGCTTGCTGATCATCAAAGAATTGACACCGTTTTTAACAGCTGCTTTGTATGCGGACATGCCTCTCATTGTACCAGCGACAGAAAAAATTACCTTTGCTGACAATACGCACTTTTTAAAGTGCATGCACGTGATTCTAACTTTCTATCAACTATATTTCTTTTCCCACATATTGCTTTTTAAAAATGTTCTATTGAGTTTTGAGTATGTAAATATATATTTCCCCCATAAAACATCATCCAAAAAATTATATATATATTTATTTGTAATCTGTATATAATATATAACGTATAATATATATTATATATAATGTATGACATATATGTAATTATTTACATATGGGCATATATATGTGTATGTATATATAGATATATATGTGTATATATATAAATCACACTATGGAGTTGGATATCAAAAACCAAGAGAGAATTCTATGAGAAAAATGTTAACTGGGGAGATGTTTGTGGCATATGGCTAGTGCTATGCTGGAGTCTGCATACAGTGCTTCATAAGAACCAATTGTTAAATTTTCAGGAATTTAGCCAGCTGACTGATATCACATTGGTAACTTGAAATTGGCCAAGGTGGGAGTATTTATACCACAAAAGTAGGCAAATGATACAAATCAGGGACTCCTCCCACCCCCAGGAGAGCAGGTTGCTAAGCATTTACCAGCTGAGTTACCACTGAGTATTCCTATACAGTATTTCATCAAATGTAAGATATCATTGGTTGTCGGGTGGATTATAGTATTATAGTAAGGATTTGCTAGGCTTATGTCATAGTAAAAATAATCCCCAAACCTCACTGGCTTACACAGTGAAAGTTTATTTCATGCTACGATGAGGTCATTCATATGCTGATAAAGTCTCCATCACCTCTTTAAAAGGCTTCGGGGTTTATTGTGCTGAGGGAAAAGTCATTTGAAAATCAAGACCTGGTTTTTATATGCTTTGATCCAGAAATAACACAAGTCACTTTCTACCAATATCCCTCTGGCCAGTACTAGTCACATGCCACAACCTCCTTTATTTATTTTTAAATTTCATTTTATTATGTTATGTTAATCACCATACTTTGAACAATCTTTTATCATGCATACCAAAGAGTAAATTATTCAAAACAAATTGGTTATTCTCTAAAACTTCGGCATATTTATTTATTTATTTAAAGATTTTATTTATTTGAGAGAGAGAGTACAAGCAGGGGGAGGAGGAGGGACAGAAGAAGAGGGAGGGGGAGGCGGAGCAAAATGGCGGAGGAGTAGGAGACCTAGATTTTGTCTGGTCTCAGGAATTCAGCTGAATAGGGATCAAACCATTCTGAACACCTACGAACTCAACAGGAGATCGAAGAAAAGAATAGCAACAACTCTGAACAGAAAAGCGACCACTTCCTGGAAGGTAGGACGTGTGGAGAAGTGAATCCGAGGCGATATTCGGGAGGATAGACGGCGGGGGAGGGGGCCTCCGTCAGCCGCTTCTGGCAAGTGATAGAGCCGCGGAGCACAAAATCGGAACTTTTAGAAGCCGGCTCCGCTGGGGGACGTCGCTCCAGCGGCTAAGCGGGGGGTGGAACCCTCGCGGGACAGTGTGGTCTCGGGACCCCCGGGGTCACAGAAAGACCGGGGGTGCCTGAGTGCGGCAGAGCTCCCAGGTATCGGAGCGGGGAAGCCGGCTACAGAGACGGAGCCGAGGCGCGGGCTCTCAGCTCGGGGTTGCCATAGACTGTGATCCGTGGCCCAGTCGGGCCACTGCTCCTCCAGCAGGGACCCAACAAGCGGCAGAGCCGGGGAGACTCCCCTTCCTTCCCAGGGAGGAGCGGCGCGGGAACACACCGCAGGGATCTGCTGGGTTTGGAGACTCCACACGGGGTCGGGTGCCAGAGACAGAAACACTTCGGTCACAGGCCGGGTGAGCACGGAGTGTGGCCGGGGACCAGGGACACGGGAGTGACTGACTGCTTTTCTCTGGGGGCGCACTGAGGAGCGGGGCCCCAAGTTATCGGCTCCTACGGGCGGAGATTGGGAGGTAACCATTTTCACTCTGGTCCTCCAAAGCTGTACCGAGAGCTTGCAGGGAACAAAAGCTCCCGAGACTGACAAGGGCGGGGCAATTCTGCCTCCGGCAAAGACATCTGGGAACCACGGCCACAGGCCCCTCCCCCAGAAAATCAGCACAAACAGCCAGCCAAGAACAAGTTTACTGATCAATGAGAACGGGAGAACTTCAGGGCTAGGGGAATACTGCACATAGAATTCATGGCTTTTTTACCATGATTCATTAGTCTTTCAAAGTTAATTTTTTTTCACTATTTTTTTTTGAATTTTTCTTTTTCCCTTTTTCAACCAACATCTTATTGATCCCTTTTTTAAAAAAACATTTTTATTTTTCATTTTTAGAGTCATATTCTATCCCTTCATAGTAGTTACCCTTATTTTTGGCATATATATATAAGTTGTACTGGCTTTAAAATTTTGAGATACAGTTTCTTTTAACAGATCAAAATACACCCTAAATCACTAGTGTATGGCTTTGTTCTAGTCTCCTGCCTGATCATATTCTCTCCCTTTTTTTCCTTTTTTAAAAAAATCTTCTTTCTTTTTTCAAACAACTTCTTATCTTATCAATTCCTTTTATAAAATCTTTTATAATTTTCACCTTTACAGTCATATTCCATCCCTTCATTGTATCAACCCTTATTTTATACATATATAAGTCTTTCTTTCTTTAAAATTTTAGGAGGTGCTTCCTTCTAACAGACCAAAATACACCCAAAATCTAGTGTGTGGCACTGATCTATGCACTAGCCTGATCATATTTGATCATATTGTTTTTTTTGTTTTGTTCTGTTTTTGTTTTTATCTTTATCTTTTTTTTTTTCTCTTTCTTTTTTCTTTCTTTCCCTTTCTTTTCCCCTGGTTTCAGGTCTTTTCTGATTTCTTTAGAGTATATTTTCTGGGGACGTTGTTAACCTGTTAGCATTTTGTTCTCTCATTCATCTATTCTCCTCTGGACAAAATGATAAGACGAAAAAAAACACCTCAACAAAAAGAACAAGAGGTAGTACCGTCTGCCAGGGACCTACTGAATACAGACATTAGTACAATGTCGGACCTAGAGTTCAGAATCATGATTTTAAAGATACTAGCTGGGCTTGAAAAAAGCATGGAAGTTATCAGAGAAACCCTTCCTGGAGAAATAAAAGAACTAAAATCTAAACAAGTTGAAATCAAAAAGGCTATTAATGAGCTGCAATAAAAAATGGGAGCACTAACTGCTAGGATAAATGAGGCAGAAGAGAGAATTAGCGATATAGAAGACTAAATGATGGAAAATAAAGAAGCTGAGAGAGAGATAAACAACTACTGGATCATGAGGGCAGAATTCGAGGGATAAGCAATACAATAAGACGAAACAACATTAGAATAATTGGGTTCCCAGAAGAAGAAGAAAGAGAGAGAGGGGCAGAAGGTATATTGGAGCAAATTATAGCAGAGAACTTGCCTAAGTGGGGAAGGAAACAGGCATCAAAATCCAGGAGGCACAGAGAACCCCTCTCAAAATCAATAAAAATAGGTTAATACCCCAACATCTAATAGTAAAACTTACAAGTCTCAGAGACAAAGAGAAAATCTTGAAAGCAGCTCGGGAGAAGAGATATGTAACCTACAATGGTAGAAATATTAGATTGGCAATAGACCTATCCACAGAGACCTGGCAGGCCAGAAAGGACTGGCATGATATCTTCAGAGCACTAAACGAGAAAAATATGCAGCCAAGAGTACTATATCCAGCAAGGCTCTCACTGAAAATAGAAGGAGAGATCAAAAGCTTCCAGGACAAACAAAAACTAAAGGAATTTGCAAACATGAAACCAGCCCTAAAAGAACTATTGAAAGGGGTCCTATAAGCAAAGAGAGAGCCAAAAAGCAGCATAGACCAGAAAGAAACACAGACAATATACAGTAACAGTCCCCTTACAGGCAATACAGTGGCACTAAATTCATATCTTTCAATAGTTATCCTGAATGTAAATGAACTAAATGCCCCAATCAAAAGACACAGGCTATCAGATTGGATTAAAAAACAAGACCCATCGATATGCTGTCTGCAAGAGACTCATTTTAGACCCAAAGACACCCCCACATTGAAAGTGAGGAGGTGGAAAACCATTTACCATGCTAATGGACACCAAAAGAAAGCTGGGGTGGCAATCCTTATATCAGACAAATTAGATTTTTAAAACAAAGACTGTAATAAGAGATGAGGAAGGACACTATATCCTACTTAAAGGGTCTATCCAACAAGAGGATCTACAATTGTAAATATCTATGCCCCTAACATGGGAGCAGCCAATTATATAAGGCAATTAATAACAAAAGCAAAGAAACACATTGACAACAATACAATAATAGTGGGGGACTTTAACACCCCTCCTCATTGAAATGGACAGATCATCTAAGCAAAAGATCAACAAGGAAATAAAGACTTTAAATGACACACTGGACCAAATGGACTTCACAGACATATTCAGAACATTCCATCCCAAAGCAATGGAATACACATTCTTCTCTAGTGCCCATGGAACATTCTCCAGAATAGATCACATCCTAGGTCACAAATCAGGTCTCAATCGGTACCAAAAGATTGGGATTATTCCCTGCATATTTTCAGACCACAATGCTTTGAAACTAGAACTCAATCACAAGAGGAAAGTTGGAAAGAACTCAAATACATGGAGGCTAAAGAGCATCCTACTAAAGAATGAATGGATCAACCAGGAAATTAAAGAAGAATTACAAATTCATGGAAATCAATGAAAATGAAAACACAACTGTTCAAAATCTTTGGGATACAGCAAAGGCAGTCCTCAGAGGAAAGTATATGGCAATATAAGCCTTTCTCTAGAAACAAGAAAGGTCTCAAATACACAACCTAACCCTATACCTAAAGGAGCTAGAGAAAAAAACAGCAAATAAAGCCTAAACCCAGCAGGAGAAGAGAAATAATAAAGATCAGAGCAGAAATCAATGAACTAGAAACCAAAAGAACAGTAGAACAGATCAACTAAACTAGGAGCTGGTGCTTTGAAAGAATTAACAAGATTGATAAACCCCTGGCCAGACTTATCAAAAAGAAAAGAGAAATGACCCAAATCAACAAAATCATGAATGAAAGAAGAGAGATCACAACCAACACCAAAGAAATACAAACAATTATAAAAACATATTATGAGCAACTCTATGCCAGCAAATTAGATAACCTGGAAGAAATGGATGCATTCCTAGAGATGTATCAACTACCAAAACTGAACCAGGAAGCAATAGGAAACCTGAACAGACCTATAACCACTAAGGAAATTGAAGCAGTCATCAAAAATCTCCCAAAAAACAAAAGCCCAGGGCCAGATGGCTTCCCAGGGGAAATCTACCAAACATTTCAAGAAGAATTAATACCTATTCTCCTCACACTGTTCCAAAAAATAGAAATGGAAGGAAAACTTCCAAACTCACTTTATGAGGCCACCATTACCTTGATCCCCAAACCAAAGACCCCATCAATAAGGAGAATTACAGACCAATATCCTTGATGAACATGGATGCAAAAATTCTCACCAAAATACTAGCCAAAAGGATCCAACAGTACATTAAAAGGATTATTCACCATGACCAAGTGGGATTTATCCCTGGGCTGCAAGGTTGGTTCAACATCCGCAAATCAATCAACGTGATACAATATATTAACAAAAGAACAAGAATCATATGATCCTCTCAATAGATACAGAAAAAGCATTTGACAAAGTACAGCATCCTTTCTTGATCAAAACCTTTCAGAGTATGGGGATAGAGGGTACATACCTCAATATCATAAAAGCCATCTATGAAAAACCTACAGCAAATAACATTCTCAATGGGGAAAAGCTGAGAGCTTTCCCCCTAAGGTCAGGAATGCGGCAGGGATGTCTACTATCAACATAGTATTAGAAGTCCTAGCCACAGCAATCAGACAACAAAAAGAAATCAAAGGCATCCAAATCGGCAAAGAGGAAGTCAAACTCTCACTCTTTGCAGATGATATGATACTTTATGTGGGAAACCCAAAAGACTCCACCCCAAAACTGCTAGAACTCATACAGGAATTCAGTAAAGTGGCAGGATATAAAATCAATGCACAGAAATCAGTGGCATTCCTATACACCAACACGACAGAAGAGAGAAAAATTAAGGAGTCGATCCCATTTACAATTGCACCCAAAACCATAAGATACCTAGGAATAAATCTAACCAAAGAGGCAAAGAATCTGTACTCAGAAAACTATAAAATACTCATGAAAGAAATTGAGGAAGACATAAAGAAATGGAAAAATGTTCCATGCTCATGGATTGGAAGAACAAATATCATTAAGATGTCAATGCTGCCTAGAGCAATCTACACATTCAAAGCAATCCCCATCAAAATACCATCCACTTTTTTCAAAGAAATGGAACAAATAATCCTAAAATTTGTATGGAACCAGAAGAGACCCTGAATAGCCAGAGGATTGTTGAAAAAAGAAAAGCAAAGCTGGCGGCATCACAATTCCGGACTTCCAGATCTACTACAAAGCTGTCATCATCAAGACAGTATGGTACTGGCACAAAAACAGACACATAGATCAATGGAACAGAAAAGAGAGCCCAGAAATGGACCCTCAACTCTATGGTCAACTCATCTTCGACAAAGCAGGAAAGAATGTCCAATGGAAAAAAGACAAGTCTCTTCAACAAATGGTGTTGGGAAAATTGGACAGCCACTTGCAGAAGAATGAAACGGGACCATTTCCTTACACCACACACAAAAACAGACTCAAAATGGATGAAAGACCTAAATGTGAGACAGGAATCCATCAAAATCCTAGAGGAGAACACAGGCAGCAACCTCTTGCACCTCAGCCGCAGCAACTTCTTCCTAGAAACATCGCCAAAGGCAAGGGAAGCAAGGGAAAAAATGAACTATTGGGCAGAAGAAGATAGCAGGAGGGGAAGAATGAGGAGTAAACTGGAGGGGGAGACGAACCATGAGATAGGATGGACTCTGAAAAACAAATGGAGGGTTCTAGAGGGGAGGAGGGTGGGGGCATGGGTTAGCCTGGTGATGGGTATTAAAGAGGGCACGTTCTGCGTGGAGCACTGCGTGTTATGCACAAACAATGAATCATGGAACACTACATCAAAAACTAATGATGTAATGTATGGTGATTAACATGACAATAAAAAAATTTAAAGAAGGGAAAAGAAAGAAGAAGAGGGCGAAGCAGACTCCCCACTGAGCAGGGAGCCCGATGCAGGACTCCGGCCCAGGACCCTGAGATCATAACCTGAGCTGAAGGGAAGATGCATAACTGATTAAGCCACCCAGGCGCCCCTAAAACTTCTGCACATTTATCACCTCGTTCTTCTGAATCACTATGGATTCAGAGTCTCTGGTATCTCTACAGAGTATAGACATCATGTCACGAAGAGCATGAGTGAGGTGGCATTTCTTAAAAGAGTGCTCCATTACAGTCTCTAATACTTGTTTCCAAACCACTGTCGCCAATTATGCAAGTTTTAATTCTGGAACTTGATAGATCCTACTGGAAGTTGTTCATGGAAGTTTTCCAGATAACAGGTTTATACTCCTACCTCAAATATTCTCAAATGACTTGTTGTCTAGAGCTGTGCAGTTGTCCAGTCCAACCCTGACAGGAACAACCGAGTCACTATACTTTCAGCAAGCTTGGTTTTGGTTGACTAATTTCTCACAGATGTGGGCAATTGTGTCATGAATGCTGCTTGGCTGAGTGTGATTGTGAGAAGCCACTGGTTGTAAGGTGCATCCTGATTTCAGAGAGGTTGAAATATAAAAAATAAGATAAATAAAAATAAGTGCGTTTTAGAATCTATTAAATATCATACTTAACTAAGGGGGGAGCTTGGACTAAAATTCAGCCTTAAAGATTTTTGAAAACTGGATGAGGAAGGAGAAAAGCACAGTGACTTCAAAGCTATAAGCAGTTGTTTTCCTTTGAAGAGATGGCAGCCGGAATTCACCTTCAGGGCAGAAATTTCTTTTATTCGGGGAAAATAATCGGAATGAGTCATTTAGGTGTTCCAACTTAAGCAAAGGCCTTGTTTTAAATTGGTGACTCTGAGTTGCTAAACATCTCTATATTATAACTCAACAATGAATGCCTGTTTTGTGATCTGAAGAATCGCATCTCTGCACATTGTATTTCCCAGAGATAAACATTTTTCTTTAAAGTGTGCATTTAGACTATACTGTGCCTGAGAAGTATCCCTTATTCACTTAGAGGTTTGTGTGCATTCTTGTTCAGAAGCAAAATCTGGAGACTGCACGAAGGATAAGCACGAAAGACCTCATGCGAGCAGACAGACCACACGAAGGAGCTCGGCCAGGCCTGGACTATCAACATCTGTGGGCGATATAAGGTTGAATAATCTAGAATGTACTGATGTTGGACTATTGTGTTTTGATGCATTACCCTACTGGGAACCATGGGGCAAGTTCACGATTCTGCTGGTCTGTCATCTTGGGAAAAGTAGTAAGATACTGGTACCAACAAGTGAAGACTGGAGAAGTTGGCCTTGAACTGAAGGGAGGAACATCTCCTTCCTGTCTCTGGAGCTTGGCTGTGGGTTTGTGTTTGGAGTTGTGGATACCTCTGGCCTGTCTCTGCGGTTGGAGTGAGCTGGGCAGGGTTGGAAACAAAATAGGCAGAGGCTCATTTTGGGTCGCCTGGGTGGCTCAGTCGTTAAGCGTCTGCCTTCGGCTCAGGTCATGGTCCTGGGGTCTTGGGATCGAGCCCTGCATGGGGCTCCCTGCTCGGTGGGAAGCCTGCTTCTCCCTCTCCCACTCCCCCTGCTTGTGTTCCCTCTCTCACTGTCTCTGTCTGTCAAATAAATAAATAAAAATCTTAAAAAAAAAAAAATAGGCAGAAACTCGGAATGAGTCTGAGCCTCCCTGAGTTCAGGGTAAGCTTAGCTGGCAGCCAAATCTAGCAGCCATACTATAGTGTACTTCTCCTCTGTTACTCCTCAACCTTCCGGTTCAGCTTGTCGATGGCATAGCCTGGTCTCTGGGGGCAGCAGCGAAATAAGGACAGGTCTGTCTCACAGCTGACATGACATGACACAGAAGAGAGTGGGGCACTTTCCCCTGAAGTCAAAGAGGTGAGAGCAGCATATTAGGAAGGAAAAGGCTTTTCCTGGAAGCCCACTCACAATAGTGAGAACCAAAGCCTGAAGTGCACGGAAGAAGATCAAAATTTTTATTTCGGGTAAGCATGAGGGGCGCCTGGGTGGCTCAGTCTGTTAAGCGTCTGCCTTTGGCTCAGGTCACGATCTCAGGGTCCTGGGATCAAGCCCCGCATCGGGCTCCCTGCTCATGCTCTCACTCTCTCAAATAAATAAATAAAATCTTAAAAAAAAAAAATAAAGTAAGCACAAATACTCAATAGCTCCATGGGACCAGGTTAGAGTAAAACAGTGCCGACCCATCTCATTTGACACTCTGGCCCCTAAGATACCCGTCTTTTACAGCCCAGGACAATACTGTGAGTTCATCATGAAAACTCCAAGTACTCAAATTTACAAGGTTAAGTAAAGTTCACACCACCATAGAGAGAGATTTTTATACAATGTGTTAATATAAAGACTATACGTAGGACATGGTAGCTTAACTCTCAGATATTTGGAAAACTTGGGTATTATGAGTGTTGATTTCCCTGAGAGACCCGGACAATCAGAGATTTGCTTATTCAATTCATGGCACTGGCATTTTAGGACATCTCAGTATTTTCCCAGAAAGCATTTGGAGACATTCCCTGTGTGTTTCTAACAATGCTCTAACAGCTCATATGAATCTAACAAGCATGAATTTATCTAAATCTTTCTTTATCCTATTTATATTTGTGGACTTCGCAACATCTTGAGGATAATGAGTTCCATATGTTTACTACCCACAGTATAAAGTAATGCCATCTTTTATTTATCTTTAAACTACTTTCATAGAATTTCAATGGGTGCCCTTGAGTTTTAGCATTCCAGGATTTGAGGATGGTCTCACTCCAGGGCCCAAGCTAGCACAGAGAGGGCTTTATGCAGATAAGAAAGAAAGCACCCCCTCTGGCACTCAATGTCGGAATGGGTGCTCTGGCTTCCAGGCAGATGTGGCCTCGTTCCAGGTTCATGGTTCACTGAGCAGAACGTGGCAGGATTTCAGGCCCAGCGTGGCCCCCGCTCTGCCCGCCCCCTCCTCACCCTGCCCTTGGCTGGGTGCCCTTGCAGCATACAACTAACTGGTATGATGGTGTGCAACAGCCCTGGGCCTCGCCACAGCTGTCCTTTAAAGATTTCACAGATTTTGGTAACAAATTCTCTAAGGTACTACCTTCCTGCCATATCTTAGTCTTCCCGTTGGTTCCCAAGTCAGAGCTATTGACCCCTCTTTCTGCCTTTCTTGGCACATGGGGCTCAGGCTGAGGAGCAGCCCGGGCACTTTCTGCCTTCTCCTCGGGACACTCCAGAGCCAATGAGGGTCCGTAGCATGCCCCTGGGCTTTGGGGCAGCTACAAAACAGAGGCCAGAGGAACAAGTCAATAACAAATGTCATTTCCAGGGTCTCAAATGGATAATGCAGAGATGATCATCTTATAATCACAGTTCAGATGAATTTGCCCTAAACTCCCTGTCTACGTGTTGCCCACATAGAGAGTTCCCAGATACTTTTCTATCCATTTTTTCAAGCTTGATGAGGTCTCTCTTCATTTTATCTCTATCAGCCCAGATGTACCACCTGTACCTGTCATTTTTCGAATTTCATTCTCTATTTTCTTTCCAAAAACATATTCAAATCCTAATACAAGAACTATCAATAAGGATAATACAACTTAAAAAAAAAATACTGAAGATCATGAGTTTATTTACCCTCTCCTTTAAAAATAAAATCTTTAGGCCAGTTCTCTACTCATCTAGCCCAGTGCCTGCCCCGGGAATTTAGGTACCCTTGGAGGAGCACGAAAACCATACCAGAGGCCTTGTCATGCGAATGAGACTGGTCCTAATCTTCAAGTGCCAGGGGTAAGATGTGCCATCAGTCTGCAACATGGATCAGCTGCAGTTACAAAGTCTGGCACAGCTGGTGTAATGCGGGCAACAATTGAATTCAGTTGCTGGTATGTGTGCGTCAGGATTTAGTGAGCACCTCCACTCTCTAATGTCCAAAGCGTTCATTATGTAATGTCCTGTCAAGTGGCAAGTCAGACGGCTCAGTTCAACCACTGGGACTCCAGTATTATCATACCTCTATTATCAGAGGTGACTGGTAAACCCTGACAAAATTCAGGGGCCCGTTGACCAAGAAGTTTCTTGAAACTCTGTGGGTGGATTCACAACACTCAATTTTTCTGTCAGTCAAGGAAAAACTGCCATCTCTTTGACGACCTACCACCAGAAAGACACTCATATTGGAGACTTTGAGTAATTGGAAACAGTGTGTGCCTCATTCAGGGAATCTATTTGGTTCTTCATATGGGCCAACTTGCAAATCAACATCCTTTGTGGGGGGCGCCCAATGAACAGGCTGCATTGGAAGCTGTCTGGAAAGCTGTAACACATCCTCTCACTTGAGAATCCATAACTCTAATGACCCCTCTGAGTTACAAGTCTCTGTGACTGATGATTTCATTGACTGGAACCTCTAGCAAAGGCAGGCAGCCTCCACCCAGAGATGCTCCTTTGGGAGTTTTGGATTCATTATCTTTATGATACAAGGATCAGGAAAACTCCTTTTGACAAAGCCTATTAGCTTGCTACTGTGCTCTTATCAAAATCGAATGCCTGACCCATGGAAACCTTGCGATTCTCTGATGTGATAGTCCTATTTTTGGGTGAGTCAACTCAGATTCAATAACTAACAAAGGGGGACAGGCCCAAAGAGCTTCACTTGTCAAGTGAAAATGGTATATTCAAGAACACAACCAGCTTGGCCTCAGCAGCTTCTAGGCTTTACATGTAAGAGTGGTACCTACTCTTTTGGGGGAAACTGTCCCCTATTGTGGCAACTGAAGCAAAGTCAGTGATTCTACAGGGCCCTTAATTCGCAGCACTTCCCCTAAATGCCTGGGTCTGATTATTCCATTAGGTGTAACCTGGTGTTGTTCACAGGACTGCCCTGCTTGTTCAATTTTAGTGCCAATGATGCAGACCCAAAATATATGAAGTTGCTCTACACATTGGCCTAAACTCAAGGCTGTTCTTATAGCTCTGGACAATACTATCCTTGAAGAACTCTGTTTTATTTTTTACTGGTTCTTGGGCCATTGTCAATGGTTTAGCCATTTGATCTGCCAGTTAGAAACTAAAGACTGGCAGATTAAAGACACCCCTTTTCAGGCCTGCAAACTGTGGGAATAAACTGTGG
Source organism: Zalophus californianus (assembly GCF_009762305.2). Taxonomy (NCBI): domain Eukaryota; kingdom Metazoa; phylum Chordata; class Mammalia; order Carnivora; family Otariidae; genus Zalophus; species Zalophus californianus. Next base: position 151,667,396 of record NC_045597.1, read on the forward strand.
CTGCTAATAGAACTGTCTGGATTAAGCCCAGGCCAAGAGTCTGTTCTCTGCTAAGATTGACTGGATTCAAGTTGCTAAGCCTGTACTGCCCAGATTTCTACCATCCCTGCCTGGATCCATCACCACACTAGACATGGAAACACATCTACCTTCACAGAGCGGGCAGAAATTAAAGGCCTCTATGTTTCTGATGCAGAGGCTACAGCTGCCTGCCAGACTTGGAACTCCTGCCAAAAGTTGACTCATTTGTCTTGTAATGAGGGAGGACACATCACCTGGGCATCAACCCTACCCACTCCTGGCAGACTGACTACATGTGACCTTTCATTCCCTCTCAGACCCACCCACAGGACCCCGCTTCTATGGATACTTTTGCAGGCGATGGTGTTTCTGTTCTAGTCTGGTCAGCCAATTCTGGCCACACTGCTATGACCCTTGAAACCAATTTATGTCAAATTTTTGGCTGTCTGCACCATCTGCAGTCTGACTGTGGTGTGCCTTTTATCACAAGCCAGTCAACAGTGAGCTGATAGTCAAGGCATTTGATGGACATTTCATGCTCCCTGCCATCCTGCATCTGCCATTGTTGAGCATTGGAATGGCTCAATGATGCCTCCCACTCAACCTCCTTCATCTCTTCCTGGTCCCCACACATTAGGATGACAGTTTGATCACTGAACACAACTCTCCCCGGAAGGAGATCATTTTCTCTCAGCTGCTGCCTGGGTAATGATTAGGATGCAAGGGGTTGAAAGTTATATATCCCAATTAGAAAATTTAGGACTCCATTCTGGCCATTCCCAGTTAAGATACTTTTACTTTTCTCCTAATGGCAACCCCAGGCCAGCCTGGTTGGTTCACCTACTATTGCTGTAAATAATAAACTGTCTTTTGTCTCCGATTTCTTATTTTCTTATTTCTTCTACTAGAATAAATGAAATTATAGCAGGCAAACTTGTTAGCTTGCAAGTAGGGTACAGTACCAGACTCTGCCTAGTTCTTAACTCTATCCCTACACTGAACAGCAGTCTGGATTGTGAATTAACACTCACAGCATAGAGCTCTAAGGAACTAATGCTTGCTTTTTTACCTTTCTGCCTAGCATTGTCAAACTGATAGTGTTAACTCTGTTACCTGCTCTTACGGACTCAGCAAGATTATGCTAAGAACATTTTGACAAAAAAAAAAAAAAATGAAAATGAGTGGGATTCGAGGACTATGTGTTTCCTTTATATTACCATGCAGGGGAAGAAACTGTGTATTTTCTTTGCCAGTTGCCATCACACTTAATAGAGTCCAGAGTGTGATTATCTGTATGAGAGTGTGCGTCTTAATGACCTTTCCTCAGTGGTGACACAATGTGTACAACAAAGAATCTAATTACAGTAAAGATTGTATGCAGCTCAAGTCAGGGTGGCCTAATTGAATCGTTAATGTCGGTGTTGATAGCCATGAATATGTTTAAAGAATTTGTTGTGAAAGCTCCTCTTCGGTTTACTATTGTGATGCAGGCTCCACGCAGTGAGACTGCGGTTCAGGGCTCGCGCTGTGCGCCTGTGTGAGTGTACGTGCACGGGCGCGTGTTCCCCTTCAGAACACTTTAATGCACTCAACCCCAGGAAAAGGGAAAGAGCTGTTTTCTCATTTACTAAGAAAGGTTTCTGCAATTACCATAAAGCACAACCTCAAAAGGTCTTTATGTTAGTGTGTGACAGTTTCCACACATAGTGCTTCACGTTTTCAGATGTGTGATGGTTGTTTGCAGAAACTTCATGAAGCTGAGGGGTCTGGAGACTGAAGATGTGCAAAGATAACCCTGGAAATGCTCATGGGCAACTGGACTATTGTACATGACTGCAGTTAGGGAATTTGTGCATGATTCAATAAACATTTATTGAGTGCCTACTATCTGCAGGTGTTGTGCTAGACACTAAGAATACACATGATGAGGGAAGCCTGGGTGGCTCAGTCGTTAAGCATCTGCCTTCGGCTCAGGTCATGATCCCAGGATCCTGGGATCGGGCCCCGCATCGGGCTCCTTGCTCGGCGGGAAGCCTGCTTCTCCCTCTCCGACTCCCCTTGCTTGTGTTCCCTCTCTTGCTATCTCTCTGTCAAATAAATAAATAAAATCTTAAAAAAAAAAAAGAATACACATGTTGAGGGAGCAGAAGGTTAGCTGAAGACAAAGCATAAGCCGACACCCTGCAACCTCCCCCACCCCCCACTCCTGGGTGGGACAAGTGTGACATTCTTCCAGGAGTCTCCCAACTATCTTAATATTAATACCTTGCTAGAGGGGAAAACAACCTTAACTTGACAACCACGAGGCCTCCGATATCTTGTAGGTCCTCTTTAGCATTATCTTGTTGTTCCTCTTTAGCAGTATCCTGAGAGTCCTCTTTAACATATGAAAATCCTTTTGAAACCTCCCTTTTCCTTACTTCCCCCAACTCCCGAGTTGAGTATATAATCACCGCTCTTCAAGACCCCTGGTGCCGCGGCTCTTTCTGCCCACAGGTCCTCTCCCTGTGCTTTAATAAAGCCACCATTTTTCACCAAAGTCGTCTCAAGAATTGGTCGTTGGCTCCGGACCTCACCCCACCGAACCTCTCACCTAAATTCCAAAACCCCATCACACAGAGGCTAAAATGTTTGCCCATGGAAAGCTTTCGGTCTAGTGGAGGCGCCACGAAAAGGCTTCTAAACCAATAGTTACTCTACGTGTGAATGTGTATACAAGATTTTAAATGGGAATACAGAGGAGGAAATGATTAATCCTACCTGAGGTTAAAAAAGAAAATTGAGGGGCGCCTGGGTGGCTCAGTCATTATGCGTCTGCCTTCGGCTCAGGTCATGATCCCAGGGTCCTAGGATCGAGCCCCGCATCGGGCTCCCTGCTCAGCGGGGAGCCTGCTTCTCCCTCTCCCACTCCCCCTGCTTGTGTTCCCTCTCTCACTCTCTCTCTGCCAAATAAATAAATGAAATCTTTAAAAGAAAAAATTTAGAAAAATAAAGAAAATTGAGAGTGGAAAGTGGTTTTGAGGTCCACTGCTGTGTTTGGGAGTGTTGGAATTTTTATGGAATTTCAGCTCAACCATTTAACAACCTCTTATTAGTTACATGACGGAGTAAGAAATTTAACCTTGTTAAATCTGGTTTCTTTATTGTTAAAATAGGAATGATAGTATTGATGTCGTTTTTGGAGTGTTATTGGGAGTGGTGAGGTCCGGAGCCAACGGCCAAGAAAAAATTCCTCAGATGTCTTTGGTACAAAAAAGGTGGTTTGATTTAAGCTTGGGCACAGGACCCATGGGCAGAAAGAGCTGCTGCCCTGGGGTTGTGAGAGGTGGCTGATTATATACTGGAGAGTTGGGGAGGTAAGGAAAAAGGGAGGTGTCCAAAAGAACTTTCATATGCTAAAGAAGACTCTCAGGATACCGGAGGCCTTGCTATTGTCAAACTAAGGTTGTTTTTCCTTCTAGTAAGACATGAACATTAAGAAAGTTGGGAGTTTCCGGGAGGAATGTCACGTGTATCCCACCCAGGGGGGTTGGGAGTCAGGAGTGGGTTGCTCGTCGTCAGCTTGTACTTTGTCCTCAGCTTGCCTTCTGCTGTCTCATCAGTGTCACCATACTGGATTATGAGGATCAAAGGAAAGAACCAATCTAAAGTGTTCACATAGTAAGTGCTCCCTACACGTTAGTCTCCCTTCCCTCTGACCTTTCAATCCTTATCCCTGTATTAAGCAATGTAGAAAAGCCAAATGACTCGTTTACTGAGGGTGATCACTTGGTCATTCTTTCAGGGACCTGTGGCAGATTCCAGAGTATTTTGGTTTGAAAGCCAAATAACTGAGTGAGTATGAGAAGAGGAGAAACAACAACAACACTTTTTATGGGTTACTTTACATAATTCTTTTTTATAATCCTCAAAAAAACCCTGTAAGGGAGGTCATGTTTCCCCTATATTGGAGACTATTTTCTGGCCTACTGTAATATTTTGTATTACTTAATTCATTTTGTTTTGTGTATGTGTTACCCTTCATACCCTTAAGAAGGGCTTTTTTTTTTTAATTAGTGAGGGTCCCAAATTCAGGTACACCGCAAGCAGATGAGAAGAGCCGACTGTAGCCACCCAGTACACATACGAGGCCTCAGGTATACATGTGCTCAGTTAGCTGAGAGTTTGGTATATTTTCTATATATGTGGAGTATATACATACTTCTTCATTAAGAGTAATTAATGATTAATTTACATCAAAATGAAAGTTGCTTTAAAATAACAGGTAAAGAAAACAAGTCTAGGTTACCTTTTGGCTTCTTTTTTATCAGCATATTACAAACTTAATGTTATCCAGAGTTCCTGATTGGAATGTTCCGTTTTTTTTGAGAGACAGAGAGTGAGTGAGAGAGAGTACAAACTGGAGGAGGGGCAGAGGCAGAGGGAGAAGCAGGCTTCCCGCTGAGCAGAGAGTTGGGACAAGGGGCTCGATCCCAGGACCCTGGGATCATGGCCTGAGCTGAAGGCAGTCGCTTAACCAACTGAGCCACCCAGGAGCCCCTGGAATGTTCCTTCATCTCTGACCCTGAATCTTAGCTGGAGGCCAGAACTCTCCCAAGGGTCAGGTATGGCCCTAGGGATTTGGAGTAGATTTACAGTATCAAAATAATTTTTCTTTCCGTTGGCTATGCTTTCTTCCTATATCAGACAGGAGGGCACTGAGGAGAAGACACTAGCTTATCTTTTTTTTTTTAAAGATTTTTTATTTTATTTATTTATTTGAGAGAGAGAGAGAGAATGAGAGATAGAGAGCACGAGAGGGAAGAGGGTCAGAGGGAGAAGCAGACTCCCTGCCAAGCAGGGAGCCCGATGTGGGACTCGATCCCGGGACTCCAGGATCATGGCCTGAGCCGAAGGCAGTCACTTAACCAACTGAGCCACCCAGGCGCCCCTAGCTTATCTTTTTTAAAATCCCTGATCAACCCCAAAGACTCTATGCCCTAGTTTCTCTGCTGTCAGTGTTTCTTTTTGGCTTTTCCAAAGCTCCTCATATTATCTAGGGTATGGAATAAGCAGTTCTAACCAAAAGACTAAATACAGCATAGTTCTAAAAAGAAAGTTTCTTTTTCTCGTGCTATAGACTAAAGGGGAACACTGAGGCCAGCCAGAGGGCTGTCCCATGAGGTCATTCAGGGAAGTCTGTCTCTCCATCTTGTTGCTCTACCATGCCCTGGAGGGGAGTGTAGAAAAAGTCTTACCAGGTGGCTGTGTCCTCAAGGACATCATCTAGACAGTGCATATATTAGTTCATTTCCCCACGGCCTGAATTTGGTCACAAGGCCATTCCTAGTAGCAAGGGAACCTGAGAAATGTGGTTGATAACCTAATGGCCATGTGTTTAGCTAGAACTCAAGGAGTTCTAGTACAAAAACAGCGGAGAAAGGATACTGAGAGATAGCAATCTCAGGCACACTCCATAAGACAAAAGTGGAAAGAGATGAGTAGCTGTGTAATAGAAGAGCAGAAACTCTCCCTCTCCCTTTTTTTGGTCCCCCACCAGGAAGTATTTTTCCGTTTTGAAGCTTTCAGTACCTCTCCCCCACTACCAGCCCTATGCAGCAGCTTCTAGCCGCATCCTCAACAGCAAGCACCCTGACTGGCCTCCCTGTCTCTCCCCTTGCCTCCTGCAAATGCACTGTTAACACAAATCAGCAGAACCTCTATCAGATGTCAACTAGACAATATCACTTCTTTACTTAGAACTCACCAAAAACCTCTCCTTGCAATGAGAATCAAATCTAAACTCAGTACCGTGGGCTGGAAGACTGCCCTCCTGGCCTCTGCTCACTTCTTTTCCTTCTCTGTACTCTGCCACTGTCTTGTTGTTGTTGTTCCTTGAATATTCTAAACTTGTTCTCATCTTGGTTCCTCCCTTCTTGCTGTTCCTTCTGCTTGAAGCCGCATCTTCACAAAGTTGTCTCCTTCTAATATTCAGGCTTCAACCCAAATGTGACCGCTTTAGTGAGGTCCTCCATGAGCATTCCAGCTGAAGCCCTCCACTCCCAGTGGAGTGTGCCATTGACCAAAAACATCTTCATAACATGCATCATAACCGCTATTAATTATTTATTTACATGTTTATAGTATATAAGCTCCTGGGGATGGGACACTGTTCACCACTGTATCCAGAACTCCTAGCAGGTGGCTATGAACACATAGCAGGCAGTCTGTGAATATCTATTAGCTGACAGGTTTGATCTCTGTAAAATAGTAAAACTATTTCTCTAGCAGCTATTAGTATGGTCTTTTTTTTTTTTTAAGATTTTATTTATTTATTTGATAGAGAGAGACACAGCCAGAGAGGGATCACAAGCAGCGGGAGTGGGAGGGAGAAGCAGGCTTCCCGCCGAGCAGGGAGCCTGATGCGGGGTTCGATCCCAGGAGCCTGGGATCATGACCTGAGTCGAAGGCAGACGCTTAACAACTGTGCCACCCAGGCGCCCCTATTAGTATAGGTCCTTGCACATTGTAGGTATCCAGTAAATTTTTATTAAATGAATAGGCCTAGCTACAAATCTAGTGAATCAGAAACAGGAGTGTCATTTGAAAAGGCTTTACATAAATATTTTGTTTTTAGTGAACACTTTTCTAAATATTAAGGAATTCAATAAGCTTTGTAAAATATACAGATAAGTATAAAGGAAAGTCTTACCACTGAAAGAAAATCATTGTTAACACCTTGGTAAATACCTATATAGATTTTTTTCCTATATGTGTGCACACACACAATTTTTAAAAAAATTGGTATCATACCATATACTGGCATACCTTGTTTTTCACTTTATTGCGCTTCTCAGATACTGCATTTTTTACAAATTGAAGGTCTGTGGCAACTCTGCACTGAGCAAACCTATTGGCACCATTTTTCCAAAAGCATTTGTTCACTTTGTGTCCTTGTCACATCTTGGCAACTCTTGGAATATCTCAAACTTTTCCATTAATATAAGAAATATATGTCATGGTGAACTGTGATCAGTGATCGTATGTTACTATTATAATTCTTTTGGAGCACCACCAACCGTGCCCATATAATAGTGAACTTAATTACCGAATTTTGTGTGTATTCTGACTGCTCCACTGACCAGCTGTTCCACCATCTCTCCCTCTCCTCAGGCCTCCCTACTCCTGGAGGCACAACAAATATTGAAATTAGGCCAATCAATAACCCTATAATGGCTTCTAAGTTTTTAATTGAAAGGAAGAGTTGCACATTTCTCACTTTAAATCAAAAGCTAGAAATGATTTATCTTAATGATGAAGTCATGCCAAAAGCTGAGATAGGCTGAAAGCGAGGCCTCTTGTGCCAGTTCACCAAGTTGTGAATGTAAAGGAAAAGTCCTGGAAGGAAATTAAAAGTGCTACTCCTGTGAACACATGAATAAGAAAGTGAAATAGCCTGATTGCTCATCTGGAGAAAGTTTTAGTGGTCTGGATAGAAGATCAGCCACAACATTCCCTTGAGCCAACGTCTAACCCAGAGCAAGACCCTCACTCTCTTCAATTCTAGAAAGGCTGAGAGAGGTGAAGAGGCTGCAGAAGAAAAGTCTGAAGCTAGCTCAGGTTGGTTTCTGAGGTTGGAGGAAAGAAGCCGTCTCCATAACATAAAAGTGCAAGGTGAAGGAGCAAGTACTGATGTAGAAGCTGCAGCAAGTTCTCCAGAAGATCCAGCTAAGAGAACTGATGAAGGTGGTTACACTAAGCGATAGATTTTATATGTAAATGAAACAGCCTTACAGTGAAGGAAGATGCCATCTAGGACTTGCACAGCTAGAGAGAAGTCAATGCCTGCCTTCAAAGGACAAAGGACAGGCTGACTCTCTTGTTAAGGGCTAATGCAGCTGGGTGACTTGAAGTTGAAGCCAATGCTCATTGACCATTCTGAAAATCCCAGGGCCCTTAAGAATTATGACAAATCTACTCTGCCTGTGCTCTATAAATGGAACAACAGAGCCTGGATGAGGGTACATCTGTTTACGACATAATCTACTGAATATTTTAAGCACAGCTCAGAAAAGAAGATTCCTTTCCAAATAATCCTGCTCATTGACAATGCACCTGCTCACCCAAGAGCTTACATGGAGATGTACCATGAGATTAATGTTGTTTTCATGCCTGTTAACACCAACACCCATTCTGCAGCCCATGGATCAAGGAGTAATTTTGACTTTCAAGTCTTATTATTTAAGAAATACATTTCATAAGGTTATAGCTACCATAGATAGTGATTCCTCTGATGGATCTGGGCAAAGTAAATTGAAAACTTTCTGGAAAGGGTTCACCATTCTAGATGCCAGTAAGCACAATTCATGATTCACGGGCAGAGGTCAAAATATCAATATTAACAGGAGTTTAGAAGAAGTTGATTCCAACCCTCATGGATGACTTTGAGGGGTTCAAGACTTGAGTTGAGGGAGTAGCTGCAGATGTGGTGGAAATACCAAGAGAACTAGAATTAGAAGCAGAGCATGAAGATGGGACTGAATTGCTGGCAATCTCATGATCAAACTTGAATGGATGAGGAGTTGCTTCTTATTGATAAGCAAAGAAAGTAGTTTCTTGAGATGAACCTACTCCTGGTGAAGATGCCATCAAGACTGTTGAGATGACAACAAAAGATTTAGAATACTCCATAAACTTAGTTGATAAAGCAGCAGTAGGGTTTGAGAGGAATAACTCCAATTTGGAAGAAAGTTCTACCTCGGGTAAAATGCTGTCAAACAGCATCACAGGATACAGAGAAATTGTTCATGAAAAGAAGAGTCAATCAATGCATCAGACTTCACTGTTGTCTTATTTTAAGAAATTTCAACAGTTATCCCAACCTTCAGCAACCACCACCTTGATCAGTCAGCAGCCACCAACCTCGAGGCAAGAATTTCCAAGAGCAAAAAAGACTGTGACTCCTTGAAAGCACAGATGATGGGATGGTTAGCATTTTCTAGCAATCAAATGTATTTTTTAAAGATTTATTTATTTATTTGAGAGTGATCATGAGCGGGGGTGGGGGTGGGGCAGAGGGAGAGGGAGAGAAGCAGACTCCCGGCAGAGCACACAGCCTAGGCAGGGCTGGATCCCATGTCCCCGAGATCATGACCTGAGCCAAAATCAAGAGTCAGATGCTTAACTGACTGAGCCACCCAGGTGCCACGCAATAAATATTTTTTAATTAAAGTATATGTGCTGTTTTTTAAGACATAATGCTATTGCACACTTAAGAGACTACAGTATAGTGTAAATATAACTTGTATATACACTGGGAAATCAAAAAATTCAATTTACTTGCTTTATTGCCATAGTTGCTTTATTGAGGTGATCTGGAACGCAAATCACAATATCTCCAATGTATGCCTATATGCAGTTTATTTATTTTTAGCTATGAGATGTATTTATTTTAATTTTTTAAATTTAAGTATAGTTAACAGTGTTATATTAGTTTCAGATGTATGATACGATTCAACCATTCTACACATTTCTTAGTGCTCATCAAGGTAAGTGTACTGTCAATCCCCTTCATCTATTTCGCCCATCCTCCCACCTACCTCCCGTCTGGCAATCATCAATTTGTTCTTTGCATTTGAGTCTAGGTTTTTTGTTTTGTTTTGTTTTGTCTCTGCTTACATGCAGTTTAAATAGAAAACTTGCCAGGTATACTCACAAGAAATAATGCTTCTTTTATTTATTTATTTTTTTTACATTAGATGGGTAATGTGCCCAGGTCGTAACAAGGTCTGAGGGAGTCACATGTCACAGAATGCCCTGGACAGCCAATCACAACGTTTATGAGCTACAAAAGGTCTCGAAATACTGCCTAAAGTATGAGGGTGAACATTAAGATAAATTAGATGGCGTGCTTTAGTTACGTTTCAGGTGGTGACTAGAGAACGCACAGAGTAAGTTTTGCATGGACACATCTATTAGCTGGCAGACCCATGCCCCATGCTAGGGGCTCTTTGCAGAGTGGGGGAGAAAGGAATTCTCTAGAAAAGTTTGTCAAGCCCGAGATGCTGCTTATGTTTATTTAGAACTAACTCTTCTTCCTTTCCAAAGAAGAGCATTGATTGCTTTTCTTTTCATCTTTCCTATCAAAAGATGGGAAATATCACCAGAAGAAAACGATCAAGATTTATTTTTACTTTCGTCGCAAACAAGTATATAATGCAAGCCCCCATGATGGAACTGTATAGCTGTGGCTATGCCACCAAAGTATCAGGGATGCTGTCTTTCGGGGGGGCGAGGGAAAACGACTAGAGTTGGGAATCTGGTATGTGGAAGTATATGAATATACAAACGACATTTATGGATCCAGAGATACCCATCCACCTATAAGTACAGCTAGTTGCCATCAAGTCACTAAGCATAAAAACTGTTGTGGGTGTTTACAACTTTTTTAAAAAAGGCGTATTTGTGTTAAAAATATGTTTTCTGGGCGCCTGGGTGGCTCAGTTGGTTAAGCGACTGCCTTTGGCTCAGGTCATGATCCTGGAGTCCCGGGATCGAGTCCCGCATCGGGCTCCCTGCTCAGCAGGGAGTCTGCTTCTCCCTCTGACCCTCTTCCCTCTGGTGCTCTCTATCTCTCATTCTCTCTCTCTCTCAAATAAATAAATAAAATCTTTAAAAAAAATGTTTTCTAATTTCCCAAATAGTCTGTGTAAGAAGATGGGAAATTTGGGTGAAAAGATAAGAGTGGGGAAGGAAAGTACTAGAAAAAAATTGGAAACACATGCATATAAACATCACAGTCTTTTGTGTTTCCGGCCTTTTACATATATGGAAGAAGGTGTGTGTTGTGTTTCCAGATCTGACTTAGCCCAGCAACCAGTATGAGTTTGGCCAAGTCGCTTCCCCTCCTTGAGCCTTTGTTTCTGTATCACCAAAATAAAAGAGGAGAGGAAAAAGAAGCAAGAAGCTGGCACTAGCATAGGATGCAGCTCCCCTAAGCAGTACTGAGAGTCCCATCCAGCCCAGCACTTTATGATCATTACTATGAGTATGTTAATTGTGTTATTTCGCACAGATTAATTATATGGGTTATTACTATTGTTTCTCTTGCCTGTTTGTTTGTTTGAAGGATGTTGGTAGGTAGTTTTGCTAAATGGTGCTTTACTTGGTTAAATTTCCTGTGAGATCTCTACCAACATGACTGACACTTCTAGAAGTTACCAGTTGTATCTGAAAGCCTCTGATGCTGGTGGAAGTTTTAGTTAAGCCAAAACCCTCCTCAAGTGGGTTTACTATGGGTGCTCACTGTTCACAAAGGGGGTGGTTGGTGACTTGCCTCAAGAAGATTGTGGTGAAGAACACAGTCACTTCAGACCTGTGGCCAGTGAGACAGGGGCCTAGATGAGGAAACAGTAGTGTGCAGTATGGTGTTGAAGAAAGAAAAGATCCCTATGTTGCCACAAGTGATCGGTGGTATGTGAAAATTAAATTATGCCGAAGTCCTCTAAATCTTGTGAATACTAAACAATTCATTACTAGCCACAAAATGACTTTTGAGAAAGGAAATACGCTACCTGAAAATGTCCTGCTGTCTTGGACAAGGGCTTGGACGACGAGAAGGAAAAACCGACACCTAACCAAAAGGAATAGCATAAAGAATGCCCATGTGTCAGTCACCGTTAAAACACAGTTAAAACCTTTCATGACAGAAGGAAGGACCGCATAGAGATGACCCATACAGTAGTCAGAATCGCCGGCTAAGGCTCAGCCACGACTCTAAAACCTAAGAATAAAATCAACAATCCCTCTAATTGTTTATCACAATGCTTCCTTTAGAAATTTTACTTGAGGAGTTGGGGTGGAGCAAAGAATAAAAAAATCCTTTCTGAGCCTGCCTCACATCTAGTTTGAAAGTAGAATTTCTTTACTGGAACTGCTGATCTGTAAGGCCACCAGTTTATGTGGGTTTCAAAGGGCTCTTAGAGTTCAAGTATGGATGTGTTCTGTTCGTGTGCCAGTACCGTGCGCATACACATGCACACCCGCCCCGTTTATATCTCCAGGCCAGGGTTTCTCAATCTCTGAACTATTGATATTTTGGGTCAGTGAATTCTTTATTCTGGGGCTGTCCTGTGTATTGTAAGCTGTTTAGCAGCATCCCTGGCCTTACCTACCAGAAGCCGGTACCACTTCTCCTCTCCTCTTACCTATGCGCCCAGCTTCCCACGACAGCCCCAAATGTTGCCAAATGTCTCCTGGGGGACAAAATCTCCCTTGGCTAAAAATCACCGCCCGCGGCTGAGATGGGGAGATTTAGTGAGGGGAAAGGGGACAGAGAGTGAGGAACAGGAGGCTTTTCTCTAGGATGCAGACATTTATTCTCAAGGTTATTTCTATTTATGGAAATTATTCAAAGATGCTTACAAGTGTTTTTAGGAAGCTGATTTCATTCCAAGCAAGCCAAGTATTACAAATATCGTTTTAAACTGTAACTTATAACTGCTTTTCTACAGAATGTCTTAATGGAGTCAAGCATTTGCCTTGAAGAATGCTATCGAGTCATTCATTGTTTTCCTAACTTGTGGCATTGCTGGCCGTCCACTTGGAATAGCATCATGTGCTATTTTGCCTTTTTCCCCAAAACTTTGCAAACTACTTTGATACACTGCTGAAAATACATATTAGCAGAATAACTTATTTTTTTTTTACCACAATTCTCAAAGAACCCACATTGTATACTTGCTAGGAGAGCAATTATTTGTAATCTGAATGTAACTGAGGCATACTTACCTAGACCCATTTTACCATGTTACCACACAGGCTTAAATTATTTTGCTGGTGGCAAAGTATGCAGTTTGCATACAACACTGAGCTTACCAGGTAACTTTATGACCGAACCTCATATCTGAAGAGTGACTAGGAATTAATATACCTTAATTAGAAGCTTAAGGATATGCCCTTATTCGGTGTTTACATTTTTTTTAAGATTTATTTATTTATTTGAGAAAGAAAGCAGGCAAATGGGGGGTGGGGTGGGGAAGGGCAGAGGGAGAGAGAATCTCAAGCAGACTCCCTGCTGAGAGCAGAGCCTGACGCAGGGCTCGATATCGCACCCTGAGATCACAACCCTGAGATCACGACCTGAGCCAAAATCAAGAGTTGGACGCTCAATGGACTGAGCCACCCCAGGCGCCCCTTGTGTTTACAACTTATCTTGACTTGTATTTTACTCCCAAAGAAGAGGAAAACAGTATAAATGGTGAGGGTTTTTGTGTGTGTGTGTGTTTGTTTTTGGTGGTGACACTCCAGGACTTTCCTTCTACAATTTATTTCAACATCATTTATGGAACCCTGACTGTGAGCAAGGATTTATGCCAATTCTTAGCAGATTTTATTTTTGCAGTAAAATCAGATGTATTTCTTTTAAAATTGTGCTGTAATGAATTTTTTCTCTATCATTTTGATGTCAGTGAAGATTACCACAAAAGTTAATGTTTTCTTCATCTATAAATGCGAGACTAAAATCAAGGAATAGAAGAGAGGGAATCTACAAAAGGTAGGCGAGGTTTTTAAAAAGCCAAACATGGGGCACTTGGGCGGCTCAGTTGGTTAAGCGTCTGCCTTCGGCTCAGATCATGATCCCAGGGTCCTGAGATTGAGCCCCACATCGGGCTCCCTGCTCGGCGGGAAGCCTCCTTCTCCCTCTCCGACTCCCCCTGCTGGTGTTCTCTCTCTCTTTGTCTCTGTCAATTAAATAAATAAATAAAATCTTTAAAAAAAGAAAACACTTCTTTAAAAAAATAAAATAAAAATAAAAAACCAAACATATAATATTATAAGATTAAAATAGGTGGTGAGCATTCTGTTTATCGCTTTACTATTTGGCATCAAGTGGACAAACAACAGACACTCTCAAACTAAACTTTTATTTTCATCTGGATGGACAGCGGGCCCAGAAGATCACAGGTTAAATTCTTGAAACGTCTGTAATTTCAGATGAGTTCTCAGAAAAATACATACTTTCTGGACTATAAACTGTCCACCATATTTTTCCATATTTGCTACTGATTTATTATAATGTGTTAAGTATCAGTAAATAGGATCAGCATAAATATCACTACTGCATTTTAGGACTTTAATTCTTACTTGCTTTTAGATTCTGTATCTTTTATGTTAGGTGCTGGGTCTCTAATTTGGTGTTGATTTACCTAGCTGTGTGGGAGTTATGTAAAATTATCCAACCGATGTAAGCCAGGTGTTCACAGCTCTTTATGCATCAGGGACTACACTGGAAGCTATCCAAGAGTAGGTGTCTGTGACCTATATAGCAAGCATGACAAAGACGGCACACAGACTTACTTCCAGTGTCCCTTGGAAAGTTGTCCCCTCAAACTCCCTGACCTCCTCACAGGTTCCCTGCCTCCCTAATCCCAGTCTCTTTCCCACAATCACTTGGGAGAACTGTCTTTGGCAACAGTCAGATCCATGGTGCCTGCCTGTACTGACATGGAGAGTTTGCAGCAGCACAATGGCCTCCACCTTCTCCCATGGCTGAGCTCCATCTTTACACCTCTACACCTCTAGCTGGTCTGAACGGTACAGAGGACCTAGAAGTTTAGAAAATTACTTTTCAAAGGTTTCTAACCTCAGCTCTAGATGTCACAGAAAACAATACATTTGCCATCTTTAACAAAAAGTGTTATTTTAAAAACATTCTGTCTTGCTCTTCCTCTCATTTTTTTCTATATGTGGTTTCTAATTCTTGTTCCTTGATTATTCTTTTCAAAGAGGGAGAAGCAACCAGAAAATACTGGAGAAGGAAAAGAGACTCGCTAGTGGAGGGTGCATGGGGAAGATTCTCAGCATTCGTTTCAGGGTAAGACCGGTGCTGCTGGAATAGAAACCCCTGGCTTGGTGGAGGAATGTATGGCGGCAGTCATGGAACCAAGTGGCTAGGACCTTGGCAATGTGTGCCTAGCTTGGCAATGCAGCCAGCTCTCCTGCCCTCCTGCTGCCCACAGTTCCGGAGTCCTCCTGTGAAGGCTGCTCAGGAATGAGCTGAGGGAGTACGAACAACTGTTATAGGTTGAATTGTGTGCCCCCCCCCCATAGATGCTGAAGTCCCAACTCCCAGTATCTCAGCATATGACCTTATTTGGAAATACGGTCATTGCAGACATAATTATAGTTAAGATGAGGCCATTCTGCTGTAGGTGGGTGGGTAATACAACATGATGAAGGTCCTTATAAAAAGGGGAAATTTGGATACAGAAGCATATAAGAATCCATGTGAAGATTGGAGTTATGCTGCCACGAGCCAAGGGACTATCAGAAGCTAGAAGAGAAGCCTGGAATGATTCTTTAGTGCCTTCAGAGGGGTTAAAGTCCTACCAACATCTTGATCTCAGACTTCCAGTTTCCAGAACTATGAAACAATAGATACCTGTTGTTTAAGCCACTCAGTCTGTGGTAATTTGTTAAAATAGGCAAAGCAAACTAATATAATAATGTAGCAATGATGGAATTGTCCTGATCTTGACTAGAATCTCCCTGAAGAAGTGCTGGTTTGATGAAGCTAAGAAGCTAAGCATGGTCTAATCCAAATACCTAGAAGGAAACCTGTGTGTATCGATAATAGACATACACATGTAAGGACATAAATAAAAACACACTGCAACCATTTCTAAGCAATTCCATGAATATAGTAAATGCTGAATCTACCTGTTACATTACTTAATCACTCTTGGGTTTCCTAAATGTCAGAGGATCTGTATCTCCAGCTACTAGGGTAATTCCAGGAGCTGAGCCCTCTGGACCAACCTCCTTCTACAATTCAACTCACCAACATTTACTAACCTGTGTGCCAAGAATTCTAAGCAATGGCAGTAGAATAAAGCATCAGATACAATTCTGGCCCTTAAGTAGTCTTGTTATTTAGTAATTACCAATATTAGGCAGAACTCTTCAAGAATCTTTCATTTATTAACGTATATGGGATTCTGCCCATTTACACCCAGGAATGCTCAAGACTCTTAATCACAGGTGATAGAAACACAACTCAAGCTGACTTAAACCAACACACAAATAAAACCCTGAGCAATTCAAGGGTGCAAGTATAACTTAAGTAGTGTATTAGTCAAGGTTCTCCAGGGAAACAGAATCCATGGGGGAGACAGAAGGAAGGAGAGAAGGTAGGGGACAGAGAGAAGGAGAGGAAGGAAGGAGAGAAGGGGAGGCAAAACAAAACAAAACAAACCCCAAAACAGATAGAAATAGAGACAGAAAAGAGAGAAAAGAGATTTATTTAAGGAATTTGCTCACAGAATTGTGGTACAATGTGTAGGGCAGACTGGTAGGCTAGAAATTTAGGTATGAGTTGACATTGCAGTCTTGAGTCTGAATTCTGCAGGGCAGCAGGCTGGAAACTCAGGCAGTGTCTATATTGCAATCCTGAGATTTCCTTCTTGGGATACCTGTCTTTGCTCTTAAGGTCTTCATATGATTCCATGAGGCTGCCCACATTATGGAGGGTACCTGCTTTACCCTGATTTAAATGTTCATCTCATCAAAAGAATACCCTTACATAAACATCGAGATTAGTGTTTGACCAAACCACTGGGCACCATAGCCTAGCCAAGGTGACACATAAAGTTAACCACCACTAGCAGTGTGGAATCCAGAGAGTGCTCCCAAATCATCAGAAATCCACCCCTCCTCGGCTTCCTCGGGGAAGGCTTGAAGTGACCCATCTTCCAGTCCATGCCCTGGTGAACAATCACTGTGGCTAAGGGAATGCAATTCCCTGGCAGGGGCTGAGAACAGAGGTATGGGTGGTTGTATTATAGAAGGGATGTTGAGCAGGCATCAGGAGCTGTTCAACTAAAGGATCTCACCAACCAGGAGGAAGAGATAAGCGAGTGTCATTTTGAAAGGAAAGAGAACATTTTGTGCATATCCAGTCCTTAAAGGTACTTAAAGGTGAGTACTTAAAGGTGGGAAACAGAAGGGAGAAAGGAGAGACCCTTTGGGAGAAATGAAGGGCTCTTGCTGGAATGTCCTATAGGCTCCTGCAGCTGGAGGTGGGCAGATACTCCAGTGGTACACCAGATACCATAGGCAACTGATGGGCTTACATCACATTAGCTTGGTTTAAACTACTTGAATCACATGAGATATTTCTTTGAGGAAAATTTACTTTTTCTCATTGATTTAAAGTCAGTAATTTCTGGGCGCCTGGGTGGCTCAGTCGTTAAGCGTCTGCCTTCGGCTCAGGTTATGATCCCAAGGGCCCTGGGATGGAGCCCCGCATCGGGCTCCCTGCTCAGGGGGATGCCTGCTTCTCCCTCTCCCACTCCCCCTGCTTGTGTTCCTGCTCTCGCTATCTCTCTCTCGATCAAATAAATAAATAAAATATTTAAAAAAAAATAAAAAAAATAAAGTCAGTAATTTCTGTTCCTCTGAACACAGAATTGCTTTTAATTATAAATGCATGACATTTAAAAATATTTAAATACAAATATTTTTACACCAACGGGTGTGGAATGTGGGGTGTGGATGTGGGGATGGAAGCAATGAATTTTTTCCCATACAGAAACCCTGCTAGAAAAACATTTTCCCTTAGTCATTGTTAGAAAAATCACCCCTCTCAGGGATGCTTGTTATCTAAAATTAAATGGAATTGGCATTTGGAGATTTTTGAATAATTTAGCTGGACTTATTTCGGCGATTACATAATGGTTACAAATGGGTCAAGGCCCCGGTCACGTCAGGGAATTAAGAAATGGATTTGTTTACATGGCCATTGTTCATGTGCTTTCCCGCTCTCAACTTCTGCTTCCATCCCCATGGTGACCCCCCCCCCCACTCCTCTCCCGCCGGCAGCTCCACAGGGACAGAGACTACCTTCCACTCACGCCCTCCCTGGTGTGGGCTCTGACCGATCGCACAGTGCATCAGTGTGTGTCCAGTTGCACTGAACTTTGTTAGCTGGGGATCCTGGGCATTTAGGAAGACAGACACTGCTAGGACAGTTCTGTAAATTCTCAGCAAAGTTCCTTTAGAACAAAGTTGACAGTGTTAGAACAAGAACAGCTTTGCAAGTTTCTAAACGCACAGTTGCTGCTCCTGGCAGCTGCTTACAACAAAAATCTTACTTGCAGCTAATGTCTGTCACATAATGAAAACCTACTAGGCAAAATCTGAAGTATTTTTCCTATATCCCCACTATTCAGCTTTTTCGAACTTTTTTTTTTTTTTTTTACATTTCTCTTCTCTTTACGATAAAATGAAAGAATGTGTTACACACTCTGAAAGGAATTCCGGGTGTGAATAGGTAGCTAGGGATGGTTCCTCTGTTCATCTATAGGGGCCTCCTTTCTTTCCACTTCTGCTTTCTTTCTTGGGGAGTGGCTGGGAAAGAGGCATAGACAGGGTCACCCTGAAGAGCTCCCCTAGCAGTACAATGATTTGAATCCATTGAGGGTGACTAGAAGGGGTCAAATATAAAAGATGGTCATGCTTTCTTCTACTCCAAACACCACTTTCTGGGACGTGAACAGGGCTATAGATCTTGAAGATCCATTTCTCCATGGATGGCGAGGCCACTTTGCCTTACCCCAGCCACTCAGGCAAACAATCTCTCTTTCTTTCTTTTGAACACAGGCCAGTCCCCACCCCCAGCTTTAACTCAACACTTTCCATCCATGAGCTTTAACAGAAACTACCAGGTGCCAACTCAGTGCATTGAAAGGAGTTTGCAGACATTACTGCTAATCTGCATACAGCCCTGCGAGACAGGCTAACATCATTTCCCATTTCACCTGTGCCGTTCAGAGAGGCCACGTAACATCCCCAAGGTCAAAGCATTAAGTGGCCAAGTCAGGAAGACTGGGTCTCTTCAGCAGTAAAGCCCATGTCTATTCCCAGATGGGTTTTAATGCTGCTTGGCAGTCTGGCACTCATCTGTTAAAAAATGGACACTTTCGGGGGCCTGGGTGGCTCAGATGGTTAAGCGTCTGCCTTTGGCTCAGATCATGATCTCAGGGTTCTGGGATCGAGCCCCATGTCAGGCTCCTGGCTCAGCGGGGAGCCTGCTTCTCCCTCTCCCTCTGCCTCTCCCCTGCTCATGCTCTCTCTCTCTCTCTGTATCTTGAATGAATAAATAAAATCTTAAAAAAAAAATGGACACTTTCATTCTGCTGCCTCCCTAACCTGAAATCTTGGATCACACCCTCATGCCTCCTATATTACTTCTGCCTCTACCTGAATGTCTGTTGGTACTTCACATTCCATATGATCAAAACTGAATGCAAAACTGTTCCTATTGTTCTCTGTCTTTAACTCAATCAGGTTAGATATTGGCTCTAGAAACCCGGGACCCCCGACTTTCCCCTTTCTGTCATTCTCTTTTTTTTTTTTTAAAAGTGGTCACCAAGTCCTATTGATTCTTTCTCTCACATACACATACAAGTACACATATTCTGCCATAAAATCCTCCTTGATTTCTCTGGAAAACTTGTTCCCTCTGCATTTCCGCTGCTGTCAATACATACCTTGATTATAAGAACACATACCACTGTACTTGGAATGTCTATTGATAGAGGACATGTCACCCCCGCCAGAAAGAACTCTATATTGGCAAAGATCTCCTATTGCCTGTGGTTGGAACTCAAGGCATCTTGCACTGTTTCTGGTACATGGTAGATCCTCAATACCGTTGGTCTGAATTTAATTGGAGTGTATCCAAGGAACAAGGGTCTCATAGTGATTTGAATACCTCCTTACAATTAAGCTGAGGCCCAAGCAAAATAGGTGAGATTTCAAAGTTTGTCTTTTATGTTGGTGACCTCTTCTTTTTCAGTTCCTTTTCCCTACCAGTAACAGCCCCTCTCCTTTAAGATCCTCAGTGACCTTTTACATTTTGCTCTGTCCCTTTCCCCAAATTAGGAAGGATCTAGAATCATCACTTGTATCACAACTGAAACTCCCAGCTCTACCACACACTAGCTGGAATCCTGGGCAAGTTCTTAACTATTTGAAATTGTTTCCTCATCTATAACATAGACATGAAAATACCTGCCTCCTAGGGTTGCCATCGAGATTCAAAAAAAAAAAAACACACACACACACACACCACACAACTCTAAGTAAAACATTAGCATGATCCTAAGCACATAATAATGGCCCAATTAATGTTAAAAGAAGACTGCCTTATTTATACCAATATGCTAATTCTTCCCAATTTTATTTACTTTAAAAAAAATACTAATTGTGGAACGTATTATCTCCTATTAAAGAAACCTATTCGTTCAACTAATATCTACTGAAACTTCCCCGGCGCCTTGCTTCTCATCTGGGAACACAGGAAAGAAAAGCAGATCCCGGCACTGGGAAACTGGGAAGTGGAATTTCCCACCTTTGTGATAAGGTCAGCAGTACAGGGACTTACACACGAACCTTTCCAGTGTTCAGAGGAAGGTGTGGGGCACAGCCTAGTGAGGGGTGCTGAGGGCAAGTTTCCCAAAGAAGGGTTCCAGTAGGGCTGAAATCAGTCAGAGGGCAATCTTGTCAGAGGAAACATGAACAAAGGGACAGAAGCCAGACAAGGTCTGACAGGAGAGGACAAATGACAAGTCATTTGGTTAGCTGTAGCTTGGGTGTGTGTAGGAGGGGGTGGGGGAGTTAGAAAGATGAGGCTAGAAAAGATAAGCCGGCGGCTAAATCCTCAGGGGCAATAGCAAGTAGGTGGGAAAGGTGTGGGTTGGGGTTCTTCTATCCCAGGAAATCTCAGCTATGTTTGCATACTGCAGTCACTGGGAGCTTTTAAAAGTACTTAAGCCTAGGTCCCTAGACCATTACATAGAAATCACTAGGGGTGGAACTGAAGCATCATTTGTTTTTTTTTTTAAAGTTCTCCAAATGGTTCTATTAGAATTTGAGAACTGCTATATAATCTAGTCCCCAAAATCACACCAATCCAAATTCGGCTGTAAAGGTAACAACATAATAATCACTGGCCTTTAGAATGGGGTGGGGCTGTGTTTTTTTAATTATTTAATTTCTTATTGTGGTAAAATACACATAAAGTTGATCATTTTAACCATTTTCAAGTGTATAGTTCAGTACCACTAAGTACACTCACACTGTTGTGCAACCATCACTATCCATTTCCAGAACTTGTTATCCCAAAATGAAACTCTGTGCCCACTCAACACTGGTTCCCCATTCCTCCCTCCCACAGCCTCTGGGAGCCGCCATTCTACTTTCTGTCTCTATAAATTTGACTACACTAAGTTCCTCATGTAAGTGCCACCATATAGTACCTGTCCTTCTGTGATTGGCTTATTTCATTTAGCATAATGTCCTCTAGGTTCACCCACGTGGTAGAATGTGTCAAAATTTCCTTTCTTTTTAAGGTTGAATAATAATCCATTGCATGTATATAGCACATTTTGATCCATTCATCCATCGACAGAAACAGGGTGTTTCTACCTTTTGGCTATCGTAAATAATTCTCCTATGACCATGGGTGTACAAATACCTGTTTGAGTCCCCATTTTCAAATTTTGGGGGGTAAATACCCAGAAGTGGAATTGCCGGATCATATGGTAATTCTATTTTAATTTCTTTGAGGAACTTCCATACTGTTTCCACAGTGGCTGCACCATATTACATTCCCACCAGAAATGCACAAGGGTTCCAATTCCTCCAATTCTTTACCAATATTTTCTGTTTATTTTGTGGGGTTTTTTTTTCATAATAGCCATCCCAGTGGGTGTGAAGTAGTATCTCATTGTGGTTTTGATTTGCATTTCCCTAATGATCAGTAATGTTGAACATTTTTTATGTGCTGATGAGCCATCTGTAATATCTTCTTTGGAAAAATGTCACAGTATTTTCCCATTTTTTAATTGGGTTGTTTGTTTTTTGTAGAAGTTCTTTATATATTATAGATATCAATCCTTTACCAGATATATGATTTGCAAATATTTTCTCCCATTTCATTGGTTGCCTTTTCACTCTGTTGATAGTATCCTTTCATGAACAAAATTTTTAATTCTGATGAAGTTCAATTCATCTATTTTTTTCTTTTGTTGCTTATACTTTTAGTGTCATAACCCCTGTGCTTTACAGATGCGTGCGCAAGGTCCTGCAGGTTGGGCTCCCCACAGAGAAGACTGAGGTGGAGGCTGGTATATAGAGTATATTAGGCAGTGCTCTTGGCATCACCACTTGTGGAAGGGAAGGGAAAGGAGCATGGGCAGAGGGAGAAATTGGGCTGTGACAAAATCTCAAGGAAAGCCTCAACTGATCACCACAGTGAATTCCAAAGCTGAGGAGGACCTTCAGAGATGTCCTTCATTTGTGTGATGGAGATAGCTTTTATATTTGACCAGTCATTGGATATGGGGTGCTACTAGAAGGGGCTATAACTGAGGGTGAGGTAGTTCTCTTGAGCCCAGGCAATTCCAAAGAAGGCTGATAGCTGAGGACTACTGGCCATGAGCACTCCCAGCATCTGGGGAAAGAGGCCTTTATTATTAGAAGGGGATCTGAGTGATATATCATGCAACACATTCCCAAAGAGGTCTCTTCTTGCCTGCTTTGGTCTCCTCCTGTAAAGGGGATCTGGGTGACATATCACCACCCACTACAGTCCCAAAGAGGTATCCTCTTACTTGCTTTGATGCTCCTGGCCCACTGGCACTTTACTATAATTTAGGGAGGCATCTAAGGTCACCAGGAACCCCCAGCCTATTCTTGCTAGGCCCACCCTTTCCCTTCCCTTCTTCACTCTTCATTTTTCAATCCCTGGTCTCTCTCTTCCCCACCTGCACTTCTGTTGAAGACTGCAGTTGAATGTCATGGCCCAGAGTTCTTGCCACCTCAAGCCTTTCATTACTCAAGACATACTGAGCAGAAATGGAAGCAGAAAGTGGTTGCTTAAATCCTGGAGTATGGGTGGATGGGTTGAGGGAATAGCAGAGAAATGTTGGGATAAAATACTTAGGCACAGAGAATCCCAGGATGGGAGCTCAGGTACTGAGGGGGTGGATACTGAATCAAGTAAGTAAGTACATGATGAGAAAATTAAGAAGAAAAAGGATGATAGTTAAATAACACTTGACGTTAGGGACACAATAAACATTGACCTTAGTTTTAGATGCTGAAAAAATGGCAAAATGGGAAGAAAAAAATACAAAGTTAAAATTTATGTCCAATTGTTATGCACTATAATAATTCAGTATATAATAAAATGTGTTAAAACTCATATGTATTAAAATCCTATCTCAAGTTGTATTTGATTAGAAGAGTAAACTCCTACTACAAATATGGGGCTTCATAAATTGTGGTTCACACTGTATGGAGATCTGCTCACAAGCCCAAAACATCAGAGGGAATGCTCACTGCAGTGCATCCTCTTTTAGACCGAAGGAAATGGTACTTCTGGATCCCTCCTGCAGCCCGTTAGCTCTCACAGATACAAAACCCATGTGCTGAGTTTCTAATCCTAAATGCTGAGACTTGCCTCTCATAAAAATTTCTCCTTAGTAACCTTATCTGTGTACTGCAACTATGTTTTGTGACTTTTTCAAAAAAACAATTGCTTAGAATATTTGAATAATTAGGTTTATGAACATTTCGATTCGTAGCCCCTAGGTAACCCACTCCACTTCAGTTTTCATTGAAATCCACACTACCCAAGGCCTTTATGTCATCTGAAGTCAGGCTCCATTTGGAGGTTCAGTAATCTTTTTTACTAAGTATTCCTGAGAAAGTATTATCTATTTGGAAAGGGTTTAGGGCAATCCAGATGGAGAAACAAAATGTAGATTTTATATTCTTCTTTTCCTTTTCTAGTTGTATGGCTCTAAGGATACCAGAATTTCCTCCCAGACCCACCCTACCACATCCCACCCCCACTCTCACCCAAAACTAAATTACCCCTATCAGAGAGAGAAGGAATATACACTGATTGAAAACGTTTTCACCTGCATAGAATTTCCACTTGATTCCTATTTAATTTCTGAGTGTCGTTTCTTCTAATACTTGCTCTGACCCTATTTGTACGCCAGTCTACATCCTCAGACTAAGAGAACATAACATTTCTCTGGGGAAATTTACTCTGAAAAAACCCTCAAATGCAAATTCTCCGGAAAATAACATGATTATACGTTCTTTAAAAAAAAGTTTTCATATTTCCTTTATACTAGAGCCTCATTTCTCTTAGGACAGCCACGTGGGAATTGAATGATTTCTTTAGCTGCATTACAGTTTTCTTTATCCTCTTCACCATGATTATCGCTATTAAGTTTTGAGCCTACATTTTAATGATTCAATCTTGGAAATGGTTTTGAGAGTTTCATGATCATTTCCTTAATTGTTTCCGTTTTTCAGGCTTCACTATGACATTAGCTATTGCCCTTTCTTTAAATTGCCTGAAAATCAGGATTTAAATTTTATTATCAAGTAGCTAAATGGAAAATCCCTCTCCTGGGATTCTTAGGGAGGCCACACGAGAAGCTTCCCAGGATATGCTGTCTCATCATAGAGCTAGGTTATAGGCTCAGGATCCTAGAACTAGGTCAGAAAACCCAAAACCTGAGCAGGTTCTCCACTCTGCTCACAACTTTATCCGTGTGATAACTCATCAAGGCTTTAGCAAAATCATCCTGCCTTTCTGCTGCTTTGTCCCCACTGTTTGCTTAGTGTGGCTCAAATTACAAATCCAGTCTTATCTCCTTTTGTCTATCCGTTCTTCGCTCTTTGCCAGGTGTTCTAGGTAGTTCCTTAGTTCTTATCATCAGTTTCTAGCAGTTCTTGGACTCCCCAGGCCCGAATGGAGCACACTACAAATATGCCTCTTAGGCATCAGTGGCACCTCAGGAGAAACACCCAAACTCTCCCACCGAGACCTGAAAAAGGTATAGTACCACTGTGAGTTTTGGGGTATCCGAAGTCCTTCTTCCATCATCACTCCTTTCCTCCCTTCCACCAAGCAGAAGTTTTTAGATAGGAATAATGATCTCATCTTTGACAAAAAGAGACACTTTCCAATTACTAACTTCTAACTTCCTCTATGATTGGGTTATAGTGTTAATCCGAAAACACAGGAAGATTCTTTGTTCTTTGTTCTTTTAAAATTCTTATTAACCCCACAATTTTTTTTTTCAAGATTTCATTTATTTGGCAGAGAGAGACACAGCCAGAGAGGGAACACAAGCAGGGGGAGTGGGGGAGGGAGAAGCAGGCTTCCCGCTGAGCAGGGAGCCCAATGTGGGGCTCGATCCCAGGACCCTGCCACCATGACCTGAGCCGAAGGCAGACGCTTAACGACTGAGCCACCCAGGCGCCCCTATCCCCACAGTTCTTGCCTAAAATGTTGGGAGTTGGTGGAATGAAAATAAGCAAAGAATAATCTCTTTTCTCTCAGAGGTAGCAAAGCTGGTTCTCAATTTAAAGAGCGGAATTGGTCTTGCCATTGAGACTAATAGCAACCCATTTGCTGCTTGGCTCTGAAAGCACATGAAGTAGACTTTTAAAAAAATTTTTAATGTTATGATTTACTTTTCAGACTGTAATTGTCATACACAAATAATGCAAGGCTGAGCAGAGTTAAACCTGGGGTGTGTGCAGGGTCAGTTCCAGAAACATAAGACAGGAGGTGTTTCTATTCTGCCATCTAAGGGAGAGGTTCAGGAGGCAGCCAAGGGCACGACATATTGGTCCCTAGGCATTACACAGAACTACGAACAAGTACTAAAAGTTGAGAGTGAGAGATAAATAATGGCCACTGGGGAAAATGGCAAGCTAATAGGCAATAGGAAGTTGGGAAACAGAGAACAGAAATTAGAAAATAGAACCAAAGTCATTCAATTCATTCTGTCCTTCCCTGTCTTCCCCGGCTGAGACTGTTTTAGCCTGGGTGGCCGGTCCTGCATTGGCTCTTGGGACTCACCTTTTTAAGGGTGCCATCTTTTTCCAGGATGCAGAGCAATTCTTAATTTACCAGATGCCCAGAGAACTAAACTCTTAGTTGGATTTGATAATGTCTTTTCTTCTCAGAAGTTTTTTGAGGTTTTCGGAAGTTGACACCTTTACTGACTTCCTACAGCTTATTTTATATAACATCCAAGGCATACATGCTATTGAAATTTGTGCACAAATGTACCGTATCCTTACAACATAAGGATAGTATGGAAAGAAGCTATTATATTTACCTACCACAACCATTTGTTTGCTCTCATGTGGTGGAGACAAAAGAATGGTTGGAGGACAGGAAAGAGAGATACACAAAATTTCCTTTTGTAATATTCAGCCTTTTCCAGAAAAAAATATATAACCTAGCTCTAGTAGGCATTGTTTCCACATCTTATTACAATACTGAAAAGGACAAGAAGTCCCAAAAGAACTTCTAGATCTCATTAGTGTTAGCAATTCAGCCCTGCCCGTCAATGGAACTTGAGAGCTATACAGGGAACCTTCTGAACCTGATAAGGGTCATCTACAAAAAACTCAGAGCTAACATCCTACATGATGGTGAAAGACTGGATGCTTTCCCCCTTAGATTAGCACAAAGATAAGGATATCCACTCTTGCCACTCCCATTCAACACTGTACTGGAGGACCTAGAAAGAGCACTTAGGCAAGGAAAAAACAAAACCAGAAGGCATCATATTGGTAACAAAAAAGTAAAACTATCTCTACTTGCGGATGACATGATCATGTATATAGAAAATCCTAAGGAATCCACTAAAAATTATTATTAACTAATAAACAATGTTAAAGGTTGTAGGACACAAGATCAATATACAAGTATCAATATATTTCAATATATTAGCAATTAATAATGTGAAAGTGAAACTAAGAAAACAATTTCATTTTAAAGTAGCATCAAAAAGACTAAAATAGGAATAAATTTAGCAAAATATGTATAACATTTGTACACAGAAAACTCTAAAACAACACTGAAAGAAAGTAAAGAAGATCTAAATAAATGGGAAGACACTTCAGGCCCAGAGATTGGAAGACTTGATTATTGTTAAAATGGCGATACTCCCCAAATTGGTCAGCAGATTTGATATAGTACATATCAGAATTCCAGCTGGCTCTTTTTGCAGAAGTTGTCTCACACTTCTCTGTTTCAAAATTTACTGCAAAGCCTCAGTAAACAAGTGTAATAGTGGCATAAAGATAAACATACAGATCAGTGGAATATAATTGAATCCAAAAATAAACCCTCACATTTATGGCCAGTTGATTTCTACAAGAAAGCCAGCCAAGACAATTCAAGGGGACCACTAGGTATCTACATGCAAAAGAGTGAAATTGGATGCTGACCCTGAATTGTATAGAATAATTACCTCAAAATGGATCAAAGACCTAAATGTAAAAGTTAAAATTACAAAAGTCTTAGAAGAAAATATAGGAATAAAATTTTTTGATCTTGAATTAAGTTTCGAGACACCAAAACACAAGCATCAACAAGAGAAGATAATTGGACAGCATCAAAATTAAAAACTTTTGAGCTGAGCTTTAAGAAAACAGAAAGACAACCCATAGAATTGGACAAAATACTTGTAAATCAAACATCTGATAAAGGACTTGTATCAGAATATATAAAGAATTCTTAAAATTCAACAATAAAAGAGAAATAACCCAATTAAAAATAGGCAACAGGCTTGAGCAGATATTTCATCAAAGAAGATATACAAATGACCAACAATCAGATGGAAAAAATGCTTATCATCATTAGCCATTAGGGAAATGAAAATCGAAACCACAGCGAGATACTACTTCACACCTACTAGGATGGCTATCATCAAAAATTTGGACAATAATAAGTGCTGGTAAGGATATGGAGAAATTTGAACCCTAATTCTTTTTTGGTGGGAATGTATAATGACATAGTCACTTTGGAGGACAGTTTCAGTTCCTCAAAAAGTTAAACAGAGTACCATTGACCTAGTAATTCTAGTTTTAGGTATGTGTCCAAGAGAATTGAAAACATAAGTCCACACAAAAACTTGTACACTAATATTCATACCAGCATTATTCATGATAGCTAAAAAGGGGAAACAACCCAAATGTCCATCAACTGATGAGTGGGTAAACAAAATGCAGTATGTCCATACAATGAAATATTTGGCCATAAAAAGGAATAACAATGGATGAAACTTGAAAGCATTATTCCGAGGCCAAGGCGGCAGACACGAAAGGCCACATATTGTATGATTTCTTTTATATAAAATGTCCAGAATCCATAGGGACATAGAGAGTCTATGGCAACTTCACAGAGACAGAAAGTAGATTGGTAGTTGCCAGGGCTTGGGGGGAGGAGGGGTGGGGAGTGACTGTTAATGGATCCAGGGTTTCTTTTTGGGGTGATGAAAATGTGGAATCTGTGATCATTGTGCAACTTGGTGAATATACTAAGAACATTGAATTGCACACTTTGAAACGGTAAATTTTTTGGCATGTGAATTATATTTCAATAAACCTGTGGAAGGAAGGAAGGAAGGAAAGAAGGAAGAAAAGAAAGTAAGCAGTACAGAAACTAATCTGTGATGGTTTATTTAGGTCACCATCATCCCTGGCAACTTCAGTGCTATCAGGTATTTGCATTTATCAGCTTGTGTTTAGTTTGTGTTTCCTTCTCTTTCTCTCTTCTCTTCTTTTTAATTTTGAGGCTTCAATCCAAGTCATCCAGCCAAATGGATTCTCAAACACGTGTTTCCAACATATCTAAGTCCATGGCTGAGGGATCCAGATTCAGGTAGGTAATTATGACCAAAATCATTTCAGTCACAGATTGTCAGGGGGCCTCTAGAGACCTAAACACTTCTCGTTTTCAAACATGGTGACATAAAATTATTAAATTAATGATAGGTCCCTTTTAGTGCCAGGTTAATATCTGAAAATAATAATCAATTTAAAAGTTAGAATGAATAACAAATGTAATGAAACACACATTCAAATGTACCCTGAGGAATGCCCTTTTATATTACCATATTAAGAATATATTAAAAAAAAAAAAGAGCTGTACCTGTGGGTGTATAATGATTTTGCGTAGTTATGCAGCACCCTTCCTTTGACTTGCTCAGAATGCTTTATAGCATTTACTCCAGCAATTGTCACAACATCCTTGTGGGTGGCAAGCGTTGTGCTAACAAGCGCAGTCCAAGTGCGGGTCAGACAACCAACAGATACGTGGTCATCACGTGAGCGCTAGAGCCCAGGGAGGCATGAAATCCACATGGTCCATCCAATAATGCCTCACCTCCATCTGGCCCAAGTGGCATCTCCCTAGACTGATAACCTTTCTAACCAATGATGTTTCTGAGTTCCCGTTATTCTGGATATTCCAAGTGTTGTCAGCCACATCCTAAACAGATGGTCACTATCACACGATATGACTGTTTTGGATGTTAATAAGAATCACATGGCTAACACTTTCTAAAAAAAAGACAAAACAAAACTGGATTAGATATTGAAAATTGGACCTCAGGGTTTTTGTTTGTTTATTAGGTTTCCTGTTTTATTTCCAGAAAAGCACAGGAATATTCAAAATCTTATAGAGTATTTTGACATGGATTAATATCTACATTTGTTATATGTCACACAATCTGGGAATTTTAGAAGGCTCTGTGAAACAAAAATGGTTTTTTTGGACGGCAAAAATTGAGAAGCCAAGAGCACAGACAGTTCTACTTAACATTTGGGCCTCAATTTCCTCATTTCGACTAACTGATCTCTTAGGGTTCCATGCAGCTATTTGATTTGCTGATTATATTTTCCTTGGTCATCTTAAAGCTTGGGCAGGGACCTGCATGTCGGGACAGTATCCATCTTATTTAGCAGTATATTCCCCATGCTTAGCACAGTTCTTGGTACATAGTATGTGCTCAAAAATATTTTTTGAATAAGCAAATGTCTACAGTATTCTGTTTTATAAGATTTTCTTTGACTGTGAGGCACTACAGTTGAAATTAAAGTTATCATAACAACCTTTCCCAGGAATTTATCTCTTGTATTGACAATGTGTTTTTATTTTTCCAGATGTCTTTCATTCCTAATTTACTGACTATCCTTCAACAAAAGGATATTATTAAGGGCGCCTGGGTGGCTCAGTCGGTTAAGCACCTGCCTTCGGCTCAGGTCATGATCCTGGGGTCCTGGGATCGAGCCCCACATCGGGCTCCCTGCTCAGCAGGAAGCCTGCTTCTCCCTCTCCCACTCCCCCTGCTTGTGTTCCCCTTCTCGCTGTGTTTCTCTGTCAAATAAATAAAATCTTTTAAAAAAAAATTATTTATTTAAATATTAAATTATTAAGCTTTGAAGATTTCCAAACACCTCTGGCGAGGGCATTTCTGTAAGTATTCACATGTTTCTCATTAATTTGAAAAGTTGATTTATACTTGCAGTATTTTTGGTATTTAACAAATAATAACATTTATATTACATCAACACTTACTTCATTGTTTTTCCTTTAAAAGTTCTTTAAAAATGACTTTTTTCAACCATCTTTCCTGGTTTTATTTGCCTCATTGCCATTAGTTACCAGCGGTGACTCTCTTCTTTTGATTGCCGGTATTTGTCCAGAAAACTTAGAGGAGATGTCCTGTTTGTCTTTGATTTTTGCTTCCAAAGATGTGCCACTGAAGAAGAGGAACTTCTTATAGAATGCATACGCTTAGGGGCATCTGTCTCTAACTTGACAAAAATAAAAGAATAAAGTTATGTGTTTCCTTCACACATTTAGAAGCCAGAAATAGATTTAGACGTACATTTTTCGATCTGTGTGCCAACCTAGTAAGTGGAGGGAAACAGACTGCAGGGAGGAGGGCTCCCACGCCTGCCCCCCCCCCGCCCCCCAGTGCTTTTCCTCCTCCGTGGGGCCAAGCTGCCTGCTGCCCCACGCACCGCTCCCCTGCCAGCCACACTCTTGTCCCCACAGCTGTCATGCTGCCTGGTGGTGCTGGGTGTCATGGAAATCACAGCCTCACTGCATGTCAGAGCTCAGGGACTTTGGGCCAGTTCCTTTTACACCACTGAACGCCTGCTGATTATTGACTCCATTTCAGATTCTTCACATTTCACCATCTAAAAGGGCTTGCAGAAGGCACTGGGACCAGCAGACCCTGCTGCAATATCTTGTGGTCTCCTGAGAAGGTTCTGGGTGCCCAGAAACGGGGTTGATGGGGAAGGCCTATCTGCTATGGCTCTTTCCCCTTCAAGGAAGGAAGTGTCAGAGATTCCTCAAAGTATACAGCCCACCACTATAACACGGTTTGGGCTAATAGTATATGCAGTACACATGTTTCCTAAGAAAATATAAAATCAGTTTTGTAATGCCTTTCCCACCAGCCCTGCTATCACACAAAATACTGGGTGAAGAGTGTCCCCGTGGCCTGAGCTGGGCAGATCAAGAGTCACTCTCACTGGAGTCTGGAATTGAGACAGAAATGCTCAGCTGTCTGTGCACTGGGGAGCTGTGGATTAGCAGTGTTTGGGGCCATGTGCTCCAAGGCAGTGAAAACATCTGCAGAAAGAGAGAGGGAAAGAAAAATAAATTTACAGAGAGAAAAGCAGAGAGGAGAACAAGAGAGAGAGTGTGCTTCCTGGCTTCCTACAGGCTTCCTGGCTCTTGGGTCTAGTCCCTCAGGATACTGGGCTGCCTCCAACATTTGGCCTGAAGTTCACCTCTCTTATATGCAACAAAAAGTCTCCTAAAACATTGACTTCATGAGTGTTTTGACAACAAAGCACAATCATAATCCTTTTATCAAGTTCAATTATCCGAACTCTCTAGAATCTGACCTACAATGAACATCCCAGAAGTGATCATACCACATATCCAAGTGGTACAAGCTGTGTTTTTGGTCCAGAGGGGTGCAGAGTGTCACCCCTAACTAGCCCCTCCTCAAAAAACAGCAACTCACCAAAAATCTATTGGGCAGCAGCTACATATTCTGTATCAGGCCAAATGCTGAAGGTTTGAAAGCCATTGAGACAGCCCCTGCCTCCTAGAAGCTTTCAATCTAATGGAGAAGTTGGGTAAGTAGAGTGTACCGTATTCCCCTGACGTACGCTGGTGAAAGAATTCAGTCCTCTGTAACATCACTCTCAGTGAAAACCTCAGTGTTGAAAAGGAAATAATAATACTATGCAGATGCTATTTGTTTAGTATTTCAAGAAGCCAAGCATAAGCGTTAGCTACAAAAATCTCAAACATTTTGAAGGTATGACTAACTTAAAATCTTTTGAAGATTTTGGATGAATGTTGCAGGGCTCTAGATGAAGAAGAAACGACGTCTTTCAAGATCCTTACATATCTAACCCAATGAAATAGATTACATACAATTTAACTTCCTTCTGCTGGTGGTGTGGAATGGGTCATAGAGTACCCCACCAAGTTTGATAGGATCATGTTGAATTTTTGACCAGGTTATCTATGTTGACAGTATGGCAAAGTCCTTATTGTCAAGGAAACAAGCTTTACACTTAGATACTGTCAGAGATCAGTTATAATGTCAACTGACTTTATAAAATTAAATCTTTATATTAATATTTACTACTTTTATATTGATTATGCATCAAAGATCATATGCTGTTTTTAAGTTAATATGGTATTCAGAAAGGCTTATAAAAGTAACTTTCATCTGATCACAAATTAACACATATTTATTGTAGAATATTTAGATAATAGACTAATATGGTGTGACTTAATCCACAAAACCATTTTATTGCCATAGTTATAACTTTTATATTTTAAATTTTTTAGATCCTTCCTTGCTCTATCAGCAGGAAGTCTAACATAGATTCTCCCTAAATTGTCTAAAGGCTCCAGGGGCTTTCCAAAGGTAGATAAGGCTGAGTCATATTTCCAGGGCAGGGTCTAGAAGGAATTGGTCTAGACCCTTTCACCAGTGCATAGTCCATGGTATGGGAATACCCATGATGGTTCTGGCCATTGTGCAGACGTTGGTGGGGTCTGACCTGGGGCTCTGCAGTTATAGGCCTCTTAGAATCCCTCACATACTCACACATTGGGCCAGGATGGCTGTGTCCCAAGGAGATTCCAACTTAGCTGTGTGCTAGGCTTCCTCCAATAATGCCTAGGCCCTTAGTTTAAGCCAGAACACCAACTTAGGTCTGCCCATTTCTAAAGATAATTTTCTTTCAGGGCTTCATTATTCTTCTCTGATAATGAGCTTTACCCAGACTACACTGATAAATCTCAAAAAGAGTAGGGGTGAGTATTTGTCTCTGTCTTCCCAGTCAAAGCTCCATACTCAAATTGTCCAGCTATTTCATCAGGAATCAATTTTATGGTCACTGTAATGTGTGGCAATAGGTGGTCACCACAGAGTAAGTTGACTATATAGATTACAAGGAAAAAAAATAAAAATAGAGCGGCAGGCAGAGGGAGAAGCAGGCTCCCCGCTGAGCAAGGATCCCAATGCGGGGCTCCATCCCAGGACCCTGGGATCATGACTAGAGCCTAAGTCAGATGCTTAACCAACGGAGCCATCCAAGGATCCCAACATTTATTTCATTCAAGGCACAGATTGAATGTCACTTCTCTCTGATCTCATCCTCTGGTGGAAGCTCCACTTACTCTAACCCACCCCAATCTGTACCTCTCTAAAGTCACTTATGTTATCCCCTGTATTGTTTTTATTTTTGCTCTTAAGTAAGAATTTCATTTTACTCAACTTTTTATCCTTCATGTCAACTGTGGCAGTGTTTTCCTTGCAAATAGTGCATACTTGACAAATACTTGTTGGAAAATATATGGATGCACAAGCTATAGAAAGATGACATATCAATTTAGTTAGCCCAAATTCTTTATTAAAATCAAAATGATAAGGGTCAAGTACCTATTACATGTAAGACACCAGGTATTTACAATTTCAAACTTTTCTTAAAATCTACTTGGAAAAAGTGCAGATGTGAAAAATTATAAAGAGTAACTAATAAATACCCACATACCCGCCAACCATATTAAGGAAGAATACTGGGGGTTACTCTTTCCAGGTCTTTATGTTTTAACCATATTACACATTACTTACAATGCATTTGCTGAATTATTTAAGAATATTAGATTCTGATGTAGAAAATAAGAGAAGCAAATACATAGGAAGAAGAATGAAACTAAGAATCGAAGCAAATAGCTTAAGAGGCAAGCAAAATTTGTAATATATGTTAAACAAGAAGTTAGTAACCTATGAGATATGCTAGACATAGATAAAGCAGAGCATTTGCGTAATGAGAACATAATTAGAAAAGGATGGAAAGAATAAGAGACTCCAAATAGTCATGATACATAAATATATATGAGGCCGTGAATCATCAAATATTCATGACACACTAAAGATACATGAGGAATATGAGGCATTTGTTATTATCAAGGTCTTATTTCAGGCAACCGTTGGCTCCTCATGTCCTTTGCGCAAGGAATGCAAAATAGAATCCATAGCTGTCCATCAGGCTTATATGTGAGCTACAGCTATCAACCAGAAGCACTAGATTCCAAGCCTACAGAGCTACTGTGTGTTTTGACTTCAAACACCTTCTGAGTGTTCAAATCTCAATTCTGGTTCTTGCAAACATACCCTTAGCAAGGAAGACAGAAGGGACTGAGGACCATTCTTCTACCCTGTCTACAACATGTTTTAAATGTGTTAACCTAACCTATCTTTTCACCTTGCTTCTTGCTGTGTGTTTTCAATTGATTTAATAAACCAGGTGATTTAAGCATCTTATTTTGGTCCGTAAGCCTTTGTTTTGCAATCTCTTGGATAGCTTGCTTGTTACTGTACTTAAAGACTTCCATTGTGCAAAGGTAGTTTCCCACACAACAACAGTATTTACAAGTTTTAATCTGGATATAAATGGCATCATATTGTACATATTCATCTGCAATGTACTTTTTTACTCACTATCATATTTGTGAGAATCTCCCAGAGACTTATGTAGATCCATTTCATTTATTTTCACACTATATCCACTATATGAATATGTCACAATTTGTTCATGAATTCTTCTGTTCATCTAATGTAGGCTGCTTCCAATTTTTTACTATTGCAATCAAGGCTGCTGTGAATATTCTTGTACGTATCTCCTTAGGCACATCACTCCTTAGGATGATCTCAGAATATAACCAGGAGTGCAAATTTCTGGGTCAAGGAGTATGCATATCTTTAACTTGACTAAATATTGCCAATTGCTCTACAAAGCAATTGCTTCAGTTCATACTCTTATCAGAAGTATATGAGTCCCTATGTTCTCAATCCTAGCCAACAGTTTGTGTTGTCACACTTTAAAATTTTTGCTAATCCAGTGAATGGATGCACTCTGGTTACAAAGACGTAATAACTGTGACAGTTAAAAAAACCTTATGGTATTCCTTCAGTACTTCAATTATGAGGAAAAAATATGTGCAAATTTTGTCTATTTTTTAACTTTCCCATTCTCTGTTTAAGGCCAAGTAAAGTTTCCCTTTTTCTTTCCAACTCCATGAACACCAAAGAAAAAACAACTTTGCCACAAAGTTTGCCATTTTTTTCCTGTAGGGAGCAGGGTTGGGAAGAATACCATGTTGGTTGCTTTATGTCACAAAAGTATCCCTCTGATTATAAAGGGGCACAAGAACAAGAACTTAGCTGTATCCATGCAAATCAGCCATCATTAAGCATATGCCACAATGATAGTGGGTCAGTAGCTGAACAACTATTACTCATAGGTTGAGAATGCATTCACTCAAAAAATTCTAGAAAGTTGCTCCTTGCCCCACAATACCTATCGTAAGGGCTTCTTCCATGCCTTAAATTAGACTATTATAATGTACTGGGAGTCAAAATTTTCATATTTAAGAAACCTCCCAAAGAAACTATATTTCAAAAAATACATTTAGTGCTTAGAAATCGCTAGAAATTTGTCACATTTCTTTCAAAAGCACGGATGGATGGGACACAGGACCTGTAAGTTCTATCGGATTTAAGATGGAGACCACCCTCAACGTCTTCCTCTCCCTAAACTAGCACTTTCAGACAGGCAAATCTTTGTTCTTAATTTCTTGCTTAAGCCTTTTGGATCACTCCCCAAAAGCCCTAACGTTCTCAGACGTGGTCTAGGGGTCCCTTTTGCCTTTGATCCTCTAACAGTTATAATTGTTTAAAAAATGCAGATTCATTAGTCCCAGTCCAGGCCCACTCAATCAGAATGTCTGAGCCCTGGACCTGCGTTTTCTATAAATTACCCAGCTTGATTTTCTTCTTTTTTGCGATTGAGAAATATAACACACATTAAGTACTAAAACCAGAAATATGCAGTTCAATAAATGATTACAAAGTGAACACCCATATAAATGCCCAGCCAGCACTTCAGAAGACATCCCCCCCGCCCCCACTTTGGGGCGCCTGGGTGGTGTTTCAGTCGGTTAAGCATTCAACTCTTGGTTTCAGCCGAGGTCATGATCTCAAGGTTGTGGGACCGAGCCCTGCGTTGGGTTCCATGCTCAGTGGGGAGTCGGCTTGAGATTCTCTCTCCCCTTCTCCCTCTGCCCCTCCCCCTACTCACACACACATTCCTGCTCTCTTTCTCAAATGAATAAATCTTAAAAAAAAAAAAGCCCCCCTCATTCCCCCTTCAATCCTGCCCCTCTTCCCAACTGTAACTACTAACTTGCTGTCTAGCACTAGCAGCTTGATTTCCGCACTCACTGAAGCGAAACTACAGTGACAGGATACAATCCACACTGCTTAGTGTGCAGGACTTGGTCTTGTAACCTCATCTTCTGCCTCTGCCCTCTTCACATGTCCTTCCCAAGTCTTTTGGAACCAGTTATGTTTCAGTTTACAATTACTGCCCTCAGTCAGTGCTCACGCTTCATGCGGTTTCATTACCTCCAGACTTGCTGGGGAGCGCCTGTACTTCCTGAGTCTTTCTAGCAAATTCGTCCTTCAAGACCTGTCCAGTTGTCACTTTCTTATAAGCCTCGTGATGTTTGTCCCTCTGCCCCACCCAAGGCAGAACCATGAGTCTTTCCATCGTGACTAGGAAGATCTTCTATGTGAGCAACTATTCTTTTACACGTTGGGTCGCCTTCCTGGACCGGGAATTAGGGCAGAGAATTTTTTTTTCAATCCTCTGGAGCATGTAGGCTTAGTGTGTGTGCCTCAGTAGGTGCTTAATTGTTGAACAAATGAATAATCTCCAGGTATGAACACCTGTGGAAAAGGAGCACA
Organism: Zalophus californianus; assembly: GCF_009762305.2. NCBI lineage: Eukaryota > Metazoa > Chordata > Mammalia > Carnivora > Otariidae > Zalophus > Zalophus californianus. Next base: position 151,704,646 of record NC_045597.1, read on the forward strand.
CCGCAACACTAACACATCCAGGTCTGTCTGGATCGGATGACGTTCTTCCTTCAGGAAGTAACCTCCGGAGTCAGGAGAATACTGGGTGCCTGAGAGGAGGGCAAAACCGGTGGGATGAAATGCAAAGAGGGAGGCGGGAAGCTAGAGTGAGGTTGCTTGCAGAGCCCTGAGAGTAAGGAGCAGTCAGACCACTCCAGGCAGCCTGAGGGCAAGGGTGGGTGGTGGCAGGGGGGGTGGAGGGGGAGGTCTCCTTCCTTGCCTGAGGTCCGCCCCCCCTTTTTTCTGACAAGACTTCTAGTTGTTAGACTGTTGTGCTGTGTGGGAAGCCTAGACTGTCCAGGCTTCTTCACAACACCTTTTCCTGCCTCTGAATTGTCCCCAGACTGTCCACCGGCTTCTGAATGTTGACCCTTGCTTGAGAAATGCCCCTCACGAGTGACCTGCCTTTTCTTGACCTTAGCATACAAGGAAGGTAGAGCATTCAGTTCTTCAAAACTCCTACCCATCCACAGTATGTGTGAGTAGGAGTGCAGGGCGAAAACGAGACACACAGAGGGGCCTTGTGGAACTGCCCTGGTGCTCGGAGGATCTGGATCAGAAGCACCAGGCAGCCTGCCATGGGGAATCTTCACAGCGATGGAAATAGTCCTTACACAAATGAGCCTCAACTGTTAGGCACGCTGAGAGGTCGCAAGAACAGGAATGAGAAGAATGACTCAAATTTTACATAATCCAGAAAAGATACTGTAAAATAAAATTTTAAAATCTATCAAAAAGTAGTCTGAAAAAGAGCCACTGCTGTGGCTGGATCCCTGGGATGGGGGTAGGGGTGGCTTTCAGTTTGGAGGTGATCAAGGTCAGCACAGAGCTGGCCTTCCGGGAGATGGCTGTATTTGTGAAATGTAGGAAGGCTGGGGCCCTGCCCACTGCACTCTTGCAGATAGTGGGCCCCTCTATCCTCCCCTAAAGAACCACAGTGGCCTACAGAAGGGTCTCGAGCAGCACTGGACCAGCACTGTACATGGTGGGCCCAGCTTTCTGCAGCAGAACAGGGGCAGTGAGAAACAGTGACATCAGAGGCTGCTCAGACACCAAGTCTGTCATTCTTTGGATATGGAAGCCCAGATGAAAGAAATGAATACCACTCTTTGAATTACTGCGCAAAAGCCCCGGGACTGTATAAGTCTCAGTAGTAGGGGCAACCACAAGTAGACACACGCTTGAATGATTAATCAGAAAAAAAAAAAACAAAGAGATATGACTGTATTTGTAATATGAGATTAAAGCAGTTCAAGCAAGCTAGACCTATATCTCTGTATCTCTCGGACACATGGAAGACTCTCAAGGCGCAACTATACAGGATGGATTACATACAAAGAGCTCAATACATATTTGCTAAATAAGTGCTTGATTTTTGTTGCCCTCTTCAATTTCATTTTAATTTTTATTTCATTGTAAATGGCTTTTGAAGCAGAATCTTTGTTAAAAATAACTCTTAAATTTTCCCCGATTTTTAAAGTAATGCATGTTTGTTGCTGAAATTTTTGAAAATTAAAAAAGCATAAAAAATTAAAATTATTTATAATACCATCACCCAGAGATAATTATGCTAACATTTGGTAAACGTCTTCCCGTATTTATTTAGGTAGAGAGTTTATGGATTGCTTTGCTGTTCTATTTTGACTAGTAACATTGTATCATGAGCATTTCCCAATATTATTCAATATTAATTGAATATTTTCCATCATATTGATGTGATATAACTTAACTAATCCATTATTTTGGATGTTTTCGTTTTCAAATTTATAAATAATGTTGTGATTAATATTCTCTTAAGTGTTTATAAACTTAGGATAATATCCTAGAAGTGAATCTGTTGGATCAAATAAAATGAATACTTTGAAACTATTGGTTCAATTTGCTAAATTGCCCTTCTAAAAGGTTGTTTCCCTTTTTACCAAAAATGTGCATAAGAGCCCCTAACCTTACCAGGAGCAGGACGATTTGGAAAATTCTATTTAAGGAATATATTTTATAGCTGGAAACAACTCTCACTCTGTCACTATTAGAGATGTTGTTCAGTAGGAAATGAAAAAATATAGCAATAGATAGAAAATGAGGAAATCAAGGTCCTTATATTTTTTGACTTCCATAAATTATTGTCAGTTCCGGGCAAGGCGATGGTCACACTGTATAAATCTGGGTGCGCACAACAATATAATTCAAACTATAAAGGTGTAATGTAGAAATTACATGTGAACAGAACGATGTCTGACTTACTTTTATTTCAATAGTTTTAAATCTCTTACTGGTCAGTACAGGCATTGCTCCTTCACCGTGTCTGCTCCTAGAAGGCAGTTAATGTTGAGTAACTTGTGACAAGTAGCCCAACTCATTAACACACTCAATTTCTTTATATCTAAACTTGCGCATGGTGGGTATTTTTTGAACCTGTTCTGCTTGTCTTTCCTTTTACAGACATATACGTGTACCTGATATATACACCACCTCTCCGAATCCAACTAAAAGATAATACACAGGTAAATGTACAAGTGAAGAGAGAGCAGGATCACCACTGTTTCTCTGTCCCTACTTTCTGAGGATCCATCCCAAATGCTCCATCCCATCACTGCCATTTGTCTCAGGTCAAGAGCACACTTTTGTGGAATTTATGTTCAGATGATCTCTGTCTCTTTTTTGTTCTTCTTCAGGAGAGTCAGGTAGTTGGGTAGTTTTCCTTTGTTTTTTGCTTCCACTTCTTTCAGCATAGTTATGTCCACTCTAGTCAGCTTCTCCCAAGTGCACAACTATTTTCTGTCTCTTCCTCTCCCTCTACTTTCTTCCCTCTCTTGCCCGCTTACTTCAAGGAAGGCTCTCTACCTTCACATGCTATTCTTATTCCCTTCCTCCTTTCATGAGCTGGAAAAAGCCCCGCGACTTGGCTGCCAAGTCACACACTTTTGGCAAGGAAAAAACCAAAATCTTTCATCCACCCTCATGTGTAATGCTTAAAAGAGGTGCTCTAGCGGGTGGGCCCTCTGCCTGCAGAGTGTAGGCCTGAAGAGAGAAACCAGGAGAAAGGTGGGAGAGTGAGTATGGACTTGCCATAATCTCAGCCAACTGGGTGGAGAACAAAAGCCAAACATGGGACTGTGGGGAACCAGAAAGCCCAGAATAAGGTGTGCAAATGAAAGAGGATTTGGATAAATTCCAGAGACTGTGAGCAGAACATTTTCCACCTACTCCCCAACTCCTGCTTTGTGTAGTTGGCTGAGAATTATTAGTGGCCAGTGTCTTAGTTCATTCAGGCTGCCATAACAAAAATAGCACAGACTGAGTGGCTTGAACAACAAACACTTATTTCTTCGCTATCTGGAGGTACAAGATCAAGGTACTGGCACTGGGATTTGGGGTCTTGTAAGGAGCCACTTTCTTCTTGTTATGTTCATAGATGCTTTCTTCTTGTTATGTCCTCAGGTGTTAGAAGGGGCAAGAGAACTCTTTGGGGTCTCCTTAATAAGGACACTCTCTGGGGCGCTTGAATGGCTCAGTCAGTTAAGAGTCTGCCTTCGGCTCAGGTCACGATCCCAGGGTCCCAAGATCAAGGCCTGTAACGGGCTCCCTGCTCAGCGGGGAGTCTGCTTCTCCCTCTGCCCCTCACTCCTCTTGTTCTCTCTCCCTCTCAAATAAATAAATAACATCTTAAAAAAAAAGTCAGATTTAAAAAAAAGGACACTCCGATTGATGATGGTCTGACCCTCATGACCCACTTCCTAATAGTGGGGATTAGCATTTCAACAAATGACTTTGGTGGGCAGGGGCCACAGACTTTTAGCTCATCACAACCAGGAACAAGCGGACAGCAGTCAGTATTGTTGAGACCTGAAACAGTGTTATGGAACAGTTACCATACGAGTCCTGCACAGTGGATGCCAGAGAGGCAAAAGGTGGGAGAAGCGAGAGTAGCAGAGCTGTAACCACTGCTGCCAGAGAGGACAAAGGAGGAAGAAAAACCAGGCCCAGTTCCTTAAAAAGTGTCCAGACATTGTCTTTGCAACATTTTCCTTACATGCTCTTCTATCTTAAACACAAATTTTTAAAATAAAACCAAAATTATTCCTCCTTCAATTAAATGTTTGGCTGTATTTACTGTTTAATATTATATTAGTGTTTTTCTGCTGTTCCTATTAGCAATGTATAGTGTAAATGTCTTTATCTGCAGAAGTCAACCAACTGTGTCAGATGACTTCTAAGATTCTACCTGGTCACTGCAAAGTCTAATTCTGTGTTTTCACTTGTATTTTACAAGCATTTGTAGCCCATGCTGGGAATCTATCTCACTCCTTTTTTTCACCCCAATAGAGATGGCAATACAAGTTAAAAATAACCAATTTATAAATAAGCTATTAGAACTAAACTAGCTGTATGTTGAATTTCTGCAAAGTATTTGAACTACTTTGAATAAACAAAAGAGGTTGAATTAGGTGAACGTCATAATCCTTACACCTTAAAATTCTACAGTGTCTTAAAAATGCAATGTCTGAAGATATGCTTTTTTTTTTTTAGAAGAGCAAGTATTTTTAGAGTCATGGCTCTTGAAATGATCAGTTATTAAATATATTCTTACTAGCTTACCTTTAAGAAATTAGTTTATAATTTCAGTATTTTAAAATATTCAAATCTCCATACGTTTAAAAATCTACTTAATCTACAACAGACATCCAAAGCTTTAAATTTCATATTGCAAAATAAGGGTAATTTTAATTATATTTCTGGTAATATGAATATTATACATGACTCAGTTAATTGAGGGCCACCACCACATAGAGTGGAAAATTCGTTAAGTATAGAATTGTTCTGAGGCGATAATAGGAGAACCGGAGGATACCATTATATTCTTGTAGGTCATAAGCCATAATATTATTCTTTCTCTCCCCTAAGAACATTTTAAATCTATTATGAATTCTTTTGTTTTGAATCACTGAGGCAATTTAAAGTAAGAAGTCTTTCTGAAAGTAATAAATTAATACTCTTTCAGTGAAATTTTCACTCAAATGTCAGAACCACTACAAAATTTGTACTTTTTTTTCTAAAACGTTTTTTAGTTTCACAGTGCGGAAAAGGTTTTGTCCAAAGAACTCCTTATTTTTGCAAACGTACCAATCACTTAAGTATTTTTTTTAAAAGCTGTTATTTATTTGAGATAGAGAGTGACAGAGAATGCACCAGAGGAGGAGGAGGTAGGGAAGGGCAGAGGGAGAGGGAGAAGCAGACTCCCTGCTAAGCAGGGAGCCCAAAGTAGGCCTCAATCCCAAGACCCTGAGATCATGACTGGAACTGAAGGCAGATGCTCAACCAACTGAGTCACCCCAGGCACTCCTGAAGTACTTTTAATAATAATATTTTAAAAATCCTGGCACGCCTGGGTGGCTCAGTTGGTTAAGCGTCTGCCTTTGGCTCAGGTCATGATCCTGTGGTCCTGGGATCCAACCCTGCATCAGGCTCCCTGCTCCGCGGGAAGCCTGCTTCTCCCTCTCCCACTACCCCCTGCTTGTGTTCCCTCTCTCACTGTCTCTCTTTCTCGGTCACATAAATAAAATCTTAAAAAAAAAATCCTGTTAAACACATACATATTGAATTCAAGAGAAGCATAAGACACACTTACAGGATAGAATGGGATATGGAACAATCACAATCTATAATTGCTACCTTATGGGACGGAGTGCCTTTCCGTAACAAACCACCAGGGCCTGGCAAAGGGAGATAACTGTGTGTGTCCAGGGCTTAGGGTTGGGGTGGGGGTGGAACCGGAGGAGGTGTTTAGGGTGGCATGGGTGACAGAAGTGGTGAGGAGGTCAGTAAGAATCATGTTTCTGTATCTGAGTTGTCTCAGATACACACGAAGGCCTCCATTCTCTTTGCGAGCAGCCATGATGACTATACTGTTGTCATATAGACACTGTAGACAGGGAGAAGTGGATGCCTAAAAGCTTAAAAATTTATCTTTTCTTCATTTTCCTTCCTCCCACCACTTCCCCCAGCACCAGAGAGTGTTTAAGGCAATGCAAAGTGGGCCAAAAATACCATTCTTAATGTGGGAAGAATATACTATCTAAACATGTCCAGAAAACAAACAAGAGGGGGTTTTAGTGTTTAACTGTAGAAATATAGTAGCTCCAGATTTCACTTTCCATGGTTTCAGTAACCCATGGTCCAGAAGTAGATGACCTTCCTTCTGACATAACATCAGAAGGCCAATAGTAGGCTGAAACTATGTCACATGCCTAGTCATTCACCTCACTTCATCTCATCACAGGAAGGGTTAGTATAGCACAATAAGATATTTTGAGAAAAAGAGACATTTATGTAACTTTTATTACAGTATATTATTATAATTGTTCTATCTTATTATTAGTTACTGCTGTTAATCTCTTACTGTGTCTAACTTATAAATTTATCATAGTTACAGGAAAAAATATATATAGGATTTGGTACTATTTGTGGCTTCAGACATTCACTGGGTGCCTTGAAACCACTCCCCCTTGGATAAGGGGGAGCTATGGTAACTAGTCAAAAGGCAGAAGAAAAAATACCTGCCTTAACATATTTTCTTTTCAGCATCATGCTCAATACTGGCCAAACATATACAGGCTCAGGAAGAGAATTTAATGTCGTTTCCGCCAACTCTGGAAACAATTCTACTGGGAGGCTCAATAGTCCAGGTTAAGACTGGCCATTTCGTGACTTGTGAATTATTAATTGTACAAACTTACAGAAGAAAGTTATTTTTTTCCTAGCTGTTCAGAACCAACGTTTGCAAAACATCAAGATTCCAGAGAGAAACTAGAATTTTGCAGATTTCATTGCTTGAAAATTTCTTAACCTGTATCTTTCCACGAAATTGTTTTTATTTTATAACCTGTTAACCTGTCTCTTTAGCAGAACAAGATCCACAGCAGCAAAACCATGACAATTAGGCTAAGACAAACCTCCAGCGGTGATTTCCTCAGTTGAAGAATTTGAGGAAGCAAGCATGCTTATTCATTTGATATATCAACACAACTACTTCATACAGAACCTTTCACTCACACTGGAAAAAGAGGCTTAATTATATATATCCCATTGTGGTATTACTCAGTCTTTCAACATGTTTTTGAAAAGAAAAAAAAAAGTTCACTACTTTAATAAGGTCTTTTTCTTTCAATGTTATCATCCCATCCGTTGCTGCAACATAAAGATGTGGTATGAAGAATTTCCCATCTCAAAGAATGCCTTGTATCCCCACCAGCAAAGTAGGCACACTCTGGGAGGCCAGCCAGGATGTGGGAATGGCTTCCTATAAAACTCGATTTTTATATGTATGTTAAAACGGGATTCTACCTGTATTTGCAGTACTTGTAGATTTACTAAATGTGTTCTATCCTTCAAGAGCACATTGCTAAAATTCGGGGAATTCCTTCAATTTCTCATTTTTGCAAAGAGAAGATAAGATTCCAAAATTTCCTTTTTTTTTTGGCAATAGTTGAAGTACATTTATGGAGGTGTTTCAATACTTTCTTTGGTTAGAAAAGTTTATGCAAACCAAACTCAAAAATTCTATAGAGTGCCTCGGGAACTCTATTTTAATACACCCCAGGACTGTTCTAAGCGCCATCGGATTTCTTCACCATGGAAATAGAAAATATTAACCAGTAAAATAACAGACAGTTTTTCAGGAGGGCTGAGAAGGGTGGATTTAAGTTACCCGGCAAGCAAGACAGTCGTCAAAGCTGCACTTCGGGTTTGTCGGTTCCCACTCTTCCCCTCCTCCCCCACTCCCAACGCCGAGACAGAGCCGTGGAGGGACAAGATGGGCGAGGCAGAGATTCTCTAGAATCGCCCGTTTTTCCTCCAGCGCTGCGCACCTGCCGCCCCCACTCCGTGCGGTCGCAGCCAACTTCCCGCAGGACGCCTCGGACCCAAGGGCAAGGGGCGCACCTGGCGCACCAGCCTCCCCTGCGGGGGCGAGCTCGGCGCCCAGATTAGTGGGCCGAGGGCGCTTTCTATTTTTTTTCAAGTCAGCCTCCCGGAGGATGTTGGATTTGGCGGGGTGTGCTCTTTGAAATACTATATTGGGAACCTCATACATTAAAAAAGAATTTTTTTTTTTAAATTGCAAATCTTCCCGGTTCACTAGGCAGCTGGAGAGCAGGCCCGAGGCGGTGTCCCCTCCCGCCCTCCACCCCCGCTTCCCTCCTTCCCGCCCCCTCCCCCCGCCCGGAGCGGGACTCGCGGGAGCCGCCCCCTCCCGAGCGCCCACTTGGTTCCTCCCAGCTGCCGTGTGAATGGGCCGCCCTCCGGATTCCGCGGAGGGGGCGGCGGGAAGAGGCCGAGCCCGGGCCCCGGCGGCCGCCGCCCCCGCCTCCGCCCCGCGGCGGCCCACGCCGGGATCTGCGTCACTCGGCCGCGCGTGGGCGGGAGCCGGAGCGGCGAATGTAGCAAGAGCGGAATCTCCCAATGTGACAGCGCGCGGGGGGTGGAGGTGGCGGAGGCGGGCGGGGGAGGGGGAGGGTGCAGCGCGCGCCGGGAGGAGAAGAGAAGGGAGGAGGAGGGAGGACGCGGCGGGGGAGGTGCCGCTGCCACCGCCCGCGCGCCTGACCCCGGAGGAGCCGCCGCCGCCGCCGCCAACGCGGCCGAGCGGAGCGCCGTCGGGGCTGGCGGGCAGGAAGAAGCGGCGGGTCCGAGCTGGGGGGGAAGCAGGGAGAGCGCGCCCACCACCTTCCCTTCCCCCCTCGATGGGAGCGGGGGCGTCCCGGCCGCCGCAGCCGCCTGAGAAGGGAGAGCTGGGGGCCGTCACTTCGGAGTTGGGGCTGAGCCGTCCTCGCGGGAGAGCGTGCCAAGACCGCTGCAGCCGCTGGCCGAGTACGTACCTGCTCGCTGTCCGCCAAGTACGAGACGCGTTGGCGCTCGTGCGGCCGCGGGCGAACTTGGGGCGGCAGAAACGCCGGGCTTGCGGGCACTCGGGGGCCGGCGTCCACGGGAACGGGCCCCGCGCGGCCGCCACCGGAAGGAGAGGGCGGCATCTGGATCGTGTGGGCGATTCCCAGAGAAATTCGGTACGCCGGGGCAGCGAGAAGAGGGCGAGCAGGGCAGCGGGCCTGAGTTGCGCGTCTTCCCTCCCGAAAAAGCCGGGGGTGCGAGTCCATTCTCCTACCGCAACTGGGGTCGTCGCGCGGGGCGCGGGGGTTGCATGGTGTATTGTGCGTGGTGGGTGCGCGCGCCGGCCCGAGTTTTGTAGCTACCTTCCCCAAGGCCAGAATCTTTTTGTTGGGTTGTTTACTTTATAAAAATGTTGCACTTACAGTCTTAGTTTTTGTCTTGGGTAGCCTCTCCTTCCGAATATAGTTTTATAAAAGCGGAAGGAGAGTTTTGCTTGGAAGTGCCTTACAGAAACTTGGCACCAAGGTGCAGGGAAGCGAGAGACTCGTGCTCGCTAAGGCCGAGTGTGGAATTTGCAAACACATGTGGGACATACAAGCCTTGATGCAGAGTTGTGTGACCTTATTCATGGAGAAATATTGCAAGTGCAATCAGATTTATGGTTTTCAACCTCAAGTTTCACAAGATTAAGATATGAAACGATACTTCCAAGTAAGCCTAAATTTTCTGAGATACCGGAAAAGGATAATTGAGTTGGAATATGCACGAATGGGTTCTGCATACCAACTTTGCAGCAGGTGATCACAAGGAATCTTTGACTTGCGTATAGGTTTATCCCACTCTTCTTGAGATCTGGCGGGCATGGAAAATTGGGGGGTAGCTGTCAATATAAAATTTCTTGAGAAAGATTTGATTTGGAGTAACCTGTCACTACCAGTTGGTTTGCCAGTGACTGCAAACTTGAGTGCAAAGATCAGAAGCTGAGAGGGAAATTCTCAGATCTTGTTTAAAAATATTTTGGCAGTTTTAATAGATATTAGATTGCATAGGAACAGAGGAATGGAATTTAAAATAGATTAGTCACGTAGGAAATGCTAGGCTGTTTTGTTAGAAAAGTGTGCACACAGTGAATTACCTTCTTAGATTTTCACTTTTTTGAAAATTTTCCCTTGTAAGACATAGCAAATTATGACACGTCATAATTTATATGTAGGTTTCAAGACGAAATACTGGAAAAGGGATGCTGAGGATTTATTTTGGGGTGGAGGCTGATATTTTCCTGAAGACTTAAAAGAACTGCTTTCAATCTAGTGCCAGTAAAAGTGGCTCTTAGATTCAAGGGTATCCATTTTCTTCCATTTTTCTGTATTGAGACATCTTAATGTTGTTCGTTAAATTTAAAAATTATGTTTTCCTTACAGGTATTAATGTGCATATAAAGTTTTTCTTAAGAATATATGGCTGGCAAGGTCAGCCTTTATTCTTGTTTGGGTGTTGGATGCTGGACAATTAGGTCTTGAAAAAAATAATTTTAAGGAACCATTGGAAAGTTTCTTCTTTTAATTTTATTAGTTTAGTATCTTGTACGAAAGTTAGTATGCTAACCTGCTATTAGAAACGCTTCATATTCCTTGGCTCTGGTGATTCCCTGTTATATGTGAATGAATAATAATAAAACCATTGAGGCATTGTAGATTTTTTATTTTATTTCATTTTGCCTGCTAATTGTGGATGTAATTAAAATGACAGAAATCCTTAGGAATACTATAGCTGATAAAAGGAAATTTAGTGAGTTTATATGTCTAATAAATAATTTGATATATTTAATTAATTTGCATCTTGTCCTTTTTCAGAATTGTTAGATCAGTTATCTCAACTAAATTAATTTAAAATTCTCTCTTATTGTGACTAGTAAATGACACCCATCGTCCTATAGGGAAGTTAATATATTTTCATCCCCCTGGTTAGAGAATCAGTTAAAGCATTTGGTATTTTAATCACACTTTAAGGACATAATGGTTTATTGTTCAAGATTTTGGGGGTTTGCACTGTGGATGCTTTGAAAGAACAAATTAAATGTATTACAAAGTGGGAGAGACCTTTGAAGAATCTATTGCTTGAACTTTAAATATTTAAAGTAAAAGGTAGTTAGTTGGATGGAAACAAATATGTCAGGTTTTTGTGTCTCTTGACCTAAACTCTGGTCTAAGACTTGGGTCTCATCTATCCCATTAGAAGTCTTTTTGTTTTGTTGGTGCTGTTCATGTGCATCATGAATACAGTTTTATGTTACTTTCATGGAAATGAGCTTTTTTTTAAGATTTTATTTATTTGAGAGAGATTGAGACATCTATCAATCACGAGCAGGGGGGAAGGGCAGAGGGAGAAGCAGACTTCCCAGTGAGCAGGGAGCCCAATGTGGGACTCTATCCAAGGACCCTGGGACCATGACCTGAGCCGAAGGCAGACGCTTAACGACTGAGCTACCCAGGCGCCCCGGAAACGAGCATTTTATAATATGTTTTGAACAATCTAAGATCCTGCTAATGTGTAATTGTCTTGCATATGCATATTTCATCGTGGAGTTTATTAAATATATTAAGGAATAAATAATACCCTTTCAAGCATAATAGAAGATTCTTAGCCCCTTTGTTTTGGATTTAGTTTTATCTGCTTCTTTCATTCTTTTTAGTGGAATGAAGAATAGTAGTTATGATATTAAATGCAAATTTTCTTTTTGATCTGACATGTTCAAAAACTAGTACAATAGTAGAATATACTCTCAAACTTAATGAAACAAGTGGGAAATCTGAGAAGTTGGTGCTGGAAAAAATAGTAATCCTCATCTTGTCAGAATTCTCACAGCTAAAACATGGTATTAAGCTTTCAAATAGTTTGTCATTTCTCAATACCTTGTATTTAGAGGGCTGCACAATTAATTTGCACAGTATGTTAATATAATTTTAAGGAGAAATTTCTGGAAAAAGTACACCTTCTACATGCTCAGAGGACATTAGTGTTTGTTGAATGACTTGTCTGATGGTTGATTGAAGAATTTCCAGCCATATCCTATCTAGGAATCTGTAAGACATTTTTTCCTCCAGGTTTATTCAGAATTCAGAAAAAAAATCAATGGAGGGTACATTTTAAGTTCTGTAAATTACCATTAATTCATTAGCAGCTATATGTTTAACTCATAGCTATGATAGTATTAAGATTCTGAATATTTTAAGATCACTGAACGCTTACTAATAAATTTGTCTAGGTAAATTATTTGGTACTTGGAACATACAAACACCAACCCTGCAATCTGAAGTAACCCATGATGTAACCAAACTTTCTATTTAATTATTTTAGCTTGAGTTCTAGCACTAGGACAGAAGTTTGGAAGAATTCATTTCCTAGGCTTAAGACTTCTCCTTCCCTGGGGTGCCTGGGTGGCTCAGTCGTTAAGCATCTGCCTTCGGCTCAGGTCATGATCTCAGGGTCCTGGGATCGAGCCCCACATCGGGCTCCCTGCTCAGCGGGAAGCCTGCTTCTCCCTCTCCTTCTCCCGCTGCTTCTGTTCCCTCTCTCTCTGTCCAATAAATAAATAAAATCTTTAAAAAAAAAAATTTAAAAAATTAAAAAAAAAAAAAGACTTCTCCTTCCCTAAGCCAACCTCTGGCTTGTCATAAACCTTTTCCGGTTCAACCTGTAGTGTACCCACTACGCCCTTCTCACCAGGCCCCTTTCTTCCAAACTTGGTGGTACTTCCCAGGCTTTAAATGCAAGCTCTGCTCTCAGTTTCCTCATTCCTTCCGTACCATTTCCAGTCCCTGTCTTTCATTCCTTTAGCGTGCACTGGATCTCTATCTAGATGTTAAAAGGAAAACAGTCTGGTGGAACTAATTCACCTTAATCTGTAAATGACTCATGAGCTAACTCTTCCCAAATTTTTTGTACATTTTTTATAAATCTGTAAGAGGCTGCTGTTAACTTAGACGGTTTTAAAGTAAAAATTTCAGGCTGTGTTGGGAGGAAGGAATTTATAGTCTTTTGCATAAAAAATAATTCAGATCTTACTGAGATTCTGCCCTTGCTTTCTCCTCACTCCTGAAGAGTCTCTGTTCTTTGGAATGCCACAGACTTCATAAAAGTGTGTGTATACTGTGTGTGTGTGTGTATTTCCTACATTATGAAGAGGAGGATTCAGGAGTAGTGATTGTGAATCCATTTGATATTTGTTATTTGTGGATAACTTATATTGCATTTTAATTTATAGGAACAAAGAAGGAAAAGACCTAGAATCTTTATGATCTCTTAAAATGCTGGTGTTGGGACTGGACTAACACATGAAATATATTATAGTAGTAACCACATGTAGTTCCTGTTCTGGAAATACATCCTTAGATCTTTTGGAAAAATAGCCATGTCATGGAAATCCAAATACAGCCTTATAAGAAAGAAGTATTGAGGATGAGAGAATGTAAAAGCTTTTAGGGAAAGTAGTAGCTAGAGATTGGTCATTCGGACACCATTGGGGCACCAGTTTACACAGAGCATTCCTTTTGGAATATGAAAGGAGGCTGCTGATCAGATTCTGTCCCAAAGTTGGGTTTCATTCAACAGCAACCTTTATAGAGATGTTATTCTACATTGAACACTTGGCTGGAAGTGGGGGATGGAAGATGAATGAGACCCAGTTTCTACCCTCAGGGAGCTTATATCCTCTGTTCTGCAGAGCCTGGTGAGGTTGCATCTTTATTCCACGGCTCCTTATGTATAACACTTAGCATAGCATTTATCATAGTGTTTAAGTGTCTGCTTATTTGTCTTCCTTCACCCTCTTAACTCATTCTCCATGAAGGATCATTTGAATAAGTGAGGAAAAAAATGAGAGAGAAAGTAGTGAAGGGTTCAGAGAAGGGACAGGACACCTACACCAAGGGGGTGTGGGGAAGGCTTTATGGAAAAGGCCAGTGGAGGTGGGCAGGAGGGAGTATGCCTGGCACAGGGGCAGGGAAGTGGGAGGCACATTCAAGGAATGCCCGGTGTATCTGTTTGGCATAAGCACAGGGCCATGTTAGGGATCAGACAGAAGGCTGGAAAGGTATAGGTTTGGGTCTGGGATACCTGTAGGAGAAGTTTGGGTATCTTTCTCTTTGCAATGGGGAAATTTGCACAGGTGGGTAAAGAGCCACACTGGTACTTTAGGAAGATAAAGTTGGTATTGCAGTGTGGGGTGTATTGAAGTTCAAAGTTGAAGCAAGAAGCAGTGAAAACTAGAATTAGGTGCTTTTGAGGCAGAGAAAGAAAAAGAATGGCGATGTGGCTTAAGGAGATGAAGATTTGAGGAAGGAGGAAGAAGAAAGCACAAAGATGAAAGAGTAGTGATGCCACTAAAGAAGAGCATTGGGAAGAGTAGATTTGGGATGCCGGAAGAAGGGAGGAAAATAGATAATTTGCTTTTGGACTTACAAAATTTGAGATTTTGACAATCTCCAGCTGGTAGTCGAAATGCAGAATTATCAGAAAAATGATTTGTGCTGATGGTTCTCAAACTTGTCTGTTATGAAGATCACTCTTAAAAAATTACAGATGTTCACTGATAATTTTTCTTTTAGTATTTGTTGATTGAGAATACGTATACTGTAATGACAGCCACTATGAATTCGGTTACGCTTTTAAATGAGTTTATAAGGCAGGGAAAAGAGCATAATGTGCCATTAGCAAAGTCAGGGGGAGCCCATTGTCAAGCCATAGAGAGGTTAGAGGGAGAGGCCAGTGATAACTCAGTTGTTACTTGAGAGCTTTGATTGAGTCCTGGGACCATAAGGTAGACTGAAGCTTCTTGGAATGGATTGAGGCAGTGAAGGCCCTCTGTCCTACACTGAATCCCCACATCCCAGCTTGGAGAATGTCAGAGTTTTACTCCCCATAGGCGTATTGAGTGCTTCCTGTGGTTTAAGGACAAAACAGGAGGAGTTGACCAGTCAAGTTTTCTGGGCCAAGCTAACCCCCCCTTATTTCATTGAGCAAATTTGAATCTGACATGACTGATCCTACCCGGTAAGGAGGCAAAGTTCTGTTTTGTTTTATTTTTAGGGTTCTGGAACAACCATTACCATTTAAAATAGATAATGAATAACAAATGACAACAAATGGCCTTAAATGAATCCATTGTTTAATTCCTCTTCCTTTGGAACTGACCAGGCTGAGCAATGTTTAAGCGGGTGCAAGTGGAGATTACTGTGTATAGGTAGCAGGCCTTTGGTTTGGATTTTGAATGCAGTAAAAATTAGTAACTGGTTTCTCTTAACTGTGGAATTCATGAAAAGGTCAGACTCAGCAAAAGGCCGGGTAACAGTAGTTTTCAACTGAGTAGATTTACCTCTACTCTTAGCTACCTGTTTGTAGTGTTGTTGTTACATTTTTTCCTATTTACTTCAGAGTGAAGAACTGCAGCTAGAGGCTTGCTCTTGATTTATGTGACCTTCATGTTGAAGCATGAATAGATAGAGCGTTTGTAAAAACAGAAAATCTCATCTTTTAAGAATTTTCTTTTAAATCAAATCAAAGTTAATGTATGAAGTGGTGGGTGTTTAAATGATCACAACAGGCTTTTGTACGAAACTGAAACATTCTCCTAAAGCAAAAGCTTAAGGAGGTAACTCCTTTCCCAGCAGTAAGTGTGGGCCCTTAGAAGCCTCTTGGGACTCTGACTAGCTCACTTATGTCTTTCATTTGGTATCTTGACTTTGGAAATGCATACTTGGTCCTATCAGTCATTACAGAGATAGTATAATAATTACTACTTTCTTATTGGTACTGCTTTCTTACCCCCTTAGGAACTAGGGGGTTTCCTTTCTTTCTGGGTAAAGATGAGAAAAGGATAAAAATTTGAAATTAATTATTTCCAAAATTATAGATATTTTAGAAGAATAAAACTTAAATTTGGGTCTTTAATTCTTAAGTTTCTCTTTTATGTTTATCTAACATATTTTTTTCTTATTGCTAATAAAAAGATTCAAAAACGATTCTTATAGATTTTTTTCTCATAGTCTTTCCTCTGTTCCATAATTTTGGGGAGCACATATGATGAGATAATTGATGACACCATAAACCTTGCAAGGTTATAGCCCTCCTAAAAAAAGAAAGATTGTGTGAACACGGGGTTTGACTGGTGAGTCACTGACCCTACCTCTGAAACCAAGAATACATTATATGATAATTAATTGAATTTAAATTAAAAAAAGATTGTGTGCATGTGCACATGTGTGGTTATATGTGTATATGTATTTTTTTTTGTATACTCGAGTTGAAAGTCTTTGAAGCTCTTGCATTAGGTGTATGATGGGAAAGGAAGTTTCCTTTCTCCTCCCTCAGACACTTTCTAGAAGTCCTTCCATTTGGTATAATACAGTTCAATATAGACTTTAACTTGTGTCTATAATTCCCAAGAGTTGTCTTTTTGTGGGTTAGCGTCCAGCGGGATGATACACACTCTCCCTGGAGAGTCTCCCTGGAGTGGGAGGATAAGCCTCTGTGGGTGATTTAGAAGATGCAAGAATGTTTTTATCCAGAGGGGTAAAGTGGCCTGAACCTAAAGGTAGACTTAAAGAATCTGGATGATCACAGAACATGTAGGAGAGTTTGTGGTGCCCAGAAGGTATACTAAATAGGGATCTTCTAATGTAGCTTGCCACATTTGCCAAATGATGGGAATGGGAGTCTCCTAACATACAACTCCATGACCTGGGAAGTGGTTTTTTTTTTTTTTTAAGATTTTATTTATTTGTCAGAGAGAGTGCACGCACAAGCAGGGGGAGTGCTCTGGCAGGCAGAGGAAGAGGAGACTCCCTGCTGAGCAAGGAACCTGATAAGGGAGTCCTGGGATTGTGACCTGAGCCTAAGGCAGACACTTAACCAACTGAGCTAGCCAGGCACCCCGGAAATTTTATTTTTTATTAGCACTCCAAGTGATGGTCCTCGGTGCTAGCAGAAAGCTGCTGCTTCCCAATTCAGTCTTTTTTTTTTTTTTTTTTGTATCTCTTGGGAAGTCATCAAGTCACCTGGAAATACCCTTGTAAAATAAAGAACCATAAAATTTGAGGAGGTCACTAGTTGATCAAAGCAGATTGTGGATGACACAGAGGTTCCTGAAGATGGGGCTTCCCAGAAGTCAGTCCTTAGGGTTGTAGGGAGATACATTCTCCTTGAATGGGATGACTGAGACTAGAATTTAGATAGCGTTCTGATTGATGGCATAAAGAACAAGTCCCAGATTTGGTGACCTGGCCTTCAGAAATGTTCCTGATATTCCTCTGCTTGCCTTATCTCCCAGTTAACTGTTGCTCTGTACTATTTTGAATTAAGAGTGGAGCTTCCATTTTCCTCTGATGTACATACATATTCTTTTGCCCTTCTGTAATTTTCAACATAGAGAGCCACAGGGTCCTTTTTAATTCTAAATGTACAAGTTGATTACAACATGTTTGTTTCTCTTAAATGGAAGTACTTGGCCAACTCCTCTTCGTATGTGGGAGGTCTCCAGGCAACTGTGAATAACTTTTAAAGGCTGCTAAGAGGTCAAGAAGTGCTTTGCTGGGTCTTGTTCTGTCTCTTTAAAAGCAGGCTTCTTGGTCTTGATTGGGCCCTAAAATTATGTTTCTTCCTTGACTCTGTCTTAGGCTCTCTGCTGCTCCTTTGGAGGGCTCTTCCACCCTCCTCTGCTCCGTCCTTTATCTCTAACCCTTAAACACACTGAGATTCCAGTCTGTTACTTTGCACGCAGGGCAGATCTATTGAAGCATTCTACCTTATGCCATCTTCAGGTGCCAAATGTTTATTTTTTATAGCGAGAGCAGGAACACAAGCACGGGGGAGTGGGAGAGGGAGAAGCAGGCTTCCCGCCGATCACGACCTGAGCTGAAGGCAGACACTTAACGACTGAGCCACCCAGGCGCCCCCAAGTGCCAAATGTTTAAAAGAGAATCCCATCATCCGGATTTTTTCTGTACCCCGATGCCTGTCGCAGTTCTTAGACACTCACAGATGTAATCCCATGGTCAATCTATTACTCTTTTCTTCATGGACTCACAAAAAAGTGTCAAAATGGTGGCCATTTCCTTTCCTTCATCACTTGTACCTAAGTGATCACCAAATCTTGTCATTTATTTCGATTTTTTCCTGCTTTTTTTCTCAGTTCTTAAATATACCACCTATCTTCTTACCTCCAATTCACACTGAAATCCATTTTCCTCTGCCTGCCAGACTAATCTTGCTAATTTTTCTTTATGAAATGGGAATTATTATACCAGTCTTGCAGGGCTGCTGCAAGGATTACAGATCTTTTTTTTTTTTTTTTAAGATTTTATTTCTTTTTTGACAGAGAGAGACAGCAAGAGAGGGAACACAAGCAGGGGGAATGGGAGAGGGAGAAGCAGGCTTCCTGCTGAGCAGGGAGCCCGATGTGGGGCTCGATCCCAGGACCCCATGATCATGACCTGAGCTGAAGGCAGACCCTTAACGACTGAGCCACCCAGGCGCCCCAAGATCTTTATTTTTTGACAGAGAGTGAGAGAGAGAACACAAGCAGGGGGAGAGGGAGAAGCAGGCTTCCCGCTGAGCAGGGAGCCTGATGGGGGGCTCCATCCCAGGACCCCGGGATCATGACCTGAGCCCAAGGCAGACGCTTAACGACTGAGCCACCCAGGCGCCCCAGGATTACAGATCTTCTTGACTTACAGTTGGGGTTACATTCCAGTAAACCTATCATATGTTGAAAAATGTCGTGAGTTGCATTTAGTGCACATAACTTACTGATCATCATAGCTTAGCCCAGCCCATCTTAAATGTTCCCAGAACACTTACCTTACCTTGCAGTTGGGCAGAATCATCTAACACAAAGCCTATTTTATAGTAAAGTATTGAATATCCCATGTAATTTATCGAATACTGTTCTGAAAGTGAAAAACAACGTTTGGTATGGGTACGGAATGATTGTAAGCACATCGGTGGTTATCCTTGATTGTGAGGCTGACTGGGAGCTTTGGCTCACTCTTGTTACCTGGCATTACGAGTATCACTAGCCCAGGAGAAGATCACAGTTCAAAATGGTATGGTTTCTACTCAATGCATGTGGCTTTCACACCATCATAAAGTTGAAAAAGCGTTAAGTCGAACCTGTAAGTTGGGGGCCATCTGTAGATGTAAAGTGTTTATCATGTTGTCTGATGCAAAATAAGTATTCAGCAGATGGTAGCATAAAATACTTATTACCTCCTTCTGAGTTTGATTATTCTTCGTTTCACCTTCCATACCGTGGAAGCAAGCAGTAAAGTGAATAGTCAAAAATATGGGATGTAGGGCCCTGTGAGAGCCTTGGTTTGAGTCCTTAGACTTCAGCTTAACTAGTGAGATTTCAGGCAAATTACTTACATTCTTTATATTTTTCACTTTGAAATGGTAACAATTATACTGACCACTAGGATTGGTAGAAGAAGAAAATGAGATAACTTTTGTGGAGGGGCAATGCTTCCTTACAGCTGCTTTGCTCTGTTTGGTCCTTGTTTTTGTTCTTCCCATACTGCATTTGTGAATCCTGTAGTGTCTGACAAGTAGGTTAAAGAATTTTGGAGCAAGTGTGATGAGTGTTTCCTCTCTTCATCTTGCAGGTTAAGTCCATCCACAGTAATGGCCGCGGCCTTACCCAGGACCCTGGGGGAGTTGCAGCTGTATAGAATATTACAAAAAGCCAATCTGCTTTCTTACTTTGATGCCTTTATTCAACAAGGTGGCGATGATGTGCAGCAACTCTGTGAAGCCGGAGAAGAGGAATTCTTGGAAATCATGGCACTTGTGGGCATGGCAAGCAAACCCCTTCATGTTCGAAGGCTACAGAAGGCTTTGAGAGACTGGGTTACAAACCCTGGCCTTTTCAATCAGCCACTGACTTCCCTACCTGTCAGTAGCATACCAATCTATAAGTTACCAGAGGGGTCACCAACGTGGCTGGGAATATCCTGCAGCAGTTACGAAAGGAATAGCAATGCCCGGGAACCTCATTTAAAAATCCCCAAGTGCGCTGCCACCACCTGTGTGCAGAGCCTGGGACAGGGGAAATCAGATGTGGTGGGGAGCTTAGTGCTGCAGGGTATCGGTGAGTCCAGACTCTGGCAAGGCCACCATGCCACCGAGAGCGAGCACAGCCTCTCTCCAGCCGACCTTGGCTCCCCGGCTTCCCCGAGAGAAAGCAGTGAGGCGCTGGATGCCGCCGCCGCGCTCTCTGTGGCCGAGTGTGTGGAGCGGATGGCCCCCACGCTGCCGAAAAGTGACTTGCATGAAGTGAAAGAGCTGCTAAAAACCAACAAGAAGTTGGCCAAAATGATCGGTCACATCTTTGAGATGAGTGATGATGATCCACACAAAGAGGAGGAAATTCGAAAATACAGTGCAATATATGGCAGGTTTGACTCAAAGAGAAAGGATGGGAAACATCTCACGCTTCATGAGGTAAAAGCCCATGTTTTTCTTTGTATATATGTGGTGTGTTTTGCTTCTTAGAGATAAGTTTGGAAATATTTTGCAGCAAAGGAGATGCGCTCCCTGAAAACACTATTAAACGCCTTTAGGTGTTAGCAAAATATTAACTCGTTCTTGAAAATAGACCATATATATTGTGTTAGGGTGTTTTGTGTTGAACTCAAACGTGCTGCGCATTGGAGCTACAGTGTAGGGTGACTTTTGGAAAAGTGTCAGAATTTAAGCAGTGAAAGCATAAAGTCTTTGTACTTAAAGGCAGCCTTTGTTTTTTAATTAAGAAATAAAATAGAATTTTCAATATAACCATTCATTTAAAGGGCATTTGGGGTTCCTGCATGGCTCAGTCGGTTAAGCATCTGACTCTTGATTTCAGCTCAGGTGATGATATCAGAGTCGTGAGATCAAGCCCTGCATAGGGCTCCAGGCCCTGCTTAAGATGTCTCTGCCCCTCCCCTCCGTCTTTTAAATAAATAGATAGATCAATAGATAGCATTTTTGTAGATTTTAGAAAAAAAAAGTGTAAGAAAATGACCAGAACTCAAAAGTAATTTTCAGCTAGCATAGACAAAAAATTAGATGAATGTTGTAAGTATTATTATGGGTTTGAAATTGTTTTGGTTTGACATTTGGCATTAAAATTCTCATCATTGTATATTTGTAGCCCTCTATCCAGAAATACTCTCCTTGAGTAGAAGAATGCATACATATCTCTTTTGTATGTATTCCCTTTTTCTTCTAGTCCATCTGGTCAGTGCGTGATTTTTATGATGGAGCTCAAGTATAAGCTTAAGTCTGTTCTGATATGTTTTCCCACAAGTAGAATGACCTTCCCTTTCCTTTCCATTTTTACCCCTACATACACTACTGTCATAGTAACTTCAACACTTTATTGTACTTATTTGTAGAATAGTCTGTCCCTCACAGTATACTTCGGTTTTCTTCAAGACAGAGATAATGTCTCATTCATTTTTATATCCTCAGAGTCTAACACCCCTATACATGCTTGGCAAATAAATGCATTTTCAAAGTTAAAAAGGCTATTTTATTTTATTTACTTTTTAAAATTTTATTATGTTAGTCACCATACATTACATCATTAGTCTTTGATGTAGTGTTCCATGATTCATTGTTTGCGTATAACACCCAGTGCTCCATGCAGTACGTGCCCTCTTTAATACCCATCACCAGGCTAACCCATCCCCCCACCCCCCTCCCTTCTGTAACCCTCAGTTTGTTTCCCGGAGTTCAGAGTCTCTCATGGTTTGTCTCCCTCTCTGATTTATCCCCCTTCATTTTTCCCTTCCTACTATCTTTCTTTCTTTTTTTTTTAATATAATGTATTACTTGTTTCAGGGGTACAGGTCTGTGATTCATCAGTCTTACACAATTCACAGTGCTCACCATAGCACGTACCCTCCCCAATGTCCATCACCCAGCCACCCCATCTCCCACACCCCCCACCCCTCCAGCAGCCCTGAGTTTGTTTCCTGAGATTAAGAATTCCTCATATCAGTGAGATCATATGATACTTGTCTTTCTCTGATTGACGTATTTCGCTTAGCATAATACCCTCTAGATCAACATTGTTGCAAATGGCAAGATTTTGTTGTTTTTTTTTCTGATGGTTGCATAATATTCGTGTGTGTGTGTGTGTGTGTGTGTGTGTGTGTGTGTGTGTGTGTGTGTGTGTGTGTATACACACCACATCTTTATCCATTCATCTCTTGAGGGACATCTAGGCCCTTTCCATAGTTTGGCTATTGTGGACATTGCTGCTATAAACATTGGGGTGCACATACCCCTTTGGATCACTATATTTGTATCTTTGGGGTAACTACCCAGTAGTGCAATTGCTAGGTCGTGGGGTAGCTCTATTTTCAACTTTTTGAGGAACCTCCATACTGTTTTCCAGAGTGGCTGTACCAGCTTGCATTCCCACCAACAGTGTAGGAGGGTTCCCCTTTCTCTGCATCCTCACCAACATCTGTCGTTTCCTGACTTGTTAATTTTAGCCGTTCTGACGGGTGTGAGGTGGTATCTCATTGAGGTTTTGATTTGGATTTCCCTGATGCCGAGTGATGGTGAGCACTTTTTCATGTGTCTGTTGGCCATTTGGATGTCTTCTTCGGAAAAATGTCTGTTCGTGTCTTCTGCCCATTTGTTGATTGGATTCCTTGTTCTTTGGTGTTGAGTTTGATAAGTTCTTTATAGATTTTGGATACTAGCCCTTTATCTGATAAATCATTTGCAAATATCTTCTTCCATTCTGTTGGTTGTCTTTTGGTTTTGTTGACGGGGTCCTTTGCTGTGCAAAAGCTTTTTATCTGGATGAAGTCCCAGTAGTTCATTTTTGCCTTTGCTTCCCTTGCCTTTGGCGATGTTTCTAGGAAGAAGTTGCTGCGGCTGAGGTGCAAGAGGTTGCTGCCTGTGTTCTCCTCTAGGATTTTGATGGATTCCTGTCTCACATTTAGGTCTTTCATCCATTTTGAGTCTGTTTTTGTGTGTGGTGTAAGGAAATGGTCCAGTTTCCTTCTTCTGCACGTGGCTGTCCAATTTTCCCAACACCATTTGTTGAAGAGACTTGTCTTTTTTCCATTGGACATTCTTTCCTGCTTTGTCGAAGATGAGTTGACCATAGAGTTGAGGGTCCATTTCTCGGCTCTCTTTTCTGTTCCATTGATCTATGTGTTTTTGTGCCAGTACCATACTGTCTTGATGATGACAGCTTTGTAATAGAGCTGGAAGTCTGGAATTGTGATTCCACCAGCTTTGCTTTTCTTTTTCAACATTCCTCTGGCTATTCGGGGTCTCTTCTGGTTCCATACAAATTTTAGGATTATTTGTTCCATTTCTTTGAAAAAAGTGGATGGTATTTTGATAGGGATTGCATTAAATGTGTAGATTGTTCTAGGTAGCATTGACATCTTCACAATTTTGTTCTTCCAATCCATGAGCATGGAACGTTTTTCCATTTCTTTGTGTCTTCCTCAATTTCTTTCATGAGTATTTTATAGTTTTCTGAGTACAGATTCTTTGCTTCTTTGGTTAGATTTATTCCTAGGTATCTTATGGTTTTGGGTGCAATTGTAAATGGGATCGACTCCTTCATTTTTCTCTCTTCTGTGTTGTTGGTGTATAGGAATGCCACTGATTTCTGTGCATTGATTTTATATCCTGCCACTTTACTGAATTCCTGTATGAGTTCTTACAGTTTTGGGGTGGAGTCTTTTGGGTTTTCCACATAAAGTATCCTATCATCTGCAAACAGTGAGAGTTTGACTACTTCTTTGCTGATTCGGATGCCTAAAAAGGCTATTTTATTGCTAAATTTTTTATAGCATTTATCCTGTGGAAGAAATAAAATGTTCATTTGAATGTAGTATTCCATGTAGGAAACATTAGATTTTTCCCCTCAGACTTGTACTTTAACACAGAGAAGACTATATACTTATTGCAAAAATACTCAGTTATTACAAAAGGATGTAAAGTAATTGAACCTGTAAACTTTCAGATAGTTTTCTTTATGTATACAAATAAGGGATATTTGGCACACTATCCTCTGAATTCCCTTTAAAAAAAAAAAACTTATAACACTATACTCACCGTACAGTATACTATTAGGTATCTTTCCAAGTGAATACACCTAGAGTTACCTTTTTTATTTTGAGGTTTCATTGTATTCCATAATGTGAATGTATCATTATTTATTTATCTGAACCATTCATTTGGTGTCATTTAGGATGCTTCTATTTTTTTGATACTACATATTGTGGTATATGAATACATACTCCTTGACAGACAGACTTGGGCATGTTTTTCTATAGAATAGATTCCAACATGTAAAATTATGGGATCAAAGAATATAGATTTAATATTTTAGTAGATACTGCTAAATTGCCTTCTAAAACTGCAACGTCTATAATTCCATTATCACATGCAAGTGTCCATTTCTCCACACTCTTGCTAATACTGCATTTATCATTCTTTTTAATCTTTGTCAGTCTAACAGGTGAAAAATTTTCATTGCTCAAATTTACTTTCTTTAGTGAGGATGAGTATCTTTTTATAACAGACATCCAATTTTATGTTCTTATCATTTGTTTTAATGTTTTAATTGTTTAATGTTTTAATTTGTTTAATGTTTAATTTGTTTAATGTTTAATTATTTCATGTTTAATTGTTTAATATTTTGATTTGTTTTTCTTACCTCTAAAAAATTTGATTGGTTAGAACTTTTTATATTTTAAGGATATTAACCTTTTGTCTCATGTTGTGAACATTTTCCCGGATTATCATTTGTCCTTTGACCTTTCAGACTCATTTACCATGTGGAAGTTTAATTTTATGTAGTAATATTTATTGATCTTATCCTGTATGATTTCATTAGTCTAATTCTCTATTCCCCTACTGGTATAGAGTTCCTTTAATTACTGTAGCTAAGTAATATATTTTGATACCTGGAAAAGCAAGTGTTCCTTCAATAGTCTTGTTTTGTAGCTTCTATTTTTTTTTTTGTGGCTTCTTCATGCATTTCTCCTTCCAAATGAAATTTTTATTTTTATTTATTTATTAAAAGATGTTTATTTATTTGAGAAAGAGAGAGAGAGCATGAGCAAGGGAGGGGCAGAAGAGGGTAAAGGGAGCTGGACGCGGGCCTTGAACCCAGGAGCCTAAGATCATGACCTGAGCCAAAGTCAGATGCCCAACCTACTGAGCCACCAGGCACCCCCAAATGAAATTTGTAATGCATTTATTAAATTTCTCAAAAATCTTTATTGGTATTTTTATTACAAATTCATTAAAGGTATGGATTAATTTGGGAAAAACTGACATTTATAATAACAAAAACTCCCATATAGTAGTATAGCATATATATTTACATATTTAGATCTTTTATATTCCTCAGTAATTTTATAGTTCTTTATTCACATATCACATAGGTTTTGTACATTTCTTGTTAGGTCAAAACCTATGTAGTATAGGGGTGCCTGGGTGGCTCAGTCGTTAAAATGTCTGCCTTTGGCTCAGGTCATGATCCCAGGGTCTTGGGATCGAGCCCCACATCGGGCTCCCTGCTCCGCGGGAAGCCTGCTTCTCCCTCTCTTACTCCCCCTGCTTGTATTCCCTCTCTCTCTCTCTCTCTCTCTCTCTCTCTCTCTCTGTCAAATAAATTAAAAATCTTTATTAAACAAAACAAAAAACAAAAAAAAACTACGTAGTATGTATATATACATATTAAATGTCTGTTCTATATATTTAAGCTTTTGTTTAATAGAGAATATGCAAATATATAAGATTTAAAAGGGATATAATTGTAAATGAAATTTTTTTCCACTTTTTAAAAAATTACTGTCACTGGCTGATTTTTGTATATTAATCTTGTTTTCAGCAATTTCACTATTATCTTTTTAAATAAATGCTTTTAGATGTGAATGCATACTGGAGCTTAAAATAAGGAAATTGGTTTGCAAAATGTTTTAAGTAACAGAGAATCTGTGATTTGATCTATTTTGGGCATATCCTTTTGCAATTGTCATATGTATTGTTGCCATACAGTGACTCACGAGAACTTAGGAATCCATCTAGAAAACACACTTAGAATTATAATTCAGACACACTTTGATGCTTTCATTACCCATGCATTAATGGAGGAATCTACCAAAAGGCTATTATGGTTGTCATTAATAGAAAACAAGGGCAAAACATGTTGCCAATTTTAGTTTCATGCTTTAATCTAGTTTTAATATAATTTTTAAAATGGCACACAAAGTTGAGTCAGTATTTTTATCAAAGTGAAAGTATGTTAAAGAGATGACTTTAATAAACCAAATCAACCTCACTTTTTTTCTTTTTTAAGTCCTAACCTACTTTTAAAAAATAGAAAAATTATTTCACACTTGGCTTTTGCTAAAGGGTTCTTTGCTTCTTTGGATAAATAGGTACAGATGGTATTTAGGTAATGAGATTATCATGAGTTTCCCAAAATAAGAGAACACTCAAAATGAATGCTAGTAGGCTGAGATGTGGGGGTGGGGGCTTTAGAATATGTGGCTTGTATTTTTGAAACTTAGACCACTTGTTATTTGTAACTCAAGTATGTGAATCTGGTCCAAAAATACAGTTTAAGATAGATGTTTATGAATCAGGACGCTTCCTTCAAACTAGTAACCATTCAGCAGCTTGGTGGAAATTATGAAATCTGGAGAGAATTAAAAGAAAAGAGGTACTACATTAAGTGTACTTCTAGGTATGATAATTTCACATTTTCTCACTTGACTGTTTAAAATGAGTGAAAGATATTTGAGTTTTTCTAAATTCCTAACATTAAAGAACAATACTGGTTTGTCTTCAGTTTCCAAATAAGGAAATATATGACTCATTGTTAAGGCACTGTTAGTATTTGAGAGTTTTCTTCATATTACACCCTGTGGACACTGTTCTTTCATCTTTCAAGGCCTAGGTCATAAGTGGATGAAAATCAAAATACATAGGTCATAAGTGGATGAAAATCAAAAAGTTATCTACACCTGAAAACATTTTTTCAACTCTAAAAGTATATAAAATTCTTGGGGCTCCTGGGTGGCTCAGTTGGTTAAGCGACTGCCTTCGGCTCAGGTCATGATCCTGGAGTCCCGGGATCAAGTCCCACATCGGGCTCCCTGCTCAGCAGGGAGTCTGCTTCCCCCTCTGACCCTCTTCCCTCTCGTGCTCTCTAGCTCTCATTCTCTCTCTCTCTCAAATAAAATCTTAAAAAAAAATTAAAAAATGAAAGTATATAAAATTCTTTTTCTTGTATGCATTTTTATACTTGTTTTCAAATGTACTGTATATCAGGCAGTAAAAAATTATGAAATTAATCATTGTTATAATAAACACTGTTTTTTTCCTTAAAGCTAAAGAATCAGCGATGGTCTTAGTACCTGGCTAGATATGGCCTGGTTTATAGGAGTCAGACCATGAAGATAGTGTGAGTGGCAAGGGACAAGCCCCTGAAGTATTAGAAAGATGTCCAGGCAGGCAGAATGTTTCATCTCTCCAGAGATGTATTACGTGGTAAGCTAGACAAGCAGTGTGTGTGTCAGATCTTAAATCAGTGAATGGATGAGGAGAGAGAAACTGGAAGTTGAGAATAGCAAGGCAGTTGAGAATGTAGGAGCTTGTAATACTCAGAAATACAAGCAAGTAGGCAGCTTGGCATTATAGAGTATTTGTCCAATAGCAACTTCTAATCAAAGAGTTCCAGAACTCAAAGATGGGAAGAGGAGGATGTAGAGTCAGTGGGTAAGTTGTAGACCTCCTGGAAATTCTACAGGAACTGAAGTGCGTGTGTTACTATAAGGACCTAGGCCCGTAGAATATGCCACATTTAGGTCAGTTTTCCTTGTAGTGTTGAGAAGTCAAGGCTGAAGCTTTCAGAGGTGTCCAGCCGTCTTAGTTTTGAGAGGGGAGGACTGTTGAATCTGGGAACCCCATAGACCTGAACACATTAATAGTAAGTTATGATGCTTTATTCTAAAGTCTTAGAATGCTTAGATTTCAGCATCAAATACTTGAAAAGAAATGTTGTGGGTTTTTTTTATCATTTTAAAAAATGGATTATAGGACTATCGGGGTAGTCTGTTTTGGGGTCATCTTGGTAAGTTACATTTTTCTAAATATGTCCATTTCATCTAAATTTTCAAACTTATTATCATAAAGTTGTTTATACTTTTTAAGACCTAATATTGTTTGTCCATTTATATCTTTTTTTTTTAAGATTTGTTTATTTGAGAGAGTGTGTACGCATGAGTGGGGGGAGGGACAGAGGGAGAGAATGTTCAAGTGCGGCTCCTTCCCACAACCTGTGAGATCATGATCTGAGCCAAAACCAAGAGTCCAAGCTTAACCAACTGAGCCACCCGGGCGCCCCCAGTTGTCTCTTTTTTTCCCTGATCAGTTTTGCCAGAGGTTTGTCCATTTTTATTCATCTTTTCAGGGGTGTGCAAACTACAGCATGTGGGCCAAATGTGGCCCACCTCCTGATTTTGCAATAAATTTTTATTAGAACACAGCCAGGCCAGTTTGTTTATGTATTGTCTGTGGCTGCTTTTGAGCTATAACTTCAGAGTTGAGTAGTTGTAACAAAGACTATTTGGCCTGTTAAGCCTAAAATCTTTACCATCTGCTCTTTTACAGAAAAAGCTTTCCAACTCCTGATCTTTTTTGAAGGAGGAACTTTTGGCTTAGTTGATATTCTTAGTTGATGTTCTTAGTTGTGCTGTGTGTATGTGTGTGTTCACTTATACTTTCTTATGGTTCTTTATTGTTCCTTTCTAAATTAAATTGGATGCCTATTAGTTCATTAATGATAAAAAAAGAAATAGCCTCCAGGTGGTGAGTCAGTGAGGACAGGGACCCTCTCCCACTCGCTGCTGCCAGTGTAAGCGTGCTGCACACCCTTGAGTCAGTAATTCTGCTTCTGGGAATGGATGCCAGATTTACCCGTGCAAGTGGAAAAGGCTTGCCTGGCACGTTAGTCCTGCATTATCGTTCATTAGTTCATAGCTGTTCTTCTTTTCTAATGTAAGCAATTAAGGCTATAAATTCTCACTATATACTGATTTGGTGTAAATTCCCAAAGTTTTGGTATGAAGTTCCCCCCCCATTACTTCTCTTTTTATTTATGATTTCTTACCCATGGATTATTTGAAGTGTCTTTTCATTTCCAAATATGAGGGCTGTTCCTTAATTATTTTTCTTTCTTTTTTTTTTTTAAAGATTTTATTTGTTTATTTGACAGAGAGACAGTGAGAGAGGGAACACAAGCAGGGGCAGTGGGAGAGGGAGAAGAAGGCTTCCCGCAGAGCAGGGAGCCCGATGCCAGGCTTGATCCCAGGACAGACGCTTAACCACTCAGCCACCCAGGCACCCCCTTAATTATTTTTCTAATGATTTTTAAGTGAATTACATTGTGGTCAGAGCACATGGTTTGCATAAATTGAAATTTGTTGAGATTTTAGTTATGGCTTAGTACGTGGTCAGTGTCTTTTATGTGTTTCTGCAGGTAGAGCGTTCTGTGTCTATTTTAACAAGCTTATTCTAAAGCTTTTTTGTGTGTGAAAATCAACTACAGTGATTGTGGAGTTGTCTGTTTCTCTTTGAATTTTGCAGTAACTATTAATCTTTAATAACCCATTTTGCTTTAAAAGCCTGTTTTGTTTGATAATAATGTAAGTACATGTGTTTTCTTTTTGTTAGTAATTGCTTTGTTACATCTTTTTACCATTCTTTTACTTTCAGTTTTTCTGAATCCGTGTTTTACATACATCTCTTAAAAATACCAATAGTTGAA
This sequence comes from Zalophus californianus, assembly GCF_009762305.2. Classification (NCBI taxonomy): domain Eukaryota; kingdom Metazoa; phylum Chordata; class Mammalia; order Carnivora; family Otariidae; genus Zalophus; species Zalophus californianus. The sequence goes on from NC_045597.1 coordinate 151,734,422, forward strand.
TTAAAAAAAAAAAACCTAGGCAAATTTTGTCTTTTAACTGGAACATTTGGCCTATTTACATTTTTTAAAATGACCAATATTTTGAATTTATTTCCCTTATTTATTTTGTATTTCTGTCCCTCCCTCTCTTTAGATCTGATTTACTATCTGGACTTAGTTCCTTTAGCCTGAAGTACATCATGTAGAATTTTCTTAACGGAGGCCTACTGATGGCAGATTCTGTCCTACCGCAACCCACTGGAAAACCTCTTTATTTTGCCCTCATTCTTTTTTTTTTTTTTAAGATTTATTTATTATTTATTTTGAGAGAGTGAGAATGAGAGAGAGAGAGAGCACATGAGAGGGAAGAGGGTCAGAGGGAGAAGCAGACTCCCCACTGAGCAGGGAGCCCGATGTGGGACTCAATCCCAGGACTCCAGGATCATGACCTGAGCCGAAGGCAGTCGCTTAACCAACTGAGCCACCCAGGCGCCCCGATTTTGCCCTCATTCTTAATTGCTGTTTATTCTGGCTATCAAATTCTATATTGTCAGTTAACTTCCCTTAGTATTGAAGATATTTCCTTGGCTTTTGGTTTTCATTGTTGTGTTTACAAGTCAATATTATCTAACTGTTGTTTTTTTGAAATGTTTGCCTCTACCCCAATTTTTTCTCTCCTTCTGATTTCTCAGTTCTTGGTGTTTTTTTTACTGTATTATTCTTTAGTCATATTTTCAACTCTTTTTATTTTTCTCAAGTCTTTGAGGGTCTTATTCTGCTGTCATTCCTGCTGGTTTTTACTTTTGATGTTATTTCTTTGGATGTTTTCTGATTTCTGTCTATAACTCCTAATTCTTGGAACTGTGGGAATGTTTTGAGGCCTAGGAAGAAAATTGATTCTTCTAGAGGTTACTTGCTTTTGCTTCTACCAGGCACCTGTTTTCTGCACAACACAACTCTAGAACCGTGTGAAAAAAATTCTCAGCCCACATTGTGTGAATTAGGGCTGAAAATCATGTGAGGGCTCATTTGGGGGTTTATGAAATCTCAAGGGAGTATCTTCTGTTTTCTCCTACTCAGTAACGGGGTTCAAGACAGGTAATTTCCCTTGCATTCTCCTGGGAGTACAGGTGTATTTCTAATTCAGGGTACCAGTGGGTGTGTAGTGGTTTGGGATTTCAGCTTTGTGGAGGGAGGGATCTCAGACTCCTCACCTTTAGATCCTGGGTTTTTCCTCCTATTCTCTCCCCACACTAATCAACCCTATGAGGTTGTGAAGCTTAGGGTCATTTGGTTTAGCAACTGTCCTCAACTTACTCCCTTTGAGATACTGTCTTCATTTATTTTAGCCCGAACAGAATAGTCCTTACTGTTGTCTTGCTGGTTTATTGATTTAAGATGTATTTCTCCTCCCATTTTTATCCAACATTTTTAGTTGTTTTCTATGAGGAGGCCAATCATTCCCTCCCTGTGCTGGACATGAAAGCCTTGATTGCCTTTTGAGCCTCCCTATCACACAGCATTCTCATGGTATTTTTATGCTAACAATACCAAATGGAAAGAAAGTCACAATCATTTGATTGTTGAAGGCTATAATTTTAACTACCAGTAAAGAAAACTTTAAGTCTAGTTAGAAATGATAGAAAGCTAACTTTAAGAAATATTTAACATAAAAATATGAATGGAATTTTGGTATTTTTAGCCACAAAAAAGAGGAATTGGAGGAAGTAAACCAATTAGAATATCTATTTTACATTTTTAACAAAACTAGAAACTTAGGGGCACCTGGGTGGCTCAGTTGGTTAAATATCTGACTCTTGATCTCAGCTCAGGTCTTATCTCAGGGTCGTGAGTTCAAGCCCCACCTTGAGCTCCACACTGGGCATGATGCTAGAAAAAACTAGAAACTTAGAATTTTTACTTCTTTTTTCTTTCTTTTTTTTTTTAACTTTAAGTAGGCTCCCACAACCCAATGTGGGACTCATGACCCTGGGATCAAGAGTCACATGCTCCACCAACTGAGCCAGCCAGGTGCCCCTAGAAACTTAAAATTTTTAAAAAGCTAGTATGGTACTGCAGTGACTACTATATTAGAGTATTTGTATAATTTTAAAAAATACATCATAATACTTAATTATTAACAATTTGGGGCATAAAATACAGAAAACACTGACAGAAAATACATTTTTGAGGGGGAACCCTTAAGAGTCAGCTTCTTATTACAACTTGGGATAAGCTGTAGTTATTTCTGCAGCCTCAGTTTTATTTTTATTTTATTTTTTAAAGATTTTGTTTATTTGAGAGAGATAGAGACAGACAGACATAGCGAGAGAGAGCACAGATGGGGAGGAGAGGGAGAAGCAGGCTCCCCGCTGAGCAGGGAGCCCAACTTGGGGCTCGATCCCAAGACCCTGGGATCATGCCCCGAGCTCAAGGCAGACGCTTAACTGACTGAGCCACCCAGGCGCCCCTGCAGCCTCAGTTTTAATACCGGAAGTCTCCCTAAGGGCTTGGAGAGCTCAGTCTACTTTTTGATCTCTTGAAGCCTGAATTCAGTAACAATATGTGTTATGTTTGTGTTTTTGGTTTCTGGTAGGATGATGGAATACTAGAACACTGTTTTCAGTTTATGTTGAAAGGTTATTTTCTGTGGTTGTGCATAAGGTGGTACCTCTGAAATGTCAGTTAAAATACCTTACCGACAATCAGAAGTTCTCTGTACTAATTAAGGGTATGAGTACAAGAAAGAAAGGGCTACATAAAGAGGGGTTTGAGAAGGTCTTCAAGGTCATTGTAGCTACTGCTTTGCTGAAAAGGGGAGAAGACCGAAAATACATTGTTCCTATTATGCTCTCATATTCAGCTGTAGGTTTAAAATAGGAGGCCTGGGTTTATTATAACCTTGTCCATAGCAAAATTATTTGAGAATTAGACCATGTAAATTACAGGTAGAAATCTGGGGAGGGGGATGTTAGATATATGATTTATATCATACACCATAACACATTCTAAATGGTTTCAGTAGTTAAGTGGAAAAAATAAAACTATTAGGCTAAATTGCAGGAAAACATTCGTGTATTATTAGGGTGAGAAAGGGACTTTCTCTGCACCCAAGACAAAAACCATAAGGCTAATAATAAACTATGAAAAAGAAAAGCCACTGCATATGAAGAGTTAATGCTCTTAACCCATAAAGAATTCCTAAAGTCCATAAGAAACAAAATAGTGCAATAGAAGAAACAGGCAACTGCCATGAGCAAGCAAATTTTAAAATAATTTAAAAGTATAAGAGGGGCGCCTGGGTGGCTCAATCGCTAAGCGTCTGCCTTCGGCTCAGGTCATGATCCCAGGATCCTGGGATCGAGCCCCGCAACGGGCTCCCTGCTCAGCAGGGAGCCTGCTTCTCCCTCTCCCACTCCCCTGTTTGTGTTCCCTCTCTCTCTGAAATAAATAAATAAAATCTTTAAAAAAATAAATAAATAAAATAAAAGTATAAGAAAAAGGTTCAGTTTTATAGTCAAAGAAATGTAAATTATAACCAAATGATATGGAAAATACATCAAATTGGTAAAGCTTTTCAAATAAAATAACCCAGTGTTGGTTGATTGTGGATAATGGATTTTCATATAATTGTTTGTAGTGTTATGATTTGGAGCAATTTTCCTGGAGAGTAATTTGGTGAAATACATAAATCTTTTAAAATTTAGTATATTCTGTGACCCTAACAAGTTTATTCTTACGAGTTTATTCCAAGAAAATAATTGAATATGTGTGCAAAGATACACAGTTAAGAACGTTCCTTGCAGCTTACTTTGTAATACATGAAAAAGTGGGGGTAGTTTAATGTTCAGAGTGAGGTTGATTTAAATAATACATTGCTCTTTCCTACAATGGAATATTATATGTCTAGGTAGTAAAAATGATACCGTAAAGAATATTTAAACTCATTTATCAGTCAACAAATATTTATTGAATATCCAACCCATGCCAGATGCTCATGTAAACAAGCCAAGTTTCTGCCTTAACGCATGGTAAAAGCAAAAAATACAGCACACATAAGTGAAAAAAGGTGATTACAAATCTATATTCATGTACATGTTTGTATGTACACAGATATTAGAGTAATATGTATTAAAATATTAATAGATGGGGTGCCTGGGTGACTCAGTTGGTTAAGCGTCTGCCTTCAGCTCAGGTTATGATCCCTGGGTCCTGGGATCGAGCCCCGCATCGGGCTCCCTGCTCTGTGCTTTTCCTTCTTCCTCTGCCCGCCCCCCCCACCTCCCCGTCTCTCATGAATAAATAAATAAAATCTTAAAAAATAAAGAAAATATTAATAGATGGAAGGTTTGCATTCTGCATTGCAACCATTCTGCATTGCATTAATAGACAGAAGGTTGAATTTCTTCTATTGCTTCTCCGTATTTTTGAAAATTCTAAATACATAACATTTTTGTGAACAAAATGGGATGCCCGGGTAGGGAGGAAGTAAAGACCTGCTTTTTTATGAAAGGAAAACAAGAACTAATACTAAGAACAACTTTGTGCCAGGTGTGTCTCATTTATTTCTTGTTAGTCCCTTGAGGTAGTTCCCATTTTGATTATCCTGTTTTTGCCTCTGAGAACACTGAGGCTCTGAGAAGTTTTTGCATGCCCAGAGTCACACAGATGGTAAGTGATGGAGCAGGACTCACCTCAGATCTGTCTGCCATCACATCCCATTCTCTTTGCTGTCAGTCATGTCTGCAATGAGTGTTTCTTGCTTTTTAAAAAAGTTTGATGTACCACTTGGCAATTCCCTACATCTATTTAAATTGGCAAAATTATGTGAAAAAACCTTTTCTGATTTATTAAACAATTACAGATTTTGAATTTAGGATATTATTTGCTATTTTAAATTTCAGTACAAGGTGTTTTGTCAAGTAGCAACTCTGTATTGGCATTATTTAACAGATTAAAGAGTGGAATTAGGTGAATTTTAGAGAATTAGTGATTCCAATTCCAATTAGTGATTTCCTTTATGGCCCTAATCTGTGACAACTCTGTTTTTTTACTAAGTAATTTGATAAATATTTAACTCAAATCATCAAATTTTTATTCCTTCCTAAGAATTTTGATACCCGTTCACATTAAAAAAAAATCTTTCAGAGCATGTATACTCACTTTTAGTTAGGGAAATATTATCAACAAATCATATCAAATTCTTGGCTTTTCATAAAAATGAGATACAGAACATTTTTTACTTTATTTTGCTTATTTTCTATAAACTCATGCCTAAACAAAAATAAATTAAGCATATAAATACGTAAAACCAAGGTGACTATTTTGATTAATTTGAGTTCTGAGGGATGGCAGGTGATGTGATTTTCTTCTGAAATTAGGCCTTAGGACTAATAAGGAATAAAGAAGAACCCATCCTGATTTTTATAAACTATGATCTCATTATATAGTGATGTGACATTTTTATATCCTTAAGTGAAACATTTTTCTTATTGATGAAATAAAGATGTTTATAATTTTTAAACTTTGTTTTGGATACACAGCTCACTGTTAATGAAGCGGCTGCTCAGCTCTGTGTGAAGGATAATGCCCTGCTGACAAGAAGAGATGAACTGTTTGCTCTGGCTAGGCAGATTTCTCGAGAAGTCACCTACAAATACACCTACAGAACCACCAAGTAAGTGTGTAACTAATTGACAGGATTTTGCATTGCTTGATAGAAGTAGAACTTAAAACACTACCCACTGATAGAATATAAGCATTTTTCAAAAAGTAGAAGTGTGATGTGATTGTGGTTCTATAAAATTAAAGAGTTGAAGTGACTTTTCAAAACATTGCTAATGTGGTTTTTGTTGTTTTAATTCTCTTTTGTCTTTCTCTTGAAAGACAGTTCCCTAGCACTGTAGCATTGTTCTGGTAGTGGTTTTAGACATTCTTCTCACACAGATGCTTTGGTTTTGAGTGTGATGATGAGATTTAGTTAGTCAGCATGTATAGACTTACTTGTATACCCACTAACTATATGAACTTGTTGAACTCTTGGAGGAAGCAAAGTGGTTCCTTTTGCAAGGTGTTTGCAGTCTAATGAGATTAGTTGACTAGATGAAAAGACTCCATTGGCCAGTATTTAAGGGAAAATTGGAAGATACCAGACTATATGGAATATGGACATGTGTTTGAAATATGAAAGTGGAATATGGAATATTTGAAGTAAAACACATGTTGAAAAGCAGTGGTGGTTTTAAAATTTAATATAAACACATCTATTATTATTCATCTCATCTTCACTTATATCCTAAGCAAGATGGCATAGTACTATTTCAGTTTTAGTCACTTGTTCCCCGTGGACCCTGATTTCCAGTTCACCATCAGTTGTGTGCCGCTGCTTCTCTGAGTAGATGAGCATGACCCCTGGCGTTAGAGTAATTGAATGTGTGTTGAAAAACCACATCCTGAGTACCCTCCCTGGCCCTAATAAGTACAGTTTCGGGGGATGGAGTCTTGGAATCCAAATTTTCACAAGTGGCCCAGATTACTCTTGTGCCTATTCAGGTTTGAAAAGCCACTGTTGAGGCATTTACTGTCATTATGTCCCCTAACTCATAGCAACTTCCTTTGCTACCTTGCCTCAAGAGCCCACATATTTACAAACTGACACAAAGTAAAATTATGTGGACTAAATGAACAGGCTAAGAATATTATAGAATTATTTATAAGATTTTTTTTAAGTTGGATAATCGAGAGCTGATGTAGTGATTTTTTTTCACTGTATTACACAAAATTTTCGGACTGCTTTATTTAAGTAATTTAATCAAAGTAATACATGCACAGGATTTAAGGAATTCTATAGTGCACAGGGCTTATACTGAAAACTCAGCAGTTTGCCTGCCCCACCCCTGCCCCCTTCTGAATACCACACCCCAGAGGCAACTGCTTTCAACAGTTTTTAGCTGTTTCTTGTGGTGTTTACATTTATATACTTTTTAAGTTAAATATATTTTTAAATAGGGCTGCCTTTTTTTTTTTTTAAGATTCTATTTATTTATTTGACAGAGACAGACACAGCGAGAGTGGGAACACAAGCAGGGGGAGTGGGAGAGGGAGAAGCAGGCTTCCCACATAGCAGGGAGCCTGACACGGGGCTCGATCCCAGTGTCCTGGGATCGTGACCTGAGCCGAAGGCAGACGCTTAACAACTGAGCCACCCAGCTGCCCCTAAATAGGGGTGCCTTTAAAAAGTTAAAAATATATTTAACTTTTTAAGTTAAATTTTTAAACCGACTGGTTGCTTATAAAAAGATACCATACTGATCCATAAAAAGATACCATGCAATACAATCCTCCTTGATTTTTTTTTTTCCTTTTTCATTATGTGATGATTATTACATGTTTATTGATTACTTATTTTGTGGGGAAGTTCTTAGGTAGTGGCCTTTTAAAATGTATAATATAATTGCGTCTGCATATTTCCCTAATATTAATTTAGAAATGATGAAAAGTCTTTTTTGTTATATCAGTGTTCATTATGAATGTCTTATTTCTGGTGTAAGGGTTTCAAGGGTATATGTTTTGGTGGAAGTTTATAGATTGAGATGTCTTTAGAATAAAATTTGTTACCTTCTCAAGTTTTTCTCTTTCCCATTCCATTCAGGTCAAAATGTGGAGAAAGAGATGAATTATCCCCGAAGAGAATTAAAGTGGAGGTAAGATTATGCATGTTTTCTTATGCTAATAATATTTGCTAGTTCACACTGAAAAAAAGGATGTTCCATAAACAAATGAAAAATGTGAATGGATTGTGGAATCTTTAAGACAATATAGAATTTTGTTGCTTTGAAGCATCTAATTTGAACTAGAATACTAAAGAAATTCTTAGAAGGAAACAACAATAATGAACTTGATGTCCAGTCAGTTTATCACAGGTTGATTTGTCAATAGGTGTTTCTTACAGATTTAAAACTCTCCTGGTTAAATTATTTTTTTTATAATCTCATGTATAAGTCATCAAATACATTTATTTTTTTAAAATTTATTTTATTATGTTACGTTAATCACCATATATTACATCATTAGTTTTTGATATAGTGTTCCATGATTCATTGTTTGCGTATAACACCCAGTGCTCCATGCAGAACGTGCCCTCTTTAATACCCATCACCAGGTTAACCCATCCCCCTACCCCCTCCCCTCTAGAACCCTCAGGTTTTTTTTGTTTTTGTTTTTGTTTAAGATTTTATTTATTATTTGACAGAGAGAGACACAGCCAGAGAGGGAACACAAGCAGAGGGAGTGGGAGGGAGAAGCAGGCTTCCTGCGGAGCAGGGAGCCCGATGTGGGGCTCGATCCCAGGATGCTAGGATCGTGACCTGACCTGAAGGTAGACGCCTAACGACTGAGCCACCCAGGCGCCCCAGAACTCTCAGTTTGTTTCTCAGAGTCCATAGTCTCTCATGGTTCATCTCCCCCTCCGATTATTAAATACCTTTAGAGGAGCTAAAGGTTATACCCAACGATCTGAGAGAAATGTTAATTTAGTAGCTCTAAGTAATGGAGACTTTCCTATAATCAAGCCTCTTTTAGAGGATCATGATGAGACTGTCCTTTTTTTTTTTTTAAGATTGATTTATTTGAGGGAGAGAGTGAGTGAGCAGGGGGAGGGGCAGATTGAGAGGGAGACAAGCAGACTCCCCACTGAGCTGGGAGCCTGACACAGGGCTCAGTCCCAGAACCCTGAGACTATGACCTGAGCCAAAATCAAGAGTCTGATGGTTTAACCGACTGAGCCACCCAGGTGTCCCGAGGTTGTCCTTCTGATTTTAGGCCTGCAAGAGGTAAGGTGGGAGTTGAGCAAGAAAAAAAAATACGCTTTTCTTAGGGTTGTCAGAACTATAGAATGGTTTCAAAACTACTGTTCCTTAATTTGGATTGAATGTTTTAAAGGCCAGTCTGCAACAGAGTAGAAATTTGAAGTCTGAGAGCTCCTTCCTTTTTTTTCTTGGGCAGGGGATGGGGTTCTGTACTCTCTCAGACATCTATTATTTAATTGCAAGTTAAAGCAGATAAGCTGTGTTTGACTACCCTAAATTCTTCTCATTATTTTAACTAAGTATCTGTTTGTATATAGTCTTTCAGTCACACCAAAGCTACAATTATCTTTTTTTTTTAAAGATTTTATTTTTGAGAGAGAGTGTGCGTATGCGCGCGCGTGCATACACACAGAGACGGGGTGGGGGGCAAGGAGGAGGGAGAAGCAGACTCCCCGCTGAGCAGGGAACCCCACGCAGGACTCAGTCCCAGGACCCTGGGTTCATGACCCAAGCCGAAGGCAGACACCTAACCAACTGAGCCACCCAGGCGTCCCCACAATTATCTTGTAAAAACGTAAATCCCTTTCTCACTTTCTCACTTAAAATCTTTCCAGTGGCCTTCTACTGTACCTAGGATAAAATCTACACTTGTAGAGACGTCTAAGACCCTACGTGATCTGACTCTAACTTTGTATCTTTAACCTCATCTGCTACCGCACTTCCCCATTCTTACTGTGTCCCAGCTACACTGACCCACTTTCTGTTGCTGGAACATGCTAAACTCTTTTTGCCTCAGCACTCACTGTTCCCCTACGTAGATCTTTCTGTAGCTCTTCACATGGTTTCAGCTCATAGCTGAGAGTTTCCTCTGACTTCCCTGCCTCCCTTTCTAAAAGGGCACCCTTACCTCAAAATCACATTTAGGCTCATTCTCCTGGTTTGTTTTGTTTTCATAGCACTTACTGGTATCTGAAACTATTACGTATTTGTTTTTATTATCAGTCTGCCCCATTGGATGAGCATACAGCTCTTATCTGTCTGTCTACTACTTTATATTCAGATTTGATAATAGCACCTTGCACTTAACAGGCACTTAATAAGATCAAGTGCAAGAGTGAATGGCTATGGTTAAGCATCTTTGACTTCTTAAAAACTTTACCCTAAAGCAGTGGCTCTCAAAGAAGAGATTCTTTGAGATTCTCAAAGAAGATTCTCTTAATCTCTTAAAGGCCACACTTTAAAAAATTGTGCTTATATTTGTAATCAGTGGTCACTGTTAGCTCTCGAGTAATGTTTAAGATTCATTAGCATCAGATACCACGCAAAAAAAAAATTGCTGAAATTACCTAAAAGGCCATTAGAAGATAATCTAACTAGTGATGACATAGTTTTATCCTACTGCATCCCAAGATAATGAACAAGAGAGGATCCCTGTAGATTCAGTGCCTCTGCCACTGAAAGGGAAGGCAGGTGAATATAGAGACTGCTAAGAAGGCATGTGCCGTCAGACGATTTAGAGGAAAGGTACAAAACCTGCCCAGGGACCAGGAAGAGTAGTCAGCTGCTGGGCTAGAAATTCTGTCTGCCTTTCTCACCATTGGCCCTCTATGTAATTCTGACTCAGGCTCTTCTCACATTTAAGCCCTGGTTTCCTTTTGTGTCTGTGTTCAGAGATCACATTTAAGTTTGAGGTCTGTTTGAGCTGTCATTTTTTCTTGTTAGGCTATACTGATAAGTCTTTCTGACCTCCTCGGTGGCCCTTACCTGAAATTTAAGCACAGTGTTTTTGTATCCAGCGCAATGTTTTGAGTTTCCTTTTGGTAGCTCAGAGTGTTGGGTTTATAGCATTAGGTGTGACCCTTCTATTCATTTAAATATGTTCCACTAGAGATCATTGAATGATAGTTCTGTTTGGTTAGTTTATTGTTTTACTAGCATTCACAAAGCCACTTGAACAGTTCTGGACTTAGAATTAAGATAATCAGTGTTTCCTTTTTCTGTGAATAACAGTTCTAACCCTTCCTAAATAAGACAAGTGACTCATCAACCCAGGCTACTTTAAATGCTCTTTATAGACTCTAAAGTCTTGATTTTGTTTCCCAAAAATAAATAGGGACTTGAGCTTTTAATTTAGGACAGTAGTTTACTTATTTTGCTGGTTTGTTTTAAATTTTGTTTTGTTTTTTAAAAGCACTGATGCATTGCAAGGCAACAGTATCTCTCCAGAGTGTGTGTGTACCTACACACGGATCCAGTGTAATCCTTTGCAAAATATACGGTATTGGCATCAATCCTTGTCTAAATTCTCTGTGTACTCTAATTCAGATTTGAGATACCACAGCTACTCGTTTGATTCCGGAAGCTGACACTGAGGTAGTTTGTGTTGTGTAGGATTGTTACTCCCTTACGACATTTCATCAAGTATTAGTGTGTTGTTTGTACCTACTTGCTATGTGGCTTCCAGCGAGGGTGAGAATTCCTGGCGCGAGAAGAGATTAAGGGAGGCTCCGTTGAGGAGATATTGTTTGAGCTGGGTTTTAAAAGAAAGGTAGGGTTTCAGAAGGTAAAGATGTGGGGTCGAAGGGCATTACAAAGATGGACTAGCATGGGCAAAGACAAAGGAAAGAAAATACTGTGCATGTTTAGAGAACAATGAGACCAATTTGTTCAGAATTTATGACTGACACTGAGGACTTCATAAGTAAAACTAGAAAGATTTTAGAATTCTTTGAACATACTGTTTCTTATTTCATTTGAATTACTAATGCTCTATTAAAAGAAAATGCTATAAAGATAAGCTTAGCACATTATAAATTATAGCAGATTACTAATTACTAGGCCCAAGTTAATGAGAATTTTTTCTTTCATTTTCATTTTTCTAAAATCCTTGACAATAACCAATTAGCATACGTGCCAAGTTGCTGACTTTTTTTCATCTTAAAAAGATTGCAGTGAACGAAATGTAATGTCCAGTAGATACAGTGGAAATGACATCAAAAATAGACTTGTAAGGGAAAGAAACATTTTCTTGCATGCTATTACCAGTGCATTAGGACACACTGACAAAACTAGCACTTTGTTCAAGCTTAATAAGGTGTTTTCTTGTTGCCAAATGCTGTAATTTCCTGGTCTGTTTGTGAGGGGTTGGGTAGAAGTTTTAAAATCCTTGTCTAATTTTTTTCCTCTTATTATGTAGCAGGTTGTTCCCCTTAAAGGATAGTTAGCTATTTATTTGATTGCTTCTGTTTTTGTTGTTATTGTTTAATATAGGATACGTATTGTAGTGAAGTACTCAGGATAATCTGTTGTCCTTAAATAGTGCCCCTTTCTACAGCGAATGTTAGACATTAGGAAACAGAGAGATTTTGACCTTTCTATAATTCCGAGAATAATGAAGTAGACACAGAGGAAAAAGCCTGCTAGCTTGGGAAGGCCGTAGGGTAACCCATCACTTGGAACGAAGCCTCTTAGGGAAGGCTCCTCTTCAGCCCTGTATGTTAGTATGCGAGGTTTGGGAATATTTCTCTTGTCCGGGCCAGATGAATAGCTTGTCCACCTGGAATACTACCCTTTGTGTGGATCCACTTTCAGCTAAAATGAAAATGAATTATGTTTGTTGTTGTCTTTTTCATCAGAGACCTCAAATCTAGCTCTGGGACACTTGCAAAAATAACTTTTTTATTGAATCTGTTAATGCCTATCCCTGCTAGGCGTTTGAAATTCATTATCACAAACCTTGTTTATCCTTATATGGAGGCTTTAGGATTTCCATTTATAGCCAAAGAGACACCCAGAGAATCTCAGTGACTGGCTCAAACTGCCATATTGCTCTCTGGTGCCAGAACCAGGCCTTCAGATCTAGGTCTGACTCCTAAACTGCAAAGCAGTACCACCTTCCCCCTTCCTGATGAGCAGTCACAGAGCACCTTCCGTGTAAGAAACACTATTAGGATAAGACCTTTTCTCCTGCTAGTAGGGTATGGAAGGCCAGGTATGTGCAGAAATGGTAGTCTTTAGGAAGGGGGAAAGAGGGGCAGTTAGCAATTTCTGTTTCAAGGAGGCATATCCAAGCAATTGTTAAGTTTTGAGTGGGAAGTTTAACAGTATACAAAATATATTTAAATATAAAACATTGCCATTTGACAGACTGTTTAGAATGAGGAAAAGCATGGTGTTGGGAAGATAAACAGAGTAAATCAAGAAAAATTAGTTTGATTTATTTATATTATACCTATGACAGAATATATTTAAGACAGCTTGTCAACTAGTTAAAGGAGATAAAAACCAGCACCCAAAGTCCCTGGCACTCATGCCTTTTAAAAATATTAATTAAAAGTGGATTCAGTTGACAGCCTTTATTTTTCATTAAGAACATAATGTGTTCTATGAACAAATCCTGTCATTACCTTTCGTGTTTGTAAGTAATATCTTGGAAGAGGAAGAATATGTCAGAGAACCCGTCTCGGGACTGGCCACGGAGCTGACTAAATGGGCTGCTGTTCAGATCTCATCTGTACGTTTTCTTCGTTCACTGAAATTGCTGGAGACTAGGCAGAGAGATGGAAGGTGACGGCATTCTTGATCCTGTGTGGGCTGGGAGTGCAAAGCAATCAGAGATAACTGGATGAAAGAAATGCAGTTTGTTAATAGAGACCAGAAAGTCAGAGAATTGGGGCTTGAAGAAGACAGACTTAGAGGAAACATCTGCTAGCAGTTCCAGTGGGGTGGGGGTGGGAGAGGGAGGCAGGGGGAGAGAAGAGGGTCAGAACATCCACCTACGCTGTTACTAAGCTTGTTGAAAGAAAGCTGGTCTAATTTGATGTAGGCTCTTCCCCTCTGGATCAGAAAAACAGAAGCATTACAATCTGCTATTCATATAGAAAGTGTGAGTAAAAAAAAAAAAAAAAGAAAAAAATGCACGTGTGAGGCTGAGAACATCTGCTGGAACAAGCCATTTTAAAGATAGCTAAGCAGTGGCTTTAAAGCAGCTTGCTGGTATTTGGGGGCAAGGTTGAGGAGGAATGGGGGTGGAGACCAGTGGGATGAGAGTAATTAGGTCATGAACAGCATCCCACCCTGTGTCTTTTATTTTCTCAGTGCTCAGATTCAGGATCTCACCAGTAAGGGAACACTGTGATTAATGGCAGTAGCCAAGAATATGACATGAAGATAAATTGCTCATAGCATGGTATAGCTGGTTCTTGGGAAAAAGGCTTGAGAGACATATAACAAAAGTCCTGCACCAGACATCATGTGAAAGAGACCAGTTTCTTGGGAATGTTCTCACTCTTCTTTCTAAGCCATATGTTTTGGGTACCTGAAAATGTAGGTCATGAAGTGATAGCTATTCAATCCTGTAGTTTGCCCGTAATGAACCATCAAGGACTGTGGGAGCAAATCAGAATGACTCATGTACTCGGTTTCAGAGAGATCACCGATTACTTGGATATGGTAGTTTATTGCTCATTGCATGTTTTTACGTCTCTTTATTAATGAGGAGCAGTGTCTGTTTCCCAAAAACTTGCACTTGTAGAGTTTGAAATTCCCCCTTCTAGCTTTTCCATATTCTCAGGGTTGAATAATCCTGACAGTGGTGCCACTGTATGTTTGTACAGCAACGTGCACTTTTCCAAGAGTTACCATTTGCATTACTGCATTCAATCCCCACAAATCTCCAATGGGTGGATAAAGCAGATGGTTTAGTCTCTATTTAAAAATTGGGAACACTGGAAATAATGAGGTTAACTTTCCTGACTGGGATCACACATCTAGTTCTTGACACACAAGACTAGATCGCTCTTTCTTCTGTAAGTTCCTTTGAAAACAGCCCTGGAATATTGGAGGTTCTGGCCTGGGCGCTCTTCACCCAGGGCTTGTTGAAAAGCCAGAACTATATATTGTCTCCCGCACATTCAGATTGGGTTTCAGATCAGGTTCGTTTCTTCCCTGAGACCTGCAGTGGCTCCTCTTTGAATTTAAGATAAAAATCGACAATTCTTAACATGGCTTACAAGGCCTCTCAGAATTTGGCCCCGCGTATCCAGCGTCTCTCACCGCTCCCTCTTTCTCAGTATATTCCCTGTGTTAGCTATATTAAATATTCTCCAGCTTCTCAGGTGTGTTGTCCTGTTCTTTTTGCCTCTAGCTTTTATATAAGCTGCTCTCTTTCCCTAGAGAATTCTCTTCTTTCAAGTCTCAGCCTAGACATCATGCCCTCTCAGAAGACTTCCTGACACACTGTCCTCCACTATGCTCTGGATCTCTTTGTCCTTTTCTCTCTCTAGACTGTTTGTCAGGAGGGCAGGAGTCATTGACTCCCCAGCATTGAGTACAGAATCTAGAACCTATTAGGCAAACGAGAGATTTTTGATGAGTGGATAAACAAGTATTTCCAGATTTCTGTTGTTCTTTCCAATAGAACTGTTCCTTAACAATATGGTCAAAATTTTCGCTTGTTTTAGTGTTAAATACCCAAGATGTCTTATACTATGTAAGTAATCTCTAAGATAGCTATACTACGTAAATATCCCCCAAATTTATCTTATTCCCCCTGTATCATAGAGATGCAGTAGGTCACTTATAGCATGCTATTTTACTATGATTAAATCTGGTAGCTTTATTATTATTTTTTTTTAGATTTTATTTATTTATTTGACAGAAACACAGCGAAAGAGGGAACATGAGCAGGGGGAGTGGGAGAGGGAGAAGCAGGCTCCCCACTGACCAGGACCCTGGGATCATGACCTGAGCCGAAGGCAGATGCCTAATGACTGAGCCACCCAGGCACCCCTAAATCTGGTAGCTTTAAAGGGGAACTTAATAAATATCGGTAGCAAACATTTATTGGGTAATATCTATGTGCCAAGCATTGTGCTAAGTGTTCTTCATGAATTTTTTGGTGCCTTAAAATGGTTCTAAAGTTAGTTGAGTAGACACAGAGAGATGAAATAGTCTGTCCAGTATCACAGTAAATAAGTAGTAGAAGTGGGTTTTGAACTTCGTGTGTAAATCATAGAGTTAAACCAGTTCAGCTTATGAAAAACCGAGCTGTAAGAGGTGTGCATCTGTTTCCTGCTCTGCGTTCGGTAACTCTGGGATTTTATAGTTTGAGCAGAGGCTTTGAAGCCAGTGTCCATAGCTGTAAAATGAGAGGAACCTAGGGTTGTCTATGGTGGGGATTAAATTAGATGATAAATGTAAAATACAGAACATAGTTGGGAACTGGGGGTACATGGTAGTCACCTGGAAAATGATAGCTTCTCTGCTTTTCCAGGTGTTCTCCTAGCTTCCCTCATTGAACAACCCTAACAGATAGGTGCTCTTCACTTAAAGGAGAGATTGCTAAAGAGAAAGTTAGATTTGTAGGTCTAAATAAGTTCTTAGAGAAAAATGGAATGACTAAACAAGTGTCCTTTTCACTTAGATTTAGATTGTATCCACTTATATAAAGTTCATTCTAGCTCAGTTAATGATTATATTCCATACATTCCTCTGAGTCAAAGGTCCTTGGTCTTGTGGGGGCCTAGAAAGGTAACTATTTTCAATACTTTAAAAATGCTGTTTGGGGTGCTTGGGTGGCTCAGTTGGTTGGGCGTCTGCCTTTGGCTGCGGTTGTGATCCCGGGGTCCTGGGATCCCCACGTTGGGCTCCCTGCTCAGTGGGGGGTCTGCTTCTTCTGCCCCTCCCCCTGCTCGTGCTTGCTCTATCTCTAGTGCACACACACACACACACACTCTCTCAAATAAGTAAATGCTGATTGTATATTGACCCACCATAAAGCTACATATGACTATCTTAACGATGTCAAATTTATTTGCCCTGACTCTTATTTCATTTCATGTCTTTGAATTTAAAAATAGCAAATTATTACTTAAGAAATGAATTTTGGTAGATGAAATCTTTGAAAACAAGAGATCCACAGTGGAGAAATAAGACCCTGATAGGGGAGAAACTCTTGAATCAGTATCTCTTATTTCAAATAAGATAAAATATTTTGTTATTATTACATCTCTTTCTGCTATTCTGCTATGTTAGTATAAGAGCTTTGGGTTTTAGTGATTTACCCTTTGCTACAAATATATAGCTCATGAAAGTAGGGGAGAAATATTTTGGAGGTCAGTGACCATTTCTGTGAGGAGTCCTTTAATGGTTTTTAGTAAAGTTGTTAAAACAACGCTGTTGTGATGTTTGTCAATATAAATTTCGTGTGAAGCAATAAATGAGAAAAAAAACCACATAACCTGTAAAAAGTAGTAGATGGAGTGGCGCTTATATATATATAAAGTATAGAGTGAAAATCATTTAAGTTGATATTGTTCAGGAGGAGAGTGCCCCAAGAAAGCTCTGTTTAATGTAAGAATTTAGTGTGTATTGATACACTTACTTAGCAGTGAGTACATGCTAATGACCGTCTCTCATCTGCTCCTCACAACAACCCTAACAGATAGGTGCTCTTCTCTGTATTTCTCATACGAGGAGACTAACGTTCTGAAAGGTTGAGTTACTCCTCCAGTGTTAACTAGTAAGTGGTAGAATTGGAACGTGAGTGCTGGTCTTTCTTCTTTCTTCTTCTTCTTCTTTTTTTTTTTTTTTTAGATTTATTTATTTATTTTAGAGAGAGTGTGTGTTCGTGAGCAAGCGGTGGGGGGACAGGGACAGGGAGAGGGAGGTAGGGAGAGAGAGTCCTGAAGCAGACTCCCTGCTGAGCAGGGAGCCTGACGCAGGACTCGATCCCATGACCCTGAGATCATGACCTGAGCTAAAATCAAGAGTTGGCTGCTTAACCAGCTGAGCCACCCAGGTTCCCCGAGTTGCAGGTCGTTCTAATTCAGATCCCCATTGCCTGTCATATGAAATGTCGAAGGAGAAATGACAAGTCAGTGTGGAAGAATTCTTCAGAAATTCAGGTTGGGATTATTGGGTAGCACTTTGAAGAAAATTTACATTGGTTCTTTATCACATTACATACAACAAAATAAATTCCTGATGGGTTAGAGAGTTAAGTTTAAAAAACAAAGCAGACAAGGTAAAACTTTAAAAAACTAGAGGGTAGATTTGAGCATTTATCAAATCTCTAAAGCAGAATGCCTTTCTGAAGCTTGTAGTGAGAGAAGAATTTACAGAATAGAAGTATATACAACTACAGTATACAAAATTAAAAAAGTTTTAAATACCAATTCAATTAAGAAAAAAACAGCACCCAGTGCTGGCAAGAAAAACTTATGGTCTGATTAACCAGTAAAGGCCGTTAGGGGAAGTAGTGAATATTCATAAAAATGTTCATCCCTTTGCAGTGATTGTACTAGGAATCTACTATACTAGGTAATCTAAGTTATGGAAAATGCTCTTTCTATGAAAGTATTTTTGCAGTTTTTCAACCCAAAAATAAGAAAAAGAATCTAAATGTCTGATGTGAAAATAGTGATTATTAGTTGAACCACTAGATGAACTGCTGTATGAAACGTTATATAACCACTATTAATGCTCATGAAGTCTGCATTCTAATGTAGATGTGTAAGTCTTATTATCTTTTTCATTTATATTTTTGGTGAGGTTACAACTGTAGAAATAAGGTAATTGTACCATAAAAGACTGAAAGGAAGTATTGTACATTAAAATCTTAATCATGATTACTTGGGCAGTAGGATTAAAGTGGGTTTTTTTGCCCTGTTTTCTAAGTTGTTGATATTTTATTTACAAACTCTAAGTAAAAAGGACTTATTCTTTGACCCATAGGATGGATTTCCAGATTTCCAGGACTCCGTGCAAACGCTCTTCCAGCAGGCTAAGGCGAAGAGTGAAGAACTCACTGCTCTCAGTTCACAGGTAACGTAAGCCACCAGTTAACAGTTAACATTTCATAATAATATCTGTAGATTGAAAAATAAATGGGTGCTTCAGCTAGCTTCAGTTTTAAGCATCTGAGGATGGGGTTTATTTCTGGTTGTTTTTGAAATGTCATCTGACCCACAGCTGTGTCAACAAGATAGCAATAACAGCATAGTTTGATTTGTTTATGAGCAGAATCTCTGATATAGTAATACTTATTTATTCTTTGTAGTTTTGTAGGAAGAAAGACAGATTCTCTACTTAAGAAAATTTAAAGAAGCAATTTGATACCAGGAAGAAAGCCATGTTGACTATGGCTGTGTGTAATACAACTCTGAGATACAATAGTACTGGTTCTCAGTAAAACATTCATCATCGGCATTGTAGCTATTGTTAGGTCAGTTTGATTCATGTATGAGAAAAAATTCTTAATATGTATCTTCAGGGGCTTTTGCTATTATTTAATTGTATTCTGAAATTAACCTTTTTAAAAAAGTCATTTCTACAAATAACCACCTTTTAGAAAGCACTGTAAGTCTTATTCCTCTGGATCTTCTGCCTGGCGACTGCTCTTGGTCAAATTCAGTAGTGCCAAGTTTTTTTTTTTTTTTTTTCTTTTTAAGAGGATGAAAAATATACTTCCTCCTTAGAAATCTTACTGACATTTTATGTCAGTAAGTTCAAATGAATTGCTTAGATGCTTCTGATTCAATTATTTAAGTTCAAATGAATTGAAATTACAGCTCCTTTTGATCTGGTTTATGTGCATTCAGAAAAATAGTGTAAGCTTTTATCCTGTTCCGTGAATTAATATATTTCATTTATTGATTTTTACTATTGTGAGTCAGGATTTTTTGTAACTAATTTTATAGAGCACCTTCCTTGTACTACTCTTTTATATGGCATGCAGTGATTCATATCTGCATTTTGACTATTAATCTCCTTGGCAAAATATCACAAATGTACTGATCTGAATATCACAGATAAGTGATTTAGAGCAGTACATAAAGAAGGAACTTACAAAACACATGCAAAGATGAATTTCTATTTACTTGTGTATTTTAAATGTGTCTTTCTCTCATTGGTTGGGAAATACTGCAGTTTCATTCCATGATGAAGGGGAAGAGTCTTGTTGGCACTGGTGTTTTTCCTTCGTAATTTGCATTGTTTGATTTTGGTGGGAGGGGTGTTTGACTTGTCCCTCCAGACAGCCATTTTACACCTTTTCTCCCCCAACATACTGTCATCATATCAGAGTATGTATAGTGCCAAATCCTAAAATAAAAATGCCAAGATCTCACCCTGTGTGTTAGAAGCAGTTTGTGGCAGATGCTGCTGTTGCTCTGAGGTTCTTTTTAAAAAAAATATTTTAAAGGACTCAGTACTTCGGGAAACAAAGCTAAGGTTATTTTGCCTTTGAGCTGAAATGGAATTCTCTTTAAAGGATGGGCAGGAGGATTTTTTTTTTCTCTTGCACAGAATCCAACATTTTATGTTTTAACATGATGATATAGACATCTAAGCATATTTATGGAACGTGTATACCACATGAAGTGTGAACTAATTTAATGAATACTAAATATATTTGCTGGAGTCTGAAATTGGCATCTTTAAACCATTAAAAAAACTGTAGAATGTTTTAGTTCCTGATTTTATTTTTGCTTTACTTACTAGCAGCCTGAAAAGGTGATGGCAAAGCAGATGGAGTTCCTTTGCACCCCAGCTGGCTATGAGAGACTGCAGCATGCTGAGAGAAGGCTCTCGGCAGGACTCTACAGGCAGGCCTCAGAAGAGCACAGCCCGAACGGCGTGGCTTCTGACAACTCCGAGGGGCAAGGTGGATCTTAGATGGCCTGCGCTTTGCGAGCCAGTGACTCTGTGCATTGTACAGAGAAACAAAAGTTGGCTTATTTTTTAAATCCTGATATTTTATAGAGATTATGTTATACATTCCCTATAAAAGTTCGTTTTTAAATTGTCTCTTTTTTGAAAAAAGGAAAGGATTCATCCTGCAGATTCAACTAGCAGAAGTTTTGGGGTTTTTTTGTTTGTACGTTTGTTTGTTTTTTACCTTATTATCCCTAAACTAGTTGACACGTGCATTTGACCCGTATTTTGTACAGGGTGAGTGGGAATGGGACATGTAAACAGTATAGATCCTTTTCCCCAGAGAAACTGATGCCATGGAAGATGGTTATCAGTTTTTTAAAAGATCACAGCTTCATATTTTCTTTGATTTCAAAAACAAATTTGTCTATGAAGTTTATAACATTTGGTCCCTACGAGAATACAGTAACTGCTTCTAAAGTACTGTGACAAGAGTACAGAGGTTGGTAGAGATGGTATAAGAATGGAGAGACTTGAAGAAATTTTGTGTTCTTTCAGGCTTTAGGTTGGCCTATGGTCCCTATGAAACTATATTTGGTGTGGTACGTTGGAAACTGTTTAAACTCTTTTTAGAAAGCTGTGATTCATGAATATTTTTATCATTTAAAAAATTATTTTCATTTTTTTGTATTGACACGTGAAGAAAATCTCAAGTCACTGTCATTTACTCATAGTCTCTTCCAGTGTGCCAGGCATGCTTCTAGGCACCACAGATGGATCAGGGACATTAAGTCCCTGCTGGCTTGGAGCTTACACTCTAGTAGAGGAAGGTGCATAGTATATAATATAGAAATATATCCTCGAGTTTCAAGTAGTGATGTGTGTTTGAAGAAAAACAATTTTGTAGGACCTTCTTGTTTTACATATTATTGTTATACTTTTCTAGAGAGTGGCTACCATTGTCAAAAAAAAAAAACAGATTTCTTTCTAAGTGAGACTACTATCTTTACAAGCATTCTCCAAGTGTAGGGTAAAATACGTCAGCAGATCAGAGTGCTGGAGGGAGAAGCACATTCTTCCTTTTTAAAAATATTACAGAAACTGTTTAGTTGAGGTCTTGTTTAACTTCTCTAGTCATCGTTGACAGTTAAGAGTTAAGCAAAAGCAAAATTAATGAAAGACTGGATGACTCTAATTTGTGAAACCAGAATAATGTCATGTGGGGTGGCAGTGTGCTAAGTGTGTGGATTTAGGTTTATGACAGAGAAGGTGATTTGGCATATAAAGTGTTTTTACCATATCTGTGCTATTTCTGTCTTCATGGATTTGCCATAGGTTTTGTTGTTTAGTGATAGGCAATTGCTTGAAGCCATCTCTGTCTCTCTAGTACTTGTTATTTTGTGTTAATGTCTTGGTAAACTGTGCACTGGTAAGAAAATGCCTTACAGAGGGAATGTATTCTATGCCAGAGTTGGAGTACTCACTGGAAGTCTCAGTCTTTTGTTTAGTTCGTGTTTCACTCTGAAAAATGTCCTGGGAGAATTGTAAACCTTGGACCTAGCATGAATTGCCATTTCCTTCCTAAATTATTATTTAAAATATTTCTCTAGCTATTATTTAAATTCTTCACTGCCTGTTGGCTTTTCCTTACTCCTTTCCTAAGGAGTGTTACAGGCAATTTGTGAAAACTTATTTTTAAGAAAAATCATAGTGTGTTTTTAATATTATTCAGATTGCGCTTTTTTTCCTTTTCTTTAGGAGAAAGACCTTTGAATCTCCGAATGCCTAATTTACAGAACAGACAACCCCATCATTTTGTGGTGGATGGAGAGCTGAGTAGACTTTACTCCACTGAGGCGAAGTCCCAGTCGGGTAAGAATATGGGATATGATTAGAGAGAGTGACACTTGAATAAGACATCATTAAATTCTATTTTCCGACCTTCCACTATCTCCACTCCTCCTTCCCCCTACTCCCAGCCAAAAAAAGGGTCATTACTAACAATGTTACTAGTCAGTTTTTCTCCCTTTGGAAATAATAGATTGCCATAATAATGGCCAGTCTTTTTTTAGAACATGGTATTCCAAAGAATTGACAGAGAAAAACTCATGAAGGATGATACTATTTTGATTAGCTATACACAAATGATGCCTTTCATATAAAATTTTAAACCAAATAATACATGGCTGATTTGAGTCACGTAATTGCCTTTTTCCAGCCTTTCACACTGTGAAATTGACAGATTACATGTTTGCTCTCACACTAAGACAACCTTGTATACCAAAATCTAAACTTCTCTTGCAGATGCATTTTGGGGATGATATTTATATTTCAGAAGTAAACTGAACTCCATAAAAGGATAAGCTGTTCCTTTTTATAGTTCGATATTTGACTATTTTTCCCCAAGAAAAAGTGAGTTATACAAAGTATTAGAGACCAGCACCGTTTGAAAGTATCTGGTATCGGGGCGCCTGGGTGGCTCAGTCGTTGGGCGTCTGCCTTCGTCTTGGGTCGTGGTCCCCGGGTCCTGGGATCGAGCCCCGCATCAGGCTCCCTCCTCCGCGGGAAGCCTGTTTCTCCCACTCCCTCTGCCCCTGCTTGTGTTCCCTCTCTCCCTGTGTCTCTCTCTGTCAAATAAATAAATAAAAGTCTTAAAAAAAAAGTAGCTGGTATCATTCCATCTTTGAGTTAAAGTAGCTTTAGGAGTCACTTGAACGCTGTTGCTTCATCTGTAAAACAGACATAATTTCTACCGCGTAGAGTAGTTATGAGTATTAAATAAGGTAGCACATATGAATTGCCTAGCTGATAGGAATTCAGTAAATGGTAGCTACTATTTTTATACTCTTGCTAAATTTTGCAGAGAGTAAATTCATAAATTTAACTGCCTAATTTCAGATAAGCTATTAGTTTTGGTTACACTTCTAGAATCCTTTTCAAAGTGTACGTGTGTATGTACACGTATGTGTGGATATGTATCTTCCAGTATTAGTACTTTACATAAATAGTACATTTTATTGTCATTCTGTAGTGTTTTTGCGAGGTTGAAATAACTATACTCATATAACTCCAAGAAATGAATCCTTATGAAAGTAGTCTCCATTCTTTGATCCCTGTTTCTCCCACCCTAACGTTTCGTGGCTAGAACTTTTAATAAGAGTTCCATGTTTGAACATTGAAGATGTTTTCTGTCTCATTTTTTTACTGATAGTAATTATTTTAGCTAGTAACTTTGTTGTCGATGCATGACCAGTTTTATTTTACATATTTTTTTTATGTTGAACCAAGCATTAAAGAAAAACACGTCTGTATGCTAAGTGCTTTTTTGTGCCTTTCATGATTTAACTCTCATGCCAGCCTATATAGATAGTATCCCCATTTTATAGAAGAAAGACACTAAGGCCTAGAGAGGTATGTAAGTTGCCTGGAGATGTACAAGGTTGTAATTGGAAGAGATGGAATTCAAACCCAGAAGCCAAGCTCGTGACCGCAACTCTATAAACATAAAATTTTTGTATGGAATTACAGAATTATGAATAGTTGATACTGTTTGCTATGGAGTTTGGGGGTTTGTTTCATAAGTTGGAATTTGTTTTTTGTGATCCATTGATTTAAAGTATCAACATACTTTGTGTTTCCATTTTTATGCAGAGAATCTTGGGATTTTAAAAGACTACCCTCACTCAGCTTTTACTTTAGAAAAGAAAGTCATCAAAACAGAGCCTGAAGATTCAAGATAGCTGTGATTCTCCCACTGTTCTCTGGAAATGGCACTCAATTTAAGGATAATGCTCCATCGTAGAAATAAGCCTTAATAACCAACGTTGCCTCATTCAGCTCAAACAGATTTCATAGCCAAAGCATAAGGACTGATTCGTAGTCTGCGGAAACCAGGAAGACAAAACAACAGCCACAAAGGAGAAAATTTGAGAGAATGTTGCAGTCTGTAACAGAAATACTGATCCATTCACATTCCTGTGTAAGTTGTTTTATGTGGAAAAGCTTACAAATTAATATTGTAAGCATTCATTATTTAAGAATGTACAATGTATTTGTGTAATTTATAGAAGTAAAATCTAGATGTGGAGACATGTTTGGTCCAATAAATGTGGATACAGTTTATTTTACTTGAAACTTCACTGTCTACTTTTAAGTGTGTTTAGCATAAATGTTATTATATGTTAGAGTTTAGAATCTTTGCAGTTGTAAAGAAAGTTTAAGTGATGTAGTTATTGGCAAGGTTGCAGTGACTTTGAAAAAAAGGGAAAGCAAATGCTCAATTTAAACCAAGGAAAATATTGTGGATTTAATATTGGATAAAACTGATTTTGTTTAACAGGAAATGTGTCATTTTTAGTAGTAAAATGTCAACTTTTGCTGGCTCAGTCAGGCACATTTATGCAATTAATAAATACTAAAGTAAAGTTAAAAAGATGAGCACTAGAGTAGAAAATCTCTCTTAGTTGATTAGGATTATATCATTATCTCATAATAAAAATAGGAAGCTATTCCTTGGACAGAGAACTTGAAACAAGTGAACTGATGTGTAAAAGCCGTGACTTAAACATTGCTGTTTAAGAATGTGTTAAATAGATTAAGACATAGTAAGTTAACCTCAAATGTGATAAGGATGGTGACTTGTTAAAAAGACTATAATTATGTAGTAGAGTAAGAACCATTTTATATCTAGAAATTCATGATGTCCTGGATGGAGTCAGAGAAAGTAGGCGGCTCTCCCTTGGGAAATGTCTTCCCACCCAGACCATCCCAAGTGTGGACAATCACTACTTCCACGTTTGCAGGCATAATTCTGTGGAGGTCTAGTTGACACCTGGATTCATTATTTATTTTACAGTTTGTATACCTTTCATATTTGTGTATGCAGTTTTTTCTTAAAATTCATTTTAGCTTGAAAGTATATTTTAATTCCTTCCCCCTATTTAATAAATGGGCTCCGTGCATACTTATGGGGGTGTGCTTAAATGTTAATAATGCCCTTGCATACTTATGAGAACTTCACATTGGAATCCATAGTTAAAAAAATACCATTTCTACCAATTTACATTTTTTCTTTTTGGTTAAGAGAAGACATTTGACAACTTTACCTACTTCCTCCAGATTCATCTAAACCCAGATATTGCTGAGAACAGCGTCCTGAGTTGGAATATGTGGTGTTTTTTTGTTTTTAGTTCTGCTCTAGGTCATAACTGTAAAAAATATTAAGTCATAATCTGTTATACTAAAATTCATCAGCCAAATGTTGGATGAAATGTCTGGACTGTATAGTCTCTGATCACTGTCACATATATAATTGCTTTTTTATTTTGATTTGTAGAATAGCTTTATAGTAGAAACACCAGTAAACAACTTTTATACTATTGAAAGGCTCTTTTCCCTACCTAAATGTTTTAATTGTACCATAGTGTTTTGCCCACTGAAGAAGCTTTTTATGGACCTTCCAACTTTGTTGCTAGCTTAAGGTTGATTATTGTGGTTGTATTCTTCACTGTGTGTAGAAATAGTATGAGTACGATTTAAATAGATTGTTCAGTTTTTAATATTAGCCATAGAACTGGTTAGTATCTCAGTAGTTTCATGAAACGTTTCCTGTATTCTAATCTATTTTGAGAAATTTTGTGGGTTTTTTTTTAATTGTGTCTTACAGTTCAAGTTTGTAGATTTTAATAAGCAACAATTTTTAAAGATGCGGTAATCTTCCAGTTAATATTTATCTGTCTATCATGGCCCCACGAACTGCATCTTTAAATCCATAAATAAGTTTCCTTAAGTATCACACTTTCCTGGTCTTTCAAGCTTAATGATAAGGGGGAAGCACAAGAAAAATTTCAGTAGAATACAGTTTTTATTTTGTAAACAC
Source organism: Zalophus californianus (assembly GCF_009762305.2). Lineage (NCBI taxonomy): Eukaryota > Metazoa > Chordata > Mammalia > Carnivora > Otariidae > Zalophus > Zalophus californianus. The sequence goes on from NC_045597.1 coordinate 151,760,741, forward strand.
TAATGTATTAAATTTGCTATACATTGAAGCAAATAATATATATTTTTATTTGAATTGTATATATGAATTGGATGTTATAACTAGTTGATTTTTTCATTGTGTTAGAGGTATTTTCACTGAACAAGGTCAATTGGTTACCTCAGTATTACAGCCAATATAGTCCAAGGGACCATTTCTCCCCAAGTCTGTGTTGTACTTTATTATGTGAAGTCTGCGTTTCTGTGACTCTTAATCTGTTGGTGAGGTGGGACGAGTGCACTTGCTTCCTGTGGCAATAAAGATTTTCTGTGCCTCACACATTTATGTGTATATAACTTTCTGCAAAGCACTTTTCACAGTAGGTGATATTAGCCTCCCCTCTCTGATTATTTGGGCTGGGTTTGGGGGTAAGGGGCCGGACCCAGGACTTAAGACAAATTATTACTATCAGCTACCTTCATTTCTAGAAAGTTATTTGGCAAACAGGTACTCAGGTGACTCTGGTCTGTCGGGGGATGGGGTTTGGTTTATATTCTCGCTTAAGAGAGGTTTACAAAGACATTGTAAAAGCTATCCACCATATCTAACCAACTAAATTAATAAAAGGAACATTAGGATTTAACATTTATAATAATATTTGTAAAGTGTGAATGTGATGTGGCCTCAGTATCACAGCTAATTATATGATATTGAGTTAACTTATGGTAGAGAATGAGCAAAAGCTTTGCAATGAAGGTTTTTTTTGTTTTGTTTTTTGAGAGAGTGAGATCAAGAGCGGGGGGGAGGGGGGAAGGAGAGAGAATTTAATTAGGCCTCGTGGCTAGGGTGGAGCCTGACTTGGGGCTCGATCTCACGACCCCGAGATCATGACCTGAGCTGAAATCAAGAGTCGGATGCTTAACTGAGCCACCCAGGCGCCCCTGCAGTGAGGTTTTAATTGATGCATTTGGTAGATTAGTGAAGCGCTTCATGGGGTCCCAACACTGTGGAGGGTGGAGGCCACAGAAGAAACGTAAGGTGTGATCCTTGCCCTTTGTGAATCCAGTACCTAGTTGAAGGGGAACTAATACCACTCAGATAAAATACAAATTTCAATATTACAGACTTGGAATGAATAAGGAGCTGACATTTTAAGTGTATTCTGTGTTCAGTAGGCACTGTGGTAGTAGGCACTTTACAGGTGAAAGCAAACATTAGCCTGAGATGCAGAAGAGATCAGCCAGAACTAGAATAGTTAACAGAAAAGTGAGATGTGCTAGAAAGACATAGTGGTAGTGCATTTCTTTGACTTTGAGGCCACTTAAAAAAAAAAATTACTAGCTTTAGCCAGTTAGATCTGCTTGCCAGGATAAGAATTCTTTTTGCTGTCCCACTGAACCTGTCAAAAGGCAGGGGGAGAAATGTGCTTTTTCATTGTTCTTAATTAGTAAGACCACTTGGGTAAAAGCTTAGGATTTGGTGATTATGGGACTACTGGCACCTAATATGTGTTTACAGTTATAGTTGATGGTATTTAAGACTTAAAACCTAAATAAGCATGCAAGGAATTTTCTCAACCTATAGTCTGCTCACTTGGTTACTCAAATGTTAAAGTATTACTGACACGATACCTCTTTTGCTTGTAACTTCACTTAATACTGCACTGAGTCTTCAAAAGAAAATCAAGGTATTAACCTAATGAAACTAGGAGATCTGTCTCTTATAGGAAATGAATTTGGTAGTAAACATCTAAGTTAGAATTGAGTAAATGTTTTATGTTTGTAACGGCTTAAAGCATATAACCAAATACGGTAGCTGCTATTCAACTAAAAACCACCTTATGGTCCAGTTGTGTGCATGGGTGTTGTTTCAGGGAAGCCAAGCTTATTTATTCATTATTATCTGTGGGTGTCCTCATAAATGAGATTCTCAAATGGGCCTTCAAAATTAATAAAAGAATGATCCAATGTCCCGAAATTTGTTTTTATTGTAAGTATGTTTAATCTTTAAAAAAAAAAAAAAAAATCTGTTAACTATTTCCTTACTGACTCTGTAAGATCATTCTTATTTTACATAGAAGTGATCAAAAACTAAATGCTAAGGCTAGGATTTTTTTTTTACTTTTTGAGTTTGCAGTGGTTAAAGCTTTAAAATCTCTGACTTCATTTCTACTGACCTATGAATATTTAAAAAAAATACCTTGAAGGTCTTTTTATTTTTTGTATGCACAAAAAGCTAATCAAATTTATTTTTTAAGTCCAACTTGCAAATCTTTATCAGTTTAGCAAATTTTAATCACTTTTAAGGGAACTATGAACAATGATTGGGTTCTATTTACAGAATTGGTTAACTAAGCTCTTTTATTTCTTTATTCTTTCATATTCTCCCTGTCTTTTAAAGGCCACGAAATTTTTAAGTATTAAAACAGCATCCTATTGAATTTTGGGTCTCCTAGTTGTATCTATTTGGTCACAGTTTCCAAGGTTATTCTTCTGACAACTAAATATCTATTTCCAGCATATTGCTCCAATAATGTTAAAGGTTTAGTCTTTATAAGTTCATCCTCAATTAAAGGAAATGTTTATAGCAACTGGATAAAACCCTCAAGGAACATCAGAAATGAATCACATAAAATACTAATCTTAGGGTTTTTTTTTTCAACATAACATGAAATGTTTAGTTATGATCCTTTTTCCATTTTATTCTTTTTTTCCCATTTTATTCTTATTGCCTGATTCCAGACACTTCAGTGAAATTGCTTCTATTTAGTTTTTTTACTTTTATTAGACAACTGCTGTCTAAGTTTTCCAGTGTAACTTCTCCAAAAAAAAATGACGTCTTCACAAACTCAGAGTTAATTGAATGCTGCCATCAAACATGTTCCAAAATGCAGATGAAATAAATATAACACTTGTTCAAGATAAGATGGTAGTGCCATACAAATGTTGACATCAGCCCAAGAGTTTTCCTCATCAACTTACGAAGAGTGGTGAATTTTGTGAATGTCCTGGTAATCCAAACAATTTGGTAAACAGCCTAGTTTTACTGTGGGTGAGCACCAATGATGGTGTAAGTTAGATTGTGCTTCATATTTACACATTCTGAAACTTTATGAGTCATCTTTGCATTAAAAGTTTGCACCTCATAAATTTATGTATAAAGTGCCATGTTCGACACCCACACACAATCCTAAGCAAGCAAGGCCATTGTCTTACAACTGTCACAGATACCCTCTGCTGACAGGTCACTTAGGCGCAAGTACGTAGGAAGATACTTAAGTAGTGCATACGTGGGTGGAATCTTACCAGGAACTGGCTCAGCAGAAGCATTGTATAATCTGAGACTCCCTACCACTCTCCACTGCGAACTGTTAAACCAGACACCTGTGGTCTAGCCCCACCCCCTGCTATTTATCGTCCTTCCCAGAAGACTGTGATTTCTTTGGTAGCATATTATACCGTAGGGCCCTTCAGAGCCTCATCATTTTAGTTAATGTTTTTTAAAAAGCACACTCTTTCCGCCTTCAGGTTCCCAACAACATAATATAAGGCTGTTTTCCGTCAACAGTTAAAACAGACTAGGCCATTCTTTTCCTTTCCGAATTCAGCCAGTTCTGTCGTCGGAGCAGGTCCATATTTTGATGGAATTTTTTTGCATGCATTGGCCTAACTCAGATTGGACCACATCTTTGATCTTTTTTTTTGATGAGAAGACAAGATTCAGTTTGTATAATGAAAAAGATAACCACAGAGATAGCCAGGTACTTCAATTTTTAGGGTATTAAAAAGGCAACTTGCACGTATTTTAAAAATTAGCATTTCAATGTGAGATAAATTTGAGGTTACCTAATTTATTCAGAGAATCAAAAATTAATATGTTGTAATATTTAAAGGTGAGAAGAAAGATCTCATTTCCCAAGACTTTAAACAGGAGAAATAAATCACTTTCTCCTGTGTTCCCTTATTAAAAAGACAACTAGTTCTGCTTTGGAAAGCAAAAGATCTCAAATTGAGGCTTATAGTTTTACTCCAGTGGTTATTGTGTTACTGCCATGTCAAATTTACCATTTCCCAGCACTGGGCCAACTGCTATGCATTTAATCCTCTGCAACTCCAGGAGGTGATTATTAACCCATTTTGCAGATTACACTGTTAGGAACTCCTAGTAACTTGGGCCAGTCTGTCTGTTTGATGGCAAAGTCCACATGCACCCTATCCTGCCAAATTTCCGTTGAGCCAGGTGTCTGGCCTTCACTTTTGTAAGCATTTTGCATTCTAGCACAGTTAACACTTTAAAATGCAGATGAAGCTTAACTAAACATGTAGAAACAACTAGGCTATGAGTACTGATCAGCTGGTTAGTTGTTAGTAGTGTCCAGCTTCCAGCAGAAGCTTCCTAAAGGAAGTAAATATCAAGCCATTCTGAAGGCAGGTATTTAAGCAGACAAGTAAAAGGACATTGCACTGCCTGGGACAGGCCTGGGTCGGGGAGCAGGAACGTCACATTCAAGTACCATTGGGAAATGCAATGGACTAGAGCAAAGAATTCAAGCAAAAATGTCATTAGAGATGAAACACCTAGAAAAGAATGTCCATTAAATGAAATCTTTTGAAACTCCTATGAAGTTCTCCTTTATTTGGGAAGTAATTAGAAGCTTTTCAGGAGGGTAGTGAAACAGTCCAAAAATGTTTGGAACACAGGAGCAAAGTAATACAAATTGGATCTTTAAGGTGTTGAGGGCTGGAATCGGCGCTGAGGAAGGGAAGTAGTGGCTCGGATATTGCTGCAGTGTCCGGCACTCAGGTGGCCAAAAGGAACAGTGAGAATGAGGACCAAGGGGAACAAGAATGATGGCTACCCAGTCGTGCAATAATTCATTCACTCAGCAAACACTTGTTAAGTCATCTGCTTGAAAATATCCAGGCACAATGTTAGGAACTGGGAACACAAAGATCTTAAGACATTGTCCCTTCCCTTGAGGGGCACTCACTAATAGAGGAAGACAGCGATCAAGGCAGCAGGGCTTGATAACAGACTAAAATAAATGTCTGGCTCATCAGAGAGGAACATACCAGTTGGATGGAGATTATCCATATGACTCTGACCCTGGGAAAAGAAAAGGAGTAGCGAACTTAAAGAAAAGAGTTTGGTGTTCGATAATACTTTGTTTCACACACGTTCTGTTTTGGAGTTGTAGGTACATGTGAGTAGGGCTGCCATGTAGGCAGCAAGAAATAGCAAAACAAAGATAATATAAAAAGTCCAAGCTAGAGTTAAGGACTTTTGAGAATTTGAAATCATTTTCCTAGAGAGACTCCACCAAGAGCAAAGTTTGTTATATAGATAGAGTGATAATCCACAAATAAACCTTAACACCATGATGAAAGGTTAAGGTGTGTTTTCAGTGTGTTCAGAGGGAGGAGAGACAGGAGGGATTCAGAGAAAGAAACAAATTTGCTAGATTTGGAACCAGGGTTCATTTAACTCCATTTACATCTCCAAATTTCACCCACAAATTATTAATTACAAAGAGAAAAAGCTAATTTTACAATCGTGAAATCTAGCCCATTCTCCTTTCCTGAACTGAGTGCAAAATTCTAGAAATAGTACTTTCACTTAAAGCTTGCAGTTGTGATCTAATTAATCCTTTTCACACCCTGCAAGTTTGGCATTATTTTCCTTGTTTTATGAAAGGAAAAACTGCTCCAAGAGATTTAGGAACTCACTGATACCTAGAGAAGGAATTAGTTTACAGGTGATAATTGCTTCTGCTTTGGTTTCTGTCCCTAAGGAGGAAGGAAATTAGACTGTACATTTAAAAAAGCTTGCCTCTAGCTCCCTTATGTGAGCCAATGTGCCAGCTTCTAATGAGACAAATATGGAAGGGTTGAAGAAGCAGCAGCATGGGCCTTGATGGCTTAAGATAAATTCAAAATCAAATATATGAGTATTGTACTTTATTTCTTAAATTGAAGGTCTTTTTTTAAGATAGAGAAATCATGCTTTGTTAAAATGTTTTTTTAAAACTCAAGGGTTTTCTAAATAAAATGATCATCACTGACATTTTTAAGGCACATCTAAGGACATATAAGAACAAATTAAGGTACGATTCCTGAACTCCAAACATTTATGACATAAACAGCATTATTCTGAACAAATGCAAAGAGTAAGAACCACAAACTGCCCACCACCCAGATCCATTCTCTGTCTTCATTCAAAAGCATAAATACCAAAAAACGGGTATCACTGTGGGCCATTGTGGGAGCTGCGTTCCACAGGGAGCTCTGTTTGACATGTTGAGTTTGAAGGCCTCAGTTGGTCTTAGCAACGCTATTTAGGATTTACTCAGAAACAAAAGTCTAGACATTGAAAAGTCTGGAGCTCAGGTCAAGTGCTCCAGAACTCAGTGCACCTAGAATCCTTAAGCTCCTCATCCCAGCTCCTGTCCGTAGTCTGTATCTCAAAAGACTAAAGTAGGATCCTATAACATCTCATTGGGAACACTAAACTTTACAGAAGAGATTTGTGTAAAAGACAACATTTGTTTTGTTTTCTTTGTTTTTCTATGTGTTTCAGTAAAATTACCTTTTAATAGTAAAATACTGATGATTCTCAACCCATGATGCCAGGCCACCATCACAATCATTTGGCTATTTATAATAATCTTGTTTGTTTTAAAACACTACTTTTATCACTGCTTACATACAGTGATATATAAATCAAGAATGAAGAGAATGTTTAGAAGAAAACAGTAACAATTCACCAATGAATATATCTTTAAAGATTTGAAATATGTTTCAACCTCTAGAATGTACTTGTTTTCCTCATCCTAAAGGCAGCTTTGCGGTAGGATTAGAACACTCTAGTAGCTGAAGTTCATACTCTACCTGATCTCACAGAAATGATGAACTCTGATGACTTTAATTCCATGACAGGCAACTTGATATATCTGCCCTTTGCTTCTGCCCCCAAAGGGAATGGATGCATGCATAGCAGGGCTAACAAGGTGTACGTGCCCCACCACATCCTGGCAGTTTGGGAAGACAGGCCTGCCCCAACTCAAAGAACATGAGAATCAAGAGTAAAGGAGCTATAAAAATTCAAATGTTAGTAGTCTACAAAGTCATTAACTTTTATTAAAAAAACCTCTGAGTTAAGGAAATTAGCCTCATTCTTTGAAATTTGCTATCTTTAACTTAACAAAAGTAGCTTTTAAAATTCACTTGATTCTCTCAAATCCTCTCACAAGATATCCATTTTTTGTTTGTTTGACTGCAGGTGGGGCACCAGAATTCTAATAAGGTAAATGCTACCATATGGGTGGTGATACACACAGATGGAAGAGTCTAAGGAACCTTTCCTATTGAAAGAGTATAGAATGTTGAGAGCACATGTCCCGTTCTCAAAATGAACCCAGCTCTCCCTGTTAAGTGACTTGTTAACGGTCTCACAGCCTCTAAGTGACAGAGCTGGGACAAGACCCTCCCTGGTCTAGCGCTCTTTCTCCTGCACCACTTTGCTTCTCCACTAGGGAAGACTTGTGTTACTTCCCCAAACCAAAAACTTCTTACTTCTTATTAGTGGTTAGAGACAATTCAGGAGACATTAACCTGAGTCCTGGTGCATCTACCATTTATTTGACCGCCACCAACACGTCACTTTATATCTCAGATCTAAAGCTACATTTCCCTCATCCAGAGCAGTACACTTTGGCAGTTCAAAGCCAAGTGCTACAGATCAAAGGACTGGGCGTCAAAAAGCCTCCGTTTTATAATTGGTTTTATCTTCAGGCGATGAGACGTTTAAGCGAGTCATTAAAGCTTTTTGACCTTCAGTTTTCTCATTTGTAAAATGTAAATCATAAGAGATATTCTCCAAATTCCAAGGTTGTTGTGGGATTATGGCATGTAAAAAAACACAAGGGTGCTCTAAAATTGTCAGTCTCATTTACGAGGTACAGATACTGCCCTACCTGATTCCATGAGTATCCCAAGAATCTATGATGCTATCTTACAATGTTTGTTATTACTAATAGTTACCGAGGAAAAAAATTCTTGGAATCTGCAACTTTTCTTTCCATTAAAGAACATGCTTTACTTGTTACAATCCTACTTAAAAAAATGAAGGGCTTTAAAAAAATTAATAAAGGGGCTTTTTTATTTAAGCATTTAGGAGGTGCTTAATTGACTAAGGTTCAGGACATCAGGATTCCAGTCCTGGGCTCTGCCATTGTCTTTATATGTGGCTTACTGGGTCACATCTTTGCGATGCTGTCATTCCTCATCTGTAAAAAAAGGTTGAACTTTCACAGGTTTCTAGTAACATGTGCTCTTTGATAATCTGATGAAGTGTATTGATCCTCTCCTCATAATATATACAGACCTTTTGCATACATTTCAGTGGACTCACAGCCTCACCCAATATATAATGGACTCCAGGTTAAGAAGCCCTAACCTCCTTCATCTCTTCTAGATTTAATCATCTAGAAGGCTACAATCAAGCTGTCCATATCTATTTTGGACAAGGATGGCATTTCATTTCCAGGTAGCTTTTTTATTCGTTAGAGTTCAACCTGAATCTTACAGATGGTAGGAGATTTCTGGTACTAGGTCACCCCACAAATATTTGAAATTTGTGAGGAAAAGGATCCGATGGCCTCAATATTATTTAAAATGAGAACTCCTGAATCTGTCATCTCCTATCTTAGGCTTAGGTATCTTTTGGCTCTCACATCTAGGCCTACAACGAAAATAAAATGGCACTTGGTAAAACAAGTTCTTAAATCTCTATCCATATTGAAAAGCAAATTCAAGAAATTGAAATACATCTCTCTGCTTGAAAAAATACATGGGAAGGGAAAAAACAAACTTGGATTATCTTCTTTTTATTTGCTATTCCCTGTTTTGAGAATCAGGTGAATGGGTGGCAGGCTACATACTCTTATCTTACACGATGACTGGCCCCTACAGTGAGCTCTTTATTGAGCTCATTCAAATCGGTTTAAGCACACAGAAAGTTTTTTTGGAAGGATACAAGGATATCTCAAGGAACCCAGGACAGGAGGTCAGTGCAACTTCGGGAAGAACTGGAGCCCAAGAAGCTGGGGATTTAGAAGCGAAAGTTATTCTCTCCTTCTGTATCACTGAAGCTGAATGCTTCCCACTCTGCCCTTCCCTCTGCATGTCTGTCAGACCAGCAGCGGCTGCTTCAGGCTGCTCATGGCTGCCTGGCTCAGCCTGACAATGACTTTCTGTCCAGACTTCAACCAGGACGGATGAGAGTCTGGAAAGCCCAATTCCAAATTCCTTACTGAGAGAATGTGATTGCTTAGAAGGAGCCATGGGACCAAAATTCCCAAGAAGGGGGCTTGCACAGTTTCCCTAAAAGGAAAGGGTCAGACAGTGAGAACACAATACGGAAAGGAAACAACCTGCATCCCTAGGATATGGCAGACCTCAAAGCAAGGCAAGGTAGTCAACAACATCAGAGCATCCTGTAGTGACTGAGGATGGAACACTGCCTCTTGCTCCCAAGGTCCAGTCTCTTCTTGCTAATCCTCAATGCTCAGAGGAAGCCTTTATCTGGAGAAGACATTCTCGGCCAGCAACTACCAGTTGGCATAAGGGAGCTAGTATATTATCTTGTCCACATCTCTTTCCAGATGCATACCAACACATAAGATTGTATGTTGCAACCACATTCTGATATCCTTATCAAGAAAATATTAACTACAGAGTTGCAATAAATAATACAGATTTTCATAATTAAAAGTTTTGGGCCATTTAACCATCTATTAATGTCTATAGTGTTTTTTTTTTCAAGACAGTAAAATGTAGATTAGCTTTGAAACTATAAAACTGTATTCATTAGCACCATTTTGGTTGCTAAATATATAAGCTCATTTGAGCTAGCTGAAGAAAAATTAGAAATTTATTTTAGAAATACAGTGATGTTTAAGGGTATGAGGATAAACAGGTTCTAGTCGGGCAGAAACCGGGAAGCTAAAAAGTGTCGGGCACCCCCTCATCCTCTCCCCACTACCTTTCAGTATTGTCCCTGACAACTGGCTTTACCTGCTGCTAATTCACAAGGTGGCATAGGACTGCCAAAAATAGTGAGTTTACCTACTTAGGTGATTTCTTGAAATATGAATCTGTGAGTTTATTTCTGTTTTGTATTTCCTTCTGCTCCCCCAGAGCCATCCACATTGACTAAAGGAGAATTAGGGAGGTTCCAGCCAGTATGCAAAGATAAAGAAACAGTCAATACTTTTTTTTTCTTATTTAAAAAAGAGGTTCTTTTGTAAGAGTCTATCAGAAACAATACTTCCAGGGGCGCCTGGGTGGCTCAGTTGGTTAAGCGGCTGCCTTTGGCTCAGGTCATGATCCGGGAGTCCTGGGATCGAGTCCCACATCGGGCTCCCGGCTCGGCGGGGAGCCTGCTTCTCCCTCGGACCCTTTCCCCTCTCGTGCTGTTTCTCTCTCTCTCAAATAAATAAATAAAATCTTAAAAAAAAAAAAAGAAACAACAGTTCTGGAAGCCAAGCTTTTTTTTTTTTTTAAGAGCCGTTTAAGGTTCACAGCCAAATCAAAGGGAACTTACAGAGATTTCCCATATATTCCCTGCCCTCACACATGCGTAGAAGCCAAAGTTTTTGATCTGAATGAGGTGAGGTTTTGTTGAGGGGAGAAAAGGATTGTGAGAATTGGAAGGAAAGGCCTTTAAGGAAGTAGGGCATAGGATTTATGTTCTAATAATAATAATACATAGGAAAGAGACTGGAAGAAAACCATGACTGTAATTACCCCCTCCCCAGGGAGAAAGGAGATGAGATCAGTGGAGCCAGGGAGAAGGGAGCAGGACCTTGGGGGAGCCATGTGGATGGAGGCAGAGTTGGTCTAGAGAGGCCATGAGTACCTAACACCAGGGTTGGGAACCACCTGGGGGAACCCAGCTGGCCTGCAAGTCATGGGTCACTACTGGAGTAAGCCCACGATCACCATGGTCCTTTGTGCCAAGGAGCCACAATTAGCTGGGCTTAGTTGCTGTGCTACCTTTAGAGGCCCTTCCACTGATGGCAGTGAGCACATTACCTCACCTCGGTCCATCCAGCAGAAGGGGCCCTCCTGGACCCTCTGGAGGAATTTGAGGACCTCCATCTGATCTCTCCACATTCATAATTGGCCTTTCCAACAGAGCAGGACATCCCTAAGCTTTCCACCATTGAAGGTGGGCCTTGACTTCAGGGGCAGGTTAGTGGTAGTGGGCAAAGGATGCCACTGTCCCAGTACTTGGCTATTACTGGATGGATAGTGGAGAACTTGACCTTGTCACAGGGTCATATAGATTGCTGCTATCTCCAAGTCCAATTCCAAATTGCCACGGAAGGGATTCTAATTGGCTTAGCCTGAGTCAAGTGTATACACCAGTTCAACCAACTGTGGAAAGAGGAGTGGAGATTCATCTACTCTAGATGGTGGGGATATTTTAGGGGAATGTCCTAGACTGGGCGTACATTCCAAAGTGCCTTCACATGAAACTCTTTACACAGTTATAATTCATAGCATCAGATTATTACATATATGTTAGCTGTCAGACTTAAAAAATTTAATGAACTATTATATAATCTTGGCTGCAGTATTTCTGTGCCCCAATTTTTTCACTTAAACTATAAAGACACTGGTAAAAGTATCTTGAATGTTTCTTACAACTCTTTATTTAAGATTCTGTGATTCTCTTTATCTCACCATATTCCTAGATGGCTACAGGCTGATCATTCAAAGAGCCAGTATTAAAAAATTAAATCCTGTGCTAAAATCACCAATACATACAGGCAAACACATGATGTACCTCCTCACCACCGGCCCAGTGTGTCACCCCCCACCCACCCATCCTGCTCACTCTTACCATGCCCATGGACATTCATATACCAGAGCTTGCTTGTTTCCATTCTTCTGGATTAAAGTCCTTGTCCTGAAACTGTGATAGGAGAGAGGACATTTTGTAGGATAGATGGACTGAGGTGGAGGGAGGAGAACACTGGAAAGGGCAGAGTGAAGTCTCTCCTCTAAATCCCTTGGCCTGATTTGAGGTCCTCTGTGCTGTGAGGAGTTGGAGGCTGGAGCTGAATGAGTTAGTCAAGAAGAATTTGTGAGATTTGGAGTATGGCCAGAGCTGCTTCAGGAGTTGACAAGTGTGGTTGGAGCATGGCCGAGACACCCCAGAGACCAGCAGCTGTGGGAGCAGACCCTGCACCCTGGACAAAGACTCTGGAGATCTCATAGGCTGGTGGCTATACAGTGAGCCTTCTCCCTGCGCCTTCTGGGGAGCAGATGTCACGAAGCTGAAGCTGAAGAAGAGAAGAAGAAAGCAAGCCCGGGGTGCATGTCAAGCCGGGTGCTGGCATGGTTTGGGAATACCACTTACTTGGGACACACTTTGCTGGAGAGCCCATGTGCAGCCCTGACTCAAAACTTCATTTCCAGATGTTACGGGGTGAATTCTATCCCCCTAAAAATTCATAGGTTGAAGTTTTAACTCCCCAGTACTTCAGAATGTAGCCATATTTGGAGACAGAGTCTTTAAAGAGCTAATTAAATTGAAATGGGGTGATGAGTGGGCCCTAATCTAATACAATTGCTGCCCTTATAGAAAGAGGAAATTGAGGCACAGACACACACAGAGGGCAGGAGACAGAGAGAAGGTGGCCAACTACAAGATGATGGGGAGAGAGGCTGGAACAGATCCTTCGTTCACAGCCCTCAGAGGGAACCAGCTCTGCTGACACCTTGATCTTGGACTTTTAGCCTCTAGAATTATAAGAAAATTAATTTCTGTTGGTTAAGCCACTGGGTTTGTGGTACTTTGTTACGACAGCCCTAGAAAACTAACATTGTTTTCCAGAGGAAATTCCTTGATTTCTGAATTTTACAAACTTCCTAATAAAACAGACTAAAAGACTCATTGAATTATAACTATCTTTTTTTTTAGGAACAGAGAGAAGACATTAATAGTATCCATGTAAACTAGACATGTCATTACAGAACAAAAAAAAAGCTAGACCTTCAGCCCAACTAGTGACTGATGACATCACAAATAGTGAAACGGCCAGTTTCAAATAATTTCATAGCAATGTTCTCTGAAAGAAACCAATGAACTGTTTAATTATTGAGTCCTACAGGATTTCCCACAAAAGGAATTCTTTTAAACTCAGACCTGGTTTAAAAGGTAACTAGCCTGTTGATTGTCCTGGGACTCTATCTAGTCCATAGGAATTCACATAGACACACTGGAACAAATTGGGAATATGGTGATGATTAATTGCTTAACAGGTTAAATGTAAGTTGTTCTGCTCCTTTGGTGTTCTTGAGTAGAAGTATCAAACAATCTCTAGTGAGTATCTTGCAACATACAAATGCCTATTGTACACTGCAATTTTAAGTTGGATACCAAACATGAAATCAGCGGATGGTTTCCTGAAGTCTCAACCAGCTAAAATTATGTCACCAGAGGTGCTTGGGTGGTGCAGTGGGTTAAGCATCCAACTCTTGGTTTTGGCTCAGGTGGTGATCTCAAGGTGGTGGGATCGGGCCCTGTGTGGGGCTCTGGGCTCAGCATGGAGTGTGGTTAGGACTCTCTCTCCTTTGCCCTTCCCCCTGTGTGCATTCTCTCTCTCCCTCTCTCTCTCTTAAATTGAAAAGTGATTTGTTTGATTACCTACATTTTGAGCACTTAATAGGAAGTTTCCTACTTCAAAAAACTGCAAAATAAAACCGGAAGAAGAGAAAGACAGAGGGACAGAGAGAGAACTATAGTACAGATAAGTTGGATCTTTTGGCCAAATTATTTTAGTCTTGACTTTGGGCTATAGGACTATATCCCTGAAGAAGTTGTCTTTCTCTTGTTTCTTTAAGTTTCTTGCACAGAATACATTTCATTTTCTGATTGTGATTTGAAAAAATTGAATAGAACAGTTTTGACTGTCTGCTGGGTCAGATAATTAAGATTCTATAACTGAGAGCTAATTGAAACTGGAACAGTGTTCTTTTCCAAATGAAGCAAATTCCAATGGGTTCAGCAAAATAAAGTTAGATTGATATTAGTGACAGCAGTGATGGAAAAACTGAAAAGTAATAATGTGCTACATTCAGGTTATGTAATAAATTCTTTTGAACATAAGGAAGTATACAGCTTTTGTGAATAAAATATCAGTTTATCCCCAACCCTATTAAACACATGTGGAACAATATTTAAAGAATATTGGCTTGAATTTGTGATATCTTTGTTAGGTTATGCTTATATTATCTTCCCTATATAGTGAGAAGATATATGAGTATATTTTTTGCCTTCTTTCCCTATGTAAATGATTTATTTCAGCAAAGATTCCACTTATGGTACCCTAAATCTCTACTCATCTACTCTGAGCCTCCAGCTATGAAAGTCCAAAGGGAAATTTCATATCAGAATCCCTATTATTCATCACCAGAGAATGATGAGGTAGGTCCCTCCTATCTTTTTTTTTCCTGACACATACTAGACATTTAGTGAATGAGTAAATATGAATGAATAAATTTGAGTTTTGCCTACTTCATATAAGGGAAGAAGGCCTTCAAAAACATCACTTAACAGTATTCGTATCTCATGGGCCTGTCTCTTGCATGCAATCCCAGGCACAAGCTGATCCTCCAGTTGTGGCAGGTAATCAGGGATAACTTAGTAGAGATGCAGAATCTAACATGAGCAATTCCACTGCAGCAGCGGTGGGGTGTCCGAGAAACAGGTGTTCTTGGAGGTGCCAAACGTGGAGGGGTCCGTGTCCAGCGAATCAGACATCTTGTCACTAATGGCATCTACAGCCACTCGAAGGCCTGCCTCACACTGATGTTCTCCTTGGCGCTGGCTTTAAAGAAGTCAAACCCAAGCTGCTCTGCAAGGAGCAGGCCCTTCTCGGTGGGAACAACCCTCTCTACCTCCATGTCACACTTGTGCCCAACCAGGATAACCTGTGCATTGTCCCAGGAGTAGGTCTTGATCTGAGTAGCCCAATCTTGGACAGCATTGAAGGAATCCTCATTGGTAATGTCATACATCAGAATGAAGGCCCCACAGTAATAGGCTGTGGTGATGGTCCGGTACCACTCTTGTCCAGCTGTGTCCCAGATCTGCGGCTTCACTCATTTTTCATGGCTGTAGACTGTCTTCACCTTGAAGTCAATGTCCACAGTGCTGACGAAGGCTGGGATAAAGGTGTCATCAGCATAGTGGAAGAGGAAGGAAGTTTTGCCAATGCTGCTGTTGCTGATGATGAGCAGTTTGAACATGCAGTCAAAATTCTGGTCGGAAGCATTTTGACTCCAGCTTTACTATCAGTCACTGAAGCCATCTGCTCCAAATGTTGTCTCAGGATTGGGGTGGAACCTGGTTCCTCCCATTCATTCCTTCTGCAAATACTTAGCACGTTGCTCTGGGTCAAGCCCTGTGCTGGGTATAGGGACTACAAATATGAATCAGAAATGGTGTATGAACTCTGAGTGGCCACAGATTAGAGTGAAAAAGCATGTAAACACGGGGTAACAAGTCAGTAGACAAGTTATAAGACGGAGGGAAGCCTTGGCCCAGGAAGCCCACAAGAAACATCTGATATCTAACCCAATTTGAAGGCATGATCGTCAAGAGAGTCTACCATAGGAGGCGGCTTCTGAGCTGAGTTTTGAAAAGAAAAAGCCAAAACAGTAAACACACGAATATTCCAGGAAAGGCTCAGCACAGGGCTATCATTCCTGTTTCAAAAATGTTCATGGCTCCCCATGTCTCTAAAGATCAAGTCCAAACTGTTTAACTTGACAAAGAACCAACTAACCAAAGAATAAACTCTCAAAACTTTATCCTCCCCTTAGCCTTCTCCCTACCAACCTGCACCACTTTTATACCAAATTACACTTTAAATATGCCATGTTATTTCTTGCTTTGTCCCTTTAGACATGTATTCTTTCTGTTCACAACACTCTTCTAATAAACTCCTCTTCATCCTTATAGATCCAAATGAAGCCTCACCTTCCCTGTGCATGGCAGAGGTATACATGCACTCCTGCCTCTATGCCCCCAGAGCACACTAACAGCTAACACACTAACACTGGTATCATTTCACAACTGTTTACTATTCCAGCTCCTCCTTCAGACCAAGCATCTTGGACCTAATGTACTTCATTTCTGCATCTCTAGCCTCTAGCGCAAGTCCTAGTACATAATCAGCACTCAGTAAATGTGTGCTGGATTAATAAAAGTTACATCATCCCTCTGGGACTCAATCTCATCATCTGGAAAATGGAAAGGACAATTTCTGCCCTGCTTTTCTTACAGGGCTGTTACAGGACTCAAATGAGATAACAATAAGTAAGACCTTAATAAACTAGTAAATCCCACACAGCTGTGAACATAAGTCATTATTGTTCCAAATCCCTTAAAACCTCGATCCTTTATTTATTTGCTCACTCATCCATTCAGCAAGTATTTATTTATGTGCCAGGCATTCCCTGAGATCCCAGCTCTCTCAACCCTGCCATCTTTCCTAGAACACTTTGGATCTGAACCCCATAATCCAGCACTCAGTCCCACAGTCCTATTTGAGTAGCAGGAGCCCTGCTTCTTCACCTGCAATCTCTTTTTATGCTCAGCACTGGGTTCCTGGACAGGTGTGTAAGTGATCAGAAGAGGGTGGGAGGACAGCCCTCATATGAGATAATGTCCAGGGTGTCACTCTTTCTAGAAATTCCTGTTTTAGAAGGAAATAGTCAACAAAACCAAAAGACAACAGACAGAATGAGAGCAGATATTTGCGAATGACATATCAGATAAAGAGCTAGTATCCAAAAATCTATAAAGAACTTATCAAACTCAATACCCAAAGAACAAATAATCCAATCAAGAAATGGACAGAAGATATGAACAGACATTTCTCCAAAGAAGACATCCAAATGGCCAACAGACATATGAAAAAATGCTCAACATCACTCATCACAATGAGATACCACTTCGCATCAGTCAGAATGGCTAAAATTAACAAGTCAGGAAATGACAGATGTTGGCGAGGATGCAGAGAAAGGGGAAGCCTCTTACACTGTTGGTGGGAATGCAAGCTGGTGCAGTCATTCTGGAAAACATCATGGAGCTTCCTCAAAAAGTTGAAAATAGAGCTATTCTACGACCCAGTAATTGCACTACTGGGTATTTACCCCAAAGATACAAATGTAGTGATCTGAAGGGGCACCTGCACCCCAATGTTTATAGCAGTAATGTCCACAATAGCCAAACTATGGAAAAAGCCCAGATGTCCATCAACATGAATGGATAAAGAGGATTTGGTATATATACATAGAGGAATACTACTCAGCCATCAAAAAATGAAATCTTGCCATTTGCAACGACGAGGATGGAAATAGAGGGTGTTATACTAAGCAAAATAAGCCAATCAGAGAAGATAATTATCATATGATCTCGCTGATATGTGGAATTTAAGAAACAAAACGGAGGATCATCGGAGAAGAGAGAAAAAAATAAAACAAGACAAAATCAGAGAGGGAGACAAACCAGAGACTCTTAAGCACAGGAAACAAACTGAAGGCTGCTGGAGGGGAGAAGGGTGGGGGGATGGGGTAACTGAATGAAGGACATTAAGGAGGGCACGTGATGTAAGGAGCACAGGGTATTACATGCAACTGATTAATCACTGACCTCTACCTCTGAACCTGATAATACATTATATGCTAATTAATTGCATTTAAATTTCAAAAATTTTAATTAAAAAAAAAGAAATTCCTTTTTTTGTTCCTCAAAGGAAAAGAAAGAGATTTTGACTGGTGGATTTAGCTCTATATACCTCTCAGGTGAGGGCTGTAAGGACAAGGAACTGACAAGTGCAGAAAAGTTTAAAGCTCTCTTGACGAAAGGTCAGACAAATATGTAGGATTATTAACAGCCCTTTAATGATGTAGGAAAGACGTTAGGGTTGGAAGCCGACGGCCAAGAAAGAATTCTTGAGACATCTTTGGTGCAAAAAGGTGATTTTATTAAGCACGGGGA
Source organism: Zalophus californianus (assembly GCF_009762305.2). Lineage (NCBI taxonomy): Eukaryota > Metazoa > Chordata > Mammalia > Carnivora > Otariidae > Zalophus > Zalophus californianus. Next base: position 151,778,777 of record NC_045597.1, read on the forward strand.
CAGGACCCGTGGGCAGAAAGAGTTGCTGTCCCCTCCTATCTGATTTTTAGGATGTTTTCTACTAACATATGGATACAGTCTGGGAATCCAGTGTGACCATCTCTACGCCTCATCAGGTTCTTTGTTTCTGTAGACAGTAGGTCTCCTCATTATTGCCGTTAACCAGGTATGACCAGTTCTAGTAATCCCCTTGAGGGCAGAGTACACTCCAGCTCTGCCTCTGTCTGATCCCTTGGCTTGCCATTCCCTATTTGATGAAATAAATAGAGCCTCCATGAAATGGTTTGTTGTTATTGTTTTTCTCCATGGAAGTGTCAAATCCCAGGATAGCAGGGCAGTGTGAAAGAGACCCTGGTTGTGTTTCTATTGAAGGTATTCCCTTCCCAACTTGGGCTTTAAAGGAAAGATGTCTTCTGTAGATACATCCTCCTGTCCTTTCCCCACCTCCATCTTCCCCTACTCCTCATTAAGGGGCTCATCCTCTCTCTGGGGAAATCTCTTCCATAGGAGGAAGAGGCTTTGACAAGGTGCTCTTCGGGGCACTGATGCTGGTTCAGTCAGCTCTGGAGGGGAGGGACAGACTCTAGGCCCCTGAATGAGGGTGAAATTGGATGTTCTAATCCCAGTTTCATCTCCCCACCATGAGAACTGCAATCGGTTTCCCTTGCTGGTAACCTAGAAGTAATCACACCTCACCAATGTAAGCATTACTTTTTGTGCAAGACAACGCAATCTAAACTCACATCGAAGAAAGGCTATTTCTCCTATTAGCATGTCTTTTTTCTTACTCTTTTCAGAAAAATGGAACCCACTGTTTTTGAGGACAAGAAACACTTGTTTCTTTACTGGGCGCAACTTGAAGATTTGAGTCACCACACCAGCTGTCCAAGAAGATGGCTCAGGCTTCGCTCAGATTCTTTGGATTCCAAGTTTCCCATTGATAGGACTGTGACAATGAGGGGGATATTCTAGTTCATCCCATCTCTATTGTGCTCATATAGCAATTATATAACTTCTCCTTTATAACTTATGTGAGGAGATACATAGGGATTTTGTGGGATCTGCATAGATAAATGAGACAATCTGAATTCTAGGAGTGTAGAAATGAACAAGTTGATATAGCAACTAGTCATGATATAAAAAAATGAAATAACTAATAAGTTGCAAATGAGGATGGAGGGGAGTTGATTTTAACTGGGGAGGGTTGATTTTGATCAGAAAAGATCTTTTGGAAGTGGTACCATTTAATATCCTTCAATATGAGTAGGGTTTTGATAGGTGAACAATGGCATTAAGGTCAGATGAAATAACATACAAAGGCCTAGAGTATTAGAGAATATGATAATACTGTTGGGGGGAACAGTATAGGTAAAGCAACAAAAATGCATTTCCAGTTTTGAGAAAAAGAATCTTCTCATCTGGGGCGCCTGGGTGGCTCAGTCGTTAAGCGTCTGCCTTCGGCTCAGGTCATGGTCCCAGGGTCCTGGTATCGAGCCCCGCATCAGGCTCCCTGCTCCGCGGGAAGCCTGCTTCTCCCTCTCCCACTCCCCCTGCTTGTGTTCCCTCTCTCGCTGTGTCTCTCTGTCAAATAAATAAATAAAATCTTAAAAAAAAAATCTCATCTAATTTTTGGTTGAGAAATGTAACTCTATGTTATTGAGAAGGCTGGACTGGAAAGACACATATCAAATACTTGTTAGGGCTGGTGAGCTCTGCTTGGATATATCATGCTTCCTTAAGGTCATCTATAGCTAGCAGAAATCCAGTCCTGTCATTTCTATGCCTTAGAGGATCTTCTCTGTTGCTTGAGGCCTTGTATCTCCCCATCGGTGCTATTAACTAATTTTGAATTCTCCTAGTATTACACAGAGAGGGTCAAAGTCTCTCTTTGTATTGTATTACACTAGAAATACCCTTGAAAGTACATAGCAGAAACATAGGTAACTTTATAGTTAGAAAAGAAAAACCATTAAAGCAAGTAATGTGCTAATATCACTTTAATATTTACTATTATTCACGATGGTTATTATGTATGTTTGAAGATCCATAAAATTGATTTTCTACACACTGGGGAATAAATGGGCTATTTAAAACCAGAGGCTCACAAACAAATCCCCTGAAGTGCATGAGAGCACATTTTCCCTCCTGATAATCACCCACAATTAGAACAGAGTCTTGCAGATACATAAATTAAAGCAATAAAATGAGATAACTATAAATAGCACTGCTTATTCACACTGAAAGAATCGGGCTGTAAACTACAAATCCTTGCTCAAAATAACTTTGTTCTATAGTTGCAAGCACTGATAAGAATAGGCTATGGAATCTCCAGATGGGAAGAAATCCTAGTCTTTTCTTCCAAACTAGATTGGATCAAACCTCCCAAAGGCATAAGAATCTGTCTTGCTCTGATCAGCCATATCAGTGAGCATCCACAGATGAGGCTGAAAAAGAATTGAGAGTGCTAACGGGTGTTCCTTACTTACTGGTCACACCTATACAGTATTCCTCTCTGAAGAGGTGAGAACTGGGCAGAGGTCAGCAGATGTCACATGCTGTGCCAATGCTCAGGGACCGAGGATCTCTTCTTACCCCTGATTGGCTTGGTTGAGAACTCTGTCCTGAAGAGGCTTCTGAGATACTAAATCTGAAATCAGGATACTAGTCTGGAGGTCTGTGGGGAGACCAAGAACCAAGATATGGAACCAAAATAGGACAAAGATTCAAAATCAGGAATTCTAAAGGGGTTGGGGTAGATGGGCTGGGTCCCTTTAAAAGATCTGGAATGAGGTGGACCACACTTCCATTCCTGGGTATTAAGTAGAGATACTATTTCCTCAGAGCAAGTTTTCTTAACATGAACTGCTTGTAAGACAATTGACTAATTAAAGAACATGTTTTGCATAACACAAATTTCCTACAATTATAATCAAGAACTAGCACCAAAATAAGAAAAATGAAAATGCTATGGCTCACACAGGCTAGGAATACATTGCTGCTTTGTGTGGCTGGCTGCTCATTTAACTCTGCTTTCTTTTGTTATCTCATACTAATTCTATGTTTTGTTTGTAATAACAATGAAAGTGATAATAATTGTGTATAAGAAACTCTAGATCTTAACCCTTCTTCCATGCAAATAGTTATGTTTATAACAAATTTTTTTGATAATGTGAGCTTTCCATAGGAGTACAATTTAAGCACTATGTATGGCAGAATAGATATTTCATTTACATTTCTTTGCTTTAAATTTAATATTATTCATTTCGAAAATATAGAAAATGGCAAGAAGTATATCTGGAAAGACACATCCTCAAGGACTTTACAATCCAGTGTAGATAAGACCTGCTCATTTCTCCAGCTATTCAATCAGCCACGCTTTCCTCAAAAAAAAAAAAGGTTAATTCTTTTAAATTATGTTTTTAGATCTATCAAGTCTTAGAGATGAAAACAAAGTCAGAATCTATCATCTCGTTCCAACTATCCTCTCAGGTGTGAAATATGAGAAATCATGAGTAAAGGAAGTGCTGAGGCCACAGAGAAGGTGGGCAAGTACTGCCAATACTGGGCAAGATTTGGGCCAGGAAGATCCCGCATAGCATTTCAGAGGTGGAGTCAGGATGGGGGAAGAGACTCCTTGCTTGCTTTATCTGGTGCTATGGAGAAGCCAATCTTTACTACACTGAAGATTTAATCATACTGAAGTTAGAATTCTCAGAAAAAATACATTAGCCAACTTCATGAGTAAATGCCATTTCTTTCTTTTCTTTTCATTTTTTTAAATGCCATTTCTTTTAATGATGTGTTTTTGCAATGCAAATTATTGTATGTTCCTTTGAGAAATATGTCACTAAAATTCTGATGGCTTAAATATTTGATGAGGCAGCACAGTGTACAACTCTGCATGGTACATACTAAAAGGGATTTAGATCAGTAAACTGTGCTAGAAAATTAAAGGAACAATAGATTTTGATCCCAGAATTTCAACTGTAATGAACTATATTCAGGCATTTTTTTCTGTGAAGCAGTTTGTGCTTTTTATATATTTCTTTTCAATGAGTGCAACAGGCTTGCAAGATGAGTTTACTGTAGAGATGAAGACAGGGAAGTCCACAGTGGGTGTAACCTGCTAAAACACAGCAGGTATCAACCAAGTAAGGATTTAAACAGGGTCTGATCTACTGCAAAGTCAGGAAAAAAATTATGGGAGAAATAGTTGTTTCTTCAACTTTTATACTCATTTTAAGAGAAAATCTTTTTATTTACTTATTTTTTAAGCTCTTCAGCAGTCTTCGGGATCCTCGTAATGAAACCCTGGTAAACTAACCTAATCATTTCTTAGAAATTGAAACTCAATATTCCTGTTGTCTCAATATCACCTGGGGAGTATCTTTTATAAAACCCTACAAAAATAGAACATCTACAAAAAAAGAAATTTAATCTGTCTTCTTTTGAAAGATAACACTAATTTTATTAATTTAATCTTCTGACATTTCAAAACACGAATCATTTTTATTATAAAATAATATACTCACATTACATTTTAAAAATATAGAAGTTAGAGATGAAAGAAATCAATTCTAACTCTGTTAGACTAAAAAGGCAAATGCTTGCATGCTGTTGTGATTTGTACATTTCATAGTTTTTTTCTTATGCATATTTTTAATATATTATGAATTCAGACTGTCCCCTTTTCACCTGTTAACCTTAATATGTAAGAACTGGTAATTTAATCTTGACTCTTTGGTTAACGCAAATAAGACTAGAAAGAATGGGTAGAAAGAAAAAGAACAAAAAGAATGGATAAAAGCTTCCTTCAGCCCTTAATATGTTAAATTCTAATTTTTTCTGAAGGCCTCATCCTACCCCCAATATGTAAGTGGGTATAAATATCTTAGTTATAAGCTCAGGCAGCTACATAATACCATAGACCGAATGGCTTAAACAGTAGACATTTATTTCTCAGAGTTCTGGAGATGGGAAGTCTAAGATCAAGGTGTTGGCAGATAATTCTGTGTCCAGTGAGGACCTGCTTTCCGGGTTGCAGACTATGACCTCTCACTGTGTGCTTGTATGGCTTTTCCTTGATGCATGCACAAGGAGAGAGCTCTCGGTCTTCCTCTTCCTATAAAGGGCACTAATCTCATCATGTGGCCCTACCTTCATGACCTCATCTAAACCTAATTACCTTTTAAAGGCCTCATCTCCAAATATTGTCACTTGGGAGGTAGGGCTTCGACATATGAATTGTGGGAGGACACGGATATTCAGCCCAAAATAACAACAAAATTATAGTTTAACATAGAGTAAAGGCCCATGATTGTGCTGTAAGCAGAGTCCAAAAGGTTCAACCAAGGAAAATGGGGCCAGTGTTATTGTGAGGGGAGTGAACGACCTGGGTGACGGGAAACTGTCACTAGTTACATCACATCTGAACTTGAGCTATCACGGGGCATGTTATCTCTCTGTTTTGAAGGACCTCTTATACAATCCTATTGTATAACAATAGGATCTGAGCTAATAAAGATGATGCCCCTCATCTTCCCTTGCTGGATATTATTTCAGCCATTTTAAACTGTGTGTTTAAGGCTGAAAGGTTCCATTTTCAACGCCAGTTCTAATTAGTTAGTGATGGCCACCTGAGCACTGCATTGAAGAGAATGCAGAGGCCATGCCTTGGCTGAGAGGAATCTACAGCCTGATTGATTAGTACTGTCCAGAAGGACTGTGGGAAGGAAGGATGTAGGTGTGCATAATGTAATTTGGCCTTCTGGGATTTTAGGCATGTTAGTTTTACTACTAATGAGGACATTCAGGGAGATCCTTCCAGAGAGGCTGAGGCAGAGAGGGAAAGTTGCCCGAAAGGATTGCCAAAGAGAATCTGAGAGAGGAACCAAAGCTGGTGACCTGAGTCAGGAAATACTTGATTATTCCATGGATTCAGAGTAAGCCAACCACTGATGCCCTATAAATATAAAGAACTAGGCTCTCTGTCCAGTTGGAAATTAGGGGGCAGTTCAAGAGGGGGCTGAAACAGGAAATGCCTGAGGCCCACTCTGGTGATTTGTAAGAGCAAACAAATTTGCAGACTAGATATCCACCATTAGTGCCACACAGCTGGGGGTGGGATGAGGCTGAGAAGTTGAACTTCACCTAAAGCAGTAGTTCTCAATGCTGACTGCATCTCAGATTTACCTAGGGAGTTTTACAATTATACCTCTGCCTGTGATCTGCCTTAGAGAAGATAAGTAAAGGGGGTGAGCCCAGGTATTTTAGCTTAAAAGCTTCCTAGAATATTGTGGGCCACTGGCTTAAAGGAAGAAGGAGTATACTGGTATTCCCAATTAATGAGAAGGACCCGAAAGCCCATTGTGGAAGAGAAGGATCAAGAATGGATCATGGTGAAAGAATTTGAGAAGGCCTCCATCCTTACTACCAACTAGTAGCTCACTGAACTCCATCTTGAGCTATATCTGGAAGTTTTGAGGCCTAAAGGGAGGACTTCATTCAGTACCTTCTCTACCAAGTCTGGAACTGAAAGGGGAGGGTGAGCAGAAAGTAGGATCTGGAAGTAGGATAGGAAAAAGCCAAAGAGAAACATGGAGAAACAACAAGGAAGCCAAAAGTTCTCCGAGTCTTTAAAAATGTTTGTAAAATACTACTCAGGGTCTGGATGAGATCTGATGAGAAAATCAGGTGAAGGAGATGGAGACACTTAGCTTGGAGGAAAGAAGCAACAGGGACCATAACTGTCTTTAAATGTTTAAATGAAAAGTCGTAACTGCCTGATCTTCTGATAAAGCCAGCCATGTGCCAAATTCTAGAGTAAGCAAAATCTGAAACTCTTGGCATAAAGAGAGGGTTAGACTTCCTTAGTGTGGCTCTAAAAGCAGAATTAGGATTGAGGGGTTTAAAGTTCCAAGGATGCAGAATTCAGTTCAACCACAAGAACTTTCTATATGAGGGACATTGTATAAAGGTAAAAGGGCTTTAATCTGATGCACTGAGTCTAAGTCCTGGACCTACCAATATTAGCTGTGTAATCCTGAGAAATGTACTTAAGCTCTCTTGAGTTACTATTTCCTCACCAATGAAATACAGGCAATAATAATTGGCTCACATGTGATCATATATATATAAAGACCCAAATATAATATCTAGCTTTGAGCAGGTAACATGTTTCAGATGTTTTTCCTGCTCTCTCCTCACTTACCAATTGAGGGTCTACTCGTACCATAGATGGGCTTGTCCAGCTCTGTGCAATTTGGTAAATGGAAAAGAGAATTGGAAGGAGAGGCAGCGCAGAGAGAAGGGGTAGAGTGCAGAGTCTTCCATGACCAACATTTAGCATTTGGTAATGGATATGTGGTTTTACCCTGGATCAAAGGGATGCCGTGGAAGGCAGCCAGGTGGAGGTTGTCTCAATAACATCCCAACCAAGAGAGGTGGCTGCCAGGAAAGTCGACCCTGGCCACAAGAAACAGTGGGGTGAATCACCAAGAATAGGAGTAGATGGTAGAAATGGGTGAAGCGGGAGCCCTCCTATTGGGCCTTTGGAAAATTCACATAAGCACCAATGAGGGAACCAGATTTGGATGTCTGCCACAGAGAGGGAGCCAATAGCCGGCACTTCCAGAGAGGCCTTCAACACCCCAGGCAGGTGAGAAACACTTGTCTGTCCCTCCTGTCCCTCTTTCCTGTCTCCACACAGAGAGGAGGAGTGTGGGCCTCAGAGGGGGGTGGCCCAGGGGCAGGTAAGCCCCTCCATGGTAGGGGAGCTGGCCAGAACTGGGAGAGGGAATGTGGTCATTGTATCAAAGCAAGATTGAAGCTTTAAATTGGACTAAACTGGATTGGGCTTTTTATCCCTGAAAGTGAGGAGAACTCTAGAGGTCTGCCAGAAATATTGTCAGGGGACACAACAGGGAGATTGTGAACAGTACAGAGTTGAAGGCAGTGATTGTAGAAAAACAAAATCATTTCATATTTCACCTTCCTATGAACTAGGATTGTTTGATAAACCAGATGCAGTAGCTAATATTTTCATTAACAACAAAGTGGCAAGAGGCAAGACTAAATGATAGAGCTTTGGGGAAATGCCCTGATGATGAGTCACTGTGTGATGATGCGGGTGGGTTTCCCCTGAAGGGACTGGAACTGCTCGCCCGCCAGTGGTCCTCAGCAGAGGTCAGTGGTGGGGCAGGAAATCAGAACTTTGGGACCTGGAGCCCGACTGCCTGGATCTCCCAGGAAGGGCACCTTCTGAGGCCCTGGGGAGCTCCCCGGGCACGTGGGCTGCTAGGAATGACACGCTTCCTCTTGGAGGGGATGGAGCATTGACTCATTCTCTGTTTTCCCTTTCCCATTCATTGTCCCTGAATTTCATTAAGATTTGATCAACTTTTTGCATGTTTTGGCTTTTGATGTCCTGAGGAGAATGAAGGGAAAAGGTCCTCAAACACATTTGGGGCAAAGCAGCACAGACAAGGATTGTGACTCCTGCCCTGAGGCCACAGTGGTGGTGGGAGCCTTGGGCACTAGCTGCCAAGAGCTTTGCCCCAAAAGTAACCATCACACAGCAGCCAATTACGTCGGAGGTAGTGGCCAAAATAGGGGTACCTGAGGAAGATGGGTTGCTGATACACATGACAGGGGACCGGGAGAGATTCTCAAGATTCTTAAGCACAGCAGGAGACACTGAGGGTGGGGGACTAATTTATGCCAACGAAACTAGTGTGAGTTAAACCATATCATTTGAGTTACACTATAATTGGAGTTATCCAACAATGGAATGAGCTCCTTGCTACTACAAATGTTTGAAAGATAAATATCTTCCTTTTAGAGAATCCTCTGAGGGTGTTCCTGTGACATTTATTTATTCAACATGTATTTATTTTGCATTTACCGTATATCAAGCAATGTGCTAAGCTTACCCACAGTCTCTAGTAGTAACTGTGGAAACTGAGGAAACTGAAGCTTAAAGGTTACATAAGTTGTTTAAGATCGTAACAGCTAATGAGCAGTAGAGATAGGGTGTGACAACAGGTTGTTGAGCTCTAACCAACATTACCTTCCACTCGCTCCAAAGGTTAGTATGCTAGAGTACACCATCTAGTGAGGGAGGCTGAAACAATGACAGACTGATTCATTGATGCAGTTATGCACAAATTGTTATGGGGCAAGGAGAAGAGGGAATGGAGGGGATGGTCAGGAGTGGCTTCTTAGAGGATGTGTCTCCAAGACTGTGTCTTAAATGATGTGTAGGAGTTAGAAGAGGGAGGGAGCACCATGTGGGTGGGTGAGAGGAAGCTGACATTCCAGACAGAGGAGCCAAGTGAAATGATTCTCACACAAGGCTAGTTCAATAAATATTGGTTGAGTAACTGAATAACAGTATGGACAAGTCAAGACCCAACATAGCTTTGAGGGGACAGGGGTGGGGGCATTCCAAGCACGTCAGCAAGAAATGCAAAGCAAGGTGGGTAGTGTCAGTGAGGCGGAAGATATCCCGGAAGGCCGTGAGCCAGATGGGGGGTAAAAAAAAGCAGCTATGGGGGCAGCAGATATGTTTGGAGGTTGCTTTTCAAGAGTAGATTTTGGAATCTAAGATTTTTGAGGTGGAGCACTTTTAGATGATGAGAAGATGCATGGGGTCACCATGGCAGAGTTGTCTGAAATAAACAGGTGGTAAAGGCCATTGGAGTTTGAAGAATATCCCAACATTTTGCAGCTAGGGGGATTCCTTATAGCATTAGGAATCAATAATTCTATTAATTACCTGGCTTTTCTTGAAATGAATGAGTTTGTAAAATGCCTTACTATCAAATTGTCAACATAGGTTTAAGGATAGAACACACAGTTTAGCTAGAGGGCTGCGAAAGTCTTAGCCACTAAAGGCAACTTTGGTGTTTGTAGACATCTTGAGGAGCTTCCTCCAGTCCCATACATCCTCTTCTTAGACACCTTCCTGGTGTGTGAGGCACAGGTGATAACTATCAGTATAAAAAGTCACATCTGAACACGGCTACACAAACAGAGCACCTCCGAGCACTTTAGCATGTTTTTACCTCTGAACAATTGACCTTGCAGAGTTCATGATTTCTTGTCACATGAACCCCTATCGCACCCTGCTATTCTTCTGTTCAGAAAAGCAACACAGATCCCAACCATGTCTAAGAAGCTGGATTAAATGGGTTCACTGCCAACTATGATTATTAAAGCTTGACTTTTCACTTCTCCCCAATAAGAAGACAGCATAGAAACACAAACACATCATTTGAGTCAAACTGAGAAGACTAATTTTGATCATCAGAAGAGGCAATGCGGCAGAAATGGGAGATCGTCTTTTACAACTAAATTAAAGATTGATTTTGTCGACTGCTACCTGTTTCTTCATAGCTGCAAGGCTTCTGGGGAAAAGATTGTTCTGGGCTCAGAATCCTCATAATTTTCTGTATCTTCTGGGTGCAACTCAAAAAGATGGTCCCTTTGGGACATAATCCCTACTCAATCTCAGTCTTGGAGCCAGGATTGTGTGTGTATTGTGTGTGCGTCTCACTGCCACACTCTTTCCCTGCTGCTCACTGTGAAAGATCACACTGATCTCAATTCTATCATTTGAGAAAAACCATTCCCAACCTTAAAAAAAAAAATGGCCTCAACTTTCAACTTGTGAATTTTTATGGTTGACTTACAAAGGGCTAAAGACTGAGAGGGAGCATGGGAGGTTTGGAATGGAAATACTGACTGCATTCTGACCTCTGATGCTGACAAGCTTCTACTCCACTTAAATCTCACAGATGCAAACATGAATCTTGCACTTTTGAGTTTCTTGTGGGGTTATTGGTGAGACAGACAGCACACGTACTGACTTCACTGAAAATTCCCTGGTGAAAAGACCCTTGCTAATATTCTGAGAAGTGGGTCTCCAGGCTCTGATACTCTCACTGACCATCGAAGTAATGCATCCCTGACCAGTGTAATTTGTGAGAAGAGAGAGAAACAAATCTTCTTTAACCACGTGTCCATATGTAGGAGCTTCTCGGTGGGTACCCAGTGTATAAGTCCAGGAAACAGCAAAGGCCTCTACACATGGCCTGGTGTTCCCAAGTGTTTTTTCCTTTAAAGAACATTTCTTGGAAATTTGGGTTGAAAAGCTTCCATTATTTCTCTCTTTCAGGAAATGATTCACGGTATTTCCAAAACCAACAGAATCTCTCTCATACAGCAGAATATTTGAATTCCCAAAGCAGGAATTGCTCTTTGCAGACCTCCACAGCCTCCTTATTCATTACGTTCATGCCTGTTGGTCTCTTACGCACTAGTGATTCTGGCGCTTCAGCCCCAAATAAAATGAAGACTCTATCTTTTAAAGGTTCATTTTTTTAATTAAAAAAAAAAAAATCTCCAGTCTCCCTGCAGCACATCCAGGTTCTGGTTCTGTTTTCTAGGAAAGGGATTTTATGATGCAGAGGAGACATGTGTGGGGTAGTGGAGAGAACACCAGAGATCAGACTCATCAGATCTCGGGCCTGCATCTGTTACTTACTGGCAGTGGAACTCTAGGTTCATCCTGTAACCCCTAAGCCTCAATTTCCTCAATTATAAGAATTGTCACGTTGCCTGCTGAAGTTTACATGAGATCAGAAGACTTAATGTTTGTAAAAGAGATGTGAAAACGCAGATATCAGGCAAACTGATGTCTGAATATTATTGTGAGTACTTGGAAACTGGACACCTTCTCAATTAAGGGCTAGGAGGCTACCCTCTGTCTGACCATGGAGCAGATTCCAGGGTCCTGGGCAAAGCGTTCCGATGAAGAATTCCTCTAAGTAGTTGGTGGTGTTGGTAATTGTATTTGGGCAGATGTTAGTGCAAAGAGAAAAGTCGGGCTGTACTGAGGGCCCTTAGGTGCCAAGATGCTTTAGGAATAGTCTGTCCTATGTGCCCTATATACTCTTATAGCTTGTCACATACCTGTACATCCTTATTGCTTGTATTTAGACACTCTGAACTTGAATTTCTGCTATTAGAATTCCCAGCATCTTCAAAGTGGTTGGATCAAATTAACAAAGGAGCAATGGTGTCATTTATGCAACCAACTCCATTCATCATGCCTTCTGAGATGCTGGGGTGTGCCAACCACAGGAAAAACACTCCTTGAACCAGCTTTCTTTCTGGGGGTTGCCTACGGAGGGCTCAATTCCTTCCCTGCCTAGGAAATGCTCTCAGCTGAAAGGGGCTCACAATGCCTAGTCAATGTGGGACTAGGGAGGTCTGGCCTCCTGGACTCCATTTCGGACATCTCTGAAGGACCAGCCAATTGCAGAGCTCTCTGTGGGACTGACTGAGGCCTTCACCACAACTGCTTCATGGTTCAACTTTCCCCTCTGCCCAGCCCTGCTCCCCTCCTTCCGTACAGGTCATGTTCTGCCTATGCAGAGAAGAGTTAACTTAGCCGCCCGGGACTTATCCCTTGAAACACCTGCTTATGACTTTGGCCCTTGGCTGGCCTGGGAACTTGGGTCTCAGTAGGGTTTATGCCATTCCCAGAACCAGTAAGAGCAGCTTGCTGTGCCTAAATTGTTGTAGAAACCACGTGATGTATGCTAAATACCTCCTTTCCTTCTGGGAGTCTGGATTTTGGTATGTGTGAGACCAAAGACACCTATGTGACCAGCGTCCAGTAAAAAACCTGGGCACTGAATCTCTAATGAGCTTCCCTAGTGGACACCATTTCGCATGTGCTGCCACACAAGTTCTGTGTGACTCCATGGGGAGAGAGGCCGATGCTTGTGCTTGGTTTCCTCAGGACTTCATCCCATGCACCTTTTCCTCCTTGCTGGCTTTTCTTTATATCCTTTTGCGGTAATAACTTATATCTGCGAGTACAGCTATGTGCCAAGTCCTGTTAATCCTCCTAGTGAATCACCAAACTCCTCAAAAAACTTTCTGCATGCAAATCTTCACTATCTCAGAAAACTTGGCCTAAGCGACCCACTTCTTCATGGCTCCCCAAGACCTATTTTTCCCTGCAGCTCTATTTCAGTTAATTGTACCACTGTTCTTCCAGTCTTTTAATCTTATAATCTCAGAATCAAAACTCTCCCATCCAACTGCTTGATAGCCCTTCCAAATATATCTCTATTATCCAAAGATATCTCTATCTTCAGCATCTCCTAAATATATCCTCTACATTTTCACTGCCATCACGGCCATAATTTAGGCCATGATACTTTCCATCTAGATAATCACACCAGTTCCCTAATTGTTCTCTTCCCAATCACACTAATACGGAAGTTAATCTTTCTAATGTAAATCTTGGACTAAGTGAGTTTTTAACTTTTTTTTCTTTTAAGATTTTATTTATTTATTTGAGAGAGAGAGTGCAGGAGCTGGGGAGGGCAGAGGGAGAAGGAGACTCCCCACTGAGCAGGGAGGATCCAGGACCACAGGATCATGACCTGAGCCGAAGGCAGATGCTTTACTGACTGAGCGATCCAGGAGCCCCTGTTTTTTGTTTTTTAAAAAGATTTATTTATTTATTTATTTATTTTAGAGAGAGAGTGTGTGTATGTGCACGAGCAGGGGGATGGGCGGGGGGGGGGCAAGCAGACTCCCCGCTGAACACAGTGGGATGCTGCTCAATTGAGCTCAGAACCCTGAGCTGAAACCGAGAGTCGAGAGTCCGTCACAACTGACTGAGCCACCAGGCGCCCCATTGAAGCCAAACTAAAACAAAATCACTTCAGTTTTTTCTCATTGATTCAGAACAATGTTAAACTTCTTAGCAAGGCATTAAAGCCCTTGAGAAACTGGCCTCAGTCACTGAGCCAGTCTTATCCTTTCCCAGTCATTGGGCTAAACCTCTCACTGTTTACTAAACAATCTTTGTATTTTTGTCTCCTTTTTCCTTTGTTTATGCTATTAATTCCCTCTCAAAAGGTCCCTTACCCATCTTCTCTTATCAAGATTTTAAATGCCAAACTTCTTTTGAGAAGCTTCCTCCGTAAAACCTTGCCAATCTGCCTTAAGGCAAAATTCAAGTCTCATCCTCAGCTCTTTGACAGCAAAAATCGATTACTGTGTCTCTACCCCTTTGGATGCGAGTCTCTGAAAATAATAACAAGGCTTCCTCTCCTTTCTCCTTTGAGCTGAATCAATAGATTTGGCTAAACAAGAGCAAGAGAAAATTATTGTGTAAGAGTTCCTAATCCTTATGGCAGACAGAGAATCATTCATAATTTATAAACTGTATGCTCTGGGCCAGTGGTCTTCAAATGTTCTGGTTTATGTACCCCCAAACAAATGTGAACACATATCTTCAATTTCATATGTACTTGTGTATATGTTATATTGTACCAACATTTTCCATACATCGTAGAACAGACATAAATAGTGATGTTCAAAAGATGAGATGAAAAGTAGGTGTAGAAAGTTCTAATATTTCCAAGCCGTGCCCCAGTGACTCCCTGTACATTGAGGTGTGTGCACTCTTTTTTGGAGAACGCTGCTTCCCACTACCAGGACTATGTGCTTAGTTTCCCCTTTGTGATCTCTGCCTTGAATCAAAATACTTTTTTTTTTTTTCCAGTTGTGTTATAAGCAAAGCTAGGAAATATAATTTCTCTGTGGCTCGGGTACAAAACGTTTATTTTTCTCACGGGAAAGATGAACTTCACCAGCAGTGAAGGTCCTGGTGGTTTAGCTGCCCTTTGTAGCCAGAGATTATCCAAAGGGCATCTTAGTCTTATTTTTATTAAGGAAGACAGCTATTCAGATAGTCCCTGAAGACTTTTGGTGTTGTTCTTGTTGTTGGGTGGTTGTGTGTTCAAACCACACCTCTGATATGCTGTATGATAAGAAAGACTTTTTAAAGTCTGGGTTGGGCTGCAGGCAGGTTGAGGCAAAATGTTTTTCTCTTAGTAATGGCAGATCCAGTTTGATAATGTACAACTTTAAGTTGCGGCAGTGACCTTAAAAATGTGAAGCTCTCAGCTCACTTTGCTGTCACAACAGACTTTTGAGCAATCCAAGCAGAAAAAAAATTGCAAGTGCAAGAAATATGTAAAGGGGGTGTGTGGCATAAAAATAACCATAGTAAGTTTTTGGAAAATGTGGTCAAATGCATATTAGCATCAAGCATAAACTTGAGAATATGACACAGAGGGAAGTTCAAAAAACAAGTATGTTACAAAAGAACATTTACACAACTTTGGATTAAATATCTTTGAACTTGAATTAATAAGGGAAGAGAACCCAAAAAGACAGAAACTTGCTGTTGTACGATAAATCTTTGGGGTGGTATTCTAGAACACTTTCTCCACATAACTCCAAAGTGATTGCATTAATATTGACATCATCTGAGGCTTTTGTAGTTACAAATGGACTCTCTACTTCTACAAACAAGGCTTACTGGAAACCGCTACATTGAAAGTCATTAAAACATACCACAATGACTCCAAAAGGCAAGCTGAGCATCATTAATTGCCCTTTCACACACATCCCACACACCCCACACAACAGAGGTAAAGATGGGCTGCAGTTCACATTCTAGCTCTGAGTTTGATCCAATCACCAGCTAGGAATGGACAGTTTGGGGTTTATAGCAAATGCACCTTTCCCTGGGGAAATTTCATTTCAGTGAAAAGAAATGAAGCAGAAAGGGAATATAATTAATTGCTTTCTTCTCCTCAGCTGTGCTGGTATATTCTCCGTCTACCCAGGTTCCCCAGGCATTAGACTGTGCCTTGTACACCACTCCATTCTCACATTGCTCCAGGGAAGGCAGAAGCAGAGAGGAAGTGGAGAAAAGCCTGTCAGACTCTCTAACAATCACTTCAGTGCATGATGAAGTAGATGCAGACCACAAGGGTGCAGTTAGAGGCTACTAGGTCATCGTGTTCTTCCACAGTAAAGCTTGGGTACACAAAAACAAATGTATATCAAGTTGTACAGGTAATTAATAGAGATCTATCTGCCTTTTCTGCAAGTATTTGAGGAGTTTAAGAGTGAAATATAACTCATACAATAGTTTATACAATAGTTGATGTTTCTGGAAAAGCTACAGATATCTTGGAATGCAACTAGTCAGTTAATATAGAAAAAGTCTAAAAAAGAAATGATTTTTATGTCTCTCTGGAGTGGAGTTATAGTGTGTATTTTAAGATCTTCTGTTCTGTTGATCTTAGATCAAATCAGGAATGAAAAAAGCACCTCATTTATTCAGTAGCTGGGGAACCAAGAGAAGGGATACGCCAAGATTTATAAGTTTTTCCTTAATTCTAGGACAATAGTAATATTTGATATTTGTAATTCAGGCTGCCTGGATAAATGGCTCAACATTCAATATTCTAATAGGATGCAAAGCTGCTAATAATACCAAGTAAGGAAACACCAGACAGAAGTATAGATTGTAACTAAATGGTGAGATGGCAACTAAGAGAGATCAGCAATACAGGAATATATTTTTCTGACACCAAGATAGATTTTGAAGCAGGAGTCCTCATCCAGCCAGTCAGAATTTGCCAGTGGCTTTTAAGGTCAACTCGGTAAAACTGTAAGCCATTTGTTGTTACTGTGCTTCTTTCTTCATTCACTGTCCATCCTCAACACTCTCTCTCCATGCTTTAGGAAAGAGAAGACAACTTAGAGTGACACCTCTTCAAATATTCTTCATGGACCTAGACTGACCAAACTCAACCTCCACATCTCTTTTCCCAGAGGCTGTTAGGGCCTTCGAGAAAAGAAAAGTAATTCCTCCTCACAAAAACTCAATTTACTATTCTGGATTCAGTCAGGAAAACAGAAACCATGGTCAGTATTTCAAACATGAGGGATTTAATACAGGAAGTTGTTTACAAAGCGTTGGAAGGGCTGAAAGAGCAAAAGGAAGAAGGGGAGATATGCAGAGTTAGGAAAACTCCCGATGCTTCTCAGCTTGTACCCACGAGCCTGTTCCTGTCCCTGGGCAGCTATGGATGTGGTCACTTCAGGGTCTGGAATTGTCAGAAATTTCCCTCCGTGGCTAGGGCTATAAACAGTAAAGAGATTCTGTTGCTGCCTGGGCAGCTGGAGCCTGCAGCGCCATTGCCCCCTCTGTTGCTATTGATTTAGAAGTACAACACTTCTCCCTTCCTCTGATCTTTCCCAATGCCTGCCATTGGCAGATGCCAACAGGAGGCCACTGGCAGGGAGTCTGAGAAACATAATTTGCAGACTTCAGGCCCCTAGGAATACAGAACAGATTACAAAGTTTAGGTAAGCTGAAAAACAACAGATAAATAATCAACACAGTCAAGCAACTTGCTCTAAACCAAAGCTTCCTAAACTTTCTTTTAGTTCATGGCATATGTAGAAATTGGGATAAACTGGAGGAGATTTGAGGACTTCTACGTGGGGCTTGGTAAAAGCATCTATTACATTTTATTTATATTATAATTATGATGAATAAGTACAATATAAAGTATAAGGGAAGATATTAGATACTGAATTTGTGTGAAATTTCCAAATAAAATGTTTAATTTGATAAACTTGAGTTTGCCTCCTTAAACATGACATTTTATGTGTGAGTTATCCTTGAAATGGCTACATGCAATTCTTATCAATGCTCTTCAATAAAGAGCTCTTCAAATTGTTGATAGTCACTATTAATAAAAAATTGTTCACAAATGGATGACAGAAAAAAATTAAAAAAAATAACATTTTCATTTCCATTCAGAAACTCACTACTTTTGAAAACATAAAAACCAATAGTTTTTCCTTTTCTTCATTGGCAAACATAATGTTGACATTTCTTGTGATGACATGGTTTTTGAATTCTAGAAAAAATTTTCAAATTCACTTAATGTGTTTCTATCACATATGCATTGTCAGTATGGTTACTCTGCAGCTAACTTGGATGTCCCTAAAATGACACATTGGTTGCAAATAGGAGCATTGAATAAATGTGAAAATAGAGACTTAGGGCAAATGCTGGGTTGGGAGCTACACTGGTCAGAAGCCCCTGCCCAAGCTGACCAATTCCACTTTCTCTGCCTCTTGGGCACCCACAGCACAAACTCCCCCAGCAGGACCAGAGCCTCCTCATTCATGTTAAGTCCATGTTGGTGTGCTCTTAGTGACCTGCTGAAGGAGGTGCCAGGTGGTAAAACACCGCCTTGACTGCGATCCCTGCATCTTGGCAGAATGGGGGTAAAAGATATTGTTCTGCTTGCCATCTGTAGGAATCTTGGGGCACACTATCCCACACACTCAACTCCACTAAGGAATCAGTGTCTAGAATACAATTAGATCCATTCACAGGGCACAAATTGGGCAGCTCTACCCTCAAGACCAGGAAGAAACACATGGTTTTACCTACTGTGGGTTTCAAAAGTTTATGAGTCTAGTTCTGCTTGAAACTCCTTTCACTGATTTCTACAAACCTGCACTTATTCAAAACATACAGAGACATACGTTGACAAAAATTCTGAACAGATTTCTATATCTTTGTAGCAGATTTTTGCATTGCAGCTTTGAAATAAGAATGCTGGAAGACTATTTGTTGGTTAGTGGGGTTGGCAGTTCTAACTTGGCTCCCCATGATCCTTCCTCCCGGTCTTCGTGCCTGTGAGTGTGGGTTGGACCTAGTGGTTTGCTTCTAATGAATAGAATACAGCAAACACAGATGGGATGTCACCACCGGGATTAGGCACCAATGTGACATTTGCTTGCATCTTGTTTACTTTCTTTTGGTCTCTCACTTGCTCACTCTGATTGAAGTCAGTTGCTATGTTATGAACTGCCCAAGGGAGGCCCTCCTGGCAAGAAACTAAGAGCCAGAGAAGAACTGAGACCCTTAGTCCAAGAGCCTGGAAGAACTGAATCTTGCCAACAATCATGTGAGTGAATTTGGAAGCAGATCTTCCCCATTTGAACCTTGAAATGACTGCAGTCCTAGTTGATGACTTGACTGAAGCTTTGTAAGAAGTCTTTTTTTTTTTTTTTAAGATTTTATTTGTTTATCTGACAGTGAGATAGATAGAGCACAGGTAGGCAGAGCGGCAGGCAGAGGGAGAGAGAGAAGCAGACTCCCACTGAGCAGGGAGCCCAATGCGGTACTTGGTCTCAGGACCCCGGGATCATGACCTGAGCCGAAGGCAGCCACTTAACCGACTGAGCCACTCAGGCACCCAAAGCTTTGTAAGAAATCTTGAGCCAGGAGACCTGAGCTAAGCTGTACCCAGGTTCTTGGCCATAGAATTGGCAATTTGTGAGATAATATTTGTTGCTTTAAATTGC
The DNA here is from genome assembly GCF_009762305.2 of Zalophus californianus. Lineage (NCBI taxonomy): Eukaryota > Metazoa > Chordata > Mammalia > Carnivora > Otariidae > Zalophus > Zalophus californianus. Next base: position 151,798,055 of record NC_045597.1, read on the forward strand.
TAAATTTGGGGCTAATTTGTTCCTCAGCAGAGTGGCTGGGAAAGATATGTAGGAGAGCATCTTTTTGTGGGGAAGGGCTTAATCAGTTTGTGAGTGTACTTTCTCTTTGTCTTTTCTCTTGCTTTTGGGTGAAAAGTAGGCAAACCTGAGGGTTGGAGTACTGGAAACCATCTCAGCATACAGATGAGTGTCTCATTGTAAGAATGGCATAAAAGTCATTTCTCATATCATAATCACTCCCGTGCTTAAACACAGGGAGTAGAATGGAAAGCAGAATCGTTCTAAGTAAACTTTTCTTTCTTTGCCCCTGCCCTCTCTCATATAGCTACATTTGCATAAGTTAAAGGTACATTACAATATACCCCTCTGCGTTTAACCTGTCTTCATCTACGACTTTAGAAAGCCATCAATTTCTATTGTATACCTATATGACCAGAGATTTCTTTAAAAGGGTTAAAAATTCCTGAAAGCCAAAAGTAATTTGCATGGTTGTCCTATGAGTTAAGAGCATTTTTTTTTTTTGCATTTTATGTAGTATGTGTCCTTATGTGTGCTAGGCAGTGAAAGATAGAAATGGGGAGAGGTTGCCTTACTAGAAGTGGCCCTATCCATCCTTGAACTCCTTAACTATTGGCTTAGATCCATCGAGTTTGCCAGGTTAGTTCAACTGTGATAACCTGACCCAGCCACTAGGTGAGTCATATTGTCCAGGTACATTCTGACACTAAGGGTACATTTAAGAGGCACAGAAAGTTATGTAAGCACCAGGTGACTGTTCAGGTGAAGCAGGAATGGCTCCTGAAGCATAAGACTGAAGAAAGGTGTCCCAGTCTCAAGTTGAGATTAGCCACACAGTGTTAGAATTCAAAGGCATCATTGAGAGAGCATCTCAGAGGTGAGCAATATTTACTTGTGAATTCAAGGAATATAAAAAAGTTTATAGGTTTCAGTTTCCCCCCTTCCAAAAGGAAAAGGTTTTTTAGGTCTCTTGGAGAAATGTAAAATCTTAGAACTTACATTATCCAATTCACTGAACTGAAAAACATCAACGAGAGAGTGATATTGATTTTAGCCATGAAAATGTTAATATATAGGCATATTTATGAAGCCACTCACTAAAGGCAGCTTTAAAATTTTTCATCTTGAAATGATACTTCAAGCTGTATTGCAAAGGTAGGTAATGATTCCTGGGTTGGGACTGATTATCATTGATGACTGTCATTTTACAAGTGGGAAAACGGAGGATGAAAAAGATCCAGAGATTTGCCCAAAGTCACGGTGCTAGTGATATCTCTAGGCCTTCAACCAAGCCCTTTGACTTCCCAATTTCTGTACCATTTTAGGAAATTTAGGAGGGGGTCAGGGTAGACTAGTTTGGAAATTGAGTGACTGTTAGTTGCCTATAAAATGTTTTGTATTGGACAATTGTTTTTACTTGTGACAGCAACTACTGTTAATTCCCTTTCAAAAATTTGAGTTAAAATTGATAAAGTGGGCTCTCCCTCTCCATCCACCTCTCCCCTCACTCATGCTCGCTCTTGCTCTCTCTCTAATAAATAAATAAAAAATAAAAAAAAACTAAAAAAATTGATAAAGTAAGTTTGGATTTGTTAGGTTTTGATATAGTCTTCATTCCAGTGGTCATGGGCTCAGAAGTTCTGTTTCTAGGGAAGGAAGAAGAATGGATCTTGAAGATAACTTACTGTTTTTGCCACAACACACTTGGCTCTGTCTGGAATGTTTTTATTTCCTTCTCTGCTTAGCAAACTCTAGTTCATCCCTATAGGTTTAGCTCAATTATCATCCTTCCTGCAAAGCCTTCTCTCTGTTTTCTTACTGGACTTTATAAATCCTTCCATCTTGACACTTTCTTGTTATTCATTTAGCAAGTTTTTAAGTCCCTCCATATGTTAGGCATTATTCTGGGAACTGGGGATCTAGCAGTGACCAAAACAAAGTCCTTTCCTTTGCAAAGCTTATTGCATCATAATTATTTAGAATCCTTTGTACTCTAAGGCTGTCTCAAACTGAGATAAGAAGGGCAATATTCAAACTTCAAGCATTTTTATTCCCAACTAAATGTATAAATCTATTATCGAGGACTAAGATAAAATCATTAGATAAGTCTTCAAAAGTATTTCATATTCTTTCCTATTAATCACAGAGGTAATATTTGTGGTTTATAAATCATCTCTTTTAGGGAGTCACAGACCTTGGAAGGACCTCGAGGATTATTTAATTAAACCACTTCAGTTCAGATGAGAAGTCTGAGTATTGAATCACAAGATTTTATTTGCTCAGGATAATATGCCAAGTTAACGTCAGGGCTAGAAGTAGAATCCAAGAATATTGATTCTTATACAGGTTCCTTTGATGTGTTGCATTTTGTGAAAAAGTATCACACTGAAAAATATAATTTAGTTATGTTTATAAAATCATCCTTTCTAAAAATTATAGCATTAAAATTCAGGTAAAAAAAGTATTACAAGAATAGGGATATGTTGGTGTGTGTGTGATAGTGTTAAGGACATTTTCTAATTCCAATATGTGGGGGGAAAAAGAATAAATAATTTGAATATAAACATTGGAGAATGGTAATATAGAGTTGTAAAACGTCAAGTTACATTGTAAGCGTGACAGATGACATATCACAACCAGGTCTACACAGTCCTTTCCTAAAATTTTATGGATTCCATTAGAGATCTTCTTTATGTTAATTTGAGATCTGTGATAGTGCACACACACACTCAAAAACCTGAAAATCAGTGTTTTAATTGAAAACTGATATAAAAATAATGCCATTATGCACAGTTTTTAGCAACCACTGAACTCTAACACAGATCCTTGCTCTTTGAACCTTTGCTCTCACATACCAACAGATGCAGTCTAAACACATGCCCCCACATTCACACCTACAACATTCAGCCCCTCACCTGCCCCTCACACACAGTTCTGACACATCAGCTCCATTTCCTTCATCCATGGGAGATAGCGTGAAGGAGAAATGAAAGTCAGGAGCACAGATGCATGATATACAAATGTGTGTATTACACAAAGCCTGTGGAAAAAAAACTTTGAATGAAATAGCAATAATTTATTTCAGAAAAATTAACTTTGGTAAAATCAGTGAAAATATAGCCAGCTCCTCCAGCTTAAATTCATGAAACTAGAAAGGAAGATTGTGATTCAGAGTATAATCCAATCCATTTTTGATAACAATATATTTAAACAAATACAACACATTGATAATTTCCTGAGGAAAAGGGCTTAAAACAGTACTATTAAATTAATTCTAATAGTCCTAAAAAGAAGAAAATAATATTTTCTTTTTTTGAGGTTTTTGGGTTTTGCTTATATCTTCTTTTCTTTTTTTTTTTTTTATCATAAGTGTACTTTTTAATCCCCACCCCCTATTTCCCTCACCCCCCCAACCCACCTCCCCTCTGGTAACCATCAGTTTGTTCTTTATAGTTTAAGAGTCTGCTTCTTGGTTTGCCCCTTTCTCTCTTTTCTTTCCTTTGCTCATTTGTTTTGTTTCTTAAATTCCACATATGAGTGAAATCATATTATATTTGTCTTTCTCTATTTCACTTAGTGTAATACTCTCTAGCTCCATCCATGTTGTTGCAAATGGCAAGATTTCACTTTTTTATGGCCAAGTAATATTCCTTTATATGTATGTATAAAGGATATATATGTCACATCTTTTTTATCCATTCATCAGTTGGTGGACACTTGGTCTACTTCCATAATTTGGCTATTATAAAGAATACTGCTATAAACATAGGGGTGCATGTATCCCTTTGAATTAATGTTTTTGTATTTTGGGGATAAATACCCAGTAGTGTGATTACTGGACCATAGAGTAGTTCTATTTTTAACTCTTTGAGGAACCTCCATACTATTTTCCACAGTGGCTGCACCAGTTTGCATTACCACCAATAGTGCACCAGGGTTCCTTTTTCTCCACAACCTTGCCAACACTTGCTGTTTCTTGAGTTTTTGATTTTACCCATTCTGACAGGTTATGAGGTGATATCTTATTATAGTTTTGATTTGCATTTCCCTGATGATGAGTGATATTGAGCATCTTTTCATGTGTCTGTTGGTCATCTATCTTTAGATCTTCTATGGAGAAATGTCTGTTCATGTCTTCTGCTCATTTTTAAATTGGATTATCTGCTTTTTGAGTATTGAGTTGTATCAGTTATTTATATATTTTGGATACAAACCTTTTATTGGATATATCATTTGCAAATATCTTCTCCTATTCAGTAGGTCTTTTAGTTTTGTTGGTTGTTTCCTTTGCTGTGCAGAAGGTTTTTATTTTGATATAGTCCCAATAGTTTATTTTTGCTTTTATTTCCCTTGTCTCAGGAGACATATGTAGAAAAATGTTGCTACAGACATTTCAGAGGTTACTGCTTGTGCTATCTTCAAGGATTTTTATGGTTTCAGGTCTCACATTTTGGTATTTAGTCCATTTTGAGTTTATTTTTGTGTGTGGTGAGAAAGTGGTCCAGTTTCATTCTTTTGCATTGTAGCTGTCCAGTTTTCTCAACAACTTTTTCAAGAGACTGTCTTTTTCCCATTCTATATTCATTCTTCCTTTGTTGAAGATTAATTGATCATGCATACAGTTGTGGATTTATTTCTGGATTTTCTGTTCTATTCTGTTGATCTATGTGTCTATTATTATGTCAGTACCATACTGTTTTCATTACTACTACTTTGTAATATAACTTGAAATCTGGAATTGTGATTCTTCCAGTTTTTTCTTTTTCAAGATTGCTTTGGCTATTTGGGGTCTTTTGTGGTTCCACACAAATTTTAGGACTGTTTAGTTCTAGTTCTGTGAAAGATGCTGTTGGTATTTTGATAGGGATTGCATTAAATCTGTAGATTGCTTTAGGTAGTATAGACATTTCAACAACATTTCCTCTTCAACCCATGGAATGTCTTTCCATTTCTTCACATTGTCTTGATTTTTTTTCATCAGTGATTTATAGTTTTCAGAGTACAAGTATTTCACCTTTTGGATTAAGTTTATTCCAGATATTTTATAGTATTTTGTGCAAATGTAAATGGAATTGTTTTCTTAATTTCACTTTCTTTTTTTTTCTTAAGATTTTATTTATTTATTTGACAGAGAGAGACACAGTGAGAGAGGGAACGCAAGCAGTGGGAGTGGGAGAGGGAGAAGCAGGCCTCCCACTGAGCAGGGAGCCCGATGTGGGATTCGATCCCAGAACCCTGGGATCATGGCCTGAGCTGAAGGCAGACGCTTAACGACTGAGCTACACAGGCGCCCTTTAATTTCACTTTCTGCTGCTTCATTATTAGTGTATAGGAATGCAACAGATTTCTGCACATTGATTTTGTATCCTGTGACTTTACTGAAATCATTTATCAGTTTTAGTGGCTTTTTGGTGTAGTCTTTAGAGTTTTCTATGCAGTATCATGTCATCTGCAAATAGAGTTTTACTTCTTCCTTACGAATTTGGATGCCTTTTATTTCTTTATGTTGTCTAATTGCTGTGGCTAGGACTTCCAGCAATATGTTGAATAAAAGTGATGAGAGTGGACATCCTTGTCTTGTTTCTGTCCTTAGGGGAAAAGCTCTCAGTTTTTCACCACTGAGTATGATGTTGGCTTTGCGTTTTCCTTAAGGCCTTTATTATGTTGAAGTAAACCTACTTTGCTGAGTGTTTTTATCATGAATGGATGTTATATTTTGTCAAATGCTTTTTCTGCATCTATTGAAATGATCAGATGGTTTTTATCCTTTCTCTTACAGATGTGACATATCACGTTGATTGTTTTGTGAATATTGAACCACTGTTGCATCCCAGGAATAAATAAAGCTCATGGTATATGACTTTTTAAATGTATTGTTGGATTCCATTTGCTAATATTGACGATTTCTGCATTTATAATCATGAGAGATATTGGCATATATTTCTCTTTTTTTTGGTGGTATCTTTATCTGGCTTTGGTATCAGTGTGATACTGGCCTCATACAATGAACTTGGAAGTTTTCCTGACTCTTGTTTTTTTGGAATAGTTTGAGAAGAATAGGTATTATTTCTTCTTTAAATGTTTGGTTGAATTGATCTATGAAACTGTCTGGTCCTGAACTTTTGTTTTTTGGGAGGTTTTTGATTACTGATTCAATTGCACTGCTGGTAATCGGTCTGTTCAAATTTTCTTTTTCTTCCTGCTTTAGTTTTGGTAGTTTATATGTTTCTAGGAATCTATCCACTTCTTCTAAGTTGTCTAATATGTTAGCGTATTGGTTTTCATGATTCTAATTGTTTGTATTTCTGTGGTGTTGGTTGTTATTTCTCCGCTTTCATTTATTTTGTTATTTCTCCTCTTTTATTTAGTTATTTCTCCTCTTATTTATTTTGTTTATTTAGGTTCTCTCTCTCTTTGTCTCTCTCTTTTATTTTTGTTGAGTCTGGCTATAGGTTTATCAATTTTGTTGATCTTTTCAAAGGACCAGCTCCTGGTTTCATTGATCCATTCTATTTTTTTTTTTTTTTTAGTTTCTATATCATTTATTTCTGCTTCTAATCTTTATTATTTCCTTCATTCTGTTGGTTTTTGGTTTTTTTTTGTTGTTGTTCCTTTTCTAGCTCCTTTAGGTGTAAAGTTAGGTTGTTTATTTGAGATTTTTTTTTTGCTTTTTGAGGTAGGCCTGTATTGCTATCAACTTCCCTCTTAGAACAGCTTTTGCTGCATCCCAAAGATTTGGGGCTATTGTGTTTTCACTTTCATTTGTTTCCATGTAATTTTTTATTTCTTCTTTGACTTCTTGGTTGACCCAACACGTTATTTAACCTCCATTTATTTGTGGTCTTTCCAGACTTTTTCTTGTTGTTGATTTCTCCTTTCATAACATTGTGATCAGAAAAGATGCATAGTATGACTTTGATTTTTAAAGACTTGTTGAAACTTGTTCTTTGACCTAATATGTGATGTATTCTGGAGAGTGTTCCATGTGCACTTGAAAAGAATATGTATTCTGCTGTTTTAGGATGGAATGTTCAGAATATGTCTGTTAAAACTATCTGGTCCAATGTGTCATTCAAAGCCACTGTTTCCTTGTTAATTTTCTGTTTGGATGATCTATCAATGTGAATGGGGTGCTAAAGTCCCCTACTATTATTGTATTACTATTATTTTGTTTATGTTTGTTATTAATGTTTTATGAATTTGGGTGCTGCCATGTTGGGTACATATTTACAATTGTTATATCCTCTTGTTGGATTGTCCCCTTTATTATTATATAGTGTCCTTCTTTGTCTCTTGTTACAGTCTTTGTTTTAAAGTCTATTTTGTCCAATAAAAGTATTGCTACCCTGCCTTTCTTTTGACATCCATTTGCATGATAAATGTTTCTCCATCCCCTCACTTTTGATCTGAAGATGTCTTTTGGTCTGAAATGAGTGTCCTGTAGGCAGCATATAGGTGAGTCTTGTTTTTTTATCTACTCTGTCACCTTATGTCTTTTTCTTTCTTTCTTTCTTTCGAGAGAGAGCATGAGCAGGGGTGAGAGGCAGAGGGACAGAGAGAATCTTAGGCAGCCTCCATACTCAGTTTGGGCCCAATGAGGGGCTCAATCTCATGACCCTGAGATCATGACCTGAGCTGAAATCAAGGGACCCTGACCCTTAACTGACTGAGCCCCCCAAGCACCCCTGTCACCCTATGTCTTTTGATTGGAGCATTCAGTCATTTATATTCAAAGTAATTACTAATAAGTATGTACTTATTGCCATTTTGTTACTCATTTTGTGGCTGTTTTATAGTCCTTCTCTTTTCTTCTCTTTCTCTCTTCTTTCACACTTAGTTGGCTTTTTGTAGTGATAAACTTGGATTCCTTTCTCTTTATTTTTTGCATATCTATGACTGGTTTTTAATTTGTGGCTACCAGTAGGTTTGTATATAACATCTTCTGCATATAGCAGTCTATATTAAGTTGATGGAAGCTTAAATTTAAATCCATTCTTTACTCCTCTATCTACCATGTTTTAGGTATATGGTGTCACATTTTACATCCTTTTATTTTGTGAATCCCTTGACTGATTTTTAAGAGATACTGATTTTTACTGCTTTTGTGTGTTTTTTCTTTTCATACTTTCACTTATGGTCTTTCCTTTCCTCTCAAAGTGTCCCCTTTAATATTTCTTGTAGGGCTAGTTTAGTGGTAATGAAATCATTTAGTTTTTTTGTTTGTTTGAGAAACTCATCTCTCCCTCTATTCTGAATGATAGCCTTGCTAGATAGAGTATTCTTGGCTGCAGATTTCAGCACTTTGAATATATCATGCCACTCACTTCTGGCCTGCAAAGTTTCTGCTGAAAAGTCTACTGATAGCCTTATGGATTTCCCTTGTATGTAACTGTCTCTTCTCTTGCTTCTTACAAATTTTTTTTATCACTACTTTTTTGCCATTTTGATTACTATGTGTCTTGGTGTGGACCTCCTTGGGTTGTTTTTGGGGGCATCTCTGTGCCTCCTGGATCTGGATATCTGTTTCCTTCTCCAAATTAGGGAAGTTTTCAGCTATTACTTCTTCAAACAAATTTTCTGTTCCCTTTTCTCTCTCTTCTTCTGAGATCCCTATAATGTGAATGTTATTATGCTTGATAGAGTCACTGAGTTCCCTAAGACTATTCTCAATTTGCATAATTTCCTTTCCTCTCATTTGTTCAACTTGATTACTTTCCATTATTGTCTTCCAGGTTATTAATTCATTCTTCTGTTTCATCTAGCCTGCTATTTATTACATCAAATGTATTTTAAATTTCATTTATTGTGTTCTTAATCTCTTATTGGTTCTTTTTTATCTCTGTGTTAAGGGTTTCACTGATGTCTTCCACTCTTTTGTCAAGCCCAGTGCCTTTATGACCATTACTTTAAATTCTCTATCAGGCATGTTACTTATATCCATTTTGCCTTGGTCTCTTGCAGTGGTTTGGTTCTGTTCTTTCATCTGGGAGATATTTATCTTTCTCTCGTTTTGTCTGACTTTCTTCATCTGTATCTCTGTGTTAAGAAAGTCAGCTACTTCTCTTGCCTTTAATGATAATAGCTTTATGAAGAAGAGGTCCTGATGGTGCAGGAAAACTCTAAATTTAACTCCCTACTGGTTTTCCCTACAGTCTGAACTTTTTCTGAATTGTATACTATATTTAGATTTAGGAAGATATAATTAGATCAAATATTAGATTTTTAAAGCGTATGAATATGGTAAACCATCAATGCCACAAATACACAAGCCAAAAACCATGGCAAATCCAAAATTAGTAAAATAGATGTTATAAATCTCTCTGAAAGTGGTATCCATTGACTGTTACTGACAAAGCATTTGTATTTTACATGATAAATTTTTGTTTATCAAGAATCTTGGAGGTTCTATCAAGCAATAAAATTATGAACACCAGGATAGAAAGATGAATACTTTCTCTATTAATGAGTGGATGTAGCTCACCTTCAGCACAGGCTAAGACTCTAAAGAATGAGTGGGATTCTTTTGGTTACTAGTGGCAGGAAAACTGACCCCATCTGGCCTAAAAGGAAATTTATTGTCTTGTCTAACTAGAAAGCCCAAGTGTAGGTCCCAAGGCTTCAAGTATAGCTGGATTCAAGCAAAACAATCCATTCATTCTGCTTTCTGCATGGCTTTAGTATCAGGTTTCACACGGTAGTGCTCCAGTCCTTCTATCCTCTTAGGTTCAAGATGAAAAAACAAGAGCAAGTTCGCTTTCCCAAGAACTCAAAGGTACTAATTTGAGTCTCGTTCTCATCCCTGAACCAATCACTGTGGCTAAGGGAACATGATGCACTGACTAACTTAAGCCTAAGGAGTATGTTTCACCTCTAAGGACAGAGGCATAGCCTTGCTCAAGCATGTGGACTGAAGAGAGGGAGAGTGAGGAAAGAATAAAACTTAATATAAAAATTGGGAGCTGTTGCTGGAAGATGGAATGGGTGGGAATCTGGAATACAAGTCACAAATGCCTATTTTATGAGGAATCTCAATTGTGGCCATGGAGATATAGTTTTGCTGGCTCTGTTAGTACCAATTTAAAAATAGTCCTACATCAAGGGTGGTGATAAAAATGTATAGTGAATCCACTATTTATAAGGCAGGTGTGCCACTGGATCATCAGTTTCCATGGCTGTACAATGACAATTATACCATTTACAACTCATTTTTTTGGTGAGGATTAATAAACCAATGCATGTGAAAACATAGATGGTTAATAAAGGTCATTTGTCTTCCCATTTTCCTTTGACTCAAATTTTCCTTTTTTAGGTTTGGAGGTTTTCAAAATAGGAAGTATGCCCGACTCATTTTTTTAAATCTCCAGAACCTAAGACAGTACCTTAGTATAGTAAAAACTTAACATGTGCTGAAAAACTAAATAGGTGTATTAGTTAGATTATAGGATAGGCTGCTGTAATGGAGACCATGCTATATAATGGATCAAACAAGATAGATGTTTATTTCTCTCTCATAGAGCAGTCTGGAGCTTTTGCACAGTTTTTGGTAGGAAGGCAACTCTGTTCCCATAGATCATGCAGCCTTCTTCTGTCTTATTTCACCTTTCCCTTGTTTTCTTTGTGGGCAAGGTTGAAGCTTGCTGACCATCATCACAACTGTGGTCCAGCCCATGGGAAGTGGGAAGAAGATATAATGGGCAAATAGCTTACTTTTAAGAATGTGATACAAATATTGTGCACATCTCTTCTACTCACATCCTCTCAGACATTAGTCATGTGGCTACAATGAGCTACAAAGAATGTTGAGGAAGATAGCTTCTAGCAAGGCAGTCGTAAGTCAGCCATGGGGTATCCATTATGAAAAAAGATGAGGGGATAGGAGATCAATGTGTGGTCTCTGTCACATACAGCCACGTGAATGTCAGAGACACTGGAGCAGTGGGTACCAGTTTTCTCACAATGTCACTGGCAATGAAAAAACAAAGGAAATGCTACTTGGAAAGAACTGTGGGTCATAGTTTCAGAGTGTCAGATGTAAATGTGCCTCTCTGTGTTAAGGCTAAAGATGGAAGTTAAACTAATGGAATTTTATGCTTAGCAAATTGACTAAGTATAATCTTTTATTTATTTATTTGAGAGAGAGAGAGAGACAGAGAGAAGAACAGAGAGCATGAGCGGGGTTGGGGGGAGAAGGAGAAGCAGGCTCCCTGCTGAGCAAGGAGCCCAATGTGGGGCTTGATCCCAGGACCCTGGGATCATGACCTGAGCTGAAGGCAGATACAACCGACTGAGCCCCGCAGGTGCCTCAACAAAGTATAATCTTAAATGAATTCTAGAAAGCACTTATTTCTTTTAACTCAGCTCACCTAAGTTTATTAGGTTGGAAGTATAAACTTAGAATTTATTTATTGTTAAAGGGTTACTTTTCTAAGAATGATTCACCCTCATTTGATCATTTCTTCATGTGAAAGTTCGAAGGAATGTAGGAAGAATTATTTGAGCTAAGAATTATATTTTCAACTAAAGATATATAAAAGAATCTTAATTACAGTCTGTTCCATGTTGAAGAGAGCTGCCCTAAATCAAATATGATGTATTTAGGCAATTAGATGTCCCAGAAAATCTGGGGCAGTCTAATTTTAGATATCTGGTGTTGTTACCAATCCTATAAAACATTTTTGAGCATGTATCACCAACATATGTGTATTTATTTATATATCTATGTACTAATATATGTGTATGAACTGACATGTTGTACACATTATAAAACATACACCAAAAAAGAAAAAATTTTAAAAGATTTTATGTATGTATGTATATATTTTAGACAGAGGGAGAGAGAGAGAGAGAGAGCACTTGAGCAGGGGGAGGGGCAAAGGGAAAGGGAAAGAATCTCAAGCAGACTCTGCACTGAACATGGAGCCTGACATGGGGCTCAATCTCATGACCCTGAGATCACAACCAGAGCCAAAACCAAGAGTCAGACACTTAACCGACTGAGCCACCCAGGGACCCCCCAAAAAGAAATTTTTAAAGGATGAGCTAAACTAATTGCAAATAGAAGTTTTAATACTCATTTCTTACATCCTTCTAGGGCTCATGCACACACAACATGAAAATCATTGCCTAGTCAATAATAGAGGCTAGACCAGAACCCGGGTATCCCTTCTTACAGTTAAGTGGTCTTTCCTCTTAACTGCATTGCCTTTCATCTTTTTTAATGTTCCATGTAACTAAAGTTTTGTTCTAGACAAGATGGAGTAGGTGCATCTCATTTTATACCTCCTGCTAATAACAATAACAATACCAAAAAATCCTGAATGGAATATATAAGTCATTTACCAGAAGATCAGAAAAGTGGAAAAAAAGTGAATTAGCTAGACATCTTGAGACTTGAGGAATGGCCTGGTAGTGAGTTTCCTGGGCTCTTTTCTTGCTCTCAATATATCCAGGTCTGTATGCTAAAAATATTTGTAACATCAAAACAACAGTGGGCAGAGACAAAAAAGCAAACAACAACAACAGAAAAACAAACAAAAACAGCAATGACAACAAAAATAAGAAAATCTTATCTCTCTAGCCAAAGGACTGGGAAAGGAGAAGCCCAATAGAACAGAAACTTCTTAACTATATGTGGTAGGCAGAATTCTAAGATGTACCCCCAAGTTTCCTGCTATTGAGTAGATGTCCTGACCTGGAACTGTGAATTTGATGGACATGACCTCTGTGGTTAGGCTATGTTATATGGCATGGTGGACATTAAGATAAGGAGATTATCCAGGTGGTCCAGGCCTAATCACATGAGCCCTTTAAAAGTTAAGAGTTTTCTTTGCCTGGTAGTAGAAGGGGAAGTCAGAGAAATTCACAACATGAGAAGCATTTGACATGAGGGTGGTTTTCTGTTGCTAAGATGGAGGAGTCCACATGGGAAAGATCTGAGAATGACTCTAGGGGCTGAATGTGGTCCCCTGCTGACAGGTAGCAAGACTCGGAGATCTTAGCCTTAACAACTGAAAGGAAATGAATTTTGCCAGCAATGTGAAAGAGGTGGAAGTGGATCTTTCCCTAGTTGAACCTCCAGGTGGGGATGTGGCTGGACCACATCTTGATTTTAGCCTTATGAGACATTGAGCTATGGAATTCTTAACTAAGGAAACCATGAGATAATACATTTTTGTTGTTTTAAACCAATAAGTTATTGGCAATTTCCTTGATCTTGAGATAAAACCTATGAAAAAGCCATGTACTCCCTCATCCCTATGGTGCTCCAGGAGTGGGGCTGGTTGGCAGAACTCTAATTAACTTCTACCATGTATTAGTTTCCTATTGCTTTTATAAAAAATTGCCAAAAATTAGTGGCTTAAAACAACACAAATTTATTACCTTACAGTTCTAGAGATCAGAAAGTCAAAGTGAGTCTTACTGGGCTAAAATCAAGGTGTCCATAGAACTGCCTTCTTTCTGGAAGCCTTTCTGGAGGCTTTGGGGAGAATCAATTTCCTTGCCTTTCCAGCTTTTAGAGGCTGCCTGTGTGCCTTGGCTCATGGCCCCTGCCTCTATCTTTAAAGCACATCACTCCAACCTCTACTTCTGTGATTACATCTCCCCTCTTTTTTTGATCCTTTTGCCTTCTTTTTTTGAAGACACTTGTGATTACATTGGGCCCACCTTGAAATCCAGGCTAATCTTCCCATATCAAGATCTTCGGGGCGCCTGGGTGGCTCAGACGGTTGGGCATCTGCCTTCAGCTCCCAGGGTCCTGGGATCGAGCCCCGCATTGGGCCCCCTGCTTGGTGGGGAACCTGCTTCTCCCTCTCCCTCTGCCTGCTTCTTCCCCTGCTTGTACACTCCCTCTCTCAGTCAAAAATAAATAAAATCTTAAAATAAAAGAATCAATTAAAAAAAAAGATCCTTAACTTAATCACATTTGCAAAGTCTCTTTTACCATGTAAGGTAACATATTCATAGGTTCTAAGGATTAGGATGTAGACAATTTGTGTGTGTGTGTGTGTGTGTGTGTGTGTGTGTGTGTGTGTGTTTGTGTGTGATTGTTCTGTCACCACAACTCCCTACAGAATAACACTCTAGAGGCTTTATAAACCAAATTGACATTTGAATCATAGCCCACAAAAGTGGGCTAGGCCATACATTCAGAACATAAATTGGTTAAGTACATGCTCAATTAGGATATCTTTTTTTTTTTTAGAGGAGAGAAACAGTGAATGGGGGTGGGGGAAGGGCAAGAGGGTGAGGGAGAGAGAGAATCCCAAGTGAGTTCCATGCCCAGTGCAGAGGCCAACATGGGGCTTGATCCCACAACCCTGAGATCGCAACCTGAGCTGAAATCAAGAGTTAGACACCTAACTGCCTGAACCACTCAGGCTCCCCTCAGTTAGGATATCTAAATAGGAATCAGACTCTTATGGATATCCAACTGTCCAGGATATAGTACAAAACTGCTCACCATATTAGGCAAATTTCAACTCCAGTAAGAAAATATAATCAACAGATGTCAACATCTAGATGACGAAGATGTTGGAATTATCAGATGAGGATTTTAAAGCAGCTATTATAAAAACATTCTAATAAGCAATTGCAAATACTAGAGTCAAATGAAGAAGAAACAGAAAATCTTAGCAAATTTTATAGATGATATAAAGATAAACCAAATGGAAATTTTAGAATTTAAAAATATAACTGAACTAAAAAATTCATTAGATGGGTGTTTTAATTGAACCTAGGATTTAATGTCTAAAAGTGACTAAATGATAACACTGACAGGTCAGTGCCATTGAAAGAAGAGTTTAAGAAGTACTAGAAGTACTTCTAGTAGAAGTAGAAGTAGAAGTAGAAGAAGTACTAGAGTCAGTCAGGAGGCAGGAGGAGTGAGAGGAAAGCACAGGCACAAGCCTTTATTTGGAAACCAATAGAAGGAACAGGTGAGGCAGAGTAGTCAAGTTTGAACAAGTTTAGGATTGAATAGTTTGAGTAATTTCAGCAGGCTCTTAGCTATGGTGGTGATCTCTAGTTGTTCAATATCTGGCCCCATGTGATTTAGAGCAGGGGAAATATTGGCTTGGTGTGTGAAAGTTGGATAAAGGAGGTGGTTGGGATAGAGCTCTGGATTGGTAGGTCTGCATATAAAAAGCATGTGGTAGACAGAGTCATTTACTACCTCCAGGAATTAGTTAGCTCTGGGAGGGGCACTTTTTCCGTAGCCAGCAAGGCTCCCAAGATGTGAAAGCATCATAAATATAGAAAATAATAACAATTAAAATAATGAATTCAATAGCAAAATTGGCAGGCCAGAAGAGTCAGTGAACTTGAAGGTAGAGCACTAGAAATTATCAATATGAACAACAGATGAAAAAGGGATTAAAAAAAAAATGAATGGATCCCCTGGGACCTGTGGGATAATAACAGAAGATTTAACATTCATGTTATCAAAGTTTCAGAAGAAAAAGAACACTAAGCTGAAAAATACTTGAAGAAGTAATGGCTCAAACTTCTCAAATTTGGTGAGAGACATAAACCTACAGATTCAAGAAACTGGATGTACCCCCAAACAGAATAAACTTTTTAAAAAATTCACACCCAGACATGTCACAATTAAATCTCTGTAAAGGGAAGATGAAGGCAGATGAAGAAAAACTTTCGAAAGCTGCCAGAGCCAGAGAGAAACGATGCATTACCGATTGGGGAACAATGAGTCAAATGATAACAGATTTCTCCTCAGAAACTTGAAGGACAGAAGAAAGAGGCAAACATTTTCCAAGTCCTGAAAGAAAATCACTGTCAACCCAGAATTCTTTTTTTTTAAAGATTTTATTTATTTATGATAGAGTGTGAGCACAAGCAGAAGGAGGGGGAAAAGGGAGAAGCAGACTCCCTGCTGAGCAGGGAGCCCAACACAGGCCTAGAAAGAAGATGCTTAATGGACTGAGCCACCTAGGCGCCGCCCAGTATTCTTTATCCAGCAAAAAATATCCTTCAAGGGCGCCTGGGTGGCTCAGATGGCTAAGCGTCTGCCTTCAGCTCAGGTCATGATCCCAGGGTCCTGGCATCGAGTCCCATATCGGGCTCCCTGCTCAGCGGGGAGCCTGCTTCTCCCTCTCCACTCCCCCTGCTTGGGCTCTCTCTCTCTCTGTCAAATAAATAAATAAATAAATAAATAAATAAATAAATAAAATCTTAAAAAAATATATCCTTCAAGAAATAAGGTGAAGAAACATTAAGAGGATTTGTCACCAGCAGACCTGCTCTAAAAGAATGACTAAAAAAGCTATTCAGATAGAAAGGAAATGACAATGAAAGGACTCTTGGAACATCATGAATGAAAAAAAGAGTAGTGGATTTATGTAGATTGCATACTACAGAACATTCCTGAAGTGACAAAATTGTAGTGGTGGAGAATAGATCAATGGTTTCAAGGGTTAGGGCCAGGAAAAGGTGTGATTATTAAAGTATAGCATGAAGAAGTTTCTTTCAGATCATATGGTGATAGAACAGTTTTGGATTCTGCTTGTGGTGATGGTCATAGGAATCCATATATGCGATAAGATTTCAAATTTTACCCTTAAAAAGAGTGTATATAAAGAAAGACTGGTGAAATCCAAATAAAATCTGTACCTGAATGAACAGCATTGTACCACTGTGAATTTCCTGGTTTTAACATTTTACTATGGTTATAGGAAATATTATCAATGGGGCAAGACTGGGTACACAGAAACTTTCTGTAATATTTTTTTACAATTTCTTGTCTTAACCAATTTCAAAATAAAATATTATAATAAAAATAGGACCTATTTTAGTTTTTTTTAATTTAATAATTGAGAAAGGTAGGATAAGAGCAGGTGAATTCAGGATTTGGAGAAAATCAGCTGAATTGGCAATTGGTGTAGGATAGACTTTGGTTGGTTCAGTGAGATCATTCTTTGCACACATCTCCACCAGTCTATACACACACATGCATATGCACACTCACAGACACACACAAACACAATTATACTCACCTAGGTTTCAACATTTCCCTATTATCCTTCTACCATTCTCTTTCCAGTCACCTATCTTAGATTTTTTTCTGTGCTTAGCACAGATGATCAGGAGATCATCCCTCCTCCCGTTGGTGGTCTGACCCATTTAACTCCTCTCTGCACCCACTTCTGCTTCATCTCCTAACCATTTTTGAAACCCTTATAGTTCTTGTTATCATAAAACTCTAGCCTCTATCTCTAAGAATTATTTGCCAGCAGCCTAATAACACTGCAGCATTTACTGAGTCTTATTAGATATGACGGAGTGAGAGGGCACAGGCCTGACTCAGAGGCCTGTCAGACCCTAGAGATGCCACAGTCTCACCATCACATTCCTGAGGCCCATATGTCCTCTGGAGGGTAGAGGTTGGAGGAGAACTGTTCCATAAAAGTCTGATGTAACCATGGCAGGTGGGTAGGAAGTTGGAGGAGAGGAAGGGAGTGGTGAGAAGTTAGCTTATTTAGGAGAATGCTAACAAGCTCAAATCCTCTGATGATCATTCAGGCTAGGACTGAGAAAGGAGAAGGGAAGTCAAGAGACCAGAAGGAACAGAAAATTTCTGATAGCCAAAGACGCTATTCCCATCTTGTTCTGAGGCTCGAGGGAAAGGAAGGGTTAAGATGGTAGACCCAGTTCTGAGGCCCTGGGAGAGGGACTAGAGAGAGCTCAGTTATTGTGGATGACTTTGCAGATCCAGTCTGTATAGTGGGAAACCCTGGTGTAGTAGCCAATATCCCCTCTCAGAATACATCCTGCTGACCAAGATAGGATCCCGTGGAGCTGATTCTGGCACAGGATTGGGGCAGCAGGTAATTCCTGTTAGGAAAAGGACAGATGGGTCAGGCAGGATAGCCAAAACAAAGATGACCTAGTACCTAGAGTCAAGTCACTATCTGAGGGGTCCAGAATAGAAAGACTTAGGTGATAAGGACTGGGAGAAATGTCTGGTGGATATCTTGGGCCCATCCCAGCACTCATTCTAGGCCACATCAGAGTTAGCCATGAAGAAATAAGAACACTCTGAGATGTTTCTGCCCTGGCATCTAAGTTCATTCATTATTGAAAAGACACATTCTTTCCTGGATCCCATTTACCTTTATCTCTTCTTGAATGTAGAGACAGGAAATTAGATTGGTTGAGGGAGATATGTGGACCCCAAAACAGTGTCCTAGACCAAACTCAAATGGGGCAGAGGGAAAAGAGTTACCTTACATGTGTGTGTGTTCTCCAGAGATGATCCTGCACAGAACATGTTCTCTGTGATTTTAACAGGAATTTGTCCTACTGGAGTCTCTTGGCAGTCATCATTAGAGAACCAAAAGACAGTCTGGTTTAGCTGGATATCAGGCTCTGTGTCTATGAACACGAGCGTGTGCACACACACGCACACACACACACACACAAAGGGAGAAAGAGAGAAAAGGCTTTGTTTCTCTTTGATCCTTAACATGTTCATCTCCCTTTCTTCTCCCCTTCACTCCCTCTTTTCTGTTATTAACCCCTCCATCATTCAATGAAAGAAAAAGCCAAAATGAAAAGGAACCAGAGAAGAAGAAACATAATGAAATGAGAAAACCATGGTCTGGTCCCAGTGTTGCAAACTGCATACCTTGGGCTTGTGTGTGCATGCTTTTTTTGTGTGAATGTTTGTCTCTAAGTTTCTAACGAATAAGTCACACTTAGCATCACCAGTGGGATTACTTGCCAAGCCCTTCCTCACCCAGACACTTTTTCGCCCTCACCTGGGGGATGAATGAGTCAAGAACACTGGACTCCAGAGACCTCCAGCCATAAACAGTCATGTTACCAGCTTGGGCCTCAATTTCCAAATAAATAAAACTAGAGGTTAAGATATTATAAGTTCTCAGGTTTCTTCCAATTCTCATGACCTATAATAAAAATTATATGATAATCCTCTTTGAGTGGATACTTAAGGAGCACTAAGGGTCTGTCTTGAGGGCCACTCACTGGAATTCTTCCATTCCCAGCCCCAGCCAGAGACTGTGCACTTTTCCCCTCTTCTGTCATCTGTGGTATTGGGCAGAACCACCAGCTTCACCTGATCGTTGAGCTTTTGGGGATGATTCAGCTTGATAAGCATGAGGTCATGCTCAGCAGAATCCCGGGTAAAATCTGGGTGTTGGACAGTAAGCATGGGTCTTAAGTTTCCAATCTTGTTTTGGAAACTCTCTTTTGAAGCAGCAATGTTTATCTCAAGAAATCTGGAACAGGCCATGAAGGATTAGATATTATTCTATTGTTCACCTTGTATCCTTTCTCCCCCAACTTGCTTTGTGACTTTGTATGAATTCCTTCCATAACTTGCCAAGACCTCCATTTCCTTGTCTGGCAAATGAGCAATTTCTACTGCACTTCTATAATTCTTTGGTCTGTACCACATTGTATATAGGCTTTTCTTCCCTATTGATTCATCCCTTAGTCCTCAGCTTCCCCAGTTCCCTCTGTCTACATCATCCCACCCAGAAATCTAGCTCATAACCACCTAGATCTATTTCCTGCCTCCTTCCAATCACTCACTTCTCGGGCTTGAGAGCTCCTGGGCAAGTTTCTTCAGGGCCGAGCCTCAGTACCCCCTTACCTCTCCCTCTAGGACCCCCATTACTCACGGCAAGAAGCAGTGGGCTGCAGTGAGAACCCACTGTTTGTGGATCAGGGTCCCCAAACAAGACTTATATTCTGAGTTCAGGAAAACCAAAAAGGTTGGTACAGTTTTGATGTCCATCTGATTGAACTGCTGGGCTAATTTTACTTGTATCGGTGTTGGTTTTACAGTTATTGTTGTTACTACTGTCAGATAGGGGAAAGGAAGACGGAATTTTAGAGACAGGCAGATATTCCAGAAGATCGAAGTCTGAAACACTTTATACAGAAATGCTTTGAAATGGTCAATGTGTTATTGACATTTGAGGAGTTACTGAACCATTTCAGGGTCCTTCTGTTACTTTCCCCTTAGACTTCCCTCTGTATTTGTATCCTCCTTCTTTTTACTCCTCTTCTCCTTCCTTCAGCTTGATTTTTCTTTTCCTTAAGCTTCCTTCCTAGCTATATAGCAAAATCACATTCTTTTGCCAACACCCACCATCCATTGTGCCAAGTCTTATTATCTCAGTCTGAATCTTCTCTTGCACCCATGAAGCCAGAGGAAAATCAGTGGGCTCTACATATCTTTGAGTGGGCTAGGAAACTTCCAATCACCAGTATCCCAAATTCTTACCTTTCTAACTAATGTACTCTCCACCCATCTTATCTAGACCCATTTCCTACACTTTCTTCCAATATGACCTTTTCAAAGTTTTAAGCCAAAATAGGAACCTGCACTTACCAGTCACTGTCAGAATGCTGAAGACTAGAAAGAGGTGTTTCATGTCTGTGATCTCCATGCCCTCTTGCAGTAAGAAGACCTGGGAAGGGAGTGAACTACCAACAAGCCTGATCTCCTAGAAGCTTTGCAAAGGCAGAAATATCAAGGTGGGGTGGGGATATAAACCAAGGGAGGATGGCATCAAAGGGAAGGACAGCCAGACCTTATTTCTCTAGAGTGTCTGCCCTCCCATTGTTGTCTGGGAAATTTTTCTAAGGTGAAATGCCTGACCACAGATGGATGTCCTGTAAGCCAAGAACTTTATTAGCAAAGATAAATCTCAACTGGCCAGTTGTGTCTGCCTTATTCCACTGTCTCCAGTAATACTTCAGTTGCTGGTTCCCTTACATTTACTCACCTGTCTTCACTTAGTGTGGCTGATCTTCACCTCTCTGTGTGACATTTACTAGCCCTCAAGTTCAAAATAAACTCCCTCCTCTGTGAGCTACACACCTCACCTAACAAACTGAGCCTTCACCCATGTCACATTGACTCTTGCCCTAATGTCACACTGGCTCCACCCCATGGCATCCTTTCATGTCACAGTCCCCATACCATGTCATCCTCCCTCTAACCCCCAGATACCACTGACCTCTCCCTGAAACTTTGCAGAGCCACATAGAGACAGACAGGGCTCAGCATGGGGTTCCCTCAGAATGGAGTCAAAGGGATAACAAGTAGAATGTATCAGTTGGCTTTTGCTGGCAAATTTCCTCAAAACTTAGTGGTTTAAAATGGTAGTCAATTATTTGGTCATAATTCTGTAGGCTGACAATTTGGGATGGTCTCAGCAGGGCTCACTGATGCAGCTGGCAGTCAATGGTCCCACAAACATGTCCAGTGGTTGGCTTGTTGTCAGCTAGAGTGATGAGGATAACTAGGCCATGTGTCTATCATCATCCAACAGGCTAGTCCAAGATCATTTATATGATGGTAGTTGCAAAGTTCCCAAGATCAGAAAAATGGTAAATCTCAATGCCCAAATCTTTAAGCCTTTACTTGTGTCATATTTGCTAATGTCTCATTGGCCAAATCAAGTTGCATGGCCAACTCAGAGTCACAGGTAGAAAAGAGTCCACTACCTGATGGGAGAATGTGTAAAATCATATGACAAGGGCACAGATAGAAGAAGGGGCATAGTATTTGGCCTTTTTCTTGCCATTTTATTGTGTAAATTTTCAAACATACAAAAAATTTAAAAACACTGTACTGTGAATACTGCCATGCCCACCACCTCTTTTCTTCAATTAACACTTTGCTATATTTGTGTTATTACATACTATCAATCTATAGTTGTGACTTTTGTTACAATCTACCACACAGAGGCAACCAGCTTAACCTCCTACAATCTGGCTTCCTCTCCCACCTCTCTGATAGCAACTCCTTTTCTCACAGCTGCCACCCTCACTATATAGCCACTGAGTTGTTGTGATAGCTTTCAAACTGGCCTTCAACAAGCTATCTCTTTCTCTATCCAATTTTGCCAGATTGATTTTTTTTTTTTTTAATTTGTTGTGCTCTTGCTTAAAAGCTTGCAGTTGTTCCTAGTGCCCATTACTTCATGTCTAAACTCCTCTGCTTGGCTGCCAAGGCCCTCAGTAATCTGGTACTAACATGTGACTCTGTAGGAATATGACATAATGGGCAGAGTCAGAGTTCCTGGGCAATCTCAAAAGCGGCCTGTGTCCTTGAAACATCTGTTGGTGAACTTCTTACCTCTCTCTGACCAACTCTAGTCCCTGTGTGTCCTAACCACTTTTAAAAATTGGCTGTAATCTTTGGCTTTTAGCCCTCTTAACTTGGCCCCACCTCGACATCTCCCATCAGGACCCCATAGGCACCAATTTCTGCTTTGACCTGGATATCTTCTCCTTGGATCCTTGTCAAAAATCCCATGACTTTCATTCTTCTACAGTCATCTGTTGCCCTACTGGTGAGAAAGGACTGGCTCCTCCCCCTGTCATTTGTCAAACAGTGGCCTGTTTTGAATATATTCTTCTGATTGGCTGTGAGTCCTTGGCTATACTTCCTGGGTTCACACAGGAAAGGATTCCCATCCAACCTCTGATTTGACTATACTTTTCACTATACTGAGGAGTAAGACCTTTCTCTGCTCCCTATCTGTGCTAATTCCTGTCTGGCACCCACTGAGCTCCACTTGTTCAGACTGGGTTTTAAGAGCCCCTCAGATTCCATTTGTGTCCACTGTCCCTCCCACCAAACTATTCCCTGGTGATTTTTCTCTTTTCTCTACTATAGAATTTTCACTCTGGGTCGGCTAGTTTCTTTGGTATTCTTCACATAGACGATTTCTCTACATGCTTCCTTTCATTCTTTGGCTCACTGGGGGCATCTACCCTACCTCACCCCTTATCAGGGAGTCTGCTCCTACCCATAACCCTTGCTAAATGACTCAAGCTTGGATGTCAAAGGGCCAGAATCTGGATCCTCAGAGACATTTCCTGGATCAATGTAGCTCTACTTCAATGCCCAAACCCAGTTCCGCCTGATCTGGGTGTGATACCTCCACACTCATAGCTCATCCTATCAGACACTCACATGCTTCTGGATGGTCTCAGACTTAAGAAGCTCCATTTACGGGGCGCCTGGGTGGCTCAGTCGTTAAGCGTCTGCCTTCGGCTCGGGTCATGATCCCAGGGTCCTGGGATCAAGCCCCGCATCAGGCTACCCGCTCCGCGGGAAGCCTGCTTCTCCTCCCACTCCCCCTGCTTGTGTTTCCTCTCTCACTGTGTCTCTCTGTCAAATAAATAAATATAATCTTTAAAAAAAAAAACAAACAAAAAAACAAAATGAAAACATTAAAAAAAAAAAAGAAGCTCCATTTACTTGGTTCATGACCTTGACTTAAGAGCAGGATTTGTATCTGACTCAACTCTGTGTCTCCAGATCCTAAAATAATACCTAGCACTGCATAGTAGATTTTTTTTTTAAAGATTTTATTTATTTATTTGTCAGAAAGAGAGCACAAGTAGGGGGAGTGGCAGGCAGAGGGAGAAGCAGGCTCCCCACCGAGCAGGGAGCCTGACAGGGGGACTCCATCCCAGGACCCTGGGATCATGACCCGAGCCAAAGGCAGATGCTTAATTGACTGAGCCACCCAGGCGTCCCTGCATAGCAGGTTTTATACACACACACTCATGCATACACATACATTTTTTGGATGAATGAATGAATACCATCTATCACCTGACTTAAAACTCCCAACAATCTGCCACACTGATCTGACCTCCAGATAATGTAAGCTCCCTGGCTTGCCTCAGGTCACTTCCTTGTGAATTAATGGGAATAGCATTTCAAGATTATGGTCTTTGATTCCAAGGATCAGGTATTAGACATCACTGGTATGAGATTTAATCTTTTTTTTCTTTTAAAACTTAATTGAAATATAATGACATACAATAAATTGCACATACTTAAAATTTGGTACAATTTGGTAAATTAATGAGCATATTCCCAAAAGATGCCTTATGCCCCTTTGTAATTCCTCTTTCCCTCCAACCTACCACCTTATCACTAGGCAGCCACTAATCTCTTTCTATCATTATAGATTAATTTGTATTTTCTAGAATATTAAATAAATAGTCATTACAGTAAGTTTTCTTTTTTGGTCTGGCTACTTTCACGCAGCATAATTATTTTGGATTTATACATATTGTTGTGTGACCCTGGATTCATTCCTTTTCACTGCTGAGTAGTATTCTATTGTATTGATATACCAAAATTTTTATCTATTGATGGATATTTGGGTTGTTTACAGTGGGATTATATAAATAGAGCTTCTGTGAATGCTTTATATATGTGGGTCTTTATGTAGGTGCATATGTGTGTATATGTCTTTATGTAAACATATGCTTCCTTTTCTCTTGGATAAATAACTAAAGATGAAATGGCTGGATCATATATAGTAAGTGTACGTTTAACTTTTAAAGAAACTGCCAGGGGGTGGAGCAAGATGGCGGAGGAGTAGGAGACCTGGATTTCGTCTGGTCTCAGGAATTCGGCTGGATAGGGATCAAACCATTCTGAACACCTATGATCTCAACAGGAGATCGAAGAAAAGAATAGCAACAACTCTCTGAACAGAAAGTGACCACTTTCTGGAAGGTAGGACATGCGGAGAAGTGAATCCGAGGGGATATTCGGGAGGATAGACGGCAGGGGAGGAGCCTCCGGCGGCCGCTTCTGGCAAGTGATAGAGCCGCGGAGCACAAAATCGGAACTTTTAGAAGTCGGCTCCGCTGAGGGACATCACTCCAGTGGCTAAGCTGGGGGTGGAACCCTCGCGGGACAGTGTGGTCTCAGGACCCTCGGGGGTCACAGAAAGACCGGGGTGCCTGAGTGCGGCAGAGCTCCCAGGTATCAGAGCAGGGAAGCCGGCTGTAAAGACGGCTGTAGAGACGGAGGCCAGGAGTGGGCTCTCAGCTCGAGGTTGTCATAAACCGTGATCCACGGCACAGTCGGGCCACTGATCTTCCAGCAGGGACCCAACAAGTGGCAGATACGGGGAGACTCCCCTTCCTTCCCCGGAAGGAGCGGTGCGGGAGCGCACCGCAGGGATCAGCTGGATTTGGAGACTCCACACCAGGTCAGGTGCCAGAGATAGAAACGCTCGGTCACTGGCCAGGTGAGCACGGAGGGCAGCCAGAAACTGGGGAGATGGGAGTGACTGAATGCTTTTCTCTGGGGACTCACTGAGGAGTGGGGCCCCGAGTTCTCAGCTCCTCTGGGGCAGAGATTGGGAGGCCGCCATTTTCACTCTCATCCTCCAAAGCTGTACCGAAAGCTTGCAAGGAACAAAAGCTCCCGAGAGCAAACCCAAGCAGATTGCTTAGCCCTGACCGACAAGGGCGGGACAATTCCGCCTCCGGCAAAGACATCTGGGAACCATGGCAACAGGCCCCTCCCCCATAAGATCAGCAAGAACAGCCCGCCAAGACCAAGTTTACCAATCAATGAGAATGGCAGAACTCCAGTGCTAGGGGAATACTGCATATCGAATTCATGGCATTTTTACCATGATTCTTTAGTTTTTCAAAGTTAATTTTTTTAAAACTGTCTTTTTTTTTAATTTTTCTTTTTCCCTTTTTCAACCAACATCTTATCAATCCCTTTTTTAGAAAACATTTTTATTTTTCATTTTTAGAGTTATATTCTATGCCTTCATAGTAGTTACCCTTATTTTTGGCATATATATATAAGTTGTTCTCTCTTTAAAATTTTGAGATACAGTTTCTTCTAACAGATCAAAATATACCCTAAATCTCTAAAATTTTGAGATACAGTTTCTTCTAACAGATCAAAATATACCCTAAATCACTAGTGTATGGCTTTGTTCTAGTCTCCTGCCTGATCACATTCTCTCCCTTTTTTTTTAAATCCTCTTCTTTTTTTTTCAAACAACTTCTTATCAATTCCTTTTATAAAATTTTTTATAATTTTCATCTTTACATTCATATTCCATCTCTTCATCATATCAACCTTTATTTTTGTACATATATAAGTTTTTCTTTCTTTAAAATTTTGGGAGGTACTTTCTTCTAACAGACGAAAATACACCCAAAATCTAGTGTGTGGCACTGATCTATGCACCAGCCTGATCATATTTGATCATATTCTGGTTTTTTTGTTTTGTTCTGTTTTTGTTTGTTTTTATCTTTTTCTTTTTTCTTTCTTTCCCTTTCTTTTCCCCTGGTTTCAGGTCTTTTCTGATTTGCTTAGAGTATATTTTCTGGGGACGTTGTTACCTTGTTAGCATTTTGCTCTCTCACTCATCTATTCTCCTCTGGACAAAATGACAAGACGGAAAAAATCACCTCAACAAAAAGAACAAGAGGCAGTACCGACTGCCAGGGACCTACTCAATACGGACATTAGTACGATGTTGGAACTAGAGTTCAGAATGATGATTTTAAAGATACTAGCTGGGCTTGAAAAAAGCATGGAAGTTATTAGAGAAACCCTTTCTGAAGAAATGAAAGAACTAAAATCTAACCAAGTCAAAATCAAAAAGGCTATTAATGAGATGCAATCAAAACTGGGGGCGCTAATTTAGGATAAATGAGGCAGAAGAGAGAATTAGTGTTATAGAAGACCAAATGATGGAAAATAAAGAAGCTGAGAAAAAGAGAGATAAACAACTATTGGATCACGAGGGCAGAATTTGAGAGATAAGCGATACCATAAGATGAAACATTAGAATAATTGGGATCCCAGAAGAAGAAGAGAGAGAGAGGGGCTGAAGGTATATTGGAGCAAATTATAGTGGAGAACTTCCCTAATTTGGGAAAGGAAAAAAGCATCAAAATCCAGGAGGCACAGAGAACCCCTCTCAAAATCCATAAAAATAGGTCAACACCCCAACATCTAACCGTAAAACTTACGAGTCTCAGAGACAAGAGAAAATCCTGAAAGCAGCTCGGGAGAAGAGATCTGTAACCTACAATGGTAGAAACAGTAGATTGGCAACAGACCTATCCACAGAGACCTGGCAGGCCAGAAAGGACTGGCATGATATATTCAGAGCACTAAATGAGAAAAATATGCAGCCAAGAATACTATATCCAGCTAGGCTGTCATTGAAAATAGAAGGAGGGATAAAAAGCTTCCAGGACAAACAAAAACTAAAGGAATTTGCAAACATGAAACCAGCCCTACAAGAAATATTGAAAGGGCTCCTCTAAGCAAAGAGAGAGCCTAAAAGCAACATAGACCAGAAAGGAACACAGACAATATACAGTAACAGTCACCTTATAGGCAATACAATGGCACTAAATTCATATCTTTCAATAGTTACCCTGAAAGTAAATGGGCTAAATGCCCCAATCAAAAGACACAGGCTATCAGATTGGATTAAAAAACAAGACCCATCAATATGCTGTCTGCAAGAGACTCGTTTTAGACCCAAAGACAACCCCTGATTGAAAGTGAGGGGGTGGAAAACCATTTACCATGCTAATGGTCACCAAAAGAAAGCTGGGGTGGCAATCCTTATATCAGACAAATTAGATTTTAAACCAAAGACTGTAATAAGAGATGAGGAAGGACACTATATCCTACTTAAAGGGTCTATCCAACAAGAAGATCTAACAATTGTAAATATCTATGCCCCTAACATGGGAGCAGCCAGTTATATAAGGCAATTAATAACAAAAGCAAAGAAACACATTGACAACAATACAATAATAGTGGGGGACTTTAACACCCCCCTCACTGAAATGGACAGATTATCTAAGCAAAAGATCAACAAGGAAATAAAGACTTTGAATGACACACATTGGACGAAATGGACATCACAGATATATTCAGAACATTCCATCCCAAAGCAACAGAATACACATTCTTCTCTAGTGACCATGGAACATTCTCCAGAATAGATCACATCCTAGTTCACAAATCAGGTCTTAACTGGTACCAAAATACTGGGATCATTCCCTGCATATTTTTGGACCACAGTGCTTTGAAACTAGAACTCAATCACAAGAGGAAAGTCGGAAAGAACCCAAATACACGGAGGCTAAAGAGCATCCTACTAAA
Organism: Zalophus californianus; assembly: GCF_009762305.2. NCBI lineage: Eukaryota > Metazoa > Chordata > Mammalia > Carnivora > Otariidae > Zalophus > Zalophus californianus. The sequence continues at coordinate 151,826,040 of NC_045597.1, forward strand.
GAATGAATGGGCCAACCAGGAAATTAAAGAAGAATTAAAAAAATTCATGGAAACCAATGAAAATGAAAACACAACTGTTCAAAATCTTTGGGATACAGCAAAGGCAGTCCTAAGAGGGAAGTATATAGCAATACAAGTCTTTTTCAAGAAACAAGAAAGGTCTCAAATACACAACCTAACCCTATACCTAAAGGAGCTGGAGAAAGAACAGCAAATAAAGCCTAAACCCAGCAGGAGAAGAGAAATAATAAAGATCAGAGCAGAAATCAATGAAATAGAAACCAAAAGAACAGTAGAACAGATCAACGAAACTAGGAGCTGATTCTTTGAAAGAATTAACAAGATTGATAAACCCCTGGCCAGACTTATCAAAAAGAAAAGAGAAATGACCCAAATCAACAAAATCATGAATGAAAGAGGAGAGATCACAACCAACACCAAAGAAATACAAACAATTATAAGAACATATTATGAGCAACTCTATGCCAGCAAATTAGATAACCTGGAAGAAATGGATGCATTCCTAGAGATGTATCAACTACCAAAACTGAACCAGGAAGCAATAGGAAACCTAAACAGACCTATAACCACTAAGGAAATTGAAGCAGTCATCAAAAATCTCCCAAAAAACAAAAGCCCAGGGCCAGATGGCTTCCCAGGGGAAATCTACCAAACATTTCAAGAAGAACTAATACCTATTCTCCTCACACTGTTCCAAAAAATGGAAATGGAAGGAATACTTCCAAACTCACTTTATGAGGCCACCATTACCTTGATCCCCAAACCAGACAAAGACCCCATCAATAAGGAGAATTACAGACCAATATCCTTGATGAACATGGATGCAAAAATTCTCACCAAAATACTAGCCAATAGGATCCAACAGTACATTAAAAAGATTATTCACCATGACCAAGTGGGATTTATCCCTGGGCTGCAAGGTTGGTTCAACATCTGCAAATCAATCAACGTGATATAATACATTAACAAAAGAAAGAACAAGAATCATATGATCCTCTCAATAGATGCAGAAAAAGCATTTCACAAAGTTCAGCATCCTTTCTTGATCAAAACTCTTCAGAGTATAGGGATAGAGGGTACGTACCTCAATATCATAAAAGCCATCTATGAAAAACCCACAGCCAATATCATTCTCAATGGGGGAAAAACTGAGAGCTTTCCCCCTAAGGTCAGGAAAGTGGCAGGGATGTCCACTATCAACACTGCTATTCAACATAGTATTAGAAGTCCTAGCCACAGCAATCAGACAACAAAAAGAAATCAAAGGCATCCAAATCGGCAAAGAGAAAGTCAAACTCTCACTAGTTTGCAGATGATATAATACTTTATGTGCAAAACCCAAAAGACTCCACCCCAAAACTGCTAGAACTCATACAGGAATTCAGTAAAGTGGCAGGATATAAAATCAATGCACAGAAATCAGTGGCATTTCTATACACCAACAACAAGATAGAAGAAAGAGAAATTAAGGAGTCGGTCCCATTTACAATTGCACCCAAAACCATAAGATACCTAGGAATAAATCTAACCAAAGAGGCAAAGGATCTGTACTCAGAAAACTATAAAATACTCATGAAAGAAATTGAGGAAGACACAAAGAAATGGAAAAACGTTCCATGCTCATGGATTGGAAGAACAAATATCATTAAGATGTCAATGCTGCCTAGAGCAATCTACACATTCAATGCAATCCCCATCAAAATACCATCCACTTTTTTCAAAGAAATGGAACAAATAATCCTAAAATTTGTATGGAACCAGAAGAGACCCCGAATAGCCAGAGGATTGTTGAAAAAGAAAAGCAAAGCTGGCGACATCACAATTCCAGACTTCCAGCTTTATTACAAAGCTGTCATCATCAAGACAGTATGGTACTGGCATAAAAACAGACACATAGATCAATGGAACAGAATAGAGAGCCCAGAAATGGACCCTCAACTCTATGGTCAACTCATCTTCGACAAAGCAGGAAAGAATGTCCAATGGAAAAAAGACAAGTCTCTTTAACAAACGGTGTTGGGAAAATTGGACAGCCACATGCAGAAGAATGAAACGGGACCATTTCCTTACACCACACACAAAAATAGACTCAAAATGATTGAAAGACCTAATGTGAGACAGGAATCCATCAAAATCCTACAGGAGAACACAGGCAGCAACCTCTTGCACCTCAGCCGCAGCAACTTCTTCCTAGAAACATCACCAAAGGCAAGGGAAGCCAGGGCAAAAATGAACTATTGGGACTTCATCAAGATAAAAAGCTTTTGCACAGCAAAAGAAACAGTCAACAAAACCAAAAGACAACCGACAGAATGGGAGAAGATATTTGCAAATGACATATCAGATAAAGGGCTAGTATCCAAAATCTATAAAGAACTTCTTAAACTCAACACCCAAAGAACAAATGATCTAATCAAGAAATGGGCAGAAGACATGAACAGGCATTTTTCCAAAGAAGACATCCAATGGCCAACAGACACATGAAAAAGTGCTCAACATCGCTCAGCATCAGGGAAATCCAAATCAAAACCTCAATGAGATATCACCTCACACCAGTCAGAATGGTTAAAATTAAGTCAGGAAATGACAGATGTTGGCAGGGATGCGGAGAAAGGGGAACCCTCCTACACTGTTGGTGGGAATACAAGCTGGTGCAGCCACTCTGGAAAACAGTATGGAGGTTCCTCAAAAATCAGTGTGGAGGGCGCCTGGGTGGCTCAGTTGGTTAAGCAACTGCCTTCAGCTCAGGTCATGATCCTGGAGTCCCGGGATTGAGTCCCGCATCGGGCTCCCTGCTTGGCAAAGGGCCTGCTTCTCCCTCTAACCCTCCCCGCTCTCATATACTCTTTCTCTCTCTCTCATTCTCACTCTCTCAAAATAAATACATAAATCTTTAAAAAAAAAAAGACACATTAAAAAAAAAAGAAATCAGTGTGGAGGTTCCACCAGTTACCAAGTATATCCATTGCAATTACACATTCAGGTACCAGAGAAATTACTTTTTCTTACTTTAGTTTTCTCCATAGCATTTATCACCGTCTCTTAATAGTACTTATTAAGTACAACTTAATACACTTAATTCATTTTAATATACTTACTATATTTATTCATTTTATTATCTGTCTCCCCAGTGAATCTAATTTCCATACAGACAGGCATTTTTTTCTTTTTTTGAAACTGATATATTTCCAATGCCTACAAATTGCCTAACACATCCCAGAAATATAGCTCTAGCACATAGCAGGCATTCAGTAAATACTTGTTCAGTGAAAGAATAAATAGTGCCCGACTCCCAACATGAGCTCATTATTGTTATTGTTATAATTGCCCTAAGATTTTCCCATCTCTCCCAGCAAGTATGAATTCAAGTGTGAAACATTCACTCTGGAGCAAATTAGGGAAAGGTTTCTATAAGAGGATCAGAGATGACTGATGGCACCTCAGGTGTCCCATGGAACCGTATATGTGTTGGTGTTTGGCTGAGAGGTGGAAGGCAGACCATTAAGGGGAACCACTCCAGGGTCCTTGGCACTTTCCATCTCTCTCTCCTCCCCTAATGTGACTTGAAGTACATATATTTAATCTCTCACATTTTCCAGTGGTAATTATTGGTATTTTTTTAGCCTCGGAAAATGGAATTTCTTGTTTTTAAAGCACTGAGCAATCAAATACTTAAATACTTTCAGGCTTTCTCTTTAAAAATTGAAAGATATGGCTATTGCCATATTTACTGGTGCTTAAAAGTAGAGCCTCATTTCAAAGGAGGCATGTGCTTTTCTATTTTATCACAGTCCTCACCACTCTTCATTGTCTTTTTCACATGAAGGCCAAGTGACAGTTATCAGTCACCAATGTATGAATCACACCATTTTTTTCTTAAAGTGAAGAAAAAGTGATATTGTTTATATAACCAAGTACATACAAAAACTGGGAAGAATACAATGTAAACACAGAGAAATACACATTTCAAGAAAAATGGGAATAGGGTTTTGGGGAGGTAAGAGAGAACAAAGATCATTCCTAAGCATTTAATATATAATATGCAAACAACATATGACTATGTACATAGAGTGCAGTTCAAGATATAAGAACCTGAGTTTGCAACCCTTCCTCTAATCCAATAAAGAGGAATACATAGTATATTTTACCTACTGTATAATTTGCAAGGTACTTTTTTTTTTTAAATCTGTAGTTCACATTATCATGCATGGCAATTTTAGTGTTTTTTTTTTTTTCATATTGACATCTTACCCCCAAGATATATAATGTGCTACTTCAACTCCCAAGTTTTCCCCTTTAGAAATGGAAATAAAGAGAGACTCATTGCTAATTCATATGCTTCATCACTGTTGCTTCCTTATTTACATAAAATTTTATAATTCTAGCTGAAGAACAATTTAATTAAAATCTTAACTAAGGACCCTCATTCTCTTCAATTTCAATATGGGGAAGGGTAATTTATTCTTCCAGTTGCTTTTAGTTGATGGTTTTAGGATCCAATAACTGTAATTACAACAGTGAAAGTAAAATTGCATATTGTAATTTGAATTCTGGGGTGTCCTTAGCTAGTAAATACACATGATGACTAAAAAAGGTAACGACATCAGGGATAACCATCTGGATGTTTCTTAAAAGGTCAAAGGCAAATCCATCACCATCCCAGCATTAAACTAAGCTTAAATGGTAGGGTATGGTGCATATTTGTCAAAATCTCATAAGGAAACAAGAGTATTCTCATATTTATCTTAATATATCTTTCTCCCTCTACCACCTTTCCCATCTTCATTCAAGCCATTTACAAAAATAAGGCAGTTATTGAGCCCAATATTCACTGATAGCCAAGCTGGAAGCTTTTGGGTGTGAACCAGACTGGGGATGACTCACTGAAAGCCAAATGTTTGTATGGAAAGCTCCCCCTAAAATGGCACAAAAGCAAATATTTATAAACATGTTAAAAAACCATTTCGGAACTCTTAGGAGGAGGGGTTAAAATATCGCCACCCATTCCTAATTACACAATTTTGATAAAACATTGCTTTGCTACCATTGTGCTGACCCAGGCTGTAACCTTTCAACAAGGTTGCTATTTGGTAGGACTGTCCTGACTAGCAGTATTTATTTTGAAATATGATTCTATTTTGATAACTTCAGCCCAATCTGTATTTTGAATGCATCAAAAATTCATGTGCTACTTGTGTGAAAGTTTTAAGTTTCCTATAGATATGTCTCAATTGCAATCTATACAGAGTTCATAAGAAAAGTGTGGTTACAAATGGAAATTTGTTTCTTTCTGAGCAAATTTTGACCTCAAATGGTATAAGCATATATTTAAATTCTGTACCTTAATGTTGTCTATTGTTTTATTGTTTTATTTATTTATAAATATTTTATTTATTTATTTGACAGAGAGAGACACAGCGAGAGAGGGAACACAAGCAGAGGGAGTGCGAGAGGGAGAAGCAGGCTTCCCGCCGAGCAGGAAGTCCGATGTGGGACTCGATCCCAGGACCCTGGGACCACAACCCAAGCAGAAGGCAGATGCTTAACTACTGAGCCATCCAGGCGCCCCTTGTCTATTGTTTTAAACACCTTTCTCTACCCCTCAAGCAAATAAGAAATGGTTGTTTTCATTCTGACAGATATTTTCGGCACACATCAGGTTCCTGCTTAGACTTAGAAAGCCTTTACTTGAGATCTTAGAGCCCATGACTGAGACTATTCGGGGTCTATGGGAAGTCAGCTCCTGTTAGAAGCTACCTCTGAAGAAGAGGTGATGATGGTGGTAGAAGTTTGGTGTTTTTTCCATCTGGTCCAGATTTGAAAAGGAACCAGGGGGACAGGAAGTGGTCAGGCCAAGAGGCCAGCCTTCCTGCTGAACCAAGCTGCCTACCCTTTTTATGTGACCCCCTACAAGGGTTCTTAGGTTTGTTGGCTTATTTTATTTTATTTTATTATTTTATTTTATTTTAAAATATGGAACACCTCACAAATCTGTGTGTCATCCTTGCTCAGGGTCCATGCTAATCTTTCCTGTTATCATTCCAATTTTATTTATTTTATTCTATTTTTTTTGTTTTTTTTTAAAGATTTTATTTATTTATTCATGAGAGACAGAGAGAGAGAGAGAGAGAGAGAGAGAGGCAGAGGGAGAAGCAGGCTCCCAAGGAGCAGGGAGCCCGATGCGGGACTCGATCCCAGGACCCTGGGATCATGACCTGAGCCGAAGGCAGATGCTTAACCATCTGAGCCACCCAGGTGCCCTATCATTCCAATTTTAGTATATGTGCTGCCAAAGGGTGCAATTGTTGGCATATTTTAAAAAGGACATTGAGCTATACCAGGCATCGATGATTGAGCTCATTGAACTAAGCAGCGGTACTCTTTTAGAATTTTGTCTTGTATCCAAAAAACCAATAAGAAGTGGTTAGACTAGTGGCTATAAAGAGATATGAATACAGAGGCTAGTATCAAGGAGAGATAATATCATCTTTGATCTCCATATATGGGACTGGTGTTATCTTTGTCTGTAGCAAAAACATCCTGACCAGATTAGTGTATGGGGACTGAGTTATAGATATAGCCCTGCTTCCTTTAGCCAAGATCATGGGAAAACGGGTTCTCTAGATAAGTGAATTGCCTAGATTTCTGGAGTTTCCCCCAGTAAGTACCAAAATTAAAAAAAAAAATTAACTACAGAAAATGGAAGGACCTCTGTGGCGTATGATTGAAGGGGTAGGGTCAGTTAAGTGAAAGTTTTTAGTTCTCCCCTTATGCTCTTCTATAAAGAATAAATTTTTAAATAAAATTAATACATATTATTTTATTATTTTTAAAAATTTACTTGGAACTATTTTCACACAAATAGATGGGTTATGTATTTCTGACCTCTCAAACAGAGCCAAACTGAGTTTTCTTTTGATGATTATCATCATTATAAAACTCAGTTCTTCTCTGTACCACAAAGCAATGATACCCTCAAGTAGTCCTGGAGTGTACTGAATGGTTTATTCCCACACTAAATGTCCTCAGACTTTTAATTTATTTCTCACAAATTTTTTTTGCTGTCTGTTTTGCTGTGAGATTGTCAGCTGTCATTTCATCCTGACAGAATTCCACCTACCTTTAGCAGCCTCTCTTTTGAATTTGTTGCTTTAATAATGCTCCCTAATTGGCTGACTGGTTGGTAAGTCACATAAACAAAACTATTGTTAATAGTCCATGTAAAATTAAATTAAATGAGCATAGAGTGTATGCCCAAGGGTCACTCCTATGAGCAATGTACCCTTTAAAGTTTTAGTACATTTATTTGGAGATTTCAGTCTTATCCTTTCTATTTGGATTACAGCTGTGATTCAGATACTAGATGACACTGGATAAAAGAGTTATATATAAATGAAATGATGTCCTGCTGTCATGTAATGAAATGAGTTGCATCCTTTCTTCTTTCCCTTGTGAAATTGCTCAGTAGCAATCCAGGTAGATTGCATGTGATATTAAATTGTAGTTATTCTCATTCTTTAGGCTAATTGAAATGATAGCCCTAAACACGTTGCCAGTTCTAGAATAATATTTAAATTAGAAATAATTGCCAGCATTTGGATAAGAATTCATTTATAGTAAATGTTTTCAAATGTGATAAATGCATATTTGGCCTTTGTCCTTGGTTCCTGACACAGAGCTTCTACCCTTAGAATTTCCTGAAAGAGTGTAGGGGGATCTTTTGTCATTCATAAGACTCTTTCAACCACAGCAGAGTTGTATATGCTAGTGGGACAACTCTTGGTGGGTTCCTAGGTAGCTTTAGGATGGGAGCTGGTTGCCAGAGGAGCCAACCTTGTTAGTGTGTTAGAACTTCCAGCTCCATCCTGCTGATCTCCAGGGAGGGGAGAGAAGCTGGAGATTGACTTAATCACCAATGGTCAATAATTTACTCAATCATACCTATGTACGGCAACCTCCATAAAAAACACTAAATGACTGGGTTCAGAGAGCTTCCTGGTGGGTGAACATATAGAGGTGATATGCCCGAAGAGGGCATGCAAGCTCTTTGCCCCCGCCCCACCTTATATTTTGCCCAAGCAGGCTTTTGGCTGTTCCTGAATTGTATCCTTTGTAATAAACCAGTAAATAGCAAGTAAACTGTTTCTGAGTTCTGTGAGCCATTCTAAAAAATTATGGAACCTGAGAAGGGGGTCATGGGAACCCCTAATTTATAGCCTGTCCATCAGAAATATGGTTGGCCTGGGATTTGTGATTGGTGTCTGAAGTGGGGGCAGTTTTGTGGGAATGAGCCTTAACATGTCTACTAACTCTGGTAGTTAGTGCCAGAATTGAATTGTAGGACACACAGTAGGTGCCTGGAGAGTTGGAAAATTGGCTGGTGTACGGAAAAAAACCTACACATTTGATGTCAAAAGTGTTTCGAGTGAAAAACTGCTCACCAGGCTTTTATGATCTCAAATGCTTGAATATGTGTCAGGTTTGCCAAATCCATATAAAAAAAACATACATGTAGGCTCTCGTCTACTGGGTAGATCAGACAAGCAAGACTCAGCTGACTCACAGATACATGGAAATAGATCAAACAAGTAGCATGTGTTTGAAAGGAACATTTTAGTTAAGACAGGGAGTGGGGATTTTTTGACAATTGTTCTGAATGTGAGTCAGAATGTAGGTTTGCGTGGGTGAGTGTGTGGGTAGATACATCTGTGGGTGTCAGAAAGAGACAGCCAGAGATAGATGGCTGTAGTTTTGTAGCTAGTAAAATGACTATAATAGTAAAGTAAATTAAAGATATAGACCTTCACGGAGCCTTTAAAATAGTTTTAGCTAAACAATGTCAACAGAAGGTTTATTTAAAATACCAATCGCTTCCCACAAAGAGTTTAAATTACCTTACACAGTAACAGGCAATTTTCATTTACCACTTACTTGAAATTTGGTAATTATCACAAGTGAAATCTTATACTCCTGGTAGCCAAAACTTTTTAAAAATGGGAAAATTAAAATAAATCGGCTGAATTGCTTATCTAGAAAATGACCTTCGGCTGTTCAAAGCATAAGGCATGACAGCAACTAAGTTGCAAAGGAAAAAGAAGCTAAAATGGGTAATAGGATAACAAAAATTTTATCTATAGCTATAACAAGATGATTTCTGATATACTTAACTACATGCAATAATTGGGCAATATAAAAGTATGAAAATATAGGGAATTGGTGTTATAATTGCTTGCCTGGTTTTATCTGGGAGAATAATGATGCTAGTGAAGTAGAGTCTACGCACAGAGACTCTATTTGACAAATTCAGATTCTGTTTTTGGCAATTCCATTATTGTATCCATGGATCCTCCTAAGTGTGAACTTATGGGCAAGTCCAGAGCCCACGGAGCTATTTGGAATATCACTTGAAACTAAATAAAGCAAAGAATTCCAGAATGAAAGAGCAACTCACATATTTGAGCCTCTTGATGTGCTTCCTCGCTGAAATTAACAACCCTGTATCTGCCCTCCAGGAGTTCAGCCCTTGAATTAAACAGTTAAAGAAGCTGATAAGCATTGTTTGTGTTAGGTGCTATTACAATACAGGTCAATGGAGGAAATCATTATTAATTCTTCATTCACTGACAGTGATTTTCTTTCCAAAATAGATACACATTTTTCTAATTATAAAAATAATGCAAGTTCATTATAAGAGAATTCAGATATGATAGAAAAGTATCATTCATTGATTTAAGAGAATTCATTTAAAGCTATTAAACACTAAAGGAGCAAAGGGTCTGTGCTTCATTTTATATTCTCTCTTTGTAAACTAACTTCTCCATTTCTTGCCATGTATCACTTTTCATTATTAACTGGTGGAAAATAAGTGATACAATGTACTTGCCTAGCAGGGCAAGAAACGAGACTCATTCTTTCTCTTTACTACCTTTATGTCTATACGCCATTATTGGTTCTCACATAGTATAAGTGTAATTTAAATTTATCTCATAAGGTACTTGGGGGCTAGAAAAATCCAAAAAACTACATTTGCCTCTTATTCATGTTGGTAAGATCACTCCTGCACTCCCAATAAGGGAACTCTTACCTCTCTGCATTCTAAAGTCCTATTCATTACCTCACCTTTTCCTTCAGAGCTGGGAAGTCAGATCCCATGTAACGAGTCTGAGGATGATTAATGGTGGCTTTGAGCTGCTGATGTGCAGGGTGCAAGATACAGAGAATTATGTGAGCTTTGCTTTGGGACAAGATAGGTTTATGTTGCAGTTGTCCAATTAATCTGAAACCCCAGTGCTTAACACAAGAAAGGTTTAATTCTTGCTTGTGCCGCATATGCATTACAGATGGGGAAACGGTCTCACGCAAGGATGAGGATGATGGAGGCTCTGCCATCTTGTGGCTGTACCAGCTCCCGGGTCACTGCCCCAGGGAAATAGAGACAAGAGAATCTCAGGTGGGCTTTTCACTACTCCTACCCAGAAGAACTACCTGGGGCTTCTGCTCACATTTTATTGGCCACATGGTCTTCCTAACTTCAAAGGAGCTAGGAATTTGGGGAATAGATGGAACGATTGGTTAAAACGGTCGCTCCCTTAAACCTAAGTGTGCATTTCTGACCACAGGCTGACATCATTCAAAATCAAAGAAGTGATATTAAATTATTTACTTATGTCAATTTTCTACTCCATTGGCATGAATGTTTGAGTGTGAGATGTACGTAGAGAAGAATACACTTTACACATAAGGACAGTTTTCTATATGTAATTACTGTATACATAATAGCTTATTATTTTCCACAATAGGTATCCAAAAAGGAGGATGATATTGTGAAAGAGAAAATAATACCAAGCCCTCATTTTTTACCACTAATTCCAATGTGGGTTGACTAAAAGCAGCAACATGCCTGGATTTGTCAGGCTAGACTACTTTCTGTAACAATTAGTTAACTTCTGGTCTTTAGAATTCTGGGTAATTTTTTCTTTTGTTTATCTGAATTTTATAGTTTTTCTATAATCTCCGTGGCTTAAGAAAACAGAATTTATTTATCGCATACATTAACAATTTAGTGTGGGGATTTGACAAATGGCCTTCCGTGAGGTGATTTAGGGACCTGGGCTCCTCCTTCCTGAGACTTTGCCATCCTCCAAGGTTTCCAAAGCCTCTGCATCAAGCAGACAAAGGAAGAGAACCATGAAGAGGATGGGGGCCAGCCTTCACAGAATATTATCATTCACACCCACATTGTGTTAGCCAGAAATCACCATCACACTTAGCCTCAGGGAGCCTGGGGTATGTAGTCTGGCTGTGTGCACAGACAGGAAAGAAATCAGTTTGGTAAGTGTCTACTACAACATCCCTCACATGACCTAAATAAATAAATAAGGAGAAGAAAAACTAAGGAGTCTGATTAGAGTTGGAGCTGTCCGGGAGAAAGAACATTATTTCTCTTGCCTTATCCTTACTTCCTTCATTTATAGCTCTATGTTGCTTCTCCACAAGTTCTTCATTTTATTTTTTTAAACCAGTTTTTAAGAATTTTAATATTCTGCTTTGTTGAGAGTGTACAGAAATGAACATGATGACACTCCACTGGTTGGAATGTAAGCTGATAATCTTACTGAAGGGGAATTTATCTATATGAATCAAAAACCTAAAAAAAGGGTATAGTTAACAATTCTATTTCTAGAATTTTATCCAGGGGAAATAAACAGGTAATATAAACAGATGCATGTACAAGTATATTTAGCATAGTATTGCTAATAATGCCGAAACATTTTATGACCTAAATGTCCAGCAACTGAAGGTAAATTAATGCTACTTCTAATAAAATATCACGTGGCCATGAATGACCATAAATGTCTATATAGTGATATCAAACAATGTTCCTTATACATTCTATAAAAATATCAGTTTACAAATCTCTATGTCTGGAATATTTCCATTTTGATTTTTTAAAAAATGATTATATATAACATACAATATATATCAAATCAAAATCAAAATGGAAATATGCTAGACATAGGTTTATAAATTGATATATATGTAAATTTTTGCTTATCTGTGTTTTTTAACTTTCTGACATTAACAAGTGATATTTTTCTAAAAAAGGAATTTAGTTTTTATTTTATTTATTTTATTTATATTTTAAAATGATTTTATTTATTTATTTGAGGGAGAGCACCATGCAGGAGCAGGGGGAGGGGAAGAGAGAGAAGGAGAAGCAGATTCCCTGTTGAGCAGGGAGCCCTCTGCAGGGCTGATCCCAGGACCCTGGGATCATGACCTGAGCCAAAGGTAGATGCTTAACCTACTGAGCCATCCAGGTGTCCCTAGTTTTTATTTTAAAGTAAAAAACAAAAACCCCTACATTTAAAACAGAAACACAGAGTTTTAATCCATACACATCTCAAAGAAAAAAACAACAACAACAAAATACCAACTGATTACCCAGACTGGCTCTATCTTCCAGGCCTCCATGCCTGAGCACCTGGAGCAGTCCTAGCCTTCGGGGTGGGGGCAGGTGGGTGGGATGGGGGTTGGGGAACCAAGATCTTGGTAGGCCCTTGTCTCAGTGCCCGGCTTAGACAAACTGTGGAGTCCACGCATAGCTGCTGCTCTTCATTCCTCACCTCCCTCATTCTGACAATAGTCTGCTTTCTTTCCTCTGAGTAGGAAACCTGCAGAGGCAGCTGGCTTGTGATATTTTGTGTGGGCATGTGAGTTATATGCAAATCACATGGAAAGACAGTCAGAATCTTTTCTCAGATGGTCCAAGAATATTTGTCTATTTGTCTTGAGTCTGTATTATACCTAAAAGAGGGCACAAACTTCTGAGATTTTGCTTACTTAATTTCTTCCAGAATTAAGTCAAGCTGCTGTCAGAAGAGGTTTCAGCTTTTTAAGTTCACTATTCATTTTGGAGTTATCCATGCATGCATGCATGCTTACAAAAGTTAAATTATTTTCAAAGATAGAATAATTTTTCTACCACAATTGAATTCAAAGTAAGTGAAGAGCCAGAACATGATGATTTCATCTAAGAATCAACATCCTTTATGTTCAAATAATTTGTAATATGGACTTATAATAGTCGAATGACAAAAACAATTTTAATTGCATTAGGTATTAAGAATAGTGATTTTATGAACTATAGACTTCGCTCAGCAAAATCATATATCTCTGTCACTTACATACACACAAACACACATCCCAAATGTTATTAATATCTGTTAAAATTATAACAGTTATACTTATTTAAAAATTAACTGAAAGTAGTGTACTTTTTAAAAGATAATACCTATACTCAAAAATCAAAGCCAATCTTGGTTTTCCCTTAAAGACCAACTTTTATTCAATCAGTATACTCTCTTCAGAAAACGACTGTATTTTGGAACTCAGAAAAAAAACAGAACCCACCAAGATGTCAGTTTGCTAAATTTTAACAGCTTATACTAGCCTAGGCTATTTTTTGGTTTTTCAAAACAGGTCGAAAAAGAGGAAGTATTGGTAATTGCATGTATCGCACTCTGATTTTACTGGTTAGCAGTGAGAATTCTCTTTCCTAACAGAGAAAGATAAGATGTCAACTCTCACAGTCATTCAGGATTTTCATCGGAGGTAGAAGGGAATTAGCCCCTGAGGGGAAGAAAATAGAGTGGCAGTGCTGGGGAGGAAAGGCCCGGGAAAGAGACTAGAGATAGGGCCCTTCTGCCTCCGTCGGGAGCTCCCTGGTAGAATCTAGCTAAGTGCTGCCATAAGCAACTCTCTGCTAAGGTATAGCTTTTGCCACCACAAAGGACACCAGGACCAACACAAAAGGTATGTCCCGGGCGAAGCCTTGCACTCAGGCCTCAATGTTACTGCTCCTCTTGAGGATCTTGTCTGTCTTCTTATCACTGGCTACTCCCTTTGAGAACCAGCTCTAAATGCTGATCACTGGCTCCTGACTCACCATTCCCAGCATCTCACTTCCTCAGCTTGACCATCCGTAAAAAGACCTTAGTCATTCTGGGGCTTCCCTCCTCAACCTCAGTCCCCAGCTCAGTGCCAGTGGGCACGTGCCTTCCCACTGCAAAACTCAGACAGTGTGTGAGGAGGGTTCACTGTATTTAGGCAGAAAGAAGACACAGAAAGAAACTCACTGAACTCACTGGAGAATTCTCCTAGAATTGGGACCAGTCAGAAGGGCTAGTGCAATTACAAAGGTAATCAAGTGTATGGCTTGTTCTCTGATAACCAGAGATCATATAGTAACAGGTGAGAGAAAAGAGGAAAATTTGGCAACTCAAGCTTTTTCTGATTTGAACCTCTTTGACCAAGAAGCTGTATGATGTTTTCTTATGACAGCCACTCATCTTCCCACTCACTCATTTCACCCATCCTCCAATCCCCTCCCTTCCATACAACTCTTAGCTTCCCACACTTATCTTTTTGCTCACTACCTGATTCTCCCACTATCAATCAGTGAACCCATTTACATGCCCTTGAACCCGTTTGCTGTTACATCACACATCATGATTTCTGTGGGGTGTCTTTGTGTGTGTGTGTGTGTGTAAGCATGTAGAACATGCTTTTCAGTAGGTGAACAGGTTCTCTGGTTAACCTGTGTAGCTATATTATTACATCATGTAATGTGTAAGTGTATGCACCTCTCCTGTGTGAATGGTGGAATTCTGATGGTGGTTTAAAATCAACCATCTGTATATACAAAGTGCAGATTGTAGGTATGTAGGTATGTACAAGAGGTATGTAATTCTTGTGTTTATCTGGATATCTGTGTTTAGGTACCTGGGTTGGGTTTACACACGTATAAGTCTGCATCTGTATACATCTGCGTGCATGTCTCAAGGCATAGTCAATGGCTTTCTATAAAGGAAGCTATCTCCAAATCTTCCTATCTAGCTATGTTACCTTCTCATAGGGGTCATGGGGGGGGGTGGATTTTATTGTAGTTAAAATATATGTAACATAAAATTTACCATTTTAATCAATTTTAAGTGTACAATTCAGTGGCATTAATTACATTCACAACATTAGACAAATAATCACTTCTTATTCCCAACACCCAAACAGAAACTATGACTATTAATCAATAACGCCCTTCTCCCAACCCCTGATAACATCTAATCTACTTTCTGTCTCTATGAATTTGCCTATTCTAGATATTTCATAGAAGATCTTTCATATAAGTGGACAATTATATAATTGTCCTTTTTGTGCCTGGCTTATGTTACTTAGCATAATGTTTCCAAGGTTCATCCATGTTGGAGCATGTATCAGAACCTCATTCCTTTTTTATGGCTGAATAGTATTCCATTATGTATATATGCCACATTTTATTTTTCCACTCATTTGTTGATGGACACTTAAATTGTTTCTACTTTTTAGCTATTTTGATAATGCTGCAATGAACATTGGTATACAAATATTTATTCAAGTCCCTGTTTTTAATTCTTTATGGTATATACCTACAAATAGAATTTGCTGAGTCATATAGTAATTTTGTTTTGCTTTTTGAGGAACCACCAAACTGTTTCCATAGCGACTGCATCATTTTACATTACTACAAGCAATGGATGAAATTTCCAATTTCTCCACATCCTTGCCAACATTTGTTATTTTCCTTTTTGACAATGGCCATATTAATGGGTGTGAAGAGTGATATCTCATGTGGTTTTCATTTGCATTTCCTTAATGATCAGTGATGTTGAGCATTCTTTCATGTGTTTATTGGCCATCTGTATTTCTTCTTCGGATAATTTTCTATTCAAGTTCTTTGCCCATTTTTTAATTGGGATTTTTTTTATTATTGAGTTGTAGGAATTCTTTATATATTTTGGATATTAATTCCTCATCAGATATGTGATTTGCAAATATATTCTCCCATTCTGTAGGTTGTTTTTTCAATGTCCTTTGATGCACAAAAGTTTTTCATTTTGATGAAATCCAGTTTATCTATTTTTTCTTTTATTGCTCACTTTTGGTCTTAAGAATACATTGCCAGATCCAAGATCATGAAGATTTGCCCCTATTTCCTTCTAAGTTTCAGCACTTATATTTAGTTCCCTGACCCATTTTGAGTTAATTTTTATATATTATGTGAAGTAGGGGTCCAACTTCATTCTTTTTACATGTGGAAATCCAGTTGTCCCAGCACTTTTTGTTGAAGAAACTGGTCTTTTACCATTAAATGGACTTGGCACCCTTGTCAAAAATCAATGGACCATAGATGCATGGGTTTATTTCTGAACTCTCAATTCTACCCTATTGGTCCATATGTCTTTATTTATACCAGTACCATACCATTTTGATTATGGTAGCTTTAAGTTTTGAAATCAGGAAATGTGAGTCCTCTTATTGTTCTTTTTTAAGACTGTTCTGGCTAGGGGCGCCTGGGTGGCTCAGCCGTTAAGCATCTGCCTTCGGCTCAGGTCATGATCCCAGAGTCCTGGGATCAAGCCCCACATCGGGCTCCCTGCTTGGCAGGAAGCCTGCTTCTTCCTCTCCCACTCCCCCTGCTTGTGTTCCTGCTCTTGATATCTCTCTCTCTGTCAAATAAACAAATAAAATCTTAAAAAAAAAAAGACTGTTTTGGCTATTCAAGGCCCCTCGCAATTCTATATAAATTTGAATATTGGCTTTTCCATTTCTGAAAAAAAGGTGGTTGGAGTTTTGATAGAGACTGTATTGAATCTGTAGATTGTTTTGAGTACTATTGCCATTTTAACAATATTAAGTCTTGCTACCCATGAATATGGGATGTCTTTCCATTCATTTAAGTCTTTAATTTCTTTCAGCAATGTTTTGTAGTTTTCAGTGTATAGGTCTTTCACCTTTTGTTTAAATTTATTTCTAGGTATTTTATTTACCCTCTCCTTTTAATTGACTTAAAATCCTCCCCCATTGTAATTACTAGATTATAATGCGTCCATAGTGCATAGAACAGTGCTTAACACATAGCAGACATCGAACAATTGCTAACTGAATATTACAATCTCCAAAATAGGATTTTGGATCTTAGAGGAAACAAACACTAATGCCAATTTCACTCTTCTGAAAACAAGGAATGATGTTCAGAGAGGCTAAGTGAATTGCTCTAAATAGCACAGTTAGCTAGTGGTAGAACCAGAAGTTCATATCTCCTGAGAGTTTTCTATGGATCAAAATGTAATTATTATATGCCAAGATTCTGTCTGCTGGAGTAAATAAATGGGTGTGTTTATAAACTTGGATGCTTGTTTTTGGGTTTGGAGATATTTCACTATCTAGTTCCCTATTCTCTGAAATGAATCTTAATTGGGGTACCTACAAAAGTAGCTTGCATTTAAGACCAAAGAATAATGAGTAGTATACATATTTCAGCAAATAAGGTTATTCAAATGGCTATGTAGCTCAGTTAAGGATTACCTGGAGGTACGTATCTATGAGGGCATCATACATGAAAGTCTCTATGAGTGTGTGTGTGTGTGTGTGTGTGTGTGTGTGTGTGTGTGTGTGTGTGTGTGTTAGATGAGATGGCTGAGTCTCATTTTGGAAATGAATTTTAGCCCATTAGAGCTTTCCATGTTGAGAACAGATGATCTTCTACTAGACTTTATCTCCTAAAGAAGCTCTCTCATCATAGAATTATGTCCATTTAGAGAAAGAATGGAGAAAAGAGAAAAGATATGACAAGAACTATGTCCTTGTTTATAAGCTAAGGCATTCCTTAATGGTTTTTATTTTTGTTTTTGTTTTTCTTAAAAAAGAACCGCTTATTAGCTCTTTGGCCCTCTCCTGAGATAAGGGTCAATCAGCCTGGGACAATGTTTAGTCTTGCTTTATTCTGGAACTTTTCCATAGTTGGTCAGTCCCTCTGTCATTCTCTTACCTCTCCTGATATAGGTTTCTCCTAGGACCTCCCAAAGATGGTCAATAGTCATGGGTCTGGGAACTGTCTCTGGGTCAATGGTGCAAGACCAGCAACTCTCTGACTCTGGAATTTGGGAGCTGTAGAGGAGAATTGTAAGTTGCTTACTCAATATCCTTTTCCTTATTAATAGCTCCCCAATTTTGTTGTGGGCAATAAGGTACTAAGGAAAAACAAACCAAAAAACCCCCAAATGAACAAAAACTACATTTCCCATTTTTCCTTGAAGCTAGAGGTTGTCATTAACCCAGCTCTGGACAATTAGGCATAAGCAAAAGTTTTTGGATGGGGCTTTCAGTAAAGATCTTTAAAATGGAGCTGATAGCTAACAAATACCTTTTGCCCTGTGTACTCTGTCCTTTCAGGCTGGATTCTAGAGCTAATGCTAAAAGTGGAGCAGCCCTCTTATAATTGTGGCAACCATGAGAGAAAGGTTAAGATGTCACAGATACATAAACACTGACATCACTGTCCTGCTGAACCAATGCCCACTGCCACCTACCTCTTTTTACACAAGAAAAACCCTTAATTTGGTTAAACCATTGGCTTTGGAGTCTCTTCAACCAGCAGCCCAACTGAATTAACTGATACAGAAGCTTTAAGAGAAAGATGAGATAATTTGAGTCAATGGACTCCTATATATCTTTTTGGTAAATTATATTTAGAGTAAACAGTATGGAGGAATTCCAGGTAGCCAACATAACAGTGGTGGAATAAATCTGAATCTCCCACCTTCCCCCCCAAAAAAACCCCACAAAGAACAGGAAGATCAAATAATATGACATAATGCCCATGTCTTCATAATAACTAGAAAACAGAGAATGTCCAAATTTCAAATTAACTGTAAATAGGAAAATAAACATGGAACCCAGCAAGCTGCCCCCACACTCCTGATGCAAGCCCTTCTCAGGAAAACAAAGTCAGTTTGAGAAAAACTGTACAGAGTACAGAAAAGGGGAGCTAGATTTAAGATTGATCTAAAGCCACCACCCAAAAGAGAAAGTCCACCCTAATTTTGAAAATACTGAAAAACAATGCTGGTAGATCAGAGCACATACTACAGGGAAGGTACTTAGCCTTGTGGGTAAGGTGCAAGGAGGCAGTCTTGGAAAGACAGAGTTTGAGGCAGAGGGGTCAAAAGAAGGTAGAGGTGACTTTCAGAAATTATGCAGGGTACAGGGGAAAGACTTGAGGGGCAAATTTAAGAACCTATCAGATTCTCTCTCCCTCTAAAACGGAAGGAAGCGGGTACCTGGGTGGCTCAGTCGGTTAAGCGTCTGCCTTCGGCTCAGGTCATGATCCCAGGGTGCTGGGATCAAGTTCTGCATCGGGCTCCCTGCTCGGCTGGGAGTCTGCTTCTCCCACTACCTCTCTTCCCTGCTCATGCTCTCTCTCTTGCTCTCTCTCACTCTTGCTCTCACTCTCTATCTCTCAAAATAAATAAAATCTTAAAAAATAGAAGGAAGCATAATCTCTTTTCCTATCATTCATCTTCCATAAAATAATAATTAACCGATTAAAAAAAAAAAGAAAAAAAAAATCATACTTTGCTACACTGACAGAAGAGGGCACTCTTGATCCAGAAATCTTGCAACCACCCCACCATTCAACCCGTCCACAGAAAAGCAGATCAGTCTTCATCCAAGCAAAATCATTAAATTAAAAATAAAAAGAATCTAAAAAATAAAAAACAAAAAGAATCCAAACAATTGAACTCATAAAACCCCTCCCCCCAAATAATGGCAAAGTGGGAGAAAACTCACCAACAGTAACACAACTCTCCAAACTGAATTATATATCCTCAAACAAGCATTTGGGAATATGAGAAACATCTTGAATCATAAATTCAAAAACTAAGTACAGGAACAGACAAAAAGCCAGGAAGAAATGAAATGAGGGTTGACTGAACTCAGGAAAGAAATAGAGTAAACATTACATGACATTACCTGTAAGATTTGAGATATGTGTACTAAGACATTTTATATACATATATACATACACATGCCATCCTTCAAGGTACATTCAAATGATTTCTCCACTGTGTAGCTTTTCAGAATTCATCCTAGTTGGGTATGACCTTTGAGACATGCAATAAATTGTGTCTGCTATTATTGCTATTATCACCATTATTGGCAATTGATTGTTTGAGGACAGCAGGGGAGGGGAGGGACTCCTAAGAAATATGTCTAGAGCAAAATTATAGAGTTTATCATACTCTAGTGCCCGCCTAGGCCCAGGCTTGACTTTATGGATGAGAAGACTGAGATTCAGGGAGGTTTGCAAAGTGGCCCAAAGCCAGTTAGTGACAGGGCAATGGAAAAAGCCTTCCTTTCCTCCTCTTTCCTCTTTCCTTCCTCTTGCTTCAGAAGACAAGGAGTACTTCCTCCTCTCTGAATCCACCTCCCAACACCCTCCAGATGCTCTGACCTCCTCCCTTAGCAGGATCTCTCTTTTATATTCACTTTCCCCTTTCCTCTAACCCATTCCCCCAAACAGAAGCTAAGTGCCTAAGTCATTCCCGTTCTCAAAAGCAAAAAAACAAAACAAAACAAAAAAACAAAAACCAAAACAAAAACCAAAAAACATCTTCCCTTGATTCTGTCATATCTGATTTTCCTCTTATTATTAACACTTCTGGGAACACCTGGGTGGCTCAGTTGGTTAAGCATCCAACTCTTGATTTTGGCTCAGGTCATTGATCTCAGGGTTGTGGGGTTGAGCTCTGCATTGTCCTCTGTGCTCAGCACAGGGTCTGCTTGAGATTCTCTCTCTCTCTCTCCCTCTGCCCCTCCCCCTGCTCATGCATGCACGCACACACACACTCTCTCTCAAATAAGTAAAAATAAAATCTTTAAAACTTCTGAAAGTGAACTATACTAGCTGTCAGCTCTTCTTCCCTACTCACTCCTAAAACTCTTGCTCTTTCTTCCCCCTTTCTCTCTGAAAGTTGTCTTGTTCAATAACTGTTGGTTATGATTTTTAGACACTCTTATTCCCTTTCTTCTTGGATCTACAATCTTCTTTCTCTGAGCAATTCTGCAAATAGTCGTTCTCCTTTTCTGGCTTGTCTTCTCCCTCTTAAATGTAAGCATTGCCTAAAGTTCTCCACTACCTTCTTTTTCTGCCCTCACAGCTACAAATTGCAAATAAACATCTCCAGGCTCATCAGCTTCTTGGGTGCCTCTCCCAAGTGACCTACTAGACCTGGAGCTCAACATATCTGAAACTGAATTTCATACTCTCTGCCATTCTGCACCTCCTCATAATCTCCAATCCAGCCTCAAGTGCTTCTTGATATCATCCTTTCCTTTATCTTCTGTACCAAATCATTCAAAAATTCAACTAAAAACGCTGAATATTTAGTATGTGAAGGGACTGGTTATGGGACTGGGGATAGGAAGTGAATAAACCCACTTTCTACATTTGTGCTTACAGACTCGGTGAAAACCTGTCCAATTGGCACATATAACTTTCCTTCCATCCTCACTGTCATCCTTTTTATCCCCATTGTCACCCTCCGAGTTCAAGTCAGCATTACCTCTTTCCTAGACTAATAAATCAACCTCTGAAACTAGCTTGGTCAAATTGAGTTGATCTCTGTACTCCCTGTACATTTTTCTAGTTTATCATATCTATTCCTGTTTTGATGTTCCCCTCTAGATGGAATGCCCTCCTTGATCTCTCCATGCTACACCTTAACTGTTCTTTAAAGCTCATATTCCAGGCCCTCTTTGATGCTTTCCCTGACTTCCTGAGCCAGGAGTGTATCTTTCTCTGAACTCAGGCAGACTTGCCCTCTCCACTGATGCCTTACCAGCCATCCCTCTTGCCCGAGCTGCTTGCTTCTCAAATTATGATTAGAAGGTAGAAACCTGTTTTATTGTGATAGGAAAGCATATCAGTGATCAACTTCAAGAGAGATTATTCCACCATTAGTTTGTTTGTTATAATATAATATAATATCCTCTTTTTTTTTGGAGATTTGATAAACTAAACTATTAGAGAAGCTGAATATGGTAGGGTGATTTTGTCCAGTGCTTCAAAGGAAATAATGTGTGACTTTAAGAAAGTCACATGAGTTCTCTGGACCTCAGTTTCATTATCTAGAAATTGAAAAGCTGTACTAAATGATTTTTAGTGCTCTTCCAGATCTAATATTCTATAATTAAGGTTTTGAGGGGATTTGACTGGACATAGTCTGTTGATGGACTAATCAATCCAACATTTATTCCCCGCCCCTCCCCTTTTCTTGTCTTCTCTGTAGAAGTTGGAAAAGCTAGATACCCTCTTTACCAGCCTTCCTTGCAGTTAGCAATGGCTGTGTAATGTAGTTCTGGCCAATGAGATATAAGCAGAACTCTATTAAGAGGAACTCTAAGAAGCAATTTGCTTTTCAAAAAGACATGACATCACTCCTGTGGTAGGCAGAATTCTCAGACGGCCTCTTGGTGTACATGCCCTGTAGAATCCCCTCCCTTTGAGTATGTAGAACCATGGGATATCACCCCCATGATTATATTACCAATTGGTTGATTTTGAGTCAATCAAAAGGAAGATTATCCTGAGTGGGCCTCACATAATCAGGCAAGCTTTTCAAAAGAGATCATTTTCTGCTGGCCTCTTAAAGGAAAGCAAACAGCCATGTTGTGACCTGCTTTGGAGCAGCCTCTAGGTGGTGAGAGCCTCAGCCCTAGGAACTGAATTCTACCAACTATCAGTAAGCTTCAAAGAGGACCCGGAGCCTCAGAGGACATGCAGCGTCCACTTGACACCTTGATTGCAGTCTGGTGATTCTTTGAGTGGAGAACTCAATTAACCACTGACCAGACTCCTGACCCATAGAAACTGTGAGATAACAAATTTGTGTTGTGTTAAGTTCCTACATTTGTGGCAATTTGTAACACAATAGTGGAAAACTAATATAGCTCCTTTTCACTTAATCTCAAAAGCTGAGCACTTAAAAAACCATCTTGTTATGATAAGGGAAGGTCAAATAAATCACAGAATCTCTGGCCTTGACCTCTTGCGTGTCTAAACCATGGTCAGCAGCTGCTTTTCTCCAAACCGTTTTTTACATCAGAAGAAGAAATGTCTATTTGTATAAGCCAATACAAGTTAGCAAGCTTTTCTTTTACTTGCATTTGAAATCATTTCCAACTAATACAGCAAACTTCTGAAAGTAGCATGAGCAAGTTTTTATTGGTTCATTGGCAAACATTTATAAGGAATCTATAATGTTCCAGGTAGAACATACACACACACACACACACACACACACACACACACACACACACACACACCCCAAGAATAAAAAAACAATCTTTGCCCTCAATAGGCTCATAGCCTAGTGTTGGAGGAGGAGCTGGTGAGGAACAGCAGGAGGGAATGGGCAGAGAAATCAGGATACGATTAAAATATAGAGTGATATAGGGGCACCTGGGTGGCTCAGTCATTAAGCATCTGCCTTCGGCTCAGATCATGATCCCAGGGTCCTGGGATCTGGCCCCGCATGGGACTCCCTGCTCGGCGGGAGGCCTGCTTCTCCCTCTCCCACTCCCCCTGCTTGCATTCCCTCTCTCGCTGTCTCTCTCTCTCTGTCAAAATAAATAAATAAAATCTTAAAAAAAAATAGAGAGTGATATAGGCTATGATAGGTATAAGAAGGTCTTAGGAAAGCTCAAAGAAGGGATACCTAGAACAGACTATAGGGCTGGCTGGGAGGGAAGGACTGGATCTGGAGGTTCAGGATGTGGAGCAGAACTATGAGGGGTGAGTACAAGTCTCTCAGGTGGGAAATCCTGGCACAGAGAGGAGTAGAGGTCAGTCAGTCAAATAATTGACAGTTACCAAGCACCCAGTGTGAGGCTGGGGAATGTGCCAGATGCTCTAGGCTAATAGAGACATAGAGTACATGGTGCCGGCCCCAGGTTCTTATAATCATCCCTCATTCCCTGATGGAGCTGCATGAGTACTCTCCCTTGTCTAGGGAAATGGAAATGACACCTGACACTCCATCCTGCTGCCTGCTCCCCAGATTAGTGCCTTTGACAGCTGCCCCAGATGGAACAACACCCAGAGAACAGCTTACCCATGGGAGAATCTAGGACAAGATTCTTCAGGAATGTGGTGTGCACAGGGAATTCAAGAAAATAGAAGTGGATTTGACAGGGAAGACAAGCCCTTCAGCTTTGAAGTAGAATCTTGGAGGCATTCAGGCTTAGTCAAACCACATCATCTCTCCTCTCAACTTACGGTTCTTACAGTCTAGGATTTTGCTTGGAAGTTAGACAGCCCCTTTAAATCTCCTTTAAATAAGTAAAGGAACAAATATGTCAAAATACTAAAATGTGAATTCTGAAATTGAGCCTAGAGAAAAACACTGGAGGTAAAAAGACTTAAGGTAGATACTGTTGCAGGAAGTTGAGAACAAGAATAAAACAAACCTTATTTCATCCATTGACCTGTTTTCATCATGTTGGAGGAACAAAGATGATTTGGAATGCTAAAAATAAGAGGTAACTCAGGGACTGGGGGAACTATGTGTTTTTATCTGAGAGGTCATCCAGTCCAGCCTCCCCAGTTTTCCCGGGATGCTGGGGAAGCTTCCCGTGTGGCAGCAGGTAAGGAGTTTGCCTGGGACCTAGAGGTTTGTTTTTTTTCTCAAATTTTTAAAATGTCAGATTTACTGAGGTTTAAAATATATATAAAGTATATATATTATATATATTACTATACTATAAAATATATATAGTATAATATATAATACAGTAAAATTCACCCTTTTTTCCATGTACAGTTTGATGATATTTGACAAATGTGTACCATAGTATAATCCACCAGGAAGAAGACAGAGGACATTTCCATCACCCCACAAAGCTCCTTCTTGTCCCTTTATAGTCAGTTCCCCCTACCATAACCTCCAACCCTGCAACTAGGGACTTAATTTCTTTCCATCCATATATTTTTGTCTTTTCCAGAATGTCATATAAATGGAATCATATAGTATATAGCCTTGTATGTCTGGCTTCTTGCTCTTAGCATAATGCAAGGCCAATTTTTAAAAGGTCTAATGTTTTGCCAAGGTCATCTTTCCTTGTGATCTAAGACTAAGTGGGTGAGCATCAATGTACATGCTTGCCTTAACAAATACACTGGAGTATGACTGTAGACCTTAAATCAAGCCTGCTGAATACCGAGCTGTTTCTCTTTGTTATCTGTTTGGATGCGTGTCAAGCTTCACTTGTACGGTGCAAACAACTATAGCAGCAGTGAATTTATACATGAATGTGGCTCTATTTATTAGCATTTAGAAATGCATAATTGCATTTTAATCAGTCAAGAGCACTTATGGGCCTATACTATAGGCCTCAAAGAACTTGCAAAGATCATTAAAAAGACAGCATATAATTAAATCTATAGAACTTTATTGCTGAAAGGAGTTTTAGGGATCATCTAGTCATAGCATCACAGAATTTCACAGTTGGCAGTGACCTGCAAGATTTCCCAGACCCACCCATCATCTCAGATTTGAATTTCCTCCTGGACAGCAAATCCTAAGAGCAGACAAGCGATGCAAACGTGTGAAACTAGCAGTAGAGATTAATAGGGCTTGAGGCACACTGAAGAGGATGTGGTAGTACCTATGGTCATTCAAATTCAATTTAAAAAATCAACACTGTGAAAAACCAATAAATATACATCTCTGGGTACATCTCTTGAGTCAGTCCTTGGGTTATCATATTACAATCTCTTTTCTACAATAGCCTTCTCAAGTTTTTAGCTAGTGTAACAGATACTACTGAGACCCTGCCTTATACCCTTTTCATTCTTAGCAGTTCATTGTGTGCCTGCCTGGCTTTCAACTGCCAGTGTAGCACCAGGCAGGCAGAAAATGGCAGAGGACTAATGGTTTCCTGGAGTAGTTTTCAACCTCAACTGATGGAAATTTGTGTATGAGCATCCCAGCTCTCTCATTTTGTTGGGAGGATAACTGAGGTGAGTATTTTACACTGGCCTCCAGAATTTCCAAGTGGGATTAGAGTTCCTATTGCTACCATTGGACTCTTGTGTGAACAGTATATATATATATATATATATATATATTCACTTCCAGCTTCCTTTTCTTGTCTTACTTCTGTTTTTCCTACCACTCTTTCCTTGGATCACCTGCCGGATAAGCTATACTTGCGTGTGGATCCTCATCTCCGGGTCTACTTCTGTGAGAAATTCTCAAGTTAACGTAGCCAGTGAATACTCCGAACACCTCCAGAGATGAGGGATTCTGCATTCCCAGACCCTTGAGGTTATCTTGGGAAATCTCTGACCCACAGAAGTATCTTCCCCTTACTAAAGTGAAACTGTCTTTCTATGACTGGCTAATCATTCACTCTATGGGACTAGATACTATTGTCTAGAAATATCCCTCTTTAGAAAGAACCATTCAACCCAATTCTTAAATTGTTCAATTATTCTTGAATATGTTCTACATTTCACTCATTTATCTATGAAAGAAAAATTGTTAATTGGCATACAAAACCAGTAGTGAGAATCTGGAGTGAAAAGTGCCCAGGACAGGGAAGGTTGGAAGAGGATAATGGACTTTCCTCATCACTTGAGATGGAAACCAGATCCACAGTTAAATGTTAAAGGAAGGGTCAATCCAGAAGACTAGAGAACATGACATCATTTTGTTTACATAGATAATACATTTAATGGATGATGTGCATAATTTATGGTCTTAGTTTTTCATTTGGGAAAGCATCAGGAAAAATGTGCTATGTCTTCATTTTCAGCCTGACAGTTTTCAGGCACCAAAGTTTGTTTCCCAGTCAAATGTTTAATGTTTGTTCCTATATGCAGTACCTAAATGGGCATCAGACACTTTGTAAAGGTGCTGGTATGGCATTAAATTCTCACCTTCCTTCCAAGAGGCATCTTTTGGGCCTCTTTAAAAGGCAAGAAATGTTGTGAATTGTCTGAGCAATGTCCTGATAGCATCTCCCTATTCCTTCCCACCCTAAGAGCAAAAGGAGAGCTTCAGGAAAACAAAGAGCTGGGCGAAATGGAGTGCAAACGAGTACAAGTAGATTTCAGAGCCCTGATGAACATCCCTCCTGACATTCTGTTTGAAATAAAGTACTTATTGAAGAGTTCAATGTACTAGTTTCCAAATTTTGAGAGTACTTTGAGAACATACATGGCCATGTTTTCACAACCAATTTCTGGGACACACTGAAAGGACTGATTACTTGCTAATATGTTTTTTTCTTATACAAGACTACTCTGTGAATATGTATTCCTGAGTAATTTCTGAATAGTTTCTCTTTTAAATTTTTGAAAGAGAGATAAACAAGTAATTATTGAATTCAAGGCTACACCTAATTCTCCCACTTCTCCATCTGATATAATTACAATAAGTCTGGGGTGTGCATATCTGAACATTTTCTGGTTTTGATTGTCAAGCAATCAAATAGCATTTCTCGCCCCCATTCAGACCCATAATTTAGAAGCTTCTCTACAGTGACACTTGGTGCAGTTTAATTATAATGCTCTTCAATCCAGAAAGCTATTTAAAGGACGATGGAAGCTGTGCATTTTCAGTCCTTTCTCTTAAAAACGAGTCAGAAATGTATGTGTGGCTGATCCCAAATTGAAACTTGATACTTGTATTGTGCATGACTTTGAACAGCAATGCTTTTTCCTTTATAGAATGGCTGATATTTTAAAATATATGTTTCTTTCCACGAAAGAGTACCCAGCACAGCTATATCGTTTTGAAACTTTTTCACCACGACAACTAGAAGAAAGCATGTAAAATTTCACAATCATCTGCATTCTGTTTCCAGCAAATACTTTTTCATTTCAAAATGAAATTCTCAAGACCCAAATGGGTAGGTGTTTTAATTCAGCATGAAAATAAAGAACTGCTTTTTCTGGACATATTCTCTTCCCTTCGCTGGCACTTACTGGTACCAACTTGCTCTTAATTATCTCCCATTCAATGCTAGTCATAACTGCCCGCCTACTTCACACTCAGTCAAGGCCAGCCCACAGTACTCACCCCAGCCCCCTCTGGCTGAATCATCTTCCTCCACCCACGTCCTTTCCCACTGCCATTTCCTTTCTCACTTCAGTGCTCTTTTCAGAGGGACAGTCTTGCTTTTCCAAAGCTTTTTTTCTTCATTCTGTGTTATGTCCCCTTTATATTCTAGAAAGCCACAATTCTAAGGGAATTTTCTTCCCATTACTGAAGACAAATCATGCTTAATACATCATAAAATCTGTGCTTTTAGTTACCCATTAATTCTTGTGTACTTTAGGGAAAAGTAGGATTTTGAGAAACTACCTTCACTCTAACATGCAAAAGATAAAAACGGAGTCATTTTTGTAAGTTTTTACCTTGGCAGAGACAAAGGAAATCCTAGGCCTGGGCAATTTAAATAGTCAACCTACAGTTTGACATTCCTAATTTCAGGATTCTCTCACTGATTTTTTTTTTAATTCTACAATAAAGTCCTATCAAATCATTAACTCTCAAGTCTCCAGTTTTTCTTAGGCATAAATGCTGACTGAATGGCTCCTACAAAGTGTGGGAGCCTGGAGGCACAAGGATTTGATACCTGAAGGTATCCAAGCTCTGACCAGCTAACAGAAACTTTGTGCTAATACTAGCCCAGAACATGAAACCACAATTAAAGGGTTCATCTGTACGCATTATTTACTTAGTAATCTCAACATTTTCAGGAGGTATCCATGCATGAAGATAAATCCTGGGCATGAACAGGACAAATCATTTGTTATTATCTCACAAAGATTCCTAACACAGGTCTTGCAGTGACCCCAACAAGCAAAGGGAGAAAAGAGGAAGCCGAGGTCAAATGGTCAGTGATGGCCCCATTGGGGGGGGTCCCTTTTCATTAAGAAGTTTATAGTTAAAAGAAATACCCTTGGCCCAACTCCTCATTTTATATGAGAAAAATGAGCTTCTGAGGCCCGACTTGTCCAAAGTCATTAGAGAATTAGTTTAAAAAAATTAGAACCCAAGTATTGGGGCATCTGTGTGGCTCAGTCTGTTAAGCGTCTGCCTTCACTCAGGTCGTGATCTCAGGGTCCTGGGATCAAGTCCCACATCGGGCTCCCTGCCCAGCAGGGAGTCTGCTTCTCCCTCTCCCTCAGCCCCTCTTCCCCGCTCATGCTTTCACTCTTTTTCTATAAAAATAAATAAATCTTAAAAAAAAAAAAAAGAACCCAAGTATTGCCAGTGACAAAAGGAAATTTGTCTTTCTCAGTGCCTGGCACTGTGCCTTTCCCTTTTATCATTTCACCAAATTCTCACAATAACCCCACAGAAAGGCATCATTATCCCCATTTGACAGATAAAAAACTGAGGGTCATGAAGGTAAGTAATTATCCCAAGTTCACATATACACTGGGCAAGTGATGCTGCCACATTGAACTTCTTGCCGACATTCACAGCTAACGGTTCACAGCTTTGTGCGCACTCACACGGGAAGTGCCAGGCAGTGAACTGAGCTCTTTAGAATATCTGACTGAAGTCTCACAACAATCCCTGCGTTGTTGTTTATGTGTTGGTAACGTATCATCTTTATCTCCATAATGAAAGCATGGGATTTCAGGCTTCTTTTGTGCCTTTTCTGCTATTTTGTTATTGTTGTTATTGTCTTGTTTGTCTCTTTAGACACAAAGACCATTTTAAGAAACAAATGGCAAACAGGCCCTTTCACATGTTATTGCCTGGAGTCCAAACTGCCAGTATGTTTTAGCAGACAAGAAAGTAATCATACTCTCACAACCCTTAGCATTTTCCCCTGAGCACTTAATGGAAAGTTTTTTTTTTAATTAATTTATTTATTTTAGAGAGAGAGCAGGGGGAGGGGCAGGGAGAGAGAGAGAATCCTCAAGCAGACTCCACTCTCAGCATGGAACCCAACACGGGTCTCAATCTCACGACCCTGAGATCATGACCTGAGCCAAATCAAGAGTCAGCCGTGTAACCAACTGAGCCACCCAGGCACCACAATGAATAGAAAGTATTTCTGAGGGAAGATGGATGAGGGATGAAAGTCGGCAGCCCTGCCTATCCTTGGAAGTTTACCAGGGGAAAAATGAACTGAAAGGAGGTGCTTAAGATCTTTGCTCTTACCTTAGGTTTGATTGGGTGGGAAAACTGAGATGAGGGGAAAATGTGCTTTTATTATTTTAATTTATCTGCAGTTACACACAGCACAATTCTAACTGCTTTACTCAGTAAATAAAGGAATCTACAATTTAAATAAAGTTCTGACTTGTGTCACTAACAACTTATGCATCAAAAACAAAATAGGGAAAATTAGGAGATTAAAGATAATAAAAATAATAAAATACAATGTGTAGTTTCTTTGAAGATTTGTGAACAGACCTTCCAAATTACAATAATGCATTTTAAATGTGCACACGTTAACTTGGTACTCACTTTATTCAGTCATCCTCCTCTGTCTCCAAACCTTCTCGATGCCCCACCCAATGTCTGGAACACATTCCCCTTCTCAGCTCTATGAGCTCATGCCTTTTCAATTGTTCAATCCTCCCTAAAATTAACTTTCAGGATGTTTTTCTCTACTAACTGGAAGTGTGGTGGTGATTTCCTTTGGTATATCTGTCTGAAACAACCTTTTATTCACTTATAAAATGAAAGTCTAGATTAGATCATCATTAAGGTGTCTTCCAGGTCTTAAATTTTATGTGTTTCTAGTGTAATGTATTAAATCAACAAACATGTATTGAGCACCTACTGTCAGGCACTGTACCAGAAATCGGGGGGTTTGGGATGCAGTCCCTCCCCTCAACCACTTATTCTATGGCAGGGGAGAGGGCATCAGAGATGACTAATTATCACTCAATATTAAAAATAAATTAAGGTATGTGCATAGGGATCGAGTGGCTAATTCTGTCTAGATGGTTGGTTAAGTAAAACACAGAGATGATGGCATCTGAGTTGAGCCTTGAGAAATGAGTTAATAGGCCCAGACAAGAAGCAAAGAACCTTCTAGATAGGAGGAATAGCTTGAGTGATGACATAGAAATATGGGAATATCTGGGTAGAGCAAAGAGAGCATAGATGAGCATACTGGTGGGGCAGTAGGACTAAGACCATATCCTCTGAGAAGTCAGTTATCCAGTATATCAGTAATCTAGGGCTGCCATACAAAATACTACAGACTGAGGGGCTTAAATAACAAAAATGTATTTTCTCACAGTTCTGGAGGCTGGAAGTCCAAGGTCAAGGTGTCGGCAGGTCTGGTTTCTTCCCAGGCCTTTCTCCCTGGCTTGCAGACAGCCACCTTCTTGCTGCACCCCCTCATAGCCTCACAGCAGCCAGACTAGCTACCATCATGTCAGTGTATTAAAACTCAGTCACTCCATTCATAAGAAAACCCTTAGGCCTCACCCAAATGACTGCATATTCTGACTTTACATTTAATTTTTAAAAGAGAGTTTATTTGTTTTGTCTTGGGAACTAGCATATTATTATTTATATATACACATTCTTTTTTTTCAACAAAAAATTTGAGTAGGCTTTGATGTTTGCTTAACCAGTTTTATACCCCATTAGGCATACCACATATAGATAGAATCATCATTAAGAAATACACTTGACAATGGCAATGATGGTAAATTATGACCTCTCTAGAGACCAGGGACCATGCACTATTATTCATTTGTATATCTCTGATATTGCCTAGTTCAGTGCTTTGTATATAATAGAAGCTCAAAAGTGATTTAATGAACTGAATTAAATTGACATAATTATGATTAGATCTTTAAATCACTTATGTCTAAGTTTTTATCCAGGGCACCTGGGTGGCTCAGTTGGTTAAGCAACTGCCTTCGGCTCAGGTCATGATCCTGGAGTCCCGGGATCGAGTCCCACATCGGGCTCCCCACTCAGCGGGGAGTCTGCCTCTCCCTCTGACCCTCCCCCCTCTCATGCTCTCTCTCTCTCTCTCTCATTCTCTCTCTCAAATAAATAAATAAATAAAATCTTTAAAAAAAATAAATTTTTCTCCAGAACACTATAGAGAAATCAGCAAAAAGATCTGAAATAATTATCCTCAAGTAATACAAAATAGCCATGTAAAATACCACCCACTTCTAAAATGGATATACTGATGCATTACAATAAACACACTGCATGACAGACTTGTCTAATTTTATTTCCATGGAGTTTCACACCATTAAAGTGGTATTGCAGTTCAGGTCAGGACTAACATTGAATGAGGATTCTGCATATGGTTACATATAGTTGTGTATGTGTGTGTGCATGTGTGGCTATGTTTAGAAGGAAAGCAGATTTATTAGCAGAAATAGAACTTCAGGTCTCATAATCCCATCACAAATATTCTTTGCAAAGCAGGGCCTGATGGATGGCTCTAAGGAGACACAGGGCACAAGCAACCATGTTAACATCAAAAGTGCTACTTTCCTCCTGGAGACCTGCAAAGCCAAAGTACTCTTCCCACCCCTTGAAGGCTCTCACCCTAAAGCTCCATATAGGACCCCCACTAGCATTCATCCTAGAAGAACTGGGCCCCTGACTAGAGACAAGTCGGGTAGAGGATCCCTCTCAGTGGTTCTATTGTACGACTCAAGATAGCAGGGACAAATTGTTGACTGAAATTCCTTTGCTGATAATTTAACTATGTGCAGACAGTATAATTGCAGCCAGGGATGCAATTAAAATTCAACTCAAAATATATGGTCCCTATCCTCCAGAATTTATAAACCAGTGAGAAAGGCTCAGACATTTCTAGCTAGCTATAGTCATTTCTGACTGTAGAAGTCAGATGCTAATCTATAAAATGAGTAAAGTGCTGCATGGGGAATCTGAGGAGGGGGCCATCACCTCTGATATTGTGGAGGAAGATACAAATCTCACTTGAATCTCACTTTTGGTAAATGGTTCTGATTAAAACATCTAGCACTATGAATTTGTAAAATGCTTTAAAAAACCCTAATAAAATTAATTAATTTATTGAATATATACAAAGTCCAAGATACCAACACTATGCTATGCACTCAACTGCATTCCTCATTTTACCCTTAAAAGAGGCCTAGAAGTAGGTACTGTTATGATCTTGTTTTATAAATAAAGAAAGTGAAGTTTAGAGAATCAACTTACCAAAGGTCATACAGTTAGAGAATGACAAAGCCAGGATACCAGTCTACACCTGTCTGACTCCAGAGCTCAAGACTTGATTTAACTACTATGAAATGCATATCTCTGTCTTCCCCCACCCGTGTGTGTGTGTGTGTGTGTGTGTGTGTGTGAGTGTGAATTCTATTTTATAAATGAAGAAACTGAGATTTATAAAAGTCAAATGACTTCCTTATTTCTCTATCACTGGAATTTTTGACAAAGCAAGCCAAAAGACATTAAACAAACAACATAGAACACAATCTTCAAATAGTATATCCACAGATATCAGGGTATTTCAAACTAAATTTTGCTCAGTGTCAAGAAAATATCTGTGTTCCTTGCCTCCACGATATATGACTGATGTTTAAAAATATTTCTATGTTCTGATTTCCCCTTACCCTTAAGAAAGAAAAGAAATTTAACACAAGACTTAATTTGTAACTCAAGATTTATCTGCCTTTATCTACGCAAGAGTATTAGTTGTCTCAAAGCTTTTCCATTTAATTCCTAACTACTTACATATTTCAAATTGCTTGTAATATGTTTCTTTAAAAAGAGTAGAGAGCTTTATTGGTAGGTTACAATTATAAGATTATACAATTTCCACAACTAATTTAAAAGTAATTAATGAAGGCTCAAGTTTCAAAATGGCAAGAACCTTATTTCAAAAATGTTAATTTCCAGCTCATTGGGAGTAGCAAGAACCTCTTCAAATATTTATCTTCAAAAGTGTCAAAATTTCATATACCAAAATACATAAGACCACAATTTTTGAAAAGATTTTTATGGCATTCTAGTGACACAGTGAGTTATATACCACATCATATCAACCATTCTATCTACCTGGAATAGGAGCAAGGAACTTTCTGTAGCTTGTATTACCTCCTTTGAAGCCCAGGAGGACATAATTCCTGTCCACTTGAGAACAGAATTATAGTCTTCAACCAGAAAGTTAGTCAACTGATCCTAGGTTTCCAAATTAACCAACAAGTATACAAGTAGGGCACAATTCTAAAGAAAATGTACAGGGGCACCGGGGTGGGTCAGTCAGTTAAGTGGCCAACTCTTGATTTTAGCTCAGGTCATGATCTCAGGGTCCTAGGATTGAGCCCCATATGTCTGGCCCCATGTTCAGGAGTGTCCTCGGGGATTCTCTCTCTCTCTCTCCCTCTGCCCCTCCCCGTGCTCATGCGTGCTCTCTCTCTCAAATAAATAAATAAATCTTAAAAAAAAAAAGAAAATGTACAAATGGACATCGGGTATCCCAGATTGGAATAAACAAAGAGCAAAGAGCAAACTTAAGTATGTGCTTAGGGTACCAAAAATGCCAAAAGAGGTTATAAGTAGTTATTAGGGGGGTAAAAGTAGACTTTAGTGAACTTCATTACCCTGATTTTATGAATCATATGGAAAAAATTGGGGGGGGTGCACCGGGGTGGCTCAGTCAGTTAAGTGCCTGCCTTTGGCTCAGGTCGCAATCCTGGAATCCTGGGATTGAGCTCCGCATCAGGCTCCCTGCTCATCAGTCTGCTTTTCCTTCTCCCTCTCCCTCTGCCCCTCACCCTGCTCATGCTCTCTCTCAAATTAATAAATAAAATTTTAAAAAAATGTTTTTGAAATACATATATGAGAGATTGAGGGGTGGGGAAGGCATCATAACCTCTTTGGTGGTTGGGGTCACTAAAGGCAATCAACCCTTTATATCTCAAAAGAGAACGATTTGACATAATATACAATTGATTAGGCAGAATCCCCCAAAAAGTCTTTGTGACAAATATTGGAAACTTTTAATTCAGTTCATAAAATGGTTTGAGTCAACAATAGCCTATTTCTAAGTTATTGTCCTTGTGTGACTCAGTGTTTCAACTATGGGTTATTTAAGCTGAGGTTTCAATAGAGATTGTAGACATACTTCAGTAGATGTTTATTGAATGCATAAATTAATGAATGAACTAGAAGCAATAAACCTGGATTCAAAACTCACTTTTTTTTTTCATTTCTAATCTGTGACCTTGGATCACTTACCTTGAGCTTAGGTTTCTACAGCCATAAAATGAAACTTATATGCTATATATACTTTATGGAGTTCTTAGGATGATCAAATGAGATAATATAGTAAGATCATCTCATTAAGGTAGTTAAATCTCTTATTTGGGTATGGGAGAATTAGAAATAAGACACCTATTTGAGGAATTGTATTAAAATCCTTTATAACATTCCCATAATCATTCATTCATCAAAGAGATATAGACTACCACAGGCATGGTATTAGGTACAGAGATACTTTTGTGATAAAGCCTCAGGAAATAAGATGTTTTACGTCCATTTTGACATAGTCTACAAACTATGTAGTCTTTGATATAGCCTACAATTTATTGTACTTTCAACCTTACCATCTCTCCGTGGGGCCCTTCCATCTTTGAGAATAAGAGAGGAGGTAAGAGTGTCTGTTTCACAAATTGCCTAGTGATTTTCAAAAATCAGAGTTTAATGGTTTGGTTTTTTTTAGAGTCATGAAATAGATGCGAATGTCAACACTGCCCAACCAAAATGTTACCCCCTCCATGACCTCACAACCAAAATGTCATCCCCTTCATGGCTTCACAACCAAAATGTCACCTCCTCTTGAAGGCACCCTCTTTCTCTCTGGTCTCTAAGACTTCACAAATGCTTTTCCATCTGTCTGGATCACTGTCTCCTGGCCTCCCTGCTCCAGCTCTCTTGGCTCCTAATCTAACCTTTGGCACTCTCTTCAGTCATTCCCTACCCTGAACAGCTTCTCCATCCTCACTCCTCCCTCCTGCCCCCAGTCTGGATAGGTGCTTTTCTCATCCTTAGGGTAGGGTATTTAATGAAATCAAGTTTGGTTTTTTTTCTTTACTGGAAAGACATCATCTCAAACGTGTTAGTGGAAACATTAATTCACCTATGGAGCAAATTCTTTTGCTTTGGGAGAATCACCAGAATACTTTTATAAACATAATCACCACCTATTGTTCTTAGAGAAAAATGTTAAGTGACCATTCATCTGAAAGCTAGTACTTCAAACAAACATGTTAAATGTGCCATTGATCAATGTACATTTTGCTATCTTTAGCATAAATACACCCTTGAAGAGACAGAGACAGATAGTATTTTTTTTCCTAAATATGAATTTAGTCTTATGCCTGAAAATTGGCCCCTCCTGTTGGGAGATATGAATGTCCTTTATACAAAAATTTTCTCACAGATTGGTTTAGAACAGTCTATATCAGGAGCCAGGTCTTACCTGCTCTTAACATCACACTGCAGTAAATACCCAGAATGGCCTTGTAACAGTTTGACAATGGCTGAACTGCTGGCAACCCACTCATGGAGTTTTTTTAATTGAATAACCCAGACTTTGAAGTATGTCTTTTAAACTGTTACTATCACCTTGCCTAATCTCCTAAGGCTAAAGAGTACCTGGTGGATGAGGAGGAAGGAACTGGATGTTTCCATGGTCAATCATTCCAGGGTGGAAGATGATGCAGGCCTGGAAATGGACTGGAAGAGGGCAGATTTCTTCCTAGTTATAGACAGAGGAGAGGTTTAAGAGTGCCACAACACGAAGATGCGTGGGGGACCTGCCACGTCTCCAACACACAATATTAATTTATTTATATTTAATATTAATGGAAGATCCTAAGAGTAGCAAGTAACTTTTAGGGGCAGCTGATTCCCGAGGTACTTTCTGTATGGTGCTTGAGTTACCCCAAGCCCTCAGTTAAGTCTGAAGTGTTATGGTGGGTATGGCTGTGCTCTAGGAATTAAGGGAGAACTCTGTATATGTCTAGTGTGAAATGAAAAAGAGAAACAGCAGCATGGAAAGACATTTACAGGATTTCAAAAAATAAGCTGTAGGATCTGGAGCTATAACATCTAGATCAGGATGGCTGGTCTATTGATCAGCGACTACCTGGACAGACTGTAGGACATGGAAGTGTTCCTCAGGGATTTACAGAAATTATTCAGGAAGCAAATCCAGTAAAAGAACAGATTTCTCATAATTCTGAGGTCTACTGGTATTGTTTTGGGGAGTATTGATACAAAAGCACGTGCCCTTTAAAGGTTAAAAGAATTTGGATTCCATTTTCAAATTCACTTTGTCTTTTCTACAAAACCATCAGCTTGTTGATAATAAGGACTGTGCCTTCTTTATCTTTACATCATCACAGTTTCTAGAACAGTGTCTAGAACACAATAGTTGCTCAAAAATGTCTGCTGAGTTACACAAGGATAAAGTCTTTCACAACATGGTCTTCAACTTGATGATCTGACTTAAGTCAATAGTCTTATTTAAAACTGGTTATAAGAAATACACTGAAATAAAATTAGTAAGATGCCTTGATCCTCTTTATTGTAAGGCAATTGCTATAACTTTCAAGTTGGAAAATATGTTTTAAGCACAGATTCCTGCAAAAAAATCTGTGCAATCATATTGCTAGATAATCAGGAAATCAGAGGTGACCTGAAGGCCATGTACTTCCTTCACTTTACGCATGAGGAAATCAAAGCCTCAAGTAATAAAGTAACTTGCCCAATGTCACACACCTCACAAATTATGGAGTAAGGGCTAGAATGTACCTGTTCTGATTCATTACTCTTCTTAGTACCACATCATATGCTTCTACTAAATCCCACCATGCATAGGTTCATGTTACTCTGAAACAATGGTTGGTAGAGAGATTTTTTTTTTACCATCATACTTTGCTTAATCTTATGAGCATTGCCGATCCTTAAAAGTCTGCAAAAAGACCTATGCTGGGGTCCCACCCTAAGCTAGCAGGACTTAAGCATTGGTATTTTTTTTTTACATTGCCCAAATGATTCTAATTGCAGCTCATATTAAAAATCATTGCCCTAAAATAGTTTTATTCAATGTCCTTATCCATTTTCCAATCCTTTTGTCCACCTCTCCCAATTTCTCCCTCATGCCCCACTCTGTGAATAACTAGGAGACACAGAATGCCGAACCCTCATTTTGAGTTTCACTACTGACTGGTGGGAACTTCCTAAATTAGTGAAGTTCAATGCAAAAACTATTTAATTTTACATTAAACACAAAAGACATCACCACTTGTGTGGGACAACACAGTATTGCATTATTTTAGAGAACAGGCTTCCGTAGAATCATGACCAGCAAGAAACATATAATTCATATTTCAGTCACCAGGGAAATCTTTACCTATAGATATATGTCCTCTTTGTTAAAAGTCTTCAAGGAGAAGTATCCCATATTTTCCTTTACCATTCTTAGCCAGGCTGCTAAGAATGTTTTTTATTTAACCAATTTTAGCTGCTGTCTTCAGTGGCAATGAAGAACAGTGAATAGATTGCCTGTTTACTTATCTTTTGTTTAGTTGTGGACTCATGAATTCACAACTTAGCCTTTTTCCCTTCAGGCTAATAATAAAATAACTTATCCTGTCATTATGGCCTAAATTTTTCAACCATTTAAATTTTTCATTCCTCTTCTCTGAACATAATCAGACCACTGTATGATAAAGTATTTATCTGTGCTTTAACATATCATTTGAAGATGAAAAATGCAATGAGGCCATCATTTTTAAAAAGATTTATTTATTTGAGAAAGAGAGAGTGATATAAGGGGGGGAGGGACAGAGGGTGAGAATCTCAAGAAGACTCCCCCCCTGAGCTTGGAGCCTGACAGGTGGGGGGCTCAATTTCACGACCCATGAGATCATGACCTGAGCTGAAACCAAGAGTCCAATGCTTAACCCACTGAGCCACCAGGTGCCCCTAGCAATGAGGTCGTCATTTTTAAGTATTATTACATTCATACCCCAGTACTTTCCATTTTTTCCCTTATTTTTCAGTTTTAAGACACAAAATATAGTCACCAGGTCATGAATCATAATTACCTTGCCTTGTATCTGAAAGCAGAATGCAAACATAATGCTTTCTTCCTTTGGTAATGTCTATAATTTACACATAGCATTAATAAGGCTCCGGGTATAATTCAAATGTACAGATTGCACTCAGAATGCCATAAACATAAGCTTTTCTCAGAGCAAACTGTCACTGAAGCACCAACTCAGATAAGAGAATTAGTCATTAACTCTTCAGGCAGCCTTTACATTTTCTTTATGGAATATTTTCTGTGCCCGTCGAAATATTGTGCCATTTTTACCAACTAGTTAAGATTTCATTGTATAAACAGTAGCTGAATATATTCATGTCAAAGATAATCATTCCTTTAACAGGTTTCTTTGTCAGGTATTCATTAAAGTAGGTTTCACTTCAAAATGATAGTCACTAATATAGGGCAAACATCTTACCCATTTGGCAGGTTTTTTAAAAATAATTTAATTTTATTAGCACTGTATCACATCCTCAGCCTATATTAGGTCTCCTATATTAACAGAACAAAGATCTGTTTTATGAATGCACACAACTGGTGGGCATACAAAGTGAAATCTGTGTATCATATAAAAACCACAAAACAGGAAACCACAAAAGAGATGAAGCTCATGGGTATATTAGAAATTAATTATTGGACATATCTATTTGCACTACTGCTATACTTTGTAAGCAGTGCTTCCACCTTCTTATATTGGTCTTCAGAAATTCATTTTGCGATAAATTCCTAAATAAAAGCTTCTCCCCAGCTGATGTTTACCACTCCAGGCTGCATGAAGCACTGGCATTTTGCTTCAAGACAGGAGGTAACAGGAATAAATACAGTGCCAGCTACATTTCCTCCAGATCAGATATGTGAATGTTATGAGCATTGTAATGGGTAGCGTGGGTGACACAGAATTTCACAGAAGCGCCTACACAAAGAGCAGCCCTTCTTCAGAAGGCACAGCAGACACCATTTTGTCTCATTCCAAAACAGTTCACAATCTTCTCCAGTTTTTCAATTGAAGGTTTCAGATACAGTTTTTTATCTAAACCTGATATAATATGATGAATTTTAGGAGGGCAATTTGATTTCTAGACATTAAGAGAGGGAATAGAAAGGTACAAGAACTGAGGTCACGGCTTGTAAATATATCTGAATTCTCTGAAGGAGTAAAGTGAGAATAGCCTTTATGCACAGTCACATGGACACTGATAATCATTAAAATAAAGCCAGCATGAAAAATAAACATCCATTCTCCGATTACTTCATAGGAGGGACCCATATTTGCCTGGGGGCGTGATTACCGGGATTGGGGAGGGGAGTTCGGGTGGGAGTAAATGATGAATCCCACTCTGTGTTTCTGTGGAGATATGTGAGAAACCAGGTGTGGACTGCTGTGTAGGAAGCCCCACCCTGTGAGCGGACCCACTGGGACTGTGGCCTAACTGTGAATGCAGCACTGTAGTTGTTTATCAGGGGATTATAGGTGATCAGTGCCTTTGTGTGTTTTTGTTTGGGGGTGGGGAGAGGTTGTTGTTGTTTTGTTGTTTTGTTGGCAAGCCAAAGCATATATCTAAGTCAAAGTTGGCTTTCAACATTGTAACTTGACATTTTCCCAAATTTAGTGTCACCCCTTAAACCATTTTGGGGTGTATCTTTTAGACTTCCCTCCAACCCCAGCAGCACATTCTTTTCTATATCCTGAGTACTATCCGTCTTCATCCTTTGAGGGAAGATTTTATTTTATTCTATTTAATTTTATGTATGTGTTATGTATGTATTTGTTATACACATAAAATTTACCATTTTAAAGTGTACAATTCAGTGGCACTTAGTACATTCACAATGTTGTACAATGATCACCACAATCTAGTTCAAGAAATTTTTCATCATTCTATGGGTTTTTTTTTTGCATTTTCATATTGAAATTTTTTGTTTTGTTTTGTTTTGTTTTCAAATTTTTATTTAAATTCGAGTTAAGATGTAGTGTAATATTGGTTTCAGGAGTAGAATTTAGTGATTCATCATTTACATATAACACTCAGTGCTCATCACGAGTGCCCTCCTTAATACCCATCACCCATTTAGCCCATCCCCCACCCAACATTTTCATCATTCTAAAAAGAAAGCCCCTACTCATTAAATAGTCACTCTACATTACCCTCTCCCCCGGCCCTTGACAACCAGTAGTCTGCTTTCTATCTCTATGGATTTACCTATTCTGGATATTTCATATAAATGGAACCATATAATATATGTCCTTTTGTGTCTGACTTCTTTCACTTACAATGCTTTCCAGGATCATCTATGTTGTATCTGTATCTATTTTGAAGCAGCAGGAAGTCATATGGAACCTAATCTGCTTAATAAGCTAGATATATATTATTTGAAAAAAGTTTAAGTGATATTATAAAGTAATGATATTAATTTTCCTATGTGTCTCATGTTTTGTTTTTATGCCTTTGAGTATGTAGGTTCTAGCTACACTAAAAAAATACACACAACGGAGTAAACATGACAATACATTATTACCTATACTCCAGTATAAGTCTTGCTTGGTTATTGTCAAGTAGACTTTTACAAGGTTCTCTTTGCAGGAGGCAGGGGTTGGCTAAAGAATGTTACACTGAAGATGTTATACTGGAACTATGACATCTCCCAAATGAATAATGTGAGGTATGTATCTATAAATCACATCTCAGAGGCAAAGCATTCAAATTAGGCTTTTGTAGTCTTTGTAACATCCCTTCTGTTTAATTGTTCCCTTCTCTAGGTCTCCTACAAAGGTGAAGTATCTAGTTAATAAAAAAATATTTACTCTAAAATATTTATGACTTAATGAACTTAGAAACTAATGGAGACATACTTGCTTAATTCTATAAATTTTTTAATTATGTTCAGTTAGCCACCATATAGTACATCATTAGTTTTTGATGTAGTGTTCAATGATTCATTAGTTGCGTATAACACCCAGTGTTCATCACAACACGTGGCTTCCTTAATACCCATCACCCAGCTACCCCATCCCCCCACCCCCCTCCCCTCTGAGACCCTCAGTTTGTTTCCTGGAGTCCATAGTCTCTCATGGTTTGCCTCCTTCTCTGATTTCCCCCCTTCAGTGTTCCCTCCCTTTCCCTAGTGTCCTCCGTGCTATTCCTTATGTTCCATACGTGAGTGAAACCATATGATAATTGTCTTTCTCTGCTCGACTTATTTCACTTAGCATAATCCCCTCCAGTTCTGTCCATGTCAGTGCAAATGGTGGGTATTCATCCTTTCTGATGGCTGAGTGATATTCCATTGTATATATGTTCAATAAATGGTGCTGGGAAAATTGGACAGCTACATACAGAAGAATGAAACTAGACCATTCTCTTACACCATACACAAAGATAAACTTAATTCTATAAAATTAATTGCCTTTTGAGCAAGAAAGTAGAGAAAAATATTAAGAGAAAGATCTTTCCTAGTCCCCTCAAATCATACCACATGGACCAGTGTGGTCCTCAAACTTCTATGTGTCTAAGAATCACTGGGATATTCGTAAAAAATATAAATTCCTAGGCCCCAGCGATTCTGATTCAATCTGAGTAAGGATCAGAAATCTACACTTTTTTTAAGATTTATTTATTTGAGAGAGTGTGTGCACAAGCAGGGGGAGGGGCAGAGGGATAGGGAGAATCTCAAGCAGACTTCCCACAGAGCAGGGAGCCCAAGGCAGTGCTTGATCTCATGACCCTGAGATCATGACCTGAGTCAAAACCAAGTGTAGGACGGTCGCTCAACCGACTGAGCCACCCAGGCGTCCCAGAAATCTATACTTGTGATAGATTTAAGGCTTGTTAAAACACATTTCTGGACCCTATTCCCGGAGGTTTTGATTTAGTGGGTCTGGAGTGGCACCTGAGAATTTACCTAACAAGACCCCAGGTGATGTTCGTGCTGCAGGTTGGGGACCACATTTTGTGAACCACGTCTTTGATGATTCTAAAATAACTGTGCCTTGGCACACCGGCAGACATATTGATAAACTAATCACACTTCTGTAAATCAGGCTAAGCTGTGTGGCAGCCTGTGATAACATAGCATGACTTTCACAATGATGGAATAAAGTAAAGCTCTGTCCCTAGCTGGGAAGCATCAATACGTTTCACAAACAATTTTAATAGGGTACTATTTTAATATAAAAAATCAGTTAAGGACCAAAAACCAATGCCTGCAAAATAATATTTTCTTTTGATGTTCAGGTGTGCATATAGAAATTTTAAAATTATTGTTGTAGATTTCATTTAAAATAATACATTAAGGAGGGCACATGTTCCGATGAGCACTGGGTGTTATATGCAACTAATGAATCGTTGAACATTACATCAAAAACTAATGATGTACTATATATTGGCTAACCGAACATAATAAGAAAACTTGGAAAATAAAAAAATTAAAAAAAGAAACTAGAATTTTCTAAAAATGTAAAAAAATAAAATAAACAATACATCAAAAAACCACCTGAAACTCTAAGAAAGTCACTGTTTAATGGCTTTGGGCGGGTTTCAATTAGAAAACTGATTCAGGAGTACAGCCTACTGGATGTTTTTGATATTGCAAAGGAAAAAATTTTCAAAGTTTTAGCATTTAATATCTTTTTTATGTATTAATTTCTTTTTATGTTTCTTTATAAGCATGGTATAACGGAAATGTCATGAACTTTGGAGGGTTCAAGATCTTCCTTTGCTTTGTGAGCTTCTTTGCTATGTTATGTCACCTTGAGCAAGTTACTCAAGCTTTATGTTCCTACTCTGTATAACAGGGTAACATAATAACTACCACAGCAGAACAGTTGTACCAATCAGTGGAATAAAACTTTTAAATTCCCAGTACAATGCTGGACTTGTTTTGGAACCTATGACCTTTATACAGATCCATGTATACATGCGCACATATACATCACCAAACAGAAAAGATTTTTAAAAAACCACTTTCTAATTTTTCTGTATAAGATCCCCAAATTTAATTCTGCTTCAAAGCAACAACATTTACCAGAACATGTGGGGACTCCACATTAATACTCCTCTGCATTTTGATTTCTGACAGTTCTATGCATTAATGAAGTAGGGAA
Organism: Zalophus californianus; assembly: GCF_009762305.2. Lineage (NCBI taxonomy): Eukaryota > Metazoa > Chordata > Mammalia > Carnivora > Otariidae > Zalophus > Zalophus californianus. The sequence continues at coordinate 151,870,165 of NC_045597.1, forward strand.
GACTAGGCCCTGGTAAAGTCACATTATTTTTACTGGTATTAAAACTTAATAATGAAGTGAAGCATTCCAGATAAATAATTTCCTGTAAATAAGTTTTTTTTAAAAGATTTTATTTATTTATTTGACAGAGAGAGGCACAGCAAGAGAGGGAACACAAACAGCAGGAGTGGGAGAGGGAGAAGCAGGCTTCCTGAGCAGGGAGCCCGATGCAGGGCTTGATCCCAGGACCCTGGGATCATGACATGAGCTGAAGGCAGATGCTTAACAACTGAGCCACCCAGGAGCCCTGTAAATGTTATTTAAGTAGAATCCATTCTCAGTGACTTCAGTCAATTAATTCTTTGATGTTTTCCCTAGGGGAGGACATTTGTAAGCTGCTTCTTACCTAAGATAAGCAGTAGGAAATGACATCACATTGATGTCAAGGCCCAAAATGTGATGTCTCCAGATCCTAGTTGTGCTTAGGAACTCACCACATTTTGAGGCCCCCACATCTCCCTTTTGATTCATAGAGTGTCCATGGTGATCTCATGTGTGCTTGGGAACTGGTCCATGCATATTTTCTGCTGTAGCCTCCTGGTCAAGAAATCCGGAGATATGATTTGGTGACCTACAGTAGGGCTCCAGAATGTTTATTAAAACAAGTGATCCAGGAGATTCTGATAAAAGGTATCCAGAGGTTATACAATGTAGAAAGAAATCGTACATTGGGAGCATTGTCCTAGGAACGAGCAAGAGTTGGTTTTCTGCTCCTGCTTGCTGTAATTATTGGAATAGAATCAAGCAGTACTTCTACATTCAATAAGAACTTTCATTAGCTAGGCAGAATATCAGTTATGATTACCAGGGGGCACTGTGGTTCAAGTTAAGTGTCCTTTTGATTCTAGTGTTGCAAACTACCATGATTTATGAGGCCCTTGTTGTAGTAAAAGACAATTATTGAAAGTGATACTATTCTTGCCTCCTTACCTGCTGCCCCAGTATTAGAGTCAGATTGTTTAAGCTAGCTCAAGGTCCAGCACAGAGTGTGGCACAAAGAAGGCATTCAGGAAATAAGTGTTGAATGAATCCCTGTGGTGCCATAGTACCAGTTACATCAAAGATTGGGGTTTATTTAGAAGATATATATACTTGGCTCGGTATTCAAGATCAAGCAGTCTTTCCAAGCTTTGAGTTCCTTTCCAATGTAGCTCTACTCCAGATAACTCAGGGATTTGGGGAAGTTTGAGTCCTGGTGTGCCCAGAAAAGACTAGCTACATAAGATGCCTCTAGCTCCCCATCATTCACTTACGGCAGCTTATCAAAAATCACATTCCTTCAACATTTTTAAAATAGACTTAGACTAGGGCTTGTATGAAGTTTACATGAAGAGGAAATTAATTGGGACTCAATGTTTTGAATAATTATATGGGGATTAGACAGGTTCTATTATTAAAGTTCAAGTGTTAGACAAGTAAGTAGGATTTCTTTTAACCCCGGGTAATACTTGTTAGTGTTCTTTTTAAAAATTAATTAATTTTTTAAAAAGATTATTTATTTATTTATTTATTTGGCAGAGAGTGACACAGCGAGAGAGGGAACATAAGCAGGGGGAGTGGGAGAGGGAGAAGCAGGCTTCCTGCTGAGCAAGGAGCCCGATGTGGGACTCGATCTCAGGACCCTGAGATCATGACCTGAGCCAAAGGCAGATGCTTAATGACTGAGCCACCCAGGCGCCCCAGTAATTGTTAATGTTCTTAAAGTAATGTGGCTTTACTTACACAGGTCACATGATAGTTCCCTCTTACTTCTAATCAGTAAATATGGATTCCTTCACTTTTGATTGCTCTGTAAAATCTGTAACTGGTAGATGACAGTGCCTTGTCTACCAGGGTCACAATAATATAGAATTACTAACTTTTATTTTCTTCCCCAAGTCAGGAATCTCTGAGATTGATATCACTAAGATAAACCCTGAATTGAGCTCTCTAAGAACCCATATGGGAAAAGCCTGGAAAAATGAAAAAGGAACAAAAAAATAGCTTGATGAAAAAAGAATGATTTTAATTTGTTTAAAATGACTTTAATAAACTCTCACTGTATTCTCCTATTTACTATGAATTTTAAACCACATGCATTTATGACTGCTTTAAGACAGATCATTGTTAAAGAAGAAACAATTACAAAGATATTACTTATAGAGTATTTGCTTCTAATAGAAAATACTCAGAATCAGGAAACCATAGAAATAGAAACTCCTTTTTGTTGAGTCTAGCAATGAGAATTAGGTATTATATTATTCTAGGTTCTTCCTATGCCATCTAGTGGGAGATTCAAATGGTTTTATCTGAGTTTTGTGTGGATTATTTACCATCATTTCTTTCAACATTTAATTTGTAGCAAATCAACCACATTATACCTAGTAAATGATACATGTCAAATTATAGGTTTTCTGAAAATGAAACTAAAGCAGATAAAGCAGAGTGTAGACCTGCCTTATGTTACAAATAACTTTATGATAGAATACGCTCAAGTGTCCAGCTCACACCACTAATGACACTAATGAGAGATTCCATGGTTAAAATACAGGCCATTACTGCTGTTGGTAAATCATTTTATTATGGTATGATGACACATACTGATTTATTCAGCCAAGAATATCCTCAGAACACAATTCCTAGTTGTAAATAGAATATAATGTCTTTTCATATGCTGTTTCCTGTCTTTCCTCTCTTCAGCCCTTCCCCCTTCTCTGCATGATGAAATCTTATCCATCTTTCAATGAATGAATGGATGGGTGGATGGATGGATGGATGGATGGATGGATGGATGGATGGATGGATGTGTAGAGTCATCACTACTGCTCGTTTCTCTCACTCAGTTGGTTGCAGAAGCCACTCATATTCAATTGCCAGTGACTGGGCTGGAAACAGATGGAGAATTATGGAGTATGTGTGAAGGCATGGGTGGGAGAGTACGAACTGATGGATCAGCAGGAATAGCTTTTCAAGGGATATGTAATGAACTTCTCCTTTCTGTACCTTCTCCTTTCACCCTCAGTCCCCTTCTCCCCTAAGACTGAAGAGACAAAAAACTGAAGAGACATCTCACAGTTGGGGACTTGGCTTAGTTCCACTGATGCATGCTTATGGGTGGCAGTGAGAGTCACAGAAAACTCAAGTGCTAATAGTGACGGTTCGGATGGAAGTGAAGGAAAAAGTACTTGCCCTAAACCATAATGCATATTCATAGGCAAAGCGTATCTCTTGAGTCCAGCTCCAGCTACCTAACCTTTCTGGGGGTTCTCTTTTACTTGCCCCAAATAGACACTTGGGCTCCTCCTATGACCATGTTCGAAAGGAAATAACCACCTCTCCTGAGACCCAAGGGGAGAATCATCAATGGTTGACCACTCTAGCCTGACAGAGCAAGTTCATCTCCAGCCCCTATAGCACTTATAGAGCCCTGCCCTGGAGACACTGTGACTCTGAGTGGACCCACGTTAGAGGGCACAGAGAGAAAAGGAAGCAATAGACATAATCTCACCAGAATTATATGGTTATAAAGTGTGTTGTAACCATACTCCAAATCAAGGTCAGCCCAGAACTACAAAAACTTGTGATTAATATCATCACCTTTACTTCCTAATTGCAGGCTTAAAATATAAAATCCTTCTCTATCTGTCCTCCAACTTGGTTAAGAATGAGAAAAGCAACTTAAACCCATTTGAGGTTTAAATTGCCATTTTTCATGTTTATGAGTTTCATTTTATCAGACGTTCAGGCTGAGAGAGTGTAGGCCAAGTTTTTTTTCTGAGCATTAATATGTGAAGTACATGTAGGATCTATAGCATATGGATGAGGCCACAGGTAGTGAATAATGTGGTCTAAGGGCCACAGCTAAGAGACCATTGAGGACAAATGGAGCTAACTGGGAGAACTGCCATTAAGGGAGGATTTTGAGAGTTCTGGTCTCTATCTCAGAAAATAGCATCACTGTTTTTTCAGTGAGTTCAAGCCAAACATCTTGCAGTCCTTGGTTTCTCTCTCCTGTCTCACTCAACATCCAGTGCATTCACACATCTTGCGAGTTTCATAAAAATTTTTTTCCCAAGTATATCTAATATGTCTACTTCATACCACTCCAATGCCACCAACCTAATCTAAGCCAACATCATTCCCATTAGAACCACCTAACTGGTTTCCCTGCTCCCACCCTTGCTGCCACCCCCAGCACCTCTAGACTATTGTCCACACAGTAGCCAACATGATCTCAGCAAAGCATAAGTCATATGACTTGCATCATTTAAGGTAACAGTAGCTACTATAATAAAGAAACCCCCATATTTGAGTAATGTGGATTTTACTTCTCACTTGCCTCATAGTCCCATATAGGGGATTCTTTGTCAGGGCCACGCAAGCACAGGTCAAAACTAGTTATCTTCAATACATGAAGTTAACATCCATCTAGCTGATAGAAGTGGAAAGAAAACGTGAGGCAGACACATCTGTTCCTCTGATACTTTTGCCCAAGAGAGACACATAAGTCACTCCTGCTCACATTCCAATTGCAAGAATTCATCCATGGCTTCTCTTGATGCAAGGAGATGCCCTGACTGGGCAGCTGCTCCCCTAAAACAACTCCACTGCTTTATAACTCTTTTTTTTTTTAAAGATTTTATTTATTTATTTGAGAGAGAGAGTGAGACAGAGAGAGCACATGAGAGGGGGGAGGGTCAGAGGGAGAAGCAGACTCCCTGCTGAGCAGGGAGCCTGATGCAGGACTCGATCCTGGGACTCCAGGATCATGACCTGAGCCGAAGGCAGTAGCCACCCAGGCGCCCCTCCACTGCTCTATAACTCTTAAGTGGGCAGCTGCCATCTGTTAAAAGGCAAGGCAGAGCTTATTTGTCTGCTTACAACTGTCCTAGAGCTTCCTGTCTAACCATATCCGAAGCTTCCAGATCCTCATGATCTGACCCCTTCTACCTCACTGGTCTCACTGTGCTCCAGCTCCCAGGCCTTTATTCTGATCCTTGCTTATTGCCAACTCAGCATTTTCTGTTCTCTTTGTCTAGAAGAGTCTTTCATTAGATCTTCATATAACTGATTCTTTTTCATCATTTACACAGATATGTGGTGTGACCCAGGAATGTGTACTTTAAATGGCACCCTAGGTGACTCTGATGCAGATGATCAATGGCCCAAATTCTGAGAAACACTGGGACAATGGTTGACAGTATGGAATCTGAAAACAGAGATACCTAGTTCAAACACTACTGAGACCCTTACACCGTGTCTATAACTTTGGGCCATTTACTCAGGTCAAATTAAGTGCATAGCATGGAATCTGGCACATAGTATGTGGCACAAAGGAGTGGCGATAGATGCATCATGCAGTTTTAGAAAAAGTAGGGATAGAATTAGACAACTGGAGATTTGAGCAAGTGAATCTTTTTTTTTTTTTGAGCAAGTGAATCTTAAATAAGGAAGTGATGTGACTCTTGGAAAACAGTTTGGATGTGCTTTGTGGGGTTAGGGAAGGCCACTACAGAGTCTTAAGGAGTGGAGTGATGTCTGATGAGTGGTTTGAGATGCCCACTTTTACAGTCACTCTGAGCATTGATTAAAGAAGGTTAGATTTGGAGGGGAGAACCTGACCGAGAGGCGTAACAGTACTCTGGATAAAAGAAGATCCTATTGTATGGACTGAACAGAGAAATGGATCAAAGAGAGGAGAAAACTGAAAGAAACAGCAAAAGAGGTTGGCAACATGAAAACTGAGGAGAAAAGATGGAAGAAAATCTGTGTAACCTCAGTATGGGCACAGCCTAATCTAATAGGAGGGCAGTGATTTCTAGCCTAGATTATACCCAGGAGAAAAAAAGACTAAGGAGCTTCAATAGACACAGAAAGGGGTACAATACAATCCTCAAAGCTAATGATCCCATAGAAGCCAGAGTTCAGCGGCCAAGCTTTTGAAGAAGTCATGCTAGTCACAGCTGAAGGGAAAACTGGTGCATCGGTGAGGCATCAAGTCAGAAATTGCAATAACAACATTGGAAATTGTCTTTTGACTTTTCCATGAAGTTGCAATATCCTAGCTGAGGGGCAGTTTCTGGGGATGTGAGGGGTACAGGAGGAAGGGGAGCAAAGTTGATTAAAGAGAGTCAGAGCCCTAGATGTAGTTAGGAGGTGGATACATCTCATATAGTGTGTTCAAGGAACACTAATGTGAAGGAGAGAAATGAAGCAGCAACCAAAAGGGGGCAAGGGGTGAACTCTGATCCCTTGATGCCTGTTTGCTGGTACATAGGAGTCATTCTTTTATCCACAGATACAACCTGCACATGTGCTCATTCTCTCTCATGCGTAAACTTTCCACTGTTAACATACAAAATCCCTTTGACTCACCATACCAAAGCCTTTCACATGCCTACATTATAAACTGACTGCTGACCTAGTTTGAGTATAATGAAAATTCCATGTAGGGAGGGTGGATATAGGTTTTGTGAGGGCTAGAGCTTGTATTACTTGGTTGATCCTTCTTAAGAAAAAGAATATAAAATATAAAATACTATGTTAGGTACCAAAAATGCATATTTATTAAGGAGAAGAAGAGGATTCATGACAAACTACCATGGCACTTTGTAAGGCCAGCTCTCTCTCTTGTGATACTTTCCTGGGCAATGTACTAGAAATGCTTACATAGAAGTACAATCTGACTTCCCTCCCCACTTAGAACACTCTACAACCCCCAGAAACTCCCAACATTCACAGAGATCCCAGCAAGGAAGGGGCACCAAAGCTTAAGCTTCAATTACTTCCCAGTGAAGTTGCCTTTCAGTCTAGATGTTTCTCCTCTGCTCCAAGGTAGAGTAACTCTAATACCTAACTAAAACGAAGGACTTCTACATGTCCTCTTTTTAATAAAGTTACTCTGTGTGCTTTCTTTGGTGGTGGAGGGACTAAACATGGCCATTAGGAAAAACCCTGCAGAGAGCCGTAACCCTGAGCAGGCATGACCTCAGGGAGGCTAGCAGAGGGTTGAGGCTCTAAGCTCTTCCAAGATACACTGCCACATTCCCAACAATACAAATACTGCTTAAGCACCAGCTGTACCTTAGGGAGGAATTTTGCTTCTTGTGGTTTCTTCCATTAACCTCTCCAGACTCCTTCTCTCCTCAGTTCTGTCCTGCTCTGTACCCCAGGAGGCTGACCCACACAGATGTCAGCTGGTTCCCTTCATGCCCAGCTCATGGTCAGGTTTGGCACCGAGAGGCACCAGCAGAAGAAAAGTAAGGTTAGGTTATTTCTTTCCCTGGCTCTCTTGCTGCGTGTTGGCTACAAACTCTCCTTTCAGGCAGTCCTGTCACACAACCACCCTCTCCAGGGTCTGGAAACAGCTCCATATCTTCCATCTTCAGGCTGGGGGTAGGTAATGTCTCCCCCATCACAAGTCCTGGGGGACGGTGCCATCCCTTGTTGGTTTCTGTAAACACTGTCCACACCTTTGTGAACAGTTCCTTTATTAAACTCTCCTCAAATTACTCAGTTTGAATGCTTATCTGTTTTCTGGTTGGACCCTGACTGATTTCATATTATAATTAACAAAGAGGGAAAAGGCCTTCAAAAACGTTTCCTTGGGGGCCCAGAATTAATAGTCAGGCGAAGTAAAAAGCAGTAACTTGACACTGAACCTTCCAGCCAATAAATAGATTGTGCCAAAAGGATGGTCATAGCAAGTATGTTTGCCTTCCTGGCAGGTGGGGGTGTTGGGAAAGCAGCACCCCTAGTAAAAGATCAAAGTGCAGCATCAGAGCTGTGAGGCCCTGCGTTCACTGTCTGCAAATCACATGTTCTTCCAGGCAGAAAGGACCTTATAAGGTAAAAGAAACCATTCGATTAGCTAGTCAGGTTATTGAATATTTTCTGCTTGAATACTTGCAAAGGTGGAAAGCATTACTGTACAATAGCCCATCTTGTTACAGGGGCATGTCTAATTGTTAGAACATTATATTAAGCAAAATCTGCATCCCTTTAACTTTCCTTGGGTCTATTTCTTTCTTTTGAACAATACAGAGCTGAATGTGATCTTTCTTCCTTATGGCAGACCTACAGATATCTGAGGAGAGCTGCCCGTTCTCACCACCCTGGTGTCTTGAATGACCTCTGGTTCATCAATGCTCCAGTGAAAGTATGGTGTCCAAAAATGGACACAATACTCTGTAGAATCTTGCTTGAAATAGCCATATAACACTCAACTAGGCTTTTCTCATCATTCTTTCCCCACCCCTTAAAAAATATTTCTTTTACTTCTGGGACACATTTAAAATTAATCCTCTCTCTTAGCACCCATAGCTGCTATTTCCTTTAACTGTACTAAAATTATCTTCTCCTCTCACATCATTTCCTATTTCAAATGCCTCTTTTATAGCTACCCATGGCTTTTTCCATCATATTCAAGTTTCCTGATTTTACTGTTACTGCTTGACCCCAATCATTATTTTTACTGCTTGCTGATTTTCTTTTTCTTCTTTCTCCTCCATATCTTTGTTCCCTGTCACCTCTACTGAATATACTTCTGATTTCACACTGAACTTTGTTTGAAATGTTCAGCCCATTTTTGTCATCCTTTTCTATTTTAGAAGTCCCTTTTATATAACCACCTCATAAAACATAGAGAAAAATATACACATAGACACTAAATCCAAATGATCTTTTATCCTTCAAAGTTCATGAGCATCCTCATTTTATTTTATTTCTATTTTATTTTTAGAGATGGAGGGGGGAGGGGCAGGGGGAGCGGTGGAGGGAGAGAGAGAATCTTAAGCAGCCTCCATGTATAGCATGGAGCCTGATGCAGCTCATTCCCACAACCCTGAGATCATGACTTGAGTCGAAATCAAGAGTTGGTGTTTAACTGAATGAGCCACCCAGGTGCCCCATGAGCATCCTCATTTTAGTGTCTTGATCTCATTCTCTGAATTAAATACTAGTGTCAAGGATAAACTGTTAGAACCAAAATCATATCTTACAATGTTTCATAAAAATGTTAAGCCTTTTATAATTACGTAAAACCTATAGAACTTGAAGTAACATGGGAATAACACTTGAAATAAATTTGATCGACAATCATTTCATTGAAAGATACATGATATAAATAATTCAAATTATATATAAAGTTCTCATTAAAACATTTGTCACACAAGACTGATCTATACTTAGCTTTACTTCTCATTGTGAGGGAGGTTTACAGGTCAGGTTCCTGAGCTCTGATGAAAATCTACTCCATGACCTTGTTTTAAAGGAAGGGATTGAGCTAAATATCTAGTACTGAGCATTTTCTATCTATACCAGGCATACTTATGGACACAAGCCAAGTTAAAAAAAAAATCTGAATATAGATACAGAGACTGATACACAATCTTGCAATGTTTGTCTACCAGAATTCCTTTGGTTATATTTACACATTTTTATTGCAGGAGCTCAAAGTCCTCCACAGATATTATTTTTAGAATCCTCATAATATACTCTTTAAACAAGTAGAAACCAGAGAGGATTGTATTCTTTTTTGTATTGGTTTTTGTTTTGTTTTTTGTTTTTTGTAAGAACAGTCCTTTAAGTGGAGGCAGGAGGGCCTTTCTCTTGGGGTCATTCCTCTTGACAAGTTGATGGCTAGCCTTAGGTCAAGGTCACACATTAAGGTACTGGTGTTCTAACAAAATAATTCTAGTTTAATGATCCACCCACAAGATCTGGCTGACTTCCAGATGTACAAAGTCAGTACTAAGACACTGCAGAGTAAGATATTGACTAAAGCTCTGTCTACAAAACTCATTACGTTTTCTATTAAAACATTTCTGGAAGAAGAATCAAACTTACAAGTAATATATGTCATATATGCTAGTCACATAGTCATGACCCCTCAGGCCCCATTCCTCCATGATATCAAGCTTACATGGATTTGCTCCCTTCTCTTCTCTAGACTTCTGAATATGTACCTCCATGTTACCATTCTATGATCCTTGGACTTAGCCTTTCCTTGTTTGCCCAGAATGAGTCTGAATTTGCTACTCTCTTATTAGGACTTGCTCTTGGAAAGCTAACCTTCTCTATGAATACTGAAGCCACCATTCCCACCTGGCTCAAGTTCCTATTAATTTCTTACTAAGCCCTCTTTCTCCTTGCTCCCCAAATGCCCTGCCACAAATGCCATAAAAGGGTATTGTACTCCCTGCTGGTGGGCCAGACTGAGTCACCCCACATTATGCACAGCGGGCTATTCATGCACCGCAAGTGGTTCTTCCCTAACCAGAAGTATATAAAAGAACCATGGCTGGGCCAGAGTTTTTTGTCCAGAATGGGGTTTATAATTCAGCATCCTCATTGCTGACATGTTGCTCTAAGTTACTCAGTTGCCTGGATTTGGGACCCCTTGTCTCCCCTGAACTCAGGTATTTCCTACCTTAGAACTGCTTCTTTACTGGGAAAAAAAGATTTGCAAAATACATATCTGATAAAGGACTTCTATCCAGGATATTTAAAGAACTCATAGCTTAATAAAGGCAAACAACCCAATTAAGAAATGGACAAGAGTCCAGATGTCCATCGATAGATGAATGGATAAAGAAGATGTGGTATACATATACAATGGAATATTACTCAGCCAACAAAAAGAATGAAATCTTACCATTTGCAAAGATGTGGATGGAACTAGAGGGTATTATGCTAAGTGAAATAAGTCAGTCAGAGAAAGACAAACACCATATGGTGTGAACTTTGAAGGATAAAAGATCATTTGGATTTAGTGTCTATGTGAAATTCCACATTTCACTCATGTGGAATTTAAGAAACAAAACAGATGAACATAGGGGAAGGGAAGGAAAAATAAAATAAGATGAAAACAGAAAGGGAGGCAAACCCTAAGAGATGCTTAACTCTAGGAAATAAACTGAGGGTTGCTGGAGGGGAGGGGGTAGGGGGGTGGGCTAATTGGGTGATGGGCATTAAGGAGAGCACTTGATCTAATGAGCACTGGGTGTTATATGCAACTGATAAACAACTGAGTTCTACCCCTGAAACAGTATATGTTAATTGAATTTAAATAAAAAATTTTCAAAAAAAGGACAAAAAACCCCCAGATTTCATGAAAGAAGATATTCAAATGTAAAATAAGTACATAAAAAAGATGCTCAACTTCATTAGTCATTAGGAAAACGCAAATTAAAACCACAATGGGGCAGTACTACACATGCATCAGAATGCCTAAGTTAAAAGACAATATGAACCATGAGAGACTATGGACTCTGAAAAACAAACTGAGGGTTCTAGAGGGGAGAGGGGTGGGGAGATGGGTTAGCCCGGTGATGGGTATTAAAGAGGGCACGTTCTGCATGGAGCACTGGGTGTTATACTCAAACAATGAATCATGGAACACTACATCAAAAACTAATGATATAATGTATGGTGATTAACATAACATAATAAAAAAAAGTCAATACCAAGTCTTGTCAATGATGCAGAGTCTTTGGAACTCTCATACATTGCTGTGGAAATGCAAAATGGTACAACTACTTTGGAAAACAGTTTGGCAATTTCATGTAAGATTAAACATGCACTTAATACATGAGCTGGAAATCTTACTCTTAGGTATCTACTCAAGATAAAAGAAAAAAATTGTGTTCCATACAAAGATTTGTACTTCGATGCTCATAGGTGCCTTATTCAGAATAGTCCCAAACTAGAAACAATCCAAATCTTCATTAACTGGTGAATGTATAAATAAATTCTGGCATAGCCATACAGTGGTATACTACATAGCAAAAAAGAGGAATGAACTGTTGATACAAGCAACAAAATCAGTTAATCTCAAAAGTTTAATTATGCTCACTGCAAAAAGCCAGACAGAAAAGATCACTATGTATATGTGATGTATATGTATGTATATGAAATTCTAGAAAAGGCAAAACTATAGTGATGAAAAGTTGATCAGTGGTTTCCAGGGACAGATGGGGAGAATGGGATTGGCTGTAGAGGGATATGAGGAAATTTTTTTAGGTAACTTAAATGTTTCATATTGTTATTGTGGTGGTTGTTTTTAACAGGTTTTTGTTTGTTTATTACAAAACTCAATTATATGCTTAAAATTGGTGAATTTTATTGAAGGTAAATTATATTTCAATAAAGATGATTTTAAAAAAACAAAATGCAACAAATAAGATTAATGGACAGTGTCTTAAAATTTAGTTTTCTTTTATTATTATCCAGGAATGGTGAGGTCAATAGGACAAGAAATGGCTGTCATTAAAAAGATAGCTTGTTCCTCACAGTTCCCAAGAGGGAGGGACATCCATGCCACAGAGGGACCACGGAGAAGTACCTGGGCTGATTAGAAGGCAGAGAGAGCCAGGGGGAAATGTGGGGATGAGCTTTTATTGTGGCTTCCATGGGAAGAAGGAAGGGTAAGGCAGGCTAAACAGGTTTAGGACAGGCTAGTTTGAGTAATTTCAGCAGGCTCTGAGGTATAGAGCTCTCTCAAATTGTCCGATACATGGCCTTGGGGTGATTACAACAAATAGTGGCCCTAAGTGTGAAAGCCTCCCTTAGAGGGGGGTAGTAGGGATGTGGGCTCTGGATTGAGTATTCAGCAAACGAAAGGCACTTTTGCAGGCAAGTCACTTAACTATCTCTAGGAATTGGGTAACCTTGAGAGTGGCAGTCTCTCCAGGATCAGCAAAGCAAGACCCCAGATGCCAAAACATCAGGAACAGAGAAAATAAAATGCATGATTAGAAAGTTATGTGATAAAATAAATATACCAAAACGTTAATCATAGAATCTCGGTGTTGGGTATATGGGTGTTCCTTGTGTAATTCTTTCAAGTTCTCAGTATACCTGAACATTTTCGTAATAAAAGTTGAGGGGAAAAAAATGCTTCTTTAGGTATCTCATCTCTTACCTAGTCATGGCTTCTAAGAGCCTGTTTCTCTACCCTTGTCTTACTTACCTGCCTAGATTCTTGACTTCCCCCTTGCTCTGAACATTACTGTTGCCTGACTCTCTTAGTTATGAAATTCAGCTGATTCTCCTTATCAGCCAACTTTTTTGATTCTAGGAGTCACACCTGAAGTAGACAAGACCTCTTATTGCCCAAAGTCACTAAACAGGCGGGGCCAGCCCAGGGCATAATGTGAATTAGCTGAGTTTCATTTTCAAGTGCCTTATATACTTTCTTCCTCAGACCCCTGCCCAACACATGCACACACTTCCGTTATAGATTGAATTGTGTCCTCCCCCAGATTCATTCATATGGTGGAGTCCTAACCCCCAGTACCTCAGAATGTGACCTAATTTGTGAAGACAGGAGCTTTATAGAAGTAATCAAGTAAAATGAGGTCACTAAGTTAGACCTTAATCCAGTATCACTGGCATCCTTATAAAAATTGTAAATTTGGACACAGAGATACAAAGGGAAGATAATATGGAGAGACATAGGTATCCTATAATCCAAGGAACACCTGAGGATACCAGAAGCTAGAAGAGAGGCCTGAAACAGATGCACCCCCAGCACCTTCTGAAGATTGCATGGTCTTGTCAACACCTTGATTGTGAACTCTGTTTTCCAGAACTGTGAGACTAATATCTTTTTGTTCTAAGCCACCCAGTTTGTGGATATTTTGTTATTGCAGTCCTAGGACACTAATCCAACTGCTATAGGCTCTCTTCCTCTTTTCCTAGTCACCCAGTGCCTTTGTATTCTCTAAGGTACCCCATCCAGACTTGCAGTAGTGGGCAGTGTCTCAAGTACCCATTCATGAAAACTCTAATTTCCAAAGTGCTTGTACCTTGGAAAGTTACCAGGGAAGAACTAAGAACTGATAAGCTAAAGTGAAGCCAAAGAGTACAGACACCCTTACAATGTGCCATGACTCTTATGGGGATTGGTCCAGATGCTTGTTAATTCATAGAATAAGTCTATAAAGATGCAGTCTCAGGCAGTATAAGAGGTGCACAAGGAAAATAATTTTATGTGTAGGAAACATCTCATAGTTTCTCAAATCACACCAGTTAAATTGCCATGCATTTTTACTCAGAGGTGCCCATGCTGGTTAAGAGACAACTTCTCACCCGGTAAAATGTGCAGGTTAAAGCACAGGTCAACAAATAAATGCCTGATTGCCTCCAGGGTGGCACTCAGTGTGTAAAGATATTCTAATCTATGGTAAACCATCCAAAAAATTCATATTTTCATTAGCCAACCTCTTACCCCCTTTGCTTCTATGCTAACACTGGAAATGCTGAGACCAGAATGGCATGTGAAAGATGCTTTTCTGGTTCTATTTGCCAAAGGAGGGGGAAGTCAAGGACTGATCTTGTCTCAGCTTGCAGAGAGCTGAAAAATGTCTGTACAGAGGATTGGGGACACATTTGTCACACATGGCCAAGAGAAAGCATTTGGTAAAAAAAAGCAACAAAAGTGAGAAAATATAGAAATGATTGTTTTCTGTAGTTTAAAAAAATTAGTGAAGACTGATACCCAATTTCAGAGAAAGTACTCACCATTTCCAATAAAATTTTTTTAAAAAGCAATGCCTTCGCTAAAGAAAAAAGATGAGTTTTTAATTCATTGCAGTGCTTTCAATCAAGGGATTTGCCCTTTTGGCTATGTGGGGGGAGAATAAGAGGCAGTTCTTGGTTGTTTGGGTGGCCATATTAGATTTGGACATTGGGTTTTATGGGTTCTTAGGACAGATCTGAGAACGCCACATGCTATGGTCTTCTAGGAAGAGCAAAAGGAAGACATTTTGAAAGAACATGGCTATATTTAATTAATCTAAGTATGTTCTGTTTCCATCATTGACCCCATTACTTTTCAACCCTTCATCATTTGATTATTATTCAACACTTTAATGTTTTCAAGATAATAGTTTTGTCATTTCAACAATCTTATTGTTAAATTTTACACCAGCATATATTTGACACTATTCTCCTAGTTGAGGATGTAGTGTCAATTCACAATGGAAAGGTAATTTGTTAATCATTTGCATGCATTCTTTTGTCACGCATTAGATGTGACCATATTCCATCCTAAATGAAGTACAGAACTTGAGAGCTTGTAATCCTATGAGGTCACCAGAGTGATCAATCAGAGGTCAGCTGGCACTTATGTCCTTTTCCCCTAGAGATTGGAATGACTGGCTTCTCTCCTCCTTCCATCCTTCCTCCATCTCTCATTTCAGTTTGTGCCTGGCATGGGGATATGTGATCATGTAAGACACAAAGTTCCTGCTTTATAATCACTTATTGTTAGAGCTTCCAATCCACTCCCAGTCTTTCTCCCCAACTCCATATATCCCAATCCTACACTACCTTCAGTGTCCTTTCAAGTTGAGCAAAAAGCTGAAAGTTTTTCTTCCCCACCTAAGTCCCCCTTGGAACAACGATGGTCACTAGTTGTATTACTTTGTACCATCATCTTGTTTTGCAGTTTTTAATCTTGTCTCCCATACTTAACAGTGAGCTCCTAGGGGACAAGATTCATCTTCATATCCTCCCAACAGCTATTATATTGCTTTCTGCATAGTAGGTGCCTAAAGAATACCTACTGAATGACTGGGTCCATCCAAAAATTAAGTATTGAAAAGCAACATATAATTTTTTTGATAGACTACATCTTTTGTCCAACAATTTGCTCATTCCTAGAAGTGCTTAAATGAAAAGCACCAGGTAAAAAAGGTCTCTTTCTATTGGTGTGTAGTAATTTCAATGCCAACAAAAGTCTAACACTTTGTATTCACTTTCTGGAATTGGGTCAATTATGAAGCTCTTGGGCTCCTGAACAGGAATGGAGGGGTGTAGAATTCAAACTTGGAGTGTTCAGGTTAGTGTAAATATATTCTTCTAAAAATCAATAACTAAGGCTCATTTCCTGACACATAATGATGGGACAAATATTTGATTATAAGAAGTTCTTCAAAGTCACTCGCTCCTAATAGAATTCTAGTTAGCCCTTTTTTCTTCAGAGGACAATGTTTCAGTTAATAGATCAAACTTAGCATTGCTCTTTACCAGTTAAACCTTAAGCTCTTTTCATTAAAGACAAATTTGCACAATATTATCCTGCTACTAAAGATTTTGCTAATCCAGGAACGGGAAGCACATTGTATTCTGCTGCATAGTTAACTCTGGTGAACAAGGCTGAAGTTTACTGTTTAAGTCTCAGACTCTGGAGCTTTGTTGCTTGGATTCATATCCCTCTCTCCAGTTTTCCAGTTTTGTAATCTTTATAATCTAGTTAGCTTCTCTGTCTCGATCTCTTCATGTTTAAAACAGAAATAATTGTCTGTCAATCTGTGTTGAAGATTAAGTGAGTTTATGTAGCTAAAGCTCTTGGAACAGTGCTTGAGCACAGTAAACAACACCATGTAAGTTATTGTTTAAGGGTCTAAAGGTAGACAGTAAGAACTTGAATCCCTTCTCTTTGAATTGGAGGGATGATTCAGATGAAGCTGAATCTCATTTTAAGGTAGGTCACTGGCTCTTGGTAAGGCTTTATCCTTTTTCTGGCATCTGAGCAAAGCTATCCCTAAGGCCTGAAAGTTATTTCAGCCAATGGAAGTCTTATCACTGGTATCTCTCCCCACTTCCTTTTAACCTTTTCTATGACATCTCTGTTTAAAGTGCTGTGCCCCCTTAGGGAGGTTAAATTTCTGTCCAGAGGAAGGAGAACTATAGTGTCACATAACAGACTATAAACCTATGTAACTAACATACCACCTCCCTGGTCTCCTGTGACTCCCATTCACAGGTGAAAAATAAAATTGTAGCTATTTCTTGATTAGTAATACTCACACGGCGTAAGTGGAATTAGCAGGATATTTTAATATCCCAACCATCCACCCCATATGTTTGGCAAATAAAAAGAAGCAAATTAATGGTGATATTAACTAACTTTAAAAAAGATTAAATAAAGAGGTTTAGAGATAGAAGTAACAGATGGCAACTGAGGTGTCTATCTTAGCTCATAGGCACAGGAGGGAAAAGGGCCCCCGATTTCTTGTGGGTGACTAGTTTCCAGAGTTTGCTAGTGTTTCTCAGTTGCTTGGCATGCTTGTGTAAAAGGTTGATTTCTAGGGCTCACTCATGCAAATAGGTTCCCGGTGGTAGTACCTAGCATCTCCATTTATAACATGTTTCCTCCAGGGGATTCTAGTGCCCCCCGAGTTCTCCTGCTGCTGCCTCATTTCTCAGAGTGATGAATAGGACACAAGACATTTGGGATAAGAGGAGGTCTTAGAGATTATCCAGGGTACCTCCCCTTCATACAGAACAAGGAGGTCCATAGAAGTCAAAGGCCTGGTCCAGGGTCATTTAGATTGAATACTGTTAGCACTTCTGAAGGGTTCCAAGAACTACAGAGTTGTGCACTCACAAAACCTGACTGAAGTGCAGATTATTTGTTTTGCTAACACACATAGCATTTCCCAAAATATCAACAATAATGTTATTTTAACAGACTGCCACTGCCATGCATATATCTACATAATTCAGACCTCCCATAACTAGTATGTTTTGGGAGTTTTCTAATTAGCTTTCTTTTCTTTTCTTTTTTTTAATCAACATAATTTTATACTCTCTTTTGGTTTCTGTACGTCAGGATTGCAGGGAAGGCTCAAGTCATAATTCAGAATCTGGTCTGTCTTTTTAAAAATGTCTTTATTGAAATATAATTCACATTATCATAAAATTCAGCCATTTAAAGTACAATTCAGTGGTTTCTAGTGTATCCACAAAACTGTGTAAGAATCACCACAATCTGAGTTTACAACATTCCCAACATCTCAAAAGGAAATCCTATATCCATTAAGTCACACCCCATTCCTCTCCAACCTATCTCATGCCCCCAACCCTACCACCATTACCACATCATAGGAAACTACTAATTTACTTTCTGTTTCCATAGATTTGTCTATTCTGGGCATGTCATATAGAATCTTACAGTATGTGGCCTTTTGTAACTGGTTTCTTTCACTTGGCATAACATTTTCAAGGTTTATCCATGTCGTAGTATGCATCCGTACTTCATTTCTATAGTTGAATAACATCCCATTGTATAGATATACCACATTTTGTTTATTCACCCATCATTTGATGAACACTTGGCTTATTACCGTCTTTTGGCTATTTTGAACAATGCTGCTATGAACACTCAAGTACAAGTATTTGTTTATACATACATTTTCAGGGGCATCTGGGTGGCTCAGTTAGTTAAGTGTCCAACTCTTGATTTTCGCTCAGGTCATGATCTCAGGGTTGTGAGATCAAGCTCCACATCAGGCTTGCGCTGGGTGTGGAGCCTGCTTGAGATTCTCTCTCTCTCCCTCTGCCCCTCCTCCCCTCAAAAAAATAAATAAACACTCTTTTTCAGTTCTCTTGGGTATATGTCTAACAGAGGAATTGCCAAATCAGATGGTAACTGTATGTTTAACATTTTGAGGGACTGCACTTCACATTCCACATTCTCACCAACATTTATAATTGTTCATGTTTTTATCATACCCAGAAGTAATCTTTTGTTAGGGTTGCTGTAACAAAGTACCACAAACTGATTGGCTAAAACAGAAATTCTCCCACAGTTCTGGAGGCTAGAATTTCAAGATCAAGGTGTCCGCAGGATCATGCTCCTTCTGAAGATCTTAGGGAATTATCTGTTCCAGACTTTTCTTCTACCTTCTGGTAGTTCTTTGGTTAGTGGAAGCATATATCTAATTTTCACATGGCGTTTTCCCAGTCTACATGTCTGTGTCTAAATTTCCACTTTCTATAAAGACATTAGCCATATTGGATTTGGAGCCA
Organism: Zalophus californianus; assembly: GCF_009762305.2. NCBI lineage: Eukaryota > Metazoa > Chordata > Mammalia > Carnivora > Otariidae > Zalophus > Zalophus californianus. The sequence continues at coordinate 151,889,002 of NC_045597.1, forward strand.
CCCAATTCTAGATCTCATCTAAACTACATCTACATTGACCCTACTTCCAAATAAGGTCACATTTGGGGTTAGGACTTCAACATAGAATTTTAGGGGGACACAATTCAACCCATAACACCATACTCATAGGTCTAAAAGGATATTTAATTGTGGTTTTGATTTGCATTTTCCTATGACTAATAATATTGAACATCTTTCTATGTCCTTATTTGCCATTTGTGTATCTTCCTTGGAGAAATGTCTGCTCAAATCCTTTGTTCATTTAAAAAACTGGATTATTTATCTTCTTACTGTTGAGTTTTAGGAGTTCTTATAAATTCTGGATAGAAGACTGGTATAGGATTTGCAAAGATTTATTAGGTATATGATTTGCAAAGATTTCCCCCATTCTGTAGGTCTTTCCACTTTCTTGATAGTATCCATTCATGTAGAAAAGATTTTATTTTATTTTATTTTATTTTAAAGATTTTATTTATTTATTTCAGAGAGAGAATGAGAGAGAGAGCATGAGAGGCGGGAGGGTCAGAGGGAGAAGCAGACTCCCCGCCAAGCAGGGAGCCCGACGTGGGACTCGATCCCGGGACTCCAGGATCATGACCTGAGCCAAAGGCAGTGGACCAACCAACTGAGCCACTCAGGTGCCCGAAAAGATTTTAATTTCAATGAAATTCAGTTTATCTTTTGTTGCTTGTGCTTTCGGAGTAATTTATAAGAAATCTATATATAAATCCAAGGGTCCTAAGATTTTTCCTGTGTTTTATTCTAAGAGTTTTATAGTCTTTGCATTTAATTTTAGTTTTAATTTTGAGTCAATTTTTATATATGGTGTGAGGTAGGAGTCCAACCTCTTTCTTTTACTTGTGATATCTAATTTTGCAGTTTTCACTGTACAAGTCTTGCACTTAACTTGGTTAAATTTATACCTATTTTATTGTTATTAATGCTACTGTAAGTGGAATTGTTTTCTTAATTTCATTTTCAGATTATTTATTCCTACTATATAGAAATTAAATTTATTTTTTAATATTAATCTTGTATCCTGCAACTGTACCAAACTTATTAAATTCTAATGGTCTTTTAAGGGATCGCTTATGTGGATGTAATAAAAATATATGTTATGTATTTGGTCTTTGCCCCTGGTTCCTGGTACAGAGCTCAAAACCTCTTGGAATTTCCTGAGTGATAAGAGTGTCTTTTGTTATTCATAATAATATGAGTTTATGATAACAAGGTGACTCATGGTGGGCCCTCAGATAGATAGTTTCAAGGAAGGAGTTGGCCACACACATAATTAAAAGGTTGGAACTTTCAGCCCCACCCCCCAATCTCTGGGGATAGGAGGGGGGCTGGTCATTGAGTTCAGTCATGTGGCCAATGATTTAATCAATCATGCCTACATGATGAAACCTCAATAAAAATTCTTGAATAATGAGATCTGGGAAGGCTCTGGATTCATAAAAACATTGATGTGCTGGGCAGGTGGTGCTTCTGGAGAGAGCATGGAAGCTCTCTGTCCCCACTTCCATATTTTGTCTAATGCATCTTTTCCATTTGTCTGTTCTTGAGTTATATCCTTTGTAATAAAAGTATAATTATAAGTATAGTGCTTTCCTGAGTTCTGTGAGTTGTTCTAGCAAATTATGAAACCTGAGTGGGGGTCATGGTAACCCCCAAATTTTAGTCTGTTGGGCAGAAGTGTGGGTAGCCTGAAGCCCCCACGTGGGGCTGGTGTCTAAAGTGGGGCCAGTCCTGTGGGAGTAGCTGTTAACTTGTGGGGTTTGCACTAACTCTGGGTAGTTAGCGTCAGTATTGAATTAAATTGTTGGACACTCTGTTCATGTCAGGGAATTATTACTGGAAGAATGTACCTATTAAACTTAATTCTCATAGTCTTTTAATGGATTCCATTGGATTTTCTACATTTAAGATCATGTGATTTGCAGATAGAGATAGTTTTACTTCCTCCTTTCCAATCTGGATGTCTTTAATTTCTTTCTCCTGCCTAATTGCTTTATATAGAACCTCCAGTACAAGGTTCAATGTAAGTGGCAAGAGTGGACATCCTTGTCTTTTTCCAAAACTTAGTATGATGCTAGCTGCAGGGTTTTTGTGGAAGCCCTTCATCAGGTAGAGGACATTCCCTTCTATTCCAACTTTATCATTAATAGATGCTGGTTTTGTAAAATGCCTTTTCTGCATCTATTGAGATGATCAATTTTTGTCCTTCATTCTATTGCTATCATGTATTACACTAATTGATACTCAGATGTTAAACCAACCATACCTAAAATAAATCCCACTTGGTCATGGGGTGTAATTATTTTTATATGTCACTGGGTTTGGTTTGCTGATATTTTGTTGAGGAATTTAGTGATTACATTCAAAAGGAATATTGATAAACAGTTTTCTTTTTGTGTAGTGTCTTCATCTACAACATGCTAAAACTGGTTTCATAGAATTATTTGGGACATATTCCCTCATCTTTCTTTTTCGGAAGTGTATATGAGGGATTGGCATTAATTCTTCTATAAATGTTTGGTAGTACTTACCAGCAAAGCTATCTGGTTCTGAACTTTTCTTTGTGGCAAGTTTTTTGATAACTAATGCAATCTATTCTTATAGATCTATTCAGATTTTCAATTTCTATTTGAGACAGATTTAGTAGTTTGTGTCTTTTCATTTCATCTAAGCTACCTAATTTGTTGGCATATGCTTATTCAAAGTTTCATTTTCATTGTTCTCAAAGTATTTTCTAACTACCCTTGTGATTTCTTTCTTGGACCCATTGGTTATTTAGGAGTGTGTTGTTTAGTTTCCACATATTTGTGAATTTCCCAAATTTCCTTGCTATTGATTCCTAATTTCTAGTTTCATTCCATTTTGGTTGGAGAATATACTTTGTATGATTTCAATTCTTTTAAGTTTATTGAGCCTTAGTTTATGACCTACCGTATAGTCTATCCTAGAAAATGTCCCAAGTGCACTTAAGGAGAAAAAATTCTGTTGTTGGGTAGAATGTTCTATAGGCTCATTCACATTCATGATCTGTATGCTTATATTTTGTGTTAGATATATTTAGATTCGCATCTACCATTGTGCTTTCTTTTTCTAAATTTCATATGTCTTTCTATTCCTCTCTTCCTCTTTATTGTTTTCTTTTGTATTAAGTGGATATTCTTAAAATGTAACATTTTAATACCTTTAATGATTTTTTAAATTATATTTTTGGGTTATTTTCTTAATGATTATTCTACAAATTACAATATACTTCTTTAAATCTACTTCAGATTTTTACTAAACCAATTCTAGGTAATATGGAAATGTGCTGTCATTACTACTATATAGCTTCATGCGCCATCCTTTGTGGTGCTATTATTTATGGCTATTGTGTTTGCTTGTTAATACCAGTATCATGGGGCTAACAGCACCCTCTCAATTGTTCTCCACAAAAATCTTTTTTTAACAACACCCTTAAGCATGGAATTTCCATATTCTGTTCCAAATAAACTCAGCCCCCTCAGGCAGAGGTGTGGGGCTCTTTGTCCTTCTGGCCTTCTGGTTCTCTCCCCATGAACAGAATCTCTGAACCACTGTACAGGAGCTGGGAGCAGGGAGAGTAGCCTGATTCTCCCAGAATGACACCCAGCAATATGTGCACATGCTGGAAGTGAGGGATGGTAGCCCCTGATCTTATCAGCTTACCCTTGCCAATGTGGAACCTCTCTAGGAGTGGTTCAAGTAGCTGGGGCAGGAGGAAGCAAGACCCCAGTATTTGGGCTTGCCAAGCCTAGGTTAAACGTTCTGCCTTTAGGAAAATTTCAAGAGATATTAGATGATTTTTAAAAATAATTTTCACTAGTTATATAGTTGTTTTGCTGGGGAGAGAGTTTGCAGAGCTCCTCATTCTGGAAGTCCCAATTCCCAATTTGCTTTTTTTTTTTTAAGATTTATTTATTCATTTGAGAGAGAGAGAGAGAGTGCACGTGAGTGGGGGGAGGGGAAGAGAGACAGACTCCTCAAACTCCCCACTGAGCCAAAATCAAGAGTCTGCTGCTCAACCTACTGAGCCATCCAGGCACCCCCTCCCCCAATTTGCTTTTAAAGAGGTACCTTTCATAACCTCCGTTGCCCTGGGAAGTTTCTTCTATACTCCTCTGACAACATTAACTACAAATCTTATAAAATGACACCATCAAGCAGAGAAAAATTATCTGCACATTAGGGGAGGGAGAACTGGCTAAGGTCTGGGGTAGGCCATTTCCCCTAGGGACAGGTCAAACATGAGAAAGAGTCCAGCTGCAAACAAATGAATAACTATCTGGGTAGAACATGATGTACAGAGTATAGTGAAAAGCAACAGGAGGTAAACCAAATTAGGGTTTAATATCAGAATACTCCCAAGAAGTACATGTGTGAAACGATTTAAGGATAAGTAATTTGTGAAAATCCAGAAAAGAAAATATTATGTAGCAGCAGTACCCACAGATACAAGGAGGCAGGATTCTATAAGAAAGAAAGAAGGAAAGAAGGATAAAAAGAGGAAGGAAGGAAGGAAGGGTGGATGGATAATATGGGGCACTTTGTGTTGGGAAAAGGCAGAAGTCCAATTTTTGGAATTGAAGAATGAGGTAAGAACCAGCAAAGTCAGTATGCTCTGCACCACAAGTCATTTTAGTTCTCCAGTCTAAGCTTAAATTTCTCCCAAAGCCAGGTACAGTGCTTAGTCCCTGGCTGTACATTGGAATCACTTGGGGAGCTTTAAAAACATCCCAATCACAAACCAGTTACTTCAGAACTTCTGGAATAGGGCTCAGGAATGAGTAGTTTTTAAAGTGCCCCAGATCATTTAAATGTACAGCCATTTTAAGAACTACTATGATATGTGGGTGGGTAGGGAGATCAGCTGCAGTCAAAGGAGTGTTAGAATGGGAGGGAGACAGGCAGATTGTAATTTTTTTTTTTAATTTCACCAAGGATTGTCTGAACTTCCTGCCTTAGATTAATAAATTTCTATATACGTGTGCCAGCCTTCTAAATTGATTGCGCTGTTACTTTACATTTCACACTCTGCTTATTTTGAATGTTTACTTTTTCATTAGACCACAAACTATATTGTAATTTTCATTTCAAATAAATGTGACTTTATTATGTACATATTTTATTGATATACCCTACCATGTAGCTATACAGCAAGAATTCCAGAAGAAATTTAGGCATATATGGAAATGGCTATTAAATTGGTGAGGATGGCCTATGCCAACAAATTGGACAACCTAGAAGAAATGGATAAATTTCTAGAAATATACAATCTCCCAAAACTGAATCAGGAAGAAATAGAAAATCTGAACAGACTAATTACTAATAACAAAATTGAACTGGTAATCAAAAAACTACCAACAAACAAAAGTCCAGGACTAGATGGATCGACAGGTGAATTTCAGCAAACATTTAAAGAGGAGTTAATACTTATTCTCCTCAAACTATTCCAAAAAATAGAAAAGGAAGGAAATCTAAATACATTATATAAGGCCAGCATTACCTTGATACAAAAACCAAAGACACCACTCACACAAAATCTACAAGCCAAAATCCCTGATAAACATAGATTAAAAATCCTCAACAAATTATTAGCAAACCATATTCAACAATACATTAAAAGGATCATTCACCACGATCAAATGGGATTTATTCCAGGAATGCAAGGTGGTTCAATATTTGCAAATCAATGTGATACACCACATTAACAAAACAAAGGGTAAAAATCATATGATCATCTAAATAGATGAAGAAAAAACATTTGACAAATTCAATATCCATTCATAATAAAAACTCTCAACAAAGTGGAGCTAGAGGGAACAGATTTCAACATAATAAAGTCCATATTTGAAACCCACAGCATCATATTCAATGGTGAAAAACTGAGTCTTTCCTCTAATATAGGAACAAGACAAGGATGTCCACTATCACCACTTTTGTTCATTATAGTACTAGAGGTCCCAGCTATGGCAATCAGACAAGAAAAAAAAATAAAAAGCATCCATATTAGTAAGAAAGAAGTTAAACTGTCAGTATTTACAGATGCCATGATACTATACATAGAAAATCCTAAAAACTCCACATAAAACCTAACAGAAGTAATAAATGACTTCAGTAAAGTTGCAAGATACAAAATTAATATGCAGAAATTTGCTGCATTTCTGTACACTAATAACAAAGTAGCAGAAAGAGAAATTAGGAAAACAATTCCGTTTACAGTTGCACCCAAAATAATGAAATACCTAGGAAAAAACTTAGCCAAAAAAATAAGGGGCTTGTACTTTGAAAACTATAAAACAGTGATGAAAGAAATTAAAGACAACATACACAGGTGGAAAGATGTACCATGCTCATGGACTGGAAGAATTAATATTGTTAAAATGTCCATATCTGAAGCAATCTACAGGTTTAATGCGATCCCTATCAAAATAACAATAGACTATTTCACAGAACTAGAACAAATAATACTAAAATTTGTATGGAACCACAGAAGACCATGAATACCAAAGCAAACTTGAGAAAGAACAAAGCTAGAGGAATCACAATTCCAGATTTAAGATACACTATAAAGCTGTAGTAATCAAAACAGTATGGTACTGGCACAAAAACAGACACATAGATCAATAACACAGAATAGAAACTCAGAAATAAACCCACGATTATATGGTTATTTAATATACAATAAATGAGGAAAGAATATATAAGGCAAAAAAGACAATCTCTTCAATAAATGCTGCTGAGAAAACTAAACAGCTATATGCAAAAGAATGAAACTGAAGCACTTTCTTACATCACACACAAATATAAATTCAAAACGGATTAAACATCTACACATGAGACTTGAAACCATAAAACTCCTAGAAGAAAACTTAGGCAGTAATTTCTCTGATATTGGCCTTAGCAACATTTTTCTAGATATGCCTTCTCAGGCAAGGGAAAAAAAAGCAAAAATAAACTATCAGGACTACACAAGTTAAAAAGTTTTTGCACAGTGAAGGAAACCATCAGCAAAACAAAAAGGCAACCTACTGAATGGGAGAAGATATTTGCAAAAAATATATCCAATAAGAGTTAATAACCAAAATACATAAAAGACTTACTTATATTCAACACCAAAACACCAAAACCAAAACCAAAACAAACAAACAAAACAAACACAATTAAAAATGGGCAGATGACCTAAACAGACATTTTTCCAAAGAAGACATGGCAAACAGATACATGAAAAGATACTAAATATCACTAATCATCACAGAAATATGAATCAAAACCACAATGAGATATCACCTTACACCTGTCAGAATGGCTAGAATAAAAAAGACAAGAAATAAGGTGAGGATGTGGAGACAAAGGAACCCTTCAGGAAATATTGGTGGGACTGTAAATTGGTGCAGCCACTGTGGAGGTTCCTCAGTATGGAGTTTCCTCAAAAAATTAAAAATAGAAATACTCTATGATCCAGTATTCCACTCCTGGGTCTTTACCCAAAGAAAATGAAAACACTAATTAGAAAAGATAAATGCAAACCTATGCTTATTGCAACATTATTTACAATAACTGAGACATGGAAGCAACACAAGTGTCCACTGATAAAAGAATGGATGAAGAATATGTACTATATATACAATGGAATGTTACTTGACAATAAAAAAGAATGAGATATTACCATTTGTGACAACACGGATGGACCTAGAGGGCATTATGCTAAGTGAAATAAGTCAGACAGAGAAAGCAAAACACTGTATGATTTCACATATATGTGGAATCTAAAAAACAAAATGAACAAACAAAAAGTAGAAACAGACCTGTAATACAGAGAATGAACTGATGGTTGCCAGAAGGTAAGGGAGCAGAGGGATGGGAAAAATGGGTGAAGGGAAATGTGAGCTATAGACTTCCAGCTATGGAATGAATAAATCATGGGAATAAAAGGCACAGCATAGGGAATATAGTGAATGATACAGTAATAGTGTTGTATGGTGACAGATGGTAGCTAAACTTGTAGTGAGCATAGCATAATGTATAAACTTGTCAAATTTATATGTTGTACACCTAAACAAATGTAATATTGTATGTCAACTATACTTCAATAAAAAAATTTGGTGAGGATGGTCTAAATGAAGTCTGTTCAAGGGGAATAAGAGCTTCTTGGAGAGAGCCTACCCTCAGCAAGGAAATTATGAAATTACATATTAAATATTGACATATTTGTTAGTACTTGATATATAAATATACCTTGAAAATCAATTAAAATATATATGATATATAAATATACCTTGAAAATCAATTAAAAATTGAACACCCCAATCTAAATGGCCAAAATATATGAACAGGCAAATTACAGAATTAACAAATTTGGAATGTTCACTAAAATTTTTTTAAAAATTCAAATTAAAGAAAGAATGAAGAATCATTTTTTAAACCTTTCAGACTGGCAAAGATAAAAAAAAGTGGTAATACGGATATTATCTAGTGAAGGTGAGGGAAAATAGCTAGCCTCATTTACACCTGAAGGTCTCAGACCTACCTAACCTGTCCTCCACACTGATACAAACTCTAGATAATTCTCTCTTGTATCCATCAAAATCATAATGTTTATTCACCATTGATTCAACAATTCTAAGAATTTCTCCTAAGGAACTAGTAGATGCATGTACAAGATGTTTGCAACAGCATTGTTTATATTAGGCAACTATAAGCAACATAGAAGTCCATTAAAAAGCATCTGGCTAAATAAGTTATGGCACATTCAACAACAGAATACTACATGACCATGCAAAAAATAATAAGTAGATCTTTACTTTGAAATAAATTTATAAAAATGATTCCATCTATATAAAAATTATAAATATATGTTTATATAGACATTTAAATGTGTGCCAAATTATTAGTCCATTTTCACTGTATTATTTTAATTTTTTTAAAGATTTTATTTATTTATTTATTTAATTGACAGAGAGAGAGACACACACACAGCAAGAGAGGGAACACAAACAGGGGGAGTGGGAGAGGGAGAAGCAGGCTTCCCGCTGAGCAGGGAACCCGATGTGGGGCTCGATTCCAGGATCCTGGGACCATGACCTGAGCAGAAGGCAGTCGCTTAACCAACTGAGCCACCCAGGCGCCCCATTAATTTTTTATTTTAATTTTTTCTATGTTCACATATAATCAGCAAAAAAGAGTAATGAGGGAAGAGGTGGTTCTGAGCCACTTATCCCTGGCCAATGCACTCAGATTTCTGTCTATTAAAGCTGAAAAAGTTTTTTCCCTAACTACAGTATGACATTCAGGCACAGGCAGCTCCTTCTCATAAAAGAGGGTAAGGTAAGATAGAGAAAGGTGTCCTCCCCTGCTTTGTCCCAGATCATAGTGTAAATCTGGCCTCTTGGGGGAAGAAAACTGAATTAGTTAGTGTTCTCCAGAGAAACAGAACCAATAGGACATACACAGATATATATAAGAGGAGATTTATTGTAGGAACTGGCTCATGCAGTTATGGAGGCTGAGAAGTCCCACAGTCTGCCATCTGTAAGCTGCAGAACCAGGAAAGCCAATGGTATACTTTAGTCTGAGTCTGAGTCTGAAGGCGTGAGAACCAGGAACTCAGGTGTCCAAGGGGAGTAGAGGATGGATACCCAGCTCAAGAAGAGAGAGCATGAATTTGCCCTCCCTCTGCCTTTCTGTTCTATTGGAGCTCTCAATGGATTGCATGATGCCCCACTTTGCTGAGGGTGGATGCTTTTTACTCAGTCCACTAATTCAAATGCAAATCTCTTCCATATACACCCTCAGAGACACAACCAGAAATAATATTTTACCCGTTCTTTGGGTATCCTTTAGCTCAGTCAAGTTGACGCATAAATTAACCATCACAGAGACTCAGGTACTGTCCAGGAAGTAGTAGTGCGATGGAGAAGCAGTGGTGGAAATTGGCAGTGCATGGCAGAGAATGAGGCAACACTGATGGAAAAAGCCATCCTGCCCAGGGGAGGAACCCAAAAGAACACCTTATTATAGTTGATTGGATGCTGTGTAGATTCTCAGAAATTCTTTAGGGCAAATCTTTTAGGAATCTGAGGTCCTACATGAGCAAGTAGGGTAAAAATTGAGTAATATACTTGAAAAAATGCAAAATGTAATTTTAATTTAACTCCCTTTGTATACACTACAGTCTGGCAAGGCCTAATCTATGTACCAGTCAACATATTCATAATAAAACAATTTCCTTTTACCTTGTAATTCATAAAATACATTGTTATTTATCAAATATAAAAAATTATCAAAGTTATCAATCTTCCTGAGTTCTTTCATGTCTTTCTAACTTCCACCTTTGACTCCTGACCTGGCACATAGGCTCTCAAAGGCTGGGTCAGCTTGTAGGTAAATTATGATATCGAACAATGCCAGGAGCTAACCCTCAATCTAATCAGCTTCTACCTATAGGGCTACAAACATCTGTCGTTTGAAATAAACAACAAGCAGAAAGGATCCACTTCATCCAATCTCCCCAATCTCCTCTCCCTATGTTTAAGGTTCCATTATCCAAACTATGGATGGAGCCAGGAGTTTCACCCACTATCTCCTATAGTACAGTCCCTTACAAATTTTGATGTCTTTATGTTTGGAAGGGCAACACTGACTTCCCCTGCCTGTGCTTAGAAAAGAGTAACTTCCTCCGCTAACAGTGTCAGAGCAACCAAGGTCTGATCCTAAGAACTATTGCTTTCTCCTTGAGTAAAGAACATCTTCCGAGGGAATGGATAAGGGAACATGCAGACCCTTAGAGAAAGGCCAAAGAAAGAAACCAAGAAAACAAAAAGGAGATGGGTAGGACACATTAAGATAGAAAAGGGGGAAAATGAAGGATGGGAGGAAAAGGGAGCAAAAGATACAGAGAGAGAGAATATTTAAAGAAACACAAATATAGGGACAAATAGGAAAATCTTCGTGTTAACACCAACATATGGATATTATGACCATTTCCAAACCCAGACATTTGGAACTTATTCCTTGGAGCCAATATTTAAGGGTGAGTCCTATCCTGTAGTTTTCAGACTTTTCTGAATTGTTTTAGTTCTCCCAGTTAGCTATATGACCTCAAGTAAGAAATTTAAATATACTTATTATAGGAGTAGTATATGGGCTTGTCGGAAAATAATAAAACACGGACAGACAAAACAGTGAAAACATTATATTCTTACTATTAAAGCACACACTTCTTAGGGTATTCTGCTATATATTTCAAATGCTAGCATAGTCACCTTTTTATGTTATTATTATTATCTTTTAAAGATCAGTCCAATTGTCCTGGGTTTGTCCTGTTGCTTCCACCTGATATCATTTAGCTTGTTTCCCTATTGCCTGAATCTACTGTGAAATGAAAGTCACATCTAAAACTCTGTGTATTCTGTTTTTAAAAAAATTGATTAAGATAAAATTCACTTAATATAAAAGTCACCATTTTAACAATTTTTAAGTGTTGGATTCAGTGACTTTTAGTATATTCATAATACTGTGCAATCAACACCACTACCTAATTCCAATACTTCCATCACCCCAGAAAGAAACCCAATAACTTCCAATATCTTTCTCCCCCCATCCTTTGGCAACATAATCTACTTTCTATTTCTATGAATTTATCTATTCTGGACACATAATATAAATGGAATCATACAATATGTAATTTTTTGTTTTTGTATCTGTCTTCTTTCACACAGCATAATGTTTTCAAGTTCATTCATGTTGCAGCATGTGTCAGTACTTGTTACATTTTATCATTGAATAATATTCCATTGTACCACATTGTGTTTATCCATTTATCAGCTGATGGACATTTAAGTGGTTTTCACTTTTTGGCTATTATGAGTAATGCTGACACGAACATTCCTGTACACATTTTTTTAAATGAACAAAGGTTTTCAATTATCTAGAGTATATATCTAGAAGTGGAATTGGTGGTTCATATGGTAACTCTATCTTTTTTTTTTAAAGATTTTTTATTTATTTATTTGAGAGAGAGAGAATGAGAGATAGAGAGCACGAGAGGGAAGAGGGTCAGAGGGAGAAGCAGACTCCCCGCTGAGCGGGGAGCCCGATGTGGGACTCGATCCCAGGACTCCAGGATCATGACCTGAGCCGAAGGCAGTCGTTTAACCAACTGAGCCACCCAGGCGCCCTGGTAACTCTATCTTTAACTTTTTGAGAAACTGCCAAATTGTTTGCCACAGTAGCTGTACTGTTTTACATTCCCATCATCAATGTATGAGGTTTCCAATTTTTCCACATCCCCACTAACACTTGTTATTTTCCATTTTAAAAAAATTATATTCATCTTAGTGGTGTGAAGTGGTATCTCATCGTGATTTGCAGTTCCCTAATAATAATATGGAACACTTTCTCAGGTGTCTATTGGTCATTTGCATATCTTCTTTAGAGGGATGTCTATTCGAGTCCTTTGCCCATTTTTAAAATTGGTTGTTTCTTTATATATTTTGGATATTAGACCCTTAACAGATATATGATTTACAAAGATTTTCTCTCATTCTACATGTTGTCTTTTTACTTTCTTCATAATGATCTTTGATACAAAAAAGGTTTTAATTTTGACAAAGTTTAATTAATAATTTTTTAAAAAATTGCTTGTGCTTTTGATGTTATATTTAAGAATCCATTGCTTAATCCAAAGTCACAAGGATTTACACATATGCTTCCTTTTAGAGTTTTACCATTCTAGTGCTTATATTTAGGTCTTTGGACCATTTTGAATTATTTTTGTATATGTTGTAAAGGAAAGAGCCCAAATTCATTCTTTTGTGGATATTCAGTTGTCCCAGTACTATTTGTTGAACTTTGTATATTCTAATTAGACATTTTTGCTCAAATTACATCATAGGTGATGTTAAGTATTCCATGTTGACTCTCATCAGAAGACATTATATGGATGAACCATCATTAGAAACTTAATTGTTTATTTATTGTGATCCCACTGGATACCTCCAGTGTACAGTGTTATTTTCCTTTGTGACTAGAAAATAATCTGTTTGGACTTCCGGGGAAGATGGCAAAGTAGGAGGGTCCTAAACTCACCTTGTGCCACAGACGTAACTAGATAACACTTGCATCAGAGCAAACAATCCAGAAAAGGACCTAAAGACTGGCCAAACAAACTCCATAATTAATTGTAGAAAAGAAGCTACGTCAAAGAGGGTAGGAAGGGTGAGGACTCCTAAACCCCAAAGATCTGACTCGCGAAGGGAGGGAGCTGCAGAGGGGCCAAGAAACAGACTTTCACACTGGGGAGGCTGCCTGGGGAAGAGAAATCCCCATAGTATTTGGTTTTGAAAATCAGATGGACTGAATTTCATGAGTGCTTCCAATAAATGGGACTTAAAGCCTGGAACTTTTTTTTTTTAATTTTTTTATTGTTATGTTAATCACCATATATTACATAATTTGTTTTGGTGTACTGTTCCATGATTCATTGTTTAAAGCCTGGAACTTTAAAAATCAATGGGCTTAGCTCTGAGAGAGCCCATAGGGCAAGAGGAAGCTGAGCACCTTGCCCTTAAAGAGACAGCACAGCAAATAGCCCACGGAGATATAGATTGGAAGCACTTTTTTTTTTTTAAAGATTTTATTTATTTATTTATTTGAGAGAGCGAGAATGAGAGACGGAGAGAGAGCACATGAGATGGGGGAGGGTCAGAGGGAGAAGAAGACTCCCTGCTGAGCAGGGAACCCGATGCGGGACTCGATCCCGGGACTCCAGGATCATGACCTGAGCGGAAGGCAGTCGCTTAACCAACTGAGCCACCCAGGCGCCCTGGAAGCAGCAGTTTTAAAGGTGCATGGAGCATATAGGAGGGAGAGTTAGTTCTTAATCTCAGAGTTCACTGAGGGACTTCTCCAGGAACAAAGGAACTGGCAGACGCCATTTCCCTCCTCTTCCTCTCATCATAAACACACAGCCACCTGTGGGAACCAGTGCAGCACCAGCCTTCACTACCTAACTTGCTTATACCATGCCCCTACCCTTCCAGCCAGGCCTGCCTCAAGCTCCATACTGTGGATCCCCTCCCCCAGAACACCCACACAGACCTTGCCAACACTACCCCCAAGAGGACAGGTGCACCTTATTAAAACTGCACCCCTCCCCCACTTGTGCATGCTTTGCAGAGTGCAGCCCACCCTGGTCTCTGTAGCAGCTGCACATAACCCTGTGGAGGACCAGCACCACCTACTTAAAAGTGCACATCCTGCCCACTACTTTTAAGAGCAAGGACATATCTGACTTTGCTAACACACAGAAACAGACATAGAGAGTTAGGCAAAACGAGACAGAGGAATATGTCACAAATGAAAGAACAGGACAAAACCACAGCAAGAGACCTAAGCAAAATGGATATAAGAAATATGCCTTGGGGTGCCTGGGTGGCTCAGTGGGTTAAGCATCTGCTTTCGGCTCAGGTGATCCCAGGGTCCTGGGATCAAGCACTGCCTCAGGTTCCCCGCTTGGTGGGGAGCCTGCTTCTCTCTCTCCCTCTGTTGCTCCCCTTACTTGTGCTCTCTTGCTCACTCTCTTGCTCTCAAATAAATAAAATATTTTTTTAAAAAAGAAGAAATATGCCTTGATAGAGAATTTAAAGTAATGATCATAAAGGTACTCACTGGACCTGAGAAAAGAGTGGAGGACATTAGTGAAACCTTTAAGAAAGAGATAGAAAACATAAAAAAGAACCAGTCAGAGATGAAGAATATAATAAATTAAATAAAAAATATACTTGATGGAATAAATAACAGGCTAGAAGAAGCAATGGAACAAATTAATGAACTAGAAGAAAAAGTATTGGAAAGTAATCAAGCTGAACAAATGAGAGAAAAAAGAATTATGCAAAATGAGAATAGATTTAGGGAAGTCAGTGACTCCATCAAGCATAATAACATTCACATTATAGGGATCCCAGAAGGGGAAGAGAGAGTAAGGGGGGCAGAAAATTTATTTAAAGAAGCAATAACTGAAAAATTCCCTAATCTGGGGAAGGAAACAGATCCAGGAAGCACAGAAATCCCCCAACAAAATCAACTAAAGGAGGTCCACACCAAGACACATAGTAATCAAAATGGCAAAACATAGAGATAAAGAAAAAACTTTTAAAAGTTGCAAGAGAAAAGAAGACAGTTACATAAAATGGAAATCCCGTGAGGCTATCAGAAGATTTTTCAGCAGGAACTTTGCAGGCCAGAAGGGACCATAGGTGAGAGTATGAAAATTCGGAAACACAAAGGCAGGAAAAGTAAGTACTTCTGCAAACGATCAGTCAAGGGACTCACAAAATAAAAGGATGTAAAATATGATGCCACACACTAAAATATGGGTGGGGGAGAGGAGCCTTTAAAGAATGAATTTAGGGCGCCTGGGTGGCTCAGATGGTTAAGCGTCTGCCTTCAGCTCAGGTCATGATCCCAGGGTCCTGGGATCGAGTCCCGCATCGGGCTCCCTGCTCCTTGGGAGCCTGCTTCTCCCTCTGCTTCTCTCTCTCTCTCTCCCCCTCTGTCTCTCATGAATAAATAAATAAAATCTTAAAAAAAAAAAAAGAATGAATTTAAACTTAAGCAACCATCAACTTAATATAGACTGCTATATACAGAAGATGTCATATAAAAGCCTAAAGGTAACCACAAATCAAAACCCACTAATAGATATGCAAAGAATAAAGAAACAGGAATCCAAGTATATCACTAAAGAAAACCAGCAAACCATGAAAGAAGAGAAGAAAAGATGAGAAAAAAATGACAAAAACTATCATAAAACAAATAACAAAATGGCAATAAAAACATTTCTATCAATAATTACTTTGAATGTGAATGGACTAAATGCTCCAATCAAAAGACATAGGGTGACAGAATAGGTAAAAAAAAAAAAGACCCATGTTTTTCTTTTTTTTTTAAAGATTTTATTTATTTATTTGACAGAGAGAGACAGCGAGAGAGGGAACACAAGCAGGGGGAGTGGGAGAGGGAGAAGCAGGCTTCCTGCTGAGCAGAGAGCCCAACATGGGGCTTGATTCCAGGACCGCGGGATCATGACCTGAGCCAAAGGCAGATGCTTAACCGACTGAGCCACCTAGGTGCCCCAAACAAGACCCATCTAAATGCTGCCTACAAGAGACTCATTTCAGACGTACAGACACCTGCAGATTGAAAGTGAGGGGATAGAGAAACATTTATTATGCAAATGGATGTTAAAAGAAAGCCAGGGTAGCAATACTTACATTGGACAAAATAGACCTTAAAACAAAGACTGTTACAAGAGACAAAGAAGGACACTATATAAATATATAAAGGGGACAATCCAACAAGAGGATATACCAACTGTAAATATTTATGCATCCAAATACATAAAAGAGTTAATAACAAAGAAAGGAAATAATTGATAATAATACAGTAATACTGGAAACTTTAACACCCCACTTACATCACTGGACAGATAATCCAAAGAGAAAATTAACAAGGAAACAGTAGCTTTGAAAGACACACTGGACCAAGTGGATTTAACAGATATATATTTAGAACATTCCATCCTAAAACAGCAGAATACACATTCTTTTCAAGTGCACATGGAACACTCTCCAGAATACGTATTAGGTCACAAAACATATCTCAACAAACTTCAAAAGATCGACGTCATACCATGCATCTTTTCTTATCACAATGCTATGAAACTAGAAGTCAACCACAAGAAAAAAATCTGAAAAGACCACAAATACATGGAGGTTAAATAGCATGCTACTAAATAATGAATGGGTCAACCAAGAAACCAAAGAAATAAAAAAGTACACGGAAACAAATGAAAATGAAAATATAATGGTTCAAAACCTTTGGGACATTGCAAAAGCAGTTCTAAGAGGGAATTTTATAGCAATACAGGCCTACCTCAAGAAGCAAGAAAAATCTCAAATAAACAACCTACCCTTATACTTAAAGGAGGTAGAAAAAGAACAACAAACAGAACCCCAAAATGGCAGAAGGAAAGAAATAATGAAGACTAGAGCAGAAATAAATGATATAAAAACTAAAAAAAAAATAAAGCAGATCTATGAAACCAGGAGCTGGTTTTTTAAAGAGATTAACAAAATTGATCTAGCTGACACATTAAAAAAAGAGAAAGAGAGAAAGGACTCAAACAAAATCACAAATGAAAGAGGAGAAATAACAACCAACACCACAGAAATACAAACAATTAGAACATTATGAAAAACTATATGCCAACAAATTAGACAACCTAAAAGAAATAGTTAAATTCCTAGAAATATATAGCCTACCGAAACTGAAGCAGGAAGAAATAGGAAATTTGAATAGACCGATTACCAGCAAGGAGATTGAATCAATAATCAAAAAACTCCCAAATGGGCTATATGGCTTCACAGGCAAATTCTACTAAACAATTAAAGAAGAGTTAATACCTATTCTCAAACTATTCCAAAAAATACAAGATGAAGGAAAACTTCCAAATTCATTCTATGAGGTGAGTATCACCCTGATACCAAAACCAGATAAAGACACTACAAAAAAGATAACTATAGGCAAATACCTTTGATGAACATAGATGCAAAAATCCACAACAAAATACTAGCAAGCTGAATCCAACAACACATTAAAAAAATCATTCACCACGATCAAGTGGGATTTATTCCTGGGATGCAAGTGTGGTTTATTATTCACAAACCAATCAACATGATATATCACATCAGTAAGCAAAAGGATAAAAACCATATGATCATTTCTTTTTTTTTTAAGATTTTATTTATTTATTTGACAGAGAGAGACATAGCGAGAGAGGGAACACAAGCAGGGGGCGTGGGAGGAGAAGCAGGCTTCCCGCGGAGCAGGCAGCCCGAAGCAGGGCTCCATCCCAGGACCCTGTGATCATGACCTGAGCCAAAGGCAGACGCTTAACGACTGAGCCACCCAGGCGCCCCATGATCATTTCAATAGATGCAGAAAAAGCATTTGACAAAGTACAATTTCCATTTAATAAAAGCCCTCAACAAAGTAGGTTTAGAGGGAACATACCTCAACATAATAAAGGTCATATATGAAAAACCCACAGTCAACATCATACTCAATGGTGAAAAACTGAGAGCTTTTCCCCTAAGGACAGGAACAAGACAACGATGTCCATTCTCACCACCTTTATTCAACATATTACTGGAAGTCCTAGCCACAGCAATTAGACAACATAAAGAAATAAAAGCCATCTAAATTGGCAAGGAAGAAGTAAAACTTTCACTATTTGCAGATGACATGATAGTCTATATAAAAAAACCCTAAAGACTCCACCAAAAAACTACTGGAACTGATAAATGAATTCAGTAAAGTCACAGGATACAAAATCAATGTGCAGGAATCTGTTTCATTTCTATACACTAATAATGAGGCAGCAGAAAGAGAAATTAAGAAAACAATCCCATTTACGATTGCACCAGAAATAATAAAGTATCTAGGAATAAACCTAACTAAAGAGGCAAAAAACCTGTACTCTGAAAACTATAAAACCCTGATGAAAGAAACTGAAGACAACACAAAGAAATGGAAAGACATTCCATGCTCAAGGACTGGAAGAACAAATTTTGTTAAAATGTCTATACTACCCAAAGCAATCTACAGATTTAATGCAATCCCTATCAAAATACCAGAGCATCTTTCACAGCACTAGAACAAACAATCCTAAAATTTGTATGGAACCACAAAAGATCTCGAATAGTCAAAGCAATTGTGAAAAGGAAAAACAAAGCTGGAGGCATCACAATTCCAGACTTCAAGTTATATTACAAAGCTGTAGTATGGTACTGGCACATAGACATATAGATAAATAGAACAGAAAGTCCAGAAATAAACCCACAATTATATGGTCCATTAAACTCCCACAAAGCAGGAAAGGATATGCAATGAGAAAAAGTCTCTTGAACAAGTGGTATTGGGAAAACTGGAGAGCTACATGCAAAAGAATGAAACTAGACCACTTTCTTACACCACACAGAGAAATCAACTCAAAATGAATTGAGGACCTAAATGTGAGACCTAAAACCATAAAATTCCTAGAAAATAGCACAGGCAGTAATGTCTCTGACATTGGCCATTGAAATATTTTTCTGATATGTCTCCTGAGGCAAGGTACATGAAAGCAAAAATAAACTATTGGGACTATATCAAAATAAAAAGTTTCTGCACAGGGAAGGAAACAAGATATTTGTTTGGGAGAAGATATTTGCAAATGACATATCTAATAAAGGGTTAGTATCCAAAATATATAAAGAAGTGATACAATTCAATACCCCAAAAAACAAATAATCCAATAAAAAAATGGACAGAAAACATGAACAGACATTTCTCCAAAGAAGACATCCAGATGGTCAACAGACATATGAAAAGATGCTCAACAATCACTCATCATTAGGGAAAGGCAAATTAAAACAACAATGAGATATCACTTCACACCTGTCATATGGTTAAAATAAAAAACTCAAGAAACAAGTGTTGGCGAGGATGTGGAGAAAAAGAACCCTCATGTGTGCTATTAGTGGGAATGCAAATTGATGCAGCCACTATGGAAAACAGTATGAAGGTTCCTCAAAAAGTTAAAAATAGAACTACCCTACAGTCCAGTAATCACACTACTGGGTATTTACCCAAAAAATACAAAAACACTAATTCAAAGGGATATATGCACTCTGATGTTTATAGCAGCATTATTTACAATAGCCAAATTATGAAAACAATTAAATGTCCATTGATAGATGAATGGGTAAAGAAGTAGTGGTATATATATAATGCAATATTATTCAGCCATAAGAAAGAATGAAATCTTGCCATTTACAATGACATGGATAGAGCTAGAGAGCATGTTAAGCGAAATAAGTCAGTCAGAGAAAGACAAATACCATATGATTTCACCCATATGTGGAATTTAAGAAACTAAACAATCAAGCAAAGGGTAAAAAAAGAGAGGGGAGAAACCAAGAAACAGACTCTTAACTATAGAGAACAAATTGATGGTTACCAGGGGGTAAATGCGTGAGGGAGTGGGTGAAATAGGAAATGGGAATTAAGGAGTTGCCCGTGTTGTGTTGAACACTGGGTGTATGGGATTGTTGAATCACTGTATTGTATACCTAAAACTAATATAACACTGTATATTAACTATTTTGGAATTAAAATAAAGTTAAAAAAAAGAAAATAATCTGTTTGGTGTTAATCTGACAATACAGGAATCTAGTCACCCGTCAACTAGTCTTCTAATGCTATTAACAAATAATTTTACTCATCATCATCAAGCAGTCATATGTTGCCTGGTCTATAAAATGGGCTTAGATAAGATCATCTTAAAGATCACTTTAAGCTTGAATGTTATTTTATTCTCTTAGTCTAAAATGTTGACTTTATTTGAATCAAGCCATACTCTTTTTCCAGTTTTATTGAGAAATAATTGACATACATAGACTGCTGTGTAAGTTTAAGGTATAAAGCATGATGGTTTGATTTACATATATTGTGAAATGATTAACATCCATCATCTCATATAGATACAATAAAAAGAAAAGTTAAAAAAAAAACTGATGATGAGACCTCTTAGGATTAACCCTCCTAACTTCCCTCTATATCATAGAGCAGTGTGAACTAGTCATTATATTGTATATTACATCCCTAGTACTGATTTTTGTCCTATAACTGGATGTCTGTGCCTTTTGACCCCCTTCTTCCAATCCCCCCAACCACAAATTTGTCTCTTTGTCTAATTTTTTTGTTTTGATTCTACATATAAATGAGATCATACACTATCTGTCTTCTTCTGACATTTTACTCAGCATACTGCCTTCAATGCCACCCATGTTGCAGCAAATGGAAGAATTTTTCTCATTTTTTTATCACTGAATAGTATTCCATTGTATATATATACCACAGCTTCTTTATCTATTCATTTATCAGTGGACACTTAGGTTGTTTCCATGTTTTGGTTATTATAAATAATGCTGCTATAAACATCAGGGTGCAGAAAAAGCATTTCCAGTTACTGTTTTCATTTCCTTTGAATATATTCCCAGAAGTGGTATTTATGGATCATTTAGCAGTTCTATTTTTATTTTTGAGGCACTTCCATACTGTTTTCTATACTGGCTATACCAGTTTACAATCCCAACAAAAGTGCACAAGGGTTCTCTTTTTTCCACATCCATGCCAGCATTTGTTATCACTTGTTTTTTGATGATTGCCATTCCAACAGTAAAGCCATATCTTCTTTTCTTCTGCAGTAATAAAACAAGACTGTTACTTCAAATGACTATTCAGACCACTTCAAATGACCTCTCAGTCAGAGAGTTTCATATTTTAAGGTCATGGCACTAAACACTTGTGGCACCACATCCAATCTCTGGAAAAATGTGAAAAGCTGCCTCTTTGGAATGTCAGCATTATGACCGATAGAGATTTTGTCAGGATTTTCCTGGAGCCTTAGGAATGTTTTGAAGGAAGAAGAATGGAGAAGACTATGGAGAGATAAAATAGCTGTTCTAAGAATCTAGAGGCCCAGACCTAGAACAAAGAAAACAGCCCTAGTCTTTGCAGAATTAAGAGCAATGGATGGAATTTAAGGGCAGACAGATACCAGGTCAATGTAAAGCTCTCTCTAAAATCCAAGCTGTCCAGATTGAAGCAGGCTGCTGCCTGTGAGTCAGACAGCTTCCATGCCTGGAAGGGTCCCAACAGAGGCAAGTGAGCCATCATTTGGAAATACTGTGAACAAGATTCTTACAGTTAGTCAAAAGTGGGACTAAATATCTAATCCTCTTTCCATACGAAGAGACCTGGGAATCATCTTTGTCGTCTTCTTCCACATTATTGAGCTCTGTCATTTCAGTTCCTCAACATCTCTCATATTTCCATTTTTAGCTCTGCTACCACTGGGGCTAAAATCTCCTACTAAACCTTTACATGAACTCCATGCTCAAGGCAAACTTTACTAGAGTCAGTGCTCATGCCTCCCTCTTGGTTGTGAATTCCATTATTTCTCATCACTCTGCTCAAAATCTCTTCCCCAAGGGAGCCCTTTCTGCCCCAACCTAGAAGAGTCCTTGACTACCTCCGCTTAACAAAACAGTAGTTTACACATACTGCCATTATGCACTTATCATTCTATATTACAATTTTAGGTTTACACATCTGGATCCCCTACTAAATGATAACCTCCACCAGGGCAAAGATCATGCCTTATCTTTGTATTACCAGCACTTGAAAGAGTATTTCCCATAGAAGTTGCTCAACAAATATTTAGTGAGTAAATAAATCAATGAATTAATCACTGGGATTCCATATTTCTGTTAAAAGTTCTTATACTCATATGACACCTTTAAGAATGAAAATGGAATGTTTGGTAACTAAGGCTAGTATTTTTATATCTGAAGTAGTACCTCTCAACTTTAAATTTTTTATGTTCCTCATCTTTTTCCTCTGAAGGAGTGAATTTTGCTACAAATGACTAAAGGGAAGCATTGACTACAACAGTGAAGAGAAAAGTGAAAAGTTATTGCCATGAGCTTTCGGCTCTGACAACACCCCACCTGAAGGGTTAATTAACATTGATGGGGAAGAGGAGAAATCAGGAGGTATAAAGGAAGAAAGGAAAAGGAAAGGAAAGGAAGAAAATGAAAGGAAAGGAAGAAAAAAGGGAAAGCAGTAAGAACATACATGGGCAGGAAAATGTAAATATCAGAGGACAGTGAATGAACCACAGTTTTGGATTATATATATCAGTGCCATTTGTGACACTCCAATTATAAAGTGATGCTTGGAAGATCCTGGAAATTCTCAATCTGTGGTCAAGAATAAAGCAGAAAGGGGTACAACACTGTTCCTGGGAAGGTTTATGAAGGCAAATGAAGATAAGCCTAGAGATGTGTGCTAAAGAAAAATGTTCAAAGGGCGCCTGGGTGGCTTAGTTGGTTAAGTGTCTGCCTTCAGCTCAGGTCATGATCCCACGGTTCTGGGACGGAGCCCGGCATTGGGATCCCTGCTCAGTGGGTAGTCAGTTTCTCCCTCTCCCTCTCCCTGATGCTCCCCCTGCTTGTGCTCTCTCTGTCAAATAAATAAATAAATAAAATCTTAAAAAAAAAAAAAAAAAAGAAGGATGTTCAAACTCCTGAGGTGAAGGCTTTCTTCCCTGTGGCATAAGCAGAGTCCCTTTCTCCCTGTACCACGAGAGGTGATTGTTGGCTCTCTTGGCTAGGACCAGCCTGAGGGAAATTTGGGAAGTAAACAAAATTTAACATCCATTCCCCTTTTACAGCGACTCCTTCCTTTTTTTACCCCCTGCCATTATCTCCAGTTTTCTCTAATTTCCCGCATTACCTCTTAATTTCACGTGCTTACCCAGCCCTCTCTCCCATCTGTGACACTCCATCAGGGCATCCCAGTTATTCCATTCTCTGGGTTTATTCTCCCGTAACTCTCCATGGTGGCCATGGCACCATGTCCATTCTCTCTGGCAAAACCACGTGACCAGTCTGAGCTAAATTGTTAATGACTGACAATTGACTTTGATTCCCAATGTGTTACTCTTCCCACACATGCATTCTGCTAGAGATTTTTAATGGTTTAATGAAAAGGTAGAGTAAATATTAAATACTAAATAAAGGAAACCATTTAAAACGCTAGCCCACACTATGCCTTAGAATGAAGGTCTCATCCTTAAGGATCTTAAGATCCTTAAGAAATAGATTTCATATTTCATTGAAATAAACAGGACACACAGTACTTCAGACTTTCATTTCATGCTAGTGATTATTGATAGCAGCTGTTGTTAATAAGGGACGAGTATATTTGTCAAAGCAGCTAATCATCTTGTCCTTAAAAAAAAAAAAAAACAGAATGTAACAGGAATTTGGAAATCTGCCCAGTATGCTTTTTGAGAAATGGATGGCAATGGTTGACATTTCATTTTTGTGCCTCTTCCTGACACTCCCACACAGGGGCACACCCTGCCCATTCTTCGGGTGAATCTGAAGATACTGTTGTCTAATACTTTAATGACACAGAAATGTGTTGTCTCCAAACTACACTGAAGGAGAATCAAATGAGGCAACCATAAATTATTAACAGCTGCTCTTATCAACCTGTTCTTCAAGAATACCGGTTGCTTTTATTTGTGCCTAAAAATTCCTTCCTCTGTGTTAAGAGCAAAAAAAAAAAAAAAAAGGAAAGAAAGAGGAAGAGAGGAAGAAAAGAAGGGAGGAAATGAGGGAAAGAATGCCCCAGCTCTTTACTGATGAACAGTTCTGTATCTTTGAGATGTCAACATTTAAAAAAAAGATTGTATGTATTTATTTGAGAGAGAGAGAGTGAGTCAGAGAGAAAGCACACAAGCAGGGGCAGAGGGAGAAGGAGAAGCAGATTCCTCTGCTGAGCAGGAAGCCCAACTCTGGGGCTCCAGCCTAGGACCCTGGGATCATGACCTGAACTGAATGAAGGCAGATGCTTAATCGACTGAGACACCCAGGCGCCCGAGATGTCAACATTTTGAAATGAAAGCTTCTTGGAATATTTATTTTTCTTCCCAGGATTTAGCTAACAATGGCCTTGATTAGCAGTACTTGCTTACTTCATTTCCCATATATTTTTCAATAATTATGTACATATTTCCATGTTTCATTTTATCCTTTTGGGTGGCTCTGTGTTGGACAACTGAAATAACTATTTCAGGCATTTGTTTTTCCTCTCTAAAGAAGGGTATCTCCGATTTTCTTTTGCCTTTGCCTACATTCTTTTGACATAAAAAAAAAAAACATACATGATAATGAGCTTTGGGGGGATGAATCTCAGAAATGGCCTAAGATTCAGGGATAAGCATGCTATGGCCCACAAACCAAATTAGCTGGCTGCCTATCTTACAAATAGTTTTATTGGAATGTAATCATGCCCATTCACTTATAGATCATCTATGGTGGCTTCCTTGCTATAATGACAAAGTTGACAGAAACTTTATGGCTCTAAAATTTTTATTATCTGGCCCTTTACATCATAAAAGATTTGTTGACCACTAAGCCTTAGTTCACTGTTACCAAAGGTTTGGTTCACAGACTGCAACTAGAAACCAAATATGTCATTATGCACACTATTGAATTTAGCTGATGTCCTTTTTGCAGTAAGACTTTCTTAATGAAGGAAGTAGTGTATAGATTTACATTCTGGTGCAATTCTCTTTCTGTAGATGAGCATAGTTAGTGGCAGTGGCTTAGGGGACTCTATAAAACTTTAACTTACTTTGAGGAAGTATTTACTTTGTAACATTTTTTAACTGTGTGGCTCATAGAGATATGCATAACTACCAGTTAGTTTTGCTGTTTAATAAAATACCCCAAAACTTTGTGACTTAAATTGCAGTTTGGCAATTTGGACAGGGCTCAGCTTCGTGGTTCTGGCCTTGACCAGGCTCAGCTGATAGTGCAGCTGGGCTTGCTCATGTGTCTGTGGACGGCTGGTGGGTCAGCTGGGGTTGGCTGGTCTAAAATGATTCAATAGAAAAGCCTTCTGCTCCACATGGTCTCTCAGGATGCTCAGGCTATGCTGGACAAGAGTCTCAAGGGCAGAAAAGAAGAAGCTGGCCTCCCAGCTTCTTGAGGCCAGGTTCGAAACTCACAAAATATCACTTCCATCACATTCTTGTCTAAAGCAAATTATAAGAGCTGCCCACCTGATCTCTGGATGGGGAAACAGACTCCATCTCTTGATGTAGGAGCCGCAAAGTACTAAAGCCATTTTTGTGATCAACTACAAGGAGGGAGGAGAAAGAAGATTACTGCTCCTCTTCACCCCCTTCTTACATTTTTCCAAATTTTGACCAAATTTCACTATTCTTGTGACCATTATAATATTGCTTAGTTGGCCTGATCCAACTTCAGAATTGTATGTGACCTTTTTGAAAGACTCTTACATCCAAAACCATCTATATGAGTTCTAATAAGAGCAACAGAAACAGAGCTGAGGTCTTGTTAGGCTTTCTAGTATTTGAGATCATAGCATTATAAACTTCGTACAAAATATTTCCATAGTTTGTATCACCTTTAGCAGATTGGCAGTGCTTATTGCTCTGTATAGCCCCCAGTGTAGTCTCTCCTACATTCTACATTATGGAAGCACCAAACTTAAATAATGTGAACAGCAAATGATAGATAATTAATAATATGTCTTAGGTAGTTCTGTGAGTTTCCTCCTATCACATAAGTGTACGTGACTGTTTGGAGTATTTGTTTTATGGTAATACATGTGTAGATTTGTCAGTATTTTCACAAATATCTGAGAGGGAAGAACAGATGAGGGTTGGACACTGTATAACTTAGCATTTCTCACTTTTTACATACGAAATTTCTCTTAAGGTCGGTGTGTTTCTTCAGGGAAATATGTTACATGGACTATTTCTGGGGGATATACTTCATTCCATATTACTTTTTTTTAAAATACTTTATTTATTTATTTGACACAGAGAGAGAGAGAGAGGCAGCAAGAGAGGGAGCACAAGCGAGGGGAATGGGAGAGGGAGAAGCAGGCTTCCCATGGAGCAGGGAGCCCGATGCGGGGCTCGATCCCAGGATCCTGGGATCATGACCTGAGCCGAAGGCAGACGCTTAACAACTGAGCCACCCAGGCGCCCCTCATTCCGTATTACTCTTAAGATGATCTGAAATGTTAGGTGCCTTTGCCACAAAATTTCAAAAGAAAGACAACAGAAATACTAGGTAATGTATGTATCAATTATTAATAAAATACATATAGCAGGAAGTCCGATTTTTACCAGCTTCTGCTTCCCAAGTATTCCTGAAAGATCCCAGGAAGGGCTTTCTTGTCTCACAAATACACTCTGACTTGCCACCCAGGCCCATTGCTGGACTGCTGCTCTGTTCTTCTGCAAGCCAAAGTTCATTACTGTCAGCCACTGAAACCTCCTCTTGTACCACTTCACCACCACAGAGATCCCAGGCCCTTCATTCAAATCTCCACAGTGCTAAGACCAAGCTATAATCCGTGACAAGACTTGCCTGATGGGTTGGTTAGTAATAGAAAGAACTTCCATAACAGCTTAAAACCGTATGCCAGATGTAGTCATCCTCAGAGTCCATAAGAGTGAACTGGACATCTCTCACTTTGGTCCCTGGCTTGCCTACATGTTGTAGGGTTGGCTTACTCCCCACACTGAGATTTTTCTTGAGGATGTTTTTCTTTTCCAGAGCTGAGGGCCTAATGCCCAAGACCAAGAGAAAGCAAATGCTTTCTCCTTGTCCTTTTCCTACTCCAGGATTCCTTTTCCAGGGATAAGACATCCAGGAGACAGGACATAAGCTACAAAGGGCAGGGATTTTTTAGTCTATTTCATTACTGATATATATATATATCAATGTTTGAAACAGTGCTTTGGCATTGTAGACCTTCAATAATAATTAGAGGATTACACAAATGGCTTTCATTAAAATTAATCAAGACTCAATAATGGGCATTTCCAGAGTTCAGTTATTTCAGAACAACACCAGAAAAGCCTGGTCTAATTTGGGAATTTACGAGGCCAGCCCCCCCACCCCCCCATAGTGGGAAATTTGCCTTCACGAAGATATTACAGAAGAATGGGTATTAAATATATCAACTAAAATTTAGACATGTCAAAAAAGAACTCAAGAAGAACACTCAAATGCCTTGAGTGACTCAAAGACCAAAACTAAGACACTCTTTAAAATTGCTAAATGACAGTTCAGTTAAAGTATAATAAGGACAGATTTAATTAGTATTTCCTTTAGAAGGCATCAGAGGATTTTTAAGCCCCAACAGGGTTGTTTTTCCCTCAACAACCAAGTTAGAGTGATTAGATCAAATTGTGATAATGCTCAGATCTTCTTCAACTAATTAGCCAACCATTTGTAGGATGCCTCCTTAGAATCTCATATTTTTCTAAGTTTCACCACTCATTAA
Source organism: Zalophus californianus (assembly GCF_009762305.2). Lineage (NCBI taxonomy): Eukaryota > Metazoa > Chordata > Mammalia > Carnivora > Otariidae > Zalophus > Zalophus californianus. The sequence continues at coordinate 151,917,043 of NC_045597.1, forward strand.
AGCTCTGACCAAAGGCTGTAGCTAGTCTTTTTGATACCTTTATAAGAGTTAGAAAAAGGTGTCCCTCTTGGAATTCAGCTTCCACTTTCCCTTGTGAAGGGCATAACTCTATTCTACTTATGTACCCACGCAGCAGATGAACTTATTGCCTACATCACAAAGAAAATTGAGACCAAGAGCTGTGAACTCCTTCAACTTCCAGCTTCCCCATCTCAGATTTAACTATATGTTTGCACATTCCCCCTTGTCTAAGGGGACACATTCTTTCCAGACTTGCCCCATCCTCCTGGGTGTTTCCTCCTCTCCCTTCCAGGCCCAGTTACACCCATTTAACTCCTCACATCTTTACTCCTGTGCTTTCCTCAGTCTCCATGTAGGCTCAAGTCTCCTGACCTAAAAAACACAAAAACTTCCTCTTCACTCTGTCCTCCAAAGTCAAACTTCCTGAAAAAGCATTAAACATCTTTATCCTCACTTCTTCACCTAGTATTTGCTCTTCAACCTTCTCACTATTGTATCTCATCCTACCTCTCCATTCAGATTCCAGTTTAAGACGGTGCATAGGAAGAGCCTCAACTCACCTCCTCCCACAGACACAATAAGTCTACAGCTACATATGGAACAACTTCCTCTGAAAAAAAACCTAAAGTCTGGCTGAGCAACTAGTACACTTCAGGCAAATGAGAAGAAAACCATATCCAAATGGGTAGGAGGGGCTGGAATATAATCTCACCATAAATCCCAGTCCCAGCACAGTGACCCATGTTGGATGGGAACTCAAAACCCAGAGCTTTTGCCAGAGGAGTGAGGAGTTTGAACCCCACATCAGGCACCCCCGCTTTTAAGACCTGTATCTGAGAGATGAGCCTCCAAAACATCTAGCTTTGAAAACCAACAAGGCTTATATCCATGAGACCTACAAGACTGTAGCCATCTGAAAAATGGTTCTTAAAGGGCTCCTGTGCTGGGACTCACCTGGCCCAGGGCCCAGCCCAGGGGCAGCATTCTGCTCAGACTTTAAGAGAAAGAGGCTCATTTATGTATATTAAAGTGTTGGCCTGAGGTGCAGGTATATAATTTAACACACACATCTAAGCCTGCAGGAATACTCTCTGGGGGCAGAGATTGGTAGGCGCCATCTTCATGCTCTCCTTCTGCCTTGTTCTAACCAAAAGCTGCCATCTCTCGCTTTCTTTAAAAAACAAATTTTCCATTGGGTGCCATCTTTATGCCTCTCTCTTCCTTGCTACAGCCAGTGGACCTTTTGGTGCTGTCCCTCTGCAGTGCTCCAGGATGCCAGTATCTCCCAGGTGGAAGTTCTTACATGTATCTGGTGCACTGTTTTCTTTTGTTTGTTTGTTTTTTGTTTTTTGTTTTTTGTCTGGTGTCCTAGCTTCTGCAGCTGCTTCCTAGGGAATGTTCCTTGATTACTTGGCTCCGGTAGCCAGGTGGGGCTGTGTTCTGGATCTACATTACTATAATGGGAAAAATAATTCTTAGCAGGCTACCACCCCCATGGCACTGCAAAAAGAGTAGACTGAAGCATATGCCCTGTCTTTCTGTGAAAGAGGCCTATTTGCATGTGCAGGAGTTGTGGCCTGAGGGACAGGCTTTCGGTCTGGTGCACACCTAGGGGTCTACGGGGTTGTTCTTGGGGAATATAGGCTGAGGATGCCATCTTTGGGCTCTCCTTCTGCCTTGACCACAGCTGGGTGGTAGCTCCCGGAAAAGAGCTTATGCACTTGTCTGGAGTCCTGATTTTTGTGATTGCTGCCCAGGAGACACCTCCAGATCACCTGGCTCTGGTAGCCATCAGGGCTTACACTTGCAGTTCCACAGGACTGTATAAATTTGCATACTTTAAAAGCTGCTGCTTGAGGGTCTGGTTTCCAGGCAGCCTGAATGGGTGTAAGTGTAAGTAAGATCTTCTCCTTTGGGACACTGATGGGTCTTGGCACATCCTCAACTACTGGGAGCTATTAAAAATAATATAGGCTACTTGGATAATCACAAGGCTTAAAAGACAACCAAGAACTAGGGCAGGGTTGAATGATATGGCTCATTTCCCACACAAGGCCAACCCTTCAAGATTGGGAGAGATAACTGTTTCATCTAATGCATAGAAACCAACACAGAGAGTCAGGCAAAATGAAGAAACAGAGGAATATATTCCAAATGAAAGAACAAGATAAAACTTCAGAAAAAAACCTAAATGAAATGGAGATAACTAATTTATCTGAAAAAGAGTTTCAGGTAAAGGTGATAAAGATGTTCACTGAACTTAGGAGAAAAACGGATGAACACAGTGAGAACTTCAACAAAGAGATAAAAAATATAAGAAAGTACCACTCCATCCAAAGACATTCAAAAAGGTCACTCTGGGGGTATCTGGGTGGCTCAGTCAGTTAAGCATCTGTCTTCTGCTCAGTCCATGATCTCAGGGTCCTGCGATCGAGTCCCACATTGGGCTCCCTGCTCACTGGGGAGTCTGCTTCTCCCTCTGCCCCCCCACTCATGTTCTCTCTTTCTCTCTCTCAAATAAATAAAGAAAATCTTAAAAAAAAGAAAGAAAAAGAAAACGTCACTCTGGATTCCCCAGATAACCATAATTTCTCTTTTTTATCTTTCTTGAAGTCTTTGCATCATTTGACTCTATTGATCTTCTTTCTATAAACTTTTTCCTCCCCTGGCTTCTTTGAGACCACTACCTCTCTGACTTCTATTTCTTAGCTTATTATTCTGACTTTTATTGGTTTAAAAAAAGCCAGGGGGAGCAGCATGTCTCAACTCTATCTAAGCTTTAAAGATGAATTTACCATGGAATGTAAGATCACTGAAAACTTGCACAAACTTGACATATTGATAGAAAACATATTTTATTAAAGGGAAATCATATCTAAGTAACATATTAGGCTTCTTTGAGAATAAGATTAAATATCTTAATGAGAGCACACCAATAAATGTGATGTTTGTATTAGTCTTTGATAAGATTCTATACTAAAAACACTTAACAAAAATCATCATAGAAAAAAATTTATGGATAAAGAACTGCTCTAAAAGCACTAAGTAAAAGATAAATATATATATATGTGTGTATAACATATATATATTATATATAATTAGTGCATTGAACAAGCCCTGCCTTATAGGATGTCCTCAGAAAAACAACTTTTTCTCTTTCATTACCCACTTATATTTATTCAATAGGTCTGGCCTTTCCCCTGCATCTCTGTAGAAACTTAGCTTTTCTTCTTACCCTTACATAAGAAGAGTTTACTTTGCTGTTTTACTTTAAGATTTACTCTTGACTTGAGTTAAAGAAAGTGGGGTTGATACTTCACAATTCATGAAACAAAGAAACAAAGAAAGAAAGAAAAAAGAAAGAAAGAAAGAAAGAAAAAGAAAGAAAGAAAGAAAGAAAAAGAGAAGGGAAGGAAGGAAGGGAGGAAGGAAGAAAGGATGGAAGAAAGAAAGAAAGAAGGAAAGAAAGAAGGAAGGAAAGAAAGAAAGAAAGAAAGAAAGAAAGAAAGAAAGAAAGAAAGAAAGAAAGAAAGAAAGAAAGAAAGAAAGAAAGAAAGAAAGAAAGGAGAAATAAAGAAAGAAAATCAATTTTTCAAATGCTCAATAGAACCACCCTATGCCCCTGATGTGGGTAAGGTCCCTAAGCATTGTAACTCTAAAATTAATAAGTTTACAATTAACTTAGATACTTGATACCTTAGGACATCAGCTGAAATTTCACTTAACATTCCATTCCCGCTGAATGAAGAGATTTAAACACTGGTGTAACACTGGGGATTGGCTCTAAGGCATTCTTATGAAATGGTTTGGTAAATGATTCAGAGGTGAGCATATGTGTGAAATCTCCAAAGTGGCATATGACATGTAACTTCCAGTTAGTAAGATGCCAAGTGCAAGATAACCTACAGGAAGATGGTACCAGACTGGGCGAGTGGGCAGAGAAGTGGCAGATGGATGTTCAAGGATAAGACAGAAGATGTTTTCAGGACAAATAATCCAAACACCATTTTCAGGTCATCTCCAGAGTATCAGCCATGACGCTCTGGAAGGATGGCCTTCAGAAAAGTATAAGCCTACACACAAAATGAGGTTCGTATTTACAGTTTTTAAGTTACTGGAATCTTTCGCATGTTTGAACTAAGTTGTTTTTTTTTTTTTTCATTAAAGTCATTCTTCTTTTCAGTGAAACACAAGTGCTTGAATTTTGAAATTGAATTTCAGACTGCATTTTATATCAGGGATTTACTTCAGTCTATATTTCCATATATATTTGTAATTAATATGAGGCTTTGAAACCTAAATTTATTCTTCTTCACATAGAACTACGTAGATCTTTATTATGAATGTGCTAATAAATTATTTTTGTCTCTATGAAGATGTGTTTGTGTATCTTTCTCCACGTATTTTCTATTCTGCGTACATGTGTATACATTTGGTAATACAAATATGTAATTACTTGAGGTGTAATTAAAAGTCTTTAGGAGACTGTCTCAAGATCTTTTTTTTCCTCCACTGAGAAGGTGAGGCATTGGGTAGCTGGTACAATTTCCACTATTAAAAATAAATGCCCTTCAGACAGGAATTAGGTAAGCAGCTTGTTTCTGCAAGAGCTGAACAGCAGCCAGTTTCACACAAACTCATGGCATAAATATTTCTCTCTTCCAAAAAAAAAAAAAAAATAATTGAGAAGATGGATGGATTCAAAATTCTCCAGGAAGGTACTGAAGGATTATATCTGCTCAGGATTATATCAGGGGGAAGCTTCCATCTGTTCTCTCTAATAGCTTAACTTGCTCTGCTCCATATTTCTTAAATAGGACTTTGGAGTTTTTGCATGAGATCAAGTATTTTTCTCATTTTCCTGTTTTATTAAAATACACATTTATTTGAAAAATCATTACCCTGCTCTATTGCTTACAGTATTATCTTAGGATAGAGAAAATATTTTGTCACAAAGAAAGATTTCATGACATCTCTATGGCTACATAAATACTTAGGTATCTTCTTAAATGTCTTGATTGATTGATTTTAGATTGTCTCAGATTCCATCTGATTTCTCCACCTCCCTAACAGGCCTTCTTCAATCCCTGTATAACTTCCTATTTAATCCTGCTCGCTGGCCCACAAAGGTCATGTTCAAAATATTATCGTCTTTATGTAATGATCACATACAAAGCCTATCATCCCCTAAATGATTTCAATATGAAGCATGACCATAAACCAATGTGAATAATTTTCAAAGTGAACAGGATTTGAAAATAGTTCAGTAAGAGGAACTCCACAAATCTTAGCATTGAATAAGCACCTAACTTTTTTCTGCTGAGTCCTTTGAATATATAAGTGCTGTAATATTTATTTATATTATAAAGTCATTCACACTGTTTATACTTTCACTTTGTATTTGGTACTAATAATGCTATACTGTGTATTCTCTTTGGAGTAACATATTTTCTCGCTTTAATATTCATTTTAATAGCTCTCATAACATAAGTGGGTAGATTTTAATTTTTAGTAGTGCTTTTTTCTTTAATACATTCTCACATTTAAATATGAAAGACATGAAAGTGAATGTCTAAAAGATTTTTTTTTAATTAAGGGAATTTCTTGTATTATATTTGTTTGCCAAAAAACTCTTGAGCCCAGTAATTCACAGTTTTAAATTATTTGTTTGGAACCTTAGGGACTTTTCTGCTGTTTCAATCTCCCAATTAAAAAAAAAAAAAAAGAAGTAAGCAAAGTCCATATGAAGGCACTCTCAATTCCCCTGTGAAAGGTGGTACTTTATAATAATACTTTCCTCATGGACTCCTGTAATTTTCCATCACAAATTAGTATTCAAGCTCCTTTCAAGCAGACACAACACTGACGTGGTCTAATACATGGTTGACTTTGGGGTAGGAATGGAAACCAGCCCAAATCACAACGCATTCTTCCACTTTCTGATCCAAACGTTTTTATGTGGGAACAGGTTAAAAGAAACTAACCTTAAAAGAAAGAATGAGGAAGCCCCAGAAAAGCCACACCCAGTCTGGGGAGAAGGTGTAAATAGAAGATAAGCCAGTCTTACCTGCCTGCCTTGCTGACCAAGGGTATGGCAGTAGGTTGGACACTATATTCATGTTTAAGAAATACCCTCTAAAGTATGTTGAGAACATTGAGTTTTTATAGCCCTATAAGGCAGGTAGTATTATTATCCCCATATTTTACAGATGAGAAAACTATCTTTCAGGTCATTTTTAGCACCAGTTGGGGAATTGGCTTACTGCCCAAGTGAGTCATGGTCCAGATGCTCAATCCTACAACCATGAGGGCCGAAGACAATTACCCAGTGTTTTTGGCACTCCTTGCTTTAGTTGTGCCCAGCACACACCCTGAATATTTGATAATATGTGCTTTAAAAATAACTCCATATTGTACTGATTATCATTCAAATATCTGTGTTAATGAATACTTATTTTCAGTATTTATCACCAACTCCCATTTCAGTACTGATTTTCACCTTGGCCATTTGTGCCAATATAAGGAAGCATTGGCATGAATATTGGAAGTGGGCAATTTGCCCACCCAGCAGGACCATGCTCCTCAAACAAATGAGCCAAACGCTGAAATTCATTGTCACCTCATCCCTTAAAATTAAAGCTAGAATTGAGAAAGCTACCACCAGGGGGCAATAAATATCTTACCACATGGTCAGAACCAGCAGCCATATTTTGTTAAAATGACATTGCACCATCAAGGAATACAATAACTGAGCACCAATATAGAGGTCAACATAATTTTAAATGACAAAATTTTAGGTATAATTTGATATATTTTAAATTAATGTTTAACTACTTTAAATTAGCTTATTCTAACTCAGTTCTTATCCTCTAGCTGAAACAGAAATTTGAATATTCATCCTAAATCCAATCCTGAAGGAATCAGGTCCTTCCTAGAGAGGCTATATATTTTGTTACTTGAAACAAATTTGGCATCTGCTCACTCTTAGTTGCAGGTAAAAACAAGAATTGTACAACTGCCATGAGGAACTTGCTTACATGGAGTTTCCCAACTTCATACTCATCTTGCTCTCTCTCTAACAGGGGGGAAGAAACTACTGGAGGGGATAAGAAAGACAGCATCCTCTTCCTTTTATGCCTTGTCATTTTTTTGTGAGTTCATTCACAATCAGAATAGGCAGAGAGAGCAACTGATGGTCTCCAAAGTCAAGGATGGCTTTGACTGTGATGATATTTCTCATTCCAGATCCTAGATTGTTCTCATTGTTCAGGGTCAAACTTTCTGGTATTGTAGAGAAATTATTATTGCTCTCTAGAGGCAGTTTGGGGTGAGAAATGCTTGATTTGAGTTATTACTCTATCACTCACTGAGTATCCATTACTATTTACTGTAGTCCAAGGCACAATTTTCTTGACTATAAGAGTGGGATAATACTATTTGACCTTACAACTTCCCTCATGTTGTTGTAAAGAACCAAAACAATCCATGTGATGAAAACAAAGTGTAGAACACTATATAACACAAGGTATTACAATTTCAAAAATGCCTGGGAGGCAAACTGACCAAAGATGTCTATTTTTATAATACTGAGGGTTTTAGGCAAGAATTATTGGGGAAGATGGTAGAGTATAAAGCACAGAAATCTGTCTCCCCACCTAGAAAACAATTGCACTTGCAGAATATGTCTGATGTCACTATTTTGAAATTCTAAAGTCTATTGAAGGCTTACAACTTCCAGGGGAAGAACTGGATGGTAAATTGTGGTTAATCTCAGACAGTTTCAGCTCTTAGCACAGTAGCAGCTTACCATCCTCCACCCCTCAGACCTGTAGCAGGCAGCTGCACACATGTTCTAGAATAGCTTGCATGCAGTCTGCCAGAGCTAGGGTGGGGGAAAAAAACATGTCCTCCAAATATGTGGGATCTGTTCTCTGATTGCTGATTGTTATTTCTGACCACAGAGGCACAGGCAAAGAGGCAGGGATCATTGTTGTTATACCTCCACCATTTTTGCAAGCCTCTCTCACGTCAGTTGAAGGGACTTCTGGGGATTTAAAGAACTGGCATCCCTTTTTTTCCCCCTTCATTTTTCTCTTTTCCCCCTTTGGGAGCCATACACTAAAGACTAGGATATTCAAAAGTAACCACATATGTATAAAGGAGAAATTAGAAAGTCACCACACATACCCAGACAAAGGCACAACTTCAGAAAAGACCTGAAAGGACCTTAAATTTACATTTCAGACTGATTTCCCAGCACAGAGACAGCCTACAACAAACCAAAATAGCAAACCTTGTTGGGGGGTGGGGGGGGAAGAGGGAGAATCTTACTCCCCAGAGTAACCAAATTATTAGTCAAATGTCCCTTTTCAACAACAAAAAAAATCACAAAGTATAAAAGAAACAGGAAAGTATGGCCCATTCAAAGGAAAAATTAAACCCACAGAAACTGTCCTTGGAAAAAAAGTGATGGTGGATCTACTAGACAAAGACATTGAAACAATGGTCTTAAAGATGCTCAGGGAACTAAAGGAAGATGCAGAGAAGGTTAAGAAAATGAGGTATGATAAAATGGAAATATTAATAAAGAGATAGAAAACAAAAGAAACAAAAAAGAAACTCTGGAGCTGAAAATTACAGTAACTGGAATGGAAAATTCACTAGAGGGATTCAAAGGCATTTTTGAGCAGGTAGAAGAATCAGCAAACATGAAAATAGGACAATGGATATGACTGAGCCTGAGGTGCATAAAGAAAAAAAATTGAAGAAAAGTGAACAGAGTATAAAGGACCTGTGATTTACCATCAGGCAGACCAACATATAGATAGTGGGAGTCCCAGAAGTAGAGAGAGACAAAAGGGCAGAAAGAATACTTGAAGAAATAATGCCCCCGAACTCCCCAAATTTGATGAAAGACATGAACATAAACATCCAAGAAGCTCCAAGACCCAAGTAGGGTGACTTCAAAGAGATGCACACTGAGACACATTATAATCAGAGATTCAGCAAGAAAGAAGCACTCATCAGAAAATTTGGAGACCAGAAGACAGTGGGCTGATGTATTCAAAGTGCTAAAAGAAAAAAAAAAACCTGTCAACCAAGAATATATTTGGCAAAATTCCTTCAAAAGTGAGGGAGAAATTAGGACATTCCTAGATAAAAAAAAGCTGAAGGAGTTCATGACCACTAGACTTATCTTGCAAGAAATGCTGTATGGAATCCTGCATATTGAAATGAATGAACACTAGATGGCAACTTGAAGCCATATGGGGAAATAAAGGTCTCAACAGAGGTAAATACATGGGCAATTATAAAACCTATTGCTATTGTTGCAATGATTTGTAACTCCACTTTTTTCTACGTTATTTAAGAGATGAATATACTTTTTTTTGTTTTGTTTTGTTTTTTATTATGTTGTTAATCACCATACATTACATCATTAGTTTTTGATGTAGTATTCCATGATTCATTGTTTGCGTATAACACCCAGTGCTCCATGCAGTACGTGCCCTTCTTAATACCCATCACCAGGCTAACCCATCCCCCTACCCCATTGCCTTCTAGAACTATACTTTTAAAAATTATTAACTTATGTTTTAAAAACACAGTGTATAAAGATATAATGCTGTGACATCAACAACTGAAAGGAGTAGGGATGGAGATGTAAAGGAGAAGAGTATTGTATGTTATTGAAGTTAAGCTTGCATAAATCCAAGTTAGAGTGTTATAACTTTAGAATATTAAATGTAATCCCTATGGTAACTACAAAAAAATGATGCAGAAGTGAGGAAGGAATTGAAACATTTCATTACAAAATATCAACCAAACACAAAAGAAGATAGTAATGCAGGAAACGAGGCACAAAGAAAGCTATAAAGCATATAGAAAGCAAGTAGCAAAATAACACAAGTAAGTCCCTTATCAACCAGCCTTAAGAAAAACTCTGACACATGCTACAACACGGATGAAACTTGGGGACATTATACTAAGTGAAATAAGCCGGTCATAAAAGGACAGACATTGTATGATTACTTTGTTCATTTCTTTATGCGTTTATTGATGTTACCAACTCCATACACTGTAAGCTCTATAAGAGTGGGATATTTCTGTTTTCCTGACAGCTTTTTCTGTACCACAATGAACACAATGGCATATGATAGGGATCAAGAAAATTATTTGCTGAATGAATAAATGAAAACAATTTTTGTTTTAATTTGAGAGAGAGAGAGAGAGAGAGAGCATGTGCAAGCAAGCAGGGGAGGGGCAAAGGGAGATGGAGAGAGGGAATCTCAAGCAGACTCCATGCTGAGCGCAGAGCCCGACAAGGCTCCATCTCAGGACCCTGAGATCATGACCTGAGCTGAAACCAAGAATCAGATGCCCAACTGACGGAGCCATCCAGGAGCCCCATGAAAACAAAATTTGATTTTGTTTTCAAAATGTACTATCTCTCAGTTTCATCCAAAACTTAAATACCCAACGACTGATTTGTTAGCTTGTTCTGCTATTCTTGGGTTAAGGGGTAAAAAAAAAAAAGTGTTTTATATCAAAGCATATATTTTATCAAATCCCATATATTTTTATATCCAAATCTCTCGTTTATACTCCCAGCCTCCATATAACATTTCTAATCAACTACCTCCTCTTCCAATTTATTATTTATGAACCTATAAAATACTTGAAAGAAAAATACAAAAAGCATCCATATACTCTTCATCTAGACTCAATACTTTTTAACATCTTGCCACATTTGCAATCTCTCCCTTTCTCTACACACACACACACACACACACACACACACACACATACACACACGCCTCTAAATAACTTATTACAGCAAAAACTATAAAATGGTAATTTTCTTTTTCTATCATTCCTTCCATATTTATTATCTAGCACTAGTTGCAATCAACAACTTCTTGACACTGGATCATATGAAGGGAGATTTGTATTAACAGCGAAGTAGAGTCAGAAAAATATTTTAGTGGTCTTGATATACTTTTGAATCAACACCATTAGTATAGTCTCCAAACACAGAAAGTGTGTGGAGCTCAAAAGCTCTGAATACTGGAATTTACCACTATCAGAAAAAAAGAAATTCTGAAATATTCATTTTTCCTCTTTCAGTGCAAGTGTAAAAGTGTCCCTGTATTATTCTGTTATTATCATTGGACCATCTAATCCACAGACATTTTAAGCTATTTTGCTATTAACATTAAAACAAAAAGGAAATAAATTGATGATATGTGTTTGAGATATGAGAAACATTTTGAAATTGCAAGAAAGCTAATTTTAAATGTGTATAACATTTTCAAATGGACCCAGAGAATTGGAGAGGAAAATTCAGAGTCAACATTTCATTACTGACACTAATTCTGTGAGGCACTAATGCATTATTGCCATGATACAGTTCAATTGCTCCCAACATAATTTCTTAAGTTTAACTATAGTAAATGGAATTTTTCTGCCAGCAAGTTTGATTAACTAGTTAATTTTTACACAGGTTAGTATTAGAACTACTTTGATGGAGGAGGTTTTCTGGAAGAGGAGTCAGGAAGAGTCAATCTGGAATTTGAATTCTCTACATGTAATCTACAAGAATAGCAGAGAAATTACTTATGTTCAGGGTTTTAATATTGATTTGCCACTACAAATTAAGTGAACTTGAATTGCTTAACTAGTGAGATAATATTTAGTTCTAAAACGTATTCATTCGTTTATTCATCAGACATTAGCAGAGTTCCTCTCCATACCAGCTACATGCCAGAGACTGGGAATCCCTGGGTGAACACCAGAGTTCCTGCCATCGACTGTCCTCAGTCTCCTCCGGCTCTAAGGAAGTATCTCTCTAAGGAAGCAGGTGGAGGTAAGTGTAGAAAAGGATAAAAGGGGGACAGAAAAAGAATACTAAAGTGTCAACAAAGAGTCAAGGCAAATATGAGGATTAACAGAAAATGAAGATGGATCTCAGAGGTGAGAAGACTTGAACTATGAGATGTAAGTAGGGCTTGCCACAGACAGCTCTTTAGTCTGAGCATTATGCAGACACTTGATGGAGAAGTCAGGCGAACTGAAATCCAAACGCAGGTTGACTTGCCAAACCTCATGCTCAGAGAGGTGGGGGGAGGGCTTGATCTGCCCCTAAAAACAGGCAACTTTTTCCAATTCATAAAAAGATACTACATAGGCTATCTATGTCTTTAGATCCAAAGTTGTGCCTTTAAAACTAAAAATATTAAAAAGAGTGACAGTTGGTGGTGTTGATAGTCTGTACTCAATCAAGGGTCTTCTTAGTAATTTTCTCACATGTACAGGATTCAAGAGTATATTTTCAAGACTTCTAGGTGTACCTCTTGGGCTTATAATAAGCTGTGGCGACAGATTTCTTAACATGAAGCTTAAGTTCTTCATCTAATTTAAGAGTATATTTTAAGAATATTTGAGATGTAATATGTTAAAACAAAATACTCATGTCTTGTTTACCTTTGTATTATAACATTTTAAGAATCATCTTGTTGTTATTACTATTGTTATATGACTTGAGAAAAATACCAAGTTTCAGTGTAAACCATGGCCATGTATTATTTGAACAAGATTGTTTTCATTTACATTGCTTCAAATCTTAAAATTTGTGGTTCTATATAAAACAAGAGGAAGTGGCCTAATCTTTTTAAATATAGAATGTTGACGTGGAGTTTAAAGTCCATTTTTATCCAATTTCGATTTCCTCTGAAACACCTGGAAGCATTCCTCATGCTTAAAAAAATAGCTTATGCACTCATGCTCTTAAAAATTGTACCATGAGCCTAAAACACAAAACAAAACGTTGTGTGGCTGTGTATTTTATTGAACCTAGAATCTAATAGCTTTTTGGCAATCCAGTCTAAGACGTAGTATTTTTGATTCCTTACATGTCAAAAATTATTAAGACTTCACTGTGCAAAGCCTTGTGGAATTAAACAGATAACAGAAAAGATACTGTTTCTGCCTTCAAAGGTATAAGGTTATTTTAGTATTGAAATATTTCTTTTCAGAGCACTGATAGCAGCAGCAATATGGGTTGAATATGGGCAAAAATGTGTAGGTGCTATCTCCTGTTTTGATCTCTTTGAGGCACCCAGTTGCTCTCCTGGTCTCTCAGAGTTCCTTGTGCCTCACCTCTGGAAATTCTTCCCTTTCCAATCTCTTCTTTTATTATGTCCATATCAACATTACTTGCTTGTGATCTATTTTCTTAGGGATTAGTTCCCACAGTGACGGCTAGCTAATCTGAAAAACTAATCCACGCTAAGGTATGTTCTAGTTTTATCCCTTTGAGTAACATACTTAGGTTTTACTCTCTTTTTAGAGATAATACCTTAATGCATAAAAGTGACTCTATGGTGGGGATTTCTATATGCATGATGCATCATTTGGTGTCCCTCAAATAAATCATTTAAGGAGCTGCCAACATTGTTTTCCTGTCCTGAGGGTGGAGGATTAAAAAAATGGGCTAAATCTTTTTTTTTTTTAAAGATTTTATTTATTTGAGCGAGAGAGAAAAAGAGAAACAGAAAGAGAGCATGAGTGTGGGGGGGAGGGGCAGAGGGAGAGGGAGAAGCAAACTTCCTGCTGAGCAGGGAGCCTGACATGGGGCTCCATCCCAGGACCCTGAGATCATGACCTGAGCTGAAGGCAGCTGCTTAACCAACTGAGCCACCCAGGCACCCCAAAAATGGGCTAAGTCTTTGCATTGCTTGGAAGAGTTCCTAATTACATGCTTACCAAAACCCATGAGGGGCAGGTGGTTTCTTCCCTACCTTGTAGGATCCTCTGTTTCAATAAGCTCAGCCCAGTTTTCCACAATTCCTATTGGAAGAAAATATGTTTCTCAGAATAAGGGTGCAAGTGGCATTCTGGTCAGGACAATTCTTTGTATTATAGAATGGTATATTGTATGTGGCAAGCAATTTTAGCATCCCTGATCCCAACCCACTAGCATCTCCCCTGCTACCCTACCTGCCCAGTCACTGTGACAACCAACATGCCTCCCACACATTTCCAAATGTGTGGAATAACACTGGTGATGACTATTAGCCAATCCTTTTAGAGCCAGTTAGAACCACCTCTACACAAAGCACAACATACTCTATTAGCCACACCCTCACAGGAGGTGAGTAGCCTTGAACCTCTAGTGACCAAATCTCTGTTCAGGAATACAGTGTATGAATGGGAAAAGGCAGACGTAAACTTTCCCCTCAGCATCCTCAAACTAATTCCAGTCAGCAGTCTTACCATAAGTCAGGAATTCAGACTAAAGATGGGAAATTTTTCGGAAAGTAAAGGCTTTCTTCAGATGGCAGCTTAATAAGGAATCACTTGGTGGTTTGACATTGATCTTTATAATATTATGACAGTACCCTGAAAGAAACTATTTCCTTTGGGGGTAACATAACTTCAGAATTTCATCTATTTTTGGAGTCACATTTGGTCTCATTCAAAAGATCCTTTTTTAAAGAATCAGTACATAAGGAAAAATGAGAACAGAAGTCCCATGTCTCAAATGCCATGGTAACACACTAAAATATTGATTTTTTAACAATTGCTCACTTGACACAATTTCCAGTAAGTCAATTTGTATTAATTTTATTAAATTTTCATAGCCTTAGGATTAAAGGGTTTAAAGAGATAGGTAAGAATAAAAACTAGATAACATCATAGCAAAACAGATTTCTAGTTTATTGTAAGTAGATCAAAGTTTCAGGGGCTATAAAGAGTTTCATTAAGGGAGTAAAGTTCTTTTGTTTTCTTTTAGATAAGACATACATATGAAAGGCTCATAAAAGTGCTGTTTTATTAAATAATGCTCAAAGAACATGACTGAAAAGAAAATTATGTGAAAATAATTTTTAAAACAATTTATTTAAAAGAAAATTATGTGGGAAATAAATTGTGAAACAATTTGTTTAAAAGTCTGTGGTAACTTTAAGAGGATGGAAGGTAGGGAACATGACTTTTTTTTAAAGAATTTATTTATTTATTTGTCAGAGAGAGAGTGAGCACAAGCAGGGGGAGCAGCAGACAGAGGGAGAAGCAGGCTCCCTGCTGAGCAAGCCAGATGCAGGACTTGATCCCAGGACCCCGAGACCATGACCTGAGGCGAAGGCAGATGCTTAACTAACCGAGCCACCCAGGTGTCCCTGGGAACATGACTTTTGAAAATATGAATATGTTCTTGCAGTATTAATGGTTATCCCCAAAGTAAGGGTTAAGATGGGCTTCTATTTTAAATATTGAACATTTGGTACAAAATGATGCTGACTTGGTGTTATATAGGTGGTTAAATTATTGGTTACATTGATAGGAAAGCCAATTATATTTCTTCCCTAATGGTCTAAGTGTTGGTTAGATGTCAGTTGCAGAAAATGGTCACTCTGCTTCAAGTTCCAGGAATACAGGGGCCATGTTAACACTGCTCTATCTCCAGTGCCTGGGCAGAGTGCCTAGCACATAGAAATCCCTCAAAGGAGTGGATGAGTCGAAAAACATTCACTCCTTTTTTCTAATGTAACAGAAACACCCTAGATGATTCTCTCCCTGAGTCATTCTCAATACAACCTCTGACTGCTAATATTAACTGTCATCTGTATGCATTTATTGTGTGCCCAGCAATGATGACCATTATTTCATTTAATTATTAAATCGATTTCATGGCATAAGCATTATTGTCAACATTTTCAGATAAAGGAGCTGTAATTTGCTCAGGATTATATGGCACCAAAATGTAAATGCAGGCCTCCAAGACCTGGGTCTATTTATTGAGTCCCTGATGTGAGTGAGGCACTGTGGTAGGAGATAGATTTCAGAAGATAAGCCTCTGTCCTCTGGTGAGAAAGAGGGTCATGTAAACAAGTTATTCCATTCACTATTAAAAGGGCTAAAATAGAGAAAGGTATAAGGCAGTAACTAGTAAAATTTAAGGAAAAAGTAATTACCTGAATTTAAAGATGTTGCTAATCAGATAATGATAGAATGACAGGATTTATATGTTGGCCTTCCGATTCCAGGAGGCAAGCAAGTTATGTAAGATGAGTGAAAATATCACATCTGGATGTCAAATAATTCTGTGCCCAGGTCCTACTTCTCTTCAGGCAGCCCTGCACAGTGGGTGAGCCCCTGTGTGTCGAACAGTGCTGTGTTACCTATCCAATGCTTACTTCAAACGCCCCAGGGCAATTCTTCCAGCCCACACCACTTGCATCAACATGAAAAGTATCTCCCTGTGAGAGTCACCGAAAGGGGTGCCTCACACGTGAGACAAACCAAGTCCTTCTTCTCCTTCTTGCCAATGTCCACTGCAGGTGAAGCTTCCTTAAGGAACCTGCTGCCATCTCTGCTAAGCACTATTAAGCAGTCCATGACCCACTCTTAATTCTGCCTTTACCCAGCAAAACCACGGTAGGTGGGAGGAAGCCGCCTCTACAGTCCACTGTCCTCCAAGGCCCCACTGCTAGCACCCACTGTCTCTCACAGTAAAATTTCTTCCCCTCTTTATCACCTTTAAGCAAAAACTTATCTCAACAGAATAAGCAGCAGCAGTTTTCTGTGCATTAAACAGCATAGGGAATGCTGTTTAAATACTTCCAAGAAAAATGTTTTCTTTCCCTACTACTGAAATACAGGTAAACACATACACGCACACTCACACAGGCAACTTGGAGATAGATATCTAGCCCAAAGCTACACTATCGGCCGTTTCTCTTACCAAGCTGGAACGCTTAATACCCTGTTCAGATTAAGGGTACTTGCCTTATATTTGTGTAGTTAAAAGAAACCACTCTGGGGTTTTCCCCCCTAAAAAGAAGGAACTATATATTAAATATGAATGAATATTTACTTGTACAGACCAAAAAACACACAAAATGTCACAAATTTAAAGTTCAATCTCAGCCAAGACACCCTATTACATATAGGTGAAGAAATTGAGAATCAAGAAGACTATTTGGTGGTTAAAAACATACAGGTAATAGCGGAGCCAGGGTTAGAATTTAGGTTTTTCAATTCCCAGTCCAGTGCTCTTTCTTTGGGGAGGGAGGGAGGAGGAGGTTAAGAGAGGTGTAGTTTGATACTTTTTCCTCTCTGGGAGAAAGAAGAATGGATTTCTCTGTTCTCCCTCAGCTAGTTTTTGGTCAGTTTTTGGTCATCTGCTAGGTATGTGTCATTTCTGGCTCTTGCATTTTCAACAGAGCTGACTCTTGTGTACTGAGCTCTGAGCTCCGTGGTTTTATGGAATGCTCAACATGAGCCTCCTCCAAAGGGAGACTTGTGCAGCACTCCTCATTCTAAAAATATGCTGTTTTGGTTGAAATGGTTAAATTACTAAGGCTTATTTTATTATGTCTTGAATTGCACCCACATTCTTTTCACTGTTTTCCTTTTCAAATTCTTGTCTTATAATCTACCTCTCCACCTTTATGTTTTTATCTTTTGAACAAGCTGATCATGATATGCTCCACATTGCCTAGAATCAGTTACTTATGTACCCTAATAAATTCGTTTCTCTGATTGTCATTAATGTTCAAACATTTTCCCTTAGTCTGGTTGCCTCGATATACTGCCAGGGGGCCTGGAACATATTTCACCAGGACCAGGTGTAGTATTAATATTTCTGTTTTGACGCCTTCTCCCTGGTCCAAGGAATAGCTCCTTTTCTTCATCTTCATCAGAAAGTAAAAACCTATGCATCTGCCACATTCATAAAGCTTTTGGCTTCTCTAAGTGTGATGTGGAAAAAAAAACGTTGGGGGTGAGTTTGTAGCAGCTGTTTTACCACATTCCTGTGAAAATGCCTGCAGGCAAAAGCCATAAAAAGACCTTCGGCCCCAGTAAATCTGCCTTGGCTGATCTCTGTTAGAATGCAGGGTCCCAGACTCTACTATGCATAAGAAACACCTGCAGGTGCAGATTGCTGGAATGTGCCCCTAGACCTTAGGATTCTGTCCATCTAGGGTAGGGCCCAAAGACCCTTTAGCAATATCCTGGTGATTCCAATGCAGGCTGTCTGCAGAACATTCTTTGGGTTTTAGAATTAGATCCATTTCTTTCTTTCCTTTTTTTTTTTTTTTTAAGATTTTATTTATTTGACTGAGAGAGAGAGAATGAGAGAGGGAGCACAAGCAGGCGAAGTGGGAGAGGGAGAAGCAGGCCTCCCGCTGAGCAGGGAGCCCGATGTGGGGCTCAATCCCAGGACCCTGGGATCATGACCTGAGCTGAAGGCAGACACTTAATGACTGAGCCACCCAGGTGCCCCGAATTCAGTCCATTTCTTTAAAAAATCTTTTTCTTAAAATTGTAGCTGGATGGCAAGTTTTGAGAAATGGTATATAGAGGGGATTAACAAACAGATAGGGGAGCAGGCCAGATTTCTGAAGTCCCTTCCTTCTGACCTCTGATTCTATGATTCTGCATTTTTTTGGGATTATTTATAATACATCTGAATCCATGGAATTTAGGCTCAGTACAGAGGGATTTCTTGGCATCTTTTTCTCCCTACTGAAGATCCTGCAAAATGAAGGGTTTTGTTAAAATGTAGAAAATACGTGTGTAGAAGTTTTGGTAACTTTCTGGAGTTATTCTTTGCTAACTAAATAAAACCACAGTCCATAGTCTATGGTCTCTCCCCATTCATACCTTCTGGGCACAGTTTGCTTGGTTTTACAAGATTAGGACTGAAGTGGTTTAGTTTCTGTAAATAGGAGCAAAAGAGGAATGTGCCCTGAGAATTGAGGTAAGCCTTAGAACCTGAAGGGGAGGGCTTGGAACATCGGGACACAGCAGGGCTCACTTATGGGTGGAGCAGGCAGACCTTCTGTGATCTGACTTTAGAGGAGACAAGGGCAAATTTCTTTAGTGGGGTCACGGTGCCCAGGAGGACTGCCAAAGCCTCAAACTCTGGAAAGATAAAACTTAACAATATACCTGGAAGATGATTTCTTAAATTCACTCTATTACATATAAAGGATTCCCATGAATGTTTCCAGAAACTTGTTTTAACATGGAGGGGGAAAACTGCCATAGAAAGTTGGAGTGAGGGGTGTCTGAGTGGCACGGTCAGTTAAGTGTTTTGGCTCAGGTCATGATCTCAGAGTTGGGAGACTGAGCCCCATATTGGGCTCCACACTGAGCAAGGACTCTGAGTTTCTCTTTCCCTCTCCCTCTGCCCCTCCCCTCCCCCATGCTTGTTCTCTATCTCAAATAAATAAATAATAAATAAATCTTTAAAAAAGAAAGTTGGATTGAGGGAAGAAAATAATGCAAATGAGGTAGATAGCATAAAAATAGATAGCTGGCACCATGACTGTTCTTATTCCATTTATTTTATTCAATAGGCAAGACATACCATAAAATCCTGGAGAAAAATACCTGACTATGTGGTAACCTCAGCTAATGAAAGAATAGAAATTTTGTGTAAAGTTAAAGCACAGAGGGCCCTGACAAAGCAAATGCCACATACTTTAGAGCGAGGGCCTCAGGTTCTCACTCAGAGGCAGCCTCAGGTCTGGCTCTTAAATAGTAAATATACATTTAAACACCAACATGGAGATCTCTCCAAGAACTTCCCTAAGAGCTGCCTTCCACATTGGCGGTTTCCAAACAGGGAGAGTGTGTAGGAGGATGTCAGACCAGGATGGAGAGAGGAATCTTAAAGAAAAATCAAAGCCAGATAGGAAGGAAGACTCAAAGTGGACAAGAAACTTCAGGACAGACTGCCAATACAGACAGGCTACAAAGGTCAGACAATGCAGTAGAGATGGTACCTAGCACAGTGCTTGGCACTTAGGGATGTTTCATAAATTGTCATGGAAGGAAGGGAGAGAAGACACGGTTTCCTAGTAAAAGCTTCCTAAGTTATTGGAAGAGGTGGTGGGCTATGAAGTGTGCTTTCATTACTAAACGGTAATGGACTAAAAATAGAATCCAAACAGAAAAGGGTATTAGTACTTCCATTCAGAGACCTATGCAGGAGCACAACTCAGGAAACTAAAGCAGGTGGTTTAGTCCATTGGTAAATGATCCAAAGACAATGTGGCACAGGCTAGCTAGAAACAAGGTACAAAGATGTACCTGGCAGGGACATTTCTGCTGAGAGCTCAGGAGAGGGAGTGCCTTGAGGCAGTACTTGTAGTTTATCTGTACTTTCATAGTGGTGGCCCCCGCACTTCCTCTTTCTCAAATCCCTCTTTCTACATAAAGTTTAATTTTGCTCCAGAACCATTTGTGAATGTTGAAATGCAGTGAACAGGGTGAAAGAGAGGAAGTGAATTAAAGAGGAAGTAGGAAGAGGCCAGGATACAAAGGTCTTTTGATGGAAGCATTTTCTTTCTCTTGGTTCCTGCATGTGGCTCAAGGGGGACACCCAAATTTGACATCAGTTTGGCTGGAGTCATGTTCTCCAATTTTCCATGGGTGGTGGGGAGGGGGTACAGATCTTTCACTATATCTTTGGGTGGATTTTATTAGTTAGTAAATCTTGAACTCCAGCAGTAAGCATTTCCTGCATGCTTTCTCTGTGCCAGACAGTGGCCATTAGAGAAGTACCCATGCTACCTGGCCCTTAGAAACTTATAGTCTGGGAGGGGAGAAATAGTCACACAGGATTACTCATTTGCTTGAAAGAAAAGAACAGGATGCTATGAGAGTTCTTAACAAGGAAACATATTTGAGGAGGTGACAATTTAAGCTGAGACCCGAAGAGTAAGATTTTGTCAGTAACAAAGAGAAAAGGTGAGGGTTTCAGGCAAAGGGGGCCGCACGTGCAGAGCAGTGACAGTTTCCAAATTACAATATAAGAGGGCCTTAGAGGCAGCAATTTGAGTGGTGGGCTAGAAGCTACTTTGACATAGAATTTTGCATAAGATTTATAAAATATCAATTGTGCATCTCAAAGGAAAGATGGGCTCAATGCATACTATAAGAGATAAAGCACCCCAAATCTCCTTTTGTGCTACTACCATGTAGGAGCCATGAGATAGGTCAGGCCTATTTAAAGACCCAAAAGAAGGCAGTTGTGGCCCGGGCATAAACCTCAGTGGGAGACTGGCTGAAGACGAAGCTACAATTCAGGTAGAGCCAAGGAGCCTTGTTGCGAAGGTTACACATTGTTAATTTTATCCTAAATGTAATGGGAAGCCATTAAGGGTTTTAAGCAGGAGAGTAACATGATCTGATTTTATAGTTTAAGATCATTCTAGCTTGATAGAAATGAATTGGAAGGGACAAGGAGCTAACAACTGTTGAGTTTCTGTATGGACCTGTCATTGAGCAATACATATGCGTTAGTCATTTAATTCTTACAACAGTCCCCCAAAGTGGGGGAACTGAGGCCCTTCATGGTTATATAAATTGCCCAGATAACACTAGGAAAAGCAAAAAAAAAGTGTACAATTCGTTTTATTGTTGTGCAGTTAATGCATGGGGCATACCGATAATATCTCAATGATTGTTTTGTCATAAAATTCTGTGGGTAGGTGATGGTCATATCCAGAAATGCAGTGATCACAAAAGGGTTTATACGAGTTTTTGCAGCAAGGAAGTTCCTGACCCTGGCCGCTCATCCAAGAGATATTGGATACAGCCATGTATGATTAAAGCTACTATAGTATTTTCTCTTAAAACCTTTCTTAACATTGTTAAATGTGCAAAAGACCTCTTTTCACTGTTTTGATCTCTTTGTCAGGTTGTTTTCCAGGCAGTGGTTGCTAGGAGTGAGAGTTTATTATTTAGAGCTAAGTGGAGCCTAGATATCCCATCCCCTTAGAAAGTACAAAAAAAAAAAAAAAAAAAGGAAAGAAAGAAAGAAAAAAGAAAAAAAGAAAACCCTATGGTAATTGACTTGAAAATTATTTTTGCAACACCATTTGTACCAGTCCACCTGCTTTTTATTTACTTGTGGTTATCTCTTTTTTCTAATGGTTCTCTGCACACACTAAGGTTTCCTCCAAAACACTGTCCTGGAGACGGTTGGAGTCTGATTGCCAGGGCTCTTCAGAGACAACAGCTGCTTCTAATAACTGTGAGCACGTGCATGCTGAGTGACTACAGAGTCCCCTGCCATGAGGTTGAGTGCCAGCCGGCTGCACAATGCATGAATTACCCTTGAATATAGTTGCCTTTATTGTCTGATAATGCTTACCACTGGGGGAAACCCCACTGAGACTGAAGTTGTACCAACCAGGTTACAGAGACATTGTTCCACATCTGGGACTAGTTCCCACCCAGCCCTGAGGTTCTTGGCTGGGTATTCTTTTGCCCCTTCTCATATTACCCCTTAACGGTATCTTTGATTATTAATCTAAGAGTGTGTGTAGCTTTTTGCTCTTGCAAAACTGCCATGTGCTAGGCTGCTTAGAACTTTTGTCCAGGCACTAAACCTAAAAGATTGTTTAACATTGTTTGATATTTACAATGTGTCACCCGCAATTCCAACAGTATCTGTTGGAAACAAATATACATGAGATCCCATCAGTGTCTCATAATCTCCAGATAAAAGTTACAACTGCATATAATCAGAATCACATGCTCAGAATCACAGTTCAGATCCACGTGGCACCTTTGAGGTCACTTAGGCCAAGCTTCCATTTAATAGATGTGGGAACTGAGGCACTGACAGGTCAAGGGATTTACCCAGGTCAACCAGCAGGGTAACGGCCAGGCTGCAGCTAGAATTCCGGTAGCCGCACTCTCGGTTCAGAAAGCCTTTAGAGATCTATATCCATTATTAAACTCTTTAATATATAAACATAAGTTTAATTCTCAGAATTGGACTTAAAATTTATTTATTGGATCTCTTACTGTACAAGGACTTGATTTTCCTCTCAACATTTGGGCAGATACTAGGGAGTATACACACTTAAGACACTTCCCTTGGCCCATGTCACAAATTATTGAGAACAAACCACAGTTATGAAGGAGAATAAGTTTATCTTTAGAATGTCCACCTTTGCTTCCCATCCTCTCTTCTCTCTTCTTTCTTTGGTATTCCTTTCAGTCTTGCTGGTATCTTAAGATCTGTATCCCAACCTAGTCATCAGTCTTTGGCCTTCCATGCTTACCATTTAGGATAACCCTTTATGTCTAGACCTTTTCCTACCTCATTTCCTCCTCTGTCTACATAAACTTACTTATACAGTATATATTATCTTCTTAGTTTCTCCTCTCAGGTATGATGTTAGCAAAGCTCATAATCAACATACATGTGCTCCTGTCTTTGCCTATCATGAAATGTCAAGTTATCACTATCTCAGTCACTCTCTTGGATAAGATACTATTTCTAGAAACCTCTATTAAAATGTAAAGAATGTTAGCTGGGAGGTAAAATCCATGAAGGCAGTATACTGTGTGAAACCAATACACCCTGCTAGAACTAAAATCTAAGCCTGTCTCTCCCCAAGTCATAAGTATTTTCATTTGTACTATGCCTCCTGGTATGTAGAAATGAAATAGCAAATGTAGAAATGTAATAGCATCTGGTACTCAATACAAGTGTAGCTAATAAATACCAAGGCTGTAGGTGACTCTGGATTTTTTTTTTCCCCATCTGGAACAAATAGGTCAGTGACTATGTAACTATAAGATTAATTTAAGGAAAATTTAGGAATTTAAGGATTATGAAGACATGTTTTTTATTTTTTTGACTCAGATTACATTTATCAACTTTGGAGTTAGTTGTGGAAATAACTGCTGGTCAGAAACGGCATTCAATTGAAAAAGCATAAAATATGCTTATTTGAATTCATGGAGTCAAATATTTTGGACATATACTTTTGGGTAAATGGTCATTTTATAGGCTGACCTTTATATGTGCAGCCAATATGATTGGCTTCTCTATGATCCATTGCTCTTTCTCCCACCTTCCTCTCAGATTAGATGGAATAATTAGGAGAGAATGTTTTGCTGTGGTAAAAATAGCCCACAGATCAGGGCACCTGGGTGGCTCAGTCAATTGAGCATCTGCCTTTAGCTTGGGTCCTGGCTCAGGGTCCTGGGATCGAGCCCCATGTCAGACTCTCTGCTCAGTGGGGAGTCTGTTTCTCCCTCTCCCTCTGTGCTCTCCCTTCTCATTCTCTCAAATAAATTAAAAAAAAATCTTAAAAAAATAGCCCACAAATCACAGAAACTTAAAATGACAGTTTCATTCTCTGACCTCAGAGACCAAGCTAGACAGAGCAGACACCAGCTTTAAGTATTAACAGTTATAGGGACATAGGGAAAGAGAGAGTAGAAAATTATGCATTGGATTTTTAAGCTTATAACATTTCCCTGGTCAAAGCAAGTTGCATGGATACATTCAACTTTAAGAAAGCAGAGATGTGCAATCCAACACAGGTGGATACTGGAAATATTTAGTAGAGAGTGCTAATACCACTTCAGATTACTTATAATTCCCTGAACCTACCATTTAACTTATTTCTTTTTTGTTCTTGAAAGAATGCCCTTGTCAATCCTTATGTATCTGGATTTCTACCAGTAAATGCTACCACCTTTCTAGAATATTTCA
Organism: Zalophus californianus; assembly: GCF_009762305.2. Taxonomy (NCBI): domain Eukaryota; kingdom Metazoa; phylum Chordata; class Mammalia; order Carnivora; family Otariidae; genus Zalophus; species Zalophus californianus. The sequence continues at coordinate 151,941,599 of NC_045597.1, forward strand.
TAACCTCCCTGATAGAATTCATTTCTAGATCTTTATCCACTGAATATACAAATATATGTAATGTTTATAGCATCCAGACTAATATATTTTAATTAAGAGTTTACATTTATCTGACTTTCATCTAACTCTTCAAACCAAAAGATGATGTCTTCCTTACTCATCTATTATATAATCTTAGCTCTCACCATGGTGGTTGGTGCCAGTAGTCACTAAAAACAAGGTGTCCATAAAGGTCCTTTTGCAATTTGAATTTTTAATAAATTTCTTCTTCTTTGTGAAATATGAGAGAGGAGGAATTTACTTGATTCAAAGAAAATTGTGAAAGGTTCATTTTTAAAATATATTTCCTTTATTTTCTAGTTAATAAACTCCTATGTTACGTTAATTAAGCCTCAATTCAGTTATCGAAAATGATGTTATTTAAAATGATGGTGGAGGGATGCTTGGGTGGCTCAGCTGGTTAAGTGTCCGCCTTCGGCTCAGGTCATGATCCAGGGTCCTGGGATGGGCCCCCACATTGGGCTCAGCGGGGAGCCTGCTTCTCCCTCTCTCTCTGCCTCTACCCCTGCTTGTGCTCTCTCACTCTCACTCTCTCAAATAAATAAAATCTTTTAAAAATATAAAAATAAAAAAATAAAATGATGGTGGATATGTTGAAAGCAAAAAGATCTACATCCTCCTGTCTAGCTGGAAGAGAGATGCACACAAATAGAGTAATGCAATAAATGAAGATATTACCAAGTAAGCCCTGATATGGAGAGGAAGAACTCTTTAACTCTCCCTAGGTCGGGGAAAGCTTCCCAGAGGAGATGCCATTTGAGCTGAGTTCTTAGAAAAGATAAGGGATATCCAGATGAGATTAGTAAGGGGCAATGGTAGGGGTAAAAGCCACAGCTTCGAGAAATATGTGCTGCTTTTAAGGCAAGTCACTGAAATACTGAACAGATTATTTAACATTTCTGTGTCAATTTTCTCATTTGCAAAATAAGATTGTACCTATCTGCCAAACTCAAATGGCTGTTATAAGGGTAAAAACTGTTATGAGGGTAAATGTGAGGTTATATAAGAAATTGGAGAGCATCATGAAGATGTAAGATGGAGACCTTGAAGGGTCAGTGGAATTTGGATGGGTAGAGGGAAAGGGGCTTAGGACATACAAGATGATAAGAATGGTGTAAGCAGACTCCAAGGAGAAAAGTCAGTTAGGTGAAGGAAAACTGATAATTTTGGCAAGAGTGGAGGATAGCAAGTTAAAGTTCAAACACTAACCAATAAGGTTCAAGTACAGAAGTCTAGTTTAGCAGAAAAACAAAGCTGGTTGACTTAATATGGCTCAATACTTTTTTGTTGGGAAAGAAGGGAAGCAAATCTAGAGTTACAGAAATGATTCAGAGTCCAAACTGGGGAAAGCTTCTTAATGCTCATTGTACTCCAACTCTACCCTTTAAATCGTGCAAGGCTATCATATGTGGCCCTCAAACAATATGCATATAGGTTAAATGTAGATATATAATTTAGTGGTGTTAAAAAATGAGAGAGAAAGGGGATGTGATAAATTGTAACTCAAGGCAAAGAGAGAGACACAGAAAGAATTTTCTATAGTGTGACTTTGAATCAATCAGGATGTCTTAATGGAAACCCAGATTCAAAATGATTTAAGTAATAAGGAAATGTATCACATATAACAAAGGAGGGCAGGCATCAGAACTGGTTGCTCATGAATGTCAGTAGCTCATGAATGTCATGGAGATTCTAGACTCTCTCTCCACTCTGCTGGCCTTGGTTTGTTGGGTTTGTCTTATGTTAGTTCCTCTCTTTGGTAGCAATAGAGCTGCAGCAGTTTCATGGGGAATGGAATTTCCATGGCTGGCTAGGACTAAACATCTGGAGTAGAATACGTGCTGGGGAACAAAGCTTAAAGAAAGTTACATTGCTATCATCATCTGATTGTTCAGGACAGGGTTGGAAATGTAGCCCATGGCCCAAGTTATTCTTGCAGATGTTTTGTTTCACTAGTATGGTGTTAAAAAAATTGAATGAGTTGTTTACTTTTATAAATCAGAAGACTTTATTTATTTTTAAAAATCATATTTCGGCATTATCTTAAAGAATCCAAAGGTCTAGCTAACTGTGCCTGCATTCCACTTAGCTAAAGCTGGGTAGGGTACATTAGTTACTTCCCCTTTAGAAGAGCATTCCAATTCTAATTTACTAGAGCCTCATCATTCCCTAATGCATTATAACCTAGTCTGCTTTACTCAAGTTACCTACTGAGCCTTTTACTGGGGAAATTATTCCCAAAGATTTTTAAAAGCTCTGTGCTGTTTTTATCCATAAACATATCTCTTGTAGGCATTTGTCCAAAGGCTCAAAAGAATAGAAGGCAAGGACCACAACTAGCAGGAGAGTGAGTCTTTGCCAACTCCACTATGTTAGTTGAGTGACTTTATTAACTTATAATTTTCATAACCATAAAATTTAGCAATTGACACCTGTCCCCAATAGGAATGTTACAAAGATAAATAGCTTAGCTGCAAAGGAAGGAAGGATATATTTTATTCATATTTTATTAATGAAAGTATTCCTTCCATATTTATGTTTGAGAGAGCCAAGAACCAAATAATTTTTTCTATAAGGTTTTCAGTTAAATATTAGTCACTCTTACCTTTTGTAAAGCCTAATTTAGTTCAAGGATATTGTCTGTTGGTTGTACTCTTGAAGTATGTTTACAGAGCAGCTATATTACTTACTAGTTCTATCGGCTAGGCAAAATTAGATAAAGTTTAAAAGGAATCATTAAAAAGTGAAAATTGGATTTGTAATATTTTCTACAGTTAAAATTGTTAGAGAAAGGAAAGAGCTTTCAACATTATAATAAAGCTTCTTTAATTATAAAATATTTCAAACATAGAGAGAGCAAACATAACAAACATGTATGTATCAACTCCCCAGGCACCATATTTGCTTCAAATTTTAAAAATTATTTTTTTAAAAAATCAATCATTACAGATACAGTTGAAGTTCTCTGTGTACATCTGTTCAATCCCATTTCTCATTATAAATACCCAGAAATAATAGCCACTATAATGAATTTGATGTTTATCATTCCTATGCACATTTGAAACTTTTAAACCACACATATAAATCTATAAATAATATATTGTTTTGCATGTTATACAATTTTATAACCATGGCATCATAATATACATATTCAGCTGAAACTTGCTTTTTCTCAACATTGTTTTTGAGACTTACCTACTTTAATACATGATACTGTATTAATCTTAAATAATGTATATTAAGGTTATATGCAAATATCACATTATTTTAATTCATTCTCCTACTGATAAAGAGAGTTTTTTTATATATCAGTTTGTTGTACTATTGAGGGTGCATATGAATAAAGTTCTGCCTCAGAACATACCACATCGTATTGTTACTGTGAGAAGCAGCTCAATCACAAATCAAACTTTCTCTTGTAGAGTTAGCTTCTTGTTACTCATAATTGGACAGAGGGAATCACAGTAACTATAAATGTCAGATGCTTAAAAAGTATAGAGGTATAATGGGACACCTGGGTGGCTCAGTTGTTTAAGCGACTGCCTTCGGCTCAGGTCATGATCCTAGAGTCCCGGGATGGAGTCCCAAATCGGGCTCCCTGCTCAGCAGGGAGTCTGCTTCTCCCTCTGACCCTCTTCCCTCTCGTGCTCTCTGTCTCTCATTCTCTCTCTCTCAAATAAATAAATAAAATCTTTAAAAAAAAAAGTATAGAGGTATTTGAAGGAACCCATACTCTATAAAGGATAAATACTGATTTCTTTTTACCCCAGAATGTCAAAATACATTACTGTGGACTCATAGTTTTTCAAAAATGTCTGAATTTTGGATTTAGCTCCATAATTTCAGTAGAGTTCAGTAATTGGTTTCTGGATTGGTAATATGACTTTACCATTGGATGAGCATAAATATACAAAAAACCAGGCTCATTTTTCTTTTTCAGAGCTTAGAAAATGTGACAAATTTCAGATGCTGAACCAACATTAGATTTCATAGTATAAAACTAACATAGCATAATGGATATAAAGCTTATACTTCAAACCACTAATTTCCCCTAATTAAATCTAAATATATATGACATATTGAAATATCACTCAAACATCTCCTACCTGAACTTTGGTTTTAATCATCCCTGAAAGAGAATGCCTATTCTGACTGTCCCTTCAGTGATACTCAGTTTCAATTGCTCTGGAGGTTGACTGCCTAACTTTTAGAGTTCTCAAATACTCTTTGTAATCCATATTAGTCTCATGGTGGCCAAGTTGTCTTCATTTAAGTTGGATGATACATCAGTTAACCTAAGTTAAGTTATTCTATTGTAATAATCCCTAAATCAAAATTACTTACAGGAAGGTTTCTTTCTCTTCATGTTATTTGTCAATTGCAGTCATCTTCAACTTTGTTCCATTATTCTGGGACCCAGGTGAAGGGGCATCACCTCTTTGGGACATGCCATTCTTGTCATACAAGGAAGAGAGAGATGTTAGAACTAAGTAATGACTATTAAATTTCCTGCTCAATGTGGCACTCATCACTTCCCTTCATATTTCATTGAACAAATTAAGGCAAAAGACCAAGCCTGCCATTCAACAAGGTGAGGAGGTAAAGTCCTCCCATTGGAAGGGACATAAATATTTGGGAACAGTAATTTGATTTACCACAGAGGTTATTTTTATTCTCAAGAAGGTATCCTTTTGATTGACTTTTGGAATATTTATAAAATCATTTTTTTTAAGTTTTTACTAATCATACAAGCAAGACTTTCTTATCTTTGAGATGGGGTTTAGTCCAATTTAATATTTTCTATTATACTACCAAAAATAAGAATTAAAATTACTTTGAAAAATTAATATCTAGAGAACTCATGCATATAATTGTGATCTAAGTATAACCAATATTAACATTATAAACTGAACTAATTGAAATCTTTACCATATCACTCCAAATGAAGGAAAATAACTGATTACCACCCCACTCCTGTTCCAGCCATCAGGAGGCCCACAAAAATAATTTCATGTAGTTAATAGTTTGGATGAGACCGTTCAAGTAGTCTCTTCAAATGTGATGAAAATCTATTTTTGTGTGACATTACAAGGAAGAGAGATTTAATTTACATAGGTGGCAAATAATAGATTTTTAGATTTAATTATATATGACATGTACATTTTCTTTTTAATCTAGCAATTCTTCTTTCTGTAGTACTTTTTAACAGTTATTTGTAAATAGTTGGTATCTTGGGCACTGAGCCCAGCTTTGCTTAATCTTACTGTCTTTGCAGCAGTCTATTTCTATTTTAAGATACTTTGGTAATTATTGGTTTGTTTTCTAAAAATGGAGTAAATGATCTCATTTTGGGGAGCTAACTTCTTCTTAAATGATTAGATGGTTTAAAACAACTCTGGCTTTTCGATAACAGATGTGACAACAAAATCACACTGCACAACAAAATTTATTCACTCATGGAATAATAATAATATTATTATTTATAGCTAGCACTTATAAAATGCTACTGGTATTGTTCTAAGTGGTTTACATATATTGATTCATCTAGTCCTCACAACCCTGTGAGATAAGATATTAATATTATCCCCATTGCATAGATGAAGGATCTATAATACCTACTTTAATACAGATCTAAATTCAGCTTTGGAATAATAAGTCATGGTTGACAGGATTTATCAGCAAGACTAGGAAGTTGGCCAGTTAAAGCAGGAAACCAACAGAAGAAAGGGAAGTAGTAGCAGAAGCTGTTTAGAGGTTTCCTGAATCCTACTCTATTCTCTTAATAGAAGAATTTCAAACAAACAATTTAGTAAATTCTTTTAAGCTGTTAAGCAAATTATTTTCTACTTAGCTTTAGGTCAAAATAACAACCTTTTAGTTCTTGTGAAAGGCAAACTCTGGAACTTATACATAGGTTACATTATGATCTTGAAACAGTTTTTTTTAATCTTCAAAGGAACTCAGGAACTCAGGAATTGTTCTTCTAGTTAGAACAGAAACAAAGTGCATAAATTCCAATTTTCCTTTGGATGGTTCATTACCTTCTCAATGGCTATGGGACCACAACCTATTGTGGGATGACTGCACTTAATATAGTAGCAAAGAGGAAGTCTATGAGTAGCTCTGACAATCTAGCCACCTGTTAATCTGGAGACACATTTTCTATTTTTAAGATATGTTGGTGGACCATTGTATGTGTATAAAATGTTTTTATAGGGATAGATTTTGTTTTATATGATGATATAATGTAACAGGTAAACAATTAATGTAAATAGTAATTAACTCCAATTCATGGTCACCCAGTTGTCTTTGATTTAAAAACAACTGAAGATTAAAAACATTATATAACATAAAGAAATCAAATGAGAATATGAATTTTATTTATAGTAGTTTTAATTTGCTGTCTATAACTTTTTCATGGTTTTCACAAAGGGATTAAATTTCATCAGACTCTAAGTTCTTCTAAATGTTAGGAGTAACATATGCCCATTTTTATAAGCTCATCCCTGAAAGTAGAAACTCTAGAAAACAATCAATTACTAGGTTTGCTTTCCATATTTGTTAAGTATACTATAAAGTATTTAAACCTTTAAACATTAGAAAGAATTTTCACTTGAAAATTAGAGAAACTAAGAGAAAAACCAGAAGGAAAATAATAACTGGATTTGTCAATAGCTTGGATGGGGTTGAGAGAAAGGAGACAGTCAAAACTGATAACCAGTTATACCTAAGAGATCATACAGTATTCAGGTTTATGCCATTGGTGAGTCAGACTGGAAAGGTTAGGCAGGGATGGTATTACCTTTCCTCCAAAAGTTGATGTTCCTTTTCCTGAATATATTATTATTTTGACTCTTCAAATTTTAGTGACAGGTAACATTAAGTAGTAATAAAAGCCCTATAAATAATTTGCAATTGTCTTAACTTTTTTTAAGGCAATTAAGTGATTTACACATGATAGCTTTTTCCAGGTTCTTCCGGTTAAACAGCAGACAGAAAAAATTTAAACATGGCAAGACTCTGACATGTCAAAGGTCACATAACCTTTAGGTACAGCCAGATTTCCTATTAATCTGGTAGTATATTTTAAGACCCATTAGATTACGAAATCCAGGGATCAGTTAATGATGTACCTGACATACATACTGTTTCTTAAAAACCATCCATTAATTTTTGTGGATCTATGCATTTAAACGTAATTGTTTCAAGAAATCTTCTAAAACCCTTTTGTCATGTTGTGCAGTGCATAGGTAGTCTCGGAGAAAAACTCGAGTTTATCAGATCCTTGGCTCTTTTTCCACAGGTCCAAAAGGATAAATGGATAGAGTGACACTAAGCTGAAACCATTTAAAGAACCAGTATTCGGATGCACCTATTTTAAAATGATGAAGCAGCTTTTAAAATAGAAAAGTATCCAAAATTTTGCTTTCCAGCAAACTAGTGTTAAGGGAATCACTGCGGTCCAAAAATATTTTTGAGATATCAGTGTACATTAAAACAATAATTTTTAAAAAAGAAAGCCGTCGTATTCTGGAATTTCTCCCTCTCTTCACCCTAGCCAGATCTCCAACCATCCAAATGGCTAAGTCGCATAGCTGAAAGGATTTTGCTCATTTTTTCCAAAACACTTCACATCTGGGTAGTGGCCAACCATGGAAAGTTTCAAGTCAATGTAACATTTGGGAGGGAGATGAAGCTCGTCTGGGGCTGCCTGCTCTGGACCGCGGCCACCAGAGGTGTCGCCTCACGCCCTTACCGGACAGCCAGGGCCAACTGCAAGCTTGGACCAGCCGACCTCCGACGGCCCAGCCCGACGCCAGCTCCGGCCAACCCGGCCGACTGCTGGCCACTCGGCGGCAGGGGCTCTTGCCCGTCAATCTCCCCAACGGGTTCGAGGCCCCAGAGTCCAGGAGCCAATCCCTTTCGTAAATGTCGAGACCCCTGAGTCCCCAGTTCTTAACTAGCGCAGCCTCGCGGTTGGCAAAGCAACAGGGAAGGGACTAAGCTAGAGCCCGGCCTGGCTCCCACGCCTCACACGTCAGTTTGGTTCCCCTCCCCACCCGCCTGCCCGCCACTCCCCCGCCCGACTTTTCGCGAACCCGGCGCGGAGAGAAATTTGACTGCTCCAGTCACCAATTAGGAGAGAGGTCGAGGATATGAGCCAATCGGAGTGGGGAAAAGGGGTAGGACGCGACCGTCCTCCCGCCCCCGAGAGGGTGAGCGCGGAATGTCTCCGGCCCTCCCCTGCGTCTCAGCCTCAGTGCGGAGTCCTCGGCAGCGTGAGGAGAAGCGGTAGCCGGTAGCCTCGGTGGCGCAGCAGAAGCTGCGGGAGCCGGTCCCGAAACCACACCCACGTCGCTGCTCCTGTCCTCTTTTGCCCTCTCGGCGTCCCACCGGAGACCGCGTTCCCGGGGGAGAGCGGCCGCCCACGCCCCGAGCATCCTCCCCTGTCGAGCGGGTGCTGACAGACCCAGCGGCATGATGCGACTGCGAGGCTCGGCGATGCTGCGGGACCTGCTCCTGCGGCCTCCCGCCGCCACCTGCGCGGCTCTGAGGCGGGCACAGCCCCTCGCCACACAGTGCCGGCGTCCCCAAGGCGGGGGACAGGGGGCCGCGGGCCCAGCGGCCGCCGCGCGACTCTACCCGTGGTGGGGCGGGGGCGGCCGGCCGGCGGGGCCCCTCGCGCGGGCACTGTCTAGCTCCCCCTCGGAGATCCTGCAGGAGCTGGGCAAGGGGGGCCCGCAGCAGCAGCAGCAGCAGCCTCAGCAGCAGCAGCAACAACAACCCGGGGCGTCGCCGCCCGCGGCCCCATCGGCTCCTGGCCCCAAGGACGGCTCCGGGGAGACTGACGCGTTCGGCAACAGTGAGGGCAAGGAGCTGGTGGCCTCAGGCGAAAAGTGAGTGTCTCCGCTAGGCGGAGGAGGCCTCCCCCTGCGTGGGGCCCGAGCGCGGGCCCGGGCCTGTGGTGGGGCGGGATGGGAGCGGAGGTTCGAGAAAGAGAAAGAAAGAGATGCCGGGCGGCCTGCGCAGTCTGCGCCATGTGATTAGGTCCGGCCCCGCCCGCGCCTTCGCTGCCGGCGCCCCTCCGTAGGCCCCCACTTCCCTTCCCCTCCCCCGGCGCGGGCCGCCCGGGAGGAGCCGCGGAGGGGCCGGAGGGGCCGGCCTGGTCCCCTGCCCGGGAACCGCGGCCGCCTGGTCCGCGCCGCGTGCTCCGCTCCCCGGCTGCAGCACCTGGCCGCCTGCCCAGCTCTCCGTGGGTGATGCCACACGGACATCTCCACCGAGTGACATTCAGGAGTCGGGTGTGGAGCATACCCTGTGCCTTCCCGACTCCTGACTCGTCGCTTTTCAGCCTCGGGTTTCCTTTGTAAGCCAGCCCTCCTTCGATCTCTGCCACCATCTCTTTAGAAACCTAGCGTGGCAGAATATTCTCAGTATTTCTGGAGTGGCTCTTTCAGGCGTGGTGTGGAGCCATCTGGGGCACCGGAAATAATGTTTTCGAAACGAGATTAGGAGGAAAAGAGTCATGTGGCCGAGATGGGGCACGCAGTACGAGACTACCTGTTTGCAGCGGGGACCAGCTTTGGCCTGTCTGATGTCTTTCATGAGATGGGCGAATTTTTAAAAAAAATAAAAATAAAAATGGCCAAGGTGAAACGTGACTGGTAAAACACTATGAAAAATCCGAGTTATGTAGTTTTTGTGACTTAAATAGTGATAGAATGTTAAGTCATCTATGCCACACAGTTTTGACTTAAAACGAAATTGTTTTTTCTTACACAATATATGAAGCAGTTTCTTAGATATTTTGTGTAATATAAATGGACCCAAACTTGGTTTTCCCAGTGTGGGTAAAAATATATCTGTATGCTTTCTTTATACTTTATTCCTTTGCTGACATTGTACTGACATTACGCGACCTCTTTTGCCTCCCCGTGGCTTATGTTACTGTCTCCAGCCTCATATCACCTTAAGTCAAACTGAAAGTGTCGTTTGATTTTTATATTTTCAATCTCAGGCCTGCTTAACATTTCCTGTAATTGAAGTTGGCACCTTCCTAAAACATTCCAAGCTGAAGTTTTCCCAGACTGAAAAATGTTACTTAAAAAAAAAAACATACTTGGTGATGGGCAAAACTTGTGGTATTCTGTGATAATGGTTTTGTGCCACAAAGTAGACTTAGGACCATAGGCAGGTCATTTAACATCTTTAGTTAGATGATTTAAATCCCTTCAGGGTCCAAAAAGCTAGACTTCTGTTAAATTTCTACCTCTCTCATGTTTTTTAGGGACTAGCATGTGTGTGCTTAATCTCATCTGGTACTCTCTTGTACCTTATCATCTGGCTTACCAGGCCTGGAACTAATTTAAATACCTGAGCCCAGAGTTACAGAATTGCAAAATGCAATTGCTAGCGTTTAAAAGTTGTCCTATAGGCTATAGGATGGGAGCAGCTTTCTGTTGAAAATGTCTTCCAGTCTGTGTCTCTTCAGTGGCTTTAGTGTCCCTCTTTTTTTCCTTTTTGTCAGATAGGAAATTGAGCTCAGAAGTTTCTAGCTTCTTTGCCTTCAGAATAAGAAATTATCTCTTAGCCTTAACTTTGAAACACTTTGGCTAATACTTACTGACAATGACACATAAAAATTGTCCTGTATCCTAACCACCAAAGAAAACCAGTCTAGAGAGGGAATCCTTCAAGAATATTTGCTCAGATGCCCCGGGAGTTTGAATGACCAATAAGATAATCTTGTTTACCTTAGTTCAAAGGAGTTTATTTTTCTGCCACCAAAGTTTGGAGTAATAGCTGTGACTGGCTCAGGAGCAATCCAAGTATATGATAATCTTGAGAACTTTCAATCAAGGATTTAAAGAGTGAACCCCAGCTGCCTCCATTCCACATACAAAGTTGAAGAGCACTGGCCTCAAGATTGCCAAAAAATTTTTAAATCATACTAAAGTTTCGATTTCCTGAATGATCTGGTTTCCAAATGTAGCTTTCCTCCTTTGACTCCTTCCATTTTGCCTTTATGTGATAAACATTTCTCTCATTCTGGGAGGTAAGCTTCCAGTTGATCCTGTTATCCCTTTGTAATGCTTAGCTTCCAAAGCATAGTTCATCCCGCAGTCAGCAAGCCATCTGGAATGCCAACACTCCGGACTCTGCCAGGTTTTATGGGGGATTATTAAAAGAAATAACCATGTGAAAATTAAATGAGTTGACATTTTGTAAAAGGCTTAGGACAATATTTGATATGTATTAAATACTACATAACTTTATTAAATAAGAAAATTGCTTCATTTATTGTAAAACATGACAAGGACATTGGCCTTTGAATTTTAGGCTCGCACATGAGAAATTTCTTTTGGTTTCTTAGTTTCCAAAAAGAATTTGAGAAATTATTGTACTTTTTATATGAAACTAATTTGCACTGTTTATCTTTTTGGCCTGTTTACCAGTAAGCTCAGAGTGAATTTAATAACCATAGCAATTTTATTAATTAGCAGGGCTGAGGTATTTCTTTTTCTACTTTACTTGGTCTGACTATATTTTATTAACCTTACTATATTATTTTCTGGAAAGAGGTGGGATATAAGCACATTAACCTATTTATTTCCATAATCAAATTCTTTGAACCAGTGTCATCCTAGGCTAAGCCATCTCCTTCAACCAACTTCAGTCTGGTCTAGATTCCTGATTTAGCTTAAGCTTTTACTACTATCTTAAATATCTGATAGAAAATGTAATGATCTTTGCCCAGTTTTGACTGTAGTGCACTTAATTTTTGTTGCGATCATTTCATCATTTTGAAAACCACTTGGCTTGGCTCTCTTCGTTTTTTAAATTGTTCTCTTTGCTTTCCTGGCTCCTTTTTGGATTTGCTCATTGAGTAAACCCTGAGGCTAAAGCATTTGCTTCTTTCCCACTTGTCTGCCTTCTCAAGAGCATATGCCTTCTCTCAGCTTTGACTTTCATGGTAATATTTCATCTCTCATCCACACTCTTTTCTCACATTTATCTCTACATATTTGATGACCCAAATTTAAAATCTGTGCCCCCATATTCATTCTTCTGTCCCATTTCAATCTATTTTGCATACTGTTCTGAGATTAATTATAGAGTTTTGATTTCAAACTACCACTCTCCTTCCAGAATATCAATACAGGCTGGGAGTGAGCCTTATATCAAAATCACAGACCATGCTGCAGCATTCGGTATTCTTGATCAACTTTAATGCCAAATGCTTGCCCAGCATGGACATTTTATCACACTGTTCTCCATCAAGCTTCATTTCTGTAAAGCTCAGAAGTGGGTATCCTGTCTTAATGAAGAGTCTCTGAAAAAGGCTAGCAGGTGGGGATGAGGGACATTTTTGTTAACCTTTTGTTTGGACATTTTGTTTAATTAGAAAGGAAGAAGATATAACAGAGAAGGACTAGGCTGGGAAAATATCAGCACGTGTATGTTCTTTAATAAGCAGGTAATTCTTATAGGGTACAATATTGACAATACAGGAAACAGTATTCCATTAAAACAAGGAGATCATTTTTCCCCTATCAGATGGGCAGATGTTAAGTTAAATCAAGCAATGTAGAGGGTGAGGGGAATAGGAACTCTTACATTACTAGTGGAAGTATAAATTAGTTCAGCTATTTTGGAGGGTGGTTTGGTAGTATTTGTCAAAAACTTCATACCCGTGTTGCAGTTAGTAATTGAATGTTTGCTCATCAGCATGAAGTCATGGCATTTAAAAATATATTTTAAATTAAATGTGCATAGTTAAAAATATATTAAGGGGCACTTGGGTGGCTCAGTTGGTAAGTGTCTGTCTTCCAGCTCAGGTCATGATCTCAGGGTCCTGGGATCAAGGCTCTCCTCCCCACCCCGACTCATGAATGCGACTTCTCTCTCAGAATAAATAAAATCTTAAAAATAATAATAATAAATAAATTTTTATATATATGTATAAAGTGAAAGAGCAAACAAATATTTTCAGCTAGCTTCAGATTGTGTAACTTATATTTTGGTAGTTAATATTTATTAAATGGAAAGTGAGGGGCAAAGAATCATTGAATCATAATGCTGTAAGAATTAACTCTCAAAGTAAGATTAAATGCCTATGCATTTCAGCAAACACTGAATTGGGCCTATACAACAGTATTGATAATGAAGTTGAGACAGTATTTGGCAGATATAGATCATTTTAAAGTGAAAGAACCTCTCTGAAATAGGTGACAAATTCTGTCATCCTTTAATAATGCATTTGCTTTTAATTTGTAAAAGTGAACATATTTACAATTCACTTAAAATCAAGATTGAGAGTGTATTTAATTGGGGGATTTCAGTGAACCCCTCTGATTTTATTTGTGATTTTCTCTGTTAAAAATGTTTTTCTAGATTACAGTTATCAGTGAGTTTCAGTTATTCTTTTAATGGCCAGTCGTAACATACACCATAACGTTATTTGCTGTCTGATATTTACATTAAACCACATGCATCTATTTAGTCATGGATATATTAATTTTTAGATGAAGTTCACTGAAAGAGCATGAATTAGATCTTGAACTTTAGTTTCTTTGAGTCTTAGCTTCTTTTCAGGCTTTACTGTTTACAGAGAAGTCTGCCTACTCAAAATCAACTAACTCAGGAAATGACTACCAAATTGAATTCAATTTTTTTTATGAGGCAGTAGGTAGGGAAAAGTAATGGGTAGGAGGGACCCTGTTTTAGTCTGAAAAAGCTAAGTGTCATCTTGAAGAGAACTTTGTTGAAAACATTTGTGAGTTTGAGTTTTAAAAGATTATTTGAAATAAGTAAAAAAGATACACTACTTCCTTGTGATCATGAAGTGAAAAATTATGGCTGTAGAAACTAAAAGTCTGATTGTAGGTTTTGCATTCTTTGAGGAGCTCAGTCTTTAAATGCTGTATAAATCAAGGAGTTGTCTGCCTTTTCACCTTTTAAGTCATTTGCTAGTAAGAGGAATGCTTAAGAAAGCTGAGTGAACAGATATATTTGTAAAAATAGTTACTAATTGCTGATATCTCTAAGTGAGATCTTTTAGGTAGACACTTACTATGATTTTATCCTGGGATCTACTCAGGTATAAAATTTTGGGGGGAGTGCCTGGGTGGCTCAGTCGGTTGAGCGTCTGCCTTCGGCTCAGGTTGTTATCCCAGAGTCCTGGGATCGAGCCCCGCCTCGGGCTCCCTGCTCAGTGGGGAGTCTGCTTCTCCCTCTACCTCTCCCCCTGCTTGTGCTCTCTCTCTCTCTCTCTCTCTCTGTCAAATAAATAAATAAAATCTTAAAAAAAATAAAATAAAATTTTTTTGGTTATGAGACACAGTGCATATGACTAATTATTGTACTTGGTGATTTTTCTGGCTACCTACAATGTAGTACGAGCGTGTTAATGTGTCATTTTGGCTTCCTTTGGGAAGTGTTCTCTGGTTGGTATGTAACATTGCTTACTGATTCCTGAAGAAACATTTATAGTGAAATCACTAATTTTAAAACATGGAACTATTTACATTGTATAATGGAGAATAAGTTGATAACTTTCAGGATTTGCATATATATTTTGCCTTCTAATTTCCATTACAGACCTCTAAAGTTTTTTTTTTTGAGATTTATTTTATTATAGAGAGGGGGAGGGGAAGAGAGAATCTCAAGCAGATTCTGCACTGAGTGTGGATCCTGATGAGGGCTCCATGCGGGGCTCAATCTAATGACCCTGACATCACGACCTGAGTGAAAACCAAGAGCCGAAATACTTCACCAAGTGCGCACCGTGGTGCCCCTAAAAAAGATTTAATTTATTTCTTTGAGAGAGAAAGAGAACAACCTGGGGGGAGGGACGGGGGAGAGGGAGAAACAGACTCCCTGCTGAGCAGGGAGCCCACTGTGGGGCTCGATCCCAGGACCCGGAAATCATGACCTGAGCTGAAGGCAGATGCTCAACCTACTGAGCCACTCAGGTGCCCCTAAAAATATTTTTTTAAAAAAAGATTTTATTTATTTATTTGAGAGAGCACAAGCAGGGGGTGGGGCAGAGGGAGAGGGAGAAGCAGACTCCCCACTGAGCAGGGAGCCCAATGCGGGCCTCTATCCCAGGACTCTGGGATCCTGACCTGAGCTGAAGGCAGATGGTTAACCAACTGAGCCACCCAGGCGCCCCTAAAAAAGATTTTTAAATTGTTATCTTCATGAGGGTATTCTGAGTGACATAGGCACTTAAGATTCTTGGTGGGAGTTCTTAAGAGTACAAACTTTTTAAGAGCAGTTTTTAAACTGTATGAAACTTTAAATATATTCATACATTTTTAGGAATCTAGGCTGAGTTGTAGAAAGATGTATTCACTAATATTTTTGACAGTATTATGCATACTAGAGAAGAATGGAGAAAAACTTGTGTTCAACGTTAGTGGAATGGTTAAGTAAATGATGATATATACATCCCTATGAGAGTCTCTTATTCAGTCATTTAAAATGTATACAATTACTTTTGGGGGTATAAGAAAATGGTAAGCCAGAAGTTAGAATACAGAATTTTCTGTGCAGTATTATCTTAAGTGATCCTTAAGCTTTAAAAAAAAAAAAAGCTTAGAAAAAGTATCTGAGGAAAATAAACTGAAATGGTATTAGCAGTGGTAGTTTGTGAGAAGGGGCATGTTTTTCCTGCCTCTTTAGAGTTATTAAGATTGCTCATTATGAGTACAGTTGACCCTTGAATAATGTAGAGGTTAGGGGTGCCAGCCTCCCCTCACAGTCAAAAATCCCCTGATTTCTCCAGAACTTAACCACTAATAGCCTACTGTGGACTGGAAGCCTTACCAGGAACATAAAGAGTCAATTAATACATATTTTACTATGTTTTATGTATTATATTTATATTCTTATAATAAAGTAAGCAAGAGAAAAGACTTATTAAAATCATAAGGAAAAGAAAATACATTTATAGTACTGTACTGTATTTAAAAAATCCACATATAAGTGGACCCACATAGTTAAAACCCATGTTGTTCAAGGGTCAACTGTATATATAACTTCTGTAATTAGAAGAACCACATCTGTTAAATTTTAAAGTTGTAAATCTCTACTTTGCTGTCTTAGTCAGCTAACCTAATATCCTGTTTCTGGTACATATAACAGGAAGTACCTACATTACATTAAAAAGTTAAGAAAAAAGATCATGAGTGGATTTGTACAGCTCTTACTTATCAGCATTATCCAACTGATTCACTATTCGCAAACATCAAGCTTTTTTATTTCTAAACTATCCTTGGCGTAAGTCTCCTTAGAAAATGTTGCATATGTTTTGCTACAGTAAAAAGTTATAATGAGTAGAGTTTAACATTTCTTGTTCCAACTTAGGTTTTACCATAAGGGAGGTAGCATGGCTGTAGTGATAATCTCAGGCAAGTGTTGGCAAACTTTTTCTCTGAAGGACCAAATAGTACATATTTTTGGCTTTGCATGCTATCTAGTCTGTGTTAATACTATTCAAATTAGCTGTTATAAGCAAAGCTGTCATGAACAGTAGGTAAATGAATAGGCATGGCTATCTTGCAATAAAACTATGTACAAAAACAGGGGCACTGCTATAGTTTGCTGTTGGTGGCCCCAGCACTAAACTGTATTTAGTTGTGTAATGTGTTCTCTCATATTCTGATTGGTTCTACTTTGAATGAGTTTGTTCCTTTGTGGATTTTTGTATCTTGTGTCAGCTGCTGCATCTTGTTCCTGTTCTTTCTGTCTCCACTTTGGCTATCTTCTCTTACTCTCACCTTCCATACCTAATTCGCTTTAGCTTTTAAAAAAATTTTTCCAGTAAAATGCATATAACATAAAATTTTTTTATCTCAACCATTTTTAAGTTTACATCTCTCTCTTTTTTAAAAGCATTCAGATAATTAGGCTTTTGTATAAAATGTGTGAATATAGATCGTGTGTGTGTGTATGTGTATTTATATCTCCTGAGTAAGTTTATAGTCTTTAATATAGGAATTTAGGAGGACATCTATTTTAGCATCTTAAAAACTGAGAATTAGAATTGGAAGTGACTTTAAAAACATCTAATTCTGCCTCATTTTATATATTTTATAAGTTGGCCACATATACTAAATGGCCTAACTAAATGACTAAAGTTCATACAATAGGACTTACTTTGTTTTTTCATCCACTGTTAGAGTAATAAAATACTGTACCCAATTGATTACTTTCTTAGGTACAGGATTGGAGGAGACCTTAAAAACCCATCTTCCGGGGCGCCTGGGTGGCTCAGTCAGTTAAACATCTGCCTTCGGCTCAGGTCATTATCCCAGGGTTCTGGGATCCCTGTTTGGCGCGGAGTCTGCTTCTCCATCTCACTGTCCCCCCCGCAAATGAATAAATTAAAAAAAAAAAAAACTTAAAAAAAAAATCTCCCCGGCTGATGTTTTTTCCTCTTCTATTATACTCCCTGAAAATTGTTACTTATCTCTGGTTGAATACTTCCTTGACTGGAGTTCATTCCCTTAGAATATAGCACCTTCCATTTCAGAGCTGAAGTCTGCCTTACATTAACCTCTACTTACATATTTTAGTTATTTCAAAGACATCATTTCTAGAATGGTAGTAAAGTGATTAAAATAACAATTCACATAATATCTGTATTTTTACAACTAGTGATTTATTAAAGGATACTTGACTGAAGGAATAGGTGGTTGGAAGGACTAATAGAGTTGGACATCAGGGACTTGATCTGCCCAGGTCCTTGTCCTCCCCTCAGAGACCAGGAGACTGCCCCCTGCAAAAAAAAAAAAAAGAAAAAAAAATTAAGGAAGTTAATACACCAGTCTTGAAGGTTTATAGTTTAGAGAAGTCAGGTAATATGAAATGTTACTTAACAAAAATAGGACAATATAGTTGATTTCAATTTTTTTCTTCTCATTTTGCAGTTCTTCGTAAAGGCTTGCTTTTCATTTTCCTCCTTTCATTTGATACTAGAGTTTTTTAATTAATGAAATTTTGAACTGATGAGGGAGAGTTTGCAGTATTGCTCCTGATTACAAATTATACTTACTTGATTTCTCCCACCCATCAAGGCAAAATTGAATGCTTACTTTGTACTTCCTAATACTTTTCTTACACTTCTGTCATAGTACTTGCCATGTTGCTGTAGTCTTGGCTCTCCTAGATGGCATCCTTATTTTATTCATCTTTATATTTCCAATGCTTAGCACATAATAGGCTGTATAAGAGATGTATAAAACTTAGTGATGCAACCCAGTGCAGGCTAAAAAGAGTATAGAAAATCTTGTTGGGGAAAGTTGTCTAAAACAATTGAAATGATCACTGATGCCTTAAAGGGTTAGGAAAAGGAAGGTCATAAACAGAAGGCTTATATAGATAAAAAAATTAAAGGCACAATAGCAGGACTTATTTACAGGTTGGTGAGTCTAATTAATTAAAAATGGTAAGTTTAAGAATAGATAGTACAAAGCCAAATGTAGAGAACTGAATACCAAACTGAGAAGCTGAAATAGTCCTTTGGTATTGGGTAACTGATTTGATTGATCAATAAACAAAGACAGTACCTCTTTGCATGTTGCAGAAATTGGCCCTGAATTTAAACTCCACATGTAAATTTTGGGGAGGTAGTCTCCTCATTTATTGTTTAATTTATATAGATCTCTCTCAACCCTGAAAATTAGGTATTTTCACAGCTCATAGGTAGAAACAGGCCCCTAATTCATATATCTTATGCTCTCAATAGTGTTCCTTGTAAACACCCAGTGAACGCTCACCTTCATTGCTTTGGTCGTTCTATTTTCTTTGCTGGAAAATCCCTTTCTGTTGCCATGTTTTCAACTCCTACCCCATCTTTCAAGTCCAGCTGAAATTCTGTGTCTTCTAAAAAAGCTTTACCTTATTAGTCCACAGTGAAGTAATTTTTCAGAGTGGATGCCATAATCTCATTCTTGTAATTCCTCATTATGTGCGTCGTCTATTTTCAATTTAGACTGTAAGTAACAACTAACATAAAGCTGTACATGTCATAGATGCCAGTTAAATACATGGTATTTTTCTTTTTCATTTTCTTAAAGAATGATTTTTATGTTCTAAGCAAGTATTTTGTAAGGGTAAAGTAGAGGAAGGAATGGATAAATGAAGGCACAAAATGATGGTGAAAGGCTCTTAAGGGCAGAGATTAGAAAGGAAGCGAGGGGAAATAAAAGGGAAGGAATAAAAAGGTATGTAACAAGGATTTTTTCTTTGGATATACTGATCTTCTATGTATATCATTTTGTTTTATTTTTTTAAGATTTTCTTTATTTGACAGAGAGACACAGCGAAAGAGGGAACACAAGCAGGGGGAGTGGGAGAGGGAGAAGCAGGCTTCCCGCCAAGTAGGGAGCCCGAAGTGGGACTCCATACCAGGACCCTGGGATCATGACCTGAGCCGAAGGCAGGCGCTTAATGACTGAGCCACCCAGGCACCCCTGTATATCTTATTTTAGTTGCTGAATGTCATAACTATTTTATATTTTTCCCTAGGGAATCTGGATGGCTCACTCAAGTTTATCAATAGTTGCTAATGTAATGATTTGAAAGTCTCCTATAATCTATTTTTTTGCCATTAAAACTTAAATACTCCTGAAGGATTTTTTTAGTTACTATATGCTTAAAACTATAGTTTTTAGCTTTTGAATCTTAATAGCAAAATACATTACTGTGAAGTGTTGCCACAAAGCCATATTAAATTTGGAGAGAGAAAAGGGGGTAATATCAAGAAAAATCTTTGGAGTAATTGCTTCCTCTTGAAAGTTTGGGGAGAATCTTGTCATTTATTTGTTTATGAGAGTTGAAGCTAACTCATTCTCAGATCAGAGTCTGAGCTTTTAAATGCTGAGTTAGGTAGTACATTCTTTTTTATCAATTTTGACCTATTTATTTTGTGAGCACATTTTTTAGAGATGACTTAAATCTCTCTTCTATGGATAAAAATTAGTCTCATCCAAAAGCAAGTAAATATTTACCTTTTTTTTTGCTAGCTGTGACAATAACATGGTCATTTAAATTTTTGTGCTCTGTACCATAAGCTAAAGAAGTGTATATTTTATGTTATTTACTTAGCTTTTAGGCAAAAGCAAATACCATTTACTGGTGTGGTAAATATATAGAAAGCTTATTCGGCAGTTTTTTAGTGACAAACTACCACTATCTGAAGTTTATTTGGCAAACCATTTTCTGTAAATAATTGGTCTGTTACTTTCCACTGCTGTTTTGATGGCTAGTTCAATTTTTCTTTAAATATTAAGTCTTCAGTATTGTTGAATTCTGTTAATGGTTTGGATCAGGGTAAGACCTAGAAAAATTATACCTTATGAAAATTAATAACTAGCTAGTAAGTTTGAGAGCCAGTATACTGTAGTGGTGAATAATTTGGGCTCTGGATTTGGAGAAATGGGTTCTAAATACATTTCTGCCACTGCAGTTTTGGGAAGCTTCTTGACCTATCTGAACTCCTGTTTCATTATATATGTAGAAATTCATATTTCCAGGATATGTCATTAAATTATGGTAGTCCTATTTGTTAGTTTTTAAAAACTTTGGCATGAAATTGATACATTTTAAGGTTGACTTTAAAATCTAAAAGTTTGATGTAACGGTTTTGAAAGCAAGTTTAAATGATACTAATACCAACATTAATGTTTCTTTTAGGAGAAATTTTATATGTGCACGTATAACTGTTCATGTTCTGTGAACCAACTCTGTATTCTGTTGTCTTTTAAGATAGAAATATATGGGCCACTAATAATAGGGAAGTAATTATATTAGGAAATAATTAAGTACATATGGTCTTACTGAAGTATGGAACTATTAAGTAATCTTTGGGTAATCCAGGAAATATTTAGATACCTAGAAAACTCTTTTTAACAGTATAAAAACAATTTTAAACAGACTTGAGTTCTGTGACAGTTTATTTTACAAAAGTAATGTATACAGTTTTCCCATGAAACTTGCCATTATACTATGGCTAGTCCAGAATTGTTCTTGATTAAGTTCTAAAATTAAGAAAATGAGTATTCCATCCTTCCTTTTTCTTTACTTTTCTCTTTTGCTTTCTTGAAATACAGATAAAGTCTTTTCCAGAGTATTTTATACACCCCCCACACACATGTATGTACTTCTTCCTCCCGTTTTAATAGGTGGGGAGATCTGTTTTACCCTGGATCTGTAATCCTTGTAACATCACTGTAATATAGTCATTGATGTTCAGAATATTGAAATGTGTTATAGTTTCAGAGCTAAAAATAAAAGACATAATAAGTTCATTATAGTTTGTTTACTTGAAAGCTTTTCAGTGGCTAGGATAGGAAAAAATTCCTTTTTTGTTTAAATGGTTAATTATAGCATCTTATACTAATTAGTTAATTAAGATTTTAATGTTTTTTTATGGTAAAAAATTTTATTCTAACAGCTTCTTTGTGATTTGTGGCATTTGGTCTATATATGTAAGCCTAGAGCACTTTAGAAATATTAACTGCAGTTACCATCAGTTGAGTACTTAACTCTCTGCCAGTCATCATTCTAAATGTATTGAATGTTTCCA
This sequence comes from Zalophus californianus, assembly GCF_009762305.2. NCBI lineage: Eukaryota > Metazoa > Chordata > Mammalia > Carnivora > Otariidae > Zalophus > Zalophus californianus. The sequence goes on from NC_045597.1 coordinate 151,963,254, forward strand.
ATCAACTGATCTTCACAACAAACAGCCCAGTGAGGTAGGCACTATTATCTCCTCTCAGATGAGGAAACTGAACCGTGGAAAGGTTCTTTAGCTTATCCAAGATGACTCAGCTAGTAAGTATTATAGCTAGGATTCAAAACTGGTACACTAATCTTTATTGTCCGGTATGTAATTGCTGTCTGCCCCAGATTTTACAATCAGGTTAACTATTTTAATATATATATTTAATATATAAATGTAGTCATCATATTAAAAAAAAAACAACAAAGTATTGACTCTTACCTGAGCATTTGCTGAGCTCTATAATTAGTACTGGGTGTTGTATTAGGCTGTAAAAGAGGGTATCACCGTAATAGATGACTAGGTATTAGTACCACTAGAAATGGTAATCAAGATTTTAAAACCTGGGATTAAAAAAATATATTCATTAATAAGTCATTTTCTACTTTTTCGGTGTGATTTTAGTAATAACTGGTTTGATTTTGGTAAATTAGCATTTATCATGACAGTAATCTTGATGAGTAGATCAGCTCAGCTGTAGTCTGATTCAATGATTATTTAATAATGGATATACCTAAAGTCCATTAGAATGTTTCACAAGGATTAATTTTGTTTTCTTTTTTCCCCTTTAGTAAAATAAAACAGGGTCTGTTACCTAGCTTGGAAGATTTGCTGTTCTATACAATTGCAGAAGGACAAGAGAAAATACCTGTTCATAAATTTATTACAGTAAGTTTTTATATTTTTCTATCTTAAAGTTTTTAAAAATCAGTAATCTTGAATCAATAATACAGTAATATTGAAATGTAGTCTTAAAGGTCATCTGACACTGTTTCTGTTACTATGTTTTCAAATTTTCATCATGCTCATTTCAAGGTAATCAGTGAAAGAAAATGAAAGAAACAATGAGAAACTTATCCAGAAAGTGGGTAATAGTGATACTAAAATGCCCATATACGTATTCAGGTCCTGGGTAGAAGTTTTTATATACAGAAATAAAAACTTGTAGTTGGAATAAGCATATACATTATTTGCACTATGTATTTACAAACTCTTATTTTTTTAAAAACAGGCACTCAAATCTACAGGATTGCGAACGTCTGATCCCAGGTTGAAAGAGTGTATGGATATGTTAAGATTAACTCTTCAAACAACATCAGATGGTGTCATGCTAGACAAAGATCTTTTTAAAAAGTAAAAATTTCTGCCAAACCTTTAATGGTGATTTGCTATGCTATATGGTGATTTTTCTTTTAAAACAAAATTGCATCTTTGAAGGCCAGTGCTTCCTGTGTAACTGAAAAAAAGGGGGGATTTATAAACATCAATTGTTTGAAGAACGTGGTGCATATAAAGTTCTATAACACACAGGGGCTAAGAGTAGACTTTCTTTGAAACCGCTCTAAGGAAATGTAGGCATGGATGTTTCCAATTTACAGTATCTTGAAATTGCAGTGTGTTTGAATAGAGCACACTCTGTCTTGTCACAGCTTAAATTGATCTCCAATTCATCTGCATGTCTTACAGGGTTTTTCCATATGGTCTCTGTTTCTTTCCTACAGGGTGATTTAGATGACATCATAAAATGAGAAGGCTTCAGACAGCATGTATTCCTTAGATTTACATATCTCCAGTGTCTGCTTCTCTCTTCAGACATATTAATACATAGGCTTTTGACTACTTTTATTTCCCTCAGAGTATTTAAAAACTGAAGACACTTTAGAGATTAATGCCTTGATTTGGTTGAATGAGCATGCTTATTTTGATTTTCCTATATTTGCCTATTTGTTTAGTATTTATCTTCATTAATGTGTTCCTACTTGTCTGATTTCTTAATGGTGTAAAAGATAGCATGTTTATAATGGATCCCAAAGAGGTAAATGGTATTTTAAACTACTAAGAGTTATGTAAAAACCAGTATAAAACTGTAAACACTACTGTAACCCATTGGCTTTTTCTAGACCATAGGGTAAGTTGAGATAGATTCAAAGAATTCTAGCATCTCCCTTGAAAATTTATTTTTGTGTATATATGTATTTTTATTTTTTCTTTTATTTTCTTTTGGGGACTGGATGATTTGTCCTAGGTAACTCCTGGGAATATCCTAAGTATTAAGTCATTTGAAGGTATAAGTGTTTAACTGAGGTCCTTCAGAGTTTCCTGGCATGCTGTGAAGCGCTGCTGACAGTTTTAGATTCTTGTCTTTTTACCACAAGGTTCTTGATTCTGTTAACTCAGATGTTAGAATTGGTGTTAGGAATTTTGAATCCTCAAAATATGTTTCTTTGTGGAAGGGAGGAAATAATTTCTTGTTAGCTGTGCCTTTGCAATAAGGATTATTTTTAGTATTCATGAGCTGTCTGAGCAAAGTACTCTTGATTATGGTGCCTTCTGAAGAGTTATTTTGGTGTATCTGAGAATGAAGTTGTCAAAGAGATGGTAGGTAGATATGTTGATAATAGGTATGAGGAATTGCTTTGGAATTTTAAATGAAAGTAGTGTTTTATACCTTTTTAGTCTGTTTAAAATTTTTTTGTGCTTTATAAACATGTTGCTATGTTTAAATATGAAATTAAAAGTAACTTAAATATACTGATTATGAAGCCAGGAAACATAATCATACAATTTTCTGCTTATAATTATATAAAATAATAGCAATTACCGTATTTTAAACACTAATCCAGTTTTTTAAAAAAGTTGATGATTGTAATATAGGCAGTTCCCAACTTGACAAATGCTTAGTGTTTTGTATAAACAGGCAGTGGAAAAGTCTCCATCTATACGCATAATGATTTCTCTTTTCATCTCTAGAATGAAGTAATTCAAAACCTTTGACTATTAACCTTTTGGGGTCACCTAGAAAGGTGATTGCTCCAGAGAATTTTTTAAAAATAAGTTTTCTAGTTTAGTGTTGCCTTAAATAAACTATCTCCTCTCCATGCAGGTGGGAAGGAGATGTTACAGTGGAATTCATTTTCTCAGAGAAATAATTTATAAAGGTGGATAGGTTTGGTTGAAGTCAGTGTGTTGATAATTTTACGTAAAAAACATTGTTGGTTAATATATTTAGCCTTTGAGGGTAATCTGAGAAACAACTATTATATATGATTTGTTTTTTAAGGGAAAGTGTGTTCTAAGCATACTCTTCGGAGCATAATCTATCTGAAAGTTGGAGACTGCCTGTACCCATCTAGATAATTAATTGTTTTTAATGCTGATAATCCTTTAACGGATAGAAGTAGAAAATTATGTTGAAAATGAATGCCTTATTTATGCATTTTTAACCATACAGATATTAGAGCTATTTTTATGTGTGATCATAATTTTTTGGTCTTCTCTGTTTTGGAGGAAAATGAATGGTAGTCTTTGCATTTGTATATTGATTTTTTTAAAATTCATATCCATTATATTATCTTACTGATGAAAAATTGTGAGATACTTTCTAAAACGTGCATTATAGTTGTTAATCATAAACATTTAAGAAGAAGGATTATTATTCCCAGTTTACAGATGAGGAAACTAAACAAAGCACGAGAAAGATATGACTTGCTGAAAAATATGAGCCCTTCCTTCTCAGAATTCATTTTTATATAGGACTTCTAATTTTCTAGTTCCTTTCATGACATCTGTATTCAAATAACTCCCAATGAAAACATTTACTACCTGTAATTTTCATCAGTTTGCAGTAGACACTTTTTTGTAAGTAAGCAATCTTGGTAAGATTGCTTGTGTTGGCCACAGTAATTCACCAGTGAAGTCAGTTACCACAACTTTACCAGCACCTTCTAGTAGAGGAGAAAACAACAAACCAGTTTCACTGACTGTACAGTTTGTTAATTATAAAGCTTCCTTTTAAAAGTGCTGATTAATTTTAAATAGTTAAATAGTAGTAGGTAATAATTTAAGTTTGGCAGTCCTCATATTTTTTCATGTATAACTTTTTGAAAAACTAGGATTTAGGTTTGATACAGATACAGTGATTTAAGATCAGGAATTGTCTTTTTCCTGCTGAGAAATGTTTTCCTTAGTATAAATTTCTTTACAACTCTCATATGTGCAAATTGAATTGCTATTTAAAACGTTAAATATTAAATCAGTGGCATGCTTAATAATTTTTAGATTAACAAACCATGAGAAAATAATTTATCAAAGTTTATTGAAGTAAATATCTGTTATCTCTGAGATGTCAGTTATTTCTATGTCTGTTGGTTAATAATGGAAATTAGGACTAATTTTTCATGTTGTAGTTGGGGCACATCTTTATCATTGGAAATAACCTGTATTAATTTAAATCAATATTTTAATTTTATACTGACCAAATGAGTATATTCTCTGAATTTTTAATTAATAGTTAAAAGTGAGATCTGACTTAATTTTAATTCAGTGTTTCATTTAGAACAATTTTAATTAAAATACTGAGATATAAAAACTAAAAAAGAAATACTGAGTGTTTAGTTCTTCATTTCTCTATAGTTAATGCAAGTTATTTACTTATAGGTACAGTTTTCTTACCTATAAAGTAAGGAAATCATCTTTCTCAAAATTTTTATGGTTGAACAGATGAATAGTATTTGAAACTTACTTTTTATTAAAAAAAAAATGCCAGTTTGGATTTTTTTTTTTCTTCCCAAAGAAGCTAATATAGTACCACATCATTTACCTGTGAGGAATCCAGTTACATAACTTCCCATAGTTAGTGGCTTGACTTTCTCTTACTGAGTTATTGAGACTCTTAAGAAGATGAGCTTAGAAGATCGTTCGCTGTAACCTATTTAAAAAGCTCTTCTTTAAGGTTACATTAATATATTGATTTTCTGGCTTAAGTCCTTTTTAGAACAAAGCAGAATATTGGTTCAAATCATTAGATTTCATGCTCTTCCATCCACGTGGTTTACCATTATCTTTTTAAATAGTTTTTAACAATGAGACCTTTTTCTATAATGTATTACATATCTTATAGTGAATAGAATAATATGATTTCATATTTTTGGTGATTCATATAATATAAAGTTAATTATTTTATAAATAATTTTATTTAAAACTATACATTATTGTTACAGGCATTTTAATAAGTATTTTATTCTAATCTGACTAAATAAAGTTGATTTTATCTCTGTTAGCTTGGAAATACAGATTTTTCAAACTAATTTAGCGAAAATATGTTAAAATATAAAAAGTTTAGTTTTTTTGTGAAATACTACTAATAGTTATATAGGAACTAAGGGATATGTCTGAAGTTACTTAATGGATCGATAAACAGGATCTCAGCTATGACATACTAAAATCCAATTTTTGTTAACCAAATGTCATGCTGACATATATTCTTAACCTTGGTGGGCTTAAGAAACTTGTCTTTAGATGCTCTTGGTATTTAACCTGGTAGAATGCTCTGCTATTTTATCTTTGACACAATTTTTAGGCAATCTCATTTATTTCTTTAACTTGTTCAACAGCTTACAAGAAACTGCATGAAAGACTGCTTGAAGGAAAGAAAATAATACAGAAAGTATAATTTATAGATTTTAGTTTATTGTATAAAATGATGAATTTCTCTATTGTTTAAATATTCTCCTAATTAATATTGTTATTACCAAGTACTAATATTTGAAAGGCACCCAGTAAATTAATTTTTTTCTCACATTCCACAGATGTGTTCAGAGCAACATTGTTTTGTTGACACAAGCCTTTAGAAGAAAGTTTGTCATTCCTGACTTTATGTCTTTTACCTCTCACATTGATGAGTTATTTGAAAGTGCTAAAAAGCAGTCTGGAGGAAAGGTAACATTTTTGATGTGAATGTTTTACTAAACCAGTCACTTGATTCAGCTCAAGTTGAGGTATAGAAATTCAAGTTGTGGAGTTTTCTTGTGCTTTGCTAGTTAAGAAATTTAAGCTAAGTGAAGCTACTGGATTAAATGCTTTTAAACTGTTTTAAATATTCAATTTTGTTATTTGGGCTACAAAGAAATATTAAGTTTTTTAAGAATTCTTTTTTATTTTCAGATGATGGAAATGGCTTTTAACTCATTAAAAAAACAGTAACTTTATTAAGAATTTCTGTAAATGTGATATCCTCAACAAGGGCTATTTTATTTTTTCTCTGTATTGAAAGTTTTTAGAAATGAAACCGTGCTACCATGACTTTGATTAAAGAAGTTCTATTTCTTTACCTTTTTTAAAATTTTATTATGTTAATCACCATTCACTACATCATTAGTTTTTGATGTAGTGTTCCATGATTCATTGTTTGCGTATAACACCCAGGGCTCCATGCAGTACGTGCCCTCCTTAATACCCATCACCAGGCTAACCCATCCCCCCACCCCCTTCCCCTCTAGAACCCTCAGTTTGTTTCTCAGAGTCCATAGTCTCTCATGGTTCGTCTCCCCCATCGATTTCCCCCCTTTCATTTCTCCCTTCCTACTATCTTCTTTTTTTTTTTAACATATAATATATTATTTGTTTCAGGGGTACAGGTCTGTGATTCAACAGACACAGTTCACAGCGCTCACCATAGCACATACCCTCCCCAGTGTAAAACTCAAGTCTTAATTCCTCTTTTAGACTGCTTTTCTAGGAATTGAGAATGCATTGGAAAACATCGGGATGAGGGAGACAGAAAAGTCAGTTAGATCTTACCTGTAATCCTCAAGTGTCTTCTGCCCTTGGTTTTTATGAATATTATAAAAAATAGACCACAAAACCATTGAGAGCTATAAAATAACTCTTCGTTAGTGGAAGCTAAATTAAGATAAATTTTTTGATAGAAGAAATATTATTTACTTGTATTCTGTTAATTTTTTCCCAATATTTTGTATAGGTTGCAGATTATATTCCTCAGCTAGCCAAGTTCAGTCCTGATTTGTGGGGTGTGTCTGTGTGTACAGTAGATGGACAGAGGTGAGTTTATTTAATATTCATGAAAACCAACTGTAAGCTTTCAATTTTACATAACAGCATGAGGTAGAGAGGAGCATTTTCTGTGCTGGAAATTAGCCATAACATGATAGGAATTCAAGAAGGAAAATAAGTTTAGATTTTAATTTCATTTTTAAAAACTCAACTGAAGTAGTCTTACACTAAATTTTATGAGGCATTTCATCTCATTCACAAATAACAAGTCTTGTTATTTGAGTATTTATTTTTCAAGTACCACAATTACGGTTTTTCTTAGGAGAAGCAGACTTGTCAAAACATGAAATTATTCACTAATGAACTGACCACTAATCAAATTGGCTCCCATTTCTTAGTTTAACATTAACAGCCTCTCATTGTCTTTGTTGCTTATGCTCCTATATGAGTGGTGTGATAGTTAAGACAGTACAGTATGATAATAGTCTTTACATCTGTCATTTGCAAAGTGAAAAGTCATTTGCAAACTCACAGGATCTCGTAAGTCCATGAAAGTGATCTTTGGGAAGTGCTCAAGCTATAGGCAGAGCCATTGACAAATGACGTTCGAGCAGAATTATAAAAAGGATAATGATGTGAAGGCACTTCAAAGAGAATGATTTGGTTTTAAAAACAATAAATTATGTGAGGCCCTTGAAAAATTAATAAAGTTCTGGAATATTGTTTCAAGAATGACTTTTTATTATGCTGTGAGCCAGATATAAGGATTTATTAATCATGTTATAATTTGGTTTTGTCAAGTCAGAAAAATTATGCCAAAAAAGAAAAACCAATTTTTTAATTTTTTTATTCATTTGAAGGCTTAGCTCAGAGTTTATAATCTTTGTGTTCCTTTTGTTTTTTACTAAAGGATTTCTTTTTAAATTTAAAATGTAACTTACATAAAGTACGGTGTACAACTCCTAAGTGTATACAGCTTTATGAATTTATACCAGTGATTAATTTTATCCTAAATTTTGTTAAAACTACAAGTCATTTAGCCTCGTAATTTTCAGTCTTAAATACCTTCTTTCTAAGTGATCTTTTTATTTTTACCAATAATCTTCCTCAATTATTTACAGTAAAAAGACATATGGTTTAGCGCATTCATTCTTAAGGTATCTGAGGCCCAGAATTCATCTAATACTGGCAGAGGTAAAACAAATACCTGGGTCTCTTAACTTCTTGTTTGTTGTTCTCTCCATTTTGACAGGCTTTTGTTCTCATCTGGGCCTGTAAAATGTACTAACCATTAATTGTGTGTTGAATTAAATGTTGGGTGCTATAAAAGGATACAGATACATGAGAAGACGTGGCTTTATTCTTATGAACCAAATTCTAGTACGGAGTGATAGCTCTGTTTTTATATTTGGAGGAAATGGTTTATCATGTAATGGAAATTTTTATATTTGGAGGAAATGATTATAATGCAAGGCTTGCACATAATTTTTCTCTTAAACATTCTGTTTGTGGAGATGATTCTTTTAGGTTAGTTGTCTCATCTAGAGAATTTTAAAAGTTGACTTTGGACTAAAACATATGTATTTTTAAATAAAGGTAATAAGACAGGCTCTTGTCAGGTTTTAGAATCATTGTCAAGTTGAAGTTATAGTCTGAATTAGAAATTATTCATAAACATGATAGGAAGAATATTATATATTTTTACTGTCTATACAAATGTATTATATTCCATAATATAGTTGGAAGTAAGGTGGCCGGCTCTCTTGTTTCCTTGCCCTTTGATGTCTCCTCTAAGCCCATTTTGCCCAGGGGTGGTTGTTAATAGTACCCAGTTGCACTATGAATGAGTTTCACTCTGAATGAATGAGTGACTGCTCTGTGTTGGGGCATAGTTCAGGGCACCTGGGATACCGTTGAATAAAATAAAAATCTCTGCCCTTGTGAAGCTTACATTATGATAGGGTCAGTCACAGTCTTTCCATTTTTAAACCTATTTTGTAATTCATGTACATCCCAGTTTGGAAACATATAAAGCTTTCTTTTTGTTCTGTTGTTTAGATACATGGTAATAATGATGCCATTAATGCCAGCTCTAATACAGTTTATAAAACTGGGTGCTGTTTATTTTAATAGGGCTGGAATTGTGAGTAGATATGGTTCATAGGATAAGGAGTTTATAGTCAAGGTCTCAGAGAATGGTATTGAATCCCAAACTGAGCTCTGTTTAAAAACTAACCACCATGGTGTAGCCATGATTAAACCTATGAGTGAAAAAGTGGTGACTGATTTTTAAAAGGGCTAGTTCATTTTAATGCTTGAATACAGGTAGGAGTAAGGAGGGCCATACCCTCTTGGCCTCAGAGGAAAATTTTCATATTATTTATTATCTAATTCTGAACCATATTATAACCTGCGTACTTTTAAGCTTTTGCCTTATTTGCAGTATTCTTCTTAAAATTTATATTTATTCTTTAATATCCAAGTAAACTTGTGGTTGAATTATGGGAAAACCTTTGTAAATTAAAATTAACATTAGAGTAAAAATAACTTCAATTATTCAAACATTTTTTTCCAGTTGATTTTAATTATTTTTTAAATCTACTTTTAAATAGGCATTCTATTGGAGATACCAAAGTTCCATTTTGTCTTCAGTCCTGTGTAAAACCTTTGAAATATGCCATTGCTGTTAATGATCTTGGAACAGAATATGTGCATCGATATGTTGGGAAAGAGCCAAGTGGATTAAGATTCAACAAACTGTTTTTAAATGAAGATGGTAAGAATTATATAAAAGTTAGAAAAAGAAATACCCCATTTTCCTATTTAAATCTAACGCCTGGGTGGCTCAGTCGGTTGAGCCATCTGCCTTCGGCTCAGGTCATGATCCCGGGGTCCTGGGATCAAGCCCTGCCATCAGGCTCCCTGCCTACCGCTCCGCCTGCTTGTGCTCTCGCTCTCTCTGACAAATAAAATCTTAAAAAAAATAAACCTAAGTTATTTTTAATTTTTTTGAAGAAAAGTAAAAACCTTCATACTTTTTTTTCATTTCTCCTGGAGTTTCTGTTAAACCCATAGACATAGTTTGTTTAATCACCTACTTAAAAATTTTTTTTTATTTTAGGCCTCTCATACCACTGGAAAATGGACTAGGGAGAAGATGGGGCAGGGAGTAAGATTTTCTTTTCACTTCCTAAACACATATAGAATATCTTGTAGTAAAATCTCACAGTGTCTGGGATTTGCTGTAAAATAATTCAGTCAGTATAGCTGGGAGTGCTGGGTGTGATTATTACTACATGTTAGTAATTTTTGAGGCTAACTTAGCTAGATGGTTGTTTATTCTTTCTACTTTTGTATTCTATATATATTTGAAAACTTCCAACATAAGTTTTTATGGTGGCTGTGGTTGAAATAATATTTTTGCTTTTTCTTTTTCATAACATTTAATATTTGAAAGAAACATCTGTATTTAAATAATAGTTGGATAGCTAACAATTGTTACTACTTAATAGGAATTCAAAAGCAAAGGGGGAGGACAAAGGTAGTTAGTACATTTGATCTGATAGAGGTTTGATTTTATTTATTTTTTAAAGATTTTATTTATTGAAAGAGGGAGAGCATGACTAGGGGGAGGGGCAGAGGGAGAGGGAGAAGCAGACTCCCCACTGAGCAGGGAGCCCCATGCAGGACTTGGTCCCAGGACCTGAGATCATGACCTGAGCTGAAGGCAGATGCTTAACCAACTGAGCTACCCAGGCGCCCCTGGTAGAGGTGGTTTTTTGTTTGTTTGTTTGTTTGTTTTTTCCCTGATAGAGGTTTTAAATCTAAACACCAACCTATGTATTGGTTTCTATATTTCAGTCTTTCCTACATATGCTATCTTCCTCATTTTGTGATGAGTTAAGATAGAATCAAAGAAACAAAGAGTGAAGGAATTTAGTGGTTGCAATAATGGTTGTGAGAAATATACTTTTGCATTTTTTGTTTGTGCTTGATAAAAAATGAAATGTGCCTTATACTTATTATTGTTTTATTTAATTTTTTAAATGAAGTTGTAAGAATGGTATTTTCTTGGGGCGCCTGGGTGTGGCTCAGTTGGTTAAGCATCCAACTCTTGATTTCAGTTCAAGTCATGATCTCAGGGTCTTGGGATTGAGCCCCTCGTGGGGCTCCAAGCTCAGCAGGGAGTCTGAGATTCTCTCTCTGCTTGTCCCTCTGCCCCTCCTCACTGTGCCCTCTTTATTTCTCTAAAATAAATCTTAAAAAAAAAAAAAAGAATGGTATTTTCTTGTGCTTCTCTATTTGTTTTGAGAGCAGTTATGTTTTCTTACCTATTTTACCATAATCTTTCTGTCGATGCTGCATTTGATTTTATGGACATTATCACAAACTAACAATTTCAATAAGGACATCATATGCAGAACTACCTTATTTATTTAGCTCAGTGACATCCAGATTTAATATGGAAATAATTAATATTTTTGTTCTATCAAGATTTAACATTTTACAAGAAAAAATATTTTCCCATATAAGTCAAAATAGAATAATATAGGTGGTTCTGGTGAATTGTGATTTATTTTGAGAGAGGTATTTAAAGAATAAATGAACAAATACAGGAATTCAAATGTGAAGAAATACTTGATAAATGAAAATAAATAAAATGGGCATGGAGTAAATGAACTTAACATTACAAGTAATACATTTTTTTGTTCTATAGATTTATGAGGTTGGAAATTATAATTTACTGACACAGTAGTCTATAAGAAAAAAATCATAAGAATGCAGGGATTTAGCACTGGTTTATAATAACTGAAAAATAAAGTTCATCAAGAGGTTTTACCTTGATATTCTTTGACTTTTTCCAAGCCAGTCCCTCCACCTAAGCAATACCAGGAGTCTTAGAAGTAATGGGAAAATGAAGGCCTCACTGTACCACTCCTTCCCAAGTTCTGCATAGATTCTATGCTCCAAAGTTTTGGTTTTAAACTAGCCCCAGATAAAAACAATTTAGAGGTCTTCTTCATATTTAAAACTTCAAAAGTAGATTTATAGTGAAACTGTACACTTTGTGTATGTGCATGTGTCTGTGCATCTAGCATTACAAAATTGAAAAAAATAAATGTATTTATATTCATATTCTAGCTTTCTAAGATTGTGGTAAGTTGAGATTAATATGAATATAATAGATAAAGAAATTACAGTACTTTTTTAATATCAGTAGTTTTAAGTGCTTTTACAGCATAAAAACATTTTAGTCCTGTGGTGGAGAGTTGGCCTGACAATTTCTGTCATTGTAAATGAGGAAATAAGTTACTTGATGGAGATAATCAGTTTTGGAAACAACCGTCTCTTAGTGAAGTCTTTTTCTACCTTACAGTAGAAATTAGATTAATTAACAAATACTTACATAGCCTTCTTCCACTCTAATACATGGAAGAAGAAATACAAACTCTTATCTTACAAGTGTGTAATTGACAGAAGCCAAAATACATATGTTCGTTTATATTGTGAAGGATTTGAGAAAGGGACTGAATTGTATATAGAACAAAGTTTGGGTGGTTGGATAAGTGGGGCACTGCAGGATTATACTCTGTATAGAATATACTTAATTTTTATATAGCCCTTTAAAATTCCAGTGTAATACTTAAAATATAAATATCCATATTAAACTGAAATTAATACTTGTTAGTTCTTTAGTATATGCATTAGCAACCTTTGACTTAGCCTCAGTTATGAACCATATCTTCTTAAGGTTCATATGCTTAGCAGTTTGAGAAGCTTTTGCTTGTATAATACGAAAGAACTTTCTGCATGTTTTGTTCCTTTGAAAAGAACAAATACTTGCTAAAATTGAACAGTTTTGTGCATTCTAGTTAAAAGTACCCATAAATTTCAGATGTTGCCCAGGTCCATTTTGTCAGTATACCAAGCTAATATATGTCATTGCTTCAGATGGTAGCTTTTATTAATTAGCCTTAAGTGTTATTTCTGCTGTCGTGTCATGAGTATTTTTTAATTAAAAATTCTAAATGGAACCTTTCAATTCTCCCTACCTACAGTGGAGCAGGAAGCAAGTAGATTTTTCAGTCATAGGTTTTAGACTGCAGTAATGCTGGTGTTATAATATCTGGTGTGTTTCCAAACACTGAGGTGTCTGGCTTTTGAGCCAAAGGCAGAGAGAGCAGTTGCTTACGTCTGAAAATTGCACTGTTATGCTGTGAAATGCTTTGGTGTTCTTTGAAAGATCTTCTTGAATGCAGCTGATGTATTTGCAGAATATTTATGATTTAGAAAATATTAAATGTACACATTTATGTGGTACCATTTGGAATACACACATTAGCTGCCTCGTAAAGACCCTAGAGCCTGAACATGTCAAAAAACCATGAAAGGACAAACACATAAACATTTGCACAAACACAAATATAAACTAATTTAGCACAGCTTGATTTCCGTATTGTTTTCTGTGTCTTATTTTTTTTTTTAAAGATTTTATTTATTTATTTGAGAGAGAGAGAGAATGAGAGATAGAGAGCACGAGAGGGAAGAGGGTCAGAGGGAGAAGCAGACTCCCCGCTGAGCAGGGAGCCCGATGCAGGACTCGATCCCGGGACTCCAGGATCATGACCTGAGCCGAAGGCAGTCGCTTAACCAACTGAGCCACCCAGGCGCCCTGTCTGTGTCTTATTTTTTTCAGATGAATAATATTGGAAATTTTTTGTTTCCTAGCTCCCTTTTGCCATGTAGTACTTTTCTTTGACAGTAATTGCTCTCATTTTGTGTGATCGCAGAGAAGGCAAACTTCTCTTAGTGAGATTTGGAATAGGCGAACTCTTGATTGTAAATACTCTGATATTATACTCCAAATGTTAAAATTTAGTATATCAGAGTATTTACAGTTTGGAACTAATCATCATTATGGGTAACCCAAAATGTACAGTGTTTAAACCATAGCTACTAAATCACATTGTTGATCTTACATTGAAGGGAAACTGGTAAACTGTCAATTACCTAATTTTTTGTCTTTATTTTTTAAAATAAAGAAAAATTTAACAATGTTATTGGGAGATACTTCACATGCCATATAATTCACCCATTTAGAGTGTAGAGTTCATTGGCTTTTAGTATGTTCGTAGAGTTGTGCAACCATTACCACAATCCATTTTGGGATACTTTTGTCACCCCAAAAAGATACTCTGTACCCATCAGTGGTGAGTATCCATTTCTCTCCTACCCCTGGCAACTAGTAATCTACTTTCTGTCTCCATAGATTTGCTTGCTCTGGGGGTGCCTGGGTGGCTCAGTCAGTTAAGCATCCGACTCTTTAAGCTCAGGTCATGATCTCAGAGTCCTGAGATCCAGCCCTGCGTGCTTAAGATTCTTTTCTCTCCTTCTGCCCCCCCCCCCCCCCCCCCCCCGCTTGCTCACTCTCTTAAAAAAAAAAAAAAAGGATTTGCCTATTCTGGATATTTTATATAAATGGAATCATATGATATTTTGTCTTTTATGACTGGCCTGTTTTACTTAGCATATTATTTTTAAAGTGCTTTCATGTGTTGGCATGCATCAGTAAGTACTTTGCTTTTTAAAAATTGCTGAATAACATTGCATTGTATGGGTAATAATACCACAGTAATAATACCACATTGTGTTTAGCAATTCATCAGTTGATAGGACGTTTAAGTTGTTTTTCACCTTTGACAGTTATCTATAATGCTGCTGTGAGCATTGGTGTGCAAGTTTTGTGTACACATATGTATTTATTTCTATTTCTATTGGTTATATAGCTGGGAATGGAATTGCTGTGTCATATGGAAACTTTAACTGTTAAAGAACTGCCAGGCTATTCTCCAGAGCTCAGAGTTACTTAGTTATAGATTCATCTTACAGAAGGTAACTTGCTTAAAATTTAAGGAGACTAATAATGTAGCAGTAACTTAATGAATTCTGCTGGATTTTCAAGTTAGATATGAATTGTTCCCCCCAAAATAAATTACCACCACAAACAGATAAATTAGGAATTGTGCTTTCAGATAAATGTTTTCAGTGTCCTAGGAGGTTAATGTTTGGCATTTGTGCCATGCCATCAATGACAGTATAATCAGTTGATATTTGAAGTTGTATTTGTGTAAGAATTAAGAGATAGGATTTTGGCTGAATTTAAATTTTAAATAATTTTTAAATAAATCTTTATTGTCAGGAAATATAGAAAGAATACAGAATATAATTTAAATTCCCTGTAATATTTTTATCATAGGTATATCCCTTTATAGTGTTTGTTTTCTTTTTCTACATGTGTATGTGTATATTCATAAAAACAAAAATAAAGCACTTTTTTAAAAAGATTTTATTTATTTGTCAGAACACAAGTAGGCAGAGGGAGGAGGAGAAGCAGGCTCCCCACTGAGCAGAGAGCCCGATGCAGGGCTTGATCCCAGGACCCCGGGATCATGACCTGAGCGAAAGGCAGACACTTAACCAACTGAGCCACCCAGGCGCCCCCAAAATAAAGCACTTTAAAAAGCAAGAGTGGTTTCATACTAGATGTGCTTTTTTTAAGGTTATTTTTTAAGAGTGTGCCATGTACATTTAAACATTTCATGTGTTTTAATTCATTCAAGAATTATGACTCACTGAGGTGTTGATGCTATTTATTACTCCCAATATACAGTGGGAAAATTGAGACATAGTGAAGTTCACTTACTTGCCCAAGGTCAAATAGCTAGTAAATGGTAGTTAGGAAATTTCGATGTACTTTAATACTACTATTCACTGTCTTTCGATACGTGAATCTTTGTTTTCCTATATAATTACTATAGAAGTATATTATTGGTTTGATAAGTAAATGAGTTAAATGCATTCTTTCACCCTCTCTTCCCCCCGCCATAAAAGAACTGTAACAATATCTTGCATAAAGAAAATAGATAATATGTTCACAGGAAATACCTATGCATCATGGAAAATGATATCAAGTATTTGAAATAATGCTGTCATTTTGTATTTTATAGATAAGCCACACAATCCTATGGTAAATGCTGGAGCAATTGTTGTGACTTCATTAATAAAGGTAAAATGTTGACAATTCCTTTTAACCTAGTAAGTTTTTAAAAATAACTAAGGCATAAAGATGAATCTTGGATTATTTATGTAGAATTATGAAAAGTTTTGGTGTTAAAAAATTAATCCTATTGTATAAAGCTAAAATTCTTATTTAAAAATAAATAATGTAATTTCAAGGACGAAATTAAAAACAGATGACTCATTGTAAGAGTTACTCAGTTACTCTTGACCTGAAGATCTGGCAAAAATTCAAAAAGAAGTCTCTGCTGAACAATAGGCACAGAGGTTTTTCTTCCTAAAGTTTTGATATTTTTTTCTTCCCTTTCCTTTTGGCTCTTCGAAAATGAACAGATATAAACACAATTAAAACATTTTACTGTTAACTGTCATCAGCATATGTAGGAACAAATGTTCTGGTACTTTGTGTTAAGACAAAGTACATACCCTTGAACATTCTGAAGTCCTTTCTACTCTCAGGAGCTACATTCACGATTTTCATTTGAACTTCATTTGTTTTGCTTATTATCATAACTAAATAAGTAAGACTTATTCCAATTATTAAGTTATATTATTTTTCCTATGCTTTGTTTTACATTGTATGTTTTGATTGTTTTAGTGTCTGGTTTGCCTTAATAATTGGAAGCTCTAATGTTTGGAATAAGTATTTGAAAATGATTTGAGTGTGTGATACTGTTTAGATTTTTAATTTCTAATTATAAATTTCATTTATATTCAAATAAATCTCATTTATGTTTGGAACATTTATATACTTTCTTCAGTAAATCCGTGCTTATCTTTTCCAAGCATAAAAAAACATAACTACATGGCTTTGTAGATGCATTAGTGAGAACAGGATACCCTGGTTACACAGAGAATGTTTGGATATAAATTATGCCTTTGGCCCAGTTAATAAAAACTTAACCTAATTTGTATACTAGAAATCCTCTTTCATGAATTTTATATGTTCATGAGAAAAGGCTTTAAAATAGAAGACTACTATGATAAGAATTCTGTATGTTTAGTTGTTATTTTGGGGTAAATACTTTGTAAGCATTGGCCCACTTAATCTTTGTAACTCTAGTGAGGTAGGTATTATAGCCAAGTATTATTCTTTAATGTAACTAATTTTAATAGACTATGGAAATTTTTATTTGCCCATTATAACATCTAGCTATTCATGACTGTTTTACCTAAGGTAAAAGTTGTCAGTTTGAGGTGAGAGAATATTTGTTGTAGAAAATTATACAAATCTGTGCTAGGCACAGTCCTTCCTTCAGGTAGCTTGCTTACCTTGTAGTGTGAGGTGGACACAAGTATGAATGGATCCTTACAGTGAAATTCAGTAAACATTGTGATGAGAGAAAAGTCTCTTTAATAATTGTTTAGATTTGAACAAGTAACAAATTAGAGGTAAGGAAAGTTATGATAATATAACCTATGTATTGGTGCTTGATGAGAAAACCACTAGAATGGTTCCAAACCTTTTTTGGGTCTTCCCAGAAAAATGTTCACATACGGTGATTATAAAACTTTAAGGAGTTTACAGACCCTTTGAAAGCTGATCTGTGAATCCAAGTTGAAGAATTCTTACATTGGAGAAAGAATAACATAGCACACCAATAAATAGTATTTGCAGGAAAGGGCATACGTAAATGATAAAAAGAAGCCTTCCTTAACTGCATGCACGTAAACATCTTTTGTTTAATGATTCATGGGTTTCATATACTACGCTGAAATGCTGCATGTGAGAAATGCATGTCTGGTCATATCACACCATCACTTCATCAGTTTCATTTCTCATGTTCAGTCATGAGCCATAAAAGTCACATTAAGCCACATTAATATGAAATAGTGAAAAAAACACATGTACACAACATAAGTGTGGTTCAGTGTCCAACAGTGCAAAAATTTAACTGAGTCATCTTGTATTTATAAATTTGATTAGTGATTTTAAATATATAAAGATTTTTAATTTACTGGCAAAGTTGAAAATGAGGCTTTGGGATATAGTTCAGAAATTTAAGGTCACTTTCTTGGCATTTTTGTTTTGTTTTTAGAAGTGTTTCACAAATTTCTTTCTTTTTCTTTAATGAAGTTCATCTAAGTCTTGGAGGGGTATGTAATGTAATGTAATACTTCCTTTAGACTTTTTTTTTTTTTAAGAATTCAGAACTCCTCTAAAAATCTGTATGTTATCTGTGAAGGTTGTATGATCACATATTTATGTTTTGCCAGAAGGGTCTTCAAGTCCAGGCTTCTTATTTTATATAGATGCAGCGAAGAAACTGAGACTAGACAGGGACTGACAGCAGTAGAGTCGGGCTTGATCTATATCTGATTTGTTTGCTCTTCGTTAGAATTCATTCTGCCATATTTAATGTAGGTGTTTGCTGTTTCTCTTGATGACATCTTTGTCTTTACCTAGCATAGTTATATTGTCCAAAAAGCAGAAGTTTTATTTTTTTAATTTTAACTTGTACAAAAGATAAAAATTTATTGGCTTAAAAGTCACATCATTTTTAGTGGGTGTAATATCGTCATTCTTTGGACGTTAGTCAGTACCTGCTATCTATAAGGAACTAATAACCCTTTTCTCAAGGAGCTTGCATTTGAGTACCCAAAGTGTGGATATTTTACCATGGCTACTAGATGTAAATTTTGTTTTTTAGCTCTTTTAGTTGATGACCTTAAGGCTATTTTTTTTTTCAAACTTCAACTTTATTTGGTGCTATTGAAACATTCTCCTCATGTTAGTCTTCTCTCACCCCGCCCAAAAAAATTAAGTAGAGTCTTTAGTAAGACTCTTTATTTCTTAATTTTGTAGTATTGATATTTTTTCCTTGTAGGATTGGAGATGATCCTCAGGAAATGGGGGAAGAGGCAGAGCAAGTATTCAAAAGGATTAGCAGATTGTGGAAAAAAGGAGGATTTGGACAGAAGGAACCTGTTGCATAAATTCTTAACTACTAAACTTATAGGAAAACTCCAATATTTAAAATTTTAAACAAAGCTTATATAGGTAAATACCTTCAAAAAAAAACACAAATGTCATTTTGTACTTAAAATGCACATAATTTTAAAAAACTATAAAATTAATATCCTTTCTTTTTCTTTGTGGTAACTACTAAGTTTAAAAGAATACTTTTTGATGCAGTTTGTTTTATCTGATGATGATAATATGGTTGCTTGATTTAAAAGGAAGAGTAAAAATAAATTGAAAGGAGCACAGTTAACTGTGGATGAAATAGCAGTTACGTATGTAATTTTTTTCTTTGCAGTGGTAAAAACTTCACCTAGTTTTAGTTTAAAAGTTAAGATCTTCGGATAACTTGAGGGTTAGGGTGGGAAAATGAGGACAACATATTTCAAGATAATTGCCATACTTCTGCTTTTTTATTTTAAATGTAAAGAGTAACTTACATTGTCTTCTGTGTTTATGTCTCTCTTTATTCTAATAGTATTTTCCAGTTTTTGTCATTTGAATAAGTCTGATTTTTTTAAAAATCAGAAGTATTTTTAAATTTAAAACATCAGATTTTTTCTTTTTAAAAGACAATTCAGTCATACTCCATGAAAATAAGATGAGTTTAGTTAGTATGTATATAGTGCTCAGTTTGGTTATGTTAGCAGCAACCTATTGAATGTGCTGTGAGCCACACTTTTAAGGTGATTTGTGGCTCTGGGGAGCACTGGATGATGTCTTAGATTTGGTGACTTTATCGTGTTATTGTTTTATTCACTCCATATTTATATCAGCTGAATTCTTTGAGGTTTTTTTTTTTAATGAAAGGCAGATAATTTGTTGCCAACAGAATTTTTCTCTTTATATTTAGGTTAATCTAGATAATACTAGATTTAGAACATTATTTTTTACCTGTAATATCTATTTTAAATCCTCCAAGTATTATTTAGCTTTAAAGTGTTTTCTGTGGCAAGATTAAAGAATATTCTATAAAATCATTTTCAGTTACTTCTTTTTGGCTCTTTTATGCCTCTTTCCTCTGTGATCTCTAATTTTCAGTTGGCTTTTACACCTCCATACTTTATGAATGGAATCAAGTGATTTACTTACAAAATAACTGATTAATGCATGGACTTCAAATGAATCATTTTTATATTAAATTTATTAGCATATGTCCCTGTTAACAGTAATATTTTCACCTGTGTTTTAATGTATAATATATAATTGAGTTCAGGAGTATATTGTAAAAACAGGCTATAAAAACACTCCAACATAGTTATATTAATTCTTTTAATAGCCAATGTTTAAGACTCTGTGCCTATTTATCATATTTTCATTCATAAAATTTTCTTCAATGAAATGGAAATTCTTTAACTTAGTGTAGGAATGTTTACAGAGAAATTAATTTGTATACTTTTCTAGTCTCTCGATCTGATTACTACCCTTTTCAAACAAAACATGGTTTGCTTTTTAAAAGTCATTTAATCTCCAGGATCCTGTAAGTCTTCTTTAACATATGAAAATCCCTTTAGAAACTTCCTTTATCTCTACCCCCCTACAACTTAAATATGTATTATCAGTCACTCCTCACAGTCACAGTGCAGCTCATTCTGCCCATGTGTCCTGTCCCCTTCCCCTAATAAAAACACTTTTTCACAACAACAGCAAAAAACTTGGTGAATGGATTTGGTAATCCATAAAGTTCTCATTTATTTTTTTAAGTTTTCCTACTGTACTTACTAAGTATCACTGTAACTTTTTCTAAAATTAAAGTAACATATCTAATAATGGTTGTACAGTGACTTAAAACTGGGATAAATATATCCCTCATTATGGGAATTTTTTTCCAAAAGATAAAGGGGCATTAATAGTTTTAAGACTATCAGTTTGCAAATTTCAGTTTTCATATATGTCTTGCTTAAAATTAGTCTGCCTTTGGTCCAGATTTCCTTTTTCATAAGAAGGCGTACTTCTCATGCGTCCTAAATTTTACTATGGTGCACTGCTTCAGATTGTAAAAGCCTCTTGGGCACCAACAAAAGAGAACATTTTGAAATATAGAGTCAGTGGTATTGAGGATATGAATCATTGTAAAGAGTGGGAACAGCCCTCTGTATACTAGGTTGTTTCTAGGTGTTTGGTTTCAACAAAATGGACAGAGGATCTAATCAAGTTGTTAGTAAGAGCATTAAGTAGAATTTTTAAGGATGGATTGATTACTGTATGACTTTTATATGTAAAGAACTGAGTGATATTGCTATAACAAAACCTTTTCTATTTCTATCTACTCCTCTATTGTCAGCAAGATTTTTCAACTCATACATCTGTAAAAATTTAAAATAGGAAGAGTAGAAAATAATCTACTTATACATGAACTAATTAAAAATCAATTACTATTTCATAAAAGAAAAGAATATTCTAAAGTAATAGTTGTAAATTAACATAGGGCATTATTAACAAACTTTTTTCTTTAAATTTTTATGAAAAATTTCAAACATATACAAAATAAACATGATAGTGTAACTAGCTCCCATGTACCCATTCCTGGCTTCTGATATTCATAACACCTCTTCTTCCACCCCTCTGTACCCCACTACTAGATAATGATGATGGATTTTTTTTACAGTTTACATTTTTGCTTTTGGGGGTTTACTCTGATTTTGTATGTGTATGTATGCTTTTTCCCTTATATCTTTGCAAATAAACTTTATACAGTTATTTTTTTAGAATATAAAATAACAGCATTTTGTAATGATTATTAGAGCCCATATATCCTTGGGGTACACAGAATCTTCCCAAGAGATATGGGGCAAATATATTTTATTGACTTAAATAAATACTATTTCCATGGTAGATACTAAGAATAAACATTAATCAAGTGCTTTTACTTTTAAATGGGGAAGTTTTGGGGAAAAACTTTCTTGGGTTAACAAAAATCAGTGAGATACTTTATTTTGCTTGTTTATATAATCTGCCTAGGACGTTTCAAGTAGCTTATCCAAAATGTTATATAATGATTGACATTGGCAAATATCAGTTATTTTTTAAAAACAGCATAGAAGCAAAACTCAATTGTGCTTTAATTTAGTAAGCTACAAAGTAGACCAAGCATGTGACCATAGTCTAGAGTTGGAAGGTTTTTTTTTTCTTTTTATTAAACATGACAGCTAAATAAAGAAAATTTGTATTTGTTCTGTAGGGCACAGTTTAGGTCAGAGAATGAAAGTTCAGTATAACTTGTCTATTTTACATTGATTAATTGTATAATGGTAATTATACATGTAACATCCCAATGCAAATGCTGACATCCTTTTCCAAAAGAGTTGTTCTTTTTTTTTTTTTTTTTTTGTGCTTTCTCAAAGGTTAAAAAGGTTTTTGTGGTTTAAATGTTGTTACATATTTTACAGCATTAGGATCTATGGAATATTTTGACAACTGCAACAGTTCAATGAAGTTGGTAATTTCTTCTTTTAATTATTTTTCATTGAACAGCTTTGGAGTTACATTTCTACATTTTGAATTCTGGTGTATTATAAGGAAAGAAAACTTAAAATATGTCAAAAAGCACTTTAGGGAAAATACATAGATAGTGATTACAATATGGCTGTAGCTAAATTATTCTTAACTTGTTTAAGCTTTGTTAATACCTAATTTTGATGAAATAGTGTGTTCTTTTCAGCTACTGATTGTATATGTGATTGACATCCTTCCTTAAATAAGTTGATTTGTAAGGTTTCACAGATTATCAGCCACATCCTAGTCCACTTGTAAAGTGGAGAATGAACCTGGCTTTATTCAGTTAAATAATTCTTTGGTACAGGTTTTCCCCTCATAATAAAATTTTAAAGTGTAATGTTTTGGAATTTTTGAGGGTAAAGTTAAGAAATTTGTTTTTAAATTTTTAGTTGTCAAATTATTTTAAACCTGTTTTAAAAATTAGAGATGTATTGTTTCTATTGGGTGCACATCACCAATTAATACGTTTGATTTCAGATCTACATCTTACTGCTTTGTAAACTTCGCCGAGGTAAAATGAAACCATTTGGCTACTTGAACTGATCTCCGTTACATAGGTTTTTCCTATTGACATTTGCAGTAGCTAACATATCAGAAATAGAAGTGATGAAACAATACATCTTCCATGCTCTGAATTGGCATAATGCTAAATTCAAATGTAGCTAATTTTTTAGAGACTATGGAATATATATTTTTTTAGTTCAAGAATTGTTAAAACAAATGAGATGTTAAAGGTAGAGCTTTCTTTACACTAGCGAAATGTATTCAGAATGTTTGCATATACTAGAATTATAAAAGATTAGTTAGTTTTGCAACATAACTCATTTTTCTAACTCTAATGCTGGTTTAAGGTTATTTTAAAAATATAAGTAGATTGTTCTTAATTAAAAACCATAATTTATAAATACTCAATTCTTTTCTAAGGGTGAAACTTTATTTTAAGTTTTTTTAAAATATGAAATTAAATAACATATGTTCTAGAATATTATGTGTTTTCATGAAAGATAAGGGGACTTGGGGTAACTAAAATTCTGTAACTTTGGGTTGGGTAAAGATATACTTAAAATAAAGCATTCCCTTTGTAATTCAGATCCATTCTCAACATATTGGTATTAAAAAAAAAACATGTAAAAAGTTTATGTAAATATTAAATTATTTTAGAGTATTTCCTAGTCTTAAAAGTACTAATGCACAATATATTAATTGTAATGATAGCAGTTTGGAATTTTGATATTATATTCACTTAAAACTTAACTGTGGAGTGATGCTTATATTAACATTTATGTCTCATTTCTTTGCAGCAAGGAGTGAATAATGCTGAAAAATTTGACTATGTAAGTGCAATATGGAATTCAGTTTTCATGTTATATTTATATTCCTTATATATTTGTTTTTTGACTACTAATACTTTCTAATTTTGGTTTATAGGTGATGCAGTTTTTGAATAAGATGGCTGGCAATGAATATGTTGGATTCAGTAATGCGACGTGAGTCTGATTTATGACTTAAGTTTTTTATAATAGGCCACGCCTCTTTAAATTAACAAAAATAACTAGATTATAGAATTCTGTTTTAAATACTGTCTTGTCCCTTCCCTCACCCTCCCTTTCCCTCCTTTCTCTATATTATAATACACAGTATACTTAGAATTAATCTGTTTTCCCTTGTTGATTCTAGGGCTTACTTCAGTGAATAAATAAATGCTTTAAACAGTTTTGATAAACTTCTTGTGGGTAATTATAGAATTAGAAGAGAACCCAACTATACCTTAAATTACTAATAGTTAGGGATGCCCGGGTGGCTCAGTCGGTTAAGTGTCTGCCTTGGGCTCAGGTCATGATCCCGGGGTCCTGGGATCAAGTCCCGCATCGGGCTCCCTGCTCAGCGGGAAGCCTGCTTCTCCCTCTCCCGCTCCCCCTGCTTGTGTTCTTTCTCTCTCTGACAAATAAATAAAATCTTCAAAAAAAAATTACTGATATAGTTATTCAGTTTTCTCTTTGCCTGTAATACATGTTTTACCTCTTTTTTTATTTTTTAAGATTTTATTTATTTATATATTTTGAGAGAGAGAGCGCGTGTGTGAGCCGGGGAGGGGGTGAGGAGCAGATGGAGAGGGACAAGCTGACTCCAGGCTGAATGAGGAGCCCATTGCGGGGTCAATCCCCACAACCCTGAGATCATGACCTGAGCAGAAACTAAGAGTCAGATGCTTAACTTCCTGAGCCACTCAGATGCTCATGTCTTACCTCTCTTAATTTCTCTGCCTGGCTAAGTTGACTTTCACCCCAATTTTTTATTTTGAAATTGGCCAGTCTACAGAAAGGTCAAAATAAACAGTGAACGTCTGGATGTCTTTCACCTATATTTTCTGATTAATATTTTGTCTCATTTGCTTTTCCTCAACCTCTTTCTTTTTTTAAATAGAAGTGTTTAAAAACGTGTATCTCTCTATATATGTACATATATGTAAATATACATGTATATGTTGGGATTTTTTTCCTGAACTAATAGAAATAAAGTTATAGATATCACAGCATTTCATCCTTAAATAACTCAACATGTGTATTCATAAGGACATTCTCCTACATAACCACAATACCGTCAACATATTTAAGATCATTAACATTAATTTAAAAATATCATTAATATGTAAATGTCCCCAACTGTCCCTTAAATGCCTATTACAGCCTTTTTCCCCAGGAATTAATCAAGGTTCATACAATACATTTATATAAGTCTCTTTTGCTTTATTAAAATAGAAGAGTCCCCCTGCTCTATACCCTTGCTTTATAAAATTTTATTAAATGGCTTTTTTTGGGAGTGTCAATCACTTGTTTTACAAAGTAGGAATTAACTAATTTTCTCTGTAAAGGACCAGATAGTAAATATTTCAGACCTGTGGGCCATATAGACTCTGTTGCAACTAGTCATTTCTACTATTTTGGTAGGAAAGCAGCCATAGACAGCATGAGGTGATGTTCCAAGAAACTTTATTTCTAAAAACAGGCAGTAGGCTGCATCTGGCTATAGTGGATATTCTCCATTTTGAATAGGTATGGTTGTTTACTGTGGTTAGGTAAAGCTGAAACAGTTTTGACATGACTACTAACTAAGTGACACTTCGTACTACATGTTTTTCAGGAGGCAAAAATTTTCAGGTTGTCTGCTGTACCACCTTTTATTCATCAGCTTAAGTATCTTTTCCAGGAAGTTTTTCACGAATCTCATCCCACCTCTCTTCTGTGGTCTCATATTACCATATTTAATTGAGCTTACTCTATGTCTCTCTGCCCCATCACCGCTATTAGACTCTGATCTCCTTTAGACCTGGATAGAATATCTTCCAATTCATTTTTGTATTCCTGTTACCTGGTAGATAATAGGCACTTGATTTAGTGTTTGTTGTACAGAGCTATATGCTAGGCACTCTGATAATTGTTGAGTAGTTAGTACACTATGTTGATTTTTTTTTTAAAGGTATGGCAAGTTGATAAGTTTATTTTCAAGAGCTTTTCCACATTCAGCATTGTTTTTCTGACCATAGGAACATTAAAATGTATAGATAGGGGGGCCTGCCACCCCCCACTCCATGATCGATAATACAGAGTGTGTCACGCACAGTTCCTCTTTTGTCAGCTGCCTTCTGGACTCTTGTAGGTTGATTTCTCAAATGTACTGCAAATTAAATCTGTCTAAATTAAAACTCATTCTCTTCTCAAACTGCTCTTTGCTCCAGGGTTCCCATTAGTTGGTATCAAGATCCTTTCACTAGACTGCATTAGAAATCTAGAGTTTTGTACCAGACTTCATTCACCCTGTTTCTCCTCTTTCCCATCAGGTTGGAAGATTTGCCAAACTACTCTCATGTTTGATCATACCTGTCCTTCCATTCCTATCACCACTACCTAAGTTCAGGCTTTTGGTGGCTCTTAATACTCCGGTCTCCTAATAACATCAGTCATCCTTTCTTTTTTCCCTTTCCCAAACTGACGTCAGAGTTATCCTTCTAAAATGGAGATCTGACAAGGTAATTTGATTGAAAGCCTTGAAGCTTTCATTTTGTTGGCAATCAGGAGCCATTTTTAGCATTTATCAGTCTTGATAATGTGGTCCTAGTCTCCTTTGTTATTTTGATGTTTCTCCACTCTTTTCCATGAACCCTCTTTCCCAGATACATCAGAATACGTGCCATTCTTCAGTGAAGTCCTGTCTTTTATACTTTTTAACTTTGTTCTTGCTACATGGAATTTGCCACTGTCTAGGCTTACCCCTGAAATCTGTTAATCTAACAGATGCTGAAAGGCCCATTTCATGTGTCCCTCTCTCAGTGAAATTTCCATGGATTCCCTCAGTTGGATTGATTATTGTACTTTCAGAGGATCCAGAAGATTCTTCAACTTCTTAGTATATTTTTTAATGGTGGAATATTTGATAATTTTAAAATTAGCTTCTTTATTCACAAAATATGAAGATTAGAAAGGGCCTAGCTCATTTCAGTCCTTTTATAGCTGAGGAAGTTAAGGCTAAAAGAATTGTCACTTAAATGACTTCCCCAAGAAACATAGCTAGTTTGTTGACAGAACTGGGATAGGAACCTAGCTGTCTTGAGTCTTAGGTCAGTGTGTTCTTTATATTATACTTTGCTATACGAATTAAACTACAGAACAATCATACTCTTACAGAAAATAAGTAAATAGAGCAATTTTCTTTTCTTTCTAGGTTTCAGTCTGAAAGAGAAAGTGGAGATCGAAATTTTGCAATAGGATATTACCTAAAAGAAAAAAAGGTTTTTGAATTTTTATTTCTTTTTATTTAATAAATTACATTAAGATGTATGTTAAGAACTCAGCAACAGCTTTTAAGCAACTACCTATTACTAGTTAAGGTACAGAAGTTTTCGCAGAACACTCTTGAGTTAATGGTATCAAAATGTTAATATTAAATTGATTTAATATCTGGCAGTATTCAAATATTTGACTGGTTTTATTAATGCAAGTTTTGCTTAAGGATTGGCCCATTTTTCCAAAAGTGTAATGCCAGACTATTGTTGATTACATTTGATTTTTAAATTTTAATAGGGTGGTCCAGTAGTTTATGAATTATGAATCAGTTTATCATTGTTAAACTAGTATTTAGAAATCTGTATGTGATGTACTTTTACTTTATTGTTCTTCATTATTTCATGTTTATACTGTTTATAGGTTATGTGCTATTTTCTCAAGATGAAACATTTGTGTACATTTTAAATTTAATCTTTATGGGTCTTTTATGTATGTGCATATATTCTTGTTTTTAATTGCCTTTCTGTTTTTTCAGTGTTTTCCAGAAGGCACAGACATGGTTGGTATATTAGACTTCTATTTCCAGGTAATTTACTTTAACTCTATGAATTTTATATATAAATGGGCATGTCACATTTTGCAGAATATAGATATCTGTGAAATCATGGCTCCTGGCTAAGATAAAATACATTTACCCTTGACCTTCCAAAAAAAGCCTTCATGAAAGATAATTTCATGTCTTTTTCTCCTAAAATGTCATGCCTCAGAATGTAATAGTTTTTTTTCTGTAAAAACATATTTTAAGAGTGTCAAAAATATGTATAACTCCAGAAATTGGCTTGTCCTTATTATAAACTAAGTGATTTCTTAGCTTTTCAATTTTGTTTGGAGGATTTATTTGTTTCTTTATCAGAGGGTTCATACTCAGCATCTTAAAGAGGCAGTTTCTTGGTTGGTTTAATTCATTTTTGCAGTGTCATATGGTAGGTTTTTTCTAACGTCAAGTAGTTCTCCACATTCATGAGGGAGGTGGTCACTCACATAATCTGCTGTGGTTATAGAACTCAAGTTTTATTTATTTATTTTTATTTTATTATGTTATGTTAATCACCATACATTACATCATTAGTTTTTGATGTAGTTAGAACTCAGTTTTAAATAACCTTCCTGGACATCCCTTTTTTCTCCCTGTGTTTTCAGTTCAATTCATTCCTACAGATATAATAACATTGGTGCCTCTGATGGTCTATAATGTCAAGCCACATAATAACAAATTATTTGTTACTGGTTTCTAGTTAACCTTACATTTGTCTGTCTTTACTTTTGAAGAAGTGCTTGAATTTCAAATTCGTAGTAATCTTCAAGAATATGTAAGGGAGGTTAATAATGAAGTAGATTTTGATGGCAGTTTGTCACCTGCCAATGTGAAGAACTGTGAATCGAGAATCCAGACTATCAATATAAAATCAAGGTCTAATCTGGCCACTTTTTAGCCATGTGACCTAATTTCAGTTACTTAGACCTAGTTTCATTATGTGTAGCACATGCTTGCCCTAACTTTCTGTGTTACCTTGAAGTTAATAAGAGATGATGTGTGTGAAATTCCTTTGAAGCTATAAGGTGTTAACATAAAATATAGTGTCATAGTTACTTTTATGCAGTAGCCCTCTTTTCACCCTGCCCATATGAATTTCTTCCATACATTAATGCTTCTTTTCCTTTGGTATACATACTTGACTTTGGCTGTTACAGCCTAGGTGCTACTAATCTACTGTGAAATGTTTGCTCTTCTGCGCTAAAATCAAGAGAAGGCCATAGAAGCCTTACTTTTTTGGAGAAGGGCTGCATGTAATTGAACATCCGTCAGGGTATCAGGAAAGTACTCTCAAATTGGGATTTGTAAAATTAGTAGTATATCATCTTATGACAAACAAAATTCCAATTAATACTAAGGATTAAATTGGGAAATGATCATTGGAATTTAAATCTATTTTAGAAAGACTTTCATGATTAAATCTACTATAAGTCTTTGCTGTCTGGGTCAGTATAGTAAGTAGGTTTTGTAGTTTTGAAGAAATGTGGAAGAGATTTTAATATAAATAAAAGTGAATGTCAGTCAAAAAGTGGTTCTCAGTTTCCTAATGCACTGTAGCTAATTAGTTTTCCTTCTTACTGTTCCAGACCCCTTTTGTGCCTCTTGTACAGTCTTGAAGTATAAGGAAAGCTTGCAAGTTGAGAACTTAGTCTTTTCCTCCTGCTCCCTCTTCCCATCCTCTTTCTGCTCTCCTTCCTCCCCTACCCCTCACAGTTTCGGTTGCTGTTAAGGAAAAATAAAATGGAGCATATTTTTTGTTTCAGTTTTATGAGTAATTTTGGGTTTGCTATGATAAGGTATTTCCATTATTTTAATTATATTTAAATGTAAAAATTTCAAACTATATTGTACTTCGACTTTGCCTTCTTTATTGATCATAATTTTTCCAGCAGCCATAATCACTATCAAATAAATATTTGAATATTAATAAGTGCATTTTGATTTAGGCACACAGAATATCCAGGCTAGAGCAATCTTAGAATTTTCTTACCTTAATTTTTTGCATGTTGCTACATAGGGATGCTGAGCTTTGCTATAGTGAAATGTCAGGCATTTTAGCATTTTTTTTCCTTAAGTGGTAATTTCTCATGTAGATGCTATTTATCATACTGATGCCTGTTGCTTTATCTTAAAACTATACCATGGCTCCTTTTTCTTTTGATTTAAAAATAATTGTTAGTGTATCCAACAGAAAGTATTAATATTTAAACAACTTTTAATATCACTTGGGGCAATTACAAATCTTAGTGCTTAGGGGCTGGCTCTTTCTATCCTAGTTTTGCCATTAGAAGACTAGGTGACTGGGCAAATCAGGATAAACCGTAAAGGGGCTTGAACTTTGTTCAAATTAAAATCTTTGGAATGTTATCAAGTTATAGTAAAATAATTCCCTTGGAAGAAAGATTTCAGATCTGTATGAAATACTAGATAAAAGATTTCCTTAGAAGTCAACTGCAGTACAAAAAATAATGTGAACCCAGATTTTCAGATAGTTCTTTCTTCCTTTTAGCTATGCTCCATTGAAGTAACTTGTGAATCAGCCAGTGTGATGGCTGCAACACTGGCTAATGGTGGTTTCTGTCCAATTACTGGTGAGAGAGTACTGAGCCCTGAAGCAGTTCGAAATACACTGAGTTTGATGCATTCCTGTGGCATGTATGATTTCTCAGGGCAGTTTGCTTTCCATGTAAGTAATTGTTTAATCTTAATTTTCTACTGCAAGAAACTAGTCTGGGCTAGTTCTTTTAAAAATACAGTTTGAACTTTGGTTCTAAAGCTGCACATTAATTTTTGAGAGAGAGACTTGTTTTCAAGGTTAATTTGTTACAGGCTTGGTAAGGAATAGAGTTAAGCAGTCTACCAGATATTCTTTTTTTTTTTTTAAGATTTTATTTATTTATTTGAGAGAGAGACAGGAAGCATGAGCAGGGGGAGGGGCAGAGGAAGAGGGAGAAGCAGACTCTCCGAGGAGCAGGGAGCCTGAAATGGGGCTTGATCCTGGGACCCTGAGATCATGACCCAAGCCGAAGGCAGCTGCTTAACTGACTGAGCCACCCAGGTGCCCCCTACCAGATATCCTTAAGAACTTGAAGTTTAATTTATAGAACCTCATCACTTCTACTTATAAGGCATTCCAAAGTACAAGGTTAGTATAGACCTCTCTGCTTTTCCTTGTTAATATTTAGCATTATGGTGATTATGTACCTCAAGAATTCCTTAAGTTCAGAAGGAGCACATAATTGTGATGTTTAACATCTTTGGTTATTGTCATAGATATTTTAAAGTACTTAAAATATATTTAACAAAAATATACTGCTTTAAGCTCTGTTGTGCACTTGTGAACATTTTTGTGCACTTGTGAACATTTTTGTGCACTTGTGAAATGTATAGGCTTTCTAACTCATTCTGCTTATGTGAAGACATAATGCCCTAAAAAATTTTTTATTTGAAAATTTTAACAGAAAAATAGAGAAATGCATTTAATGTTACCCACTACTCAACTTCAGTAATTATCAATACATGATCAGTATTGTTTATCTTTATTCCCCACCCTTGCTGTAGTTTAATATGTAATTCTAAATGATAAGGATGTCTTTAAAAAACCATAGCAGCATTATTGCATTTAAAAAGATAAAAACATCTTTATCTTTAATAGCATCAAAATATTTGGTGTTCAGATGATCTGGATTGTTTTATAAATTATTATTTTCTATAATAATAGACTTGGGATGCAAATAAAGGCCATACACTGTGATTGGTTTTATCTCTCTTTATTATTATTTTTAAAATCTATGTTCTCCCCCTTGACTTCTCTTTTTTCTTGTTATTTTTAGTTGGAAAAACTGGGTCATTTATCCTGTACAGTTTCTCACAATATAGATTTTGTTTATTGCATCCATACTATTGTGCCTTGTATCTTGTATTCCTGGTAAATTGTTATATCCCATTCAGGTGATTTTTTTCTTCCTCTTAGGTTTTGTGCAAGATTACTTCTAGGATAGGTAGTCAATATTGGAATGTTAGTAAGCCATTAGTGAATACTGTCCTGATGATATTAGTATTGTCTTTTATCACAGTTATTGTCAAGTGTTGCATAATGCAAACTTAAGTTTTGAAGAGGATTAATTTGAATTACCATCTTATCTCTATTCCTCAGACAATTCTCTGACAGTATACCACAGAGAATCTTTTAAGAAGATATAATTTCTCATTGTTCTCTAGTCATAGAATATTTTTTCCAAATAATTTTTTATACTTTAATACATGTTTATTATAGAATTAAAAAATATAGACCAAAAGAATAAAATAAAAACATGCATAGCCCCACAATTTAGATGTAATCTACTTTAATCCTTAGAGTATATCTTTTCAAATTTTTCTATATTCAGATATATCTCAACTGTTTAATAGTGTTTTCTCATTTATTGTATTAGAAACATGTTGAAAAATACTTTTCTACATTTGTAATGTTAGAATTCTGCTGTATGTATGTAAACCATAATTTTTAAACCAATTCCTTTATTGTTGGACATAACTCTTCTTTTTTAAAATGTTAACATGAATATCCTTTTTTTCAAATTATTTTCAGGTTGGTCTTCCTGCAAAATCCGGAGTTGCTGGGGGCATTCTTTTAGTTGTCCCCAATGTCATGGGCATGATGTGCTGGTCTCCTCCTCTGGACAAGATGGGCAACAGTGTTAAGGGAATTCATTTCTGTCATGTAAGCATATTTTCTTACTGAAAATAATGGTCATATAAGTGGAACCATCCAATGATTCAGTTTTTTCCATTTTAATTCCAATATAGTTAACATACAATGATGTATTAGTTTCAGGTGTACAATATAGTGATTCAGCAGTTCTATACATTACCCAGTGTTCATCGTGATAAGTGTACTCTTAATCCCTTTCACCTGTTTCACCCATTCCCCCACCCACCTCTCTGGTAACCAGCAGTTCTCTGTAGTTGAGTCGGTTTTTGGTTTATCTCTTTTTTTCCCCTTTGTTTTGTTTCTTAAATTCTATATACAGTGCTTGCTTCAGCAGCACATATATTAAATTCTACGTACAAGTGAAATGATGTGGTATTTGTCTTTCTCTGACTGGCTTACTTCACTTAGCATTGTAGTCTCTAGATCCATCCATGTTGTAGGAAATGGCAAGATTTCATTCTTCTTTATGGCCGAATAATATTCCATTGTGATATGTATACACCACTTCTTCCTTATCCATTCATCTATTGATGGACATTTGGGCTGTTTACATAGCTTGGCTATTATAAATAAGACTCCAATAAACATAGGGGTGCATATATCCCTTCAAAGTAGTGTTTTTGTATTCTTTGGGTAAATGCCAAATAGTGTGATTTCTGGATATAGAGTAGTTCTTTTTTAACATTTTTTTTAGACTTTTTAAGGAACCTTCATACTGTTTTCCACAGTGGCTGCACCAGTTTGCATTCCTATCAACAGTGCACAAAGGTTCCTTTTTCTCTACATCCTCACCAACACTTGTTTTTTCTTGAGTTTCTGATTTTGGCCATTCTGACAAGTGTGAAGTGATATCTCATTGTGGTTTTGATTTGCATTACCCTGATGATGAGTGATGTTGAACATGTTTTCATGTGTCAGTTGACCATCTGCATGTCTTTGGAGAAATGTCTGTTCATGTCTTCTGCCCATTTATTAATTGGATAATTTGTTTTTTGGGGTATTGAGTTGTATCAGTTCTTCATATATTTTGGTTACTAACCCTTTAGCAGATATGTCATTTGCAAGTATCTTCTCCCATTCAATAGGTTGTTTTTTAGTTTGGTTGATTGTTTTCCTTTACTGTGCAGAAGCTCTTTATTTTGATGCAGTCCTAGTACTTTACTTTTGCTTTTGTTTTCTTTGCTTCGGGAGACATATCTAGAAAGATGTTGTTATTGCCTGTGATCTCTTCTGGGATTTTTATTATTTCAGCTCTAACATTTAGTTCCTTAATCCATTTTGAGTTGATTTTTGTGTATGGTTTAAGAAAATGGTCCACTTTCATTATTTTGCATGTAGCTGTCTAGTTTTCTGAAATTTATTTTTTTAAACTTTTTTTTTTTAAAGATTTTATTTTATTTCTTTGACAGAGAGAGACACAACGAGAGAGGGAACACAGGCAGGGGGAGTGGGAGAGGGAGAAGCAGACTTCCCGCGGAGCAGGGAGCCCGATGTGGGGCTTGATCCCAGGTCCTTGGGATCATGTCCTGAGCCGAAGGCAGATGCTTAACGACTGAGCCACGCAGGCTCCCCGAGAGTCTGTCTTTTTAAACCATTGCGTATTCTTTCCTACTTCGTCAAAGATTAATTGACCATATAATTATGGGTTTATTTCCAGATATTCTCTTCTGTTCCATTGATCTATGTGTCTTTGTGCCTGTAACATACTGTTTTGATTACTACAGCTTTGAAATATAACTTGAAGTCTGGAATTGTGATGCCTCCAGTTTGTTTTTCTTTTTCAAGATTGTTTTGGATATTTGGAGTCTTTTGTGGTTCCCATACAAATTTGAAGATTGTTTGTTCTAGCTCTGTGAAAAATGCTTTTGGTGTTTTGATAGAGATTGCATTAAATCTGTAGATTGCTTTGCATAGTGTAGACATTTTAACAATATTTGTTCTTCCAATCCATGAGCATGGAATGTCTTTTCCATTGCTTTGTGTCATCTTCAGTTTCTTTCATCAGTGTTTTATATATAGTTCAGAGTACAGGTCTTTCACCTCTTTGGTTAAGTTTATTCCTAGGTATTTTATTATTTTTGGTGCAATTATAAATGGGATTGTTTACTTACTTTCTGTGGTTTCATTTTTAGTGTGTAAAAATGCATTGGATTTCT
This sequence comes from Zalophus californianus, assembly GCF_009762305.2. Taxonomy (NCBI): domain Eukaryota; kingdom Metazoa; phylum Chordata; class Mammalia; order Carnivora; family Otariidae; genus Zalophus; species Zalophus californianus. Next base: position 151,997,887 of record NC_045597.1, read on the forward strand.
GTATATTGATTTTGTATCCTGTGACTTTACTGCATTCATTTAATCAGTTCCAGTAGTTTTTGGTGGAGTCTTTAGGGTTTTCTATATAGAGTATCATTTCATCTGCAAATAGTGAAAGTTTTACTTCTTCATTACCAATTTGGATGCCTTTTATTTCTTTTGTTGTCTGATTGCTGTGGCTAGGACTTCTCGTACTATGTTGAATAAAAGTGGTAAGAGTGGACATCTTGTTATTGACTTAGGGGAAAAGCTCTCAAGTTTTTTTCCCTATTGAGTATGATGTTAGCTGTGGGTTTTTCATATAAGGCTCTTTATTGTGTTGAGGTATGTTCCCTCTAAACCCACTTTGTTGAAGGTTTTTATCATGAATGGATGTTGTATGATAATGATCATGTAAGTGGAACCATCCAGTGATTCTATTTTTTTTACTCATTTCAGTAGTTTATTGATTGTTGGCATTCTGCCTGCCTGTCTGCCAGTTACTGGGGTAGCCGTGGAAGTACTCATAGAGGAGCTTTAAATTGCTTCTATCAGACAGTTCCCATATACTCATTCCCACAGAAAATTACATTTGAACCTGATGTTTTAATTGTCATGGTTTTAAATAGTTTTCAGTTTCTAAAAGCTCACCTAAAGTTACTAAACTTGGAAAGGTTTAAATTTAAAGCCCAACATAAATTAAGGTTATTATAGTTTATTGTATCATTAATCTGCATGTTTGAATATCTTTATCCATAAACTACCTTGAAAAGTCTCTTTTTTGAGGACATAAGCACTGCAAAATAAAATTGTTACTACTGTTGATTAGTTCAGTATTTTATGTTGTTACCCAAGTTTGCTAATATTTCAGCTTCTGGTTTTATGTACATTTACTACTTAATGGACTCTATATTGAGTGCTGTAATTTTTCTGCAAACTTTCTCAGTTAAAATTCTGATTTATTTTTCAGTTTTTTATATTTTACAAAAACTAGAGGATGACATTGGATTGCTTATAGATTATAAAGATTATAACCAGAATATTGATTTATATTTTTGTGTTGCTTTATGGTTATTTGATAGAATAGTTCTTTCCTATAGCTTGTTACTATAGTACCCATTTTATAGGAAATGAAAGTTAAACAATTTGATGGTTGAGCCCTAGGGTCATTCTCGTAAGCAGTGTTCTCAAAATTTTTATCCATGTCTTCTCATTCTGATTTCAGTTCTCTTCTTGATGCATCATGCCGCTTTATTAGCATGCAGTGGTATTTTCCATGAGATAGTAGTTAAGTTGGACAATATTAGTGTGATTTGTTAAAATATGAAAAAACAATGGCCAGTGAATAGCCAGTTTCTTACACTTGTTCTGTTTATTTACAGGATCTTGTTTCTCTCTGTAATTTCCATAACTATGATAATCTGAGACACTTTGCAAAAAAACTTGATCCTCGAAGAGAAGGTGGTGATCAAAGGGTAAGCAAAATTCTTATTTAGATTATTATGTAATATTTTTCTAAGAGAAAGAAAATGAGATTGACCTGTTTGAATAGATCTTAGTTTAATTGTTAGTGGCCTCATATATTTGCTAATCACAAATGAGTGTATACAAGTTGTTGACATTTTTACCCTGGACATGGTAGTGTATAGATATTGCTGTTTTATTTAAATTTAAACTGATTAGCCTAGCAGCAGAGTTTCCCCACCACCCATTTTCCTGCTATTTTAAGCAATATTTTTAAGCATTGATTCTGTTAAAAAGAAAAAAATTGATTCTGTTCCAAGAAGACAACATTGGAGAGTGCTAGCTACATGCTATAAAAGAAAGCCTTGTTTTTACTCTTAATATTTGTCAGTTATACTCTTGAAGTTTATTTTGATGTGGATGGATATATAAATGGGAAAGGGATTACAGTGTTAGTGAAAGACCTTTCAAAGCCTCATAGTAAGTTTTAGTGGCCACTACCGATGAAATACTTTCCTTTAAAAAGTGTTTAATACAGAATTCTTGACACTCTTAAAAGTAATATTTATTTATCAGTGTGTTTGGCTTCATATTATTGCACATATATACTTTTTTAGAGCTAATATTTAAGAGTCAGGACTTAAATTTCAGGAACAAGATTTTTTGTCTTCCTAGTTATTCACTGGAACAAGGACTTGTTTTGAGTTTTAATTAAATTCTTTTACATCCCATCTGGATGTTTATAGTAAATAACTAATTAGACTTGAAGCTAATCTGAAGCACTTATATAAGTAGAAATTATTTTTATGCATAGTAAGAAAATTTTCCTATTCCAATCAAAGTAACTTCTAATAATATGAGAATTGTGCAGAGCCAACAGAATAGAAACTTCCATGAGAGTCAACATGAGTAACATGGAACAAAACATCAAATGGTGGTGGGTGAAAATGTTAACAGATTTTAATAACATTCATTGAAAAATACCGTTTTATAGCTTGGACCTTTCTTCACTCAAGTGCACTAATAAATTATGTATGTTGCTTGAACAACTAGCATTCCTTTGGACCATTGGACTATGAAAGTCTCCAACAAGAACTTGCTTTAAAAGAGACAGTATGGAAAAAAGTGTCACCTGAGTCAAATGAGGACATCTCTACAACTGTAGTATATAGAATGGAAAGTCTGGGAGAGAAAAGCTAAAGAAATGGGTTCTAGTTTCAGAATGTTCTTCATTTAACCTCTCAAACATCTTTAGCTTTTTGCATACTATAAATATTTATTTGAGTTTTTTGTGTTCTCAACCTTGGGTGCTGGAGCCATAAAGCTTTTTTTCCTTTTAATTTTTGTATAAAGATAAGAGATTAAAAAGTGGATTTGTTGGTCTTTAAAAAAGTATTTATAAATAAGTAAAGCAAATTTGCTTTATTTTTGAAGATGCAAAAAGGAAAAATTCCTTTAAATTTTATCATGGTATAATTAAAATTTTAACTTAATCCTCATTTTAAAATAGTAACAAATATTTAATTTTTTGGTTCTAAAACCCACACACTGAACTCATAAATTTCATTACATTTTGTATTTTCTTTCCCAGTTTTAAAACTTACATGATGTCTGTAGGGGCAGTAGAAAGTTATTTCTATGCTAAATATAAAACTAAAAAGGCAAAATTAATGAATCCCAAATTATTTAATATAGCAGTAGATTATAAAATTAGCTTAAGTTTACATTTTATGCCATTTTTAGTGATAGATTGGCTTTAAATTTTTAAAACTTCATTTTAAATTTTATCAAACAGTTCAAAATATAAATCATGTCTTTGCTTTTTTTATTTTGCAATTCCTCTATGTTCTGTCAAAATTGTCATGTACAGGAGTGTCTTATGTTACTAAAACATTCCAGCCAAAGAATTTCAGAAGTAAGATAATGACTTTTCACTGTTAAAAAGCTATAATGGTTACTCAGAAGGAGCAACAGTGGGTGTCTTCAAGTGAAATGTTTACCTGAACAATTTTATTTTCATATTATCCACGTTACTTTTTCTGTGTTATATTTAAGTATGAATGGTGAAGTCTTGGGTTTTAGCTTTTAATATTTTTATTATCCTAATAATTTCACAAATGCTAATGAATCTTTTATGATAAATTATAATAACATCTCATAAAGTTTGTTTTATTTGAACTCTTTTGGAGTACTTAGGAAATGAATTCAATCTGATGGTAGTAAGTATGCTACTAAAATGTTAGATCTGAATCCTTTTGTTTGGTTATAAAATGCAATATTGAGAATCAAAACTTGTTTTTAAGAGAAGGACTATTTTGAATAATTTAAAATGTTTAAAGTCTGTCTTGGCAAAGTGATTGTAAAATTCTGTAGGACCTATTCACACTTCTTCCTTCTTCCAAATATCTCTTCGGTTTTCCCCCCAGTTTCCCACACCTACAAGGTGTTTTTGGTTTTTGTTTTATCCATTCTTAAACTTGTAGATTTTGGAGGGGCAGTGATGGGGTCTGGGGTCTAGAAGGAGAACTTGATAGTTTGTTTTTTTTAGTGTTATGGCATATATGTGGTAGATAACATCTATGAAAGTAAATAATAGTGTAGTAAAAAAGGTTTCACTGAGTAATTTAGATACTGGTGCAAAATAAATATAGAAAACCTGATCATATGATGTCTGGAGCTTGGGAACTATGATAATAGAAAAAGAAGTTCCCTTCCAAAGGTATTGGTCAGAAGCTTTTTGGGCTAACTTAAGTATTAAACTTAAATATTTAAATAATTATATGTTAAGTTTTAAAGGATTTTATGGTTACTTGAATATTTCTCTAATGTATAAATGCATATCTCACCGGATACTTCTGGCTTGGCCGTTTATAGGGGAGTGGTTTTTTTGAAGTCCTCACCTCTGCAACACCTTTAAACAGTATCATTTGTACTATGAGTTCCACCAAAGCCATTTACAGTTTGGGGAATGTCTTAATTGATAGATTGGGGAAAAAGTTTTATTTTTTCCCCTATGCTCTAAATTGTTACACTTTACTATTTCATTTGGAGATTGGTTTTACTTTATAAAATGAAAATTTAATATTTCCTATTGTGTCCATATGTATAGATTTCAAAATTATGTTGTTAATTTACGGCACTTATGTTGGTAAGTGCACACTTACCAGGGAAGTAGCATTATCTAAGCTAACTGTGTTTTAAAAGTCTTGTTAAGGATGAGCATCCAGAAATTTTTGTAGGAAGGTATCCAAATGGAAGAAGAGGGAAGATACTGTGAATTGGCCCCCAAACTTTACCTTAAGAAAAAAAAAAAAAAAGGAAAATCTTTGCCAGATTTAAGGACATTCTTTAAATTGATTCCTTCAGTATTTTTAATACCTTTTCAAATAAAATTCTTGAAAAGTACCCAGTATTGTGGATTTAATGTTTCATGCCATTATTGATTCTTGATATTCAAGCATTTAGAAATTAGCACATTTGTTTTTCCTTTTTTTTATTATTAACATTTCGTTTGAAATGCATATCCTTCCTGAAATACTTTATTTTTAGCATAAATGTTGTGCATTTTATCTTAGTGTTTAGATTAAAACATTTGTGTTATTTAGCTTTCTTTCATTTGCTTTGTATATTTAATAATGTACCTTTTATTTTCCAGTATGCCTTTTTGTATTGTACAATAAATTTATTTTAAGCTGATTTTATTGGTTTTTTTTTGATGAAAGCAACTCTAGCATTTTAAGTACAAGTAGTTGAATTTTAACAAAAGATTTGCTTTATCAAGATACTATTAAAATGTTTTATATTTTTAATTCTGAGGCTGTTGTGAAGAGATACTAGAAATACTCAAAAGGGCTTTGTTTGATTTTTTTATTTTTAAGCGAAGTATAGAGTTAGTGGGGTTTTTTGAGGGAGAGGACATTTCCTATTGGTTGTATTAGAAGTATTTGAATAAAGACTTTTCACCCAATTTTTTTTTTGTTGTTTTTCCATTTGACAACTTAAAAAAAAAAGTCTACCCTATATGCTGTTTCTACTTTCTGAGGAAGAGTATCACTGATGTTATTCACTGTGTCACTGTTGTTTTATCTGTTGTCTAGCTTAGGAAAATCATATTGCTAAATCAAATGAAGAGTATCATAATACTACTTTAGAATTGTCATTCACAGTAGAATTTGTATTAGAATGGAATAACTATAATATAGAAATTCATCTTAACTACTTTTTAAGGAATTTAGTTTTCAGAAGGAACTTACTTCTTTCTGTTTATTTACACAGCATAGTCCAAATTATAATGAGGCTTCGTGCATTATTGGTTAAATACAGTACAGTTGACTCTCAACACAGGTTTGAACTGCATGGGTCCACTTATATAATTTAATTTGTAGTACAGTACTGTAGTGTATTTTATCTTCCTTATGATTTTCTAAATTTTTTTTCTCCAGCTTACTATAACATACAAAATGTGTTTTAATCACCTGTTTATGTTCTTGGTAAGGCTTCTGGTCAGCTTACGCTATTAGTAGTTAAGTTTTGGGAGAGTCAAAAGTTATGTGCAGATTTTCAACTACATAGGGGTCAGTGTCCCTTACCCCCACCCCAACATTGTTTAAGGTCAGCTGTACTTTAAATATTTCTGTTTGATCATATCTATCATTTGTATCCAGAGAAGATGTCCCAAATAGACTGTAGAATTTTAGAACTATTTGAAAGGGAAATACCATTGTTTATAAGAACTGGGATTTATCTGTGGGATTTTTGATAAAGTCCTTTAGGGACTAGTAAATATGGAGTTCAAGTGTCATGATATATTTAAAATACAATGTTTATGATTGCTTACTTTTAAAGATACATTTGGAATTTTTTTGTTGTTTTAATCCATTTAAAGGAAAGGGAGAGGTGACTCAAAGAACTTGGTGGTCTTGGTCTGACAGTGTAGAGTTTTATAGGCATGTATGTATGTGGAAAGAAACACTGATACATACTGATATGCCAGTCTTTATATATAATGTGTGCATGTTTATATGTATGTGTTTGTGAGTATATCTATCTCTGTCTGTTTATCTGTCCATCTATCCATTCACTCATCCATCCATCCATCTTCTGAAAATCAGCAGCAATCCTTTCCACATAGTATGTTATGTGTAAATGGTTCTTTGCTTTATTCCTATTCCAAGTTTTATCATAGAATAACTCTTAACATTTTTGCTGCCCCCAGGATTTATAAAATATAAGATATTTTACTTGTTCATTTTAACTCTAAAGATTGTGCTTTCTTTTTTTGTGCCCTTTCACTACCTGCACTGTCAGAGTACGAGTAACAGTATTGGGGAACTCCATAAAAGGGAAAGCAAGAACATCAAATTTCATGTGGAAAGTTGACTTTATGGCAGTTTCCAAAATTTATTATATGGAAGGATTATATTCAACTTAAAAAAATAATGTACTTCTCATTTTGAACACCTTATGGAATAGTTTTATTCCAAAAATTGTGCACAATTTTTATTTTAAGAATGTGCTTTACTTTTCATTTGTTAAAATTTGGGTGTTTCTCCTAACCAATCCTGAAAATGCTAGAATGCAATTTTTTTAAAAAGTAAAATGATTTCTGTTCCATTCCTTTACTATTTTATATTAAATGTAATATTTACATTGTGTAATAAAACCAAAACCAGATGTTGGAGATAGAGCTGTTATGAAATATCATGGCCCATCCTTCAGATTTTCACTTAGATTTATTCAGGATAGACTTCACCTTAGTCCATTCTCTGTCATGGAGTTCAAAGGCAAAATTAAACAGGAAAATATATTCAAGGGACTCCTGGGTGGCTCACTTGTTAAGCATCTGCCTTTGGCTCAGGTCATGGTCCCAGGGTCCTGGGATCGAGCCCTGCATATCGGGCTCCCGGGCTTCCTCTCCCTCTCCCCCTGCTTGTGTTCCCTCTCTTGCTGTGTCTCTCTCTGTCAAATAAATAAATAAAATCTTTAAAAAAGAAAAGAAAAGAAAGTAAATTAAGTTCAGCCACTTTTATTTCAAATTGTTAACATAAAAGATTTGTTTCTTACACTGCATAGAAATAGAAGGAATTTAGTTGGACTGGGAGAGGTTCTTTTCTCCTTCTCTCTTCCTCTGCTCAAGTAGTTTATCAAAGTGAATTCCATACAGACTTGAAGAAATTTAGAGTTACACTTAGTCTGTTTTAGTTGATAAAACTACTATAAAGGCATCTAGAGCAAAATCTATCCAACATAAAACAGAGCTGGCAAAACCTGATGTTAAGGAGTCCTTAATTTCTTAAATAGTAATAGAAAAAGTACTTACTTTTTAAATAGATGATGTTAAGGAGACTAATCATAAATCTTTGTATTTAATGAAGTGATTCTATTATACTATAGTTTTAAAATGTTCTTTTTTATTTATATTTTGAAATATCAAAGGTCATTAATTTTAAGGTTGACTTTACCATTTGTTTTGTATATTTTAGATCCACTATAGTGATTTTTAGAATCTGTAGCTGTAGAGATTTTTAAGATATGCAAAATATGTAAAGCCTATGTTGATTAAGCTTTTATAATGGCTTTCTAATCAATTATATTAACCTTTAACTAAAATGAATGCATAAATTAGCACTTGCATGTGTTGCTTTTTTTGGTGGTATCTGTGGTATTTTTTTTGCATAAATTACTTTTTATGGAGAATTGTTATGTATGGGGTAAAAAATAAAAAAAACAAATTTTGATTCTTGGTGCCAAATGCTGTGATGAACTCCATACAGTTCAGTATGGAGGCTCACAAGAAAGAGTAATCAAGTGACAAATTTTGACAATTGATCTCATAACACCATTATTAGACTTACAACTCTAAATCTCATTTACTAACTGAGAAATATTTAATTAAATTTCAGTGATAAAGAACAAATTGGTATATCTATTTTTAAGCCAAATTTTAATATCTGAGGATTTGATTTTTCTGGACATAGTATTATTAAAAATAATGATTTTTTTTCATTAAGTTATTTACCTTGCTGAAATACTTCCAATGCTAATACCTCAGATGATTGAAATTATTTATCTGGAAGGCTTAGCTTTTAAAAGGAAAAGTTCTTACCTGAAATAGTTTTAGATTTGTTTCCGTATTAACATGACTGGTGATTTTTGTTTACATAATAAAAATCTCCTCTGTCCAGTAATTCCACTTGAAGCCCTGAGTTATGTTTTAGTTCATATTCTGTAAACAGCTGAAGAATTTATTTTATTTTTAAAACATAGTTCAAACTTTCTAGTTCTTTGATGTTCTTTCATTTACCATAATCTTGTAATTTATTAGAATTTCATAATTGAGGGGCGCCAGGGGGCTCAGTCAGTTAAGCATCCAACTCTTGATTTCAGCTGAGGTCATGATCTCAGGGTTGTGAGATTGAGCCCCAAGTCGGACTCTGCACTGGGCGTAGAGCATGTCTAAGATTCTCTCTCCCTCCCCCAGTTGAGTGCACAAATTCTCTCTCTAAAAAAATAAAATAGATAAGAATCCTATAATTGCGCTTGAAAGTAGTAATCTTAAAAGTTTATCTGGTGCAAACTCCCATTTCAACCAACCCCCTTTTCCAGGTTTCTTAGCACCTTGCTTTCTCACTTAACATATGTATAATATTTTTTTCTGTTTTGATGGAGTTGGTCTGTTTTGTGTTTTGTTATGACAGCCTTTTGTTTATTGGTTATTTGTAATGAAAAGCATAATTGACAATAGTTAATATGACTGTAAGTTATTTGGCAAACTGATTGTCCCATCAGTGTTTATATTATAACTACTTAATTGTATTTTTCTAGTAAACAGTCTTATGCCACGGTTTATAAAGACTAGTAAAGTTAGAAGTGAATGTTACAATTATACAGTAGTTCTAAAAATAAAACATTACCCTGGAACCTTTGAAAGAAAGTAAGTGTAGCAAAAATGTGACTCTAAAAATAAATGTTGAACCATTTGCTTTTTAAAATAAGTTCCTTTGGTGTTAGGTTAAATATATAAGTAAAAAGTTTAAATAAGCAAAAGGTTTTGGAGTTCTAAATAAATGTTTTCTAGAAGAAAAATTCTTTTTCTTTGCAAGTTAGCTTTTCCCAGCACATACTTTGCAAAATATCTAGCTTATTTCCTTTGTTTTTATTTTACATTTTTGGATCTCTGGGTGGCTTCAGAACAAGGCACCTCATTTGTTGGTATATTATTCTTTCATGTATATTGTTCTTAGCAGCAATCTCCATTTAATAGCTCTGGGATTTTTGTTTTTTATTTATGAAGGAAATTTATATTGCTGTTCTTGAAAAGCATTCCTTTTTAAAAGCCTTTGTTGACTTAGAAATGTTACAACTTAAAATCATGTTATTCTTAAAAAAAGTATTATGGGTTTTGTTTCAAAATTTAAACTTGCCTCATGGGTAGCTCTTTTCTCCACAAGTTTATATAGATGAGAACCTGACCTTTTAGGAGACTGGCTCTTACTCAGTATAAACTCCGCTTGTTTTCACGTTATACTTACTAAAATTAGAATGGTCTTAAAGTACTCCCATCAGTTATACTAGTTAACTATTCATATTTGGACCATTCCATTGTAAAATTCAAATTGAAATTATGATCTTTAGCCTCTTGTTAAACTTTTCTTTCTAATTAGTAGTTTTCATTATTTTGTATGTGCCTTTCACAAATCATCACTAAGAGGCAGTTACAATTATCCTTCGAGGGGATTCATTTAATTCCATTAAATGAAATTAATTATGTTGTATAAAACCACGATATAAATTATTCATTGGGCTCCATCCACATTTTGTTGTTTTGTTCTTTATCACAGTCACTCACAAAGATCCTAATTGAAAAATTCAAAATAAATTAATTTCAAGTATTCTTTCTTTTTAAACTTTTTCCTCTCATAACTCATTTTTGGCTGAAAATGTAACATAAACATTATATCAAAGTTATTCATAAAATGGGTTTTCATTTTCAAGCCTTCATATTGCTGATATGTTCATTTCCAATCTTTTAATATTGACATTTGCCATTCAAGAGTTATTTTTCTAAAGATTTTATTTATTTGACAGAGAGAGACACAGCGAGAGAGGGAACACAAGCAGGGGGAGTGAGAGAGGGAGAAGCAGGCCTCCCGCCGAGCAGGGAGCCCCATGCGGGGCTTGATCCCAGGACCCTGGGATCATGACCTTCCTGGGATCATGACCTGAGCCGAAGGCAGACGCTTAACAACTGAGCCACCCAGGCACCCCAAGAGTTATTTTCTTTAAAAAGTTAAAAACATGAGTGTTAAAATTCATGCTTTTTTCATTATAATAAAGTTTATTGTTGATAATTTATTATTTTACTTTCAAGTTTGAATACAAAATCTGTGGGTCCAGGTCTCTGCACAAGATTTACAATATAAATAAAGAAATCAACTAAATAATATTGTTTCTACTTTGAATTGAAGTGAATGTTACATTTTTTGCACAATGAAACTTTATTAACATCTCTTGATGAAATTATAGAACAAGTGATTTTGTTAAAATTCTACGGTGACTAATACTATTAATCCTTTTAAATCATACCAATAAAATATTCCTGCCTTAATGTCTCTTCTTTTTACCTGAAAGAGAAACTTTAGAGAATGGTTTTAAGGAGGTGGGGAAGTAGAGCTTAACTTTCTACTTATGTGTTTGTGAAGTGTTTCAACTAAAACATGGTATTACAACAAAACTTAGAGTACGTATGATTTTTTTTTCACCTGAAGGAGAAACAAAGGAAAAAGAAAACTAATCTGCTGTGTTTTTAGCCAAGTAATAAAAACTTGAGAAGCTTTAATTTTTATTTTGTCTCTGTTGTGCACTTTTATTTTATATCCACCATATATGTCTGCCACAGAATCAGCACTACTCTTGATTTGATATCCCTTATATGTTGGACTTGTCATGTAATGGTCTCCTTTAGTGCATTTACCTCATATTTGGGGACTCTGGATAGAGGGCTGTTGCTATGTTAGCACTGAGTTTTGTAGTTTTTGCTTTGCAAAAATCCCATTCAGTACTATTGTGAATTTTAGAATTTTGTTTTAGTTAAGGATTTAGGATCTTCTGCAAAAGTTCTCAGTAGGTTGAAACTTGTGGTTTACCTAGTGGTTTCTGGACTTAAATAGGATCAGTGAATGCTGGGAAGTTGGGCATAGGATCTGGGTGGGTAACCTAGTGTGATATAAGGCATGAACTTTTTTTTTTTTTTTGGCATGAACTTCTGAGTCTTGTTTTCTACCTTAAAAATTTATATAAATTTTATTCCTTTTTACCTCTTTTAATATTTTTAAAACATAGGATTTACTACAAGTTCTGTGACTAACCTTTTCTCCAGAATTGGAGTAAAATTGGCTTCAGGAAGATGTACCATTCTCATTCATTCTGACATAGGTAATGGTTAATCTGTAAACAGTCTTAATCACAGGTTTGAAGTTACCGTTTGTACCTAATATTGGCAGTGATTTTTAAAAAGAATGTCTCATTTATGCCTGCTGCCTGTACCCAAAGATCTTGGAAGCCTAGAGTTCCTTTCCCAGTCCCTTCTCATAAGAAGCTTAGCAATGTGCAGACTAGAACTGAATATACAGTGAGCAGTACTCAAAGGTGCGGGCCAAATTTTAGGTAATCTCAGTTTGCTCAGGCAGTCCAGTTTGCTAACCTAGGGATCTTGCAGTTTTCTGTAGACTTCCTATTTTGCTTTCAGTGTCAGTAATTTCAGTCAACTCTAACAACAGTCCCTGCCCAGTGCACCATCAGCAGAAACCTGATAACATCAAAATTTGAATAGCATGACTTTTAGCACTTACTGAGACCAGTGCAATGTTTTGAGATTTTTTTAATCCTCCTAAAGTCTGTAAAGTAGGTACTATTATTACCTCTGTAGATTTATATAGATCTTATAAGTTCCCTAAAGTCACAGAACTCTTAGATCTGTAGAACCAGGATTTGCACCCAGGCAGTTTTGGTTCCAGAGCCCATTGTTTTGACCATGGACTATATTATTTCCCATTGCAAAATGTAAGTGGAGCAACTTATGTCTCCTTGTTAATAAAACTGGGATATTCCATGAAAATTTAAGGACAGTATCAATTTCAGAGTGCCTTGACAGAAGAAAAAGGGAAATTTTATATTGAACAAGGTTATCTTGTGATAATTTCAATTTTCACTATAACGTATATAGTGCAGGCAGTGTCTCCATCACATGTCACCAATATCCTATAATTGATTTTCAAATGTGCATGTATTTATTTCACTCATAGAAAAGAGGTTCCTATCTCCAGAGATACTTCTACTAAAATTAAATGTGATGGGAAGTTATTGAGGGACTTTCAGCAGACAGCACATTTATGTTCTAAAATGTTTATCTAAGTGGGAAAGTTAATTCCAATATAATTGACCATAATAGATAACAAGTCAGCCCCAACTATTACAGTGAAATAATTTTTTAGCTTAGCTTTCTTGTGTTTTTCATTACTTAAAAAGTTTCCTTATTGTATATGCCTACAGCATTAAATATAAATTAGTATATTAGCATTAAAAGCTGATGTTTATAACTCCTTAAAACTTGGAAGATTCATTTTTAAATCATTTTAAATCTTTTTGTGGGTCTCCTTTAAGTCTGTCAGCTAACCTCAATTTATTAAAACCTTTATAAACCCTGACTCCATAAAACTTTTCATAGAGCTCAATTGTAGGGGTTTTCATTAATCTTATGTATAAGAGTTCTATGATCTGAAACCTTAATGTCTGAAAATGAATTCATTGTTCACATCTGCACTTATTTTTAGAATAAAATTTACTTTTGTACAAACTAGAATGATTCAGTGATAAAAAAACAAATTTGTATTCTCATCTATAGTCATTTATAGTTCTTGTATATATGTTTTATTTTAATGATAATGTTAGATAAAATCACAAAAACATGCCATGTGTACTGGACTATGAAGAAACACAATTCTGCTATTAAATATATCTAAAAAATAACTTCTACGTATCTCAGTGCCCTCAGGGAAGCTGGTGGTAAATGTACCCATTTTCCAATTAAATCGTTCATCCAGTGTTGCTTTTATAATAATGTAGTAGGGTATAAGAGTGGTCAAATAGTTCATTCTTTTTATGAAGTTGCTTTTCCACTAAAGTGGCTCTAAGAAAGTGGCCAGGACTCTTCTGATTTCTTGGTTTTTAGGTCTCCAATTCAGTATTATTTGTCCCTGTTTACATAGTTATCAAACAACTTTTCATCTATTCTATATACCAAGAATTTTGTTTTCCTCTTGTGTGAGTTTTTTCCTCTTCATTTCTGGCATTATATATAGATCCTCTACCAATGTCTAAGATTAGATCCAGCTATATAAATGCAAATGTGTAACTTTTCAAATTATTTTTTTCCTTTTTTCCTATTAAGAACCAGTTATCTCTCAATATTTCACTAATTTTTGTTTAAGCAGCACACAGTTTAAGATATTTAGCCAATTTAATTTGATGGAGTAGTTCAGATTTTACATAAATTAGCTTTAGCATTATCCTATTGTTCATTCACTAATTGCTTCATTCAACCAATATTTATTTGTCTCTTGCATGATACATGCTAGATACTACAGAGTACTTAGGATATGTGATAGTTAATGAGTATGATCAAATCCTTGCTTGTTTGCAATCTAGAAGGGGATGCAGATATTGAATGAATAATTAATAAAATAGTTAAAATGGTGATAAATGATTTGTTCATACTGATACCTGTAGATCTAGGACATTTTAACTTATTAAGGAGGTGAAATGGCATATACCAAATGACACTTTATACACCTATACAAAAGACTTTATGAGATAAATGTACAAGGTAGTTAAAGTATAAGAACATGCACACCAGTCTTCACTAAAACTTAACCTCTGGGAAGGAGAGGAATGAATGCAGGAGGAATACTGCACTGAACTGAACCCAAAACTCATTGAAGTTCTGGGCCTGAGATGAGATGTGACAGAATGGGGAAATAGATGGGAGAAGGTAGACGGATATGAGACGTGTTTAAGAGATGAAGGTTGGCAGCACTTGGTGATAGTATTTGGTGGATGAAAAGAATGAGATGTCAAGGGGACAACCAGGTTTTAGTATAAGTGATAGGGCAGATAGTGCTGTGTTACTAAGATGGAGAACACTGGAGAAGCAAACCTTGGGAGTACAGGGAGAAATGAATTTTGGTTATTGTAACAAAGGTCTGTTTGGCTAGATATCAAGAGTATGATTAGTAGGGGTTTAAGTGAATGGCGTTGTTTTTCTAACATAACAAGAAGTCTGGGGGTAGAAAATCCAGGATGTGTGCCATCTGTAAGATATACTCCAACCAACCTTAGTGTGTTGGCTTTAGATTTCCTGCCTGTCACCTTTTAGTTGCAAGATAACTGTTCCACCTTTAGCCTCACTTGTATGGTCAAAGTGGAAGAAGAAAAGAAAGAGGGATACCTAAATCAGATAACCCATTTGACACTTACTGACCAGACTAGCTACAAGGGAATCTAGGGAAGAATTTTTAGTTGGCACATTGCTATCCCTAACTAATAGAGATTCTCTTAGCATGGATGGGGTAGGGAATAGATCATAGATAGGCAATTGGCAGTGTGAGAAAACTAACTTCCATCTGACATATTTATATTTGTGAGATACCCAAGTAGTGATGCTGAGTATCACATATAGGCTTAAAACTTAGGAGAGTGGTCTGAGTTGGAGATACAATTCTGTGAGTTGTTAGCATGAAGAGAGTAGATTTGAAACTCAAGCTGTGTGAGATTGCTCCAGAAGACAGTGCCAAATAAGAAGGAACCTTAAGGAACTCCCATTTTAAAAGAACAGTACACAAGTCTCCCACTAGGGAAAAATGTCCCATTAAGAGAAAATCCAGCATAACATAGTAGAAGTCAAGGAAAGAGTATTGTAAGAAATTTGGAACAGTCAACTGTACCAAAGCAGATAAGCATTAAGATGAGGGGTGTCCATTTACATTACATCTTTCCTAAATTTCTTTTGGTGTTAAAATGCCCTTTTATTTAGTATGATATCAGTAGATGGTAGGGTTTTTATTTATGTGCTCAGAAAATAAAAAATCGGCAGCCCATATTGGTAACCTTCTCCCCACAGTTAAGAAAATTTTCTTCACTTTGAGATTTAAAGGTCGGAGAACTATTGGAGTAGAGCAGGTTTGGCTGCTGATAGAAAAGACCCAGTAAAGAAGGAGAACCTGAGATAGAAACAGGAGAGCAGAAATAGCCAATAAAGTGATGTCTCTGGAAAGAAATGGAGCTCTCAGCACAAGTGGAGGATTAGGTTTGGTGGGAGGAAAACCATCTCTTCCCAAAAAAGAGGACATTGAGAGGCAGGCAGGTAGGTTTGCAGACATGGTAGGGAGAAGTTGAAGTTTCTGCCCCTTGGCTTCCATTTTCCTGAAGAGTATGAAAGGAGGCTTTCCACTGAGAATGAGTTGTGGAGTTGGAGGGAGGCTGTGCGGTTTCCAGGCATAAAGAAGATAGGAAATGTTGATTCTTGAAGAGTGGAGCAGAGCTGAAGAAAATAGGGCAACTTTGTCAGAATAGTATTGAGGTTGCTAACCGTGGATTTGCTGTGATGCTAATCTGCTCTGTTGCCACCCGCCTCCCTCCCCCCATTATCCCTATAGCTGCATTCCAAATTTAGGTTCAGAAGCTGCAGAAGATCAGGCAAGGGATTTTAGAGCATTTACCAGATAGTGATTTTAACAGTAGGCTTTGGAATCTACTTTAGACCCTCCCTACATAGAAGACCTACGTTTAGACTTTTTTCTTTTAGAATTTGATTCTACTTAAAGAATTTTCGACTAATATAGATTACACTAATAGGTGAGTTCTGTGTATAATTTTGCCATGTCCAACCTCCTTGCTTCACATAAAATATTGCTGATAAGAATTATAAATGTTAAAATACAGATACATGCTAAGCAGTCTCATGATAAGGCCCTACTGATAAGTGATTTTTTTTTTGGCCTATTTATATATATATATATATATATTTTTTTTTTATACAGTGCTAAACGTTGCATTATTTTTAAGGGTCTTAAAAATATCCTATTCTCCAGCAGCTTCTTGTATTATGTGCTGGAGGAACCTGTTAGCATAATTTGATGATATTAGAATGTCTATGAAAGTGCTTTGAAAAGTGTACAGCACTAGAGAAATAGATGTCATTGTGCCTGTTCTGTGTGTTGTCTGTAAAGTCGGCATGTCAGACTTCCCACAGTAGAACTGCAAAATAAACATTAAAGAATGTAGAGAATTAAGTATGGCTCTCTGGAGATGAGAAATTTCTTTCTAAAAGCAGTCAGTAAGAATGTACTGTGGTTGGAATAACTACAGAATATTCATGTCCCTGTGCCTTGCTTTGTTGTAGCAACATTTAGGGCATGCAAAGGAGAGATCGGTCCTTTAAATTGAAGACAATTCTGTCTCTACTGCTGCCAAGTCTTTGTTTTGTTTCTTAGCAGAAAGAGAACCCCATCTCTTTTCAGTGACCTTGTATATATTTATTTTTAATTTCTACCAGACAGTGTGAGAATCTTTTGATTCTATTTGCCCTGACCCTGTTTGTTTGTTTGTTTGTTTGTTTTAAAGTATTATGTACAAGCATTTGGTGACTGTTTTCTTCTCTGTCTTATTCTTTGCTTTTAGTTTCTTTGACCCCTTTTTTACCTACTTGTTTTTTTAGTTAATAATAATTGTAAATGAACATGATACTTTATCATGCCAGAAGTGTGGCACCTTGCCCTCTATCTGAACACACTAATGTTAGCTAATCTTCATGGAGTTTTAACAAATATTTGTATAAGAGAGATAGAGAGCTGGGAAGATAGCGAATATGAAACTTTGATAGTTGTCCATGCCATATAAAGACTCATAGGTTTGCCACATGGAAAATGCACTTCTGTTCTTCAGGGAAATAGCTGCCTTTGCCCTTGCTTATTTCGATTTTCCTCCTAATTGTTGCTGACTTCTTAAGTAGGAATGCTGTTTGTTATGCCACACAAAGATATGCTCTTAGCTACTTTTATGCTTTGATCTAAAAGGAGGGTTGCTAATGGGCCCACTGGTATTTTTTTTTTTTATTTTATTATGTTATGTTAGTCACCATACAATACGTCATTAGTTTTTGATGTGGTGATCCACGATCCATTGTTTTCGTATAACACCCAGTGCTCCATGCAGTACGTGCCCTCCTTAATACCCATCACCGGGGCTAACCCATCCCTCCACCCCCCTCCCTCTAGAACCCTCAGTTTGTTTCTCAGAGTCCATAGTCTCTCATGTTTCATCTCTCCCTCTGATTCCCCCCCTTCATTTTCCCTTCCTTCTCCTAATGTCCTCCCTGCTATTCCTTACGTTCCACAAATAAGTGAAATCATATGATCATTGACTTTCTCTTCTTGACTTATTTCACTTAGCATCATCTCCTCCAGTCCCATCCATGTTGATGTAAAAGTTGGGTATTCATCCTTTCTGATGGCTGAGTGATATTCCATTGTATGTATGGATCACATCTTCTTTATCCATTCATCTGCTGAAGGGCATCTGGGCTCTTTCCATAGTTTGGCTATTGCAGACATTGCTGCTATGAACATTGGGGTGAATATGGCCCTTCTTTTCACTACATCTGTGTCTTTGGGATAAATACCCAGTAGTGCCATTGCTGGGTCATAGGGTAGCTCTGTTTTTAAATTTTTGAGGAACCTCCACACTGTTTTCCAAAGTGGCTGTACCAACTTGCATTCCCACCAACAGTGTAAGAGGGTTCCCCTTTCTCCACAACCTCTCCAGCATTTGTTGTTTCTTTCCCTGTCCATTTTTGCCATTCTCAAGGTAAGGTGGTATCTCAATGTGGTTTTGATTTGAATTTCCCTGATGGCTAATGATGATGAACATTTTTTCATGTGTCTGTTAGCCATTTGTATGTCTTCTTCAGAGAAGTGTCTTTTCATATCTTCTGCCCACTTTTTGACTTGATTATTTGTTTTTTGGGTGTTGCGTTTGAGAAGTTCTTTATAGATCTTGGATACCAGCCCTTTATCTGTAGTGTCATTTGCAAATATCTTCTCCCATTCTGTGCGTTACCTCTTTGTTTTGTTAACTGTTTCCTTTGCTGTGCAGAAGCTTTTTATCTTGATGAAGTCCCAAAAGTTCATTTTTGCTTTTGTTTCACTAGCTTTTGGAGATGTATCTTGAAAGAAGTTGCTGTGGGCGATGTCAAAGAGGGTACTGCCTATGTTCTCCTCTAGGATTTTGATGGATTCCTGTCTCACATTGAGGTCTTTCATCCACTTTGAGTTTCTCTTTGTGAATGGTGTTAGAGAATGATCGAGTTTCATTCTTCTGCATGTGACTGTCCAATTTTCCCAGCACCATTTATTGAAGAGACTGTCTTTTTTCCTTTGCATGTTTTTTCCTGCTTTGTCAAAGATTATTTGACCATAGAGTTGAGGGTCCATATCTGGGTTCTCTATTCAGTTCCATTGGTCTGTATGTCTGTTTTTGTGCCAGTACCATGCTGTCTTGGTGATCACAGCTTTGTAATAGAGCTTGAAATCGGGCAATGTGATGCCCCCAGCTTTGTTTTTCTTCTTCAACATTTCCTTGGCGATTCGGGGTCTTTTTTTAGGCCATTCACTGGCATTTACCAAATAACATTAGCCACTGAGATAAGCTGTTTATTTGCTGCTAATGTTGTAGCAATCATATTTGTTCTCTTGACATTGACCCAAAAGTCATATTTCACTTTTAAAGACTTAAATGCAGAAATTGAAGATATCTTTAACTTTTTGCCTTTTATGGCATTGATATGCCAAGTTGAATGATTTGTTTTGTTTGTCTATTTTCTTTTCAATTAAAAACAAAATACCTTTGGCTAGCACCTCAATAGAAAATTAGTATTTCTGATTTCCCTAGGAACTGTTTCTTAGTTGCTATCTTCTGATTTTAGTCTTGGTATTGTATTGGTGAGGAAATCTCATTTCAGGTTTTGTTAGGAAATCTCTTGGCCCAGTAGATACTGCATAGTGGTCGAGAGCACTGACCCGAGCATCAGTCAGACTGAGCATGAGCTCTCCCTCTGTCGCTTACCAGCATTATTACTTTGCTCAAGTTAATTTAAATTCATTAGCCTTCAGTTTCTTGTCCTTTGAATAATAACAGACAGTAATACTTAAAGCACTTAGCTCAGTCCAGAGAGAGTAGGTGCTTCATATTAGCTATCTTTTTCTAAATAATGTATAATCTGAATGTTTGTCTTTTTGGGTTGTCAGATTTCTTTGATAAAGTCATGACTTCTTAATTTAAGAATGAGTAAAATTATTTCAGGTTAATCTATTCACTGAGAAATTTTGAAAATGGTATGTTTAGGAGAGTTTATTCTTTAATCAAGCAGAATGCAGTGTTTGGAGCTGCCATTTTGAGGTTATATTTTGTAAATGAAATTTCTATGCTCCTCTTTAGAGTAAAATTTACTATTCAATTTATTCCTCTCTATTAAAATTATTATATAAACACCTCCTGCATTAAAAATTTGGAAATGTTATGAAATTTCTGGACTGTTATTCCCTTAAAGGATTTTCTCTAATCCTCTGATCATTGTCAGTTTGGATTAATTTTGTCTATATATAGCAGATTAATAATTGTGTCCGAATAAGTCAATGGAAAAGCTTAGGAGCATGTAGCCTTGTACTCATCTTCCACTTTTTAATCACAAAAGTACTATAATTTTGTTTTTACATGTCCATATGATATTTATATGAATATTAAATAAGGAAAAGAGGAAATATCTTTGCTCACGTACGCATTGTGCAGGTTTATATTTCTACCCTTGTTGACAAGTAAGAGATTAATTTACATTTGATGACAACTTAAAATTTTTCTTTCGCTATACTATAATAGGTTTGTATTTTTTAATCTGACCTTAAGAAAAATATTTATGAAAGAAGGCTGAAAACTTATTTTCATTTAAAGGCTCAAAAAGGCCAAGTTGGCGTGAAGCTTTTAAAACAAAACTGGATCTGGAGTGATGATGGTTTATTTAACAGATGAAGAGTGTCTGTCCCATGGCAACAGATACCATAGCGAGCTGGAAATGAGAGAGTGGCTCACGTCAAACTAGAAGTGGTGAGAAGGGAAGGATGGTTTTTCAGTTTCCTGCTTTTTTTTTCTTTTCATTAAAGCCTTTCCAAAAGGGCTGCATTATTAGTCTTTGTATGAAGACAGAAACTAATGAGGAAAAACAAGGGTATCCCCAGTGTTGCAGTTGGTAACCGAGTTGGAAATAGAATCCTTGGAGTAAAGCTGATGAATCAGTCCTCCCTTCCTTCTTCCCTCTCTGTCTCTCTTCTCCGACCTTTCCCTCCCACCCTCCCCTCCTCCCTTTTCATATTTAGCAAAGGACCTTTATAGTTTAGAGGTAAATTGCCATTCCATCCTTTGGTTTTCTTCTGTCCTTTGGATAACAGTCTGAGGTCTGTTAAGGACTCACATCACCATGGTCTAGTTGTACAGAATTGAGAATGTAGCCCAGCTACATTACTGATTCATATGCTATATGACCTTGAGCTAAGGCCCTTAACCTCAGTGGTAGTAATAAATAAAATATACCTATAATTTTACAACCAGCCTATCAGAAATGTTTAAAAACAATTACAACTTTTTAAAATGTTGAATTTTTCAAGGTTGTTCACTATAGAAATGTAAAATGATATTATGTAGTTCTAATTGCTACTTGTACAGAATTAAGGCATTTGGGAGGAGACAAAGTCACACAATTCAACTTTTAAACAGGCTTAAAATGAATAGAATGATAGGATTGGAGAGTTAGGAATGTCTTATTTTAGAATTGTAAAATTGATAGACTCTCCAACTGCTTCTAGCTGTTTTGGAGAAAAAAGTACTATTTTGATATGCCAAGTATGCTAGTGTGAAATGAACTCATGTGAACTGTAACATTTTTGTCCTACTCTTGTCATGACTTTGTATAAATAAACTAACATCAGGTTGTCTGGTTCTGGCAGGTTGTGACACAGAGATTTGATAAGGAAAATGTAGTAGTACTGGAAAATGCAGCGTAAAGGGAAAGCTGGTTAACATTTAATTTATAAATTTTTAGTGGCTACCTGCCCAAGTGAAGTTTTTCTTTATAAACATCAGAGGCCTTCATTTATACGGGCTACTGTTGAACTATGTTATATTCCACTGCTTTATACTGAGGAGTGATTCATCACAACAGATGAATCTATCTCGACAGTCGCTGTTGACTCACTGTTTTCTACACTGGTCTTCTTGACAGGTATTTTAAAAGTAACATAACCCAAGTATCCATTGTGGAGTTAGGGGATTAAGCCTTGATCAATGGTTAGCACACCCACATCCTTATGTCAAACTAGATTATTTCAGGTTAATCTATTCACTGAGAAATTTATGGAGTTGCACGAGTCATCTCAGAGGGTGTCCTTGTCCTTCAGTTTGGTTTATGATGCTCGTCATTCCAGAGGGTGTGCCAGTGTAGCTGGGAATGCTTGTGGAACTCTTTTAACAAGACCAGGAAGTAGACTGTCCCTAAATGAAATAACCCTCCGTCTGCTGTCTCAAAACTGTTAAGCTGTTCCATTTTCTTTCTTGGCATTCTACTCATAGCTCATTTTGTGATTTATGCAAACCTTAAAAATATAGGTGGCTATTCACTGGAGTAAACGTGGTTTTAACTTTAAATGGTGCCAGTGCCTGTGCGCCCCCCCTAGTGTTTTTTTGTCTAGAAGTGAATGGTACTCATTTTGTGATCAAGCTCCTTCTTGTCTTGATCTATGACTTGGACTAAATTCAGCCCTGCAGCTAGCTTGTTTTCATGGGAAGAATTCTAAGCTTCCATGTTACCCTCTAATAATTTTTTTTAAAGGCAAGCTAGTATTTGTTTCCCCTGATACCACAGAGCTTTTGTACATTACAGTTTTCTGATTTTTTTTCTCATTTTGTGTTTCTCTCTCTGAGCTGAAACATGCTTGTGAATAAAGTATTATTATACTCTTAATGAACTGATTATATTCTAAAACCAGCCACTCTTGGGCCTTATTTAATAAGGAGTTTTAGAACTTTGGAAATATTGAATAATTAAGTGACACATACAATATATAAAAAAAATCTCTTCAAACTAGCTTGGTCTAAATTCAGAATTTTAAAAAGGGGAGTTCATGCATGCAGTCACTGAAAATCATCAAGGATTTATTGCTCAAAAGGACTAATATGCTTTAACGAATAAGAACTATGGGTAGTTAATATATTAGTGGTATCCGTGTTGGAACTCTGGATTTCTCTTGAGTGGTAGAGGAGATAAGATACATAAGTAAATCTGCCATAGGTGATAGTGCCGTGATGAGGGAAATGTCGGAGAAAGAGATGAGTTCTGATTGAAGAGATTGGAGTAGAGCTCATAGACAGGGGCTATGAATAACACTGCAGTGGAAAACGGGTGGAGAAATGATGCTTTCCGGCAATAGAAAGTGTGTACTATGGCTTAGTAGGAGCAAAAGGTACATTCAGGGTTGTAGTGGGAGATACAGGGTCTGATTGATGACTCCGTGGCACGTGCTGTCACAGAACACCACGCAGGCAACTGGCGGCAAGTTACATGGAGAGTGACTGCTGGATGAGATGCCTGAAGAAGTGTGGTAGCAAAGAAGGGGCTTCCAGAGGTTTTCCGGCTGGCCCTTGAAGGAACGGAAGGGTTTGATTAGGAATCTAGAGGTAGGAGAAAAAGGAGCATTGACACAAAGATAAAAACAAGAGCAGTAAGTAAGACCAGTTTTGTTCTGTGGAGGTTGAGAGAGCAAAGGGAGTTAGCCAGAGTGAAGAATCTTGAGTGCAAGATTAAAGAATTTAAATTTTATCAAAAATGATTTGGGGATTTTTTTGACACTCCCATGCTGAGAAACCTTTAATGATCAGAGCAATATTTTGAGAAGATTAGAAATATATGGGAAAGTTTTGGTGGGTGGAAGGACCAGAAGTAGAGGCACCAGTGGGGAGGACTGAACAAATTTGGTAGTGATACTTGAAGTAAAAGCTAAAGGAGGTAGAAGAATTAATAATGATGACAGTTTAGTCCCCCAAGTGGTGCTGGTAACAATTTGAATATTTGATGCTTTGGGAGAGACTATTGATTTAGTCAGTAAACATATTCTTTTAATTTCAGTATAATTGATGTATAACAGTGAGTGAGTCTAAGGTGTACACTGTGTTGATTGGAGTCAACGCATATTTAATGAGCACTTGTTATGTGTGGTAGGCACTGGGGTTATAATGGAGTAAAAATAAGGTTTCTGCCCCACATGGAACTTATATTTAATGGGGGAAAGAGACAAGAAACAAATTTAAATATATCTATATAAAAAATCAGATATATAATGTGAAATATCATATATATGATGTCAGATAATGATAAGTACTCTGAAGAGAAAAATCAAGGTAAGGGATAAGGAATGATGAAAAAGAGGTCAGTATTCTAGAATATGTGAGATAACATTTGAGTAGAGACCTGAATGAAATGAGGGCAGGAGCCTCACTATCTGGGGAAGGCGCATCCCCGGCCAGCACAGCCAGGGTAGGTCCGAAGATGGCAAGGAGCCCACCTGGCTGGTGGGGAGCTGCAAGGGGCCGAGTGATAGGGCACGAGATGCACGATGTAACTGGGGAGTAAGGCATTTAGTGTTCTGAAAGCCATGGTAAAGAGTCTTAATTTTAGTATGATGGGGAGTCCCTGGGAGTGCTAGGACCTATGTTTTCAAAAGATCCCTGTGGCAGCAGAGTTGGTTGAGAGGAATGAACAGTTAGGAGGCAATGGCAGTCCTCCAGGTGAGATAAGGTGAGTCTAGGGTGATATAACTGGAGGTGGTGAGAAGTGGTGGGATTCCAAGTACGTTTTGGAGGTAGAGCAGATGTGTTGATGAGCTAGACGTGGTTGTGAGAAACAGAATCAAGGAATATCACCAGGCTCTATTTGGTAGGTTTGTGTGATAGAAAAAAGCTAGTTCTGCCTTGGCATAAGTAGACCCTGTCAGCACGTTTGTATGAGGAAGTCTCTCTTCCTCACATCAGATGTACTTGAGCACTGGACGCCACAGCAGGGTGAGAGGAGCATGGGTTGGGTACCCCTACGTGGCCAGGCATCCTTGAGGAGGGCTCAACCGGTGCAGTCAAATGTGGCAGCCCTGGATGATAACTTGGCTTTTGGCCTGAGCAACTGGGTGAATTGTAGGGTCATCC
Organism: Zalophus californianus; assembly: GCF_009762305.2. Taxonomy (NCBI): domain Eukaryota; kingdom Metazoa; phylum Chordata; class Mammalia; order Carnivora; family Otariidae; genus Zalophus; species Zalophus californianus. The sequence continues at coordinate 152,022,682 of NC_045597.1, forward strand.
TCAAATGAGGGAGACCGGAAGAGGAACTAACTGGGGTTGGGCGGTGGAAATCAAGTTCTATTTTGTGTGTAAGTCTGAGATGCCTGTTGAGCATTCTAGAGGCAATGTCAGGTAGGCAGATGGATATGGACTTTTGGTGCGGAGCCATCAGAGCTGCAGAGAGGCTTTCTATTTTTGAGTTTGAAGTGGCAGCATGACGAGCAAGTGGAGCTGTTGAGTTAAGGCTCAGGAACAAAGATTTGGATTAAAGATGCAGATTGGGAAATCACTCTGGCAAAAGGAATGTATGAGACCTTTGAGGAAAATTAGCCTCTAAAAGATGGAGACTGCCTTTGGTGTATTCTTAAGCAGTGGGAATTGGGGGATGATTCTGCACAGCAAAGCAGAGGAAGATCTGGGTAATCAGCACTGTGGAAGCCAAGGAGTAAGAAGGCAAGACTTGGTGGGGAGGTCCTCAAGGAGCAGGACTTGGGAAGGCCACTGGAGCTTTTGAGAGTAGACGTAATAGTGGGGGAGGAGGCAATACAAGCTACCTTCAGAAAATACACGCCGAGAGAGGGTAGCAGCAGGGTTATATGTTGGTTTTTCAAAACAGGTTGAAGTTGTATCCATATTAAGGGAGAAATAGGGTTCCAGTGAAGGAGGGAAAGGGTGAAGGTGCTGGAAACAAGGAGCAAGTTTAGGTGATTGGGAGGATATATGTTTAAAGGAATCGGTAAAGAAGTTAGTCTCAGAAGTGAAAAAGGATAGATGTGTTTTGCTTTGAAGTTTGGAGAGAAAGAAGGGAGAACAGCTATTAGAAGTAGATTTTTTGTGTAACGGAGGGAGAAGTGAGAACAGTTATCTAAGTACAGCTGTGGTCAGGGTCATCTGCTTTGGGGGCACCACTGCTATTGAAGGCCTGAAGACAGAGCAAAAGGGAATCAATAAGAAAAAAAAATTGTCAAGAAATTATGAGAGACCTGCTGGAAATATGAAGAATAATTTGTAATAGCCCATCAGTATTTTTTCTGTGGGCCCAAGAGCACAAAGGGAATTGGGGATTCCAATTGGATCCAGTTAAAAAAGGGGGGGGCACTTGGAACAGTAGTTTATAACCCAGAAGAATGCCTATCAAAATCACCTGGAGACATTTTTCAAAAGGCTGTTTTTCCTAAAATGTGTCAAACTGAGTTGTGGGATTAGGACAATTGGAAATGGGAGGAGAGATGTTTCTGTATACTTTTAGAACATTCTCTTTGATTCTGTGATGCTTTCCCCTCCACTTCCAGGGAGAACACTGTTCTGGATTTAGGATTAGCAGGAGACCGACTACAGGGCCACAGGCTGGGCAGGAGCAGTAAGGGCAGCTTGGAAGGCAAGCTAATGCACTGAAGGAATAAGAGGAAGGTTTTTTGGAGTAATGTCAACAGTAACAGTAAAATTTGGGGGGTGTGTTCAGCTGGTTCCTGTATTGCAGAACTTTACAGAGCCTTTCATGGGCCCATGAATTTCCAAGAAGTGGATTTAATATTTTAAGAAAATGCCTGACTATAGGACCCTTTTTACCCCACAGATCCTCTGTGCACAGTTTCTAGAGAACAGATTGTGAAAATCCTGACCTAGAGAAGTCCAGAGATGGCTAGTTCCAGTTTGATTTAAAAGGAAAGCCACAGAGAGCGCCTGGGTGGCTCAGTTGGTTAAGCGACTGCCTTTGGCTCAGGTCATGATCCTGGAGTCCTGGGATTGAGTCCCGCATCGGGCTCCCTGCTGAGCAGGGAGTCGGCTTCTCCCTCTGACCCTCCCCCCTCTCATGCTCTATCTCATTCTCTCTCTCAAATAAATAAATATTTTTTTTTTAAAAAAGGGAAGCCATTGTGGAAAGGGGAGAGGTCCAGGGTAAGCTCTTGAAAGCGCAGCTCCCAGGCCCACGGCTTTGTTGGTAGATAGCTGGGTTACTTTCCATCCCTCCGATTCAACTCCTGTTTTCTACCATTGAGTCCAGTGTCAGTTGGATCATCAATATGAATATTGAAGTTGCAAAAGATGGAAGTGGGAATTTATGAAGTATTTACATTGTGTGTTCAACAGTTTCTCAAAAACAGGGTTGGAGAAAGTCTCTATGAAAGCAAGCCAAAATCTAATGACCTTTTAGGATAACTAGCCTTTTCCTTAATTGTAAGGACAAGCAAGTGGGTAACTGTCAAAAGAAGATGTACTTTGAAGTCTTGAAGCACTCATTAGCAGTGACTTAAAATCTGGGGAGTTTACCCACCTTTTGAGCAGAGGCAGCGTCCTAGGCTCTGAGAATGCTACAGTTTATACTACCTGGGCATTGACTTGACTGTCTTTCCAGGGGAGTATAGTCGTTAAGTTTAAGGTGATTAATACTGAATATTGTCTCCTAGGATTTCCAGAGAAGCCGGTGATTGGTGATTGGTGAGGACAGTGATTGCTGGCAGGGATTAAACACTTATATAGCATGATTAATTTTTAACAAAGATGTGATGTGAACTGTATGAGTATAAAAGTCCACTCTCACGGTACTGAGACAAACCAAATTAGAAGGGTTCTAAACAATTTTCATTTGCCCCAACTATGTGTGTTTCACAGGTCCCAAATTTCCACTTTTGTGCCAATATCATTCCACTTCCTCCTTCATGTGGCTTATCTTTATTGATGAATTTTCTCTCCTAACCCTCTATTTCAAAAAAAAAAAAAAAAATCGTGTGTGTGTGCTTTTTGGTGATAGAAGTGTATTTGTGGTAACTTTGTGCACGTGACGCAGCTGAAGAGTTCAGAGCACATGGAGATCACTTACCGGTGATAGTAGCACATTCTATTTATTTTCCCCCCGTGGATGCCTGAACTCTCTTTTCTTCACAGGTGAAGTCAGTGATAAACCTTTTGTTTGCCGCGTATACTGGAGATGTGTCTGCACTTCGAAGGTGTGTTAACACGGTGGCGTATGGCTCAGCATATGGTTTACAGAAGTTTATGAAGTTGCTTCTGGGCAGATGGCCATTTTTTAAGGCTGATCTAATAAAAATGACCCAAACAAATTTATATTAAATCCCCCCACTTCCAGTGCCTTAGGCTTCCTATGCAGTCTTGTCCTTTTCTACCTCCTAAAAAGCCCAGACCTCTGTTCTCTCAAGTGTAACTGTTCAACTAATCTGGCTGATTAGTGCTTTATTGGAGTTGAATGATGCTTTCTCAGTCCCCTTCTTCCCTCCCCTTCCCACATTTGGGGGTGAAGAGGGAGTGAAAATGGGCATTTAGTGTTCCGTAGATCACCAGGGTTAGAAAGGTTGTTTATCACTGCACACTTAACATAAGATCTCTTGTACAGAGTAGCAACTGAATTTTAACATGGAAAAATATTTATGCTTAATTTCTACTTTGTCTTCCAGTCTGATTAGTATTTATATCAACAGTATTGTATTATAAACTTCAAAGTTCCTAGGAGACTAGATCTTAATTGTTCTCACCAGAAAAAAAATAATTACATGATGTGATAGAAGGGTTAGCTAGAACTACTGTGGCAGTCATACTGCAGTATATGAATGTATCAAATCCAGCATGTTGTACACCTTAAACTTCCCTTATGTTCTATGCCAATTTTATCTCAGTAAAACAATGTGTACTTTAAAAAAATTTTTTTAAGTTTCCTGATTAGTACTTGTAAACTGTACACTATAAAATGTTACAGAATGGAAGCCTTAGTAAAAACATTTAACTTTAGTAGTAGGTATTAGTTTCTTGCCCTTCTGAGGCACAAACTTTGGTATGCCACTATCCTTGAGTTTTGAACAATAATGTAATGAAGCTGAATTCTGTGAGAGTTGGTGAACATTTCCTTTTACCCTTAGCTTTCCTTACAAAGCTAAGGAAAAGAGGGGAGGTGGCATTTACCCAGGAAGCCTGTGAACTGGTTGAACATGCTCTCAAGTTCCCATTAGTGAGCCCAATAAAGGATGGCACTTACTTGTCTCACAAGAGCTTAGAATGATGGGATAAATGTTATAAGGGTGAATGACATTTTATAGATCATGAATAGCTTATTCTTACACATTTTCAGATTTGCTCTGTCAGCCATGGACATGGAACAGCGAGACTATGACTCTAGAACAGCACTCCATGTAGCTGCTGCAGAGGGTAATATATGAACCATTTATCTTTTTTTTTTTCCAGACGTAACTTCTACTTGATACTAAAATCTGCCTGTTTTGTTTTGGATACAGGTCATGTTGAAGTTGTTAAATTTTTGCTGGAAGCGTGCAAAGTAAACCCTTTCCCCAAAGACAGGTGAGCACTTATGTTACCTTCTACCATGTAATTGGTGAGTCTGTGTTTTATTATACAGGGCTATAATATTTAAGTTGATGGTATATTTAAACCCACCATGTATATATTGGAGACATTCTTCAACTTGCTATGGTACCTTACAAAGGCAACAAACAAAAACCTTGTTTCTGCTAGGTTGATCATTCTCTCTCCCATATCTTACCTCTCATCTAAGGATGGTCTCTTATTCAGAATTTTTCGGGTTAGTCTGTTAGTCAATACACTGTATAAAGAAAACAGTGCTTTGTGTTGGAAAAGAAGAAATAGGAATTTTGTCCTTGGGGGCTTTTAACTTCAGAGGGTGGACAAGATAAACATTTATAGGAGCATATTAAAAATGTGTAAGAAAATTACTGTCACAGAACGCTGAAATGAATATATTAGATTTTCTTGAAATTCCTAGTTTTGGTTGGTGTCAGTTTTAGAAGGCTCTGTGGAGTTGAATTTTAATCAGTGCTTTGGGGAAGAGATAAGATTTGAAGGTACAGAAAGGAGAGAAGGGTGCTCTGTCTGCGGTGGGAGAAATCTGCCTGGAATATATTTTGCTTCTCTCCTCTCTTTCCTGGTCCACATGGCAAACCACCTTTCCTCTTGAAGTAAATGCTTTCCACAGAGTGGCCAGTCACAGGAAGCTTCAGAGTGCAGCTGTACTACATACATTATATATATAAAGTCAGCTCTGTGCTCACACACTTGCGCAACATGTACCTGGAGTTCTGTAACGGAATGAGTCAATAATGAGAATAAAGGCTAAGAATTGAAGGAAAAAATGCTTGATAGAGAGGTTTGAGAAGTATGATTAGGAGTTTTGGATTGGATATTTGAGGACTGTATTATAAATTTGGGGCAAGTTGATTATTCTCTAGCTATTAGATCTTGGTTTCACTGTTTTTTAAATTAGAAGTTTGGGTTTTATTAGTTCAAGCTGCTTGCAAGAAATGCAGAAAAGTTATGATGTGTCTGAAAATTGTTAGTGTTGTAAGTATGGTAACACTTTGGTTATTTCATCATGACCTTTACTGGCAATATTTTAAAACCTCATGTTAAGAGGGACAATCCTCCCTTTTATCCCCAAATATAATGTTCACACCAGCTCTTTCTAGAGCAAGAAACTGATGAGAGTTTTCCCCCCACCCAATCTTGTGCCCTGTGTTTATAATGCCAACTAAAACACTATTTAACACAAGCTGGAAACATTTACTGTGCTATTTTATCCTTTATATCTAAAGATTGAAGTGTTTTGTTTTTTGCCCTACATTGGCCTCTAGGAATGTGGAAGTAGGCATACCCATCTGATAGGCAGGAGTTAGCTAAATAACTAACTTGGTAACTGGGTATTCAACTACTCTAGAATATAAGCTAAACCAAGACAACTCTTCTCTCCATTTCATAGAGTCACTGTCCCCTCAAATTATAAAACAGGTTTGAGTGAATGTAGTGTATTCTTTAAAGTTGACAGTTTGTATTATTTCATGGAGGAAGAGTTGTCAAAAATGTAACTTGCAGTTAACATTCAGTTGTTCCAGAAAGACACATAATTATTTGCTGTAGATGCCTGAACAGTCCCCCTCCCCCACCTCCCAGTTTAAGGCCACCAACTCCCTAAATTAATGAAGGCCAGTGTGGAAAAGGAGCTGTTTTTGGAGAAACACGAAGATACATGTAAAATGTTACTTACCTGATTTTGAAAATGAGGATTACAAAATTTTATCCAAAAATATTTTTTTGAGACTATTCAGAAAACCTTTCGGTTCCATAATGTGACCCCATTAAGGAGGTAAAAGGTTTAAGACAGAGCTGCAAAGAAATGGCAAGAAGGAAAACCAGAAGGTTGGGAGAGTAGCACATGACAAAGTGGGAGGCTGAGTGCCTGGCAGCCATGGAGAAGTTCAGTGGAGAGCGAGGAAGAGAGACTCAAGAGTTTGTCAAGTATTAGGGGACTGATTCTCATACTCTCATTTACTTGTGTTGTGAGTTTCACAGTATTATCTCTTCTTTCCAAAGGCTATTGAGCTGGTTAATCACTGCTGGCAACTCTTTCTCTTATCTTCAGTCTTCACCTCTCCCACTGAGGAGTGCACCCCAGAAACACACTTAAAATGGAAAGTGTCGTTACTGTTCTGGTGGCACAGTGGTCCATTTGAGCCCCTGGGTTCCCATCCTTACCAGAGATGAGGACAATGTCAATCCCTCTGGGGCCGATGCCGCTCCTCCAGTGTGTTTCTGGGCCCTAATGAGGTCACAGTCATTTCCAGACTTCCGAGATTTGTCATGATTTTGAATTGACAGGAACACAAATTTTCAGTCCAAGGATAGGGTGATGGGTGTTATATACCTGACTTTTCCTTGGACATTTTATTTAGGGAGCGATCCTGTGGGCTTTTCATGAAATTAAACTTCCAGCATCCTGGAGGAGTCCACTCTATCTGTCGACACTAGAACTTCCCCTCCATATGTACTTAGATATGTGAACAAGATCCATTTGTAGAAGATCGCTTTCCCTTCCTCCCTATATCTCAAGTGGCCCGTGAGACCACTTTTTGAATTATGAATCCCTGTGTCTCAATTTTTACTTGTAACATTGCTGAAATGGCCAAATTTGAATGGCCCTTAAGCCTGCATTTAGCATCTAGGAACGCTGGATTATCATCTTTGTACAGAGATTATCTAATGACCCAGGCCATGTTGTGCTACCCATTTAGGTGGAATAACACCCCCATGGACGAAGCGCTGCACTTTGGACACCACGATGTATTTAAAATCCTCCAAGAATACCAAGTCCAGTACACGCCTCAAGGAGATTCCGACAATGGAAAAGAAAATCAAACGGTCCATAAGAATCTTGATGGATTGTTATAATGGTCTTAAGCCCCAAATATAAATCACTTACCTATTTAATTGTGGAAAATGATTATGAAGAACATGTGTATTTCTATCTGGTAGTGATGTATATTTTACAACATTTGTCATTTCAGTGTTACTGGAGTTTTCTTCATTGTACACACAGGACAAATCTGATCTCTTTGGGAAAAAATAGAAATAAAACAATCTCCCTCCATAATGTGAGCAATATTTACCTCGTGCATTGTATAATTTGATGTAAAAGAAATAGTTACCAATGCTAGCTTAACTGTGTGGTCTTCAGGATTTATTTTTGTGTGTTCTGTGAATTTTCAATTTATATTATGAACTTAGGCATTTATAAATTAAGTTCTGTTGTACAGTCTGTCCAGATGGGTCAAGGCTGCCTTCAGAAGCAAAAAGAGTGTGGTTTTTCAGGACTTCAAGTGTAGATTTAGTTTGAGTGTCCGAACAACTATATGCACTTAGGGTTATGTGTTTTAAATGTCTCCCATCACTCTAGCTTCATGGCGTGACTCTTTAAAAATTAAAATAGTTAACAACTGTTAGTAGCATAGACCAATTCTGATTAGACTTTATCAGGGAATCTGTTTAAGATATGTTTGGTGACCAAAATATATATGTGAATGTAGTTATATAATACTTTTGAAAAAAAAATTCCGTTTTCTATATCCCCCTTAGTCCAGCTTCTCTTCCCAGACATTTAGCTATTTGCCTCTTTGCTTTAGCTGGGAATGTGGGTGCTGGCACACTATGCAGTTTTCATGTTTTCCACCGAAAGTCAGAAAATGCCTCACATATCTGGCATCCGAGATACAACTAGGCCATTTGTCTACAGGCGATGAACCAGACAAATTACTAAGCTAAGTACAAATTAGTCAAATTCATCAACCTAAAAAAGGAAGGGATGTGCTGCCGCAGCTCTTTAAAATATGTTTCAGTTTCCAGGATAAAAATGAGGATAAATTCAGATCAACGCTCTAAGCTACCAAAGTTATTATGATGGTATGGGAACTGTTACACTTAACCTTTATTTTTAAGCCTGTAATTAAAGGCATCAAGATATTTGTTCTATTTGGGGGACTGCGAGATCATTCCAGTTTTCTCCTCATTCTCTACTGTGTAATTGTTGGTGGACTCTATAGTTTAACAAGAAGAAAAGGCCACCTCATTTTAAATTGAGACCCAGTGTCTGTCTTGGGGAGGAACTGCACCTACGCTTTATCCTATCATACCTCAGAGGTAACGGGGTTTGCTAATGAGGCTTTCTGATACTAAGCACACACACAGGCACATACACACACAAGTGGGCTTTTTTGAAGTCCTTTTTAGCCAAATGAGCAAAATCCTCAACTACAGGAATGCTAGCTGTTATAATGTAGCAAATTCAGCAAGTTCTTTTTTTTTTTTCCTTTTCTATCAGCACATACTGCTGCTTCCAACCTTTATCATGCCTAAGGGCCCCTTTCCCCTTCTAGCAGCCTCCAAATGTTTAGATTTTTGCTTCCAGTCGAAGTCAGTGGCTTCAGCCATTGCCCTGTTTCCTAGACAGCACCTCCTTTGGAGGAACCATGGCCAGTGTTCCTTAACTGAGCCCCATCAGGCATGAAGCCATGCCCACGTGTGCACTTCTGTGGGGAATACGGTGGGTGGGCACCTGGCCCTGCCGCTGTGCTTCTGCCCCACAGATCTCTCTAGCTATGCAGACAGGTAGTATTTGCAAAATGCTGTAGAGGAACTGCACTATCCCCGCAGATTATATGTGGTAGATGTTCTTTAGCTGAAATCAACTGAAATAACTTCGCTCACACAGCAGCTTGCTTTTTGTGACGAAAATGAAACATTAAGATGATTGATTCCATTGTGTGGCTTAAAGGTTACCAACAATTTTGAGGCTTTAATGAAAAGAGGTTCTAACTGTTGTTTGGAAACAAAGAGAGTTTTCATCTTTTTTGTCAGATCAAAAGTATTTTGTAAAATCTTTGTGGTTTAGTCAAATGTGCCCTTATTTACCCATGAGGTTATTTATGACTACGCTGGTTCCTGCTCTGGCTGTTTGCTGTCGGCTGGTAATAACAAGTACACTTGGTTTCAGTGCTTTTGACTGTGCTGTTAACTGCTGCCATCAGTATACTCCAAAGATCTGTTTTGGCTTTAGGATCATTAAGTGCTTTTTCTGTACCATGAGAGCTCTCTGTGGTCATGTTTATTTAAAGCTTCGTATATATTGCTGTTTTTGGTGGTCTCAATTCTAATGATCTCATTTTGGGGTGCAATGTGCTGTGTCCCACTACTGCCCCACACTGCCCTTTAGCTGTAGAGCTGGATTTGCTGTCGACCATTTGATGCTGTTGTTTGTCGGGTGGGGACTGAATGACCCAATGCTGGATTTAGATTCTTCCTGGGGATTGTACAGCTATGAATGTATTTGCTTCCAGAACCTCCCAAAGTTGAATCTAATCTTAAAACTATAAGTTGTAAGTATTCTGAAATTGGGAAATATTTATTTTAAATGAAATCAGGTAGTGTTGCTTTTTACAGCATAATAAATACATGTATCCAAAAAAAAAAAAAACCTGTAAAAAATGAATTTTTTAAAACCACTAAGGATTTCTTACATCACTGGGTTGGGAACTCTGCTGAGCATACAGACTGTATCTAGTTGGTTCAAATCAATTTCTCATGCCTCCTCTGAGCCAGGTACTATGCAGGGCGGCAGCTGGGGTTATCACAATGAGAGGACGATCCTGTAAGGAGTTCATCCTTGAGGGTGGAAGGATGGACAGGCATGTTTCCAGTGCTCTAGAAGTGAACACTATCATTTTGCAGTTAGGACACACTCAGTATCTGTAGAATTCAATCATTAAACATGTCCTTCACTAGGAGGGGTTCTAACCTCCTTTAAGGAGAAGAGAGGTGGTTTTCACTAGCAGCCTCCAAATGTTTAGATTTTTGCTTCCAGTCGAAGTCAGTGGCTTCAGCCATTGCCCTGTTTCCTAGACAGCACCTATTTAGGGAGCCGAATCTAGTACCGCCACACTAGGGTCTGAGTAGGACAAGCTGGGTATATGGAATGGCATTCGCTTCCAAGGCCAGAAACCCCTGGTCTACAGGGTTAGGCTTAGTGTGTGGTTTTCTAACCATAGAGATGGTATGAGAATACCATGACTGCCGTTTTCAACTATCGAAGTTGTTTGTCACAAAGTAATTTGCTTTGCAATAGTAGTTAGATGATGTGAATCATCCGCGTTACCGACATTTTAGGACTGAAAGAGACATCAGACATCGCTAATCTAATCCCACTCTCATAGATGAAGCTGAGACCCAAGAGTGGGCTGTGATACAGAACTCTCAGTCTCATGTTCTTTGCATCCTACCACACTGTGCCCACTATGGACAGAAAACTGGGCGAGTTGCAAATTAGCTAAAACCTGTCTGTGTGTGGAGTTTTAAAGACAAGTGTAAGTGCTACAGTGTTCAGCCTTGCAGAGCTCACCAGGAGCTATGGTATATACGTTCCCACATAGAGGCAGCACACAGTACAGGGGAGACGAACAGATGAGTGACACCAAATATGGAAGCATTAAATTATCTTATCCTTGATACAACATGAGCGTCTTAGTTTTGCGGGATTGTTTACAAGGGCTGGGTAATCTTCCTAATTTCACTTACTAACCTTCATAGTAAAATGAGTAAATTCATGAATCACAGACTAGCTAGCACAGGGAAGCAGCCCATGAATGTGTTAGGTGGCACTTTAAAAGGGGCTTTTTGGGGAAGGGGTATTTTATAGTTATATAAAGAAAGGATGTGATTACTAGAAGTTCCGGGAAGGGTGTGTTTTGGGATGGGAAGGATTAGAAAATTAAATCAGTTATTACACAGGGGCAAAGACTGGACACTTTATTTCTATTCTGGAGCCTGAACCTGATGCCAGGCCTCCATGCACCCCAGCCTTGCCCCTAGCTGCCTCTCCACGTGTTTGTGGTTTTTTTTTTTTTTAAGATTTTTATTTATTTGAGAGAGAGACAGAGAGAGCACAAGCAGGGGCAGAGGGAGAAGCAGACTCCCTGCTGAGCAGGGAGCCCGATGTGGGGCTTGATCCCAGGACCATGACCTGAGCCGAAGGCAGATGCTTAACTGACTGAGCCACCCAGGCGCCCCTCTCCACTTGTCTTTTAAAGAGCCTACTAGAATTGAGTCCAACAAGCACTCATAATAACAAAAAGAAACTGCTTCATACGTGTACAAAAAACACACCAACACTAGGGCATTAGTGTGATGGCACTAAGAAACACAGAATTTACATAGTATAAGAATACAGTACCTTTTATTAGCTTCCTGTCAAAGGTACCATTGAGGAACCTCTACCTTTGTATGCCCTATATAAATTTAATACGTTTAAAACTGCTTAAGTGTGGTACTTTTTTCAATTGGCCAAGCAAGAGGTTTAATTTCTCAGTATAGCATACGCATATAACCTGAAGTTAGTTTACCAAAACTTGGAAGCTGAGGGTGATTGTCAGTATCTTTTAAGGGCTATATAAACTCATCTTAGTAGGTTCTAAAAACCATATTATCTTTAGCCTTCCTAAAACTGTTTTAAATGCCATTTCCTTGAAATTGTGCATAATTTTATATAGCAATTTAAGTTATCTGTAGCTTTTGGCTATGTTTCACAAAATCTTATGTTTTCATAAGTAAGGCAATTAGAACACATGATCCAGTATCTCAAAACATCTTAGGCTCCAGAAGAGCAGGGATCTTTGTTTTTGTTTACCAATGTTTCCCAAACATCTAGAATAGTGCCTGGCTCATGGCAGGTGCTCAATATATATTTGATGAACTAGTATAGTGAATGAGTTTTAACTAACCAAAAGAAGCCACTCAAGGAAATACCCCTTGCTTTGGGAACAGCATCCCGGTTCAAACAGTAGGTACCACAGTTTTCAAAACAATTTCTAGGTTTTTTTTCTTGTTTTCCCTGGGATAGTCAGAAGTGAAAGGAGTGCTTTGTTTATTGAGGCTTAATATTCCATTTTAGCTTACAGGCAGTAAATAGCTTTCGGTCATTTAATGCTGAATAAATCGCTCAATCATTTATTGCCATCTCAGAAATCTCCTTCCTTAATAAGGAGAAATTCTTCTCAGGTGGTACATAACAGCTCTATGCTTATCAAACCCTCTACAAACACCACACCAGAAGTACTCTTAAAACTCACAAACATCCGTAAGCCAGGATCTACATGGTGACTCATGATAATGATTATACATGAACATAATAAACTTATGGCTAGGGAGGGCCTTACCTACTGGAGAAATACAGTTCTCCATGTTTATTATAAAGAAACTTTATGTTTCCTAGATGTAAATACCGCAGATACAGAGATGAGAGAGGTCCTATTTGTTAGGATGCCAGCATTCAAGCCTACACCACTATTCCCTGACAACCCTTCAAACAATAGTTAAGTCTAGCCTGCCATATTTATGTCTAAGTGGTGATTATGTCTTTCATTACACTATGTTTCTTCCAGCACACAGTGCCTTTTACTTTGAGAAGGCCACGGCTTTCTAGCTTACAACACCTTTGGAGAAAAATGGCCCCTTTTGACGTGGGCACAGTGACTCCTCGGGAAGAGCTCCTCTAATCTTGGGATGTGGGTCTGAGATGTGGCTTTGGAGACAAGTCAGAGTCCCACTTGCCATGTATTTCTAAGTTAGAAACTTCTATTAGCAGTACCAAAATACATTTCAAACTAACTGCCAAATTATTTGGGCATTTGGAGGCAGCTGCGGTCAGCAAGACCAAAGCACTTTGTTTGCTTTTCATGGCACTCCAGCTCATTCCAATACTGCTTCCTGCCTGTCTTCCACTGACTGACCCATCGGCCACAGCAGTTCAGACTGCAAGCGGGTTAAGAAAGGGCAGTGCTCAGGAACGTGGTGTTATCAGCCTTAATCAAAAATAAGGACTCACATGTTTGTATGTCTAAGCATAAGTAAGAAAAACATGAGAAAAAACATCAAACCTACACATAATGCCAGTAACTTTTAAAATCTTTACGCCAAAGTTGTTTGTAAGAGACTAACGTTAGAGTTTCAGTACTTCTCAAAAGTAACCAAAATCTCTTGTCTGGCATGATAAAACGAAACCACGCCAGGTTGTTCTCAAAGGGCCAAAACACACCAGCAGTTAAATGCCGACAATTAGAAACACTATTTTTTTTAATGTTCTCTTCTTTGTTCCTTCCTCATTTCAACTTAAAAAGTCAATGCAAAGCCAGTCAGGTTCATGTGTTCTTACATAAAAACTGAGAGGAGGAGAGCACCACGGGCAGATTATATTTAATGCAATACGTAGAGTTTAAATTTTAGAATAGACTTTGAGAAAAGTTTATCCCCACCCAAAAAACATGGCATTTACGTACTAATAGAACCATGGTGGCAACGGTGGGGAAATGAAGGCGCAGCTACAGAGACAGCAGTCTGCGAACGTTCTGTGGAAGGACCCTGCTGAACCCGCCCCGCTAAGCCACGTGGGTGGTGTCAGTGCTAGTGAAGGAAGACGGTAACAGAATACGCTTCACGAAACACCAGAAAGCAGTCTAGAAAAAGCACAGGAGAGCTAATGGAACCATTTGCAAATGTATTTGTCCGAAACACACATTTATCAGTGAAAAACATGCAATTCTCAATGCAGTTACACAGGACGAGTTTTCAAATTGTTTGATTCTCATATGATCTCTGGTTAATTACTTGTCAGTCACTATTTTTTCTTCTCAATTTGAAAATTTTATGACTAAGACTACCAGCTAATAACAATAAAGACACATTAACCCATTTAAGAAACATGAATTAAATTTCTAGATTTGGCCTACATCTACAGTTAACTACAACTTTTTGAAGAGTAACAGGATTTTTGTCTTGAGAGAGTTGGTTCCCTTGACAGAGATGTGAAGATAATTTCATTTACTAGTGACCAGGATGAAGGCGGAATATATTCAGCTTTGGATACTAAGGTTTAAACAGACAAAAACTACTCAAGAGTCTGGAAAACGTATTTCCTTCCACTAATATTAGCCAGTATCACAAAGCCATAACAAACAGAAAAGCTAATTCTCCCAAGGGAGAGAATTTGCTTTTAGCTTTAAATGGCCAGTGTGGAAAACGTAGTAAAATAAAGAACACAACTTTTACCCCCTGCCCAGATACAGGATGGCTACCTTTGATAAACAGCTGATGTAACTCTGCGTTACTTAGCTTTGAACGATTTCACAGGTAAACCAATGGAAAGCCTCCAGCCATACTTAAAGCAGAGGGAACAAATAAGAATTCTCCAGAATAGAAATCTGTCAATCCTACATCAAGAAGTTCCCTAAATAACTGTGTGATCTATCCAACAGCCTGTAACAGTTGGGCACTGACTTTGTGCACAGCATTTTAAGTGCTGCTCAACTCCTCACCCTTCCCCGAGGATTCTCATTTTAGCCCTGATGTTTTCAGTGTATCTGGATATTGTTCATTTGTAAAACCCACTCTATGGAGAGGGCCTTTCAATTTTACCTTTCATAAGATGCATGAAGCCCTTCAGAGTAACAGACGTTTCTGAATTAGGGAAAAATCCACTTGCTATCAACAGGTTGCAGCAAATTTGTTCGTCTTTGTTTCATTTCCCTAGAAACACAGGATGTGAAGGAACAGAGTAGCAGGAGGGAATCACAGATGGGAAGGAAAAATGTCGCCAAAGAAGATGAGAAAAATTCATGCTCTATACTGCATTCATCTGTAAAAAGATAAAATGTGGTTAAGTTTATTACACAGCTCTTGTGAAATGCAGATCCACATCTCTAACTCGGCCTGTTGGTTCTACAATGGGGTTAGCAAGAAGACACTTCCACAGCAAATAACCACCATGGAATTAGAGAGCCTTCAGCATGTGCTGTTTATCCTTTTTCCCAGAGTAATCGAGACCTTTTATGTCATCTAAGCTGATGGATTATTCCTCTGTAGCCTGCCGGCTTCATTCTGCCAATTCATCCAGGCCGCACAAAGCTTTTTGCTGTTATGCAAGTCTGGGGGCAGAGCAACGTGGCAAATCTGCTCCCACAAAACAAGGACGAGGCAGTGCTGAGCTGTGCGCCAGACGGAGGACGGGATGGGGGAGGAGATGATGAATGTTCCTTAAAGTCCACGCAGTAGGAATGATAAATGAATGTCTTTCAGGTACAGACTAGAGACATAGAATTACGAGGAAGCCCTTCCCCTCCCCCCGTAGTGCCTCCTGCCCAGCTGCCCGGAGCAGGGCACCTTGGGGGCAGTAAATTGAGCGTCCAAACAATCCCAGCCTGCCACCAACTTCCTAGCTCATGTCCCTGCTGGGCTCTCCCCTCGGGCCAGGTGCTCTACAGCAGTGTCTAGAGCCAGGTTTGATTGTTGTGACTCGGTTTGGGCGTGGGTGTGCTGGTGGCAACCTAGTGGGCAGAGGCCAGGGGTGCTGCTAAATAATCTACAGTGCGGAGAACAGCCCTCTGAAACAGAAAATTACTTGCGTCCTGGAATACCAATAAAAACACAGGACTAGACTGCAAGCCTCTTGGGAACTGCCCTTTAAGATTTTGGGGAATTCCTTTAATACCTACTTAGGAAGCCACAGAGTGACCAAAACAGGAGAGTCGGAATTTGTAAGAATTTATAGTTGTTTCTCTAATGAGTCCATTATTTTTAATCCTAAGTGCTCAGTGGTGGGTAGGACACAGTGGGCTCTTACGTAAGAACATTATTTTGGATTAAAAGCACAATGAAGGTTTTGCCCCTATGTTTCAGTGTGTGGCTGAAATGTATAGTTAAGGGAGTGGGCTTTTGGAGAGAGGAAAAGAGAGAGAGGCAGGGAGAAGGAGAGGAAGCCGAGATCCAAATCCTGTCACCGTCTCTCACTGGCGTGTGTGACTGTGGTTTATCACCCAACCCCTTGAAATCTCAAGGTCTTTGTCCTTCCAAAGCAGAAGAATGTACTGGAAGGATTAAATGAGATACCATGTACAATGCCTAGTATAGCAGATGGAAACAGAGGATGGTTAATAAATGTTCCTGTTGTTATCATCAGCTTTGCCCAAAAGCCGGCAGGAGAGTAGACTGGTTCTCACGTAGTCCGAGGAAGAAGTTTATTGTACAGGAAATCCAGACTAAACAAACACTCAAGTCATCCTGCAGAAAACACTGGTGCTCTGTCTCTCTTGGACAGTTTCCTCAGGGGCCTACGGTCCTCCTGTTCCTGACCCTAATCCAGAGCTGCAAGCTGCAGACGTGGCTGAAATAGCCAGCTCTGAGAGAGGTTGCTCTGTTTCAGAGTGTATGCTCTCCTGCCAGATGCAGATGCTGACTGGAAATCATGGCCAAGGTTAAGGACAGATCATCTGAGACAAAGTAGAGTCCACCCAATTTGGGGACTAATTCAACTTCTATTTTGTCCAGCCAGTGCCTTGTCCAGATTATCACCTCCCCTAGCTCTTTCAGTCTCCTAAAGGTTTAACCTGGAGAGGGGGGTGGGGTGTGTGTGTGTGTGTGTGTCAAACAGACTTCTTCTGCCCTACACATGACATGAATGAAGTCATCTGGAATAGAATGGCTATGGGGGGGGGGTGTCCATTTCCTGGCCTTTATTTAGAGAATTTAAATCGCTCTCCCAGTATCATCCCAAGAACACAAAGAAAGTAAGTCACACCATCTGCACAGATGGAGACAACTAATCCATCTCATTTTCTTAAGGCCGAGGGGAATAATGGTGATGACAGAGGTGGAACTCTGACTTCTGAATCCCAAACACGGGCTTCTCATCCAAAGGCCATGCCGCCTTTGTCCTAATAAACTGGGGTGAGACCTAGTGAGTCCCGTGCGTATAGTTTCTGTGCGGTGGATGTTTTGAATGAGATGAAGCTCTGCTTTTTCTGGGAGGCATTTCAGAACAGTGGACAGTATGCACGCTGGAGACTCACCGGGTGGGTTCAAATACTCATTCCACCATTTACTAGCTGTTTGATCTTAGTCAAGTTATACAATTTGGGATTGGGGGGGGTGCTCCTTTTCCACACTGTAAAACAGAGTAACACTAACAGCTAACTCAGAAGGGGGTTGTAAAAGACTGATGAAGTCACTATGGTGGAGTGCCCGGTACACAGTAAATCTCACCTATTAATGGTGCTGCTGTGATGATAATGCAACTTGCTAAAGCACAGCCATTTTGTGGTTCCATTAACAGATCTTACACTCTTGGAACAGGGCTTTATATTTGTTCCATTTTTGAGTCAGGCTTAGAAAGCACTTTATAGCAGACTCGGGGGCCACATTGCACCAGAGGATGCATCCTTGCCCATAGAAAAGGTTCATTTTACACTTGCCAACAGGAACAGAAGTGACTTTTCATTCTCAACCATCAGGAATGTGTAAGAAATTACAGTCTCTAAAGAGTTGAGCCTGGGCTTCTTCAGGAGAGAAAAAGGACCAAGAAAGAAATTACATACCAGAAACTTGACTCTCAAAGGTGTTACTGATGTCATGTGCACACACGGCTACAGGACCCCGGGTGTCTGAAGGATGGTACCCTCTCTCCACCTCTCCTTTCCCTTCCCTGCCCTCCTGCCTCGCCCCTGAGCAAATGGTCTGTGCCAGGCACCAGTTACAAGAAACTGATGAAGAAAGGATGGTAATAACTCAGGGAGGACTTTTTTTTAAAGGAGTAAACACATTTTAACAAATAGACTGGAATAGCTTCACGTGGAAAAGAGCTTAAAATTAAACAGTGTCAGCAAAATTCCAGCCAACCAAAAAAAGTCTTTAAGAGGAAGGATTTCGGCCCGACAGGCAAACAATACCATTTGATTTACTGAAAAACATTTTCCCAGAGGGAGTAGATTCTCTCTTTTGTGGACAACCCTGTTCCTATTCTGGTCATGACACTCATAACTCTTTCACTCCTAGAACCTTCTACTCTTGGCAAGTGCCCGACCACCCCAGGTGCGAGCAGCCCAAATCAGTCCTCAAATACGAAGCAGGTGGAACTGTACCACTGTTGCTGCTGAAGCCTCCATAAGGGTTGTTAACTGCCGAGCATCAGTCCTCTCTCTTCCTAAAAATAACACTCCTGCACCCAGACACAGTGCTGAAATAACAGGTCGAAGGAAAACATTTTCTTATCAGGGAAACGGTAGTTCCTTAATATATGAAATTTCTGCAAGGACAACTTCAAAGGGCAGAGGTGGAATTTTTCAGTATTTGAAATGTCATTTAGTTTCTGGAAGGTGCAGAGTGCCAGGAATAAAGCATCCTGGTGATGACGGAGCTTGTTTAAGCACAGCAGGCTCCGACTTATCAGGGCTGATCTAAAACGCCCTCGCCGGCTCTGCCAGAGGCACCTTCCGGGACCCTGCAGCTGGGCTGAGCGGCTGCTGGGCAGCCCCCCATCCCCGCCCCAGAGCGCACCTGCTCGGTGAGCACCAACGCCAGCCCCACGGGGTACTCACCATACTGTCGAACTCGACAGAACCCACTATCCGCGACACCTCGTCAAACTCGTCAGGAGACATGGGGAGAAGGTTGTCTGTGGTCTGAAGTCGAGAGGGGTGGCTAAAATGGGGAGAAAGGAAAAGGCAATGTTAGCACTGAGACTGTGAAACCGGTGGTGCCAACTTCGACGTTTCATCTTTGGCCTGTGACGGAAGGATCACTTGAGATCTTTATTTCGGCTCAGTGCACCCGCTTGCGCAGTACATTTGGAAAAGTACGGATAGCGGGAGGCTCCTGTCCCCAGCCCGGCCCCTTGGGAAACGTCCAGGACTCTAGAGATGTGAGTGAGAGGTAGCCAGGCCTGGGACCTGCGCCGCTCCTGCCTGGTTAAAGGTGCGGGCGGGCGCGGGCAGCGCGTCACCCTGAGGGGCCGGCGCCTCAGGGCTCAGGCTGGCCCAAGAAGCTCCAGAGACAAGTCTGGGGAGTCCCTCGTCCCTACCTTGAGGTTTGTATGCAGATAAAGCTGCTCCAGAGTGTTTTTACATGAAGGCTACATCCATTCACCCCAAGACAGTGCTGCAGGCCAAATAACTGACAATGATTTTTCCAAATTTTTGTCTACCTTTTATAAAATGAAACAACAAAATAAAAGCAAGCGGAAAAAAAATGTATCTCAATCATCACTTTGGCCTTTTCCTCGATTGAAAATAACTACTTTCCCACTCTGATCCATTTTTGTTCATTTTATTTATACTTTTTCAAAGTATCAGTTTGGGGGGGACTTAAATACAACCTTGGGTGGTGGTGGTGGTGGTGTTTGGGGTTTTTGTTTTTGTTTGTTTTGTATAAAGGCAGTAAAATTCTGATAGGCAGTGACACCAGGATCTCTAGTTAGGATCTTTCCAACAAGTCCGACTGTGGTGGCAGCAGCAGCGACTACAGTGAGAAAGCAAAGGACAAGCATCTTCAACAGGCCCCAGCCAGGAGCGGGGCTGGCCTGTGGGTTTTAAACATGGCTCTCTTCTGTGTTCACTTACACTTCAGACACAGAAATCAACTCAGTCTTGATGTATCCAGTTCCTTTTGGGCCATCGAGTTCCATTGGTTCTGGGGCTAGAAGCAAACACATCGGGTACAACTTTCGGTTAGCAGACCTTACCCAAGAACCAACGATCAACGTTCTCTTTCATCAAAATTTTACTGTCTGCCCTGACAGTCGGGTGGGTCCTGGAGCTTTAAGCTTTAAGTGACTTCCCTGCCTGGGTCACCTCACATTCCAGTGGGAATGCAGAAAGAACTCAGAGGGAAGGGCGAAGAGCTCAGGACAGAAGTCAAGCTGTGAGCTCTCTCCTTCCCAGGCTTAAAATCCTACAGAAGCCAGAACACAAAATGTGCCAGGTGTATCTGGGTTAGTGGGCCTAGCCTGGCTGGTACGACATACACATCTTCTTCCCAAAGCAACTGCATGAATATTGAGATTTCTGGTTCTGGAAAATAATTAACTTTGTTGGCATGTTCCAAACCAGAGCAGCCGAATCTCAAATGGAATTTGGCAAAGACGGAGAAGTGCTCTTAACGACAATCACTAGAAATAATATCATCTCACAAATTCATCAGATCACCCTGAATGAACCATTTTGCTTCTCCTGGGCCTTCGATCTCTCAATTTTAACAGGAACAGGCTGGTATAAATCAGGTGGCCAAAATATTGGAAAAAATAATGTAATAAATACACAAGACGAGAAACGGACTTTTTTTGACACTCCTAAAATAAGAAATTCTTTGTTCATTTCTTACTGTCTGTATCAGGCCAAATAGCATGTTATATTTCAACTATACTTTGGGTTTTACCATCTTTGGAAAGCCTGCTTACAGCAATTCAAAAGCAAGTGGCGGGTGAAGGACACAGCAAGGGTGAAGCTTGTGCCGGCTAGGCCGGTGTGCGTGACTAAACCGGGCTCCAGCAAACCTCTGGACGGTGATGAAACGGGAACCTCAGCACACCCGTGCTATTACTCATCAGGGTGCTGGTCATTCACTTTCCCCACCTACCTTCCTTTGGCCTGGAGTAATACTTCCCGAAGGCATGGTCTTTATCAATATTCGGATACAGATACTTCAGGGGATTCTCTGGAATATTTTCAGCAGCCATGACTTTGTAATTGCGAATAATATCAGGGAAAGTAACTGCAGAAAGTTCTTTTTTCGTGTAAGGTTCAACGGCATGGAAGTAAGGTTCTAAAAAAGAAGAAGATCTAAGTGAGTCCCATGGACTATCCCAAAACAACAGAGGAGAGAAACAGAACATTGCAAGACTTTATGGATTTGAGTGACCCCCGGTAAGAACTAATCACAATATAGGATTTATAACACAGCATGCTGCTTCATTTCTAAATAAATCATAATCCTTTCTGAGAAACAGGAGAAATAAAGGCAACGCAACAACACTGCACTTGTCGTTATTTGCTGAGATTGGTAAACCTGGCAAGAAGAGGTTTATTAAACATCTTCAGTAGCCTGCATCTTTAATGATGTCCCCACCCAAAGAAATACTAACTGGATCATCTTGGCTCAAGTCACAGATTAAGTTAATAAAAAACAAGCTCATTTTCTGGTTGCTTTTCTTTTAGGATTGAAGAATGTAATTTTTTTATTAAAATAAATGACAATACACGGAAAAAATTGGTAAGCAAACACAAAAGGATCCGATTTGCTACTTTTTCTTCTAATCCTTAATGCGATAAACCCGTTTATTTACTCGTGGTCCTATTCCCAGACTTCATTTGAACCCTGCATCCTGACTGATCCCGAAGCTCAGTTTTGGCCGCACACACTCCAGAGGCTGCTGTTGGGCACCCTGGGAACCCTGCCCTACAACTGCGGACTCTGCGGGGCGTCCCAGAGCTCTGCAGCCCGTGCTGCCCCGCCTAAGCTTTGGGGTTGCCAAGGCTCTCCTCAGCTCTGCCTCCTGCTTGGCTAGCTCCATCTCTCAGCTCGGCAAAGGCACCCCCCTGCGAGAGGATGAAAGGCTGTTTCTAACATCTTCTGCCCACCCTGGGCCCTGATCCCAGGCTTCCTGCATTTTCATTAGGAGAGAAAAAATAAACAGAAGAAAAATCGGCCCTGTTTTTTGCATCTTTGCCCCCCGAAAGCAGGAAAGTCGCCGGATTCCTTCAGCCCCTCAAAGAGCGCAAACTAGAAGCAACTGCGAAAAGAAACGTTGTCTGTCCTTTTCTCATCTCTGCTGTTCAGCCTCCTCCCCAGAAACCTGCTTCAGGGTGCGGAGGTGCTCCGAGGCTTTCCGCCACAACTTCATTAGGCGAAACAGAAACCCAAGCGAGAACCGAGGTTGCGGGCGGGGTGGGGGCGAGGGCGGCGCCCGGTGCGCAGGACCCCTCTCGGGGAGCTGGTCCGCCCGCCCGCCCCCACGTGGGGTTCCCCGCAATGCGGCTGCACGCACAGGCCTCCCCCAAACTGCCTGTCAGCCTCCCTCACATCCTCCCCCTGCAGATGACAAACCTGACAGAAATTGAAGAATGTGGCCTTGTCTTTTTAAGAACACCGTCATGCCTACCGTGCGCTCCAGGCCGTGACTCACACACCTCTCCCTGGCAATGTATTCAATGCTCTCTGCGAGGCTCGGCGGCGGCCAAGCTTTAGGTTGCCCGCGCCCCGGCTGCCCCAAGCGCTCGGCCGCGAGGGAGAAGGGCTTACCGCCTCCGTTCTGGGACCGCTCCACCCACGTGAACGTGATGGCCCCTTCCCGGCAGCTCTCGCTGAAGCGCAGCAGGAACGTCCCGGGCTGCTGGTCCTTGAGCAGCGCGCGCTCCCGCTCCTTGCTGATAAAGCCCACGATACACCTGCGGGCGGAAAGCGATCCAAGAGGCACTCTGAGCTTCAGCCATGTTTTCACGTTAGCTTACAGACCAAGTCGATTACCGAAACTTGACAAAGGAACACAGGATAAAAATGTATAGACCCTTCTGGGTGCTTTAACATCTATTTAATTGACAGTTCAGGTAGCATTTCGCTTATACACGTGTCTGCTTAAGTGCAAACCAATCATTAACACAGGGCCAATAGGATGCTATAGATGATCAGTAAATACTTGCTGGATTAAATGAGCCTTTTATGTTTATTTGATGGCCTTTTTTTCCCACTTGATTTTTAAAGGCCATGAAAATGTCTCAGACAATATATTTTCATGTTCTAGCACCTCTGACAAGTGAAAGCCTTTGCTGAAATATCAACTGACCCTGGGAATAATTCAGATAAAAACAATTTACTGAGTTACAAAGGTTTTTCTTCTTTCCTAGCTGCAATACAGCAAGTCAGCGCTTAAGAAATTTTTGTTGAAGGAGTGAATGTATGAATGGCGCTCAAAAAATCTTAAGTGTTGAATATACACATACTATGAGAGTGTAAGTTTAATCTTATGAGGTTCCACTGTCATGAAGCCCCAACCGGACCAGCCAGAAAGCCTGGAAGCATCCGTTTCTGTGAGAGGCACACAAGTCTTGTCAAATGAGGAGGTCTGTCCAGGTCAGGCGGGTCTCAGCCTTGCAGTAAGGGGGTGTGTCCTAAAATTATGTTTCAAAAATAAATCTATCAATGATCCTTACCCATCATTCCAGAGAGAGAGCAGGTGTTTTTTAATGAGTTCAAGGATGCTTTCAATCCACAGCCAGAAAGGAAAATTTTTATCATTTATGTTTTCCTGCAAGTGTATAAATGCACACATTAGGAACAAAGAAATTCAAAATAGTGACTTACCATGCCTCTTCCCACCGTCAGATTTTAATTTGCAAAACCTGCCCAGCTGCCAAAACTAACCTCGTCTGTCCCCTACAGAGCCGCCCCTCCCCTTATGGGCATGCAGATACCACGCTCTCTCTTTCCTGGGCCAGGCTCTGCTTCCTTCTCTAAACTGTAGTGAACCAGCCAGGGAATGACCTCCAGGGTGAATCACAGAACAAAACCTGCCCTCCTACTAGTAAAATCCAGTAGCGTGAGCTTGTCAGCACTGTCTGGTGACCCCAGCGGGGTCTGATTATTCCCTCCAACTGGTCCCTCTGCTTGAGCAGGCTTGGGGAAACTCATCAGGGCCCTTGGGCCATCCAGGTTACCACAGAGCACACAATTCTCATGGACGGGGCAAAAATGCTGCCAGGCAAGGGACCAGTGTGGGTAAATGGAAGACTCATTTCAGATAGAACGAATGTTATCACACACGCAGGCGCTTCCTGTCAGACTCACACTTGGAGACTGACCTTCTGCACTGAAGGAAAGTAAACAACCTGCCCTAGGGTTTCCACGGGCCAGGGACAAACATGCCAAAATAAGCACAAAGATAAGTAACTACCACAGCAAAAAATATGAAAACCTCGACAGAGAGCGAGAACTCGGAGCGTAGAAAACCCAGACAGTACTCACTTTACAGAATCTTGTCCACGGAATGAGACCATCGGGGCCAGCATTAGGACCTAACCAAATAAAAACAAGCTTTTTCAGGAAACGGAAATTGACTCTGAAGCTTTGGTTAGACTGATGGCTCTTGTATTTCCTCTCAAAGAGCCAACACCCAAAAGAGGAAGACTGCATGTACATGGTTGATATTCTCAGACACATTGATACTAATTGTGCTTTCTGGAGAAGCCTTCATCTGGTCCCTGTCTATGCAGGATCATCTCCAGTTGCCTCTTCCTCCTTCCTCAGCAGGCTCCTCTCCCACTGGTCCTTCAGAGCTTTCTCAAGCTTCAAACTAAGACCAAGATCACCCCTAGGTGATCTATTTCACTGACCCTTGACTTTTCAAGCTTATTTGGGCATTTTCCTCAGCCCTCCTCCAAACAGGACATGGGCTCAGGGAGGCTGATGCAGATCAAAAGCCAAGTGAGAGAAATGAGAGAGGGGAAGGAAGCCTAGGGGTTATCAGCTACACAAATTGAAGCAGCCCAGGCCGTACAAGGCGGTGAGCCCGTCATCTCTCTTTGGAGAGAACCACAAATAAGCCATTATAGGCAGAAAAGATATCTGTCTTAATTCTCACCAAGTAAGGAAATGGAATGAGGTGATTTCTTACATCTTATTAAATGGCATAAGACCCCTACTGTGACAGCTAAGTGGACACGAGAAGGCATATTGAGAGCTACTTGGTTAGGAAGAGTCTACTGGTGTTTGCAATATACACAATTCTTTGTATAGAAAGCAAATTCGGGAAAAAAAAGTTGCCTGTGGATTTTCAAAGAAATAGTTCAGATACTACCATTCATTGAAGATTTGACCTTGAGGCTAGTAGGTCTTTGACTTCCTTATGTGGAAGACTAATAAATCTATGACATTAGCTACTGAACGGGAATTCTCTATCATGGCCTGGACCCTGCCAAAACCAGTCAAAACTGCTGGCCAAGGCTGTCATCCTGCTGTGGGCAGGGTCTCCACGTGCTTGGACCACTGAGGCAAGAGCCTTGGGTGTATGCCATGCGGCGGGTGGCCCCAGGACCTTACTTATTCTCCCCTGGGGACACTTACTGGGGAATTACTTTCTTCTCCCCAAGGTTAATAAGACTTCATCTTTCTCATCAGGGAAGCTCTTTTAGCCACAACTAACATATTTTACATAATTCAAAAATATTTCCCTTAGGAAACCTGCTCAGTAATGTTAACATGAGATAATTGGGAAATGATTCATTTAAGTTTTTTATCAGGTCTATACCTACTTCCGAGGTTGAGCTATAATTCTCACTTAGCTGTAACAAGCTGCAGCTGGAAAAGCCAAGCGATTTTTTTTTTTCTTAACACTCTTCTACCTTGATCAAAATAGAGAGCAAAGAGGGGAAAGGAACAAGTCGAGCTATTTTTATGAGTTTCAATTTTCATATACGGAAAAAGTTCCCACCGAGTAGTTTCTCTCCCAGCATGCTGAGCTGGTCCACGTTGAGACCTCTTTTGGTGACAGAAGAAAACTGCCAGCTGAGCACTTCCGAGAGCTGGGACCATCGTGCACATGGTGGTTTCAGGAAGAAGGACAGGTTCTAGAGAAAAAAATACCCGGAAGCTCAGGCTGTCAGTCCCAAGCAAGGCACTCAACTCTGAATCTGTCCCAGAGTTCGGTTCTAGTTTCTGTGACACACACAAGTTTTCACAGAAGAGAAACACAGTTGATTCTCGTTATGTGCAAGTTCACATTCGTGAATTCAACCTACTCATGCAAAGTCACTTTAACCCCCAAATGGCTCCTCGTGGCACTTCTGGAGTCATTTGTGGATGCCATGAATAGAGCGGTGAAGACTGGAGTCGCCCGACATGGATGCTTCCAGGAGAGTCAAACGAAGCAACTGCCTTCTTGTTTCAGCTCTCGTACCACAAGCAAGTGTCCTTTTCAAGGTCTATTTAGTGCCACATTTTTTGCCTTTCTGTGGGTTTTTTTTTTTTAAAAATTTCATTTTTAAAAAATGGTTGCAAGGATAGCGCTGAAGGGCTGTCTGGTGTTGCTAAGTGCAAAATGGCCACGGGGCGCCTTACAGAGCAAATACCTGTACTCAGATGCGCTTAGTTCAGGCATGAGCTACAGTGCTGTTGGCCATGAGCTCAATGTTAATACATCAACAGATATATTAGATACGGTGTCTTTATAAACAGAAGCACACATAAACAAGGCCACATATCGATAGGTCCAGTAGCAATCGTTCGGCATTTGCTAATTCAGTGTTCACAGTGACCTTCAAGAATGTAAGTGCATAACGAGAATCAGCTGTAATTAATCAACAGTGAGTACCCACACTTAAGAATGGAGTGTGCTTGTTGAGCAAATAGATACACTTTTTTAAAAGAAAAGCAATAAATGAACTCTTCCACAGTAAAAGTTATAGGAAGTCTATGGCCTGAGCTTATTCACACAGAAGGAAAATCATAATTCTCACTTCTAATACATACATATGCTTCCCTTTTCCAGAATTACTAAAGATCCTTAACAAAGCCACTCGAGTTATGTCACTTTTCTCTGAACATCTGGCCCTAGGGGGCTCTGTGAGATGCACAGAAGCCGGACGATGGGGTCTCTGGTTAGCACCTATGCAAAAGCAGATGTGTTTTCCATACCCGGGGCTCTGTCACCAGCATGTTGTACCACAGGATGGAGGCCCAACCACTCGGGAGCTGGCTGACGTTGGAGATCACCACAACAGGCAGAGAGGTCGTCTAAAAGATGACAAAGACCTTAATATCATCAGAATCACATAAATATCACCTGTAGACCACTGTGTAGCATCAAAACTAAGCAAGGGATGGTTTGTAAATTTGAACGTATTTTATATTTGAACACTAAAAATGTAAAACTAAGTTCTTTTGTCCGTAGCTTATTTTTGTTATATCATTCAGTTAAAAAATAAGTCTCCCTGCTTCATATAACAAATTAACATAGGACATCTCAACTAAAACATTTAGTCTGGAGCATTTAAAGCTGAATTGGGTTCTCTAGCTTCCCGAACCATTCAATTAACGTCAAGATAGTATTAGCTGAAAAAGACCATTCTTTTTAGCAATTAAGTAAATATGTCTAAAACAAAAACTGAGAAATAAAAATAAAATTTTCCATGTCTGAACCATGTAAATCTCACCTCGAGGTCAATGACCAAACCAGGCTGGCACAACTGGGTCTCAAAACTAAGGGAGTGAAGCTCTTCAGTAACGATAAGAGGGCCCTTAAAAGAGAAAAGGGAAAAAAAAGAAAGGAATACAGTGATTCATTCACACATCCTGCAACTTTCCGGGGCCTCATAGGCACTGCAACAGGCTTCAGAAAGCCTGACCCCCAACCAAGTGCAATTCAGAAAAAAAATTCCCGTTTTCAATAATGTATCCCAGGTTTAATTACTGTATCTCCGTGTTCTCTCAAGGATTAGATTTCTGAAAGCCTGGCCAGGGTTATAAATTGACAGAAAGAAATGTCAGTAGGGAAACAGCAGCTTCTAATGGGTTTCTTGGTGATGTGAGGCTTTGCGGCTCTCAGCCACTCTGCCTGCTGCCCCGCGGCCCCGCTCCAACCCCAGGCAGACGGGCGGACAGCGCACGCGTTCCAGGAGGGATGAGTTACTGAAAGGACTGATCTGCATAAGCCTGGCAGGTCAGCAAGTCCCTGGTTTAGGGAGAAATGTAATAGTTTTCTAAGTGCCTTCATACACATCATCTCATGGGAGCCTCCCAGCAACTTAGAACCGTAGAGGTGAGGCCACTCTCTCTCCTCCCAGCAGAGGAAACTGAGCGCCCGGGGAGGTCACGGTGAGCGTAAAGGTCAAAACCAGGGCTAGGCAGTGTGTGCCTGTCCACTCTTCCTCACGACCTCTGCTGGGTGTGGTTGCAAGGGCCGCCTGCTACGTGGGCACAAGGGCTGAAATCGTTCCAAACCAAAGCAACGCCAGACATTCTGTCCTCTGTCCATAGTTCCCTTTTTAATGCATTACAAACATCACTCCTGGGCGCCTGGGTGGCTCAGTTGGTTAAGCGACTGCCTTCGGCTCAGGTCATGATCCTGGAGTCCCGGGATCGAGTCCCACATCGGGCTCCCTGCTCAGCAGGGAGTCTGCTTCTCCCTCTGACCCTCCCCCCTCTCATGCTCTCTATCTCTCATTCTCTCTCTCGAATAAATAAATAAAATCTTTAAAAAAAAAAAAAAAAAAAAAAAAAAAAAAAAAAAAAACAAACATCACTCCTTCTCAAGGATCTGGCTGTAAAAAGGAAAGTGACGGAAAGACGCTGCCACTGGGTAGGGAACGCAGGGGTGAGAAAACCCTCTTGCCACACTTCATTTTCAGCATGGCAGGCCCCGATCCGGCCTCTGGTTCCAGCTCACACAGTAACTCCCATGTACCTTCAGCTACATCCTACAAACTTCCCGTGATCCACTTTGTTCGCCTGTGAAATGTGAGTAGCACATGGGCCCATTATACCTACTCCACTGTGGCTTCAGGGAGGGGCCAGTGACTTCGAGTGCAAAATCATCTGACAAGCACAGAGCATGAAAGCCGTGGGGTTTACTGTTAGCACAGACACACCATGTCCAAAGCTCATCCTTGTCCCTGCCGTGTCTGAACCCCTCTTCGAGGTGCCCCCAGCCTTCAGGAGCACTGAGCCAACCTACCTGGACACACACACCTGCTGATTAGAGACTATTCAAAACAGAGAAGGACTCACCTCATTAGTTCTGGTGCCAGCATTTTTCTGTTCCTTCAGTTGCTATAGAACAAGAAACCACCTTAGTAAACAGCATGATAATGCTCACAGTTGCTACTTTCATCTATAAATCAAACTGAAGTCAGGGTTTAGAAAGAATAAGGATGTGAAATGATTTTCAGAGTGCAAAACAAGACACGAAATGACCCCTGTGTGGGCTCATGAGCCTAATAAGCGCCCTCTTCCAGCAGCCTGACACCATGCGGACAGCAGGCGAACATGGAAGGGTCCCAGGGATTCACATCCTGCTCCCTCCCCCACTCCCACCCCATGCAAGTTTTTCTGAATGATCCCCCTTAAGCTTCATTAGCTGTTTCAGGCTCCCCAGGCTCAGGGCACAGCTAAGCTTGCCCTCAAAAGGACTTCAATCCCTGAAGTTTTAAGGAAGCATTCTGGAGCCCTGAGAGCAGCTCTGGGTACCATCAGACTCCCACGTCTGGACTGAGGCTCTCATATAAGGTCTAGCTTCACTAACTATGAATTTGCTGGCTTACAGAACTGTTGCCAGTGAACCTCCCTGCAGGTTCCAGCCCAGGGAGCACACAAGGGTTAGTGGCAACACATCAGAACAACCTCACAGAGGCGGGTAAAAGGCACCACCCTTGCTGGATTTCTACGGCCTGGAGGAATGGGCCTACTCCTCTGGAGACAAAGCGGTAGGGGCAGTGGTCGTGGGCAAGACCACCAGAAAGGAAAATGTGAATGGGCCAAGGAGAGACTCCTGGGACCTGCCACAACTGGAGTGGGGAGAAGGAATGGTCAGGATGTGGGGGCAACTATCAATTCTGAGGGAACTATGGGAGGCCAGAGTGAGTGATCACTGAGGTCGCAGAGGTACCAAGAACAGGTCACTGAGGTGCTCACTGGTTTATGGAATATTTTGCCAAGATTGCTACGCTCTTAAAAAGTATCTCTGGAGAAGAGACTGGCAGAAAACAGCAACAGAACAGGCCTGGGATAGGGGGGAGGAACAAAGATTCCTCAAGAGCTAGTGAAGTCAGCAGCACACTCGAGAAAGCCTTCCCCAGGGGGTGCCATCCACATCACACAGCGAACCGGGTGCCATGTGTTGAAAATGAAGTCCTACTAAGCCACACACAACCCAAAAAGGGGGAAAACTGGTCTCCTTACCAGGTGTCGGAATTCTGCGGCCAGACTTCCATTGGTGGACTCCTCCATGTTCATCACTTTCGTATGTGTGCCCAAAATGTTGAACTTTCTAAATCTAGACAATACAGAGCAGAAATACTTAAAAGGCTAGGAACTTTTTAAACAAACAAAGACAGTAAAATATAGTACAAAGTGTTTGACATACCCTTTTACTGTATTTCTCTCATTCACATCTCTGAAAAAGAAATATACATATGTAAAATCATATATGTGTATTTAAATTTTGAAACGAGCTTTAACAAAAATACAAAAGTATATGTATAAGTAAAAAATCAATACAAAATCTACACCTGTGGGTTTTCTGTCCTTTCATTACCCCCCCACCCCCCCCCCCCCCCCCAGCCCCCCAGCCCAGGGTCGACCAACACGCGCTCTGCCAAGAATTACTGAGTGACCTTGGGCAAATAAGCCATCGGCCCTCACATTTCTCACTTGTACAGTGTGGTGCTACCAGCGCCAGCCTTACAGGATGCTGTGAGTGGTACGCTGTTCACGGTGAGAGAGCACAGAGCACACCCTCCATCAGTGTGAGTGCGCTGTGCTTCTGGCTGTTTCTTGAGTGGTCACCTGCCCTGTGTCAGGCACTGAGCTAAGCACGGGGCAGCGGAGAGCCGTCTCTGCTGTGAGACTAGGGAACTTCCAATGGGCCAGCTAAAGCCTTTTTTTTATTCTCTATTATCTTTAATGCTTTTAGGAAGGTACCAGAAGAGTCAATTATTTGGGGAAACTGTCAAGTTTAAGCTTTAAATCTGAGGTTAAATCTTCAGCAACCTGGCCTCTTAACATCAACGCAGTGATGACTCTGTCATGTTCTGGGCTCACATGCATCTGTCAGGCAGAGGCACAGCCTGGAAATGATCAGCACACTCACAGTTACGTGGGTCAACTAGAAGTTCAACATTTCTGTGAGTGACAGTCACCATCAGCTATGTGAGTGACCAATGTTCCCCGGTTCCGGGGGCGGCGGGGGAGGAGGGGGACAAGAAAGAACTTAAAGTAAAGGGAACAGCGTGACACAAAGCTACCTTGCCAGAGCTGAGAAGAAAACCCAGAGCTGGAACAGAGAGAAAAGACAAGAGAACTCTAAGAAACCAAAAGAGAAGACAGACAGAGCACGGCCTAACGGCCATAAAATCTCTACCACTCTTCCCTTCAAAAGATACGAGTGTATTTCCCTGTCCCTTGAACCTCAGGTGACTCTGACTGGGTTCTGCCAACAGAACGGATGGGAGGGATGCTGTACGAGCTCCAAGCCTTGCCCCAGCAGGCCTTGCACCCTGCTATTCGTACCCACCTGCAATGCCATCACCATGCGAAAAAGCCCAGGCTAGCCCCCGAGAGCCCCACGGAGAAGGGCTCAGTTATCCCAGCCAGGACCTCAGACATGTGGCAAGCCCATGCTGGACCACCCAGCAACAACCAAGCTGACCCAGACCAGAAAGACCACCTACAGCTCACAGAGTAAGAGAAATCATAAGCTTTTGGGTTTTAAACCCCTAAGTTTTGGGGTGATTTGTTAACCAGCAAAAGCTGATACACAGAGACACCATAGCTGATGGCAGGAAAGACAAAGGTGCAGGGAAGGATACTGTTACAGAGCGGATAGACAAAGCACCAGAGGAAAATGACTTGGATTATCGTAAATGGTTCTGAAACTTGCTAAACCAGTATGTCACACACAAAAGCATTAAAAAATATCAAAGGTGGGGGCGGGGAGAGGAGCCAGTGGCTAGGTCAGGGCTAGTCCAGGTCTAGGGTCTCAGGGCAAAATGCAGTAGGATGGCTCCACTTAGACCCCCGTGAGAGATCCTGGCCATTCCTGGGTTCCTACTGTCCAGAAGAGACAGGGGTGGATCCAGCAGACTCCACACAGTCCCTGTAAAATGCTGTCAACTGCATTCCAGAAACAACCCCACAATGGCTGCAGAATCACGGTCTTCAGCCTTGTGTTTGACCAAGGGCCCCTTCTCCTCTGGGGCTGCCCTAGGAGGAAGGAGGGCCAGTAGGCCAGGCCCGGTTGCTTCGAGACTTGATCATTACAAGCTCGTAAGCATAAAACACACTCATGCTTTCGTTCGTTTATAGTCTAAAAAAGCACCAGCATGTTGCTATCAGCTCTAGGGGAAGCTCCCAGGGTCCAGAATGGGAACTATCAATTTAACCCTCTTGGGATCACTTATAAATAACCCCGGTGCATCAGTCCTTGTTTGGTTAACAAAACCAGCATTTCAAT
This sequence comes from Zalophus californianus, assembly GCF_009762305.2. NCBI lineage: Eukaryota > Metazoa > Chordata > Mammalia > Carnivora > Otariidae > Zalophus > Zalophus californianus. The sequence continues at coordinate 152,055,002 of NC_045597.1, forward strand.
AGTGTATGTATCTTAGATAATATTAAAGATATCTTACTTATCAAATAAGACTTTGACTTTCAAATTATAATTCAGCTCTTGCAATTTCACCAGCAGTCTGGAAAGAAAAATAAAAGTCATTATTACTTTAAAAACTATCTATTATAAGTCAATCAGACAAAGACAAGTATCACATGATCTCACTGATATGAGGAATTCTTAATCTCAGGAAACAAACTGAGGGATCCTGGAGTGGTGGGGGGTGGGAGGGATGGGGTGGCTGGGTGATGGACCTTGGAGAGGGTATGTGCTATGGAGAGTGCTGTGAAGTGTGCAAGACTGTTGAATCACAAACCTGTACCTCTGAAACAAATAATATATTATATGTTAAAAAAAAAAAAAAGATAGTAGGAAGGGAAAAATGAAGGGGGGAAATTGGAGGGGGAGACGAACCATGAGAGATGATGGACTCTGAGAAACAAACTGAGGGTTCTAGAGGGGAAGGGGTGGGGGGATGGGTTAGCCTGGTGATGGGTATTAAGGAGGGCACGTATTGAATGGAGCACTGGGTGTTATATGCAAACAATGAATCACGGAACTCTACATCAAAAACTAATGATGTAATGTATGGTGATTAACATAATAAAATTTAAAAAAATAAAATGAAGCCAATCCTAAAAAAAAATTATCTATTACAGTTTATTTATTATGCCAATTCCCTGTTGGTGAACATTTCAATAACCTCCGCTCCCTCCAGTTATGACAAACAATGGAATCGACATCCACGTATGTTTACTTGGATTTCTTTTAAGTGTATTTGCAGAATAAATTCCTAACTGAGGAATTGCTGGGGCAATACTGTCACACTAAATTCTGATAGAAAGCAGCAGCTTTTCCATTCCTACCAAATGTGAGTGAAGGTACCTGCTTCCCTATACAGCCTTACCAACACTGGGTTTTATCAAAATTTCTACTTTGGGACAGTTATATGGGCAAAAAATAGCAAATGTATATTTTTTACTAAAACTTTTATCTAATGTTTGTTCCATTGGGAAAAACTAAGAACTCTGACCCATAATCAGGAAAAAGAGGTTAACATCTATAGTCATTCCAGGGTGGTATGGAAAGATGGAAGGAAGGAATGCTGGGCTAAGACGTGTGTGTGTCTTCCCTGATGAGCGGGAGACCTTGGGCAGGAGCCCCTCGCTGGTCTGCTCTGCTTAATGGGGCAGGTGGCTGGGACTGGGCTTCTCATGCCCCTTCTAGCTGTGAGTTCCCGGTCCCTGCGGGTGCGTGGGTGTGGTGCTGTAACACCAGCAGCCAGGGGGCCTCAACCGGGACCCAACTCAGCAGCACCCCAGGAGAAAAGACTAAGGCCAACTCTGAAGGCAAGTCCAGGCGCTCATCAGTAGAAGAACAGCTAAAGAAATTTGCCATTCAATAAAGCACAGCCCTATGTTCTCACATGGAAACACTTCTGCAACTTATGATCAAGGAGAAAAACAGGCCAGAACCCTAGGTTTTAAAAATAAAATCCCGTACATGACATTATGTATGTGTGAATGTGTATTTATCTATGTATGAAAATATATGTATATATATACACACACAACTTTATTTATTTCTGTATTTGTGGAGACATGGACAGAATTCTGCGAAGGAGGACTGACACTAGGCTATCTACCACAGTGGTCTACAGATATTTAGGTCACGGACAACTTTGAAACACTGATGAAATCTATGAACCCATTCACCAGAAAAATAGACGTGTCACGAGTCCATGTTCACACACTGCATGTGGTCTCGGGGCTACGTAAAGCCCAGGTTACAAGCGTCTACTCAGCACACAACTGCTGGGAACTTTTGCGTCCACTGGAGGAAGTTCTGCTTTTTCAAATTCCTTTTTACAGTGAATGTGCTTTACGTTTACAGGGGGAAGATTGGGTGTGCATATGTATACATAAATACGTGATATATTTCTATTTCTTTTAATATTCTAAATACAAGATATTCTGAATAAGAATTCACATTGAAATGCCTACTGCAAAACTGCTTCCTCTAAAGCACCCTCTGTGACTGTTGTGAAGGAAGTGAGGGGTGCTAACTTCATGGCACAAGGCGCAGCGTTTCCATCTTTTCTTGGTTACCTCAACTTCACGGTGAACTGGACCCCAGTCTTCAAGACCAGCGGCCTCTGAGGATGAGTTGGCATGCAAGGTTGTCTTTCCACCACAAATGAGCTGTAAATTCCAAGCAAAGTGCAGATTAGCATTTCCATTAAGGCTTAGGCAGTACAAACTGTTTTCCCGGAACAGAAGAGCGGGTTAGAGGGCACAAGCTAAAACTCGGTTTGGAAGATTCGAACAAGTTGGTGAATAAAGTGAGGTTCGCTAGTCAGCACAGAAATCTCCACACCACATTCCACTCAACGTGAGATCAGAGTAGTTGTGGTGACCCGTGGCACCTTCGACAATGAAAACCCTGAGTTGGGTTATGTTCATTTACGAATTTGCATGAAGAATCAGATTTCCTAGCTAGACTTAACTGTGGCAATCACTTTGTAACATATACAAATATCAAATCATTATGTCGTACACCTGAACCTAATGTAATGTTGTATGCCACTCACATCTCAATTTAAAAATAAAAATAACCAAAAACAAAAAATAAAAAGAAATTTCATTACAGTTGAAAACGAACCATGTAACACATTGCTTACTACCATAATTTGACATGGATATTTCGGGATCCTTTGGAAAACTGTTCTTCTAGTAAAATTGTTTAGTAATACTTATTATATAATAAACATTTCCAACTATGAATTTTCATTTAAAAAAGGATTACATTTGCATTCCAAAACCCAAGCAAATAAATATCCTTGATTATTTCAAATACAGCACTGAGGTATTCCTGTTTGGACATTAGCCACAGGGAACCGAGGATATTTTTTTATTATGGCATGTTAGCACACAAAAAAATTTCAATATGAACCTTCTACCCAGTGCCATTTATCTATCTACTAAGTATATTTGGAACACCTGCCCACGGACAAAGCACTGCACCAGGTCCTTGTGGGGGAAAAAAGATGACAAAGGCACATCTCTGTCTTCCAGGAACTTCCAATTTATGTCACAGACGACAGAAATACATACACAACTACATAATGAATCCAGAATGAGAGAAGAATAAAGACTGAGCCATGAGGATCCAGAAGGGAGGTAACATGTTTGGGAACTCTGGGAAGATTTCAGGACAACATATAAGCTGAAACTTTCAGGAGGAAACAATGTCGAGATGAGGTTCAAAGAAGGCGGCTGTGGGGCGGGGGACCGAGGAGAGGCAAGGCGAAGTGACCGGATTTGGTGCGAACGCGGTCTGCCTGGAAATGAGGCATGTGGGGAAGCTCACCCTGGAGCGGCCAGCTGGCGCCGGGCCGGGGAGGTGGGGCACAAGTGTCCAGCTGAGGGGCTCCACCCAGGCAAGCCAGTGACAAAGCGCCAGGCTGGACTCTGCTCTGGGAAGCCCAGCGTCACAGGGACTAGGGAGGCAGGGGCTGAGGAGGGAAGCACTTGGGAGGCGACTATGCACGAGTTCAGCAAGGGGGTCTGAGAGCCTGAAGGAGGCTGAGGAGGCCCTGGAGGGGGAAGCAGGGGACAAACAGCACCAGGGCAGACTTGACAGGGCTCCGCACAGACTGGCCCCAGGCGAAGGAGGAGTACAACGGACAAGTTCCCAGGCTAGGTGGCCCCAAGAATGAAGAGCCAATGGTATGGACAAGGAATTTAGGAAGAGATGGCTGCCCTGAAGACATGTCCATAACCTATTAAACTTTTAAACGGTCTGAATCACCGTGAAATTTTCCCCCGGGGAAAACAGTTGCAGAAGATGCAAATGAGTCTCCCTCAAGTTACCTCTGAATGAGCTGCTGGAAAAGGTTGAAGGTGCGGTCCCATAGCCCCTGCTTGTTCTTTGTGATAGGGTCGTGTTCATAGGTGTATTTCTGTTCCAATTCCTCGAGCTTTTTAAGCTGCTGACGAACCTGCTGCAGACTCTCCGCAACTATGGTGAACCTGGAAGGTACATGACACAGGAGCCTCGATCAGAAGCAATCTCAAAGCTGCCTGGGTTACAGGGAATCGCGGAAACCGACAAGTGGTTTCCCCAGGCAACACCTGACCTTATCTGTGCGGCCCGTCACACTCTGCACAGAGAACAAGGTTCACCTTGCCATTAAAGACTATTATTTGGGGAGAAGAAACCAACAGATTACAGCCCAGACCTACGGAGATGGGGCTGGCTGGGGATCCGTGATGTCTACTGACCTGCATGATAACTGGGATTTAAAGGGACCAGGCAAAGAGGAAGGCAGAGGCAGGGGACACAGCAAAGGAAACGCCGTCAGGGGTGATGCTGGAGGCAGCGAGGAGCCCAGGCAGGTGCTGTATCAGGACACAGAGGAGCAAGAGAGCAGCTTGGAAGCTGCAGAAGCCACATGGTGAGGGAATGACAGGCCCCGGTCAGAAGAAGAGAGAACAAAGGTTACCGTTTTCCTGAATTGAAAGAAGGCAGCAAGACGCTCAATCTAGATACTCAAAATATAAACCAAGGAGGAAACTAGCGATTGCTTTCAGATTCCTCCTTCCTGCCAGTAAAGGGCCTCTGCGCCAAGTCAGGCTGTGGGACTGTGGCTTACCTCCCTGGAGTAGTGACGGAGGAAAACCTTCTTCCAATGAAACACACCTCCCTTGCTTCATGGTTTCATTTCCTGAATCCAGTTCAAAGCACTTAAGGAGCAGCCCTTGGCTGTGAAAGGAGAGGCAGGCTGAGGGCAGGTGGGCGAGCTCCAAGGGGATCCTAAGCCAGTGCTTCCCAACTTTGTTCAGGCCATGACACACACGAGAACAAGATAATCTGTGGACAGCACAGTGGGGGGCCCCTGGGGGGCATCTGTGGCTCTGGAAGAGGCTCACTGTGGCCTAAATGACCATGAGGGGGCTCCAGACAGCCCAGGGCCTGCCTACGAAGCAGGAGGGCTTGGGGGGGGTGGTGGTGTCAGTGCCTCTCAAGGCCCATGGGGGCACACTGGGCTGGGAAGCTCTGCTCTAAGCAACAGGAAACTTGGAATATGAGCAGACAATCCACAGAATAAAAATGAATAGCTAAGTATTAATCGTGAATATTTTTTAAAAATAGCAATTCAGAGAACCTCCTGAGATCTCTGGTCCTTGGGCGCTTGGGAACTCTTCCAGGCTACCATCCCCTCACCTCCACTCTGATCCACCTCTGCCATCCACTCTGGTCTGTCGGCCCTCCCCCAGACGACACTAGTATGCTCACAGTCAACCAGCTGGCCTTTATGTCTCTAGTTTATCCTCCAGATTGCTGCCAGAGTGACCTAAGTTAAAAAAAACCCCAAGAAGTGAGCCTCCACTTAAATAAAAAGCCCGCCTGGTTCATCGGCACCCACTGGATAAAGTCCCGTTCCTCGTAGCATGTGAAAGCCTCCTCAACCAGGCTCCAGCTTCCTGCTACCTCCACCCTTCTTCCTGCCCTTGCGGGCACCCCCTTCTGCAGCCATCCGGTATGGGGTACTGCAGGCCCCTCTCACGCCCAGCCTCTCTTCTCCTCTGTCCCTGCTGGTACCCTCCCCGGTCTCCAGAAAGGACGCCTCTTCAGTCTCAAGTCAGTGCAAGACCACTTCCTCTCAGAAACCTCTCCTGGTAACTCCTTCCCTCGCCCTCCACAGAACTCTGGGCAGCCCTTCATTAGAGCACTGGCGACCTTTTACTGCACAGAATGAGGGCATTTACCTTCCGCCACCACACGGAGAGCTCCTTTCTGGTGAGGATCAAGAATCACTCATCCTGTGTTCCCAGGTCCTAGCCCAGTGCCTGGCATACAGCATTTAATAAGAGTTCACTAGACGGATGACTGAATGAATGGTCCAAACTGTTATTCCATGGAAGCCTGGAAACTGTCTCATGCTATTTTGTTTTTAATAAAACATGAGAGCTCAAGCTGTTAAATGTGTTATGTGATGACTATGTTACCGGTGTTTTGGCACAAATGACGCATCCCACGGGACAGGCACAGTAGGGAGAGGAGCGCTCAAAACGAAGCAGAGCTTGGCTGAACTCGGCCACAGGCATGAAAAACATGTGCTTTTCAAGTGTTTCCAGAGCAAGAAGAGGCTGGACTATGTTAAAGTCTAATCCGAAGTTTGAACAGGGTCCTTTCAACTAACAACTTGAATGTGCACTTCATGAGTTCATGGGGTCGGCCAGTTAGATTTGGAGAATCTTACCAGTTCTGCAGCTGATCAAGACAAGCGTTGGGGGGCCCCCCAATACAGGCACTCTGCTGTCTCCGCTTCCATTCCACCAGCTCATCATTAATCAGGGCTTTCTGGGTAAGTTCCGTGACATTCAACAACTCTATTATTTTGTGAACTACTTCCTAAAGGGAGAGGAAGAGACAAAGTGAAGTCAATTCATCTTTAATCACTGAATTTAAAAATATTTTTTTTAAAGCAAAGCAAATATCTCAACTGGGGCTCTAAGCCAAGTGGTTATAAAAATAATTTTTCCTCTCTCCTAAACTTCAAGTCCATTATTTATAGTCTGTGATGAAAGCAACACGTTATTCTAGAAAGTGAATCACTACCTTTCTCTTATTGTCAAGCATTAAATACATCTTCTGGATTAACATCTGTTCTTGTTTCTGATCATTCTTTGCCACGCCATTGGTTTCATGCTCTGTGAATTGGGAGAGATGGCAGAAAAATATAAATGTAAAAAAAACCAAAACCAACTAAATCCAAGATTCACATACACTTAGAAGAAATATAATCCAAGTGCTATCTGGTGACAGATCAAAGTTTGGTCTTTAATTTTTATTGAACAAAACAAAAAATAATGTCCCAAGTTTAAAAACTGGATAAACTGAAACAAAGTACTTGTTTTCAATGACCCATGTGAACTGGAAACAGTACCATCTGGCTCTTAAATCATTGTCAGACTATTACCTAGATGAATATAAGTGACAAAATTCAAAATCCCAGGTAAAAATTTTATACAAAGTGTATGTGCAGCTTCGTAAGAGAAGTACACAATTAGGAAGGAGTAGTTGGGTTCCCTTTCTCTCATACTATTCCCTAAATTATCCTAATAATCTCTCCAGATTAACCTTGGTATCCTCCAAGGGATTACTAGGGTTATAGCAATCATATGGAGCGGAGACGTTTGAAGGGGCTTCAAGCAGGGAAACTCCACACATCTGTCGGTCTGTGTCAATCAGTGGGCTAGGTACAGTAAGTAAAGTGAGTAGCACATAACCAGTGGTTGTCGACAGGAGGGGTGATACTAGCCCCCCCACCCCAGTGCCCCAGCCCTGTGTCTGGAGACAGTTTTGTCTGTCACCACTGGGGATTAGGGAATAGTTCTACTGCCATCTGGTGGCTAAAAGTCAGGGATGCTGCTAAACATCCTATAATGCACAGTACTGCCCCTCCCAACAAAAAATTATCTGGCTCAAAATGTCAACAGTACAGAGGTTAAGACCCTGGTTTGCAACATCAAGAAGCCAAGACTATCAATTCAGAGTCATAAAGCATTTGGCAAATATGAAGACATACTTGCCTTCTTTATCTAGTGTCAACAGAAAAAAGGACAGCCAATGGGCACTGCTTTAAATGTTAATTCTTACCTCTGTTCTGCAAGGTTTTGCACTTAAAATCATATTCATCTTGTAAATCTTCTAGGGTCTTGATTTCATGCTCTATACACTACAAATAAAGACATAAACAGGTTTTCCCACTGATCAGCTTCCAAAGACTTTGGGAAATAGATTATTGTTTCTATAGGACCCAGAAAACCAGGGTAACAATCCTGCTTCCTCAAAGATGGATTCCATCTGCAAAATTCTAATCACATACATAATAATTTCTATTTCCTTAATAAGTATATAATAACTTTTTTAAGAGGAAAAGATATGGTTATTTTCAGACGGGGCTCACTTGATTTCTACTTTAATGTTCCCCTTCCCAGTCTTAGAATAAAACAGGTGCTTGAGAAACATGGGCCATGTTTGTCCTGGGGCTCTGTGTAACCCCAGGAACACCCCAATTTGAGAAGCACAGACATCAAAGGCTATTTCGAGCAGGAACATCTAGTTTATTGGGTGATGGGGCAAAGTCAACAGTTACTGCACAATCTTGGCAAGGAAGAAAGAGATAAGCTCAGTGTTTGACGCTGTAACAGGGGCCATAAAAGTCTATTTGCTCGTTGATTTAACTAATTTGTTTACGTATGGTTTGGAATTTCAGCAAAACTCTTCTTCTCAACTACTTAAAAGCCGAAATCAGTTAACCACCTTTACACTCGAGCCATTGAAACCCTTTTCGTCTTACAAAAAAAGTTAGAGGTTAAACATGTATACTGACTCAGTACTCACCATAACTTTATCCTTCACGTTTCTGACTTTGCTGTCAAGCTCCTTCTGTTTGTCTAACATCACCGTGCTCTGAATATTCCCCGACTGTGCCTGGAATGGGAGGGGTAGGGGTTAACAACTATTATTTCCTCTGGCAGAGTTACCGGATGGTTACTCTCCAAAGTCGAGTCCATACCCTGTGCACCACCTACCTCCCAGACCTTTCAAAACTTCCTACAAGCTTCCCACATGAGTGTTGACAAGAAACAGCTCGGTTCTCAAAGCTCTGGAAAGTTCTGGCAAACTATTAAAAAGGCTACAGAAAGACTAAGCTCAGTTCGTGCCTACTATAAACAGAGTATTTCTGGAATTTTCCATTAATTCATACAGTTGCGTGGTACCACATAAGAAGTTTACTTCAGGGTTTCTCAAATTTTGTAGACAAGATTATTCCTATTAACCCTGTACTTATTTGTCGTAAAGCCTTGCGATTCCCGGTGTGGTCCCCAGACCAGCAGCACCTCACCACCTGGGAGCTTGCCGGAAATGCAGTCTCAGCGCCTAATCTGCTTACTGAATCAGAAGCCCCATTTTGACAAGATCCCAGGTGATCCAGAGGCCTATCAGAATTGGACAGCACTGCCATTAAGGACTTCATGTAGCATGTGCTACTCTAAAGTAATAATGACTATCAACCCAGACACACAGAGTATTCAGCCCTCATCCTTTCTGAAGACTCAGACATAGCAGCCTCTATGTGTTTGTTCCTTATTTAAAGTGTTCCATGGTTTATTCACATAGCATGACTTACTAGGTATTAAGTCAAGGTCAGACAACGTCCTAGACCCAGGTGGTAGAGTGGTAAACATGAGACTGTTTTCATATGGATTAGATTCTAGAAAGATGCTATTTTGTTTAGATTTAAAGTCCCTCCCATGGCAAAAACTGTGCCCATCGACCTTTCTTAACGGAGTCCTACAAGCAGAGTTTCTATGTGGGTATTTTTACATATTCAAACTTATCAGTATTTTCTTCTTTTATATCTGGATTTTCCGTAATAGAAAACCTTTCTGTGTTGACAGATTAGAGAGGAGTTTACCCATTTTTAACCTAGCACTTACGTGGTTTCTTTTTTTTTCCTACTTTTAGATCTCTCATCCATTTGAAGTTTATTCTTGTGTTTACTGTGAAGAAGTGTGGGTACAATTTTAACTTTTTTCCAATGGCTGTCCACTTTTCTTAACATTTCGTGAAAAGTTCATATTTTCCCCAGAGATTTGACTTGCCATTTTTATCACACAAAGTTCCTTATGTACCTGGGTTTAAGTTCTAGATTTTCTCTGATTTCCCATGGGTATTTCTCTTCCTAAACCCGAACCCCTGAACAGTGTTTGTGGAGAGTTTGGAATATATCTAATAGGGCAGGGCCCATCTTATTGCTGTGCTTTTCCACGAGTTTCTTTGCTATTCTTGCACATTTATTTTCTTGATGACTTTCACAGCTTCAGAAAGAAACTTGTTAATTCTATTGGGATCATGTTAAAATTATGAATAACTCAGGGAGAGCCGATATCTCTATGATGTTGCCGTTGATTCCTATGCCTCTCATGTTTCTCTCTTGTCTAACTGTATTGGTGAAGAAGGCCTTGCTTCTCTTGTTCTTAGCTGGACAATCAACTAAATCTCCTTACAGGTGTTCACTGATAACTCAGGTGTCTTCTGAGAGGCTTAAAATGATCCTCTTTCCAGATTACCTACATTTCTTAAAGGGGAGAAAAATGTTGGCAAGCCTTCAAGACCCAAAGCATACTCAGGAGAGTAGGCTGATCTGGGAGAGGAGAAGCCCCCTGCTCTGCCTCGCAATGCCAACTCTGGGCCTCAGGGCCAAATGTGAGGAGAGAAATGCTTGGGTGCCAAGGTGGAAAGTTTGTTCTTCTGCCTGTCTCTGCTCTTGGCGGTCCTCTCAAGTTTGAGATACAGGCGTGGCCAGCCCACTGCATAGTGTTGTTAAGATGAAAATCCCACACAGTCAAAATGTCCTGCCGAAAATCTCCCAGGTGCAGAATGCATGTTGAAGACAAGCATATCTCCTGCAGAGGAGACCAGGCAGCCAGCACTGATACACACTTCTGTTCACTAGGCCAGGTACCAGATGAACTAGCTTGAGTTGAGAACAAATAATGAGTCTCTCTAAATGCTTAGTGCAGCAAGGTGCTTCCAGTGTGCTAGGAACTAAATGCCTAGGGAAGCAGCAGATTCACCAGGACTAGATCAGATGCCCAGAAAGTGCACAGAGAATGGCATTCACTCCTGCTACTTAAATTTTAATACTCTGGCATTCTCCCCCTCATATTGGAAGGGTCTTAGCTGAACAACCCACACAGGGGTTTCACAACTATAGTCTCACTGCCTTCTGGGTGGTTCCCAGCACCCCATCACTCAAAAAGGGAATAAACAGATGTCATGGCAATCTGAAAAATCTGAACCCTGATCGCCAGGAAGGTTTGTATGAGTATTAGTAAAACCATGATCAGAAATCTTGGTGCTAAAACAAATCTGATTCATTCCCTGTTTGGATGTCTTATATATTTAAGAGGTAACTTGATCCTATTCAAAACAAAGGTCTTGATTTTCCTACCAACGTGTTCTTCCCTCCAAAAGATGGAGGGAAGAACACGTTTATGTCTTGCAAAAGCCCTCCTCCTGTCTTTTCTTTCCTCCCCAGCTCAATGGACAATATCTCCAAGTGATTCAAGTCGCAAACCATCAAGTCTTCTCTCGTTTTTCACTTTCCCTCACTCCCACATCTGATCCTTCAATATAAGCCCCATTGGTACCTTGTCCCAAACATAATCTGCCTACTTCTTCTTACCTCTACCAACTGCACTTTTCTTGAGTACATTTCCACTTCCTCTCCCTCTGCCTGCCTGCTTCCTTCCCTGCCCCATGCCTCAGAGAAGGTTCCTCACCCTGATCTAAAGACATAGCCCCATCCCCCTGATACACCGTTACTGTATCACAGTATCCTGCTTTGGTATCTGCATAGGAATCATCACTATCTGAAAATATTTTGTTTACGTATTAACTCTCTCCATCACCAGAATGATTTCCATTAGATTATAGTCCTTTCTTAAAGCCTGGGTCTATAAAATCTCTATATCTGATTTTTGCCATTTCCTGGGGCTATAAAATCAGAGGGCTATTCACTACTGCCTTGCACAGGATATTGTTAATATTAGTTGGATAAATGAATGAATTTTTATTTTACTATGATCTTCAGTTTTCCGTTAGAAAAAAAGTACCTGATTGAATCTCTGGGCATTTTCCAGGATCTTCCTTTCCTCCTTCAGACAGTTACAGATGATCATAGACATCTGTATTGGGTCTTCCTGAAAATTATCCTAGATGTGGGTTAAAATAAATACAAATTTCAGAATGATTAAGCCATTATATATTATAAATTGAATTTCTTCCTATCCACTGAAAAGTCTCATCTTGTATTAATTAAATTCTATACAAGCTATTTTTGGTAAAATCAAAATATTCTTTTAATAAATTATGACAAAAGCTTCCAGTAAGTGCAGGTACCTAAATTATTTCTTGATTAAAAAATGAAGTATCTTCATACACGGTTCCTCTAATAGTTTTACTTTAATTTCTGTTGTTCTTGAAGCTATTTATGTTCCGTTAGGATCCTGAGACAAGGTAAATGATACAGAAACTATCTATGATATTTCTCAATTAATTTATCTGTTGGTCTGTTTTGAATTAGATCAAAGATATTCTTTTCAGTTTTTCTATTTCCTTGTGAAAGCAGGGTGCAAAATACTGGCAATTGTGGCTCTTTGTAACAGATATGTTCAAGCAAAGTCTGTAGGAGAGCAAATTTCTGTATTTCATCTGACTTCCCCTGTCACTGGTATTATAAAATCATAGATATGGTCACAAAGGAATAAAAAGCTTCTAACTACCTAAGTTGAACAGTTTGGTTGTGTTGTATGAAATAAGAAAATGATCGCTCTCACCTCTATGGAGACAGAAAAGTTGTTACTACACAAGTAAATATGGTAACCAGGCTGAAGGGAGTACTTTTCAAAAACTCCCGAAATTCTGTAGCCCATTCTCTCCTGCCTGGGACTCCTTCTGACTTTCTCTTCCATGGGAGGGCAACTCCTCCAAAAGCAAGGAAAGGTGGAGCCTAGTTCCAATTCCCTGACTGTATCAGGCCTTGGGGACATCAAACCTTTCCGGATTTATTCTTCATCTGCATACCAAGGGCTTAGACTGCACTCATCACTAAAGTTCCTTTGAGTTTCTACATGTTAGTACAGCTCACGGCTTTTAAAATGTAACCCTTTTCCTTGGGTTTCAATTTCGACAACTGTTAGTAAAACAAGGTGATAGCATCACATTTCTCTTAGAATTACTGACACCTAACAGGTGATACACTTAAATCTGAGAATTCTTTATGTGTTTACAAAATAAGTTGATATTTTACTCTGCTCATGCTATAAAATATTAGCTATACAAAGAGAGTTTATTTGCCATCTCTGAAACTTTTAAAAATACCAAAGAATGCACGCTCAACTCAATAGTATTTGCTCAATGAAAAAAATACTCTTATATAGGCTTGGGAACATTTTGACTAAAATGCAAAAACCAGGTCATACCTGAAGATTACGTTTGCTTTTCCTTATGTTATGCTGCAACAAAAAATTATTCTCCAAAGAAAAGCGACTATACTGATCATCCAGCTGTGACAGGAGGTCATGAAAACGGATGGTGGCAAATGAAACGTCATTAGCAGCATGCTCCCTGGGAGATTTAAAATTTATACATTTTATTCACTTATTTTTTTTAAGATTTTATCCATTTATTTGACAGACAGCGAGAGAGCACAAGCAGGGGGAACAGTAGAGAGGGAGAGGGAGAAGTAGGCTCCCCACCAAGCAGGGAGCCCGATGCCGGGCTCGATCCCAGGACCCTGAGATCATGACCTGAGCCGAAGGCAGACACCCAACCATCTGAGCCACCCAGGTGCCCCTTATACATTTTATTCTAGATGCTCCTGTTAGACAAAATAAACATCACTTTCCTAATGAAAACTATTTAAGAAACCAAATTTTAAGCGTTCTCTTAGGTTTTCTTTCTTCTTTTCAGACTGACTTAGCTCTTAACAACAGTTTGTACAATACATGAAAAATTCCAGAACTCAGATTCTGCATGAAACTGTTAATGGTAATTATCTCTGGAGGGGAAAAAAACAATAGGGACCTTTACTTTGTATGTCATTTAAAATTTCTGCAATCAGCAAATAGTAAATTTTAAAGTAGAATACATATCAGTTTTTAGAGACATCCCCCTAATTTTATTACTTTCTTCCTATTTCTAATCAATGTTTTACCATAATTCGGCTATCATTATTTCTTTTAACTTACTTCTTTCTCTAACCTGGATCCTAATGTGGAAAATAATTGGCGCCGGCATTATCTAACTTGTCCAAAGCATTTAGGAGTCTACATCATAATTAAACAGAAAACTACATAAAAGTACTTAACGACCAACACAGTTAGCTTTGTAGAGATAAAACGCCAGTTTTCAGACTGACACATTTTTTTTTGCAACAGATAATCCAAATGGCTACAGTGAGATTCATCTCTTAGCCAATCTGGCTCCAAGTCACTTAATCACTTTAAAAGCATAGAAAATCTTCAAGTGAGCTTCCTTTACCAGTCTTGTTTTTCTAGCCACTGTGCCAGGTACTGTCTGATTTCCATGGGAAAACTGTCATCATAGAGCTGGTGAACCTGCTCCAGGAATTTGGAGTCAAGCTGCTGAAGTTCATACCACTGGGACATCCTACAAGGAAACAGCACAAAACCAAGGTCAGGAATGGAAGACCACAGTTCCAAAAAAGGCATATCTAGCATTATGCTTCTTTTAAATATCTTACTTAATCTAAAACATAATTTGTCTCTGAAATACATTATTTAAATGGTATTTATGGGCGCCTGGGTGGCTCAGTTGGTTAAGCGACTGCCTTCGGCTCAGGTCATGATCCTGGAGTCCCGGGATCGAGTCCCACATCGGGCTCCCTGCTCAGCAGGGAGTCTGCTTCTCCCTCGGACCCTCCCCCCTCTCATGTGCTCTCTCTCTCATTCTCTCTCTCTCAAACAAATAAATAAAATCTTTAAAAAAATAAAAAATAAATGGTATTTATATTCGGAAGTCTGTTTTTTTATTAAGGTTTTTTTCTTTTTCCTCTTCTCCAGAAAACGCATCTTCAGGCCTTTTGCTCAAATGTTAACAACATATCAGGGAAGCCTTTTTAGAACACCTTACTTAAACTGACATCACTTCTCACCTCATGAAACACTATCCCTACCCGCTGATGTGTTTTCCTCCATAGCACTTACCACCGGCTAACCCACCATATATTTACTTTTTTATTTTGATTATTGTCTGTTTCCCCCACATGAAGGGAAGAATCTGGAGGGTGGGCAGACTGTTCAGGCTATAGCTCCAGAACAGTGCCGGGCACATAATATGACTTTGAGATGAATCTGTACTTTTATCGAATAAAAAATGGAAAACATTACTTTATTAGATTTGCTTTCAGACAAATCCTAAGAGCCCTCCAAAAGTTGCTCTCTTAGAAATACAGTACTTTTAGGGTGCCTGAGCGGGTCAGTAGGTTGGGTGTCTGACTCTTGATTTTTGCTCAGGTCATGATCTCAGGGTCATGAGGTTGAGCCCCACATTGGATCCTGAGCTCAGTGGGAAGTCTGCTTGAGAGTCTCTCCCTCTCCCACTAACCCTCCTACTGCTCTCAGGTCCTCTCACTCTAAAATAAATAAATAATTCTTTTTTTTTTTAAAGGTTTTATTTATTTATTTGACAGAGAGAGACAGCGAGAGAGGGAGCACAAGCAGGGGGAGTGGGAGAGGGAGAAGCAGGCTTTCTGCTGAGCAGGGAGCCCGACCTGGGGCTCGATCCCAGGACCCTGGGATCATGACCTGAGCTGAAGGCAGACACTAAACGACTGAGCCACCCAGGCGCCCCAACAAATAAATCTTAAAGAAAAAAAAAAGAAATACAGTACATTTGTAATTTAACTCAAAGAATTTTAAACTAGTATTTTACATTTTGTAATTCATATGCTAAAATGAATTATTTTTGTCCTATACCTTTTAAAACATTTTCTTCTTGGCCTACTATGAACAATAAAACTAGTACAAAAACTCTTAAATCTCAGTAATAATTTAAAGATTGAAACAATGTACCCCTGAAACAAAAAATACATTATATGTTAGTAAAACAAAATTAAAGTCAAGAAATCAACAAGAAAAGAAAAAGCATGCCTTTTCTTCCTTTCTTTAAAAAAATAAAGATTGAAACAACATTGTTAAATATAATTTCAAAAGATAAAGTAATACTACCTCTTTGGATAACTGTAAATCAATTTTTGCATAACAGTTCTAAGGAAATGAAAACAAAACCCTGATTTAAGGAATCCTAACACCTATGAGGAAAATGAAGAGCCTCCCATTACCACAGCATAATTTAAGATTTACACCAGTGCACAGCCGACAATATGCAGAGTGGGTATATGGGAATCTTGTCCTACCAGGCCTCTGAGGAAGGGGTCTGGATTTTCAAGCAGGGTATGGAAAAGCTATGCATGCTTGCAGTCAAGCATGTACGTGCAGGCATGAAGTCATGTCTACTCCATGAATTTCCTTCCAAAGAAAAGCAAGGATATGATGGGACTATAAAGCTAGTTACCATCACAAATACCAGTAGAAACGGACACAAACCCACCCTTTGGCACACCTTCTATAGGAATTTGATTTTGCACTTCAAATTATTTTACCTGGGCGGGTGACTCCAAATCTGTGGCTCTCTCCCGACCCTGGTAGGTGTTTAATAAGGATGTGCCTAAAGCAAATATGCTGGCCAGGGGGTCAGCCAGAGGGGGTATGACACCTCTTATTAGATGCAGGACCTCAGGCAACTCGCTTCCCTATCAACAGTATGGTTGTTAAGACTGGATGAACTAGTACAGAGCACGGAGCAGGCGATTAATAAATTCATGCTAACAAATCCAGAATCCGTATCATCTCACAAAACCTGTAACCAACGCAAGGAGGGACATGATCATCCCCCAATCACCGGGCTCAAATTCCAATGTTATACGGACTCCTTCCTGCAGTCCCAAGACCTCCTGCCTCTGCTTCCAACACTACTTCCCAGTCTAGCCTCCTGCCTACACAGTTGGACCACCTCATTGTCTTGCCCAAAATTGCTACAGTTTGCCCATTCCTGGGCTCTTTGCACCCTGACCCTATCTGCATCCATTAACAAAGCAAACCAGCATAAAGTGTCTTGGCTATGCCCATTTCTGTTCCGCTCCAGCTATCACTCACCCTTGAAAACAGCCTCCCTACGAATTTCCGCCTCTCTAAATCCTACCCTAATTCAAAGGTAGATACAAATGCCCCTTCTTCCATAAAGCTGTCTAGCACTTACCCAGAGACAATTAAGCTTTCTTTGACTTGTGCCTCATGGCATTCTGTACCTCTATTACAGCATCAGTTCCTTACAAAGCTCTAGGATTTCTCCCCTGCATGGTGTAAGTTTCAGAGTTGCCAGGACCATGTCTTTTTTTTTTTTTTTAAACAAACAAAAAAACCCAAAACATCTGCGGTATATTACACAGTGTCCTGCACATAGTATGTACTCAATTAAGTTTACTGAATTGAAATCTAGTATATTTCACATTGAATTAGAAAGTAAAGGGCAAACCATATTGTGCTCCACCAAGTTTGGGTTCTGCATCCTCATTAAGCAGCAGTTGCATACTGGGTTGTGCTGGAGGCTCGAGTCTTATTTCTGTCCCATAAAAATAACCTCTCCAACCTATACATAACAACACTCAAAGCACAGTCAACCACACACACACACACACATACATCACCCAAACTCTTCAGTATTAGTCACAATTTTTTAAAAAAGACTAATAGCATTTGGGGGTTTGCAGGAACTTTTATATTCCAGGAAGACATTAAGCTCCTTCATCTTTAAACATAGATGCAGAATTAAGATTCCAAAATTATGCACTCATTCATTCGTTTTCATGAACAAGTACTGACCTGTCACCTTGTGTCCCACTGAGGGGCTAAGGATCCAACCTAAGCCGCAGCTATACACGTGAGGTGCCAAGACTGCTGAGTTTGTATGCACGGGGTGTGAGCGTCTAACCTAGACAGCTCTCCAAGGATGGCACAAAGCAAATGAAAACTTTTCTGTGAAAAGAAGAAAAGGTGACTATGGTGAAAGTGGGTGGGAAGGAAGGAAAAGTGAGGGTAAAAGGGGAGAAGTAGTGTTTTATGGGCGAAAATTCTATTTCACAAGACTTCTTTACTGCTAGAGCAGGGGCAATCGAGTCATCACCAAGAAGGACACCTAGAGTATTAAGGACGCATTCTTTCCAGGATGTCCGATTCGCCTGCAAAGCCCGCCCCCGCCAGGCCCCGACGGCGCGGTCCTGGCACATCCCACACCACCGGCACCCGGAAACTCAGGCCCACTCACTCTGCGCGCGGGGTCGGGCAGCGGCGGGCGGAGGCGCAGCAGTGCTGCCTTTCCCGGGTTCCCGCACCCGGTTCGCCTCTGCTGGGTCTGGGGCCTGACGGGAGTCTTCCCCGGTGCGGCAGAGTCCCCCGCAGACTCTGTGCAGAAAAACGAAAGTACCAGCTGGAAGAAAAGACAGCTCCCGGCGCCCCGCCTCCTTCCGCCTCCACCAATCACCGGGCGGCTGCCGCGCGCGGCCAATCGGACGTGGCTGTTCCGCTGGGGCGCTGCTTCCCCCCACCCCCGGGGACCGCTGTACTGCCAACCAGCTGAGTCCTTCTTTAGGCTTTGAGTAGGGCCCCGCGGGGGGTGACGTGAAGCTTGGCGCTGTGTTGCAACTTGGTCGGTTGGCGGTTACCTCTAGCCATTATAGAGAACAACTAAAAGGAAGTCTGTGTTTGCAGAGGCCCAAACTTGGAGAACCTTGCATTAAACCCGTATCTGTGAACCCAAGGCGGAAGACAGAGGTGGGAACGTTGTCATTCTCTAAGCTAAATTCAGCAGCTCATCTGCTTGTTGCTAAACCCAGGGGACCGTTTTTTCTGCGCTCACCTTACTTGACCACTCAGAAACGTTTGGCACAGTTGACACCTCCATTTTCTCAATACTTCTTCCTTGTCCATGAAACATCCTGCTTGTTTCTTCTCACCTCTACGGCACTCTTTCTTTATCTGTGCTTCACTCCACGACCAAACTGCTCAACGTTAAAGGTTGTCAGGGTCCAGATGTTGATCAGTTTTACCCACATTTCTCACGCTGTCCTATGATGACCTCACCCAGAGCTTCGGTTTCCTTGTAAATGTGAAGGGCTTCTACATGTGTGTCCTGTCCACACCTCTCCTGTATGTTCTGCACCCCGCAAGTGTATAGTCGTCACTTGACATTCCACTTGGATGTCTGATAAGTTCTGCAAACTAGTTATATTTAGAACCAACTCATCATCTTTCTCCTCAAACCTGCCCTTTTTTTCCCTAGAATTGGCATATGTCAGAGGTATATCATTTTTGATATTGCCTTCTCCCTCAACCCCCACACCTGGTCCTCAAGCCTTATTGATTCTTCTTGCTAAATATTCCTCAAGTCTCATCAACTTCTCTCCATCTCTTATACCATCCCCACTTTTTTCTCATTTGGATTATTGCAGTAGAGTCCCAAATGGCTGCCTCATTTAAGCTCTTCATTGCCCCCTTTTTTAAAAAGTTTATTTTTATTTTTATTTTTTTAAAGATTTTATTTATTTATTTGACAGAGAGAGACACAGCGAGAGAGGGAACACAAGCAGGGGGAGTGGGAGTGGGAGAGGGAGAAGCAGGCCTCCCGCGGAGCAGGGATCCCGACGTGGGGCTTGATCCCAGCACCCTGGGATCATGACCCGAGCCGAAGGCAGACGCCCAACGACTGAGCCACCCAGGTGCCCCCAAAAGTTTATTTTTTTAAGTAATCTCTACATGCAACGTGGGGCTTGAACTCACTCCTGAGATCAAGAGTTGCATGCCCTACCAACTAAGGCAGCCAGGTACCCTGCCTTTAAGTCCCTTTTAATCCATTCTCCATGTGACAGTTGGAGTGGTTTTTTTTTTTTAATTTCAAAGCAGATCATGTGTTTGCCAACTTGAAAATCCCGTGATGGCTTTTACAGAATTCAAATTTCTTAATATAGCTTACAAAGCCTTGGTTCCCCTCTTTCTCTAATCCTATCTTGTGCCAGTCTTTCCTTTCCATACTTCAGCATTTTTGGTTTTTGAATATGCCAAGCTCTTTCCCCAAACTCAGGACCTTCTCACCAGCAGTTCTCCATTTGGAAAGCCCCTTGGAGCAACATCCCCTTTCCCCAACCTCTTTTCTGGCTAACTCATCTTTTATGTCTTAGCTAAAAACTCAGCTTAAGTGCCACTCCCCCAGGTAGGCATCCCAGAGGCCAGCCTAGATTCGATCTTATTGGAATGTATGCCCATAAGATAAATTGGCTCCTTCAAGTAGATGGAACTTGAATAAAGCCTTGAATAATAAGGCAACCTTCGGTAGGAAAGGGATCTAAATAATTTCCCACAGATATGCTTATATGTGTTTCTATTACAGTTTTCTCTTCCCACATCTTTATGCTCCTTCTTGTCACATATTCACTCTTACAAAGCCAGTACTGATCTGTGATAGCAATGACCCTTCATACCAAAGTAGCTGCCTTCTGTAAGAAGAGATACCAGGCCACTGTAAAATACCTTTCTCCTCCTACTCACCTACATTAAGGAGCCAGAAAATGTTTGAGAAAATCTGACTCTAGGGAGAGTCAGAACTTGTTATCAAGTTCTATGGATGCCTCCTTCCCTATGTCTTTATCCTCCTTCATTTTACCATCATTGACCATACTCTACTGTAGCTCTCATCACTTCAGAACTGGAATGCTACAATAGAGACCAGATGGACTACCTTCTTCCATCCCTTTCCTCTCCACTGTATTTGCCAAATTAATTTCTCTAAAACTTTAACCACATTGATACACTCAGTCCCTGCTCAAGAGCCTTGACAACTCTCATTGCATTTACGGTAAAAACAAACTCTGTCTGCTAGTCTGGATCCTCCACAGAATGTCATTACCTTTCTTCCCAGCCTTGTCTCCCATTGTCCCATTACCCAACTAAGCTCTATCTTTAATTTCCCCCCCCATCCCCAGGCTTTTAATTTTCCTGTTCTGTCCCTTTGCTCATACCATTGGCAATTATTGCACATACTAAACGGTATGTCCTGCCCCTTACTCACTTTATTTATCAAATCCTGACCCAACTTTTAAAACTAAGTCCAAATTCTATATTCTCCTTCTGGAACCACCTCATCCTGTGGCGATTAACCTTGTCTCTGAAATAATATGATGCATAAGTGTCTCCATTTATGTCAACAAGCACCACACACTCCCTATATTATGGTTTTTGAGCAGGGAGCCCGATGTGGGACTCGATCCCGGGACTCCAGGATCATGACCTGAGGCGAAGGCAGTCACTTAACCAACTGAGCCACCCAGGCGCCCCTATATTATGGTTTTTGAAGTGTCTAAGCTTTATTCCCTCCAAGATTCTAAGTTCCAGGAGGGCAAGCTTATGTATTTTTAAAGTGTGACTAACATACTGACTGCTGAAAAAGCAACCCAATAAAAAACGAAAACCGAACAAAAGAGATCCAGAAGTGAAAAACCCACTGTGTAAAGCCCCCCTTAGAACAGCCAGCTTAGGAAACTGTGTCTCTATACCAACAATGTCAGCTTTGCAAAAGACACAAATCTGGAAAAAATAGCTAATACCATGTTTGGTAGATTGTATTATTTTTCCATTTGTTTCTTTCCCTTCCCACTCCTTTCCCTGGTTCACTCTGGCCCAACATGGAATAGAACAGATGTGAGGTACACTCAGGTATAACCAACTTGAGACTTTGAATGTTCTGTATGATCCACTTGTCCTCCTGTGTTCCTTCTTCACACTAGAAGATGGCAGACTCAAGCAGCCCCAGCTCCTCCAGCCTGAGTCCTAGACGCAGAGATCTGTGGAGCAGCCCCCCCAAACCTACCACCCAGGGCAGAATTGCTGCAGCCTACCTACCCACACACCCATGAGTAAGAGGTGTTTGTTTGTGGTCAATGTTGGAAGGCCCTGAGATTTTTTCTCCCCCTGCTGAAATAGCTAATTCACAGATGACAGAATCAAAAGTCTAAAGTATATTAGGGTAGAATGTTGCTGTGCTGAAACCAACTAGATAAAACTTAACACAGTAAATGCAAAGACATGTATTTGGGTTTTTTGTTTTTGTTTTTAAAAGGCAACAGATGACAGGGTACTCTTTGCTGCCAGTGCCCAGCTTGGGAATACTTTTCAACACTGTATCTGGTAACTCACTAGCAATCAATCAGAAATGGCAGGTAAGATGAAACTTACTACTTGGCACACCCCATCTGGTGTTTATTTAAAGGAGAGTCAAGGATGGTGAGGAGTCTAGAAACCACATTTTATGGTGAGTAATTAAGAGCACTGGAGTAACTCATAAATTCACATGATGTTATAGTGGAAAGATTCTCTGCATCTCCTATTTGAAGCAAATTTATTTATTTATTTATTTATTTATTTAGGAGAAGTCATTGAGAAGACAGTATCATTCCTATTCTTCATTCATCCTTTCTTTGATTTCCACTCGGTTGTATTTATGTAATTTATTTAATTATATATACAATAACTACAAATATACATATGAAGAATACAATGCAGCTTACAAACCAAGGCAAAAAGATAGATATTATCAGTTCTATAATTCTCATTAGAAGAAATTGGGATCTCCTAGTAGATTGTTTTTAATAACGGCCACATTATTTCTTCCTTGTATTTACTCACTTTTGCGATGTGACTCTGTAGCTGCTTTTAGCAACAGGTGGGGACTATTTTCCCACCCCTTCAATCTGGTCTGGCTTGAGACTTGCCTTGAACAACATTATGCAGCAGATGTAATGTTGTGCCATTCTGAGCCTAGACCTCAAGGGGCCTTGTAATACTCCCCTCCACAAACCCTGCCCTGCCTCTGAGGCAAGTCAGCCTAGCCTGCGGCAGCATAAGAGAACACACAGAACACAACTGAATAGTGCCTCTCTCAGGGCTTAGGCCTCATTCCTGTGAGACAGCAAGATCAGAGACCTGACCCAGATGAGCAGAACTGCTCAGTCTACCATAGACTCACAGGCAATGATAAATGCTTATTGTTTTATCCCCACTGAGTTTTGAGGAGAGTTTAGTTTGTTGTGTAGCAATAGATCACTGATACAGACCTTCTGGAGGAAAGCAAAGCATCCTACTACTGAATTGTAAAATGGAATTTCTCCCATCGTGCAGGACCATTGCCCTGCCCCCACCACGAATATTTTCCCTGGGGTCTCTCAGTCCCCCGCAGTACACTCTGTTGTGTTCTTAGGAACACACCCGGGAAAAACTTACTCCGTGTTCTGTCTTGATGGCCTTGGTCTGTTTCAAAATGGCAGCTACAAATTTTTCCAATATTGTAGCAATGTTGGTAACTTATATCCAATAGTAAGAATTACACTTAATCACTGTAAGCCATGTTTGCTAATCTGTTAATACAACGGGATTAAAATTAAGAATTTCTAAAATTCTCCGTAGTTCTCTGGATTTTTTATATTCATATGCTAGAATATGAAAGTTATGCTTTTGAAGATTGGTTATTGGAAAATATCCACGTATAAAGTTAAATTAACATGCAGGAAAGAAAACATTATCCTATTACTGTAAGAATATACAGAAATGTAAATACATGGAACACTCAGAAAGGGAAAGAGGGAGGGACGGAGGGAAAATATTTGAAAATATTAAAGTTTCTGGGTGGTGGGTTGCTATATAATTTTTTCTTTTTTTTCACAAATGTCTATACTGAGCACACTTCAATTCAGAGTCCAAACACCCTTGCGAAGGCCTGTTGTAGTCCCGTGGTCTCTGCACAGCAAGCCCTGCCTGCCCAGGATGCGGAACGCTGGGAGGCGCAAGTCCTCGGCTGTTTGAAACTGTTCCAAAGCAGCGCCGTCGGCGTGCGGCGGGAGGGACGCGACTGCTCGGAAGAGCCGTCCCACGTGCTTTCGGGGAAACGGCCCTGGAGCGAGAAGGAACAGAGTTGGGAGGAAACCGAAAAGCGAAAGTAAATTGACTCGGGGAGCATTACGCAGGCGCGGGCCCGGGGATTTTCCAGCGACTGGCCGCCGGCTCAGCGGCCCCCGCCCCCCAAGCCTCCTGGGGGTGTGTGTGTGGGGGTGTGTGTGGGGGTGTGTGGGAGGGGTGAGGTGGGGTGGGTTGGGGGGGTTGGAGCTTGGAGGCGGGATGCGCACGCTACCCTGATACCCTGGGACGGTCGATACCTGCTCTGCGTCCTTCTAGCTGGCTTAAGTCTGAGAGTAGTGGCCCAGGACAAGATGAAAGGCGGGGAGGCGGGTGCCCATTAACTTTTTAAATTACTGTCCTCTATGTGCTCAAATATTAAATCACTAACAAATACTTCTTAAGGGGCAGACTGTGCTAGATTTTAGGGCTAGAGATGTGAACAAAGCCTTCTTGGTCCCTGTATGTACAGAGCCCTCTTGGAGTCTAATGAAGAAGACAGCTGATATGCCTTTACAACAAGGTGGTAGGAATGGTGCTGGGGCATCTAGAGCACCTGGAGGGGGCGTGAAGAGACCTGAGTCATACAGGTGTTCCCGGGGCGGGGGGCGGCAGAAGGTTTTCTAGAACCTGAAGGATGTGTGAACGTTATGCAGGTGGCAGGGTGGATAGGATGGGGTTGGAGAATTGAGAAGATGCAGTGGAGGGAAGGGGGAGGGAACCTGGGGCATCAAAGAAACTGAAAGTAGTTCAGTCTTGTGTGTGTATGTTTTGCAGGGTGAGAAGCCGTTGTTGGGGGAAATGATGAGATATGAGTTGAAGACTAGGAAGGGACTAAATAATGTATGACTTGGAAAGATCTGTTGAGAACTATGGTTATCATCCAGTGCTGGGATTCTTAAATTTTGTGCCATGGGCCCCTTCGACAATCTGATGAAACCTATGAACTCCAAAAAGTAATGCTTTTAGTTGAATAAAATAAAATACATGAGATTAAATAGAAAACCAACTACATTGAAATGCAGATATCAAAATATTGAAACCAACTTTGTGACATAGTGATGTAAGTGCTTCTTCGTTAATGGCATTAAATAAGATCTAGCAGCAAGCCTGACGAATGCAATTTCAAAAATTGTGCTTAGCATAAGTAGTAGTTTGAGATAATTGTAACAACTGTAATGTGACAAAAATGTGTGGGTCACGGTTTGTTGCCTTTATTCCTAATTGAAAGAAATTCTAAGTTTCAATTAGAAGTCTGTGAAAATAGACTGATGTTTGCCATCCAAACTCATCAACCTCCAGACTTCTATCCATACACGCCAGGTAAGAACTGCTAATCCAGAGCACCAGAAGCCATATGAAAATTATAAGCAGGGGGTAAAATGATGTGATTTATTTAAAATAGAGCCCTCTGTCTATGTAAGAAGCCACATAGAATTGTTTGTTGTATTTACTCTAGGTATGTTGCAGAGCATGTCCTTCATCATGTTTTTGTAGTGTCCTCTTTGAGGACTCTGGTGGAAATGTTCTATGTCTTACAGTGGTGGTTACACAACTGTATGGGTTTGTCAGAAAAGGGTGAATTTTATTATGTGTATATTATACTTCCTCTAGCCAGACTTTAAAAAATATAAGCAGTCAGGGGCGCCTGGGTGGTTCAGTCAGTCAAGTGGCCGACTTTTGGTTTCGGGTCAGGTCATGATCTCCCGGGTCCTGGGATGGAGCCATACTCGGTGGGGAGTCTGCTTGATGCTTCTCTCCCTCTGCCCCTTCTCCATTCATGCACACTCTCTCTCTCTTAAATAAATAAATCTTTAAAAAGTGCAAGCCGTCAAGTCAATCAATGCTCATGGTCAATTTGAAAAAAGAAGAAAATTATTTGTCAGAAATTGGAGTGTGTGCACAGAGGCACTTTGCTAAGTCTGGACTACAGTTATCTACTAGAGTATAGCAGTAATTGACCTTTAATTCTGTTCCTTCTGCAGGGAGCTCTTGGGCCTCCTGAACATGTGAGGTACAGAAAAATCCCTTGGGTTTGCCAGAAGCATACTCATTCCTTATGGGTTTTTGGGGGGGCTTCCTTGCTGCCTTAAGACTTTGAGGAAGTCCACTGGAAGCTGCCTTCTTTCAACATTTATTCCAGATAAAGGCACTGATATTCAGTACAGTTGGGTCAAAGTGAGTCTTTGTGAAAAAGAATGACAAGGGATTAGTAAAATGGACATCTGTGATTGGTCTGGGATGGGTGAGGGGAGGAGTAAAAATGTGATTAATATTTAAAAAATAAATCTACATTTTATTTCATTAAATGCTACTTATTTGCTGCCAGTTGTAAGAAAAAAATATTCCGCGGGGGGGGGGGGCATTCAGTGGAAATTTGGTGATCTAAATGCCCTTCCCATTCACTGTACTTCATCTCATGTGGCACACCTTAGCCTCAACTAAACAGGTATCTCCAGGAATCCTCTGACAAAATCCCCTTACTCTCACAAAGATGATTTCTAGAATGCAAGACTCACACTCTTGGGAAGTAACTCTATACTGCGATCAAGAACTTGGTTTTGATTTTCTGAATCTAAGTGCAAATAGCCACTTACTGAACTCTTCTTACTATATGGCCTCTGTGTCTGTTAGAGAGAGCGAACTACAGATGTCCTTGTATCGTCTGTCCTCAAATAACAATGATGGTTGAGATCACATATGAAACCTTGGCATCCTGCTACCAGGCTCCGTGTTGAGACGTTTTTAAACATTTTGCTGAGCAAGAGTGCATCATACTTTTAATACATTCCAGGGAGTGAAAAGCTTCTGCAACCTTCTTTGTCTTCTAAATCCAATTGTTTGAGTATTTCCTGATAGTAGATTACCTCTTTAAAGATAAAACTATAATAATCATTTTATAATTCAAAATATCAATCAAGATATAACTTTAAACCAGGTTTACAATTATTTCCTCTACTTTTGTTGCCAATTGATATATTTAGATTGTAGAAAATGGGGCATGTGGAGGAGATTGGGAGACTGCCCCTTGTTAGCCTGGTGGTCCTCCATCCAACAGACACCTTGACCTCCATCCAAAAGACACAGGAAGGGATGCCTGGGTGACTCAGTCGGTGAAGTGCTTGCCTTCGGCTCAGGTCATGAGCTCAGGGTCCTGACATTGAGCCCCACACTGGGCTCTCTGCTCAGTGGGGGGTCTGCTTCTCCCTCTCTCTCCGTCTTGCTCTCTCAAATAAATAAAATCTGAAAAAAAGAGTACTATCAGGAGCTTGCAAAGTAATAAGGGAACTGGCCTTGGTACAGGTGCAGAGTTTGCCTCTGGAAGAACAATATAGGATTCAGCTGGGCACATGTGAGTGGGTATAAAAGATACAATTGGTAAGATGGAATCGCTCTGAGAAAGAAGATTATATTAAAACCTTTTTCTCTTTGAAATCTTTTCCATTAAACATTAACTTCTCTCTATTTGGCTTGCTTCAGGGACAGAAGAGGGGTGGAAGAAGTTAGAGAGGGGTCCTCCAGAGGGATCTATCTGGTATCTAGGGTGATGGCTTTTACCTTCTAGAACTCAGGACATTAGCTTATTTGGCTTTTCTCTCAGGTCTTCTTGCTGGGCTTTGAGTGATGTAGGTGTGACTCTGTCATTCGTGACCTATTCTGAAATCTTAACACAATCCTTCTAGAGCCAAAACTGTAAGTAACATGTGAGAAACAAAATAAAAAATAAAGCAAAGACAAAAGAGTCTTTTGTTAATGTTATATTAACACTGGTTTCTTAAAGTGTCTTATCTTGCAAGCTTATCTGAAGCTTTGGTTTTTAGCATTTCAGTCAGGACATTCCCAGTTGGTGGTGTCAGGTGAGTGAGAGGAGAGCTTCAGACTTCAACCATTTCCTGGAAACTGGTATATACAAAGTTGAAGAAATGAGATAGGATTGTTGGCAAAGATCAGTCTTTAAGCTTTTTCATTTGCTTCCTTCTTTTGAGTGTCAAGAATTTATCTTGTCATTCAGCAGAATATGGAGACTTCATCTAAAATTGGAAAATGAAAATGACTTTTGAGGAAACTATTGGTTTTTGCAAATAAGTCATTTTTTAGGTAAACACCCTTTTGTCTACTAAATACGTCACAGTCTTTCTACCATTTAACTAGTAAGCATTCACAAAATTCATCCCACAAAAATGTAATGAGGAAATGCATGCAAAATGTAGCAAAAGTTCTCTTATAACTAAATGATTTAAGACAACTAACATTGGAACAAGACTATGGGTTTTCCCATCCCTAGAAATCTTTAGAGGACTAAAACTCACTTGGTTTATAACCCGTACAGAGGAGCAAAATTTGCCACCCTAAAATGTGTCTTTTTAGCATGTGGATTATTTTAGGCAGATTATTTTTAAGAAACAAAAAGCTCAGGAAGAAACTTTGACCTTCCCCCTAACTATCTAAAAGAATTTAGTTAGAGAAACTGGCTCTAGGAAGGGAGTTATCACCATAGATAACTACAGTATAATATGAATTAGGTGTGGTAGACAGGGAGGAACTTAAAAAAATTTGTTAAAATTTTTCTCTGTGCCCCATTGTTTCTGTATGGCCCAGCAAACATTTGTTTATGAAATATTTACTCTTGTTCATCTTCCTGTGAATTGTCTTCAATCCCTTTGAAGTCCCAGATCCCAGCCCCTTTTCCTTAGCTCACAATGGCATATAAGCCTCAATTGCTTGTCTGTGGGCCTCATATTCTTATGGCCCTCCTGTTAGTACTTTATTAGTAATTATTTGATTTTCTTTTATTAATCCATCTCATGTCAATTTAATTCTTTGATAACCAAAGGAACCTTTAATGGTAAAGTAAAAATTTTCCTCCCCAACACCCAACATCAAATTTCTTGGGGCTCAGGATCCCTCCATGATTCGATTTTTCTCTTATGTTCATCTGAATGTAAATTGGATCACTTGATGGTATTGAGGAATAATAATAGATAGGATGCATTCTAAATCACATTATTGCATTTAAGATTGTGATTAAGTTCTCAGAGGAGGAGTATTATGCTGCTGACTATAATTCATGTACTACTTGAAGAAGCTCCTGGGACAGGACTAATAATGTAAGTAAAAATTAAGAAAAATTGGAATTTGTGGTTCTTGAACTAAAATAAATATTGAACTAGGTTTATAAATAGTGACTAATATATGTTGTCTACTAAGGTGGGAGAGTGGTGGGGAGTGGTGCGGCCAATGGCAGAAGTAGGGACAAAGTGTATATGAGTGAGGAAGAGGAATATTTTGCCCTTTGATGGCTTTTGATGGAAAGAACTTAAAGCAGTTCAAATGAGTGAAGGTGTCTGTTTTCAATGCCCGTAACTGTGACCCACAGGAACATACAGACACACCCAGTGTGATGCTCATGGATTTGGTCCAACAAAAGTGTTTTCTCACTTCTCAGGCAGAACTTCAGCCCCTTTGATTAACAGGTGCCACATTTGCTTCATTAGGAGTGCCCTTGACCAGCAATGGAAAAGAAAGGGAACATACTGCAGTTTCAATTGTTGTGGGACTCAGGTTTTCCCTCAGCACCGCATATACGCTTGGAGACATGGGAAGAAGATCTGATGGAGAACGTGGCTCAGTTGAATCACTTCGGCTTAAAGAGATAACAAGGCACATGTTGAAAAGGATTAAAAATAATAGCTTCTGGTGACACTGTGTCAGAAACTCATTTCTAGGGCTTCCTCTATTTGTTTCACTGAGATGCCTAATTCATTGTTTGAAATCAGAGCATTCAGCGTACTCTGGAATATACAGCATATAAAAAGGCAACTTTATAATTCCAGTCATGGTAGACTATGGTGCTTCCTGAAGACTAGCTTTATGTATTAAAGCAAATGGGACATTGAGCATTAAAATGCTTTATTGTCAGGTATATGTACTCGGCTCTATCCGAGTAGAAATGCTTTTTTTAAAAAAAAAGATAAATTCAGTAAGAGATATTTTACATGTGGCTAAGGTTACTTACATTGTTGAAATGGGTATAAAAACAGATGGAACATAACCTTTGTCCCCCCTTTCTGTTGGTCTTGAAACTGGAAAAGAAAGGCAGGAAAAAATGTTATCAATATTATTGATAATTTTTTTAAAAGTCTAGATAAATATAAGTAATGTTAAAAAGAAGAGCGATATTATGATTGTTTAGTGACTCACAAAGATTTTTAGTTGAATAGATGAAACAGTATTTTAAGTGAACATAAAATGTGCAAGAAGAGAAAAACAGATCTCTTGGCAGGCCTAATCTGACTTTAGATATTATTGTCTCCAAAATGCATGAGAAAAAGTGGGAGGCAACTATATTACCTATCTTCAAAGTTATGTTCAAGTTTGATTATATTTGATTTGTGTATTGGGGGATTTCTAGTAACTCAGCAGGGTAGCAGCAAGTCAGCGTCTGTGGGTGACAATTGTAGACTATTCCACAAGATGGTGCTCATAGATTTAGTTGCTATAGATGAACATTTTAATGGATTGTATACACTTTCATCAGAGACAGAGAATGGTAAACTTACAATTATAGAGCTAATTTTATTTATATTCTTTCATGTATTTAACAAATATTTACCAAATGCTTCTTTTGGCCAGGTGTTATTTTAGCCCCTTAGGATACAACCAGGAAAGGCAGACATGTCAAGACTAGTTATTGGCAGGCCAGCAGGTGGGGAATGAAGCGCTGACCCCCTTAGCCCCTCCCTGGCAAGTAAACCACCCAAGCTGAGTTGTGAGATTACAGTAAGATAAAAAATATAAAGCTTATAAATCTCAGGCTTCTTTTGCAGAAAACAGACTCCCCTAATTTTTCTTTCTAATCATTACCTCCTCTTTTCCTCTCTCCCAGTCATAGACTTGAAGTCAGCACCACTTCTGTTTTAGGAAGGAGAAAGCCAAGGCTCTCCAGGCGGCTGGGAGAAGGCACATGGCCATGTGAAGTCTGGTCACAGCCACCAATTACTAACTAGTCTGCTGGAGTTGGACAGCCCAGCTGTCCCTCTTCAGGAACTGTTGACACACTACTTCCTTTCTAAGGCTTTGACCTCCACATACCCCCTACGTCTTATGACAATCAAAGTAAACATAAAAAGAGGAACTTCGTTTACTCCAATATGAGGTTATTTGCCAAAAGCTGAGGAAAACAAGCAAACGGAAAGGACCTAACCTTCACAGGGTTGGGAGCTGTAGTGTTTACTGAAGGCTTTGTCTTTGGGAATGTCAGGATAAAGGTACTTCAGAGGGTTTTCGGGAATGTTTTCAGCCATAATAACCTTGTAGTCTCGAAGGATGTCGGCGAACGGTAGAGCAGACAATCGGCCTTTATTGTAGGGTTCTACAGAGTGGAATCGCACTTCTCCTGGAAAAACAGAAAGGGTGGGTCAAGGGAGGAACATTTAGGTTCCTGCAGGCATTCTTGGGGGCCATTCTTCCTGCCCACATCATCTTCACGTCACTGGCTATCAAACAATGCCAGCCCTTTTCTGCAGTGGGGACGGTACAGACTGCCACGTGACAGAGGACACCCACACAAGGCTGTGAGAAAGTCATGAGCCTCTCTTCTGGGACAACTGTAACAACTAGTATTCAAACCCCCTGGACACATGAAAAACAGAACACCACGCTACACACTTCTGAAAACTGAAAGACCAATAACCGAACTCAGATACTAATTTCACAAGTATAAAGCATGTACCATTTTCAGAATGGTCTACCCAGGTGAAAGTTATTCCTCCAAGGTGGCTTTCACTGAATCTTAACAAAAAGGTTCCAGGCATCTTATCCTTTAGCAAGAGGCGCTCCTTCTCTTTGCTAACAAAGCCCATGACATACCTAAAAATAGAACAATACATAGTTTTACCTGATCAAACACTGTAATTTATTACATTTGTATTTATTTCATTCACAAAGAACAGACCTAAATTTGTTCTGAGTATAATAAAAAGTCAATGAAATACTCCTCTAAGATTAAAGTAAGTATCAGTACTCTATGAAGAATATAAGAAACTGAACTATACCCCACCCCTCTATCACTAAACATGCTTAAAAAGAAAAAAGAAAGGAAAAAACCCAACAGCTTAAAAATAAGAACCTAATGAACTCATATGGAAAATATAGCCTGTAACTCACCCATCTATCCAAAGAGGAAGAATGTGTTTCTTAATTAGATCCAATATTGCTTCAAGCCATGTCCAAAAGGTAAATGATTTACCAGGTAAGTGTTCCTATTGTAATAAACAAACATGTCAGGACAATGATTATTTTAATAATTAATGTTGATACAATAATTCAAGTTCCATTTTTCAATGAAATACTTCCTTTAAGCTTTTTTAAAAAATTCTTTATTTTAGAGAGAGAGAAAGCAGGCAAGGGGGAGGGGCAGAGGGAGAGAGAAAATCCTGAAGCAGACTCCCCACTGAGCGGGGGGAGCCTGATACATGCGACGCAGGGCTCTATCCCAGGACCCTGAGATCATGACCTGAGCAGAAACCAAGAGTTGGCTGCCCAACTGACTGAGCCACCAGGATGCCCCGAAATATTTCCTTTAAACAAGACAATAGTTTAGAGTTTAAAAAAAATAACTGCATCCAGGAAATCCTCAAAATCCCAGATTATGATATGGAGGCTTAAAAAGAAGCACTACTTAAAAACATTATCTAAATGATATTCTTGCTCCCCTATTTGTACCTTGCAGAACTTGGCCCAGGTGAGATGACCATCATTGTAGCTAGACTGGACTAAAATAAAAGAAAAGAATGAGATTTTTATGAAACAATTAGACTTTTCAATTTGGTGCTCAATTTAGATTTTACCCAGCCCCTTTCAAAAATTCCTTAAGCACCTGTTATAGGTTTGTAGTGTACTTAATGCTAGAAACAATAAAAATGTAAGATATCATGAAATTTATTTTCTAAGAAAAAACTCTTTTCAATGGAGCTAAGATAACTTTAGAAAGAGGGTGAATGTCTAGGGCCAGGCCCCCATGAATAGGTAGGATATAAATTATCAGAGGAGAAGGAGGAGGAAACTAAACTCTAGTAAGAATAATGTAAGATGAAGCATAGTGGACATGAACACGGCTTACATAGGAGACAGCAAGAGCTGTCTAATGTTGGTAAATAAACATAAAATAAATTTATTTAAGTTAGATATGGCCAGATTGCGAGGAGACCTAATTATTCCTATGAAAAGAATGAACTCGAGATCTGTTAGGCAATAAGGAGGCATTGACTACTTTGACCCAGGGTGATGAAAGGGTACAAGAGTTTCTGTCTAAAGTTTTGAGGAAATTATACTCATAAGGATAATTTGATAAAGATCTGAAAGGATATGGCTGCTATTTATACTACACATTTAAAAACTTTATTCACTCAACAAATATGCCTACCATGGCAGTTTATAAACTAAGTAAGTTCAGAAACCATATTTACATTAACTAAACGTTTTAATATTCCCCAAAGATCTGATTTATTTAAATACCTATTGATCAGATAGTAGGTCCAAGTGGCAACTCAGCATCACTTGCCAAATCACACACGATTTCACTACTGATGCTCAGCTGCATCTGTGGCCCTACTTTAATTAGAACTGTACGTAAATTCCATCTTAACTCTTTTTTGGTGCTAAACATGTTCACCTTAGACTTGTCAAAATATAGATATCTTTTGAAATTCTTTTAGGAAAATCCTACACTATAGTCACTACAGGAAGTACCAACGAGTCTATTTTGCAAACTTTAAAAATGTCAGTCAAAACTGAAATTTTCTTGATACGGACAATTAAGTATTGCCTGGGTGGCCTTTAATTTCTATTAAATTCCCTGGTCCTGGAATCAGCTACTGTCGAGTTGGTTAATGACCACTGTGATATTAATATGAAAGTCAAAGCACCATTAAGGCTTCGCATTACACTCAGTGGAAATGGCATAAAACACCCCGGAGACTGAAGAGCGGAATGGAAAGGAAGGGGCTTTGGAACTGGACAGGCATGGCCTGGGTCTTGGCTCTGCTGTGTACTAGCCACGCAGCCATGGCAAGTCACTTAACCTCTGAACTTAAGTATCCTCATCTATAAAATGGATAGAGTAATGAGTTATCCTTTCCTAAGAAAGATAACAGAACATTTAGCTCTGTGCCTGGCAATACAGTGAGCACTCAATACATTGTGGCTATCATTATTGTTATTAATAGTCGTAATATCACCTGGTTCTTTAAAACACTTGAGTGCCCCAAACAGAGGCAAGTCTTCTACATCTACCCGCTCTCACCTGTAAGCTTCTCTGCTAACATATTGAGTTGATCTGAGTTTAGGCCACGGCCGACATAGGATGAAAACTGCCAGCTCATCACTTCCAGGAGTTGACTCAAAGTGGCAGATGGAGGATTATTAAAGAAAACTAAGTTCTGAAATAGAGTTGTAATGATGATTATATTCATTAATCACATTGAACACACTATAATTCAGTATATAAAATTCCAAACTCTTTAGGCCAATCTAAGTTAATACAGAATATTGTCTCATCTCTGTTGTGCATTTTAATTGACACTGATTTTGTCTTTTCCTAAAGAGTTCCTTAATCCTTGAGTCCAATAGAATATGTGGCTCCATCTTATCCTTGAAAGAATCACTGGGCACCTCTTAACTTTCCCTGGACTATGCATTATCAATCAACTCATACAAGTACTTAATACTGTCCAACAAATCATTGGGCAAATAGTCCTTTCTGAAATAATATTAATCTTAAGCAAATCTCTATCAAGTTATTTAATTAGTTTATCATGACTTAGGATAAGTTATACCTTGACCAAACAAAGAATCCCAAAGCACAAAAACAGATAAGTCTCAGGCTAACGTAGGTGACCCTACAATGTGAATTCATAATTACCCTGAGTCCTATTTTATGAACAGTAGAGTAGTCTTTTTCTTTTGATCTGGACAAGAGAATCTTCTGTATGACTAACTGCAAACAAGATTGCTGGTACCAGAAACTGGGTCAACAATAGTGAAAAAGAAGACTTCATCTCAGATTACTGGAAAGCAGAAGGTGTGAAAGCCAAGAAAGATGTCCTAAAGAGGGGAATAACTGAGTAATGTAGTGCAGTACAGGGAGAAGCATGAACTAC
Organism: Zalophus californianus; assembly: GCF_009762305.2. Taxonomy (NCBI): domain Eukaryota; kingdom Metazoa; phylum Chordata; class Mammalia; order Carnivora; family Otariidae; genus Zalophus; species Zalophus californianus. The sequence goes on from NC_045597.1 coordinate 152,089,836, forward strand.
GCCAGGCGGCAAGGAAAGGGACCAATCCAAGAGACCTGAGAAGGTGGGAATAAAAGAGGATACAGCATCCAACAAGGAGTGGGAGATAGGAAGGGGAGGAATGGAGAGAAAGAATTTCTAGAGAGACAGTTTCCCCTGAACCAGAGAATTGTGTCTGGATAAATGACCAAAAGGCATAGAACCTAATCAAGGTCTGGCGGCTTGGGTTTTGAAGCAGAAGAGAGTGAAGAAGAGAAACCAGAATTTGTTGTTATGCTAGACTCTGTAAGTAGGCTGTGCATCTCCATTGTAAGCTATGTATGATCTGCATTCCCACATTCCTCATCCGGGAGCAGAGCAGAGTCTGGGATGGTTAGTGGGACAACTTTGGTGGCTTTCTTATAGAAGAGGGATGCTGAAGAAAGCTAAGTGCAACAGTGCTGCACTCAGAGGACAGAAAAGTGACCTATCTTTCCTCCTCCATCCTGAAGTTGAATGAAAAGCTCTGAATATATGTAGCTCCTAATGGGGCATGACATGTAATTCCAGAGGTGTAGGCTCTTCTTGGCTTTAAAGACTACATAAGTTCTCTAAGTGGGTCCTGCTCTCAGTGTGGCCTGAGAGGAAGCGACACACCACGCACCCTCTGCAGCCTCCTCTCTAGAGTTAATCTGTTTCAGATGCCAGGGCACCGGAGGATGAGAAGGCATCAGGCTGAGTCATTTACCATATTGTTTCCTTAATGGACACATTTTTTAAAAAAGGGAAGGAACACTTGGAGCTAACTCATCATGTCTGTTCTTATTTCTAGAACCTAAGGTAAAAAAAAAAAAAATTCTTTCCGTAAGAGTGAATATTTGCTTTGAATTAAGAAGAAATGTTATTTATATTTGACCTATTTTCTCTAGACCTTGGTGGTTTCCAGGACAACACAATGAGATTTTGTAAGAGGGAACAAGGCGAAGGGCTGACTCATCTTTTTTGCCACTCCCTTCCCTGGTTGTCTTTTAGGAAGAGCATCTGTTTTCCGCTAGCTTTGTAACTTGAGGCCAATTTTTGATCAATGTTTCAAATAACCAGCAGATGGCATTAAAACCCAACTTGAGCCTAGAATGGATTAAATCTATAATCAACTTGAAAATTTGTAGAGTCAGAGGGCAGTTGGGCAAGATTGGTTGATATTCTAAGTCACTTATTTGGAAACCAATTTTCTACCTTTGTAGAAAAGTCTGTGTGGAGGTGTGACCAGAAGTAGTTGCGGAGGTAAACACAGCAGTTAGACGTTAAATTCTAGACCAAGAAGTCTCCCCACAGCCCAATTAACAGAGCCACAGGATGGGCCTAGAACTCTCTGTGACCCACATAGTTGGGAGCTGATCAGGCCCTCAGAAGTAACAAATACCGTCCGTCAGTTTTGCTAGCCAGAACTCCCCCAGCGTCCAAGTACATCAAAACATATCATTTTAAATATAACATGAGAGAGGATTCATGCAACTAAATATATTGGAGTTCTGGAAGAAAACAACCCACAAAGACATGCCAAATTTCATATATATAGATATACGAATATATAGTCAAAATTCATATATATATATATCTTTTGATGCAGATGGGTTCTTTGACAATAAGACAAATCAAATAGAATTAAAGGAGGAGAAATAGGAATAGACTCTACCTGGGAATCATTGGTTGACACATTGTACCAAATGATGGATGCCCAAGCATTAGGTAACTGACTGACATTGGAAATCATCACCACAGGTAATGAGCTGGTCTGGTTTAAAAGAGAAAAAAAAGCACAGTTATTACAGGTAGTTGCACCTTGCACTGATTTGATACTTGATCCTGTCCCCTACAGGGCTATCTCAAGCCAGCTCTACTCCTTTAATCCTGGTGTTGACACTGCCCTGGTTACTAAAATGACTTGTGAAGGTAAGGGAACTTTCTGAGCATCTATGAATCAAGGTATAGGGATGAAAGAAGCCATAAAAACAGGAACCCTTTCAGAGTGCTTGGTCAGTTAGCTTCTCCAGTATCTTCCCTTGACATTATACAAATATTGATACTTATATCATATATAGCCCAAAATGCAACAAATTAGAGCTTGCATTGATTTTGCCACTCTTCTCTTACTAAGTTACTATAAAGAATTTAATTTTAAATTTATATTGAAATGGATCAATATATTCAATTTATGATCTGACATCTAATTAATGTCAGTACTAGACATGGGCATTTTCACTGCAGAAGATGGAGAGGTAAGCAATGTTGGAGTACAAAGCTTTATGAGAAACAGAGCTGCCTGGTCTGCCGTGGAACTCAGCTTAGCAGTATTCGTACTGTCATTTTCAACCTCATGGAATAAACAGGCGTTCACAGACTAGTGTGCGAAACCAATCAACTTACATTAGTCCCTTCTCAATAACAGTGGTTAGATTTCTATGGACAGTGAAATACCCAGCTTAATAGCTCATGGAAACAGAGGTATAAGAAAAAGAGATGAGGAAGGCATTTATGGAAAATTTTTACATATTTACACTTATTAGGATAAAAAAGGAAAAGCAGAACTCTAAAACAATACATCCCACAAATAAGATCATATTCGGGGTGTGTAAAACTGTGTTTGTTCCTTCATGCACCCATTCATTCATTTATCTAACCTATGTTGAGCATCTATTATGGGCCAGGCACTGAGTCACTGGTAATGGAGTGACAAAGTCATGATGCTCTGCCTTCAAGGAGCTCATAGTCAGTCATGTTCAATTTAATCCTCAAGATTGCTCTATTCCTTCTATGAGTACAGTAGTGACTGTTATAAGAGAATCAAAACAATGTATCATTAATGTTCCTATCATTTGTCTTTACTCATTACATTAGCAAAGCTTTCCTTCTGAGGGATTTTATGTACAAGTCAAATTTTTGAAAATATATCATTATGTGACATGGTTTAAGGATACTTATTTCTCTTTAGGCTTTCCACTAACTATTCATGACTCAGAAGATCTCAGAAAATGCACCAACAAACATCTGACATATTGGTTTTCTAAACTGAATTTTCTAAACAAAACTCTAAACAAAAATAATAAATAGGGAATGTACTAAGACCTAGACAAGACAGCTTTCTTCTATAAATGCCAGCCAATGACTGAGTATATTATTAGTAAATAGCTGATTGACGCCTACCTCCAAATCTATGGTCAGGCGATAGAGGCAGATCTGTGTTTCAAAGGTTATAGAATGAAGCTCTTCAGTTACCATGTGACAGCCCTAGGAAGAAAGAAATCAACTGTTATCTTACAAATGCACTCCTACTACCTATTATTAGGCCTGCATCTATAAAAATTAATAAAGTCTTAAAGTAAATGCCCCAAATATTCCCTATTATGGAACTTTCCCTCTTATTATTTAAAAAAAGTTATTTAGAGTACATACAGAGTGAGAAATCTTATTTCCACAAACAGAATGATTTTAAGTCTCCCTAACAAAGTAATTTTTGACTTTTTAAAACTTCCAGCATATTTTCATCAGTTTAAATGCAGACAAATAATTCTTTTAATTTTTAAAAAATTCGTCCTTGTGGCTTACAAACTATTAATAAAAGCAATGCATATGTTTATAGGTATAACAGAAACAAGTCGGTGTCATAATGAATTTGTTTAAAAAGTGAAAGGAAGTTTTTTTAAGAACCAAAAAAAAAAAAAATTGTACAACAGAATCAGAGGGCAATCAGTCCAAATTAGAGAAAGAGATGGAAAGTTCCTAGGGCGATGTTGCCAAGAAAAAAGAAACAAAACAAAACTCAGATTGACCTGTTTGACCATATTGCAAGATGTTTTCAAGTTTCAGGGTGCCTGGGTGGCACAGTCAGTTAAGCGTCTGACTCTTAGTTTCTGCTCAGGTCATGATCTTGGAGCTGTGAGTTCAAGCCCCACACCAGGCTCCGTGCTCAGCGGTCTGCTTGTCCCTCTCCCTCTGTTCCTCCCTTTGCTGTGCTCTCTCTCTCAAATAAATGAATAAATAAATCTCTTTAAAAAATCTTATTAAAAAGAAAGAAGAAAGTTTCAAGTTTTGAAGAAAAGTTTTGGGCTACATTAGTGATAAGTACATAAAATAAACTGATCAAATAAAATGAAATTAAGGCAACTTATAAATCCAGGGTAAATTGGAAGTAATACAAGAAGGGAAATGCAATTATACTACGATATATGGTTCAGCTATTAATAATTTTTATATATTTATACTAATGTTAACACTGAAAATACTGACTAAACCAAAATATGTTCTGTAATGATACTGTGAAGATGGGGAAAATTTATATGTATAGAGAGCTGGTATAAAAGAGAAACAGTTTAATCTCTTATAAAAAGAATTCAGGGGGCGCCTGGGTGACTCAGTCATTAAGCGTCTGCCTTCGGCTCAGTCATGGTCCCAGGGTCCTGGGATCGAGCCCCGCGTCGGGCTCCCTGCTCCGCGGGAAGACTGCTTCTCCCTCTCCCTCTGCTTCTCTCCCTGCTTGTGCTCTCCCTCTCTCTCTCTGTGTCAAATAAATCTTAAAAAAAAAAAAAAAAAGGATTCAGGAGTTAAATGTATAAACTTTTTTAAAAATCAAGAAATATTAGTACGATATTAGCATAATACTTTGATGCAAAAATGATCACCTCTGGAAAGTAGGTTTGGTGTGGGAAGGAGTGGGACAGAAATTGCTGTTTTTCCCTAATAAAATCTTACAGCATCTTGCTATGTGCCCAGAACCAGCAGCATTGTCAACATCTAAAAGCTGGTTAGAAATACAAGATCTCTGGCCTCATCCCAAGCCAAGAATCAGAGTCTGCATTTTAACAAGAACTTTGGGTGGAATTTGTGAGACAATGAATGTCAGTGTGCTATATCCACATTGTGTTTAGTTTTGAAAGAGATGTGGAAAATTTGGAGATGATGTAGAAGGATTAAACAATTTTATTTATTTATTTAATTTATTTATTTATATTTTTAAGTAGTCTCTATGCCCAGCAGAGAGCCCAACATGGGGTTGGAACTCACAACCCTGAGATCAAGACCTGAAATCAGGAGCCGGACACTTAACCAACTGAGCTACCCAGGCACCCTGAAGGTTTAGACAATGTTAAAAAAATAAACCCTGTGGGAACCTGTAAACGGAAGAGGAATTACTGAGACTAGAAAAGTCAGGGTGGCATTCGGGGTGGCAGAGTCAGCGCTGGGAGAAATGATCTAATATTGGATATGTATTAATAACAAGTTGGAATCTACTTGTAATAAATTTCAAATGATAAAAATAGTTCTAATACGATGATATGAATGACAATTGCATGAGGAAGACTTTATTGACAATGACGGATATTAAACTTAGGATTTGTTACTGAGAAGGAAGTAGAGAATTAAAGACTCCTCTCTCCCTTGGGTTAGATCACTGCTGGTACCTTACATTGACTTGAGGTAGCCGGAGTTACTAGAGTGGGATGGCTTCTTACGGGGTTAGTAGAAAGTTATGCTAATGGAACTTTTCTTGGAATTCCCTTAGACCATCCCTAAAATTACTCCCAGTATATCCAACTCACGAAACAGCCAGCGCCCCTCCCCCCGAGCCCTTCCCATGTTGAAATAAATTGCTGTTTCCTCAGTTGAGCATGAGGTGAAGTAGTCAGCTTGTATTTAGGCACCAAGTTGAACAAAACCCACATTTTTTAAATAGAAAATCTCACTGCCCCATAGGGTGCTTCCACTATGCAAACCCTGAGACAAATGAAGAATCCATAACTTCATGTTCACTAATGGATGCCTTTCACATTCTCACTAAGTTCAATAGTGGACAGGATGATACAAGCCTATGTAGAACATTTATGAGGCCTGAGGCAAGCACACAGACGGAGACCCACATACCACATGTCTAAACATTTAACTATTATAAATCAAGTTAACAAACTGTTAAAATATGATATAGCCTCCTGCCTTGACATCTAAGCTTTCATATGACCTGACTGGCCAGGTTTTAACTCCTCAAAGTTCCACTGGAACATGGTGGCCTGGAGAGAGCAGGGCCATTCTGGACTATTGCCTACACCCCTCTCTTCCACCTCTGTGAGGGGCCCCACTGACCACTGTGCCCCAGAGGCTTCTGCTTGTGCCTAGAAATCTTTGCACTGATGGTGCCGTCTGCACTTGGGACTCTGGGAAAGCGCACTGCCGTGGACCCACAGACATCTTTCTCTGTAGGGAGAGCCACTGCTGGAGGACGGCTAAAGGGAGTCTTTTTGAGTATGAGATCCCATCCCTCCCCCATACTAGCCTCTATAGTTTAATTTATACAATTAAATGCACATATGATATAATTATTCATTATGGATAATTTCCTCAGATCTTTGTGTTAGGGCACCTTGTGTGTTCACCATCCAAAGTGTGAGAAACCAGGACTCCATAGACAGAGCAATGACACTCAGAGTTGTCCATTAACTTTGAAAAAAGACTACATGCTTTAGTTATCACTTTATTGAACTGGAATGTGGATGGTGAGAAGTTTCCTCAGTGATTCACACTAATTTCTTTTTTATTTTTAAGATTATTTATTTATTTGAGAGAGAGAGTAGGGGAAGGGGCAGAGGGAGAGAATCTTCAAGCAGACTCCCCACTGAGTGCGGACCCAATGTGGGGCTCAATCCCAGGACCCTAAGATCATGACCTAAGTTGAATTTGGACACTTAACCAACTGAGCCACCCAGGCGCCCCTCAAACTAATATTTAATGATTACTTAAAACCCCTGATGCAGTTGTGAGGTACATTTAGAATGAGATCCAGCAAGGAAGCTGACATATAATACACATGGCTGGAGAAAAGCAGCTCTGACAAAAGGAAGCATTATTAACTTTCAAAGCTCACGTGGTCATCGGTCATGGTCTTTATTATCAGCGTAGTCCCAGCCAGGGACACTATTCAATTTCCCATTCCCAGGATCCATTCTTTGTAGACTGGGGAAAACATCATAGATAAGATGCACCATTAATGGGCTTCTGGGTGGCTCAGTCGTTGGGCGTCTGCCTTCGGCTCAGGTCGTGATCCCGGGTTCCTGGGATCGAGTCCCACATTGGGCTCCCTGCTCCCTGGGAAGCCTGCTTCTCCCTCTCCCATTCCCCCTGCTTGTGTTCCTGCTCTCGCTATCTCTCTCTGTCAAATAAATAAAATCTTTAAAAAAAAATAAAATAAAACCAATGTTTTTTAAAAAAAAGATGCACCATTAATGCCTGTGTTTAAAAGCCATCATCTGAGATGATTATGGATTTAAAATATCCATATTTATGATATTTTTATTACATGGCACTGAATAACGTAAATGGATTGACTTTGTCGTACTTGTAAAGAAAAGCACACATTGGATAATCTGCTAAGAAACTGGAAAACTGGCAGAACTACTTGACCAGGCTCCTGGAAAAAAAGATACACAACCTTATGAAAGGTAGGTATAGATGTCACCATATTCTTTTTCTTTCCTCTGCTCAATGCCTAATAATACACCCTAGAAATCTAGAATATGTTAACAAATAGTTATGGCTTTTGACTTCAAAAGAAACCTCTGTTGAGAAGATATGACTGGGATAAGGCTAATTTTCATCTAAATTCCTTGCTCACCTCTTTTTTTAGAAAAAGATTTTATTTATTTATTTGAGAAAGAGAGGGAGTGTGTGCACAAGTTGGGGGGAGGAGCAGAGGGAGAGGAACAAGCAGACTTGCCGCTGAGCACGGAGCCCTGAGCAGGGCTGGATCCCAGGACCCTGAGATCGTGACCTGAGCTGAAGTCAAGAGTCGGTTGCTTAAGCTACTGAGACACCCAGGCACCCCTCCTTGCTCATCTCTTAACAAGCCGTAATCTATGATAATGTAGCACGGGGAGGACTATGTGGAATAGAAAATAATTAACAATAATCCATTCACTTAATGAATATTTGTTGAATACCTATCATGTGCTAGGCACTGGCTTAGAGGCTGGGAAACAATAATAAAGGGGAAAATAATGGTACAATCACATGAGAGATAGACCTTAATCACAGAATCATAGGAAATAAATGGAGAATAACAACTATTCTCAGCCCAGTTTATGGAGGGGACTGCAGGGAGGGTGTCCCATAAAAAGTCATTTTTAGTGTTATTCTCGTATTGACGTCTCTTTTGGAAAGTGTTGCCATTACTTGAATTGTTCAGAAGGAAATCAACTTTCCGTAAAAATGCCTGGGCTAGTTGGCCCGTGAGTAGCGTTATCTGTGTTTGAGAACAGTGACCCTTGACAGAACATCTGTTTGGCTATTTTGTTCGATGAAACTCAAATTGCCCAGGCTTTACTAACAGCTTCTTTGTGCTTCATGACTTTCCACCACATAAACAAAATTACCCAACACCTCAGTCTGTGGTGAGAACTGTCATTTATCAGTTAAAGCCCACTGACCAAGAGCAAACTCGAGCGGCTGAAATACTAGCTCGCCTGTTCAAACAGTTTCCACATTTCAACAATGACTCTCTAGCCAGCTTTTTGCCAGAGAAGGACCTCTGGGAAAGCCTGCTTCCTGGGAATGTCTGTTTTACAGGGGCCACCTGATGCCTTCCAAGTTTGGCCGTTTGCTAGGTGAAGGGACTGTGACTTCGCGGTGGCTTTTCCAAGGCAAGAACGAAGGTGGGAGAAAGAGGCAGTAGTGGCTAACCTTAATTTTGTGACAGCACGTTGACTGATTTCCCTGGGCGGGGGGTTTTGCAAAATTGCAAAGCAAATCATTAGAATTAAATACCTTTTTTTACAAAAAAGTAAAGACCATACTCTATGTTGCACTTTTGCAGATTATAGAACCTTAGTCAAAAAAGCTTTAGAAACTGTCTAAATCCAATGGTTTTCAAATGTTTTTTAACCTTGAAACATATTCTTGAAAAGAAATTCACCATCTGGGTTCCAATCTGTAAAATATATAAAATAGAGCCATCTTGACTGAAACAGGGGTGGGGGACCCAGAGCTCTACCTTTCACCAATGCCCACCCCCCCAATCCAGAGATGGTTCCTAAGGCACCACTTTGGTTGTTCTGGGACAGTATGGGTCTAATGCAATTTCCTCCCTTCATCCAATCCTACAGCCAGGAACCCCTGCACATCTTGACCGACCACCTCTTTGTGGATAATGTGAGTCAGCCATGGGGTGCTAGGGAGGTTTAGAATGGCGCCCCTAGGGAACTATCATTCATGATATCTTGGTTTGTTCTCAGTCATTTAGTAAGTATCCAGTCCAAGTTCTGACAACCACAAAAGCAGACCGGAAGGGCCCTGTGTGTGTGTGTATCAGATGGGGGGGCAGGTGGGGAGATAGTAGGAACCCAGGACATGTGATCCTATAGAAAGGGCATACATATATGGTGCTTTGAGGTCTCAGGGACCTGGAGCCAGAGAAGGATGTGCTCAGGGGCCCTTGAGAGGGACCAGCCCCAGCCCAGCACTTTGGCAGGTGGGTAGAGAAGGAGAAGGAGCAGCTGTTTGTCCTAAGTCAGGTACCATCTTTACAGATATTTCTCCACCCATGTAAATAGGTACTCTTTACAAAGGGGCAGCTCTGGAGGGCAGATCAGGAAGAACCACACCACATACCATCTCATTTCGTCCTCTTAACAACCCTGTGAGTGCAGGTCAACCTGATCCCCATTTCACAGATAAGGAAATTGGGAGTTAGTGAGGGTAAGTGGCTTGCACAAGGTCAGCTGCCTGTAGGAGGCAGCCCCCAGCATGGTGCTATTTCCAATCCCCAACTGATGAGTGGAGGAGGTAAGGGAGAGGTCAACAACATTTCCTGAGAAAGCATTATTTTAAATTTCTTCTAAACTTTATAAGGCTTCTGGTGTGAGATAGCTATGGGATCTCTGAGTGAGCGGGCAAAATGAGAACAGTAAGAACAGCAGCCGGAGTACAGGGGAAAGGATGAGATGCTACTCACACTGTCGCAAAGACCTCCCTTCTAGGAATCCCAACAAATGGAGGGAGCGCACTGAGGCGACGGGCCGGAGGAGGTCAGTGCCGCTTCTCCCAGCGCAGGTTTTATGATCCCAGACGCAGCATGGCATAGTGGCCAAGAGCATGGACAGGGGAGCCAGACTACCATGGTTTGAATCTTGGCCTGACCACTCTGTGCCTCAGTTTCCCTACCTGAAATAAGTACACTAATAGTAACTACTTCATAGCATTGTCACAAGAATTATATAAATGAAGGTCAGTGAAGCTCTCAGGGCCCAGTATATAGTAAATGACACAGGAGGATTTGTTAAGTACATTCTTATCTGGCTGTGAACTCCTGCCGCGGATGCTCACAGATAAGCAACAACTACTATTTGAAATCTGAGAATGAGGTATCATATCCTAGCCTCCTGGTTTGTTTTTTTTTTTTTTTAAGATTTTACTTATTTATTTGTCAGAGAGAGAGAGAAAGAGAGAGAGAGTGAGCACAAGTCGGGGGAGGGCAGACAGAGGGAAAAGCAGGCCTCCTGTTGAGCAGGGAGCCTGATGCAGGATTCGATCCCAGGACCCTGGGATCATGACCTGAGCAGAAGGCAGGTGTTTAACGACTAAGCCACCCAGGCGTCCCTCCTAGCCTCCTGTTTTCCTGACACTTTGGTTACTACCATCTCTGGCCCTATTGACTTTATGAACTCCACTTTATTGCTAGATCTTCCCCAAGCTTTTTCCTGATTTTGTTTGATTGCTCCTACTGCCTGGCCAAACCCCTGATTCCTTTGCTCATCTTTTTGAGCCCACTTCATATGTTTTGTGACTTTTCAGTAGTTCCTGTAACACATGAAACAACTTTCTGGTCTGGTGTGTTTTAAATGTACCTAGGTGTCATATTACAATTCTATCAACAGGGGGAGCTCAAGGAATAGCTTAAAATAAAACTGAGCTAGCAAACTTGGGGAAAAAAAGGAAGAATAAAATCATTCTGGCATGACAGCACCATTTTGTTATTAATCAGGAAATAAGAGGAAATACATTTAAAGTAATACACGTAGACAGTGTTAATAAGACATTGCTTGGTTATTATATAGTAGAAGATGATTTTTCGTAGATTTCTTCTCTAGGTAAACCCAAGACTTTGATTTTACATTTATAAAGATGACAATGTATTGGAGTTGAGCTATTTAGATTTATTCCCATTTGATCTATTTTACTTAAGAAACGTTCAGAAGCATTGTATTTAGTCTATTCAGACTTAGCAAATACTGCTCAGGGATGTGACGCTGCATGAAATGTTTGCAACTCTGGCCAAAATTCCAGTGAGATGCATGAAATGACTTTTTATTTATAATGTGCTAATGTTTCAATTAGGAAGTTTGGAAAATCTTTATGGATTTCTATGAGGTGGGAACAATAACTCCTACTTATCTGGTTTACTAGAATCTCATTAAACTAAAAAGCTTGGCCTCTGTGACAGTGGGCTGCAGAGGCCTGTTTGCCGCTCTGCCCTAAGCCAAGGTCCTACCCTGGGAGGAAGGCTGAGCTCATCTTCCCTGTGGCTGTGATATTGGGCAAATGCTCTTCAAGACACAATTAAGGGAATGAAGAATTCTTGGAAGGGAAAATGTGGAGCATTAAACCTGCTGTGGTCAATCTCTGTGGTTTTATGGGGAGGGCTAGACTGATTGCAGTTGAATGCTGGATTTATAAAGTGCTTTTTCCTTCCAAATAACTCAAAGCAATTTCTCTTAGAAGATGTGACTCTAAAGCTAGGAGACTGAACCCATACCAGCCACACCAGAAATAAGCCTCACTGCTTTATAACAGCATTGTGTGGCTGATCTTATACATATAACATCTCTGAGTGGAGAGCGTTGGGCGTTACCACCCTGATCTGTTAGAGGAAAAATATGCAATATTTCTCCATTTGCGAAGGATCACATTTTCAGTCATTGTCAGAATGGACCCAAACCCAGGTTTTCTAATTCCAAATATGTAAGGCATAGGCATACACCCTAGCATCTAGGCCAACTAAACAGGTGATCTCCAAGGCCACTTCCAATCCAGGATTTGACTGCTCTGTCATTTACTGACTCAAATGCAAACACTTGGACCACATCAGTGTGTGCTGTTAATCAGTTCATCCAGTGGAATGCAAACCTTACATGTAAGGGCAAGGTAATTGATCCCATAAATTAATAAGACTGTTTCTCCCCTGTGATTTTCACATCATATGTCATGAAGTTTGAGACTTGCCTCTTCTCTGTGGAAAATGAGTGATTTTCAGGTGTCTTGTAATAGTGGAGGACTGACTAAAGACATTATGGCACACCTGTAAAATGCAATACAGTACAGCCACCTTCAGTGTTCTCCAAGAGAGAACCATTAAGGTTAATGGAAAGCTGTGCACCTTACACTGTTATGTGAGGAAGAAAGCAGGTTACAAAACAATGTGTACATATATATTTTAAAGTAATATATACATAGATAAAGGTCTAGAATGATGTGAACCAAAATGTTATTAGTTATTCTTTTAATGACGGCATCTGGGTGGCTCAGTCAGTTAAGCATCTGCCTTCAGCTCCGGTCGTGATTCTGGGGTCCTGGGATCGAGCCCCGCATGGAGGGCGGGGAGCCTGCTTCTCCCTCTCCCTCTGCCTGCCTTTCTCTATCTCTCTGTCTCTCATGAATAAATAAAGAAACTCTTTTAAAAAAGAGGGTGTTATATGCAATTTCTGTTTTCTCCTTTTTAAGACAAAATTTCTTACACTGTCTGCAATTATCAAGCTTTAATTTGTAACCAGAGAAACACAAACTTGACTTTCTATAAAACTATCAAGGGCAGTTTAAAAGTTTTGTAAAAACACGAGATTATAAGGTTATTTCCCTAAAAAAATTATCTTATAGAAAACATTTTGTACCTCATTTCCTTTGCCTCCAGCACTGGACTTCATTTCCTTTGGTTGCTTTGCAAAAAAAGAATAACAACAGCGTTTAGACGGAGAAGCATTATCAATTAAATATCAAGTTGGTCATACCTATTGTAGTGATTTTCTTGGCCACAATTTTGCCTTTTAGAACAGTAACCCAGATGTCTTCTAATTCATGGAAACCTAAGGTAGTTGCCTGGATTCAACAGAAAGAAGCTCTCTGTTTCATCTCATGGGACGCCACTTTAGAAACTTTCACTGAGGTAAGTGAACAAGTTGGCATACTATTAAGACTATGTTTTTTAGCCAACATTTTGGGAAGAGGAAATCATGCTGGGATGTCTTAAAATCTACTCAGCACTCCTTTGTACCTGGAAAGCAGCATCTGAGCTAAGCTGTGATGATTCTCAATCCCTGTGAAACCAAGTCCAACACAGAAGCCTGGGAAAACAGACGATGGGATAGTGTGCCCTATGGCACATTATGGCACAGGAATCGATTAAATGGCAGTAGAGACTGACACAAGAATTTTCAGGATCTAGATTACTTAATTTAAAAAAAGGCAGACAACAATTTATATAGTGTGTACAATCTGATCCCACTTAAAAAGTACATATACATGTATGTATAAAAGAAGGCAAACCAAAGTAGTTAATGGTGTTACAAGGTAGTAAGATACAGGTGATTTTTAATTTTTAAATTTTTGCCTCTCTGATGTTCTACCTTTAATTTTGTATTAAAAAGCAATTAAAGTTATTATGCAAAAGATAATATATTTAAAAATGCTTTGCAACTAGAAGTGGACTGTAAAAAAGTAAGGTTTTGGTAATTTATATATTATACCTGCTAGAAGAAAGACCTAACCACTTTTTGGTGTGTTCCTTGTTCTTTTCCACATGACTTTTTTGAGAGACAGACATCTCTAAGTTAAGCCCTCTCCTACAGCTTTACTTATTAGCAAACATTGTCCATTACTGAAAATTTCTTAAGGATAGAAATTGAACATAACCAAAAAGAGCGCTAGTTATAAGGATATATAATATATGACTCATCATTACACTTTATTTATCAGTCTCACACCAGAGGGATTCAGTTAAAAAGAAATGTACCCTTCAATACTAAAGATCAAACAAAACCAAAATCAAAACCAAAAACCAGCATAAATTTGTATGTGCAGATATCTATTAACCTAAATTTTATCTTTTAAAAAAGACCGGTTGAGGTTAATTCGGTGGTGCCCCAACACTCAGGTGAGGTACTTCCTAAGTGTTAATAAACCATGAGTAACCTGCATCTGGCAAGAAAGTGGTAGAGTCTTTGGGAATCTAAGAACTATACAAAGAATTAGAAAGAAAGCAGGAAGAGAACTCTAGGTTAAGAGGAAGTGGTAAAAACAAGAAGCAACAGGGTGAGGCTGGGTCAGAAGCTTTCTAGACATGCCAAAGCAAACTGTATGCAACTGCCATACCCAGGAACCATCCTACTTCCTCAAGCTACTCCTAAAATGAAAGCACCTTTGGTCAGATGTGTTGCTGGATATCATTTCTCGGGGAGATTTAAAAAATAAAATCAGGAATGCCTATCCATTATAAGACCAATTATCTCTGTCATCGTTATCAAAATATATTGACCAATTGCTGTCTATATTTAGGTACTATATCACCATTGTTGAGAACTCAGACTTCTGAGTTAAGATTCCATGTTCTTTCTGATATTTTTAATTCTTCAATGACAGCATGTTTTATTTCTCAATATGGCCCTTAATCTCATATAAGAAGCCCCCCAAACCCAAAATACATTGATTTATAAGGCCTATTTGTGAAGATGTATCTGATTAGGGGAGGGGGAGAAGCTTGGGTAATTGAACTCACCAAATGTCGAAATTCTACCGAGAGACTCCCGTTAGAAGATTCTTCAATGGACATGGCTTTGACATGAGTTCCACAAAGGACAAATCTTCGATTGCTAGAGGGAAAATCTTAGCTATTTACATGGTCTCAGATAAAATATATTTATGAGAACAGCAAAAAAATTCTTAAATAAATTTCTTACCTTAGAGTTGAAACGTTCCTGTAAAACCAAGAAAATTCCTTAAAATGAGCTATTTTATAGAGCTAGTAAAAACTTTCTTTGATACTTTAGAGGATAGTATAATATAGTCATAAATTTTCATTTCAAGACTTAATAGTAAAATTTTTTAAAGTAAGTCTTCATTGGAGTTCTATTAAATGTTTGAACTTCAAAGTCAAATATTTAAAATACATTGATATATAATGTTAGAGAAATACATTTAAAAGTTTGAAATTATTCTATAAAATGAGGAAATTTTAAAATGTGAATAGAAACTTACTTGTCAATTGATGCTTTCACCTTTACCTGATAGTTTAGTTCTGGCAATTTTATTAGTAGTCTGGAAAGACACATAAATAAAGAATCAGAGGCAAAAATGAAAAGTGCCAAGAGCCTTTTTATATTTAAATATATTTATGTCATATATATCAATCAAATTTAGGTTATCTCTAGTTACATGTTAGTGTATTTTAAAAATATCCAACTTATTGTTGAATCACTATACTGTACACCCGAAACTAATATAACACTATATGCTAACTGTGCTGGAATTAAAATAAAAATAATTAAAAATGAAGATGTCCAATTCTTCTTTAGTTTGTCATGTTACTGATGTTGACACAAGCACTTAATATCGTATTGACAAACATTTGGAAAGTATTTTCAGCTGATGGGCATTAGATAATACATTGGCTAGGTGAGAAAAATAGCTATATATTTTGGCTAAAGCCCACATTTGGGTTAAATGTATAAATATAAGAAAAATTCTTTGCAAGTTTATTCATATGGCCCCACTTTATTCTCATACCATAACAAAAATTGTAAGAGAAAAACTAAATGTCTTGATGATCACTGTTTTATGGTTAAGAATACCGAGAAAGACCAGGCCTCTGACGGAATGTGAAAAATTCCAATTCAAGTGCATTTGCAATCTTTAAACACACTTATGAAAGTAACAGCAAAAATGTTCATAACTAGAAAAGATCTAACTCCAAACAAACAAGTGGTTAAACATCAGAGAAACAATTCCTTTAATTTCTTCTTCTGGTGTCAGCTCCTCCTTTGTTCTTTTGCTTTCCCCAACTCCTTCAAGTTGGAACCTCTGATATACCTTCTCTGTGGGTTCAGTCCAGTTTCAGAAATGTTAATTTAATCACTCACTCACTCATCCCAGTCATGCACTCATTCCAAACCTCATTCATTCACTCAGCATGCACTGAGCTCCTCATCTCCCCCCAGTACAGCCCTAGGTACTAGGGAGCTGGTGTAGTGAAGTGTGGGGAAGGGAGAAGTGTGGACATGGCTACACGTAAAATGAAGAAGTCCAGCTAAATATAGTAGATGGAATATGGAGAATGGTGATAAGAAATGGATGGACATTAGAGAAATATAATCATAGATGATAGCCCAGACAAAAGTGTGGGTAGAATGTGACAGAGGTTCCTTATAAATCCTGTGTGAAGCACCGGATTGGTTTTAGGGTTCAGAATGTGATGTGTGTAGTTGTTAGCAGTGAGGGGTGAGGAGGTCACGTGAAATAGGGTAGGAAGGATCATAGATCAGTATCTGATTCACTGGAAGATGCTGATGACTAAAGGGAGTTCCATATCACCCCTTCCTTTGAAACAGGATATGCTATGGTAGGGAGGAGTTTTAGGGAAAATCTTGAATACTAAGTAAACGATCATCTATCAAGACAGTGGAGATCAGGGCCCAGAGAAGAAGGACAGGGACCCAACTGACACGTGGAAGAGAAAAGCAGGAACACTCAAATCAGGGACTAATTAACGGTCAGTGTCCCAGTCATCGGTTCAAACAACAGGCAAGGTGATGCCCATTTGGGGGCCTCTTCCACTTGGAATTCTTAGCTGAGCAATCTCTACTCATCTCTCTTTTTGTCCCAAGGAGCATCTTAGACTTATCATATCATCTATGGGGGTTCCTCAAGGAAAAGTAGGATGCCCATCACCCCTCTACCCTTTAGTGTTACTCTCTTCTGGGTTATGTAGAGATGTGGGGATGAAGAATGAACAACTCTTGAAAATCATGACATTTTTAAGAGAACCTGGTCTCTGGCTTTTGTTCCTGGTTTTTAAGTCTTGCTGCAAAATTCACGCAAAGGAAACAATTAAGAATTTCACGTAAGGTATTTAAAATGCACACTGAAGAAAATGCCACCCCTTTAAAAATGGAGTTCTGAGGTGACAGATGTTAACTAAACTTTTTGTAGTAATCATTTTGCAGTTTATGTAAGCCAAGTCATCATGCTGTACGGCTTAAACTTCTACAGTGCTGCTGTACATCAATTACATCTCAATAAAATGGAAATGAATAAAACAAAATAAAAATACAATTCTGATAGTGATATGGGATCAGAAAACCCATCATGGGGCCCTAAATCAGTATCTACCATGGCATCTTCACCTCTTGTCCCAGTCAGAGGTAACTTCATTAGGAATTTAAGGCTTGGGGGCCTTAGGGATTGATGCATGATGAAAATCTTTGAAATTTCAAGCTCAAATTCATGATTTTAAGTGTCATTAGGGAAAACGATACGTTTTGGTTACTCATGCTAATGGAAAGGATCAAATGCACAGACAGAGCAACAATAACACAAAAGCCATATGTCTTTAAATCCGGTACATAGTAAGGAGATATTGAAAATTACACTGTTGAGAGTTTCCATGGAAAATCCTATAAGCTATTTGCTCGGCAATCATCGGGGAAGAATGTGCCAGTTATTTTCTGGGTAAGATATTCAAAGCCTTCCACATTCTGTCCCCAATCTATTCAATTCTACCTCTCCCTGCTTCACTTACTTGCAAACCAGACCCGGGAAGTCATTCTTCCCGTAGTCTCGCTCTCCTACCAACCCACTTTCCCTCCCCTCTCTGCTCCTCCCACACGGTCCTTCCTCAAAGGGACCACAAGACTTCTCCAGACTCTCTAGTCTTCTCCCAAGTTAATCGTTTCAGCAATTGATCCCATGATGTCCGATACTGTGAGTCCATCCTTTCCTGCTAATATCCCTCGTGTCTTCATCTTTACTGTCATATGCTTGACAAGCAGGGCCGTCATATGAACATTTCTGAGGGTATCTACTATAGCTCAGTGCTGGGCATGCAGGAGGTGCTTAAGACAGAAGAGTTGAATGAAAGGCCCTAGGATAGAAATTCGTCTTATTTAAACAGTGGCTATGGCTCTACAAACAAAGGAAAAGATAGAGCACATTCTGCCTACCTTAGCTTTACAGTGAACTGAATAAGAGTTTTAAGTACCATCGGTCTCTGGGGATGGGTTGGCATGCATGGCTGTCGTTCAACCACAAATGAGCTAGATTAAAAGGAAATAAAGCACGTCATTTGAAAGCATTGAAAATATTGACAGGCTGAAAACCACAGAGAAACAGGATGCTGTCCTCTTAAAAAATCCAAATTTTCTACATTTACAAGACGTTCAAACCTCCGTTAAGCTCAAATCTTTCCAAAGACTGCTCATAGATAATTACCAGGAGATGGAAAAAAAAATGCCTAAAGACTGTCCTTTAAATAACAACAGTAAATAGTTCTTGTTACCCTTGAGTCGAGAATAAAAGCCTATTTTTATCATACTATTTTATCATAAAGTAAAAAGTTAATTTCATGCCATCTTTTAACTGGATATTAGAAATCCTGGTACATAGTAATGTTTTTTTTTGTTTTTTTCCCCCCCTTTGGATGAGCTTATACACATAAACATGGCCTCTACCCTTCATTTCTTGGATACATACTTAAAAGAAATTGCTGAAATCCTTTTCTAAAATGTGAAAAATGAACTTCAGCTGGATGTTGTGCTTGGCTCAGAAAACTGAGTCAGCTTTTGGGAGAAGTGTTGAATAAATAGTGAAGAGCAGAAATGTTTCTGGAACTCTCTGGAGCTTTATGCACTTTACCCTGAGGTTCACTGTTTAACACTTCTCTACCTTCCTTCACCTTAACACCAAAACCCCAGCCAGGGTGTCCTTACAACTCCACAGGACTGAGGCTGCCATAAGACATTTAAATTTACTTACTTCTTAAAAAGGTTGTAGATCAAGAAGGTGACTCTTTCTAGCAGATGTGCTCTTTGCATGGGGATGGGGTCTCCTTCATATGTCATTTTAGTAGACTGTTCCTCTAATTTCTCCAATTGCCTTCTGAGTTGAAACAGACTTTCTGCCAACAGTGTAAAGCTATCAAACAGCAAATGAAAATCAGCAGGTAGCTTTCCCACTTAACAATCTACCATTCTGGGGCACCTGAGTGGCTCAGTTGTTAAGCGTCTGCCTTCGGCTCAGGTCATGATCCCCAGGTCCTGGGATTGAGCCCCGCATCGGGCTCCCTGCTCTGCGGGAAGCCTGCTTCTCCCTCTCCCACTCCCCCTGCTTGTGTTCCCTCTCTCGCTGTGTTTCTGTCAAATAAATAAATAAAATCTTAAAAAAAAAAAGCAGGGGGCCTTTCCATTAAAAAAAAAACTACCTTTTTAACTGTTAACCACATTAGCAAGCAATAAATTATTAAATAATTATTCAATTAACAAAATCATTCACTTAATTCCATTAAAGGTTAGTGGCGGTTCTTTATGTTTACTTCCCTAATCCTTTTTTTCCTCTAAGATGCATGACAGATGGAAAATGTTTTCAATGTTTTGTCATTTATACCTGTAGTTAAAGAAATCATTTATAAAATTTTGTCAACATCAGGAACCGAATCCCTTTTAATTTTGTTTAAAAGTCTGTTAGACATATAGATGTTAAGGATATGGTACTCATTAATGGGTAAAGAAAGAGCAAATTTAAAACTTTAAAGATACATGATATGAAGAATGTTATGTGCAAGAATACTAAAGAATAAAAAAAACAATATGAAATGGACTCCCTCCCCCAATATGTTTTTTACAAATCCTAAGTATTGGCCAAAAATGATCTGTCTGGAGAAAGGTATGGGCTTAGAGTTTTACTCACTATGTGGTGATCTCACCTTGGAAATGAAGGTGGGAACTTGGGCCTGAAGTCTAGGGAAGAGACAGTCTAAAACGGACACCCAAGGGACCGTCAACTAGAGAAGAGGTGGGTTGTCTGGACAGACTTGGTAAGTCCATCTGGCCCCGACAGCAGCTCTTTCTACTTAGAAGTTTACTCCCCACATAGTGCTGTGAAAAGATCTGTCCACCCCCCACCGATTTTGGTATAAGCACTGTTATCTGCTAAGTTCTTGATTGCTTCCTTTGTTGTTTATTATTTTTATTATTATATTTTATTTTTATTATGTATTTACTGTTTATTATTACAGTGAGGTTAGAGAATAGATGCATCTCCCCAAGGACACTCAGTACGTTTTAGTATATGTGCTGCTGAAGAGAGCACACTCAGTATGTTTTAGAAAGAGCCCAATTCCTTACTCTTCTGGAGAAGAAGGCCCAGCAGGGCAGAGGTTTCAGTGCAAATGGCCCCAGTTATGTCATACTTCCATTGAACTGAATTGTACCCTTCGAAAGCAATTTTAGATTTCAACTGAATGTTTTCCTTCTTTTTCATTATTTTTTTCTAAGTGTTCTTTCAATCAGATATTTTTATTTCGCATGGATGAGGAAAACCCCATCAGCATTTGTTCTTGTAATACAAAGGATAGTATCTGCATATGATTGCATATGTGCATGCATTGGGGATGTCAGGTCGTAGTAGCCATTTGAGATTTTTCATTTAAATACAAAAATAAATCACTCTGTGGAAAACACAAAACCAGTGTTTAATTCTGACTTCTTAAGATATACCTTTAAAAACTGAGATATAAGAAAAACTTTCTCAAGCTTTTGAAGCTAGTGCTTCTTACGTCCCTATAGGAAGTTGTATTCATTGCTGGTTTCAAAAATTCACTGGAGTCTTTTAAGGTTAGTATATTATGGGAGAGAATTAAGCAATTCTTATGCATTCTATGGAGTTCTACAGATGCTTTATTTTTGGCCCAAGGGAATAAGAGTAAAAATACGTATGGTATGCATCTATTTTTTTCTCAACTGTAGAGTTCCCAGCGGCTAATAAGCCATTAATAACTTCAGTGAATTTATGTTTTGGTCTGAGCCTGCCTTCTCTGGCTGAGTGACACTGAAGTTTTGTACTTCCTGTGGTTTTCACTAGAAACTGCAGTCAAATGCATTTTACCAGTTTTGAAGCTGGTCGAGCCCATTGTGGAGCGGCCCGCCAATGCAGGCGATCTGCTGTCTCCTCTTCCAGTCCTGCAGCTCTTCCATCAGCATGCTGTTCATTAACAAGTCCGTTTCGTTTACTATTTGGGTTATCTTACTGAGGGCTTCCTAAAAACAAAGGTGACTACTGAAAAGATTTTCGTGAGATACAACCAAAGTCACTCATAATTCAACCCGTGAAATGATTTGTCTGACCTGGGGGACAAAGGCTTGGTTAAAATTCTCATCAAATATTTTATCAAATACTACCTTCTATTTATCACGGCACTGCCTTTTCCAACTTTCCATATTAAATTCTTATAATGAAGTAATGTTATTAAAGGAAAAAGCATGATTGCAGTTAACAATCTCATACTATCTCATAATATCATTGAATATCATCTAGTACAAATTCAAATACATTGAATTTGTAACTCCTGTGACAATATTGAATCTTCTAGTCATAGAGCCATATCTCTGCTTTTTAAAAAGACATAAATTAAATTTATATTCTCATAAATATATGCATTTATTCTAAAATGTGGTGACTAAAATTTGAGCCTTTCTGTGTTAGTGTTTTTAGGACTTTATCTGGGTTGAGGGAGGCATAGTGGAGAAGTTTAACTTTCAAAGGCCTAAGGATTAGAAGGTGTGAACTCCTATCCTGGTTTTGTGACAAGCCACGTGAATTTGGAAAAACCACTTAACTTTGCTGGAACTTGGTCTTCTGATCTATACAATGAGGTGATTGGACCAAAATATTTCCAAGGTTCCTTCTGTCTTAAAAATCTTATTTCTAAAGCAGAATAAGACAGCACGCATAAAACATATAGCATAGATCTATTATGCATAAATGCATTAAGCTTATCTTGGATTAAATATCTGCATGTTTAAAATCTGATTTCTAACTGTTGAAGTTTATAATGTAGGGTGAAAATAAATTTTACATTTATTTGTGTTCACACAAATTCCTGCACAAAAAATGAAGCTGAACTTTTAGAAATAAACTCTTGATTTATAAGTGATTGCCCAAATTTTAATTGCATTTATTTTCAAGGATAGAAAGTTGAAATAGAGATGTTTCCCTTCTTTTAAAATATTTCACTGAGCCAGAAAAAGCTTTCTCCTCTCCTTGAAAGGAGGTTAGATTGAATATGTTCAGTTGTCAATGAACTATCCTGAAATCTATTCAATTACTTAGCATGAGGTCATTTTTCAGAGTGGAAACTGGAACACTGATTTTTCTAATAAAATTTTAGTGGCCATCAGGTAATATTTTAATTATACATGTAGTAGAACCCATATCAGCATATTAAGTACAGAAACTAAAACGGTCATGTCTGAAATAGTGGCAAATAAAAACCGGGTAAAATGTTCGCCTTGAAATTAATGGTAGCTACAGTAAATGTACTGCATAAGCAAGATAAATAAACTTTAGAGAGGGCCAGCTTTGTAAACTTAAGAAGAGAAGCACGGCAAACAGTATGGCACTCTTCCTAGAAACACTGCCGTTTATTCATTCAGCTTAAATAAAACTGAATGAATCCAAGAGCTTGATTCTTTTCAGTAGGAGCAGAATATAGGGAAAGGAGAAAAGTAGGCAAAAGATCAAATTAACGTTCTTCACTAACCTTTCTCTTGAAGTCGAGACTGTTAAGCATTTCTTGCAGAGTCAAAACTTCCTGATTCATTAGGGCATTGTTCTTGTCCCCCTGATCTGTGAAGGAAAAGAGGTGAGATTTAGAGTCCTCTCCAAGGCGAAGCTCTCTGTCCTGAAAGCCAAGTCTGCTGCATTCCCCATCCTTAAGTCCTAAGATACAAGAGACTAAATGCGGCCATTGCAGAAGAGCTTGAAAGTAAGTCCCTAACAGAAGACCCTTCCTCACACCATGCTCCTTTTTGGGGTGGTGAGAGGGTTAAAAATGTTTTTGAAATGCATTCCTTTTTAGATACCTCTACACTAACAATAACCCTAGCTAGTTGGCATAAGTAGGAAAGGGGCCATCTTTGTGCCCATTATTAAATCATATTTGATTCTTCCTGATCCCTTTACCCACCTGTTCCCGCTCTACTTTTTATTCAGGAATTACAGAAAACGCCTGGAAGGGTTGCAGTTTTATCCACTTAGTCTCATGAACTAATAAAGACTAAATCCTTTGCTTCCCCCCCTTTTTTTCCCTTTGCAAAATGGGCTTGCCTCACAGTAAAACTAGAAGTAGGAAAGAATTACAGAGTAAGAAAAATCTCTGACTGAAAAAACCCCAAATGGCTTATCCTCTTAAATGGGAGACATGGAATAAACATTATATTCTTTAACTTGAACCTTTAACTTTATTGGTCTACAGCAAGTGATTGTTTATACCAACCCTCTTGTTTATGCAGAGTGAAGGTCGGAAATGCTGGTCTGACTGGAGTAATTGTGAAAAAGAGACCCCAAAACCACATTGTGCCAAATTTCTCCACAGAACAGCACTGAAATCCGGAAAATTATTCCTGGTTTTATTAATTCACAAACTTGCAAATTCCTAGATCCCACGTGTAGCAAAATTTTGCTCATATAGCCTTTTATAAACTCAAAACTTCATTTTCTAATACTTTTCAGTCTTCACCAGCAAGATGCAACTTGTTTCCTGTGCGTCTTTCATTTCACTTAAAACATTTCATTTCACTTATAACCAACAAAATGAATACTTAAAGTTGATGTTAGTGACAGAATGAGCATTTTTTATTCTTCCTAATGCTCATGAAGCACTAATTATAGTAATTGTCATATATTAAGTCCAAAATAATTTTATTGTTTAATGTATTTTGTTACATCCTACTTCTTAAACTGGTGGTTCACATATGAGATTTCGGGTGAGACTGCTTCCTTTTCTTAAGATTTTATTTAATTATTTGACAGAGACAGACACAGCGAGAGAGGGAACACAGGCAGGGGGAGTGGGAGAGGGAGAAGCAGGCTTCCCGCGGAGCGGGGAGTCCGATGCGGGACTCGATCCCAGGACCTTGGGACCATGATCTGAGCCAAAGGCAGACACTTAACGACTGAGCCACCCGGCGCCCTGGGTGAGACTGCTTTCAGTGGACTGTAACACTTGGTGAAATTGGCAGTTGTAAACATTTTTAGGATCACGGATCCCTCTGATAAACTCTGATCATCCCCATATTTGTGCCCTTTCTTTTGAAGGGAAAAACTGTACATATAAGCAATTATGAACATTTTAAAGATTATTTATTTATTTATTTATTTATTTATTTATTTATTTATTTATTTAAGAGAGAGAGCAAGCAGGGGAAGGGACGGAGGGGAAGGGAGAGGGACAAGCAGACTCCGCTTTAAGTGCAGAGCCCAGTGCGGGGCTCGATCCCACGACCCTGAGATCATGATCTGAGCCGGTCACTTAACTGACTGAGCCACCCATGTGTCCCGCAACTACAAACATTTTAAATATTATTTCCTGGGAGTCAATACATCCTGAAGATGCCAGGAAACACATCACTCCTCACCTATGCCAAACAAGATTCCTATCCTAATATCTTCACTTTTAAATCTTTTTTTTTTAAGATTTTATTTATTTATTTGACAGAGAGAGAGAGAGAGAGACACACACAGTGAGAGAGGAAACACAAGCAGGGGGAGTGGGAGAGGGAGAAGCAGTCTTCCCGCGGAGCAGGGAGCCCGGTGCGGGGCTCGATCCCAGGACCCTGGGACCATGACCTGAGCCGAAGGCAGACGCTTAACGACTGAGCCACCCAGGCGCCCCTATATCTTTGCTTTTAAATCTGAGATGAAAGTTAAGTGCTTGGTCACAATCATCCATACTTCCTTCCAGATGAATTTTAAGTTAACATTTCAACAGTTAAAGATGCTTCTGTAAATAAAAGATTTCTATCCAATTTGTTTTTAAAAATTATTTAAAAATAATTTTAGAATTACAAGAGTTGCAAAAATAGTAGAGTTCCCATCTGCCCTTTATCAGCTTCCTCTAATATCTTACATCAGCATAGTACAGTTATCGAAGCCAGCAAATTAACATTGGTACAATCCTACTAACAATCCTGTTAATCTCGATCTAATTGGAATTTCTCTGATCCTCCCACTAATGGGAACACACTTCAAATGATCAATCCTGTTACTTGTAAATTTTAGACCCTGTAAATATTCTCATTCTTCCTTTCTATTTTTTAAAAAGACATCAAATTGTAAACAAACTCCATGTTTAATCACAAAGATATAGTCAAACAATTGCAGCGTCCTTACATTTTGACATTTATACAGTTATTGAAATTATGTTTTTGAAGATTTTTTATGATATGGGAAAATAACTTAAAACTTCAGAATGCAATACACAAACCTATGTAAAGGACCTCAAGTTTGTTGCAAATAAATAGATATGTGTGTATTTGAATGCATGGGGAAAATGTTGTAAGGAGATATACTAACATTTTGACTGTTTATCTACAGATAGTGGAATTTTGTGATTTTTTATTTTTTTAATGCTTTTGTCTATTTTCCAAATTTCCTACAGTGAATCATATTCTACCTATAATTTAAAAAATTTTTTTTTAAAGCAGGCTCCACACCAGTGTGGAGCTTGAACTCACGAACCTGAGATCAAGAGTCGTGGGCTTTATTGACTGAGCCAGCCAGATGCCTTACGTTTCTACTTATAATCTTAAAAAACATATTAAAAAACTCACCTAGGGATGACATTAGTAATTTCCTGATCATACCAGGCAACTATCATTACTTTTCTTAGTCATGATAATGATGTTTTGATTCTATAGGAGAATATTTTTAGTTTTTGGAGATGCATGCTAAAGTAGGAGTGATTTCTCATGAGCTTTATAATTTATTTTGAATTGGCTGGTAAAAAAAATATATAATATATATATATATGGAAAGAAAAGGAGGAAGCAAAATACTCCTCTCCTGTACTATCTCTTCAAAACAAAAACAAAAGCACTTCCCTTAGGGAGGTAGATCAATTTATCAGTTTTGTTAGTATGAAGAGGAAATCCCAGTCATGTTGTCTTTATGTCCCTAAGTAGGATTATAGACAAAATAAAAACTTACCCATTGTCTGAATTGTTTTATACCTGTAGTCAAATTCATCTTGAAGATCTTCTAAATATTTGGTGTCTTGTTCTGTCATCTTTTTACAAAAGAAAACATATTCACTCTATTGTTTTAATTAAGCATGTCAGTGAAACATCATCATCAGTATTTCAAAGTATGCTGTTTGGTGCTTCCGGCCTCCAGTCACATACTGGACTAAGTGTATAGAACCTACATTTCTAAAGAGCAATACCCATGAACGCTGAATAGCACTGGAAGAACCAGACTAAATCTGCTTTTCCATTTGCACTTCTTGATCGTTTGGAAATCTTTCAGCATCATGCCTCTTATTTCTCATTTAGTTCCAAATGATTCTAATGTCTTTTTTTTTTTTTTTTTGCTGGAGAATATGGATACCTTTTCCCTTTTAGTTCCCCTGCATTAACGTACCAATTATCTTTTCACTTAAAGTCTCTATTCGAACCTGCTGTAGTTTATGGCAATTCAGTCTACATTTTTTTCCTCTCTCTACTTCTTAGAAAAATATCCATGTGTCCTGTGTTTCTGTTTTGAGATTTCACTTTGCTCTTCTCCAAACCTGGTAATGTCTGTCTGCTCATAATAGGTATTAAGTGCCAAGATCTGGGCTAAAGGCTTTTCTTATATTATCTCATATAGCCCTTCATAGCACTCCTGTGATGGTGGTCATCCTCACTTTTATAGATGAAGATGCAGAGATTTACAATGTGAAGGTTTAGAGGCATGGAGTGTGGTGGGGTAGGCCCAGTCTCCAGTAAATTGAAGCTGAAAGGTTTCCCCCCCAAGAAATCTTTTCTAATATAAACATAGTATGTGAGAGAGAGTTATTTTATTATCAAATTGCCCTGATTTCTGTAAGGACTAACTTTGGGCACAGTTAGATGTTTGGGGGCAATAGCTAGACTTGCTTGGTTTCTATGAGCTTACTCACCTGCACACTATTTTTAATGGCAGCCACTTTGTGCTCCACATTCCTCTGCCTTTCTGAAACTGAAGAACTTTGTAAGGATTTCTCCAGAGGTCCCTGGAAAAAGAATGTCTTGAAATTTCAATGATATGAATAAAACAAGTTTATGATAAGTGTAGTATATGTAGTATACTTTGAACTGAGGTTTGAATTCATAGGATATGGAATACTACACAGCCATTAAAAAGCATACTTTATTTAATGACATTTAAAGTAGCATTAAGTTGTTAAGAAGTAGAGCAAATTATAAAAACACCATGTATTTATGATCCCTCTTCCTTATATATATGTATGTATAAACAGATGGATATATGTATAGACATTTGTAAACTCAAGTACATAGGACTGGAAGGACACACACACCAAAACATCATCAATATGTAAGTGGAATCACACATGATTTTGTGGCTTAAACTTTTTTCCCTAATTTTCTATAACAGACCTACATTGCTTTTGAAATTCTCTAAAATGAATACATGTAATTTAAAAATGAGTATAGCGAAACTACATTGAATTGGACTTAAATTCAGAATTAGGGATGTTGACTCTGCTAGGATGAGATTTACTTTTACACTGGAACAGAGGGAGTTCACAAAAGAATATCTAAAAATGTTAGCCTAGTTAAATAGAAAGGTTAACCAACCTTTCCATGCACCATTTCTTGGTCATTCAAATAATCTAACATTGAGTGTTCCTTAGATATAAAGACACTGAATGTGTTCCTTAGATATCAAGCCACATAGATACCCAGTTAGAATGTCAGCAACCTTTGCCTTAGAGGTTGGCGAGGAGCTACAGTTAGAAAGGCTGATGACTTGACTAAGCAAATCAGTGGTGGAACCTCAAGTAGAACTAATGTGCTTGGCTACAAATCAAGTGTTCTTTCAACTACACCACATTCTTCAGATTGGAAAAATAGTTCTAAAATCCCTCCCTCCTTCCCTCCCTCCCTCTCTCTCTCTCTCCATATATATATATATATATATATGCTTCCATATATATATGCTTCCATATATTTGTATATTGGTTTGAAGGTTTGAAATTTTTGTGGTAGTATGGGGTACTGGCAGATTGTTTGTAGTTTCTAATTTGACTGATACCTGACATTTGAAGACAACACCCACACCCACACCCCCCCCAACACACACTAAAATGACTGCAGATGAGAGGGATATAGAAAAGGATAGCTGAGAATATATGTGAGAATATCATATATTAGAAGTAATAGCATCTTAATTTTTACCCAAAATGCACTGAATCAAACTATATTTACTTTAGAAGCACTATACTTTAGATTTTAAATCAAATAAAAATATTATCCTTTATCTAAAGAAGAAGAGCAAATTGTTAAAATTTCATATTTTTCCAAAAACAACCATAACACGACAATAACTAAGTCTAAGCAATTTTTTAAAAAGATTTTATTTATTTATTTGAGAGAGAGAGAATGAGACATAGAGAGCACGAGAGGGAAGAGGGTCAGAGGGAGAAGCAGACTCCCTGCTGAGCAGGGAGCCCGATGTGGGACTCGATCCCGGGACTCCAGGATCATGACCTGAGCCGAAGGCAGTCACTTAACCAGCTGAGCCACCCAGGCGCCCTAAGTCTAAACATTTTTAACAGCTCAAAAAAAGATACTTTCCTCAATGTTTAGAAATAAATATAGTGGTGTGATTTACTAAATTATGGAGGACATCATCTGGAAATTGATTACTTACATACTCTTTCCTTTTATAAGGATTAACTGAAAAAGTATTCCCAAGGACTTCATTGATCCCTCTATTTGTCTTTGATGGGGGCTCTGAATTCACTGAGAATAGTGTGATAAAATATAATCTAAAATACAGCAGGGCAAAGTACATTAAAACAATCAACAAGCAAGTATTTATGGAGTTTCCATAAGATAAAATGTTGTGTGTGTAGTTTTGTACTGGTGGGGGTAGGAAATCGGGAGCCATAGAAGGTTTTGACAAAGATCAATCCCTGAGGATAATCATGCTGAAGGAAGCAAAGTCCAAATGGTAGTTAGGAATTCAGCTAGGAGGCACTTAACTATATTCCTCAACTGATATTGTAAGACCATGGACCAGAGTGTGACCAATGGAAACAGAAAAGAATGTATAGAGAGGAGTCAAGAAACAAACTCTAGAAAGCCTTGGTAATTATCTCAGTATGAAGGCAGAGAAAAGGAATTACTCGAAGATGATCCTAAGATCTTGATTCCAAGTGATTGGAAGGATAGTGGCACCATTAACACAGGTAGAAGGAGCTGGTGGGGAAGAAGATGAGAATTTCTGCTTCAGAAAAATGGAGTTCCAAGTGATAACAAGACCACAAGTTCAGAAAATATTACCTGAATGGGCATGTTGGCTGCAGCCAATATTCTCCTCTCTTCCCTTAAACAATTCGAAATAACCACAGCTACGTGCATTGGATTTCCATGAAATTTTCCCTGGAAAACAAGTGAGCAAAAACAAACATAAAAGCTTAAATATATACATCATATGAAAACATCACTACTTGTAAATCAAAAATAATCTCTCAATAAATATATGGAACTATTTGGGATTTGTTTCATCAATCTATTCTAAAGCCACAGAAACTTGTATTGTGAAATTTCTATGGAGCATATTGCTCTCTCTTCAAAAATCATTTTTAATAATTAAAAATAATTCTTGAGCACCCCTTAGGAAAGGCCCTGAACACACACTCGGGAGGATCCATTTATTTTAGGCTTAGGATAGGTTTTAGGTAAAAGAGTTACTTCTTTGTAAATGATTATGCACCGGGGTGGTCCCAGCTGTTCGCCTGTTCACTCTGTGCTCCATGGTAAGCTTAAAGCATTCTTTGGTCCCTGTTTGCTGTTGTTCATGTTGACTAGTTTATAACTATACGAATTTACTAGAGGGAGACTATCACACATTTCAGCAACAATATTTTTATCACACCTAAGCATACACATTTTTTACTACCTGGGCTAATGGTGCAGAACTTGGAACTGGCAGCCTTCGGGTTTAATTCAGCCGCTCGGTACGCCGTGTGAGTTAAATATTGTAATCCCTTCAGGAGGAGCATGTACGACTCACAGCTGCCATTGTGCCCACCACTGAGAAACCCAGGCACTAATAATTTACCTTACCTGCCAAGACCCTGTAGGAGTTTCAGTTGTCTTGGTTTATAGGACTAATCCCCAAAACACCATAATTTTAGTCAAGAGTGTTAAACGTCTTTGTTAATAGACCTTTTCCAAGCCAGGGTTAACAGGAAGCTTCATAAATGTAGACAAATACATTTATTTAGTTTCCCTCTACCCTCCTCTCTGAAGGACGTGCTAATTATCTATGAAATTGTCAAATGGGTCAATAAAAGAAAAAAATAAAATAACAATCCATAAAGTGGAAAATTAACAATTAATCAAAAGGAAGATTATACAGATTGACAAACCAAAGGGTCTTTCAAGGGACGAAATGAGGTTGTAAACATTTTTATGACCTTCACTGCTGCCACAGTTTTATTAGATGATGCACATTAATTAGGACTTCTATTTGTAAAACGAGGGTAAACAACAAGTTTCTGAGTTCCTGCTCTTCCATATTCTACAGGCTTCAAAACTTTTTCCCTTTTAAATCAGAAAGCTCCAAAGAAAAAAATAAAGATGAATTGACAGAAGCTCATAAGGTAAAGAAATGAAAATGATCTTTTTTATTAAGCAGAGATACCAAATTTCCCATTTCTGCATGCTGACAATTTCAGATTCTCTCTAGTTAGAATTTGTTCCTGTTGATTGTTAATTTTCCTATCTACTGATGTTTTCCATAAACCTTCCATTCAACTTCCCAAGAAAAAACAATGTTTTCTCATTTTGCCTTTATTTTGCAAATATTCCATTGTTAATAAATGGCTTCTTCTGGGGCTCCTTTGGAGGCTCTGTTACTTAAGTAAATTTGAAAACTCCTCTTCCGGTCCAAGATCTGGAGTTCCTCTAAGACCCTGAGAATCACCCTTATTTGTCCTTGTTTTTCTCACCATTATAGGAGCTTTTCCATGATCATTCAGATATTATCTTTCTACATTTCTCAGCTCCATTGTGCACATTTTCCTTTTCCTTTCCTACTTGCAGTTTACCTTCCCTTTCAGATAAGTTTCCCCTTATGTCTTAGAAGGTTAAACTATTCATTTTTCTCCCTTGTTCAGAGCACAGGATCACCACCATGTCCATCTAGGCTATCTTTTCACTTTCCTTTTGCATTTTTCCTAACTTAGTCCCTCCCTTAAACGTATGAGACAAAAACTTCTTATGGAAAATTGATCATTATAGACTCAAAACCAAATTAGTGCTTTTTATTTTTGTAAATATCAAAGATGTACTCACGTTCACCTTTCAGTTACCCATGTATATGGACCTCAAAAAAAAAAAAAGCAACCAAAACC
This sequence comes from Zalophus californianus, assembly GCF_009762305.2. Lineage (NCBI taxonomy): Eukaryota > Metazoa > Chordata > Mammalia > Carnivora > Otariidae > Zalophus > Zalophus californianus. The sequence continues at coordinate 152,121,496 of NC_045597.1, forward strand.
AAAACCAAACCAAACCAAAACAAAACAAAAAAAACACCCCTGAGCGTGTGTTGGTGGGAGGAAGAGAACACCAGAGAGAAAAAAACTGCACATTTTCTGTTGTCTCTCTTGTCTCACGCATGTATAGTGCATATATCTTCTGCTCCGTGGCTTGACTTTTCCCAAGTGGCAATGAATAGAAGTTTCTATTTTAGTGAAGTCAAACTTATTAATTTTTCTCTTTATGGCTAGTGCTTTTTACGACTTATGAAATGTTTCCTAACCTCCAGTCATGGCGGTTTTTTCCCTCTGTTAAGTCTTTATAGTGTTGTCTTTCATTGTAATTCAGTTGGAGCTTGCTAATAATGAGAGGTCTTTTTCACATTTTTCTATACGGATACTCAGTTCTGACAAAATTTCTTGAACATTCTGTTTTTTCACCATGCTCTGCTGGGCCAACACTTTCATAAGTCAAGATCCACATGTGGATGGGTTTGCTTCTGAACTCTATTCCATCTTAGAATTCTATCTCTGTTTTGTCACAGCCTATCTTAATTACTAGAGCTTTATAACAAACTTTGATGTCAAGTAGGTTTCTTTGCATTTCCATGTAAATTTTAGAACAAGCTCGTCAACCTGTGCACATACATATAACCATGTTGAGAATTTGAATGGCACTATATCTTTAGATACATTTGGGAGATTGACATCTTTATAATTGTATTCTAATCCATTTATTGGGGTCTTCTTTAATGTTTCTCTATTAAGCATTATAATTATCTATGGGAATCTTACACATTTTTTGTTAGGTTTATTTCCATATAATTGGTATTTTGATAACAGAATAAATAGTATCTTTCTTTCCTAATTGTTTTTGCTGGCATGTAGAAATATATTTGACTTCCATATACTGATTTTGAAGCTAGCAACTTTGCTAAACCCTTATTGACTCTAATAATGTGTTTTTAATATCTCAACAATTCTAACAATTTATCTGTAGACTCTCTTGGATTTTCCACATATATAAATCATATCTTGTGTGAATATTGATAACATTTTTTCCCTTTTCTAACATCTAACTTCCATCAGAATTTTACCTTCATCCTAAGTTTTACTTAGAAATGTATTGGTTAATTTCCAAACATGGGGGTTTTCTACTTCTCTGGTTTTTTAACTGATTTTTTAAAAGGATTTTATTTGTTTATTTTATTTTAGAGAAAGAGAGTGAGCTCTCGAGTGGGGCATTAGGGGCGGAGGGAAAGGGAGAGAGAGAGAGAATCTTAAGCAGGCTCCACGCCAACCCTGAGATCGTGACCTGAGACAAAACCAAGAGTCAGATGCTTAACCAACTGAGCCACCCAGGCGCTCCTTAACTGATTTTTTTTATAGATTTAAAAATTCTAATCAGAGTAGATTTTCTGAGTGACCTCAACCACTTAAAATTTGCTGAGACTTGCTCTGTGGCCCGGCAGATGCACCTCTCGTAAGCTTGTGGAGAATGCGAAGTCTGCAGTTGTTCACTGCAAATGTCTTAACCAGGCTCATTAACCCAAGTTTGTTCATTGTTTTCTTCAAATTTCTGCATCCTTGTGGATTTTATTTCCTGGTTAATTTTATCAATTATTGAAAGAGGTATGTAAAAATCTATTCTGTGGCTTTTTGTCCTTGTGGTGCTGTCACACACATTCAGACTTACACATTACTAGTGAGTCAAACCTCCCATTTCTGTGAACTGAACTTTAATGATGCTTTTAGCTTTGAAGCAAAAATATAAACTATGACATAATGCTTTTTATCACTTGGAATTTTTATTTTGTACTTACTGAAAGGACTAGGTTTATTTCTATGGAGATATAAATATTTAAAATCACATAGCAGTACTGTGCATATATAAAAAGGGTAAATACATGTGAAGTAAATTGGTAATGTATTCCTAAAACTTCTTCATACACTTAGAATTCAAATTTTCTGAATCTCTTTTCAACATGGACTCACTGGAATTCATATTTTTCCATAAAATAATGTCCTCTGGGACATCAAAAATATCCATGAGGCAGCATTTCCTTAAAGTGTTCACAACTACTGTCTCCAGCCTGTAAGTTTTGATGCTGACGCTTTCTTGATCTTACCAGAAGTTCTTAATAGAAAATCTTCAGACAAGAACCAGGATTCACACTCCTTCTGCAAGCAGTCCTTAAATGGTTTGTTGACAGAAACATTGAGGGATTGTAGTGGCCTAGTCATGCCATCATGATTAACAACCATATCACTATGCTTTTAGATGAAATTATTTAACTGCTCAGAGACATGTCCGTAAAATCACTGAAGACTAGAAAATACAGTAGGTTCCTGGATGTCTATTCCAGAAGACTTCTAACCAGCCCTTTATCAGCTCAACCATTAACCATACTCTTTGGGTCTACTCCCAATAGTATTTTAAAAGAAATTCTTCTTAGACATTGTTTAAATTAAATTAAATATGGCAGTAACTTCAGCAATTGGCAGGTATAAGATTACAGTGACACACTGCTTGTCATAACTCAAACTCATATTCTTAATCCCTTTAAAGATCCTTTTGCATTGACAGTGTAATTTTAAGTCTCCTCAAAGAAAACAAATTCTCACACCAGGCATTACCTATTTGATTAAACACATACTGAACTTCTTCCTCAATGGCATCATGCTGGAAGTTAAGTGTATTCTGTTCCAAATCAGCAGGAAGTTTCTGATAAATGGATATCATACATCTTCAAGATAGTTCCTTGCAATGCATGATTCATTTACTCTAGCTTCCCATCACACTGAGATTGCATTCACCTATTGTGAGGAATTTGGCAATTTCTCTTGACACTGTTGCTTTGTGTATGATAGGCAATCCTTTTGCATGAATCTCAATAACAAAATATAATATGACTTCTTCTGCCTATGTGCATCTTTCTTCCTTTCTTGCATCCTATAAAGCACTTTACTGTTACTTTCCATGAAAATATGGAATTTAGGATCATCCATCCAGTGACAAATAATTTGCTTAACAAATATCAAATTTATACCCTGCTGATTTGTTCCCACCCCATTATGCATACATGATAGCTATTTGTTTCAATCCTAAAGCAGTATTATACTGATGACACTTTAAACAGCAATTAAACTCAACATATGCTACGCCAACAGTGCACATCATTCAACTGAAGTGACAACAACACGAAGAGCTGTGACCCAATTTCACATCACAGGCAATGACAATGACATTGTGTTTGCCACCTGACAACAATAAGTAAGAGATGTTATTGATTATAAGATGCATTTTCATTTCAGAGATTAAAATGCTGAAAAAAAGGTGTCTTAGAATTAATTAAGTATGCTGTTTTATTCTTGTTTCTGCTTTATGCTAAATTCTTTGGCTTTCCTTCAAATTCCTCTTCTCTTGCCCTTCCATCTAATTTCTAATTTTGACTCATCACTAAAGAGGGACTAGTTCATCTGCTTTTTTTTCTCCCAAAAGGTACAAGGAGTACCAGAATCAGAGGTAAAGGATATGAGAAGTCTTGCTTAAAATAATCTCCTTCATTCAGGTGGCACAGAATCAGATTTCACAACTAGACATTCACTCCTTTGAGTTCTTTCTCCAAGGATCTCCTTTAAAATGCAAACACAGGAGGAAGAGTTAACACTATATTTAGTTAATTTCCTCTGCATTGTGCAAGAATGATGGGAGGTTGTTTTCTGGCTGCAGTGACTTGGCAACTGCAGGATGAAAGCAGTGGGTCCCAGGACAAATACAGGGAGAAGTTTTGGGGGCGCCCTGAATGAGGGAGGCAGTAGTAATCAATGGGGATGTGGGATTCTGCAGAAACACGTAACAAACAACTGTCTGAGCTTGGGTTCCTCCAGAAGCTGATCCTGAAATATGAATTCCAGTCCAAAAAACACAGTTATGGGAGGGAGGGTAACTGAGACAAAGAAAATAAGGCATCGGAAAAGGGGCTGTTATCAAGTCATTGGCTAAGATGGGCTGGGAGCCAGTGAAGAACATGTGACAGAGCTATCTACACAAGGGTTGCGGGGAAATGGGGTATTTTTATACCAACTCTTGTCTTCATTAGCCCTGAAGCAAAAGAAATGTAGATGCTGGGACTGCACCACATTGAACTAAAATGATGAGGCCCAAGGGGATATGGGCAGGGTACCGCCCGCCTCTGCGATACCAGCTCTTCTCCCAATCTCAATGGTAGACATTTTGACTTCTCATTGGTTTTAACTACTTACAACCACATTATGCTCAAACGTTGACATTTCTTTTTGTTATGTTAATCACCATACATTACATCATTAGTTTTTGATGTGGTGTTCCATGATTCATTGTTTGCATATAACACCCAGTGCTCCATGCAGTACGTGCCCTCTTTAATACCCATCACCAGGCTAACCCATCCCCCTCCCCCCCTCCCCTCTAGAACCCTCAGTTTGTTTTTCAGAGTCCATAGTCTCTCATGGTTCTCCTCCCCCTCCGATTTCCCCCCCTTCATTCTTCCCCTCCTGCTATCTTCTTCTTCTTTTTATTTTAACATATAATGTATTATTTGTTTCAGAGGTACAGGTCTGTTATGGTATCTCTGGGATATGAAGCAGTTGTCTCCAATTATGGAGTAAAATGTTTTCATTCACATTTTTATTGGCAATCTGCGATCTACTGCACATTTCTGGTTGCCAGTTAGCTCTCTTCCCTTTTATCATCCCATATACTGCTGTTAAATCATTTTTATCCTTGCCCCATACCAGTGCCAAACACACTGGCCAATTTTTACTTGACAATATGCTCCCAGCTCCAGCCTTTTACTATTTCCTTCCCTTTATTCTGAGCACATGATTTTTCCAAATGGCTTCTACCTAGTATTTCCTCACTAGAATCATAAGAACATGTCTATGGTGGAAAAAACCCCACCAATTTGAACAAAAGCTGATCTAGTTGTCTTAAGGCTGATCTAGATGTAGAAGGATCACTCTAATAGATTTAAAAAGCAATTATCTTTCATGATAATTAAAACTACCATGAGATACCACAACACATCTGTTGGAAAGGTTAAATCCAAAACACACTACACCAAATACAAATGAGGATATGGTACAACAGGAACTTTCAAAATGGTATAGCCACTTTGGAAGATAGTTTGGCAGTTTCCGACAAAGTTAAACATACTCCTACCATAAAATCCAGCAATCATGCTCCTAGGTATTTACCCAAATGAATTAAAAACCTATGCTCACACCAAAACCAGCATCCAAATGTTTATATCAACTTTATTCATAACTATCAAAACTTAGAAGCAACCAAGATATCCTTCAATGGGTGAACGGATAAACAAACTGGTACATCTATATGATAGAATATTATTCAGTGATAAAATGAAATGAGCTATCATGCTACACAAAGAGGAAACTTAAAACCATTGTTAAATGAAATAAGCCAACATAAAAAGGCTATGTACTTTACGGCAAAACTATGGAGACAGTAAAAGGATCAGCGGTTGCCAGGAGTTGGGGGGCAGGGAGGGAGGGAAGGATGAATAGGTGGAGCAGAGGGGATTTTAGGGCAGAGAAACTTTTCTATATGAGACTGTAATGGTGGATATATGACTGCAAATAAGACCCACAGAACTGTGTAACACAAAGAGTGAATTCTGACGTAAACTATAGACTTTAATAACGATGTATTTTTTATTCATCAGTGGTTATAAATGCACCACCCTGAATGCAAGATATTAATGACGGGGGAAACTCTCTGGCAGGGGTGAGGGGAGGCTAAGGGAGTAGATGGGAACTTTCTGTACTTTCCACTCAGTTTTTCTGTAAACTTAAGACCACTCTAAAAAATCAAGCTTATTTTTTAAATCATTTTATTGAAGTCACAGTTCTTGCATACCCTCATGCTATTTCTCTTGGCAGGAATGAACAAATTCAAATGAACAGAGTTGCCTGCCTTTCTTGCTCAGTTAGTTTTAAATCCTCTCATCACCACGAAGATTATCTTGGATAAAAAGGAAGTGAGGTATAGAGTCTCCATGGATAGAAATGATTAATGCCTTATTTCTGTTTATGCTGATAATACATCCATCTTAAAACAAACTAGCTAGAAATTAGCTGCAGGTATATATAGCTTGTCTTAGCTTATTTTTTCAATGAAAAGAAAACACTTCTTAAAGGAATCAAGACGTTTTCTGTAAATTCTGAGTATATTTCCTGAGCCATGTTCTGTATCTGTGAAGGCTCAACTCATTCTGGACAATTGCTCTGCGAAGCAGCCAGAGAGCTCTCTAATAAACTGAGGGGACCTGGGTTTGTGCTGATACTAGCTGTGTGACCTGAGGCAAGTCACTTTTTAACCTTCATTGCTTTAATTGTCCTATTAGTCAGTTGGGATAATAATGCTTGCCCATTATCATAGAGTCACAGTCAACATGGCAGACGTTTGAGAAAGCTTTGTAACTTGTAAAGCGCTCTATAAACATGAGTTTTCTTTGTTGCCTTTTTGGGGGTGTTAGGAGAATTTAAACCTCACAAATGGCAAGTCAAATAGAAGATAAAAATCTTCCTGTTGGTTTCACAGAAATGAATGAAGATACTGATTATAAAGACAATAAAGACTGAGGGAATATATTTACACAAATATAAAACTCCAGAAAAAGGAAGAGTATGTATTTGGGGCTTTCAGAACATTAGACAGTAAGGACTTTCTTGTCATTTCTTTAGGACTAACTTGTGCATGCACATAAATACATTCAAAGCTGCTTTGAATAGAAAAAATTAACCCACAAGCTAGCAATTAGAAATAATAATAGTATAGTGCTTTCACTTGAGCATAATTCATACAATCTTTGGAAGAAAATAATTAACACTACACTCTCTAGGCATAGGAAAAAACCTGGAAGGAACACATCAAACTCTCATTGATGATTATCCTTGGGGAAATGGGGTTGGGGGGAATGGAAATTTTCACTTTTACCTCAGTTCTTTGGCATTATTAGAATTTTTTTAAATAATTGAGCATGTGTTACTTTTATGATTAAAACTAAACAAGAAGTGATAAATTACATGTATATACTTCATATCAGATCTTTCTCTTCGCTTGATTTAGGCAAAGGTTTTTGTAAAACATGACTGTTGGCTTTGAAAGGAGGAAAAAAGAGAGTTTGGAGCCTAGTTAGATCATTATGCTGACTAAAATTCAGTGCTCCTCGGGAATTCACAGCCTTGTAATTAAGAGATGAATGAATTGCTTAATTCAAAATGACAGGAAGAACACAAGGTAGATGTTAACAAACTCTACTAACATTTTTATGTTTGAACATAACTATAATAGAACCTGCCATTTACTGAATATCTATTATAGGCAGGGGGCTTTATAAGCTTTGTTTTTAATGCTGACAGTGACATGCAAGGTACATATTAGGAAGCCCAGGGGTTATGTCATTTGTGGAAAGTCATAGAACTGGGAAGTTAGGGGGACACCTGGGTGGCTCAGTCGGTTAAGTGTCCGCTTTTGGCTCAGGTCATGATCCCGGGGTCCTAGGATCGAGTCCCATATCGGGCTCCCTGCTCAGCGGGGAGCCTGCTTCTCCCTCTGCCTAAAGTTCTCCCTGCTTGTGCGCTCCCGTGTGCCCGCTCTCTCTCTCTCTGTGACCAAACCAAACCAAATCAAATCAAATAAACAACCAAACAGAAAAAACCCAAACAAGCAAACAAAAAAGAACTGGGGAATTAGGAAGAAGAAACTCTTCAAATCTAGGTGTATTTTATTCTATAAACGATGACCTTTCCAATTCATTACTGCCTTTAAAAAAATGCATTCCTTTTTTATTTAACCAAACCCTTTGAGCCACAGCTGCATTTAATTTTATTTTCCCTGGAAATTATAATAGTTTCTGTGATACATCTGTTCAAGGACTAACCATTCTTTATTGGAACCTCAAGATAGCTAGCCACAGTGGTAAAAATAGACAAACCAACAGAAAATGAGCATGGGTTTGATTACAAAATGATTAAATCACTTCCTGAGACAACTGAGGTCTTAATCCCTTTGGCACTTATGCTTACTTTTGATAGAGGCAATCTGCCATGGACCCTGGGTGTCCCTGCATGAACTTGCTGGATATGGCAAGAGTGCAAGGCCCTGACCATTCTTTACTCATTTTTCAGGGTTGTATTTGCTGCAAGCAAACTTAAGTGAGGTAAAAAGTCTCCCCGCCAGGTAAAGAGCAGGCTTGCTTCCCCTACCTATAAAAACAGTGAATTCCTCAAGTTTAGTGTTCTTCTCCTGTAACACAATCCACTGAGTGTGCAGACAGCTATGATGGGCCCAGTGCATCACCCCAGGACTTGGGGCACGTGGCGGAACCAATGGAAATGAGCATGAAGCTCAGACTACTGCTTTTGCTGCATATAACAAAGTTATTTTCTCTGATCCAGAGACATGTTTTTTTCTAGCACCCATGAAAACAATAACAAGCTCACTTGTTAGCTTGAAAGGAGAATAAAATCCCAGGCCCTGCACACATCTTGATACCTACTTGTGTTGTAAAACTTCTCACACAGCAGTTCCATTATTTATTTCTATATCTGATTCCCCATGTAGACTCTGCATCTTTCAAAAGCAGGGATTGGGCTTCTTCAAGACTAATCTTGAAATACCTATCCCCTTATAGGAACTTCATAAATGCATGTTGAATGATCAAATGATGAGGTGAATAAATTACAATAATCTCCTCCTAACTGAAATAATAGAAAAAGCATATTATTCAATCTCTGTGTTGGTAAAGGCCTCTGTCTTTTTTTTTTTAGAGGGGGTGAGAGGGGCAGAGGCAGAGGGAGGGAGAGAAGCTTAAGCAGGCTCCATGCCCAGCACAGAGCCTGAGGTGGGGCTGGATCTCACGGCCCTGAGATCATGACCTGAGCCGAAATCAAGAGTTGGACATTTAACTGACTGAGCCACCCACGGGCCCCTAGGCCTCTGTCTTTAAATCCTTCCGGAATTTTTATTAGTCATGTGTCCCTAGTAGCCAGGAAGATGAAACTAGAGTCTTGAGCGTACTTGGAAGAGGACAGCAGGTAGGAAATACTTCTGGAGATGGCAACTTGGCTTCTCAAAGGCCTGATCGGATCCGCACCCTGGTTGGCCAGTATCATCAGTAGTGAGGCTGCCTTGAGGACACTTGAACCTGAATGAGGGTTTTCCCACGAGTGGGTTCATACCCAAGCCGAATCTCCTGCTTTCTGTATGGTAAGACACATCTTTTACTGATAGTAAAGGAATTTGGTGTCCTGGGCTTATGTCTGGTGAGATCCTTTGGTCACCCTTTCACCTCTATTCTTGTGATAACAAGGATACATCTTTATCATAATTACAGAGTATTTAGACAAGACTATAAAGACAGGAAAATGGAATATTAATTTATCACGAGAAAATTAACATAGGTTCAGTGGGGGAAAAAATGATTATCTAAAAAATCTGTCTGGTATACTTGCCTATATCAATCCAGAAGAGAACATTGGCTCTCTCTGAGAAGAATTCTATCTAGATTGAGACTTACTTTTTTTAAAATGTTAGAATAAAATTTAGGAAAACACATATAATTGAAGAGTTGGGAGACTTGTAGCCATAGTAGGAGCCCCAGAAACTATATTAAAAAAAAAGATGCATTTTTCACTACACTTGAATGCTTTTTGTATGGAAAAAGATGTCATAAAGCCAAAAGACATATGATAGACTGAGGAAAATATCAATAACTCATATCAAAGAGTTATTTACCATGAAATATATTTTTAAAAATACTAAACATTTTTTATTGAAGTATAATTAACATAATGTTATATTAGTTTCAAAGGTACAGTATGTTTCAGCGATTCTGTACATTTTTCAGCACTCATTACAATAAATGTACTCTATCTATCTATTTCAACCCCCCCGCCCCCCCCAACACTTCCCCTTTGGCAACCACCAGTTTATTCTCTGTATTTAAGAGTCTGCTTTTTTTCGGTTCTTTTTAATTTGTACATTTGTTTTGTTTCTTAAATTCCACACATGAGTGAAATGAGAGAAATGTCTTTATCTGACTTATTTTCCTTAACATTATACCCTCTAGGTCCATCCACGTTGTTGCAAATGGCAAGATCTCATTCTTTTTTTATGACTGAATAATATTTCATTGTATATTTATACCACATCTTCTTTATCCATTCGTCTATGGATGGATATTTGGGTTGCTTCCATATCTTGGCTTTTTAAAATAAAGCTGCAATAAACATGGGGGTGCATACATCTTTTTGAATTAGTGTTTTCATTCTCTTAGGGTAAATACCCACTAGTGAAATTACTGGATTATATTGTACTTCTCATTTTAATTTTTTGAGGAACTTCCACGTTGTTCTCCATTGTGGCTGTACCAATCGCATTCCTGCCAACACTGCACAAGGGTTCCTTTTTCTCCACATCCTCCCCAACACTTGTTTCTTGACAGGTGTGAGGTGATATCTCATTGTGGTTTTGATTCATATTTCCCTGATAATTAGTGATGTTGAGCATCTTTTCATGTGTCTGTTGGCCATCTATATGTCTTCTTTGGAAACATGTCTACTTGGGTCCTCTGCCTGTTTTTAAATTGGATTTATTTGGTTTTTGGTGTTGAGTTCTCTAAGTTCTTTATATATTTTGGATACTAACCCCTTATCAGATTTATCATTTGCAAGTTTCTTCTTCCATTCAGTAGGTTGCCTTGTTGATGGTTTCCTCTGCTGTGCAAAAGCTTTTTATTGTGATGTAGTCCCAAAAGTTTAGTTTTGCTTTTGTTTCCCTTGCCTCAGGAGACATGTCTAGAAAAATGTTTCTACAGCTGATGTCAAAGAAATTACTGCCTATGTTCTCTTCTCAGAATTTTATGGTTTCAGGTCTCACATTTAGGTCTTTAATACATTTTGTATTTTTGTGTATGGTGTAAGAAAGTGGTCCAGTTTCATTCTTTTGTATGTAGCTGTCCAGTTTTCTCAACATTTACTGAAGAGATATGGCATATCTCCACTGCATATTTTTGCCTCCTTTGTCATAGATGAATTGACCAATTAAGCATGGGTTTATTTCTAATATATCAGGAATCCTTTGAAATTGATGAGAAAGCCCAAGAGAAGAAAGTAAATAGGAGAATGACAAAAAGCACATCCAAATAACCAATAAATGTGAGAAAGGATGCCCAGCCTCAGTCAGAGAAAAGCAAATTTAAGATGGAAAGAGAGGTATTATTTCTCAACCATCAGGTAGGCAGAAATGAAAAAGAATGAAAATACCTATTGCTAATGGAGATATGGGGCAGAGTGTCCTCATACACTTTACTGATGGAAATGTAGATTTTACAACCTATTTGGAAAGCAATCTGACACTATCTCCTGAAATTTAAAATACTTATTATGCCTTTGACTAGCAAGTCCATTTCTAGGAATCTATCCCATAAAAAGAAGAGCACTAGCCCATAAGAATGCATGCACAAGGTTGTTTGTTACAACACTGTTTATGCTTGAGAAAACCTGGAGGTAAAGTGCTTGCTCATCTAACAGGAATGGCTCAATAACCGAAGCACATCCACTCCATGGACCATTTGCTACCACTAAAATCTAGAGATTTCTGTGATGTAAATTTTGGAAAGCAGAGAAACGAGTAATAAAACTTCATTTTTGTAAATGACAAAATCTTGACTTCCCCACTTACAAAATTCCATAAACACACACATAATACATAGGGGATAAATTGTACATTTTCCTATTTTATTTAAGTAATCAGGTATAGGCATAGAGGAGCACACATTGGTTAACAATGATATCTTTGGGGGTGATGGCATGGATGGAGATAAGGGGAAAAAAGAAAAAAGTTTGTAATCAAAAAGCAGCATGTATAATCCCTAATTTATGGTAAATTCTATGAGTGTGTATTCAGTAAAAGCATGAGAAGGCAGTGACCAAAATTTTCATGGTGGTTATCTTGTTTTGGTGGAATTTCAGGGGATTTTTATTTTCTTCTTAGACTTTTCATTGTTTGAATACTTATAAAGATTTGTATTATTAAGCAGTCAGAAAAAAATTTAAAAACTATTTTCACAACAAAAATTCCATTGGTAAAAACTTTTATTAGTTTACATATTGGACAAAAATTAGAAAATTAGAACTCCCGACGCAAAAGCAGAAAAATCATTCCAATCTGAAGATATATAACCATTCTCTGAAGATTGTTGACATTTACAAAGCAACCCTCAAAGTGTCCCTGTAAGTGTACATTGAACAAAAATCTGCAATCTATTTTGAACTGCAGTGGAGATATTAATACAACCTATCTAGCAACTGAGAGAAAAGGAAACTGAAAAATTGCTAATTTAGTTTATAAATAATGGAAAGTGAGTGCCCAAATGACCTATCACTCAACTGTGAACAGGAAGCCAGTTTGCAGACCCAATTCTAACACAATGAATCCTACTGTTGGTTTCCAGATGCCCAAGGTGACACTTCAAAGTGTTCTTTAGACAGGACTAAAATGCAAGCCACACTAACATCTTTATGCTTAAAGTATCTTTTTCTCTAAGGGCACTTCTAGAAAAGATGCTAACCAGGTAAAATTTGTCCCTCAGTGACAGAGACTTTGAAGCTGACTGGCTCTAGCTTCCATGACTGTTTCCACTTCCAGCTTCCATCAAAATGTTTGATCTCATTCCCTTAGTTTCTTGCTCACTTAGAGCTAATTAAATATAGTCACTTTCTCCTATCAGCTTGGATGCAAAATCCTATTAAGCTGTATGGGTTTCTCTATTTTATTACCTCAGGACCTTGGTCACTTGCCATGCCGAACCAGCAGCATTTGTACAAGGCCTTTGTGGAGACACAGTTTACCCAGAAGAATGCCCTGGAAAGTCCTCAGGATTTGACGTCAGAAGTCAAGGTTTTACCCCACTCCTGCCATTAACTATGACATTAAAAAAAAAAAAAGCTACATTACCTCACTGAGCCTTGATTTCCTCCCCTATGAAATCTGTACCCTTTCTCTCCTAGGTTGTGAGAATCAAGTGGGATGTCTGTAAGATCCCACTCAATCATTAAACAAAGGTCATTTATGTTTTTCTCTGATTGCAGAGGTAAAATACCCTTTGAAGAAAATTTTGAAGTGGAAAAATCAGTGAGAAAATACAATTACCCATAATCACAACATCTGGAGATAACTGATGTTAATATTTTGATGTACCCATTTAGTTTATTTTCTCTGTGTATATATTTACATATGTTTATACACACTTTAAAAAATAAAATTCAGAGCACATCCTACATGTCATTATGTATCTGCTTTTCCATTTAATTGATAATCATAATGTCATTAAAACCTCTACAATATCATTTGTTTAGCATTGTAACTGTGTAATAACCATCTACAATATCATTTTAATAGCTGTTAAAAGGTTATCCTAGCCCTAGTCTGATTTGTTTAATAAATTCTCCACTGTTGGCATTTAGATTATTTGCAATTTTCACCATTAAAATGCTGTGATATATTGTTAAACCAACTTCATCAAATGATAGCAGTTAGATCTTATTCATTTGTTTTTGCCTACTTGGTACGTCAGAAACAGAGAAAAGTGTGTTAAAGTGTCCCACTACTACTTGACTTATCTCATATCTTGTGTTTATTATAACTTTTGCTTTACGTGTTGATTCAAAACGCTTTGTTGCTTACTGATCTGTGAATGGTAGATGCTTATTTGAAATTGTCTCTTACAGTCATATCATATTTGTCCTGATGATGGTTTTTGGACTGGAATTTGACATTACCTACAACCTCCTAAACATCATGAGCATTAAGTGAGATGTTACATGTCCTTAGTACTTAGAAATGTCCTTAGAAATGTCAGCTATTATATCTCATTTCTATTTTATGATGTTTTGATCACATCATACATATTGACCGTGCTTTCTTTTTTCTGCATTTGCCTGATGGATCTTTGCCTTGCCTTTTACTTTTAACTCTTCTGGAGCCTCATTTTAGGGGTTGCTTGTAAACAGCATGTTATTGAATTTTCTGTGTTGATTCTAAGTGAAAATCTTCTTGTTTTTAAAGAGAGCTTAATCCACTTGGGATTCGTTGCTGCTTTTAATAGATTTGGTTTTACTTTGTCACCTGGTTCTCTATTTCCTTCGCCTGTCTTGTGCTATACAGCCCATACTTCTTTTCTTTCACCTTCTCCACTATTTTTGGAAGGTATCCACATAGTTTGACAGGCTTCTAGCTTTACCCTTTGATTTTATCAGAAGTTATTTTTGCACCTAGTGGATCTCCACTGTGTTTCCACCGTAGCCACCTGGTGGGTGCTTTCACGTTCGTATCTGCTCCTCTCCCTGTGCACTGCGGGGTTGAAAGCTTGGGCTGGGTTATGCACAATTCCCAGTGGCTCCAACTCTAATTCCGCCATTTTCACTTGCACTCATCACAACACACCACAGCTGCATGACATTGTGATTGAAACCTCATTTATAGTGTCTGGAGTAAAAGGTAAGCTTTTGAAATTCCACGTCAGAATAAGGAATGTAGGATACCTTCATTAAATCTCCCGACTCTACCTCCAATTTTTTTTTTTTTGGCAACCCAGAAGAGTATTCTTCTATCTATATTTATATTCATTTTGTTTTGTTTTGCTTTTAAGTAATCTCTCTACCCAGTGTGGGGCTCGAATTCACAGCCCTGAGATCAAGCGATCAAGAGTTGCACGCTCTACCGGCTGAGCCAGGCAGGTGCCTCTAAGAATGTATTTTTGACTGTTATTTTTATTCCATTTGTTTTGGTCTCTTTAATTATGTGTGGGTTGGCCTCTCTGTCTCTGTTTTTCATAATCTATATTTTCCTCCACTTCCCTACATTGTGTGCTTCAAGTACGCCTCCCACATTGCCCGTTCATTATTTGTGATATCAATTCTATCCTTTCCTGGGTCCGACACAAATTTAATTCTACCCCAGTTTCTCTTTTTCCCTCCTGAGAAACATTCCCAATCTTAGGTACCATCTCTTCTTTTCATATTATGCTTTTGAATTTTTAATTTCAATCTATTTGCCTCTTTGAGTCTTTGAGAGTCATAGTCTCAAACCTTGGTTACTCTCCATGGAGATGGAACAACTGTTAATATAGGAGCAGGTGTTGGAAAAGGAAAGGTAAAAGCAGACTTGGTTGATAAAATATATATAAAAGACATATTTAAATTGCCACATAAGAAAGAATAGGTTGTGGGAAAATACTTTTTAAAATCTAACGTCATGATGTGTAACTAGCTGAAATCCAACTTCTCTCACCACCTCCTCTACCACTACCATCCTTGTTTAGCCTGGCTAAACACGGCAGCCAGAGCAATCTTGTTAAAATCTAAGTTGGGCCAAGCCCTCTTCTACCAAAGCCGTCCAGTGGTTCTCATCTCAAAAGAAACGCCAAAGTCTTTACAGTTTCCTACCCAAGCCAAAGTCATGAGTGGATGGCACATACATTATGCATCATATTCATGCTGATGTATTCATTAAAAGGAAAAAAGGATAGTTTGTACAGCTACCAACTCCCCTCTTCCAGTTGATTATGAATACATGGGGGATTGCTTGAAATAACACTCTTTGTCTTCCAGATTATAAATAGAACCATATCAATGAATAAAATATATAAAACACAGGAAAAGTATACGTAGAAATGTAAAAATCACCCCTAATTTTACCCACTAAAGATAGGCATCATTAACATTTTTATGTTTTTCCTTCAAGATTTTTTAAAATTTATTTATTTTTTTAAAAGATTTTATTTATTTATTTGAGAGAGAGAATGAGATAGAGAGAGAGAGAGAGCACGAGAGGGAAGAGGGTCAGAGGGAGAAGCAGACTCCCCGCCGAGCAGGGAGCCCGATGCGGGACTCGATCCCGGGACTCCAGGATCATGACCTGAGCCAAAGGCAGACGCTTAACCAACTGAGCCACCCAGGCGCCCTAAAATTTATTTTTAAAATATATATAGTATGATATAAAATTGAGATGTAAGTTTGTATTCCACAGTTAGTAAATAACACACCAGGATTATTTTTCCATGTCATTAAATAATCTTAAAAAACATGGTGTTAAATAAGATTAAGCTACTAAATTATCTTCCTAGGCACAATCTGTGGAACCATTTCCCTCTTATGGACATTTAGGTTGCTCCTTGTTTCTAAATATAGTATTTAATGATCCCTGCTAGTAGAGATGAACTGACAGTAAATCACCACTAACTTGTGGAGTGGGATAGTGTTGGCATCAGCATAGGGGGCTTGGGATGGTCTGAGATGGTGGGTGTGTAACTGGGGTTTCCTGTGAAAATTGCAGAAGCAAGAGCAGGAGGAAGATGACCGGTCAATCGGCTTTCTGTTACTGAGAGAGGCATTTCAGTCAGGTCATTGTGGCCTCAATGGAATCATCGGTAACATTAGGAGTTGGATTAAATGGCGTTAGAATGCTAGTTCTCTTAGTTTTTGTTTTGCTATCAACCCGTCTCAAGCCAAAAATAATCAGCCATACATCAGAACACAGATATTACAAAAGAACTTGTAACCCCTAGGGTCTCATTTGTGCTTTTGTGGTTTTGTTGGCAAATAAATCACTTGGTACTGGGAACTCTTCCAACTTGGCAGAGCAGAAGACAAATCAAAACACATGCCTAATTCTGTTTAAGTTTCATGGTTTAGTGGCTGCTTAGAAAAAAAATTAAAATGTGTCCAATTCAAGGAGCTTTCTGAAAAAAAGTGTGCGTGAGTCAACAAATCATTTTAGGCAAAGCAAACATACATCCTCCAGGGCCAGAGCGAGACTGTATCCCCGTGACAGCGCGCCTGTGCCCAGCATTCGAATTAGACCAGATCCTGTTAAGAATAGTACAGTATGTGGAAAAAATTCTCAATTTTATGTGGGAACATTCCTGGAACGCTCTAGGTGAGAAAGATAAAGAGAATCGCACAAGGATGTTGCTGTCTGAAAAGGTGACATGTTCGGTGCTTGGGGATATACCCAGGATGTTGGTGAAGTGATACTGGAGCTGATATTGATTGGTGTATCTATTGAATTCAGATACTTCTATACATTTAACCTCATCCGTAGAAACTTGTGATTGGACAAAATAAATATAGGTGCTTTTTATGTAGTGTCCAGGGAGGTCAGGAAGATGAAAAATGTTTAAAAGCTTCAGAGATTCACCTTCTTGTTCTTTTGAGCTCTTTGGTGTGATGGCCATCCTTTTATCCTCAGGGTTAAACCTGGTGCGTTGGCCTCAATATGTGCTGAAAACATGTTTATGGGCCGAAACCCACCAAATCATCCTTATTTTTCCTTTATGATTTTTCTGCCTGCTACCAATCTTTTTTTTTATTAAAGATTTTATTTATGTATTTGTCAGAGAGAGAGAGAAAGAAAGAACAAGCAGGGAAAGCGGCAGGCAGAGAGAGAAGCAAGCTCCCTGCTGAGCCAGGAGCCCGATGCGGGGCTCGATCCCGGGACCCCGGGATCATGACCTGGGCCGAAGGCAGATGCTTAACTGACTGAGCCACCCAGGCAACCCATCCAGCTACCACTCTCAAAGAAACATGTCACTTATCATCAGTTCTAGATGCCATATATTAGGGAATGTTTACTGAGGGCTTTCTGCTAGGTACCATGCTCTAAAGGCATTTTGTCATCCAGCTCTGTAACAGCCCAGGGATGATGGCACAGCGCTATCACTCTCCTTATTTGACGGGGAAGACAAAGACAGCAAGGAGCAGAGGGATTAAGTCACTTGCCCAAAGTCACTAAGCTGGTAGGCCCGAGCCAGGAGGCAACCCTAGGTAGTCTCACTCATGAACGCATTTGCACATAAACATTATGCCATTGTTTTTTTTTTTTTAAGATTATTTATTTATTTATTTGACAGAGAGAGAGACAGCAAGAGTATGCTATTACTTTTAAATTCTTTTTCCACGTTGTGGTTTTGATGTGGTATTTTTTTCTTAAGGTCACTGTGTGTGGCTGCAGTTTACCCAGGCTAAGTGGAAGTAATCAAAACATGATTTCTTTGTTTTTCAGTGTTTCAATCCAGGTTATTACCATCCCTTCCTGCTGTTCTACTGTATGGTCACAGGAAGAGAATCACAACGATAGCTCTGGTTTTTCAGCAACTGTTTATTATGTGGGGAAGTCCCCAAAATTTCTATAGGCTGAAGAGCCCCAATTTCTACAGAATGTTTCTTTGTTAATGACCACATTTTACAAAAAAAGAGGTAATTTCCATGTTCCCTGAAAAGTATTCTTGCAATTTATGAAGCATACTC
Source organism: Zalophus californianus (assembly GCF_009762305.2). Lineage (NCBI taxonomy): Eukaryota > Metazoa > Chordata > Mammalia > Carnivora > Otariidae > Zalophus > Zalophus californianus. The sequence continues at coordinate 152,139,850 of NC_045597.1, forward strand.
AGGATGAAATAAAGAGATTGTTCACTGTTGAACTTATAGAGAGATGACCAGGCATCAGGGAACTTATTTGGAAAGAAGCAGAACAGGTAACTATAAATGTAATGGTAGTTAGAGTATTGTTCTAGATGAATGATATCCTTTTGGAAACGTATGTTTTTTACTTACAGTGATACAGAGAGATGGGTGCAGAAACTGATTTTGGAGTGTCGGGACAAGTCAGGCCAATATGGAAGGAAGAGCAGGAGGCGGTGGGGGAAGAAAGAGGGGGGATGGGTGAACTCTTGCTTATTTCATTTCAACTCATGTGTGCAAGTTCTTTAAAGCTAAGCGGATGAATTTTTCTCACTTCAAAAAAAAAAGGAAATCTTTTGGGCAGCATCAGCAAAATATGGGTGATGAATAGGTTAGAGGAGAAAACATGTGCCCTGGGACCATGATTCTGTGGTCAGACCTGGTTTGAACCAGCCAAAAGGTCACAGCCAAAACAGGCGCGTTCACTGATGGAAACTCCCCTAAAATTCTAAAACACAGGGTAGTTGCCCTTAAAAATTTGATAGAGATTGGCTAACAAAATCATTTTTCTTAATTGAATTTTCCACATCTACTAAACTATGTGGAAAAATAAAACTGCATGTGTGACACGTCTTTTTCCATTTGGCAAAAACAGAAACCTCTTGGTTTCAAATGGAAAATCACAAAAATACTAGCTTTGTTTACTTTCCTGTTTATCAAAGAGACTCTACTTATCTGAATTATTCACACACTGACAAGTATTAGCAATGTGATAGGGTGTTTCTGTTGCTGAGAAAAGGAGCGTCTTTAGTTGAGCCATGGAACACCTGGTGTGCACTGAGTACTTTCACTGATTTCCTGTGGTTTTCATCCTGGGGCGGCTTTCCTGGGAGGCAGGTGGAATTGTCCCCATTTTACCAGTAACGAACAGAGGCTGAAAGGGAATTCTAGTAGTTTGGATGAAAATTCTTGGAGCTTTTCATAGAAACATGAAGTATGGTTAAATATGTTTTGAAAGAGGAGGAGGGAAGCCAGAATGTTTTCCCTTTGCATGTCAAAGAGGAAGAGGCCTCCTTCAGGCGTTCATGCCCCAAAGATCTACTGAAAACCGTCTTGTGTGAAGTTCTGTGTTGGGTGTGTCTGTCCTCACTCTGATCCCATTTAGTTCTCTTCCAAGTAGTTCGGTAAGAACTAGCTCACAGATAGGAGAACTGTGCATTCTTGAAGGGAGGGGGCCTCCCTGGGTCATTTAGCTGACCTGGAACTCAAACCAGGTTTCCGTGCCCCTCCAGAAGTCTTTCTGTAATAGTGGAGGGACACGTTGAAACACATTCACTGTTCTTTAATTTTTAAATTGCAATGGATTCCTCTTCTTCCAGTGCTTCTTAAAATGTTTCCATCCTGTTCTTTCCCATGTCTCACTTCATCTCTCAAAAACAACCGCACTGTTGGCTTTAGGAAGTCACTTAGAGTTCCCACTCTGGCTTTTGTTTTTGGCCCCCACCTCTGTGAGGGGAAGAGGAGCAGGGGAGAGTACAGATGATGGAGGCCCAGGGCGCAGCGCATGTATACGTCTCACAGAACAAACCACTGGTGGAAAATGGCCCCACTGCAGACCCAGGAACGGTGCCGAAGCGAACCTACTGATGTTGGAAACAATTTGCCATTTTCTCTTTCTCACTCAAGGTGGTCAAGTTTCTTTGCATTTAAAGTCTCGCAAAGGTCTCTTGATGGACTCCTGGGAAACTTACTTGGGCTTCTCACAATAGCAAGGTATTTGGTTTACTAACTGAGGGTGTGCCAACACTCTAGCTATGCAAATGGTCCTTAATAACATGTTACATTCCCCAAGGGATCCCATTCACAAAGAAAGGCCACAATCGTCAAACCCTTGGTTTCCAATCTGTCCTGTCACCTCCCACAAAGGATCTAACCAAGGCACCATCTAACAAAGCGCTGTAGCCAACACCACCCACACCACAGCCTGGGGCCCCTAGGGAGACACTCCTTCATGCTTCTCATGGGAACAAAACCATGAAACAAGCCCTCCTATTTCTTAGTCTGCACAACCATGGATTTGGTTTGATGCCAGTGCTAGGAAGAAAAAGTCTCCTTTGGGCATTTATTCAACAAATATTCCAGGGCCAGCTATGTGCCTGGCTCTGTGATAGATGTTGGGAAGAAAGTGTATGAAAAGTGCTAAAGCAAACAAACAAAAACCACACACACACAAAACCAGAAAAAAAGGAAAGTGTTAAAACAGGAATGGGTAAAAGCCCTTATACTTTCCAGAAGCCTAAGGAAGTATTCAGGAAAAAGAACTTGTAAGGGGCAGGGAGAGGAAATATCATTTATAAATACCTTCTATGTACCATGTGCTCTCAAATGCCTTCTTACTTAAAAGCCCAACACAGCCCTCCTCCTTGTTCTTATTTGACAAACAGGGCATCTGAGGCTCCGGGGAGCCAGATCCCAGCCCTTCCAACAACCACAGGTCTTTCTGCAACATCTGGAGCCGAGTGTCATATGGATTTGCAATTTGCAAATCTGAAAAAAGAGTCATCTGTCTTTCTTTAAAGTATTCTTTCATGGTATACATGTACCTAAGCTGGAAGAGTTTACTGACCACTTAAAATGATACCACCGAAGAAAAGACGTATGCATTTCAATGGACACAGTTCTGAAGCCCTGCATCACCGAGTAAGTTTCTATAGTTTATAGCACCAGATTGGATTACTTTAATTTTAAACATAATATTTCAATTGTAGAACTTTACGCACAGAATGCAAAAGTATAGATTTTTATATGCATTCATATAAGGGGAAAATTTCAAAATTAACTTATGGTTTTAAAAAGCTGCAGTGCGGAGTGCCTGGGTGGCTCAGTCGGTTAAGCATCTGCCTTCGGCTCAGGTCATGATCCCGGGGTCTTGGGATCGAGCCCTACATCGGGCTCCTTGCTCAGCAGGGGGCTTGCTTCTCTCTCTCCCTCTGCCTGCCGCTTCCCCTGCTTGTGCTCTCTCTTTCTCTCTGTCATACAAATAAATAAAATCTTTTAAAAAATAAATAAAAAATAAAAATAAATAAAAAACTGCAGTGCTATTACATCCGGGATATACTTCTTACCCACCCTCTCCTCACTCCTATCTTAACTCCCTATCTCATTCCATTTCCATTTAGATACCTACCTAATATTTCAGGAAAACGTATACAATAAATATTAAAATAAATACGAATTAAGTAACAGAATACTACCAAATTTAAGAATGTAACTGGTGTTTTTACTGCTTGCATATTCTAGAGCATAGAGAATAAAAATTACCATAAATAAACAAGTTTCAGTACATCCATACAATGGAATTCTATTAACAAAAAGGAATGAACTGTTGATGCATGAAGAAATATAGATAAATATCCAAATAACTATGAGTGAAGGAGCCAGTTATAAAGGGGCCCAAAATGTGTGATTCTATTTATATTAAAATTCTAGAAAATGCAAAAGCATCTTTAATGAGCAAAAGCAGATCCGTGGTTGCCTGGAGTGGGACCCAGGGCAGGGAGGGATGGGAGGGACAGATTACAAAGGGGCCAAGGAAACTTTTAGGGGTGACATGTAAGTTCATTATCTTGATCGTAGTAATGGTTTCATGGGTGGATACTTACGTCAAAACTTGTCAAGTTGTACACTTTAAATAAGTGTTTATTGTAGATCATTATATCCTGATAAAGTTGTTAAAATGATCATAGACTATTTTTTCAGAGAAATATAAAGACAAAATTTGGAGAGAAATTATCTACCTGTGTATAATTCTTGGGGCACAGAGTCTAGATTCAGAAAAACTGAGATTGTATCTTAGTTCTCTCACCTCTTAGCTATGTGACCTTTGTAAACCTCAGTTTTCTTATCTGTAAAATGGAGGAAACAGCGGTAATGACCTCACAGAGTTGTGAGGATTAAATGACCTAATGAAAGTAGTTAGCACAGTATACCCAGCATATACTGAGCTCTCACCATTATTCTGAGATGTACACATGCGTATGTGTGAAATATGCATGCGTGTATATTTTTTATATAAACGGATCATGTGGCACAACATATATACAGTGTAGGATAATGATGAACCCAAAAGAAGCAATGAATCAATCTATGAAAAATGAAACTTTAATTATTACTGTTGTCACTTTTCCATACTATTTTTATCAACTAGGTGAGGTAAGTCTTATTATTACCCCCATTCTCCAGCTAAGAAACCTGAAGCAGAGGGAGGGTAAGGTCAACCAGCTACTGAAGGGTGGCATTGGAACTGGAATAAAAGACACTTGGCTTCAGACCTAGGGCTCTTTGCACAGACCATCGGAGGAAAATTTAAGGTCATTTCTTAAGAGTAGTTAATAATTATTCTGTGACTCAGATTAAACACACAACTTCTAGTCCATAGCAGAACAGAGAGTAAGGGAAGGAATCTTTTGCCCTACGCCCCATTGCCAGTTCACTGTGCTCCCTCCCATGCAGGGCATTCCTATGGTTCTCGGTTGCTCTGGCCCATCTTCCCACGACTCCAGGGAGTGGGCCAAGGAGGCCCACAAATCGCCTGACCCAGACTTTTCTGTCTCCCCCGACGGCTTTCCTATCTCTGTGCCTTTGCATACACGGTTTGCCCATGTGTAACACCTGCCCATGCCTCTGCTTCTGAAGATCCTCCCCAAACCCTTACAGCCACTGATGTCAGACATTACTGGTGCCACTCGTTCATTCGTTTGCTGCTTCCATGTTTGTCCTGCACAGCAATTATTGCCAGGCCCCGGTCTAGGTGCTTAGAAACCAACAAGTACTATCTCCTCCATCTTCCCCTTTTTTGAATCTGAGCTTCTTTTGGATTACCTATATTGTAGTTGTTCCTTTACCCTTGAGAAATATGGTAGGGGCACAGAACAGGGCTGGAGGCATGGGAGACAAAAACTTATTCAAAATTTATTGAACTTAAGAGAAGGGAAAGTGTTGAATTTGTCCAATAAAGAAATTTTTTTTATATATAAATAATGCTCAGAAGCTTACACAAGGTAGCCAGATCTGAGTAAGGCTGAATTGGTTTTTAAAAACCTAGGAAACTTTTGGCCTCGCAGGAAGATGGATGAAGGCAAGAGGGGCCACCTCCTGCATAAATTTACAGAGTGCTCCAAACTGGGAGTTTCAGCAAAATGACCAGAGAAATAGTATAGAGAAAAATAATTACAGAAACCTGTATCATGAAAATCTGTGGAAATTTTTAATTCTTTAGAAAGTAACTTTTCCACAGAGGACGTTTACTCAAGAGCAGCAGAGAATGTTACAGGTTTTTAAAATAGAGAAAGTGATTTATACAGAGAAAACGCTGTCAGGCATATGATTTTTGACATGCTTCTCCCTTCTGCTCAAAACTACCATAGACAGGGGGAGGTTCCCCTAGAGAGTCTAGTTATCAAATCTGATGTTTAAAATACATCATTTCTTAAGAAAGCTGTGGTCTGAGCAAAGGTGTGACATACATACAGGAAGCTGCTGTTATAATTTAGTCTGGGCCACAATTGTTTTACAACTTAGGTAGCTCTTCAGACTTAGTTCATCCAACGAAATTACAATAGAGATGGGGGAATAATTATCAGTGAAAGTCATGAAAACCTCAAGCCTTAAGTGGTGTTGTGCTCAGTGTTAAGCTGCTAATATAATTTTTAAAGCTGAATAAGACATAAAACTTAGAAAAATGTAAAGCTTGAAGTTTTATCAAAGTCATGGTAAAGACCATATACCAAGATGTTCCTTTCCCTAAACACACACACACACACATACACACACACACGTTTTGCTGGTTACTTGTTGCATACATATTCATTATGCCTAAGGTCCTTTCCATATCTAAAGTGTTGTTTCTCTAAGATGCTTAAACACATAATGTAATAAACAGATCATGTAGTACACTCTGTGGACAGTAGAGAGAGTGGGGAGACTAAAAGAAGAAACAACACATCAAAAAAGAAATATTTAAGAATAGTTTCTTACTGTTTTTTCTCACCTCCTCCATAAAGTTGAACAGGAAATCACAACTCTCAGTTGCATAATTCATGTTTTCCATTCTCTGTATATTTTTCAGCTGAACATTTATTAGAAATATGAAGTCAGTTCTAGTGAGAACGCCATCACGACACACCTCATCACCTGTGACGCCACTTCCCTTTGCAATCAAAGCCCCGGGACTCTCCCGCCACAATCTTTCACCTGCCATAGGGTCACTGGCTTTAAGGGGTACAGAGATTAGGGGATTCCTTGGGAGTGGGGAGCCAGCAAATATGAAAATGGAAGAGGATGCAATTCTATTTCCAATTCAGTTGGGCAGACACTGCTTTGTTGGGTGAGTAAAAGGTAGGTTCCCACTCTCACTGGCAAAATTTCATGTGTCTTGGTTTCTGTGCTGTCATCTATTGTTACTTTTTTGTTCTCAGAACTGATGTGTTGATGTACGTTAGTCTGGGTGCTTGAAAAGGTAAATTTATTGATTTTTCCCCTCTATATTCCATACTTTGATTTTATTTTTTGACAACAAGCATGGAAATGCGTTATTTTTATAAAGAGAAAAATATTTATCTGTTTTTCAATTCCACCAACATTTATGGAGCCCCTGCTATATACCAGAGATTATGCTAGGTATTGGAGAGCTGAAGTTGAATGAAATATAATTCCACCTGCAGGTGAATCCATCAAAAATCGGTTCACGAAGAGCCCATTTGTCAAAGTGATTCCTGGCTGCTGGCTCTCAAAAACTTGCAGTCTAATACAAAACGTAGATGTGTAAGCAGCCATGAGATGTCTGCTTTATTAGTGGTGTGAACAAAGCCTTTGTTCAAAGCTCAGGGAAGAAAATGATTCTTCTTCGAGGTTAGGAATTGATTCAATGAGAAAGTGTGATTTTATCTGCGCTCTGAAGGAGGAGTTGGATGTAATCTGTGTTGTGTCCTTAGTTTGTTTTGTTTTGTTTTGTTTTTCATGACTTCAAGCAGGATGACAGATACACTATCTGTCATAGCCTTTTTTAAAGGCCAGTTTGAACTCTAGATTTCCTGCCAAAATAAGCACAAAGGAGGTCTTCCTTTCAATTATGTGCTTTCACCTGGTGCTTATAAGAATTCCTAAAAGTATTTGAACACAGCCTCCTCCTCCACACAGGACTCACTGAGGCAAAAAGAGCATCTCCATTCTTCCAGCTTCTGGTCTGCTGGTGAAGCCATTTCCAAGAGATGTATACACAGGCCTGAAGTTGGATGGGCTTACAAGTTCTGACCTCAGTGATGCATTCCAATGGCCTCTGGAGTGGCTGCTGGTACACGGGGCTCTCCCTTCTTCCAAGTAGTGCCCTCCTAGCTGGTGGCTATGTTGTGCCTCACAATGGCAGTCAGGTTTATAAACAATCCTGACCCAAGGGGTCAAGAAACTGGATGTATCTCAGCTGAGGAAAGGCTTGGGCTCACAGGCAGATAGGAAATTAAAGAAAACCAAGGCAGCTATTAGTCCATATAATGACTTAATGTGACTTCCAGTAAAGCAACCTAGGCAGTCTAGCACCAGGACACACAGCTTTCTAAGAGGGGTCCCCCACAAGTCCCTCTGCTTGGTCCCTCCGCTGTAACCTGTCCATCCTGCTTCAACACCTTGAAAGTTCTACTGTTTTGCAAACATCTGCTTTGACTTTGTGCTTGATGCCACTTTATCGGACTCCCCAAAAGCCTATGGGCCATTTCTATTGTGTCTCATTTGGTGCTTATTCATCTGTGCACAGACTGCTGCTCCCAGTGGAGTAATTTCAATAGCTTCCAGCTCCACGTTTCCAATAAGGCTCTTAGCCTGCATTTAGTATTCTGGAGTCTGGGTTAGTACATGACCTTAGTCCTCAGAAATAACAACTTCCTACCAATCCACAGATAGTGAAGAAGCTCTTGATAAATTAGGTATCTTCTTATATATGTTACACTAGAAATATAGTAATCAATATACACCAGTTCTTGGTGGGGGCGGGGGGATCTAAAAAGGTCCTCTGATTTTACATACTAGGTCCTTTGTTTCCGAGTCAAGCAGGGCTACGTGAAAAGGTCGGATAAGATTGCGTCCATTCTATTGTGCTGCTTAATACTTATTGGAGTAAGGGATTAGTCAAATGGGACTAATGAACCTGTGTTCATGAAACCTGTGGTTCAAATGAACAGTATGGTCACGGAAAAAATCTTTGAATGTTGTTGGATCATAGAAAAACTTCATTTGCTTGGAATGTACTCTGCTCCTAACATGAAACCCTTTGGTAAGGGCCATAACTGACAGAATGGAAATCTTTATGGATTCCTTTCACTGTTTTTATTCCCAAGGTGAAGTGAAGATCACAGGTGCCCTTTGTCCACTGGTGCTGACAGGAAGGAAACAGTTTGATGATGCAATGCTTTTCGACCTATGACCTGGTACCACACTTCTCTACAGGATCATAGCACCCATTACATTCCAAATTGGACTCACATGCCCCTCATGTCCTGTTGCTATACAATTACTTTGCAATCTGAAGTTTACATAAAGAAGAATCAGCTCAGTCATAATAAAAAATAGCCCAATAAAATTTCAGAAATATTACTTCAGGTTCGAAAGAAATACCCCTGAGTAGCCTGGAAAATTATCTTCTAATAAAATGACTGCAGATTTACATTAAATTAGAAGGAATGACCTCATAGGAAAGTTTTTTTTTTAAAGCACATTGTATTCAATTTAGACAAAGGTGGCATGTTTTAGAAATGGTCCATGATGGTTAACTTTCATGGTGAAAGCAGGACACCATGGGAGCTGACTCACAAACTCGGTTCCAGTGTAATTACTTGCAATTATTGAATTTCCACTTGGGTGGATCACACACACATCATGAGGGCAGCATCCCCAACATCAGCAGTGTTCCAGGCAGAGAACCCCCTCAATGCATACTTGTTGAGTGACTGAATGACTGAATAAATGAAAATAAATGTACTCAGACAAACTTTTCACAAGTGACAAGAGATTTGAGGGAGATAGTAAATAAATCTTTGGGAATCCATTACTTCCTCTAGAAAAGCAACTCCTAAATCCCCTCCTCTTAAAGTGGCAAAGAATAATTAGCTCTATGTGAGATGTATACAAGATTTTTTTTTTTTTTTTGCACTACGTCGGACAATGAGACTCAGTCTTAGCTACACATTATAATCACCAGAGGAGCTTTAAAAAAAAAAAAAACTCAAAACAGAATCTCGGGGTGGGGCTGAGCATGGCTGATTTTTCAATGTGTGTCTCATGATTCTAATAAGCAGACAATGTTGAGGACATCAGCAGAAGGGCACTCTTTCCCAAACTGGTCTGATCATAAGAATCACCTGGGTTGCTCAAACCACAGTTGTCCCTGAGTGGTATCAAGGGTTTAATCCCTGCCAGTTTGGAAGATAAAAAGTGACCTCTGCTTTGTTTGACAGAGAAGCACTCGTTTCTGATTCTTTAAGGCTGTGCAACTTCAAATTTCACCTTCTATAGAGTTGCCATTGCTTCTAATTTAGTGTCAACACAGAAGTAATTTATTGCAGGATTATTTTCCAGGCTATCCTGGGGCATTTCTTTTTGTCCTGAAATAATATTTCTCTAGCTTTCATTAGACTGTATCTTTATTACTGTAAGTCGATTCTCATCTATCTAAAGTAATTGCAGTGTGTGATTAAGTGGCAGGATGAGCTGTTTGGACACAAAGGGCCGTGGGGGTGCAGAGGGAGAGAAATCTATGTGTATTTTAATGACACATAGAGAGGACTAGGGCTGGAGCTTGGTGGATGTTGGGAAGTCAGGGGAGCCTAGTCCTGGGCAGAGGGCAGGGCAAGTTATGAGCAAAGGGTCTATTCTAGGGATATGAAATACCCATATTCTAAGTCCACCATTGCTCCCTTTTCTTCTGATGCTTCTGCTTGGGATATATCTCTCCTTTGTAAACTCTCCAATCCAATCTCTCCTGTCCATATTCCCAAACCCTATCCTTGACCTGCTCAATCAGAACTGAAAGTGGGGAGCTCAAAACCTACATTTTTAAAAGTTCCCTAAGTGATTTTTATAATGAAACATTAACTTAGGGGGATGAATCTACGTAATTCAAGAAGAAGACAGATGGCACAGAATGTCCCCCAAAGAGAACCAAATGCAACAAACTAGTGCTTATGTCTAGATAAATCAGATATACCATTTTTCATTTATCAAACTGGGAAAGATTAAAACACTTTCTACAACTCAGTGTTGATGATGGAATGAGCTTTTACACACTGCTGGTGGGAATGTGAATTGGTACATTACTAAAGGACAATTTGGCAATTCTTATCAAAGCCTTAACATTTTTCATATCCTTTGACATAGTAATTCCACTTTTAGAAATTTATCCTAAGGCTGTAGTCTCAACCTTGGCAATTTATCAGAACTGCTTGTGAGGCTTTTATGAACTACAAATTTCTGGGTCCAGTTCCTTGGAGATTCTGATTCTGTAGATTTGGGTAAGGTCTGGGAATCTGGATTTTGAAAATCCTGATGTAATCTGGGTTTATTTTTTTAACCTCAAGTAATAAAAAAAGTTTAAAAAAAATCGGTGGGAGCTCCCATCCTCCACTTTGTCCCCTCACTCCTGGGCAATCACACTGGACCTATTTTTTTGGTTTTCTGCTCAAAAACATATTACTGTCATCCTTCCATTTCAGGGTATACAGATCTAATATTTTAATAGTTATTGCATGCACTGAAATAATTCAATGCATTTAACCGTTGTGGACATTTCAAGATGGACATTTGAGATCATTTTCACATTTTTGTTGTTATAAATAACAAAAACATAAACATTCTTGGATATCTATGGATATCCTTCCCTTTGCCTGTGTGAGAATTTCTATAAGATAAACATTCAGAAATGGAACTGTTGAGTCCCATCAAACTTTGAGACTGACAAATTGTTTTCCAAAATGGTTTTACCAAATGTAGCAAACCAACCTAACTGTCCACTAAACCTCCTTCTTCCCCTCTGACAGGATGCAGTAAGCCCTTGGAAGTGGGAAATGGCAGCCCGTTCAGAAATTACATTTCTTAACATTCCTTGCATGATGCAGGAGGCACGCATCTAGCTCTTCCTAACAGAAAGCAGAGAGAGCGTGTCATTTCTAGGCCAAGAAATCCCAGATATGGTTGACTTCAAGCTCTTTCTCTTTATCTCCTATCTATAGAGACATCCAGTCCCATTTGGAGCAGCCAAGCCACACTATGGAAGGAACTTGGATCCTTGAATTGCAATGAAAAGGAAAAGAATAAGGTATTCTTGTCCACACAATAACCAAACATTAGACTGTCATGTGCATGATAAATAACATCCTATTGTCTGTTCTTTAATACAGTAAATGTTGTTATCCTCATTAATGTATCAGTTTATACTCATGTCAACAGTGGATATCAGTATTAAAAACAGCTCTACAGGGCCCGCCTGGGTGGCTGAGTAAGTTAAGCGTTTGACTTCAGCTCAGGTCATGATCTCAGAGTCCTGGGATCCAGCCCCAGGTGGAGCCCCATGTTGGGCTCCACATTCAGTGGGAAGTCTGCTTCTTCCTCTGCCCCTCCCCCTGTTTGTGCTTTCTCTCTCTCTCTCAAATAAATAAATAAAATCTTAAAAAAAAAAAAAACTCTACGGGTGATTTTGATGCATGGAGTTAAGACCCACTGTCCTAAAAAAAAAAAAGAAGACTCATTGTTCTAACAGAATAATCATAAATATGAATGGGCTTTTGACAATAAATATGTGTGCTTTACTTGTTTATATTGGTAAAAAACTGGAAAAAAAGTAATAAATGTCCAACTAATAGGTGAATACAAATGACACTGAAAAAGAATATTTAATGGCATAGAATGCCATTCCATGGTGGTTTGAATCATTTAAGTGAATGCATTAAGCTTCAGAAGGAGGTGAGTAAAACAATATTAATTTTTAAAATATATATGTAAGTAGAAATATCAGCAGGAAATATACTATAATGTTAACAGTGGTTAGCAGTTAAAGATGGGATTACAGATGATTATTTTTCCTTTTTACTTACCTTTCATTTTCTAAACTTTATTGGATCACCTTTGTAATAAGAAATAAAGTTCTTTAAAAATTGGTTGGTATGGGGCACAGGGGTGGCTCAGTCGGTTGAGCGTCTAACTCTTGGTTTCAGCTCAGGTCATGATCTCAGGGGTTGTGATCTCAGGGTCATGAGATCCAGCCCCAGAGTCAGTCTCCACCCTCAGGGGGCCATCTGCCTGAGATTCCCTTCTCCCTCTGCCCCTCTCCCCACTTGCACTTTCTCTTTCTCCAATAAATAAATAAATCTTTCAAAAAATTTGTTGGTATATTATTAATCTACATTAGCAAAAAGATATAACCTAAGGAACTCAGAGATAAACTACCTACATGGCTCTGGATTCGTGTCGTTTGAGGCTCAATAGCTTATGAAAGTTGGTCTCCTCTCTGAGAGGAGACCTGAAACCAATGCTTATTACAAGGCCTTATAAAGAGCAGTTTACCAAGCAGCACATGCTCGTTAATTGACTGACAAGGTTGGAGATTAGGACCTGTATGTAGAGCTAAAAAGAGTTATAAACAGCTATAGACCTAAGACATTAATAGTCCCCCAAATACAGTTTCTGTCTTCTAATGCATGAAGAACTAGTTTTTAAAAATGAGAACCAAATATTCTTCCATTCATTGAGGAGTTCTTCATTGACTGATAAGTGAATGATGGGAAGATGGGTGTAATTAAGAGCAGAGTGACAAAAGGAGCCTTTTTCTGATGACCAGGTCGTTAAGGCTTTGGAAAGGCTCTGAAGTCTGTGCATGTAATACCCTTCCCTAGAGATTTTAAATAACAGGAAACAGATTGAGGTGGTTCAGCTGTGGTTTTAAAACCCAAAAGATGGGACACTCTGGGGGCCCTTCTCTGGTCTTTGATTTCTCGTTTGTAGATGAGAATGTAGGAGGGGAGAATGAGGGGTGTTAGATTCCAATTATAGCACTTAAACATGACAAACAAAAGTTAGATGTGGGGTTTTAGATTTCATTGCGCTTACAAAGATGAAGTGGAGTAAGAATTGGAAACTAAAGACCCAGGTCTAGAGGACTGATTAAATTATGGTACATCCATAAGACATGAAAGATCTACATAAAACACTGTAAAACATTGCTGAGAGAAATTACAGACCTGAATAAATGGATGTTTCATGTAGTTACCAGAGACTGGGGCAGGGCTAAAGGGGAATGGGAGATTGCAGGTCAAACGGTGCAAAGTTGCAGTTATGGAGGATGAATAAGCTTAGACATCTAATGGGCAGCATGAGGACTATAGTTAATAATACCGTACCGAATACTGGAAATATGCTAAGAGAGCAGATTTCAGGTATTCTTAACACACATGCAAAAGTGGTAACTATGTAAGGAAATGATATATTAATTAGCTTGGCTGTAGTACTTCATTTCATTTCATCTCATTTCATTATGTGCAGGTATATCAAATCATCATGCTGTACATCTTAAATATACACAATTTAAAATATATCTATATTTCTTTATAATATATAAAGAAAAAAACTAGGTTGTGTTTTGTATCCCATCTGGTAACTCGGCTTTGGAGAACAAAAGAAGAGGTAATACTTCCAACTCATTTTATAAGGTTAGTATAACCTTGAAAGCAAAACCAGACAAGGACTGAAAAAAAAAAAAAGGATATATCTGCAATTAGATGTGAATCCTATATAAAATATTAGCAAGTCATTCGGCAGTATATAAAAACCAAAGAGTTTATCTCAGGAACATAACAATGGTTCAATATAAGAAAATCTATATCACACACATTAAGTGTAGATTAAAAGAGACAAATATATAATTATCTTAATAGATGCAGAAAAATCATTGGATAAAATGTGATATTCATCAAAATTTCTAAAAATCTCTGTAAACCAGGATTATAAGGGAATTTCCTTAACATCACAAACCTACAGCAAGCATTACATTAATAAAATATTTCACCTGTTATGACTGCTTCACTTCAATATTGTAATGGAATTCTTAATCGATAACAGAAGAAAAAGAAATAAGCATGAAACTTGGAAGGGAATAAATCTCTCCTCATTGCAGATATGATAGTCTGGAGAAAATAAAAGAGAGTCTGCATAAAGCTGGAATTAATAAGAGAGTTCAGGAAGATTTGTATTCAAACATCAGTAGTATTGCTATTGACTAGCAATAATCATATCAAAAATGTAATAGAAAAATATCCCTCAAAATATCAATAAAATCCCTAGATTTTTTTACATTACCATGGCTTATTTTATAAAAATTCACATTTATTCATTTATTTTATAGGAAGTTTCTACCTTTTGACCCCCATTACTGATTTTTTCTTAAATTCCAGTATAGTTAACGTACAGTGCTATATTAGTTTCAGGTGTACAATATAGTGATTCAACAGTTCAGTACATTACCCAGTGCTCATCACAAGTGCACTCCTAATCCCCATCACCTATTTCACCCATTCCCCCTCACCTCCTCTCTGGTAACCATCTGTTTGTTCTCTATAGTTAAGAGTGTGTTTTTTTTGGTTTGTCTTTCCCTTTTTTCCCCTTTGTTTTGTTTCTTAAATTCCACATATGAGTGAAAATCATATGGTATTTGTCTTTCTCTGACTGGCTTATTTTGCTTAGCATTATACTCTCTAGCTTCATCTGTGGTGTTGTAAATGGCAAAATTTCATTCTTTCTATGGCTGAATAATATTCTTTTGTGTGTATATAGTATATATATTAATATACTATATATGTGTGTGTACATATATGTGTGTATATATACATATACACCACATCTTCTTTATCCATTCATCTATCAGTGGACACTGGGGCTGCTTCCATCATTAGGCTATTGTAAATAATGCTGCGATAAACATAGAGGTGCATATATCTCCAGGGATAAATTTAAGAAAAGATATGCTGTAATTTTATGGGAAGTTTAAAAGGAGCATTGAAGAACATGGAAGACCCGAATAAATGTATTGTTGACCCTTGAACAACATGAGTTTGAGCTGCATGGGCCCACTTACATGAAGTTTTTTTTTTTTTTCAATAAATATATTGGAAAACTTTTTGGAGATTTGCAGCAATTTAAAAAAACTCACAGATGAACCATATAGCCTAAAAGTATCTGAAAAATTAAGATAAAGTATTTTTAGAAAGTGTTGATTTCAACAAGAAAATCTTATCATCTAAATTTCGCTTATGGGCTCTAAATTACATTTCCAATAATGACATGACGTTTGCTCCATTGTGTTAGGGACACTCATTGCAATAAGGCAATAATCATTTTTCAATGTCAGCTCAACTCTTCATTTATCAAACAAGACACTGAGCCCTACTATGTGGCGGGCTCTGTGTTAAGCACGAGCGATGCAAAAATGAATGTGCTCAAGGAGCTCTCAGTCTTGTGGAAGAGACAGTTAAGTATGTAGACACATTACTTCTAGTCACTTCCCATTAACTTCCTACTGCACGCCACTTAGAATTGACCAAACTCATCTTGCTTTCCCACTTCCTTCCCCAAACCCAATCTTCATTACACATCAATATCCACATAATAACCCAAACTAAAACCCCTGGTCATCTCTTATTTCTCACTCATTTCATATCTGTTTCATATCTGTTCATTCATTACATGCCAATTCTTTGACCAAATTACTTACAACTCCAGCCCACTTTTTTCTGTCCCCACTGTCACTGCCCAGCATCCTGTTTCCTTTCCTTTTAACTATTGCAATAATGTCCAAATGTCTCCATGCCCCTGTTTTCACCTCTGCCACTCTATCCTCCACATTGTTCCCATCAAGTCTCTATCTCTCTCTCTGTCTCTGCCTCTATCTCTACCTCTTTCTCTGGGAAGACTTTTTATTGTTCAGGGAAAGAAATACAAGAATCTAAAGGAGAAGATATGATGAGCTGATGATGTGTTGAGCTACAGAGAATCAATGAGATATTAATTATTTTCCAGAGTAAATTCTGACAGATGTAAGTTATGAAAACCTGTTAAGTATGAAAGGCTGCTAGCCATTTCTGTTTCTCACTCCCGTATCTTTCCACTGAGGCAGAGATCACAGATTAGATGATAGAAAATAGGAACCTTATTGAAAACAGACAAAGGGTCCTCTCATTTTTTAGCCACCAACATACTTCTTGGCTATCCATACCACGTTAGCACCTCAATGTACACTTAGGAGCCCACTTAGCAGCTGGGAGTAAGATCTATGTTCTCGATGAAAGTAGCCAATCAGAGGATTATGGTAATAAAGTGCTGAAGATCAACCATGTGTCAAGTACTTGGCTTTGGATCCTCATTTTTGGGAAAAAGTAGAGGGAGAGATAAGTATCAATTGGGCAAATCTTTTGTCTTTCGGTCATCTCTGGAAAAGGCAGTAATGCACGCCTGGAGGGTGCGTGGTGGCTTAGTGTGAAAACCAACTTCTTTTCCAATTATGAACATCTCATTGATAAATTAAAATGGATGCCTTTAAAGTGGTTTAGATCAGTTAAAGGGAATCACTCAATGTCTATGAACTAAAATGAGTTAACTACTAAGTTCAGATATCTACTTGATCATTACTCAGTCAAACCACAATTTTACATATAAACATAAATCGGCTTCAAACTGACAATTGGTTTCTAACTTGTTGACAAGGGGATTTGTTTTTGCTCCAATTTGTATGCTTTTGTTTATTAAACCATCTTCTGCACAATGTACATAAAAGTGTTTCAAAAAGCAAATGTTTAAGGTAACAAGTTTTATGAACTGTCTTGGTTTTGGTTAAGTATCTTTTTGAAAAGCCTCCAGATCATAATGGATTTAGACCAGTATAGACAGCTTCCCTATGGGTCTTCATCTTCATGTGATAGGGACAAATAACTAAAATAGAAAAATTTAAAAAAAATAAACTGTTGGCAGAATGACAAAATTCTCCTACTTTTAAAATGAATACCTGCCCAAGTTTTTCTTCACGCCCACCACGACGCTCCTAGCAAATGAAACCACCGGATAATAAAAGTCAACAAGTGACTCTAAACATCCTCATATCCTCTTTCTCAGCTAACATCTGTGTCTCGACCCACTTTCCCAATGGCATGGTTAGTCATCACACTATGGGCTGTAGGAATCCATTTTTCTTCCTGGTTGCAGCTGCTCGCTCTGGGGTTGGCAGCTCCTCTCTAAACTTCTGCTACTGTCCATCAGGCCAGTGGATTCACAGGCCACATCAGTGTGTGTGGAGCTCCCATGTCAGCTCCTGGACAGATTATGTGGGCTTCCTGTTTCCCAAACCAAGGGTTGGACTTGACTTCTCATCATCTGAATAGTTTAGTTTTTGTTTTCCTTTAGCACACGACAGCTAGGTTTTGTGTTAAGAAAAATGAAAGTATTCAGTCTCTGGCTCAGTTCTCTGAATTCAAATAATTTGAGGAAAGGAAATATAGGGGCAGGAATGAGAAAAGAAAATACTTTCAACCTTAGGAGACTTTTCAAATATTTCTTTGCCTATAGTAGATAAGGGGCAGGTCGTCCTAGAGAGAAAACTAGCTCTGGATATGTTTTCAGTAAAAACATATATTTACGCCACACTTTAGCTTAAAAACCTTTGATCGCTCCCCATTGCTGAAGTCCAAACAGCTCAGTATGGCACTCAAGATCCTCTTATAACCTCCTTTTAATGCTTTGAGTGCCTAGCTTGTTTGAGGACAGGCATTCTCTCATTATGTTCCTACTCTTGTTTTTGATTCCCTTTCTTCCCTTCTTCTCTTCTCTTCACGGTCCTGAATCATCCTTCTAGAATCAGCTCAAATGTTCCCAACTCTGCCAATTATGACTGTAGATACTTCTCCCATGGTCCTTACCCCACTTCATCATACATATTTATTTGCACTTTTATCTCCATTCTAAATTGCAAGCGTTTTGAACATCAGGGTTTTATCTATGTCCTCTTCACCTTGTATGTTCAGCGATCAATAGAGCCTGATGTTAAAATTCATATGATGAAACCAATATTCAGTCAACAAATATCTATGGAGTAGATACAGTATACCCCAAAGCAAACTATATGAGCCTCACTCTCAAAAATCCAAACTGTCATTTAGAATAAAAAAAACACATATATGCACTATACACAAAGTCATTATAGCATAAAGAAGCTCTGGCATGCACGTCAAAGAGAATCAGAATTCAGAGAAAGGACAAATCACTATGGAGTCAAGTAATAAACTGGTAGAGAAGACAATAAGGAGGGAGCACAATTTAGGCAGCCTTGGATACGTTAAGAGAAAGGCTTGGAGGAATATACACAACATGATTCATGAATGAAATTTCAGGTGGCTAGGATCTTGAGTTGATCATGCTGGATTCCATTCCAGCGTGATGTGCACAGGACAAGGAATGCAATGCCCACCATCTGCCTTCTGTTGACTATCCCAATTATGCAGCAAACAAAATCTCGACAAGTAATTCACATTCCATCTTCAACAGCACAATATGCAGGTTTTTAAGCCTCTGAGAAATAAGCACCCGGTAATTATCTCAGATGAAAACAGATTCGGGGTGTGTATGCAGGGGACTTGGGGAAATAACCATGGAGTGAGACAAACTGGCTCCAGCTCATGAGCAGCAGGTGAGGTGAACGATTGAACCCTCCACTCAGCTCTTTCAGAGTTAACGCAGAGTGGCAATATCAAGTTGTTTTCAGGTCATAAGTTGAGGTCACCCCTTCACTTCTCTTTACGTGTGGTATACAGAGGGGAAGGAAGAGGAGTGAACTGAGAAAGTAGCAGGAGTTAAAGGGTAAGATCTGGCAAATTCAGAGTAGATCAGCAGTTAAAGCAGCTTTTTTTTTTTTCTCCCTTCCTATTGCAAAAATATTTCTAATCCTCCACCCTGTCATGTTAAAAATCTCACTTCACCTGATACTCGGGACCAACAATAGGATTTTTGCAGCCTGGGTGAGAAGGAACCCACCATCTCCTCAACTTTCGAGGAGTTTTCAGCTCCAGCCCATGTTTTTGTTCAGGCAAACCTAAATGAGAAACCCTCTGAGGAAGAGGCCATGGTGATGCAGAGAGCAGAATTTGTGAGATGTGGGTTACACTTGTAAGTGTCTCCTCACCAATGGGGTCTAAAACTCTCATTAACAGAATCGTTACCCTGGTTGGTGAAAAATCCCCGGTGGGTGGTGGGATTGCTAACCACAGAGTTAACGCCAAAACCCTGAACACAGCTTTCTAATTGATGGAGAACTTTGTTCTATCATCAGACAAGCTTGCTGATGCCTGCTTCCCCTTACTTCCTGAACACTAAGTTTTGAGGAATGGCCATAGAAGTTCCTCTAAGTTAAAAACCAAAACATCGGGGTGCCTGGGTGGCTCAGCTGGGCAAGCGGCCACCTTCGGCTCAGGTCATGATCCCAGGGTCCTGGGATCGAGCCCCGCATCGGGCTCCCTGCTCGGCGGGAAGCCTGCTTCTCCCTCTCCCACTCCCCCTGCTTGTGTTCCCTCTCTCGCTGTCTCTTTCTCTGTGTCAAATAAATAAATAAAATCTTTAACAAAACAAAACAAAACATAGGAGGTGTGAATTGTTTAGACTGTGAGCTTCATGACTTCCTCCAATAGCATCTCTAGTGCTTAAAATGTAACTGGTAACACAGTAAGGACTCATTCAATATTTGTTGACCAAACAATAAGATTGCTATATAATATTTATAAAAGACAAGCCCAGCACGAAGTGACACAGAAAGTATGAAAATGAAGAGATGAATTCATTTACTGGTTGGCAAATGGTAACAAAAAGAAAACTACACCATAAATTTCAAGATGAAAAACAGTAAGTGGATCAAAGAAGGATATTGTAAATCATTTTTTTTTAAAGTTTAATTCACCAACATTATCTTGTATCTACGCTCCCCACAGCATAGTAACAGGCACAGAAAGCCAAAGCTTCTGAAGTTGAAGTTTGGAAGTGGTGATAAATCCACAAAAATAGGAAAAGACTTCAATATGTTAATTTCTTTGTTTTTTTTAAGATTTTATTTATTTGAGAGACAGAGACAGCAGGAGCAGGGGCAGGGACACAGAGGGAGAGGGAGAAGCAGGCTCCCTGCTGAGCAAAGAGCCCAACACAGGACTCTATCCCAAGACCCTGGGATCATGACCTGAGCCAAAGGCAGACACTTAACCGACTGAGCCACCCAGGCACCCTTTCAATATGTTAATTTAAAAAAAAAAAATCAACAGAATTTTCTAATAGGTCTCCCCAATTTCCTCTTGACTCACAACAGTCTGTTTAACAGCCAGAGTGAGCTTTTTAAAACACAGAGCAGTTCATGTTACACCCCTGCTCAAACCTGTCAGTGGCTTCCCATTACTCTCAGAATAAACCAAGGCCCCCCAGGCTTCTCTACAAGACAGCTTTCACACACCTCTTTGATCTCATCATCTTTTGTTATTTTATATTTTAGATGCAATCCACAATTTGTCTAATAACTGCTGAGTTTTGTCTATTTAATAGACATTATTTGGGTTTCAATTTTTTTTACAGATTCTAAATTTTTTTTATTCTTTTAATTTCTTCTACACTCTATTTTCACTTGTAGTGGTACTTTTGAAATTTTACCATGGGGCGCCTGGGTGGCTCATGGCTCAGTTGGTTAAGCGACTGCTTTCGACTCAGGTCATGATCCTGGAGTCCCGGGATCAAGTCCTGCATCAGGCTCCCTGCTCGGCGGGGCGCCTGCTTCTCCCTCTGACCCTCCTCCCCTCTCGTGTACTCTCTCTCTCATTCTCACTCTCTCAAATAAATAAATAAATCTTAAAAAAAAAAAAAAGAAATTTTACCATGCATGCTTAACATCTGTGTTCAGTTTCCTTCAGTAGTATCTGTGTGGTGAATTTTCAATTTTGCATAATAATTTAGCTGGGTATAGAATTTTAAGTTGATGGATATTGTATTCCAGCTCTGTGAAGAAATTATTCTACTCTTCTCTCTCTTGTTTCTGTTTTAAATTTGGCTTTCAGTTTGTCTCTCATTTCTGTGTAGGTAATATATTTGTTCTCTCTTGTTACTTTTGGGATCTTTTCTTTCTTTCTGATGTCCTTTACACTTGAGATCTGTATTTCTAGAATCCAAGAATATATGACAGTCCCCAGTGCAGCTCCTACTTACAGTTAAAAAATCATTTTTGGTTCTATAACTTCTTCTAATGTGATGAGCTTACCTATGCAATTAAAAATCTGTTCTATTTTATCTAGCATTTCTATGTATTTTTAGTGGGACAGTTTTTAAATTTATCTAGAAATTATAAGTCAATACTGAAATTATGGACTATTTCAAAATGAACAGTGAAAGCAAAACATATTAAAATATATAAAGTACTTCTCAAAAATATATAGAGTTAGGGCGCCTGGGTGGCTCAGTTGGGTAAGCAACTGCCTTCGGCTCAGGTCATGATCCTGGAGTCCCGGGATCGAGTCCCGCATCAGGTCCCTGCTCGGCAGGGAGTCTGCTTCTCCCTCTGACCCTCCCCCCTCTCATGTGCTCTCTCTCTCACTCTCTCTCTCAAGTAAATAAATAAAATCTTTAAAAAATATATAGAGTTAAATTCATTTATAAGAAAAAAAGAGAAAGGATCAAAATAAAAAAAGCACTTGAATAAGGAAGTTAGAAAAAGAACAAAATATTAAACTGAAGAAGTAACATGGATACACCACCAGATTGATATGTGATATATGACCACTACGAGTATGTACAAGGATATGGAGCCAGGACTCTTACTCTATTAGGAGAGTGTAAACTGGTATTGCCATTTTGGAAAACAATTTTGGCATTACTTAGTGCAATTAAAGATGTACATACTCCATGATTCAGCAATTCCACTCCTAGGTATCTATCCTAGAGAATTTCATGCACATTTCATGCACCAAGGAGCACACACGTTCAGCCCAACATCCTTTGAAATAGTGAATGAATACTAGAAGTAACCCACACGCATATCAACAGTAAGATGGATAAGCCATGATACATTCACACAATGGAATACTATGCAGCAATGAAAATGAATACACTGCTGCTGCACACATCAACACGGATCCATCTTAGGAACAAGATTAAGTGAAGAAAGAAAACTGTGAGGAATGAATATACTTTGATCCCATTTATGTAAGAGTCAGTAAGTTGCAAACCTATACGCTATGTTTTCTAGGGATGCCGACATATTTGGTAAAACTATAACAAAAAGGAAGAGACTGATAAATGCAAAATTTAGATTAGTGGTTACTCTGGTTGGGAAGAAAACAAAGTGGAGTTGGAGATCGGGCACAGGAGACTTCTAAGATTCTGGTAACCACTGGGTATAAAGTGTCAACAGGCAGCCTTCTATCCACATATGTATGTATAGATGTCTGGAATGACACTCAACAAATATTAATGTGGTTATATGTAGGAGTAGATTTTGGATTATCTCATTTTTTTGCATTTTTTCCTGTATTACTTTAATTTTTTATTATGAATATGCACCATTTTAATTTTTTTTTTTTTTTTTTTTAGACAGGAGAGAATGCACACATACACACACGGGGAGGGAGGGACAGAGAGAGAGAAAATCTTTTTTTTCTTAAAGATTTTATTTATTTATTTGACAGAGAGAGAATGAGAGATAGAAAGCACGAGAGGGAAGAGGGTCAGAGGGAGAAGCAGACTCCCCGCTGAGCAGGGAGCCCGATGCGGGACTCGATCCCAGGACTCCAGGATCATGACCCGAGCCAAAGGCAGTCGCTCAACCAACTGAGCCATGCAGGTGCCCGAGAAAGAGAAAATCTTAAGCAGACTCCACAACATGGAGCTCGAGCCCATGACCTGAGCCAAAATCAAGAGTCGGACGCTTAACTGACTGAGCCACCAAGGTGCCCCCACTTTAATTTTTTAGATGTCATTCTGAGGGAAAAAGATAGAGAGGAAGTTTCTTATAGGCTGCATATTTGTGTTTCCTTAATTTATATATTGAAGTCCTAACCCCTAATGTGATGCTATTAAGAGGTGGAGCCTCTGGGAGGTGATTAAGTCATAAGGGTAGAGCCCTCATGAATGGGATTAGCATCTTTATAGAAGAAAACCTAGAGATTAGGAGAAGGAAGGGAAAAATGAAGGGGGGGAAATCGGAGGGAGAGAGGGACCATGAGGGACTATGGACTCTGAGAAACAAACTGAAGGTTTTAGGGGGGTGGGGGTGGGGGGATGGGTTAGCCTGGTGATGGGTATTAAGAAGGGCCCGTACTGCATGAACACTGGGTGTTATACAAAAACAATGAATCGTGGAACATTACATCAAAAACTAATGATGTATTTTATGGTGACTAACAAACATAATAAAATAAAATTAAAAAAAAAGAAAACCGAGAGAGTTCCCTCCCCACTGGGCCATGTGAGGTCCAGTGAAAAGGCAGCTGTCTCTGAACCAGGAAGCTGAATCAGACACCGAATCTGCCAGCACCTTGAACTTCCTTGATTCCAGAACTGTGAGAAATAAATGCCTGTTATTTCAAATCCACTCAATCAATTATATTTCAGTTATAGCAGCCTGAGCAGGCAAAGATACAGTGAGGAAGATGAGTAAGTAGGAAAAGAGGCTTGTGATTGAAAGCCCAAGAACAAAGATCCAGCAATCAAGCTCCTGGGTATTTAACCAAATGGGTTGAAAACTCCTGCCCACCCAAAAATTTCCACATGAATGTTAATATCAGTTTTATTCATAATTGCCAAAAATGGATCAACAAACTATAGTACATCCATACAAGGGAATATTGTTCAGCAATAATGAGAAATGAGCTCTCAAGTTACAAAAAGACATGCTTAAAAGCATATTACTAAGTGAAAGAAGCCAATCTGGAAAATCTCCAGACTATATGATTCCAACTATATGACAGTCTGGAAAATGCAGGACAGAGAAAAAGTAAAAAGAGATCAGTGGTTGCCAGAAGTTTGGGGTAAGGAAGGGAAGGATGAACTAGTAGAGCAGAGGAGATTTTAGGGCAGTGAAACTGACATGGTGGATATATGACATTATGCATTTGCCAAAACCCATAGAATTGGACAGCACAGAGAGTAAAGCCTCATATAATCTTGGACCATAAGTTAATAATAGCGTATCACAACAGATTCATCAACTGTAAAAGATGTACTACAGCAATGCAAGATGTTTCTAATAGGGGACACTGGGGAGGGTCAGGTAGAGAGGCAGTATAAGGGAACTTTCTGTACCTTCTGCTCAACTTTTCTATAAATCCAAAACTGCTCTAAAATATAGGCTATTGGTAAAAAAAAAAAAAAAGGCCCAGGAACAGGGCAAAGCATTCTTGAAATATCTAGGGCAGGTATTTCTTTTTAGCAAATCCTAAGCTTACCACATTCTTCAGAATTTTTTAATGCTTCTAACACCCCTGGGGTATGAACGAGTGTGATTCTGCTCCCCACTGCTGAGGAAACTGAGGCCAGAGAGTGCAAACATCTTGCGCTGGGCTATAGGGCAAGGTAAGTGCACCCCAGAGCCAGGGTTCAGCCTGAGGCAGTCTTTACTCCTGGCCTTGACCTGAAGCTGCCTCCCCTTAAAGGGGCAAAGGTGAGCTGGACATCGGTGTTCAGCTGCTTCCCACCTCAGAGTAAATTACAATATTGAAACTGGAGAACTCAGCTGTTCTGTAAAGAACTAAAATAAATCTGCCTTACACTGGTTTAATTCCCCTGGAACTGTATTGTTTGCTCTTTTTTGCTATAATAGTTAACATGGATTGCATTTAAAATCTCAGGATGAAAACATTCAAACCGGATAAGCACGGTGTCAACAGTCTTTTGATAGGAGGTTTTTTTTTCTCTTTTAATTCTTGGGGAAGCGGGGGGTGTTGTTTTATCAAAAAGACTTGTCAAAAAAATAAACCCCAAAATAAACAATAATGGGAATATGATATATTAAAAAGAAACATAAAATGCAGGTTTGTTTAGATCTATAACCATAGTTGACAATGTTCTCTATTACTATTTTTTACTGTATTCTGAATTAATACAAATACTCAAAAAGTATAGCTTATAAAATGAAGGAAAGAGCAAGTGTTTTGTCAGTTCAAAATATCTTAACCAACAAAACTGTTTTTTGAGTTCCTAGTTTGTAGGAGAACCACAGGGGGTACGGGAGGGAGCAGGGAGGTCAAAAAAGGAGGTCAGGCTTTTACTTCAAAGAGCTTGTGACCTGCTTAGTCACATCCAGCACAGAGGAGATGCTGGTTATCTTGCAACCTGTGCTCCGTGAAGGATGAGGGTGAAGGTTTCCTTGATGCACTGGGACATCCACAGGTCCTCCAGGAATGACTGGCAACTGGGCTGGAGTGAGAGGGATGGCATTGCATTCTTAGCCATGGAAAGAGGCTCAGAGTCTTTGAAGAGTGAGTTTGGTATGTTTGGGAATAAGAAGATCTATTTTTCTGGGGCAGGGATGTCGAGGAGCATGGGGCAGTTTGTTGGGAGGGGTCTACAGAGATAAGATGTTGGAGGGCCAGTGACAAACACAGAAGAGTTTTTGCTTGAGTTGAAATGTGAATGAGAGTTACTGCAGGTTCTTAAACTCCCTCAAAATCTTATCTCCCCCCCCCCAAATGGGCTGTAAATTTACCCTTGATTTCTCCTAAGAAAATCCTGTTCTTTTCCCCATCAACAACAAAAACCATTTATTGGAAGCCTATTTTTTTTTGCCAGAATAGAAACTCCAGTCTTCTTTACAATCCCCAAAAGTAAATGAGGATTATCCTCATTTACATGAAAAGATGTGAGCATTCAGAAAGATTGATTGCCCAAGGTCACATTTTGAGAATTTCAAATTTCAGAATTTCCAAATACCATGTATCATTCATTTTATCCATCTGTGTCCCTTTAGCCAAGTCACCTGTAGGGCCTTTGCTTCTAGGCCAGATAAATATGATTGATACATACACATACACAATACACATACACACATTTTTATTTTAGGTTTTGGGGGACAATCTCTGTCGCTGCAGTGAGTCAATATGTAAATGAATGGGCATGGCTGAGTTCACTAAAATACAAAAATTTGAATTTCATGGAATTTTTCATGTCACAAATGTATTTATTTTATTTTTATTCTTTTTCAACCACCTAAAACTGTAACAACCATTCTTAGTCACAGGCCCTCAAAACAGGCAGGGACTTACTCACATTTGACTTGTGAGTAGCAATATGCCCACCCCTGTTTTAGGTTTATTGATTGGAGCCCTAAGCTAATAAAGCCAAGGTTAAATGTCTTATCTCTGTAGAGACTGCTTGCTTTATGCTGTGAAAAATCCTGTTTTGTTGGCAACAAGCTATTTTCCTACCTGGGCCACATGTTCTGCAAACCTGTAGGGGATTACAAGAGCAAAGATGGCTCGGTGCAATCCATACAATAGGAAAAACATATATGCCCCTCCCACAAATGTTCGTAACTTCCGGCACATTTCTATCATAGTCTAGGTAAAATTTTCTAAAAATGTATTCATTGTAACTCTGGGATTTTAAGAATGCCTCACTGAGAAATGGCACATGCATTTTTCATGTTGTCTAATACATTGTATAGACACTCAGGAAACATTACAGCAGTTCATGTTCAGAGTTCGTTATGTATGTTAGCACCTCTGAGTTTAACTCAGTATTAGCCTGCCCTTAATTCTTTAGATACTTGTTTCACTCCATTCATTCATTCATTCATCCCTGTAATCAATGAATATTACACATCTACTATATCCAGTCTTGTGGTAGGCACTGGGAATTCAAAGCCGAATACTAAAGCCCACAGTTTTGGGGAGAAGATAAACACACAGAAATTCCACTGATGAAGAATACACTAAGAGCCATGGTACCTATGTGTTGCAGGTGTTGTGAGAACACAGACCACAGACGGAAGAGCTTTGCCTGGGCGAAACTTTGGAGAGCTAGAGGCTAGAGACCTAGAGCTAGGGGCTAGTGAGTACCAAGGCACGCTTTGGGAGGAGGTAAGATGTGAACCAACTCTGGAAGGATACATACAACCATGATACCTCTATCTACAAACGGGAAAACAATACTAACGAAATTGTTACATGAGAGAGAAAGGCAAGAGAGGACTAGGGGATAGCCAGGAACCTATTATCTTTGAAATCCTTGTTCCAGCAGCGTCAAATTTGAACATAACTAGTAAATAGTCACATGCAAATCACACACACCCTCCCACTTACAGTGTATTTCAGATAGAAATTACATGAAAAACAAACATTAATTAATAAAATAAAATAGAGCATAAAATTTAAAATGATAAGAGAATTCAAATTTCCCCTCTTTTAAATCTGAACTGAAAATAATATTAAGGGTACAGATTTGATTTTTTCGTTGAATTTAAGACACATAAATCCAAACATTTTTGAAAAAGTAGAATGCATTCTCACCTGAAGGACTTTCCTGATTCTTTTTAGATTGTGTATCAAGAGCAGGTTTTTCTCTTTGGAAACACGACCTAACTGTTCATCCAGTTGTATTAACAAGTTTTGAAGAAGAATTGTTGCCATGGTTTCATTATTGGAAGCCGCCTCCCTAAAAAACAAAAGTGTTATTACACAGCAGGAAACAACTTAGTAGAATGTCTACTTTTTTACCATACTAATTTTAAGAGATCGATCTATTCCACAGTGACAAGCATTTAAAGGCTTTTACAAATTAAACTGTACACATCAAAGTAGACACAACATCACTAATCATTAGGGAAATGCAAATCAAAACGTGAGCTACCACTTCATACCTATTAGGATGGCTATTACTGAAAACCCCAAATAATAAGTGTTGGTGAGGGTATGGAGAGACTGGGACCCTTGTGCACTGCTGGTGGGAATGGAAAATGGTACAGCCGCTGTGGAAAACAGGATGGAGATTTTTCAAAATATAAGCAGAGAATTACACACAGCAATTCCACTTCTGGGTAGATACTCAAAAGAATTGAAAGCAGGACCTTGAATGGGTATTTGTACATCAATGTTCATATTAACTTTGTTCACAATAGTCAAAAGATAGAAACAACTCCAGGGTTAACTGGCAGATGAATAAACAAAATGTGGCATACATCTACAATAGAATATCATTCAGCTTTAAAAAGAGAAGGAAATTCTGATACATGTTACATGAATGAACCTTGAAAAAAATATGGTAAGGGAAATACATCAGCCGCAAAAGCACAAATACTGTGTGATTCCATTTACTTGAAGTACCTAGAGTCATATTCAGAGAGACAGAAAATAGAATGGTGGTTGCCGGGTCTGGGGTACAGACAGTGAAGAGCTATTGGTTAATGAGGATAGAGTTTCATTATGGGAAGATGAAAAAATTCTGGAGATGGACGGTGGTGATTGCACAGCAGTGTAAATATACCTGATGCTACTAAACCATTTATCTACAATGGTTAAAATGGCATATGTTATGTTATGTATATTTTATCACAATAAAAAGTTAGAGGATTATTCAAAGCAAAAAAATTATTGTGCATGATAAACAGCTTTAAAGAATGATTATAAAACATAATAAGAAAAAATAATTATTTACACTGCATTTGTAAATTGAAAATTGAGATAAACAATAGGTTTACTTCTTGGCTTTTTAATATTTAGAAATTACTGGGATTTGGGCTTAAAAAAAACCAAGGCACTAGAAGCCTTAAGTTTTCATCTACAACCGATAAAACCAGAAAGAACAATGATTCTCTTCCTTTGAAGAAGCTTTCCAAATCCTTGAAGAAAATTCTTTATCTGAAAGAAGGCACCTATTCAGTCAAGCTCACAGAATAAATCCACAGGGATAGAGCATAAAGCATTTGTACATCAACCTCTAGGGAAAATAAAATAATGTTTGATCCTACCAGTCTTGATTTTCAATCCACTGAGCCAACAGATGTCGAATTTCCATAGGAAAGTTGTCATCGTAGAATTGATCTACCTGCTCCAAAAATTTGATTTCTAATTGTTGGACTTGATTCCACTGAGACATGCTATAAATGAAGAAGTAAAATTAGAGTTTAAAAATAATGTTAATAACTGTGGTACATGTTTTATTCCTTAGATTTTTTAAAAGATTTTATTTATTTATTTATTTATTTGAGAGAGAGTGAGCAAGAGCAAGAGAGAGCACGAGTGAGCACAAGCAGGGGAGAGGCAGAGGAAGAGGGAGAAGCAGATTCCCCACGGAGCAGGGAGTCTGATGTGGGGCTTGATCCCAGGACATTTTGGGATCATGACCTGTGCCGAAGGCAGACACTTAACTGACTGAGCCACACCCCTCTCTTAGGTTTCAAAGACAATGTTGTCCATTAGTTAAGTAACTGAAAAAATTTTTCTTTTATAGTCACCTTATATAAGAAAACAGTAAAGAGAAAATGCTTTCAATCCAAAGACAAAACATTCTCAGCTTTTTCCTAAGTCATCCCTTATAAAGAAAAAAAAGTTCCCTATCCCCAAACCATGTCCTGCTTTGCTCTAATGGGAACTCCAGAACTTTCTCCAGAAAGCTTTCACTCCCCCTCAACAACTCCAATCTGTCACACACATCTGTGTTCTCAACAAATTCCTTTCCTATCCCTTGCTCCATCTGCACTCTTGACTTTGAGCCACCTGAAGGCAAACATACTCAACTGCGCCTTCTCAGACCCTCTTTAGACTTTCTGTATGAGGGGCACCCAATAAAAGCTTCTTGTATGTCAAACTGCCCAATCCTTTTTTCTTTATTTCAGATTTATCTGGCTTCCAGAGTCATACTTATATTCCTAGACCTCTGGTCAAATTTGGTCTTAGCTTTATGAAGAGTTTGCATATGTATGCATTTTTGTGGGCTCTAATTCTTTCAGTTCAAAATATCTCTGAATCAATACATATTTATATTTCTCCGTATGATGATCCACTATGACTGGGCAGAGCTTTTAAAGTCAACTTTTAATTAGTCTCTGGTATGCAACCGACAGTGGTTAAACCCTCAGGTTAATTGAGGAAGAAACCACACTAGATGTGTATTTGGCAGCCTCTCACAAAACAAAAGTATGTGTTTCCCCCACGTTATCCTATTCTCACCAATTTAGAAGCTTTAAACATTTCCTAACTCAGGGAGATTAATACGACATCTTGAAGCTATAGTATTTTACTTTTTCCAAAGTCAAAGTTCTGAGAGTTTTATCAGCAATTTTAGATAAAGGAACAAAACTTTTACATGATTAATCACCATAATATCTCGGCCTATCTTGTAGGTAAGTTAAGATTTCCTTTTGCCTACAGAAGGTCATGATAACAGATTTCATATATTTCATATATGGATTCCTCAGGTTTCAAATGGAACCGTTCTGGGGCACCTTTTCCCTGACCTAAATCAATAGAGGGATGTTTTCTAAAAGAAAGGAACCGGGAAAAGAAATAATGTTTTATTTTCATATCACTTTATGTCTTGAAGACCTTTACATGCACCATTCTAGGCATATTGTGAGTGTCTCAGTAAGTGCTTGTTAAAGGAGTGGCAATTCTGATGTGGTTGTGAATAGGGCAGGTGGAGAGTAAGTTTTACTCCAACTTTAAAAATGAAAAAAAAAAAATCTGAGGGACAAGTAAGCAAAATGACCCCTACCCAAGATGCACAGCTCCTAAGGACCGATCTGAGGTCTCCTGAAACCAGACACAGTTGTTTTTGCAGATGCTGGAGATATATATAGATATATAGAGAGATATATATCTATATATATATATCACAGACTTGGAACATTTGTTCCCATGCTATAATGACATTGTCCTGCTATATCCCTGTCAACTTATTCTAGATAACGGTGAGAGAACATGAGCTGAAAATGCCATTATAATCATCATTACTACTTTTCTTAAATCCTTGCTATGATTTGGGTGAAAATCTGTTTTCTAACTAAGAATTAACTGGGCTGAACTTGTCCCAAAGTTAGATAAATTACTCCTAGGAGCTGGGTCCACCTTCCAGAGAGCTGAACTTAAGGCTGAAGACGGGAAGGATAAGGTGTATAGTCCAAGGACCCTCTTCTCTGTTGAAGCCTCTAGAAATGCCTTTAGTCATCCTTAGCTCCTTTGTAGGCTTTCACTCTCTAAGGGCTCATTCTCCCGTCACAAGAAAACTATGGAATATTTCTTCTGAAAATTGAGTGCCTGTCTATCCTCTTTGAAAGTCCTAATATAATGCCCCTAAATAATGCCCCTAAATAAAGGGGCATTTTGTCACGCTGTCTGGGAGCTAAGAGTGCCACTCTGGCTCTGTGACACACAGCTTGCAATGGAGATGACATGCCCTAAAATACCACTCCCTCTCATCAAAGCCACAGCCACTGGCTACCCCAGCTCCGGACTTGTTTCTGAAAGCCAGGTACTCAATCTAAGTCAGGCACTGTAGCTCAGAGAAGCTAAGAAAGTGAAGAGGGGCTCACTTTCAGCACTTCCCGAGGACACACCTCCGCATCAGCCACAAGTGCCCCTCCCACCGGGCAGATGTGGGGGCTGAGCCCCCGAGTGTCACCGAGAGACCTGTGACACGCGCCCCAGCGCGTCTCTGGATCAAGGAGTCGGACGCTGTGTAGAATCACCCATCCTCACACCAGCTAAAGTGAAGCGACTGTCGCAGCACCGAGTGAACAGCGCAGCCTTAGCAGCATCCTGCATAAGCACTTCCTGGCCCGTGCTCCTCCGGAGAAGCAACACGAAGGTGTGCTCTGCCTACTTACCTGGCTCTCTCAGCCCAGGTCCCAGGCGGTGTCAAGTCTAGAGTCAGAATCGCCCTTCACAGTCCCCAGGACAAAGCCGCTGACGCCATTGTCAGTAGTAGATTTGCATTTCTCCGCCCACTTGAGGCTTTCCTGTGCGTCAGTGTTAGAGTCTCCGGGACTTTACTTGAGTCGGGTCCCACCCACTCTCTATTCTAGAAATGCTAAAGAGCAAGATCAGGCCGAAGCCCCTTCGCAGGGCGCCCTCTCCTCATCCCCACCAATCACTCCTGTAACTGCGGGGGGCCCAGGGGCGTCAGGAGGTGGATGGGTAGATGGGGGCTACACACACTTTTCTTCAGGGGTTTCCCAGGTAATCTGAGACACACACCCCACCCCCCGCCCCCCAGAGACTTACTTGCCTAGAGGTAAATTCCTGGCTTCCTCCTTTCAGGCTCCACTCACCCTGGTGAGCCAGCCCCTGGGAGGGATAGGGGTGCCAGGACCAAAATATCAAACTCTTAGATCTCACCGTGCTCCAATTCCAGCAGGGTCCGCTCACTAGGAGGAGAACAGCCTCACCCAAAGGTTTGGGCCAGCTCCTGTGCCTGCTACTCACACCCGCCCTTACTAGCCCAGCATCCTCCTTCCCTCCTTGCCCAGTAGCCCTGTACCTGGTTGCTATGGGATGCTTTTCTCCCTTTGTGACATGGGCCTATTCTAGAATCACAGAGCTGGAGGGAGCCTTGGTCTCATCTGATTCTAATGCCTCTTTCATATATGGAGAGACTGAGGCCCAGAGAGGTGACCGGAGTTACTCAATGAGTTAGCTTCTGACCCTAGATAAGAGGCCAGGGGTTTGCACACCCTCCCTGGTGGTCTTTTGACTTCATCTCTTCCAAGCTAGATGTTAACCCTCAACACACAAGTTCTACTAAATATTCAGGAAAATAAAGATAAAAATAAAGGAAGATAGACTGAATGAGGCAGAAAGAATGACTCAATTTGTTTATGCATGAGTCTAGAGCAATACACCAAGGTAAAGGTCTGCTTCCCCACTCTCAGATCAGTCATCAAGCGGGTACACTTACCCGGGGTTCCCTCTCCCTCCTGACATTATTAGCATGATCGTGTGCTTAAATTCACCGCCCCTGTCCCTCCTGCACACACAAAAATAAGTCGGTCCACTCCAAAGTCACACTCCGCATCACTCTATTCCCTGGTTAAGCAGGCCTGGTCTTGGCTGCTTGCTCACTGGGCAGTTTCCAGGAGCTTCTGCTGCTCTGTCCCCACCTGAAGAAAGTGTCCCCTACCTGAAGATAACCTTTGGGTTATCCCATAAGCTATGGGGCAGAGTCTGGTTTTCTCTGGGGAAGCAGTCTGTCCTGAAAAAGTCCACAAATTCTTGGCACTCAAAATTCTGTACAATCTGGCCCCAACCTATCCTGGAATCTCCCCTCATCTCCCCTCCACACACACACACACACTCCCTACCCAGGAGCCCAAGATCTGAGGCAGACCAATCTGTTCGACCAATCTGTTCTGCTCCGTAGATGAACTCTCCTATTTCAGTACTGATGCTCCCTTCAACTGTAGCTTCCTCCCCCCATTTGTCTACTTACTGAAATCCCATCCCTCTTGTTTCTAAATTTAATTTAATTTTAATTCCAGTGTAGTTAACATACAGTGTTACATTAGTTTCAGATGTACAATATAGTGATTCAACAAGACAAGTCCATATATTACTCAGTGCTCATTAAGATAGGTGTACTCTTAATCCCCTTCCTCTATTTCACCCATCTCCCCACCCCACCTCCCCTCTGGTAACCCTCTGTTTGTTCTCTATAGTTAAGAGTCTGTTTTTTTGGTTTGTCTTTTCTAATTTTTTTGAAATCCTTATCCTTGGTGAAGATTTCACTGATGACTCCAACCCACAGCAACTTTATCCTGCTCTGAATTCTCATCACACTTCCCATTCAAATGAGTCCTGTCCAAGAAAAATAAAATGCAAGCCACAAGCTTAAATTTTCTAATAGCCACATTAAAAAAAGATAAAAGGAACAGGCAAAATTAATTTCAATGCTATAAATACTCCAATAATACAGAATATTAACATTTCAGCATATAATCAATATAAAAATTTTTAATGAGATGCTTTGCATTCCTTATTTCATACTAAATCTCTGAAGTCTGGAGTGTAATTGACACTTTTGGGAAATCTCCATTTGGACTAGCCACATTTCAAATGTTTAATAGCCTCAGGTGGCTGGTGGCTACACTATTAGCACAGATCTAGACCACTCATTTAGCACTTTTCACTTCCTGCCTTCTAGTGTTAGTCATACTGGTTTTGCCTGTCTTTATCATCATTATACTCAACTGTTGAGTGCCTGCTATACAAAGCAGAGACTTCTTTCTCTTCTTCCTTTTAAGGACCTCACCTCGGGACTCCCTCGGCAGTTTTCAAACTGATCTCATGACACCTTTATCCTCTTAAAAATTGTTGACAGCTCCAAAGAATTTTTGTGTACTACTATTCTGTATTAAATTCATATTTACAGTATTAAAACTAAATCTGAAGAAAAAAATTAAAATACTTATTAAAAAATATAAGAATAAACCCATTATGTGTTAAAATAAACTTTTTTTAGTGAAAAACAAGTATATTTCTAACATAAAAAAATTAGTGAGGGGGCACCTGGCCAGCTCAGTTGGTGGAGCAGGTGACTCTTGATCTCAGGGTTGTGAATTCGAGCCCCACGTTGGATATGGAGATTACTTAAGTAAATAAAATCTTTGAAAAAAATTTTTGTTACATTTTTTAAAAAATTTAAAAAATTAGTGAGAATGAGTGGCATAGATTTTCATTTTTTAAAAACCTCTAATGTATTGGTTGGGAAAAGATGGCTGGATTCTTATATCTGCTTCTGCATTTTATCTTTTGCAATTGTTTTGGTTGAAGTATTTGAAGAAAATCTGGACTCGCACAGATACGTAATTGGAAAAGGAGATGCATTTTAATAGCCTTTGCAGATAATGTGGATATCCTTCTTTGGTGTGACAACAAAACTCAATAAGTGGTAGTTTTTTAAGGGTTGGCGCACTGTGGAATGTGAAACTCCATCAGCAAGCTTTATATATACTGTTACATTAAAATCTGTTGGCATAGGGCGCCTGGGTGGCTGTTGGTTAAGCGACTGCCTTCGGCTCAGGTCATGATCCTGGAGTCCTGGGATCGAGTCCCAGTCTGCTTCTCCCTCTGACCTTCCTTTCTCTCATGCTCTCTACCATTCTCATTCTCTCTCAATAAAAAAAAAAAAAAAAAAA
Source organism: Zalophus californianus (assembly GCF_009762305.2). Classification (NCBI taxonomy): domain Eukaryota; kingdom Metazoa; phylum Chordata; class Mammalia; order Carnivora; family Otariidae; genus Zalophus; species Zalophus californianus. Next base: position 152,175,080 of record NC_045597.1, read on the forward strand.
ATCTTAAAAAAAATCTGTTGTCGTATCTTGTATTTTAAATGGAAATTTTACCCACACATGATTTTGCAATATCACATATTGGTTATTTGGAAAACTATGAATCCACTAAATTATGCAGGTCTTCTAAATGCTGACACACTTTATCATACAAATCAGAAAATCCTATTAGCTAATATCACCACGGATCTCATTAGAAAAGTATTTTTAGGGGCGCCTGGGTGGCTCAGTCGGTTAAGTGGCTGCCTTCAGCTCAGGTCATGATCCCAGGGTCCTGGGATCGAGCCCCACATCCTTGTCGGCTCCTTGCTCCGCGGGAAGCCTGCTTCTCCTTCTCCCTCTGCCTGCCACTCTGCCTACTTGTGCTCTCTCTCTCACTATCTCTGTCTCTATGTCAAATAAATAAAATAAAAAATCTTTTTAGAAAAAGTATTTTTAAGTATTGGGAAATTGTTAAGCTCAGAGGGAGGATGCAAGTTTTCCAAATTCTAATTTTTGCTTGAAAACTCCAATTTTATTATTGGAAACAGACATTGCCAAGTGTTTTCCCTGAAGTGACAGTTGCACCCTGTTCGTTTTCAGGAAAATGTCTTCCAGATACCCAAGTTTGAATAACCATAGTTTGTCAAGTCATTGTTCCAAGTAAGAATGATGTTTTGTGACAATCACACGAGTGCTTTTCTTTGAGACAATCATCATACCTCAATGTGTATACTTCTCATTTTATGACAGTGAAAAGGCAAAACATTATTATTATAAAAATAGTTTTGGGGCACCTGGATGGCTCAGTCAGTTAAGCGTCTACCTTCAGCTCAGGTCATGATCCCAGGGTCCTAGGACCAAGTCCCATGGCTGACTCCCTGCTCAGTGTGGGGAGTCTACTTCTCCCTCTGCCCCTGGCCCTGCTTGTGCTCACTCTCTTTCTTTCTCTCCCTCTCTCTCAAATAAATAAAATCTTAAAAAAAATGTAAAAAAAGTTTTATTTTCACAGACAGGTGGCTTTTCCTAAAAAAGGTCTTGGGGACTACCTCCCAGATTCCGCAGACATTTATGAAACCTCTGTTTTGTCTACCATATCTTATCCACCACAATCAGTTTATTCAGTGGTATATCATGAGGGATTCTGTGCTCAAATGAACACTTTTTTCCTTGGTTAAAGCACCTGCCTTAAAGCCGTACCTTCCTATTTCATGAACTGAGCCAGGCTTCTAGGAACAGGTATCTCTATGTCCAGTTTACTTTTCTTTCTTAGAATCAAGTCTAAATAGCCAGGTCCCAATTTCTTGGCCCTACATTGACCCTGGCTTCATCAGTCCCTTAGAGTCAAAAACAAAGAAGAAGGAAGGGGTTGGGGGGGCGGGTGGAGAAGAAAGAGGAGGAAGGAGAAGAAGAAGAGGAAGAAAAGCACGTTAAAGTGAAATCCCCAGTTTACCAAACTCAAAGATCACAACAGATTCCTCTCCCCCTATAATTGATGCCCTATTTGCCCTAGTTAAATCCCTAGTTCTAATTTTTTTCGCCTCATCTTAACATGGAAATATCAGATTATAGACTTGCAGAAAAACAGATTCTAGTTCTGATCGTGCCACTTTCTAGGTGTACAAAGTCAGATCAGCTACTGAACCTCTCTGAGCCTCAAACTCTGTAAAAATGGGGGCATTACAGCCCACATGAAATTGCTGGGAAGATTCAAAGATCTAATGTAAGGACTGAGATAAGGGAAAACATTAAGTAATAGCTGCTATGAATAGAATAATAATAACCAGGTTGTGAGGAACTTTGAAAGTGACTCGGTTAACCCTCCTCCCTTCTTTCCTCACTCTACAGATGGGGTTTCAACTGGAGATGAAGAGAGGTCAGCTGAGATAGGCAGGTTCACATCTGTAGATCAGAGGCAGAGAGGATTCAGTCAATCCTCCCTGACTGCTTTTTCTACCATGTCTAAGCAGAGCTGCTTGGGTGGGAGTCAGCGAGGGAAGAGAAGGGGCTATCACTTTCCCTGATGCTGGTTGTAAGCCAGCTCCACCTTCTCCCAAGTCTTGTACAAAGAATATAAACATTTGTTTGTTTTCATTTTTGTGGAAGCACCTTACCTGTCCCAACCAAGCTTCCTCTCTAATGTGTCCTAAGGAAACCAGGGGGAGTTAGAGTTTGAAGGTGGACAAGGGAACGTGTACATACAGAAAGACATACTGAATTCGATGGGAGCACATGTTAGTATCAAATAAGCAGGACAGCAAGGGTAATTGGGAAAAGACAGTCTGGCGTGGGTCTTAGCTCATCTGAACACAGGTCCCTCCAGCTCCAGCAGAACAGAGACAACGCCTTCTACAAATGGCTTTTTTAAATCTCCATCTTGTTAGTATACTCAAGTCCAGTTTACAGTAACTGTACTCCCTCTACTGCCACGTCAGGATAATTACAAGTTACAAGACCCATTGTTCTTTCCGACAATCATAGCACTTCAGGAGCTCTAACTCCATGCCAGACAAAGTACTGAGATTTACATGCATTGTTTTACCTAATCCTCACCATGCTCCACAGCATTAAGTATCATTCTTATTTCTAACTGACAAAGACATGAGGCTTAATGAGACTAGAGGGACTGGTCAACGGTAATCTGATGGTAAGGGGCAGTTTCCGGAGTCAAACTCAGGACCGTCTGGCTCCAGAAACACTTGTAACCTTTAGGCTTTACTAAAAATCTTATCTGTTCATATAAGAAAAGCAATAAATGTTTCAGAGAGCTATGGGAGAAGTAAGTTTAAGGACCTAAACACGAATCCCAAAATAGAGAGCCTTACTGTATAGTCTATTAATTAAAGATGATGCGTATACTCTGATTCTCCAGCTTTCCCTTGGGACGTATAGACAGTTAGTCATGCATTTAAAAGTCCTGCATGTGTCATGATGGTGGCCACAGTGCCTACAGAGTTCCAAACCATTTAGCAAATTATGTGGTTCTATAGCATCTTGCTTATACTGTGTATAAGGTAACTGCTTCTGCTGAGCCACAAATTAGAAAATGAGGTTCAACAGCAGGCTAGGTTATTTGAATTGTAGACTGTGCCCCCAAAATTCCACTTTTCTGGTCACTTAACCACCTTATTCCATTTAATGTATTTTTCATATGTTGGTCTCTCTCAGAATTGAATATTGAGTGGACCAGAACTAAATGTTATTTTGCTTTGTATTACAGTACCTGGCATGGAGCAGCTATTCAAGAAATGTTTACGGAACCAGTAGAGGGCTGATGGAGTGCCTCAGTACCTTAATCTGTCCTGAGAAGGCACTTCATTCTCACTAAGGTTGTCGCTACCCTTGATGATTATAATAGCTCACATTTATATGTTTATAAGTGGTTATATAAAGTCGATATAATGGTTTAATGTACATCAATTCTATCTGAACACCAAGTTGAAGAGGGTAGAGGAGATTATATTTATTATATATATTTCCATAGCTCGCTCTCTCTCAAATATTTTAGGTAGAGAACTATCTTTGCTTAGGAAAAAACCTTGGTTAAGCTGTATGAGGTAGTAAAAGAAAGAGAAAAAGACAGCTAAGGGCTCCATTTAAAGACATAAATAGAAACAAGGAACGTGGAGCAGAGAGCAGAGAAAAGAAGAAAGGAAGGGAAAGAGAAAGATACAAAGGGAGCTAAAGAGGAGGAGATAATGGTAGAGAGAAAACATGGCACAAAACTTGCAAAGAATAAAGGGGCTCAGTAAAATATTTCTACTGGTAGACTCTAGTGACCCATGTTTAATGATCTATATCAAATTATGTTTTGTTTCTGTTGCATCCTCCTTTCTCCTCAGGCTTCAGAATGACAGGTATGGTTTTTATTGTTGTCATATTGAAGGAAATAAAAGAAAGGAGTATCAAAAAGAGGTGTGGTATATCTTTCCATTTACCTGGGCCTTCTTTGGTTTCTTTCATTAATGCTTTGTATATAAATCCTAAACATTTTTGCTAGATTTATATCGACTTACTTTTCATGGTTTTTTAAAATTTCAAATTCCAGTTCATTGCAATTAACTTTTGTATATTGACAGTGTATCCTGTGACCTTGCTAAACTCCCCTCTTAGTTCCAGAGGGGTTTTGTAGATTCTTTGGGATTGTCAGCATACATCTGTGAATACGTTTTACTTCTGTGAAACTGTTTTCTTTCTTTTATTTCCTTTCCAATCTGTTGCCCTTTATTTCTTTTTCTTGTCTTATTACACTAGCTAGGTCTTCCAGTGCAAGATTGAATAGGAGTGATGAGAGAAGACATCCTTGCCTTGTTCTTGATCTTGGGAGGAAGATATTCAGTCTCTCACCATTAAGTATGTTAACTGTAATTTTTTTCAAATATACCCTTTATTAGGTTAAGGAAGTTCACTTTTTTTTAAGGCTTTTTAAAAATTTTTTATTAACATATAATGTATTATTTGTTTCAGGGATACAGGTCTGGTCTTACACAATCCACAGCGCTCACCAGAGTACATATCCTCCCCAATGCCCATCACCCAGCCACCCCATCCCTCCCACACCCTCCACTCCAGCAAACCACAGTTTGTTTCCTGAGATTAAGAGTCTTTTATGGTTTATCTCCCTCTCTGGTTTCATCTTGTTTCATTTTTCCCTCCCTTCCCCTATGATCCTCTGTCTTGTTTCTCAAAATCCTCATATCAGTGAGATCATATGATACTTATCTTTCTCTGATTGACTTATTTTGCTTAGCATAAAACCCTCTAGTTCCATCCATGTCGTTGCAAATGGCAAGATTTCATTTTTTGATGGTTGCATAATATTCCATTGTATATATATATATATATATATATATATATATATATATATATATATATATATACTACATCTTCTTTATCCATTTATCTGCTGATGGACATCTAGGCTCTTTCCATAGTTTGGCTGTTGTGGTCATTGCTGCTCTAAACATTGGGGTGCACGTACCCCTTCGGGTAACTACATTTGTTTTTTTTAAATTTTTTTAAAGACTTTATTTATTTATTTGACAGAGAGAGAGTTAGTGAGAGCAGAAACAAGCAGGCGGAGTGGGAAAGGGAGAAGCAGGCTTCCCACTGAGCAGAGAGTCCGATGTGGGGCTCGATCCCAGGACCCTGGGATCATGACCTGAGCTGAAGGCAGACGCTTAACCGACTGCGCCACCCAGGCACCCCTCGGGTAACTACATTTGTATCTTTGGGGTAAATACCCTATATATTTTCCTCTTAGGATCGCCTTTGCTGCATCCCAAAGATTTTTAACAGTTGTGTTTTCATTTTCATTTGTTTTCATGAATTTTTTAAATTCTTCTTTAATTTAGTCTTCTTTAATTAATGAATGGTTGACCCATTCATTCTTTAGTAGGATGCTCTTTGTCCTCTATGAATTTGAGTTCTTTCCAACTTTCCTCTTGTGACTGAGTTCTAGTTTCAAAGCATTGTGGTCCAAAAATATGCAGGGAATGATCCCAATATTTTGGTACCAGTTGAGACCTGATTTGTGACCCAGAGTGTGATCTATTCTGGAGAATGTTCCATGGGCACTAGAGAAGAATGTGTATTCTGTTGCTTTGGGATGGAATGTTCTGAATATATCTGTGAAGTCCATCTGGTCCAGTGTGTCATTTAAAGCCTTCATTTCCTTGCTGATCTTTTGCTTAGATGATCTGTCCATTTCAGTGAGGGGGGGTGTTAAAGTCCCCTAATATTACTGTATTATTGTCAGTGTGTTTCTTTGATTTTGTTATTAATTGGCTTATATAATTGGCTGCTCTCACGTTAGGGGCATAAATATTTACAGTTGTTAGATCTTCTTGTTGGATAGACACTTTAAGTATGATGTAGCATCCTTCCTCATCTCTTATTACAGTCTTTGGTTTAAAATCAAATTTGTCTGATATAAGGATTACCACATCAGCTTTCTTTTGATGTCCATCAGCATGGTAATGGTTTTCCACCCCCTTGCTTTAAATCTGGAGGTGTCTGTGCATCTAAAATGAGTCTCTTGCAGACAGCATATCAATGGGTCTTATTTTTTTTTTTAATCCAATCTGATACCCTGTGTCTTTTGATTGGAGCATTTAGCCCATTTACATTCAGGGTAACTATTGAAAGATATGAATTTAGTGCCATTGTATTGCCTGTAAGTAACTATTACTGTATATTGTCTCTGTTCCTTTCTGGTCTGTTACTTTTAGGCTGTCTCTTTGCTTAGAGGACCTCTTTCAATATTTCTTGTAGGGCTGGTTTGGTGTTCACAGATTCTTTTAGTTTTTGTTTGTCCTGGAAGTTTTTATCTCTCCTTCTATTTTCAATGACAGCCTAGCTGGATATAGTATTCTTGGCTGCATATTTTTCTCCTTTAGTGCTCTGAATATATCATGCCAGTCCTTTCTGTCCTGCCAGGTCTCTGTGGATAGGTCTGTTGCCAATCTAATATTTCTACCATTGTAGGTTACAGACCTCTTTTCCTGAGCTGCTTTCAGGATTTTCTCTTTGTCTCTGAGACTCATAAGTTTTACTATTAGATGTCGGGGTGTTGACCTATTTTTATTGATTTTGAGGGGGGTTCTCTGCCTCCTGGGTTTTGATGCCTGTTTCCTTCCCCAAATTAGGGAAGTTCTCTGTTATAATTTGCTCCAATATACCTTCTGCCCCCCTCTCTCTTTCTTCTTCTTCTGGGATCCCAATTATTTTAATGTTGTTTTGCTTTATGGTATCACTTCTCTCTCGAATTCTCCTCTCATGATCCAGTAGTTGTTTATCTCTCTTTTTCTCAGCTTCCTTATTCTCCATCATTTGGTCTTCTATATCACCAATTCTCTCTTCTGTCTCATTTATCTTGCAATTAGAGCCTCCATTTTTTATTGCACCTCATTAATAGCCTTTTTGATTTCAACTTGGTTAGATTTTAGTTCTTTTATTTCTCCAGAATGGGATTCTCTAGTATCTTCTATACTTTTTTCAAGCCCAGCTAGTATCTTTATAATCATCATTCTGAACTCTATTTCCAACATCTTACTAATGTCTGTATTGATTAGTCCCTCGCAGTCGGTACTGCCTCTTGTTCTTTTTTTTTTTGAGGTGAGTTTTTCCATCTTGTCATTTTGTCCAGAGGAGAATAGAGGAATGAGTGAACAAAATGCTAAAAAAATGCTAAAAGGGCAACAACAACCCCAGAAAAATATACACTAAACAAATCAGAAGAGACCTGAAATGGGGGGAAAAGAAAGGGGAAAAAAAAGAAAATGAAGAAAAGAATATGATCAGGCTGGTAAATATATCAGAGCCACACACTAGGTTTTGGGTGTATTTTGGTCTGTTAGAAGAAATTGCCACCCAAAATTTTAAAGAATGAAAAACTTATGTATATACACACAAAAATAAGTGTAAATACAATGAAGGGATGGAATATGACTGTAAAGATGAAAAATAAAAACGATTTTAAAAAAGGAATTGATAAGATGTTGGCTGAAAAAGGGAAGAAGAAAAATCGACTAAAAAAATAAAGAAAAAATACAGAAAATTTTAAAAAATTAATTTTGAAAGACTAAAGAATCATGGGGAAAAAGCCATGAATTCTATGTGCAGTATTCTCCTAGCATGGAGTTCTGCCGTTCTCATTGATTGGTAAACTTGGTCTTGGCTGGCTGTTCTTGCTGATCTTCTGGGGGAGGGGGCTGTTGCCGTGGTTCCCAAATGTCTTTGCCGGAGGCGGAATTGCCCCACCCTTGTCGGTCTGGGCTAAGTAATCTGCTGGGGTTTGCTCTCGGGAGCTTTTGTTCCCTGCAAGCTCTCCGTACAGCTTTGGAGGATGAGAGTGAAAATGGCGGCCTCCCAATCTCTACCCCAGAAGAGCTGAGAACTCGGGGCCCTGCTCCTCAGTGCGCCCCCAGAGAAGAGCAGTCAGTCACTCCCGTCTCCACGGTCTCCGGCCGCACTCTGTGCTCACCTGGCCTGTGACCAAGTGTTTCTATCTCTGGCACCCAACCCCGTGTGGAGTCTCCAAACCCAGCAGATCCCTGTGGTGTGCTCCCGCGCCACTCCTCCCAGGGGAGGAAGGAGTCTCTCCCCGGATCTGCCACTTGTTGGGTCCCTGCTGGAGGAGCAGTGGCCCAACTGTGCCACGGATCATGGTTTATGGCAACCCCGAGCTGAGAGCCCGCGCCTCGGCTCCATCTCTGCAGCCGGCTTCCCTTCTCTGATACCTGGGAGCTCTGCCACACTCAGGCACCCCCGGTCTTTCTGTGACCCTGAGGGTCCTGAGACCACACTGTCCCGTGAGGGTGCCACCCCCCACTTAGCCACTGGAGCGACGTCCCTTAGCGGAGCGGACTTCTACAAGTTCCGATTTTGTGCTCCACAGCTCTATCACTTGCCAGAAGCGGCCACCGGAGACCCCCTCCCCCGCCGTCTATCCTCCCGAATATCACCTCGGATTCACTTCTCCGCACGTCCTACCTTCCAGAAAGTGGTCGCTTTTCTGTTCAGAGAGTTGCTGCTATTCTTTTCTTCGATTTCGTTGAGTTCATAGGTATTCAGAATGGTTTGATCCCCATCCAGCTGAATTCCTGGGACCAGACGAAATTTAAGTCTCCTACTCCTCTGCCATCTTGCTCCTCAAGAATCGGAAGTTCACCTCTATTCCTTGTTTTTTGTTTGTTTGTGGGGTTTTTTTTTTGAGAATTTTTATCATGAACAAGTATGGAAATATAGGTGTTTTTTTTCTTACATCTGTTGATATGACCATATGTCTTTTCTTGTTTAGTCCGGTAATATGATGAATTACACTCATTTTCAAATGTTAAACTAGTCTTAGATTCCTTGGTATAAACCCCATTTTGTTGTGATGTATATTCCTTTGTATATATTGCCAGATTTAATTTGCTATTATTTTAAAAGGATTTTTAGCTCTATTTTTATGAGAGATATTGGTCTGTAGCTTTCTTTTTCCTGTAATGTCTGTTTTGTTTTGTTATTAGTCTCAGAATATGTTGAGAAATATTTCTTCCTCTTCAGTTTTCTAGAAGAGATTGTGTAGAATTGGTATTATTTCTCCCTTAAATTTTAAAGAATTCACCAATAAAACTATCTCTGCCTGGAATTTTCTTAGTGGGAAATTTTTACCTTAGAAATTCAATTTCTTTTTTTGTTATTGAGGTATAGTTGACATATAACATTATATTAGTTTCACTTGTACAACATAATGATTTGATATTTGTATATATTGCTAAAATGATCTTCACAATAAGTCTAATTAACATCCATCCCCATGCATAGTTACAATTTTTTTTCTTGCAATGAGGACTATTAGGATCCACTCTTTTTCTTTTTTTTTTTTTTTAAGATTTTATTTATTTATTTGACAGAGAGAGAGACAGCGAGAGCAGGAACACAAGCAGGGGGAGTGGGAGAGGGAGAAGCAGGCTTCCTGCAGAGCAAGGAGCCCGATGTGGGACTCGATCCCAGGACCCTGAGATCATGACCTGAGCCGAAGGCAGACGCTTAACGACTGAGCCACCCAGGCGCCCCACTCTTTTTCTTTATTAGAGAGAAAATTATTCTGATTACCTATTTCCCCTTGAGTGAGCTTGATAGTTTGTATGATTCAAAGAATTTATCCACTTCATCTAGGTAGTTATATTTGTAGACATAAAGTTGTTAATAATATTCTCTTTTCATTCTTTTAATTTTAATCTATAGTAATGTCACTCAGTCCTGATACTGGTAATTTGTGGCTTTCTTTTTTCCAGGACAATCTGACTAGAAGTTTATCAATTTTATTGATCTTCTGAAAGAACAAGCTTTTGGTTTCATTGATTTTCTCTATTGTTTTTCTGCTTTCTATGTCATTGATTTCTGCTCTTGCATTTATTATTTCTTTCTACTAACTTTGGTTTCAATTTGCTTTTCTTTCTCATGTGTCTTAAGATAGAAGCTTAGGTCATTGATTTTTCTAATATAAGCATGTATATATTTCCTCTTTAGCATAGCTTTAACTGTATCTCACAAATTTTGATATATTAGAGTTTAATTTTCATTCATTTTCTTCAAAATCTTTTCTGATTTCCCTTGTGATTCCTTCTATGATGTATGGGTTTGGTTTGGTTTTAGAAGTGTGTCACTTAGTGTTCAAATATTTGGAGATTTTTCTAGATATCTTTTTATTATTTATTTTAACTTAATTCCCTTGTGATTAGAAAATATATTTTTTAGTATGTGGATTACTTTAAATTTGAGTCTTGTTTTATGGCACAGGATATGGCCTATCTTGGTCAATGTTTAGGGTGCACCTAAAAGAATGTGTTCTCTTTGGCTGTTGAGTGGAGTGTTCTGTCAATAGTAATTAGGTAAAGTTGGTTGATAGTGTTATTCATGTTTTTTCACTCCAGAGTTTTAGCTTATTTATTCAATTATTATTATTAGGAGGAGTGTTGAAATCTTCAGCTATAATTCTGAATTTTTCTCCACTTGCATCATTTTTTGTTTCATGTATTTTGAGGCTTTGTGTTTAGGTGCATAAACATTTAGGATTCTTTTGTCCAATTGATGATTTTTCCCAATGTGATTATGAAATGACCCTTTTTAACTGTGATAATATTTTTTGCTCTGAAGTCAACTTTGTTTTATTTTTATATATCCACTTCAGCTTTCTTTGATTCATGTTAGAATGGTATAACATTTTCCCAATATTTTACTTTTAACTTTATTTATTTTATATTTGACGTGGGTTTCCCATAGGTAGCATATAATTGGATCTTACTTTTTTACCCAATTTGATGATTTCTGCCTTCCTTGTGTGTAATAATCTTCCTCCACTCTGACTGTTGAAAATATGTACTATACTTAGCTCTGCATGAGCTCTAGACGTTGTTCTACCCACTCCTTTCTAGTGGTTTTATCCCCCTAACTCTGGGTTGTCCCCTCACACACATATGCACTAATCAATACTGAGCAGAAGAATTGAGGGCAGTGTTCCTCTGTCTCTTCTCTGGTGCTCTGCCCTGTGCCCTGCCTGCCCTTTTAGCCAACGTGGCCCCCCCCAAACTCTCAACTCTGTCTTTTCATCTTGGGAGACTGCCACGCTCTGCTTGAGTTCTCCCTTTCTGTGCTGCAGTGTGGAAACTTTCTCCAGAAAGTAAGATGGAGCAGAAAGATGGCCTCATTTCTTCACTTCTCTCAGAAATCATTCTCTGACACTGCCTCTGTTTGCCGATGCCTGAAAACCATTGTTTCATATATTTTTCTGTTTTTTTTTTTCTTTTTTTCTTTTTTAAGTTGTTTAAGGTAGGAGGGTAAATCCACCCCTGGAAGGGCCACCAGTTTTTGTGAAACAAAACAAGACTCTCAGTTAAATCTGAATGTCAAATCAACAGCAAGTACTTGTTAGTGTATGGATGGCCCATACTTAGAGCATAAGTATGTCTGAAATTCAAATTTAATGGGGCTTCTTGGATTGTATCTGGCAACTCTAATCCCTGTTAAATCCATCATGTTCAAAGCAGAAGTCCCCAGACACTTGTTTAAGTGCTAGAGCTATATATTTGTTTGGAAAGCCACTCAATTCAGTATGAAATATTTACTGAGCTCCTACAGTGTGCTGATCACAATGAGAATGATTTAGGGAGGAAGCTTCTTGAGGATATATCAAATTGGCAGAGAAGACAAAATAAACATATGAAACTATAAGTGTTCAGTTGACCTACAATACTAAGCATAAATGTCACAGGAATTCAGAAGAGTTAAAGGCCAAAATGAATTGAAGAAGTCAGAAAATACAGGCGATATGGTTCACAGAGAGAGTGAAGGGTGATTCAGTAAGGCAAAGGGCAAGGATGTTCTACCTCCTAACAAAGCTAAGAAACTGATGCAGAACTAAGCCTGGCATCCTCCCAGGCAGGGAGGAAAATAACCTGAACAAAAGAAAAGATGCCTTGGGCGAGTCATGATAGACGAGGTTATTTGGTACCAGGACATCTGGGAACAGTTGTTCAGTTTGTTCACTGCACAGAAAGGTACCTGGTTGGGAGGATGAGTGAGGACTGAAGTTTAAACTTCTTCAGTTCCCAGGACATGAGCCTCTGTGCAGGGCCTCATCCAATTGGAGGAAGTGATGTTTTCATCTAATTTTAACTTGTTTTGTGGGACATTTGAGGACATTGAGGTCCCTGGGTGGGAGCTTCAGTATCTCCCTTCTGAGTAGTCACAGTATAATTACTTCTATACCTCTGACTCAGATTCCTTAGTGTTGGAGTCACTATAGGGAAAAGCTGGGGGGAGATGTTAGAAGGTGCAACATCTGTGAGCCACAAACATTGCTCTACTGGGCAGCTGTGGCAAAAAAGACTGGGGAGGGACAGAATGAAATCTAATTTTATGGTTTGAAGGTGCAAAGTAGGTGAGCAAGATGGAGCTGATAGGGCTTTGGATAGAACCCCTCTGAAGTTCAACATCACAGCAAGTCATCTCTTTGTTAGCAGACGCCCTCCGATGAAGGATGGCCCTAAGCCAGCGCTGGGAACTCAGAGGCCTCTTGGAACAGGCAGATAAGGGGCTTGTGGAGAACTTTGCTAACAGGCACCTGAAAATCTTTATTTCTCTGGAAAATTAGGAGAAGCTGCAAATCAAGATTTTTAAGGAAAAACTGAATCTCAATTGTTGGCATAGTTTAAAAAATTTAACCCGCACCCCCACATACATCCCACAAAACAGTGTCAACTTACACTGTTCTAAGCAAATAATGCACATCTGTAAATGTGACAACTCCTCTCCTGCCTTCTCATTCTAAAGCACTATTTCCTAGACCTAACCCTGGTACACGCTAGCTACATTATCTCTCGGGGTCCCCCAAAAAAGGAGAGAAAGAGAAGGGAGAGACAGAGGAGAATCAAGGCAAACATCATTCTATAAAGCAAGAGAGGATGAATGCGAGTATTCTGGAAGATGTGAACAAAAACAGCTACTTTCTCTCCTCTTCTCATTCATTAGTTTGATCTTCTTAAAAGAATGAGGCAACTAGATGCAGACTTAATTGGTTGGAACTTCAGCTTCATGTTTAGTTTTATCACCAACATTTCATACTAGTATCCTTATCTGGAAACTGGGAGGGCTGTTATGACTCATCTTTACAGAAAAAGCCTCTAGCAGAACTTCCCCAGCTTGGAATTCCTTGCTACAAGAAAAAAACAAAAACAAAACCCAAAGCAAATAACCACTGGTAACAAACAATTTGTGAAAAAACTGTCATGAGAAGGGTAAATCCTTCTTTCTTACATATATAGAAATTATTGAGGACTGTGCAGGCCAAAAACCATCTAAAGTAAACTAAACTAAATTAGATGCCTCCACAGACCCGAGGAAGGCAAACCTATGTATGTAGTTCCACTGAGTGAAAATAAAGAACTAAATCTTAAAAATGAAGGGTTGTCATCTTCTTTCTCTTAAGAATTGTTTGACTTCTCAAGTCGTTGTTAATGAGGAGCAAGAAATGTGTGTCTTTCCTGTTGGGTTACTGCCTGCCTTGATCTTTCTGTGTGGACTACCAAGTTCCTGCTTAGTTTTATGTTCGATTAGGCCAAAGGGGAAAGTTTAACACACAAGAAACAGCACAGTTTTTAATGGAAAAGTGCTATTTTAAGGACAGCCGGTCCTATTACATACATCTTTCTCTGTTGGTCAAGTTGCAAAGATTTTCTTTTCCTTCATTTGGAGGCTAGAACATTAACCAAACACCAGAGGGCACTCTTCTCACAGGGAAGCCAACTCACAGGGAGACTAAAAATGGAGGCTTCTGAGCTCCTTTCACATTTAAACCAGAGGAGTGTTATTCTCTAGGCTTATGTCATTTGGGATTGTATAATGGTCTTGTTCCTGAGCTATCACAGGGTTTACAGAATTAATAAACTAGACCCTTTTATCTACGGAAGATGTTACTGAATAAGGACAACATGTGTCCATGGAGCTAGTTGTGGCTCTGGATCAGAAAGGGCTCTGGCCAAGGTATTAGATAGTACTTCACACCAGGATGGATGTAGGGGGAAGGAGAGGGGAATGTGAACAATAATACTAAAGTCAAAAGATTACAGGGATTTATTCTGGGCTTTGCTTAACCTGAATACCTGAATACTGACATTGTTAGATTCATATCTAGGTAAGATCTGAGCCAGGAATTTGGTCATTTGAGATAAAACCTTTCTTTGCACTTTATTTATTTAGGTTTGTCAACTTTGCACACAGTGGTAATGCCAAGATACACAGCATCTCTTGCTCTCTACAACATTCGCCATATCACCCGCCAAAATGTGTCATCTAAGTAAAGATGGTGTACTCCGTATGGAAATGCACCTTCAAGACAAGTCCTCTGGTGATCCCTTCCAAATAAGCTGCCACTTTTAAGTTCTCTCTTTTGGGAAATTCTGGAGCCATTACTGCTTATTGGTTGGCTGGCTGGCTGGTTTTTCCAGAGAAGTTTCTCTAAAAATCCAACTCATTTCTTACATAAAGGCAAGGCCTCTGCATTCCCTTCCTTATCCGCGACAATGGGTAGAAAAATTCACAAGGAAATTAGAAGAGAAATAGTAATCTTTAACCCGTGCTGTTATGATGTAAATGATTAATAATCATTTATTACACAAAATAGCATTCATTCTCATAAATACGGAGATCCACGGTAATATACCGAAGAGCTGTCTATTCAAACTCCCTTTTCAATGGCATTCAGTCTGCAGATGCATGGAGGAGAGTTTGTCGTGTGTGGCCGTATCAAACGGAACACGAAACTCTGACATGATTGCACGGTGGTGATGTGTACCGTAAGTGTCTTGTCCTCTTGCCCACGCTCTGCAATACTGCCCCATTGTAAACCAGATGTCTGGCTTACCTGGGCTTTCCTCAAAAATGTTTAAAGTAAAATAAAGCTGACATCATAGCAGCAGGCTATATTCCCTGTATATTCCTAACTTCCTGTGCCATTCCCAGAGAAAGCCACTGAATATTGCTTAATAATGATAACAATGGATTTCATACAGAGGTTGGCAAAGGGAGAAAAAAAAACAATGAGATCATCCAGTCACCTCATGTTTCCAGCAAAGGGCAGAATCCCCGGATAGGGAATCTAACACTCTATTTAAGGCAAATGGCCAAGTAGTAAGAACTACACTGACTTCGTTGTCTCCTCTAGCAATACTGACCGAGCACCGAACGTGTTTTAGTTGGCTGCACTCATGCCCTATTTAATTCCCTTCAGTGGGAGCTTCCAATACAGTGCTGCTCTTCTCTTTGGAGATACCCAATAGAGTAAATGTTGTCTGGTGGAAGATAATTAACTCTTGTAAATTATGCCTGCCCCAAACTCAAGGTCAGGTTACTACCGAGAACACCTTGACAAGACAAGGCCAACACAGAGAAAAGTCCTAGAGAGTCCTCCTGTCTGGAGGGTTTGTCACCTTTGCTGTGTAGTGCATTGTGTAAACTCTGGCTCAGAAAGGGCTATTGTTCAGCCTTGCTTATTCACCTGACTGAGTTTATTCAATAGCACAGCTGAAATGCTTGGTTTCTCACCCTGAGGCTTGGTCTTTATACAACCTGGAGAGTCTACCTTGTTCCTGGGTATATTTTAAGTTCAAATACATAGCTAATTCAAATTCTCAAAGTGGACTTTATAATATTCGGGGATGGCAGACTAGAATTATCCAGACTGGCTGCTAGATTCCCACTTCACTTTGGGCTTTGTTGTGAAGAACATAGAAGTCTCCATCCGGCAGTGTTTTATTCCTCATAGCGACCTAGGCTCTTGGACCCATGGTGGGGGGGTCTGACTCTCTCTGGAATGCTGAGTGGTAAGGACCATGGAAACCTGAAATTTTCAGTGGCCTCTTTTATCTACGGAAGATGTTACTGAATAAGGACAACATGTGTCCATTGATCTATTTGTATCCAAAGCCCTGGACCCTTGGACACCCCACTTAACCTAGGGAACGAGTCCCTTTTTTTCTCCCTTTAAGCAACTTGCAGATGAATTGCTATCAGAAGCAACCAGTTATTGCCTGACTGATAGAGTATCAATATAGTACCACACTATGGAGAAGAAATAAGGACAGAGGGCCCCCGAAAGAGAACCAGAAACCGACAGTAGATTGTTTATAAAGAAGCTGTATTCAAAGCTACAAGGAGTATGACTTACTTCACAGTGAACTTGCTGAATTGGTTGAAGGTTTGCAGGGTTACATCTGTTATTCTTTAACATTCGTGGCAGACTGAGGAAGTGCCAGCACACTGGGAAAAGAACCAACATAAAATGGTTGTATAATAAAAGGGAAGAAGGTTTCGTTCTGAAAATTAAAGACCTGTAAGCTCAACTTGTATAGCAAGGGGAAAAATTGCCACAGTGAATAATGTGACTAGAACGAGGTATTGACTTTACATGAGCTACATTTTCCCCCAGACCAGTCTAATATTTGAATCTATTGACAAACGATGGGCGAGCTATTGCTGAGTATCAGAGCTGGGGCTGGTGCTGCAGATCAAACAGCCAAGAGTCAGAGGACCCAGGACAAGACTGTGCTCTCAAATGTAGAGTAATGAAGGTAGAGACCAGAACTGGGGCCACGCTTGTGCCAGGGGTCTAAAACCAAGGGCATTAAGACAGTCGAAGATGCTATGCTGGTTTCTCTCCTTAAAAAGTTGAATTTTCAAGCACGGGCCTGTGAAGATTGTTTAGTTCCATTAAGACAAAGGGCTCTCACTAGATGACTGCTTTGCATGTTATTATTTACTTATTCATCACTCACTCATTCACTCACTCACCAATCACTTCTTAAATGCCTCCTTTTTGCAAGGCATCTTAATATGTGTAAAGAAAATAAAAATGATGAACAGTTGGTGAAGGTTTCCCCCCCCAGTGAGAACAGCTGCATCAGGGAGCATTTTGATTATGATCTCATCAGTACTGACTATTCTACTTTAAAAATTATCAAAAGAATAACAGTTAGGATGTAACTAAGTCTTGATTACTTTCTCCATTGCTTGGAAGATCTGATACAAGCTAGGACAAAAATTCAAAGAAAAATTAATGTCTTAAACAGCTCTTTTAATCACAACTTGGCTCATTTTTTACCTATTTTTTTTTAACTTACAGTTGAAAGTATCATTCCAGCCTCGTCTGTAGATCCCAGATTTCTGACTTTTTAAAATGTCTTGCTTTATACAGTTTCAATATGTTGCTAACCAGTGCCCTGCTTCTACCAACCAAAAGTGCTGTCTTTTACCCACAATTTTGTTTTTTTCACAGTCAGGAACAAAATAAACATGAAACAAAACATACGGAGAAAAGATTATTTCAGACTTTTCACTGTTCATTTCTATTTTTACTTTTCTTATAAATCAGCAAACTGTTATTCTTGCAACCCTGTTTCTATATCTTTCTCACTTTCTGTGGCTTTTAGTTATTGTCTATGTTCTCTTACATAACAACTCATTAAAAAATTTATTTACAGATCTCTGACAAGCTTAAGTGAACTCTCACTTTTCATTATGAACTTGATGTAAAACATTTTAAGCAGTTACTAAATAATATCCTTATAACCGTAGGCAGGTGTCCATAAGATAAATCATTGGGTGGTTTATTTATACCTCTGTTAATTCAGTAAATCACTGAGAACCAACAGTAAACGAGCTGTAATAAGTTAAAACCAGGTGAGATGTCGTCTTGTGCAAGACACCTCCCTGCCATCAAATTTGTTCCCAATTGCTGAAGAGACAAATGTTAATACTGAACAAAAATACCTCCATACAGGTAATTTGTGGTTCATATCAGGTAGTTTGAACAAACCAGGGAAGACTGGCGGAGAAGATGGACTCTAAATGGTGGGGTTGGGATTTGTGGATAAGGGCCAGGAAAATACATTATAAGTGAAGAGAAAGGTGTGAGTACAAGCCATATAGACAGAAAAACACTATGTTCAGGCAGGTAACTCGAGGTGTATTGGCAGGAGCCAAAGCTTCAGATCGGCAAATAGAAGTGGATAAAGCCAGTGAACAGTGAGTGTTGTGGTGTTCTGAATGTCAAGCTCATGAGTTTGGAGTGTTTTGATGGCCCGACTGTCTTCCTCTAACTTCGTTCTCAGCCACTCCACCCATCCTCAAAACTTCCGCCTGAATCTCCTAAAAGATAAAGCTAACATATAGCTCCGCTGTTGAAGATTTCTCGGTGCATTTTAAAGGGTGTGAGTTCCTTGGCCCACTCAAGAATGGGTGTCTATGAGACTCTTCACAACTGAACACCAAAATGAAATTTCCCTCTGGCTGAGCTTGGCCTGGTAGGGTCCCCAGTGGCCCTGTCTGGGCTTGTAGGGAGCTGGGTAAATAAGATCCCTCTTTAGCCCAAGCAATAGTCTCGGACAGGGATGGAGAAATGCCTGGCAACACATCACGTCATGGCAAAGAGGCCGAGAGAGCTCTCTGGGGACGAACTGAATTCCTGGGACACTTATGCCATGAAACTTGATGTTACAGCCTCACGGAACTCAAACGGACCTTTGCTTAACTGGGTCAAATTCACATTGTAAATGCATTTAATTTCAGCAAAGCATCCATTATATTATATTTGTGTTTTTAATTTGAATTTTATAGATTATATTTTCATTTAAATTTAATTTTAAAAATTTGTGTTGTACCTGGTGGAAAGTAGGGATGGGTATATATCCTAAGGAATTTTTACCTAGTTTTATATGTATATACTGAAGTAACACTATGATAAAAGTAATTTTAGTAAGCAGTGCATTTCACATAATTATTTTACTTTAAGATTTTATTTATTTATTTGAGAGAGAGAGGGAGCGAGCTTGAGCATGAGCAGGGTGAGGGGCAGAGAGGGAGGGAGAGGGAGAGAATCTCAAGCAGACTCTGTGCTAAGTACGAAACCCAACTTGAGGCTCGATCTCATGACCCTGAGATCATGACCTAAGCCGAAGCCAAGAGTTGGATGCTTAACCAACTGAGCCACCCAGGCACCCCATAATTATTTTATTTTAAAAAGAGTTGTGCATATTATCCAAATAGGGAAAATAGCATAATCTCATTTAGTCTTAAAATAATCTCTGCAAGATAGTTATTACTATCCCCATATTACAGATGAGGAGACTGATGGTCAGAGGGTTCAAGTAACTTATACAAAGTCAAACAGCAGTTAAGGGGCAAAGTTGTGAATTTAACCCAGTCCTGTTTGATGCCAATTCCTGGGCACATACAGATTCAAAAGCCATCTTCAGAGACATGAGAATAGAATCTGTGAATGAGGGTTCTAAGAAACAGAAGCAGAGAAGTATAAGGACTTAGACTCATCCACAATACCTACTTCCAGGCTGCATCAGTGCAAAAGGAATCTACGGATTGTGGTCTTACTGAAGCAAGGAATTCGAGCTGATGACTTCAAATCTTCTCTTACCCCCTGAAGTATATGATTGCTTAACAGATTTTTACTGCTTCCCCAACATTTCAGTTTCAAGAGCCAAGTTGACACAGTGGGGAATTCTTTCACATTTTGAAGGAACTCTCTTTTATAGAGTTAGGTGCCTATTTCCCTAACACACCAAAAGCAAACTTCAAATACCATCCCCACTGCACTCTTTTCTGTCCATGCCTCTTTCAAAAACAAATAATAGCAGCATCCAAAATCCAACAAAATTGGCTCTAGGCTGCTTGGCATTTAAGCCAGATCTGCTCTATGTTTCCCAAGCCAAAGTGGGAGACCCAGTTAGCAGAGTTACAAGCCCTTCACGGTGCTAAAGAACAATGGAGTAGAGAGCTTCAAAATTAAAACCATGCATTTGGTAGTAAACGGCTCCAACTTTGGTGCTTGATTACAAACTAGACATTCTATTTCTGACGTGATTTGAGCAAACACAGGAAACCTCATAGGCGTGGATGGAGAGATGTCTCCCCTCGCAGGATGAAAAAGAGCAGCATCTGACGGTGTTAGGATCGTTGTGATTCTGGACACCATCAAAAGCCATGGCTTTGAGGGGGGTCTCACTGTTATAGCCTCACAGGGAGCTCTTTTCTTTCCCAGGAATCCACTCCAGAGGGAGAGGCTGTGTAGAATTTTCCGGAAAGTAATGAATGTCAGCACATTCCCAGTTAGACCATGCGTTCCATTCTTATCAAATGAAACTGACCTCTCTGTCCCAGCATGTTCTCCTTGTTCATCACTGTGATTAATTTCAAGTTCACGGTGATGCAGGTTTCTAGATGAATTGCGCAGTCCACTCCAGATGGCAAATACGTACCTCTGGAATCTCCTCACCCTTTATGGAAAGGCCATGAGCTAGCTTAGAAGAATGAGGATTTTAAAAATAGTTGGCTTACACTCAGATCTGCACCCTACAAAACGCTCTGCCCAGACTAGCCTTTCTCGTTTCAGCTGGCAGAGATCTGCCCCTACTCCTTTTCCATCGAATGCCAAGTGACTCAAATGGGAGTCACGAGAAAAATGAAAACATTTAGCACATAATTCAAAATTTTCAAGTATTTTTTTCAGCCAGTGGAAGAACTAGGATTCATGAGAGTCCTTGAAGTGACATTCAATAAGCCCCAGAATCATGCTTATCCACTAGAAATTTCCAAGTTAATCACCCTGATGCATGCCACTGAGCTTCCGGCAGTGAGCAAAAACCCTGTTTCATCTGTCATCACTGTCAAAGCGGACAAAATATGCGAAGTAAATTTTATATAATTATGCAAAATTTGCTGGTCAGAAATCACTCTTTGTATGTGCATTTCTGCATCAATAGGATTGTTTTCAACATTGAATGTACTCAGATTTCCTAACCCTCCCCCTCCCAGAAGCTTTATTGGAGGCTATAAGTGGCTCAGGTCATGGAGAATGAGTTCATTCACATTTCTGTCTTCTCCCTTTTCAAAATTAAGCTGTCATATTTCCTTTAGGCATTTTCTTTGGATTCCAAGTAAAAAAGAGGGAAATTGTTCTTATATGCATCTAGGCAGTCCAAATACCTATATGGACAAATGGCTGCTTCACCCCATCTTCTCTTCTTTGCATCCCGAAACTATCACCTCCAGAGAAACCTCTGCTGAGGTTTCCATGGAGCTTTGGGGGAAACCTGATGGGAGCTTCCAGAGGCTCTGTGGTTGTAAACGTGGATGGAGATAAGACACTGACAATCCAGGAGCAGAGTCCAGGGATGCAGAGTGCTACACAAGGCTGGTTCTGTAACTCTTGTTCTCTCATTACCTGCAATTCCTCAAATTCAGTCACTGACAACACATTTACAGAGTGCCTCCCGTGCCCTGGGAAGTCAGAGATCAGTGGAAAAGAGTCCTTCTCGGGGCGCCTTGGTTAGGCATCTGCCTTCGGCTCAGGTCATGATCCCAGGGTCCTGGGATGGAGTCCTGTGACAAGCTCCCTGCTCGGTGGGGAACCTGCTTCTCCCTCTGCCTCCCCCCACCCCACTCATGTTCTCACTCAACTCTGCTCTCTCTCTCTCTCTCAAATAAATAAATAAATAATCTTTAAAAAAAAAAAAGAAAAGAGTCCTTCTCTTTAAAGAGCTCACGGTGTAATGGGGAAGGTAGGAGCTTTGTAATAAGCTCACAGTTTCTGAAGGAAGTGAAAAGGCATCACCAAGGTGATTTTTGAGCTATGTTTTGAAGATCAAGTGGATGATTGCTACAAATAAAGGAGGGAACTGCATTTACAAAGGCAAGGGCCTGATTTGCTTGGAAGGGGTGTAAGATTTGTAGGAGGGTGGACCTTGTAGACACAGTAAGGCAGGTTGGCCAGATCGGGGACGGCTTGTGGTTTCAGATAGAGAGGAGGAGGTGGTGTGATTAGCGACAGTGTTGGGGATAGACCTGGGCTGGCGGGTTTGAGAGGGAAAGAGGCCAGATGGAGGGCTTTGCTGAACTCTCAGCAAGTGCTGATGAAAACTGGGACTAAGGCAGTGGCCACAGGATTATTGGGGAAAAGCCATTTCAGAGACTGTTTTTGAGGTGGAATTGACTGGATGTCAATGATGAGTGAGAAGTCCACAGAGGTTTCTAGTTTGGGGGAGTAGGCTGATGACAGCTGTGCTGAAGGAGGGTTCTCTCTTGCTCAGGCTCTCTGTATCTCTGCCTGTTGGTCTCTCTCAGTCTCTCCCTTTCTCCACCTCTGCCCCATCTCTCTGCCTAGCCCTGTTGTTCTCTGTGACTCTCCATCTCTGTCTTTGTCTCTTGTCTCTTGTGGTGCCGGCTTCTCTCTACCCATCAGCTCTGTTCTCCTCTCTAATGACCAACTTCTTCACCATCCACATGGACTCTGCTCCCCAGTACCTTCAGATGACAGGGGCCTTTGCCATTCCATAACCTTGTTCAATCCCACAAAATTCTGTCACTTTCCATTGCACTCCTTATTGTAAAGTTCGTTCCATTTTTCGTCATTCAAATTTGCGATAGAATCTATTTAAACCAGCTCTTCTTTCTATGCTACTAGCTCAGAGGGCCATTTTTCCTGGATGCCTATCAGAATCACCAGAAGGACCTAAAAAAGACTACCAGTACATGGGGCCACCCTAGACCCACTGAGTCAGAATCTTTGGGAATGAAAGCATAGCATATGCATTTGTTTTAAAGTTTCAGGGGTGATGGTGATGCACAAATAGGACTGTACCCACCACCATAGGTGACAAGTCATAGATTATAATTCATAGCAGAGACCTTGGGTCAGGGGCTCGTAACTATTCCAGTTTTGACTGGGGAGGGGTAGATTGGTGGATTGGAGGGTCACACTGTACAGACATGGCCATCCAGATGTTGTGAGTAGGAATAGGCTTGTGGAATAGGCTGTGGTCATACAAGACACCATCAAGGAAATGTGTTTGCTACAATGGACTTGTGAGGGGTCAAATGTTAAAGCACGCATTTATAGTGCTGCTCATGGGTTCTGTGGTAAGATGCAGAGGAGGGGCCCTTAACCTAGATGGGAGAAGTAAGAGGTAAGGAGGTGACTCTTAAGCTGAAGCGTGGGGGAGTCTGCTGAAGAATATGAGACACAAGCAGATGAGAGTCATGCATCTGAAGCACAGACTGGTGTGATAGATTCCTACTTTGAGCATCCTTGGCCACCCTTCCCCAACGCATAGCAAAACCTCAGAAAACTCCTTAATTTCTTTATCCTGGAAATCAGTTAAGGCCCTACCAGGACTTGGAGGGCTTTCAAGCCAGAATGGGGGGGCACTGTCAGGGGGTGGTGAGAGAGTAGACTGCAGAGGTATGCAAGGGCTCGATCGTGAAGGTTTGAGGTCAGTTTATTAGAACGCTAGTTACCATTTATGAAGCAACTAGATGCCGGGCACTTTATGTGCATTGCCTCCTTTAATCCTCATGACGCCCAGAAGGTCAGTATTATTACACTCATGTTATACCCTTGGAAGCAGAGGCTCGAGTAACTCCAATCTACTCATCACAGTCCCAAAGCTAGAAAAGAGCAGAGCTGGAATGTGAACCTAACCATTCAAATTCTCAACCCTAAAATGTAAAAAAGGCAGGGGTGTGGAGGAATGCTATATTTGGAAATGAGAGAAAAGGACACAAGTATTGATGTGGTTTAAGATATTGCATCATAGGATCATTTCATCACTCAAATGGTTTAAAATATTCATAATCATATCTGTATGGGTAAATGTTACAAATATTCTGTATCTCATATTTTTGTTCTTCTCAAACAGCTTAGCAATATAGAGACTATTGTCATTAAACAAAACCAGGTGTGGGCACCCAGAATGTAAAGTAAATAAAAGGGCAGTTGGGCTCAGGGCGCTTGGAGGTGGGATCCTCCCGTCTCTCTTCTCAACTATTTTCCCCAAATTCAGGAACTCTATGGCTCACAATAATTTTTAGAATCCTGAACTTTGTTCTACATACCATTCAAGTCCGTAGATCCGGGAAGCAATCAAATGTCATATGTGGGTGACAGAGTGTATCTTTGCCAAGGTGGAATGATGTGTCTGCACAGGAGGGCTCTGGCCACCTGGCGGACCCACTCCTGTGTTGTCACTGGGGTTCCTATGACCTAGAGGAGGGCAGGACCAATCACAGGCCTGGTTTAATGTCCACTACCAGGGCAGCCACCTCCTTAGAGAGGTTCTGACTTTTGTCCTCAGAGCCACAGAAACAAACAAGTGAGCTTAAACCTTGTTTCGGATGAGAGACTGTCCTTCATGAAGTCCCCAGTTAGCCACACCAAATGATTAAGACACCCAGAGGCAACGTCCCATTGCTGGTCCTCTTTGCTTGTTTTAGGATTCTTTCCAAGGAGAAAGTGGAAAGCATTATAAAATAATTCACACACGTTCAAATATAAATTATTTTATTGCCAGCACAAGCCACCCCTAAATCCTTCTTCCTTTTGGGAAGTAAGGGAATTTTAAGCTGAGCACACTATGGGGACTGGTGTCCTGGGGAGTCTCTGAGGAAGTGCAGTTTTAGCACCAAAACTGAGAAAGTCCTAGAAAAATCCAGACAAATTGGCCACCTTCAAAACCCAACGTATCACAAAACTTTAAGGTGTTCATTGACCATACTTAGGGCCAGATCCTGCTTTGGGGTTCACAGAGAACAAATCACTCTTATGTATATTAAATGTAGCCTTAAAAAACAAACCAAGTCAAAGCATTTATGTTGCACACTCAATAAATAAATTCACTGTCTCAACGCAAAGAGACAACTTTATAATCCAATTAAATGTGCTTGAATATTTACTTACTGCTTGTGATTGTTAATTCTATTCCATTTGGCTAGGTCATGGTACCCAAATATTTGTTCAAACATTATTCTAGATATTTTCAGGAAGGTATTTTTTAGATGAGATTAACATTTATTTTTATTTTTTTTTAATTTTATTATGTTATGTTAGTTACCATACAATACATCATTAGTTTTTGATGTGGTGATCCACGATCCATTGTTTTCATATAACACCCAGTGCTCCATGCAGTACGTGCCCTCCTTAATACCCATCACCAGGCTAACCAATCTTCCCTCCCCACTCCTCTCTAAAACCCTGTTTGTTTCTCAGAGTCCATAGTCTCTCATGGTTCGTCTCCCCCTCCTATTTCCCCCCTTCATTTTTCCCTTCCTTCTCCAAATGTCCTCCATGCTATACCTTATGTTCCACAAATAGGTGAAACCATATGATAACTGACTTTCTCTGCTTGACTTATTTCACTTAGCATAATCTCTTCCAGTCCCATCCATGTTGATGTAAAAGTTGGGTATTCATCCTTTCTGATGGCTGAGTAATATTCCATTGTATATATGGACCACATCTTCATCCATTCATCTGTTGAAGGGCATCTCAGCTCTTTACACAGTTTGGCTGTTGTGGCCATTGCTGCTATGAAAATTAGGGTGCATACGGCCCTTCTTTTCACTACATCTGTGTCTTTGGGGTAAATACCCAGGAGTGCAATTGCTGGGTCATAGGGTAGCTCTGTTTTTAAATTTTTGAGGAACCTCCACACTGTTTTCCAAAGTGGCTGCACCAGCTTGCATTCCCACCAACAGTGTAAGAGGGTTCCCCTTTCTCCACAACCTCTCCAACATTTGTTGTTTCTTTCCCTGTCCATTTTTGCCATTCTCACTGGTGTAAGGTGGTATCTCAATGTGGTTTTGATTTGAATTTCCCTGATGGCTAATGATGATGAACATTTTTTCATGTGTCTGTTAGCCATTTGTACGTCTTCTTCAGAGAAGTGTCTTTTCATATCTTCTGCCCACTTTTTGACTTGATTATTTGTTTTTTGGGTGTTGCGTTTGAGAAGTTCTTTATAGATCTTGGATACCAGCCCTTTATCTGTAGTGTCATTTGCAAATATCTTCTCCCATTCTGTGCGTTGCCTCTTTGTTTTGTTAACTGTTTCCTTTGCTGTGCAGAAGCTTTTTATCTTGATGAAGTCCCAAAAGTTCATTTTTGCTTCTGTTTCACTAGCTTTTGGAGATGTATCTTGAAAGAAGTTGCTGTGGGCGATGTCAAAGAGGTTACTGCCTATGTTCTCCTCTAGGATTTTGATGGATTCCTGTCTCACATTGAGGTCTTTCATCCACTTTGAGTTTCTCTTTGTGAATGGTGTTAGAGAATGGTCGAGTTTCATTCTTCTCCATGTGGCTGTCCAATTTTCCCAGCACCATTTATTGAATAGACTATCTTTTTTCCATTGCATGTTTTTTCCTGCTTTGTCAAAGATTATTTGACCATAGAGTTGAGGGTCCATATCTGGGTTCTCTATTCTGTTCCACTGGTCTATATGTCTGTTTTTGTGCCAGTATCATGCTGTCTTGGTGATCACAGCTTTGTAATATAGCTTGAAATCAGGCAATGTGATGCCCCCAGCTTTGTTTTTCTTTTTCAACATTTCCTTGGTGATTCGGGGTCTTTTCTGATTCCATACAAATTTTAGGATTGTTTGTTCCTGCACTTTGAAAAATGTCATTGGAATTTTGATCGGGTTGGCATTGAAGGTATAGAGTGCTCTGGGTAGCATAGACATTTTAACAATGTTTATTCTTCTGATCCATGAGCATGGAATATTTTTCCATCTTTTTGTGTCTTCTTCAATTTCTTTCATGAGTGTTCTGTAGTTCCTACAGTATAGATCCTTTACCTCTTTGGTTAGGTTTATTCTGAGGTATCTTATGGTTTTTGGTGCTATTGTAAATGGAATCGTTTCTCTAATTTCTCTTTCTACAGTTGCATTGTTAGTGTATAAGAAAGCAACTTATTTCTGTGCATTGATTTTGTATCCTGCCACATTACTGAATTGCTGTATGAGTTCTAGTAATTTGGGGGTGGAGTCTTTTGGGTTTTCCACATAAAGTATCATGTTGTCTGTGAAAAGAGAGAGTTTGACTTCTTCTTTGCCAATTTGAATACCTTTTATTTCTTTTTGTTGTCTGATTGGTGTTGCTAGGACTTCTAGTGCTATGTTGAACAATAGTGGCAAGAGTGGGCATCCTTGACGTGTTCCTGATCTTAAGGGAAAGGTTCTCAGCTTTTCCCCATTGAGGATGATATTCGCTGTGGGTTTTTCATAGATGGATTTTATGAACTTGAGGAATGTTCCCTCTATCCCTATACTCTGAAGAGTTTTAATCAGGAAAGGATGTTGTATTTTGTCAAATGCTTTTTCTGCATCAATTGAGAAGACCATATGGTTCTTCTCCCTCCTCTTATTAATGTGTTCTATCACATTGACTGATTTGCAAATGTTGAACCATCCTTGCATCCCAGGGATAAATCCCACTTGGTCGTGGTAGATGATCCTTTTAATGTATTGTTGTATCCTATTAGCTAGGATTTTGTTGAGGATTTTGGAATCCATATTCATCAGGGATATCGGTCTGAAATTCTCCTTTTTGATGGGATCTTTGCCTGGCTTGGGGATTAAGGTAATGCTGGCTTCATAGAATGAGTTTGGAAGTTTTCCTTCTGTTTCTATTTTTTGAAACAGCTTCAGTAGAATAGGTATTATTTCTTCTTTGAATGTTTGGTAGAATTCCCCAGGGAATCCATGAGGCCCTGGACTCTTGTTTTTTGGGAGGTTTTTGATCACTGCTTCAATCTCGTTACTGGTTATTGCCCTATTCAGGTTGTCAATTTCTTCCTGTTTCAGTCTTGGCAGCTTATAGGTTTCCAGGAAGGCCTCCATTTCATCCAGATTGCTCAGTTTATTGGCATATAGTTGTTGATAATATTTTCTAATAATAGTTTCTATTTCCTTGGGGTTAGTCGTGATCTCTCCCCTTTCATTCATAATTTTGTTAATTTGGGTCCTTTCTCTTTTCTTTTGGATAAGTCTGGCCAGTGGTTTATCAATCTTATTAATTCTTTCAAAGAACCAGCTTCTAGTTTTGTTGATCTGATCTACTGTGTTTCTGGTTTCTAATTCATTGATTTCTGCTTTAATTTTAATTATTTCTCTTCTAATGTGTGGCTTAGGCATCGTCTGTTGCTTTCTCTCTAGTTCTTTAAGGTGTAGAGTTAGTTGGTGAATTCGTGATTTTTCTATTTTTTTGAGTGAGGCTTGGATGGCTATGTATTTCCCCCTTAGGACCGCCTTTGCAGCATCACATAGGTTTTGGACTGATGTGTTTTCGTTCTCATTAATTTCCATGAATTGTTTAAGTTCTTCTTTGATTTCCTGGTTGACCCAAACATTCTTGAGCAGAGTGGTCTTTAGCTTCCAAGTGTTTGAATTTCTGCCAAAGTTTTTCTTGTGATTGAGTTCCAGTTTTAAAGCATTGTGGTCTGAGAATACGCAGGGAATAATCTCAATCTTTTGTTATCGGTTGAGACCTGATTTGTGACCCAGTATGTGGTCTATTCTGGAGAAAGTTCCATGTGTGCTCGAGAATAATGAGTATTCTGTTGTTTTAGGGTGGAATGTTCTGTAAATATCTATGAGGTCCATCTGATCCAGTGCATCATTCAAAGGTCTTGTCTCCTTGTTGATTTTCTGCTTAGATGATCTGTCCATTGCTGAGAGTGGAGTACTGAGGTCTCCTACAATTAACATATTGTTATCAATATGACTCTTCATTTTGGTTAACAGTTGGCTTATGTGGATGGCTGCTCCCATGTTGGGGGCGTAGATATTTACAATTGTTAGATCTTCTTGTTGGATAGACCCTTTAAGAATGATATAGTGTCCTTCTGTGTCTCTAATTACAGACTTTAGTTTAAAATCTAATTTGTCTGCTATAAGAATTGCCATTCCAGCTTTCTTTTGAGGTCTGCTGGCATGGAAGATGGATCTCCATCCCTTCACTTTCAGTCTGGATGTATCTTTAGGTTCAAAATGAGTCTCTTGTAGGCAGCATATGGTTGGGTCCTGTCTTTTTATCCAATCTGCAACCCTGTGCCGTTTTATGGGAGCATTTAGGCCATTCATGTTGAGAGTGATTATTGAAAGATATGAATTAGTTGTCATCATGTTGCCTGTGAAGACGTTGTTTTTATAGATTGTCCCTGTAAATTTCTGTTGTATATCACTCTTGGGGTCTTTCTCCTTTTATAGAACTTGCAGGGCCGGCTTAGTGGTCACATCTTCTTTCAGTTTCTGCCAGTCGTGGAAGCTCTGCATCTCTCCATCCATTCTAAATGAAAGCCTTCCTGGATAACGTATTCTTGGCTGCATGTTCTTCTCATTTAGTACCCTGAATATGACTTGCCAGGCCTTTCTGGCTTGCCAGGTCTCTGTGGATAGGTCTGGCGTTATTCTGATGTTCCTCCCTCTGTATGTAAGGAATCTCTTCCCCCTAACTGCCCTTAAGATGGTTTTCTTGGTTCTAAGATTTGCAAGTTTTACTATTACATGCCAGGGTGTTTGCCTGTTTTCCTTGATCTTGGGAGGGGTCCTCTCTGCCTCTAGGACACGAATGTTCATTTCATTCCCCAGATTAGGGAAGTTCTCAGCTATGATTTGCTCAAGTACATCTTCTAGCCCTCTCTCTCTCTCCACTCCCTCTGGGATTCCAATTATTCTGACATTGGAACGCTTCATGGTGTCACTTATTTCTCTGATTCTATTTTCATGGATTCTGAGTTGTTTTTCCCTGGCCTCCTCTTTTCCCTTTTTATCTATTATATTGTCTTCCAGGTTGCTTATTTGTTCTTCTGCCTCACTTACCCTAGCCGTTAGATTACCTTGATTGGATTGGATCTCATTGATAGCATTTTTAAGTTCTGCCAATTCAGCTTTCATTTCTGCCCTTAGAGACTCTATGTTGCCATTAATCGATTTCTCCATTCTAGCCATTGTCTTCACAATTGCTAGCCTGAATTCCATCTCCTACATCTTGGTTATATCTGCATCCATTTGTAAATCTGCAGCGTAAGTCATAATCTCTGAGTCTTTTCTATTTTGGGGGCTCCTCCTCCTAGTCATTCTGTTGATGGGTGTTTGAGGGAATGTATAGAGGCCAAATTATTGACCAGAACCCAAGCAAGATGCACCTGTTTTCTTGGGACCTTAGGGTTGCTGGCCTCTTGTTTTCCCAGCCTGTCTTCTGGGGGAGGGGCCTGCCGCACTGTTACTCAGGCAATTCTGTTTGGGTGGAGTTGCCCTGCCCCCCTGTGGCGGGGGATGGGCTCAGCGGGAATCAGTTTTGGGGGTTTTGTTCTCTGGCGGCTTTCCCTGGTGGTTTTTCCGCCTCTCTTCCGCGAGTCAGAGCAGAAGAGACCATTTCCAACCCTCTGCCTCAGAGCAGAGAGACTGCAGTCTGTTCTTCGGTGAGCTCTCCAGGCCACATCGTCTCCATTTCTGTCCATGCTGCTATACACTGCAGCGGCCTGGGTAGTGCGCCCCTCCTCAGCACCCCCAGTCCTGCCTCCAGGTCGGAGCACGTCTCTGCCTTTTGTGCTTCTAAAACCGCCAGCCACCCCCAGATCGCAGACGCGACCCCCGCTGCTCAGGGTTTCTGCCCCGGGGGCTGCCCTAAAGTCCTTTCCCCACCGCTACCGGTCTGCGAGTCTGTGCCCCGTCCCCAGCGCGTGAGGCTGTCGGTCACCGGCGGTGTAGGATCCCCACGGCCAGGCTCCCGCCCACTGCCGTTTATCCTCCGATATCTATCTGCCCGTGGAATCACGGCTCCCCACTCCGTACCTCGAAATCAACCGCCTGCAATATTCTGTTTGTAGAGATCCAGATCTTACATCTCAGGCTGATTTCGTGGGTGCTCAGAGTGGTCTGGTAGATATCCAGCTCAAATCCGGGGACCAGTTGAAATAGCGTCCCCTACTCCTCCACCATCTTTCCTAGTCCTCTTCAAGTCTACTGTTTTTTAGTCGACTCTACTAGTTCTGGAGGCTGGAAGGCTCCAATCCTGGGCTGGCAGGGCAGGTTTCTGGAAGAGCTCTCTTGGCTTGCGGCTGGCAATCCTTCTGCTGTGTCCTCACAGGGTGGACAGCGAGCTTGGCTCTGGGGTCTCTTCTTACTAGGACACTAATCCTGAAGGATCAGAACCCCACCCTTACTGCCTTGTTTGTCCTTAATCACTCTCTCAGAGGCCCCACCTTCAAGTACAGCCACACCAGGGGCTGGGACTGCAATGTACTGTTGGAGGGGATCATCGAGAGGCCATCGAGATTAACATTTAATGAGTAGGCTTTGAGTAAAACATACTATCTTCCATAGTGGGGGGTGGGCCTCATCCAAGCAGCTGAAGGTCTTAAAAGAAAAATGACCGATACCCTCTGATAAGAAAGGAATTTTGCCAACAGACTGCCTTTGGACTCAAATTGCAATTTTTCCTTGGGTCTCCACCCTGCCAGCCTACCCTCCTGCAGATTTTGAACTTGTATCTCCACAGTTGCATGAGTCAATTTCTTAAAAGCTGTTCTCTTATCCCCTGTACGTTCACTGACATATGGAGCTCAAAGGGGCCAGGTGGCAGTTGTAACCCCCAGTTCAGTGAAACCTGAGACCTAAGACCTCTACACCAGCAGAGACTAAGTTTGTGGGGATGAGAAACTCAAATTCTACAATTCTATTTGTGGGTCACTTGGATTTATGGTGGAACAGGTTTAATCCTATATTATATGGGATATCTATCTATCTATCTATCTATCTATCTATCTATCTAATCAGTTACACCATGAAGGACAGTAGCCCAAGTCCACAGGTTGTTGTCCCTTTGCTGATACCTTAGCTGAAACTTCTATAGGTCATTCCACTATTCTATCAAGCTAGTTGCTTCTGAGTGATAGAATACACTCTAAAACTAGTGAACTATATAGTCACAAGCCTGTTATTATATTTCCTTTGCTGTAAAATAAGTCCCTTACTCTGAGGCAATGTCATCTATGTGTGAGTAGGTCAGACATTCTGTAGGTCCTTTAAATGGTAGTGTTGGCAGGGGTACTATGGGCAGGAAGGCAAACCTGTTTCCAGAGTATCATTTTAGGTGAGTAAGAATAGCTGCTTTTACTAAGGTAGAAGGGATTTGATGTAACTTACCTGCTACCGGCTGGCTGTCAAGTCTTCCCAAGATTGAGGCCATATCCAAAGCTCATCATTCTCTGATCCTGGAAGTAGAGAATTCAGTAGCAGCAGTGGCTAGATGAGACTTAGTGAGAGGGAACCCATGGGTTTTGATCCATGCTTAGTTTCCATCCTTGCCACCATGGCTTCACGGCCCCATGGCACAAACACTGGATGACTCAGTAAGAAGCTGACTGCCATTCATTGTCTACTTTGTTGTTGAAAGCTTTGTATGAAATAGTTGATTTTTAGAAAAAAGAAAAAAAGAGATAGTGATCTCTAATAGGTTTTAATATGTGATAAAAGATTTGTATGCACTGTACCCACTCCCACTAGTCTATGTACAGACATTACTGCTAGCCATTCTTGCCTCATGTCTTTGCACCTTGTTCCTCATAAGTACTGACCATCTTGTCAAATCATTTTCCACTGCTCAGGAATCATTATACATCCTTTCCTCAGGCCACTTCTCCTTCATTAGCAATTAGCGTATTGCTCTTAAATCTGCCCGACAGGAGGATGTCTTTTAACCACTTGCTGTCAGGGTCAGCCTTGAGTGGGGGCTTTTGTAAGTACAATAGCAGTTTGTTCCTGGCTAGGACCAACATATCACACCAACCCTTTTGTGAATCACACCCAAGTCCTTTCTACCTCTGTCAGTTGGCCATGGGGAATCCCCAGTGATCCCATAGATGCAGGTTAAAAGAAAGGTGCTGGTACAACAGAGTTAGGGGAAGCCAACCGGAGCCACTTGTCTACGTAATTTACTCAGGTGTTCTGGGCTGACTTCAGTCTAATCCTGAATGCCTCCCTTCCATTTTTGAATGGCTTGTTGTCATACCCATGTGGTCTTCGACTTGGATCTGACACCACTCAGCTCATGATGAGCAGCTCTGTCTCATGGTCACTTGGTGTTCCACGACAAGGACTAAATGTTTATTTGTAACAAGCATCATGCTATTTTTCTAAGTAGGGACTTGTTCTCTCCCACAAAAGCTATGGCTTTACTCCAGAATCTTAAGGATCTGTATTATGATTCTTCTAATGAGACTTTTAAGAGGTTCTACACAATATTCTTACCCACAGACACCTTTAGCACCTTCCAACCAGATTAGTCATATGGCCTGAGTGGCAGGTCAGTTTTCCCTGCAACCTGGACTTGCTACTGATCCCTTCTTCCTCTGGGCCACAGGGACACTGGCCCTTCCTTCTGTATATAGGAAGACCTAAGCTCCGCCCTCCAATAGCAGGGAATGAGGAAGAGCCATCACAGGATGGTTCAGGACCAAGGTAGTCAGAGAGCTTCACCACAAACAGATTAGTTGCTTGGTCTTGAGCAGACATCTTCAGAAGGACCAAGTGAAAGTACCGCATTTTGGAACAGTCTATTGGTGGCGGGAGGGGGCGCAGACAATTCTCTTATTTCTTATTTCCCCAATGGGTCAGAGTTGACCCATTGTGTCACTTTTCCCCCAAGCCAAGTTGCTCCAGTACCACCTCCAGGAAGCATCTGGAGCTTCTGAAGGTCCCATCCAGGCAGCATGTGGCTGCAGTGCCTGTTTTCCTTAGTTGGTTGTGTCTGTTGAAGCTTCTCAGTTTGCGGTGAGAGACTTAAGACTTAAGTCTTAAGACTTCAAGACTGCAGAACTTAAGACTGCAAGAATGGATGGGCTGCTGGAAACTTCCTGGCCGGGGAAGAAGGCTGATGACCAAAGTCGGGCTTTGGAAAATAAGCAAGAATGAGTGGACCTGGATGGTACATAAACTGGGCCTAGTATATTCATTTTCCCTTCAAGGACATAAAGCTTGATTTTAAAGTTAAACCCACTTCTTAGAGGTGTAGCAAGTTGGTGTTGTACTTCTCTTAATGAGAACCTTTCCTCACTTCAAAATTTTATAGACACATGGGACTGGAAAGTTCTGTGCAAATCATCTGGGTAAGCCTCCATATTTTTCAGATGAGAAGCATGAGCATTAGAAAGCTGAGGTGACACTCTCAAGTCAAACGGTGAACAGAAAAGAGAGACTGCCCACCTCCAGCTCAAGCTTCATTCCACAATACAATAGGTAAGGCCAGTGAAGGGGAAGAGTAGTTGGTACCCCCCTCCACTTTTGCCTTTATCAAAGATTTTTGATGGTGTTGGCTTCATGAGGTCATGTCTAGAAGCTATTTTAAGAACATTCAAGAAAAAATGTTATGTAATTTTGAAGCAATATTGTTGGTTTTGGAACAAAATTTTTTTAAACAATACTGGCCTGTGTTATTGTTGGATCAAAGTGAATTTTATGAGAATCTACATTTCCAGAGGCAAGACCTCATCTGTGGAAATGAAATAGAATATAATACAAAGGGGAAGTGCAGTAAACAAAGGTGAGTGTGCCAGGTAAAGTTATTGCCTTTCTTTAATCCTATAGATGTTCCTCGACTCACAATGGGGTTACATCTCCAGAAACCTGTCATAGGTTGAAAATACTGTTAAGTCGGAAATGCATTTAATACACCTAACCTACCGAGTGTCGTAGCTTAGCCTGGCCCACCTTAAATGTGCTCAGAACGCTTGCATTACCCTACCATTGGGCAAAATCACCTCACACAAAGCTTATTTTATGATCGGTGTGTAATATCTCATGTAATGTATTGAGTACCGAACTGAAAGTGAAAAGCAGAATTGTCTGGGTTGCCTGGGTACAGAAGGGCCATAAGCCCATCGGCTGTTACCTTCAGGGTCATGGGGCTGACCGGGAGCTGTGCCTCAAGGCACTGCCCAAGGTCACATCACCAGCCTGGGAAAAGATCAAATTCAAAATTCCAACTATGGTTTCTACTAAATGTGTCTTGCTTTTGTGCCAGAAAAATCTCAGTCAAACCATCATATGTTGGGGACCGTCTGTAAATCTTTTGTGTTAAACAACTCTGAAGGGTTGGCCCAGAGGTCTTCTTCCTGGGATCTTATGTTCACACCTAAGTGGAAACATAGCACACTGCCCTTTTCAGCACTGCTCCGGAGGCAGCATTCATAGCCGTCATAAAGGAGAGTACGCATGAAGGCCACTAGAGCAGAAACCCCGCTGCTCCTTGAAAATGGCCCCATTTCCAGCAGCTTTAGTTGCTTTACCCTTGGTGGACACATTGACTTCAGTGGCATCTGGAGAGTCTTGCCCTCCTGACAGTAGGAAGACCTGAGCTCCACCCTCCGACAGCCTTGATTTCTGAGGCTGCCGAAGCTGCACTGGATGTTCTGATCTTGCATTTTATGTTCCCAATAACATCCTAGCTCTTTGTTTTTACTTCTGGTCTGAGAAAATTTAAGAAATAATTCTGGCTTGCTAAAATCTGTTTCCTATCATGTCTTAAATTAGCCTGGCACCAATTTGTTGGAATATCTGCCCCAGCTCTGTGGGAAGAAACTGATGAGCTGGCCTTGAATTTCCACGAGTGGATGCCAACCACGGTGTGTCCTGGCACTCGTTTCGGATGCTTTTTGCCAAGGGCAGAGTTTCACTTCTGATTTCATAGCGAATCAAACCCTGAGCGGGAAGACAGCCATAGACAGGAGGCAAAACAGCATCTCTTCAGTCTGTCAGCGCTTCTCCTTCGATCTCTCTCCACCCTGGGAGGATCCATTGATATGCAGCAGGGAAAATACAGATGAAATGCAATTTGGTGAAGGGTGAAAAAAAAATCATAGGAAGTTTCCGGACAAGGCTGCCACATCAGCAGTGCAGGGAAAGCATTTCAGCTAGGGTTCCCACCGAAGAGATGCTTACTTCTGAGGCCTGCCAGGTGCTATGCTGGATGCTAAAAACCTCTCCTGGAATGGAAGTAATAGCACACTTACTTTTGTGCATGCAGAGCCTCCTATTTTACCCCTTTTAGACTGAGAAAGACCCTTGCCCTTCTGGAGCACCATGATGCTGCAGACTGAGAAATATATAATCATGCACTTCTTTTGTTGTTTCCTGAATTATGCAGGGTCTTCTTTCCAGTGAATTCTCCTTTGGAGGCTTCCTGAAATGTCAAGTCTATTACCTCCTGCCCAGGAAAATCCATTACAGACTTGCACAAGTGGGGCCAAAAAAGAAGACTTTACCAGTTCATGGAGACGGAGCAAGGGCTGTGGAATTGGAACTTCTGCCAGTGTGCATTTTTGGCTTTTTCTCCCCTGCCTTTTATACTAAGGAAGTTTGTTGAATGCACATGTTTCTCAGGCCTGAGAGGTGTTGTAAAGCCCACAGAAGTCCAGGAGGGACAATATCCAAGTCTTAAATAGATATTGAAGGATTTTCTGCCTCTCCTTGAATCTACACCCTTAGTAGAGCCATCTAAGTAACAGCACTAGAGATATTCCCGGGTGCCTCTGAGATTAGAAGGGATGTTGGGGGGTCCGGCCTCCTATATGATCACAGATGCAGATTTATAACAAAAATGAGGAGCAGGAATGCTCATGAGTGCTATGCACTAGAATAGATGAACTGTGTTTTACATGTACGCACAAATACAAAATTGAGTATATCATAACCAGGATATTGACTTTGATATAGTTTCCTGATCTTATTTATATGTATAACAAATGGTATTAACCATAAAATATAAATTCTTTAAAAAAGAGTATAGTCTAAGAAATAAAGCCTCTGATGATTATGAGAGTATATGTGTGGAAGCATTAATTATAATTCAGAAATAGCAAAAAACAAAAATAAATGATATTATGGCATATCTCTTAAAGGCATACTATTCAAGTTATTGTCACTTAGAAGTATTAGAAGTTGTATTTTCATTTTCTGTATATTTGTTGTATATTTATTTTATTAGAAGTGATTTTTATTTTCTTTTCCTTGCTTTTTTTCTATATTTTTTCATTTTTTCTACGATTAAATATTACCCTTATGATAAAAATACAAACCATTTAAAAGAAGAAAAGAAAATTTTCCTTCAGCTATGATAGGAACACAGCCTGCAAGTGAACATACAAATATCTAGAATGGTCAGAATTACCTTTAAAATGTCCTGGTTTAGTTTGCTAGTAGTATGTGCTGTTTGGTTGTTGCTCCATCAATGATGTATGTATGTACATATAAATATTTTCAATTACGATAATTATAAGCTCACATACCATTGTAAGAAACAAGGCAGAAAGATCCCTTGTATACTTTACCCAGTTTTCTCCCATGGTAACATTTTGCTAAACTATAAATAATATTATAAAATAATATTATATCACAACCAGAATATTCACATTGATGCAAAATACCAGTCTTATTCAGATTTTCCAAGTTTTACTTGTGCTCATTTGTGTGTGTGTGTGTGTGTGTGTGTGTGTATTAAGTTCTATACAATCTTATCACCTGTGTAGGTGTGTGGCTACCACAGCTAAGAGACGGAACAGTTCCAACACCCAAAGAGTCCTTTTTGTTGTTCCTTTTAGCAGCACACTCACCTCCCTTGTGCCAGTCTCTCATCTCTGGCAACCACTCATCTGTTGCCATTTTTAAAGTTTTGTCATTTCAAAAATGTTATATAAATGGACACTATGTAACTTCCGGGGACCGCTGTTTTCACTCAGCAGAAATCCCTAGACACTGGCTCTAATTGGTGCAGCCATTATAGCAGTCTACCCCTTCTGATTGCTGAGTAGGGGTCCATGTTATGTATGGACCACTGTTTAAGCATTCACCTGTGGAGGGACATCTGGGTTGATTCCTAGAGTGGGCTACTACAAGTAAAGCTATGAACATTTGTGTATAGGTTTTCATGTGACCATATGTTTTCATTTTTCTGAAATAAATACTTAAGGAGCACAATTGCTGGATCAAAAGACAGTTGCATGTTTAGTTTTATAAGAAACCTCCAAACTGTGTTCCAAAGTGGCTGTATCATTTTATATTCCCAACAGCAATGTATGAGTTGTCCAGTTTCCCCATACTCTCCCCAGCATTTGGTATTAACCCCTTTTTTGTTAGTCATTCTGATAGGTGTGCGATATCTCATTGTGGTTTCATATGTGCACTTCTGGAACTGCCAGTGATGTGGAACATCTTCATGAGCTTATTTGCTTTCTGTATATCTTTTTTGGTGAAATGTCTATCGATGTCTTTTTGCCCCTTTTCTAATTGGATTGCTTGTTTTTTTAACTCTTGAGTTTTGAGGATCCTTTACACATTATGGGTAGTAGTCCTTTGCTATGTATGTGATTTGCAAATACTTTCCCCCAGTCCGTACCTTTTCTTTTTATCCTGTCACATGGGCTCTCACAGAACACAAGTTTCAAATTTTATCATGTCCAGTTTGTTGATATTTCCTTTTATGGATTATGTTTTGGGTGAAGAATCTAAGAATTCTTTACCTAGTCTTAGGTCCCAGGCACTCTCTACTACATTTTTTCTGAAAGTTCTATAGTTTTATGTTTTACGTTAAGTCTACCATCCCTTTTGAGTTAATTTTTGTATGGAACGTAAGGTTTAGGTCAAGGCTCAATTAATTCTTTCTTTCTTTTTTCTTTCTTTCTTTCTTTCTTTCTTTCTTTCTTTCTTTCTTTCTTTCTTTCTTTCTTTCTTTCTTTCTTTCTTTCTTTCTTTCTTTCTTTCTTTCTTTCTTCCTTCCTTCCTTCCTTCCTTCCTTCCTTCCTTCCTTCCTTCCTTCTTCCTTCCTTCCTTCCTTCCTTCCTTCCTTCTTTCTTTCTCTTTCTTTCTTTCTTCTTTATTTTTCTTCTTTCTTTCTTTTTTTTCACCTCTGATGTCCAATTGCTCCAGTGCCATTTGTTGAGAAGCTATCCGGTCTCCATTGAATTGCTTTTGCCCCTTTGTCAAAAATCAGTTGGGTATATTTGTGTGGGTCTCTTCCTGGGTGTCAAGAGCATTTTGACACAACAGCCACTTCACGTGGAGAGATGGAGAATGAGGAGTTACTGCTTCACTGTGCATGAAAGGAGAGGGGTCTCTGTGGGGTTATTAGTGTAACAGAGCCAAATGGAGAATCAGTGAGTGAGCACAGAACCTAGCCCACAGAGGAAACATCTGCCCAGCAATTGTTGAAACATCAGGTCTGAGCTTTAAAAAAAACACTCTTGCTCGAGGCAGACAGCAGAAGAGTGCAGTGAGTTCTCTGCCCTCCTATTGTTTCTCACTGTTTTATCACTTAAAGGAAATGGGGCTCTTTTGATTCTTCACTATTTTCTGTTACAGATGATCAAAGCCCAATTTTTAGGATATCTCTTTGAGCTCCAGTGTTTGCCAGAGGCTACAATTATCACCTTCAAAGTAGTGGATTTCCCCCTCAGTCCCCTGCTGCTTATGCATTTGTGAGTGTCCAGACTGTGGCTGAGTGAGCAGGATGCCTCTCAGATTTTCTCATGCTAAGAGGTCACCATGAATCTGGGGGACCCCATGAATCACGTTAAAAGAAACCTAGTTCTGACCCATTTACCTCCTGCCGGTGTCTCTCTGTATTTTCTCTGAGTCAGGATGCTACCCATGACTTTGCTTTAAAATTGTTCACCTTCTTTGATCATTTGGAGAGGTGTTTGAGGGATAAGCTATCTGTGATCTTGAATTTGCATGGTTACTTCTACCTGTACTCCCTCCACCTTTCCTTCAGGCACTTAACTCCTTTTAATCAGAACAACCTACAACATGGATGGTGCATACAACAAATGCTTAGAAATTTTCTTAATTAATATTAAGGGAATAAATCACCTATCTCTCTTCCTTCTCTGTAAGCCATTTATACTGTCCTGTCCTTTGACATTTTCCCATGGGAGTGTCTTGCTTCCCTGTTCATGTGTCTCATAAAACAAATGGGAAAAAAATCTCATCCTGTGTGTGTGTGTGTGTGTGCACGCGCCTTGCTTTCTCTCCCTTTGTGTCTCCCTCTTCCTCATTATATTTTCATCGTATTTCTTCTTGTCTTCCTTTCAGTAGGGGTAGTGAATTATAACTTCTGTGGTGTGAAATATTTATGAGGAATGAAGTGTTTCCATCATAGATCCTTGAAATTCTAGCTTCTTAGACTACATGAAAATAGTTTCACATGCAGTTCAAATTAATTCTCAAACTTTTAGCAATGGTAAATGGCACTTGTTATTTGATCGGTCAGTTAACAACTATTTACTCTCAACCCACTATGCGGAAGGAATAGTGCTTGCAGTGGAAGCTATCAAGAGTGCAGTCTACTGGGCACCTTTGGTTCATCCTAACCCAGGCCAGTCTCATTGTCCTGAGAAGCCCATAGGGAGGTCGGCGAAGACACACGGACACACTCACTCATGGGACACTTCATGTGAAGTGTATGGCAAAAGCTCCTCATAGGGAAACAGCCTGGTAACCCTGGACCTTTTCTGCTTAGACTGCATGGTATTTGGCTTTACTGAATCATGCCCTCTGCTGATCCTTGCTGATTCTTCACCCTATATAAACCTACCCATCAAATAGTCGAATGAACAATTATTTCTCCAGAACTCATTTCCAGTCCATAATAACGAACATGCTAAGAGCTTTGATACATAATCTAAGTTAATCTTCACAGCCCTTGAAGTCAGGATTAGTAGTATTATCCCCACTTTATAGATGAGGAAACGGAAGCATAGAATGTGTAGAAACAAATGAAGGTCACCCAAATGAGAACAAGCACAGAGCTCACTACTATAGCAAAGGAGTCAGCCCCCATCACTTGTATTTGGCAGAGACTAAGCAGACGAGTGGGAAAACTTTTTAGTGGAAAAAAGGGAAGACTTCAAGTCTGCCCTGCTTGGATGCTGCTGGCACAGGGAAGCTGTGGGTAAGCTAAGTAGAAGCAGGGCATCCTGTGTCACTGGTTATGGGAGCATAGGTGGCTTTCTCTGGTTAGTCCTAAATTGGAAGTGGAGGCAAAAATTATGGAGGTTGTCAGTCTTCAACCAAGTCCTGACCATTTGAGACCAATGTTTCAGAGGTGTTATTTGGTTTCATTCACTGGCTGCTAGATTCAATGGTCTGACTTCCTGGACTGGTTACTGTAGGTAACAAGTTGGCTTTCTGGGCTGGTTGCTGCAGGCTGTTGATCAGAGTTCTATTTTTATATATCGTCTGGCCATTGCTCATCTGTATAGTCAACCTTTCAAGAGTTTAAGCAACTTGTTGATGGACAGATAGCAGAATTAAAATTCAATAAGAATGAGAGTATGAATTTTACCACCTCAGTATACTGTCTCTGTGGAAGGATCCCCAAGAAAAGGGTGGCAGAGAGAGCCAAGTCGCCAAATCTGGTTGCACTTCAGCTGATACCTGCTGGTGAACCCTGCTGGTTGTTTGATCCATCCAGCCCCATCCTCCTTCCTAAACAAGCCCAGGTATTAAGTCTTCTTGCCATGCAGCCAGATGGCTTCACTCCAAGAACCCTGATTTTTCTAAGTTGAACAGTGGGTGGCATTGCCCTGGTCAGCCTTCCCTTCCACCCCCAGACATAACATGTGACCTAGTTTGGCCCAGAGAGGATGGAAGACGGTGGGTGGATTTGTTTCTAGCTGGGTGGCAACAAAGGAGCACATATGCACCCTTTCCTACTGGTGGCCATCAGTGACGACAATGGCAACCGACCTCAGGTGAAGTCAACTCTGTGGACAACCGAATCAGAAGGCAAGAGACATCAATGAACTAGTGGCTTGACCAATTCTGCAACTGCCCCTCCTCCTGACTTCTATTACATGAAATAATAAATTTCTTCATTGTTTAAGCCAGTTTGAGTTGGGCATTCTGATGTAGAGAGCCAAAAGTATCCTAGTAAACACAGCAGCCTAGCAATGTATCTTTGCCTTCATACCCTGTCCCAAGTCCAGTGGCAAAGTCTTTGGACATTCAGCAGAGCAAGGTGGCTGAGAGCCATTGCACTGGGCCCAGAGCAGCTGCATTGCAATTCAGCTTCACCTCTTTCTAAGAGCTGCCTTCAGGTAAGCTACTTAATTTCCCTGTGCTTCACCATTTTATCAATAAACTAAAGATAATGGTAACACGCAACTTATAGGATTGTGAAAATTATAAGAGCTAAAATGTGTCAGGTGCTGAGAACAGTGCCTGGGTCATTACAAGAGCTAGAACCGTGTTCATTGTTGGTAGTATTATCAGAAACTCAGCAAACATTCCCTTACCTTTCTTTCTTCCAGAGTTAAAAAAAGAAACTTCCTTTTAACCGTTCAAAACCTGAAATCATTTTCATTACTGAAGCCAATGAGTCCAGTTTAACTTTTTCACCTCTGCTTCAAACGTGTAGCCAGCCTCCAGCAGCCCAGGAGCAAGGACAGAGGGAGGGGTCACCTTGCCTCTTCCTCTAGACGCCTCGTGTTCTGACAGCTGATGGTTCCACCCTGTGTTGAACAGACTCACCTTTGCTTTCACTCTGCCTCTTCTAATGTGTTTTTTTAAACCATCTTAATAACAGCCTTGTCAACATCTTTCCTTTAAAAACTGTTGAAAAGCCACCACTTTCAGACAATGTGTTCTGAGGGAGCTGACATGTAGTCCATTCATGATTATATCAATGTTCTAGCTCCCTTTTCAAAGGAGAATGCTTAACGAAGAAAAGAGAAACTATGCCCTCCAAGTGCTCACTCTGTGCCAGGTACTTTGCTTGAACAATCTATTTCTATTAATGACACACACACAAATTGAGTGATTTTCTTTTTTGAGAGTTTTGTATCAGTCAGACTAACCTGGGTTGTATATGAGTAACAAATAAGCCCCCAATTGTTGTTTTAAAATAACAGAGACTTGTATCTCCCTTCAACTTACACATCCTCCTCAAATAATGGGGGTGGGAGAGCAGTGCTTTATATCAAGAGTTGGCATATTTTTTCTTAGAGGGCCATTCAGTAAACATTCTAGGTTTTCAGGCTATATAGTCTCTGTTCCAACAACTCAGTTCTGCCGTTGTCACTTGAAAGCATACACAGACTAAAAGGTAGGGTTGTATTCCAATAAAACTTTATTTATAAAAGCAGGCCGCCAACCCAGGGGCTGTAGTTTGCGGATCCATGCTCTACGTCGCCTTCACTCCAGCACCCAGCCTGGGGGAGACTCCCGTCATTTGGAGTGCCACTCACCAAGTTGGCAGGAGGAGAAAAGATCATGGAGAGTCATGCGCCAGCTCT
This sequence comes from Zalophus californianus, assembly GCF_009762305.2. Lineage (NCBI taxonomy): Eukaryota > Metazoa > Chordata > Mammalia > Carnivora > Otariidae > Zalophus > Zalophus californianus. The sequence goes on from NC_045597.1 coordinate 152,218,236, forward strand.
TAGATGCCTCACCCAGACGTGAGCAGTGTCACTTGCGTGCACATTTTATTGACTATAGAGGATCACATGGCCACATCGAAGTTCAGCAGACAGAGATGGTTCTGGGTGGGCCTAGGAGAGGAGGATCCCAAACACCGACTAGAAGCAGTGATGTCTACCCTGTATTACAACATTCTTCCATTCATCTCTCTCTGTGGCTCTCATTTTGCTGAGCTGTGCGTTCCTAGTTAAGGAAAGCAGTTATAAAGCTATGGTTTCATTTATGCTCTTACAGGTGTATTACTCAGTTTCCGGATAAACTCGTCCTCTTTTCCTCTTTTTCCTGCTTTTCTTGTCTAGCCTCTAGGCTTGTTATTACTCAGCAACCAGAGCGCTAAAGAGCCGGAGGGAAAGTGATGTATAAAATGCAAATGCATCCACCTCAAAGGTGGTGTCTGGGTCTTATACCACCACCTAGGAAAGTTTCTTCTGGGGCTCTTGTCAGGCTCGGGGGTGCAGATATTTGCATATTGTTGATTATTTTCTAATTTACACAATATATTCAAAGTAACCATTCTTTGTGGCAATATCTGCCTTGTGTTGGACAGCTGTGTGTATTAGGGGTGTGTGTGTGTGTGTGTGTGTGTGTGTGTGTGTGTGTGTGTGTAGGATGAATACTAAAGAACCAATTTGGTCAACTTTTTCCATGGGTTAATTTACATCTCATTACCATCTTGTTTTCCTCTCTTTCCTCTTTACATTTTCCCTTCCCTTTTTCTTAATGAGCCCTGATGTTTTTGTAGAGTCAAAGATTGGAGGGTGTGGGAGTTAAAGATAACTTTTTGGTTAAATTTCCCTCGCCTATAGGCCTGATCATACCTTCCTCCAAATTTCTTGCTCTCATCCATTGATCTACCCATCCAGTATCTGAATGGGTACCTAACTAGCTGCCAGGCTATGTGCTAGGCACATAATGGGGCTATAACTGTGACTAAGAGAGACACAGTCCTTGCCTTCATGCAGCTGAAGACGTCAGTGAAAAAAAAAATTGTGATAATTGATGAGAGACCGGAAGAATTCTGGAAGTTGGGGATGGTAAAGGAGCATCTGTCTCCTGGAAGGTAAAGCAACAGGAGGGGAGAGTTCCACTTATTTTGCGCAGGTGGGAGCACTATCAAGGGATTTTATTTAAACATTTTTTTCTTTAACCTTTTGCTTCCATTGTTTATACCACTGCTATCTTTTGCTCTGTTTGGAGAACAACAAATAGCCAGCAAATTCTCAGAAGATTTCCCATTTGTAATTGGTTTCTCATTTATCTGGGTTTGGCTTAAAGATCAAATTGCCTTTAGGGCTGCTCCAGCTCCTTGCTGGAAAGAGTGGGCTCTTTCCCCACCCATCTGTGTACAGCGTTCCTCAGGTGAGAATTCACACAATTTGGATAGAAGCACAAAAACTTTCCAGGAAATAAAGGGAGCAAGACACGCATAACTTCTTTATTTTGTGGATGTCAAGGCTCAAGATTGAGATTTTGTGTTCTCTATCATCTTCTAGTTTTCTTTGGCTTTAATTTTTTTTTAATTTTGTGGGGAAAATGTAGATCTGGTTGGAACGCCAACCAAATGAAATGAATACAATACTTAAATGTAAAAGTATTTTATCTTAACATAAAATCAGCACATGTTCAAACTGACAGAATCATACACAGTGGCAACTCACTTATTTTGCAACCTGGAAAAATGTGCTATTCCATAATACAGAATTTCCAGAAAACTTGCTATCTCTTTTGCTTTCTCTTTTGTGAACAAAATTAGAAAAAAAAACTAAGCTATTTTGAATTAAAATATTCCTATGGTATTTCCTATTTCTTAAACTAAATAGAATTTATTCTTTTCTTGATGACTCCAGGCATAATTACTAATTCAGACGATCCCAATTTTCTGTAGCATATTGATGCCCTTGGGGCTTACCTAAAAGGTCTAGGACAATTTATCTCAATAGGTATGTAAAACTATTTACATGAAAACACATTACAGATTTGATTGATTTTTTTATTTGTTATCTGGTTTTGTTTTGGTTTGTTTTTGGTGTCTCCATTGTTAGGGGTGTCAGAAGTTCCTTCTCCCAGGCAAAATGTATCTGTCTCTAGTAACCACAAAACTAAAAATTTATTATTTTTTGTTTATTTTGAGCATAGCTATTAGGATAAATTTTGATGCATTTAACATTTAGAATGAAACTAACAGCGCTAAAGCAAGATAGATTCTCATGCGTAAGAATTCCAGAGATGGGCCATCCAGGATGAGTATGGTACATCTTGAATTTCTTAGGGATTCAGCCTCCTTCTAGCTCTCCACCACAACATCCTCAGGGCATATGTCTTACTGTCACAGTTCCAGATGGTTCCTAAAGCCATCATATCAGGGTTCCAGCCAGCTGACCGGAGGCAGGAAGGCAGAGGGCTGGGTCTCACCTTTATGGGATACTTCCTGGATGTGGACCTTGGAAGCAGCAATTAGCTCACTCCTGGGCGGACGAGTAGCGGCTATATGCACTAACACAGCGGCACTAGTTGTTTACAAATGTTCTACCTGTTGTTAGATATTTTGAATATCTACCCTCGTAAGGATTAGATAGATCTTCCTAGTCATATGCTAAGGACTCACCAATGCAAGATCCCCACACCTCACTCCCTTGAATATCTAAATCTCCTGGGGGAGGCAGAAATAGGTTAATAATTCTTCTATTTTACAAGGCTGACTTGATCTGGTCTGTGGCAAACCTAACGTATGCAAGGTTATTTAAATTAGGACTGGAAAGGTGTCTCTGAAGCTTTCAAAGCAGCAAAAAGATTTTTCCTTAATTATTTAAAATCTAGCAGTAATGCATGCTAATAGTCAAGAATCTCTAAACCAGTGTTTCTCAAAATATGGTCCCTGGAGCAACATCACTGGGCAATTTGTTAGAAATGCAAAGTACCCGGTCCTATTCCAGACCTACTGAGCCAGAACTCTGTGCTTTAGCAAGCCCTCCAGGTGAGTCTGATGCAAGCTCATGTGTGAGAAGCTGCATTCCAGGTCTAGGAAAGCTATCCTCAGCCTTGGCTAGACATAGAATCCCCGGGGGAGCTCTTAACAAATCTGATGTGCAGGCGACACCCCAGACAAATTAGAATCTCTAGAGGGGGATCTCAGGCATGAGTTCCTCAGATGATTACAAGATCCATTCAAGGTTAAGAACCACTGACTGCTTTAGGAGCGGTACTTCTCACATTGTAGCGTGTATAAACATGACCTGGAGTACTGATTACATATGAAGATTCATGCCCAGAGATTTCGAATTGGTGGATCGATGGTGAGGCCCAGCACTTACAGTTTTAGTCGATAGTCCAGGTGATGTTGTTGCAGAAGATCCAAGGACCACTCCTTAAGGAACACTACCTTAGAGCCAGGATTGTTGGAAGAATCTTGAGGGAGGGCGGCACTGACGGGCAGGAATGAAGCCAGAGGTCTGAGCATTTAAAGTTGCAGGCTAAGAATGCCTGGGTGGCTCAGCTGGTTAAGTGTCTGACCTTGGTTCAGGTCACGATCTCGGGGTCCCGGGATGGAGCAGCCCCCCAACCCCAGTCAAGCCCCATGTCCCTGAGTCGGGCTCTGAGCTCAGCGGGGAGTACACTTGCCCCCTCTGCCTCTCCACCCACTCATGCTCTCTCGCTCTCTCTCTCTCGCTCTCAAATAAATAAATAAAACCTTTTTTTTTTTTTAAAGTTACAGGCTAAAAGAATTCAACAAATGAGTACATGGAGAAGATGGGGAATGGAACCGCAGGCAGGTGGCGAGGCGGTTTAAGTATGGCGTCCCTGTCAACCATTGCTTTTACTGACCTGGAGAGCTAAATGGCTCTCTTCGTGAGCAAAGTAATGACACCAGGAGACTGACCCAAAGAACCCATTAGGTTGCACGGAGCTGTGCTGGGGGCTAGTATAGCCTAACAAAATGAATACTCAAACCAGGAGCTGGGCCGTGGCATGAAAACCAAGACTTTGGAGTCAAGCAGACCTGGATTTGAATCTGGAGGTCATCACTTGCTCGCTTTGTGACCTTGGGCAAGTTCCTCATCTCTCTGACTCTGTGTTCTGATCTGTCAAATGAGGAAATTGATACCTCCTTCATAGGGTCATTATGAAGATTAACGTGAGAAGCACTTGGCACCCACTAGCCTCACAACAAAGGGTAGCTATTGTTAATCTGCGAACCATTTATCTGTTGGAGTCTGGCTTCTAATTTAGTGTACCAGATGCTCTCCAGCAGTTTTGACATCTTGAGAAATCCCTCCAGCTCCTCTGCATAGACACAGAATTCACAATGAGCAGAGACATGAAAACCTATTATCTTTAAAACTAAATGAAAGCAACTAAGAATAGATAGTCTAGGGAATTTTTTTTTTATAAGACTTGCCCATGATTAAGTCCTCCAAACCATTCTCTTCGAGTCTATTGAGCAAACTATACCCATAGCAATCTAACTGGTAAAAAGTTAACTTGGGAAAATAATCTTAAATACTTTCCCAGCTGTGTCCTAATTGTATGTTTAGGAAGAGTATCCATGAATTTTTTACTGGGGTAACATCAAGGCTAGATGCTGCTAAAGAGAATTTTACAGTGATTCATACTGTGTTTCCTTATTCAAGAAAGCCCGTCCTAACTTTCTTATGGTAAGCCTCCGGAAATAAAAGAGAATATGGTAGAGGAAAACATTAAGAATTGAAGTTGGGAAAGAATTCAAGGAGTCACCCAGTTGATTTTTTTTGTTTGTTTGTTTCAGACAGAAAAGTCTAGCCTGGCCTGAGGCAGAGGGAGGCTTCTATCAGCCTCAAGTAAAAAGTTAAAAGCTCCTTACCGCTTGGCTGCGTTCCTCCTGCCCAAGGATAAACATGGGGGGAGGGCAGCTGGGTATCACTCCCATCATAATTACCCCTCAGACTCTTGAAGATGACAACGGAGTCATCCTCTGTCCTTTTCTGTTTCCAGTTCCTTGAAACTGGCCTCAGAGGCTCTGTCTTCCTACCCTTTAATCACGCTCGCCTTGGTGGGCCGTGGCCATGCCCCCTGCTTATGTGCCCGCCGGCTCTCCAGGCTGGAGCCGGGCCACGGATGTGGCGACCCGGCTGCGCTGACAGGAATAGGAAAGCCCCTCTGTTCCCACAGGCGCTTGGAAGCCAAGAAAAGAGTTAGCAGTCCTCGCCTGCTCTACGTGTAGAAAACTGCTGTCCACAGGACCAGGCGGGGACGTCGTGGGGCCGGAAAGGATGGTGTCGGAGGAGCCTGGCCCCGAGCCCAGCTCGGCTTCAGCAGCCTCTTGCCCCGAGGCCCATTGCTGCCAGGCCTCCTGCTCCTCCTCCTCCTCCTCCTCCTCCTCCTTCTTCTTCTTCTTCTTTTTTATTTACTGCATTATTACTATTTTTTATTGAGATATAATTGATGTATAACGTTATATGAGTGGCAGGTGTACGACACGATTCGATATTTGTATCCATTGCAAAACGATCACTGCAATAAGTCTAGTTACCATCCGTCACCATACAGTTACCAACATGTTTTTCCCTGTGATGAGGACTTTCGTGATCTACTCTCTTAGCAACTTTCAAACATGCAATACAGTATTAGTAACCAGAGTCACCATGCTGTACAGTACATCCCCAAGACGGACTTCTTTTTAAGTGGAAGCTGGTACCTTTTGACCCCCTTCACCGGCTATTCCCTGCCTCTGGTAACCACCAATCTGTTCTCGGAATCTCTGAGTTTGGTTTTGGGGGTGTTGTTGTTGTTGTTTTAGATTCCACATATGAGTGAAATCATACGGTATTTGTCTTTCTCTGTCTGACTTATTTCACTTAGTATAATGTCCTCAAGGTCCGTCCACGTTGTTGCAAACGGCAAGATTTCGTTCTTGTTTATGGCTGAGTAATATTTCATATATATACCATTCTATATGGAATATTATGTATATATAATGTGATATATATATCATATTGTCTTTATCCATTCATTCATTGATGGACACGTAGGTTGTTTCCATAGCTTGATTATTGTAAATAATGCTGCAAATGAACATGGGAGTGTGTATATCTTTTTGAGTTAGTATTTTAATTTTCTTTGGATAAATACGCAGAAGTGGAATTGCTGGGTCCTATAGTAGTCCCAATTTTAATTTTTTGAAGAAACCCCATACTGTTTCCCAAATTGTTGCCAGGTCTTCTGATTTTTCTAAAAAGTAAAATATCTGACTTTTGAAAGCTGTTGATTAAAAAAAAAATAGTCAACCATCTCAAAAATATTGAAACATTCTGTGGGCAAACAAAACATGTTTAGAGGTTGAATCAGGTCCTGGGCTTCCTGATGATCTCTGTCCTAGTTAATGGAATATAAACAAAAGACAGGTGTGGGTGAGGGCCTGGGGATGAATTAGGGACACAGACAGATGGGCAAACTGATTTTTAGCAAGAAACAACCACAGAAATGAACAATGATAAGCATACATTTTTAAGAGGCAAGAAAAATGATTAATAAAATACTAAAGTAATTACCATTTTAACCCAGTGCCTGGAACATAGTAATGTTCCAGAAATCTTTGTTGAATAAACACTTTACTTTTTAATATTGTTTTGCCATTATGAAGCATTTTGTGATTTCAAAACAACCCTGAGAGGTAAGAATATTATTCTTCCCATGCTCATTATTTGCAAAACTCCACAGCTAGGAGAAGCAAACCAGAGCTAAAGTGCAGATAGTTCGTTCTTCATTATTTCTCCCTTTTGGTTCTTATTTTCCTAAAATCTAGAGCTAAAGTTGCAGGGAAGCATAAATGGGGACTGGTGTATGTGGTGTGATCTGAGAGACCATCCTCCCCTCCTCCCACAAGGAGCCCCTTCTCCTCACACATACTAAAACAAAACAAAACAAAACAAACAAACAAACAAAAAAACCTTCAGACCACAGTGAGAGACAAGGAAAAGTAGGCTTTGCCCACCCCCCCCTTTCTCTCAGTCAACCAGTTCTCTTCAGAGGCAACTACTATAACCACCTTATGTAAGCGGAACTAAATATTTTATGTATTTGTGTTGGTGTGTGTATGTTCTCCCCACCACTATCTTTTCACACAAACGGTAGTATTTTATTTTGCTGTTTTTTCCTTGCTTTTGAAACAAACTTAACTCTGTATTTTAATAATTGTAACATTCTCTTTAACCAGATGCCTATTGATGAATCTGTAGGTTGTTTCCAGTGTTTTATAAATAATGCTGCAGTGAATAACTCTGCACATCATTTCACACATGCAGAAGGAAATCTATCGAATAAATACAAGAGGAGAGAGGGCGGAGCAAGATGGCGGAGGAGTAGGAGACCTAGATTTTGTCTGGTCTCAGGAATTCAGCTGAATAGGGATCAAACCATTCTGAACACCTACGAACTCAACAGGAGATCGAACAGGAGAGTAGCAACAACTCTCTGAACAGAGAAGCGACCACTTACTGGAAGGTAGGACGTGCGGAGAAGTGAATCCGAGGCGATATTCGGGAGGATAAACGGCGGGGGAGGGGCCTCCGCCGGCCGCTTCTGGCAAGTGCTAGAGCCGCGGAGCACAAAATCGGACCTTTTAAAAGTTGGCTCGGCGGAGGGACGTCGCTGCAGTGGCTAAGCCGGGGGGGGTGGAATCCTCCCGGGACAGTGTGGTCTCAGGACCCTTGGGGTCACAGAGAGACCGGGGGTGCCTGAGTGCGGCAGAGCTCCCAGGTGTCGGGGCGGGGAAGCCGGCTGCAGATACGGAGCAGAGTCGCGGGCTCTCAGCTCGGGGTTGCCATAAACTGTGATCTGCGGCCCAGTCGGGGCACGGCTCCCCCAGCAAGGACCCAACAAGCAGCAGATCCGGGGAGACTCCCCTTCCTTCCCGGGGAGGAGCGGTGCGGGAACGCACTGCAGGGATCTGCTGGATTTGGAGACTCTGAGCGGGGTCGGGTGCCAGAGATAGCAACGCTCGATCACAGGCCGGGTGAGCATGGAGAGCGGCCGGAGACCGGGGACACGGGAGTGACTGCTTTTCTCTGGGGGCGCACTGAGGAGTGGGGCCCTGAGTTCTCGGCTCCTCCGGGCGGAGACTGGGAGGCCGCCATTTTCGCCCTGGTCCTCCAAAGCTGTGCCGAGAGCTTGCAGGGAACAAAAGCTCCTGAGAGCAAACTGGAGCAGCTTCCTTAGCCCGGACCGACAAGGGCGGGGCAATTCCGCCTCCGGCAAAGACATTTGGAAACCACAGCAACAGGCCCCTCCCCCAGAAGATCAACACAAACAGCCAGCAAGCCAAGACCAAGTTGATCGATCAAGGAGAATAGGAGAACTCCAGCGCTAGGGGAATACTGCACATAGATTCATGGCTTTTTTTTTTTTTTTTTTTTTTTTTTTTTTTACCATGATTCATTATTTCATCAAAGTTAATTTTTGTTGACTTTTTTTTATTTTTCTTTTTCCCTTTTTCAACCAACATCTTATAAATCCCTTTTTTTTAAAAAAAAAAAATTTTTTTTTTTCATTTTTAGAGTCATATTTTATCCCTTCATAGTAGTTATCCTTGTTTTTGGCATATATATATAAGTTGTTCTCTCTTTAAAATTTTGAGGTACAGTCTCTTCTAACAGATCAAAATATACCCTAAATCACTAGTGTATGGCTTTGTTCTAGTCTCCTGCCTGATCACATTCTCTCCCTTTTTCCTTTTTTTTTTTTTTTCCTTAAATCTTCTTTCTTTTTTCAAACAACTTATCTTACCAAGTCCTTTTATAAAATCTTTTATAATTTTCATCTTTACAGTCATCTTCCATCCCTTCATTGTATCAACCCTTATTTTGTACATATATGTCTTTCTTCCTTTAAAATTTTAGGAGGCACTTTTTTCTAACAGACCAAAATACGCCCAAAATCTAGTGTGTGGCACTGATCTATGCACTAGCCTGATCATATTTGATCATATTCTGCCTTTTTTGAATTGTTTTGTTTTTGTTTTTATCTTTTTTTTCTTTTTTTTTTCTTTTTCTCTTTCTTTTTTCTTTCTTTCCCTTTCTTTTCCCCTGGTTTCAGGTCTTTTCTGATTTGTATACAGTATATTTGCTGGGGACGTAGTAAACCTGTTAGCCTTTTGTTCTCTCATTCATCTATTCTCCTCTGGACAAAATGACAAGACGAAAGAAATCACCTCAGCAAAAAGAACAAGAGGTAGTACCGTCAGCCAGGGACCTACTCAATACGGACATTAGTACGATGTCGGACCTAGAGTTCAGAATCATGACTTTAAAGATACTAGCTGGGCTTGAAAAAAGCGTGGAAGTTATTAGAGAAACCCTTTCTGGAGAAATAAAAGAACTAAAATCTAACCAAATCGAAATCAAAAAGGCTATTGATGAGGTGCAATCAAAAATGGGGGCACTAAATGCTAGGATAAATGAGGCAGAAGAGAGAATCAGCGATATAGAAGACCAAATGATAGAAAATAAAGAGGCTGAGAAAAAGAGAGAGAAACAACTACAGGATCACGAGGGCAGAATTCGAGAGATAAGTGATGCGATAAGACGAAACAACATTAGAATAATTGGGATCCCAGAAGAAGAAGAGAGAGAGAGAGGGGCAGAAGGTATATTGGAGCAAATTATAGCAGAGAACTTCCCTAATGTGAGGAAGGAAACAGGCATTAAAATCCAGGAGGCACAGAGAACCCCTCTCAAAATCAATAAAAATAGGTCAACACCCCGACATCTAATAGTAAAACTTACGAGTCTCAGAGACAAAGAGAAAATCCTGAAAGCAGCTCGGGAGAAGAGATATGTAACCTACAATGGTAGAAACATTAGATTGGCAACAGACCTATCCACAGAGACCTGGCAGGCCAGAAAGGACTGGCAAGATATCTTCAGAGCACTAAACGAGAAAAATATGCAGCCAAGAATACTATATCCAGCTAGGCTATCATTGAAAATAGAAGGAGAGATCAAAAGCTTCCAGAACAAACAAAAACTAAAAGAATTTGCAAACACGAAACCAGCCCTCCAAGAAATATTGAGAGGGGTCCTCTAAGCAAAGAGAGAACCTAAAAGCAGCAAAGAGCAGAAACGAACACAGACAACAGACAGTTAACAGTCACCTTACAGGTAATACAATGGCAGTAAATTCATACCTTTCAATAGTTACCCTGAATGTAAATGGGCTAAATGCCCCAATCAAAAGACACAGGCTATCAGATTGGATTAAAAAACAAGACCCATCAATATGCTGTCTGCAAGAGACTCATTTTACACCCAAAGACACCCCCAGATTGAAAGTGAGGGGGTGGAAAACCATTTACCATGCTAATGGACACCAAAAGAAAGCTGGGGTGGCAATCCTTATATCAGACAAACTAGATTTTAAAACAAAGACTGTAATAAGAGATGAGGAAGGACACTATATCCTACTTAAAGGGTCTATCCAACAAGAAGATCTAACAATTGTAAATATCTATGCCCCGAACATGGGAGCAGCCAATTATATAAGCCAATTAATAACAAAAGCAAAGAAACACATTGACAACAATACAATAATAGTGGGGGATTTTAACACCCCCCTGACTGAAATGGACAGATCATCTAAGCAAAAGATCAACAAGGAAATAAAGATGTTAAATGACACACTGGACCAAATGGACTTCACAGACATATTCAGAACATTCCATCCCAAAGCAACGGAATACACATTCTTCTCTAGTGCCCATGGAACATTCTCCAGAATTGATCACATCCTAGGTCACAAATCAGGTCTCAATCGGTACCAAAAGATTGGGATCATTCCCTGCATATTTTCAGACCACAATGCTTTGAAACTAGAACTCAACCACAAGAGGAAAGTCGGAAAGAACTCAAATACATGGAGGCTAAAGAGCATCCTACTAAAGAATGAATGGGTCAACCAAGAAATTAAAGAAGAATTAAAAAAATTCATGGAAACCAATGAAAATGAAAACACAACTGTTCAAAATCTTTGGGATACAGCAAAGGCAGTCCTGAGAGGAAAGTATATAGCAATACAAGCCTTTCTCAAGAAACAAGAAAGGTCTCAAATACACAACCTAACCCTACATCTAAAGGAGCTGGAGAAAGAACAGCAAAGAAAGCCTAAACCCAGCAGGAGAAGAGAAATCATAAAGATCAGAGCAGAAATCAATGAACTAGAAACCAAAAGAACAGTAGAACAGATCAACGAAACTAGGAGCTGGTTCTTTGAAAGAATTAACAAGATTGATAAACCCCTGGCCAGACTGATCAAAAAGAAAAGAGAAATGACCCAAATCAACAAAATCATGAATGAAAGAGGAGAGATCACAAGCAACACCAAAGAAATACAAACAATTATAAGAACATATTATGAGCAACTCTATGCCAGCAAATTAGATAACCTGGAAGAAATGGGTGCATTCCTAGAGATGTATCAACTACCAAAATTGAACCAGGAAGAAATAGAAAACCTGAACAGACCTATAACCACTACGGAAATTGAAACAGTCATCAAAAATCTCCCAAGAAACAAAAGCCCAGGGCCAGATGGCTTCCCAGGGGAATTCTATCAGACATTTCAAGAAGAATTAATACCTATTCTCCTGAAACTGTTCCAAAAAATAGAAATGGAAGGGAAACTTCCAAACTCATTTTATGAGGCCAGCATTACCTTGATCCCAAAACCAGACAAAGACCCCATCAAAAAAGAGAATTACAGACCAATATCCTTGATGAACATGGATGCAAAAATTCTCACCAAAATACTAGCCAATAGGATCCAACAGTACATTAAAAGGATTATTCACCACGACCAAGTGGGATTTATTCCTGGGCTGCAAGGCTGGTTCAACATCCGCAAATCAATCAACGTGATACAATACATTAACAAAAGAAAGAACAAGAATCATATGATCCTCTCAATAGATGCAGAAAAAGCATTTGACAAAGTACAACATCCTTTCTTGATCAAAACTCTTCAGAGTATAGGGATAGAGGGTACATACCTCAATATCATAAAAGCCATCTACGAAAAACCTACAGCGAATATCATTCTCAATGGGGAAAGGCTGAGAGCTTTTCCCCTAAGGTCAGGAACGCGGCAGGGATGTCCACTCTCACCACTGCTATTCAACATAGTATTAGAAGTCCTAGCCACAGCAATCAGACAACAAAAAGAAATCAAAGGCATCCAAATCGGCAAAGAGGAAGTCAAACTCTCACTCTTTGCAGATGATATGATACTGTATGTGGAAAACCCAAAAGACTCCACCCCAAAACTGCTAGAACTCATACAGGAATTCAGTAAAGTAGCAGGATATAAAATCAATGCACAGAAATCAGTGGCATTCCTATACACCAACAACAAGACAGAAGAGAGACAAATCAAGGAGTCTATCCCATTTACAATTGCACCCAAAACCATTAGATACCTAGGAATAAATCTAACCAAAGAGGCAAAGGATCTGTACTCAGAAAACTATAAAATACTCAGGAAAGAAATTGAAGAAGACACAAAGAAATGGAAAAACGTTCCATGCTCATGGATTGGGAGAATCAACATTGTGAAGATGTCAATGCTACCTAGAGCAATCTACACATTCAATGCAATCCCCATCAAAATACCATCCACTTTTTTCAAAGAAATGGAACAAATAATCCTAAAATTTGTATGGAACCAGAAGAGACCCAGAATAGCCAGAGGAATACTGAAAAAGAAAAGCAAAGCTGGTGGCATCACAATTCCGGATTTCCAGCTCTATTACAAAGCTGTCATCATCAAGACAGTATGGTACTGGCACAAAAACAGACACATAGATCAATGGAACAGAATCGAGAGCCCAGAAATGGACCCTCAACTCTATGGTCAACTTATTTTTGACAAAGCAGGAAAGAATGTCCAATGGCAAAAAGACAGTCTCTTCAACAAATGGTGTTGGGAAAATTGGACAGCCACATGCAGAAGAATGAAACTGGACCATTTCCTTACACCACACACAAAAATAGACTCCAAATGGTTGAAAGACTTAAACGTGAGACAGGAGTCCATCCAAATCCTAAAGGAGAACACAGGTAGCAACCTTTTCGACCTTAGCCGCAGCAACTTCTTCCTAGAAACATCGCCAAAGGCACGGGAAGCCAGGGCAAAAATGAACTATTGGGATTTCATCAAGATAAAAAGCTTCTGCACAGCAAAAGAAACAGTCCACAAAACCAAAAGACAACCGACAGAATGGGAGAAAATATTTGCAAATGACGTATCAGATAAAGGGCTAGTATCCAAAATCTATAAAGAACTTATCAAACTCAACACTCAAAGAACAAATAATCCAATCAAGAAATGGGCAGAAGACATGAACAGACATTTCTCCAAAGAAGACATCCAAATGGCCAACAGGCACATGAAAAAGTGCTCAACATCGCTTGGCATCAGGGAAATCCAAATCAAAACCTCAATGAGATACCACCTCACACCCGTCAGAATGGCTAAAATTAACAAGTCAGGGAACGACAGATGTTGGCGGGGATGTGGAGAAAGGGGAACCCTCCTACACTGTTGGTGGGAATGCAAGCTGGTGCAACCCCTCTGGAAAACAGTATGGAGGTTCCTCAAACAGTTGAAATTAGAGCTACCGTTCGATCCAGCAATTGCACTACTGGGTATTTACCACAAAGATACAAATGTAGGGACCCGAAGGGGTACATGTACCCCAATGTTTATAGCAGCAATGTCCACCATAGCCAAACTGTGGAAAGAGCCAAGATGCCCATCGACAGATGAATGGATAAAGAAGATGTGGTATATATACACAATGGAATATTATGCAGCCATCAAAAGGAATGAGATCTTGCCATTTGCAACGACGTGGATGGAACTGGAGGGTGTTATGCTGAGTGAAATAAGTCAATCAGAGAAAGACATGTATCACATGACCTCACTGATATGAGGAATTCTTAATCTCAGGAAAGAAACTGAGTGTTACTGGAGTGGTTGGGGGTGGGAGGGATGGGGTGGCTGGATGATAGATATTGGGGAGGGTATGTGCTACGGTGAGCGCTGTGAATTGTGCAAGACTGTTGAATCACAGATCTGTACTTCTGAAACAAATAATGCAACATATTTTAAGAAAAAAGAAAAAGAAGAAGATAACAGGAGAGGAAGAAAAGGGGAGTATGTCAGAGGGGGAGACGAACCATGAGAGATGATGGACTCTGAAAAACAAACTGAGGGTTCTAGAGGGGAGGGGGGTAGGGGGATGGGTTAGCCTGGTGATGGGTATTGAGGAGGGCACGTTCTGCATGGAGCACTGGGTGTTATGAACAAACAATGAATCATGGAACACTGCACCAAAAACAAATGATGTAATATATGGTGATTAACATAACAATAAAAAATTAAAAAAAAAAATACAAGAGGAATTGCTAAATCCAAGGGCATGTATATTTTTAATGTTGAAAGCTTGCCCAAGTGCCTCCTCATAAAGCCCAGTGTATACACTCACAAGCAATGTATAGAATGCTATCATCCTATTTTGTAAAAATCTGCTTTCCAGTTTATTTACCTACCTCCATGGTCACACTCTAGACCATCCAAAACCACTTCATTTCTGAAATCCAAAATTCCAATGCACATCAAGTCACTGTTACTCCGTAATGGCCATGTTTCAGAGTACAAAAAAGTGCCCCAGAAATTCCATTACTAAGAATTTGTCATGATTAAAAGATCAGAGATGTACACAAAGATTTATTTATATATATGTATAGTTAGTGGTGAAGCATTGAAAATAATCTACAACAGGGGCACCTGGGTGGCTCAGTCAGTTAAACATTTGCCTTTGGCTCAGGTCATGATCCCAGGGTCCTGGGATCGAGCCCCACATCGGGCTGCCGGCTCTGCGGGAAGCCTCCTTCTCCCTCTCCCACTCCCCCTGCTTGTGTTCCCTCTCTCTTTCCCTTTCTCTCTCTCTTGCTATCTGTTAAATAAATTAATAAATAAATCTTAAAAAAGAGAAAGGAATCTACAACAGTCGAGTGGATTGGTGAAATAAATTATAGTATGCCAATAAAATTTTTGTTTTTGAAAAATATTTAACAATTTGGGAAAATATTTACACTATCCCATCAAGTGAAGAAGCATGTGACAAAAGTTATATGTAAGTGTGCTCCCTATTTAAAAAATACAGATGCACAAAGGAAAAGACTAAAAAGCACAGACTAATATTTCAATAGTTGTTATTTGAATGGTCGGATTGTGTATGATTTTAATTTCTTTTTTATGCTTTTCTAACTTCTCCACAATCAATGTGTACTTTAACAAGTTACTGAAGTTAATATTTAGGAAAAGGGAGAGAGCGTGGAGGGGAAGAAGGAAGAGAGAGAACGCCAGCAGGGGCTCGGGGTCGGGACGGCTGAGTCTGGGTTCTAGCGTTACCATGTAAGAGGCACACCATTTTAGGCCAAGTCATTCCATCTTTGTGTCTCACTTATTAGTCTCATTAAAAGGACTAATAGTATTTACCCTGCGTCTCAGAATCATGACTATAAAACAGTACACAAGGGTGTTTTGGGAAAGTATTGCATTTTGGAATAAAAGACAGCATTATTGTTATTCATTCATATTGTTTAATCACAGCTTTCCTTTCTGTAACTTGAGTTTTTAGACAAAGAGATTTTTTTTCATCTAAAATGATTAAATCGAATGCACTGTTTCCTGTGGGGCTTTCCAGGCATGTGTGAGAGAGAGGCTAAAAGCTTCAGTCTGTCAAGAAAGGTGTCCATTTTACTGAAAGAAGAAATAAAAATTTCTCCCACTTACCCAACTATCTGAAATCCCCACCTTCTTCCTGCCTTTGGCATGAAGTACTGAAAGCGTCATGCCAAAATAAAAAAATGATTTGAAAAGGAGAAAATTTCTCTCATGCTTTACATTCTGTGGCATAAAACCTGTGGCCAGCAGTTTGTGTAGAGAACAGGGAAGGTGGGTAGAAGGCTGAGTCACAGATCACCGCTCTGGGCAAAGTATTGCTCACCCCACTGAGAGGCTCCGAGTAGCCAGCAGTTAACCTTACAGCCCTGGATACCCGCAAATTAAACTACTTAGACTAGCATTTAATACTCTCCAGGGCTTAGTTTCAAAGTGCCTTTGTAAGATTATTATGCAATACACAATCTACCCTTCAGCCAAACTCAAATACTTTTGACTTTTATTCTTTGAAATTTTAACATTTCTGGGGCGCTTGGGTGGCTCAGTCTTTAAGCATCTGTCTTCGGCTCAGGTCATGGTCCCAGGGTCCTGGGATCGAGTCCCGCATCGGGCTCCCTGCACCGCGGGAAGCCTGCTTCTCCCTCTCCCACTCCCCCTGCTTGTGTTCCCTCTCTCGCTATGTCTCTGTCAAATAAATAAATAAAATCTTAAAAAAAAAGAAATTTTAACATTTCTGTTGTATTTTTGCCAATCGAATAAGTATAAAATGGTATATGATCAGGTTCCTTATTTGTATTTCTCTAATCAGTAATAATATTGACCGTTTCTTCGTATGTTTATTGGCTTTATGTGCTTCTGCTGTATGTATTAATTTCATCTGTTCTTTATCCTAATTTTAGGTATTTTTCTTATTAATTGGTAGAAACTATTCCTGATACTAGTCATTTTGATACTAATCATGTGTGTGTTGTAAATATTTTCTCTCAATTTCACATTTCTCTTTCATTTTCCTTTTCTTTAAGGTATCTTTTGATAAACAAAATATATTAATTTTAATATAATTTATCAATGTTTATAGAAGATGCTTTTTAAAAAAAAACCTGTATAAGAAATCTTAAGATTCTTAAGAAATCTTATAAGACTGAAAGGTCTAAATCATACTTACTTCTGTTCCTTTTTTATTGAAGTATGTATAATTAACATATCATTAGTTGTATTAGTTTCAGGTGCACAATATAGTGATTCAACAGTTCTATATGTCACTCAGTGCTCATCACATCCCTATTGCTCATCAAGTCCATAATGGCCATGCCCTTCATTTTATAAAGATATTTTTGCTAGGTATAGAATTCCAGCATGCTGGAGCATATTTTGCTTTTCAGTGTGCTAGTTATCTGCTGGCTCATGGTAATTTTGACAAGAAATTAACTATTATTTTGCTCCTAGTTACTTACTTTTCTCCTGATTAAAAGTCGCATTTCCCTGCCTCTTTTGGTTTTAGAATTGTATTATCTGTTATTATCTGTATTATCCAAAAGATGATCCCTTTTTAGTATTTTTTGATTAGATGCTGGACATTGTCATTTTACATTGTTGTGTGTCCGGATTTTGTCATTCTCCGGATTTCTGTCTCCTCACCTCGGTGAGTCCTCTGTACTCTGCTTGGCTTCCCCTGCTTGCTGTGCAGTCTAGAAACGGCCTGCTTGTAGAGAGCCAGAGTGATCATAGGATGACTTTGAGTCCCTTTCCTCAGAGATCACTTCCCTGCACTACTTGTTTTCGAATATCTGAAAGCTTGTTTTTTTCCCTACACTTCATGCAATTTTCTTGTTGTTTACAAAGAAGGCACAAGTCCAGTACCAGTTACTCTGTCATTTTTTGCCAAAAGCAGAAACTTTGTAACATTATAAAAATAACTATCCGATCAACAAGCAAATTAAATAAAGGTTTCCATGCATTAACGAAGGAAGAGTGTATCATGAACCGTGAATTATGATTAGTTCAGCCCACAACCTTGAAGCCCTTTGCAAAATAAATTGAAAAAAAAACAACCCCACATCTGTACTGTCTGTTATTGCCCGCAATGCCGAAAGCCCACATCTTTTAGCAAATGCACCACTGTTGCTATTGTGGTGCTGGTACCTGACTTTTACTTTTCTCTGTTGTAGCCTAATCCTCCTAAGTATTATAAAGAGGTATGAGATGCCATAGGAGTATTTGTTATTTGGACAGGAATCAAAGATTGCTAATGAATTCTTCCAGAATGAAAAGGGTGTACTATGCCCTAGATTTCCAGAATTCACTCCCTGCTCACATTATTCCTTTTTTCTTGCATGTCTCATTCCTGTTCTTCCTCAATACTCAGATGATAAATCACCTCCTTTATTTACTCTTTCCTTGTCAATACATTTAAATTGAGACTTCGCTTCCTCTCCTCTGTGTTTCCACATAGGATAATTATCAATTCTGGGTTGTATTGTATTGTGCTCACACATGTGTCCCATTTGCCCCCCACCCAGTAGGTTGTGAGGTCATTAAAGGAAGGACTAAATTGTAATAACCATTGTGATCTCCTAGCACCTTGGACCATGCCTGTCAAATAGTAGTGCCAAGTAAATCATCACTGAATGAAAGATGAAGGATAATGGAAGGGCCTCCAAGACAAGTTGCCCTTGATACACTTTTTTACCTAAATCCAGCACTGTTCATTGCAGGCTCTTAATGCAGGCAGCATCGTTCTCTGGCCGTGTGCTTCAAAGGTCAGCGATCCTGATGTGGTTATAGCTCATGCCAACCTCTCCTCACCCGGAGTTGCCATGGAGACTGCATGTTCAATGGAACTGCTGGTAAGACTTCATGTTTCTTTTCCTTTTCATCTGCTGTATTCCTCTGCCAATCCCCTACCCCATTGTCAGCCTCTCTCAATCTGGAAACTTCTGTGAGCTAAGGATAACAGTAGTTTCCATATGCATACTTACCAATGGAGAGGAGATATGTATGTGTTTAAATGATAGTTTCTCAGTCCCTCTCTGATGCAGTTTCCAACATTGAGAACACTCGGCTTAGTGATTTTTGCCTCTGTAACTTTTCCTCTCTTCAGTGTGTTGGCCTATTTGTCTTTAATCACCCAGTGATTACAGAATTAGTCTTCAAATTGCTGTATTCTTTGGGAGTCTAAGTGAGCTGGAGGTCACAGGGCATCTCAAGTGGAGAAAGGTTTATTCATGTACTTTTGGAAACTTGTCGTGAGCAGTCTCTCAGTTATTTCTTGATGCCGTGTAATGCCCTGGGTACTGGAGGTGCAAATTTGAGTAAGTTTTAGTCTTACGAAATTTATCATTTAGATAGAAAGATGGATAAAAAATATGCAGTGCATGAGTGTGGATAGCAGGGGATAGGGAACAGATGGGATGCGCTGGAAATGTAAAGAGGGAATAACTTGGTCTAAGAAAAGAGTATGGTAGCTCAGTATCCTTGGGAAAGCAACATCTCAGCTGGGTCTTCTAGAATGAATAAGAATTCGTCAAACAGAGACAGTAGGAAGAGAGTTCAGCAGGATGGACTAGCACAGGCAAGGGCATGAAACATGAAAGATTATGGTTTGTTTGGTAGCTTTGGGAGGGAGGCAGTGAGAGGAAATTGTTGGAAAAGTAAACATGACCCCGCCTGTACTTTTTATGATCTGCTAAGAAATATGGATTTGTTTCCATAGGCCCCTGTTTCCTATATATTAGTCATTTTCCCATCACTTTCATGTTATCACCATGTGCAATGTATAATACCTGTACCCATGTTCACTTAATACTTTCCTTTAAATCAAATTTCACTCTCCTTACTTAAAATAGTATATTATGTAGTATTTGATCACTTAGGAAAGAATATATATCACATATATAAATTCTGAATCAGAATAGTAGAGTGGGTATTCGTGAACTCATTATGCAATGTAAGAAGTAAACGTTACCATCCAACTTAAGAACTAAAATATCTCCGGTTCCATTGCTCTATTTATCTGCTTCTTCCATCCCTGCCTCCCCCAAGAGATTACCACTACTCTGTATTTTGTGCTCATTATTCTCTTGGCTTTTTAAAGAATTTAATCTCCTATGTATAGATTCATTAATAGCATATTGTTTAGCTTTGTTTGGTTTTGAGCTTTAGCTTCTGATTTGTGACAGCCTTGTGGAAGCAAGATTGGACAGGAGCGAGTCTGGAGGTGGGGAGCCCATTTAGAGGTGATTGTGATCATCTGGAAAAGAGGTGATGCGAACCTGGATTAGGGCAGCAGCGGGGGAAAGGTCAACACGAACTATGTCAAAGACAAGATTGCTGAAACCAAGGGATCATATAAAGAACTATATAGTATTAGCTTCTTTAGAAATCTGCCCTTTGTGATATTTCTCATACTAGAAATACAAAATTCTTTGTTTAAGTCATTGATAGAAATAGTTTGTATTTGATCCTTGGTGTGCTGGTGGTTTCCTGTGGTTTCCAGGGAACAGGGAAAAGCAAACCCATATGCCTCCTTCCTAGAAGGTCTGCTCTGTGACCTTTCAAGGTCATTAAATAAAAGCAAGTGCCTTTGCGTGGTGTTTAAGTGTGGCATTTTATGATACTACAAGGCAGCTAAACCCATCCTCAGATCTTTGTTTTTTAACTCCACAACAAGTTCTTCCCTCTAGGCCATAACGTCTTCAATTTGCTTTGTAATTCAGCACAACCAGACTTCCCCATATTTGTTTTTAAACAAAAATCTCACCATCTTTTTGTAATTTGTCCATACAGCATTGCTATTGTTTTCAGAGTAACTTTGGAAAGACCCAACAGTTTGGGCAATATTTGCAAACTGTAGCTAATTTAAGGCTGTCTACACTACGGGAGATTTTTGACTTTAAAATAAGAAGTTGAATTAGCCAGTTTTATTGAGACTAGAGCAATTAACTTATAATTTGTGGTTGGCTCGAAACAACCACTCCCTGGAAGGGGAGTCTAGGTACTCCCCCAAGTTCTCACCCTGACCTGCATTGGGCAATTTGAACAGAGCAGAGTGGCTCGGAAGAAGCATTTCCAGCCAGGAGGACTCTCATGCTATACCAATTAGACTTGGAAACTGGTTCGACTCGCTGGAAAAACCACACAGCGAGAATGTAAAAAATACAAAGTGATCACTTGTGAAAATACAGGCAGAATATAGTAATTGTAAGGTTAATTTAAGTCATCTTTTGAGAGTCCATGCCCCCTCCCACATCCCTAGTCGTTTAATCAAGCAATTTTCTTAGTTTGAGCCAGACTGGTTGTTCAACAAATGGACAGACTAGGGAAGTCAGTTATTGGGAGAAGAACATCTTGGATAAATTAGCCATGTTCATCAGTGGTGGAATTCGGATAGTCTCCAGTGGTTCCTCGTGCCTCCACTTGGCTGTGCCCTCCTAGACTACTCAGGTCAATTACACTAATGTTTATTTAGTACCTATTATGTACAAGTTCTGTTCCTGGCGCCTTGCTAAGGCTGTATTATTTTTCTAATGAAACTGGGCAACTTGGGAAGATCTCAAACAAGTTATATAATAGGATCCCCTATCTCATTCTGAGGAAGTGATATTATTTATCTCAAAACGAAAATTGGACAGATTAGGGAAGGAGGGAGGGTGTGGGTCATGGTGAATGGAGAAGCTGAGGAGAGTAGCTCTGTTGTTTCATGCTCCCCAATGGAAATTCTGGCAAATACCAAGCAGGAAGCCTAGTGCAGGAAGGAATTTGGTGGTTTGGGGATTTGGGGAGGTAGGCTCTTAGGATCTACTATTTGATGCTAGATCAAGACGTGGGAGCTAATTCTAACGGACTATGATACAGTCAGGATTTTGTGGTCACCTTGATGGATTGACAGTACAATTCTTTCACATGCCTGTTCATCCAGCCATTGCTTTTATGAGAGTATATACTTCTAGTCTGGAGTTTTCCCCCTCGGAATCAGAGAGTTTAGCTTTGTTTTTATTTTTTACATCCTAATGATTGATGGTGGGGAGGGGAAGGATGAGACAGGAAGCAGATAGATAAACTGACAAAAATGACAAAATATGATTTTAATGTTTCAGTCAGAAGAACAAACAGCTGTTTATGAGTTGTAAGATATTGTTTGGTCCTGAAGAGTAACACGGATGTAATTAAGTCTTTCAACTCAATGTTTTATCCAGAGAGATCTTTTCAGAAAGTTAGATAGTATTTATCTCATAAAAGTGGCCCTCGTTTATGGAGCTTGTTTATGTGACAGCTGTTATAACCAGGACGTCTGGACCCAGGAGCTGGGAATACATTCCCAAATTGAAGCTCTCGATACCCATGGCATGAAGGAGTAAGCATGCAAGTACAGGGAACACAGTATCCCATATGTGTGTCGTGCTTTGTGCCGCGTTCAAAGCATGGTCACATCTATTAGAACGTGAAAGTGTGTTGCTTCCTGAAATTCGTTGCTAATGTTTTTTCCCTGATGGTCACTTGGCCCACCATTCCATAGACTGTGTTATTGAACTATGTTTAACTAAGAATCTTCGGGTCGAAAAAGACATTCGGTGACATTTTGGTCTGGGTCTTGGGCTGTGAATAGATCCAAAGTTCTTCCTTGAAATGCAAATACCCCTTGGAAGGACGATGTTACTAGGCAACAGCTGAAGATGTGATTGTTCACATCTTAGTTCATAGTACTTGGCAGTGACCGGAAAAGAGACAGAGAGAGGGAGTTCCAAGGTGATAAAGAAAGTTAGCTAGAGGAGGAGGGTGTCTCCAGGAGGGGAGGGAGCGCTCACTAGAGTGCCAGAGACAAAGTCCATCTCTCCAGGGGCAAACTGGATCAGAGGCCTCTGCTATCTGCTTCGGGACACAGCACCCATCATCCTCGGGTTACTTGCTTGGTCAGCCCACAAATACGTTCTGTACCTAGACCAAGTTCTTCGCAGGTAGGGACTCTTCATTCCTTACAATAGCTTTTCTGCCCTCCTCAGCATACAGTAGACATGCAGGAAATATTTACAGCATGAATGAAAACTTGAATCCACAATTGTATGCCTAAATGTAATGGCTAAACTTCTCTCTTATACCATCTTCGTTTTCAAAAGGAGTCACTCTGGAGCATGCCAGATTTTGAAATGTTTCCTTGTCTTAATCCTCTAGAAGAGATAAGTATCCAATTTCCCTGTGCGATAATACAAATAACAGACAACACTTACTGAGTGCTGATCGAGTGCTGGACACTGTCTTCTCACGTTCTACAGATTAATTTATTTCGTTCCTACCACAGCTCTCTGAGGTGAGAGCTACTATGATCACCATTTTAAAAATTAAAAAAGTCACAAAATTTAAGTCTCATTGTAAACAAATTTTGCCTTTATTATTATGATAGAAGAAAAAAGTGCTGAATGACAAAGAACTTTTTTTTTTTTTTAGAGATTTTATTTACTTACTTGACAGAGAGAGAGAGAGCACAAGCAGGGGGAGCTGTAGGCGGAGGGAGAGAGAGAGAAGCGGACTCCCCACTGAGCAGGGAGCCCTAAGCAGCTCCATCCCAGGACCCTGAGATGATGACCTGAACCGAAGGCAGATTCTTAACCAAATGAGCCACCCAGGTGTCCCCCAAAGAACTTTCTTCTGTTTGTTTTTGTCAAACTTTAGTGTGGACTCAAAAAAAATTAAATACGTTACAAAAAGACAGAAAGAGGAATTCATCCCTAGGAAGCCCAGGATAGTGCCTAAGTATATCATTGTAGAGTATTAACAAGTCCCTAAAATCCACATGAATGTGGAGCTGTGTTAGAGACAGCTGTTAAGTGGAGGATCTCCAAAAAAAAAAAAAGAGGATCCAAGAGAGCACAACTGTGTCCACCAGGTGGCACTCGCGCCTCTAAATGCGGGGCCTGCGTGGGGTGGGCGCACTTCCAACGGTTCTGTCAGCGCCCTGGGCAGAAAGACTCAGGGTTCCCAGGCCCACAGCTCTGTATGCAGGGCTAACTGAGGAGCAGCCAGACGTCAGTGCACTCTGCCTATTTTGCTGTCAGAGGAGGAAGTTCTCAGGTGCATAGTCACTGTGGTGTAGTCCACAGATGCAGGTCTGTTTCAAATCCAAATTCAAGTGCCAATTTCTTCAAATCCCAGCCCTGCTAGCTACTATTGTATGACCTTGGGCAAGTTACTTAACCGTTCTGTGTTCCAAGGTCCTTATCTGTGAAATGAGGACAATCGTGGTACCTACCTCTTTCCGCATCACCTGTTCTAACTGCTCTGCTTACGGAAGGTCCAACGGCCCATTCTATGAGATGGAATTAATAATGTGACCTTTCAGTAACTGAGCACTTAAATGTAATGAATATTTTACTTGGCTCAGAATATACCACCAGGAAGATGAGTTTCAGTCTTGAATGCTAATGTAAAGCTGTGACTCTTTACTAGATGTAAGATGGTCATTCGAAGAGGAAGTATGGATTTAGCCTTTGCAATGAAGGGTTCACTTCTCTAGGTGCTTCTGCTGCAAAGATGAGCAGGGCAGGTATTACCCTCACCCTTGTGAGGCTTCTAACCTAGCAGGGAAGATACATGTGAAACAAATAATCACACAAAAGTAAACATTATAAATGTGCAAAGTCTTCCAGGAAGGTAAAACAGATGAACCTTACCTAGTCTTCAGCTCAGGGAAAGCTTCAAAGAGGAAGTGATAGTACAAGAAACAGAACAGATGAACATGGGGGAAGGGAAAGAAAAATAAAATAAGATAAAAACAGAGGGAGGCAAACCAGAAGAGATTCATAACTATAGAGAAAAAACTGAGGGTTAATGGAGGGCGGTGGACAGGGATGGGCTAAATCGATGAAGGGCATTAAGGAGGGTACTTGTTGTAATGAACACTGGGTGTTATATGTAAGTGATGAGTCACTAAAATCTATTCCTGAAACTAATACTACGCTATATGTTAACTAACTTGAATTTAAATAAAACCTTGGAATTAAAAAAAAGACATAACAAATATTTCTCAAGCCCCTACCACACACATACATACATACCCCTTCATGGGGTGCAGTCCTGGTTATTAAGTAGCTCATTATTGGAGGTGCAGACATGATGTAGTTGAATGGATTGAACATGCATTGACTTTAGGACAACACCTGGGAGGTTTTGTTGCCCGTTATTTTAAATACACGTATAGTCTAATTGTAACACTGACAATGTTTACCTGAGAAAATTTGCAAAATTTTGGAAGTAAACAAATTGCTCCCAATAACTCAGAACCTGTAAAATTAGAAGTAGTCAAAAAAAAAAAAAAAGAAGTAGTTAACATTTTGGTGTATATCATTAGGTATGCATTGTAAAAATGTATCATTATCTATTGGAGTGTGTTTAAGAAATCCCTGATACCTTAGGGTATGTGTGTGTGATTTATACTTTCTCCTAAAAAAGGGGATGATGGTATTTGAGAGTTTCAGTAACAAAAGGTATTTAGTGACCAGACACAGTGCATCAATGAAAGAAATTTGAAAATGTATTGCTGATGAGAAAAAGTTAAAAATTAGATTTCTGGTGGGAAATCAAATAAAACATATATGTGAATCTAATTTATGATGCATCCATGAAAATAGCTCTGATGGCTAACTTAAATGTCACCTCCTCCCTGAGGCTCTCCCATCTTTCCTCTAACAGAGTTAGCTAACTAGTCCCTCTGTGCTCCCAAATATTGTTACAATCTATGTTTAACAATAGATTCATAATTTTAATACAAGTAATAAATAGTGCTATTTCTATGTTATATTTTAGGGAAGAAATATAGTGACTAAGAATATAGATTTTTGGGGCGCCTGGGTGGCTCAGTCGTTAAGCGTCTGCCTTTGGCTCAGGTCATGATCCCAGGGTCCTGGGATCGAGCCCCGCATCGGGCTCCCTGCTCGGCAGGAAGCCTGCTGGGAACCGAAGGCAGACGCTTAACGACTGAGCCACCCAGGTGCCCTGAGAATATAGATTTTGGATTTAAACAGACCAAGTTCAAAGTCTAGCCTTATCATTTGCTAGGTATGTGACCTTGGAGAAGCTACTTAGCCTCTCTGAACCTGTGTCCCCATATGTAAAATGGGAATAATAGCATTTACTTCATAGGATTGTTGTGAGAACAAGTATTTGCAACATGCTGACCTACCCCAAAACACAGTCAATAAATAATAGGTATAATTATTTTTATTACAGAACTTGCCATGTTGCATTGCAATAACCGGTATAGGAATGTTTTTGTCCCTTGACTGTGAATATTTAGGCAGCAGGCCCTGGGTTCTGACCGTTCTCCCTCCCAGCAGAGTAGCTCATATTTATAAGCAATCCATATGTGCTTGCTGGAAGATAAAATAGCCATGGAAAGTGCCAGACCAAATGCTTTATCCTCAAAAGTTCTGTATCCTTACTGAGATTTTTTAGAACCAATTCTAACTACAAACTTTGACTCTTATAATCACTATTATACAGGGTTATTTCCATGTTTAACAGAAGCTAACATTTAATGAGCACTCACTATGTGGCAGGTTTGTCCCGGTGGTTTACACTGTATTTAAGCTATTCTATGAGGTAGATGTTAGTTCTTCTTTAACAGATGAGGAAACTGTTAGGCCCAGAAAGGGTGCTGGGCACTCTGATTTCTGAGATTTTGTTAGGGTCCTCAGGAATGTCCTGGCTCTCTCTCTTTTCATTTGAATACCTAGGAAGGTAGTGAGGAAAAGAAGCAACCATATATTTTTCTTTTGCCTTAGTAAAACATTTTATTTATTTTGCAGTCCCTTATCTCTTCTGGAAAAACAAACAAAAGAAATTCTTGCTTCATTCATGATTTTACCCCTGCGGAGGTCCGGGGCCGGATTTCTTCCCTGCAGAGCCCTGTAGGGACACTAATGGAGGTTACAGAGTTCCATTGAGTACCCCAAGCAATAATTATTTTTTTAAGATGGGTTTGAAATAGACTTAGTACATTAAAATAATAATAAGAATTCACATCCCATCTATGTGTATAAAAACAATCAAATCACCTGTGTGATCATAAAACTATAAATAAGCTAAATAAAATTGAGAGTGGAGGGCCTTAAGAACTTTTCAAAAAGCAACTTGCTCTCAAAGAGAATATTTTATCCCACATGATTGTGCTGTTGTGTTAAGGAAATTTATCAACTGTTTGTTCATGTTGCCTACAGGAGTGAAAGCTGTTTTAGAAATAAGGAAAACCTTGAAATTATTTTATTTCAAGGAAGCTGATTGGAATCTGTCCAGATTCCACATTTGTTCCTATTGACCAGAAGTCTTCTGACTTGGGAAAATATTTTTAATTCTCTCCCCCTTTCCTCAATGTCCTACAAAGACCTGCGTTAGGATGGGAACCATTTGCAGAGTCCCAAAGGAGTCCTCCATTTGCCTGACAAATAATAGTGGAGATGCGAGCCGCAAGGGGCCCCGCAAGAAGAGGGTGAAGATGCCTCAGAATAAACTTTTCCAACATTCTATGCATACTTTCTTCATTCATACTAACATCTGCCATATGATAGATAAAATGTGGTTCTGGAGAGCATTATATGATTTTTCCTTTCACATACATAGTAAGAGATGCAAAAAAAAAAAAAAGAGAAAAGAAAAAAAAGTCACTTTTAAGAGAACAACTGCATGGTGCCCGGCATATTTATTCTTTCAAAAGTTGGCCTTAGTTTGCTTCCAGAATTAGAGAAATAGCAGAGGCCACAACATTAGATAGAGATCAATTGTTATTCTTCTCTCAAGAAGTAAATAAATTAAAAGGAACCGGGGAAAAAACCAGCCAGGTCCCTGAAATAGGAATTTTGCCTTATTTTTGCTAACATTCCAATACTACTACTACTAATAAGCTCAAACACATGAAGTAGGAAAAGGAATGCCATCTGCTGAAACTATATTCTGATGTACTACTAAGAATTCACCTGGGAAATATGTACTGAAATTCGGAATCAGTTTAATCATAAAGGTAGCTGGTGTCTGCTCAGCAGTATTTTCTATAGTGAAACAGGTAGCCCTTCCTTGGAAAAATACTTTGAAAAATACTATAATTGTGGGACTTTGTCCTGGAATTGAGCCTGGGATTGCTTCTGGCTTCAGCTCTTGGTGGGAGATAATATTCTGAATGGATGAAATAAGAAGCATAGTGTACTAAGAGTGACAGATAATGTCTTCCCGCAAGGTACTCATTAACTGGTTGATGGATAAATGATGGAGAATGCTACTGGCTGTTTGGGGTATTAGGGCTGCCACTGGGGACATCCAGAAGCAATGTGTCTCATTACTCCCATTAGTTTTGGGTTTTTCCCTTCCCCAAAAGTTTCTTTCTTTTTTCCTTCATTCATCGGTTGATGCTTGCCCTGTGCCAGGATCTGTCCTTGGAACTGAAAACACAGCTATGAACATCATAGATATTGCTCTTATAAAGCTGACATCCTAAGAGGTAGAGAGCAAAACAAAGAAAGAAAACCTTAGTCAATAACCTTAGGCCTCACAAGTGTTCGTGGCTCTGATCCCGTCTGCGTGGAAGTTAGGACATGCCGGAAATGAGAGCAACAGAGACGGCCTCTCTTGGGAGCTCCTGGCTCTGGACCTTTCCTAGGGAATCGACTGGCTCAACCTTCATCATCTGAAGCCCTCAATTAAAAAACTGAAATCAGAAGAGGGCACTGCACTGGAAAAAACCAAAATTGTCAGGATAACAAACAAATCTCGTAGGTGTTCTACTTAAAAAAATGCTCATTTAGGCATTATAGGCTTGAGTTTACTTGGCTGCATCTACCATCAGAAAAGGCAGTCATTTTATTGATGGATTGATTGATTGATTTTTTAGAAAAAGCAGTCATTTTAAAGTGACAATGGGTATCTGATTGGTTCTACAGATGTCTTCCCTCACCGCCCCTCCTCCCTACCTTTATCACCACAATCCTCCCTCGTTTTGCTTTATATACTATAATTGAGTAAGAATCAGGGTCTGGAGTCTACATTTTCAACAAGGCTAAGTCCACATCATCCTCTGATGCCAGAAAATTTTCATGTCATTTCACGTCATTTGTGGCTCTGTAAAAAAGGTGCTACGTTCCTCTAACTTCCCCTGTGAAAGTTGTCATAATTTGCCTTTTATGTATAAAAGTTTTCTACCATGCAGAAGGAGGGAGCCAAAGTCTGGTTTCATTTGTTGCCAATGGTTCTAGTTCAGGCAAGCCCTTCAAGTTTTGCTGCGTGGGGGAAGTCCCTCACTGGATTGCTTGACTTCCAGCATCAGACTTTAAACGTCCGGGCTGTTGAGTTAGAACTCACATGTATGATGCCATGTTTGGATGTTATTGCACAGATGGTGTTGAATTTATTTTCCAAGTGGGTCCACTGTTGTCACGTGTGAGCCATTGTTACCTTTCCCATGAACCTGCGGGACTGGATCCTGAAGAACAAGGGTGTGGAACGGAGCCAGTCCAGCAGCATGTAGGGACTGCTTACCCCCTTCTTACTGCCCTCGGCAGGACCACACAGAGTTGGGTGGCAGCAGGAAAGCCAGGCAGCTGTAGGGGGGCAAGCCCAGGGGGTACCATTCCATGCCAGGCAGGTGGAAGAAATGCAGTCAGACCCCCTCACAACTCCGGGCCATGTGGCATAGGTGTGGCAGGACTAGGAGCACCAAGATCAAGAGACTTCTTCATCAGGAGGGAAGTGGTCCTTGTGGAAAAAAGGTGTGTGGTAGTCTGTGGATTAAAAATCAGGACAGAGTATCAAGAGTTATGATCAAAAGCTGTGTCCCCAAATTAAAGGAAGACCTTCACACAATGATCATGTGGAAGGAAGCCTCTGAAACTCACTGGAGAACATGGCTATTATGTCCCCTAGAATAAAACAAGAGAGACAATAACATTCATTTGAACATTGCACCAAATATTGATGCATGTATTCACCTTTTAATCAAAGTTTCCTCTCTTTTCTTGGGTTCCAAGATTACGTGGTATATTTGTTATCTATCGCTGCATGAAAAGTTGTCCTAGCTTAAAACAACTGATGTATCTCACACAGTTGCTGCGGGTCAGGAATCAAGGAGTGGCTTCTCTGGATGGCTCTACCTCACGGCCTCTCTCACGAGGTTGATGGGGAGCTCTGGGCCAGGGGGTGTAGACATCTGAATGCTTGTCTGAATGCTCCCAAGATGGCTCACTCACATGGCTGCTGACAGGAGGCCTCAGTCCTCACTACATGGGCCTCTCCGAGGGCTGCTCAAATGTCCTCATGACATGGCAGCTGTCTTTTCCCAGAGCCGGTGACCCAAGGACAAGGCTGGAGCCACAATTCCTTTTATTTAAAATTGATCACAAGGCACATACCATCACTTTTGCCATCTTCTGTTCATTAGAAGTGAGTGATTAAGACCAGTCCACAGTCAAGTGGGGAGTGGGAATTTGGATCTACCTTTTAGAGAAGGAACTGTTGAAGAATTTTAAACTCCTACATATAGTATTCATCTAGTATGTCAGAAGATGTAGTATGCTCAGGGCCAGTTGCAGGATTTGTGGGACTCAGTGCAAAATAAACATGAAGGACCACTTAAGAATCATTAAGAATTTCAAGACAGTTGACAGCAGAGCATTAAACCAAGCATGGTCTCCTTCTAGGTATCAGGCCCTGTGCACAAGTGGGGAAGGTCGTCCTGCGTATAGTGGTGAAGAGCACGGGCTTTGAAATCAAGAGTTTGGGGGCGCCTGGGTGGCTCAGATGGTTAGGCGTCTGCCTTCGGCTCGGGTCATGATCCCAGGGTCCTGGGATCGAGCCCCACATCAGGCTTCTGGCTCAGCGGGGAGCCTGCTTCTCCCTCTCCCTCTGCCCCCTGCTCATGCTCTATCTCTGTGTCTCAAATGAATAAATAAAACCTTTCAAAAAAAAATCAAGAATTTGAATCCCAGCCCCACTGCATCATAATTGTGTGCCTCTTGGGAAAATTACTTAATATCTGTGAATTTGAGAGTCCATTTTTCTAAAATGGGCATGATTAATTTACCTTTCACTTAGAGTTTCTGTGAGGACTAAATGAAGTAAATACTTCAGGCTTATAGGAGGCACTTGAGAACTTGTAGGTATAATGATTACCTTTTTAAGAAGCTTTAGGGGTGGAGAAGAGAAAAGAACCACTGAGCTCATAACTCAGGTTGGTGATTTAGCTGATCGTCATAAACTCCTTAAGGTAGGAATAAGCATCTCATGCTCTCTGTGTTACCAACATCGCTTTTCCCTAGCATGAACCCATACGTTCATGAGTTCAAAAAATGTGTCCTGTAAACTACAACAAGAATGGTCAAGGTGATGTGTTTCAGAAATGGCTGGTTTCAACATCGCAAAAGGTCAAACCAAAGCTGCTATTTTAAGAAAATCCATATAAGTAGATCAGTGTCTCTCATTGGCTGTTTTAACACGAGGCATTTATCAGTACCTTAGAAATGGTTGCCATGAACTACTTTCTATTAATAAACTCACTTGATGAGGCTGAATATTAACTGGGAACTTCCCATAGCAATACTCTCTTTGAGTGACTCAAAAACCAAATGCCAAAACTAAAACTATTCCTGGGTGAGGTCTTCATCCTGGCAAAATTAGTTTGTGAGACACTACAGAGCTTCCAGCAGGCTCTCTGCTTCCTTTCTTAGGCAGCTGAGCAGGGCCCAGTGAACAGTGGGGTGGAATTTGTGCAAACTCCACGCCCACAGCCGAGGTGTGCCCTTCCCAGTGCTCCAGCTAGCCTGCTTTTGAGGTGCTGCGCCACACCAGACACCCGGCCTCATTCAAAACCCTGTCAAGTGTTCCATGTATGCCTTCCACTAGGCTCTTAACCACAGCATACTGTTGGGCCCAGACGTCTTTGTGCATCTGGCAAAAATCACATACACCAGTCCATGAAGTAGAGTCCACAGGACCAGGAATCCAGTACTGGGCCTTGAAGTGCTACTGAATGGTGCCCCCCAAAACCGATACACGTTCCAGGGGTGCCTCTCCTGTTTCTTCTAAAAAGATGGTCTCAACAAGGACCTGAGTGAGGAAAGACAGAGGTACCAGTTATTTATCTGCATGAGCAGATAAACAGGAAACATTAAGAAAAATAATGCAAGGGGTCCCTGGGTGGCTCGGTGGTTTGAGTGTCAGACTGTTGGTTTCGGCCCAGGTCAGGATCGTGAGATGGAGCCTCCTGTCAGGCCCTGTGCTCAGCTGGGAGCCTG
The DNA here is from genome assembly GCF_009762305.2 of Zalophus californianus. NCBI lineage: Eukaryota > Metazoa > Chordata > Mammalia > Carnivora > Otariidae > Zalophus > Zalophus californianus. The sequence continues at coordinate 152,250,249 of NC_045597.1, forward strand.
CTTGAGGTTCTCTCCCTCTGCCCCTCCCCCCATTTGCGCACAAACTCTCTCTCTCTCTCTCTCTCTCCCCCCACTTTCTCCCTCTCTCTCAAATACATGAAATCTGTTAAAGAAAAAGGCCCATTAACATCACAAAATAAAGAAGCCAGGTGTGAGTGTAAATAGACTTTTTTCCCCCACTTAACTACAGGCAGTGCGGTGTTCTTAGCTAGAGTCTTCTATTTCTCAAGGAACTACTTTATTTATTCTCCAGTCCAAAATTAGTTCCCTAATTTGAAGCAGCAATAAACAAACATTACTAAAGAAATCCCTCGGGCTCCCTTCTCCCACACCCTATCCCCCCACACACATTTTTTTCTGCTGCTTTGTTTGTTCTCAGTTCTTTTTGCCTTTGTGCTCAACACGAGGACCTGCAGCGGTTTGACTTTCTGAAATCTCTTTATGAGTCTCTTGAAAGACATTTAAATTCCATTTTGACAGGAAAGAATTAAATTCACATTAATTTCAATCCATTATGTATTCAGTCCAAACAGACTTCGGTTACATCAAAGTATGGATTTCAGTTCTCTCCTGGTTTTTAGGACGGTAATTCTCCTGTTGGCCTGTTCTAGATAGCACTGTACAGCGGGCACGAATGGAGCCTCTGATGAGCTATTGCTCTAGCCGACTTGGAGAGAGACCCTCCTCTCCTATCTCTTCTTGACTTCCAGTCTTTGCCACCTTCTCTTCCTTTCCTCCTTTTCTTCCTTTGACCTCCCTTCCTTCCCTTCTGTCCATCAGTGAAGAACTCCACAGCCATGTGGCTTTTCTCTTCAGACTCATCTCAGCACTGTCTTCATAAAGAAGAATGTGCTGATCATTCGCCTGGTGGCTCTGGCATTTCCCCTGCTCTGTTCTCCATCATAGAGGACTACCTTTTCCAGCTTCTTTGCTTTCTGGCTTCCACATAGGCTGCGCCAATGGGAGCAATGGGTAGAAGGTTGAGGAGTAGAAGGAGGGGAGAGCTGGGAGTTTCTCTTGCTTTCTTTCTGTTTGGAGTGGTTTCTCTGGCAGCGGCTGCTTCTTCATGATTCTAACTGCTGTCAAATGGCCCCTCCCTCCGTGGTCTCAGCATCTGCCAGGAAGCCTCCCTCTGCCCTTCTAACTTCTCTGTGAGGATTCTTTCTTCCAGGCTCTGATAACACCACCCTCTCCCCGGGTTCCTCCAGCCTGAGGGGGTCGATGGCTTCTGACTTTTGTTAATCTTTAGGTTAGCCTCACCATCTCTACTCAACTCTTGGGTTCTGCTTCTTCCATCACATGTATAACAAATTCCTGAATTAAAATCGCTTTGTTTGAAACACCTCTAGAAGTTTCTGTTTTCTCATCTGGGTCCTGACCGGACGGGGGGCTCCAGATTATAGCAATAATAAACAGCGGGAGCTTCCACCTTGGGGCACATGTGGAGGTAGGTGCTGGGAGAGAGCATGGAATTTCTGTGCCCCTTTCCACATATTTGATCCCACGTGTCTCTTCCATCTGGCTGCTCCCTGAGTTATATCCTTTTACAATAAACCAGTAATTTAAAATCAATTTAAGAAGATTATAACCTTCTCTGAATCTCTCAGATCTCAAGTCTTACAAAGTCCTCATAAGCTGAATGCAGATGACAAGAAGTCAGAGAGTAGCAGAGCCTTAAGATGGAGTGAATCCTAAATGACCACGTGGCGGGGCGCAGCCTACTGAACAGGAACCTCAAACTGGTGCACGCACAAGAAAGAAACAATTATTGCTTTCATGCCACTGTATATTTGGATGGTTATTTGTTACATCTGCTTATTTCACTCCACCTGAGGAGAATGTGAGTGATCCTTGGAGAAGAGGTAATACTTAAGCAACAGCTTAAATCTTGAAAGTGTAACTTATATAAATAATAATCGTATAATATGTATGCAAATTTTAATTGATTTTTGGACTGATGAGATTATCAGATTTACAGTGGTAATGGAATCTTCCTTGTGTATAACTCAATCAGTGGGTGAACGTGCTTAGACGACTGTGTTACTAGGATTCTCATTGCCATCTGGGTGGGCACATCCGGCTACTGGCACCGTTGCCTTTGACTCCAGTGATAGGGTTTTGGTCAGTCATCTTGAACCTCACCTGATAGTAACATATCTCTGTTTATGAGTCTGGGAAATATTTGCTATACAACAGTGGCTGGTAGCCCTCGGTGAAGTCAAAAGCCTTTTGGGAGAATCTGAGGACTGGTAGAATCCTCCCCCCAGAGAAATAGGCCTATGTGCCACAATTGTAAGCAAGCATGTGCACACACACGCTCACATGCAAAACACGCGCACACACACACACACACACACATTGACATAAATCCCAGTAGGATTATTGATCCTGGATTAAGAATCTCTCATTCCCCCAACCTGCCACACAGTCCTTGGTCACATATTACTCTCCTATCCATAATCAAGGTGCACTGGGTATGGCCTGTGGATGTAGTTTTAGAAAGAATTTATTTTCTTCCCATTCACCTGTTTTTTAAAAATACAAAAATCTATTAGACACTATGTGGAGAGAGTCTTCCTTATTTTGGATTTATCCTGAGGCAGATAGTTCCACGTCTTACTTATGTTAAAAGATTTCTCTACAGTGGTATTTAATGTTTCTGCACGTGAAACAGTAATTTCTTCCTGCTGTTTTGAGATATCTGTCTTTCTTATTGGCACCACATGAGATAAAGTTCTATAATTGGGGCAGAGATTTACGGAGTGTTATTGTTGAATGTGTGTTTATGTTGCTTTCCTGTGGTGAAAGACCCATAACACAAGACTTCCGTTTCGGGATTGATCCGGGGCCTCGTGTAACATGTAGGCTGTAATAAGTCACATAAGTCACAACAGATGCTGCCTATTTGGTCCCTGCTATTCCCACGTGGGTTCCAGGGTGGATAATTTTGCTCATTCTTTTGGCCTTTGCTATGGCTTGTCAGGGACTGGACTCATGTTCATAACTCTGAGGAGTGCTCAGCTGTGAAATAAGTCCTGAAAAATGAAATGCAATTGATCCTGAGCCATTGTGATCTTTCAGGCCCATGTAAGCAAGAAGTAAGTATTTAAAGTGGCCCAATAAATCTTTTTGAGTTTAAAAAGTTCATAGATTAAAAATATTTATGAATTGACCTGGGCAGGAAGGCTGGGGAAAACATATGCATTGGTTCTGCAGTAGAGATGGAAAGCAGTGGGGAACATACATGATAAGCCGAATGAGGTCAGCGTGGGGTATCTGTTTCTACAGAAATAAGAATCCTTTAGCACCAAAGTGTGGAAATGTATACTAGAAGTATAGGAGACACCAGTTCCAATATGGATTAAAAACAAAAAATAGCTTTTAAAAAACCATCTATAGTTATTTATTGTGGAAGAGGATAATATACTAAATTTCACGAGGTTTACCATAAGAGGAAAGAGGTAATCGTTCAAATTGAGCAATGAGAGCTATGCAGGACCCACAAAAGAAGATACTGGAAAAAAAATTGTATTCATTAATTCATGCATGCATGCATGAAACAAGAATTTGTTGAGTACCTACTATATTCTGGGGAACCATGTTAAACATGGGAATAAGGAAATAATAAGATGTGATTCTGTCCTCAAGATTGTCTCAGTGTAGTGAAAGAGAATGATAAGCAGATGCTGAGGCCTAGCAGTGTCCAGGGCAGCATGAGGGATCTCATTGCCTTTAGGACTTGGAGGGCATTACAAAGGAGAGGGGAGTTATATCCATGGGATGAAGGTGCCAAAGACCTGAAGCTAGACTGTACATTCCTGGAAGGTTCCAGACCTTGACCATCATGTTCACCATCCCATCCTAGTGATGGAGCCAGCATAGGACTGAGTAGGCACTCAAATACTTCTTAATGTAGGTCAAATATCATCTACTTCACTCTTTGGCCTTGGGGTAATGATGCCTGACCACAGGCAAGAATGGGAGTTCCCAAGGTTGAGTCTCTTCTATGGCTGATAATCTAGAGTAATTACACACCAATCAAAATCACTCAGTGGGACCAAGTCATTTAGGCATGGAAGAGCCCGTTTGCTAAGAAATAAAGAGATTCTCTTTCCCATACCCAAGCTAAATCTGGGTGATGATATCTGCTTTAGGCTGATAAAGATTCACAAAGAATATCAAAAAGTTTTTAACATGCTTTTCAATTTAATGGAACTGTGGACTTGTAGAAGCGTGCTAGACCCTGCAGGACCCCTCCCAGAGTAGATGCTAGTTTTCATATGAGTTTTAAGAAGACTTCAGAAGAGTGGGAACTTTTGAAGCAATTTATAGACCCAAGGCCCCAGAGGAAGGCATTTGAGGAAAGTATTTGACCCTGAGCTGTGTCAGGGTCATCTAAGATTTGGGTAGAACTTGTCAAGCACCCACTTGCTGAGATGGGGGTTGGGGCAGGTGAGGGCAGGCTTGGCAAGAGGGTCCCAGGGGGTCAAAGACATAAACGTCTGCTCCCTTCTCTTAGTCATATTGACATGTATGGATTGGGGGAGAAATACCCACATTTTGGTGTGTCTGATGGGAAAGAAGTTTATGCAACTCTTCAGTAGAAGTTCTGCTTGCTTTGGAAGTTGGGTTACTTTTCAATGCCCTGGCTCATGTGGCCCACTTCTTCCTCTGTATAAGGTAGACTCTGCCTTGCTGCTACTCTCTTAAAAGTTTTTCCAGCTTTAGTTGGAACTGAAATAGATCACCACTGTGAAGCCATCATAGGACCTGTTTTGTTCTACCTTGCTGAGAAAGTCTTTAAAATTGCTCTAAGATCCATCTGGAAATAATAACTGAGATGATAGGCCAGTTCAATTTACTTAAAGTAATAATATATGAAATTTGTTCACCAGTTCAACGATGTTTATTGAATATCTTGTATGTTCCTAGGCTCTGGGGATACAACAGTGAACCAAAGAGACAAAATTTCTGCCCTCATGGAGCTTCTCAACTTGTACAGAAGATGTTAAGATTGAGAACGCTGCTGAAGCAATGAGCAAATCTGCTACCAAGCCTTGGCTCATTTTTCCAAGTTAAATTTTGATTTATCTAGTCAATAGAATCTTAGCCTGGATTATATGTCATCTTGGTTGTTAATAAATTACATTTTTTTGTTAAGCAATTATCTTTCTCCATCAGCATTATCCTATGCTAACACTTGTGATGAATGTATACACTAGACTCAAATAAATGGACATTTAGTTTTAGGGACTGCAGCAGAAACTGAGTCTTACTTTTCATGTTTGCTAAATGGCTCTTCATTTGGGATAGACAGCCAGTATTTTTTTTTTCCTTTGCCATAATATTTGCTTTTCCTTACAGTCCTCCTCGAGTCTCCTCAGCAATGAGATGACAAGCTCCCTAGTTATCATTAGAAAAATGAAAATGCTTTTTTAAAAAGATTGGAAAAAAGTCTAGCTATTTTTCAGATTGATTTATTGTTTTACAGCAAGTTTTTGCCATAATGCTACTAACATGCTACAGCTTGAGAGAAAATAAAAAAGACAATTATTTTACTAGTTAAAATGACAGAATGCAAAATTGTAAAATGTCGGGGGGAAAATGCAGGCAATTTAAATTTCCTGGCAATGGGTCTATAATTTATTTGAAGGATCAGAGTATTCTGAGCTATGGACAAATGCATTTTGTGGAGGAAAAAATTACACTTGGAATTTTCCTGCCTGATTTTAGTGCTCAATTACATTGTTATGCTTTTATAAAGAATAGTTGCTTTTGATCTTCCGATAGGCCAGTACCTATAAGGAACCCTATCTGTGAGGTCTTTGAATTCTTCTTTTTTTATCTTCAAAAAGCTTTAGCGAATTTTCCTGCCCGGGAGAAATTCTATCAGCCATTTTATCCTTTAAGATCCTGTTGGCATTTATCTACTATTTAATTTTTTTCATTAATTTTATTTTTTATTGGATTATAATTGACATAACACGATGTTAGTTTGAGGTGTACAATGTAATAGTTTGATATTTGTATATATTGCAAAGTGATCACCAGTTGACAGGTCAGTCAACATCTATCATCATATGTAGTTCAAATCATCTTATTTTTTTCATTCTCATTGAAAATGAGAATTTTTAAGATCCACTCTCCTAGCCACTTTCTATCTACAGTTTCTTAAATACTTAGAGTAAGAGTAGTGTTTATTGTCCTGGAGGCTGAAAACGCCAAAGAAATATTTCTTATAATACCCAATGTGAATTTCAAATAATACTGTATTAAGCATTTCTTTTCTTTTTTTAAGATTGTATATATTTATTTGACAAAGAGAGAGAGCACGCGCAAGCAGGCCGAGCAGCAGAGGGAGAGGGAGAAGCAGACTCCCTTGCTGAGGGGGGGAGACTGACATGGGGCTTGATCCCCAGGATCAGACAATAAAGCGTTTATTTTCAAACCACTCTTTAAATACATAAAAAAAGTTTCTTTTGCATGAAACTCTGTAAGACATACTAATTCAGGGTTTACTGGACTTAAAGATTTTATTTATTTGAGAGAGACAGGGAGACAGAGAGAATGAAAGCAGGGGGAGGGGCGGGGGAAGAGGGAGAGAGAGAATCTCCAGCAGACTTACACCTGAGCGAGGACCCTGACGTGTAGCTCGATCCCATGACCCTGAGATCATGACCCTGAGATCACGACCTGAGCCGAAACCAAGATTTGGACTCCCAACCAGCTGAGCCAGCCAGGTTCCCCAAGAACACTTTTGAAAACAGGGTAAGCTCTCAAAGATTGTTCTTATTGTCATGGGCCTGGTGCTTTCTAACTGAATTACTCCTTTGATCTAGAGATCTACCATGTAGTTGGAGAGGCCAAACATTTATATGAGAACAACTAGAAAGATTGTAGAACCTGGAACAAATTAATAGGTACTGAGACGATGTGGCATCAAGATATTACCACGGAGGAGAAGGCAGGATCCAATTCAAGAAGAGGGTCAGCAATAGGTGAGAACTGCGTTTAGTCCCAAAGGATAAGGAAAGCGGGTGACAACTAAGTGTTTGGGTAGGTAGATGAGAGAGAAGATGGCCAAAACAAAGACCCTTCAGTTATTTTAAAACTGGAGGCCCTTAGCACGTTAAAGACTGTGTGAAACAGCTCTGGACAGACAGCGTGAGGCTTCTGGTTAAAATTCTAAATGTAGCTATAGATGGGGCCAGTGAGAACACATAAAATCATGACTCTGGCTCATTATTTCTTTTGCTACACCAAAATGAGGTAGAAACAGGTCGTGTGGGCCTTTTGTGGTTTATTCCCCCCAAAGTTGAATTTAAAAAAAAAAAATTTTTTAAAAAGGCTCAAGTAGGGATGCCTCAGTGGCGCAGACGGTGAAGTGTCTGCCTTTGGCTCAGGTCGTGATCCGAGGGTCCTAGGATCGAGCCCCGCATCAGGCTCCCTGTTTGGCGGGGAGCCTGCTTCTCCCTCTCCCTCTATTGCTCGCCCTCCTTGTGCTCTCTTGCTCTCTCTGTCAAATAAAATAAAGTAAGATAAAATAAAATAAAAAGGGTTCAAGTTAAAAACACCTAAGATAAAAGAAAAACAACAAACCCTACACATTTAGTGGTAATACTCTTCCTGGGAACACACAAATGTGCTTTTATATCTACATTTTCCCACAAGGATTGCAGGATTTCTTTTGTTTTAATTTAAATCATTGCATGTTTTCATTGACCTAAAGTATACTTCTTATATTCTTTTCACTCCTGTAATTTGAAAATTTATGTTTTTCATCTTAAAATCATAATAATAGTCTTTCTGCTTCTTCATATATTCTGCTTCCTTTAAATAGATTGATAGGAAAGTAAAAAATGCTTTTGTAGTTGGTGGATTTATTATCCATTCTTGACAGGTACTAGAACTGTAATTTGCTTCTCTTAAATTCAAAACTTGTTGATTGATTGACTTTGAAAAGAATGGTCAAGAAGGTAAAAAGTATTTAAAAACCTCATGGTATGTCTTCAGGAGTTTGGATTTTGAGATTTATGAAAACTAGGTTAATGGTGTTTTTGAAAGAGGAGCAGAACTTGGCTCTAGAAACACTCTTGGCTTCCTAATAGCTTCTTGGTTCATTTTCTCAGTGATTATTAGGATGAGTTCAACAGTTTCTAACATTTTCTTTTCTGAATTTGCTGAAAGCCAGGGAGAGAGAGCTAGGTCCTTCTAGAGGCAGAATTGTTTCCACATAACTAAATTCCCTATCTTTTCCTTGGGGCAGGAGCTCCAAAATCTTCCTAAGTGTAGCTTTCTCAGGAGTCCTTAATAGCACATACTTGTCCCAAACCTACTTTTTAAGAAAACTTGGCCCTCTTCAAAGATGAAAAGATGATAGAGTTCCCCCACTTTTTCAAACCATTTGTTTACATTTGGTATTTGTGAACCTGCCATTTGAACTTGTTATTTTTTGGAAAGCTGGACCAGATAGAGAGGTCAGAGTCTTCCTTATTGCCAAGCTGCTATAAGTAACCTGTTCGGAACCAGAAATCAGACAGGCAAAATGGAAAAGTAAGTCTAAATGTGTCATCCGGCAGCAGGTCCACACACTGGGAAGACTGGTGTGCATCAGGCTAGGTTAGCGAGGTCCGAAGCAGTGTGACTGCGGTGGAGACTGTGGAGTCAGACTGCCTGGGTTCAAATCCCATCTCTGCTGCTATGTAACGACCCCTCCAAAGACAATCTCTCAATATTGTTGTGTCTCCTGATTCTGGGCACTGACGAGGTTCAGTTAGGGTTTCTCTCCTGGTCTCTTATGCACTGTGGTCAGTCAGTGACTGGGGCTGGGGTCATCCCAAAGGCTCAGGAGCTCACATATCCAGCTGTAGGCTGGGTTCTCAGTTGGCACCATATGCTGGAACATCTAGCCCTGACCTTGCATGTAGACTGAGCTTCCTCATCGCATGGCAGCCATGATCCAAGGGTGAGAGCTCCAAGAGAGGGCCAGGTTTGAAAGCTGTAGCTCCTTTTATCACCTAGAATCAGAAGTCATACAGCATCGCTTCTGCTGCGTTCTATTCATTAGAATCAAGCCACTAAGTTCAGCCATATTCAAGAGGAAGGCAATCAGACTCCACTCTTTAATGGGAGGAGTGTCAAAGAATTTGTGGACATATCTTCAAATCACCATTGCCATGTATTAGCTGGAAGATCTCTCTGGTTTCGGCTTTCCTTGTCTATAAAATTAGAACAAGAAAGAAACCTACCTCAGGTTTCGGTGAGGATTAAACAAGAATGGAACAGTACCTGATATTCAATATACCTCAGCTTACCCCATTATCATGTCTTCTTTGGATCTGAATTGATGCAGATAGTGTCATCAATGATGATACAGTTCTAAGCAGATAGAGTCTGGGCAATTGCCACCTTTCCAAACTCTCCTGGTGACATTTGACAAATCCCAGTGCCTGTGGTTCTTATGCCTCTGGGAACAGAGTTACTATATATGGTATGAATTCTTTGGTTCACCTCATTTTAGTGACAGTTTCCAGATATAGGTCAGTCCATTTAAACCTGGCCCCATTTATGGCAATTTATTTCATTATAGGATAAAGTAGTTAGAATCATGAGTAATAATTACTGTGCCCACATTGCTTTGAACACCTTAGCCGAGTAATCCTCACCTCACCCAGTGAGTAAGGTTGGAGGAGCACCCTGCCCTCCCCTGGGATGAGGAAACCGGGACCTGGGTCAAGTGGCTTGCTCTAAATTCCACCAAGTGGCAAGAGGCAGGCTGGAGTGAGAAGCTGGAGGTTCTGACTCTCTGGCCCCTCCACCATGCTTAAATAATATGCGGACTAATACCCCATCATTGATCATTACCCAGTGGCCATTGATATCCTATTTTCAGATACATACGGGTATTTGAAATTCCTTTTAAACTATCTTGTATTTTTTGTAGTAGAGAATTGGCCAGTTTCTACTTATTATAATGTGAGATATTAAAAACCTTGTAAATAAAAGGATACTTTGCTACTCAAAACACTTCCTTTCTCTTTCGGTCAAATTAATCCTTTCTGATGTTCTTGGGTAGCTGAACTTTTTTATCTAGGGCAGAAGGAGCAATTGAGAACACTCCCAGTCTTTGCTGGCATTCGCCCCCAGGCTGCCGCCTAGTTGTCCTCCCCTGCCAGTTACTACATTTCTTGTTTGATGTCAGTAAATTCAAGAGTAAAACAGGTATAAGGGCCGGGCTCTCTCTGTGGGTGCTGAGCGAGGACGCCTCCCCTTTCTTTCCTCTCTTCCGTTCCGGGCCGCATCTAGGCTAGCCCTCGGGTGCGCAGGCTGCCGCTTGCGCTCACCGGGGGGCGCTGTGCAGCCGGCACCGGGCGCCCGGAGGTGAGTCGGCTCGGAGGCGGTGGCTCCGGGTCCTGCCGGCGCGCGGAGGGGCGAATCCCAGGCGGCGAGGTCGCCGCCCCCGCCCCTCGGCCAGCCCCTCCGTCTGCGGGGGAGAGGGGAGTGGCCGCACGCCTCCCGCCGCCGCCGAGCTCTCCGCAGGCGCCCAGCACTCTGCAGTCGGGCGCGCACCAGAGCTCAGCCGCGGCGCGTGGAGGCGGTGTGGGAGCGCGGGGCGCGCAGAGGGCCGGCAGCCACGGGACAGCGTCCGCCCAGCAGCCTCCGTCGAGCAGCCGCCGCTGGAGTCCCGCGGCTTCGTGGTGGGCCCGCGTCCGGGAGCGCGGGGACGACCAGGAGGCGGAGCGGCGCTCGGCGAGGTAGCGCGAGCGCTTTCCCCCCTCTCCCCTGCCCTGCCCGCTCGCTCCGGCCGCGGCCCGCCAGGGGCAGTAGAGTGGGCGCCTCGTGCCTTTGTGCCCGAGGTGCCCGTGGCCCCGCCGTAGCCCACGGGGCACGGGGCAGCGGGGGCTGCGGCGCGCTCCTCCGGGCGCAGCGGCGCTGCGGCGAGAACCCGCGCAAGCTGGAGGTCGCGGGGGGTGGTCGTGACTCTGCAGTTGCTTCGGAGGCGGGTGGGGGAGAAGAAGGCTTGTAAACTAAGTTGCTCTTACTTTGCCCCATCCTCCTTGAATCTGCGGGCAAAGTGGAACCCAGATCTTCGTCGCTCTCACCCACACCCCCTCCTTTTCTCTGGCCCACAGCTGTTTCCTGGCCCCCTGGTTCTATGGAACGGCACGGGGTGGCCGCCTCAGGGAAGGAAAGCGTAGGGAGAACAATGGGGCGTCCTAGGGAGTGGGGTTCAGGTGCGGCGTGCCCCGGCGGCGGCGGCAGGGGAGAAAGGGGGTCCAGCACCCGATGGGGCGTCCCGCGCGTGCAGCTGCGCTGTGCTCCTTTGTTCCGCCGCGGCGGAGGGGGCTGCCCTGGGTCTCGTTTCCTGCCCGGGATGGGATTGATTCAGGGTCGTTGGGAAAGAAGGGGAGGGAGCGGGGCTGGAATGAAAACCAGATTAGGAACCGGAGTCCTGAAGGGTGATTGCTGGGGCCGGGAAGAGGGTTGGGAAGGGGTTGATGAGAGTGCATTGGAGAATTCATTGCCAACACAACATTTTGCCCACGGGCCCTGTGGGTTTCTGGAGCTTCTTTGTAATGCTTTGTTCAGACCGGCCGAGCGTTTATTGCCACAACAAGTTGTGCACTTCCTTGAGTTCTAGGCGCTCCCAGTGTTAGTTTGCTGAATTCAGATTTTAGTTATTGTGGAAGAAGACTTTTGTTTGTTTGTTTTTGTTTTTGTTAGGGATGAGGGTATTTGTGTGTAGGTGTGTGCCCGTGGACCTGTGTGTGTAGCTAGTGGATACTGGCTTGAATGGGTAGGAGGCAAATTTTATAGAATTGATTTTGACATAAAATAATTTTCTGCATTGTAATATAGTTTAACAATTTTCCAGGAATGTTTGAGGGGAAACCGCTATAAAATTAGACATTGCTAAATAAATGAATCAGATTATGTAACACTGAGTTGAAAAACCCTTTTGCAGGCTTTCTCAGAAAACACACCCCACACACCCCAGTGTTCGGGGTTTGAGTTGAGGACCCACTGCTTCTGTGCTTTCACTCCCCCAGTGTGGGCCACCTGGAGTAAGAAAGAGAACTCATACCATTATGGTCAATGGGAATTTTTTTTTTTTAGGGGGAGGTAGAGTTAAGTGTAATATGGTGGACATTTGTTGAGTGACCCTTTTCTAGATTGGAATCAAGAAACCCAGGAGGAAAGGTTGACCTGGGGAGGGAGCCAGGGGGGATTGAATGATGAGTGTTTTTGAATAGGGTATTCCAAGCAAAACTGGGGAGGAGGCTGACATTTCCAGGCATTCATGGTTTGTGCCTATGGGACACTGGTGGAAGGATCCCAAAGTCGGACTGAAGGTTAGAATTACTGTGGTGATAATTGAGGAGACATCCAGTTATAGTAGTCTGGCTGCAGGCAGGAGTGGCAGATGACCCAGCGCTTCCTCTTTGACAACTCTGAGGACCCACGGTTAAACCACCCCACTGGGCATTCAATTTAAGACAACCAAATCTGAAAGCCTCTTAACCTTAGAAGGGGAATTAGGAGCTTACTCCAGGGGGAAAAAATGTTTCTTGCCCACGAAAGTGGTAATGGAAAAGAGCTGTATAAGCTGCTGCTGAGGATTTGTCTTTCTTCGTGGGGGATGCGGTCACATTTTCAGGCCAGCCTGAGAAGCAGTGGGACTTGTCCTCAGGAGCCATTATCCTGTGAAGTTGAAGTGGGATGTTGTCCAATCATCAAGCTGTTTGTTGTTATAACTAACACACTGCCTGGCAAAACATGGTGCCACAGGCAGCAAACAGAGGGAACAGAGGGAGACTTCTTCGTTATTGTTGTTGTTGCCGTTTTGGACTTTTCATTTATGTTGTGAATTGTTTTGTAAAATATAGCACAGTTGGATTCCTCCCAGCTACTCATCGGAATATACATTAACAACAAGGAAGCCCGAGACTGTGTTAAGTGCTACTGGAGACACGGGTGGGGGTGGGGGTTCTCTTACATAGCTTGTCTCTGGCCAAAGGCTCTCCCCATGGGTCTCCCATTGTGTGGTGAGGCTGACTACTGGCTGCACCCCCTTCATGGGTTGGGATGAATCATCACTTTGTCAAGCCTGGTGTTAAAGACTCACTCTCCCGGGTTGCTGCACAGTTATGCAAAGCAAAGTGGAGCTTCTGACCTCAGTGGGGAAGGAATAGGGGGTAGGAGTGGTTTGGCGAAGAAGGGATCCTAAGAGTGTGAGATCCATGTTTTTTAGCATTTGTCCCCACTTTGGGTGAGATTCTTCCCTCTTCCCCCTCCCTTCTACTATTTTTAATAGCTGGATATTTGGATTTTCATTAAATAGCCTAACAATAATTGTCACTATCATTTAGTAAGTGTTTACTATGTGTAATGGGTTTTGCATACGTTACTCTAGGAATCCTCACAACTTGTTCAAGTGGGTATTATATCCACTTGACAGTTGAAGCGAGGCCTAGGGAGTTTACTAGCTTGCCTCTTACACCCTACTTGTGTGAGTAACTAGCAAGTGTTGGAGGTGAAATTTGAACTCCCATCTCTGATTCCAAAGTCCATATTCTCTTTAAGTAAACACTGTATGGTATGATATCTTTAAAAAAAACTGGAATAACGACAGCTTGAATATCTATTTGATTGGCCTTTTGCAAATTTCTTATCACTTTCCCGAATATTTCATATTTGATCCTTTCAGAAACCTCTGTAGGGGCACCTGGGTGGCTCAGTCCTTAAGCATCTGTTTTGGGCTCAGGTCATGATCCCAGGGTCCTGGGATTCAGCCCCATGGTGAGCTCCCTGCAGCTCTCCCTTTCCCTCTGCCCCTTCCCCTGCCGTGTTCTCTCTCTCTTTCTCTCTGTCAAATAAATAAATAAAATCTTAAAAAAAAAAAGAGAGAGAAACCCCTGAGGTAGGTTTGGAAGGCACAATTAGTGACATCACAACTCTTAAAAGTGTATTTGCTAAAAAGCTTTATGCTGTGTGATGGCCTGTGTGAATAAGCTTTAAGTGAAGGCAACTTTATTTTTAAGAAGTTAGGCTGCCAACATTTAAAAATAAGTTCTTTTTTGGAAACATTTAAAAGTGGGTGGAATGGAATAGATCTTACATAGTGTTTAAGCATTTTATATTTATTGAAATCCACTTTAGCTCTTTTTATCTTACAGCCTTTCATAGAACAGCACACTTTGGAGACCCAATGCCAGAGTGTCTTTTAAGAAGAGAAATACAGAGGGAAGGAATGTGATTATAAGGAGGAAGTGGGACATCAGAATTGGAAACATACGCAGCAGCAGGCTGTGGATTTTCCCAGCACATTTTGGGCCTGGCAGTCGCCTTTTACAGAAGACATTCTTCCTTAGGGAAGTGTCAGGGGTCTTTCTTTACAGTACCTCTGAGATCATCAAATTTCTGTGCTCATGGGAACACATATTCCATGGAATTTCTGGGCTCATCCTGTACCCACAGGGGAAGTGAGCTTAGGTGTCTGTGTGAAAAGGGAATGGAAGTGGTTTCCAATCCTGGGAGTGGCATGGAGAGAGTCACTCAGTGACTGCTGAGTGCAGGAGTGGAATGGATTTTAACACTTGGCATCATTGATTATTTATGGATTTCTCTAGAATGCTCCTGGGCAAATGGAAAAGTCAATATTGGTTTTTTGGGTTTTTTTGTTTTGTTTTGTTTCTAAGATAAGACTGTAAAGACTGAAAGTTCTGTCTTTACTTACGTTACTTACATTAATTATTTCAAATAATGATAGGACATCATTTGGGGTCTTCAGGGACTGTGGTGTAGGGGCAGTAACTTTTGTCTCTTGTCATTATATCCCCCTTCACTGGATATTTGGAGGGAGGCAGACACGTAGTCTGTTGGGCTTTATCAGGGACCACCTTCCAGCTTACCCGCTGAGCAGGATAAAGGATGCCCTACAGCATCTCGCTCCTATAACCTTTCGTAGATTTCTTCTCCGCTGTCAGTACCTTCTTCATCCATCCATATTTTATTAAGCACATGGTTGATGGGAGGCCATGCATTAAAAAGCAATAAAGGAAATCCATTGTGCCTCAAAGGACACAGCAGGGCAGGCTACTGTGCCCAGAGTGGATGTTGGGGAAATGAGGAAAATGACTGTGACAGCTGTGGTGACCAAGGCCACGCCAACACTCGCTGCCCAGACAAAAGCTGAAAACAAACAAAAGCGAGAGAGTGGGAGGAGGCCGAGCCCAGTGCCTGCTCCGGCTTTGTCCTCGGTGGTTTCATTTCCTCCAGCCTCTGGTGGCGTGGAAGGGGTCAGGTCTCTGAACACCTGCCTCTGAAGGTTGGGTTGGTTGGGATGTTAGGAAGCAGCATCCTGGAGGAGAGCATGGGGGATCCTGTTTGGATTCTGAGGATGTATAAAGTGCCATTCTGTGGGAGAAGGTGCCGAGTCACGTGGCTGGCTCTGGCCCCGGGTGGGCCCTTGGTGCCTCCCGCTTCCTCCCCTCTCCACCTGCCAGCATCCTGTCCTTGTTCTGTGGTCAGCCTGGCTGGCGAGTCAACCTTGCTAAGGCTTCAGCCGTATTTGCCTTGTGGACAAGAAATGCTGAGTCCCCAAAGAATGAATCATTCATATTTACATGATGTTCATGCTTTTGTTCGTCAAGTGTTGGGTGCTTTCTTTGTGTCAGGCCTCAGCCTGGGCACTTTGTTTTGTTTTCTTTTTTTTTTTTAAGGTAGGCTCCACACCCAGTGGAGTTCCTGTCTACCTCGAACTCGCGACTCTGGGATCCAGACCTGAGCTGAGATCAAGAGTCTGAATCTTAACCGACTGAGCCACCCAGGCGCCCCCTGGGTTTTTTCTGTGGCTTGTTTATTTAATCCTCGCTGCGGTCCTTCAGTAGGAGATATTTGTGGATGAGGGAACTGAGTGATTTACCCAGGGCTCTGGTAAGAGGTTAAGCCCAAGGCTGTGTGCTTTCCAGAACATGTTGCCTCGTGGTGCAGTGTTCTTTGAAGCTTTGGGCCACTCTTAAGGAGGTTGTTTTAAGGAGTTGGAGGGAGAGCCTCCTTTGACAGTCTCTCCCTCCTGACTTGCTTTCTTTGTCACCTGGAGTCAGGGTTCCTGTGGGTGTCCTTGGCCAGTCCAGAGCTGGGTGGGTTGGTTGAAATGCTTCTCGGTTTCTCCTTTTCTGGGCCTTGTGCTTGGCTCTCCATGGTGCCTCATTCTCCCCCAAATGAGGGTGACTTGGTGAACAAGATTCAGCCTGCAGGTGAGGATCCAGCTTGCCTGGTGATCTTTCTTACCCTCTCCCAGCACTTCCTTAGCTACAGGAATTACATGGCCATTTGGGAGTTTCCAGGGGCTTTGTCTGGTCGTCTGGTCTCCAGTCTATCCAAGAGCAGTATGTATGCTGCTGGGCATCCAGCTGGAGTTCAGGGTCTGATGTATATGAATGAAATGGTGTGAGCACAACTGCAGAGCTGGGGCTTAGGGAGTAAGACTTTGGACAAGGCGGGGAGGAAGAGGGTTGGTATAGAATTTATATTCTTCCAAGACAGGAAGTTTTAGAAGTTGAAGTCTGGAGAAAAGTGAAAATTGACATTCTCACTTTGCTTATCAGATAAACTCTGAGCTTCCAAAAATACCAGGTGCCTGGCTTTCCTTGATAGCTTGAGAGGCCAAGAAGAAACCAGGTCTGTACCTTCCAGGGACTTTCCCACCGATCTTGCGAGGACTCGGGAGGCTTGGAAATTGCACAGATGGCTTCATCTTGCCGTGTGAAAATGAGAATACAATTTGAAATTGTATCTTACACAGTTTTAAACTTGTTAAAAAAAAAATTCAACATCCTTAAAGAGATCTTCGAAAATGGAATTGAAAAGACAATGGAACAGATTGTTAACGATTGGCTTTTGTTAACTGTGTGTGTGCCTGTCATTTTCCTACTGGTTTCATAAAAGCGTTTTTCATACACTTCAACCAAAACAAGCAACAACAAAAACTCGTTTTTTTCCCAAAAAATTTTCGACCTTGATTAAAAAATCCCTGCCAGCCCTGCGTGCATTTTCTAGTATCTCTTCTCTCTCCTCCCTGAGAGCTGCTTCCTTTGAAATTTCTTTATTATTAGACCCTGCAATGCTATTTGCAGTTCTTAGCTGATCATTTTTTCCCTTGAAAGTACTTCAAAAGGATCATCACAATTTTATTCATTTTAGAATCCCAGCTTAAGTGCTCTTATGAAAAGCTTAATTTTTATAAATCCTGGGCTTATAAATTTTTATAACCCAGTGCACAAGGCTAGTGCTTTGTAGGCACTGTGCTCACAGTTTTAATAAGTTGACCACAGTTTTGATCTACTCTAATGTGGTGAGCCATCTAGGAGAAAGTTCTCATTTGCCTCGAAATCTTCAGGGTGTTGAGCGGTATGCATAAAAATAAATGAACTCCCACACTGGGTCAGATTCAGGTGTTGGCCTTGTGCAGCAACAGAGTACCAAGTATTCTGTGACGTTGGTGGGGGGGGCAGAGTTAAACTTCATGGCTTTGTAGGGTTCCTGGATCTCTTCAACATCTATCATTGCATAATCTCTTAAAAGCCTCTCATTGATATATTTAAGTTCATATATCAAATTCTTGAATTGTTTATTTTTATTCTATATTCTATACATTTCACACCTTTAAAGGTAGAACTTGATAGTACTGGTATTTTGACTTCCAAGTGCCCAATTTTTGGAATGGTAGAATGTTAAAGTTGAAAGAGCCTAAAGGTCACCACTGTAACCCCTTCATCATATTAAGACCTGCTCAGGCTCATAAAGTTGGGGTTAGATCTGGGAACTTGATTGTAGTCTCTTAACTTCTTGCTCAGTTTTCCTTCTAGGGGACTATCTCACTGTCTCCCCATTCCCTAATAGTTGATCCTCTTTTGACTTCAGTGTTTGTGCTGGTAGCATTCCTAATCATCATCTGGGCTTGGGATTCCAGAAGCATTACCTACTTCTCAATTTTCTGTGACCCATCCATTCATCCAGTCGGTTGTTATGTTTGATTGATTGTTGCCTTTTATTTGCATGTTGCCTTTTATTTGCAAATCCTTAAGCGTCTATTCTGGCTCAGCTCTCTAAAAGGCTGGGTTAGTAGAATGTAGCAATTTCCAAAGTGGGTTGTTCCATCAAAAAGTTAAGAAGTTGAAAAAAACACCCATAAAGTGAGTAGATGGTGTATAGTGAAAAGTATCCTTGGAGAAGTAGGTGTTGGCTAAACAACATTTTAAATAAGTTTCTTTGCAGAGAGGCTTCTCATTGCCTTTTATTTGTGACTGCAGACTGCGACTATCCCAGAGAGAGATATAATATGTACATGTCCCCGTTGTGTGACCATTGGACCACTTTGGGCGGGCCCATTATACGATCACACTGCCATAGTTCCTTCACGGTGCCATTTCTAGATCCATTACTAGCTGACTTTCTGTGAGAATATTTGTTTGATGTGAGCCACACTTGGTTCACTCTCAGATATATCTTATGCTTGTTTCCTCATTTATTCTCCTGGATCTTTCCTTCTCCCTGGAAGCCCCTCTCCGCCTGTTACACAGCTTTCACAACCCAGTTGTGTTATCGTCTTTGTCAATATCCCCCACACTCTTGCTCTTCTGAACTTACAGCATTTATTGTTGCACAGCTTAAAAAAAAGAGAAAAAATTTGAAATAGTCAAAATATTGAAAGTAACATTGCGTACCTATAATAGTTAAATTACTGGAATTCGCAAAAGTGACATTTTCCATATTTGTGTCTGTTGATGTATCACACACACATTGCATTCTTTTCTTTCTCCACTGGTAAACTTGTACATGTTACCCAAGCATGGGGCTTGTTTTTGTTTTTGTGCTTAAATTTTGTGTTATTGGTGTTGCATTGCATTTAGATAGTATTCAGGGAGAATTGCCATCTTTGGGGCTTCATGGCTTGCCATCTGCAAACTGATGAACTGCTCTATTTATGTATGTCTTTTATGTCCTTCAATGAAATTTTATAATTTTACATGTAAAACTCTTTTATGTCTTCTGTTAGATTTGTGCCAAGGTGCTTTATGGTTTTTGTGGTCATTGCGAATGGTCATGGGGAATTGCGTGTCATATTTCTGACTGGTGTCACTGGTGTACAAGAATGGTGTTGATTTTGTATTTGTTTATAGATGGTTCTTGGCTGATCAAGTGTACATTTAAACTTGTGTTTGTTCTTAGAGCCTGAAGTTGGGTGGCTTATCTAATAGAGCACAAAATACCAACCTATAATGGAAATGTCACAATTTTTTTTTTAAAGATTTTATTTACTTACTTGACAGAGAGAGAGAGACACGGTGAGAGAGGGAACACAAGCAGAGGGAGTGGCAGAGGGAGAAGCAGGCTTCCCGCTGAGCAGGGAGCCTGATGCGGGGCTCCATCCCAGGACCCTGGGATCATGACACGAGCCAAAGGCACACGTTTAATGACTGAGCCACCCAGGAGCCCCGGAAATGTCACAGTTTTTAAAATTACTGTAGGGATGCCTGGCTGGCTCAGTCAGAAGAGCATGAGACTCTCGATCTCAGGATTGTGGGTTCGAGCCCCACGTTGGGTGTAGAGATTACTAAAAAAAAATAATAAAAAAATAAAAACTGTTCCTTTAAAAAATAAATAAAATTACTGTAATACTTTTAGAAGTAAAGGGAGGTGACTTTTTCGTTCTTTAATGTCTGCATTTATTCATTCATCAGATGTTTGGGTGCCTGGTATGTGCTACTATACTAGGTGCTGAATCTTTAATGGTGATCCGGCAGACATGGTTTCTGCTCTCATGGCGTATGAGGGGGAAGAGACATTGCAGAAATGAATGCAGATATTTATGACATATTTATGAATTGTGATGGGTGGTGTGAAGGAAAAGGACAGGGGGCTGTGAGTATAAGAAGGGTGGGGAGAGGTGACCGTAGATTGCGGATACAGGGAGGGTGGGTCTGAGGACACTGATGTTTGTGCAGCCACTTGGGGGCTGAGTTGGTGCCGGAGGGGAGAGAAGCCTGAAGAGCTTTCCAGGCAGTGAAAACCAAACCAAGCTCAGAAGCCCTGAGATGGGGCTCTGCTGTGAATGGTAGATTGATGGAAATTTTAGTAATCAACGACTTAAATTTTTTGTTATTGCCTCTTAGTAAATCATCATCATAGTGGTATTACATACCGCGTGAATTACGATGACATGAAAATATTTATTTTGGGTCAGTATGTTCTCCTTCCTCCTTAAATGAAACTGCTTGAGTGAAGAGAGCTACCTCTGTGATGTGGCTTGAACTGGGCTACTGTCCATCCTCCATCCCCGACACCCCCCCGCCCCCCCCGTTTGAGTGCCGCCATTACCCCACGCACTGGCTTCTGCTAGGCACATCCGGATCCTGCTTAGACTGGGGCCTTGCTCTCTGAGTCTGGAGAAGCCCTGTCTGCCCTTACTGGGATGGGTCTTGAGCAGGGCCACCTTTGGCTCTTCCAGTGGCTAAGGCCTTGCCCCCCTCTCTCTGGCCCCTTCTCCAAATACACACTGAAGGCTTTGGGGGTAGTGGAGGGGTCCGGTGTGAGTTACACACACCTCACTCCACTGGAATAATGGCTCTTTGGTAGTTGAGGCTTTGCGCCTGGGACAAGTGTGATGGAGTGTGGTTCACTCTTACAGGCCTCAGTGGGAGGCAGTGTGGTGTAGTGGTTACAGGCCGGCTCTGGACAAAGTATTGGTTTGGAGACTTGACTCTTCTGCTTAGTAGTCCATGACTTGGGGCATGTAGCTTAATTTGCCTCTGCTTTCTCATCTGCAAAATGCCGGTCATAACAGAGCCTTCTTCCGGGGGTAAGGATTCAGTGTGTTAACGTGTGTGTGTCTGGAAGAGTGTCAGCAAACACTCCACGTAAATGTTAGTTACTTCTCCTTGGTCTTTCCTGAAAATGGATTCCTGGGGTTCTTCCTCTTCCCAGCCAGATGCTCAGATCTGTTTGAATCCAAGCAGCGCGTATAATTTATAATTTGATACGGCACTCTGGTTACGCCTGTAAAAGATGAAGGAATAGAGATGGCAAAGAAATAAACCAAAATGCTATCAGTGATTGTGTTAGTGCAGGATACTGTGGTGACCTGCTGTTACCCCTCTGATTTTACGCATCTTCTCTAATCTGGTTATGTTACTTCTGTACAAATAATAATATGATAAAACCTTACGAGAAAAGGCTAGGCTGGCAGTTGCCCTAGTGGGTCATTGAAGTGGGGCTGGAAGAAGGGGACGCCTGGGTTCCACCTGCTCAGATTGCATTTACACAAGGTGGTGGAGTACTTTCCCATTTATGCTTACTGTTGGAGAAATACAACGGTATTTATTAAAAGCCCTTAGTAGAGCTGTCCCAGAAAGTTAGACGCTAGGGGGATACAGTTCCTTGGGGAACCCTTTATTCTTTGTTTCTTTTTCTTTGTTTTCCTTTTTTGTTCCTTCTTGCACTCCCTGAGTGGGCCTCCAGCCATCTGTTACTCACTCTCCTTTGGGCTCCTCTTACTCCCCTCCCCCTTGAATATTATTCCTTTTAATCCCCCATCTTTCTCCTTTCCTTGCTGTCCTGTAGAAGTGATGCGTACATTTCTATAATTCAAAGAGTAAATTTTATTTATTGTTAATTGTAAAACTAAATGTAACTTGTTGCCCTGAAAAATCTAAATTGAGCAGCCTTTTGTTTACTCACACCTATAATTAAATGATTGATTGATTTACTTATTAACTGACTCCCTAACCTCTGGCCGCGGGGGGGGGGGGGGTCCTGTGCCTCCTAAAAGCACCAGGAATCTTGGGGGATTGGGAGGCTGAGAGCAAGGGAAGAGTGAGGGAATGCTGAAGTTAAGTTTCTCCTCTTTCCCTATTTTTATTAGGGTGATCTGTATTGTTACCATTTCATTATTTGTCAGAATTTTTAAGTGTTTCCCAACTGGAAGAACAGAATTCTGGAAAATTACCAAAATGAATTTTTACAAAGAAAATGTTGCCAAATCTGACACATTTCCTCAAAAGCCCATTGATTTTAATTACTTTTTAAAAAGTTCAGTGAGCTTTCCAGCTTTCCTTTCGTGCCCTCTTGTATAATTATGAGTGGAGAAGAAATGGGCTTTCCTGCTATGTTCATTTTACCTGCAGGAATTTATCTGTGAGCTGTGTCATCCTCTAAGTATCTCAAAATAATACTGACCTCAGATTTCAAAGAGGACATGACAGCAGTGTTTCCTGGCCTGAGTGGAAGAGCTCTTTTCCTTGAGAAATATTACCGATTGCAGTGACATTTCACAATTGAATGTGAAATCTAGTTGAGGGGATTTAAATGAGGTAGTGCCTTCCTATACCTTATTTCACAGTTTATAATGTTTTTCATCTCTAACCACAAATGCCCAATTTGAATGTAACATAAATATTTATGAGTATTCTCTCCGTGCGATAAGGAAGTCTGTACAATTGCAGTAAAACCTAGCTTTATAGAACGGGTATAATTAGGAGTTCCTGTTTATTTTTCAGCAGGATTCATCGTAGGAGTCCTTTGAATCAGAAACACTATATACACTGCTTTTGAGTAAGGCAGCCGTCCGAGAAGGTATGTCTGTCCGTATACGTATGGTGTGCACCAGGTTTTGGCACAGACGCTTCTAGGCGCGGGCATGATTTTGGTGGCTGTTGCCTGTTTCATTTCGTTTACCCCAAAAATGGAGGAGGAGAAATTTGTTAAGTTTGTTGGTATGAGGCATCCAAGGATAGGGCGTGAGGGTTGAAGAAATAAAGGTAAAACTGTCAGCCCCATCTTAATACTTGCCATTTGTTGCCGATGTGGGAAACAAACAAAAAGGTGTGGGTAAAATATTAAAGGAAAAGTACGAATTGACGTCCTTAGGGGGCGACCAGTTTTCTGTCTCATGGACTCTTGGCTGGAAGAGCTGTCAGTGTCTCTCCTCTTCGGATGGAGAACATGTCCCTCTTTACCTGGTAGACACTGGATATGGAGGTGGCCTCACCTTCTGTGATTTAGCTTCCAGCTTGACATGTGCTCTCCTGGCAGCAGCTTGTGCATGATGATGATCTTTTCTTACTAGAACACTTAATAACCGTGGCAGATGTTGGGAGCTCAGTTCCACAGTCGTACAGCTGTTTATATGTCCAGTTGGGATTTCTTGAAAGAATTAATCAGTTTTTTTTAGGATCTCATGCTGAGGGCTACAAGGATAGTAGGATTTAAGGGGAAATTTATTTAATGGGAGTTTGCATTGGACGTTGCAACAGATGTAGCGTGGATTTGGAATGACAGCTGAAGGCAGGTCTGGAGTAAACCTCCCATTTATCCTTCAGCCAAGCAATTTGGAAAGTCCAAGATGGCTGGAACTCTCATTTGGACATTGTGTACTAGAGAGTCATCTTAAGAACATTCCAGAAAGTTTGGAAAATGGAGGAACTGTCAACTCTGTTCATTTCTGAATATTCCTTTCCACGCTTTTTATGCCTATGTTTTAAGATCTGTATCACTGCCAAGTTTTTGAAATCAATTTTATAGTTGTATATTATTCCACTGAGTACCATAATGTCCTCAGACATTTCTTACGGTTGGGCATTTGGGTTGCCTCCACCATTTTGCTGTCGTGAGTAATACATTGATTAACATTGTTGTACATAGAACCTTTTCCATATTTTGAATATTGATTTTCTGACAGTAGATGTTGAGAACAGTGATAGCTGGAGTGTGGGAGGGTTCCCCGGTTCCTTTGAGAGGTCAGGAATGGCTGGCACACACAGGCCCGAAGGGGACGGGTTCTCTTTGGGATACGGGGCCTCAGGGCAGTGAGTGAGGCTCAGCAGACTGCCGAGGTACTGGGCCTGGAGCTCAGGGACAAGCCAGGGCCTGAGGTCCAATGAAGGGATTGGCGGCATCTGGTTGAAGATGTTAAGATTGCTTGGAGGGTGGAATGAGGAGAGAGGAAAGTGAGTGATAGAACTCTGGGGAACATTGTTTTGGGACTAGAGGAAGGAGAGGCCACTAAGAATAAGGAGTGATGGAAGTAGGAAGTGGGCAGCCAGGAAGAAATGGCCCTGTGGAAGCCAGGGCAGGAGAGAGCTTAGGGAGAGAGTGCAGTGGGCATCGAACAAGTGGTGACATTTTATCTGAAGCTGTTTCTGACACTTGCATGTGGCAAGTGTCAAAGGTAGGCCTTGTCAGAAACCTTAGCTGTATGGAGGAAGAGACTGGAAGTAGGCAATTGCCAGAAGGGGTCGTAGGATGGTTTATTAGTCTGCTAGGGCCACCATAACAAAATACCACAGACTGAGTAGTGGAAGCAACAGAAACATATTTTCTCACTGTTCTGGAGGCTGGAAATCCAAGAAGAAGGTGTCAGCAGCTTTAGTTTCTTCCAAGGCCTCTCTTTGGTTTGCAAACAGCCACCTTCTCTCTGTGTTCTCATCTGGTTGTCCCTCCATCTGTGTCGTCTGTGTTCCAGTCTTCTCTTCTTATAGGGACACCAGTCATGTTGGGTAAGAGCCCACAATAATGGTCTAGTTTTAACTTAATCACCTCTTTAAAGGCCCTGTCTCCAAGTACAGTCACATTCTGAGGTCCTGGGGGTTAGGCCTTAACATATGAATTTGGGTAGGGGGACACAGTTCGGCCCCTACCACATGGCTTCTGGGCCTGATAACCCCGTCTCCTTCCTTGCTCTGTGCTCCTTCCCATCCTCCACATGGTTGACCCTCTGCTCCTTCTTGTCAAACTTGGGTCTTGGCTTTGGTGACCTGTGTTCTTCTGGTCTCAACCCGCGGCTCCTCCTGACCCCCTTGGTGTCCACATCCTGCAAGGTTTGGGCCTTGGCCCTCCTCTCTTCCTGAAGTCAGGTCCCTCTGTCTGTCTTCAACTCCTCAATGGCAACTCCTCATCCTATAGCAAAGTAGTCCTCCTTCCAGGTGTCAGAGGAACTCTTGTTTTATTTTGATGATGAGGATTGATTGATTGATTGATGTTTTATTTTATGAGAAGACTAAACCATTTTGTGATCCTGCCCTCATGGTTGCTTATCTCACAGTTAAAAAAAAAAAAAAAAATAGTGGGAACATTGATTTAGGTCAGGGTTCAGGAAAATTTTATATTTGAGTTCACCTCATATTTCACAAATTAGTGTTTTTTTCCCTTTCTTTTCAAGGGTCTGCCTTGGTTAAAATAAGACTGAATGGGTTGCTATCTCAGTAGAGTCTGGGGCAGAATTATTTTGGCAGGTATGGTATTACTGCCTTTTTGTCTCCAGATGTAGGTTTTCTGTTTGTTTGTTTTTAAAGCTATAGAGGTTAAGATTATCCTATTTGATGCCGAGGAGGGAGGCTTCGTGTGCATATTGGTGAAGGGAACAAGGTTGACTTGTGGAGGATGTTATTTAAAGTATGGTTGGTTGTTTTGGGGTTTCTGGTATATATGTATTTACGTAGTGTTTCTTTCAATAATCTTTTGAAATATATCAGTATGATTTCTGCATAAAGTTCATATTTTTATTGAAGAGGCTAAGTATCAGATTTCTAAAAGTATGTAAATTATGGATAGATTGACTGTTTGGCCACCCAAAATGGAAGCACCCAGATTTTACTAGGCAGCCTTGAGAGGAACATTTATCTCTGTTGACAGTTTTAAAGCGGTATGTAATTTTAAAGTATGAAACTCAAATTTAGTTTTTAATAGTAACTCATGTGTTTATTCTATCTTTAAGAGCCGGGTTATGGAATGACATGTGACCTTGTACTCTTGACTCTATGTCTGGTTGTGGGTTTGAAGTGTTATTTTTGTGCTTTCTTAAATGACTTAAGCACTTCTGACTGTACATTTGGGACAGAAAAAATATGGCAGTTGGATATAGTTTTGAAAAACTGGCCAGATTTTTAACCTGGTAATACAATAGTATTCTTCATTATTATAATTTTCTAGGCTCACAGCTTTAGAAAATGGTATAAGGTCTTAGGGACCTCCAGACTTGCTGGATTAGTTGGTGTTCTTTTTCTCTGCAAAATATATCAACTGATGCTCATAACACACAAAATGGTCAAAGCTACAGTTGTGTGTTCTTGGGTTTCTTTTTCTTTCTTTCTTTTTTTTTTTTTAAGATTTTATTTCTTTGAGAGAGTGCATGAGAGAGCGCATGAGAGAGCACAAGCAGGGGTGGGGGGGGGGAGGGGCAGAAGGAGAGCTCCCCGCTGAGCAGGGAGCCCAGTGAAGGACTCAATCCCAGGACTCTGGGATCATGACCTGAGCCGAAGGCAGACGCTTAACCGACTGAGCCACCCAGGCACCCTGCTCTTGGGTTTCTGTTCCCACCAGTGGACATGTGTGCGTATCCAGACTCAACTGTGTTTTCTTCTCCCCAAACCTGTTTTTGCCATTTATACTTACTCCTCTATTTAGTATAAAGATTTTAAATGTGCAAAAATAATTACTGTTTTTGTGACAATTTATTTGAATTTATTTGAATGTTTTGGAAAGCACCTGATAAAAAGTAAGTTTCTAAAACGGAATGACCGCTGATTTTAGAGTGGCTGAGGTAACTGTAAAGGAGTTAGGGAGTCCTAAAAGAAGAGTGTTCCCACTAATATTGTCAGCCATTCAGGATAGGTGGGTTCAGCTGTGATTATGTAAGACCCAGGAATCTTAGTGGCTCAGAGCAATAATCTGCGCTCACTCGGTGCGTCCACTGACGGCCAGGCCCGTGGCTCTGCTCTGTGTCGCCCTCATCCATACTAGGGGACACAGTGTGATGAAGCAGCCCCCTCTGGAACCCTGCTGACCCCTGGGGTAGAGGGAAAGACTGTGGGGAAGCCCGTGTGACCCTGCCTGCATTCGGCAATGTGGATAACCTTCCCACCGAGGAGTAGTGAGCATCTGCACTGTTTCTCTGGTGTCTTTACAGCCTCACTATTTCTTTTAAAGAAATTTGACCTTTTTTTTTTTTTTTAAGATTTTATTTATCTGTTTGCCAGAGAGAGAGAGAGAGAGAGAGAGAGAGCACAAGCAGGGGGAGCAGCAGGCAGAGGGAGAAGCAGGCTCCCCACTGAGCAGGGAGCCCGATGTGGGACTCGATCCCAGGACCCCGGGATCATGACCTGAGCCGAAGGCAGACGCTTAACCGACTGAGCCACCCAGGCATCCCAAGAAATTTGACCTTTTAAAGGGTGATGCCTTGAGATGGTTTATAAAAGAAAGTACCGCTGGGTACTGCAGCCGGTGGACATAGACTTGAAGAAAAGGCCTCAGCATTATAGCAAAACACGGGCAAATAAATGTATGATGATAGGGTTTAATTTAAAAAAAATATGTTTTGTTATTTATCTTTTTAAATGACTTCCAACTTTGACTTTTTTTCCCCCCTTTAAACCAAGCAGCCAAACTGTCAATCCTTATGCATTTGGGTGAGAGAGCCTACTTTAGTCTTAAACCCTCCTGTCTCTCTTGCCCCCTCCAACGATTAGTGTTCTGCCTTTTATGATAGAGTCGTCTGTTATTTCTCTTGCACTTATCCACCTGTTTCACTTCCATTAGTTCTACCCTAGTTCTAGATTTGTGCCATAGCTGGTTTCCCTGCTGCTAGCTAGTATGGTATCTTTACCGTACAATTGGAAAAAGGTACCCTTCAGGGCAGACACTATCCCACAGAGCTCCACTTGATGTCAGTGCCCACTTTCCCCCTTGGCTTTTTATGCAGTGCACAAACTGAACAACTGCACAGAGCAATTTTGCTTCTTGCTTCTAGCTTTCTCCCAGCTAATTTAGACTATCCACTAAGTAAACAGCCTTTACATTTTTTGTTGTCTGTCGCTGCTCAAGACATTTTTGATGACTCCCCATAATCTATGATGGCTATCTTCGATCTTATTTTCCATGGTCACCAGTGACTGACTGGATAACAGCCAGTCACACTTGTGGCCCTCTGGGTGCACTGACTGCAGCACAGACACAGTAGATACTCTTCCCTCTCCTCTCCCACCCATTCCCACCACATTCCCAGCTGTAAGCTCCTCAGCTTGGACTCTCCATCTTGTCTCAGCTTACCTTTCCTCCCAGCCTCACGCTCTACTGGGGCCCCGCCCCAGCTGTCTTCTGCTGTTCTTCTTCCTAGTCACTGTCTTCTGAATGGTTTGTTCTTCTGCTGGACCACATACTGCTCATCCTCAGAAAGTCCAGGTCAAGTTTCTCCTCTTCAGCCGTCCTTGTCTGATCCTCCCTACACCATAGTACTAGTTCGGCCTCTGATCATAAACCCGAGGCTCTATATTCCTCTTTCTGCGGTGAATCACCTGCCCTGTGTGGCACTTGTTCTATGAGTTATACGGCTCTTACATGTTTTCTTTCCCCAATTAGATTGCCAAAGGCTGGGAAGTAGTAGATGCATCTCTAATTCCTTTCTCCCAGAGTCTGTGTATCCCAGGTGCATGGGTCAGAGCAGTAGCCTGGAGAGAAGAGAGTCCAGCCTGGTTAATCATATAATACAGTTCTGGATGGAAGCTCAGGCTGCTTCTTCCCGGCCACAGGATATTGACCTAGTTTCCCCTTCTTATCTCTGTGCAAAATATTTGTTGTACTTAGTGTGTTCTCCCTGTCACAACGAATGTTTGTCTCTTCCTTTCATATGAACGGAATGCTAAAGTACTAGTTAAATCAG
Organism: Zalophus californianus; assembly: GCF_009762305.2. Taxonomy (NCBI): domain Eukaryota; kingdom Metazoa; phylum Chordata; class Mammalia; order Carnivora; family Otariidae; genus Zalophus; species Zalophus californianus. The sequence continues at coordinate 152,278,963 of NC_045597.1, forward strand.
TGGAAAAAACAATGGAGAAGAAAAGTCGGTAAGCAGTTTTATTTAATTCCTAAACTAGGGGACCTTACAATTATGTCGTTTAAAAAGAACTTTATAGTTTCCTTTTAATCTCTCTGCCTGCCTGCCTACTTATTGAGAGACATGATTAAGGGTGGATTGTGAATTTTAAGTTTTTATGCCTTTTAATTCGATGACTTAAAATGTAATAATATGATATTTTGAAGACCTCTTATTTTGATAAATTAGTGGGAGAGGGAAATGAATTTTTCTTAATCAGGCATATACAATGTGGTTGACTATTGAATATCTTATTCCTTTTTTTTTTTTAATATTTTATTTATTTATTTGACAGAGAGAGACACAGCAAGAGAGGGAACACAAGCAGGGGGAGTGGGAGAGGGAGAAGCAGGCTTCCCGCGGAGCAGGGAGCCCGATGTGGGGCTCGATCCCAGGACCCCGGGATCATGACCTGAGCCGAAGGCAGACACATAATGACTGAGCCACCCAGGCGCCCTGAATATCTTATTTCTTACCCAAATTTCCCTTGGGAAAATTTATTGAAAATTTATTTTATAATGGGCAAACTGATTAACTTTAAAAATTGATTTATGTGTAGTTTACAGGTTAAGTGTGTGCTTATATTCTAGTAAAAAAAAATAGTGTATATATGTGTGTGTGTGTCCGGGGCGGGGGACATTTGTATGTTTGTATCCTCATATAAGCCTATGAATAATTGCTGTGTCTTACAGAACTTTTGGAAATGAGAACTATTATTCAAATTTAGTTAACATTTACAAATTTAAATTTAGTCAAATTTTAGTAAACTTTTAATTTATGACTTAAAAAGTTATGTTATGGCATGCCTTATATGTTGATTTGCTGTATTGTATATGTTTTAGTTCTTCATAAATACTTCAGAATGTACTTAGAGATATCCAAGATATGTATTATGGTGCATTTGACTTTAAATTCAGTATGGCTTCCAACATGAGAAAAATTAGAAAAACTTTGGCTCAGAAAATACTTCTCAGGGGCGCCTGAGTGGCTCAGTCGTTAAGTGTCTGTCTTCGGCTCAGGTCATGATCCCAGGGTCCTGGGATCGAGCCCCGCATCGGGCTCCCTGCTCCGCGGGAAGCCTGCTTCTCCCTCTCCCACTCCCCCTGCTTATGTTCCCGCTCTCGCTGTGTCTCTCTCTGTCATATAAATAAATAAAATCTTAAAAAAAAAAAAAAACTTCCCAATTCTGATTGTTGATTTTAATCAACACAGGTAAAGTAACCCACTGCAATTTAGCTCTTTTCTTTAAAAATTCTTTTTTAATGACAAAGTAGTTCTGCTTTCTCAATTTACATCATCAGTGTCTTTTTTGGAAACATCTTAGCTATTTTTGTTTGATCAATTCTCAAGTAATAAAGACTCATGAAATCCTAATGTAAATGTATAAACATCTCTCCCTTTGATTACATAGTTGATTTAGTAGACTTTGTTTCAGTGAATATTCACTGCTTGAGGAAGTTTCTGAATTTTTATTATTCTAAAAAACTTTTTCTTAACCACAAGTACAGAGACATTACCAAAATGCAGTGTTGAGTGATGCATATTTTTCTCCTTTTACTATATAGGTTTCTTAATTTTGTAATCTGTAGGCCCCTTTTTTGCTTTCATAACTAGATTAACTCATTAAAATAGTGCCATTTTGCAACTAGCCGTATAGTTGTAAACAGAACACATTCACTCATGCCTTGATGCCTGTAGTTAGGAAGATCCAGTTGACTCCTTGCATTTCCTACTGTGCTGTGTATGGTTAGACCCTTAATACATTTTTTTGCTGGTGAGGTCAGAATAAAGAGCTACTTTCCTTAACCTCTGAGTAAATGTCACTGAGAAAGATTCTTGTGGACTGGCATTCTTGGTCCTTAACATTCTTTATAACCAGAGACAGGATGAATGTTCACCGAAAAATTAAGGAACTCAGTCTTTGCAGATTTGAGCATTTTTTTGTTGAATTGGTGATGACAGACTGGGACAGGATCTTAGGAGATGATGTATTCCCCCTTTGTGGGGAAACTGAGGCTCAGCATTGGCAGTATGCCCAAGGTCTCACTCTGAGCCAGCTGCAGAGCTGAGTCTACGACTTGGATCTTCTGGGTGTTTTTTCTGGAGCCACTCTGGTAGTCATTCTAACCTCTATGATTTGCAGAAAGCAACAGCTGATGTTTCCCTGAGAGCTGACTTGCTTCCTTGCCCCAAAGAACAAGTGCACTAAATTCAATACATTTCCCTCTACTGTCCCTTCAAAGAGCCTGAATGATGGGAAGGTGCCTTTTTAAGTCTGCTCTGGGGTACCCTGGGCTGTTTTCTTGTGAGCATCTTTGTTCAGCTAGATGTCTTAAAAAAAAAAAAAACAATCCATAGGGACTCCCCAAACTGACGGGTACAGGAAATCTTCTGTGAGTGCTCACCAGGGGCAATGCACTGGTCTTTTAATTATAAGGGAGTGCCTTGAGTGATGGGATGGTAGGATCAAGTATGAAGAGAACAGAAAGAACGAATCTACAGGCAGTGTCAGCAGGTGAAGCGGGGCAAGGGACAGGATGACTTGGTGAGGCTCTCAGCACATGGGATGGGACCTGGACCCTCTGATTAACAAGCCAGTTCATTTGGAAGGAAAGTTGGTTTTCCCTGGGTGGCTGTATTCAGTTTAATACTCACTGGTCGCACTTGGTATCTGTGCACCGGCCAGGAACAAGTCTGAGCTGTCGGGTGTGTCAGTTAAATCTGAGCACTTTTACATTCACCTAGGGGTCCTGGGGCTCAGGTTTGCCAATCTAAACACATTCAGCTTCTTGGAATTTTTTTATCTACCTTGAGGGAACACTTTGAGAAGTCTATGGGTTATAATTAGCACACTCCACGTGCAGCTGCGTTTGTGTTTCTGGCCGTAACAGAGGTTTATGGTTTTTGGCTACCTTGTCCCGGAGGAACTCAGAGCACTTTTCAGACGTTAGCTCATTAATTCTTCTCAGACCCAGTGTGACTAAGATAGCGTGGCCATAGGTTCCCCCTAGAGCCAGAGATTGCTTGATGTCCATTCTAGACCTTATAGGATTTTGGCCGGTGAGGGCTGCCAAGTTGGGGGTGGGAGGTGGGTGGAGAGGGAGGGCAGGGGTGGCTTTTGGACCCAGTTTTGGTGGTGGATGGCATTCTCTGATGTTGCCTTGCCCTTTGGCATCGTTCCTGCCATGACTCTGCAGAGCTTCCTCCAGGAAATGACGTTGGGGACAGTGACTTTGGCTGCTTTTACTCCTCAGGGTATTGAACCCCATGGGATGACTTTTGCAAATGAGGCAACTCTCTTGGTTATTGCCCTCGGATGCACATGCCGGATGCACATGCCGGTAGGTGAGGTCTGCAGGGTCAGGAGAAATAGGCATGGGGAAGGAGGGAGCTAGCATCCAGTGAGATCCTGCCCTCTTAGGGTTTTGCTTTCTTAGCCAGCCTGCCTCAGAACCCTGGGGAATGGATGTTGTCATCCCTGAGCTTTTAGATCAGAAATTCAAATTCCAGAGATAAATTAATTCCCTTGGGTTCGAGCCTAAGACTGTGATCTAAAGCCTATGCTGTCCTGTATTGGGGCAGATCAAAAGGGAATTCTCAGTGATGGTAAACTCTTGTTACCAAACTTCTGTAGCAAATGACTCTTCCCAGTGTGGAAGCGCAGCTTCTCTTTAAAAAACTGGGTGTGTTGCGAAAAGTTTGCTGACTTGGGAATGAGGTTGATGGGTACATGCAACGTAATAGGTGTGAAAGACCGCTCAGAGCGGTCAGGAACGCTTTCTCCTTGCCCTGCCTCTTCCAGAAACCAGTTGTGCCACACCTCCTGGGTCCATTTCTCTCTCTTCTAACAGAAGGGCTTGCCTGGGATTCTAACAGATTTTGCTCAGACATCAGAAGAGAGAGTTTGTAGCTTGTAATCCCAAACCTTCGATGTTGCCATAGCAGCCACTGTCCCTGTTTGACTCAAAAATCCTTCTGATTAGTCTAGATAATATAGTCCCCATTTTCACAGTTGGAAAAACTTTGTTTTTAACCAGTCACTTTACGATTGTAAAGTTCTGTGCTATCTTTCACATCCTTAATAACTGGCCTGTTCCTGGGATTGAGGGTAGCTGAGCTCTGGCTGATGGTGGTTGTCCAGCCTTTTTATACCCAGACAGAAACAAACCTTGACTTTGACAGTGGGTGGTTCCTGGCCCCTCTCTGCCTGTGGGGTGATCCCCCTTGGGGTGTTAACTCTTAGATCACCAGAAGGCTGAATTAATTGCCCCTCCCATTCGGAGAGCTTTTTAGGATCCGAGTCTGGTTTCCTGGCTTATGGACTTCTGTATGCTTTTAGCTATTTGTTTTCAGCCCCTGTCCAAATCTATTCTACTTTATCATTATCTGATAATTTAATGTTCTTTGTATTACCCAGAGTTTGAACACAAGACAACTTACTGGATGGAAATTGCCAGTAGTTGGGAGTATTTCTTCCCTACTCTAAGATTCTAACAAAACCAACCTACCAGCAATCCATTAAATATTTATAACAAAAAGCTATGGTGGGGGGGGGGGGGACCTTCAAGATGAAGTGGTTTTAACCATAGAATAAAGAATTGGGAAATCAGATAATGGTATTTTATGTAGGAAATGCTGTGCATCAACACAGCTTCTGTGAGTTTCCCTAAGGAAGTGTGTTGATAGGAGTGCAAATCAGCATCACTGAGCCCTTTCATACCTGCATGCTGGGGCCCACCTTCTCAGTTACTCTGGGGAGCCCTGCAAAGCACCCTCTGTGGTTCTCTGCCCCTCCGCCCAACTCTCTTCTCCTTTGAAAACCATGCTACTTGAGTAAATTGTCCTACACTTGCCCTTTAGGTTGGTAAGTACTGAGAAACTGTCTTGCCTGTTGGTTTGTATCCCGAGTCTTTCCATTCCTTGTGTATCAGTTGAAGTTCTCTGATTATCCTCTGTCTGTTGTGAGCTGGATGGGAAGGGTAGAGTTGACGGAAACAGTCTTGGCAGGAAGAGCAGCCTATGTGTCTCTGATGTGCCAGCCAGTGGGGGGCGGGGAGGTCACTCAGGCCTTCTCCAGGGACGAGGAGACCTGCAGACGCACTGCGGTGCAGGGGATCTCCTGGCTTCTCAGCACACGCTGCCGGTGAGGAGTGGCCACTCGCTCTGGTTTCGGTCAGGGAGGATTTATTTAAGGCATGAAGCTTGGCTGAACCTCTTGAGAACCTACTACTAGAACCACTCTCAGGACCTAAAGCAGCTTTTCTGTCTGTCCTCTGTGGTCCCAAGCTGCTTCTCTGTGCACCCACATCATTCCTCTTGGATTAGCTTCAGAGCAAGTCCAGAGACCGTCAGAGGCTCCCCTGAGCGGGACACCCCGTCCTCTGGATCCATGCTGACTTCATTATAGCCACCTGATGATAGTCCCTGTCCTCATTCTAGAACCTTGGAAGCTGGCTTTGTTTGGGCTGGTGTGTAGCCACAGTGCCATTAGCAGTGGCCTGGCTGACAGAGCCATCGGAGGCCTGGCATCTGCGTGTGTTGTGTGTGTTGCCTTGGGTGGGGGCTCAGCGGGGAGAGGTGAGCCTGGGGAGGAAGGCCAGAGTTAGGTTGTGAAGCCTCCATCTCTGACAAGGAATTATTGTGCATATAGTTAAAGATAGATAGCATAAAACTTAGCATTTTAGCCTTTTTTTTTTTTTTTTAAAGATTTTACTTATTTATTTGCCAGAGAGAGAGAGAGAGAGCAAGCATAAGCGGGGGAGCGGCAGGCAGAGGGAGAGGGAGAAGCAGGCTCCCGGCTGCGCAGGGAGCCAGATGCGGGGCTTGATCCCAGGACCCCGGGATCATGACCTGAGCTGAAGGCAGACGCTTAACCGACTGAGCCACCCAGGCGCCCCAACATTTTAGCCTTTTTAAGTGCATGGTTCCGGGATATGAAGTGCCCTCCCCTGCTGTGCAGCCATTACCACCATCCCTCTCCAGAACGTTTTTGTCCTCTGAAACTGAAGCTCTGTGCTCATTTAAACTACAGCTTCCCATTCTGTCTGGTGACCAGCATTCTGCTTTCTGTCTCTATGAATTTGGCGACTCTAGTACCTCACGTAAGTGGACTCATAAAGCGTTTGCCCTTTGGCAGCTGGCTTGTTTCACTTAGCGTGATGTCGTCCAGTTTCATCCATTTGGTGGCATGTGTCAGAATTTCCTGATTTTTTAAGCCTGAATACTATTGCATTGTATGCACACACCACATTTTGTTTATCCATTCATCCGTGGGTGGACATTTGGGTGGCTTCCCCCTTTTGACTGTTGGGAATGATGCTGCTTTGAATATGGGTGTGCAAATATATTTTTGAATTCCTGCTTTTATACCCCAGAATGGAATTGCTGGGTCATAGGGTGATTCCATGTTTTGTGATTTTGAGGGTCTGCTGAGGAATTTGAATATTCACTTATAGGCTTATTGAGAGCTATTGGAGGCTTTAAAGCAATACTTAAAGGTTTTTTTTTTTTTTTAAAACCTGATCAGGTTGTGATCTAGAGAGGCGACTTGGGAAGTGTGGCCCATGCATGGGGGAAGGAGAGGGATGGCAGAGGCTGTGGTGGCAAGACAAGACTGAGAGAGACCATGGAGAAGGCTGTTGCCTTCCAGTGAGAAAGGATGAAGGCGGGCTAGGGCAGTCACAAGTGGGGAAGAGGCGGGGAGGACTGCGAGTGATGACGCTGATGTAATCGAGAGACAGGATGGCTCTGGGGGGAGAAGGTAACAGGCAGGGAGAGGCCGGGGGTGAGAAACTGGGTCTCTTGTGACTTTGTGGGATCTAGGGAGAATAAAAGGGTTTTGTTTTTGTTTTGGGGGGTATTTTGATACAGGATGGTAGGAGATAGAAGGTTTGGACATGTGTTGAGATGTTAGACTCAGCCACGTGGGAGAGATGGTTGGTGGGCAGGCTGTTGACAATCTGGGTTGCTCATGTGAGGGAGGGGAGAAGGTAAAGAATCAAGGGGCAGATGGTCAGGCAACTTGGTTGAATTTAAAAACGGTGGGGGTGTTATTGGTGTACCTTCATTGAGTTCCACAGGTCTTCCAGATCTCTTTCACATTCCTACCTGGAAGCAAACATAATCAAAATTTAGAAATGTATCAGAATTTGTATCAAAACTTATGAAACCAGAAATGATGGCCAATTCTTTGGTCATAAAAATCAGGTTTCATCAGGATCCTAATGAATTCAAAAGGATTTAGACTAAAATGTGAGGGTGTTGAATTTGGCTTGTATTTTGCTCAGCTACATTTTTAAATTTTTTTTCCTTTAGTGAATATGTGTTGTTTCTAATCATTAAAAGGTTATTTGAAATTTCAGAAGTGGTTTATTTTCTTTTCCTGACTCTTACTGAACTGTGGGGTCCTGGAGGAGGTGGTGTGTGTGGGGGGTGCCATGATGATCCGCAGCGTGTCCGGAGCACTTAACACGACGCCAGAGACCAACAGGGTTCAATACTGTCTAAGTGGTGGTTGAGCTGAATTGCATGGAAATTTAATCTAACTGCTCTCAGAGAGGAGATGCATGCTATTTTAAAAGATCGAGGAAGGAAATTCCAATTTTTCTTAGTCATTTAAGCTCATTGTATTAGGTTCTCAACAACGTCCTATAGACTTGGCCCCTCTTTTGCCTTTGTTTTGCCACCAGGATTTGCTGAGATTTATTTTGTTCATGAAATCTTGCCACATTGGCCCAGTTTGGTTACTTAAATGTGCTTCTCATGTTATTCTTAAAAGCTTTAGTGATCTCTTTGGGAGTCAAATGGCTCAATTCTGTTTCCTGTCCTTTGTGGGTAATATTATGTTTTCAGAGGAATGGATCAAAGTGGCTTGAAGCTGCAGTCATTTTTTTGCCTTCTGGTCAGACCAGCCATGGCGGCTGCAAGAACTTGAATTATCGAATGATTCAGTTGTCAGTCGTAAATTTGCGTACTTGTTTTCCCTTTGTATTTCTCTGAATGCCTACCATGTGCTAAGGCAGTGCATTATGCCTTTGGGGAAATAAAGACGAATAAGCTGTGACTCCTGACACCAGAGAGCTGATTGTCCAGAAAAGGGGTTATCACATACATGCCCCCGCCCCCGCAAGGAGGTAAGGAATGGAACCAGAGTCAGATACGAACAATTGTTATTATGCTAAGAAGACTCCCCGAAGGTGTTGCCTCCCGATGTATACTGCTAATGACATTGCAGATGTGTTTTCAACATCCTCATTTCCAGTTGCTGAAGCAATAGAGGTTTGCTTTCATTAAGTTTTCCAGCAAGTGGTTTTTAGGGCTTTGCTTTGAAAGTTCCCTCAACTTGGGGCGCCTCGGTGGCTCAGTCTTTAAGTGTCTGCCTTCGGCTCAGGTCATGATCCCGGGGTCCTGGGAGCGAGCCCTGCATCGGGCTCCCTGCTCTGCGGGGGAGTCTGCTTCTCCCTCTCCCACTCCCCCTGCTTATGTTCCCTCTCTTGCTGTGTCTCTCTCTGTCAAATAAATAAAATCTTTTAAAAAAAAAGTTCCCTCAACTTTAAAATTATGCTAATGACTTGATATTAATCCTTGTTAATCATTGCATCCTCAGCTCTGATCTGTGAATTTTCCTTCCAGTTTTACAATAAAACTTCAACTTAAAAATGTGTTTGTTCTCATCTGTGTTACCCCAAGAACTTTGAATAACATGGGAGATGACTGGATGCTTTATTTTAGCTTATCCTGGATTTTTTCTTAGTTGTTATTCAGTTGTTACTAAACTAATTAATTATTAACTTGGAATAGTTTTTCACTGTTGCTGTTTGATATCGAATGGAATAACCATGCATTTCACAGGGATAAACCCTCTGGTCTGGCTGTGTCTGTGTGCAGGGCTATTGGCTTGGAGAATGCTGGTCTTGACTCCCAAACACAGATGACATTAACAGTATAGGTGGCTTGGAATTTAGGGCTGGTGACTGGGGTAGACTACGTATATTTAAATATTAGGCTTCAGGTGGCCATTTTAAGATGCTATAGGATGTTTATGCTGCATTTTCTTTTGGATTTTTGAGGAATTTTTGAAATGATGCTTTCAATATTTTAAGTGGTATTTTTACACTGGGAAAGATGCCAGTAAATGAATTGGTATACACTGAAATACAGGTAGTAACTTTGGAAGTTTATGAGATGAGAGTAGGTCGGGGAAAGAATAGTTGCAATCATATATTTTGTTTTTCTTGATTGGACAAACAGGTGGAAAGCTGGGGCAACCTCCTGCAGCTGTAGGTGGGCTGGTGGCTGGGCTAGATCAGCGCCCTTAGATAAAGAGACCCTGCTTCCAGGCTCCTCTGGGGTTGTTCCAAAGGCTACCCTCGTGATTGTATTTTGTAGATTGCTTTCACCAATGCTGGGGGAAAAAGGTTAGGTTTTACACAAGAATGAAGCTGTAACAGTGGTATAATCCTGTATGTTGGGTACTGTACGAAGTGTTCCTGTCAGTTAGGGATCTTGATTGTGTGCAATGCAGAAAGGATGTAGAGACTCACAAAACTGCAAAGAGGTTGGAAGATCAGGAAGGATACAGGCTTGGAAGATAGGCAGGAACCAAAGAAGGGCTGGACGGCTGGGCAGCAAGATCCACAGCAGAACCCTTGGCACAGGGACCCCTGGGCTTCGTGCTGTGGCTGTTGCTACGGTGAGTGATGAGTAGTCCCTCCAGCCGTCACCCCCAGCTTTCACCATCACCCAGGACTCCCAACCCAGGACGATGTGATCGGCTGTGCATAAGCTCTGTGCCTTGGGGTGGAGAGAGCAGATCCGCCTCCTCTGAATTCTGCAGTGGGAACTCAGTACTACTTCTTGCTAGATTACTTGTCATCGTAAGCTAACTGGGGACTCCCTCAAAGGGAGATTAGGTACCAGTACGAGTAGGACTCTGTCCTGGAGAGTGTCCCTTTGAAAAGAAAGACAAATGTCTACAGTGGCTGTCCCCTTTGGCTGCCCAGTGTTCACATGCACCTTTCTCACCGTACTTATGGTTATGAAAATAACGTGCCCTGGCCCACATGATGCAGCTCTTTCCTGTATGGCTGGAAGCATAGCCACGCCCTCTTCAGAGGTTGTGCTCTTTGAGAAGCTCTCCTTTGTCCCCTGTCTTCCGTGGCCACATTTGAGATGAGCGTTGGGCAAGATGGCTTTGGCAGGGGCTGCAGTGTTGTAGCGGTTTGTCGTCGTGGTTCTGAGGGGTTGGAGGTCTTGGGCTTGACTGTCCTAAGGATCAAGTCATGTGAAGTCCTGTCAGCCAGACTTCTTCGGCAGCATAGGTCCCTTAAAATGTGTTGGCTTTTAAGATTTCCTTGCATCCTTGGGTCCATGGACTAGTAACCAACATTAAAGATACTGCCAACTCCCAAGGTTTTGAACCTAGAACTTGGTCTGAGAACTTGTTTTCTGGCAGTGGGATCTAGCCATGGATGATCTGCAGAGTGTCTTAGCCCTTGGTTGATAGAATCCCCCAGGAACAGTTAAGAAGTGGACGAAGCAGTAGAGTGGGTGATGCCTCCAGTGTGCTACATCTTCATGGTGGGAGTGCTATCCCTGCCTCAGGCCATAGAGACAGAACAGGTGGTGCTTAGCACAGGTCACGTTTCCTCTGCATTCCCCACCTCCAGCCAGAGTGGCTCCATATAGCAGCCCCCCGCCCTGTTCTCCGCTCTGGTTTTCACACCGGCCAGTTTCACAACAGGGCTGTCTTTTTCTTGTAGATCCTTAAGTAGCCAACACATACTCCAGCATCTGAATTTTTCGCAAATTCTGTCAGGTTGGAGGCACAAGGTCCAAGGCATAAGGCACGAGAAGCCACGGTTTTAATCAGTTGTTTACTGTTACATCGGAGGTGATCATCTTGCCAATCCAAGATGGGAGGTCCTCACGCCCTCCGCCTTATGGCCTTGGCTCAGCCGGTCCATGCTCCTTCTGTGTTACTTCTAACACTCCACTTCCTTGTACCAGCTTCTTCTATTAGGTAAGATGTTTTCTGTTGCAAATAATAGAAAATCCAACTCAAACGGCTTAAACAGTAAGGAGAATTAATTGGGCTCCGTGTGTGTAGACTTAGGAGCTGTGGAGCAGGTTTCAAATGCAACTTGATCTAGAGGTTTGTGATGTCATTAGGGCTCCTGCCTAATTCTCAGTTTTTTGTTTTTTTTGTTTTTTTTTTGCCCTGCTTTCCTCCATGTGTTGCCATCCTGCGCAGACGAACCCCCCCCCCCCCGCCATGGAAGTAGACATGACCATGTCGGTTCCACGTATCACATCTGTAAATCCTGCCATCCAGATGTGGATAGAAGGCTGAGGCTCAGTTTTTCAACCAGCCCTGAATCGATGACAGTGGCTGGAAGATGGTAATGTGTTGGTTATCTATCTGTCTAGATAGATTAGGTGCTACATTCCTGGCACATGGGATAAAGTTGCCTTCCTCAGAACAACATGGGTTTCTGTGGGGGTCTTGGGAAGGATGTAGACAGACATAAATGTGTCAAATAAGACATATCCCCAGTGCTTTGCGTTCGTGCTCATTGGATTCTCCCATGTGACTTCCTCTGATAGTTTATGGAAATCTTGAGTTAGTGATTCTGAACCAAACTAAGGCTGGATCCAATAGTCACAGTAAGGGGACTCAGTCCATTTGTAGGATGCAAGGGAAGTATCTCTATGCCGTTTCTCTCCATGTCCATTTTTACCCTGAGAATTGGGGGGTGGGTGTTACTGTTTCCTCCAGCAAAGTACTTGGATGCTAAAAATGACAAAACAAAACAAACCTGGAATGGAACAAAACTATCCTTGAATAACTAAATGAATGTTGGTATCACCTTTTCAGCGGATTTCCTTTATTGGTGTGTTTTGGTGTGCAGAGGTCGTGTTTTCAGAATTTTTTACTTTTACCAATTCCCTGTTGTATGGCTCAGCCTTTGTTCCGTCCTCTCCCCCGCTTTGGATTATGAAGTTGGGTAGAAGTGTAAAAATTAGAATCCATACAAACCTGCTTGAAACTTGTATTTGAAAAGTTGGTAAAGCGGGTTTAATTACAGAGAAAGATTGCTTAATTACTGTTACCTGCAGTGAGGTCCTTGTCTTGCTGCTGCGGTTTCCATAAATAGACTTCAGATCCAAGCCCTGGGGCAGAGAGTTCCCTTTCAGCTTCTTTGCTCAATTTAAATTGCTGGTTTGAGGTGGTTATTTTTGAAACCCTTCTCAGGTTGACTTCCCCCTTAATCCCTAAACCTTCTTCCCTCATCTGCCAAATTATATGTAATGCATCACAGCTAGAGTGCTTTTGGCATTTCATGAGTCTGAGAACTTGAAATTTGATTTAAATGTTAATTTATTGCGACAAAGTTTGGGCACTTATGTTCCTGTTCCTGTGCACGTTTTTCCATGGACTTGACATGAGACCGGCTGTTCTCCCTGCTTCCGTTGCCTCTCCAGGGAGCAGCAGGTTGCCCCCTCTCCCAGCCATTTTGTTTTAAAACAGAGTCTGGCCTTTGGCCTAGTTCAGAATGCATGAAACCATTCTACTGTTGGGTTTTAGTGATACCTAGGGCCATTTTTCTAGGTGTAGTTGGCATGAAAAAAAGAAGTATATATTAAAGAAAACGTTAACTCCATTTTTCTTCTTTTGAATATTAAATACTTCCTTAATGGGTTGTTTTTATTTATGAGAGGTCTTTCCTCTCTGCTTCTTTTGGTCTCTCTTTTTTGGCTTTTCAGTGCACACTTAAAATTTTTTTTCTAATAAGGTCAGAAATAAAGGATGTGTTTGTGGATTCATATAAATCATCATCATAATAAAGAATCATATAATTCTCATCCCTTCTCAGTTCTCTTGCAAATAGCCCAAGTAAATACAGTTTCTGTTGCCTCTAGGAGACCTACTAGATGTTTTAGGCTAGAATAGGAAGACGTTTATTTAAATTGCTGTATCCTAAGCAAGCAGACCAACCTTTGTGTAAGATGTAATATGCCTGGCTAACTCCTTAGTGAGAAGAGTTAAATGTACTTTCTCCTGAGTATTAGGGGCATGAATATATGTGAGTATTTATTAGCATCCTGAAGTATTGTTTAGTATTATTATACTGAAAGTATACCAAATTGACTTCTGCATCGGAAGCATTTAGAGGGAATGTCTCAGATGAATGTGGTTGTACATCCTGGTAACATTGAAAAAAGTAACAAAACACTCTAGTTTCCCTTGTTCATTATATGAAAGAATTTTAGTACTCTCTCTTTTTAAAAATTAATTAATTTTTTATTATTGTTAATGTTAATTACCATACATTACATCATTAGTTTTTGATGTAGTGTTCCATGGTTCATTGTTTGCGTATAACACCCAGTGCTCCATGCAGTACGTGCCCTCTTTAATACCCATCACCAGGCTAACCCATCCCCCCACCCCCTCCCCTCTAGAACCCTCAGTTTGTTTCTCAGAGTTCATAGTCTTTCATGGTTCGTCTCCCCCCTCCGATTTCCCCCCCTTCACTCTTCCCCTCCTGCTATCATCATCATCTTCTTCTTTTTTTTTAACATATAATGTATTATTTGTTTCAGATGTACAGGTCTGTGATTCAACAGTCTTACACAATTCACAGCGCTCACCATAGCACATACTCTCCCCAAACCAGCCACCCCATCCCTCCCACCCCCCCACCACTCTAGCAACCCTCAGTTTGTTTCCTGAGATTAAGAATTCCTCATATCAGTGAGGTCATATGATACATGTCTTTCTCTGATTGACTTATTCTGCTCAGCATAATAGCCTCTAGTTCCATCCACATCGTTGCAAATGGCAAAATTTCATTTTTTTTTTGATGGCTGCATAATATTCCATTGTATATATATATATACCACATCTTTATCCATTCATCTGTCGGTGGACATCTTGGCTCTTTCCACAGTTTGGCTATTGTGGACATTGCTGCCAAAAACATTGGGGTGCATGTGCCCCTTTGGATCACCACATTTGTATCTTTGGGGTAAATACCCAGTAGTATTCTCTTTTTTAAAAAAATTTATTTATTTGTCAGAGAGAGAGCGCACAAGCAGGGGGAGGAGTAGAGGGAGAGGCAGATTCCCCACTGAGCAGGGAGCCCGATGCAGGACTTGATCCCAGGACCCTGGCATCATGACCTGAGCCGAAGGCAGATGCCCAACCACCTGAGCCACCCAGGTGCCCCAGAATTTTAGTGCTCTTGACAGTGATCAGATTTGAAGGCATGGAGATTTAACATTCTACTTTTGGGTGGCACCATCCGCATTAGTGGAGCGGGAAGAATGCTGCCTTTGTAGTGTGCCTGTCTCCGCTTGGTAGGCTTGCAGACTGAGCTGGGGGGAGATTAGTGTTTCTGGTCTATTCATTGGATGTTCATTTGATTTTGCTGTTGTAGTGGTGTGTATGTTGGGATGAGAATGAAGAACATCGAGGTCAGTCTTGGCAGGTTATATAGGCAACCTCTGATTTACAGTGGGGTTGTGTTCCTTTATGAGTCCGTGCTGACGCCTGGAATGAAATTTCCCCCCATAGGTGTTGTGTTAGAAGTGGTGATTGAATTAACACAAAATGTAACGTGCTCTTAAGTAATCATAAGCAAAATTTCTTATCTCTCTGAGCTTCCTTATCTAAAAATGGGGATAATGATACCAGTATCTACTTCATAGAGTTTTGTGAAGATGAAATGAATGAATGCATGTAAAGTTCTTGATACAGTGTCTGATATGTAGCAAGTACTCAAATGTTAGTATCATCTTAAGACCATTATTTCCTGGGAAAATACATTCTGAATTTCATCATGGAGTACTGAGAGATGCCATCTTTGGGGAAGCAGTTTCTTACAGGTTCAAGTCTGACCTGGGTATGCAAGGGCTGGTGGAAAGGGGTGGGTTGGGTTCTCTTGCTAGAGTTTTGCAACCTCTGGCTGGGGAGAGGGGATGGTCTAAAGAGGCACAAACTTCCACTTACAAAAGAAAGTCACAGGGATGAGAAATACAGCGTAGGGAATGTAATCAATAATACCACAATAACTTTATAATAACACTGTAAGAACACTTACTGTGGTGAGCATTTTGTAATGTATATACATGTTGAATCACTATGTTGTACACCTGAAACTAATAAAATATTGTATGTCAGCTATACTTTAGTTAAGAAAAACAGAACACGGAGAGCCTGGTTTCCTAGTGGCTCCTTCTGTAGATGGACTTAGCCTGGAACGGCGGACTGGGAGGGCGGTTCGAACATATGGGGCGTCTGGTGGGCTGGCAGTGACCGCGGCTAGCTCCGGGGCTTCTGACATTGGTTGGAGGGGAGGTTACGGCATTTGAGAGGCAGCTGAGCGCCATTTGAAACTACCGGTGTTTCATTTCTCCAGTGGTACTAAGAACCAATCTGAAATAATTTTGCCTATTTACATTTTCCCCTTTCCCCCCTCTTTCCTACAGGAAGAGACAATGGCCAAAATGGAGGTGAAAACGTCACTTCTGGACAATATGATTGGGGTTGGAGATATGGTTCTTTTAGAGCCTCTCAATGAGGAGACCTTCATCAACAACCTCAAGAAGCGCTTTGACCATAATGAAATATACGTGAGTATACACCGAAGGTCATCTGTGGGGTTTAGACTTTGTATTTTGTGGCTGAAAGCTGGCTTCTCTTCTCTAGACAGTTCTTCTTTCTATTTGTTTATTAGATTCCAGGGGTATTTGTGTATACTCAGAATGAGTTTTGGTTTACTCATTTGGCACATGATTAATATCGATTAGAGTCAAGTGAGTCTGTTTTCCATATGGTGTTTATGGAGTGCCGACCGTGTGCAGAGTATCATACTGGATGTTGGAGGCATTGGAAAGCAAGAGGAATACGGAGCTCTATCCTCTGAGGAACCGATATTCAGGAGGTGTTGTAAAATCCATAGGCATCTTCTTGGATGCCTTCATAAAATTAGCATTCTAACCTCTGAGAAGTTACTCATTAAAATGCAAGGCAGTGAACTGTCAAAAAAGACATGAAACTTGTTGACATTTGTTGTTAGTAGAGAGACAGAAGCAGACTATCAGATAAGGACATATGGTTGCTCCCTGGAGATTTGGTAATAGTCCGGTCCCACTACACAGAAGTATAGTGTCGTATACAAAAATGAAAACGTGAAGATATGTAATAATAGGAGAACGTTTATGTTGTACAAATTCTTTATAAAGGATTTCATATTGTTGGTTTAGCTATTGAGTTCCTTACATATATTTAAAACATGAGTAAAAAATACATTCATATGCAGCTTTTTAGGAATTTGCATAAAGCCCAGAAGTTTGTATCTCTTCAGGTAGAGCTATGTTGTTAACTAAACCAAGAAAAGGGGGGTGCTCATCCCCTGTCCCAGCAGCTGAGAAAGAAAGAGGATGCATTGGACGGAAGTGGTTTTACTAGATTCTGCCTCGCTCCTGAGTTCTTTCCCCCTCTTTTTATAGTGTACCTGTGTTTGGAGATGGAATTGGATTATTGGGACATTTTTCCGTCTGTCAATGTGGGAAGAGTAAGAAGAAATATAAATAAAAAGAGAGCTTGTAACCGATAGGGGTATGATCAATTATTACTTTTGTGGAACAAATATATTTTAAAAAAGTGATATGCAAAGCCATATTATTTTATGCCACATACAGTTTTCCTTTCCAGTTAGCCAGTTACGTTTCAGGGATGATTTCAGATAATTAATTTCTTTTTTGCAGGGGGAAGGGGCAGAGGGAGAGGGAGAGACAAAATCTTAGGCAGGCTCCACACACAACACGGAACCTGACAAGGGACTCGATCTCATGATCCTGAGATCATGACCCAAGCCAAAATCAAGAGTTGGACGCTTCACCGACTGAGCCACCCAGGTGCCCCAGGATAAGTCATTTCTTAAGGAAACAGTAGTCATCATCTGGGACTTGAACTTTTTATCTTTCTTGATTTGTGTTGCTTAAAGTAGGTGAGGTTGACAACCACTTGAGATATGTGGATACTGCTTTTGGAATATTAATGCTATAACCAAATCCTAAGTTCAGAGATGTAGTTATGTAAAATGTTGATTCAAATGGCAAAGGTATAAAGTGCTGCTGTAGGGCAGGGAAGGAGGTACCGTGTGGTTTGACCGGGAGGCCAGTGTCTCCTTCCTGCAGAGTGGAGCAGCTCAGCTTTCAGGTGGGAAACCTTAACAGCTCTGCGACTTTCATTGAAAGTGTGGTCTGGTATCGAATAAAAGACAGACTTTTAAACATTGGTCTTTGAGATGGAGATAGGAGGAATCAATTCTATCATTAGCAACACTGCGATCATTTTTCTTGTTGGCTCGAAGAAGCACAGATCACTTTTAGCGGGATTGAAAATGGGATGGAGAGCAGCACATTATATGCATTCACATATCTGATTTTTTGTGCCCACTAAGATAAAACAATCCCCTTCTTAACAAAACGCCAAATGTTAATGTTCATGGGTCTTCAGCAGACGAAATGTCTGGGTTTCAGCCCTACCTAATTTTATTTTCTAACCATTTGAGGAATGCCCTTTCTGGCATTACAAAAACAAAAGCAGAAAAATGACTTTCAGATTCCAGGTGTTCATATCAATTGTTTTCCAAGGTATGTGAGGGCTATCATTTCCATGAGATATGTGCCTTCATTTTATAACGAAACATACATCATAATGGAAGGTTGGGCGTTCTCTATTTTAAGCAAAAAAAAAAAAAAAGTTATAGAGCAATTGTGCATAGTATGATCCTTCTTTTTTTATTGGGGGGCTTATGGATGCACACATGTGTTTGTATACTTGTACGCACATAGAGAAAGGCATGCTAACTTTGGGCACCACAGCAGGGTGGGATGAGATATGGGGGACAGGGAAGGGTTACCCTTTTAGATCTCTCTGTTATAGAACTCATTAAGTCAAGCCTGTATTGTTTTTGGTAATAAAAAAATACTATACACTAAATTTGATCACCACACCTCTGCAACCCCGTATGTCATGTATACCACCCTTGAGAAATCTGTTTCTGGCTCTTACTTTGATACTATTCCTGCTTTGCTTTTGTTCATAGGTTGCTGCAGAATTGCTTAGCCTGATGCCAGAGGCCAAGTTAATATGATATGTAATATTTTACTGTCTTGTACTTCACTCTTTTTTTTTAAATTGTTTCCCAGACAGTGAAAGTACAGTTTTTTTTTTTTTTTAAATCTCTTTTGTAGTCTCATAGGTTTATGCTGTAAAAGTGGGTGGTGGTCCACGATGACCCATCATATGAAAAAACTGAACAGTCATTTGTGTGTTCAGAAGCCACGGTTGATAAGGGGGCCAGCGAATGGAAGGACCTTAGTTCAGACTTTTGAACTCTGGCTATCCCCACAGACTTAGCAGCCTCCTTTGTGAACCAGCTCAAGATCAGGGGACCCTCTTCGTCCATCCTGCCATCTGTCCACTCACTCCCACACCCCAGTATCTGGAGATAAGAAATAGTCCCTGCCTTCACAGAGCTCTCCCAAGGGACTGCTTGGCCTCTAGATATAAGTTATCAACTTTCTAGAGCATTCATAACTGTTAGTGATTTTCTGGATCTCCTGCCAGCTGACTTTGGAAGTGGAATCCCTTGTGATCCTGTCATAATAAACCAAAAGCTCTGGGTAGACCAGTTGATTTACCCACATACTCCTGAACCACTGTCTGTGGTCTGGTGACCAGAATGAACTGGGTGGCTTAAGAAAATGATGTCCAGGGCGCCTGGGTGGCTCAGTTGGTTAAGCGACTGCCTTCGGCTCGGGTCGTGATCCTGGAGTGCCGGGATCGAGTCCCGCATCAGGCTCCCCGCTCAGCGGGGAGTCTGCTTCTCCCTCTGACCTTCCCCCCTCTCATGTACTCTCTCTCTCTCAAATAAATAAATAATTAAAAAAAAAAAAAGAAAAAATGATGTCCACCCCTAAGATTGGGGTAGGGTCAGCTTTTTCCAGAGTAGATGGCCTGTATGTAAGTAGGTGAATAACCAACCAGATATATTGATTAACATGTTAAGAAGAGGAGAGAGAAAAAAGGGGAATTAATGCTGATGAGGTCACTGCTGTAAATCCATCACATGTATGGTAGGGAGTTTGTAATGAAGAGGCTTTGTGGATGTTGATGCCAAAAGAATATGCCCTATGGGAAGCATACATATATCATTTGAGTTCTAGGCTTCAGGTGCGCCCAAAGGCATTCTCCTCAGACTTTCTACTGAAGAACTCCTAATGGCAGAAAAGAGTAAATAGGTGCCCCAGGGACTCTGGGAACATAGTTGAAGTCCATCCACTTGAGAGAAATTTTGTTGAGATACTTGCTTCCAAAGCAATTCAGTTTTATTCTGTTCTGTAGTGCATATGGGTTTGTTTTTGTCTAATACTGCTCCTTGCAACCCTTTGAGTAATACACATTTTTGGTGCTGACAGGTACATTTAGTTTGTTTTCTTTTTTAAACATTTTTTTTAAAGATTTTATTTATTTATTTGACAGAGAGAGAGAGAGAGAGAGAGAACAGGAGCACAAGCAGGCGGAGTGGGAGAGGAAGAAGCAGGCTTCCTGCCGAGCAGGGAGTCCGATGCGGGGCTTGATCCCAGAACCCTGGGACCATGACCTGAGCCGAAGGCAGACATTTAACGACTGAGCCACCCAGGCGCCCCCATTTAGTTTGTTTTCTATGTGAATTGTCAGATCGGGTGACATCCAGATATAGAGGGCTGAATTAGTCCAACTTCAGGATCCCTTAAGTTAAAGCAGTTTTAATTGTGAGCAACTGCTTTGAAAGTTGAGTAAAAGTTGTCTTAATTTTTAGAAGTTAGTACTAGGAATCAGGATCCCCGTAAAGATGGGATCAGCTACTTTGATGAAAGATACTCAAGGGCACGCTCCAGCAACATCCATTCTTTGCTTTGAGGGGGTTCACCATCCTGTTTGTGGCCAGGCAGAGTCCCTAAATCTGGGACAATTCCAGACGTTGATGTGATCTTTGCAGTAAGAGCTGTTCAGTTGGACATGGAGGAGGATCAGGTGAGAGTAGAGAGAGGGAATGTTGGCCCAATGGGGTAACAGGCAGGGTCAGAGACTCTGTTTGCTTTTATTCCTCCCTCTTGGCAGAGTGCGGTTCTTGCTGGAACAAGTTGCAGGATGTGCCTTTCGGTCTCACAGTCTGTGTGGGGTCAGTGTTGGGAAATGCTGGTTGTGACATAACTGAGCACTTTGTCAGACCTTCTTCCGCCCCCCGCCCCTGGCCAGACAGAATGGTGGCAGGATTTCATGGAGGAGACCCACCCAGACACGATTCTGTTTTTAGGGTGGCTGGTCAGGACTGTGGTTCTGTTCAGGAACAGGAAAGGTACAATTTAGGCGAGAGCAAGGACCAGGGCAAATTTGGAAACTAAAGCACCAAGGTGTCTGTTCTCAGACAAGAAGTATTTTTGGTGCTGACAAGTCGATTTAGTTTGTTTTCTATCTGAATTGTTAGGTTGAGGATCATCCAGATATAGAGGGCTGAATTAGTCCAATTTTAGGATCTTAAGTTGAACTAATTGTAGATGTATAAGTGACTGCTTTGAAAGTCTAGTAAAAATTGTCTTAATTTTTAGAAGTTAGTACTAGAATTAGGATCCCCATAGGATGAAATCAGATGCTGTTATCAAAGTTACATAACTCTAAGTGCCCAATCTGTTCAGTTTAAAATAGTGCAAAGTAAATGAATAATACTAGCTAACATTTATATACTTATTTGAAGTTTCAAAAACACTTTCCAGTTATATAACTTATTTTTTTTTTTAAAGATTTTACTTATTTATTTGACACGGAGAGAGAGACAGCAAGAGAGGGAACACGAGCAGGGGGAGTGGGAGAGGGAGAAGCAGGCTTCCCGCTGAGCCGGGAGCCCGATGCGGGGCTCGATCCCAGGACCCTGGGACCATGACCTGAGCCGAAGGCAGACGCTTACCCGACTGAGCCACCCAGGTGCCCCCAGTTATATAACTTATGTGTATAGTATATTCCTGGGAATTTGGCGTTAATGACTTACTAGTTTTTATTGCTGCGTGACAGATTTCCCCCAAACTTCACAACTTGTAATAACATACATTTCTTATCTTATTATTTCCGTGGGTCAGGTGTTGGGGCATGGTTGACCTGAGTCCTCTGCTCAGGGTTTTACCAGTCTGTCATTGGGGTGCTGGCCAGGTCTACGGGCTCACGGGAGGATTGGTCCTTTTCCAAGCTCATGGGGATGTTGGCTGAGAGCAGGCAGGTGTGTTCAGACATCCAGTTTAATGTCATTCCTGCTACCTGGACATTCTCCAATCTTTTTTTCTTTTTTAAAATTTGCTTTAAAAAGTCCATTTTTTTTAAAATTACAATTATGCTTTTGGAAAAAATAATTCAGATGGTACAGAAACGCGTAACATAAAAATGTGATTTTCTCAGCCCAGTTACCCAGTCTCATTTCTAGAAGTTAATAGTAGTTAAGAGAGTGGTGGGTCATTTTCCAGATTCTGTTAGCTTGATGAACAAATCAAATTTTTTTCTAGAGTTGGAGGTAGGAAGAAGATGGCTCTTTACCCAGTGAACCCAGACCCATAAATGTTTGAGTGAAAAAAGAACCATTTTTATTGTCTTCGCCCATCCCACCTAGACCAAGTAGGGAAAGGAGGAGGGATTCCCTGACTTGGCAACATGAGACTGCTAGACTTGATAGTGTACGGGTGGTTCATCATGAGCGGACTCTGCCTCCTGGGCTCCCTGAAAAGGTGAACCTTCAGGAGATGTGAAGAACACATTGTGTGTGTTTCCCAGAGTGTAGCTTTAGTGTTTGGAATGGAGACAGCATTAGAAGGCTAGATAGAGCTGGTGAAAAAGAGCAATCACAAGGCTGATGAGAAATGTTGTGTCTAATTTCTGAGCACAGTATCTCTTGGACAGTTTTATCATATTTTTCCAAACAATCATTTCTGGTGACAACTCCCCACTTTCGACCTGCCTCAGCTCTCTTAAAACCTTTGGTGACTGGAAAATTTCTTTTTATTTCTTCATTTCATCATGCAGGCACTCTGCAGTACTTGAAATATTTATATAATATTTATAACATATTAATTTAAATGTTCTTGGCAAAGCCATATTTGAGGTTTGATTTGGGGGAAATGAAGGCCTGACTTCAGGCTTGCAGCAGTGTTATGTTTGGATGGCACTGTGGTGGGTACTAGAAGCAGAGACCAGAGCTTCAGTCCTGACTCTGCCGCTTATTATCTGTGACACCAAGGGCAAGTGCCTTAACTCCCGGAGACTGTTTTATTATTGGTAAAATGGTAAATGGTAACAACTCACATTTATCAAGTCTTATAAGTATGGTGTGCTATTCTTTTTTTTTTTTTTAAGATTTTATTTATGTGAGTGAGAGCGAGAGAGAGCATACACACAGAGGGAGTGGGAGAGAGAGAGAGACAGAAGCAGACTCCCCACTGAGCAGGGAGCCTGATGTAGGGCTCGATCCCAGGACCCTAAGATCATGACCTCAGTTGAAGGCAGACGCTTAACCGACTGAGCCACCCAGGTGCCCCTACAGTGTGCTATTCTAAGCACTTTACATATATTTGTTCATTTAATTTTTACTAAAGTCCTACGCATTGTAGGTTTTTAAATTATCTTCATTTTATTATAAGGAAACTGAGGCTTAGAAAGACAAATTAACTTGTCCAAGGTCACATGGCAAGTAGGTGATAAAGCTGGGATTCACACCCAGGACGTCCAGCTCCAGAGCTCATGCTTTTAATATTAGTCCTGTTGACTGTACATGGTTGCTCGAAGCATTCAGTGATAGCACTAAAGTCCAAGTAGTCACAGTCTGCAGTGTGCTATTCAAAATAATTAAGTGTGCTATTGAAGAATGTATAGATTTGGAACGAGGCAGTCTCAACAGTCCAGACACATAATTGAGATGATAGTCAGCATTCCTGCCACATGTTGAGTTAGCATTCAACAGTGCAGTGACATGATCTAGTGCGACAGGGAGTGTGTTCAGTTCTAAAGGCATAGGCGCTCACTGATCCAAGAAAAGTGATAGCAACTGTTGGGATGATGCTTTCCCCCTCTGGAAGCTGGGAGAAGACCTTGGGAGGAGATTGTTTTTATCATGCTCACTGGATGGCAGGAGATTGACAGCTGCATGAGGTCCTTCACCTTTATGAACACAAAATAGAGGAGGGGGAGCAGATCAGCACAAGGGGCATATGGCCAAGTCGCATGACCAGCTCAGCCACCCCCACCCCCATGCACCTATTTCTGGTGTGACATCTATACCACAGATCTATATTAATGGCAGTCCTCTAATTTCTAAAGAGTATTTGGAGGGCTGGCGGCTGAGGTACAATGTGGCATGTTGGAAAAGGCACAGGCCTTTGGCGCATAGACCTAAGGTTGAATCTTGGCCCCTCACAACCACTGGGACCAGTGTGAGTAATTGAGAGTCAGTTTTCTCATCCACACAGTAGGTATCATGATGCTTATCTTGTTGAGTTGTGATGGAGATTTAGGGGCCTCTGCCTGGCGCCTGGAACATAGTAGGTGTGGAGGACCTGGCAGGTGCCATGACCATCTGAAAACCTCGGAAACCCAGAATGAGTTTTCTTGAGGGTTTCAGATACTGAGATTTCCTTGTAGTTACAGTCTTTCTCCCCTCCCCCAACTCTCTCCCTCCCTGTCTCCTTCTTTTCCGTACCCCCCCTTTGGTATTCATTGAACAGATTTCACTTTTGTTGTATTACTACTTCAATTAGCCACAAATACTGTTTTCAGCTAGTAGTAGACCTGTAACACAGGACCACTCTGTGCCTTAGCTAAGAGAGTTTTATTAGGTCTGGAGAACGATACATATTTGGAAAATACTTGTCTCATAATAGAGTTTATCTCAACAATGATATTATAGTATTGTGTTACCCTGCTCTAAAATAAAGGCTGCCTGAGATGATATTTTTAGCTAGTATTTTAGCGTGGCATAGAACTCATATATAGTTCCTTAATTCATAGTCTGAAATGACTGGCAGCACAGGAACAGAGGATTATAACACAGAAACAGATGGTAGTTTAGTTAAGCCTTGGACTAACAGTGACCATGCCTGACCAGCTTGCTGGCCTCCCTTGGCAGCCATGGTTTGGGTGACCCCAGGCCTATGTATGGGCTCCAGATCTAAGACCAGTGATTTATGGCACAGCAGAGATAAAAAGATGAACAGGGCTTATTTCTTTCCTCAAACTTTGAATTGAGAAGTACAGAAAAAATAAAATATCAATGAGAGCAGATACTGGCAGTCATGATAAAGTGAGGCCATGATGGGCCATGTTGCAAGCAGAAACTATGAATAAGCATCTTTGAAGTAGACCGGCTATGGAGTAGAAAGTGAGAAAATCAGTTAGTAGCAGGCCCAGAAGAAGCAGAAACATGAGCAGGGGATGAGCACATTGATAGTGGAACTGGACAGAAGCTTTCACCAACTTGTGTTGCTTGGCATAGTGCCGTCCTGCACCCATACTCACTGTTGGGTCCCAGCTTTTCTTGTAGCTTGGTGATAGGTTGTTCAGGGGTTCCTGGATGTGTTCCTTAGTACAGTAAAACTCAGCACTTGATGTAACTTGACAGCATCTCTTTGCTGAGCAGCTGAAAGAGTCTGACCAAATCACATTTCTCTGTTCCAATGTCACTTCAGTGTAGAGCTTTGACATGAAACTATCACTGCCACTAATGGTGAGATCTTGGGCAAGTTTTTTTTTTTTTTTTTTTTTTTTTTAAGATTTCACTTATTTATTTGAGAGAAAGAGAGGCAGAGGGAAAGGGAGAAGTAGACTCCCTGCCGAGCAGGAAGCCTGACACAGGACTGGATTCTAGGACCCTGGGATCATGACCTGAGCCAAAGGCAGATGCTTAACCTACTGAGCCACCCAGTTCCCAACCTTGGGCAAGTTTTAAAAACCTTTAAATGCCTTCAGTGTCTTCTTCTGCGAAAATAGGCTATTATTAGTATGAGTTATATATATATTTTGCTTACATATCACAAATATGTTCTTAGGGGCGCCTGGGTGGTTCAGTGGGTTAAGCATCTGCCTTCAGCTCAGGTCATGATCCCAAGGTCCTGGGATCAAGCCCCATGTGGGGCTCCCTGCTCAGCAAAGAGCCTACTTTTCCCTCTTCCCCTCCCCCTTGCTTGTGCTCTCTTTCTCGTTATCTCTCTCTCCAATAAATAAAATCTTAAAAAAAAAAAAACAAAAAAATCCCAAATACGTTCTTAGACTGTGTATATGAGGTGCACACATGAATGACACTATGTTGGATAGAAGACCCAGATAGTAGGCTACACGGTTATTGACCTTATATTTGTAATTTTTTCACTTGGGCAGTTTTTCACAATTTTGAACTGTGTCTAAAAAAACCAACCCAAGTGTTTGCTAGACCAAACTGTGTTTTTAAAAAACCAAATAAGACAAAAGTCCTCTTCCAGGGAATCTGGGAAATCTTATAAATGGCTACTTAAAAACACTGTGGCACATAATGTCTTGATGTCTTGTGATCCATTTCCCAGGGTCTGAGACCCAAAAGAGGGTAAATTCCTCCTCATGAAGTGAATAGCTTATTGTCGTCTTTGAAGATTCCACCAGCTTGTCTTGTATAATCATTTTCTTGGGTTCCTAGGTTTTTAATGTTAGTTTCATTAAGACAGACCTCATGTGCTCATCTGAAAACTTTTCAAGTCCCTGTATACAAAGACCATTTTTTAAGACTTGCACATTATGGGACTCCTTAATGAATTTCGCGGCGATATTAGCAATGTCATAGGTTTTCGAGTCCTGCCTTGGCTATTTACAGTGGCCAGCAGATTCCAACAGAGCCAAATTGTGAGTTTCCATGATCACAATAGGTAGTATTTATGGGACATTTGCTGTGCATCGGATGCTGTGTTTCCTAGTTTAACACAGAATCCCATTTAATCCTCAGAATTAGATGACAGAGGAACCAGTGTTCTCCTTCTTGTTCAGATGAGGAAACGGGGGTTTGGAGAAGTTAAGTATATTACCCAGGTTCACAGAAAACTGAAAAACTTTGCCAGATAACTTGGAACCAAGGTTCAGACGGTATTTCAAATGCATTTGAAGCATTAAATTCTGTATGACATAGAATCTGAGTGAAGAACTCAAGAACAAGTCAGTCTGTTTCAGCATCTAACCCCCTCACCCTCCACACACTGGCTTTTTTTTTTTTTTTTTTAAGATTTATTTATTTGAGAGAGAAAGAGAGAGAGAGCATGAGTGCATGCTTGTGAGGCCGGGGGTGGGGTCGGCAGAGGAGAGAATCCCAAGCAGATTCCCCACTGAGTGGGGAGTCTAATGCCGGGCTTGATCTCACAGCCCTTAGATCAGGACCTGAGGCAAAACCAAGAGTCAGATGCTTAACCGACTGAGCCACCCAGGCACGCCTATTTTTAAAGATTTATTTATTTGAGAGAGTGGGAGAGCACACACTGACTCTTACTACAGAACTGCTCTCAAACTTGATAGACTGAGCCCTGACATTTGAGGCTCTCTGCAGTTTGATCCCAGTCTTATTTTCTGGGCTATTACTCACTGGAGGTCTTTGCTCTAGGCAGGCTGTCTCATTCCTGTCTTTGAAATATGGGTGGGTAGGCCTTTGTGCCTCTATGTTTTAATCCATGTTGGAGCATGTGCCAGAATTTCCTTCCTTTATAAGACTGAATATATTCCATTGGATCTCTATACCTCATGTTGTTTATCCATTCTTCCATCAGTGGACACTTGGGCTGCTTCCACCTTTTGGCTATGGGGAACAATGCTGTGGTGGACCTGGACATATACAGATAACTGTTTTGAGTCTCTGGCAATTCATACTTAAAAAATTTTTTTTGAAGGATGAAACTGTCTTTGTAAAATTTAAAAAAAAGAGGGGTTCAATCATTACCTAAAACCTGAATTCTCTTATGCCATTATTTGGGGGAACATTACTTTATGTCAGTCATGCCCATCCTTTTAGACCTGCTCACATCTTCTGACTTTCTGGATCGTTCTTGGACCTCTGCAGTTCACAGTGACCGTTCCCTCATGTAGACCCAAAGCACTCACGTAGGCAATAAGAAGATGAAATGACTTCATTTAACCAAGAATCGCTTAAATCTTATTTCATCTCTTTTTGTGGCTAGACAGCTCTTTAAGTTTTACGTTTGATGATAGAGACATCTCACCTCCTAAGCTCTAGTAGAAGCCACTCAGGAGCACAGACCATAGGAGTGTCTTTTGGTTCCCACTATGCCTAACATGATGTTGTGCATAAAGAAGGCTCTTAGTAACCGTGTTGCTTGCTTCTTAGTGGTTGTAGCCTAAATTCTGTCAAGGCAGTTGGTGCAGCTGTGTAGCCGTGGGAAGAGGTATTTTTTACCTGTGTCCTGATCCATGCTGGATTTGAAGTGTTATTGCTGTGCAGGTGAGAGTGGCTTGGAGAAACGTGGCTAGCATCCCAGGATTTGGAGGAATCCTACACATTCTTTAATACTTCTTTGGTGCCATTTTAGACTAAATCGTTAGCATTGAGTAAGATATTTCCTGAAATATTTCCTGTTGCCTTGCCACTCTCCTGGTTTATTTCTGACATTCAAGGATGATTATTATACGGTATCTTGCATTTCTTCCTGATGGAGGAACACACTTTGTGTACTAGGATAAACATTAAAAAAAAAATCTTTTCTATTGAGATGAGACATTTTTCCTGTAACTACATCTTTTCCTCGCCCTCCTCCTTTTTCGTTTATTCCTAGTGGCATGAGGATCTCAGCATTCCTCAGGGAGTCAAATAGGCTTCTGCCCAACGGAGTGGCTCTCTATGATACAAAGGTGAAGATGCTCTGGAAGGCGTTGTACAACACAAGTTGCTACGATTAGGCATTCTGCTTGGCCACTTTTTCCCCAAGCTTCACAGGCCTAAAAAATAGCATGGATGGTGTGCTCTGATGAAAAGAGAGTGGACTCTTGGCTCCTTGTCCCTGATTGCACTTCTGTTAGATTATGTGGTCATACCACTTAACTTCTTTGTCTTCCATTGTTATGCACATTAAGGTGGAGAATTCATATCTATCTATCTCATGGGGATTGAGGGAGAGTTTAGTAAAAAGGTGTTTAAGTGCATGTTTTATGCCAGCACTTTTTTTTTTTTTTTAGATTTTATTTATTTGAGAGAGCAAGAGCAAGCACGGATGGGGGGTGGAGGCAGAGGGAGGAGAAGGAGAAGCAGAACCCTCCCCCCCCACTGAGCAGGGAGCCTACCGTGGGGCTTGATCCCAGCACCCTGAGATCACGACCTGAGCTGAAGGCAGATGCTTAACCAACTGAGCCACCCAGGCGCCCCTGTGCAAGCACTTTAATAGGTTTGGGGATGAGTTGTTAAGTGACTGTGGAGATGGTAACACAAATAACTAAAAGTCATTCTGAAGAAAATCAGGAAGCTGATAGATAGGCAGATGGGATGCCTGATTAGAGCCTCAGCAAAGCAGGGGTTTTAAAAATATATTTTGGAAGAAATTGATATTGAAAGCAATATCAAAGTAGTCATGATGGTGAAAACAAGTCATTGTAAGATTTCCGTATGTGTATTTTATGGTTTAGTTATAATTTTATTTTCAATTTCATATGGGGAATTGAAATGTAAATTTTCAGAATTTAGAGCTTCTAAAGATCTTA
Source organism: Zalophus californianus (assembly GCF_009762305.2). Taxonomy (NCBI): domain Eukaryota; kingdom Metazoa; phylum Chordata; class Mammalia; order Carnivora; family Otariidae; genus Zalophus; species Zalophus californianus. The sequence continues at coordinate 152,307,827 of NC_045597.1, forward strand.
ATGTTGGTGCAGGGAAGAACTATGATATGAAAGATCTGAAACTCTTCTGACTTTCCCACGTATGAACACTAATGTTTCATTCATTTAGCATTGCAGTCAAATGTGCGTACAGTTCCACATAATTGAGACTCGAAAAATACTCAAACTGTGCTTCACTATTTAACTTGAAAAAAGTTTCTTGGGTTAGATATCTTTCCAAATGTATTGTGTATATCCTTGTCATCAAAACCAGAATACTGTCTCTCATTTCGGCCTTTGATCGTCATGCTGTGTTCTGAGTTGGTGCCGTGTAATAAAACAGCACTCAGGGCCTGCTGAGCTGAGCTGTTGGCTCTTACTCTAAACAGCTCTTCATTTTTATGCTTGCAAAATCATTGTGATCAGTTCTTACTCCTTTTTTTTCTTTCTTTGCTTCTCTTTCCCTCTGTCTCTTTTCCTTTTTCCATTAGTGGCCATTGTTTCTTCCCTTAGGGTAGGAGTTCTTAACTCGGTCAGCTGTAGGCAAACTCTTATGTGCCTATTATATGTGTGTTTTTTTCTGGGGAGAAGTTTTGTAGCTTTCATTGGCATCTCAAAGGGATCTACAACTAAGAAAAGGTTAAGAAGTGCTCTGTAGCAGTATTTTTTAAAACTGTAAGTTTCAACCTGTAATGGGTGATAAAAACCACTTGATGGGTTAAGACCAGCAGTTTAAAAAAAATTTGTAATGAATAGAATTGAACAAATCCTATCAGTGTATCACAGACGGTAAGAGTATTTAGGGTTTTGTGGAAGTTTTGCTTCATACGTATGTTTGTATGTGTATGTAAATATACACTCAAACACCTACTTTGTCGTGATGAAAATTTATTTCTTACAATGAGTCATAGTTAAACATTTGAAATACGCTGCTACAGAATGGCCCCAATTTAGAGATGTTGTCACCCTTTCTCTGGAGTGTGCTGAGTTTATTAGAAATGTGGCTAAAATGAAAGTAAGTGAGGCCAGAAGGATTTTCTCTCCTTTTTTGAAATGTTTACGGAATTGATTACATCGGAATATTTAAAGAGAAGAGTAAGATAGAAGGTAGGTCAAGAGCGACAGTGTCATGGTTGCTGCCATCAAGAGTAAAACACGGTTCTGCGGGTCCTGAAGATGAAGACCACAAGTGGTGGTTTTCACTTGTGGTTACGCATGACTTTTAGGGAGACTTAAAAATTTGTTTTAAAAGATTTTATTTATTTGAGAGAGAGATAGCAAGAGAAAGCATGAGCTGGGTGGGATGTGGGGGGAGGGGCAGAGGGAAAAGGAGAAGGAGACACCCCACTGAGCAGGGAGGCCAACACAGCCTTGGTCCCAGGACCCCGGGATCATGACCTGAGCCAAAGGCAGACACTTAACCGACTGAGCCACAACTGGAGAGACTGGGGTTTAGATTACATATATCAGGGGTCTTTGTTCTGGGTTCTGAATTGCTGGATGCACGTCCTGCAGAAAATACTTCAGTTTTCACTGTGATCACAATAGGCATACTCTGAGTATTATTTGGTTATTCACAGGGCATCTGTTCTGGAATGCTACAGATATCTGAAATATGAAGACGGAGATTGTTTTGACTTAGGAATGTTTGTACATTCTTGATTTAATGTCTGCCCTTGAGAAATGAAAAAGTTGCTAATCGAATGTGTCATTTATAAAAAGTTAGAGTTTTTCTTTTCTCTTCCCTCCTTGTTCCCTCCCCCCACCCAGCTTCCTTCCCCCTCCTCCTCCCCACCTCTCCTCTCCCCCCTCCCCTCCCACTTCCTTTTTCCTTCCCAGATGTCAGAGGCTGGTCCCACAGGGCAGTGGGACTAAAGGGGGCTTTCCACTGTCATAGTGGTGGTGTGCATATGCCTAAGTACTTGGGGTGCAAGGGCTGGGAATCTGGAGGTGTGGTGAGCTGAGAAAGGGCTGAGATGGTTAGGAGGTTGGTTACATCAAGTAAATAAGTATATTGATTGAACAAATACGTACATACAAGGGAAAGAGAGAGCCAGGCTTGTCTCTGTTGGAGAAGGTAGATAGAACCTAACTGGGAGATAGTCTTGGCCATTACGGGGAAGGAGTCCCTTTCAGTGTAATTCACTTAATGGGAGAACATCCTCTGGATTCCAGTAGGAGTTTCTCTGGGTTCTTTGGGGCCCAGGGACAAAACTGAGATGTGAGCGCAGCCATAGAAATGGTCTGCTGGAAAATGAACTGAGCCGCGGGAGGCCTTTTTGTGGGCGCCATTGGTATGGGCACTCTCTGAGCTTCAGAGTTGTAGTGTATCCTGGACACAGAATACACACACCTCTTATTACCAGTCCAGTAAGTGAGTGAACCTCTGGGGGGCAAGGGATGAATCTTGTTTGCTGCTCCCTTTTGTAAAGATTTATAAGCTTTTCTTTTTCTGTTTTTCTCCGGGTCATATTCAGAATAAAATGGACACACCCAGCCCTTTCATGTACATATCTGACTTTAAGAAACTCTTAATGACAGTAGTTACTCCAACCTCTTAATGCCAATGGTTACTAAATGAGTTAGTTTATAGTTCTTTTTAGAGCATGGCACAATGAGAAGATACCAACTTTAAATAATACGCAGTTGCTTCTTAAAAAAATAATGATGTATTCTCATTTGTAAGTCCGATTGTTAATTGATGTAAACATGAACTATCTGGTCGCTATTCTGATCCCCAAAAAGGAGGTATAATCTGGTATTGCAGTTACCTGAATGTAGAATGGATAGCTGCCCAAGACCAGAGTAGAATCATAAACTCTACCCAGTCAGTCCGCTGCTATCAGGAATTCTTCTGGGTCTCAGAGAAAGGAGAACTGTGACTGAACATTTGAGTTATTTGTTGACACAGTGTGGGAATATTTAAATCTTTGATGACTGCACGTAGACTGTTTAAAGAAGAAACCCATAAACAGCAAGGGCAGGTGTCATGGTAGAGGACAAACCTAGTTAGGAATTCAAGATTAGAGGATACATATCTGAAACATATACATAAAGTAGAATGGGGAGATAGCGCGGTTTCTTTTACTATTTCCTTATTTAGGTTGATAAAGCGTGTCCTGCTTGGCCCCTTTTCTGATTTGTTTTGAACTGTGTTGGTGTACCAGTAATTGTTGCTGGGTAACAAGCCAGCTCCCCATATTAGTGGCCTAAAACAACAACCATTTATTTGTGCCCAGTTCTCTGGGATAGCAGTTTAGGTGGACTTGAGGTCGATGTGTCTTCTGCTGGTCTCAGCCAGGATCATGCATCTGACTTTAGGCATCTGGTGGCCTGACCGGGGCTGGATGGCCTAGAATGGCTTCGCTCATAGCTGGGTGTCAGGCTCTGCAGCTCAGGGCACCTTAGCCATGCATGTGGCTCATGCCCATTCACATCATGGCTTCCAGCCACAGCCATAAAAAAGGGGTTCCTCCTATACAGGTACTTTTCAAGCCTCTGCTTATGTTTCATCTTATAATGTCCCATTGGATATTTGACAGGTCACACGGATGAGTCCAGATTGAAGGACTGGAGGAATAAACGATCTCTTTATAGAAAGAGTGGCAAAGTCACGTTTCAAAGGGATGTATGCCTACAGGGGTGGAAGGAATTGTTCTAGCCATCTTTGCAAACAATATCCCACAGTAGGAACCTAAGGGGAAAGGATATAGTTTAAAGGTTTGTTTGGTGGCAACACGTGGCATATAGGTTTCATAAAATTTTAGGCACTGTATGCAGTGTACTTGCTATTTCATTTTAACAAGAATAATTATATGAGAGTCACTTTCTTAGTGACGAGCTGGCCCTGTACAAATCAGTCATTGAGTTAACAAATATTTACGGGGCATCATTAATGGGCCAGACTGTTTCGAGGTGATAGGGGAAGAGCTGGGGTGGGGGGGGAAGCACACATAATTCAGTGTGTATAAAAGTCAGAAGTAACAAAGAGAAACTTATAACTCAGTCATGTGGCTTTTGATTTTGGGTTTGAGGTGGCAGGGTTGTTCAGTATGTCAGAATGCTACAGAGGCAGATTTTTATCAAGAATTTAGCCGCTGTGAAGTTTGGTTTTAAAGAGCAACTTGACCATTGGTTTCTCTGCCAACAGCAAATATCTGTCTCAATTATTGTGGTTCTAGAAATTACCTAAAAAAGGAGAGTCATGTGCTTTTCTGCTGAAGAAGGCCGGTCTTTTAATCAGCAGATATTAAAAGAATAACCAGCCATTACATTTTCATATCTACCACTGTAGCTAATTCTAGTATATTCGCTAGAAGCCATTGAGACTGTTACTCAGTCTCCAGCATCTCCCACCTCCTTGCCCAAGGTAGGTTGGAGTGGGAAGAAACCTTTTTGAAAATGCGGAAAGTTAGGAAACTTGGAATCATTTCTTGTCAGGCCAGATTAATTGGTCCTAGTGATAGAATGTCAGAAATGAATGTCAGAAATAAATGTAGAAAACTGCGTGGGAACAGAGTTTTCATTCACAACAGGGGTCTTGTCTATGCTTGAGAGGATGAAAAAGTATGTGTAGAAATGACCTGTTCAGTTTTCCGGCATCAGGGTAAGTCTTTTGTAATTAAAATAATTGTGACCTATGTTAAAAAAAAAATCAGAACGTTCATACTGTTCTGTTTTCTATTCCGTTCAGTTTTCTAGAAAGATCTGACAATCTTGAATCCAGTGGTGGCAATACGGGAAAAATTTGTTGCTCTAAAAAATGCCACCATTTGTTGCATGACACTGGAAAGGTGGGAAAGTTAAGAGTTGACTTTTTTCCCTTCTTTTTTTCTTTCACCTCTTAAAAAAATTTTTATCACTTACCTATTTTTGTTCATGTCTCATGCTGCCCCCCCCCACCATGATGTTGAAACTGAAAGGAAAAATGAAGCCACTAAAATGAGTTTCAGTTACGTGGCTTTCACTCATGGCCCGGTGCTAGTCTTTGTATGGAATGAACTGAACCAGACTACTGTTGCTGCCGGAAATCCAGATCAAAATGAAAAGGAAGATTAATAGCGTTCCAGTCTGTAGTGTGAGAGGGTTCATGTCTGCTAAAATACGGTATCGATCCCTCTAGAAGTACATTTACATTCCACATTGAATTTAAATTTGACGTTAAATGTACTCTCCTTTAGAAAGTACATTTAAATTTTGATGTTACAGTATGTTAGATAGAATATGAGATTATGTTGTTTGAATGCCCAAGGGATAACCGTGGCTCTTATATGGAGCTGTCTGCTGTCAGAGCCCGTTGGAGAGATTGATGGGCTGGGGTAAGGCCAGTCCCAAAGTAAAGGCCCTAGTTGATAGGTATGGATGTGGTTCAGGCAGAGGGAAATCCTGGGTTACAGTGGACTGGAAATGGCAGGATAAAGATGAGAGAAGGAGACACCAGTTCTAACCGGAATAAGAGAAAGCATAGCTGTTGCTCAAAATTAGCTGTGGTTGGTGACGAAACTTTTGGCAAGTGTGACAGGACTGTGAACTCTTACCCAGGACCTTAAATTAATCTAGAGATTTATTTTGAAAGGTATTTTCAATGTATAAATCTGTGCCTTCCATTTATCAGCAAAATGAATAAACATTATTGACCATGTGTCTTTGGAGATATTAAGTGTTCTTGAAAAGTATGAATGGTCACGCAGTAGAACTAGTTTTGTTTTTAAAAGGATGAAACCATGAGACACTGTGATTTAAGATGTTAAAACATGTCCTGTGTAATAATGAGGATATTTTTTGTTCTTTCTTTTGCCAGACGTACATTGGAAGTGTGGTTATATCCGTTAACCCATACCGGTCCTTACCCATTTATTCACCAGAGAAAGTAGAAGATTACAGGAATAGAAATTTTTATGAACTGAGCCCTCACATGTAAGTACGGGATTGAAGCGCTAAGTTTCTCTTTCACTGCAGGGATGTGTAGTTGACAGATGCGTCCAGCTGTTTCCCTCGAGTCTCAGGAAAATGTTGTCGTCACTTTTTAAAATTAGAGGAAGGAATGTGAAAGTCAATTGTTATGCCTTATTTTAAATTTCCAAAAAGGCAGAATACTTCATATGGCGTCAGGCTTTTCAAGTTCTGAAATATTTGGGTTCAGGATGTAAAATATGTTCTATTGCAAATTGTGTATAAGTAGCAGCTGCTGCTAATTATTTTTGCAAATAAAACAAGAATGTACATTGTTTATTCTTTTAAAGAGCTAAAGCAGTATTTTCGTGGGTTGGGTCAAGAAAGATCCCAAGTGTTGGGTTGTGTAATGGTTTTTCAGCAAAAGGAATAAATAATACCTTCAGTTTATAAATCTTCATAGACACTGACATTGTTCACCAGATGTATATATGAGGCCAGTGATTTCACCTTCCCCAAAGCTAGTCACTTGTTTGATTTTTTTCCTGAAGGTCACTTGTTAGTGTAAAGAATTTCTATAAATAACAAGCTACAATAATTACGTAGCACCAAGGTTGAAGAACTCTGAACTAAAGTGAAAGAGCCTGTAGACTTTTAGTTGTGGTCTAGCAGAAAATAATTTTCTCTCTCTGATTGAAGATGAGCTATGGGCTCTGTTACTTTTGATAGAAAATAAAATCTATCCCAGTCTTAGATGTTTCTCTTGATAGTGTAGCACATACTGACATTTTTGGACTGTTTGGAACTAAAAACTTAAGTTAATTCCTGAAAAGGGTTGTTAAAAGCTAAATACTGTATATTTTGCCAATCAAGTGGATTCTGATTATTCTGTTTTTGTCTACGAGTAGATTTTGCAAGTAGATTTTGCAAGTCATCTTGTTTCGTTTTGCCTGGAGAAAAATAAAATCTTGAAATTTGTTTTATAAAGTTATCCCTGTAGTTAAGTCCCTGTAATGCAATAATTTATTTATTTTTTTGCATTTTTTAAAATTTTATTATGTTATGTTAATCCCCATACATTACATCATTAGTTTTTGATGTAGTGTTCCATGATTCATTGTTTGCGTATAACACCCAGTGCTCCACGCAGAACGTGCCCTCCTTAATACCCATCACCAGGCTAACCCATCCCCCTACCCCCTCCCCTCTAGAACCCTCAGTTTGTTTCTCAGAGTCCATAGTCTCTCATGGTTCATCTCCCCCTCCAATTTCCCCCCTTCATTTTTCCCTTCTTACTCTCTTCTTCTTTTTTTTAACATACAATGTATTATTTGTTTCAGAGGTACAGGTCTGTGATTCATCAGTCTTACACAATTCACAGCGCTCACCATAGCACATACCCTCCACAATGTCCATCACCCAGTCACCCCATCCCTCCCACCCCTCACCATTCCAGCAACCTTCAGTTTGTTTCCTGAGATTAAGAATTCCTCATATCAGTGAAGTCATATGATACTTGTCTTTCTCTGATTGACTTATTTCACTCAGCATGACACCCTCCAGTTCCATCCACGTCGTTGCAAATGGCAAGATTTCATTTTTTAAATGCTGCATAATACCCTCCAGTTCCATCCATGTCATTGCAAATGGCAAGATTTCATTCCTTTTGATGGCTGCATAATATTCCATTGTATATATACCCCACATCTTCTTTATCCATTCATCTGTCGATGGACATCGTGGCTCTTTCCATAGTTTGGCTGTTGTGGACATTGCTGCTATAAACATTGGGGTGCACTTACCCCTTCGGATCCCTACATTTGTATCTTTGGGGTAAATGCCCAGTAGTGCAATTGCTGGGTCGTATGGTAGCTCCATTTTCAACTTTTTGAGGAACCTCCATACTGTTTTCCAGAGTGGC